>NC_071392.1:26117091-28617091 GCF_022682495.2 Desmodus rotundus | reverse complement strand
TTTTGGAATGCCTACAGCCCTTGCCGATTAAATTCACACGTATGTACTGACCAGCATTATGCGTGAAATGCCACTCTTATAGGTATTGGCGATACAGCAACGAATAAGATACGGTCCTTGCCCTCTACTAACTTTCACTCTAATGTGTGCAATAACCCCACACGTCGACTCAAAAATATTATCGACTAAGTGTTTCGTCAGCAGAAAGGATGTATTCAGGAAAAAGAAAGAGTTGCAACCCAGTGCACACAGGTACGGCAAGTCACATGCACACTGGCCTAAGTGCCAAGATGGGGGGGTGTTTACATAAGGGGATGTATAATGTAAGGGAAGGGGAAATTAGAACCACAGAGCTTTGTAAACACGGAGCTCTTCCCGTGGAGCTCTCTCCGTTACATAGAGTTCGAAAACTTCCATAAGCCCTAGCTCCTCCCACAGACTTTGGCCGCTGAAAGGACGAAGCCAAGCAGGCACCGTTTGCTATCATGGCACCGTTGGCCGAGCAGGCCTGTGACCTTGTTAAACATGACTGCCATTTGACTCTTCCGAGCTAATGTCCTCAGGACTGAAAATTACTGGAGAGCAAGCACAGAACAGAACTATCCGGTCCCTACAGCCCCGGCAATAGATAACGTAGGTACAAACGGAAGCCTCCTGTTACAAAGCCCCCAGCCACCCAGGGGCCTCACACCAGCACTTTTATCATCCAACTATAATTCAGTGAAAGCTCAAAGCCCCCACCCCTCAAGGCTGGTGTATCTCTCCACACCAGGCCCCTCTCCTTTCTTGAAGAGTAAATAAAAACTTTTTTCTCTACACTTTCTTCTCTTCGTGAATTCTTTCACAGCCCATGTCACCGAACACCCTAACACCGACTGATTATGTTCCCTCAAGTTCCAGTTAGTCTTTACCGCTGATATTCAAGAAACATGATGAAAAGCTTACCTCTAAAATGGTGCCAAACCTGCACTGATTAGAATCTCTAACTCCATTTCTGAGCCTTAAAACTTAGCTGTTAAGGTAAGCTTTGGGGAAGTCCAAGAATGGTAACCAAAATAGGGATATATCAGACCTATAACTGTTTGTGGGTAGCAGATGGGTCTGAGCTATTTCTATTTAAATGACCTTAAAGTAGTTGGGAGTAAAGTTGTTCAATGTCGGTACGTTGGGAGCAGGAGCTCCCAAAACGCTGAATCCCTTCTGTCCGCAGCAACTTAGATGAGTCTCCGGATTGCACAGGGATAGAGGGATTGACCTCAGGTCCCCTGCTCGCCACCAGCCAGCTGGCCGGCGCCACTCCCTCCTGGACAGACCGGGTGGGGCAGAAGGCGAGCGCAGTGCGCTCCTGCGGAAGGGGCCCCAGGCGAGGAGGGCGTGGGCCGGGGGCGGGGCGAGCCCCCGCAGACTGGGTGCTCCGGGAGCTGTCAGTGTCACGCTCGGGGAGAGAGAGGATGTGCTGGCTCCCAGAGGAGCTCAAGCCGAGCGGCGGGCGCAGCGTGAGACAGCACATCCTGCGCGCGCCGCACCCGCCACCCTCGGGAGCCACTCGAGCGCCACCGCCGCCCGGGAGCCGCCACCGCGGTCGGGGAGACTAGTGCCACCGCGACGCGTGTCCAGGTAAACAGGAGGTGGGTGTCGCGCCCTCCTGCAGCCGCCCCCTCAGCTCCCTTCCTTAACCTTTGCCTCCCCCGTCTGAGCTGGGAGCCTGGCAGTAGCGCAGCCCCTGCAGCGCGGCGGGACTCTTGCCTCCGCCCCTGCCTCTGACTCCTGCTTGCTCCGCTGCTCCCCAAGGTAAGGCGGCCAGAGCCCCCCAGCGGCAGCCTCTGCTGCAGCTCCCCTAGCAAAGCCGAGAGGTGAGTGCAGAAGAGGAGGGGTCATGGGGTCTTCACCTTGTCGCCCACCTTGTGGGCTGGGAGGGGCGTCCGAGCGCGCCCCGCCGCGGTCCCCTCTTAGGCAGTGGAAGGCCAGCGACATTGAAATCCTCACCCCCTTTTCAGCCACCAGCTGACGGCCTCTGGGGGAGGGGGAGCTGCAGAGGGAGGGGGAAATATGCTGTTTGATTACATTTTCAGCTGTCTGCAAAGCTCTTAGATGCTGTTGCTACCCGCCAAGTCGGAGGGAGCGAATGCACTTCCAGCAGGGCATTAATTAACACTTACGCAGGAAGATGCCAGTCTCACTGCTGCAAAAAAGTGTGGTTCGGGTGGGGGGGGGGATGTGTTTTCGTAAACACCTTCTCGGCCGCGTGGCTCTCCTTCCCCCACTCCCACTCCCGAATCGCTCCGGCCTTGTAAATCTGTGCGTCGTCATCGTGAGGGCAGCGATCCCGGCAGCGCTGATGGGAACCGAGTGCGCCGGAGTCTCGGACGGGTTCCTGGGTATGAAGGTTAAGCAGAAACCCAGGATCGAGACAGGAAATTACTGAGGACATCAGAGACTGGGCAGAAATGCAGAAGGTAGAATACAGTCGTTATCCTGGCCTCTACAACATCTAGGTAAGGTAGGTAAGGGGCAGGAAAAAGTAGCCAGCCATTTTCTTGCTGGAATGCCTTTCCAGTGGGCATTCTAGATTTTCTGTAGTTCAGGGTTGTGAAAATCGCTTCCACATATTCCAGGTTGCAGACCGTGTAGCAAACAGTAACGCGTGGTAACTGCAGAAGGTATCATAGGGCTCATATTAGCATAGATATGGGTGCTTGTCTGGGTACATAGTTAAATTGTGGAAACTATAATAGAGAAGGATGTTATCCGTGGTAGTAGACTTGAAATGGAGCACTCAGTGCAAGTTGCAGCCTAAGGGTATCGGCGGGAATGTGATTAATACTTTCTCTGATTATTGAAAGTGTCAAGTTTTCTCTGAAAGTTTTGGTGTGGAAATAAAGAGCCCAAACTCTGCCCTTCTGACCACATTTCTCAATAAAATAAAATCAGACACTCCTACCCCTAAGGCATCAAATGTTCTCTCCATAGGCACTAACTCTAATATTTCTTAAGGTCTGAGGATCCAATGCTCCAAGAGTCATTTCTCTTAAAAACCTTCTAGCACCATCGTTGGGATGTCTGTGCAATGGTTGGGAGCCCAATGTAGGCTGTCCAGCTATTGGCCCAGTTTGGGGGTCAAACATCTTTTTTTGTCCATTGTCTCTGGCCTCAGGCCTGGATTCACCTGCTTGCTCTCTCCCCTTGGAGCCCAGAGTGGGCAGCCTCTGCGGCAGGGTGCCCTGGGTTAGAGGGATGGCTCTGCCCCTCCCCACACCCAGCCTGTCCTCTCCTCCTGAAAACTGGATCCAAAGCAGTGTTAAAGGTCTACATCGGTACATATAATCAGCACGAAGGGTACGGGCAGAGAAAAGAAACTTAGCTCACGGGTCAAGGGGGCAGAGATCTCACAGTGGTGGTTCCCGGTCTCTGGTTTCTGACTAACTTCCGAGATGGTGAGAGGAAGTCACCTGCATTTCTGTCCACGTGTTTTATGTCTAAGAGGGGGCTCCATTAGCTTTCTTCCCACCCTTTCTACTTCCCCAAACACTTTGCTGAGTCTGCATTTAGTGAATAAGCCTAACCTTTGACTCTAGTGCTGAGTTAAGTAGTTCTTGGGGATCCGTGCTAGGGGTCTCTGACGGTACTCAGCACAGCCCTGTAACCCAGTCGTGTGAAATACACGCCAGGTCTTGAAACTCAGCCATGTCTCCAAGCACAGGCTGCATCCACAGCTACCTAAAAGGGCCATTCATTCCCTCTTGTCACCTTGTTTCCTTCCGTCACTTAATCTAGCATCACTTGAAAAGGTCACAGTATATTTCCTCACCACCTTTTTCTCTCAACATTTTGCTCCACCAAACACAACAGAGGTTAGAAGTATATTTAGCACTTTACCAGTACTTAGTAAACTTAGTAATTGTATTATACCACATTTTCTAAATATATTGCATTACCAATGCATTTACTGAAATGTATTGAGCACTTGACCAGGCATTACATTTTACACTACTTTCCTATGTATTAACTTATTTAATCCTCACCAAAACCTTAGGTGTTACATTATTTGTAGAACTGTTTGACAGGTGAGGAAGCTAAGACAAAGATGCCAAGTAACTTTCTGGAAATCATTCAGCTAATAAGTTGTAAGAAGCTAGGATTTGGACACAGGCAGTCTGCCTCTAGTCTTCCATACTGCAGAACAATTATGTGGGTTACTTTCTTTTATTAAATACCAGGCTCTTTGCCTTACCAGGCTTAATGTTATCTCATTTTATTCCTTATAATAACCCTATGAAGTATACATTATTATCCCTATTTTACAGATGAAATACTCAGTTAAGTGAACACTCAAGGTTATAGTTAATAAAAAACAGCAGAGGTAGCATTCAGATCCAATCTGACTCTAAAACCGGAGCTCACCCATTTTAGCTGGTATTCTCTGTGAGAAACACAACTGCCGAGCTTGTCTGCTGCTTTCGTTCGCTGCTGAATTTCGCTGTGAGCCATTGTTGTTTCCTTGAGGCCTAAAGTGTAGCATACCATTTTTTTCCAGCTGCTTGGTGGTTGCAGGTGATACGGCAAACCCACAGTAGGACCATAGCTCTTTGGAAATCAAATGGTGCCTTGGTTCTGTCTCCTAATAAAACCAGCTAATTCCCCATGATACTTTGTGGCTCTCAGATGCCAGGTTAATAGTTGTTCCCTTGATCACAGGATCCCTTTTACTAGAAAGTTTTGTCCTAGCAAAAACAAAACAAAACAAAATGTTCTTTTGGGGACTTTGCTGAGACAGTGAACTTCTAGGGTTGACTTCTTTGAGAATTAACCAGTTAATTTGACTCTCGTTTTATTTCTTTGAAATTTGTAAAAATCCTTTGCCTGGGTTCATATAAAAATTATTCTTCTTGACTGGGAACTTTTCATCGATGCCCCGGACTCTGCAGAAGGCCTGGCACCAGCCTGTGAGGCTGAGGCTTGCCTTGTAACAGACGTGGCTGCCTGAGGATGCCTTCTCCAGGCGTCTCCTCGGTCTCTGTTTGGAGGAGGCTCCTTAAACAGGAGTCACACACAGGCACCGTGAAGGGCAGGCACATGACGGTTTTCAGGGAGTCACTGAGCCCAATAAGATCAATGCAGATTTTTATGCATTTGTGCATAAATGATGATTTTTAGGGAAAAATAGGCCATTTGTGACTAAAAAGAGATGAAGAACCACTGGTTCATGTACACTGTTTAGGCAAAGGGGGAGAAACAAGGCGTATCTGTTCAGCCAGTGCCAGCCAACAACAACGTTTTTTGGCTACCAGGACATTTTTCGCATTTCACCGCCAAGGTATGTTAGAGGTGCCCAGGTGTAGGTACAACACACACTAATGCACACGTCCACCAAGTGAGGTCTGCGGGAGTGGCAGGCAGCCCTAGCACAGCTTGCTATTATTTGGCACTTACCCTTTTCATATTCATGGTTCAGCAAATCA
This sequence comes from Desmodus rotundus, assembly GCF_022682495.2. Taxonomy (NCBI): domain Eukaryota; kingdom Metazoa; phylum Chordata; class Mammalia; order Chiroptera; family Phyllostomidae; genus Desmodus; species Desmodus rotundus. Next base: position 28,611,632 of record NC_071392.1, on the reverse strand, counting down.
TCCCCAAACCCACGTCAGGCCGACATTTTTATCTTCACTTGATAAACAATGAATCCAATGCTGCAAAACATTAAGCCACTTGGTCAAGGCCACATGAGGCCAGTTAGTGGAAGAGCTGGATTTCAAACTCCCTAGTCTGTTTATTTTCTTCCCATCCTATCTCATTGTTTCTCTATGTGGGATGCCAAAAAGTACTGTTTAGTGTAACTTTTTATTGTGGCAGGACAGAGAGTCCTTTAAGAACATGCTCGCATGCTGATAGGAACAGTTTAAATGTGTTATCAAAGTGGACGAAGAAAATTAGACACCTCTCAGGGAAGGGCAGAGGATAAGCAAACCCTACTTCCCTGGAGCTCCGCTGAAGCCCCACGCGTGCGATTCTCAAGTGTCACCAGGTATCTTGCTGAGCACCAAGTGCATAGCAGGCCACAGCTAAGACAGCCCAGAAAGTCGATTTTGCAAGGGTGGCTGCAAGTCAGGACTTGATTCATTGCAAAGATGAATTTACTTCAAAGCTGAATCCGAAGCTGTTCAGTTCTCTGGGCTTACCTGATACAGCAGCTGCGTTGTGATCCGAAACACTAGCTTGGCAGGGAATCCTGGGAGGACCTCTGCCTCGCAGATGACTTACAGGCCTTTCAGTTTTTGGCTGGTATCAGTCCTGAGATCCTCACAAGCAGCTGCTCCGGCTTCTAAAATGTCACTTAATCCCTAACATTTTTATGCTTCACCCATATTCTTGCTATAATTTTATAGAACAGCTCACTGTTTTATTTGAGGGTACAGACCAGCTAATGCCATCAGTGTGGCCAACACACAGAGCAGAAATTGATGTTCGAGTCAAGGGTATTCTTTATGATAAAAACAAACCTCAGGCAACTAACTGTAAAGGGTCATTGCACTTGATCAACAGATCTGCCTGGAAACAGACACCAGTGTGCTTCATTTGGCTTCAACAGTGTTTCTCTCCTAGAACTTCCAAAGCATTTTATTCATTCATTCATTCGTTTGTTTATTACTTCTATTGCCCTACCTCCTCCCCTATGACAACCACCAAGTTGTTCTTTCCGTGGGATTGTTTCTGTTATGTTTTGTTTATTCTTTTCTGTTTGCTTGACTTTTATTAGATTACACATATCAGGGAAATCATACAGTATTTGTCTTTCTTTCTCTGACTTACTACACTTCGTGTAATACACTCTGGGTCCATCGATGTTGTTGCAAAGGGCAAGATTTCATTCTTGCTTAGTGCTGAGTAACTTTCCATTGTATACACGCATACATACCACACTTTGAAATCCATTCATCTACGGATGGACATCTAGGTTGCTTCCATACCTTCTGTGCTATTACTAGTAATGCTGCAATGAAAATAGCAGGTGCACATATCTTTTTGAAACAGTGTTTTTGTTTTCTTCAGATAAATACCAAGAGCGGAATTGTATGGCAGCTCTATTTTTAATTTCTTGAGGAATCTTCACACTGTTTTCCATAGTGACTGCACCAATATGCATTCCTATTAACAGTGCATGGGTTTCTCTTTCTCCACATCCTTGCCAGCCCTTATTATTTGTTGATTTCTTGATAATAGCCATTCTGAAAGATGTGAGTTGGTATCTCATCATGGTTTACATTTGCATTTCTCTGATGATTAGTGATGTTGAACATCTTTTCAAATATCTGTTGGCCATCTGTATGTTCTTATTGTAGAAATGTCTGTTTGGGTTCTCTGCCCATTTTTAAATTCAATTGTTTATATGTTTAGTGTTAAGTTGTATTAAGTTCCTTATATATTTTGGATATTGATGGCTTACCAGATGTAATATTGGCAAGTACCTTCTCCTATTCAGTAGGTTGTCTTTTCATTTTCTTGATGGTTTCTTTCACTGTGCAAAAACTTTTCAGTTTGATGTAGTTCCGTTAGTTTCCTTTTTTCTTTGGCTTCCCTTGCCTGAGGAGAAAGATCCAGAAAGATACTGCTAAGAATGATGTCTGAGAATTTATTGGCTATGTTTTCTTCTGGGAGTTTCATGGTGTCAGGTCTTACATTTAAGTTTTAATCCATTTTGAGTTTATATGTGTATATGGTGAAAGAAAATGGTCTAGTTTCTTTTTTTTCCACGTGTACCTGTCTAGTTTTCCCAGTACCATTTATCGAAGAGACTGTCTTACCCCAGTAAAGGTGGAGGTTTATTTTTGGGCTCTCTATTCTATTCCCTTGACCTGTGTATCCGTTTTTAGGCCAGTACCATGCTGTTTTGATTATTGTAGTATAACCTCTGAAGAATTTTTTCTAAATTGTGCTGTCCCCTCACTCCCACATGGTTTAGGTTAGCCTCGAACAGTTTTCATTGTGCACTTGAAGAATCACAATGAAAGTGATTTCCAGAGTACTGTAAACTTTGACATTTAACAATGAAGGGCTCCTTCCCCCGCTGTACTCTAGGCTCCCTGTGAGATCCCTGTGTTTTCCAGCAGAGGGTCTCACAGGGGCTAAATGCTCAACAAGCTTTGTTGACTTGAAATATTAGCCAGAATAGATCCCACTTAATTTTCCTCTTATTATAAGATGTAATTGTTTCCCCTTGGATCATTTTAATGTGTTTAGTAAGAACATTCACATCCTGAAATATGGCCTCCACCGCACGTCTGGGCCCAATCTGAACCTGGTAATGCCTAGAATTCTGGGAGCCTTGTCTTCCTGAATCAGGATCCCTGCGAGCATTTCTGCTGGGGCTGGCGGAGTCTTGAGCAGGACAACCTTTCATTCTGGAAGTGACAGGCAGGGTGGTTTGAGGCTGTGTTTTCCTTTACGAACCCCTGGGGCGAGTCCTCTTGACCTGGCTTTGATCTGACACTGTCATCTGACAGTACTGTACTTCGGTGCCTTTCTGGTGGGAAGAGGGGAAAATTTCATTCATTTGTCAGATTTCTATTTTATACTAATGTCTAGAGTGCAGCCAAGAGCAGTGTGTATATTTTAAATAGTGCTAATGGATAAATAATGACACAATATTTTATATTCTTTGCCTAGAGTCAGTTGCCTTTTTAGAATGCAGATTTTTCTACTCTAACCTGAAATAGTACCCATTTCTTTGTTTGACAAGCTGAAGATTTTAGTAATTGAAGTGGAATAAAGTCCTCTCCTTTTGAAAGTGCTTAGATCCCATCCTGCACATATGGAAGCCTTTAACCGTTTTTCAAGTTGTCGAGTGTTACGGCGAGCCCGCGTGTAGGGAACGACAGGAGATTCTGTCTCAGAATCAGCTCATGGACTTTCAGTAGTTGGTGGGTTTGGGTGGGTGAAAAGGTAAGCAGGCCCTGTGGGGACTCTTGTGTTTTGACAGCGTCCCCTTTGAAAATGGTGGGGTGTCTCCTGTTTCACCCTCCACCCCATTAGGATAAAAATAGCAAGGGGTTGTGGGAATTGGTGTGTATTTTGTGGAAGAAAGAATAACAAAAACCGTCTCTGCCTGTTTCCTTGAAAAGTGTGACTTTGTTCACTTTCAGAAGGTATAGGTTACCGCCGATTTGGAAAGGGGATCTTTGCCCTTTGAATGCTTTCAGGCTCAGAGGAAAGTGAGAATCTATTTACATAAGTGAAAATGCCAAACTAAATCCACCAGTGCAAATATGGACCACCCAAGGACATTGTAAAGGCCAGCTTTGGTGTTTCAAGTATAGATTTTCTTGCTTCGTCTTTTAAGCTTTTTAATATTTTCAAATGCTGCTAAAAAGCAATTGGTATAATAACAAAAATGAAATCCCTTATCTTTTGCCATAGATTTTATGACAGTGGTAGGGAATGTACTCATTTGTCTTGAGAGCCCCTTGTTTTTCAAAATAAAGGAATGTGAATTCTTAAAATTGGAAGGCCCACACATTGTAGATTTTAAAGTAGATAGAAAATTGGATTTCAAAACAGTCGTAGGGGAGGAGAGCCGAGACTGTCTTCAAATGTTCCCTTTCTCTAGTATATTCTGCCCAGGCAGAGCCAGTGCCCTCAGTCAATTGGGCAGGACTGCTTTGGGGAAGGAGCCAGGGGATTGGAAATGCCACCATTGCCACTGTCAACAGCCCACTGCCTTCCCAAACTCCGGGAAGGTAGGGCATGTGGAAAGAGTCTCTAAGCTCCCTGAGGGAACATTCAAAATGAAAGATGCTTTAACCAGGACACATATTCTGGCAACTGGTTAACAGTGACACTTAATGCTTTCTTAATCCTTACACCTGTTGAAGAAAATGTTATTCCTGACACTTGTTATTACAGAAATGATAAGGCAGGTATTATTCAGGGGACCATGGTGGTAGGTGTCTGACCCCTCACTGCAGTGGGGTTTTGCAGCAGGGAGAAGAGACTGGACTCAACACTGAATACTGCAAGGAGTCGTGGGGATTTTATAACCAAGGAAAGGGGTGGCAGCCAGTGGGTGGAAAATTACTAAGAGGAAACATCGGGGTTAGGGAGAGGGATTCAGGCAAACTGACTTAACAGTATTCTTGATAAAGGCAGGCCGGGGCGATCAAATACCCTATCATTGGGAGATGGTGGGGGATGAAGAACTCAATCAGATATTGATTAGATGTCAGTGATCAGATATTGGGGGTGGAGGGTTCTGGCTAAAGTGACTCAGCAGGACTCTTGCTAGAGTTGGACTCTTGAGAACATGCCCACAGACAGGACTCAGTTGAAAAGGAGTGGGCAGGCCCTGGTTAGAGGTTCATCAAGGAGAGCCTCCTTCTCAGAGGGCGTTCCACCTCGAAGCTCGGGGAGGGGTGGCGAAGAAGGGGTGCTTGCAGCTGCCAACACTAAATCAAGGAAGGTGCAAAGTGACCAGAATGGAGTGGATGGGGGCCATTGGAGCGTATTGATCAGGTTAGGCTGCGTCAGGATGCAATAACAAACTCCCAAACCTCAGCAGAGTAACATAAGACGGGATTTTTCTCACTTACACTACATATCCAGTGTGGTCAATAAGGCTCTCTGTTCACCATATTCAGTAATGTGAAAGGCTTCCCTTTCATATACATTGCCCCACCCCCTCACATTTCATTGGCCAAAGCAAATCAGACGGCCCTGCCTGACTTCAAAGGAGTTGTTAAGTATAGTCATCAAGGAGGAGAGTAGGAATTTGTGATTAACCCCAAGGACTGTGGACAGGGTGGGGGGGTGAGAGGGTGGGACTTACCTGATTACTGCCGATTCCTGCTGCTAAGCACAGTTTCTGAAAGGCAACCCTAGGAAGGTCGCTGAGATACAACCACATGCGTGATGGTTTCAATATCCAACTTCAGTAGCATCTGAAAGGATGCCCGTTTAGAATATAAAATGTATTTGAATGATGTTAGCATCATGAGTAATAACAGGGTCTTGGAATAAGTAAGCTTACAAATCTAGATTTTACTTATAACGAATAAAAGTACTCTACAGGGGTGGGCAAAAGTAGGTTTACAGTTGTGAGCACAAGAAACAGTTTATTCTTGTATTACTATTAATTTATTAATTAATGTATTATTTGTGTTATTTGTCTTCTTATTGTTATTATTTCATATCCTTATAATTTCTCTTTTAGGTAGTGATGGCTGGTAATTTAACCAATGACTGACAAAAGTGGGTACTTAAACCTGCTTTTTCCACCCCTGTGTGTAGTTGTGAAAACCTGTTGCCTTCGGTAGTTTTTGACCCCAGTCAAGAGCATGGATTTGGTACTCAGGGAGTGCCAACCATGAGCAAGAATGAATGCTTCACAGTTGTATGTTACACGTGTATTGCATGGTCATCACATAAGGTAAAATGTGATAAATACTTAATAGAGGCATAACAAAGTACAGTGGGAGATCAAACAAGAGGAGTGACTCATAATTAAGTGAATAATCATATTTTTGAATTCACAGGCTGACCAGACATATGTGTCAACCAGGCAATAGCATTTCTATTCATGTCTTATTTTCATCTTCCTCTTTTGCTCTTAGGCCTGATTTGATTCCAGAACAAATCACAACAGTGATTGAGAGGTAATATGATGATAACAACAACAACAAAAAGATAATAGAAAAAAGCGGTAATATGAGGGTGTGGCCTCTGGAGCTGGGGTTCATTCAAACCCTGGGGTCACCACTTACAAATAGCTATGTGACCCTGACAAGCTCTGCCTCCCTGGACCTCATGTTTTTCATCTGTAAAACAGGAGTGATAAGAATAGTACCAGTTCCTAATGTGGTGAAGTTTGAAAGACTAAATCCCACTTAATTTTCCATTTCTTATAAGATTTACATTTTTTCCCTTGGATCATTTCGGTGTGTTTAGTGCAAACATTGACTTCCTGAAATGCGTCCCCTTTGGGGTATCTGGACAAAAACGAACATAGACTTGGTAATTCCACGTGGACTAGCATTCTGGGAGCCTTGCCTCCCTGAATCAGGATCCTGTTAAGCATTTGCATCTGTGCCCAGTAAAGCACTACAGGGCCTGGGGTGAGTGCACTGAGAGGGCCAGGTGGCCAGCCAGCGTCTCCCCTGGCTTGTGAGGCCAGCTCGTGAGTCTGGAGACCTCTAGAGCATCACATTGGCCTCTGTTCTGACCTTGGAATTCTGGACTTCTGAACCACATTTCCCAGCCCCCATACACTTAACCTCAGCACTCCAAACTGGTGTTAAATTAACACCTAATGTGGTACAAATCCACAGAGGCATTCTGCTTGTTTGAGTGCAGAAAGTTACAAGGTCCATGTGCTTGGGACCAGTGCTGCAGGTAAAAGTTTGATGAGCTAGAGTCTGGATGTGATGGAGGGGAGCCTGGGTAGCTCATCTTGGCAAATGCACACCCTCTCTTTTCTCTATCGCTTCCTTGGCTCTCCCCTTCCCCCACAACTCACATACAAAGCAGACGAACTTTGTATTTGATGCTGCAGAGAGCTGGTGGGCTCTCAGCAAGGGACAAGGTGGGCATACTTGCTCTATGTGTGGCAAATAGGTATGACGCCACCTATCTATTGTAGCTGAAAGTTCTAGGAGAAAGAAGAGTTCATAATATAATGGGGAATCTTTGATTGCCTCAAGCTATTCAAAATACGAACTGGGCTGCCTCTTAGGTAGTCACTTCTCTAGGCCCAGGAGAGCTCAAGCTGCCGCCACCAAGTGAGGGTCATCTGTGATGGGATTGTTGCACCAGTAAGTGGTCAGACAAGTATTTGGTACTTTCTGTGTGTTTTTTTTCTTCTCCAAATTCAAGAATCTGTGGTTTTGTGTCCTAGAGAGTCTTGCATCACTCTTACCTCTGGCCAGGTTCTGCCAGTCACTTGGGGCCAGCATAAATCAGAGGACAGACCCCAAGCCGGAAGAAAAAATGTGACCATCCATGTATGCTTCTCTTCCCCTCTAACTGTTCAAGTTGTAGCATTTGTTTATTCCCTCTTTCATTCATGGGAATTCCCTAGACTGCTGTCCGACACTGGGGACGTGGCAGGGCAGTGTTAGGCCAGGTTGCAGGGAACTTAGCAGCTTGTGACAACCACTAGAAACGAGCAAACACACGCTCGCGTCTAGCTTCAGTCCACGCTGGCCACTTCATCATGCAGTTGAGCGCGCTTTCTTTTGTCCATTCGTTTGTTCATTCAGAAATCTTCTAGTGTGCCCTGGTGACCAATGTCTGGTCCCTCCTGTCAACAGGAGAGGCTGGGCACATGTGTCACTTCAAAGGCTCACACCAGAAACCCTTAACCTACCCACTTGTTTTACAGCGTGAAGAACAGAAAATCACCGGATGACTTGGGAGATAGATTTCCTGCCTGAATGCTACTTGTATGCTCAGAATGAATTATAAATTCTAAGATTTCTATTTTGAGCATTTAATTTCTCACTTTTTCTCTATATGCAGCAAAGGTGTGATATGTAAGAGAAGCGTTAACACCAGTTGTTTGCATTGTTTAACACCTTCGAATAGATTGGATTGGCTCAACATGCAAATGTTTGATTTCTACTCAGACTCTTAGATGTTTTAAAAATAAATAACTTTCTCCTGATATGAAGCAGGACCTGGGTCAGTTGTGTGCCGAGAGTGGAGCACCAAGCATCGACCTTCCCAGCTTGTCTCCTGTGGCACCACCTCGAGCCCCCTTCAAACGTACCCCACAGTCCAATTGGACTGTTTGCCATTCCCCAAACACAGGCCACCTCCTGCCTCTGCCATTTCATTCACACTCACTCTCCTTCCACAGGAAATGCTTCCCCAGTTCCCATCCTACACATATTTCAGTGTCTGGTTTGTGGTCCCTGCTTCACAAAGTCCTCTGCACGGTCTCGTTCCCACACACTGTTCTTCACGCTCTGAACCTTTATCACGCACTCACCCTGCCCTCCCTTGCAGTGGAGCTGGCATCTCCAGGCCCTACCATATCACCAGCCCTTTCGAGGCAGACGCTGTCTCGATCATTTGGGTTGGTCCCACAGCGCCCAGAACGGCCCTGCGCACTTTTAGGGCCTCAGCCAGCACTCATTACATTGCACTAACATAGAGTGAAATTTAGCATCATGGAGCCAGCTACTTGGGTTTTTTGGCTCTTAGCAAATTAGAGAAGTTGGTTGATTAGGGTGCTTTTCATTCCTTTACAAATGTGTGGGGGATCTTGCTCAGACACCCAATGTGTTCTCACATCTCCCTCCATCTGGTATGTCATCCCACTCTCCCTCCCCTCTGTCCCCTGCTCCCTTCCTGTAAAGGGTCACTGGGCAGCAGGGACTGGAGTGATGGGGAGAAGCATGCTTTGCTCTATCAAAGCAATTGGGAGTTAGGTGACTGTGCATATGTGTGTGGGTGTGTGCTCACGTGCTGAACATGAACAGGTGACACTGTTGGGCATCAAGTTCTTATATGGAGTCAGGTGGCATATGGCAGCTGTGGAGATAGTGATGTGATCGGGGACAGCCAGCTGTCAGCTATTAAGATGGGCAGGATTAAGGTCCGAATCTTAGTTTTGAGGCTTTAGTTATTGCATTGTTCTTATGTAGTAGTTAAAATGCTCTACAACTTAGTGATGAATTCACACAACCCAATGCAAGTATATGTTATATATTAGGCTACAAACATAAAATGCCAACTTACTGACTTGCCAGGAGAAACCTAACTTCCCATGGGATCACAGTTCCTTTGCTTATATGTCAGTATTCTGAACTCTTCTGAGAAGTCAGGTTCTTAGGCCCTCGCTCTCAGAGGTCTGAGCTGGGCTTGGTTGGGATAGTACTACCCTGAGGGAATTAAGAGTAATCCTGAGGCCCTGGCTGGGTAGCTCAGTTGGTTAAAGCATTGCCCTAATATGACAAGGTTGTGGGTTCTATTCCTGGTTAGGGTGCATACCAGAATCAACCAATCAATGCAAAAATAAGTAGAACAACAAATTGCTGTTTCTCTCTCTCTCTCTGTAAAATCAATAAATTAAAAAATTTTTTAAAATAATGATCCTGAAGGCTTGGTCTAGTGGTAACATATGCAATGAAAAATCACACAAATGGTCCGATGACAAAATACATTCCAAAGGGCCAGGAGGGGAGGTAGAATCTAGCTGTGGCAATAATATGACAAATAAAGACACCAGATCACAGCAAAAGGGTTGAGAGGGAGTATAAGGGAGCAAATCCAGGAGAACATGAAAGCCAACAGAGCTTTCACCTTATTTATAGAAACTAAAGCTGGAAGGAGCTCGCTCAGGAGCTTCACATTTTTGAAGCCAAATTTGCTTATTCAACAACTATTTATCGAGTCTCTACTCTGTACCAGTCTTCTAAGTTCTAGCCATATATGTCAGTAAGGACAAAATCTCCACCTTCACTGGAGTTTAAATTATAGAAGGAAGGATGAACAATGAAAAATACTTAAATATGTTATAGAACATGTTAGGTGGTGATACACATAATGGAGAAAAGCAAGACAGCAGAAAAGGCTTGAGAATGCAGGTGGGGGTTTTCCCTTTAAATAGGGTGGGTGAGTGAGGCCTCAATGCGATGGATTTTGAACTAAATTTTGAAGAGGCAAGTCATTCAGATATTTAGGGCAAAAGGTCTGTCAGGCAGAGGGAATAGCAGATGTAAAGTCCCTGAGGTGGGAGTGTCCCTGAAGCGTGTGAGGGACAGCAAGGAAGGGGGGCTGGAGACAAGATCAGAGAACCTGAGGGGGCTGGACTGTGTGGGGCCAAAGGCCGTTGTAGGACTTTGGCTTTTACCCAAAGCTGGGAGCCATTGGAGAGCTTTATGCAGACAAGAACCATCATTTGACTTGTTTTTAAAGAATCACCGTTGCAGCCGAGAAGAGACTGCAGGGGAGGCCAAGGGCAGCAATAAGACCGTTTGCCGTAATATGGAGGAGCGGCGATGGTGGCTGGGACAGGGTGATGGCAGGCGATGTGGTGAAAAGTAGACAGGTTCTGGAAAGGAGAGCCCGAATAATTTGCCCAAGAATCGTATGTGGGATTTGATAGGAAGAGAAATCAGGGATGACCCCAAGATTTTTGGCCTGAGTTCTTTGGGAGGCTGGACCTGCGTGGAAGACCGGAGGCTGGACCCACGTGTGGCCAGGCCGTGGGGACCATTGGTCACGGCGGGTGTTTCAGGAGGACAGCCCTGGGTCTGTGGTGACTCTACTAACAGAGGTACAGGAGAGACGGCGTCAGATGGTCAGGGTGTCTTTTTCCCTGGACACACGGGGGAAATCTGAAAAATGCACACTTCCTTTCCTGCCGTTTCAGGCTCCATTCTCCTTTAACTGTGACTGTTTTTACAGTTGTTTGCCACAAATGATGGGACGGTTTTCTGTTACATTTGGCCAACGCTAGTAGTGATGTTTTGGTCATGTTGTCATAGTTTTGACTTGGGAGATGCCCTCTGCTTTAAGGTAACTTCTGTTTTAACTCTCAGAAAGTGATCAGGTTGTATTTGCATTCATTAAATTCTTTTTTTAAGAATTGCTTTTCAGACAGGAAAGAAGAGAGAGAGGGAGAAAGAAATATAGATGCCAGAGAGAAACATCAATTGGTTACTTTCTCGTACTCACCCCACCTGGAGATCAAACCCACAACCTGGGTGTATGCCCTGACCAGGAATTGAACCTGTGACCCTTCAGTCTATGGGACAACACTCCAACTAACTGAGCCACATGGGCCAGGGCTAATTCAAAATTCTCCTAGAGTACCTACACCCATAACTCCCCACCACCCCTGATGCTGTCGTGCCAATCAGGGAAATGACTTTTCGGTCTCCACTCTGCCACTCCCCAGAGCTGTGGTTGGGTGGCCAGCCTCCCCAGAGTAGATTGGGTGCCGTGGAGGTCAATGCGGAAATGGCCAGGAATGGGGACAGCCTAACAGGGACAAAAAGAGACAGACGTGCTCATGCAAGTTACCGCTTACTTTGGACGTTTTATTTCTCCTTAACATGGTCTTGAAAATTGAGATACAATTTTTCTTTCACTTTAATTCTTTCTGCCAAAATTGGTTTTCTTCAAAAGCTCATATATACAAGGCTACATCCTATTTTCACTCAGAGAGACAGATGGTTGAAACTGACTCCAGCTAAAAAGATTTTTTTTTAAGTCTTGAGTTAAAATATACACATGAGTATCAGAAGGGTTTAAGCCGTGTAGGACCCGTTGAGAATCTGCCCCCAGCACTGCCCCAGCCCCCGAGTTGCCCATCCACGTCCAGGATGCAGTGTGCTGGGCTATTCACTTTCTAAAGGCAACATAAAGGTTGTGCTGATGGGACAGATGGCAAACACTCAAACCCCAGGGTCGTTCAGCCTCTGTGCCGGCAGGGTCTGCACGAAATATGCCGTGCTCCTGCGTTTCTGGCAGCACTGATTTTTCTGGACAGCTAAAAACGTGGGTTAATCTTTGTAACCTTGGTGTGTGTGTGCGCCTTAAGTATGCAGGGATTTATTTTATTTTCACTTCCTTTCTCTGGTAGATTTAAACAAGAAACGCTGACCTTGCCTTGGTTGTCCTGTGGCAGAGCTTCCCCAGCAGTGCCCTGCAAACGGAGGACAGTTACACGTGTCCCTGGGTATCGATCTCTTGGCCCTCAGTGTGTGGCAGCCCGGGTTGGACTCCTGCGCAAATGTCATTGTGGCCTGTGTGTGTCCTGCCATGCAGCTCGGTGGCTGAGAAAGGACAAAGGCAGAGATACATTTGTAATTTCCAAGTTACCAATTTTAGAATCGAGGTAGCCCAATATATTTCAAACTTTTTAAACTACAATTGACAATAATAAATACTTTTTATATGTAACAGCGAATGTGCGTGTCCTAGACAAGTTCCATAACGCAGCACTTGCCCTGACCGTGTGCAGGGCGTTCTAATAATCGTGATCTGTTGGTCACAGACATGGGTGCCTCTGACTACTACTTCACTTGGTTTAGTAACTAACTCAGCAGTGGGTTGCGATCCATTTTTTAAAAGGCTGGTGTGGAGTGGCATAAATGATCTGCTCTTGTACTTGCTCCAAACCTTCCATGTTTCTCGCTGCCCACAGAGAGCCCTTTAAAGCCTGGCATGGCAGACGTTTGGCTGTAGGGTGACCAGCTCGTCCAGGATTGCCTGGGACTTTCCTCGTGTTAGCACTGACCGTCCCGTGTCCAGGGAACCCCTCACTTCCTGGGAAATTGGGGCAGTTTGTCATTCGCCCTATGGGATCTGATCGCTGGCTGTGTTTCCATCCTCATCTTCTGTACTCGGTGGTCCTTCCCAGTCAGGTTACTTGTCCCATAGCCTGGCCATCCTCTTTCCTACCTCCCCGCCTTTGTCCGAGCTTCCCTCTGCCTGGGATGCGCCCTCACCTTCCGCTCTCCGCCGGCCTGACCTGCCTCTGTGAGAGTTTGCTAAGTCACATGCTCTGCGAGCCTCCTCACTGCCTTCTGGTGAGCACAGCCGCCGTTGATGTATGGGACCTTTAGTAGTTCTGTGTTCTTCTCAGCTGTCTGATGGTTTATCACTTGCAGAACAAACCTGAGAAGGAAAACTGCCGACATACAGTGGGTGACTACCGCAAAGAAAGAATACAAGGGACACGGAAGGAACTGATATAGATGCTAAGGCCCCCAGAGCAGGACAGAGGAAGATGAGTGACACGTAAGGCGACAGGCAGATGCAGGCGTTGAGAGCAGGTGCTCTGGATGGAGCCTTGGGTCTGAGCCTCGGCTTTTCACACCTGAAAGCTGTTTGCTTTGGGTGTGAGGGTAGAGCTTTACCTCAGCGCGTCCCTTCTCTGCGTGTTTCTCCACTCCTCGTCACTGCAAGTCCTTAAAAATCAGGTGGGGTTAATTAAAAATCCACAAGTATTTTGTAGGTAATTTTGGAGGGTACTGAATTAAGTGGTTTTATGATGTGGAAATGTCTGAACATATTTTTAGAAGATTAAAATAAAATTGACTTTGAATTTTTATATTGCTGACTTATATTGAGAAAACCTATTTTGACTCTATTACCTAAGCATTAAAATGTTTCCTTCCTTTCCTTATATTAATGTGTTTTGATATTATTTCTGTTAGTATGGCAGTTCAAATTGTTCTAATATGTGAGTCACGAGAACATCTGGGCAGCTTGAATTTACCTGCGTTCTCTATCGCGATAGAACACCCACTTTAGGCAGGCCCCCTGGCTAGGACTGTCTCGATTTTAATTTGGCTGCACAGAAAATGTGGCCCCTTTATAGGGCCCGCGGGCCAAGGACTCAGAATCAAAGCGAGAGTCGGGCATGTGGGAAGATTTGCTTGTTATCGGTTACTTTGCAGATCAGCCCCACAGGTTACCCCAGAGTCACTTATTTTTAGACACGTTCATTTATCATCCTAGCAACCCCGAGAAAACAGCCCTAAGTGTAATGGATGGCTCTGCTCTAAAACACTGATATTTTTCATCACTTAAGAGGAAAGCCCAATATCAGGATGATGATTTATCCCCAAAGCATCTTGCCTGATAGATTCTAGATTGCTGAATTTGTTGGTTCAGATAAACAATAGGGGCTGTCAATTATAAATTGAAGAGATTTTGCTAAATGATCCTTTTGGAGTGGGAAAACAGATTAAAAATGTAAACCAGGCAGGAAAACATTATATCAATGGGTATATAATTGTAATGATTTATTAAAGGATAGTTGAATGGATGAGGCAATGCTAGAATTATGTGTTTTTTTACACATTTGTACTAACAGATGAAAAATTCAACTCGCATCCCATCTCCCATTGGAATAAAGATTTCTTGCGCAGTAAGGAAGAATTTTCTGAGTGTGGTCGTTTAAAGGCTTAGTGCACTGATCCAATGTAATGACTATTAGAAAAACTCCGATAGCGAAGTTGTGGAAGATTTCATGTTTCTATCTCATGGTCAGATAGAGGTGTCAGAGACATTTACTGAGCGTTCGCTGCTGGGTCCTGGAAGTGTAGAGCCACATTGGACGTGGCCCTTCCCTTAGCAGGGCTTTCAGAGTAACAGGAGGAGAGCGTCCCACACACAGAACAGAGACCTGCGTAAATGGAGCATGTGGGGCATGGGGCAGCAGACCAGGGACAGGCACTTGGCCCAGGCCTGACGCCCTAGGAGACCTTTCTGGAAGGGATGTGATTGAGCTGAGGCAGGACCATGAAGGGGAGTCATCAGAGAATGAATGGTGAGAAGAGCCTTTTTGGAGTTCGCAAAGGTGCAAAGCAAGGAAACAGCTTGGTACGTGCCAGTAAAATGTGAAATAGGGAGAGGAGGGGTGTGTGCACAGAGAGGTGGGCAATGAGAGCATCTTATGTGCCATGATAGGGAGTTGGGACCCAGTTTGCCCCTCAGAGGGAGCCATTGATGTGTTCGGGCAGGACAACGGACTCGTCAGATCTGAGTGACAGAAAGATCACCCTGACGTGGGGCAGGGTGTGGAGGATCACTAGGGAGCGCGGTTGGCACGGAGACAGGAAGATCACCCTGACGTGGGGCAGAGGGTGGAGGATCACTAGGGAGCGCGGTTGGCACGGAGACAGGAAGATCACCCTGACGTGGGGCAGAGGGTGGAGGATCACTAGGGAGCGCGGTTGGCACGGAGACAGGAAGATCACCCTGAAGTGGGGCAGAGGGTGTGGAGGATCACTAGGAGCGCGGTTGGCACGGAGACAGGAAGATCACCCTGACGTGGGGCAGAGGGTGTGGAGGATCACTAGGAGCGCGGTTGGCACGGAGGCAGGAAGATCAGCGCAGAAGAGCAGTGTGCTGTGTTTCCCCCACCCCTGCCCCTCTGGTAACCAGCCCTGCGTTGTCTGTGTCTATGAGTTTGTTTGTACATTTGTTGCCTTTTGTTTTCTGTCCCACATGAGTGAAATCTCATGTGGTTGTTGTCCTTTCCCATCTGACTTATTTCACCTCGCACAATACTCTCAAGATCCACCCATGTTGTGAATGGCAGGGTTTCATCTTTTTGATGGCTGAGTAGTATCCCATTGCATATATGTACCCCATCTTCTTTGTCTAACCACTGGTCAAAGGATACTTAGGTTGTTTCCATGTCTTAGTTATTGTGAATAATGATGAAATGAACTCTGGGGTTCATATATCATTAGAAATAAATGTTCTCCCTTTTTGGGGTACACGCCAGAGGGGGGATTGTTGGGCCATGTGGCACACAGTGGCATATACAGATGCTGTGTTATAAGGTTGTACACCTGAAACTTATTTAAACTTATTTACTAATGTTATGCCAATAAATTTAATTAAAAATAAAAAAATTTTATTCATAGCAAAAAGAAAGAGTATTGCATTTGCCAGAGGGTCAATGATAAGATAGATGTTGGGCAGTGTGAATGGACATGGAGAGGCCAGGGCAGAGTTGGAAAGGTTAGATGGTAAAATTGGTCACTGGTGACAATTGACTGGTGTGGTGAGTTTGAGGATTTCAGGGCTGATCAAGGAAAGGGCAGGGCCACCAGGTGGCAGCATTGTGCAACACACTTTATTGCACTGTACTTGGATAGGATCCGGTGAGTGGGGATGTCCCTCACAGCAGAAGACCTTCCAGAGAGAGCAGCATAGGCCGCCACACACAAAGGGAAGAGGGAATCGGAGAGGGAGGCCGCATGTGTAGGGGATGCTGCTCAGCAGCACAGTGGGGAGTCTCTGGTCAGAGAGCTCCGAAGGGCGGCCGCTGTTAAAGGCCTCTTAGAGCCACAGGGATCGTCTTATCCAGGTTTAGCAGATGTTGGGTGCACTTCTGCAAAGTATGGAAAGCAGGTGAGCTTTAAATGGTTAAAAATATGCTTATTTGAGTTATATTCCAAGCAATTGGTGAGAATTTATGTTTAGTGTCAGTGGGCACTCAAAGCTCGTGAATGGTCCCAGCCTGATGTGAAGAAATAAACAACACAGGGGTCAATACACAGAGTTCATTGTTAGCCCATTTCTGTAATGTCAAGTGTTTACCACATGCCCACTATGTGCTCAGTATGAGGCACCACTGCCCGTTCAAGAGGCGGCTCACATCGCAGTCTGCGGTGGAGTTGCCCCTTGGGAAGTGCTCCTAGAGTGCCCATTTATTTTTAATTTTTTATCCTTATCCAAGAACATTTTCCCTGGTGCTTGCAGTCCTGCTTTTAAAGATAAAGGGGGAGAGGGAGGGAGAGAGTGGAACATTAGTGTGAGAGAGAAGCATCGATTTGTTGCCTCTTATATGTGCCTGGATGGGTGATTGTAGGCGCCTGGACTAGGGGTCATATGTGCCCAAACTGAGGATCAAACTCGCAACCTAGGTATGTGCCCTGACTGGGAATTGAACCCGAAACCTTTCCGTTGCTGGACGATGTTCCAACCAACTGAGCCACACCTGCCAGGGCATCCTTGAGTTCCCATTTAGATAGGAAAACTCCTTTCTCTTCGCTCTGAAGTGCTTTCAAACCTCTAGGAGCACAGAACGTAATCTCATACAAAGTGCAGTCCTGCCAGCCTTCATCATTTGGTTTCTTTACCTGACCCCTGGCTGAGTCACATCTTTCCCACCTATTCTGACCCAAGGTTAGGTGTTTGTACAGGATCCTTTGTGCAAGGCCTCACTTCTTTTCTCACTCTCACTTCCTTTCTCACTCCTTTCTTCTGATTCTATTTTCCAGTTCCTTTTCCGTGCCAGTTCTTAGGGAGCCAATGCCAAACTACTGCCTGCTAGTTGTCCAAGCTGTTCCATCGCTACTTTTCCACTTTCAAGGATGCCACTTGAAATGTTCATTTCCCAAGGACTCTTGATATCATCTGAGTGTTTTCTGGAGGAAGATACTCTAGGAAATGAATGACTGATTCTCTTAATTGAGGAACGATTCCTTTACCAAAGAGAAGTATGTTGAGTCTCTAACATGGTTGAATGCACTGTAGGGGTCCGAAATACCTAAAAAATGTTCAGAACTTTGCGGAGAAGATGGCAATGACTTTTGAGCCCTTAAAGTTGTAAGAGGCTCTCATGTCTGCTCTGTTAACCAGATGAGAGGGCTGGTGCCCCCTGGATTGATTTTCCTCTCTAGCATAATGGGCTTCCGAGCTGAGTGCCTGAGAGTCTCTCCTGCTTAATGCGCCGCAATCGCCAGTGCTCGAGTCACAGCGCAAGCAGTGTGATTTGGGCAGCTCAGAGTTGTGAAGTCGTGAAAACAGGGCTGCAGACAATATGCAGACACAGCGATCTTAAATGCAGCTCAAACACCCAACAAGGGGGAGGCTAACGGCTTAATTTAGAAATATTGCCTGATTTCTCAGTCAGGAACTCACACAACGAGAATTAAAAGGAGCCTAGAAAGATCAACATAGATGTTTAATTGCATGTATGTACTGATATTTCCCCCCTTCCAAAACAGTAGTTGCCATAAATAGATCTTTCATAGGTGGACGAAACTGTCGCAGTGTTTGGGACTATACCCAATATTGGCCTTGGTGGTGGGACTGGGAATTTCAGAGGCAAAGCTTTTACTCCTCCTGTCAGCTCTCGTGCAATTTACATTTGCTGCCACCAGGTGGTGATAGAGAGTGATTGCAAGATTGGGCTGGAAGTAGGCTGATGGGGTCGACCAGAAAAGCCTTTTAAGAAGAGCTTTCTTTTGACTAAAGTGAATAAAATCTCGAATAAGTAAACACTGAAAGTGAAGCATTATTTAGTAAAAGTATTCAAGAATAAGGAGAACTGGTGTTTCCAGTCCTGACTCATCCACTTAATAGTTGTGAACTTAAGTAACTGCATCTCAGTTTCCCTATTTAAGGGTAAAATACTGGTATCGGATAATACCATTTTTGAAGTTCTTGTAGTGAAACAAACCTGTATAATTGTAATTATTAAAATGGCAAAATGAAAAGGACAAAAGAGTAAACACTGTTTCACACAAGAGAGAAGTTAACATTTTATTAACAACCGTTTTAGTTACTTAGGGATGCTAAGGCCCTTTCATTTTGGGGGGGGGGGTTGGGCACTGGGGAGAGAGAGAATTCTCTTAGTTTATCTTCCTTACCTGCTACCTGGCTTAAGCAAGTGAGAAACGAGAAATCTTTCATACATTCTTATGGAATCTTTTTTTCCCGAGGTTTCACTCTTTCCCGAGCTTCAGTTTTCCTTGTGCTGTATCCAGAAGTCTTAGATCTAATTGGTTATCTTTAAGTCATTATAGTTACCTGGCACACACCTCAATTTTCTGTGCTCAGTGACATTGCTACTGTGTTTTTTTCTTTTCTTCAAAAGAAAGAGCTCTAACCACCTGTCTTTAGGTTGTTTATATAACACTCAGCACAAATTTTGTTAATAAGCGTCTGTTTAGAGTCCACTCCATTGTATCAGAAATGGGTTAAGGCAAAGTATGGTTTGAGGATCCCTGGAGATCCCAAGACGTGTTCGGGATCTGTAAGGTCAAAACTGTTTTCCTAATAGCGTCATGGTTATTCTGGTGTGGAAGCAATTGTGGGTAGAACTGCTGCGGCCTTAGCACGAATTGAGGCAGCGGCCTCAAACTTTACTAGTAGTGGCATCAGACTTCACTGCCACACACTTATAGTTTAAAACAACATAAGAATATCCTTCAAGAAGCAGGAAAAAATGTTAGTTATATTAAATTTCTCCCCTTGAGCATGCGTCTTCGCTATGAGAAAGAGGAACACCCAAGGCCCCTCTGCTGCCTACCGATGTTCGGTGTTTGTCTCGAGCAAAGCATTTGTGCATTAGTGTGAGTTGCAAGCTGAATGAGCTGCCCCCTGCCCCCAAACACTGTTTTTTACTTAAAAAAAACAACTTGCTGATAAACTAGGGTTATTCGGGTTTGGGTATTTGGCAGAAATTACCTTAAAAGCCAATGGCACGAGCTTTGTCACTTCGAGAACACGATTGACAATATTTCTTGCTAGTGATAAAATTTGAGCTTTCAAATAAAATCTAGGATTTGGGGCAACTTTTATCTGCTGCCGTGAGCTTGACAGCTTCACCGTACCGAAAGACTTCTCCGAAGGGTTTGCTGGTGATATTACCAAATAGGGTTTTTGGATGTTGTGCAGTGAAGTGTATCAGGATTTGAGAAGTTGCATAATTTTCTAAATGACTGCATGTTAACTTACAAATCACACATGGGTAAAATTCAGTCAACCTTTAAGATAGAACACTGGATTTTGACATGGCAGAGTACAAAAGTTCATCAATTGGCATGGTTGCATGTTCGGATTGCAACTGAACTTTTTAAAAAATGCTATTTGTAGACTTTTGCTGTAACATCAAAGAATAGCCACAATTACCTCAAGAAGCTATTCAAATACTCCTTTTCCAGGACACATATTTCTGTGAGACCAGACCTCCCTCACAACTGAATAGCACACACAGCAGACTGAAGGCAGACACAGCTACGGGCCTGCAGTTGACTTCTCTTAAGTCAGATAGTAAAGAGATATATGAACATGTAAAAGAATTACCTTCTTAATATTTTTGTCTTAAAAAGCATGGCTATTTTTCATAAGAAGTTTATGTCAATGGTTAACAAGTTGTTCTTTAAAAATTAATTATGAAATCAATACTTGAAGTTTTATCAGTCTTAATTTTTAACATGGTTAATATTAATAAATATCGCCCATATACGCAAAAGCTCTTTGAGGTCCCTGATAATTATTAAGGGCGTCAAGGGGTGCTGAAACCAAAATGTTTGAGAACTGTTCATCTACGATGTAAGTAGACCTGGGCTGGGCAACTTCCTACCACGTGATGGGTTTTATTAAACTTTTGTTTCCATAGTGCTGACGGCTGTTAAAATTGAGCAAGCCACCCTGCACATTTTTCACTAGTCATCTGTCTCCTGAGAGTTCTATAACTCTCTTTTTATTGACAGCACGATAAGGCTGTAAAAGTGGACTAATAGTTGTGGTCCCATTCATCCCCATCCAAGTGGAAGGAGGCAGCTGTCTTTCACGAGAAGCTGGCAGGTGAAACAAGGTTGTGAAAGGTCGTGGCCGAAGGAAAGTTCAATAGCTGAGAGTGAAGAGCTGACAAGAGCCATTGTTTTCAGGCAGCGAAAGAGAACTTTTTCCTGGCTTTGTTTTTTTCTTTTTTTCAATGCGTCTGGCAACAGCAGGGCAGTCATTTTAAACGCCCTCGGATTCTGATTTTAAGCTTAAAAATAATTTGCATATGCCAGCATTAGATATGGAATCTCAAACTCCTGCCAACTTAGACAAGGGAAAGGAAATGAAGACCTACATTGTTCAAAAGCTAAGCCTCGGGGGGCTCCAGGACTTGGCAGCTGTGTAAACAGAGCTAAACCGTCTGCTCCTCTGTTAGACACTTGGTTCTAAACAGGACCCAACCGTCCCATGATGATTTATGAAGAAATGGAAATGAAAGCAAAAGGTCTCATTTTGGGGCTCAAAAAAGCTATACCTTTTCCTTTCTTTATGGATGTGTACGGACGTAAGACGTAAAGGGGATTCAGGCTAACTAGGAAGGGAGAAGGAGATGATGTGGATACGACTTTTGCTTTTTCCCTTCTCAGCGTCTGTATTTTTCTCTCTTGTGTTTTTCTCTTTCTTTCATCTCCCCACTCTTTCTCCTGTTGAGACTTAGGCCCAGGCAGCTGTTTCTATGATGAAACACCAAGAGTGACATGCTTACTGATTTTAGAGAGAGGGGAAGGGAGGGAGAAAGACAGGGAAGGAAAGAGCCATTCCAGAGAGGAACATCACGATCAGTTGTCTCTTGTATGTGCCCCGAATGGGGACCGAACTCACAACATAGGCTTGTGCCTCGACCTGGAATTGAACCTGTGACCTTTCAGTTTATGGGATGATGCTGGCCAGAGTAAATGTAGCTAATTTCTTAACTAGAGAAGAAGACATTTCTCCAGGTGCCTCTCCATCCTCTGGGGGAAGTGGTAAAAATGCCTACCTGGGACTGCTAGATACGTTATTCCTGTGTTCAACAGAAAAATTGAGAAGAATTTTACTACTGATAAATTACATTATTACCTTTAGTTAAAAAAACACTTTTTCTTTGAGTCTCGCGTCTTTCACCCATTTTGTAACTCATTTAGAGTGAGAAGATCCTTCTGTTCTCTTGAAGTGCCCTAGAATAATCTCTAAGAGTACAGATTGGTTTTCTTGCTCTGATTGTATTACTGTTAAATAGTAACATGCTATACCTTTAATGTAGTTCTCACTGTAACACTTAAATGATTGAAGTGAACTTTGAGTGATGACTTTGGTTTTTGAATTAGGGTGGAATTAATGATGGGGGCAAGAGTTGGCAGGGTGAAAAAATAGCAATAATACTTTAAAAAGCAAGTCCAAAATACAGGACTCTGCTATGAGGAGAGCTGAACAGGTGTGCAGAAGTGCAGTTGATTACGGAATGGATGGAGCTGGAGGGAGACGGAGTGGTCATTGTCCCTAAGCCAGGGGACAGTTAAGCTCTAGTTGGCTGGTGGGTGAGAGTGGGTTGGTGATCAGACAGGGAAGACACTTACACCCAGCAGTGGCTTTGATTTGTTTACTTGACCCCTTACTGTTACTGAACTCGAGGGGTTCACCACTTGGGGTGCTCTATTCAAAAACCAGACATGGTTGTGGCAAAGTAGTTTTATCGACTTGTAGCAAGTATAGGAGACGGGAAGGGTGGGAAGATTCATATCTAAAGCTCTGCCGCCCCAGCGAGAGGCTTAGCCATTCATTGCTCCTCTACACTACTTGGTCAATTGCATGTTATTTCTTTGCAGTTGGCTATACTTACCCCTTGAGTTCCTGTCAGCTCATCTGCAGCTGCTTCTGCAAAATACTGTGCTATATTTTAACATTTTGCAAGAATAGCATTTAGAACTGCCCAGGCCTTGAGACCCTTGCCCTATCTAACATTACCATTTATAAATGAAAGAGACCAGCTTTTTATGTATTGGAAGCCAGTGAACAACAATTAGCAGCAGGGAGCTCTGATTCTTATGTTCTTAAACTGAGGGCATCGTAATTGCCTTTGCAATGACCTGTATTGGCCACAAGAAGCTCTGTATCTCATGTTCCCTATGCTTTGCTCCCCGATTTTACTTTGTTTGATATGCAGGGAGATGTAGCAGGTTAGAATCACACCCCCACCCCCAATCTGTGGGGTTCGGTGCTGACACTGCAGTTAATGCCCTGTTTAAACCATTTCACTGTGTGTGTGTGTGTGTGTGTGTGAAGGCCCATTCATACACTCTAATGTGTACTTTCCAAACCCTTTATTTCTTCCACTCCCAGGGGCTGATGCAAAGTGTCTATTTTGGAATAGAACCAAAAATAATTAAGTAGAAGGTACTCTATAGCTGTCTAACATTGTGGGTCCACTACCTTTACAAAGTCAGTGTGTTATTTGAAACATCACCACTTAATATAATTGTTTAAAAGTTCCCTTGGTGTTTGTGTTGTTTATTTTAAAATTATTGGCTCTGTGGCTGGTAACACCATATTAAATGACCAACGTTGTCAGACATATTTATTGGTTGTAAAAAGACCTTTGCCCTTTGCAGAAATGTACTGAGAATACACCTTATTTCCCACTGGTGAAGGAAGTTCTTCACAAGAAAATCACAAAAATACAGGATGTTCCTACACAGTTTGCTTCTTAGCTGAAGTCCTGCTATTTGATAGACTGGAAAAGGCAGGTAAACGTTGGGGAAATGCGGAGAAGAGGGTAACTTGGAAGTTTCCACTGGCTGCTTTCAGCATCGAATGACACAACTATTGTTCGAACAGTAATTTTTCTGATGGTACATTTCATTGTTGACAACAGAAAAATGTCAAAAACATAAATTAAATCGGCCCCCACTTCGGGAATGTGTATGTAACTTCTCAGATGGCTTCTGGAATTAGGTCCAGATTTTCCCTTGCCAAGTGTTTTGTCCATTGTTGAAAATTATTGACCGCCAGAGATTTATTGGTAAATGTGACTTCTATCAGTTCTGTGGCTGCACCCGAAACAAGAAAGGCAGAAGGTCTAATTGCTCGGGTCCATACTCCTCCGCGGCAACCATCAGCTGGAGCCGGGTAGGGCTGCCTCCTTCGGGCATCCGCTCTTCTTTGGCCTCTGCTTTGTTCCCTCACGTTGTCTTCGTGGCACCTGTAGGACTTTGAATTTGACTCGGATTTGAACGGTCTTTTGTAGATGAGTGACTCTGGACTCTATTCCACAGCCCCAGTCCCCATCCAGCTTCTTATTCCATCTGCATATTGCACTTATGCGTCTTTCTGCCCAGAAGTCCCACTGACACCCAAATTGTTTTTTCATCATTTCTTTTATTGCCTTCTCTTCCCAATCTCACTGCTATCCTCTTTGCCCTCTCGGGGGTGAATTGTTACTCACTCTTTCTCTCCAGCTTCCACACTGGACAGCTACCAAGAGCTACTTCTCCCTGGTTGGCCGTGCTCTCTCCAGCCCGCACGCCCTGCCTTCTGGCTGTACGTTCACCTCCCAGTGCAGGCGCAGTCTGCCCAGAGAGATGTTGGCACCAGCCTCGCAGCGGCTTGCCTGATTTCTAGCTTCTGCTGTTATTTATTTGTAGGCGGGGACAAGAGAAGGCTGAAGCAAATTTCACTTCTCTTTTGTCACTTTTCCTTTGAAAAAGTTGCTCGTATTTTTCATCAGTCATTATCCCAAATGGAATCCATGTTGCTCTTTCCCCAAGGTTTCCCCAGTTGCTTCCACCTATCCATTCTTTCAGACTCAACTTGCTATTTCTTGACTCAAGTTCATCCATATCTCTTGCCCTCAGCCTAACATGGGTCTCCTTGGATTAGTGTGATTAAATCTGATAATGAGTGTGAAGTGCCTGGCACTCGGTAATCAATAAGCCAACATTTCAGAGAGCATCCCCAACCACGCCACATGCCCTCAGCGTTGAGTTATGCACCCTTGAAGGACAGAATCGGTTTTCCTCATCTTTGTGCTCCAATGCCTTGTAGAGCACCTCGCACAGAACTAAACATTCAAAAATGTTCCTTGAAAAATGAAGACAGGATGTGACCAGGAATGGCGGAGATTGATTGTTGTGGTTATTGTTGCTATGATGTCCCAAATCTTTGCCATCACGACATGAGCAGCACACTTGTCAGCTGTGTGTGTGTCTCGGGGTCACTGCAGGTTCTTGATCACCTTCTGAAGACTGCGGCAAGCGGTGTGAGGGCTTTTTCCTTACTTTGTATTCTTTGGTTCTTTTCTTGCCTTCTATTGCTGTCATCCACTCAGGGATACATAATATATTCCTCACAGTTGCATACAAATGATATTCAAATGAGTACTCATGACATTTTTGATTTTTTTTTAACTTTATTTCGGGAATTTGGGTCATAAGAGATTCTTCATTTCTCGGTGTTTCCATTTTCTTAGTTTCCAGTTGGGAACACAAAAAGACAAATATAATCATTGGAGATTGCCGAGAGTTTTCTCCAAACTCAGTTTGTTTGAAGAGTTTTCCAGCAGCAAGTACAGCAAAAGGAACAGAGTCAGTAATATTCAAGTAGCTATGTGTGGTGTCAATGGGTGCGAGATTTGTGGGGATGATCACTGAGTAAGTCATGCACTGTCTAATCACGGGGGTGTACACCTGAAACTGGCATAGTAATGTATGTCAGCTGTTACTGAACACAAAAAATGGTTAAATAAATAAATAAATAAATAAGATTTCTGTCACCATCCCCATCCCCATCCCCATGAAAACCGAAATTAAATCTCGTTCAGATGGATTTTCCCAAGAATTTGCCTTGGTGTTTATCTCCCACTTCATGCGTTCACAAACAGTTCTTGCTTCAAAAAGAGAAAGTGCCAGGGTAAGCCATACTGCATTCAGTATGCAAATGTAAGCTTTATAGGAAGAGGGTTGTGCTGGAGATGAAATTAATTGTGACAGTTCAGGGGAGTTTCGCAGAAAGAGAGGATTAACATGTTAGGCCTTCAGTAGCTGTCTTCCCTGATGCGAATCATGTGAGGCAAAATGAAATCTCCGTGTGCCCGAGCTCCGTGGGGGAATGTCTGCTGAGCCCACAGCAATGTGAGCAGGGCATGCCTCCGAGGGTTTGTGACAGCCTATTTTCCTTTCTCAGTGCGGGCATGGGCTGACCCATTACCGTCTCAACTGGAAGTCACGATCATGGTTCTTTCCACTGCTTATTTGTTTATCTTTTGTTTATTTCAGACACTTTTACGGAAAATGTGTTGCTTATTCTGAAGTTGCTATTACTCATCAGACCAGAATGGACTATACCATTGTATTTCTTTGAATATTTGCATATATGTAAAGGAGGAAGATTTTCTATAGAATGAGACCGGATCTAATTTAACTGGTTTCTTTGATTCGTTGACATAGGCTAAGTAAGAGAACCTGTCATTGCCCCAAAAGCTGGATTTTCTTTGGAATGATTTCTGCAATGATAATATAGAGTAGTTATTTTTATATATTCACATTTTTTTCTTTCCCTCCCAGGAAACCAATATGTCTGACAAAAGTGACTTAAAAGCTGAGCTGGAGCGCAAAAAACAGCGCTTAGCACAGATAAGGGAAGAGAAGAAACGGAAGGAAGAGGAGAGGAAAAAAAAAGAGGTAAATATCGAGTGTCGGGTGTTTGTGGCGGCGGGAAAGGAAAATCACTTGATTCTGGGGGGGCAGTTACATTGATAAAGAGAACCCTCTAAAGAATCTTTTTATAACACTTGATATGCAGTGTAGAAATAGCCCACATCTTGTACAAAAAACACATGCTGAAGATATTTTTGAATAGTTTTCCAAGAAGGAAACTTTGTATACCATAACATGCTTGTGTGTATAGAAACCAGAGGTGCTTCCTTACTTAAGGGTTTTTCTTTAAGGAAGAAATGGGATGTCTGTTGATGCCTCACAATCTAAGTAAGCGTTGTTTCATACCGTAAGGCTTGGGAGACCACAGTAACATATTATAACAATTATTCGCCAACCAAGTAAAGCATAATTGCAGTTGCATATTAGCCTTCTGTCATCTTGCATCTCTCCATTCCATTCCACTGTGATTGATGCTACCGTTTATTTGTCCTTGACTCCTTGCGTCCTGTTTCTCCTTTGGAGATCTTTGCTGTGATACACGCAGTCTCTGAGAGAAGTGGGGGCGAGAATTGACAAGGAATGGCTATTCATTTACATGAAAAGCCAAAAAAAGCATTAAGTGATTATGCTTCCTTTCCTTCAAATGTCAACACTTACTGTAGTTTTAAAGCACCTGTTATCCTTTGCTAATAACCGGTTTCCTTTGAAACTGACATTCTAATATCCAACTTGAATTTCACAGAATTACCGCAAACTGCGGTGTGATATGGGAAATCTGGTTCCGAATTATGCTGTCTGCTTCATCCTTGTTATTTTAGGTTGATTGAAACAGGCCACCCTTTCCGTCTCTACAGCAAGCAGGCTTGCCTGCTGGAGATTTGGCTTGTTACACAGCAGCCGAGCCCTGGGAGGCTGGGGGCCACAGGTGGTGGTGGGAGCGTGGAACACCTGCATTGTAGGCGTTCCTGGGCCTCTACTGAGTTCTGGAATTAAAGTCACATACTCTCAGTTTCCTCATTTCTAAACTGGGACGGTGGTTTAAGTCTGTGATACCCTGACCCTGCGCCATGGAATCCCCTCGTAATAAAGACTCATAGTCTCTCTCCCATCTCAAAGTTTTTAATTTGAAAGCTCCAAACAGGGCCAGATTTGGGGATTCGCTGGACTATGTTGCCTTTAAAGTTAGCCCTGGCTGTAAATCCTATCCCTCCACAACTCATTCCCCCCAAAAGCCTTTTCTCTCTTCAATCTAAGCGCCTTTGGTGGGTGGTGAAGCCTTGGTTTGTCTGAGCAGCCCTTGCTATAAGACAGAAGACAGTGAACTTCGTGGTTATGCACACAGGCTTCTCAATGGAGCATGGCTGGGGAGCCTTGACCCAGTGTGGGACCTCTCTGTAAAACGGAGCAAAGAGTGGTGCCTTTCTCACGTGTTCTGTGGCGACCCAGGAGATAGACGCTGTAGTGCAGAGCAAGGTGGAACTGTTGCTCTGCTCCTGGGATCAGCTGCCAGGGCGGAGGATGCGGCGCATGTTTATCAGGATTGCTGTTGGTGAGGCCACTTTCTGAAAATGCCCCCTTATTGGGAGGGTCTTAAAATTCAAGGCCTCTCATTTCCTGGGGTTATAGCTTTTTGTTGCTGGGAGAAATCTGGAAATAATAAATTCTGATCCCTCTTTTTCAAATGCTCTTCCATTCTAGAGACCTGAGCTTTCTAGGTAGCTGCCCTTTATCTCTAGTCTCAGGAAGCCCCCCAACTCCCTCCAGCCAGTGTCCAAAGCAGAATTCTGGGGTCCTTCTTTCACCACCCCATCCCTAACTTACAGTGATCATCCTGTCTCAGGCAGGCACAACACTCTGTGTTCTGCTTCTCTCTATTGTCCTCCACCTGAATTAACTACGTGTCTCTCAGTGCTCATAGCAAGTGTCACTTCCTCCAGAAAGCCTTCCCTGATGCCTTTCTGCATCCAGGACTAAGTCCTGTACCCCAGCCTCGGCCTTATCAAACCGTTGATCACAGAGCATTAGATTTCCCTCCTCACTTGTCTTTCTCTTCTAATAACATGAAACTTAACGTCTAGGGCAGATTCTGCCACTGCAGTAGGGCCTTCGGTTAAGGATTATACAGGGGTGGGGCAAAAGTAGGCTTGCCGTTGTAAGTACGTGAAACAGAGTTTATTCTTCTATTACCATGTATTAATTATTGTCTTACTCATTTGTCTTACAATGGTATGAGTGAATGTATGAATACATAAACTAGTCAGGGCAGACCTGAGTGCTGACTGCTGACATCCTTTCCATGCATCTGGGGTGATTTCCTGCAAATTTCCTTGGAAGCTTGTGATCCTGAGTCTATGAGATGCTCCAGTTAGCTGCTCACCCTCCTAACTCCTGAAGATTTTTCTAGTTTTTACATTGTTTATAGACAGTTAGAAATAGCCTTAAGCTTATAGGCTTGATTTTTAACTTTATTTAGGGTCATCTTGTGAATAAAACAAATTTAGAATAAGAGGGAAACAAAATGATCTTTGATACAAAACTGAGTACCCATTTTTGCCATGACCGAAAAGTAGTGTGAATTAGGACCACCCAGGCTGATTGTCTCCACAGAATCCAGAAAATTGTGTACATGTATAAAATTACCACTCTCTGCTCCTTTGGATGTCAACTGCTTTCTTGGTTGTGGTATTATGGATGAAATCTGATTTTAAAATAAATATAGTGGCCACCATTTAAGACACAGGCCCAATTTCATGAAAAATTGGCTGTAATGCAATGAGGTGTGCTTAATGGGGCCACCCTGAAGTTGCATCCTGTCCCTTGGCCTTCTGCCGAATTGCTGCAAGGTAGGATGGACGGAGGTTTCCTGGCCCGTGCTCACTTGCTCCTCTGACGAGCACGGAGCTGTCTGCAGAAAAGTGACTGATAAGTCTCAGCTGACAAGTTTTCTTTGTTTGATTATTCTCTCTGGGTCTCAGCTGTAATTACCCTTCACAAACAGAAATATCATTCTCTGGGGAAGACAACTTTGCATATTTTTTTTGTAATTTAAGAGTTTATTATTTATTTATTTTCAGAGAGAGGAGAAGGGAGGGAGAGACAGAAAGAGGGAGAGGAACATCAATGTGTGGTTGCCTCTTGCGTGCTGCCCACTGGGGACCTGGCCCACAATCCAGCCATGTGCCCTGACTGGGAATTGAACCAGAGACCCTTTGGTTTGCAGGCTGGCACTCAGTCCACTGAGCCACACCAGCCAGGGCTAACTTTGCATATCTTAATTACTAGTACTGCAAAACCACTCTTTATTGAGTCATTAAAATATATTAGGTTTCTTTAGTATTTACATGGAAAAAATTGAAGGTTTCATGATTAAGGTGCTTGGTGTAACTATCTTGGATGAGTAACATGTTGTTTAGTTTAAGGTGCTAATTGGTAATAGATAGGAATTGCCTTTATTTTCAATAATCCCGAGTAACCTAATTTTATGTTTTTCATGGTCAATTCTGAGTGTTGATAGCTTTCCTAAGCTTCTGTTACATCTAGATGGACATTTGTCCTTATTAATAAATGTGATTATGTTCTCCATTTCTTTAAAAATTAAAAAAGGTAGAAGGCAGGGACTGAGTTGTAGAGGCACCATGTATTGTGGGAGTGAAATTCTGAGGGTGGAATTCAGGTGTGCTTTTTTTGCCCAATGTATGGTTATGCATATTGACATGTGATTTACCCTCTAGTATGTTTCTTGAATGCTTAGTGATTAATGTTAGGATAACTTAAAAAAGATTCTGTGTCTTTCTGCATGGGACTAATGTGACAGAAAGTTATAGATAATATGCCTTAAATTTATTCAAAAGGAAAAGATTAGGTAGATCTTTTTCTGTTCACTCTAAGTAAGCTGCGTTAGAGCTTCTTAATTTTATTCCTGCTGGCACTGTGTTGTCCTTCAATATGTTTTTGTTGAAAGAACGAGGGAAGGGTAAAGTTTTTTTTTTGATCTTAGAATATAGAAATATAGAGCAGAGGGTCCCTGGTGGTCTAGATGACTCGTAAGAGTGGTGTTGTGAAGGGCTTTCTGAATGGGCCACAGTTGGTGGATATTGGCTTGAATGATGTATCCTAAGATTCTATAGCTATAGAATAACATTTCCCGAGGGCAGAGATATTCATTCAATCATTCAACGTATTTTTTATTGAGCATCTACTATGTGTCAGGCCCTGATCTAAATGGTGAACAAAATAATCATGTATCTGCTCTCAGTAAAGCTGATGGTCCATCTATGGCTTAACTCTTCACTGTAAAAACCTGTTACACAATTCTATGCTGGCTTTGAAAGGTGAATTTTGCTTACCTTTGTTTTTTTCATTTGTGTTTCAGTAGCTGCTGTGGTAATTCCCTTTTCTTTCACTTTCCCCCTTTTCCTTCCATCCTTCTTATAACTTTGTGCTGGGTGAATGTTGATACAGATCCTCACTCTGCAAGGTCCTCTTTCTCATCTTAGTCCTACCTTTGCCTCTGTCGCATGCACACATTTTGGGACTTGTTTCAGTAGTTTAAATGTTAAAATCAGAACTGATAGAGATTACACTGTCATTTCAGAATTCTGAGCTGCATGAGACCGCCTAAAATCCTCCTGTACTCTCATTAGCCCTTATCAAGCCCCAGAGTGGCAGTTTCCCCCCTAATGACAAATAGAATTCAACAGTATGAGTGCATTTGAAGCCTGAGGCAAAGAGGAACAGAAGTGCTGAGCTCAGCACTCTGTGCAAAGATGCCTTTTGCTTATAATCAGGGTGTAGGTTACCGTCTGGGAGTAAGTCAAAAGTGCATGAACTCTTTCTTCTTTAGATGCCAGGATGTAAATTATGCTTCCCTGCTTTGCAATGCCCTTTACGCTCCTGGAGGAGGTAATGTTCCTGTTGGGGTGCCTGCCTTGCCCCTGGGGAGGAAGGTCTGCCTGATAACTGGATGACTGGTTTTTGACGAGCTTTATGACGGCTTCACTTCTCTAAACTCACAAAGCTTTGTGGGTGAGGTAGCTGCATCTCAAGTAGGGCGTCACGTTTCAGACGTGGGGCAAATGCCTTGTCTTAGGAAGGAACTGTATTATGAAAAAGAAAACAAGACCTGAATGTTTAATTCCCCCAGAATCTCACCACTGACCTCTTTAACCTGTGTTTTGACTTTTTCACTCTCCTGTAAAACACAAACCGGGCGTAGGGTCTGAGTATCAGTCCCACACAAGATGTGAATTTTAGACAGCATTTGGGAAAGGAAGTCCTCCAAGTGATTTTGTGCTCCATATTTTTCTACACAATCATTTTCTCTTTTGAGTTACTATGTATAATGGAAGCCTATGAAAGTCAGAAGTAACAAGTAACAAGACTTACATTAGTATTGTTTACACACCTTAAAAACATTTTAGCCTAGTTGTATTTTATTTTATTTTATTTTTTCGGATTTCTTTTAAACCATGATAAACTTAGATTGCTGGTGCAAATAATACATTTTACAGGGACAGATTTTCATAGCTAATTTTACTTTTTAGCCAGATCCCAGTAATTCCTTGTTTGCATAATCTTAACCATAGGGGGTTAATATGAGTATTACAAATACACAGTCATTAAAACTGATAGTATGTTTTCCCAGAAGGTCAAGGAGATCTAAAAAAAAAAAGAACTAAAAAAAATTAATTTGCCTTGATGGTTTCTCCCAAAACCGGTGAGAGAAACTTTTATCACCATGTGATGGAGACAGGAAAAAAGCCTTCGACTAAAAGAGAAAGCGCTGGGTTAGTAATTATTAAATGGCGCAGCTTCAGTCTTTTCTCATCCTTTGTACACATGATTGTATCTATTTAGGGCTTTTGCCTAGTCTTGGCTGCCATGCATTTGCCACTTTCCGCTTCAGCCAGGAAAAGCACACGTGTAGTTCTGTTATTAACTCTACGTACCGGCATCTGATTTTCAAAGGCGGACATGCAGCAGAAGAAAGAACCTGTCCAGGATGACTCGGACCTGGACCGCAAACGCCGGGAGACGGAGGCTCTGCTGCAGAGCATCGGCATTTCGCCGGAGCCCCCTCTAGGTACTTAAAAGTGCTTTGTGGTGCTGTTTCCTTAAACTTGACTCGCATGGGATATACCATGTCCAGCGTTTACTATTCTTTTACGTCTTTTTTATTTTTATTTTTTAAGAAATTCCGTGGCTTATGGTTCAGGTGTATTTACTTTTGGAATTGAGGGGGCTGGAAGGAGATGGGAGGACCGGTTGCAGAGCTGTTGGCAGTTTGCTGCTTCTTCACTGACTGTGTGGTCAACCATCTCCACTCTGTTACTATTAGATTACGTTATAGCTCTTAAGTGAGTCGCCACATGGTAAATATAAGAAGTCCTGGAATTTGTTTCTTAAATTGTTCATTTCCATTGCTGGATTCCAACCTCTCTCTGCCAACCTAAATACGGCGAACCTGGTTATGAATTTTGTAACCACCACAGCCATAGTTATGCCATGATGAAAATAAAATGCTCACTGGGGAATTTGAAGGAAAACGTAAAATGGTGACAGATTAGCAGCTAATTAACAAGTTTAAATTTATTCGACTCTATTGTATATCTTGGTTTTACAGCTAATTGGCATTTTCACTATAATACCTCTCCTCCAACTCATTCATTCCTAGTTAATTGTCCATGATCTCATTTTATCACTTGGGTTTGGATATTGAATAATTTGCTTTATTTGTGTTGAGGGTAATCTGTGCATGTTCCGTTTATTCTGTCACTTACTTATATATTTCTCATATGCTAAGTTATTTCATTTTTCTTTACTCATTTGCTTTCCTTACATTTCAGAGTAATCTTAGGGTGTCTGTAAAACTATATAATATCCAATATAGTTTAAAAAAACCTTTTGAACCAATGCATTAAAATAAATACAATATCAGGTCTCTTTTAAAAATGGATTTGTTTCCTTTTAATTCTGTTATTAGCTTTTATATTAAAACAAGTTTTCACTGATTTCTATAGTTACTTAAACTAAGAACAAAAATTATCCCATGTACAATAAAATAACAAGTATTTATATCAATGTAAATAAGAAGAAGAGCAATATATAATAAGCCCACAGATTAAGTATTGCTGAATATAATTTAACAAGTACAAACTAAACCAGAACATCATGAAAAAGCATTTTATGCTCAACCTCCATTTGTGGCAGGTAAAATCATGTCTAACAATGATTATAAGATGGCCCAATAAGATGTTGATTATTTTGTTTAGCTCCTTATGGTGTGGAAGATATAACCTGTGGGATATTCACCTGACGGACCTTCTTCAAGGAGGTTGGCAAACATTTTTGTACTAAATTGACATGTGATATAAATCAGACACTTTGTAATCAATTATATTTTCCCCTCAAAATAGCTTGGGAAATTCTGTTGCAATGTGAAGGAACACTGGTTAAACCCAGTAGTACTATGTCCTCTTCTTCCCTACCCTACATTATGCCAGCCATTAAACTTTAAGAACAAACAGTTCAGTATCCCTAAACCATGACCAAATTCTGAACCGTCCTTGCAGCCGGCCTTGGCACGGGTAGACCGCATTTTGAGTTTTCATCCATCTCTCTGACTTACCCTCTGACTCACTGCAGAGGATAATCAGTGAAGTAAATGTGAGACCACATGAAAATTCCTAGTTTCTTGACAGATCTGCCATTGTGTTATAGGATTTGGACAAAATAGTTAAACCTTTACTCTATTAAATAAATAAAAGGAAATTGCACATGATTGAAACCAAATGGGAATCTACACTCATGTCTTGAAGTTCCTGCCCATCTGGCTGCTTTGGCGTGTGTCGCCCTGAGAGCCCGCTGCGTTCGTCTGGCCTGGCGCCGCCTTGGCTATTTGGTGCAGCTTCTCCCTGAGGGATGTTTGGCGCATATCTGAAGGGTAGAAAAAAATAAATTTGCATTTCCTTCAGCTTTTTTCTTCTATTATCCTTGCTCTCAGATTTTCAGCTTGCACTGACCTTGACCTCTGAACTTGTTTCTGCTCTCTTCAGGATGGCAGTTTACTATGTGCACCTGGCAGAGGCAAAGAAACACGAGTTCTGAACACAGTAAACAGTCCAATGGGATGAAACTATTAATTAAATGTAAAAATAAAGCATCCTGGCATTTTTCTTTGTTTGGAAAGAGATTTTTAAATTACTAGGTTCAGGATCTACCCTTTCTCAGTCACAGGGTCTCCCGTAGCAAATGCAGTTTATAATCCACAGACGAGGGACTTCCCTCCAAATGCACACGCACAACAGATATTTTTCTGACGCTTCTTGACCGTTTAAATAATCCAGAATCACTTACTTCATAACCTTGTAAAGTTTTATAGACACTCCATTTTATTTTTAATAGGTCACATCTATACTAACAAAATAAAGTGGAGAATCAGAATAATCTGGATAGTTCATACTAGAGACTTTTTTGACTGGAATTATCTTGATAACTATTTTGATTCTCCATTTTAGTTTGTTAAGGTGGACATGGCCTTAGAATCCCTAAGTTAATTCTGTCTAAATTCATTTCAAATTTTAATTTCCAAAATATAAAAAATTCACTTGACTTTCTTCCTTTTCTTTTCTGTCCTTTTTTTTTTTTTTTTTTTTTCTGTATCCCATCTCAATCTCTCCTGGCCATACAATCACTTTCATTTGGGCCCATTTGTTTTGATTTATCTGACACTGCTCTTCCCCAGTGCAGTCGCTGCATTTTTTAACATGGGATACCTGTTATTTTCATTATTTAGTCCCAACCCCTATGTCTCCCTCCTCGAAATCAGTGAGCACTCCCAGTGAAGCTGGAAGCCAAGACTCAGGCGACCTGGGACCATTGACAAGGTAAGAATTGTGCTGTTGCAAAGGCCATGGTGGAATGTCAGTAGTACAAAAAAAAAAAAAAAAGAAGACCTAAAAACATTTAACTTCATGGTGGCTAGCTATTTTGGTGGTATAGCAATGATTTTGAACACTAGAAATTATAAACATATATAATCCTTCCTTGAGTGGGCTAATTAACACTTTGTTTAACAAATACAAATATTCCATAAGCTTGGGTCTAAAAGAAACCAGGAAAGGACCAAGGACAAATGGAATATATATCGGGTTCTTATTTTCCTACTTTGGTGTTGTTTCCATGAGAATCCTTCTGAATAGGATACTGAGACATTCTCACTCTGAAATCAATTTTTCAAGCATCTTTTTGTTTTCTTGCTAGAGTTGACTAATTTGAGAACTCAGTCCCTGAAGTGTTTCTGTTGTTATTACTAATGGTAATAGTAGTAACATCATCTGGGTTGACTGCTTTGTTTTGTGAGTCAGCTGCAAAATTTTTATTACACTCCGGCCACTCAAAGATGTAAGTTTTGAAAGTGAATATAGCCGTTCCCTACTTTGATCCCTGAAAGGATACCCAAAAGGGAAAGATATGAAGGGGGAAAGAAGGCTCATTGAAATACGCAGAGTCATGGTAACTTTCTTAATGCAGTTGCCTTTCCTAGGATTCCACGTGCAGGGACCCACAGGCAGGTGACCCCAGGAGCAGGGCCTGGGGGCCTGTGGCACCTGGTTAGCAAGCACCTTGTTTATCAGGGCCAGATGGTCTCCTCACAGCTCAGGCTGGTTAAGCTCGTGTGGGAGTATGGACCAAGGTTTTCTACCTCCTTCCATTTCTCATGAGAAGCAAAAAAGTCAAGTGTTTATGCAATAATCTCTTAAATGGCAAATGGCAATGACTTTGTTAGAAGTGGTTTGGAGCCAGATCTGGCCTGTGTGTGTTGGCCATTTGCGACCTCTGTTTTTGACTCTTAATTGAAAAAAAACCATAGCATACTTTCATAAACTTCAAATAAGAGGAGAAACAATCATCCACAGCACTGTAGTTCCAGCAAATCAGCCTTTGCCTTGTCTGTGTACCTTTCCATCCTGTCTACCAGCGTGCATTTCTTGCTACCATATGTGTTACTGGGGAGAGGTATAAAACTATGCATTTTTCTTTTTTCTCTAAACACATTATCATAAGCAATATCTTCTGAAAGTGCATTGTTTCCATGTAGGCTGAGTGGTTTTTGGTAGAGAAAAGTATGGGAATGAGAATAGTTAATATTAGCCTGAACTATAGGGTTTTTTTTTTTTTTCTGAAACCTACACCTAAGACTGGAATTATCCAACCCATATCTGCCTATTAGTGCATTGCAGACTTGAGTATGCATTTTGTTTTGAAAGGGCCTTTTGAAACTAGTGGACACTGCTTTCAATTTGAGAAAAATGAAAGTAGAGGTTTTTGTGGGCACCAGGCTAGTTTATTTTAGCTGATCGCCTTTGTGATGTGGGGCAGCTCATGTCTTCTCTCATCTTTTGCTTTGAACACTTCAAAAGGTCTTTGAGGGGAAAGAAAAAGTAATAATAACACAGTTATGTAAGATCTAACACTTATATAAGAACTAGCTGGCACAATGTAATCACCTTCCTTAGGGAGTCCATTGGCCTATCATTAAGTTAATATATTTGCCTCTTGCTATGCAATGATGGCGGTGTGTCCATTAATGCTTAGCTTCAAGGGGCGTAGTTAGCAGCATTAAATTCTATTACTGGGTTCACAGTTGATGAGCCCTTTTGAAAACTTTACAGAGAACGCTGACCCACACTGTTAGCACTCTGGGGACAGCAGCAATTTTTCTTTCTCAGAGACCATAACTCTTCATCTTTTCCCCTTTCTTACATGATTTTTTTTAAACTCAAGAAGTCACTTTGGAAGAAGTGCTGTCCACTCCTATCGTACACAAACTCCAACTGGCTTCAGTTCTTCATAGGAAGGTTCTGGCAAGAGCAGACAATTAGGTCAATAAGTAAATTTCTTGATCAGTGTATGTTTCGTAGGAATGCAAGAAAATTGGCATTGAGGAAATTGAAATTTTCAAAAAAATTGAGCACAAAGTTTGCTTAAGGAGAAGACATTGGGAATGGCATAGTAAATCTTGCCCTTGTTTTGAACTTAGGAAAATTCCACGCAAATTTATGTTTTTGCTTCCATAAAATAAATATGAGAGTTGAATTTCAGAAGAATATTACATTTGTTTTTAAAATTCCAATTGGAATGTGTTTCTTTGTAGAAGAAACAGCTCTCTAACAATTACAATGAACACTTCATAAAACATGAGACGGGAAAAAGAACTTGGTAATTTCTAAGAATATAACTCCCTAGTCATAAGTTTGCCTATTTGTGTGGAATTTGGATTTTAGAAAATGGAAAATCTTTCAGAAGATAACTTAAGAATTGTATTAACACATTTGGTTCCCCAAAGGTGCACAGAAATTCTGTCATTGGTTTGCCAAAATTTCAAAGCAAAACTAAAATTTTCTTCACAGAGCCAAATTGGCAAATATTTCTTATATAACCTCTGTAAGTGGTTAATTTGCAAACAGGCATACTTAATATACTTATTATAAAGAAAAAGTTAAAACAGTGCTTTTTAAAAATCAAGTATAACAAAATTTGTTTCATTAATTTTTAAGAGCAGTTAATTTTTTTAAGTGAATAGAGAGTTGGAATATATAATGATTTTTCAACTGTAGTAGTATGATTTAATTTTTTAAAACTTAAGAGCTCACAATTTGTTTTGTAATTTTTGCTTCTGGCGTTACAGCCTACTTCTCATTTATAATTTACATTTGTGGTATTTTACTCTTTGCCATGATCAATTTGGGTAGAGCTAATTAATCATTTCTCTTAATTATATTGGGCAAATACCAAGCTCAATATTGTTAATGAAATATCTGAAGACCAGTTTTACTTTTAAACATAGATAAAGACCTTAAATACGCTATGTGTAACTGGACTCCAACGCAATGTTAGTGGGATAGCATGCTGTGATTAATTTGGGCTAGGTTAAACAATTCCAAGATATTTTCGTGTAGGATGCATGGCCGTAACTCAGCGTATGGAAAGGTCAAAGAGGAAAAACTAATCATTGCAATATATACTTAAAGGGTACTTGAGATTTGTAAACATCTATCTCCATATTTTAAAACTAGGAATAGAAATATTTTTTCTCAGTATGATAATGAATAGTAATGAATAGAAAACCAACAGCCTGCCTCTTTTATACACAAGCACGAAGCATTTAGTAATTTATAGCCCTTAAAGAAGAATGATTTATGTTTAGTTGAATACCTACCTCTCTTTCTGAGTAAGTGACAAGTTCCTTGAGGGCAGAGAGTATGTGATATTTGAGATGTATCCATAGAGTAGGTATTTGATCAATGTTTATTGAATGAATCAACTGTTACCTATCTGTCAATCTATCTACACACACACATATATGTCACCATATATGTGATAAATACTATATCATACGAACTGTTAAACTTGTCTTCCTAATCAAGTATCTCCATTTTTCCATTTCAATACATTTTCATCTTATCTAATAGCTATGCTATCTTCAGTTTTCCCCAATTACAACATAATCCCATTTGTCCATACAATTGGTGTTTGGCCCCCCAGCCGTCAGCATTGAGTAACCAAAAAAACCCCTTATATCCATGGATTTTCTGTAGGAAGGTGAGAGTCCTCCCAAGGGGACCCAAATGCCCCAGATGAAGAAATGTCGTCTGCAGCACCCAACAGGGGAGCAAAGGGGTAGTGGGGATGGGTTAGAGGCCACTCGGGCATCCAGCTTTGTGTGTATTTCAGGTCGGGGTCTGGGTCGAAGGTGCAGGCGGGTGTCTGCGGATCCTCTGCCGCTCGCTGTGAACGTGAGGCCTCCACATGGTCAACATTCAGTTTCAAGTTGACGGGATACTTCGGTAAAATTCAGATATTTAGTACACTCTGCCTTCCCCGGTTCTACCACCCAGTGACTGTCCAGTAAGGACATAAGAGTGATTTGTGGTCCGTTTGTGTGGCAGTACCTGGTTCCTGTTTCCTTTCCTCAGTGATTCCAGTGGGGGAAAATGCACGCAGAGGCCGCACGAGCTTCACGCCCAGCAGAAAATCCTCAGGGCTTTCCTCTTTATCCACAGGCAGCTTCCAGAGGACTCTCTGGCACCACAGAAGCCTCACAGGACTTTTGAGCCTTTTTTGATGGGAACATCACTGTGTTCTAAGGTGCTCTGATGAATCAGAGGCTAAAAGACAATAAGGTTTTAGTAAAGGTGAAAAAGTACACTAAAAGAACACAAAACCTTGGAGGTCACTTAATAAGACCATTAACATTTTGTGCATACAAAATTCTTTACATTATCATTATGTAATGAGAAGTTGGCAGGATGCTACGGGCTAATTAGACTTCAGAGGGACCAATATCACTGACCCAAGGCTGGTTAAAAGTCAGTCTCTTTG
This sequence comes from Desmodus rotundus, assembly GCF_022682495.2. Lineage (NCBI taxonomy): Eukaryota > Metazoa > Chordata > Mammalia > Chiroptera > Phyllostomidae > Desmodus > Desmodus rotundus. Next base: position 28,572,209 of record NC_071392.1, on the reverse strand, counting down.
GAACTTAAAGCAAAGTGTACGCTGTAGGATTTTCTCTTTGCATAGCACATTGCCTGATTGGTTAAACGTTTTTGTCACTGTCTTCCTGCGTGTGTACTGTGCATACCTGTATGGGTATAGCAACGCAGTCAGCATGTCTTTTAGCAGGGGCTTGCTGAGCTTTCCTCTAGGGAAACCGCTTGCTCGACAGCAGCTTTGTGTTGGGAAGTCTTCCATTTCTTCTTGAATTCAGCTTCGATGGCCCACTCCATGTTAGGGCTTTGAAGTTAGGCAACAGGGAAGATTCTCACACAGTAAGTTTAGAAAAGAGGCTTTGAAAAAAGATCCTGGTACACGTATTTATTGTACCGTTCCAGTGTTGTTCCTGACATCCGAAAATCTGCATCATCATCCTTGTCAGTCTTAAGTAAGGAATTAATTGAGGCCTGGAAGTAAAACGTTAACTCATTATTTAAATGCCATTCTTAATTAGTGACTGTGACAGATTGAGAGATGGATTTTAAAACATCCTTATTATCCAGTGCATTACTTTGGGAAATGGCGTATAGGAAGTCCATATTTGAGGAGAACATTGGCCGGCGACTTTCCATTGGGCACCGTGCTCACGTCAGCCCAGACTGTTTTCTCCATCTGACTGGTGACCAGTGACTTGTTCGGCAGAGAAACTGCGGGACTCCGGGGAGCTCTGTGTTCTGCCTTCAAGCTGTCTCTCCACACAGAGGAGAGGATCAGGGTGAAATCTAGTTTGGAACACTGCACCTGCTTCTGGGGGACCACCTGAAGTTGCTAACTTCGTTTGATAGAGGAGATAGAGGAACTACTTCTTTTTTTTTTTCCTCAGCACAAACCAGCATTATGCTCAGCATTTTTAAGATAGGCTTTCCTTCTTTAATATGGAAGTAAGTCTGAAAGTTCTCCCGGGCCCGAGTGGTGACATGATGCTGTGCAATGCTGAGTCCCGTTTACGTGGCTGGGTAGAGGTTAAGGGGGTCAGACAGACATGCCCTGCTTTATTCTTTCATTTTTAAATAAATAAAGTAAAATCGATTTCTTTGGGAATTAACTTACCCACATTCTTCATACTCATCTGCAGAAAGGCAAGTCAAAACCATTCATTTGTTTATTCATTCATGTATTTATTCAATAAAAAGTTAAGAATTTACTGTGTGTATGACACAGAGTGAGTGTTAAGTGTTAAACCCGACAGGAATATAAAGATAGGAATTCTTCCTCCTTCTAAAGAGCCTGGTTCCAGTAAATTGACAGATTTAATCTGAAGCCATCTAAGGTAATGCAAGGAAATTACACCTCTCAAATATTTGTACCCATACGATGAGCAGTAATGTCTTAGACCATTATTTCCAAATTATCTGTAATTAGTTTGCAGTGTATTCATGTGGGACAAGTGATTTTGATTTGCTAGTGCCCTACACATACCAGATACTTGCTAAATGTCCACTGACTTGTTTTATGTGTGTGCGTGTACTTACGTGTGCGTGCACATGTACTTATGTGCATGTACAGCTTGCAAAAACCCGGGTGGGATGGGTGGAGAATGGGTGGAGGGTTGAGGACACAGGTAAAAGCAAGGACGTTCAAGGTGGCTGGGCAAGTTGCCTGAAGGTGGCCTGTCCTCTAGGAGAACAAGGGGCAGTATTCACAGGACCGAGGTCCAAGTTGAGGATTTCCTCTCAGAAATACAGTTACTGGGCTCAAGCGAAATGTCAGACTGGGACTAGCTGTGTGCTTGGCTTGAGGCTGAGGCCCTGGGCTTTGCAACAGTGCTCTTTCCCTTCTGCAGACCATTTTCACACTTGGTCTTACAGCCTGATGCAGGGCTACTGCTGAGGTCAAGTGGACTATAGATTGGCAAAGACAATATGCAATACGAGACACAGGTATTTCTCTGTTGTTTCATAGAAAGACAAGTTATTTCTGAACGAGGTTATCGGGGACAGATATATTTAGGAAGCAAGGCATCGGAGGTGGGCCTTAAAAGATGCATATGCTTTGGACAGGTAGCAATGGGAGAAAGGACACTCAGATGATGGGAAAGGCATAAAGAAAAGGGTAGGCAGAATGGGATGTAAAATGCATGTTAGGGAGGAAGTATCAAAAGAGATCAGAGTCTGGGAGACAAGTGTGACTTTTGAGATATTGAGATCCCTGGCTCCTTTACCTAGTGGTTATTTGTTGAATGTACTTAGTAGCTTGTTAAAAAGGCCTGAGGTGAGGCCTGGACCACTGCAGTTTTACGATGCTTTCATGGTCTGAGGACTAGTTCGGGAAACCATTGGTCTAATAAAAAGGACTGAAACTTGCATTGTTGGGAGTAGAAAAGAAAACGAAGCACAAATGAGAGAAGGAAAGTGAAATGGCCTTGGCGTGCAGATGGATATGTCCAAAAGTCATGTGTTAAGTGGGGCTTGAGTTCAGTGGTGATGAGGACTCTGGGGTTATTTGTTGGGAAGATATATGCAAGTGAGGGAGAACTAGCCCTGATTGGGGAATGTCAGCTTTCTGGGGAATGGAAAGAATAGGGGTCCTGCCAAAATTTGGTTATGGGGTTTGATGATTTGGAGGTCGTCATCATCTTCTTCTCCTTCTTCTCCTCCTCCTCCATCATCATCATCATCACCATCATCATCTTTACTGTTACTTTTATTGCTTGTGATGTTTTATTTCCATAGATTGAGTTTCTGGAAGTCAAACCAGTCTAGGAGTTATTCTGTGTTTATGGTTCTTGCTACACTTTGGTATATTGCTTTCCAGAAGAACTGTGCTAATTTTAAATGCCAGCAGCATTATATAAGAGTGCCTTAGTTGCCCTGACCAGTGTGGTGCAATCGGCTGGGCATTGTTCCACAAAGCAAAAGGTCGCTGGTTCGATTCCTGGTCAGGCACATGCCTGGGCTGCTGGTTCAGTCCCTGGTCAGGGCGTGTGCTAGAGGCAGCTGACTGATGTTTCTCTCTCACACTGATGTTTCTCTCCCTCTCCTTCTTCCTCCCTTCCTCTCTCTCTGAAAACAAATAAATAAAACCTTTAAAAAAAAGAATGCCTTAGCCATGTTGAGTGTTGGCATTAACAAATGACAGAGCATTGCCTTCCAAATATTTATCAGGTATCACTTTCTTATAACCAACACCCACAAAAGCTGAGAGCAAAGACACTCTTTAGGGCAGAATTTTAAGACATTCTACTCTGAGGTCTAATAAAGGTGGAAAGGAGAATGGAAACCACCATTCGACTGTTGGTAAGAGCTGAACAGGGAGAAGTGGACCACTCATCAGAGAGCGAGGTGTACACAACCCAGACGTCACGCCTTTTACTCCGGAGTTATACTTTCAACAGTGGGCTAGGCATTGCTTTTGTTCATGAAGTTTTACTTCACTCCGTCTAAAACTGAAACTGAGCAAGGACAACTAGACCAATGAAGCAAGAATTGTATATGAAGTTGAGTAGTGAAGAATTGGTAAAGGGTTTAAAATATAAAGTTTTGTTAGTTTCTTAGTAGGTCACTACTAATTTGAATAATTTTAATCTTTTCGTCTATCCTTTTTATTCCAAAGTTAGTTTACATATTTTTTAAATTTTGTTATTTTTTAAATGTTTTAAGTACAGTGCACATTTAACACTATTTCATATCAGTCTCAGTTGCACATCAAAGTGGCCAGAGTATTGGGTCTATTCTGAAAAGAAGTATTAAAATTCAAATTGTCCCCCCAAATTGTAAACTAACTGTTACATGGAAAGCATTTTTAGATGAGAGGCCAGAAGCTACCTTGTCTAGCATGTTTAGGTTAAATAAGTGAATGATTACTTTACACAGTGTGGGAAACTTCTGTACCTAGTCCTTTGAAACGAAATTGGGAAATGTGACCGTAATTGGCATGTGCAATCCATTGTGGGACCCTAGAACCAGGACAATGCCCCACAGTCCTACGTAGGTAGGATGATTGTGTTTTTCAGGATCTGTGCCAACAGCAGCATCCCTATGAGAGGGGTCAGAGATCCTTCCTTAGACCCTCGGAGAGTTCCCCTATGAATTAACCTAACACTGATCAGTGCAGGCAAAACCAGCTCTTAGAAATAAGCAAATAAAACTAGGATGGTTGCCCCTGCAGGAACACTAGACGAAATCTAACTGACGTATTTAACGCACGATTACAGCAATTGTAAAGGGTTCGGGTGGTTATCCCAGGAATTAGGGAAATCAGAGATTCGAGCAGCAGTGAGGGGTATGTCTGGCCTGGCTGAAAGATGTGGATGCGATGGGGGTGGGGGAGAAGGGCAGGGAGAAGCTGTAGTCGTTAAACATACATTCAGCTTTACTTGTTCTGATTCCAAAGACACTGCTGGTCATCTGGCTTTTTCAGGCTTGTATAGTTGCTGTACTGGCAGTTATTGTTCTTGTGGTAGGTAACTTGGTAAATTGGCATCTAAAATATAACAAAGTCTTATTAGACCTAGTGGACTACGCCTTCTAAATCCAATCAACTAAACACTGATGAAAATGAGCTCATGTCTACATCCTGTCCCATCCTCCCCAAACCAAGTCCAACGGAATCTGTTCTTTTCAGAGGAAGGGCATCTCCCTGCTCTGGCTGCCACAGGATGATGAAAGTATGGTCCGACGCCTGGCTGGCTGGCACACAGTAAATAATCATTGAAAGGAAATTGAAACCACCACTATTAATCTTTCTTGCGGCACTTATTTTTTCAGCTAATATTGATTGAAGCTTTAAAGTGTGCCAGGCCCTAGGCAAGTAATGAGAGCCACTTTTTTCCTTGTGTATGTTATCAGTATAACACTAGTATGAGTATTAAGACATAAGTATTCATATGTTTCATTCTTCTACTCAAAGATAAAACTCTCAGGTGCCAGTTCCATGTCCCACAGCGCACCTGGGCACCGCTTCTAGGGCCTGTTTTACTGTCTGCTTTGCCCTACTAAACTATTTATGTAAGTTTTGTCTCTCCTAAGAGGGTAGATTCCCTAAGAATTCTTTTCTATCATGATGTTTTACATATTAGTCCTTGAAAATATCTTTTTAGAAAGTAAATGAATGTTTTTATCGAAAGTATTCTCCCCCTGCATGCATTGATTAGCCCATTCCAGAACTGACTGGAAACTCTAACTAATTACTATAGTAAGCAGGGTGATTTCTATATGAAAATATTTTGTGATAGTATGTTGTGTTCACATATATTTTCTTACACTTTCACCACTTCTTTCCTTCTATACACACTCCCTGGTCACGTTTCAAACCGCCGAGAAGCTGTGGGGAAACCATCGTTTTATTTTCAATGATACAATAACTTGATGATAAGATGTTTGGAAAAGAAGACCTATGCCAATTGGTTAAATAAAAGCATAGCAATTAGAGAAGAGGGAGCAGAAAGGCAGTTTAATAATCATCTGATGTTGTTTTAAAAATCAGGCAGAGAGGACCTTAGAGGGCCCCTTTACCTGCCTGCCTCCCCATTTTGCGGAGGACAGAAGACTTGCCTGGTGCCACGAGGTCAGCAGTGCCCGGGACACAAACCTGCCATCCCTGGGCCTAGGCCCGGCTCTCCCCAAGGTGCTGCCATCTACAGGGGAGGTTTTCTGCAAGCTAGCACAGAAGGAACTCAGCGGACCTTTCATCCACCTTCCTAGGCTACCTTTGCCCATTTAATGTCCTGGCTTCAAGATCCTTTTCAAAGAAAAAGTGCCTTTTGTGCAAGTTTGAGCACCCCCCAGGTAATAATGGGAAAAGGGAAAAGAACATAAAACGAGCACCCTCGATAGCATCCTTGGCTGGACCACTTACCCGCTGCCCGTTATGGACAGTAACGTAACTATGATTTATTTTACTGAATGAAGCTATATGTGCGACTAGGGGGCAGGAGTGTGGTGGGTTAGTTACACAGACCACCTCTGTTTTGGCTGAGAAATGCGAACTCCAGACTGCAAACCTGTGGACTTCTTAAGGGAGTGATTCTGATGGAATCATCATTGTACCGCTGAAGGGTACAGTGAGTTCAGGTGAGCTGTCAGATAAGTAACAGAAACGGCCCAGCCACCTGGGGCCTGCTGCATTCTTCACCTGCCTGGGAGAAGTAGAAAAGGTCAGTAAAGGTCATTCCATCAGAAACCTGAAGGCAAATTGAGGGCAAAGTAGCTGATCCCACCCCTTATGAGGGAATGCTTCTCACAGTCAGCTGGAGCCAGAGGCTGCCTTTCTGTCTAGAGCCAAAGAAATGCCGTTAAAGATAAAAGGTTTGATCCCCAGCGATATGTGGACAGCAAACATGATCACTGTGATGGATTCCATTACTTCCACCATTTGATACAAGGGGAAGGAATCAGTGTCCAGGACCTGCAAAGGCTGCTTTTCTTGAGCAGAGAACGAGTCCAGAGCATTGGTTTTCATCACTGGCTGCACATTAGAATCATCCGGAGAGTTTGGAAAAATACTGACGCTTGGGTCCCACCCCACACTTTCTCATTTAATTGGTCTGAAAGTGGCCTGGGCCTCAGGCCAGGCTCAAGTTAATCACAGGTTTAGATGCTGCCATATTTGGATCAGTGATGCTTTCTCTCTGCTGACTAATGAAAGCGATAGTCCCGCTCAGTCATTTTCTAAAGGTGGTCACCGGGCCAGCCATAAGGATTTTCTGGGAACTCCGTCAAGACACTTCTCAGGCCCCACCCCAGGTCTACGGAATCAGAATTTCTGGCAGTGGAGATCAGCCTTCTGTATTTTCAGTAAGCCCTCCGGGTCATTCTGATTCACATCCAAGTTTGAGAGCCACTTTTTGAAGTCTGGACCTTGCTACTTAAGTGACATCCTCAGACCAGCAGCATTTGTACCCGCTGGACCTGTCACATACATAGGCCACTGACTCAAAGAAACATTTGGTAGTAGATACAGGGGATATAGCAGCAGTAAGGCAGCTACTGTTTATCACGCAGTCTCTTTGTACTTTATCAATATAAATGTATGTGATCCCTGTAGAAGACCAGAGAAAGATCATCCACCCATTCACCCACTCATCCATTATCCATTTATTCAGCTAATTCTGTGATATGTAAGCATATATACCAGGCACAGTTCTAGGCATATCCCTGTAATCTGGGGATTTGGCCGCCCCTGCCGTTATGAGGCTAAGGCCAGATCAAACAACAGGCAGTAAACTGGTTTATAATAAAATCATAGGTAAATATAAGTGCCCTGGAAAAAAGTAAAGCAGGATAAGGCAAGGGGTAAGTGTGACAAGGCAGTGCTACTTGAGATAGGGTAGTGAAAAAGAAAAACCTCCGAGCAGGTGGCATCGGAGCCCAGACGTGGAAGAGGCACAGGCATGAGCTACTCAACTTTCTGAAGGAAGAACATCAAGGGGACACAGGATGGAGGGAGGACGCAGTGGGGGGGGGCAGTGGTCGGAGGTAAGTTTTGAAGACGGCTGCAGGTGAGGTCATGAATTCCCTCATAAACCATGGGAAATCTTAACAGACGAGGAAACTGAGCGGGACTCCTCAAACTTTAAGGTGCCCATGAATTGTCTGGGACTTTATTAAACTGCCGAGGAGTCGGTGAGAATAGGGTGAGACCTGAGTCTGTATTTGCAACAAGCTCCCAGGAGATGCTTGTGCCTCTGGCCTGTGGGCCACGTTTAGAGTAAACAAAAGGCTAGTGAGGTTGAGAACTGAAGCAACATGCCCAGTGTGACGCAGCTGGTAGGTAAGTCGCAGGAGCAAGAGGTGAATCCCAGATGCCTGACTCCAAAATCCTTGCTGGCCATCAGTTGCCTGCCAGATGACCTCCTTCGCGGTTGCCCTCTCATTGCTTGTGTGCAGGCAATCAGAAGGACCTGCCAGAGAAAGGCCCCTGTGTGCACTTTAAAGAAGAGCTAGAGAAGGTTTAGAGAAGAGCCGTTTATCCTTGTTTTGAAGGAGAAATAGAAGGGAAATGAATGCCTGGGTAACTACTGATACTTGGTGCTATTGCTTGTGAAATATTTAGAAGATGTAAAATATCCCCGGCATCTTAGAGACAAATGATGAGGTTGATGATCAATGGTGTAATATATATGTAAAAAGAAAAACACCAAAATACCCTTGGGCTTCGAAATCCAATGCATTATATTTGTAACTACAGACCTGAGGAAGCCAGTTACTCACCAGGCCCTGCAGTCTCGCTCCATCTGGCCCGACCTTCCCAGATGCCCCTGCTCTGGCCCATTTGCACGTTGGCATTTGGTTTTCTTCTCTGCAGGGGAGACATCTGGCGCTCCCAGGTGTGGATGGGTTCTGGGGCATCAGAGACACTTGAAGCAGGTCACATGCTCAAATCAATCAGGCTTCAGTAAAAAGCAAAACAAAACAAAACAGGGTCAGAGATCGTGTGGAGTTTGAATATTTAGCTCTGAGCTTCCTCCCGTGAAAACAGCCATAACTTCCAGGATCAAACAAACGCTGGAAGGAAAGGATGGCTTCTTGCTTTCCTTTGTCGCTTGATATCCACAGGGTCTCCTTGCACCTGGGGAGAGGGTGGGGGAGGGGAGAAGTGGGAGATGTTCTGTGTATGTACTGTGTATGCCATTGCCTTGATGAACGGTTTGGTTTGGTTTGTTCCCTCCCCTTCCGTTAATTCTCTGTATTCTTTTTCCCTTGTGCTGCACGATTAGGACCCTGCAGTGGGACACAGACCCCTCAGTGCTGCAGCTGCAGTCAGACTCAGAACTTGGGTATATGTCTGCTCTTTTGCTACTCCTTTTATTATTTCTTTGCTACAGTTGTGTTGAAATGCTGGAGCCGTTGTTGCTCTTATTTTTCCCCTTTTGTTGAACTTCCAGTTTGATAAGTTTATTTCCTTCTGTTACTTTGCCTTATAAAGTTAAGCTTTGAAGAAAGTCTCTTTTTGTGGAAAATGCCACGAAAAGATGGCTTTTGGTCTCCCTTTCTTAATTCCTATTATTGCAATAGAACACTTTCCTCTTCAAACACACACCCCCCCCCACACACACACATACCTCTACTTCCAAGGTGGGGCACACAATATCTACAAAAATAGGAAGTATGTTTGAGTTTATCCTAATCGTCTTCCCCCTTTACTAACAAGTTGCCTTAGGTTAATTTTTATCTAAAATCAGTATTAAAATGTTGTGTCTTATTTGTTTCTTTCCATTTTCACTTTTTCAGACACTTACAATAAGCATTTAATTTGAATGGTGTTTGAAATAGAAAGAGTCATATTAAAGAAAAAGCTAATTTGTTGACTTCCTCAATGTTATGGAGTCTCAAATATTTGATGATGGGTAATGTTGCCTACATCCTAATATCATATATATTTTTTCAGATTAAAATGTATTGTCATAGGTTAAAAGATAGCTTCAGATTTGAAAATGTGGTACTTATGTACAATGGAACATTAGCTAGCCATAAAAAATGAAATCTTGCCATTTGCAACAACATAGATGGACCTTGAGGGCATTATGCTAAGTGAAATAACTCATTAGTAAGAGATAAATGCCATATGATCTCACTTATCTGTGAAATCTAAAAAAAACACAAAAAACAAACAAATAAAAATCCCCCAAACCCAACAATAAAAACCTCATGGACGTAAAGAACAGACTGGTGGTTGCTAAGGTGAAAGGTTGGGGGTTGCAAGAATGGGCGAAGGGGTTCAGCAGGTACAAATTTCCAATTATTAAATGAATAAGGCAGGGAAGTGTCATGCGCTGCATGACTGGAGTTAATAACACTGCATTGCCCATTTGAAAGGTGCTAGGAGAGTGGATCTTGAAAGCTCTGATCACAAGAAAAAAATTGGAACTGCGTAGTGATGGGTGTTCACTTGACTTATTGTGGCGATCAATTTGTAATATGTATAAATATTGAATCATTGCATGCATGAGACTGGTATAATGTTATTTCTATTATAGCTTGATAAAAAGTAAAATGCAGGTGTATTCTAGAGAGTTGGTTAATTTATCTTTTTGGATCGAACTTAGCTGTAGTGTACATGAGATATTTCCAGTGGGCACCTGTACCAGCTCATGCTCAGGCTCCAAAGAGCAGACTGTGTACTTCCCTTCCTCACCTTGCATTCGGGGACATGGACTTGAAGTCTGCCATGGTGGAGTATTTACACCACCAGAATTGGCCAATGCTACAAACCAGGGCTTGCTCCCTTTCCCCCAAGCCAGTTATTAAACATGTATCAACACACCACTGGGTCACCTCAGTCTATGAATAGCAGATCTTATTACAGTATTTTATGAAACTATGTTTTCTTTCTATTTAAATATAACTCAGTGATTTCCAAAGTGGATATTTATTTACTTATCATTTATTTTGAATTTCTGAGGTTTCTGGCCACATATCTATGGGTTCCTGTCTATGGCAGTGCCTACTGTAGGTATATGAAGAGGTTGAAGGGCTATTTGCACATTAGGTTAAAAATTTTGCGCCCACGACCCTTTGGGTATGCAAAAGTTCCTGGCAGACTCACAACAGTGCTAGGCCATCGAAACACCTGAACACTTTAGGTAACTGATACATTACTTTTTTAAAATATCACTTAGTTCTTTGGCTATTTAGTTATGTATATAGTTCCTTGTATGTTATATTTAAACATGTATTGTTTAAATAGCCAAGAAATATGGCTTGACTGCAGCGGTGAAACGATGGATACATAGAATGCTGTGGTTCAGGGGAACTTCAGAGTGCAGTTCTTCCACACGTCACTGTGCTGGAGGAGGTGAGGGCGGGCCTGGCAGAGACTCTCCCTTGTGTGCTCACACCGGCAGATTTTCAGACAGACTGGGGCATTGCTACATTATGCTTGCTGATGTGGAACAGTTAGGAATTTTCCCATTTCTTTCTGTTTTCCAAGCAAAAATCTCAGGTGACCGTGCAGATAAAAACTTGTGACTCTTTCTGTGGAGATGGCGTACCTGAGGAGCCCACCTTGCCTGCCACATTTTACATCGGAGGGGACCCAGCAAGTTAGAGACAAGATAGGTGGCTTTCTGTTCCCTGAGTGGCTTATCTTAGAGAGTTGGCAAGGAACACTCAGAGTATTTGACAGAGGAGGTTATTTTGGCCATGTTACAATTTCAAATATTGATTTAATGGACAATTTCCCTTTGCGATGGCCATATGTGCAGAGCGCTTTTGCTCTCACACACATGATTTTATGAAATGTACCTCAGGTAACAAGATTTTTCTAGAGACAATATTATTTCTTCTTCTTCTTGATCCTCGCCCTGTAATTGCCCATGGAATCGGCCATAGCTTGCTCCATCATTTGACTTTTTTTAGAGATAGCTTTTTTGAAGTATAATTGACATAAAAGCACCCATTGAAAGCATTCAAATAGATAAGTTTTAATGTGCAAACACAGCTATGAAACCATCACCACCATCAACATAATGTACACATTCATCATCCCCCCAAATTGCCCATTTTCCTTCGTAATCCTCACTCCTGCTTCTCCCCATCCCCTCAAACAACTGACCTGCTTTCTGTAGTCACTATACACTAGTTTACATATCTAGGATGTCATAGAAATGAAATCACGCAACAGGCACCCTTTTGACTGACTTCTTTCACTGGAAATAATTATTTCAAGATTCACTGTGTACCAGTAGGTCATTCCTTTTTATTACTGCATGGTATTTCCTCGTATGGATATACCACAGCTTGTTTATCCATTCACCGTTTGATGTACATTTGGGTTGTTTCCAGTATTTGCCCATTAAAAATAAAACTTCAGTCTTTTTATTGACATGCTTTCATTTTGGGGGGTAAAGACCACCAAGGAGAATAGCTGAATTATGTAATGGATATATATGCATTTCACTTAAGATGCTACCGAACTGTTTTCACCATTACACATTCTCATCAGCAGTATATGAGAGCCCAGTTCCTCCACATTCTTGACAATACTTACTTTAGACTTAAAAACATTTTCTGAACCACTGTTGAAAGAGTGTAGTGGTATCTCTTTGTAGTTTTGATCTGCATTTACCTAGTGACTATGGTTGAATGTCTGTGTGTGCCTTTCCTATTTGAACATTTCCCTGATGAAATGTCTACTCAAATCTTTTGCCCTTATTGTTTTTGAATTAGGTTGGTTGTTTTCTCATTATTACTGGAATTTTAAGAGTTCTTTATAGATTTGGTATATAATTCTTTATTTGATATATAATTTGTAAACATTTTCTCCCAGTCTGCAACTTGCTTTTTAATTATTTCAACAGTCTTTAAGACACTTTTTAATTTTAACAAATTCCAACTTACAAATTTGTTCTTTTATGGCTCATGCTTTCATTGATATCATTTTATTGTTCAATAATTCCTTAAATATTTGGTAGGATATAATTCACATGTGAAACAATTGGGGTTTGGAATTAATTGTGAGGAAGGTTTAAAAATACAAATTCAATAACTGTAATAGTAATGGAACAATTATTTTTATTTTTCTGAGTTCACTTGAGTAGTTTGTGTCTTTCAAGTAATGTGTCCATTCTTCTCCATTTGCAATTTTTTTTGCCTAAAATTGTCTATGTAATCTCTTACCATCTTTTAAATATCTACAGAATTTTTAGAACCTCTCTCATTCCTGATATTGGCAAATTTGTCTTTTTCTCCTGATAAGAATGGCTAGAGGGTTATTGATTTCATTGCTGTTCTCAAGGAACCAGTATTTGATTTTATTGATTTCTCTCTATTTTTCTGTTTCATTGATGTCTACTTTGATCTTAATTAGTTCTTTTTTTCCACTTACTTTGTGTTTAATTTGCTTTTCTTTTTCTAGTTTCATAAAGTACAAGCAAAGATCAATGACTTGAGAACTTTGTTCATTTCTAATATATGTGTGTAGTACTATACAATTCCCTCTAAGTACTGCCTAGTGGCTTAGTACTTAAACATTTTGATTTGGGGGGTTATTTTTATTCAAGTCAAAATACTTTCTAATTTCCCTTTTTATTTTATCTTTAACTATTGAATTATTTGGAAGTGTGTTATGTAGTTTCCAAATATTTGGGGGGGGGGTTCCAGATTTCTTTCTGTTATTGATTTCTAATTTAATTCTTTTATAGTTAGAGAACATATTTTATATTATTTGTCTCCTTTTAAATTTGTTGAGACTCATTTTTGGTCCATAGTGTGATATGTTTTAGTGAATGTTCCATATGCCCTCGTAAAGGATGCGTATTTTGGTGTTATTGTGTGGAGTGTTGTATGACTTTCAATTAAGTTTAGGTGTTGGTTATATTAGAATATTCAATATTCTTTATTGCTTTTCTTTCTTCTGGTTTTATCAATGATTGGGAGAGAGGTGTTAAAGTTTTCAACTGTAATTTTGGTTTTTCTGTTTGTAATCCTATCAGTTTTTGCTTCATTTATTTCTAAGTTTTGTTATTAGGTGCATAAATGTTTAAGATTCTTATGTGTCTCTTGATGATTTGATTTCTTTATTATTATTGTGAAATGACCTTTACCCCTATTGTGAAAATGTGCTGTATTTTGCTCTGAAATCTTTGTTGTCTGATATAAACATGACTAGTGTTTTATTGACTTGTGTTTAGCACAATATATCATTTTCCATCCTTTTACCTTTTAACCTATTTGTTATTAATCTAAATGTCAGTATTTAAAGTGCATTTGTTGTAGGCAGCACATAATTGGGTCCTCTAGAGTTTTCAAAAACAATGATATAGTAGACTTTCAAGACATAAAAATATCTTCCCTAGGAGAAACACTGAAGGATATCCACCAGGCAGAAATCTTTTTATTTTAGTACATTAAAAATGTTGCTTCCTTGTGTTCCTACGTGCATTGTTTATGACCGGAAATCTGCTGTCATACTTGTCTTTGTTCCTCTGTTTCTAATACCTTATTTATTTTTTATTTTTGTCTACTTTTATAATGCTCTTTTTTTTTGCTAATTTTGAGCAATTTGATTATCGTGTGCCTTGGTGTAGTCTTCTTCATGATTCTTGTGCTAACAAATTTGGAAAATTTTGACCATTATTTTTCAAATATTTTTTCTGTCTCCCCTTCTTCCCTGGGGACTAAAATCACATGTATATTAGGCAACTTGCTTCGTTTTTTATTTTTCTTTTGTATCCCCATTTTATTTTGGATAGTTTCTATTGATGTGTTTTGTAGTCACTAATCTTTTGTTTTGTACTATTCAGTATTTCATGAAGCCTACTCAGTGAGTTTTTAACTTCATACATTTTAATTTTCATCTCTAGAAGTTCAGTGAGAGTCTTTTTGTATCCATATTTCTACTTGCCTTTTGGAACACACGAAATACTGTTTTAATAACTTGTAATATCCTTGCTTGCTATCCCACCGTATGTATTAGTTTGGGCTCAGTTTCAATCGACTGAGTTATCTCTTCAATGCAGTCACATTTTCCTGCTACTTTTCATGTCTGCTAACTTTTGATTAATGTCAGACATTGTGGATATTACTTTTTTAGGTGTTGGATATATTTGAGTTTGTATAACCCTTCTGAATATTTGTTGTGAGATAATTCACTTGGAAACTGATCCTTTCAAGTCTTATTTTTTTTAAGATTTATTAATTGGGATTGGAGCAGTGCATAGTCTCAGGCTAATTAGTTCCTACTACTGAAACAAGACTCTTTTGTATGTTCTACACAATGCCCCACAAATCTTGAGATTTTCCAGCCAGGCTGGCGGGCACAGACAACATTTCTGTTTCTATGTAAGTGCCCAAACTATTACCTCTAATGCCTTCGGGTAGCTCTTCCCTTGGTCTCAGGTAGTTTCTTTACATACATGCCCTGATCGGTACTAAGCTGAATCCTCAAGAGCAAGTCTCTGAAGATCTTCTGAGTTTTCCTTTTGTGCAGTTTTCTTCTCTCTGTTATTTTGTCCTGTGAATTTTAGATGCCTTGGTCTCTCTGGAGTCTCGGCTCTTCTGTCTCCTCAACTTAGGAAATCTACTGGATTTCACCTGGGTCTCTCCTTGCACCACGGCCTGGAGACTCCCTTAATGCAGTAAGCTGGAGAAGTTGTTGGGCTCCTCATTTGTTCTCCTCTCTCTTGTATTACCGTCTTCCATTGCCTGGCCTCCCGTGTCTCGCAAATGATTGTTTCATTCAAACTGCTCTTCCTTTTTTTTTCAGTTGTCTCAGGCAGTGGGTAAATCTGGTCTCTATTACTCCATCCTGACCAGAAGTACAAATGAGGCTGGTTTGCATGTTACCTATGTGATCAGCAAAGCAAATAGCAACATAGAGAAATAAGGGGGATGATATGGCATTCAGAAAAAAAAAGTACCTTCAAGGAAATTGCAAGTCAAATGAGTAAATAAAAGCAACACAGCTTGCTCTTTTTAGTTATTTTTTAACCAGACAAGTACTTATGACATACCAAAAACACTTTGCTTTTTTAGGCTATAATAATAAATTAAGTGAATTGACAATGGTAGAAGTAATAAATGAAATAAGAGGATAAAAGATCACAGGATAGAGAAGTCTATATAGGCTGGGAAGTGAGTAAATGTCATTGGAATTTGGGGTAGCAATGGTCAAGTCTGGGAGGGATTATATTTTGAATGTTTTTGTTGTCTTACGAACAGAACGTAAGTGGAAAGGCCATCATGATATTGCCGGTCTTTAGGCAATGTGCTGAGTCAGCCTAAGGAGAATGGCGGGGCTAGGAGGGAGGCAAAGATTCTCGAAGATGAGTGATATCAGTGAGAAGTTGGGTATTCTGTGGCCCCTCACTTCAAATTCTCAAACCCCGTAGTACATAGGAATATGCAGTGGCTTATGATTTCATGAAAGCCTCACAATTATATTTCCTCTGTGTCTTAGTATATTAAACCCTTAGCGGGGTTTCCAAATATTTGAAAGCAAACAGAGAATAAGGAAAAACTGAGGCTGTGATTGAGGATTGGGTTGCTCCTACTCTGAAGGAGGAACTTAGAGATTTCTTCAGTCCTTGGGAGACATTGCCAGAAGGTCGTGGCTTCTTCTTTCTCTCAATCTTCTCTTCATTGTTGGCTGAAAGAGAGGGTGAGTATTACTCATGAGTCCACTAGGCACCACCCCAGCTGCTGTGGCGAAAGAGAGACATCACTGCCAATAATAGAAGTTAAACCCCCTCTGTAAAGGTACCAGAAAAATGCATGTCCTTTAAGAGGGTGATAGGTGTTTGAGAAAAGCTAGCCAGGCAGTGCTAGAGGTCTTTCCATGTTCTAAAGTTAGTTCTATTTGCCTGACAGAACAGGAATAACCTCATAAGCCTTCGATTAAGTAACCCTCTTTTGGCGTATTCCCCAAGTTTGGTCAAATGTTCTCATGCATTATGTTTAGACCTCTGGTTTGAATGAGTTTATAAGGTTTCCCATGTAGCAATGCCTGGTGTTCTTCTTGAGAATGATGTGGGTCGTGTTCTTGAGCAAACTGGCAACCTTTGACTCTTCAGTAACCCCTAAGCAAAATCAAACTTTCTGCGGAAATGGAAATGGATTGGCGTCTTGTACCGTGTGCGTGCACACGTGTGTGTGCACATGCATCAAGGGTAATGGTCGAATGCATTTCAGAAGCTGTAGCAATAGAATAAATTTGGATCCATGAAAAACTTCAATAAACTTGGTTTTAACAGATTCAGTCAAAATTTGATCACAAGAGTGAAAGAAAGCGCTTCGCCCACCTCTTAAAATACTCATGTTTTCAGTCCCCAAACATTTCTTGAAAGCTTCTCTCAGCCAATCTTTGTTCTCTGCCCTCAAGAATCTTGTGAAAGCAATTAGAGGATATTTTCTGTTCCACACTAGGAACTGGATTTAAAATAAAAACATTCTTCTTTTAAAAATTCCATTTCAGGAAAATGGATATGGCTAGCTGGTAAGGATGTGTGCTCACACTTTGGTACTCAGTGTCTTGAATAAATCTATAATTTATAGGTTTATGTGAAAACCCTATTGGAGGTTGTTCATAAATGTCAACTTAATAAAGGACCATTCCTATAAAACTTGTATATTATCATTGTATGTATGCATGTAATATTGGAGACAACACACTCCTGTACCTTCTGTCCCGACAATTCTGAACTTTAAATTTCCTTTGTAAAGTGGGTACTTTACAGCAGAACCTTCACGAATGTTTTCAGGCTCCATTATACCCATGACTATTTCAACTCTTTTCTCTTCCCAGAAATGTGCGAGATTTACTTGTGTTATGAAATTCAAAGCTAACCCTTTGGCTGTGCCCTGTGCCTGTTGACTGAGCCAGACTTGACATTTGCTTCTGTTCAGGAAAAATACTTCAGCTGCCAAACTAATATCTCTGCACAGTAAGAAGTAAATACCATGGAGGCAAAACAAATGCTTCCTTAAATGATTTTTTAAAATGTGATCATAGAATATGGAAACTCATCCTTCTTGATGTAATCAAAAAAGGTCAACCATCAAGCTGCATCTCAGGCCTTGGAGGGAAACACCTGCTCTGAACATAAATGATAAACTGAGTGTGGTGAGGGGGCTTCCACGCCAGGCTCACTTCCTCTGTGTGGGGCCCCCAGGTCACCTGTCTTCTGTGTGGTGTCCCATTCTGGAAATCGGTCCTTGAGATGTCACACCTTGACACCTAATTACACTAGTGTATGGTGTTTGGAAGATGACTTAATCTGTTATCATTTTTAAAAACATCTTTCATATTACATGAGTTTCCAAGTCCTTAGCTCCTTATATTCTCTTTTCTATAGATGCAGCGTTATTTCATATGGCCTCAGTGGGTGGCTCCCAGGGCCACATTTTCCATTTTGTCTTCTTTTCTCAGCTTTCCCCCTACATCTCACACAATTAGAAAACTCCTTCCCACACACTCATCCGTGGAGGTGCTCGTTTTCCCCCCAAACCGATCTTCCTCTGGATTCTCCTGTGCCTTCCGTGGCACCACTCACTTTCCTTCCCATTAGGCATGAAGTCTTGGAATAATCTCCAATCTATTATTTTTCCTTTACCCTCCATTCCACGTAAATTGCTAAGGTCTACACTTAATTCCTTTCCAGAGTCCCCAAACTACAGCATTTCCTTTGTATCCCCGGGGACATCACCTTGAGTGCTTTCTCATCACCCTGGACCAAGTCTCTACATGGGATAGACAGCTGGTCACAAACCCAGTCATCATTTCTCTGGTTGTCCCCTTTGAATTAATGCTTTGCTTGGATTCTCTGATTAGTTACTGAATCCACCCATCCTTTGCTTGTAGATTCTTTCTCAATTCCCCCTTTTCTCTACACTCAGTTTCTGAAATCCCACACATAGCTCTGCTCGCCATTTGTTAAACAGGGAGATTTTGATTCCATTCTTCATGCAATTGCTGTACTAGTATGTTTTAAATATCTCTTTGAAGCTGTCATTTTCTTACTTAGTGACATGCAGTTCCTCATCATCCGCAACATAAAGTCTGAGATCTTTAGCCTGAGATGTAAAGCTCTCTAGTTTTCTGGCCTCAATATACTTCTCCAAGTTTATCTCTCATTGCTCCTCAACTTAAAACTTCTATTCTGAAAAACTGCTCTCTCAGGCATAATGTGTGAGTTCAGTCTTTAGATTCCAGAGCCTCCTTCTAGAACACCCTCTTCATTCCTTTCCATTTGACGGAGTCCTGCCTGTCCTCCAAGACTCATGGGGGCCTCTGTTCTCAGCGAACCTTGCTTCGTTTCCCCAAACCCATGCTCTTGTCTCACTTACTGTTGAATTCTCGTGTTGGCTCTTGCTACCTTTCATTCTTTTTTAAAAAAATTTATTTATTTTTAGAGAGAGAGGAAGGGAGGGAAAAAGAGAGGGAGGGAAACATCAATGTGAGAGAGAAACTTTGATTGGTTGCCCGTCACACGTGCCCTGACTGGGGACTGAACCCACAATCTAGGCATGTGCCCTGACTAGGAATCCAACCTGCAAACTTTTACTTTGTGGAACGATGCTCCAGCCAACTGAGCCACACTGGTTAGGGTGCTACCTTTCCTTCTTATTTGCCTTTTAATGAATCTGTTTGATCTTTTCGTTCTCTCTATGTTGTAAGCATCTGGCAAAAATTGTTTATGGGTGCTGACAATGAGGTTGGCTGGCGTAGTGCCTTTGGCAGTTGTCAAGGACATGGTAGGTGCGGCCACAGAAGATTTCTGGACACGGAAGTACAATTACCACTCTCTCTGTCTTAGGGGCCTCTTCTTTGAGAAACCTCAGAAATTTGTAAGCAGCATGACAAATCTCTGGTAGCACCATCCATGTACCTTGGGGATGAAATACTCACGTGCAAATAATCAGGAGTAAAACCCAGCAGGACCAAGTCTGGGCCCATTGCAGACATTCTCTTATTCCTTGGCTTTAACCTACTTTGGCATTTGGCCAAATAACTCTCTGTCTCTGAGAACATCTGTTCCTGGTTGTATCTGCCTGACTTCCAGGTTCCTTCCCTGCTCCGGAGGCTGCTCTTTATTACAATGACCCCTTTTGATTCCTTGGCTTGTGACCCAAGTTCCTGAATCTGCACCTTATTTACCCACACTCCTCCTCCGCCACTGGGTCTAACAATATATCTTCAACATTATGAATTCCAGCCATTGAACACCCGAGACTACTCTTCAAGACCGTTATTGAGAGTCTTTTGTGATTTACAATGTCTAATATTTGAATTTTCTTAGATGCCTGAGGTATATTTTTATTCTGGCCTTTTTGGGGGGTCTTCACAGAAGCTCTTGCACAGTCACATAAAAAATCCTACTAACGTCAGGCTCCCTCTGTCTTGCGGCTTCGCCTCCCAGTATTGGAAGGGGTCAGAAAACGAACCACGCACTCTGATGCAAGTGCCTCTCTGAGGGTCATCTGACAGCGGCTGTGAAGTTCTCAGGGCAGCCAACTTGCCTGAAGCCAGTTCCCTGATAACATGAGGTTCCTTTGTGTGTCCAGTAGAGATAGTTCAGCAGTATTTATGCAACATTATTTACTTATCTTGAATGTGAAATGCGAAACATCAAGTTTGCCATGTGGAATTCACTGTGGTCTGAAATGAGAACATCGGAACCTGAGTTAAACTGTGTCTAACTGATTCAGAAAGAATTGGATGATACTTATGCTCAGGTGCTCTGCAAGCTTGCCTGAGCCTTGGGAAGCTTTCAGGTGATGAGGTTCCTCTTGAATCCATCCTCCCACAGTCAGATTTGGCTACTGGTTGAGGCCAGTGGGCATCACTGATGATCAATATTCATGACAAAAGCCTTTTTCATCTCCCCTGCCCAATCTGGCCACTGAATATTAAGAAAAATTAAGCATGGGGCAACTGAAGAGCCACATGCAAATAAATGAAATCAGACCGCTACTTCACACCATATGCAAAATTAACTCAAACATAGATCAAAGACCTCAATGTCAGAGCTAAAACTATAAAACTCTTAGAAGATAAAACATAAATTAAAGTCAAGTCGGTATAAATTCATGATCTTAGATTGGGCAGTGGTTTCCTAGCAATGAGACCAAAAGCACAAGCAGCCAATGAAAACATAGATGAACTGACTTTATTAAAATTTAAAACTTTAGTACTTCAAAAGACACCATCAAGAAAGTAGAAAGGCGACCCACAAAATGGGAGAAAGTATTTGCAAATCATATATCAGATAAGGGTCTAATATCCAAAATTTATGAAAATCTCTCACAACTCAGCAATAAAAAAGACAAATAACACAATGTTAAAATGGGCAAAGGCATTTCTCCAAAGAAGGTACACAAATGGCCAATAAGCAAGTGAAAAGATGTTTGACAGCATTAGCTGGCAGGGAAATGCAGATCAAAATCACGGTGGGTTACCACTTCATGCTCAATAACTCAATGGCTATAAAAAGAAAGACAGTAATAAGGGTTGACAAGGATGTGGAGAAATTAGAACCCTGTACACTGCTAGTGAGAATGAAAGATGGTGCAGCCCCTTCCAAAAACAGTTTGGCCTTTCCTCAAAAAGTTAGGCAGAGAATTACCGTATAGCCCAGCAGTGCTACTCCTGTTTACATGGGAATTCTAAGAGAAGTTACATAATACACCCACATAAAAATTTGTACACAAATGTTCATACCAGCATTATTTATAATAGACAACAGTGAAAACAACCTAAATGTCCACCCGCTGATGAATGGACTAACAGTCACATGGTAGATCCATACAATGGAATTATGATTCATCAATAAAAAAGAATGTCATGCTGCTACATGCTATGACATGGGTGAACCTTAAAAGATTACACTAAGTGAAAAGCAAGACACGAAAGACGACCTATTGTATTAGTCTACATACATGAAAGTAGGTGGAAAATAGACTAATGGTTGCCAGGGACTCTTTGGGAGGTAACAAAAAGTTAGTGTAATTAGACAGTAGTGAGTTTACACAACTTTGTGAATGTCCTAAAAAACACTGAACTGTATGCTCTGAAGCGGAGATTTATAGTATGTAAATTTTATTTCAATAACAAAAGTAAGCCAGCCTTGATCTTAAAAGAGCTTTGCTTTCACTTACTATTTATAACCACCCCCAACGCATATCCTTGTCATGTCAAAATTATTTTCCCATTTAAATTCTTTACCTTTATCCTTAAAGGCAACTAGATCATAGTTGTTTTTTTTGACGTCTAATGTGTTTTCTTCAGAATGCCACATGTATGTCATGAAACAGTGACTCTCCATATTTTCAGGTCCCGGGTCAGTGCCCTCAGAAGCTGAGGTTCTCTTGTTCACAGCTTTGGGAGGAACAGAGGTCTGTAAAAAAGATAGGGACAGACCCAGGGCCTCCCACTCTGAATTTTCTGCATCTTTGAAATGGGAGAAGCCCCATGTAGTGCATATGTATTAGAATTCCAATGGCGTTATACATGTGTCTCGTGCTGTTAAGGACAGAATCTTTTCATTTGGGAGTAAGCCTGCATAACCGCAACTTTCTTCAACTCTGGTGGACATCATTGGCCATGTTTCAGTCTCACTTTGCACTTCATCTTCCTTGGAAAGTGAAACTTCATAAGTATGGAGCAAAGCTATGCTAACCTTATTGTGGGTGGATAGCTGAAGACATCTCAAGTGATCCAGAAACAGAAAGGGGAACTGGGACAGTGATTCATGCAAGGCAGTCATCGTCCTCTGATTCATAATGTCCAACCAAGGGCAAATGGACACACCTGAGGAGACGGGACTGTGCTGGTGGTGGACTGGAAATCTTCACCCCTTGAGTGCTGGCAAATAACCTCAAACTGCAAAGAGCTTCAGTTTTTATTCTGTGTCAAGAAACGTTTCAACTTTCACACAGTATGGCTTTGCTCAGCCAGCTTGCTCAGCCAAGTTGTTAGGACCAGATGGAGAAAAAGCTTCCAGAACTTTTAGTGGGGAGCCCAGTCCTAGCCCTGGGGAGATGTGGGCCTCACGTCAGTTTAGGTCCATGCCAGGTCAGCCTCTGAGGGATGGTGGTTCTGCCTCCCCCGCCCCCAGCATCTCGGGCATCCCCTGGCTGACTTTTTTAGTTTTAGATCTAGGACAGACCCGGGTACCAATCCTTTAATATTTTGTACACCGCAGCCTCCTTTGCCTGACACCCATCCGCTCACCCTCTATTCCACCTCTGCTCATCGGTGCACCGGGCCCCTCTCATAGTGCTTTATCTGCGGGGGCCCAGAGACATCTCCCCTATTTAAGGTGGGACTAAAGCCTCATCCTCTGGGGTTTGGCTACAAGGTGGGGAGGTCCAAGTGAATCTAGTTAAACAATGAATCTCTATCTTTACACTCGAATATTTATAAATCAGCGGTATTCAGCCTTTTGTGAGCATCAGAATCACAGGGTGGGTGGGGTGAAACCCAGATTGCTGGACCCTCCCCCCTCCCAGAGTTTCTGGTTCAATAGGTTGTGAGTTTGCTTTCTGACCTGTTCCCAGGTGCTGCTGCTGGCGGTCAGGGACCACACTCTGGGAACCTCTTTTCTAGGACTTCTCCATCTGGTTTTCTCTGTATCTGTTAAATGCCACAACGAATCCGAATACATGAGGCCTATACTTCTTAAATGATTTTGAATCATTTTCTTACAGTTATTTAGAACATTATATACATCTAATTTGGCATATTTAATATTTAAAATGTCAAAGCCTCTTATTTTAGAATAAATTACCAAGGTGAAAATGCTCACTATGATTTAATAATAATGCCATGCCCACCATTGCACAGATAATTGAAGTCTCTATTTATGTTTCCATATCCTACCTTCTGCCTCTTCCTCCTCTAGTTCTTCTCCTTTCCCCTCCCTTTCTTTTTCAAATATTTATTTAGTGCTTGCTTTGTACCAGACAGTGAGCTAAGGCCCAGGGTACAGAGATAATCAGAAAGAGGTAAATAAGTTTGCGGTCAGGTCAGACGTGGAAAGAGATGAACACATTGACATGTGACAGGGTGAGGATGGAAGTTGACCTCACCCTGATTGCTTCTTAATCAATCTGGAGACTGTATGGAAACATACAGTAACCTACCAGCGCCCTGTAAAAAGTGGTATATGAGGAATTGCTTTAAAATTATAAATCATTTGAGACAGAATCATCCTCAAGAAAGAAGGACCATAAATCTATCAATGTATCAACTGATCACATTGGGAAAATCACATGATCACAACTGAACTTTTTAATTTATTTGTGGTGGTCAGGCTTGATTTAGGGTCATGAACTCCTGAGCACAGCAGTGAGGAACTGGTTGAAACTTTTCTATAATTATTGAGAAAAGAAAGTAACTTGTTTAGTGGGATAAGACCACTTCTCCAAGCTAAGTTGTGAAAACTGAGAAGTTTCATGGTAATAATATTTTTAGTTAAAGAAAAAGTGAATGGACTCCCCAAGCAACCAAGACCTATCCATGTGCCCATACCAAGAAATTAGGAGTGTGATTCTTATGTTTTATTGGCAGATTTACCATCAGATCTACTATTTTAAAAAAACTTATATTTAGAACATTCATAAACCTGGCTTCTCTGATTTTCAAAAACAAAGAAGCATCATTATAAGTCACAAAGATAAATTAAAAGCAGAGCTGCTTGAGATGGGAGCTGCTTACTGTGTACCAGGCACTAAATTAAGTGCTTTACAAGTATTAGCTTCATTTAATCTTCTTAATAACTCACTGATATGTACCCATTTTACAAACAGGAAGCCTGAGGCTTAGAGGAGTTTGTCACTTGTCCGAAGCTTTCACACACCATTTGGCTGCTAAGTGACAAGCAGGGATTTGAACCCATTTTCTGTATGCGTACGTGACTTAACCATGACAGTATACTAGTTGCTTTTAGTTTACTGTGATGGGTTATAAAATTGCAGATCAGCCTCCTACTGCTCGCTGCCTGCTTCTGGTCACCCGATAATAAGACAATGGGGGAGGCGTACAGCTTATATTACATCCAGAGCAAGATGCACTGGAATCCCTGCCTGCAGGTGCAGGTGCCTCTTCATGGGATGGGGGGGTCTCTGGGCCTCATGTAGCAGCCCACTGAGGCCTAAGATGCAGGGTGACCTCGCCATGCCAATTCGAAGTGGTGGGGGCATTACCGGTCCATGCTTCTTTTCCAGCTCTTTCCTTGTGGTGAAGACTGGCCTCTCGGGGTTTCAGAAGGTGTGCTGGGCTATTCAACAGCAGGAACTTCTCTGCCTCGAGCTGTCATGGGGTGTCTTCTCATGTTTTCTTCTTCACATGCCTGAAGAAAGACCCCTTTCAGGAAGGGAAACACCCATCGCTGGCCCAAGAAGGCTTCAAAACCGTACCTGAATTTATTACTTTGAAAGTTAGAACTTTTTACCTTGCTTGGTACTTTCGTTTTCAGTACATTTTATGCATTGTCCCCTGATTCTGTGTGAGGAGGCTGCATGGAAGGGTTGGGGGCCCAGCCTGACCCTCCTTGCACTCCACGATCCGGACCCCTGGGTGGGTGGGGCCGCTGTAGCCCCAGCGTGTGGAGCTCAGCAGAGTCCTGCTCACTGGGACTGCCTAGGCGGCCAGCCGGGCTTGTTCTGCAGACTGGCCCTGCATGCTTATGTCTCCTCTGCGTGCATTCTAGGTCTCATCTCAGTTGCTCAGCAAGTCACAGAAAAGAAGGAATTTTGTTTTCCAAGAATGGTTGGGAAGTTGTGTGTAGAAATTCCTGGCTGTGCTATGCATTTTCTTTCATTTTATTATGACTGCTACTAAAAACATAAGTACAATGAGTCTATGCCATGTGCTAGTAATAGTTAAAGATGATAGTGTGAACGGAGTGTGCTTCTGCTGACCCCAGCGAGCTAGAGAATGGGGGGTTTGGGCTAAATGCTTATTTCCCGTTTCTCTTTTTCTCCCTCTCTCTTTCACACAGGCACTGCATACCTATAAATATTTAAGAAATATGATAAGATATGTTCAATATGAATACTAAATGTGTATACAAAAACACTGTTTTAGAAAATATCGTAGATTTATGCCTGTAAATTATGTCTACGTATGTAGATAATATCTATGTTATATGTATGTGGTCCATATACATTCCTAATAGTAAGCACTAGTAATATCTCCATTTTACAGATGAGGAAACTGAGGCACAGAGAGGTTAGATAACTTGTTCAAGGTCACACACACGGCTAAGTGTGGGGCTAGAGCGTATGTGCTTCACCACCAGTATGCTGCTTTCGTGAGGAAGGTTTCCTGGGTGACTCAGGAAGCACTTTCACAGTAGTCTGGAAATCACCATCAGGAGCCTTAGGTAGGAGTCTGGCTTCCCAGAGGAAGCCCTGGACCAGGACTCGGGCCAATGGTATTTCAGCCCTGGTCCTCACTCTCCTCATCTATAAGCCAGAGGTGATGATGGTGTTGCCTGTGTGCCTCATACAAATGAAGGATAACGAGAACACTCAAGGTGCTCCAGAACCATTCAGAAATGATTCTTCACATGGTCACGTGGGAATTCCAAACTAAAACTTCATTGGTGTTAGCCCTGTGCCCTCTCCACTCTTCTGTACTATATCGATGTGTCTTTAAACAAATTCACATGCTGATCTGGGTGAGTTACTTTCTTAAGGAAGGAGAAGTGTTATGCTCCCCCTTGGGGTATCTTCTCATTGCCACATGGAGAACATGTTACTCCACCAAGGAATCTAATCTCTCTTTTCTTCACATTTGAAACACATCCCTTTTTTTTGTCCCTTTCACCTAAGAGACTAGAGTTTTATATTGCAAATGAAAATTCCCCTTGTGAATTTAAATCAAGCAAAATCAGAGATGCTCAGAATGGAAGGGGTCTCGTGTGAGCTGCACCAACACCTTGTATTACAGATAGAAAAACTGACAGTCACCATGAGAGACCCATTAGACATCACCCAGGAAATTAAAGCCAAAATGGGCCAAGAACCCAAGTGTCCTGAGTTCCAGCCCAGGGTCAGTTCTACTTGCTCACCCTGACCCTTGTAGCAGAAGCTTAGGGTATTTGGGTCTTGCTGTGGTCCTTTGTTTTATTACTGATAGCTCTTCTGCATGGAACGCCATCCCTCTCTAAGCATTTGTCCTTTGTTACTTGCAGACGAAGACTACATAAGCTGGGAGTGTCGAAGGTCACCCAAGTGGACTTCCTGCCCAGGGAAGTAGTGTCCTACTCCAAGGAAACGCAGACTCCTCTGGCTACACATCAGTCCGAAGGTGAACTATGTCCTTTGTTTACTTTCCATATTATCTTTGGAGAAATTGCCAGGGAGTCACATCCTCCTTGTCGGTTTCCTCTGTTGTTACGAGATCGTCAAAGGACACAAACGCAATGACCAATGACACACCGAAGGCTTAAGTCTCCTTCATCTCTGATTTTGAAAGCTCTAAAAAGGGAACCCCATGGTACTCCTCCAAAGGACCCATGAACTTGAACACGGATAACTTAGTGAGGTCACACTTTGTCAACACTGTGGGAGGTTGGGGGAATCGCCAAAGGGTGATACAATAGAAACTTTTCCAAACTTTATCAATAAGAAGAATGGGTACATTAAGATTCATTTGTGAGAGTCAGCAAACTACAGCCTACCACCTGTTCCTCAAAACAGTGTTGTAGGATACAGCCACACCCAGTTGCCTGTGTTCGCATGGTTGCTTTCTGGCTACAATGCTCAGGGTGAGTGGCTGTGACAGAGAATTTATGGCTCACATAGCCCAAAAGCTTTAATCTGGTGCTGTACAGAAAAACTTTGCTGACCCCGGATTCGCTTTGCTAACTTTACCATAATTTGAAAAGCTTTTCAGTGCAAGCTCAGCAGAGTTGACTGGGAATTGAGCTCATGCCTCCTTCATACATACCAGGAACATCATGTGGAAAATTTACATTCAAATCTCAGTGGATCCAAAAAGTACATTCATAAGAGAAGTTGAAGCTGATAAATCAAAACACTCCCTGGAAGTCCAAAATTACACCTGAGCAGAAGGGGGACCTGTGGATACTTAAAATGGGAGAAGCAAAGTTTGCACTGTTTGAGAACAGTATTATTGTTCTAGCTAAGCACATTCTTCTTTTACTTTACGTTGTTTGATTGCGTGGTGCGGTGAAGAGGCTGCCAGAACTCTGGTTTCACTGTTGTTACGTAGTCAGCACTGCGAAAAAGCCGTGAGAATGAAAAACGATTCACATTCCCTGCTTGGTTTACGGCAAATATATAAATCAGTGCAGTTTGGTTTGTGAAAGCTTTTCAATTTCGTGTTTAAACACATCAGGTCAAAAGCAAAGTGAAATCTGATTCCTTGAAATAGAGTGTGGCCTGCAGGTCTCATGAAACCCTTTCCTGGGTAACGCTGGCTGGCAGGGGGACCATTCCATTCTTTGGTAGCAGGGCCTCCATTTTTCAAGTGTGATGATGAGATGCCTGTTTAGAAGCAAACACGTAGCACCCTCTGGTGGTGAAATTTGAGACCACCCGCTGCAACAAACGTGAGGCCTGTACATTAATGTGGCAGAAAATACAAAGTTAGAAAAGCCTTGGGGAGCTTACCTAGTCTATCCTTGGGCCTCCAGGCAGATCAGGAAGATCGTTAAAAAACAGACTCACCACCCAACCCAAACATTTGTTTGAGTTAATTTGCTGCCAAAGGTATTTGCAGACTGTAGCCCAAGCTGTGTTTACTTAGCCCCAAATTTGACTCATAACATAAAGTTATACAACTGAAATAGGAGAAGGAGTGAACTTCTTTTTTTGAAAATGTGTAGACTTCATGTATTGGAAAAGGTACAGGAATATTTACAAGGGAAGATAAATTAAGGATGAACAGGCATCAACTCCAGACTTTAAACTGGACACATCAAAAGGAAAAGGCTGTGCATTTCGCTTTATTACTGCAGAGAGAACCCGGGAGCGGGGGAGCCGGGAGCCTCATTATGCTGTGGGCCAAGCAGCAGGACAGAAGGAATTTATTTCTCAGCTATTGGCAGAAGTCCGTTATATTCTGTTCTGTTAATAAGACTCATAGAGCATTTTGTGGTGATGAGCGTTTCAGTAGTTCAGATTCCATAATACAGACGGGAGCTCAAAACTAGTTACTATAGCCCTAGACATTAAAGCCATTCCCAAGGGGTTTAGACAGGAAGAACTTTGGATTTGGGTTCAGCCAATTGTCCTCTCTCTGCAGATGACCCCTTGACCTTTGGCGGCCAGGAGTCACCCAGCCACCGGGCTGATGAAGGTGCCCAGTGCTTACCTTTCACCTGCTCTGTGAAGGGAGGTGGCAGAGGGAGGGCGGGGGCCAGCAGGGGGCAGCAGTCAGCAGCGAGGATCTACCATGTGGCAGGTTTGGGTTGGCTTCCAGACTGGGGGCTTGAGCCCTGGCAATGTCTTCACGACAACTGCAGCCCTTTAGCGGCAGGAACAACGAACTACTGAATCTGTGACACAGTGAGGCCCCTGAATGGATGATATTTAAAGCTGTGGTGTGTATACGATTCACTTTAGCTCATTATTGCCTGTGAAGGAATGATGATTATTTTTTAAAGTCATTATGCAACTATGGTCAATTTAATATATTCAAACTAATGATCTCAGAGCACTGATGCGTTCTACATCTAAGGCGGTTCTTGTGCATTTAATTTTTTACATGGCCCCATTTTATTCTTTAAAATGAAGGGGAAGGTGCTTGGGATTTGCCCAAGCTTCACTCTTTTCTCCGCCATGTACTCAATTGAACAGTCTCTTCATCTGTGGTCCTAGTGACCTGTTACGAGAAACTCTCCAGAGAGTGATTTAAACCAGGAAGATTTAGGAATGATGTCTGCGTGAACATTGTTTTTTTCCCCCCCAATACAGTTTAGACCTTCCCTCTCTGCTCCAGGTCGTTAGCTGAAGAGAAAGAAGGCTGAGATTAGGAAACACTGACTTGGGGAAAGCTGGATCTCTCTGCCCCACAGATATTTTAAACACATGCTTTTTATTCCCAAGGAGTAAGAAAGGAAAAAAAAAATGATTCCCTGCCAAACTACCTCTGCCTTGCCTGTTATTGATATCTTTCTTTCCTGACAATGAGGTCCTGATACTAGTTATGAAGCCAGTCTCTTCATCTTTATTAAGGAAAGTGCTGTCTCATAATAGACACCCAACAAATGCTGTTGAGTGACAAAGATGAGGCCAGGCTTCCTAGAAACTCCAAGTCCTATAATGACCCCTGGCAGAATGGGAATTTAGTAACCTACTGGAAAGATGCAAACCCACCTGGAGGGAGGAAGAGGTACAGGAGACTCATACAACCTGTTGATAGTTTCGAAGGGTTAGCTGATCTTCCTCTTCAGCTGTCTGAAAACTTATAAATTGGAAATCAGTGACCTCATGTTGGTCACCCCACCTCCCTTCACTTCCCTCTCATGACCTATTTCTTGTATCCAAGAAAGACCAGTTTTCTTGCATTTTCCAAGGTGCTGTGCAGCCTCATGCCTCAATACACTTGCATATACTGTCTCCCCGCCCCTAATGCCATCTGCCTGTTTGCCTTCCTTCAGGACCACAATCAAGGGTCAGCTCCTTGGTAGTTCCACTTCCAGTTGATGTCCCCCCTCATATGGGCACAGTTCATTTTCCCCTTATCATTCTGTATTTGATTTTTGTTTAAATGCCTACCTTCTTTTAGACTGTAGACTGTGATCTCCTTGAAGGCTTAGTGTCTTTTTTTTTTTTTTTAACCTCCAGGGCCAACAGAGTGCCTGGCACAAAGCAGGGGCTTAGTAGATAACAATGGAAGAAATGAAGAAGGAGAGGGTCCTAGAGGAATAAAAAAGAAGGAAGAGAAACTGCTTGTTGCATTTCAGGGAGGATGGAGTATGATCCATGCATTAAGGCTACATCAGTTTTATAGGGTTTTTTTCATTTCAGATTTTATTTATTTTTAGAGAGAGGGGAAGGGAAGGAGAAAGAGAGGGAGAGAAACATCAGTGTGAGGAGGCAGTGTGGAGACCCCTCTGGGTGTTCCCTGCAGTGCGAATAGTTCACAAATTCATTGGGTCAGTCATTTCTTTTACCCTGTCTCCGTGCGGCCCCAAGGACTACCAAAGGCCACATATGACTTTGTCAGGTGTCTACACCTTTGCTGCTCCCCTCTTATTTTACAAGAAGTGAGGGGAGATCAAAATTAAGATTTGACTTCTCAACTGCTGACAGTTTAGTCCTAAATTTCCTATATCTTGGTGGCCCCGGGAACATAATTCTTTCATACAAAATTGCCAAGTGAAGTGATTTTCCAGAGAACCTAACTGGAAATATTGATTTGGGGCCTTACATTTGAAAGCAGATCGTTCTTAGAGCCTTCCTAATGGGAGCCAATTCTGAAACACCTGCAGATGAGCTGGGAGAAAACAGGCCATGGTGTTGTAGCCTTCGCTCAGCCACCTCAGTTGCTTCCAATCTCCTGGACCTTGCACACTTTCTCTGAACTTGTTATTTAGATCAGCCGTGTGTTCGGAGGCAAGCCCTGGTGGCATCTGGGTTGCAAATTAAAACTCCCTCGTGAAGATGACACACACGAATCTTATTTTTAGCTTCTGTTCCTTAGAAAAGAACTGACACTATTCCAGGGAGAGATTGACATCTGCCTTTTTTTTTTTTTTTTTTTTTTGCTTCCTTGAAGTATGCCTGCTATTTCCCCTTTGACACTGGTTTAAAGTGTTAATCCTCTTTCAGAACAAACTGTAGAGCCTCCGGGCCCATGTTAATAAAGTCAGGGATTGAGGGATCCTCTCTGGGGAGATTAGCTTTCTTTACACAATGTTAATCTCATATCTTGGCAAGTCCCTTGAAAGACCAAAGCGGGGAAAACTACCTAAGGAACATATACATTCCAGGCATTATTTTTTAAAGATAGTATTTACGTGAAGTAGTCAAAATGTTCTGGTTTTTTAAAAAGCTCATTGTTTTCTCTATCTCTGAACCACTTTTCAACTATTAGCCATGAGAGCTTGGATGGTTTAGTTCTTGATTTATGTTAGACAATGAAATGATATAGCCGGTGTTGATATTCCTTTAGTCTCTCCTTGGGATCAGTGGCAAACCACCACCTATCTCTCAAAAGAATAATAATATAATGAAGTGGCTACACTATTGCTCTGAAGTCTAAGGACCTTTTCCGTGATTTCCTTTAGAGCAACTTGTCCAATTCTCCCCAGAACGTATGGGCACCACTGGATGAGCTGGACTATACTTTCTAAGTAGTAAGCCACTTAAAAGTAGGAACCCTTTGAGTCACCTGGTAAATGGATTAAATAAGTACATGCACATGTTGACTATGTTGCTTGCAAAAGCCAGAATGACCCCCTAAGCAATATGATTCTTAGCATAATAGAAACAAGGTACTTGCCATATACTTTGGAGTTTAACAGATCACTAGACCCATAGAAAGTTTTCTGAAGTAGCAGGTCTCTGTATTTTTAAAGATTTGTCTCCCATCCTGTAGCCTACCGATGCTGTAACAAAATAGTGGAGGTACCAGTCCAGCCTACTCTCCAGGTGCTGTTGGCATGATGCCCTGTGTTGAAGGGAGGACGGTCAAGGTCTATAGATGGAACCAAGGAGCCAGCTGAAGCCTGATGTAAAATGATGAAGATGCGCAGAGAAGGGAGGTGGTTCTTCTTTGGCTGTCAGGCAAGGCTTTGTATAGAGTGTGGCTTGGGGGTGCTCTCAGGCCCCCGTATCTCCCCTATATTCAATTTCCTATCATTTCCTGGTCGGCACTGTCACTTTCACATAAATGAGCTGGTGGGGCTGCAATTCAACAGAATAAAGTCAGGAAGCCACAAAATTTTAAATTTGCATTTGATGTTGGCAGACCTATATGTAGACATTTATCACAACCAGAGAAATTCCCTGGGCCTACGCCGTGAGCTAAAATATAGACATTTGAGCTTGTCATCTCTTCTTTAAGCTGTCCAGTCCCATTAGAAGCCACTCTCTCACCCGAGCATCTTTAAACTCTTCACGCCATTCACACTATTCAATGGCCGTGACAGTTTGATCCCTTAAATCCTTCTTTTCAATGGACACTTCATTAAAGATCACCACAGAAGGAAAAAATCCAGTTATTTGTTACGGCTGACAAGTTCTCATTCGTGAACTCCAACTGAATTTTCATTTCGTTCAGCCCCTATTAGGGCAAATAACCAACACCAATTCCCCAAGGGACTTGTCTTCTGATACCAATTTTTTTACCGGTCTGGGATTGTGGTTGCCAACAGTAGAAATAACTCTGGTTAACTGAAATAGAAAAGGGATTTGTTTGAAAGATGTGAGACACTTGATGGAATTGACAAAAAGTTAGAGATTTAGGTCAGAAGTAGAAAGAAGGCAGCCCTAACCCTCACTGAGACTGTATTGGGAACCAGGGTTTATAGGAGGTAACTAAGGTTAAATGAGGTCACCAGGGTAGAATCCTAATCTGATAGGGTTGGTGGCCTCATAAGAGGAAGAAGAGAGATCTGTCTTTCTCTCTTTCCACGTATATGCACCAAGGAAAGGCCACGTGAGGACATAGTGTGGAGGAGTCAGCAAGCCAGGAAGAGAGCTCCCACGAGAAAGTGAATTGGCTGGTAACTTGATCTTGGACTTCCCAGCCTCCAGAACTGGGAGAAAATAAATCGCTGTTGTTTAAGCCTCAGTCTATGGCATTTTGCTATGGCAGCCACGTCAACTGAGCTAACATAGCAAGGCCATGCCACGGAACCTGTTCAGCCTGGCGAGAAGACCTAACCCTCCTGGACTTCCTGTCATTGGACAGTCATCACTATGCTCAGGATTTCAACTCTGTAGTCACTGCTGCCTTGTAAACCTCCACCTCTCCCAGCACTTTGACCATGTGCCCTCGAGGTTTAAAGGGCCATATGGAAGTCCACTGGCTAAGGCTCAGGTACCTGCCCTGCCTTACCTGTGAGGGGCCAGGCAGAGGAATGACGACCCTGGCCCAACTTCCTTAATCTTAGGGGGAGCTATGACCCTACTTTGACCTGGTTTGCTGTACTCCTTTCCAACAAAAGGTCTTCAGATACTGGGCACCCAAAAATCTATGTTTAACAAAATGCCCCCTCTGGTATGAGAAGAAGAAAAGGTAGGCAAAGAGACAAATTATAGAAATTATACTTAGCATGTGCTCAGCACATTGCTGTATATTATTGCACTTGTAGTGTTGCTACAGAGTTTACTCACCTTATGTAATAAATCAGAAGTGCAGAGAGAATGCAGCTCTTTCATTTTGTCCTCAGTGGTTTGTGATGTTACTGCCTACCAGGGAAAAATGGGAAAAACGCGTGGATTAAACAATCTCAGTAAAAATCTCTTGCTTATTTTAAGCAGACTCAGTTGGTATGTTCAGTTAAAATTAGGCGGAAATGCTCAAATTCTCACGGACCCTCACTCTCACCTACTTCTCTCCCTGCGGTCATGGCCAAGGACGGAGGGGAGAGGATGAGGTTTACATGACCTGATGGCCTTGGCGGTGCCTCTTGCCAGTCCTTCCCAGGATGCTGGCTGACTTCTGCTGCTCCCTGAGATGACGTTCTCTGTCCACCTGGACACCGGCACGCGGTGCTACAGCGTGCAGCCGGTGAGCTGTGGCTGTTCTTTCGGCTTGGCAGGACTTGGTCTCTCTCAGATTTGATTGTCTCTGGACTCTGAGTCAATATCCTGTTCTCTGTTTAGCCCCTGACCTAGAAGTCCATTCCCAGCCCATGCTACATAGTCCCTTATTGCACCACAGTAGACTTCCTGGCAGACTGGCTCTCAATTCAATGTCCATGCCTCTGATGACCTGAGGGAGGCTCAGACGCACTCACCAGTTATCTCTGCCTTACTGCTCCAGTCAGCTCCAACAAGGCTGGTTACCCTGTGGTGACTGAGACCTGTTGCATAATGGTCTTCTCCGAGATCCCCAGACAAGGAATACAGTGCAAGGGTCCCCATGCTCGTGTCTCTCTCAGTCATCTAACACTCCACCTTTCCCAGTGCTTGCCCCCAGAAAGTGGAACACCAGATATATTTGAAATTTTTTTTCATCTCCCTAAATAGTCCTTTCATTGCCACTTATCTGGAAATAAATTTATCCCCCACTAGGGCAAAATAACCAACACCAATTCCCCAAGTGACTGTCTTCTGATACCAATTTCTGCACCATACATTTAGGAAAGGAGTAGACAGAAGGAGCGACCTTCACTGTTTTTTGACATTTTAAATGATAAAAAAAAGGAATTTGGAATGTCCTTTCTACCTCATTTAAATCTAGCTGTCATCCTACCATGGGATTCTAAAATTCGGTTTTTTGAGAAGGGAGATGAATCTTTTTTTAAGAGATTTTATTTATTTACTTTTAGAGAGAGGTAAGGGAGGGAGAAAGAGAGGGAGAGAAACATCAATGTATGAGACATACGTCAATCGGTTGCCTCTCACACACTCCCAACTGGGAACCTGTCCCACAACCCAGGCATGTGCATTGACTGGGAATCGAACCAGCAACCTTTTGGCTCGTAGGCCAGTGCTCAATCCACTGAGCCACATCAGCCAGTGCAGTAGCTGAATCTTCAGTTGTTTTCCTTTCATTCTTCTATATCAGATGCTATCAAATCCTGTAGCAAGTGAATGCCTTAGGTAGACTAGAGTGTCTTTCTGTGTTCAGAAAGACAAATAGGAAGGCACATTCATAATTTTCAAATATAACTCTCACTGCACACTGAAATGAAGAGAACGTTTTTGTTCATTGCTCATGATGGATGATAGAGTCAAGAAATACTGGGACTAAAGAACACTAAGGGGCATATCAAGCCTTTTGTTCCCTTGAGAATAATAATTAATATGTTGACTAGCTCAAGAAGTATGTAAAGGTTCCACTTCCAACATGGCAACATGGGGAGCTAGCTCTGTGGATCTGCTTTCCAGTAAAACTAGTGAAAATTATTTTTATAAAAACCATTCAACGTCTCTGGAAATGGTCCCATGGTCATACAGCAAATTTTTAAAAAATTTATTCAAGAAAACTTGCTACAACAGGGTAAGAACAGTCTGTGGTGTTTGAACCACAACCGGCTCCTTTCCTCCCTCTCCCCAGTTCAGCTGGAAGCAAACTCCACTTGAAACGGTTACATCAAAGAACACAGAGGTATCTCTCCTCCCAACTCCCAGTTGGAGGGCTGTGGTATCTTCCTGGGGAGGAGCAGGATATTAGCATTCCTATTTCTGCCCCAAGCTAACTGTTACAAAGCTTAAGTTCCAAGCAAGTGCAGCGGAGATATGGGTGCTCTCGTCGTCAGCCTAGGCCTGACTTGAGGAATGGGAATTTTACCTTGGGTTCAGCATCCTAAAAATACTGAAGCCCCTATCACCCTTACCTCAAGTTCATGTGTGAAGCAGAGGTTCTATTTAAGAAGAGGCAAGCCAAATAGGTCAGAGGCTACCCAGTTCTGATCAGGGATGTCACTCAGAGAGAAGGATGCCACTCTCTCTCCCCCAACTCCAGAGTCCTGGCTCAGAGATTTTTCCCAGGGAAAGAAGCAGGTCATAAAAAAGCTCAGAATCTCTTCCCAAAGAAGCTGACTTCATTTGCAACAGAATGTGGGCGTGTTTAGTCCTAAGGAAATTCTCAAAACAATGGAGTTTACAGTGTAAAGCAATTAAGAAGCAACTGGTAAAGGCATTTGAGATATAAGCTGAGCTATTGGCCACCTGGTCACCCAAACAGAACCATGGAAACAGGCAGCTAAGAAGATCTTTCCTGGGATTAGAAAAATAAATGAAGACATGTGAAATAAAGGCATTCCCAGGTAAGCAGTGAGAGAATCTTGCTAACAGACCCACCTTATAAAAATACCAAAGGAAGTTCTTCAGCTTGGAAGCAAGTGATCCCAGGCAGTAAATCAAACCCACTAGTAACACCATGAAGGAAGTGGGTGAGAGCAAGGCTGCATTTGGCCTAAGAAAATGATTCCAAATGGTAATTTGAATCACCAGGAACAAATGAGGAAAATGAAATACTCAAGCTAAATAACAAAAGCTATATGTATATAATGGTCTCTTTTTTCTCTCAACTTCTTTAAAATACATAAAATTATATAAAGTAATAATTACAACAAAGCATTGTTGGCTTTGAAACATATATAAATATATCACATATAATAACAGCATAAAAAGAAGGAAAGGGCATAGAGCTACATAGGTGCAACATTTTTGTGTGTTACTGAAATCAAGTTAGTATAAATCTAAAGCGGACTTCGATAGGTTAAGCATCTTGGTACCTAGCCTAGAAATCTACCCCAAGCCTGTTATATGGTTAAGAGAATTCCATCAACTTAATGTACATCCCACCCACATCTGATGTTTCCTTCCATGTGAAGCTCAGTTAGAGTAATACCCTTGACTTCTTGCTGTCCCCGCACTCACTCCACCCTGCCCGAAAGAAAGAAAGAAAGAAAGAGAGAAAAGAAAGAAGCTATCACTATTATCATAGAGCCCTAGCAAAGAATGAGATTTCCTACAAAATTCTCAGCACAGGGTTCCAGTTTTGTTAATAATTTGTTAATGGTTTTGTTGCAAGAAAGCATTTATCTGAGTGAGAAGCTTTCCTTTTCATAAAATGAGAGTTTTTGGAACTATGGGAGAAGAGTTGATCTCATTTAACAGTCCCAGATTTGGAGTGTGAAATTTGTGTCCTTATGTTCAACAGAGCAAGTGGTCATTCTCACTGCGAGGGTGGCACATTGAAAACTCGGGATGTTGCTAAATGTTTTTCTAGTACTGGCAAAAAAGGGTGAGTCGTTAGCCCAAAGAAAGCGAGAATAACCTTCAGTTCCCTCTTCCTGATGATTCTCTGGTGTCATTTGGCGGTCCCTGACAGCCCCCTCACATTTCCTGATTAAGTAAGCAATTGGGGTGAGCCATGTGGCCATGCATACAATGGTATGCTGGGTAATATTACTTCCGAAGCAAAATGCAAACTAGGATGAGATGTGTATTAATATGAAATATATGAGCTTGTAATGTATTAACTGTTCGCACAGAGTGGAATTTGCTTTATGTATCACTAACCTCATAATTCCCATTGGCTCCATCTTGGCTCTCTGCCTGCGGTCACCCACGTTTACACGTGCCTTTCTACTTGCAGGGCTACCATTTCAAATTCCCTTCCATTCCTATGTTCTCCGCTGTAGCTCCTACTTAAAAAACCCTCCTCTTTCTCTTGAGCAACCATTTTGATTTGTTTGGACATCACAAAATTCCTATCTTTTTTCAACCCTTGCCTTCAGAGGATATTACAACAATAAATGAGAAAATGATTGGAAAATTCCTTTCCTTAAACTATTATCTCAATGATAATAGTTTGGTTTTGGTGCTGGAGGACTGAGGAAATGGGTATGTAATACCAATTTTCCCCTCGTAAAATGGATCAGGACAGTGTTTTTGCCAAAATTGAGGGCTTCTTAGTAATGATGACTTTTGAGGTCTGCCTGTTTTCCCAGACAAAGAGTGCAGAAAGATGTACCCTATTTCTTAACGTGTCTGGATAGAGCGTTTGAGCAGCTGTTATGCTCGCACAGTGGTAACCTCAGCAGAGTCATCTCGCAGAACTAAATAGTGGCCCAATCATCTTCAGGTGCCCCGGACAAGCAGTGATTTTGTCTGCCAGAGGGACTCTTGGGTGGGCTGGTGGTAATGTATCTCCCAATAACCATTATTAGAAGTGTCAGTCTAGGTAAATGCATGTTCATCTGGGTCCATTTTCTCTTATTTTGTTTTGATTTAACCCAGATCTTGAGCTCCAAGTGTTATGTTGAGCATTAGTTTACTGAGGTTCGGTGAAATTTGAAGAAGAGGGAAAAACTGTTCCTCGCTACCCTTACAGAGACGACACACTGAGGAAATAGGACTTTTCCCTCCCTAGTTTGGTAATCCTTGGCTTGGCATGTTGGGGTAAGAAAATGAAAGGTTTGCCCACATAGTTGAAATCTCTCGTCACATTATATCATCTGAAGCCTATTTGTATGTTGGGATCATTTTATTCGGTTTTGGTTAGACATAAAAGTGTTTTGTGGTCTCCTATTTTTTTCAAGGCCTTCTGGCTTTTGGAAAATTGAGTGATTTCATCCCTGTCCGGGTTTCCTAGTGAAATCTTGTATTTTTACTCAAATTACTTGATCAATTAGTTATGTCAGCTGCCCCAAATGTGCCTTTTTATTAATAGCACCTTTTATCAACTCATTGGAATTAGATGCTGCGACCATGGTCTGAGTGAGGCTGGTAACATCTTGCAATACTTTATTAATCTTCCTTTAAAGAATGTCACCACAATCGCGCATTCGTCAACTTTTTGGATGGGTCCCCGTGTGAGAAGTCGCATTTGTGTTATTATTAGTTCTGACAAACTGGATTAGGTCTTGGCTATTGTTAGGTGGTTCTTTCTGCCCTCAACTCTACTGAGAGATGCAGCATTTTTAATGAATTTAATTAAAACTGCATGCAGTTTCTGGAGTTGCCTCTAGCCTTTATGCCATTCTTCTGGGCTGAATGGAGTTGCTGCTAATGTGCAATGATGTTTTCTATGAGAAATGTTTGAAACCCCTTCATAGCAGCCCCAAGGTAGTTTCCATGGAATGACATGGTGATGAAATATTAAAATCGTAAAAAAATTTTTTCTACTTAAGTGAGTCATGTTTACACTAAGCAATGTATGCAGAAATGTGTTAAACATGTTTGTTGAAGCTGTGAGAGACATGGGTTGTATTTCAACAGCAGCAATATGTTGGCAGTGAAACATTTTTAAGAAATTCAAATCTGGCAGCACTTTGGACGATCTGCTGTATGTATTCTTCTTTGAACTATAAAAAAAGGCCATTATGGAATTTCCTTTTAATATTTAGTTCATTTGGCCAACTAGTTTTAATGATT
Source organism: Desmodus rotundus (assembly GCF_022682495.2). NCBI lineage: Eukaryota > Metazoa > Chordata > Mammalia > Chiroptera > Phyllostomidae > Desmodus > Desmodus rotundus. Next base: position 28,532,775 of record NC_071392.1, on the reverse strand, counting down.
CTCCCCTAGCAAACAAGAATTGTATATGAAGGTGGCCCTCAGCACGAATTTTAAACATTCTCGGAACACATCAGTGATAGAACTTAGTCTTTTTTCAAAACAAAGACATCCACTGCACTTTCTTTTTCTTAATCTTTTTAAAATTATAATTTATTGGTTATGTTATTACAGTTGCCCCAATTTTTCCCCCTTTGCCCTTCTCCATCCAGTACCCCCACTCCCTCAGGGAATTCCCGCTTCATGTCCATGGGTCACGTGTATAAGTTCTTTGGCTACTCCATGTCCTGTGCTGTACTTTACATCCCCATGGCTATTCTGTAACTACCTATTTGTACTTCTTAATCCCCTCACCTCTTCACCCATTCCCCCACATCCACCTCCCTTCTGGCAACCATCAAAATGCTCTCCGTATCCATGATTCTGTTTCTGTCCTTCTTGTTTATTTAGTTTGTTTTTTAGATTCAGTTGCTGATAATGTGTATTTATTACCATTTTACTCTTCATAGTTTTGATATTCTTTTTCTTAAATAAGTCCCTTTAGCATTTGATATAAGAATGGTTTGGTGATGATGAACTCCTTTAGTTTTTTTTATTTGTTTGTTTGTTTTGTTTTTTGTCTGGGAAGCTCAAGTTCCTTGAGCATCCTTGTAACCAGTGTTTTGAGCGCTGCATCAGATAGACTGCTTATCCCCAAGCTAGGCACTCAAGTTACACACTTCATATGGGCTGAGTACCTCCTCCTCTTGTACTTGAGCCTTGGTTGCTGTTGGCAATGAGAGGGATTTACCCAGGCCAGTCAGCTACAAGGACTGGCTATGACCACTGATCACCAACCTCCAACCTCCATAGAGGATCTGCTGTGCAGGGGCAGGGCGGTGGTGCTCTGATGTGGTCTGTAGCTGTCCACTGGGTGCACGTGCTGGCTCTGGGGTTTCCCAGGTGGTGCAGGCCAAGGTCAGCCCCCACCTGTGATTTGCCTCTGGCCTCCCTGACTGAACTGTAAAGCAATCTGAGATGGCTGCTACTTGTGCTGGGCTTGGAGATTCCCAGGCAAAACCAAGCTGGGGATCTAGGCTGGCTGCTGCTTATTTAATAGGATTTAAGAAGTTGTGAAGCATGAGCCAAGACCAGCCATTCACATGGAAAAGCAGCTTGGGTGGGCTGGTAAATTGGGTGGGGCAGAGTCTCTGGGGATCTCCAAGGCAGATCAAACAGTGTTAGCCAGATTGATGGAGTCCAAATATTGCACCAGCTTGCTAGTTCTGTGGGGGGAGGGTTTAGAAAAGGGACAATGGACTCTGCTTGCCCCAATGAAGACACTTCACTTTCTCCCTGTATACCACTGGTGACCAACTGCTACCCCAGCTCTGGACTTCAGAGGAAGTGAGTCTGAGTAGGTGAGTCTGTGTGTTGATTCTTTAAGAAGAACTACTTGTAGTTCCAACAGTTTCTTCCACCAACTCGATCTCTACTGGTTTTTGCAGCCAGAAGCTGTGGAGACTTATCTTCCTGGCACTGGAACCCTGGGCTGGTACTTCTCGGTGGACAGGCTGGTTCTGCTCACTCCCGAGATATCTCTCCTGAATTTTTATCCACCACTCGTGGGTGTGTGGCCAGCCCATTTCACATCGGTGCCCCTCCTACCAGTCTGGATGGATGTGGTTTCTTTAATTCCGTGGTTGTCAGACTTCCATTCAACTCAATTTCTGATGGTTGTTCTATATTTTAATTATAATTTTGATGTGGTTCTGTGAAGAGGCGAGCCATGCCTACCTACACTGCCATCTTGACTGGAAGTCCACATTTTCTTAATGTTTTAAAAGAAGGGATTGTTTAATAAAACTTTATGAAGGGGGCCAAATGAAGCCTTCTGATTGAATAGACTCAAATTTTGATTCTGGAAGTTGAACTTTGATGATAATGATAGGAGAACAGCAGGGAAATAACACTCCTCTTGAGGATCCTTTCCCTTCATCTTTTAAAATGTTAAAACACTACTGAGGAATTCAGTCTTCTCTATCATCTCCATTAAGTGTACGACAAAATGTCTAGCGATTGTGTCAAACAAGCAGAGCTGAGGTTTAGAGGTTTTGTAAGCCTCTGGAGAGGAAGTGGTCCAGGGGGAGGCAGAAGGCTCCAGGCAGGTGTGTAGCAGGACGGGAAGAATTTCCTCTACATGGAAGCTGACAGGCCAGAGAGATGAACTCAGAGTGGAGAAGTCTGGTCAGCAAGGAGGGGAACGATGAACTTCCCTTGGGAAGAAAGTGTAAGTAAAGGAAGGTCACAGGAATCTTGGACAGTGATTTCTTGAGAAGTGAATGAAATGGACAACTGGCATAAACTGGGAAGAGGCTGAAGGGATAATAGAGACAAAATCAGCTCCCAGGCTGCGTAGACAGCAGTGTTCTCGATTCTTTCTCTGAGCTTCATTTCTTCATTTACCTTATAGGCTTATAGTAAAGATCAAATGTAGTCCATGTAGAGAAAAATCCACGTAAAATGTTAAGCACAATACTTGTTATAAGGGCCCAATACTTGTTCTAAAGGCTCATAAGTTTTATCTTAAAATTACCATCGCACTTACTTTGGCTAGATGCCTTAATGGTTCCATAAAATAATCTACATGTTAATTCAAACATCACCAAATATCCTCTCTCTCCTGGGAACTTTGTCTTTTCTCCAGCTCTGAATGGCATGTTATTTTTGGATTTTTATCATCAGATACATACCTGGTCTTAACTTCCTAAAACTGAAATAGTTTTAGGTAGTAAGTAGTTTCACTTTCAAGATGTTATGAAGCAACAGGAAGAAAAACATTAAAAAAATTTTTTGTTCCTTGCACTTCATTTTTCTTCCCTAAGTTAGGGCATTGAACGTAATTTCTCCAAAGAAAAGAGGTCATAGTCTGAACCCTACTTTCAAAATTTCAGTGACACTAATTAATAATAGCAGCTATCCTTTATTGAGCTCCTATTACTGGCTGAGTGGGACATGCCCTCCACATATTTTTCTCCACAATTTTCATTCCTGTGCCAGACAGATCGCATTATTCTACATTTCACAAAGAAACTAAGATTCAAAGAGCTTAACTTGCTGATACACAGCCAAGTCAGGAGCCACACTCTGAGCTTCCTGACTGAGCTTCTCCCCATGATACCACTGCCTCAAACCTCCTTCCCTTAGAAGAAAACACACTTTTGAAAGTATTTTCCAGGTTGTTTTATTTTGACACTAGTGAATTGACCAGCTATGCTGTTTGAGCAAGCAAACCTTTGCCAAGGAGGCAAACTGGAAAAAGAAGTGGGAGAAAGTTTGAGGAAATGCTAGATCATCGAGACACAATAGGCAAACTATGCCTCCGTTCCACTGAAGAACATGTGGAAGAGAGCAGCAGCAATCACAAAGAACAACTTGGAAACATGCCCTTTATGAGGGGCGGTATTCTGTTTCCAAGGAAACCAGGCAGGGACGAGAGAGTCCACGCCCCGTTTCTGTTGACTCAATCTGTTTGTGCCTAGTGTGTATGACAGGGTTCACACCTGTCAGTGTTCAGTGAAACAGAATTCGAAAAGACAGCTCTGATCAAGTCACCTCCACTGCCTAAAATTTTCCTGTGACTTCTGGCTAAGTGCAGAACGTAGTGTGAGCCTAAGAAGCCCTCCCATGCACGACACGAACTTACTGAGCCAGCCTCGTCTCCCACTCTCCACAGCTCAGTCTCTGTGTTCTGGTCCAGCAGCTCCTGACCCTGGCTATCACAGGGGGAGCTTTAAAACTATGCAGATGTCTGGGCTTTACCCTGGGAATTCTGGTTTCATTGGTCGGACGTGGGGTTTTAAACATTTCTCCAGGTGATTAGAACTCACAGCCAGGATTAAGGATCACTGCTCCAATCCAAGGAGATTCTGAAAACTACTCTGTGCTTCTTTCTGAGGTTCTTCCATTCTTCTGGAAACCTTTTCTATCTCCTCTCCTGCCTCCTTTGGCCAACTACATCCTTTAAATTCTTCCCGTCCTTTAGGGCCCTTGTCTACGCCTCAAAGCTTTCCTTATTCCACCCCTTCCTTTTTAGTGGAATGTCCTCTCTCTCATTTAAACACCTGCAAAGGGTGTCTATGCCCATGTTATATCACCTCTGGCTCCTGACATAGCTTCCTGTCACTCTCCCCCATGAGAGAGGACTAGGTTTTACTGATTGCTTTATACATGAAATGCTCAATAAGAAACTAAATACATATTTTTCAAGTGTTGCAAAGAATCGTTACATAGATCCTTCCTTGCAGGAAAGAGTTAATGGCATCTTTCATTTCTGATGATGTCTGGACTGAGCCTAAGACTAGATACAAGATCTATCCCATAACAATGAGACTTCCTATTATCGGATCTGCAAGCACCTTGATATTTTTATGTAGAGTTGTGTAATGCTTAGATGCATTATTCTCAGGAGAGGTTCCATTGTTTTAACTAGAGTCTCAAAGTACCCACCTATCATCCATTGGCTTCTTAGTGTCCTGGAGGATAAATCCCCATCACTCAGCAGGAAGTGATGACAGTGGCCCTGTTTGCTGATCACTAACATTCCTTTTTTCCCTGCCACGCTAGCATAGCTTTAGAACACCCCACCTCCATGTAAGTTGAATGCCTGCATGAAAATATCCTTTGTCTAAAGAGTACTCAAGCACTAAAGGCTCAAGAGCATCTGTCATTTGAATGATGAAAATATTTTTTAAATGAAAAATAAAAATCAGATTAAAGGTGCTTTTGTTATTGGCTCAGAAAAGGTTGCATTCCCAGCTTGCCTGAATGATAGAAGTACAGCGGTCCTGCCATTGTCCTCCAGGAATCCACAGGAGAAAAGTGCTGGCATGAGGGCAGGCGTGAGTGAGTGTGTCTGTGTGTCTGTGTGTTGTATGAGTGTGTTTCACCAAAATATAATTTTTCTTTGACAAAAAGCACCAAAGATCTGGTTGTCCGCACAAAGAATAAAATTTATTTCAGCAGGCCACCTCCAAGTTTCTTACGTTTCATCATTTGCCTCTGAAATATTTAGGACTAAAACGACAACAATCAAAACATGACTTAGTAGCTGTTAGAAGTAATTTTTCTATCCCTAGGCACAAAGTAGCCAGAAAAGCATGTCTTCTCAAGTGAACTGACTTGTAATTCTAGAATGTAAGAGGGAAAAAATGGAAGGACCTCCACTTAAATCTGTAATTTTGGTAATTCTGAAGTTATGTGATGTAATGAACTTTGATTGGTGCTCAGTTCAGTGTGAGAGATCTCCTTTCAAAGAATGAGAAGCGCTTGCTTAGGAGAAGTAGTAGGAAGGAGCTGCAATTGGGATTTGACCTGAATAAAAAGAAACAGAACATGGGAGACAGTAACTACTGAATTATTAAGTTAATATGCTAATGGCATGGGCTAGCAACATGTATAGGTATATGTATACATATACACATATATACTATTCAAAATAATTTTCAAGAATAAACATCAGACTTAATCAAGTGAAATGCTGATGCGCCTTCCTATGCAAAAAGGCTAGCATTAAAATTCAGAACTTCCTAAATACAAAATTAGGAAGTGATCCTTGACATTTCTAAAAGGGCTCTTTGTTTTACAAGAGAATCTAACATAGTACCTCTAAATACCTCGAAAAGCATGTTGAAATGGCCATTTGGTCAGTCCCAGTGGTTCTCCAACTGTAGCTTGCATCAGCATCACAGGCAGGGCGTGTGGGAACACAGGTTGCCCAGCTCGCACCCCTGCGGAGTTTCTGATTCAGAAGTCTGGAGTTGTGTCCCCTACATCCTCACTTGTAACAGGTTCTCTGGTGAAATTGAAGCTGACAGTTTGAGAGCTGCTTGTTTATTAAAATTCCACCTGAGCATAGCTTTAAGAAACAAAAGTGTGATGTAATAGGAGGTACACCTTCAGAGAATTTTCAATGGGTGTGTTATGGGCTGATTATCACCCCCAAATTCATGTGCTGAAGTTCTAACCCTCGGCACCTCGGAAGGTGGCTATATTGTGAAACGGGGTCTTCAAAGAGAGGAATGCAATATGACTGGTGTACCTGTGAGAAGCAGAAACTTGGACACATACCGCAGAGGGGAGTCTGTGTGAAAACACAGGGAGAGGAAGGCCATCTACAAGCCAAGGAGAGAGGCCTCAGAAGAAACCAGCCCTGCTGACGCCTTGATTTTGGACTTTGAGCTCCCAGAACTGTGAGGAAATAAATTGATGCTGTTTAAGTTACCCAGCCTGTGCTGCTCTCATACGGCAACCCTAGCAGACTGATAGAGATTGTGGGCATCTAAAGGAAATAGCTATTTAGAAAGCTTATTTTACTATTTTGCATTTGGTCTAAGGAAAAATCAAAACCAGGTGTAAAGTAAGAGAGATACGGTCTTTAAAGTTTTTAAATTTGATTCACATTTTCTTAGTTTCTTAATAACTCTTTACATGTTTTGGTACAGTGGGTTTTGAAAAGGGAGGGTTATAAAGTAACTTTCCGCCTTGGCCAGCTGGTTGGAGCATTAGCCCGTGCACCAAAATTGTGGTGGTTTGATTCCTGGTCAGGGCGCATACCTAGGTTGTGGGTTTGATCCCCGGTCAGGGCACGTATAGGAGGCAAACAATTGATGTTTCTCTCTCACATAGATGTTTCTCTGTCTCTCTTCCCCTTCCTCTCTCTCTCTCTCTCAAATCAATAAATATATTAAAAAATAATAACTTCCGCCCTGGCTGGTGTGGCTCAGTGGATTGAGTGTGGGCTGTGAACCAAAGGGTTGCCAGCTTGATTCCCAGTCAGGGCACATGCCTGGGTTGTGGGCCAGGTCCTCAGTGGGGGCCATGTGAGTGGCAACCACACATCGATGTTTCTTTCCCTCTTTTTCTCCCACCTGTCCCCTCTCTCTAAAATAAATAAATAAATCTTAAAAAAAAAAACTTCCTAATTTTAGCTGCTAAACACTAGCATGTTTTAGAACTGTCTCACAGCAGACAAATTTCCACAGCAGCATACTTTTTATTCATCCTGATGGGCTGTGATATTGAAAAGTCAGAGGAAAAATTCACCTATTTTATGAAGATAATTTGAGAAATATAAATAAGGAAGTATGCTCATTAGTATTTGCAGTATCAACTTGTAACTCAAGAAAGTCTCAATCACACTTTCTTTGATCCTTTTCCCTGGGTTTTTATATCAAGGGCAGAAAAGGGGAGTACTTGATGTCTGTTTAGGAGAAATATCAATACTATATAAAAGGGTCCTTTGTGTGACATACAGTTTGGTTTGTAGATGTCTAGTCCTTTTGTTTAAGACTCTAAAAATGACAAATGTGAAATATCAGTCCCAATAACTCCCTTGAAATTCAATGTAATAGCCATGTTGCCTGGGCTTTAGAGCCTCATAAATTGCTTAGCTGAGAGAACAGGAGCCTTCCTCCCATTTCTGGCCAGGTCCAGCGCGGTACTGGTGCTCGGTGAATCTCACTTACCAAGCACACACATTTAGGTATTCAAGACTGCTGATGATGCAAAACCCAGAGATCTAGGAAATGCTGAAGAATAGCACAGCCTGACTCAGAGAGATTTTCCTTTGAGATGCCAAAGCTAGTGATGTCATTGGAAAATACAGTGAATGTGCACAGGTATTAAACAAAGCCAAGTGGTAAGAATAGGAAACAAGAATATGAAACAAAGCAACAGTGTGCTCACTGGGTTGGGACTCGAAGAATTGGATTTGGAACCTCTTGAAGCAATCTGCCCTGTGAAGGGTTGAAATAAAGATTTCGAAGCGACATGAAAATTTACTTGGTCCCTCAGTGGACCAAACAATATAGAATGTCTGATGAAGCCTTGGGTTTTGTTCTGCCATTGCATGTAAAGAAGTATTGCAACTATTTAACATGTTGGTAGTATATTTCCATCATATGATGCTGTAATTCCATGCCTGTCCCTCATCCATTCAGGCCCAGCATCCTTGGAGATCCAAAGTTACTGGCACTGCAAGCATAGGACGTGTGAGTGTGTGTCTCCTTCCAGATCTGGGTAGTGGCCATTTCTTAACAGATTCCTCTAGGTAATAGTAGTATAAGAGTCCTATCTGATGCCACTGTGACCTGAGGGATCCATAATGAGGACAGGCCTGGCTGGCCCTGGAGAAGGACTCTGCATGCAGGGCCTAAGAGAGAGGGAGGCCAGAGAAACCATCTTCTCCACACTCCCCTTCCTAGGGCAGTTATTTGCAACAAGAGCCAGCAGAAGGCACTAAGCTTCCACGGTCTATGAAGTCCTGGCTGCTGGGCTAATTATAGCAAAAGCTGGGCTGCTGCAAAGAGAGCAGGGGTGGCAGTAGCTCCTTAATGGTGAGGGCTGCTTTGTCAGGTAATTCCAGAAACAGCCTGTAGGGGGTGTGGATGGGACTAGAACAGGGAGCCCATCTGCTAAGATTTGCCCAGTGAAGAGCCCTGAGTTTTTGGCTCATGTCAATTTACCTAAACAGAAGGTATTCGAGAAGTGTGCCAAGCATGAGTGCATCAGAAACATCTCAGCAAAATACAACACAAAGAGGTAAACTGGAGAGGATTATTATCCACATTAGTAATAATAAGTATGATTTTATCATCTAATGTCTATTACATAGTTACGATATGTCAAATCTTATACCGAGTACTTTAAATTCAATGTTTCATTTAATCCTCTCAGCAATCTTATGAGTTAAGTACTATTATTATTCCCACTTTCAAATGAGATCGCTGACAGAGAGAGAATACAAAATTTGCCGGAAGTCATACAGCAGCTAAACACTTGGAAGTGGGTTTGCACACAGCTCGGTCTGAATCCGAATCTCGTATTCTTTCCACGAAATCGTGTGGCCTGAAGACAAACACAGGAAAGGCGAGTGAGTGGTCAGAAGGCAAGTTTATTATTTCATGGTGTTGGTGGGTGTTGTGGGAACTACAAACGCCTGTGAATTATTGCCCCTACCCTGCAGTAGCCAGAATGTCAATCTATGACTTTTATCATCGATTCTGTTTATGTTTTACTTAGCCTCATACAAAAGCAAAAAAGTAAGATATGTCTTGTTTGTATTCAACCGCAGGGCTTATTTTGAAATTTGTACAACCCATCGCATGTCACATGTTAGTAACTGTTGACGGTCTCACGGACTATGTTGGTGTAACATACTGAGAATAATGAAAATCACTTAGAAGTTGGGTTTTTAAATACATGTTCAATGCCAGTCCTTCTAACTTGTAAGACCATCATGGAACATTTGCCTAGGATCTATCAACAGAGGTTGATAACCTGGGATTTTATCAGTTAAAAAGAGAGGAGTATGCCAGGGTTCTTGGAATTTTGGAAAAAAGAGAAGCCTGTAATTGGGTGAGGAAAAGTAGAAATTGAGTTATAACCCCTTCCACGGGCCGTTTATGAGCACACGGTCATTAACATCTATCCCCAGGTTCCAAAGCAGGAAGCAGGAAAGGCAACAAACCAGAGAAAGTTCTGAGCCCCCTTTGAACTTTATAGAAAGGCACTTTGTAAATCTTAGGAAAATGAATTTATGTTATAATTTGTCTAGAGTGACTGAGTTAAAACTCTTTTGAAGGTAGAGCCTACTCTGTATATCAAGTGGAAAATCGCCTCTCTGCCTCACCCCCGAGCAGTGTGGGATCTTGCGTTGACTTGTCCTCTGTTGCCCACAATTTCTTCTCCACATTCTTTCCTGTGGACTTGGCTTAAAAGTATTAAGAAATACACATAAAGGGAAAGAGTCTCAACACCGGAAGGCCTAAAGGGCAGGAAAGAAAAATCTAGCCCTTTGTCATGAGATGGAATGAGAACTCATTCCCTAGTGTTCATTAAATGAGATTTTGTAATTAGCCGTGGACAGTCGCAACTTAATGGGTAGGTAGATCTGCTTTCTATGCAGAGGAGTATATTTGTGTGTGTTCATTGTTTTTTTTTTTTTTTAATGCGTTCCAATCCCTTACAGTCAAGTTGATTTTTTTTCTATAATAATGATATGCTTTTAGTAGCGTGTCATTTTCTTTACCCTTGTAGGGAGATAACATGCAATTAGGGAGTGATGTCAGCCTATAACATTTTGGTGTAAAATTTTGGTCACACCAAAATACCAGGCTCCTTAGCAAAGCTGCCAGACACATCTTTTGGCAGCAGCTGCTCGCCATGTGATTTAAAGCTTCCTGTCACTATAATTGATGTGTTTTTATTCTTTCCATTTCCTGAAGCCTGATCAGAATTAAAATTGCTGTTGGAATTTCCTGTCAAAGCAACTCATTTATTCGCTGAGCTCTGCCCTTTGATTGGACGTGGCCTTCAGCTACAGTCGGGTGGCGATTGCTGAGAATTATCCTTTCCACGCAGGTTTGACGGCCACGCACACCACACCTGCAACTATACACAGACTGTCCATCATGTGGCGAACTTGTCCTAATGAAAACTCCACATGCAAAATACTAATGATTTGAATGCCAAACTTGGCCGCCTGCTGGGGGCTCTGGGTTTTGTGTTAATTTAGGAAGTCCCACAGTTTTCAACTGATTGCCTCACTGTTGAATTTGGATTCTTGATCCAAGACGCTCTTGTTTTTCTGATCTGTCCCTGCTTTAGATAACATGACTAAAAATTCTGAATTTGCTCAAGCACATTTCCTCAGCCTTCCTGTGCCTCATATGCTATCTACATATAATATCTTGAGATGATTTGGTTTGAAGGACGAGTGGTTCTGAACTATGCCTTCGTAGGCACTTGCTCACAGACCTGTGGACCAGGACACCTAGAAAAACTCAAGGTGTGCATAAAACACAGGCACACTTCGTTTCATTGCCCTTCCCTTTATTGCGTGCCATGGATATTGTGGTTTTTACAAATTGAAGGCAAGACCCTCTACCTGCAAAAAGATTACAACTCACTTTATTGTGATACTCTCATTATTTCAGTGGTCTGGAACCGAACCTGCAATATCTTTGAGGTTTGCCTGTAGCAGGCAGTGAAAGTATCTAAATTTTACTTTGTGGTTGTTTTTATATCTGAAAGAAAAATCCATAAAATTGCTGCTCTTTACAAAGGAAAGATTCCCTGACTTTCCTCAATTTATCTGAGATTACATAGAAGGAATTATTTACCTCCAAACTGTGAGTTTATCTTCCTTTTAAAACCACTATTTTCAGGTGAGGCCAGTGAAAGAGAAAAACTCATATGCATTTGAAGAGACATTTGATTAGACACAATGCTCGGAATAATGAGTCCTGTTTTTGATCATCCCCAGGATTAGGTCCTAAGATTTCTTCTTGGGAGTGGGAATCTTTTCTTTAAAAAAACAATCTGGCTGCCCATATGCAGGGCTTTGTTTTGGTTTGGTTTGGTTTGGTTTGGTTTGGTTTGGTTTCGTGTCCCCACGTCAAGGTAGACTTTTGAGTTGGAGATTCTCCAAGCACTTTTAAAATAGTTTATTTTCTAAGAATGTAAACTCGGTGAATCAGGGACTTTGTTTTGTTCATTGACTATTCCTGTTACATAGGACAGTGCCTTACAAATTATAGACACTTAGTATTTGTTAAATACATGATCTCCTTTAGGCTTCTTAAAGTGTCAAAGCAATGGAGAGGAGACGGTATTATATCTAGTGACCCCAAACATAACAACCTTTCTTTGAATAAGAGATCCCAATGTTGCTCGTACATTAGAATCACCAGGGAATGTTTAAAGATAAAAATCTGATGCCTGGATCTTTCCCTGGGCTATTATATCAGAATGTTTTGTTGGTCACTCTTGAACTGAAATGATGTAAAGGTCAACAGTCAGCCTCTTTACACACCAGCCACCCTTGAAATAGGGTCCTAGACTCATTCCACCCTGGACTGCCACGTCTGGTCTGTTGGTCCTACCAAGCCAGAAATCATCGGGACATTTTTTAATTTGTTAATTTGAGACTCTCAATCAATACTTGAAAAAGGGAGATGGAAGCAGCAGTTAGTTGGAGAGAGCAAAACTGCTCCATTAGGCACATTGTGTGATGAAACAACACACTAATTGAAAAATCACAGGTAAAAGAAGGGTGATTCAACATTCTCAAGCCAGTCCGTGTGATACACCATATTAACTATATTGATAAAAATTGTATGATCACCTCAATTGATGCAGAAAAAAAATTGACAAAATTCAATATGTTTATGATAAAAAATAACTCTTAACAAAGACGTTATAGAAGGAATGTACCTCAACATAAAAAAGGCCATATATTGCAAACCCTCACCTAAAATCATACTCAACAGTGAAAAGCTAAGAGCTTTTCCTCCAAGATTCAGAACAGGACAAAGATGTCCACTCTTGCCAATTTTACTCAACATAGTGTTGGCAGTCCTCACCACAGCAAATAAGCAAGAAAAAGAAATAAGCATTTAAATTAGAAAAGAAGTAAGACTGTCACTATTTGCATTATATATAGAAAATCCTACAGACTCCATGAAAAAACTCAGAACTGATAAATAATTTGGTAATGTTGCAGGATACAAAATTGTTACACAAAAGTCTGTTGTATTTCTGTGCACCAATAAACTATCAGAAAGACATTAAGAAAACAATCCCATTTGCAATTGTACCAAAAATAATAAAACACCTAGGAATAAATTTAACCAAGGAGGTGAAAGACCTATATATTGAAAACTATAAGACATTAATGAAAGAAACTGAAGAAGACACAAATAAATGAAAATATATTTAATGCTCATGGATTGGAAGAATCAATACTGTTAAATGTTCATACTACTCAAAGCAACCTACAGATTCAATGCAATTTCCTATAAAATGTCTAATGGCATTTTTCACAGAAATAGAGCGAATAATCCTGAAATTTGTATGGAACTATAGATCCCAAATAGTCAAAGCAATCTTGAGAAAGATGAACAAAGCTGGAGGCATCACACTCCCTGATTTCAAACTATTTACAAAACTACAGTAATTAAAACAGTATAGTATGGGCATGAAAACATAGATCATGTAACAGAATAGAGAGCCAAGACATAAATCCATGCATATATTTTCATTTAGAAGTAAACAGGTAGTAAGCTCCTTGACATAGGTCTTGGTGCTGATTTTCTTAAATCTGAAACCAAAATCAAAAGCAACAAAAGCAAAAATAAACAAGTGAGACTACATCAAACTAAAAAGCTTCTGCACCTGAAAGGAAACCACCAACAAAATGAATAGACAACCTACTGAATGGGAGAAAACCTTAGCAAATCATGTACCTAATAAAGGTTAACATCCAAATGTATAAAGAACTCAATAGCAAAAAAACGAATAATCTGATCCAAAAACAGGCAGAAGATATTTTTACAATGAGGACATACAGACGGCCAATAGGTACATGAAATGATGCTCAACATCATTAATCATCAGGGAAATGCAAATCAAAACCACAATGATATGTCAGCTCACACCTGTTAGAATGGCTATATCAAAAAGACAAGAAATAAAAGTGTTGAAAAGGATGTGGAAAAAAGGAACCCTTGTGCACTGTTGGTGTGTATGTAAATTGGTGTCATTGCTATGGAAAACAGTATGGAGGCTACTCAAAAAACTAAAAATAGAACTACCAAATGACCCAGCAATTCCAAGTCTGGGCATTTATCCAAAGAAAATGAAAACACTAGCTTGAGAAGACATGCACACTCCTATGTTCACTGCAGTGTTATTTACAATCGCCAAGGTAGGGAAACAAGGTGGGTGAGTGGATAAAGAAGACGGGGTATATGATAGTCATGAGCCACATAACAATGTTGTGGCCAATGGCAGACCACACCTACAACGGGGGCATACGTAGAACTTAGGTGTGTAATAGGCTATACCATCTGTGATAGTGTAAGTGCACTCGTGACGATTGCACAGTGACAAAAGTCTCCCACTAACACATTTCTCAGAATGCATCCCTGTCTTTAAACAGTGCATGACTGCATATACAATGGAGTATTATTCAGCCATAAAGAAAACAATGACATCTTGCCGTTTGTGACAACGTGGATGGACCCTGAGGGCATTACACTCAGTACAGTAAGTCAGACAGATAGATAAATACCATATGATCTCTCATATGTAGAATCTAAAACAAAATAAAACAAAACAGAATCACAAAAACACCCCAAAGCAAACAAAACAGAAAAAGCCACACTCATTGATCCAGTGAAAACTTCAGTGGTTGCCGGAAAGTAGGGGTGGGGAAAGTGGGGGACGGAATGGGAGAAACGGGTGAAGGAGGTCAAAAGGTTAGAAGAAAAAAAAAGGGTAACGTATATTTTTCTCTTTTTTCCTAAAAATTGATATTCATCGTAAAATAACGTGACGGTATACTACTTGGATAGTGTATAATTTACATTAAATGTGAACGAGGAAAGCTTGTCAGTAATTAAGCTTTTCAATTATTCTGTCATTAAGTATCAATCATCTTTAACATTTTTAGTAATCTAAACAAAATCCACTTCAAACTTAAAATAACACAGTAGAAGAACAAATGAAATCACTGACTAGGAGGCAGGTAATAATGTAACCAGGGGTGGGTGCTTGGAACCTGCTTCCATTTACTATCATACCTAAGGCATTTCTTCTTCGTTGTTCGCTTCTGAGACACTGGAGGGGAAAAGCTTATTTTAACCTGCTTTTTAAAAAATCTGCTTTTGCAAAAGGGTATCACAAGAATACATAAGGTATTCACTAAAAGTCCAATGTAAAATGTTGTGATGTCTACTATTAATATATGGAATATAAATCACACACACACACACACACACACACAGAAAATCACAGTAAGGGTAACCCTACATGAGGGGCGGGTTAGAAACACAGCTTTCATTCAAGGTCTCCAGCATGTTAGGGTATTCAGAGCAGGAGCAAGAAAATCTGCATGACTAGTTTTTTTCACCATGAAAGCAAGTGTTGAGTGTTCTGTTTTTTTCCTATCACCATCCCCCAGATAATTCTAGCTCCTCGTTGTTGGCTAAACTCTGTCCTATTGCTCTCTCTCTCTTACTCTATCCCCCCAAACCCCTGATTTTAGAGCAGCTGGCAGAAATAGTAGGTAAATAAGACACTTACTATCACGGTAGGGGCTCATCTGCAGATGTGCACAAAGATATTTGTCTCTTTTCCATAAAGCACATGATTTTGCCCTGACAACGGTCTGGAAGGAGTTTGGGTGTGTATTTCCATTGCCCTCTCTGGCCACGAGCTTGGGGGATTCATCTGTAGAGGGAGCCTGAGGCTGCAGGGCTGGAGGCTCATCCTATACTAATTCCAGCAGTGCTCCCCAGCCTGCGTTCAGCATGCCACTGGAAAGGAATCCTAGTTTGTGTTTTTCTCCAAATTTCCCTTCCCTTTTAATTCTTGTTTCCTTATGACATTTCTGCTGTTCTTTGCCACAAACCATTGCAAAACAACCCATACAAGAATTTTTGCCTCCTTCTTGGCTAGGGTAGAAGGCTCTTTGGAAACCACAAAGCCACATCTCCAGGGAACAGTAGCTTTATTAATATAATAATCACCACCATCATGGACGGGTTACAATACACACATTGCTTTAGAAAGCGAAATAAGGACAACCTGGGGTTTGCTGGAGAAGCTGCACTTGAGGTTAGATGTGTACAGTTAAATTCGGAGTCAAGCTGAGGTCATTGCTGGGGAGATTTGGACTTGGAAATCTGTGTGGAAAATGGTTGCCCCATGGAACCTACCCACTCACCATTAAAACTCATTTTGAATGATATCAGAGCAGGAAAATACAAGGTTTTGATCCCAGAGACAGACTTGGGCTTTTCTTAAAGTCTTTGGTTTATTTGGAAAAGGGATTTGATGGTATTTCATCTTCGTCATCCACCCTTCATCTGTAAAAGAAACCCTAGTAAAAATTGAATGAAAAGTTTTACTGGGAAGATACATTCCATGTATCTTCCACAGGAGTTTCATTGTAAATAACAATGAAAACTGAGTGTTTTTAATGAAATATTTTTTCTACTTGGGATTGGTATAAAAAGAAAATATCAGATATGAAAAGAGTCTTTAATTTCCTCCTTGGTTGTGTCTTGGATGTAGAGGGGGAGAAGGAGAAATAATGATGTATGACAAGCAAACTTGTCATCCTCTTTTTTGAAGCAACCGCATCAGCTTGGATGCCGCTGACTAGTGACAAAAGAGCCAAACGAAGTGTGCTGGAGCCTCGGGGAAAGGCAGACTGCTGACGCGGCAGCGGCCCCGCTTCCAGCTGATCTTAGGCCTAGATAACTATCCCTTTCGGCTTACATGATGCTCTGCTGTAACTGGCCAATGCCCAGTTGGGTTGGAGCAGAGTTCTTCTGGAACCTGTTCAGACCAACTTGGACGGCCTGTGAGTGCTCGGCCAAGCTCAGACTGGTGTCCTGGAGCCCACGGTACTGTGCTGGCTGTGTTCGGAGGGACAGAGTCCTCTGTCCTCTGAATGTTTAATAGCATGTGTCACTGCATCTGTTTGCTCCATTAACATATTAAAGAATAATTATCAGCAAACGAAGGAGGCTCTACTGCAATCTTCAGGCTGAAGCAAGGTGCGCACCAAACCTCCCCTGTAGTAGTAAATAAGTTTAATGGGTCATTTCGTTTTAAGGACAGTTCATAGTCTTTCACGGCTTCCCCCACCCTCCCAGCAGCTGCTCTTGAACTGTTTTCAATACATTGCCTTTTTGTGGACTCTAAGTCCTCCTTCTAATATGAAGCTAGCTTTAACTGATGAAAGATACCATTTTCAAGACGTTGAGTTCTCTGCAATGAAGTTGCTTACTGATTGCACTTCCTGTTGGAAGATGTGGGATGTGGGATATGGAGATCGTGGATGGATGAAGGAAGCCTTGCATGGTTAGATGAGGGCTGTCACTTACTTGAGGGTTGGCCAAACACCTGGATACTTTGGGTGAAAAGACCAGTCATTCCATCATTCTGAATTTACACCAGAAATTACTGCTATGCAGATTTGGCCTCAATAAACAAAAACTGATTTCCCTGGTGAGCATTTAGAGGGTAAGGAGTGAGATCTCAAACTGACCCTCAGCTCCAGTGGACTGGGGAGTGCATAACACGGCCAGGTCCCCGGAATGCGCACAAGCTACCTGGTGGTTGGTTTAGCATTATTTGGTGCTAGCTTTTGTTTCTTTAGCTGCTGTCTGCAAATATTGGTATTTAAAGTGGCCCCGAGGTGATCACAGAAAGTTGGTAAAATTCAGGTGGCTGCCTTTTACCTTTCCTCCCAAATAATTGTGTTTAGAATATGAGTCCAGGAGATCATTGCTTGCTGACGTCTTGTTCTCTAACAGAGTATTTTTCTGTCATTGAGAGGAACCAAAACGGTTAGTGTGTAGGAAAATACACGGAATGTTAAACTAAAATATGTCTGTCTAGGGATCCATTTCGTTTCCCCCAAAGAGCCCCTTTCTTTGTGCATGCCAGTATGTTTATATATATTTAAATGCCCCATTTGCTACACTGGTTTTAGCTTCTTGTTAGCATCAGTTCTTGTTAGCATGATGTTCTACAGCACAAGGCAGCTGGAGAAATGAAACATGTGTTGAAGAATTTATGCAGTGTCCTCAGTTTCTTTCATTAAGAGAACCAAGAATAATAGGTGCGCATTATAAGTTTGGTGTGTTAAGTAGTATGTTATAGCTCTGCTTGACAGACATCTCGTTTACAGTCATGTTAGACATCGAGGGAAGCATAGCATTTTAAGAAACATGGCATTTTTAAAAGTAATATTTATACCGTGCTTCTACACAAGGGAAACAGTCGTCTAAAAAACATGGTATGTTTTAAATCCACTTGTCTCCTTCTCCTAATGAAATATTCCAAGTGATTTCTCTCCAAAGTAGAGAGTTCAACATGCTCTTTATTCAGGCTCTTAGAATTCCAGCCAAGGAAAAACCCTGCTGCATGCCCCTAGTTTATTATAAACAGTGGGCCATCTTATTTCATTTTGGTTGGGTTCACATGTGAAAACTTGACCTCATCTTTTCTCCATGGAGAACAGTATGAAAACTATCTTTCTAGTTGGTTCAGTGTTTTTGTTTTTTAAAAAAGCACTGGCTATTTCCAGGCTGCCTTGAGGACCTTCCTTGATGTCGTTGAGCATTGAAATATTGTTAATATTGTAATATTGGGTGTGAGATGCACCAGGGGTTCAGCCCCGTCTGTAGTGCTCAGTACTGAGGGACCCCACAGCCATGTTTGGGGAACAAGGATCCTTTGCTACCCTTCCTCCACTGAGAAGAAACCTGAAGTGGGGGGCAGTTCCCCACAGCCAGTGTTTTGGTAGTAAGTGTATTGAAGGTGGGAAAGGGGAACATGTCTCCTCTCTGTTTCGCATTTTTTGAGCTTAGGTCAGACTCCACCTCTGTCCAAAGTGCTTTGTGCTATTTTACCCCGATGCTTCAAACTGTGTGCAGAAGTGTTCATTTTGAAGAGTGAGGCCCCTTGGATTTTCTGAAGCATCTCTACGTCCAGCAGAGGGTGGGAAGGCTAGTTATACCTGGTTCAGCTGAGTAGTAACCCCTGCCAAGGACTGGAGCCCAGAGGAAGCAAAGGTGGAGAAAAGATCCAGAGCTGTTACAGAAGGTGGTACCACACCCCAGAAGGCAGACTAGAGGAAAGACTGAAAGTCTGAAGTGTTTCAGCCAGTGGAAAACTGGCTTTCATGTGCCTATTCAGGATATAATCACATCATCATCATTATTTAATTACCACCATTAGTCACAGTTTATTGAATGCTTCCCTTTTCCAGACCTTGCCAAGTGTTTCGAGTCCCTCATTTAATCCTTATCCTCACAACAACTCTGCAATGTAAGGCCAATCCTTCCTCTTTGATAGACAGAGAACCTGAGGCTTAGGGAAGGTGCACCGCTGGTCCAAGGGCTCAAACAAGTCCAAGGGCACAACCGATGACGGGGAGAGACAGAATTGCAGTCCTTCTGCATTTGACTCCAAAGAGGGGCAGTGGGCATTGTCGGCAAGGTGAGGTTAGTGGAATGCAGAATTCTAGGAAATAGCGGCTGCTCCCGAGGGAGCACTCGCCCGGGGCCAAGAGCCTGGAGGCAAAGGCAGGCAGAGAGCGGCGTGTGGACACGCTGGCAATATTCCGTAGCTAGAATAAAAGATTTCAAATCCAGTTTCACCTTGCTGCGTTGGAAGCACAGATGCTATTGAGTCGATAACCAGGCTTGGTTAGCCCTGTATTTTAAGGAATATGCCGGACTAAGAGTACCCCTTATCTGACAGCTACCTTATGGTAGAGGGTCATCTGTGTCTCAGGATCCACACTCTGTCCCTCCCGTAGTCCTGTGAACAAGGACCAGGACTACAGCTAGACGTCAGGCTCCGGATTCCGAGTTTCTCTTTTCCTGGCCATCTACGGGAGACTGCTGGATGCACTGCTGGACGGAGGAGGAAGCTATGTTTTAACAACACACAACAGCGAGCCACGAGTGATGTGCTTTGCCTGGGGGAATTTGGCAAACGTGTAGTGAAAGATTCAGCATTGAGAAATTGGTCAGATTATTTCTTTTAAAAATGGCAAGCAACCGGGAAATGAAAGGTGCATTACCAGTCAAATGCAGGGCACAGAGAGAACAATCTTTTCCTATTTACAAGTTGATTATATCTCACTAGATTTAGATTCAAGAATATGCTTTCATACAGAAAAGAAGGCAATGTGATCTTTAATTCTTGGAAAGTTCTTTTTCTGAAATCTTAAATCCCTGAAAAGACTTTTTTGGTTAATGACAAAAGTGTTTTAGTCCAAAGAAGGACCTATCCACCTACCTCTCGAATCTTTCCTCTTTAATCCATTGGCATGACATTTCCACATTAATTTCTTCAGCACATTTTGTCACATCCGTGTCCTACTTAGTAACTCCCAAAACTTTGAAATTGCCTGTTGCATAAGTCAAAATTCCTTATTGAAATCAAGACTTATCATAAGCTAGTTTCAACCTACATCTCAAGGTTCATGTCTACAATTTCCCCATAGACATAATAATTAGTTTAAACAAATGGGTCAATTGATTGTTTCTGACCTTTGTATAAAATGTTATTTTCACCTATAATGCCTCCACTGTTTTTTTTAATCTAGGGGAATGCCAATGGGAGTGTAAAGTTAATGGCCTGGAATTACAAACTGCAACAGATAATGTATGAGTTGGCTCAGTAAGTAACTGAGGTCATGAATAGCAGTTAGTTTGGCAGTGGTAAAGAGGTTCGAGTGTTACAAGGTTACATCACAGATGCACCAGGACAGACCTTGGTCCACCGGGTCAGAAATTGGGGTGAAATCAGTCAGTACCTTGGATAGCTCTCAGGAATAAAAGTCTGTGTGCTGACAGGGTTCTAGACTTACAGTTGTAGACCTACTCAGCTACAGGTCCACACTCCCTGCGCCCTTTTTCTTTGTGAGGCCACTTTCTTCCCCACCCCCACCCCCTCAAGCTTATCACGTACAGATCTAGAGATTCATTCTACTATCAGCCCTTCCTCTGGCCTGACTGCCTCACTCACTCACACCAGGTCCCGATCATGCTATAGATGCACTTCCACTTTATTGCCTGACTCATTCTCTGGGGGCTTCTTCTCTCTTAGGGCAGAGAAAGGGACTGGGCTCCTGATAGCACCTTCTGTCCAAGCTTTTTCTTATTCATAGATGACATTCAGTATCCTGCCAACGTTGTGAGCAGGTTAAAGTTTTGCCCACCCTCCAAGCGGAAGCCCTAGTTTTATCTTTGCTTTGAACTCTCCAGTGACCTCATCTCAACCAGGATACTTTATAATCTGCACCACTCATTTCATTAATGATGATATACTGTCTTTTACTCTGCCTATGCCGTAATCTGCCCATGTCGAAGCTCTCCATTTAACCTGTGTACTTCTTAAGGGCAAGGTACTCGCTAAGAACGTATTCCAGATTATTTCATGAAATGTACTTTTTTTCTGGGAAAGAGAGATCAATTTTCATGTTTCCTAACAGGCCTGTTCAATCAGTAGTCCTTTTCAGTTGTGTGTTGAAGTTTCTATGAGCTTCCGGAAGCCTCCTTGAGGTGGTGGAATGAATACAGCACAGGCTCCTGTGAGCCAGGGACACTTGCGTCTCCGTTCCTGCTTCAGCACTTATCTCGGCGACCTTGAGCACGCTACTCAGTCTCCTTCCTTGAGCGCTGTTTTCCACATTTGCAAATGGGAAACTGCATACGATAACCATGAGCATCAGACCAGATGTGGGTCAAAAGGGTCTTGATCCCTTGACAGAGTGAGAAGCTCAATTCTTATTGACACCTTTTCCTGTTTTCCATGTATACGTAACTCTCAAATCAAACCTTTCTGAAGGTTTTAAAAACACTGCTTTCAGAGGTTTGGGGTTTTTTTGTTTGGTTGGTTGTTTGTTTGGTTGGTTTTTTACTACGTGCTTACAATGGCTCCCTGGTCATAGTGCAGAAGTTATCTTCTATTTCTACTCATACCTTGAAGGGGCTTTTTTTACTCAGTATAAAATTGAGAGTTAGAGCTACCACAGTCAACATACGAGAAACCAACCTTTCATCTTTATTCTTACTTTGGGGGGCAGGGAGCAGGGTAACATTGGTCTCTGTGGAAATCAGGGTGAATTTGTTCTGACTCATTTTGTTTATAGAAAGCCTCCTTATCAAGCAATCGGAAAGAGCACAGCCCACTAGATCTCTGGGAAAATGAGACCCACACACCAAAGGCAGCACCCTCGGCACGCACCCTGGGCATCCCAGTCCCCTCATGACTTGATTTTCAGAGACTGCTAAGGAAGAAAAAAAAGTCTCAGAACAATAAACCTGAATATTTATGAAAGAAAACCAAAGCATTTTTAGCTGGGCTTCTATCCCCTTAAACAATACCAGTTACAGAAATGTGGTTTCCTAGCCATTTAAAATACAGTTTACAGAGGAATTAAGCTAAATCACTTAAGCTCTCCAAGCAGCTGGCTTCCCAGCTTCCTTACTGAGATCTGCTCGCAGAGAATCTTCTTTGAAATCTGCAGCTCAGTCAGAGACAGGGCTGCTAAGCGCTGAGCTACTTGCTTTTTATCGTCCTACGCTTCGTAAGTCACGCAAAGCCAGGAAAATATTTGGGGACAAACACATATTCTAGCCTCATGTCCTAGTGTTTTCAGGGGCATTACTCACACGAGTTTATGTGAGTGAGAACCTGAAGGCAAGTTAAGGTTAGATTCAATGCTTTCATAAGCTGTCATGTAATTTCCAGAATGACTATGCATTTGGGGAAGAAATGTCAAGGCTTCTATCTCCCAGGAGAGTAAGCCGGCCCCCCAAACCTTCTACATTTGTCTTCCTAACCTCCCCTTCCTCCCCACACATTAGCCCTTGGCTGCAGCCAGCCTGGTCCCTTCACTCTGCACTAAAGTCCACATGAATTCCTGTCCTTGTGTCCGTGGTCTTGTTCCCTCTTCTTTTCCAATGCTTTTCCCCCTACTGTGTGATCACCCCCAGCCCTACCCATTCCAGTGCTTGTAGCCCAAGACACATCCACTCACACAGGTTTCCTAGGCTTCCCTAGTCCAAGTTCATGTTCTCACTCCGACTTTCACCGTGACTGTATCAGTCAGTTTGGTCCTTGTGCTGTGATTTCTGAACTAGAATGCAATCTATTTGAGGGAACCTTTTCTTTCTTGGTCCCAAAACCTGTTTTATATATTCAACACTCAGTAAATATTGTTTAACATAATTATCAGATGAAAACTTAGAAAACCATAAGCAAATTAAATCCAATTTTGGTAGAACTAAATATCCTAAATAGGAGGGGTAAGAAATAAAAGGAATGAAAACAGTCTAGAAAATAGGTATGTAAAAACTCACCTACATGGGATATATGGACATGTTTGCAATGTTGAATTGTTTTACTTTTTGTAATTTATATTTTAATGGATGCAAAATGGTGTCTAGGTATTGGTAAATTCAGCCGAGCAGGCTGTGAGTATGTTATTTAAGGACAAAAATCACGCAAAGTTCTCTTTAACCTTAAACAACCATACAGGGACATGGAGTTGCTGAGAACACTCTGACATTTAATATAAGTGCACACACTTTTATGTGCAGTTTCATCAAACAATGAAGTATTTTTTTCTGGAACCGCATCATAGGGAACTCTAGTTTAGCAAGTAAGTTATATTTTTGTATTTCAGTCTAAAAGCTATCAGGTAGCACCTGAATAGTGAGTGATCTATAAATAGATTTAGCATCTAATATGCTATACCCTTAAATAGGTAACATTTTAAGTGCATTGGTAGGCATTATTGTTGTAATAATTAAAAGACTTTGGGGGGAAATAATGCAGCCTTTTGTGTCAAAAGCAATAAAAAATTAAATGACCCATGGTGTTCCTTTAAAAGAAAGTAAAACACTGAATGGCCGTGTATTACTGGTTGAACAAGTCCTCTGATATACCTTGCAATTTTCTAGCCGACCTGTGGTATTTAAGCCAGTGATCTGGCCTCTTCTGGGGGTGGAGGGTTTTCTTCCATGCCCAGATGCAGGGGGTCATCCATAGCCATTGAGGGTTCCTAAGCAGCCCAGGGATCTGGGATTCCTGAGTGTGATTTGCCCTGGCATCTGGCTCAGAAGGAGTCTGCCAGGCTTAACTACATAGCGAGCAGGGCTTTCTACGGGCTGCTCCCAGTGGAGCGGTGCTGGAAAGCTAGCACTCTGCATCATCAAGTCGGTAGTAAAACGTACCTTGTTAAATGTGATCTCGACCTTTAAAAAAGCCAAAAGACTACTTTTAAGATGAGGCATAAACTACATTACAAGACAGGGAGCTGAGGTTGAGGGAAGGTCTGTGAGGCTGCAGGCGAAAAATTAAAGAGTTGGGCACAGCTCTCCAGACAGTGTCTGGACTGGGGCTGTTACTGGAACAGAAAGAAACAGGAGGATGTAAAGAATGATGACATACCCAAGGGAGGCTTGGGGTAAAAACAATTCTAAATGAAAGGGAGAGAACGCAGGACAAGAGTTCACGGAGAGGCGAAGAGGGGTTCAGTAATTAAACAGCAAAGCAAGCGCAGCTGAAGCGCTGGAGGAACTTGAGAGAAAAAAAACGAGCTCCGAAAGTATTCAAATTGTAGTTTCTAGTAGTAATGAGGGTTTTTTACAACCACATCCGGAGCTGTTAAGAACCTTGTTGTTGCAGATTACCTGGTACAGGTAAGCCGAAAAGCTATGTCCAGATTCGGTTCTTCTCTTGTTTATTTCACACGTGTTTATTGAGCACCTTCTGTGCTTCCCTTGGGCTGGAGCTGGGGACACAGAGGACATCACAGGATGCCCACACTCTGCTCCCCCAGAATATAAAGGAATTTGGATCTGGAACCATGAATAAGAAGAGAAGAAGGTGAAAGACCAGGAACTAGTAGAAGAAGGAGGGGTGAAGCTACAGTAATTGTTATGAAACATAAATAAACCCCACCACTGTTTTACTTGAAAGCCCCCTGTGGCTCTGAGTTGCCCTTGAAATCAAATCTAAACTCCTTGCTGTGTGACCTGTCTGAGCCTCACTCTCTGTCCTTGGTTCACAGCGCTCTCTCCCTTGCTCGTATCATCCGTCTTCGCTGGTTCTTTTCTGTTTTTTCTGAATGCCCTCAGTCCTTTCATGGCGCCCAGCCTTCGCCCTGCTCCACCCACCTGAAAGACCCTTTCCTTAGCTCTTAGAGTGGCCCGCTGGTTTCCATTCTTCACCTCTCAGACCATGCCCTCCTAGTCATGTCTTCTCAAGCCAACCTTGCCCCCCACCCCTCCCCTCTATCCCATACCACCTACTGACTTTTGGTCATATCACCCTATTTTATTTTCTATAGCTTTTTACCATCGCCTATAATTTTGATACTTATTTGGTTATTCACCTCCAAGCCCCACCAACTCAGGGAGTCTGTCTGGTTTGCAGCACCCAGCACAGTGCCTGCCACTTGACAGGTGCTCAGGGAACAGCTGCTGGATAAAGGAACGTTTGCCCCAGCTCTTGCTTTTCTCGCCGCCTAGTGGGATGTACTGGGATTTCCCCAAATGAAGCCCACCTCGCTGTCTCTCTGACCCCTGCATCCACACACATATGACCCACATCGGGTGGATATTTCTCCGTGGAATTGGTAAAACTTGAACTGAGTTCTGAGGCATGGATTAAGACTTAGAGGGGCTCAGGGGAAGGGCAGAACCTCCAAGACAGAGGGTCCTGCCTTAGCAAGGATTTGGAGGCAGGTATATGGGTAAGTAGCATAGTGTCCCCATGAAACAGTGGGAAATCCAGGTGTGTTGGGCATTTGATGTCTTACCAAGGCATTTACAAGTTTAAGGATTGGTATTAGGATTATGAATGTATATAAATTAGAGGCTGGAGTCAAGTCCTATCTCTACATCTGGTTTACCTACAAGAGCTTGGAAAAGCACCCAGATTTCCCACCTGTAAAATAGAGGTCATAATAACACCTCACAGGGTTTTGAAAATGAGGTAAGATGATGCCCGTGACTCAATGCTGCACGTGACTAGCATATATAAACAATGACCTCCATCGTCTCCAGCATCACTGTGTTCGTCATAATCCTTATTCCTCTGGGAAGCAGGGAATGTTAAAGATCTGTAATCTTTAACATGGGAGGTGAGGAGGGCTGGCATGATGCAAGCTATGCTTCGGGGCCTCGACTCTTTCAGGAGGTGAGCTTGGAAAAATGCAGGACAGGCGATCTCGGCCCAATGTGTGTGCAGAGAGGACTCAGCCAACAGCTAGAATGACGAGTGCCAGACACAGTACTAAAAGCAGGCAGACAAGACTGGATCGTCCCATGGTTGTCAAAAAGCAGGACAGGGCAGGGGTCTTGAAGCCAGGGAAAGCTCACAGGCTTGAAAGTTTGGGCTTGTCTGTGATCAAAGCAAAGCAACCTGAAACTAGGAGAGAGACGGGAAAGAAGAGTCTGAAGGCAATTTGAGTGGAGCATCTGAATGGCCCGGAGGCCCTGTTAGAACCAGATTGCTGGCCCATCCTTTGAAAATTCTTTGCACATGTAGCAAGCTCTCAGGCAGCACTGATGCTGCTGGGTAGGGACCTCACTTTGAGAACTACCTCTCTAAAGAGGGCTCTATGGTAAAACCCTCACCGAACATCATTGCACGGATGGATAGGGTCTTGGATCTATGCAGCCAAGTGACGTGGGACAAAACCAATTTTACCGCAGGCTCATTGATAGAAACAATAGTTAAGTTCCTACGGCATCTCTTCGATGTCATAATGAAATGATGTTGAACAGAGCAACCTCATTCGAGGACCCAATGTACCACCATTAAGATAAGTTAGAAAATATGTGTGTAGCTAATGTCTCAAGGCCACTGCACCTGGTTACACATTATCTGCAAGAAAACTTCAGAGATTCTAAGATGAAGATACCCTTCATCTCTAAGACAATTTCTGAAGCACCAAATTTTGATCATATAACACAAAGTCGTTTTTTTTAAGATTTTATTTATTTTTTTTAGAGAGGGGAAGGGAGGGAGAAAGAGAGGGAGAGAAACATCAGTGTGTGGTTGCCCCTACTGGGGACCTGGCCCGCAACCCAGGCATGTGTCCTGACTGGGAATTGAACTGGTGACCCTTTGGTTTACAGGCGGGCACTCAATCCACTAAGCTACACCAGCCAGGGCACACAAAGTGTTTTTAAGGCTTCACCTTTCTCCTGAGAAAAGAGGAAAGGCAGCGTTGGAAGGAAGGAGTTTGTTCTGTACTCTACAGCATGACGACTTTTTCTGTGGATGCCACTGAATGCCTCCTGGACAAGTTGTGCTGTGTGCATGGCTCTTGTTGGAATGTGCGTCTCTCCCACCCGTGGATCTGCAGTGGCGTGAAAATGCATAGTTAATAATGAGACTCATCTTATTTGGATCACGTGAAGATTCTCCACAAGAAGGAACTCTTTCAAGGCGGCTGTCTAGCAGAACTGTCCTAAGCAGCCACGGGGTCTTGCCCCTCTGTGTGGACCAGTGTGAGGGGAGGTGCCATCCAGCTTTGGAAGCAGGGACGGGAGATGCCAGCTTTGTCTGCATCCTGATGTTCACTAGCAGCATCTCTGACCAGGGGCTCACACCCCACAGCCTCCCTCCGCCTTTGGATCAGCTTCTGAGCAGTGGGAGGCTCATCCCGAGGGCAGGAGATCTGTGGGGCACCGATTAAGCTGGACTTCCTGTGTGTTACTATTGTGGCCAGGAGTTGGTTTCATGCATTTTTGGAAATAGCTACTCCCCCGTGCTCTGAAAATGAAAACCAACTTTTGCAAAGTTGGTAGAAAAGCAAGCCAATTAAACTCCCTTGACTCACGCTCTATCCCCATTGGCAAAGACGGTCTATTAACCTTTTTTTATGTAGGCCTTTTCATCTGGTTTGTTTGCTTTTTCATTTTTAGCATCTCTATTTAGGAGGCGGAGCCTGGTTCATGGCTCTGTCCTAGGAGGGCAAAACAGGTTTTTAATATGGTTGTATCTTCAGGTTTATAGATGGATATTGTTTGTGTGAATTCTCTTGAAATGAAGTTGAATCTTGACCCTTATGTCATAAACTGACCCTTGCCTCCAGGTAAGGTGGTGGTGAGTGAGAACTCAAAAGGGAGGGAATTTGAGTGAAGAAAAAGAGCTTTGCTGGGGACACCAGGTGTGGGCACTCAGGAAGTGGTGTCCTCACCAGTCTTTGGGGTTACAAGTTTGCCTTTGAGTCTGCTCACAGATACAGCTCTGGTTTCTTAGTTCAGCTGTCCAGAGTGGTGCTTCCCACTATTCCTCACAGCAAAACACAATGTTGGTGTGACCCACTGGGGGGAGTGGAGGAGGTACCCCCACCCACCTCCCAGGCTGAGGACACCAGTAGCTCATATATAACCCATCAGTGACAGTGACACACTTGTCAGGAAGGTCTGATCTTGGGCAGAATCATATCTTTGGCTCACATACCAACTTTTTAGCTTTGACCTCTTCCATGGCGAAAACTACGCATTAGCCCAGGCAGGCCCTGTGTTGGAAACGGATTGGAAATGTTAGGCAAGAAAGCCCAGTAGAAGCAGCTGACCCATCACTCCTGGGAAAAACAAGTCAAAGTGCATTTTGTCGACAGCCACAATGAATCACTTTTTTATTTCCTAAACTCATGAGGAAGTTCTGAACCACTTCCAGCAGCTGCACAGGACACGGCTACTCTTCCTATCCGTGACTATTATTTCTTTTCATCAGAAATTACTCATTTATTCAGTGTATCCTTTTGTATTTTGGGTTCTTTTTCTAAGCCACTTGAAATCTTTTTTCACCCTGGTAGATGTGACTCAGTGGATTGAGTGCCAGCGTGAGAACTAAAGGGTCACTGGTTCGATTCCTAGTTAGGGCACATGCCTGGGTTGCAGGCCAGGTCCCCAGTAGGGGGCACACAAGAGGCAACCACACATTGATGTTTTTCTCACTTCCTTCCTCCCTTCCTTCCCCCTCTCTAAAAAGAAATAAATAAAAATCTTAAAAAAAAAAAGAAATCCTTTGGGTTGTGGGTAAGGGAGGGAGCACATAATTAAAAAAGGAAACTCGAAGCACATGCCTTACCATATGGGGTCAGTCACGTCGTTTTTGTTTGCAGACAGAGTATTTTCACCCTTTAATAACACTGGCAACTGAGTGCGATGTTAGTCATAATAAGAAATGATGCTCCGTTTTAAATGTGGTGATCATCCTGCTTTATTTCCCCATCTGCAAGATGAGAATGATAATTATCCCTCTGAAAATATCAGATGGTCAAATTAGTTCATGTTGGACAAGCCTTGCAAAATGAAGATACCTAATAATTTATTCGTGGCTCTACTGGTGTGCAGTTTAAGAATGAAGTCTGCCTGCGAGGGATGGGCATTTGCCTTGGTTCATGTTTCCCTTACATGCCTTATGGGATCTGCTCTGTGTCTTCTCCTCTGGGTGCCAGCTGTGCCCGCCTGTGGCTCATGGCCCCATGGCCTTCACCCACAGCCACCTTGTTCTAGCAGCCAGAGGTCGGGTGACCATGTCCTAAAGGGGAAACTGAGCAAATAAAATTGCCCATGCACTTCTTTTAAATTGACTCACTTGTTTTCTTTAAAAAAATTATTGTATTTTTTCCATTACCATTTATTCCCCCCATACCTTCTGCCACCTCCACTCCCCCTCAGTCCTCTGCAGTCATCACACCATTGTCCATGTCCGTGAGTTCTTTCCCCTTTTTTCTTCTTTTTTGATCAATCTGTCCACCTCCCTCCAACACCCCCAGAGCTGTCATCTGTTCTCTGTCTGAGTCTGTCTCTATTTTGCTTGTTCGTTTGGTTCCTTCATTAGATTCCACACCTGAGTGGAATCACATGTATTCGTCTTTCTCTGACTGGCTTATTTCACTTAGCGTAATGTTCTCCGGGTCCATCCATGCTATCGCAACGGTAAAGTTTTCTTTTTTACGGCCAAGCAGTATTCCGTTGTATAAGTGCACCATAGCTCTTTTATCCACTCTTCTACTGATGGACACTTGGGCTGCTTCCAAATCTTTACTATTGTAAATAATGCTGCAATGAACGTAGGGGTGCACATCTTCTTTTGAATTAGTGTTTCATGTTTCTTTGGACAAATTCCTAAAAGTGGAATCACTGGGTCATGAGGCAGTTCCATTTTTAATTTTTTGAGGCAACTCATACTGCTTTCCACAGTGGCTGCCCCAGTCTGCATTCCCACCTACAGTGCAAAAGGGTTCCCCTTTCTCCACACCCTCGACAATGCATTGTTTGCTGATAGCCATTCTAACAGGTGTGAAGTGATATCTCATTGTGGATTTTATTTGCATTTATCTGATGATTAGTGACATCGAGCATCCTTCAGATTGTTTTCTTTTTAATAAAAATGAAATTTTTGATTCAAGGAAAAATCCGGCAGCATTTTATTTTCTATTCTATAGCCTTAAAGATATATTGTTTGACCTCAAAGTGGATGATCTCGGTGATGTGTTAACTGAGACAAGTGAATGAGCTCTGTTCCATGTGCTGTCATTTCATTCAGTGTTAGGTGATTAAGCTCTTCCCAGTTCAGAAAGCATGAGCTTCTTGTACAGTCACAAGAGAGCCGAGGAAGATACACATAATAATAAATACAGTAATGCTCTCATTCATCGAACACTTATGTGCCACAAGCCTGACGCGGAATCTCCAACGCAACAGCTCTGAAAGGTGCTTACGGACCAGGCCCTGGAGGGCAAGAAGGTTCAGCCCCCCCACACAGTCACATAGCTGGAAAGAGAGGTACTTCTGGGGTTTCAACCAAGGCACACCTCCATTACTTTCATTTTTTAATTTAATTCGTATTTCATGAGCCCAAATCATTGATGAGCATTTGTGCTTTATTTCTATACACTTCTGGGAAAGCTACCTTTTGAAACAATTTACTGCTACTAAAAGGAGTACATCCCGATGGAGCGGGGTTAGATCAAATGACCTGCCTCTCCCTAGTGACTGTAAAGTGACACAAATTGACCTGTGTGAGCAACTTTTGAAATATTCTGTTTATTTTACTGAGTGTCTACTGTCTATCAAACTCTGTGGCAAGTTAAATCTGTAAATGTCTGGAATGGAATTCCTTTTTGTCAATGAAATGAAATTAGAAAATTTCACTTCTCATTTTAAAGGGCTACACATTTATATAACACAAATCCCCACATTAACGAAGTCAGAATATTTTACTTGTCTGCTTTTCATTTAGGTTAGAGTATTTCTTTTTCAGCTGGGACGTCTCAATAAAAAGGGCTCTCCTTTCCAGTTCATAGGCAGAGAAACCGAAACCGTGCTTGCTGTTCACTAGAATCCATTCAACAGCAACAGCAAAAAGTGAATTCCCCCAAATGCAAAGAGATCGATTTGCCTTAGAGTAAATAACCAGTTGTCTTTACTCTAAGAGTCTGTGGGCTGGTGAAGCTTTGAGAACTGATTTGTATCTTGGAGTATATACTCATTACTATGAATTGTGTCGGAAATGCCTAACAAAGAACATTTAGAAGTCATACTGGTCCCCACATTTAAAATATTTATTTAAAAGAAACTAGCCACAGATGGAAATGTTTTTAACTAAAAATTATCTTTCTCAAGTATAAAAACATTTCTCAAAATCAAATATTTCCCACATAAAGTCAGTCAGTTGTGGGCTTCGGGACTTGATTTTCCATTGCCATTAAAAGCCTTTGATTGGCAAGCTTTTCTTTGCTTTAAATTTGAAACTGGAGCATGTAAGCAGAGCTTGGATATGAGAGGGAAAACTGGCTTAAATTATGTGAAACTCAGAAATATCACTGTGTGTTTATTTGTACTGTTTCCTCTAAAGGGAAAAATTTTGTTTAATATTTGAATATGTTTATTGATGAAAATGATAGAATCATCAGTAGACATTTGTATTCTATTAGACATACATGTTCTCTGTCTTCTTGATGTATAAGGGCTTAGCTTTCATATGTCTTATGGCAGAGTATGCGCCCAAACATTTAGAAACGGCTACGCTATCACAGTGAACCTTAAACATGTGAGAATCAATACTTTTCCACGATATATACAGTCTTCCCTTGGATGGTTTCCTGTGTCTTTTCAACCCTGCTTGCTTTGCCCCGCAATTCTCGATTCTGCACACTACAGAGAAACAGCCAGGAGGGGGCGCTGGTGGCTTACTTTTGAGAAAACTGCTCGCTGATTTCAGCATTTAAAAACACGCGAGTACATGGAAATTATTTTTATTCACTCAGAGCAATCAGAATGAAAAAAAACCTGTCTTGAGTTTGTCAAGATTGCCTCTTCGTGTCTCTTGCCACCCCAGTGGCATCAGTAAACTGGGCAATGAGTTTTTCTTCACACATCTGCCGAGCCCTTTGCTGACCCACAGTAAGGATGAGTTCAGGGCAACTGGGTGCGATTATCTAATTTTTCCATCAGCTTGAGGTTCTTATGTGAAAGTTCTATTCATGGAGAGCCAAAAGAAGGGGAAAATAAAAACCTGTTTACACCTTCACTTTCCAGCGAGCCTTGCCAAGTTATCCCCTGACCTGGCACAAGGATGAGAACATATCTTTGTGACCTGGGCCATCCAGGGCGTGGGCTGGGGAGGTGGTGCTGGAGGCCTTGGCGGGGAGAAGTCGGTGGGAGGTGGGCATGACCTTATGGACTCAAAAACATCCTCTGCTCTCATGCAGGCATCTCCCTTCCATACAGGGGGTGGTGCTAAGAACGGATCTGCGGAGGAACCTTTCCATTTCTACCAGCACCTCCATTCTTTCAGATGAACTTCTGACAGCCCCTCAATATTTTATAAACTGCTAGGCAAACAGAGTTTCAAGTCAAAATTCCTAGCCAATTCTCTCCCTAGTCTCCTTCCAAAGAAAATGCTATACCTAAGCCTGTCTGCTACAAAGAAATTCTAGAAGCTCCGCCACTAATATAGGTCTTCTGCCGAACTCCCTCACCTCTCCTGGGAACATTTACAAGTTGTTTAAGACGTGGTGGTGAAATAGAAAATGCCAAAATGACTACGGCAGTCACATCTGCGCTCACCTTTGTGGTGGTGTCAGGGAGTGCCAGAAACACCCTGATAAAGTCCTCGGTGAGTCTGAGCTTTGCTTAATGTGGTTTTCCTTTGCGATGTGGGCGTTGGGCACTCGATGTCCTTCAGAGCTGGTGGGTGCCACTTTTGGCTGGCCCTGAAGCTGGCTGCAGCCGTCTGTCCTTCCACGGGATGAAAAATGTCTTCCATTAGCTAATGGCGGTGTTCTCCGTGAAACGTTCTGCCCTTGGCTTGGGGCTCAGGAGCGGAGCGCATCAATCAAGTCTCCGGGATGAGGCCTCAGAGGACCGAGGGAAATTTGTATAATCCTGGACTATAAACATGAGGACCAGCAGTTGAGGTTTGGGATTTGTAAACACTGAAAAATGTCTATTTGAGTATCGAAAGTAAACCTTCATTTTAGAGAGAAGTTGAGGCCCAGGAGGCTTTCTGGGTGGCCTCGGAGGTCCATGGACCTTTGTGACTCCGTTTCCCTTTCTTCAAATCAGGAAAAAAAAGGCAAAAATCTTTACTTTTCTGTTTCAAAACGTTTAATTTGATTCTTGGTGTGAGGTGATCCAACTAATGTAGTTCCTACCCACCAGGTTTACTTTATGCCTCTCTCCATGTTACAAACCATGTATGAAATCCTCTGCCTGAGGGTTACACGTCCACTCACCAGTGATCACTCCCGCGTGTTAGTGTTTGGCTGTAAGTGTGTAGTTTTCCTTTTAATTATTCCCTTGGTCTGCATCCACTTCGCTCACCTACCAGCCAAGGAAGACGGGTTGAAGTGCTCTCCTCCCCCAGTTCTGGTGGCGGCAAAACACCTTCTAGTTCGAGAGGGAATCTGCGAAGGTGTGGGTGGAGAAAGGCAGGAGCGAGAGTGTGTGTGTGTGTGGATGTGTTGGTGTATATGTCTGTGTGTGACTTTTAGCGGTTGGCTTTGTGTGTGTGTGTGGTGGTTTGTTGTTGTTGGCACCTTTAGAAGCAGTCAGGCTGAATAAATTCCTTAGGAAAAAGAATGAACTCACTTCCTAGAGGTGAGCAGAAGGTTGCTGAGGCCTTGGGGGGCGTTTCTGGAGAGCTCGCTTTCCCCGAGGCTCCTTTGCATTGCTTATTTTAAAATCTTTATTGTTACGACACATTTCTTGTTTAGCATCTCCCTAGTCTCCCCTTTTCTCCCTTTCAACAAATAGAAGGATTTTTATTTGAGGAACAGCCTAAAATTCCCTGAATTCATGCTTTTTCCATTTTAATAGCAGTGTATCCAGACTTAAATCTTGGGAGATCTTGGAGCACGGCTCAACAGCTTTCCACCCTGTCTACTCCAACCTCGAAAGAGGAGGCGGGAGGGACACTGAGAAAGCTGTTATTTTGCACAGAGCAGGCAACCCAGAAATATTCATGAAATGGAAATTTAATTACATACTCCAGGCTTATTTTCTCCTCAGTAGTAAACTCACAATTTTGCTATGTATTCTTACACATTTATATAAGGCCATGCTTTCTTATAAAGAAGCAATTAATTACACTGAAATATCTAAATAATGTTTTCTACAAGGGACCCTATCCCAAAGAAGTAAAATAAAATCCAGACATGAAGTTTGGGATACTCAAACGATGTCACCGACCCAGAAGTTCGTTTCAAAGAGTGGGAGAAAACCTAGTTCTGGATTGTCTGGCTAAAAATATGGCACGTTAATGTCAACTCTCCATGTCGCGGGGTTTCCATTCCACGTTCACAAATGTAGGTTAGCTTCACAAGCATTGGGTTAGTTAGGTTTGATGGTTTCATATTTGTGAACATTTAAAAATGAGCTTCTCTGCACAAACATGGTATAGGAAAACATGTAACAAAAGAAAAGAAAAATCACGACAGTTTGTGAGAAAAGCTGGAACAGTCCGTTGTCTTCATCCTGAGGAAGAGCCGTGCTCTGGACCAGCATCTGGACCAGCATCTGGTCGCCCACTGACTCGGGAGGAACAGGGCCTGCTGACCCGTGTGAGCCACCGTGAACCAAGGTGAAGAGTCTGGCTTTAACCTTTAAAACGGTGTAAAATCAGCATGAAAACTGGCATGTTCTCCTCATATAACTTGGGAGAAAACGTTGCCAGAACAGGAAAGATATAGCTACCTCTTAAAAAAGTAATATTTAGGAGTGAACAGTAAGAGCTCTCCCTGGCCAAAGCTGGAACAATTTGGGCAACAAAGTGAATAGCGAATCATTGGATTGGATTGGATTCATAACTGAAAATTGAGTGTTGGATGTATTTCAAAGTGTAAAATACAGATCTATGAGCCCATAATGATGTAAATAAATGATGGAATAACTAAGTAAATCAGGGAGGACAGACAAGTCCCCCATACAAAAAGATCCCAAGTAATTTATGTAGATCCTACGTCATCAAGGAAATACAGCCCTATGCCCTGCTCAGGAAGTGTGGGTTACACATATAACTTCCTTCCATGGAGCGGGGTGTGGAAAATGGGAATGGGGCAGGAGGAGAGTGACTTTATGATGGAGAAAATAGACAGAACTACCTCAGCCAGCTGATCAAGGTCAACATCAACAGTGACAAATACTGTTGGTCCATGTGCCCTTGGTAAGATTCGAAGGGAATGGCACTCTGTTTCCATGCTCTTCCTTCCCCAAACCATAATGCCAGTCTAATCATGAGGAAAGCATTAGAGAGATTCGAGTAGAGAGGCCTCATACACAGGCCACACCCACATTCCTCAAAAACTGTCAAGGTTATCAAAACAAGGAAAGTCTGAGAAACTGTCCCCGTCTGGCGGAGCCTAAGGGGGCATGTGACCCAGTATCCTGAATGGGACTCCGAGACAGGAAAAGCGCATCAAGTAAAAACTAAGGCACTCCGAATAAAGGATGGATGTCAGGCAATAATGTGTCAAGATTAGTGCATTAGTTGTGACGAACGGTATAGTCATTTAAGATGTTAAATATAGGGAAACTGGGGGAAGGATATATGAGACAACTCTGTACACCTTCCCAATTTTTCGGTAAAGCCATAACTATTCTAAAATTAAAAGTTCTTTTCAAAAAGTAATTCTTATTTTCATATATTAGCCCTACATCTCAATGTAGTTATTATCCTAACTCTTGATTTTTAAGAGATGACTTTATTTTATTTTATTTTTAAAAAGATGTTATATATTTTTAGAGGGGAAGGGAGGGAGAAAAAGAGAGAGAGAGAAACATCGATCAGTTGTCTCTCAAACACACCCCATCTGGGGACTGAACCCACAACCTGGGCATGTGCCCTGACTGATAATTAAACTGGTGACCTTTTGCTCTGCAGGATGATGCCCAACCCATTAGCCACACCAGTCAGGGCAAGATGACTTTAAATTGGATTAACCAATTCAGGTTCTCCAAAATTTACCACTCTATATAGTTATAATTGTTAAAGATGCCACTTGTAGCATCTTTAGATGCCAATTGGAACATTACAATTACCTTGGCTTGTAAATAGACTCAACATTCTACTTTATGAAGAGTGTTTATGAGGATCCAAGGTAGGAGAAAGTGTGCTCCCCATGTTTAGGGCTGCCATGACCACCCACAGAGGGGAAACTGAGTCACTGTGGTGAATAGCCACTTTGCCATTCTGTCTTACCATTCCACTTAAAATTATGTAATTTTAAGTGGGTGGTTTAGAAATAATATTCAAATGGTTTCTTCTGTGCTAATATGACAGCTACCTTCATAAAATCAAATTTACTGTAGTCTTTATCAAAATGGCACTGTATATATTTTCTTGCATTAGTAAGTACAGTGTTCTTCAAAGAAAGAAAAAGAGATTATTCCCTCTGAAATGAAGTAATGAAATTTTCATCCAATACTGCATCTGTTCACAAGAGATGTAAAATTTATCATGAATATTAATAAACCAATCAAAAGATTTTGAGGCTTTTTTATTTTAATAATATAAATAGTATGTTGTTATGACTGCAAAAAGTTCAAAACTATTACAGATCTGCATGTGCCATACATCTGCACAGCAAAGAGACGTTTGGGGGTGGCCCTTTTGTGGGGGCCAGTGGTCCCCTTGCCCTTTCACTATTTCCTTTGTGCGCAAAGGTGAACAAACTCTGTCCACTCTCTCCACTTCAGTGTTCAGCGACAGGCTGGCACGGGCTGCCTGCAATAAGAAACACATGGTCCGGGCTTCCTCACTGAAAACCCTCCAGTGATCTGGGGTCCGAGCAACCAAGGCTTCCCCGGTTGTCCTCTTGTCTGCAAACACCCTAGTCGTCCTCCCACGTGAAAGCCTGGCCTGGGAGCTGAGTCTGCACCACATTTATGAGTGTGTTGACTGACCAACGACTCCTGAGACGATCCCACAAGGACTGATGAGGAACGTGTCATTTTTCCTTCTCTAAAACAGCTCCTGTCTCCATACGGCCGCGAACAGGGCAAGCCTGCAGTTTCCTCTCCTTTAACCCAGTAAATCCTTGCTGTCTTCTCCTTTGAGGGGATATTTTAATCATTTTGAAAGAACTGAGAGTGAGCAAGCACTGTATGCGATTACTGGGTATTGTATCTAACCTCGAGGTAATATAATGTCCCAGTAGATTTTATCTTTTAAACGCAGACAATAATTTAAATTTTTAACTAGAACACACTTGAATTTTCCCATGTTTAATCATTAAAAAGTCAAAACTTAATTTCATCAAGTACAATCAAAGAATTTCTCATAGTACCAATTAAAAATATGAAACCGGAATTTCAATGACATAAACTTCAACAGCTGGCTATGGTATATTTTTAATCTTTGTCCAAATCAAATGGCCAATCAGGTTTTTCTTTTTAGAATTATTTTTTCTTTTCTTTTTCAATATCAGTGGGTTGGAAGGGGGTTTTAGCAACTCAGAAAGCTACTTGAACATGCTTCTGTGTGTTTTGAAATGGATATCGAGTGTTGCTCCAAAGTGAGCGTAAGCTTTACATTTCTCTAAGGCACAGAAGGCAAAAGTCTTCGGAGAAGGGCTGACTGGTTAGCTTGCTTTGGCATGAGGGCACTTCCAACTCTACTGAGCTGTTTAACCAGGGAAACTGATGCTATTTCGGTCGGTTTGCCGTTCTCACCGTTCTCCGTGTGCGGCATCTACAATAAGAGGAAGTGAAAGCCGCACGTGAAGCTTGGATGCTTTTCCTCATCCCTTCCTGTTTCCATGCTGGAGCTACTCTAGT
Source organism: Desmodus rotundus (assembly GCF_022682495.2). NCBI lineage: Eukaryota > Metazoa > Chordata > Mammalia > Chiroptera > Phyllostomidae > Desmodus > Desmodus rotundus. The sequence continues at coordinate 28,494,889 of NC_071392.1, read as the reverse complement.
GGTGCCCAGACATCCCCCGCACTCTTATGTGTAAGACAGCGAGCTGGGACACAGGTAGACACAGAATTAGCCACATGGTATGCTTTTCACTCCATGTGCAAACACGTCCCCTCCGATTTTCCTCCTTGACCTATAGGTGTAGACGCTGAGGAAAAGTTGTCCCCGCTGAGCCAGAACTTCAGGTTTTGAAAAATGTTTAAATACTTAGAAAAGGTGGAACTATTTAATGAATTATTTTACAATTTCAAAAGTCATCTTAGTTTCTCTATTTTTTTTCCCTGAAACTGGGAATTGGAGTTATATGGTCTTGAGTAGCATCACTTCCTATTTTAGTTTATTGTTTTATTTCATCAGACCTCTCTCCTGACTTTATTCTGGTAACAGATTTTTCTTTTTTTATTGTTCAATTACAGTTGTCCCCACTTTTCCCCCATTACTCTCCCCTGCCCTACCCACCCCCCACGTCCCACATTCAGTCCTTACCCCCACATTGTCTTTGTCCATGAATCCTTTCTACATGCTCCTTGACTTGACCCTTCCCCTTCTTTCCCCCATTATACCCCTCTCCCCTCCCCTCTGGTCACTGTCAGTTTTTCTTTATTTCCATGTCTCTGGTTCTATTTTGGTCACTTGTTTGTTTTGTCAATTAGGTTCCACTTATAGGTGAGATCATATGGTATTTGTCCCTCACCACCTGGCTTATTTCACTTAGCATAATGCTCTCCAGTTCCATCCATGCTGTCATGAAAGGTAGGAGCTCCTTCTTTCTTTCTGCTGCATAGTATTCCATTGTGTAAATGTACCACAGTTTTTTGATCCACTCATTTACTGATGGGCACTTAGGCTGTTTCCAGCACTTGGCTATTGCAAATAACACTGCTATGAACGTTGGGGTGCATAGGTTCTTTTGATTGACATTTCAGGATTCTTAGGGTATAATCTGAGAATATACCCTAAGGGAAAACATGGAGGCTCATTGCTTCGTATGTTGGGGCTACTATTGAGAACGATTTTCTCCTTTGGAATGTGATGCCGTCAAGCTTGTTGGAAAGCACTGGTGGGCGTTGAGTGGATGGTTTGCAGACCATCTTCCCAACTTTCTTTGCAATGCTTGGTTTGTGCAGTGAGCGCAGTGGTCATGAGGTACAGTGTCCTGTGTTTGGGATCTTTAATTGCCCTTCTTTTCCTTTGGTAGTCCTGATCCACATTTTAATCTCTAGATTGGTGTTCCTTCTGACACAGTAGCCACTAGGCACATGGGCTATTGAGCATTAGAAATGTGGCTAGTCCAAATTGAGATGCACTCTAAGTATAAAGTATGCACTGGATTTTGAAGACTTTAAGTGAAAAAAAATGTAGACTATGTCAATAATTTTTATATTGGTTATATATTGAAATTGTAATATGTTACATGTATTATGTTAACTAGAATAATTATTAACAATAATTTTATCTTTTCTACTAGAAAATTAAAAATTGTGGACGTGGCTCACATTGTATTTCCATTAGATAGCGCTGGGCTAGAACATAGAAGACAGCTTTTTCTGCTTTTGATGAGAGTGGGGAGTGAAGACACACATTAGGCCACACATTGGAAAAATTTTTAGTGTCCATTAAATTTCAGCTCATTTTTATGGGAGGCTTAGTTTTGATCAAGTTCTGTTTGCCCATAGATGAAGCCTGGGGCTAGTCAATTTGGAAAGTTGTGTGTGCAGCCCAGTGGTTCAGCTTGTAGTGGCTGGGGCCAGAGTATCTGGCGCATCCTAATTTGGGGCAGAAGCAACCCTGACGGAATGAGCAGGGATGTAGCCCGCGTATTGGACCTGTCCCAAAGTGGGCTCTCTCAGGTCGCTCGGTTGATGGTAATGAGACTTTAGTCAAACCTGTGTAGCCACTGCAGACTCTTCTATGTAAAAGAGACTCTTCCGATCTCGCAGCTGGAATGCAATTCAGCATAGACTTCGGCACCTGAAACTCTCCAACCTAATCCTTCTGTTGGTTGGCATTCATGGAAGTGTCTTTTGATTGTTAAATATGGAGTGCAATACCTGCTTTAGTATCTGCTCACCATCCTCCCTTTCTGAACACATTCATTACCATTAGGATATTTTGGGTAGCTGGTGTGGTTCACGTCAGTGGCGACAAAAACTTGCCAATATGTTATCGATGTCTTGAGCTTAAGAATATGTTTGGATTTTCACCAGAGTGCAAATTTGTGTCTAATCACCCCCTTTCCACCTCCCTTTTGATGAAAATCATCAAAATGTGAGATGAAAGGATATAATGGGTTGTCTGAATGTTTTTCCCAGCCCTGTTGGAAATGATTGAGGCATTGGCTCCTCAGCATTTCCTCTGAGAAAGCAATTCCAAAGGTTGGTGTCAACTTACAGCTTAGTAATGGACTAATACACATTATCCTGTATGCAACTCTAAATTATAGCCTGCCAGCTGTGATTCTGGAATTTTGGAAAAGGTTCCTTCCCAAGATTCTAAACAGAAATGGCTTTGAATGTTGCGGGCATGAGTCTGTCTAACCCTTCGGAAGGCAGCGTGAATGCTGTAACATTTCTATTGATTTTTAACATTCAGCTCTCTAGAGAATAGAAAGTAGCCAGAATTTGACAGGCACTTTACAAAATGATTCAATCCTTCATAGATGCAGAGTAAGAGCTATGTTTACAAGTGACATTGTGCTTAAACTTGGAACGAACCTTCCTTGTTTCTTCTTATGCCTGTTTTATTATGTGGAGTGAAATTATGTTTTAATGGATTGGAAATGAGGCTTCAAATATTGTCTTATCTTCTTCAGTTTTTCTTTTTATCTTTTAAATATGGATAGCTCCAAAATCCTTTAAAAAAAAGTACAAATTTTTGATTAAGTTATTTAATGTTTAACCTGAGGCATCAATCAGAGAAATCCACATTTAAACAAGGAGTTACGTTGCATATGTTTAGTTGTCACAGATAAAGTCCAGGGTTGGCGAGGGTGTGGGTGAAGAGGCTCTCTGACATTGCTATGAGGGTGGAAATTGTCACAGTATTGCTGCAAGGCAGCTTGACAATACTTGTCATAAGCCTTAAGACACTACACACCGAGTAATTTCATTTCTAGGAATTTTCTTGTGGGAAGTAATTAAGAATGAGAAAAAGATTTAACTAAACTGCAAGAATTTTCATTGCAGTTTTATTTAAAATATTAACAGTAGATGAACCTGGGTAAAGGGCATGTGATGTTCTTTGCACTATATTTATTTTTGCCACTTATCTGTTCTTTTGAAATCTTTTCCTAGTAAAAAGTTTCAAACACCAGCTCTCAGACGGGAGGAAGCAGAGGGTAACTGTCCTTATTTACTGCCCTTTGAAGATCAGAACTGATGCTAGCTGCTTTTTTATCTCCCAATTGTAAACTTTTTTAAAAATCCAGAAATACCTATTCTAGGGAACTATTCACATAAATTAAAATGCATCCATACAATGTAACACTAGTTAGCTATTGAAAATGATAGCTTATGATGTACTTTTAGTGAAAAAACAGGTTTCAGAGTAAACAGGTTACAAAAAATGTGTAAGAATGTGATCTGATATTAAGAAAATATCTGTTTCACACATATGTCATAGAAAAGATTGCACCCCAGTGTTAATGGTAGTTATCTCTGGATGTTACAATTGTGAGGGTTTGTGTTTTGTTTTGTTTTTTTTGATCTATTTATTTCTTCTATTTGAAAACAACAACTTGGCTTCCTGGACAGTTTTCTGCAACTCTGTTTGCACATCCAAGTTTTCCTCTTCCCTGTGTGTGTGTGAAATGGAGAAAAGGCACAGAAAACTGTAGTAAGGATAAAACCCGAGTGGGGGATACAAGGAATTGCACTGTGATTCAAACCAATGCTCCGGGTAGTCACCGCCTTCTTAGCTGCTTTGCTGACTTCGGTCTTTTATGGTCATAGTGATCTCCTGAGACTCTTTCAGTACAGACACTGCCTGTCATCATCCCCACGCCCCCGCGTCATATTATCTGTGACTCAGTGCCCGGGGCCCAGGCGGATGGGAACTCTATTGTGCAACTACTTTTTTCATTCATTACGATGCTTTGGAATTGTAATCCATCCTCTCATATGCCCCAAATAAATGATGATACTGTGAAATTTTTGTAAAAATATTTTAATGAACTCACCTCATAAGCAAAGACTGTGGTGATTTAATAATTCCATTTAATGATTATTGTAGTATGTGAATCTTCTCAGGCTAAGAAGGAAAGGTATTATTTTTAAAAAGTCACAATGAAGTCTTAAACCATCTAATACAAATTAGCTACTTTATTGTCATTTGTGTGTGTATGTGGCAGTTCCTTCAACAGATATTTGCTCTGCCTTCAGGAAGCTTGCGGTCCAGTAGAAGAGGTAAACGGCTGCCCAGCGCAAGGCAGGACATAATAACAGTCACAGGAGAAACAAATATAAGCGCTAAGACAGTATCACAAAGACAGAGAAGAATGTCAGGGATGGGACCATGGCGACGGTAGAATTTGTGTTGGGCTGGAAGGACATTATCAGGCTAACTGACAAAACTGAAAACAAATGATTAGTTCAGAATATTATATCAATGTCAAATTTACGGAAGTCGATAACTGTTCTGTGGTTCTGTGTGAGTATATTCCACTAATTAGGAAATACACAAATGTCTTCAGCCATACCACCCGGAATGCGCTCAGAAGCTAAGCAGGGTTGGGCCTGGTTAGTACTTGGATGGGAGGAAATACACTAAGAAGTGTGTGGGGAGGGGATGGAGGGAAGGAGGAGGAGGAGAGAGACAGAGAGACAGAGAGACAGAGAGACAGAGAGAGAGAGCAAATAAAGTGAATCGGGTACAATATTATCAGCGTTCTTTTTACTATTTTTATAACTTATCTTCTCATTTGAAATAAGTTCCCAATAAAAAGTATTTAAAAAACCAGCTCCCAGATTGGAGGCAACAGAGGATAACTGTCCTTATTTACACTGCCTTCCAGAGGCCTGCACTGATGCCGGCTGCTTTTTTATTTCCCCCAGTGTGATTCATTCTAGTTAATTGTTGACTTCACCAAACCACCGCGTAATTTCACACAACCCAGGATGGAGGGCAGCAGCGGCTGTTTCGCAGACCCCAGGCCTGAAATAGCAGGAGGGCTGTGCTGTGGGTGGGTGAAGCCTGAGCCTGCCCAGCCGCATTTGGCCGGGTCTGAGCAGTTTGCTATCAGACCCTTGGCGGTGGAGTAAACAGCCAGGGCAAATAAAATGGACAGTGTGACTGAGCAAACAAAGCTTTCTGCCCTCCGTGTGAATGTTACCTTACCTCCTCCCTCCGAATAGCACACAATTCTTTCTTTAAAGATATTTCCCAAATGGCATTCGAGTCACTTCCCTCTCGTCGTCGTTAAATTGGAACTTCAGCAAACCGAGTCCTCATTTCTGGTCTCCAGGTAACCTTCTCAGGTGTTTTCTCAGCATGGCTCCAACCTCAGCTGTTTGCCACACTTCACCTTTCAAAGCTACCTGTAGTCAAGAAACACATTTTCCATAGTGCTACAAGTTTTAAGGATCCCTCGGTAGTGTGAGAATGCTCCCGGTGAGGAATTCAGCCCCATCTGAGGCCGAGGAGAGGTAGAAGCCACAGCCAGGAAGAGGGGTGCATGGTCCCCATCTTTGGCCCCTCCAAGCTATAGCTCCAGGAAGCCGAATTGGAAACACTGAGATAGAGTCTCCCCTTCAGTCTGGGAAGGGTGAATCTCAAGGGGGTGGAGGGAAGGAAATTATCCACCAGCTTCTCCCACTGTCTCGAGGGTGCTCACCTGGTCCTTTAGAAACCAGAAGGCCAGAGAAGCTGCAGCCAGTGCTGGCAGGGTGGGTTTGTAACAGCCTGGAGCCAGCCTGCCATGTGAGCTCCCCGTGCTGCTGAGGCTGCAAGGGGAGCACTGGTGTTTGAACATTCAAGGGCTGGGTGCACTCAGGTCCGGGTGTTCACTGGCCGACAGGCCTCGGGGGAAGACCCGCCAGGTTCTGGCAGTGGCTCTGCCACTGACCGTGTACATGGATGTAGGCAGTTAGTGAGCCCCACTAAGTTTTGGCACCCACCAAACGGAGGTAATAATAGTCCTGAGCTCCTTGAACTGGTGTGAGATTAAATGCATCAGACAATGCGAACCAAGTATGAAACGTAAATGGTGGTTATTGCCGTTGTTGCTGTGTGTGTCTTGAGTATTAATGCTCGCAGGCTAGCTGTCCTTTCCTCCCCGAGCTTGTTGGTGTGGCATAGTCGATTCAGCTGTTGGTAGAGATACTTCTCCTCTGACGAGCAGAGCTTTGCAATTGGCAGTGAACAAAGTGCTGTTTGAAAAACTGAATATTCAGGAATGGATACAGGTGAGCACCTCTTACTCATCCACTCCCAGCCCCAGGTGGGCGGTTTCATTACCTAACACTATGTGTACCCTGCCCTTCCCCCTGCCAGGCCCTCCGCAAGGAAAGGGTGCTGTTCCCTTTGCTCTGTGCACATTGAACCCATCACTCAAGGCTTGCTCGGCGTCACCTTCCACAAAGTTTTCTCACCGTGAGGGCACAAGAAATTGCTCCTGTAATGCCTTTTACCTAATTCTTTAATAGATCATACCCATGTGAAATAATACAGTTTTGGTTTTAAATTCATCTCCCTTACTCAACTATAAACTTCTGGAGCATAAAAATTATCAGATTGTCCTTGTTCCAGCATAGAGCCAGGTGCATAGGCTGCTCAGTAACTCTTTTGTTGGGACTGTTCATTGTTGTAAATTCTTTGGAAGTGTGATAAGCATACAGAATAGTACGCAAGTCAGGAGTATGTGGTGATCACATTGTAAGTTACATAAATGTTGAATCAATAGGCTGTATACCTGAAATTAATATTGTATGGCAACTAAAATTTAAGGCCCATCAGTAAGTGAGTGGATAAAAAAAGCTGTGGTACTTTTACATAAGGGAATACTACACAGCAGTAAAAAAGAAGGAAATCTTACTTTTTGTGACAGCATGGACGGACCTGGAGAGTATTATGATGAGTGAAATAATCCAATCAGAAAAAGACGAAGACCATATGATTTCATATTGGAATCTAATGAACAAAATGCACTAACAAAGTGGAGACAGACTCATGGTTACAGAGAGCAGACTGACAGCTGTCAGAGGAGAGGGTGTTGAGGGCTGGGTGAGAAGGGTGAAGGGGTTAAGCAAAGAAAGGCTCATGGACACGTAAGGGAAAGAGGGGTAAGAGGAGGCAGGAGAGGGTAAGGGGGGTAAATGGTGATGGAAGGAGACTTGACTTGGGATGGCGAGCACACAGTACAATACACAGATGCTGTACTGTAGATTTTAACCTATATAATTTTATTAACCAATTTCACCCCAATCAATTCAATACAAAAATAAATTTGAAAAATTTAAATTGAGAGCCCCCCCCACACAAACAGGTGTATAGGGTTGATGTTTTTACAAAGTGAATATACCAGTATTACAAGCCTCCAGATCAAGCACTAGGATTAAGCTAAAGAGACTTTTAGGAAAAGCCTAGAAGTCAATCTTCAGTTCGTACTCCCGCCAACGGCAACCACTGTCCCACTTTCTCACATCATAGATTAGTTTGAGATTCATTCATACCGTTGTACGCAGTTCTAGTTCATTTACTTTCATAGCTCTGTAGTATTTCACTGTGTAAATGTACCATTTATTTTCATTCTACCGCTGATGTTACACTGGAGAGTAACTGTTTGGTGAACTGAATCGAATACTAACATCTGGCTCTTCAGAAACACTTTTCAACAGAGGGCTGACAGGACAGAGGTTAAATTCATGGACACTAGAAAGGCAGCCCTGATTTCTCACCCCTTGAAAAGAGCCGTGACTAAGGGCTCCCAGTATCCAGAGCTGGTGAGGTCTTTCTGAGTCGGAACACCTCAGTTTCCAGCCTATGCTTTCTTGATTCTGCTCTGGCCTGGCTGGTTGCCCAACTGGTAACAATCAGCCTGGTGGTTTGGGAGCATGGTGGCATCCCTAGAATTCTGTTTGGGTATTAAATATTGACACCCAAACATACAGCTAAATGTGGTTTGCTAATGATCGTGGTGGCATTGATTGTAACTCCTTGTCAATCTGACTTGCTGCCGGCATCTGAATTTCCAACCTGTCTGAAAAGGTTTTTAAAGGATTTCACTAGCAGTCTTTTGAGTTGTTAGTCAATAAATGATGAAAAGGCTTTGGCTGTTTATATTTTGATGTTATCGTTTTAATGGGCAACTGTCTTACATGCCACCCACCACAGAAATGCCTTCCCACCCCCTCCCCCTTTTTTTGAAGAAGGCGTCTGAGGTGAAGGGAGGCCCGGTTGCTATGGAAATCTGAAATTTCATGTTTACATTTTAAGAGGTAAGCTGAAACCCTCACTATTTGGCTCCCACCTGAGCGGCACTCCCATGTAGAAGTTACAAGATTGCTATTGGCTATCTTGAGCTTGAGGATGTGGCTCAGTCCTGGCAGTTAATTAAAACTAGGCTGGCTTTCAATATCAGCCTGTTTTTGTAGGATGCCCCTGAAGTCTTTACTACCCTGCAATGTGTTTTTGATGTAAAAAAAATATTTAAAAAGGAAACATAACACAGGGCAGCTTGTCCTCATTTACTGCAGAGGCTGGTGGCTCCGTGAGCTTTGCAGAGTGGGATTCTGCCCTACTGTTCTTTGTCCTTCACCTCTGCAGGCTCCGGGCTGCCAGACTTCGCTGTGCCCGAGGGACAGCTGATAGGGAGAGCAAAGCCCATGAAGGAAAACTGCTCCGTAGGGTGCAAATGGGGAAGATCTTAGAAAACTCTGTCAAATCACAGTATGGCTACTTTACGTGGCAGATGAAATAGTTTTAAATCATTCTTTTAATTATTCTTGTTATTATCTTAAATATGTTTTCATTATGTTTCAGTTATACAAGCAATTCATGAATACATTCTCAATGTAAAAGCAAAATCTAACAATGCAGATAAAGAGAAAACTCCCCTTGAATTTTCCATGCTGTTGCCTCCCAATGGACAACACTTTCCTGAGTTAGTACATATTATGCTAGATCAGCAGTCAGGAAACAATAGCCCAAGGGCCAGTCCAGCTCCCTGACAGTTTTGTAAATAAAGTTTTATCAGAACACAGCCACGCTCAATTGTTTCCCTGTTGTCTCTGGCTGCTTTCACACTTCATTAGCTGAGTCTTGTAGCTGCAACAGAAGCCCACGAAACCTAAAATACTAGAAGGCTTTTTACAAAAAGTTTACTGACCCCTGTACTATTTTTTCTTTGTAATTTTATGTATTTAAGGGAACGTGTAGTTTTATGTGCAATGCTCTTTATATGTGCATATAATTTATTTTACATAAATTAAATCATGTAGTACATATTGTTCTATACTCCGCATTTTTTCACTTCACAATTTGCCTTCATGGGCTGTCATCCATGTAGAAACGTTGCTCTCCTCCATTATGTTCACTTAGCTGTTGCCTTTTGTCCACAGTTGGACGGAGTTAAACTTGTTGTATCATCCTCTGTTGGTGAACAGGTAGCTCACTTTCAGCTTTTACTGTTAAAAAGGATGCAGCCATAAAAACTGGCAATAATCTCTATTTTTCTCTACCAGTGTTGGAAAAGTCACATTACAACATGCGGGTACATTTTCACAACAGAGAAGTTTATGATAATTATTGCTAATATGAAGGGAAGAGGGGTTAATGAACTTGGTCTGGGACTTAAAACACGGCAAGGGGAAATACTTAAGATGGACATTTATGCTTCCTGTTGCTAGGCAGTGCCTACTCTGGGTGAAAGCCTGAGTGGAATTGAAAGTCTCTTTATCTACAAGACATAGGAAGGAGCTGGAAGTGTCCTTAGGCAGGGTATTTGTGAGCTCGCCCTCCCTTGAACTATAGCTTGAGAAAGTGTTAAGATTACAGTGTATGTGTTAGAAATATGAAACCAAGGAATGTCACAGTTCTAGGAACTTCCACAGTGATCCAGATGAGCCCCTTCAGTTTTGGGATGAGAACACCAAGCCTCACAAAGGTTGAGTGATTTCTTCTCAATTATAGTACTAGGTTTTGATCATGATCTAGCCTGTCAAGTAACTCCAACTCCAGTGGCCTAGAATTGAAAGACCTGGTTTTTGTAACTCAGGACCACTAAGACTCACAGTAGCATGCCATTTATAAGTTGTATAGTTTGACAGAGAATTTGCATTTATAGGCTTTTAAAAGACGTGATTTAAGTGTGAAAATTCATGTTAATGTAGTTTTGTTTCTGATTGAATATTAGGTGTTGTCCCCTCAGTGATCACAGCAAACACGTGTTCAAACAGATCGAGTCGTAAGCTGCACTTTGAAAGTCCTTGCTCCCGACCATGACGGGCCATTCATTCGTATACACCCAACCTCTGCTTTAGCACATGTGTCTCAAGGGGTGAATCCAATACAGAAATATCATATTTTCTTCAACTCTAAGGAAAATTTTGCTTCTAGTAAAGTAAAAGTAATAATTGGGGCTCATGTGAATTAACATTTTTGGCAGGTTAGAAATGGCATCAACCATCGGGACAGCCTACATTTACACAAAGCAATGCCTTGTAAACACGTCATGATTTTTGTTCATGACAGACTCACACTTGAATCTGAACTCTTGCATAGGTGACATGAATCTGCGTGGAAGGCCGTGACATGGTGTTTTTCACTCTCACAGAAAATCAGGTACATATTTAATATTAATGAGACTCTCCCCTTCAAGTTCCTCTTGCTATGCTTCTCACAGCCTTTCCTCCTTTGCTATTCTTAGCCAATTTATTTTGAGCCTGGTGGCAGTGAAAGAAGTAACATAAAGTGAAACCCAATACTCAGAACCACCTATTTCTTGATTCATAAATTCAGCTGGGGCCGCCATTGGTGCCCGTGAAAGATTTGCCTAGAAAGCACTCACCATCTGTGTTCTTTGTAGTAGAAGAGATTTTTTGCCATTGATAAATGTCTTTATTTAAGTGGCAGTAAAAATTGCCTGGTGGTCTTGTAACAGAGAAAAAGAAGGAGATTACTAGAGCAAATTCTGCCACTCAGTTTCAGTTGGCCTGGAAACTATGGGGAGACTGAGAAAAAAAGCCTGAGAACATCCGACCATGGCTAATCTCAACGACTGGAGGATGTGAAACAATGCCGGACACTTTGTCACATTAATAGATGGCCACTAAGTATTTCTAGAGTTCCTGTAAGGTACATGACTAGGTATTTGGGGGCATATATGAAATTACAGACAAGTGCTTTGTTTCCCAAATTATAGCCCTCGCTACGGGAAAAGCCAGTGAAACAAACTGTAATCAGCACCCAAGTAGGAATTTCTTCTTAGTAGAACTAGGAGCAAGACTCTTAAAGCTTCCTTGTAAGGAAGCTTTACTTTTGTAATTTACTATTGTAAATTAAGGTCAAACATATGAAATAATGAAACAGCTCATTGAAAACTAATCAGTTATATATCCACAAATAAAATGGGTGGATCAATAGTTCTTTCTTACGAACACAACTATGTTGTTGTGGCTTCAGGTAGACAGCAAGTGAAGGCAGCCATTCATAGAATAGAACCCAAGTTATGGAATAAAAGATCAAAGTCACAGAATGAAGAACTACCAAACCTGGAAAGCACTTTTAGGTCACCTAGTCAAATGCCAATATTATCCAAAATATTATCCACCTGGTAGGTTTTACTTATAAATTTTCAAAATCACAGCCTGACTTTCCCTTACCTCTCCTTGAATTTTAACATAGCCACCTTACACCGCCACTTGAGTATACAAACCCTTTTTAATTTTTGCATAAGAAAATATGGGGGTAATGGGTTAGGGTGAGAAAGGTGAAGGGATTAAACAAAGAAAACCTCGTAGACAACAGTATGGCGATTACCAGAGAGAAAGTGGGCTGGGGGAGGTGGTGGGGGTGGGGTGGTGATAAATGGTGAAGGAAGGAAACTTGGGGTGGTGAACACACAATGCAATATACAGATGATGTGATACAGAATTTTATCCCTAAACCTATAGAATTGTATTAACCAATGCCACTCCAATAAACTCAATTTATAAGAAAGAAGATAAATATACATGAAGCTACAATTTGAAAAAAACACTACTTTATGTAGCATCTCAAAGTTTAAAAAACACTGAAGCTTTTGCCTTTTTGCTTTTTTGGTTTGGGGATTCATGTTGTTTTGTTTTTATCTTAGCTGAGGCATACAATAGCACAGATAACCTACTCTCTCCTCCCCATTAGAAGAGCTGGTCAGGCCATCCCCTGGTGCTCTGGAAAAGCTAATCAGATGTGACTACACGTAGCTCAGATTTACCTCAATACTCCCTTCCAGCTACTAAATAGGCAAGCAAATATTAAAGTCAAGAATGGAGGGTTATCAATAGGGGATTGGGAGGGGGAGAGAGTGGGGAAAGGTACAGAGAAAAAATAGCATAAATGATAGGTGGAAAATAGACAGGGGGAGGATAAGAATAGTGTAGGAAATGTAGAAGCCAAAGAACTTATAAGTATGACCCATGGACATGAACTATAGGGGGGGAATATGGGAGGGAGGGGCTGGGCAGGATGGAGTTGAGTGAAGGGGCGGAAATGGGACAACTGTAATAGCATAATCAATAAATATATCAAAAAAAGAATGGTGTATAGGCAATAAGAATAGTTAGTATAGGGAAATAGTTATTGAGAAATTAATGAAATACATGTGTTTGCCCTACAATAAAATAAGGAACTTAAAAGACTCAAGTATGTACATGGCTGATACTCTGAGAAGGAAAAGGAAATGATTGGGAGACAATGCTGAAACAGTAGCTAAGTTGTTAGCAATGAATTATTTCCCTGGACTTGCATCAGTGATAGTCGCAAATAGAATACCTACAAGTTAAACAGTTCTTAAAAATAAGATCCTGGAGCCTTGGCTGACGTGGCTCAGTTCATTGGAGCGTTCTTCTATACCGGAAAGGTTGCAGGTTTGATTTCTAGTCCGAGCACATACCTAGGTTGCAGGTTTGATCCCCGATCAGTGCGTGTACAGGAGGCAAAAGATTGATGTGTCTCTCTCTCCATTCCTCCTTCTCTGGAATCAATGAATACATCCTCTGGTGAGGATTAAAAAATAAAAATAAATAAGATCCTGGAATGTTCACAGACTCTGGGAATTTGACATTAAGAGAGTGCCCAGATTTATAGAGACAACCACAGAAGGATGGGTTTTCACCTGTATTGGGTTTTCAGGTTATTACAAGGTGTATTTATTTAGAAAACAAACCCAAAGCTGCGACAAAAACAAACAGAAAAAAATAATCTGGAGGAAAAAGATAATGTAAGCAAAAGAAGAAAGTTACCAAAAAAGAGTGCTATAATTAACACTTTGAGTAATAAGAGATGATCTTGCGGTTATAAACGAAGACCAATATGCTGTGAAAAAGAACAGAGAACAAGAAAGAGTTTTACCAATTAAACAATAATTCCGTGAGGAAACAGTCAGACATAGCGAGAACATGAAACATTCTACAATGGGAATACCACTCAAAGTGAACGTCCTAAAAGAAAGGTGTGTGTGGGGTGGGCGGGGTAAACACTGGGGTCAAGGATCATCTATTGGGTGGAGAGATTCTTTAGCGAGAGAACATCCTCACTCCACGTGCAAACCTTCACTGCATCTTGGTTCAGAAAGGAAGCAGCTATGAAAGACATTTGAGGCACAGCTAACAATGTGTGCGTACAGATCGGTTATTAGAAAATACTGGGATGTTATTAGTTTTCTTGGTGAAATAATAGTATTAAGGTTAGTAGGGGAATGCTTTTATGAGATGCTTGCCGAAGTAATTAGGATGAAGTATCATGATATCTGAAGCATTCTGAATGGTTCAGCAAAATATTAAAACTATGCAAAAATTGTATTACATTTTACTTTCTTTATGGAGGCAATCTGTTTTCAACATAGAACAAGTAGAAAATACAGGGAAAAAATCAACCATAAATACAATTTGTCATAGCACTGCTAACACTTTGGTGTGGAGCATGGATGTATGTAGCATGCATGATATATATAATGTACTAAAATATTTATAACATGTATATGCATTATTGCACATATGCATAAATACATAATAAACATGCTTGTATACACATACAGAATACCTATTTTTGTTTTAGTAATATAAATATAACATCTTTTTGCATTAAAAATGCTAATTCTATCATATTATTTTAGTGATCAAACTTAGCACTATACTGTATGCACTCACCCTAATTAATAGTACCTGTCTCCTCCAGTGAAAGGAGTTTTCCTTATTATTACGCAGGTACATCTCTTCCTCCTTGTGCCTGAGGCTTCCTTTGGAATGTTCCTGAATTCCCTCTTGCCCTCTTTCCGAGACCACAGTGGTTTGTTATGTTTTCTTATCATCCACTCTGTCAATGACATTTTCTCTCATTGACATTAGCCCTGAAGAGCAAAGAGTATTTTTATCTTGATGGGTAAATCTTACACATAACAAATTGGTTGCATATCTTTGCTCACTGATACTCTATCCAGCAGGCTGATCTGATAAACTACTTATTTCTCAAGTTATCATAACATTCATGGTGGCAGTGAACTTGATAAAGTTTCTGAGTCTCCAAAGACAGAAGCCAACTGCTTGTGGCCACATTGCATTTTCGCTAATGCAGTAAAGGATTGCTTTTCACATTGAAGAAATAAAGACTAGGGGTAATGGGGATGCTTAGTGTATTATGGAAAATGAAGAATAATTTCATATGGCAATTTATTGCTTTGCAGTGTAGACCTTTTTATTGTAATATTCTCATTTGAGCAGGGCCACTTGGCATCCAATAGGCCCAGCTTCCAATAACAACTCAGCTCCTTTTTAACCTTGGCTGGGGCACAATTCTCTCTGCCCAGTTTTCTCATCCATAGTATGAATTGTGAGGTATATATAGAAATCTCATAGATCTCTTATAAAGGTTTAATAAGGTCACGTAGTGAAAGCTTTTTGTAAACTCTAAAGGGCTAGTAATGGTGGATTTGCAGGGGTTGTTGGTGGTATTAGTAGAGGTAGCATAAATAGTAATAGAAGTAGAGAACTGATAGTAAGGGGTAACTATTATTAATAGATAAGGACAAACTATTAATATGGTAGCATATATTTATATATAAATTTTAATATATTTGTATTTTAAGTTACATTTTAAGATAATTATATTTATATTTATATTTTAATATTTATATTTTAATATGTTTCTGTTTTATGGCAAATTTCTATATTTATATTTTATTTCTCTATGTTTATCTTATATTATAAATATCAGATATTTGCATTTTAAGATAAATTTCCTGTGGATTAAAAACCTGATCTTCCTTAAAATTTTTTTTTAATTACAGCTTGCATTCAATATTATTTTGTTTTAGTTGCAGGTGTACAGCATAGTGGTTAGGCAATCCTATATTTACAAAGTGTTCCCCCCAGTATTTCCAGTAACCACCGTACGTAGTTATTGCAATATTCTTGACTCCATTCCCTATGCGGTACTTTTTCACCCAGCCCTTTAACCCCCACCCCACCCTGGCAACCATCAGTCTGTTCTCTGTATCTGTGAGTCTGTTTCTGTTTTGTTGGTTCATTTATTTTGTTCTTTAGATTCCACATATAAGTGAAGTCATATGGAATTTGGCTATCTCTGCTTTTTCACTAGGCATTATACCCTGTAGGTCCATACATGCTGCCCCGAATGGTAAGATAAAAATCTGATCTTAGAAAAATGCATTTATTATAGTATCTTTTCAAAGACCACTGTAAAATAAATAATCTGTACATATTTGGAAGTGGAGGAGAAAAAAGAGGTATATTTGCCCCTAAAATATTTTAGTGAAAATCAATGTTTATTTTACATTTATATTATCTCAAGAAAGGGTTTTATTTTATTGTAAATTATAATAGCAGTTTAATAATAATCTTCTAAATAATTTCCAACTAAATTTGTAGTATCTCTGATCTCTCATCAAAACTCCTAATTTGCATAAGTATTCCTTCAATTTAAGTTCATATTTGTTGTCATTTTTGAGTTGTGACTATAAAGAAGAAAATGTAAAAGGGGAAAATGTAATCATTTATAAGTGATAGGAAATAGTCATATGTAGGACTAGCTAGCTCATATAATAAATTCACTTCAAAATACCCTTGTTTATCTTTATTTTAAAAGATACTCTTGGGAAATGTGCAAGTTTCTGGAGAATTAAAATAGCACCATTCATTTACTTAGCATTAAACATCACAGTTTTCTTGAGATTCAATAGACATGATACAGAAAGAATGAACGTGTCTTTTTATTGTGGAGGATTAATGGGGTAGGTGTTTGTTTTGTTGTTTTTAGTGGTGAACTAGTGGATTGCGTGTTTTAAAAAGCACCAATACATCAAATTATATAATAATATTTAAGATAAAGAAAGATATTCTTTCTACCTATTAGGATTGTTTCATCTTAAATTAGAGTGTTTGCAAAAGCACATAAGCATGGTGGTCTGAGGTACTGAAATAAACATGCAGAAAAATATAGTTCTCTTAAAATCCCACCTCTTCCACATATTCTTTGTCAGCACCCTGAAAGAATATGTGATTCTCGTCACTTGGAATCTACTACACATTCAACATGTAAGCAATATACACCTAAGCATGGAGCCTCATTCATAGAATTGAGGGGCCATTTGAAAATAAATAGGAGTGGAGCAGAAAGAGTCTTGGCCCATGCCACTTACACTTCATTCATTCATTCATTCATTCATTCCATAAATACTTAGTAATTATCTACCCTAGGCCAGGGCCTATCCTAGGTGCTAAGGACACTACAGTGAATAAGGCAGACACAGTCCCTGCCATCATAGAACATAACATCTTGATTCAGGGTAGGAGGGAGAAATACAATAAATAAATTGAACAAGTAGACACAGAGTATGTCAGATGGTGGTGTACGCTTTAAAAGCAGAGTAAAGGAGATTGAGAAGCGAGATGGATGGAGGGTATTCTTTCATACAGGACGGACAGCAACAACCTCGGTGATCTTCTAAAGTCAGAACAGAGGCATGGAGAAAGGAACAAAGGCAGCTCTGGATTATGGCAGGGAGTGACTCCCAGCAGAGGCGATGCAAAGGCCCTGGTGCAGGTAGCAATCTTAGTGTCCTTGAGGGACAGCTCAAGTTCACTGAGTTCTCTGAGTTGCAGTTTTCTCTGTGGTAAAAATAACAATACTGCTATGAAGGATAGTTTATGAGGCTTGAATGAAATAGTGTGTGCAGAAAACTCAGCTTACAGTGGATGTTCTGTGAATCTTCAGTGCATTTCTTCTGTAAACATTTGTTCATGTTGCAATATGTGCTTGTCTGCATCATCATGGTCTCTCTCCCTTGACAGTGATGTCTTTTAAACACTAAGGCCAAAGTCATTACCAGATCATGCTACATAAAATACTAAGGCAACCAACTGTGTTACACAATTTAAAGATGTCCGTGGACCACTTCATGAAGCATGTCTTCATGTTTCATTTGTCTTTCTCAGGTCCTGCCACCATTGGCCCACCGCAGAGCCTCCTGCGGCTGAGGTGTTCTCCTAGAGACAGCAGGTCTGGGGTGTGATATGCCCAAGATAGCTCCAGACCAGCTCTTTTCTCCTGTTACTCCATCCCTGGAAAACTCACCCCCGTAGAGGGGTTGGGGCAGAGTCCCCAACCCCCACACCTCTAAACCCTCACGTTTCTTCTTTTCCAGCTAAGGCAGGCAGCTGAAACGCTCTGTATTAAAGAGCGGGAGAAATTTAGGAGTAGGGTGGGGGTTGACACCGGAGAGGGAGACAAGAGAGAAAAGAGAGGAAGAAACACTTTAAGTATCTTGACAAAGTATCTGAGAAGCTTTTAAGAATAGAAAAGACCAATATGCATTTCGAAGTGGTTTGGTTGCTGCATTGTAAGTTCTTTCTATCTCTTCAAACCTTCACTAAAGTCTCCTACAAAAACAGGTCTTTCTTAGGTATCAGTCAAGGAAAAGGGGTGAGTTCCATTATGGGGTCAACATCAGTGCAGAGATGAATGAAAAACTTTGTGACCAACACAGAGCAAGTAAGAATTCTGCAGAGGCAGGAAGCTGGAGCCAGAAATGACCATCCCTCCATCCTGGAGACGTCTCTTAAGGGCATTGAGCATTTCAAGCTGAGAGTGAATGGACATTTAGGAGCAGGATAACCTCAGTTGACATGTGCATGGCCTCATCCCAAGCAAAGACTCTCTGGGATTGTAACATGAAATTCATGCTGAAGCAGAAGTCTGAGAGCACATTTGGGCCTGCCAGAAACAGGAGACATCCACACTTGTCAACATTTTTGAATGGACTAGTGTGTATTCTCAAACCGCGCTGTTGAGATCCCAAGGCCACATTCAGAAGTGACACGTGGGAATGGCTCTGTCAACCTTAACAGTTCACTAGCTTGGTCTTGGGTCAATACCTTTGATTCCTTAGAAGAGAAAGAAAGTATGAGGTAGCTGCCTTGGACTGCATGCTTCCCGGGCTATCTGTACATTAGCTGTAATATTAAAGCTAACAGTTATTGAGTACCTCGTGTGAGGAAAGGCTGTGCCAAGCTTTTACATAGACTAAATCATCGAGTTCTCACCACAGATCTTTGAGGTAGGGTCTATTATTTTCCTAAATGAGGACTCATAACTGGACCTGAAAACAGGTTTTGGGAAACTGGAGCTTGTGGAATAAATAAGTCCTGAGGGGAGATTTTGAGAGGATAAGTGAGAGTTAAAGAAGAAACCATTTAACAGCAGGTGGGCTGCTAACTTTATATAGATGCCTGGTGTCTTTGCCAGGCTTATAGGATGACAGTGTAATTGCATTTACATTTGTCTGATGCTTCCTTTTAGACCAAGTCAGCACTTCTCATGTTGCAGGTCTTCCTCTGTCTTTGCAACTCCTCACTGCATGGGAGGGTGTGTGTCCCACTGAAGGCAAGAGAGGAAGATGATGGTGATGAAAGTTGGGGAAAACTTGGGCTTTGCAGCGAAATAGGTGAGGTTTGAGTTTAAGCAGAGATCATTGGGATAACAAAAAGGAGAATGCGGTCTGTGTATTGCAGGTGTATGTCATGTTCTTCGTCTGAAATGTTGCTCTGGAGCTCTCTTTCAGGCTCTGTTACAGCGTGCATATAAATCTCTGGAATTTATACGCTCACTCATGGAAGTGCACCGATCCTTAGAATGTCGAACCACCCATTACTGCCCTGGGCAGGGCGAGTGAGGGGTGGAGGGAGGTGATGCAAGCACCTGCTGGAAACCCCATCTTTGGGGAAAGCTACCGTAATTCCCTGCACATGTGAATGTTTGGCTCTCAGTGGCCGTTACCTTAAGCCTGACTCACCAGAGTAGCTGGCTTTTAATGAAGAATTGCTTTCCTGCCAAAAAAAAATAAAAATTCTTAAGATTTTTGGAAAAGGAAAAAGTAAATCCCAGGGGATTGTTCGAACTGGTAGATGAGGCCTGTTCACTAACTAGCCTGCCTGGATTTCCTTTAAACGCTAAGATGAAAGCCATTCAGCATGGAGCTCTCGCTAGTGGGGATTTAAGAGGTTTTTCTTATTCTATACTACTGCCAGGAACTGTAATTAACAGGTAAGTGGAAGAGATGGAGCTGTATTTTCTTGCAGCCGATTTAAATATCTACATCTATCATAACCAAAGTGGGCCTCAAAAGTGGAAGCCCAAATGGACGGATACCGTCTAGAGATTCACAAAAGCAGAGCATCTGTTGGTTTTCCTTTGGGCCTGAGGATTAACAAAGGGCCTTGGACTAGCATGCCATTCATCTCTCATCTTTTTTTGTTTGCTGGTTTTGTTTTCGTTTTTATTTGAATAATGTCATCTACAAAATGCTTTAACAGGTATATGAGAAAGCCTTGACTTGTAGATGCATTCACTTTGAATTCTTTCGCTTTTCCCCTTGGTAAATGTTTGTCACACTCTTAGGCAACTTAATGTTTCTTTTATAGAGAGAAGTGTCCCATTAAGGAAATGGATAAAACGGCAGTTCAGAAAATTTAAGGGCCCCATGAGACTTCTATATTTCTAAAAGGACTTCTATTAAAATAGCATTAAGGACATATAGTGATAAACACTTGCCAACCTTTCAATATAAAGATGTCACTAATCATTATTATTCTTTTCAAAGTTTTGTATGGCTTTGGTTCAGTTTTTGTTTGGTTGGGTTTGTTTACTTATTTGCTTTTCCCATGAATGTGAATGGATTGGCACCGACTCATCCGCATTTACTCCTTCTTACCCTTTTGACCAAAAATATACTTTAGTGTGGAAAAATCTTGAAAAATTGTACTGGTGTATATCTGTTCAATATGTGCCATTGAGTCTTATATAAGTAAGTAACTTATGTTGCCAGTAAGAAATGGTGAACCATTGTCTTTATCATGGTCCTGTTCTGATATCTATAAGTCTCACAGCTGAGTTTGGCAAATCTGAGTTAGGGGTGATGACCAGGGAGTCAGTAGGTCACGTCCAGCACAAGATAGAAGAGGAGAATGGCGAACCAATGCCATGGTCAGTTGGGAGAGATGCAACTACAGCCATACTCATTAAACAAGTGAAAATCAGGACCAAGAGCAACTTAGAAAGACCAACAAAAGCATTCTGATAAAATACCCAGAAGTGAAGATTATGGAAGTTAGCCCAATGTAGAATAACCAGGACACAGTAAAGTTTCAATCACCTCTGCTTCAGGGTGTGTGGAAAATCCATTACCTGTTTCAAAGCATCACTGTTCCCTCTGGTCTTTCTCTCCCCGAGACTGATCTCAGAATGCTTTAAAATAAAATAGATGGTCTGTTGAGCTAACACTGAACAGGGCTGAATAAAATAGACCAGTGTATTTTGGTGACAATGATTATACCTTTTAAAGTTGTCATAAATAGCACTTTACTGTTATCATTATTTTCTGCTCAGTGGATAGCACCAGTTCCAGAAATTTTGTGATATAATTGAAATTGATTTCTTTGCTAAGCAGCATGTTTCCTATTTCTTCAATGAGACTCCAGCTCTCTTCCCCATGCCTGCCCCCAAATTTGTGAAGAAAGCAGGACTTCACTCCATCTTGTCCATAGTGTAGCCTTGGCCTTCCCCTTCACAAAACTCTGAAAACCTTAAAGCTCATGGGCAGTATTTACGGAAGTTGGGATGTGCTGTGGGAGAGGCGGTGGCGCTCACGTTTTCACAGTTAGGACGAAACATGGGGTAGTCCGACTGAGGATCAGTTTGGGATAGTCTTCTCTGAATTTGGCTTCTGAAAGTTTGTTTGGGACCTGAGAAACCTTTTATTTTTCTTTTCCTTTCTTCACTACCAAGACTTGTCTGTTACAATTTTAAATAATACATCCTATACGACCTTTTTTTTTTTATTAGAGGGTTAAGTTTAAAATAGCTTTTCTTGTGACACAGTGCTAAACTTATGCCTTACTTCTCAAACACCTCCAGCTCCCAAAGCAAGAGCAAGTCTTCGCACGACACGATGGTACCACCATCTTCTTCCCAGTGGGAGGAATGCACGTCTACATAGCAGATTTTCTGTGCTGTGGTATCGGTGCAGCAGAGAGCCGCCCTTCTGAAGAGTGTCTTGTGGAAGGGCTTTCATGCTTGGAGATTTCACCCAGACTCCTAGCCAAGTGCAGGTCAGGAAGGACCTCCGCATGATGCTTCTTGTCTGTAGGTTTCTCTGCGGTTCTCCCAGCCTCATGGAATGTATCCCTCTCAATCATTTATGTTTCATTATTTGCAGAAGGAAAATAAAGCAAATTGACAAACAGGAAAGGATCGTTTTATTTAATAAGACTTTGGTCACCTGCTTGATTCTGGAATGTGTCTTCTGGGCTCCAACTGAGTGAGTCTGAGACTAGAGTGTAAGAATCTTTCTTGCTGTTTCCTCCCTTCGTTTCCTCGTTCCTTTCATTTCCCTTTCTCTCCTTCCTTGTTTTCTTCCCTCCTTTCATGCTGTAGCTGCGTTAAGGCCAGTTTGCCCCAAGATTGTCCACTTCTGCTCCTTTCCTCACGACGGCATCTTTTTGTCCTTCCGACACTTAAATTTCTTCCAAATTGCTGTTAATGCATTTATCACTTCTGACATAAGGTGGGAGATTTTTTTTTAGCTTATATTTTCCTCCCCTTTGCAACTCCCTTCCTTCACTAATGGCGGAGAGTGACAACTAGTGATTACAGAAATCTTGAAAATGCCACCGGGAACTCGTCGAGGAGAGCTGCCTCATCAAGATGAGGACGTACATTCAAGCTCGGTTCCCCAGGTGCCCCTCCCCCTTTTATCCTCACTTCACTAGCAAAAGCTAAGTAACCTCTTTCTACTGCCTGACCTGGAGGATCTAGCCGAAAACTTCAACAAGCCCAGGAGTGGCCCTGCTCGGTGCATTTACAGTCCCCCCACATGCAGTCTGTTTTCAAGTGAACGCTGTGTTTTTTCTGTACCAGGCTAAAAACCTTTTTGTGTAAATGGAGATAAAATTTGTAGGTGCTACATAATAAGCTTACAGAAAAAAAACCACAAATGTTTCCATGTGTTTCCTCTTTATGATCCTGTTTGCTTTTCCGTGTCCTTCCTGGGTTCTTCCTTTTACTCTTCATGTTGCTTTCGTCTCTTCCTTTCTTCATGTTGGACTTGCTGAGGAGCGTCTGGGTGCAGAAAGGAGCTTAGGGAATGAATGACTGGTCACCTGCAGGGGCTGCTCGTCCAGCAGAGTCCAGATGAAAGCCAGACAGCAAACCCACTGCAGTCTCCATGGAACAGCATGAAACAGGTCAAAGCAGCCAACGGCCTTCACTAAATACAGTTATGAGTTGCAATGGCAGGTCTCTGTCTTAAAGAATTCATGCATTCATTTAGCAAAGATTTGTTTTGTACCTGCACGTGGGCTGGCTGTCCTAGCTCTGAGGATCCTGTAGAGAACAGAACAGACAGGTGTCCCTTCACATGCTAGAATTATATTTTCATAATCTCTTAGGCAGTAGCTATTTTTACAAGTGATTCTAACATCTTTTAGAAATAAAATACCTGAAGTTTTAATGGCTGTACACACGTCGTTCAGTTTTATACATTTTTTAAAAGAAACAAATGCTTCAAACCAAGTGAAATACTTTTTGTCTTTTTTTTATGTGAGTGGAGCAGCCTTTTGCAGAACATGTTTCAATTTCTCGCCCCCCATTCCCTTGCCCCTCTCAACAACAAAAAAAAAAAGGAAGAAGAAGAAACATGTTTGGCTTTTCACCACCTGGTTATAGTTAGTTCTTTATTTTAAAATCGCTCTCAAAACAGATCAGACATTACACTGTTAAAAACAATTTTCACTGTAGGTATTGAATATCATACTGCGCTTGTAGTAATAACTGATAGATATCTAGAATAATCTTCAGTAGGACTGAGACCATAAAGAACTGTCAATCACTGAGTTTAACTTTAAACACAGATGATTTGAATTCATGGGAGCAGCATGAGGAAGCCAAGAAGATGGAATAGTGCTGGTTGGAGAAAAGATGATAGGATTACCTCTGCAGTTTGCCTTCCTTTCTGGTTGTTTGAGTCACTAAATCAAGGCAAAGTTTATGAAAAGCCTGTGGTTGGGGTCTCCAACTCTTTATTCCTGCTGAGATTTTCCTATTATAAATCTGCTGTCAGAAGTAAGTGCTTTACTTGTGACTTAATTCTATGCAGACGCACACACCTTGGCTCAACACTTTGGCCAGGCGGCAACAACTGTCTTGAGAGCAGCAGAGATCCCATTAACTCGAGCTGTTACAAAGAAAGGGGGTTCACAGGCTCACTGGTCATCACTCACGGCTCTGGCAACAGCCCTGTGGATGCTGAAAGAAACCATGAACTCCAAGGCAGTAATAGGGCTACAACATTGAGGACCAGAAGGACGCAGCTGACTGGGGAGGAGGGAGCCGTAGACTTTGTGAATTCAAAAGCATTATCCTTTAAGAAAGAGGCACTTTCACTTGTTAATATTTTCTGTACCATCTCTTTTTTAAAAATAGGTTATTTTAAAATATTTCTACTGCTATCATCATTAGCTAGACTTATACTTTCTAGTATGGTTGCCACTAGCCACATAAGACTACTTAAATTGAAAATAATTAAAATTCAGTGACATTTCAAGTCCAGTTCTTCAATTTGCTCTAACCTCATTCCAAGTGCCCAGTCACCATGTGGGACTCAGGGCTGCTGTACTGAATAGCACAGACAGAAATTTTCCATTGCTGCAGCAAGTTCTGCTGGGCAGTGCTAGTGGAGATCCTATTCGTGGAATAATACCTCTTGGTCTTTGGCTACCTTTACCATGATCAGGCATTTAAAAGGTAGTAAATCCTAAATGCTAAAGGGTAAGCATCTTTTTGTATGAATGTTCTGACTTTATATTAGTTACCTTTCTGTTAAAGAAGCATGAATGCTTACCAACTTTGCTATGTCTTTTACATGTCTTTGAATGTCATATGTGTCTGTTATGCAACATGTGCTCCCCAGAGGGTCCAGTCCACAAAACGTTAGTTAGCAATCTAAAAGGAAGTAGGTAGAGAAGTCGAGAGTAAGCACTGAGACATTTTTATAGGGCTTCAGCATTTCTGCAACTTCCAGTCACTCAGGTTGATTGTATTTTACAAAAAGAACAGTCTGAGACAGAACAGAAATTTCTTTAAAAAACAAAACAAAACTGCCCCTTCACCACAGAGAGTTAAGAAGCAAAGATGTATAAAAAGTTTCACCTCTGGAAACACATTAATCAGTTCACCTAAGAATTTCAGAAGGGACCAGCTTATAGGAAAGGAACAAAAGCTCAATTCAGAGTAAGAAGTTCTATTAGATGTATTATTGACATGACTGTGAGTATAATCTACAGTATTTTCTCATTCACTCTTCGATGTATATAAAGGGTGTTAGTGCCGGGGGCTCTTCTCTGTGAACATAGCTCCACTTTTCTGTAGCGTTCTCTATCTCAGGGAGCGTGGACCAGAGCACGGGGAATGGGTGCCTGTTATTGAAAGCCATGTGGTGCTTGTTTATAACACTTGGCCAAGTTAGGAAGATTTGTGCTTTAGCTAGTAAAAGTCACTGCTATTTGAAAAAGCACTGCAGTATTTGAAATGAAAACTGATGTACGTTACTGTATCTCAGCACAATGGAGATGTTTCCCTGTGACAGGAACTGGTACCCTGCAACAGGAATATCCTTAGCCTCGCTCCTGGTCCATCCCTGGGTCACTGGCCACATTTAAAGGCACTAAGCACAAGGACTAGAGTCTACGTGGCACATGCATGTTGAATTGCTAAGTAAAAAATATGTAGTATAAAGTGCTCATTTGCTACCTTCTCTGATTAAAATCTGAGCTAAGGGAGGAGCTGTGTTTAGTCGCCCGCGCTTGCCCAGTGGATGTTCAGTAGACTCCTCATTTAATTGACTATTGGAACTACCAGATGCTATTAAAACAAATATATTTAATGATCACGTCAGTCACTCAGTTCATTCACTATGATACCAAATCACTGCGTTGACATTTGCTTCACCTGGTTGTTCTGTAGTCCTAGACATGTTGAGTTTAAACCCCAGCCAGGTCAATAACCAGAAAAATCCTTATTCTGAGATATTGTCTTCCTTGGCTCTAAAATGATAATATTGATTTGCATTAGAGGCAATATAAGGAACAAATGGTTGTGACATACCTTACTATGAAATAAGGCAAAAACATTCATCACATGAAATGCCACTACCAGAAATTACCCAGTGTCCATTAGAACATTTTTTGGTAAAACTTCTGAGTATCAGAGGAAGTTGGAAGTTGCAGCTTACGATTTCAGAATCAGTAGCATCTTCATAAGACCTGGCACTTGGAAAGTGAGTAACAGGGTAGTCTGCTTTCCCCTTCTCCTCCATTTCTTTTTATCACATAACTGCCCCTAAAGTCAATACTTTCAAATACATCAATTGTTCAAGCTGTTGACTCTCTGCCACCGCTTTTGCATTGACTTGGGTTTTCACAAGTACTATGTAGACAATCTGAAAATAAGTCATATTCAAAATACATCAAGTAGAAAGTGACTTGGACCTGTGCCCTAAAATGTGCCTTAAAGAACTTGTCTGTTGATTCAGCATGCAGAAATATTTATCGAGTATTTACTGTGTATGTGCCAGGCATTTGACTAAGCATCGGCAGTAAAGGACAAATAAAACATTATTACTGCCCTTTAGGAGTTTAGAGCATAGTCGAGACAGATAGACAATCATCAATTACAAATGATAAGTGGGAAAGTTCCAGCGGAGGTGAAATTGAAGCTATGAAGCTAGGTTTTGAAGGCTAAACAAAAGTTAAGTGGATGAAGTGAGCAAGGATGTGCCGGCAGAGGAAAAAAATGTATATGAAGACTCAGAGGGATGCAGTAGCATGATACGGAGAACTATGAGAAGCCTTGACTGCCCGAGTAAAGGCATCCTGTGGGGCAGGGGTAGAAGAGGAAGCAAGAGAGTCAGAATCAGATCTTGCCAAGGCTCTGATTGCTAAGCCTGAAGCTACAGTAGAGACGTGCTGGGATAATTTTAACAGGCAGGACAGGGTCTTTTTGCAGCTGCTTCCAACAACAGTGTAGGGGTCTAGATGGAAGGGCTCAGGTCAGGACCAGAGAGACCAGTTAGGAGGCAGTAGCTGTAATTAAGGAGGAAATTGATAGGGACCTAAATCAAGGCCATGACAATGGGTTAAGAAAGAGGGACTTGCTTGTATTCACTTAACTAAGCCTTGGTTTCCTCAATTGTTAAATGAAACTGATAATAGTACTTACTTGATAGATAATTGTAAGGATTAACTGAGATGACCATTAGGAAGAACTGTGCCTAGCACTTAGGAAGTGCTCAGTAAACGTTACCACCATGTGGAGGTGGGTGCCTGTGTAGTTATGCACTACAGCACCACTGAGCCCAGGCAGCTCAGCTCAGAGCCTGTGCCCCTAACCATTCCCACACTCTGCCACGTTGGGGTAAATTCTTGTAAATTAAATTGTTGGAATATAGTCTGAACTAAGGGGGGTGGTGTGATAAAAGAATAACACCTAGGCACAGGTTACTTCACAGGAGGTTTTTATATGCTGGGCTAGGGAGTTTGGCCTTTATGCTGTGTGACGAATGAGGTAACGCTGGGGGGTTTTAAGCAGACAGGTGACATGTCCCAACTGGTATTTTAGCACGATCACTTCACAGCAGCGTAGAAGGGATGAATTTACACCATAGGAAGGGGTTGGAAGAAAAGACCCATTAATTTTCCTTTTTCTTGCTTCCTTCCTAGGTGTAGGGAAAACTCAGTTGGCCAACATGATTTGCTCACTCCCATGTAGAGAAGATATAAAACAATGATATTTACTTGAGGTATAAGTATAGTCCATGAGATATGCTTTCTCTCAGTTGATGCTCACAGCTGCAGATGATATGGGTCCAGAAGGTTTCACTTTGCCTTAAAAGGCCAATGCCCAACACGGGGCAAAGCAAGGGGAGGAAGTGCCTTTGCGGATGGAGAATAGCAGCCAAGCCTGTGGGACCACAGCAGGCTCCGATCCAGATGCTAAACCCTGTTCATCATCGTCTAGACCTGTTTGAGTGATTTGGTCTAATTAGCCTGTCCAAAAAAGAATCTTCCAATTTTAATGGTACACAGTTGTGTTTGCAAACTTCCCTTTGCCAAGCATGGGCTCTAGAAGTGAGGGTTTGATGGCCCGCAGTGGCTTGGCCAGTGGCCAGGGGCATGCTTTAATGACTTTCTATAATTTAATGACTTCATTCAGAAAGAAAAATTTGGATTAGAAGAAGGGGAATAAATAAATGAGGTAGTAGCCATCTTGACAGGTGAGGCTTGCTGAGAGTGTGTCAGATAATCCTCCGCTGAGATGCATTTCTGCTTCAAATCTAATTGGAACTGGGGCTTTTCTTTGTCTCCATGACAGCCTTGCTGCTACAGCGTGAGGAGTGGGGAGAGCTCTGGAGACAGAGCAGCAGAGGGATCCAGTCCAAGTTAAGGCCACAAGCTGGCTCCACAGACCTGGGGAGCCTGCCGCTCCGGGGGTGGCCATGGTTCATCCATTCCGTGGAGGACTAAACTAGGTGTCAGGAAGGAGGAGAGAGAGGAAGAGAGGGAAGAGGGGGAAGGAGGAAGAAAATGATAGTACTTTGCACTAACTCACTGTTTATCTGGTTTCTGAGCATCCTGCAATGTGGTTTACACATGTCACCCTAAAAATCTCACAGCAGTGCTTCCACGGCTCTTTATGGATCTTTTCAGCTCTATGTCTTCATGATCCTGCACGGCTGTGAAAGCTCCAGGAATGATGTGGAACGGCAGAAGATGAAGACAAAGCTTCCCTGTATAATAGGAGGTGACATTGTAAAACACTGAGGCTCTCAGCAGTGGCCACCAGCAGGATAGGAGTGGGGATCAGCACCCGTGGAGGGGAAGTCCATCTCACTAGAGCGCACGATCAAACCACGGTGGTCCTGATTTTGTTCCTTTCTCCTTCGTGAGTCCACCTGAAGACTGCATTACAGCTAGCAGTGTAGCAAGTATGTGGCTACCAAAACTTATTTTAAACCTAGTTGTTTTCCTGCTCTTACTGTTTAATTAGAACTCAAGGCCTTAGCCTGGCTTCCAAGCCATCTGTCACATATTTTCCCACCTGACCACCATTCCTGTCCCCTGCTCCCTTTTTGCACAGCTTTTCTTCCCTTGCCCTTCAACGGATGCGTATTCTCTCCTGACTTCATGCCTTCTTTCATCATGTGCCCAGAATAATTCAACACAGATGTAAGGAGTCCCTTTATGGGCCAGATATTAGGCTCAGAACTGGGAGTGCAGAGGGAAGTCAATCCTTAATTGAATGCCCCATGCTCATGTGCCTTTAAAAACAAAGTGTAGAATGCAGCAGGAGGCTAGAACATCTGAACTAGATGAGGCAGAGTCTAACACCCTTTTTCCTGCCCATCATACCTTTGCCTGTCCTTTAACGCTAAGCTCATGCCTGCAGTAAGTGCTGGCTCTACCCGAATGCCTACCTGCAACCCACAGTTTAAATGCTCTCTCTGGTCTCAACAGAATTTAGATTCTGTCTCATAGTACTTGAACCCTGATTTTACACTCTGACTTTTGAATGTGCCAGGTGCTCTATACTCCTCATCCTGAACCCTACCACAATCCAACAATAGCCATCTCTATGGATCTCTCCAGCCCTGTGTTCCTATGATGAGTCCTAACTGGAAAGGCTCCCTTCTCTTTGTTTTGCATAACCCTCTTCCTACCTTGCACAATTTTGTGTCAGGGTGGGCTGGGACATCAAGAAGCTGTAATTATTATCATTACAGTTACCCTACCTTAATAACGGACACCTTACAGCCTTTACCACTGGCAAAGCATCTCTACATTCATCATCTCATTGTTTCACACAACTTTGTCATATAAGTAACACAGCTGTTACCATTTCTGATCTATAGATGATAGAATAAATCTTAAAGGAGCTAAGAAATCTAGCTTTTTCATATCATATGGCAAAAGGTCACAAATAAGACCATGCTTTCCCTTGTGCTATCTCTGGGAAAAAAATATGTACATAATTTATTTAACATAAAACTTCTAAAGGGCAAACTGTCCTTCTGGGTCCTGGCAATGCTAAGTATATAGGGATCATTAAAACCCTCTTTTGACATCGGTTGAAGCAATGTGGATTTCCAATGCTTCTCAACAAAGATGAGTGAATTAAATAACAAATGGGCGTAACCCTAATTGTCCTGGTGTTTAAGACCTTTCATTATTTCCTTTATTGGACTACCTGCCATTCACTGTACAAATCTTTCCACTATTGCAGATGCGTACATGCTCTTTTCTAGTCTTGGAATGATACTCTCTGCATTCTCATCTCTACATCCTTGTCCAGACCCCATCATTTCTCAACACACAACTCAAATTCAACTCCGTAAAATATCTGCTTCCCTTTCTTCTCTCTCTGCCCATACTCTCCCCACCACAAGCTATCTTTACCCCTCTTGAATTCTCATAGCACATCTCCAAGCATTCTCCCTTCTCATGTAGATATTTATAAGCACTGTCATTCCCCTGCTCAAACACCAAACCCTTTCAGTTCGAGCATCTCTCTCGATTTCTTTCTGTGGCCCCCATAAGATGTAGCCTATGCCTTGTACCTAGCTGTTTCTCAAGAGCATGTGTCCAATTACAAGGGATAGCAGGATTATTATTAAAAGGGCCAGTGTGGGTTGGGTGAGGACACTCCGCACGAAACTAAAATAGCTGAGAACAGGCAAAAGTTTCAGAACTGCATGCTCTAACCACTAGATTATTTTTTCCATTCCGAACAGGACAATCGTGGTCATTATTTTTGTTGTCACAGTTTTGTTCTCACACTCACATCGAGCCTTTGAAGTGAAATCTCTCCCAGCCCCACTAAGGTTTTTCTTCTGTTTGTGGGGATATTCATTCAGTAGAACGTTTTCAAGCCTCCGGTGAAGTGCTGTTCAGTTTATTCTCTAGAGATTCAGATTCTTTTGACCAACTTGATGTTTCGACAGCTTGAAAAATGAAGGAAAGAACCATGTCTGTCTAGACTGACCAGAAAGTAAAAACAAGGGGTACTTTGAAATCCGTGAACCTGACCACAACTGAGAGTTGTACATAATCCAAGTAACTGGCAAATCAGTTTCTTGGATTAGACAAATGCTTTTCTTAAGACTCTCAAACTGCTAACTTTCTTCTTTTATAATTAATAGAAAATTATTACATTGACAGACAAGGGACTTCATATTTGAGCCAATGGGAAAACTTGACATTGAAATCAGGGGAAATAATTTAGCCCCAAATAGAGTTATTAATGCCAGGATAAAAGCAAACAAATGTGCTAATGACCTTCCCTGAAAATTGGACTGTGATAAATTTTTATGTATTTCCAGATGGAAAATATATCAGTTCTCTCTGGGTTGGCGATTGGACACAAGAACAAGAAAATGCTAAATTGGAAGTCAGTGCAAAGCAGTCGGAAGATGTCATTTCCATTTTCTAGAGAGCATGAAATCTGAAGATATAGATAGTTCCCATTTCAAGGAACCAGATCGGTGGGGTTGTAGCATCCACGACCAGAGGGGATCCTGATTTTCATAACAAGGATGCCTTGCTCTGCTGGCTTATGGAATTGTGTGTGTGCTGATTTCAAGTTATGCTGTTGCCTTGCTGTTCTTCTGTGCATTCAGTCATCTTATCATCCAACGATATTCATTGCTAGTTACCACATCTCCAGCCATTTTCTAGGTACTTCAGATACAGCAAAGAGGAGACACAGTCACTGATGTTGTAGAATTCCCTTTCTAGTGGTGGGAGGCACACAATAAATATATACATATATAAATGTATAAGATTGGATAGGTATCAGTGCTATGAATTTTTTTAAAAAATCAGGATAAAGAGAAAACAAATGCCTAGTGCCAGGGTAGAAGGACATAACGCATGTTCCTATATTATATAGACTGGTTAAGGAAGCCCTCACAGATGATGTGAATTTGAATAGGGACCCTAGTGAGAGGGGGGTGAAGGGTTGAGTATAAAAGGAGAAGGGATTAAGAAGTACAAATTGGTAGTTACAGAATAGTCACGGGGGTGTAAAGTACAGCCTAGGAAATACAGTCAATAATACTGTAATAATTATGTATGATACCAGGTGGGTACTAAACTTATTGGGGGGATGAATTACTTCTGAAATTATATAAAAGTCTAACCACTATGCTGTGCACCTGAAGTGAATATAAAATAATATTGAACATCAACTCTAATGGACAAAAAATTGTAAGTCATGAAAAAAACACATGAATATTTGGAAAAAGCATTCCAAGCAGAGGGAACAGCAATTGCAAAAACTGTGAAATGTGAGAGTTCTTGGCAAGACCAGGAAAAGGGGAGCTATCTCAGCTGCAGCAGGGTCAGCAAAGGGGAAGATGTGTAACCCATGGAGTAAGAAATGGATCAGGTCACTCCCAGTAGGCATGGTCTTGTACTGAAGAAGACAATACCGTCCAAGGTCGACCTCCCTGCTTGAATTATGAAGCAGCCTAGTCATGGCGCTGACACTATACTGACTAAGCAAGGAAAGAGGAGCTGGAGTCTGTTTGATAGGATGTCTGTTCCAAAGTGGCTTCACCCCTTCATGGTCTTTCTTCTCCTCTGTCTGTGCTAATTCTCACCTCCACACCCAGTGAGCCATCTCCATCCTTCCCAGTCTACCTCAAGCAACTGGCAGGCAGTGTGGACACAATGTGGATGCAATGGAACTTGAAGCCTCAAAAACTTGGGTTCAAAAACTCTCCCTTGGTACGTTAGTAGCTGTCTGGCCTTTAGTGATTTATTTAACCTCTCTGAGTCTCAATGTCCCTATCAATAAAATATTCTTGAAGTATATTGAGCAATTAAAGAATCACCATTATCCAAGGAGGGAAGTTCTTTAGTCAACAGCCTGGGAAACTGAAGCACAAGAAAGTAAGTAGCCCAAGGTCACTAGTAGCTGTTAGAACAGGATTTGAATCTCAACAGCACGGGAAAAGGATTCATGCTTTTACTCCTCCCTATGCTGTGTTGCCAGATAGTGTTTATTCTGAAGGAGGTTATGTAGAGAAAATACAGAGCACAAAGTAGGTACTCAGTAATTGCTAGTTCCTGACCATTTGTACTTTTTCGGTTGCAAGTGACACAAAAACTAACCCAAATTACTTAAGCCAAAGAAAGTTAGTTGGCTCTTACAAATACAAATCTGGCCCTAGACTCTTGAGGCATGCTGGCTTTAGCTGCCCCCCAATTTAGTTTCAAACTGTGAAACCACTATCCATCCTTTGGATCTGTTTCATCTATCAATTCTTTCTCAGGCTCTGTACAGACAGCCAGGACCACTTAGTCTAACACCCAAGCCAGTGGAGAAGAACCCACTTCCTGATGGTTAGGGTGCCGGTGTGTCCTGGTGTAACCAGAACAGTCTCTCCATTGGATAGAATAGAGGAATCCACTTCCTCGTTGCAGGGGGTGACCATGCATCCTGGATAGCCCAGCACAGTCCCCTGGTCCAAAGGAGGAGGGGGTCTTCTTATGGTTACGGTGACCACATATCCCGGTTTCTGCAGGCAGTCCTTATTCATACCTGCCAACCCTGCTTCAATATTAGTTACACCTCCATTCCCTCCCAGAAATATCCAAATTTGGCCAGTAGATCATATGGTCACTTTACTGACAGTCCAAAGAAAAATACTGCAATTTAGTCCCAATGGTTCAGACACAACATTTCCCCCTAAAACCTAAAGAGAATGTACTTAGCTAAAAGAAGGAAGGGATGCGTCCACCAAAGAACACAGGGACTGTTATTCCAAGCAGGGGGGTGATGGAGTCTGGGTGGTCGAAGCTACAAATAAACGTCCGTTACCATCCCTTTTCTTTTGTTACACTGTTTGGTATAATTTAGCTGTGAATGGGGGAGTTTGGGGGTCAGAAGAACACGGGTTTGAGTCTCGGCTTCATTGCCTCCTCCTGCTCTGTCAGATCAGCTTCCTTTCCAAGCCAGTGTCCTCACATAAAGAGAACTGATTGTGTATGCCTCCGTGAGTCACTCTGAGGATTAGATGGGCTAATGGGCATAAAACATTTACTGCAGAGCTTGACATAAATGATTTAACAAGTTGATAGCTATTTTTTCCCATGATGCCTAAAAGGCCTGAGCACACATTAGGTGGTGACCAGTGCCCAGGACGGGAATCAAACTGAAGAACCGTGCTCCTTTCAGTGAGTGTGGGGAGTCTCTGGGTAAGTCCAGACAAGTGCTGCTGTCAAGGATGAGGAGAACTAGTGATCAAGAAAAGGAACCTTAAAGTTCGAAATCGAGTTTAGTTCGATGTTCACAGCTAAAACGTTGTGGAAACCACTGACAAAAGGTACCTTTTAGAACTGTGGAAATGAGACTATTAACATTTAAAACAGTCGGGAATATTAGTTTGAAGCAAATAAATATGACTAATTGATGCCTTCTACTCCAGTGAAATTTAAATTCTTGGATGAAGAAAACTCATAAATGCACAAGGGGTGTGTTCTGCTTAAATTAAAAATAAAATTGAGAATGATAAGTGCCATAATCTTAAACATAATCATTTTTTGATTGGATGAAATAATTAAGGGAGATCATATGAAGGGTTAGATGAGGAAGCACTCTCTTCCGAGAGGAAGAACAGGAGAGACGTGGGGAGCTGGTGGGTATTTTAATCAGATCTTGTAGCAGAGCTGGGTTTTCCCTGTGGGGCAAGGCCTTGAACAATCCAGGCAAAATCCTGCCTTCATGCTCCTGTTTCCTCTACCTAGAATACTCTACCCAGGTATCCACATAGCTTCATTTCTCAGTCCCTTAAGCCTTTTCCTGATGTCACCTCTCAGTAAGGACCTCTTCAGCTGCCTATGTAAAATTGTGATACCCACCATTTCTGCCTCCCTTCCTTGCCTTGCTTTTCTCTGTAACGCTTGCAACTGTGTCACGGGCATACTTGACTTGTTCATCTTCTCCATTATCTGTCTCTCCCACTAGAATGCAAGCTCCATGAAGGCAGGAAGTTTCATCTGTTTGGTTCACTGCTCTCTCTCTCTAGCACCTGGATTAGTGCCTGACATATATTAGATGCTGAAAGAATAACATGACCCAATGGACAGATGGAAATGTGGGAGCTTGTGCAGCAGAGTATCAGCGCAGGCTGACTGCAGTATGCAGGGGCAGGGGCTGGTTGGAGGGGGTGGAGGTGAACACGGGAGAGGTAGATTGGGCAGAAAACACATGTTGGGGCGAGACTCTGGAAGACTTGAAGAACAGACCAAGGCATCCAGCTTTAATTTTGTCTGTCATGTGTACTGTCCAAAACTTTCTCCTGGGGGAATTTATGTGAACATAGTTCTAAGAGGATTAATCTGGCAGTGCTGTTTGTAGCAAGGGTGAGTAAGGATAGGGAGAGGCAGGAGGTGGAAATGCCAGCTAGGAGACCATGGCAGCCAGCTACATGAAAGGTTGTTGGGGCCCTAACCAAAGAGAGGAGGTAGAACATGAAGAGGATAAAGGGGGCTGGGCAAGGGAAGGGAATACAGAGAGACAGAAGTAACAAGATTTGATCCTCATAATAAAAGGAATGCTGGAGAACATGTAATAGTAGGATGACCTATATGTGCAGCTGATGTGACCACTGCTGACAGTAATAGTCAGAGTTGACGATACTTAGAGAAGGAAGGTACCACTTTCTCCTAAGGAACAATTTCTTTACAGGTAAAATAATGTTTCCCAGTGGTCTTTGCTAATTAGCATATCACCATGATAGTACCTAGATACCCCGAGGTTCCAGTTTACTGGGGATGCACCTACAGTCACTGCTGAAAGTTAGATATGATGACTTCTTCGGTTCTGTGACCTGAGTTTTCTTTTTCACAAGCAATGTTCCCTCTTAAAAGGAAGTGCAGACATGCTCATTTGGAAGAAATGGTAGAGGAAATGCAGAGTAGGGTGCGGAATTAGCCACAATCAAAAGTGCATAACAAAAGTAATTTAAGTCTGAAAAAGGAAGCTAGGAGTCCCTTCTCTCTTTCCAAGCAGCCAAGAATTGTATTTGAAAGTGTTTTGAATTATTGCCCAGACTGTGTGTGTGCGTGTGTGTGTGAGAGTGTGTGTGTTAGACGTCTATACAATGAGGCTGCCAAGGACAGACGTAGAGTCTGTGCCCTATTCAACTCACAAGGCCCCATTCACTAGAGTGAAAAGGCAGCGCTGCTTTCTGGGGCTGGGTCACTGGGGATTCGGGATTTGAGGGGTGGCTCTGCACCTTCAAAATCTCTCTCCCTCACAGGTTCTGTAGGGGACTGCAGTTTTTCATTAGAGATTAATTTATTTGGATTACCACTCTCTAATCCATTGGTACAAATGAGTTCATCCAACTGATCTGTGACTGAGGACTTCATGACTTTCTGAGAAAGATCGGAAATGGGGGCCTAAAAAATATAAAAAACTAAAGAGGGAGAAAATGGGGGGGGTGGTTTCTTACAACAAACTTGACCTATTTCATACACAGTTGGGTCAAGGGCTATTCTGCTTTGAGCAATGCTACATGTTAGATTGGGGTCAGACGGTGACAAGCCTTCAGTGCTGAGCTAATCTTGGACATAAAGAGCCATTAAAGGTTTTCAAGGAGGAAAATGCAAGGAAACACCGGTCAGTTAAGACTTCCCATCCCAGACATCAAATGCTGAAGTTTCCCATGGACTCCTGCATGGATGTCTCTGAGAAGAGCCTTCCTTGTTCTCTTCCTTCGGTCCTTCCACGCAAGCCGACTAATCCATACTAACTCCATTCAACGTGTATTTACTGCACGCATATTATATATCAGCACAAGTTTCAGCAACAGCTGCTAAAAAGTACTATTCTCTGGCTTCCTTTCTCGTTTTGAATATTTTCTTTCATTTCCTCCCATTTGCAATGCCTTGGGTGACATTCCGTCAGGAAGTAAACTTTCCAAGTACTGTCATGTTAGAGCCTTAGGAGAGAACTGATGTGGCCCAGAGTGTTAACAGGAGTGCTCTGTATGATGAGAAATGTATGTTTTCTTTACTCTGGCTAGAGTTTTCTAGACCAGCAAGCGAAGGTTTTTTTAATATTAGCATGTAGTATATTTAACAAAGTGCTTACTGAAAATCCCACAAAATATGTCATTCCTGCATATTTTTAAAGCACGGAGGCGCTCACCTTGGTTTGGGTAAGCATTCAGCGGTGCATGTTATACTTTATTTTGGCCGCTGTGATATGTGTCGGGAGGGTGGCTCTCTTTGGACTCCTGGCAAAGTTGGCAAACGGTACACAAAGCTAGGCCAAGGGTAGGATGACTTGAGTGAGTTCTCACTGTCCGCTGTGCAAACACGGGTCTAAATTTACAGTTCCATTCATCACACTCACTGGCAACTGAGCCATCCTGAGTCAAGTTCCCTTCATCTGTTGCTTGGGCTATAGCTATAGCTTACCTTCTAACCGTCCTCCTCCTTCCAGGCTTCCCCACTCCCCTGCGGCCTCCATATTCTTAAACAAAATCATACCTTGTCTACTTTGTTTTTAGAAGCCTCCAGTTTCTCTGCAGGGATGGTTGGCTGCAGTATTTTCATCAAGAGTCAGGCAGCCCCTTAGAGAGATGTATCAGAATGTGAATAAAGGGCTGTCTGGGAAGCAGATAAATGAGGTTTCAAAAGCTGTATTTAGCATCATCAATACCTTGAATTCCTTCTGAAATTTGAAATAACACATATGGACTAAAGGAGACCTATGTTTATTCAAAGTTGGATACTGATCTCCAGG
Organism: Desmodus rotundus; assembly: GCF_022682495.2. NCBI lineage: Eukaryota > Metazoa > Chordata > Mammalia > Chiroptera > Phyllostomidae > Desmodus > Desmodus rotundus. The sequence goes on along the minus strand of NC_071392.1, from coordinate 28,457,317 downwards.
AAGAAGCTCAAGCTGGTTCTGTCGTGCAGTGTCCTAAATGGGGCGGTTCACAACTTCCACGTTGCCGGAGCAATCGCCTGTCTTTTTATCACTGGTCTCAATGCTTGATGTTGAGGATACTAACAAGAGTAGGTCTTTGAGGGATTTTTTATCTGGTGCATAAACCTAATTTCAAGCGGGCTAAGACGTGTTATCATGGAGGTGTGTACAAGGTGGGTTGGGGGAACAATGGAGGGTCTCAACAAATCTACTTGGGAGGAAGCTCTGGATGTGTGTCATGAAGGGCTAGTAACAACCATCTCCTGGATATTGGAGAGAAGCTCAAAATAGGCAGAAAAAAAATAATGTGCAATGCACTCGAGATGTGAACCTACCGGGACATCTGGTGGTTGTGCATTGTCCATAATGGAAAATGAGGTGGAAGAAACAAAAGGAGTGATAGGCTTTTATGCTAAAACTTTTAGGGGCTGAAGTTTGTGTGTGTGTGTGTGGAGAAAGGATACACAGATGTGTTTTTTAAATGGAAAATGTAACTACTACAAATATAGAGCAAGACAGGTAATGGCAGGAAGACCAGCCAAAGTTACTGGAATGCTCCAGGCAAGAGGTGGGAAGGGCCCGGACGGACCAGGGCAGTGCCGTACAGACAGAGGTGAAGTTGAGACAGGTTTTGGAAGAGGAACTGAAAGGACTCAGAGACCCTTTCTTATACACTCTGGTGGGAAAAGAGGACTCGAAGGTGGTACTCTGGTGTCCAACTGTAAGCTGACCCAGACGATGGCACCCATGGGGCAGGATGGAGCATGCAATCAAAAGAGCAAATATTAGCAAGAGGCGGGAGTTCCGCCTTCAACAGGTTAAGCATGTGGTGTCGGTGGGACATTCACGTTGGAACGTACAGTACACAGTCTGGAGCCTAGAAGGGCTACCTTGCCTGGAGGTGTTGATTTGTGGATGACAGTGGGAGACATAGGTATAAATATTATCCAGAATGGCATTTGAGGTGAGAAACAACGAGGCCAAAGACAGAAATGCAGACTATCTTCATTAAAGTGCATTATTTTTTAGATTGAAAATCAATTTTAACTTGAAATTAACTCTATTTTTCTACTGAAGTGTTTCAAATGGTATAAAAAGGATCCCACCTGCAACATCCATACATGGAATTATATTAAAAGTGGCTAGGACATTTGTTCTTACACTGAAAGCAATACATGTAAAAACCAAAAAAAAAAAAAAAAAATCATGAAAGTGCCTTTGTATCTCTCCAAGCCTGTTCGCCAACGGCAGCACAGTAGTAAGCTTGATTTAGAATTGACTCTGCGGTCTTGCCATTTGTTTTATTTTTCAGAAACTGTTTCTATTTATTCTAAGCCACAGATTTTATCAATTCCCATATTCACAATTTTTCACATTAGAATTGATGATGTGTTATAGTTTAATTAGCAATAATCATTTTTTCTTTTTTAAAAAGATTTATTTATTTCTTTTTAGAGAGGGGAAGGGAAGGAGAAAGGGAGGCAGAGAAATATCAATGTGTGTTTGCTTCTTGAGCAACCCCCACTGGGGACCCAACCAGTAACCCATGCATGTGCCCCTTGTGGGAATCGGACTGGCGACCCTTTGGTTTGCAGGCCGGCACACAATCCACTGAGCCACACCAGCCAGGGTGTAATTAGCAGTAATCATTTTTTCTTAGTGGTACGTAAAGTAATCGTGCATCTTAAAGTCACTGACCTGTTAGGATTGAAGTCATGTGGTAATTGCTTTGTGGCCCCCCCCCTTTGGCACCAGCAAGCTGGCCTTTAGAGTCAAGATGGATGGAGTGAAATGGCCTGCCACCCTTCTGCCCCTGACCAAACTTAGCCTCCCATGAGATGGCAGGTGGAAGGGCCACAGCCGCCTCATGGAAAGCCAGGAGCAGGGCAGAAAGGGCTCGATCCAGGCCCTCACACCCCCCTATCCTAGGATTTTGCAGGCCCTGGGAAATTGAGATCCCATTGACCTTATAAAACACAAGACCTGCTCCTCACAGAGGGCTGCCCTGTGTCACCCAGGGTTCTGGATGTAAGCAGCAGACACCAAGTCCAGTGGGATTTATTGGAAGGAATCACAGAATCACAGGAGGAAGAAGGAACATGCTTGGAAAGGGGCAGGGACCAACCCCGACCACGAGCTTGTGGCAATCTGGCCAAGACCACTGCTGCTATGGCATGTTGCCCCAAATTAGCCCTAATTCTCCCTTCAGCTTTGTCTGCTGGCTCCAGAGACAAAGCCCCAGTGAGCATCATCTGGTCTGACTGCCCAGATAACTGTGGCCTGGCCCCCAGGAGAAGGAGAGCAGGAAAACATCTTCCCTGGGGCCTCAGGAGAAGAAAGCAAGGCCCCACATCCGACTGATGCAACAGTACTGCAAAGACGGGGTTTTCACATTGTGTTGCCAAACAGGGGCAAACATCCCAGCACATTCCCCCTTCGGTGGCTCAGATTTGTGAGACCATCAGCACAGTTCAGTAATCTGAGGACAGCGTGGCTTGTTCAAATTGAATACATTGACTTTATTCGGAACCACAGGCTGGCGGAGGAGACTCACCCTGCAGGAGCTCAAACAAAGGGCCGGGCCTTGTGCTGAGTGTGTTATAGGTGAGTGCTGCGGAACACACAGTTCTTCATTCTTAGACCTTCTGAAAATCTTAAAGAAGGAGGACAGTGGTTACCAAAGATCTTTCCAACTTTAGGGGGAATGAGTGCAGCAACTGCAGACGGCAGAATTTGGGTGCTACATAAAATGTGTCCAAAAGATGCCATTGTTTGAAATTAGCCCTTTCCCTGACAGGTCAATAACTTCTGCCACCAGTTTAATTTCTGGTGTGGACCTGGTACAGGAAACCACACACGGGTGGTAATTTTTTTTCCCTAAAATCTCAGAGGAAATGTAACCGGGTATGAACTAGTGGCACAACTCATATATCAGTAGTCTGTAGTGGGTCTACATAAATCCTTTTCTTTAACGTTATTGAACTGTTTTGAAAATGGTTTCAACAGAAGTAATTCCATTGCACTAGAAAGGAAACCAGTCTTAAAGAAAAATACACTGTCTTTGCTGAGCAAGGCAAACATATCGGTATGCAGAGAAACAAACCAGTCTCTTGTGTTTTACTTCCTTAACACATCCACTGAAACACTCTGTGTCTTTAAAAGGCTGATAGACAAAGAATTCTGTGGTCACTGCAAATGAATGCTTACAGCCGCTTTATAATCACTTTAAAAGTGCAGGTACTACTTTTTAAATTTTGTTTCTCTCTTATTCACAGTATCTTATCATGGGACTTTGTGCATATTATAACACAACGAACATTTGTTAGTTTTTTAAAAACTCATCAAAAACATTATCTAGGGAAGGATTTTCTATTTAAAGAATTAGATGACTCAGGAGTTGGGGGGGTGGGTATAGGGGGGTAATTGGTGATGGATGGAGCCTTGACTTGGGGTGGTGAACACACAATACATTGTACAGATGATGTATTGTGGAATGTATACCTAAAACCTGCGTAATTTCGTTAACCAGTGTCATGCCAACAAATTCAATTAAAAGAATAAAAAAGAATGTTCAATGACCTAACACATTAGATAATTTTATGCCCAGCACCTGACACATAAACACATTGCTATCACAAACCTGGCCCTTTTTATAGCCAAGCCCTTACAGAATAATATTTTTCCAATAAGCTCAAAGTGACACTGTCTGGTGCTTTTGGCTCTTCTGGGAATTAATGTTTGATATAAAAGCCTTTATTTCTGTGAAAGGTGAGAACTTGGTACTTATGTAAAGCTGACTAAGTCATCTGGTGAAACGGACTTCATTTTGAGAACTAAAAGTTCTGAATGTACAGACTGGATGGCTCTGATAAAAACACAGTTCCATCGTCGATGGAGCTGATGATAAATTAATTTAGACCTTGACCCATTTCGTCTACAGAAGAGCTGGAGGAATCTGTTACTAGGCTTTTTTGCCCAAGATCTTCACATGGCTCACTCCCTTAACTTCCTGAATTTTCTACTCAGATGTCACCTCGGTGTGGTCTTTCCTGACCACCCTATTTTAAATTTCGACTCTTCCTTCCCTTACCAGCATGCCCAACACTCCTTTCCAGCCTTCTATTTCCCCACAGTACTTATCTGACACAATTAAAAAAATATATTGTCATTTTTATTTATTTTGATAATAAATTTTTTATCTTTTAAAAAAAATTACTTTATTGTTATTCAATTATAGTTGTCTGCATTTTCTCCCCACCCCTCCCCCCAACCCCAGCCAAGCCCACCTCCCTCCCTTGCTTCCACCCTCCCCCTTGGTTTTGTCCATGAGTCCTTTATAGTAGTTCCTGAAAACCCTTCTCCCCACTGTCCCCTCCCTGCTCCCTTCTGGCTATTGTTAGATTGTTCTTAATTTCAATGTCTCTGGTTATATTGTTTGCTTTTTTCTTTTGTTGATTATGTTCCAGTTAAAGGTGAGATCATATGGTATTTGTCTCTCACCACCTGGCTTATTTCACTTAGCATAATGCTCTCCAGTTCCATCCATGCTGTCATAAAGGGTAGGAGCTCCTTCTTTCTCTCTACTGCATAGAATTCTATTGTGTAAATGTATCATAGTTTTTGGACCCACTCATTTGCTGATGGGCACTTAGGTTGCTTCCAGCACTTGGCTGTTGTAAATTGTGCTGCTATGAACATTGGGGTGCATAGGTTCTTTTGGATTGGTGTTTCAGAGCTCTTAGGGTATAATCCCAGCAGTGGAATTGCTGGGTCAAAAGGCAGTTCCATTTTTAGATTTCTGAGGAAATTCCATACTGTTTTCCACAGTGGCACCAGTCTACATTCCCACCACCAGCACACTAGGGTTCCTTTTTCTCTGCATCCTCTCCAACACTTGTTTGTTGATTTGTTTATGATGACCATTCTGACTGATGTGAGGCGGTAGTTCATTATGGTTTTAATTTGCATCTTTCTGATGGCTAGTGATGCTGAGCATCTTTTCATATGTCTCTGGACCCCTCTGTATGTCTTCCTTGGAGAAGTGTCTGTTCAAGTCTTTTGCCCATTTTTTAATTGGATTGTTTGTCTTCCTGGAGTGGAGTCATGTGAGCACTTTATATATTTTGGAGACCAAACCCTTGTACAAGGTATCATTGGCAAATATGTTTCCCCATATAGTTGGTTCTCTTTTCATTTTAATGCTATTTTCTTTAGCCATGCAGAAGCCTTTTAATTTGATGAGGTCCCATTTGTTTATTCTTTCCTTTATCTCCCTTGCTTAAGGGACATATCAGTGAAGATGTTGCTGTGTGGAATGTCTGAGATTTTCCTGCCAATGTTCTCCTCTAGGACTTTTATGATACCATATATGTTTTGATTATTGGTTTGCAGTTTCTCTTTAGCATCTCAAAGGGAAGCTCCACGAGCACAGAGATTTTTTTTTGTCTGTCTTGTTCTTTGTCATATCCCCAACACCTGGTACATAGTAAGTGCTCAATAAATCTCTGTTGACACACAAGCTAAGGCAACACCGGTTTGAAGGTTTCTGAGTATGGGTATTTCCAACTCTCTTGATGGTTTAAAAAGCCATTTCACATCAATTATTTTATTTGGTTATTCTTAAAACAACAGCGTGTTTTAAGAAAGGATGATTATTATCCCAATTCAGCAAATGAGGAAACAGGGCCTCAGAGAGTTTCTCTGAATTGTGTAGTATCAAGAGGCTAGCAAGTGGTAGACTTCAGCCTCGATCTCAGATCGGTTACATCCCATGGCCCAGGTGGTGAGTCTGTCCAGCCAGAAGAATCTGTATTTAAGAATGGCCAGTTGGGTCTCAGGGCAATGGATTCTGAAAGGAAAATGAGAACAGAATTTGGATACAACATGTACACTCTTGATACATGAGACCACCCATCACATGTAGCGCTCAAGGACATGAAACCTGACTTCTCGGTTGAGCCTTACGTGTAGGAGAGCGGTCCGTGTTGACAGCATGTGACATCCACCTCCAAGAGACTCCATGAGCCCCTCCCTACACTGCAGCTGCGTGTCGTACCTGCTCATTGCACTTCAGGCCTTTCTCCTGCTTGGCATTTTATTTCATGCTGTGCTGTGGGTAGGATGGCAGTATGTATAATGGTTCAAGGTCACAGACTAGAAACAGGTGGAACCAGATAGAACTTAAAGGTGTTAGTGGTTCGGAGATTTATTGTTGTTGTTTGTTGTTTTTGTGGAGGGGCATTCCTGTCTCCTCGTCTATAAAATTAGCCTAATGGTACCAAGTTCTGGTAAACAAATTAGATTACACAGTAAAGCATTCATCTCTGCCTTGGGTATTATTATTGTTTTTCTCCTGTATCTCTTCTACTAGATCATAAGATCATAGAAAGTAAAGCCCTTTACTGGCTTTTTTTAAAGTTTGCTAGGGCTGCTGTAACAAAGTGCCGTAAACTGGGTGATGTATGTCTCACAGTTCCGGAGGCTAGAAGTCCGAGATCACCAAGTTGGCAGAGTTGGTTCCTTCTGAGGATTCTGAGGAAGAACCTTTCCCATGACTCCTCCCTAGTTTCTGGGGGTTTGCTGGCAATCTTTGATGTTCCTTGGCCCATAGTAGCATCACCCCAATCTTTGCCTCATCTTCACATGGCATTCTCCCTGTATGGGAGTCTTCCTCGAAACTTCCCCTTTCTGTAAGGATGCCAGTCATACTGTATTAGGTGCCCCCTTTACTTCAGTGTGGCCTCATTGAATTAATCACATCTGCATAAACCTATTTCCCAATATGGTCCCATTCTGAGGTATTGAGGGTTAGGTATTCAACCTATGAATTTAGGGGAGCACAATTCTACAGCTAACAACATGGGCCTTGCCGCCTTTGTTGAAGTTACTTGCACATACTGTCAGGGCGTTGCTGCTGAATCCATTACATACAGTTAAAGAGTACGCCTCTAGAAGGTTTAGAAATGGGGCCATTTTTCAGCAAATCAGTGTCCTTTTGAAAATTCCCTCTCCCTGCAAGGCTTAGAAGAAGAAGAAAGTTCCCTCCAGCGAGTGCCTCTCTGGGCTTTGTGATAGGTCTTTGGATCGGGGAGATACACGTGTCGGTGAATGTTTTGTTCAGGATTTTCCAAGCAGGTTTTTAATGGGTAGATATCAGTAATACCTTTATTTTGTGGGTAAGGTCTTAGATGTGTTATTTAACATTTTAAATGTTTATTTCTCTAAAAACCTGTGTAACTCAGCGTTCTTTACAAAATTTCCGCGCAAATATTTATCTTATAGGTATGTATTAACAACGATGTGTTAATTAAAATGGACAATTTTCCTTAAAACTGTTTTATATTTTTTCTGATATGTACACAGTGTGGTTTTACAGTAATGAGGTTGATTCCATAGTCTATACATGTGCATATGGAGTACGACATTTCAATGAAAATTCACACTTAAAATATTTAATATCTAAGTTGTAATGCTATACTTTATACATCCATATTTTTTAAATTACTATTTATTTCACAAATTACTTGCTTAGTACAGTGAGAACTTTCGGAGTTGCTTTTCAGGCTATATATTTTTAATTATTTGGGCATTTAAGTATGTATGTACAGTGCTCCTCTCAATTGTGGTGCTGGAGTTTTGAGTTGATGTAAGTCTCAGGATTTTTTGTAATGGGAATAGGACTATCCATAGAGCTTGAGAAAATGTAGATGGTTTGTCAATATTTGTTGAATGAATGAATATATGAATGAATGTATGGGGTAGGAAATGAAGTCATTTATTTTAAACTCCACTTGAGCCAATAAAATCAGTAGTCTACGGTGAATATAAGGCTTAAGAATAGAGGTAATATACTTTAAAAAAACTGTGAAAGCAAGTTATAATTTTTTAGATCTTTTTATTTGTATAAGTTGGATTTTTTGTGACATTTTGACTGTCCCCAACATCTTCTACGTTGTGACTGCTGATTCCAAGCCGTCCACAAGGAAAGGGGCCTCCCAGCCAGGCAGGCTGAGAGCGGAGAGAGTGAGCGCACATTTGCATAGGGCAGGAAGGGCGCTACAACATCTGGCGGCAGTAGCCTACTGGGTCCATTTGTTAGTGCTCATTAAATTCACATTAATGCATGAGCTGCTCTGAGTGTGTAAATGCCATGTGGTTGGTTGCTTTCTCTGAGGCCAATGACAATGACTTTTGGGGGCCCTACCTCTGGTGGTTTACTTGCCAATGGCATTTGACCTGGGGTCAGACCTGTATTTAACCCTTTCCTGTAGGTCAAAAACAAATTAATTTGGTGAGAATTAAATTGGAAATGAGTCGTCTGTACAGCAGGTGTCCCCTGTGGAGAATGTGCCCCAGGTGGAAACATTTTAAAATCTGTTCCTGGGCCATCTCTGAAGAAGCTTCAGAGGTCAGAGAGGCAATTCCAAGGCATCCCATGTGGTAAAGGCCTGGAGGTGGATGGAGCAGGTGCTGACTCAGGGCAGTTTTCCTGGCAACTTGGGGGGACTTTCAAAGAGGCCCCTTTTGGAGATAATTTATTTATATATTCATGAACATATATCTTGGGCATTCATTGTGGACTGATTTACTTAGAAGTTGCCCTAAATGATTAGAACTTTACCCTTTGCCCCTACCTCCCACCATCAACCAAAGACTTTGATTTGAAGGAAAGGTAATAATGCATTTTTCTCTTTCTTATTTTCTAGAGGATGAAGAAGATGAGGAAATGGTGGAGCCTAAAACTGGCCATGATTCAGAACTGGAAAATCAAGACAAAAAGCAGGAAGTGAAGGAAGGTATGGTGTGGGAGATATATTGAGTCATTATTTTAGTTATTTATTTTATCAACATAAAGGACTCTATAGGTAAGTAAAAAATTAAATGTATCCCCCCTCCGTGGAAGGTTTTCAATGATTGTTCAATACCTTACATTTAGCAACACAAACTTTAATCTCCCACGCAAGAGTCAGTTGTATTTTTGAATGATAAAAGCAAGTAAAATGCCAACCATCCACCGTTCCAGCAACAAGTCATTGATTCTAGTAAAATTATTACTGAATAGTGATAAAGTAAGACAGTTGTTATCAACTGTTGCATTATCTATGTCACCGTATTGTATATTCCCAATGATAACAGTAATAAGACAGCAAAAAAGAAAAGATAAGAAAGAAGAAAAAAGGAAGCAAAAGAAAAAAAATTGTCACGGGATGCAAAGTGCAGCTTGGAGAGTATAGTCAGCAGTACTGTAATAACTGGGTACGGTGTCAGATGGGTACCTGACTTATCAGGGTGGCCACTGCGTAAGGTATGTAAATGTCTAATCAGTGTCCTACACCCAAAACTAATATCATGTTGTATGTCAACTGTAGTTGAAAAATTAAAAAATTGTAAGAAGGATAAAGGAAGGGTAAGACAATATACTACAGGTGATGTTTCCCTGAAAATCTAATTTATATCCCCCTGAGATTCTCAGCTTTGGAGACAAAAGAGAATTTTGAAATTGTAATTCTTGCTGAGCAGTGGAGTGTTCCTAAGAACAGAGTGTGGATTAAAAAGATTTTTCCATATTTCTTATTAAGTGTCCCAAATATAGACCAACATCTCTTATTAGAAGCCCATTTGATTTGAAACTTTATGCCTGTCACACACGGTGTATGTGACGTGGCTGCCACTGGGGACTTCTGTAGGGAGGTTGACCCACATGTGGGCCGCGTGTACCCATCTCAGCCGGCTCAGGCACTGAGGTTGATTACTCTCAAGTTCTCGGGGACAACTAAGGGCCGGGAGTGGATGCGGCATCTTTAACAGAAGACACGAGAGTTACTTTTCCTGAGATTCTAAATGGATTTGATTGAAGAGATTTCACATTTAAACTTCTGCTAACAACATATTTTTTTTAAGCTGGTGAATAAAATATCATTGACACAGGTATAGCATGAGACAAAATAAGTCAGGATTTATTAAAACACCCTCTTTTTGCTTTTGCAAAATATCCTTAAACTATACTGTGTGATAAGGAACCAGAGTATGTTTCGTGCATCCTGGCACCGATCACCCCCACCCCAACCCGAAATCCCAATCTCCAAATTGTCTTCTCTGGCAAAGCATTGCAACCTCCTCCTTCACTTCTGAGCAAAAACACCCTCCAATTTCAACTGTTACTCATGCTTCATGGAATTGATTAAAGTCCTGTTCGAAGTCAAAAAGAAGTTTGAAAACACATTTTCTGTTACTGCTGCCCCGTGTGCCTTCGTTTCTATTAATGGCTTCTCTGCAAATTAACACGTAATGGGTTAAAAGCATGTTTATGTTGGCATCAAACTCTCCCTGGCTTTTTTTTCAAAGCAAGACACTATTTTGCCAACTTCTGAAAGAATCTCTAGCAGATATAATCGTGGCGCCATTCACACGGCTGCATCGTCGTTAGGGCTGTGTCAGCACTTCCATTATGAACTCTGAGTTTCAGGGATTTATTACCCAGCCATAAAAATTTGCTCTGGGCTGAAACTTGACATCCATGGTTTCAAACCAGGGAACACATTTTTGAGCAATCTGGCCTATTTTGGAGTCAAAAAAAAAAAGTGGCATGGGGAGATGGGAAAAAAATAGTGCTCACTAGCTTTTGACATTTTTGCCCATGTGACATCAAAATGCATTAAGCAGTAAAGAAATAGGGGTTTGATTTATTACTGTTTTCACTCGTTTTTTCCACAACAGAGTAGAGAAAACAGCAGGTATGTTTGAGCTTTTAATCAAAATTTAGGGAGTGTGTGTATGTGAGTGTCTTCATAGTGTCATGTTTGGAGATTTAACAACAGAAGCAGAAACCTAACTCTTGTAAATACACATTAACTCATAAAGCTCACATTAACTTCAGAGAAGGGCATCCTTCTTTATTAGTCTGGTTCTTGTTTGTGAACTGACTTCACTGTAAAATTTCCCTAAGAGCCACTCTCGCTATTGAATCTGATTATAAATTTAAGCTATGTGGGCTTGCTTATTTATTTTTATCTTTTAGTTATATTCTTGAAAAATATTGAAAGATGTCATTTTTATATTGACATTTAAAGCTACATCATTGAAACAGGGCAAGACATTTCTGAAGTGGATATTTTAAAAATAACTTTTAACCTAAAAATAATATTGTTGAGGTGCTCAATATAAATTGTGAATTTCATAATGAATTTTACATTTTTTTAAATCCTCACCCAAGGATTTTTTTTTCATTGCTTTTAGAAAGAGGAAGGGAAAGAGAGGGAGAAAGGGAGAAAGAAAAACACAGATGTGAGAGAGAAACATCGGTCGGTTGCCTTCTTATACGTGCCTCAACTGGGGATCAAACCTGCAACCTGGGCATGTGCCCTGACCAGGAATCAAACCCATGACCTTTTGGTCTATGGGATGATGCTCCAACCAACTGATCCACACCAGCCAGGGCAATTTTACCTTTTTAGAGAGAAAAAAAAATCAAGAACCCAAGAAACCAAAAGATATACTGTATAACAAATAGAGTAAATTAAAAAGAAACTGAAAAAGTATACCTTAAGGTCAATAAAACTCAAAGCAAAGAAAATAGGAGACACTTATCATGAAAGACATAAAAAATTATTTTCATGGATAAAAACAAGATAAATTAACATTTCTATAATAAGTAGAAAAAAAGTAAACCCTGAAATAAAATTTATACCAGATTTTAATTTTTTGAGGATATGAATTCATAGAATTAGGCAGAATGTAAACTTTGAACTTCATGAATGCAGCACATTGTTTTCATACTTGTCATTCAAGCTCAATGTAACTGTTAGGTAAATTTTGCTAAGTTTTAAGTTCGTTATGTCATTTGGCCCATATGTAATTCACATGTTATACTTTTCATAAATAATCTTTATTTTGTTTTAAAAAAGGTCACTTTAAATGCAGAAAATATTGTTAGCTCTTGACAGAAATACTAAATATTTTCTTGCAAAAACAAACAACTCAGGTGCTATAATAGCATTTTCTGCTTAACATAAAAAATCAAATATTATCAACAAACATATTTTGCTCTGATGTGCCTTTGCTATTAAATTAATCTTGCCCCTTTTTTGCAGTGAACATGTTTTAAAAATTCATTAGGGTTCAGCAATAGGGAAAAGCTGTAGAAACAGATATTTCAGGGAGAATTTGGGGTCTATCCTGGGATAATACAATCCTGATTCTTATTGTTTATGCTCGTACTTTGAACCTTGCGGATTACATTACTCAACCAACTGTCCTTCATGAAGTAGGATGTCTGGAGAGGTTTCCTCTGTGAATTCAGCTTTTGATTGTGGTTCTTGGATGCTCCATTCTATTTTCATTATATTGTAACAACATTTACCAATTTAAGGATTTTTAAATATGGGAGGTTTCGGTTTTTATCAGAAATAACTGTGGTCCTATTTAACTCCTAAATTGAATGTTGTTTACAACTTTAAAAAAGTACTTGTCCGTACATGCATCTTATTATTTTGTGCTAACAAATCTTGTCATTTGATCCCTCTTGGACATCAAAGCTTAATATAAAATATATCATTTGTTTTGTTTCAGTAGCAAGTTAATTTCAAGCCAAATATTGTTTTGGCAAATAGAATATTTGGAGAGGCTACTGCTTCATCTACCTGAACTTGGTCTTTGCAAGTACACTTTGATCAGCCATTTCTGTTTCTCTCGGAGAAGGTGTATGTCTTGAAAACTGAGATCAAAGTCACAATAAGCTACAGGGAAGAAAAAATTATAGAAAATTACACGGATGCTATTTTTTATTCAAGGTAATGGACCTGTAAGGATAGATACAGGTGAAATAGAAGTAGCTGAAAAAGATAAACAGAGAATAGAAAGGGTTTTTTTATATTATAAAAAGTAGAATACAGGGAAAAACAAATTCCTAATTCTCTGCTTAATTTCAAGTATGTCTCATGTCATCCATTAATAGTGAACAAGGCTGAATGAGACTTTTAAAATAAGACATTTTTCTTGGCCCTATAGTATCCTTGTTTAGTGAAGTTTATTTATTTATGTAACAGTACTAACCTAATCAAAATAACCCTAACATTTTGTAGGGTTTTCTTTTTTCTTTCTTTCTTTTTTTTTTTGCCGAGTTACATTTACTAGTTTTACTGTTTTCTTGAACTTACATAAGGGTGAAAAATTCAAATGCATATTAATATATGGGTGTTTTAAAAAGTAGATGAATAAATTGCTACTTAATGATTAATTAAGTATCATTACCTGATTTTATAGATAGAAATGTTGCTCAGAGAGCTTTAATTCATTAAAGAATCAACCTAATATACAGCACAGGAAATGCTGGATTCCAGGTCGCTTTTGTGGAGTTCTTTTTATTTACAGTCCACACGTTGCCTGTTCCTCTATTTTGCAAACCAGTGTCTGGCAGTGCTGCTCAGCAGAAGGTGATGGGGGTTCTCGGAGACTCCCACTACACATTGGCATGTTTTGGGCTCTGGGGATTTCAGCAGCAAATAAATACTTCCTACTATATTTAGAAACTATGGGGTGGGCTGTTTTTGGAGAAAACCTTCTGCTATAGTGATGAATCATTTTTTGTTATGATATTACCTGGAGACTGTTTCTCAAGGTGTGAACCAACTAATCAGAATCATTCTAGTTTCTTGTACAAATGCAGATTTTGGAGTCCCTCCAGACCTCCTGCATTGTGGTCTGGATGGGAAGGGGGAGGAGGGGAGGGGGGGACATTACGAACATTGAAAGTTTGAGATCCCTGCCATGGCTCTGCAGAAGAGCTTTGAGGCAATTCCCATTTCTCAGGGCAGCGGCTCTGAGATAACAGTAATAGAATCAAATAACATACGTAAAACATTATGTTCCAGGTCTGTACCTGAAAGATTCTTCTGACCATGTGGCCCTATTGACGTGGGTCCTGGTTCTATGGGGACTGTGTTTGGGGAAAACCTGTGGGTGAATGACTCCACTGGGGACCCCACCTGTAATTGTAATGTGCTCTGTAGCTTACACTCCAGGCACTTCGGGTCCTTCTGAAAGAGTCATCAATCAAGCGAGTGTCAAGTATGGAAGGCTCTCCACTGGGAGGGTCTAACAGGGGTTCCTGAAGAGCCACAAAGATTCAGCTGACAGTTTCTGCCCTTGAGGGTTTCTCAGTGTGGGGGAGTTCCTAATCCTTTCTCCATGTTTTGGGTAAACCCTGCTACTGAAGATAGATACAGTTCCTGCAACACAACGGTGACTCTGAAGTGAACTTTCTTTCAGACTGTATGACATACTGCTGGTTATTTAACCTTTCTTTGCCTCATTTTGCAGCTTTAAAATTAGTTGGATAAGATTAATCATGCTGGAAAAGTAAGGCATAAAAACAGGTGCGAAGTGTTTTACAGAAGTATGTATTTGTTCCATGTGTCTGTTTAAAAACAGAAGGTATTTTGGGTGAAAGCAGATTTTGAAGGACGTTTCAGATTTTGAGCGGAATCCACATAACAGTCAGTCAGCTCTATCAACGCACCATCTAAAATAAAATGAATAGAAAGAGCAAAGGTACTATGTGGATCACAGTATAGACAGTTCTTAATCATTTAGCATGCTCAGCTTTACAAGAGTATCTAATACACACAGCTCTAGATTTCTCCATTATGCACAATTTCACCTCTGTTTAAGGTTTAGTTCTAAAAAAGTTACGGTATTCAAAACTGATTGCTAAAAACCCACCACTCTATTTTCATTTGTAATCTTTCAACTTTTCCAAACAGTAATTAGGCCAGATATGAAATCTTTTTGTAAAATTGGCCATGGAGACTATCTGTAAAACCTGTGATGTGAATTTGGGAGTCATTTAGATTTAAATGGCTCATCTCACTGTGTCTTATCTCCCCTTTGATAAGCTGTCTCTTTCAAGAGTCATTCCTCTTGAGGTGTTTTTAATTGTCCTTTTTTTCTTTCCTAACAATCTCTCTTACATAAAAAGCCCCTCCAAGGGAGCTGACGGAGGAAGAGAAACAGCAGATCCTTCATTCAGAGGAATTTCTCATCTTTTTCGATCGGACCATACGGGTCATTGAAAGAGCACTGGCGGAAGACTCGGACATCTTCTTCGACTATAGCGGTCGGGAGTTAGAAGAAAAAGATGGGTTAGTTTCTTGTGCGCTTTAAAAAAAAACCTGCGATAAGTCTATTGATTCTAAAGTTGCGTTTGTATTGACTCGGCAAATCCCATACCTAACAAATCAGAGGAGGATGAAATTCCAGCGATGATCTTGCTAAACAGCTTTGACTAAGGGCTTTGGTTATAACTTCTGGCTTAGTGTTTCCCTGTAATTATCGTGTGCTTCTGTGAAATGCTTTTGAACTTGATATCTGGGGAACAGTCCAGGTGGCAGAGTCATGGACACTGTCTTCTGAGAAAACATTCTCATAAGCAGCAAAAGGAGATTTGCGTTATATCCAGTAGGTCTGTTTTTGTGTCTAAGCAAACAGGAAACTGAAGGAAGTAAACATGAGATATAGAGACCTTCACTAATGTGGGTGACAGTGAACAGAAACGGGAAACTTCTTCCTCTTTTGACACCATAATATTATGTGTCTGTGACTTTTAGGAAACCCAGATACAGGGATATGCTTACAGATAAACAAAAAGCTAAAAAACACTACAAATAAATAAAGATTAAAAAATAAAAATCAATTTAAAAAACCCCAAAAAGCTAATCAATAGAAACAAATGGTCCCAAATGACTTTGTCTGTGATGGCAACATATATGTCATAAAAGGCTGTGGCTGCCAACTACCTTCATGGGGATAGTAGGAGGCACTTTATGAGCTTCGTAAGAAATAGAAATAGCTGGTCTGTAGTCACCAATTTCCTTATGCCGAGAACAATATGAAAAGGTGAGATGACCTGCCTTTGTCATCAGACCTGGCTCTTTGCTATTTCTAAAATTCAAATACCTTCTTAAAGGACAACCTATCATCATTGAAGACACTCAAAGGAATATATATAACAGAGGCTCCAAAAACAGCTTCGGAAGGGAGTTCTGAAACTATTCTAACAGTTGACAGCGTCCCGAGCCTACTTCAAACAGACAAGAGTCTTTTCAATATACATGTTATGAGATGTTTGTTTTCTTTTTAAAAGGCCTACTCTCCGGCTTCATCGATTTTCTAAGTCCTATTTCCTTTTGGGTGCCAGGCCCAATGTTATTCTGGCTTCCTGACAGTTCCTTGGGTGCATGCATCTCTTGCCTGAGTTTGCAATGGTGCAGGTGTAGAAGGGTTCACAGAAAGGAAAAAAAAAACCCAAAACCTCCAAATAAATCAGCTGATTAGAGCCTAAGTAAATAATCTGAAGCCAGGTCACTTGATATGAACAAGAGCTACATAAACAGGTGAAGCAGGATGCATGCGAATGGAATAAAGCAAATGAATAGAAAAAAAGGGGAGTGTGGAGGATTCCTAAACTGAAGCCCAAGAAAATTAGGCAGCTTTTTATGGTACAAAAGCTGCTGGCAGAAAGCAAGCATTCCTCAGTTTAAACACTCTGCCTTACGGAGCAAGGGCATGACCTGTGCAGAGGTCTTCAGGGAAGGTTTTGAGACCAGCTGAGTGTCGGCCACGTTAACACTGGCCACAGTGTAATTCTAGACCCAGATGCTGCTTTAGTCTATGTTAAACATCCAGTCCACTCGGCGACTCCCCCACTCACCACCATGTCTTTCTCATGGTTGAGCTTATCACTTGCTGTTGAGCAGGGAGGCAACCGGTACTGTCAATCAGAAGTTACTGGTAAAGAGAAGCACGTATATCATCTCTGGTCAAAGGCTAGGTAAGGGGGCCTTGCTGTCAAAGAATCTCCCAGTGTGCTGTGCTCCCTTGACAGCTGGGAAATTTCTAGTAACTCTGCTTCCAGGGAGAACTCATTAAGAGGAGGAGAATCCTTTAGGACTGGCCAAGATGAGAACCTGAAACAAGCTGGGCATTGCACAGCAGGCTTGGAACAACACGTGGAAACCTTTTCTGGGCCAGGTTAGAGAGAGCTTTTCATGAAGGAGACCTTCGATAGTTTATTTATTTGTGATCAGAGTTTGCTATCTAAATGGTTGCTTTGGCTTCAGGGAGTGCCCTGCTTTGGCCATTTCATTCTTTTGGTATTAGCAGAAGCGATAAAGCCCCATTCTGAAGCACCCTACTTATCTTTCATATTTAACCCCCCGCCCCCAGGGATGTCCAGGCTGGAGCCAACCTTTCTTTCAATCGTCAGTTCTATGATGAGCATTGGTCCAAGCACCGCGTGGTCACATGTATGGACTGGTCTCTCCAGGTAAGATTATTTCTGGGGTGGGACAAACTGGGCTTCTGTTCTCATGGCATTTATATAAAAAACATTTTTAAAGATAAGAAAGAGTTGTTCCACTTCTGTGGATATGTTCCCTAACCTCCAAAATTTTTTCTATGCTTGTTTCTTATTTTACTGAGGTTTCCGTTTAACTTTTACACTCTGTTATTCACATGCATTGGGCACATACTGTGCACTAGGCACTAGACCAGGACCCACGCCCCTCAGTCTATGAAGCTTCTCCCCTTAAGGTCACCAATGATTTCTTATTTCTCAAAACCTGTGGAAATTTAGGCCTTCATTTGCCCTGAATTTTCTCTGTCATCAGTCTAGTTGACTTCCCCATACTTCTAAAAACAGTATCCTTCCACTGAGCTCCGCAGCTCTACTCTCTTCTAGTTCTCAGACTTCCCTAAGACTTCTTTGATCTCTTCTACCTTGTGGTCCACATGGTCATGCCTTCAGCCTCTACTCTTCTTCTGAACATGGTCTCCATGGGAGATTTCTTCTGCCGATCTGGATTCAGCCACCAGTGGACAACCGTTTTTATCTCCCACCCAATATCCTCCTGAATTCCACTTTACACACCAGACAGATCCTCTCAGGTGTCCCATAGAATCTCAAACGTATCCTTAACTCATTATTTCCACAAATTCTGAATCCTTTTTGGCCTGCTACCTTCTCTCTGTATTAAAGCCACACCCAAGGGCCAAAACAAAACTTTCATCATTAACAGTAGCAACTTCTTCTCCCTTATCTCTCAGACCCACTCTGTCACCAGAACTGTCCATTTCTCTACTCACGTATGCCTTACCTTACACCTGTGAAATTGCTAACCTTCTATTCTATGCTTGTCCACCCATAGTTCTCCTTCTGAACATCTAACCAAATACAGTTGACCCTTGAGCAATGAAGGGGGTAAGGGCACCATCATCCCCCCCTACCCCCAACCACCTCACACAGTTGAAGATCTGAGTATAACCTTGACTTCCCAATTGTCCCTAAGGTATCTGCGGGGTATCTGCAAGCACCCCCTAAAAGATGGTGTAGAACAATGCACACAAGTCAGCCCTCCACTTCCATGGATTCCCAACCATGGATTCAAAAGCTAGGCATATGGGGGGCTGGCTACATATTTATTGGAAAAAATTAGCCTATAAAGTGCACTCGTTCAGTTCAAACCCATGTTGCTCCAGGTTCAACTGTAATCTTTCTAAATTGCAAATCTGAATACTTCACTCCCCTTGATCAAAACCCCCCATTATCAGTGGGGAGTTTCCCCCACTTTTCCCCATAGAAAAGTATCTAAACCCCTGAGTGTGGCCTTCAGAGCATACGCAGACAAATTTACCCAAAGCCGATTTGCTGAGTAGCCAACTCAACTACTTGTCATCTCATCCAGAGGGAAGCAGATACATTATGTGCGCACAGACACACAGGCTAGTGTGGTCTGGGCAGAATTTGAACCCAGATGATTTCTGATGACCACGTTTTATTCCCTCCTGCAATGACAGTGACATCATAGCAATGAGGGGAGTAGGAGTGACGAGTGCTAGCCATTTAGGTACAACACAGTTTCTGCTTTCTTGTAGTCTGTGCTTTTATTAGGAATAATAGTCACGGCTAGCTTTTAGTTTGTTTCTTATATGCTAAGCACTATGCCAACTGCTCTGATGGCATTATCCTATTTCATATGAGGTGGCCACTCTCACTGTCTCCATGTTATAGCTGAGGAAACTGAAGCTCAGAGAAACTAAGTAATTCGCTAGGTCACCCAGCTAGGATATGGTAGAGCAGGGATTTGAACACAAGCCTTTTAGCACTTCAGGGCATACGCTCTTCAGCACTGCCTCCCATGAAGGGCTTATGAATCTGGAACCAAGGATGGTGATGATGTGGGGCAGGTAGCAACTGCTTGCAGAGTTCATTGGAGGTTGGGATCTGTTTCTGGTCAGACAAGACTTCTCAGAAGACTGGGATTTAAGCAAATGAAGGGAGAGAAGAGGCTGTTCTATGCAGAGAGTAAAACAGATAACGTGAAGAGCCCCATGTAGCTATACTGGAGGGTAGGAGAACTGAAGAGGAGAGTAATCCCCCACAACTGGACTGTCATCAGCCACCGAGTGGGTCAGTGTTCTTTGCTCTTGAATCTCCTTTTACATCCAAACAGCAGGGCAGGCAGCGCATAATCGTGCAGAGACTAACACAAGCAGGGTTTGTCCGGCCACTTCCCACCGGTGTGTGGGTGGTCTGTGAGCACGCTCTCGGGTGTGTGCACAGAAATCAGATCCAAGCCTGAGGAAACACTTTGCTTGGCTTGTTCACTTGTTCAGAGTCTGGAAATTACACAGGAATCTTATCAGACACATTCCTCAAAGGCAACTTCTCCTTGCTCCTGGGTCGGCTGGCAGCGCTCCCTAGACAGGCTGCAGGGCCAGCATCAGCGGCGGTCCCTCCCGGCCTCAGCTGTGATGAGCATCTTGCTCGTGGATGCATTTGCTTCCACACAGCGTTCTGTGCGGTGTTTTTGTTGCAGGAAGTGAAACTGTAAAGGGCATGAGATCCACCATGGACAGACCACATTAATTTTTCCCCTTTTTTGTGTGAGCTGTTCATCTACACTGTGGGGAAGAGGGTTTGCAATTCTGAAAAACTGTATTTTACACAGAGAACGAGAAAAAGGAATTAGAACCTTCAGCTCCTACATGGTGATGCTTTTGTGGGGTTCAGAGGACCACATTGATAAGCATGTGAGGTGAAGACACTTCCCGAGTGGATCTAGATGCAATCCAGTGACATTAACAAAGAAGGATAGAAACACAGTCTTGCATTGTAGTAGGGTCACATGTGCCAGGATGGTAGCCTGAGTGGAATAGAAAGGAATAGAAAGGAGAAAACCTCATAGCAGCAAAACAATGTTATTCGAGGACCTGCTGTATGAGGTTTCTGTACAGCTGTGCTGTGATCTCCCGTGCTTCCTGAATAAGAACACTTTAAGTTTGCAATGTTTGCAAAATATCCACCATACATTATTTCCTGAAAGAAATTTGGGCACTTGGGGAATTACATCAGCTTTGGCATTCTGAACATTGTGTAACAGAGACGGCCAATGATACTATCCACACCATACATGACAGGTTTCCAGACTGGTACGAAGCCAGACTCATGGTCTTACCCCACCATGTTATACTCCTTTCACATGTAACTTGCACTCTCCAACCTTTCAGTAATCATGATACAAACTACAGAAATTCTTGACAGCTTTTTGAGTTGCCAAATCCAATTAAATTTACAGTAGCAAGAAGACTCCCGCTGACACCAATTCTGTTCCACCAACATGTGGATTTGACACCTACCGTACGCCATGCCTTCTACTTCTTGCTTATTTAGGAAATAGCTTCCTAACTGTTCTTCCTGCCTCAAGTTTGCACACTTCTGAGTCATCATAAGTACTTTCCCCCCCAGATTAATGCTTATAAAGATTACTTATATGCTCTCAATATCACCTTGGGCATGTTGCCTGACTTCTCTTGGCTTAAGTTTCCCCATTCATAAAATGATGATCATAATACTTAGCTCACATGCCCACTGTGACAATTGAATGAATGAATGTATAATATTTAAAGCACTTAGAATTTTAAAAATGTCTAGTACATAAAAAGTACTCAATAAATGTGACAGTGGGAGGAGTATTAGAGCAGAAGTATAAATAGTTGCAAAGTATGACTCCCGCCACCCCTGGAGTAAAGTATAACCACTAGCCTACACTCCGTAACTTCTAAGAGGAAGCCCTGAGACATCTTCAATCCTCTCCTCTTTTTCACCTCTCACACACTCTGGCTCCCAGCCTAATGCTACAATCTGAGGTCTCCTGAGCCTATTCTTCTTCACTGCATTAGTTAAGAAAACTTTACCTTTCGCTAGCTGAAGCAAAAGAGGGAACTTATTGGAGAGCCACTCGGGTATGTAGGGAGTCCATGGAAAAGATGAAGAACTGGGTGCGACTCGGGAAGAGTAGAAATCTGCACAGCCTGAGGGACCTCACCAATAAAATGCTGTCACACCCTGACTCATGTACCAGCCCCCGGGTTCTGTGTCTCAGTTCCAAAATCAGCTTAGAGAATGTGATTTGCCCCGTTGGGTGTATCAACCCTGCAATGAATGAATTGTCCCTGGGAAGTTAGACAGCTGTTTACTGAAGTTATCTCCAAACATGGGGAATCACTGTGAGCCAGCAGACACCCGAGAGAAGTCCCCTGCCCCCATCTTGGTAGCCTCGTTCATGCTGACCTGTTCCTTCTCTCCTACTAACCTGCCCATTGGGCAAAGCCCAACTCAAGTCTTTCTTCTCAGAATTTCTTTCCAGTTCCTCTCCCTGCCACACTCCACCCCAAATAAAGTGGTTATTTTATTTTATCCTCTGTACTCGTACAGAAAATCCTGCTTACAACCCCATCTTAGCACACAGCATGTTCTGCTTTTAAGTCTGTATTATCGTTATACATGCATGTGTCATACTTACCTCCCTCTGCTTAACAGGGAGTTCCTATAAAGCAAAGCATGTTACTGGTACATTCTTCTCCCACCTTTTACCTGCCGTGGTGCCTTACAAATGCATAGGAGGCATGTGACACCAGCTACAGTGGCTTAGAAGGGGTGTGGACTTCAAAGCCAAACAGACTTTAAATAGGGTTCTCACTTCTTCACTTATTAGCAACATAACTCAGAGCAAGTGACCCACCCAGGGACCCTTGGCTTCTTCATCTGCAGAAACAGGAAAACCATTGCCACTTCAGAGGGTTGCAAGGACCGAATGAGTTAACATAGCTCCCAGCTCAGTGTCTGGCACATAGTGGGCACTTAAAACAAGTTGGTTCCTCCTTCTCCAGCAAATGGCAGATTTTATTTCTCTGTAAGAAGAAACAGCTTGAGAGCGGATTTGGTAATTTTCAGGTAAAATTCTCCTAGGTTAAATATTACATAATCCAGCCCCCTGAGTAAGCGCAGACTTTATAATTGTTCACATTCTCTTTAAAACTATAATTTTAACATTTAAGGTTTAAATAATTGTTCAGGGATTACTTTTGGGGGGAATAAGAAAATATGACTAGTCACATTCAAACAAATAACAGAAAAAAGCATGCTAGAGGAGACGGAATTCATAAAATCTTACATGCGATAAGAGTTTCATCAGTATCTTTAGGACTTATGATCCTAATTAGAGAAATTACATCAAAGGCATTTCACTGGTATTTTACTAAAACTCTCCCTGTTTTCTAAAGGAGTTTTAAACCCAAATAATTTAAAATATTTTTAATGGAAAAAAGAAAAGCTACAAGTGGGAGCCAACGATGAGACCCAGATGTGAAGCCGTGGGATATAATTCAAGACACATCTGGCTGCTCTTTGGCCGCTCTGATAGTGGTGCTGATGTTTAAAGAGTTGCCTTTCTCCATGTGGCATCGTTAAACTTCAGCTGGACAGGCTGGAGACTCTGTGTTTATCTAGATGTTAGTGTCTTTGAATGGGCCTTTGATTTAGCCACTGAGGAGTATTTTTTAATAAAGTGGATTATGTCCACTGATGGCCACATACATCTATTGGAGGCTTATGCTTCCTCTGCATCAACCAGCAAGTTGTAGCTCTCTGCAGTTCTCTTAAATTGAGGGAGCTCGAAGAATGACTAAAGCCACATAGAACACTTAGGTTTAATTATTGTTGATAGAAAAAAAGTTGATGCCCAAATTTATAAAGATAATCTACCTTTAAATATATATAAAGCATAGTAAAATATAAGAAAAAACAAATCATCTGTGAGCAAAGCATATACTATAACCCTAATATAATTGCATGTGTAATGATACAATTTTTAGTGGGGCTGCCTTATGGAGATCCCAGGTAGGAATGACCTTTTCACGAAGTGCTGTCTACCTTGTTAATACCTCCCACAAGATTCACCCACAATTTGTTTATTAACACACAGCACAGAGATCACATAGGGTGAGTAGGTATTTCTACTCACTGCAGAGTCCTTGTGGTTCTACTGGTTGTGTTTCTTGCACTTATGCTTTTAATTGCTGGAAGTATTTGACAACAAAGGATTAAATATAAGGTCTTTCCACTGAGCAGAGTTACTAAAATAAAAACAGCGCATTTGTAATTCAATCGATTTTGGCACAAGTTTATCATGTAGTAGGAGTTAGTAGGCCCTAGTGTCAGAGGTCAACAAAAACCAGTCCCTACACTTAGAGAGTTTACAAACTTTTAAGAGACATAGGTGGGGAAAAAATAATACAGCATAAGTGAATTAATGGGTGGACACACATAATGTTAAGGGAGACAATGAGAGGCAAGGAGGCGTGGTAGATGGTTAGTTAGGATAGTCTAGAGGACTAGATACCTGCATTGCACCTTAAAGAATGAGTTAACGATGTACACAACACAGAAGAGGCATGGGGTTGAGAAAGAGGAAGGAGTAAAAATGAATGTGGAGGATCTAGCCTGGACAGCTAGGCGAATATTAATGAAAGGCACCCAAAGAGGGAACATTGAAAAAGCAGGGTTTTGTAGAAGGCAGTGCACTCATTTCTCTGTGCATTGCACCTGACGTGTCTATGGACAGCCCTGAGAAATGCCCACTGGGCAGTGAGATATAAAGATATGCAGCTAGGACAGAAATCAAGTTTAAAGATATAGATTTGAACATTGTCAGCATATTAATGCTTGTTAAAGCCATTGGAGTAGCTGAGACCACGCAGGGAGAATATGCAGATAGAGACCAAAAAAAATAGGGCATAAAACAGCTTCCTTGAAACATAGATAATAGAAGGAGAACCTGTAGGGACTAAAAAGAGTGGGCAGGAAGAAAATCAGGAGATACATGTGTAATGGAAGCCAATCAGGGGGAAGGAAGGAGTAGCTCAAGTGTCAGCTCATAGAGAAAGGTCCAGCAATGCATGCGGTTTGGTAGTTACCGGTGACTATAATAAGCATGCATGGCGTGTTGGAGGCAGAAACCAGGATGCAATAATTTGAGGCATGAAGTTGGTATGAGGCATGAAGTTGGTATGAGGCATGCCACAACTTTAAAACAAAGTAGACATTGAAACTATGTTGCATAGCATACCTCTGTATGAATTAAGAAAGTTTTCTTTGTGTTGTCATTTTGGCATAATTTATCCTTGTGACCTCTTCTACTCAGTACCCGGAGCTGATGGTCGCTTCCTACAACAACAACGAAGATGCTCCTCATGAACCAGATGGAGTGGCCTTGGTCTGGAACATGAAGTTCAAGAAGACCACACCAGAATATGTCTTCCACTGTCAGGTAGGAGTCAGCATAGTAAAAATAACTTACATCTCCTACTAGACCAAATATAGTTCACACTGCCTTGCATCTGTCTTAAGTGGAGAGGAAGAACTAAGTTTAAAAATGGAATTGTTGACAATTTTGGAAAATTCCCCCACAGTAACCTAATATTTTGGGATAGTGGCAACCCTCTCCAAACAGTTAGGAAGCCTGGTTGGGGACTCTGTGTCATTTTCGTTCTATTTAAAACCGCCCCCATAAAGATGAGTTTATAAAGACCTCGCGCTTATGAAGAAATCTTGGTGTACCACTTCCTCTGCTTAGCAGCAGCGTGTGCTTGACCACCCACGTGGACACCCTCAGAGCACTACCGCTTCAAGTTCCCTCCTCTCTCCAAAATGCGGTTCAATGGGATTTTGCCAATGTTAAGTTTTCCGGGTGCCATCTTGCTTACAGATAATATTTTTGTAGCTGGTTTAAGGGGATACCTATCATGAATCTTTCTTGAATTGTTGAAAAATATAGATGTTGTTTTCAGCATCTCTATGTCTCAGCAAGTGCATAGATCATTTCAAACAGTCTTGAAGAGTGTACACTGTGTGTCTGCTGACACATTTGTCTTCTCACCCATTCAACACAATACAGGCTGAAATTACGTTACACTTGCAAACATCCAGCTTCACTCTGTTGCCATGACTCTCCTAAATAATAGGCCTCAGCAGTGGCCGATACACCAACCCCTTTATTAATGCCCTCTCTGTGATTATGCACAGGAAAATGCAAAACAAACATCCCAGCTCAAGTTCCAGTTCCTCAAATGCCACGGTTCGGACGGACGGAGCTGCCGTTTACTCCACACACAAATACATCAGTTGGAGAGGGTGGGTAAACCTGTGGGTATTTGGAAGTTTAGTGCTATTTTATATCTAAGAACTGAGTATCTTTTTTGAACTCAAATGTGTTTAGACTTTAGACGATTATCAGATGTAATTTGGGGAACAAGAGCTGCTGGAATAAATGCCCCAGCCTCAACCTGACTGAGCAGCCTCTAACGCTGGCCATGTTTTTCTAATTTGCTGTCTTAAAAACAACAAGAATTCAAGGTCTGCATAGTAAATAACCTTTATTTTTTGAACCTTTGAAATAAGAACAGTTTTTTCTTTTTTTTTTTTTAAAGATTATCTAATTTGTTAGTTTGATAAGCTCTTTTGGTAAACATAGAAGCACAAAATGTTAATTTTGTTAAATTTTAAGATGTTTACTGAATTACCAGGAAAATACTCAAAGGATTATGGGGTAAGCAGAAGCACATTTAAAAAAAAAAAAAACGTGCCATTTAAACTACTTTGATATTACATAAATATCTTGAATGTTGAAAGAATAAGAGGTAACAATACATTGTTTTAGTTGAGTTTAGTTTACATTTAGGTAACAATACATTGTTTAGTTTACATGCTGTTTTTCCAAGTTTATATTAACAGACTAACAGCCTGTGACAATAACAATTTGATAATATGGTTAATATTCACAACATTGCGTAGTAAGCAAGTCAGTAGGCACGTGATGATGCTGAGCTAAGAATGAAATTTAAAGGTCTTTGGAATTAACTGGAATTTCAAAATTTCTGTGTTATCGCACAATTGTTAACACCGATATTGATTGAAAAGAGTATCTTCTTTTTCCTCTCCTGGTATCTTTAAGATTATTTACTAAAGATCTCACCAACATGCATTTAATTTTATTTTTATTTTCTCCATTGAATGATCCAAATATATGTATTTTAGAAGAAAATATGCTCCTGATTTTTTTAAAAAAGTCAGAAGTATTCTCAAAATCCTAATAAAATATGCTGAGTGAACTATCTCCGCGTTCCCCCAATTCCTACCATTATCTTCATTCTGTCTGGTGACCAGAAGCAGAAAGGGTTCTAAACTCTACCTAGTATTCTCAGGAGAAGGAAAGTGAGAATTCTGACACTTTTAAACTTTGGGGGTAAGTGGCATGTGCAAAAGACCTTGAGGACTCCGAGAGTCTAGGTACCAAATAAAAGCCGCTCATTTTAACACATGGTTAAAGATACTGAAAATCATGATGTGCAGCTCAGACTTGAATGATAAGTAGTCGTTCATGTAAACGGCCCTTTGTGCTCATGAGAAATACATTTAGCAAATCTTAGGAAAACCTTAATTGCTGAATACCACCAGAGTACCTCGTTTCTGTGATTAAATTACTTCTCTTAAATGAACCTAACTGAAAGGGGCAGAATGTATTGCCAGCTTTGGGGAAAGGAAAAGGAAGAGCTGTGGCCCTTCTAAGGAGAGGAGGAAAGGGAAGAAGTGTATACAACCAAAGTGATCATGAAGCCATTTCTGGGGACTCCTGGTGGTTTGAATATGCAGCAACAGTTGGAAACCACTGGAATGTAGAGGAGAGATGAAGAAAGGGGATGGCAAGGTGCCAAAAGTGGCTGGCTTTTTTATTTGGAAAGGGGAACTTTTCTTCTTGCTCCACATTTCCTCTCTCCTCTTTGACCCAAACTAGAGTGGCATTTCTTGTCTTCATTACTCTGATGCCAATTCCCTACCTCACCCGTTTGAGAAATTTCCTAACCAAGTCCCCTGTGGTTCCCACCTGCTCCCTGCCAACGCACACACACACACACACATACACACACAACATTTCCTGTAGCTCACTCATTGCTGGTACCTGCTCCAAGAATGGGCTCCAGACCACACTCAACATGACGTAGGGACCATGGACATTGGAGAGTTGGGGAGTACCATTTCTTTTGGAAGAGTAACACATCTTGCTATTGTTGATACCATGAAGTTAGGATAAAAGCCAGGTAGATATCAGTGGTAGTCAGAAGAAAACAAAGTGTTATAATAGTGAGTATGCCTGAGTGGATGGGGAGCCAAACCAGGTGTAACTTGAGCCACCAGGAAAGTTCTAGATGAATTAGTGAAGGAGGTTAGGTGGAGGGAAAAACAGTAAGGGCCGTTTGGTGACCATGCACAGAACTCTCATAACTACAGTGAATATACGTGGATTTGTATGTATTTTACATTTCGCCAGCCTTTCTGCCTTCATGATCTCGTTGATTCTTCCAGAAGTGCAGCAGAAAAGAGTTTATTCCTCTTTTTCCATTGATAGACTGCACTTGAAGGGTTTCCCAGCTCGTGAGCAGTAGAGCTGGGCCTAGAATAAGGCTCACTCTCCCAGGCTGCCCTCAGTGTGGGGCAATGTGGGCCTTGATAGCGGAGGCTGTGCGATTCATCCAAAGTGTATCTTTGGCAGCCTGCTACTCACAAGATGCTGGTTAAACATGGGCCTAGAGGTGGCTACTATGAAGAGATAGTAGGCCAATCCAAAAGAACCTGTGCACCCCAATGTTCATAGCAGCACAATTTATAATAGCTAAGTACTGGAAGCAACCAAAGTGCCCATCAGCAAACGAGTGGATCCAAAAACTATGGTATATTCACACAATGGAATTCTACGCAGCAGAGAGAAAGAAGGAGCTTATACCCTTTGCAACAGCATGGATGGAACTGGAGAGCATTATGCTAAGTGAAATAAGCCAGACGGTGAGGGACAAATACCATATGATCTCACCTTTAACTGGGACATAATCAATAGAAGGAAAAAGCAAACAAAATATAACCAGAGACATCGAAGTTAAGAACAATCTAACAATAGCCAGGGCGGGGGGGGGGGGGGGGCGGGGACAGTGGGAAGAGGGGATTACAGGAACTACTATAAAGGACACATGGACAAAACCAAGGGGGAGGGTGGAGGTGGGGGAGGGAGGTGGGTTCACCTGGGGTGGGGTGGAGGGATGGGGAGAAAAGGCATACAACTGTAATTGAATAACAATAAAAATTTAAAAAAAAAAAAAAAAAGAGATGGTAGGCCTCAGGAGGGTGACCAGCACCCCCTGGGAGAGGCCTCATATTGTGTTCAGGCAATTGCTGAATTAGCTTCGGTCCTTGGTGGCCATGCAGCCTGTCATCACTGACCCGGTGCAAGGCATCAGCTATATCCTGGGCCTAGAATAGTCAGGTGGAAGAGCATCCACCCACCAGGGCGCTCCCCTCTCTGTCCTTCAAGACTTCTGGATGGAAAAGACTCAAAGGAGCCCTTGGGCCACTCAGGACCCCTCTGGCTGTGTCTGGGCTGGGGAGGGATATGATGGTGAGCCAGACAGTTGGGCTGTCAGCAGGGGGACTTTTTAAAAGAAAACTAGTTTAATGAATATATATATATATATATCTTAAAAAATTAAAGCTGTCTAGATATAAAAACAGCAAATCGCAGCAAATCGGAGACCTTGATTGCCAAGCACTTCTCAGTTACAACATGCATTTCTTGTTAACTGATGAATGGTGGCCACTTCTCCCAAGCCTAAAGGGGAATTTGGAGAGCCCACAGAACTAAAATACATGTGAGAAAAACCTAACTCCCACTCACCAACCTCTCAGTTTTCCTGTACAGCCTTTCTGAACTCTGGTAAAACTTACTTATTACACCTGGTCTCTTCTAGACACGGTCTCACTGAAACCAGAGAGTTGTGCTTCCACATTCTCCTGTGATGTGGCAAGAGTTTAGTAATCGGACAGTTTGCTGAGTAGGAAAGAGGAGTGTGGACACGGAGGAGTAACAAGCACCTTACAATGACTGCACTTCTATCCTTTTGGAATAATTGCATTAGCTATCCATTTCTTGATCTCTGCGGATTCTTCCTATTTTTCAAAAGCGTGTAATCACAAACAAATCCTTTGGCTCAGGAAAGCATCATTCCGGGCACTAGGAAGCAAATGCACAAAGAACAGACATCAGTTCAGTGTTCTTTCGCGAAGACTGACAGGCCCTGAGCCTCATCATGAAAAGATTGCAGCGTGAAGGCTCATTTCTCTGTTAAGGATAGCATGGCCAAATACCTTCCACTTCCACGGGCAGTTGTGTGTCCTTACTAAACTGAACATTTAGTGTGGGCTCTGGTCCTGCATTTTCTATTTTCATTTCAGTAAGAGCTGTCCACACTTGGAAAAGATCGGTGGACTCTGCATAGAAATCAGCCCCTCGGCCCCACCGCATGATCTGGCAGCTCTCCTGCCGTCTTCTGTAGTGGCTTCCACACACTGTCATTACATTATGCATCCTGACCACCCTGCCTTGCTTACCCTGGTGTGGTCTTTCTCTTTTCAACGGAATGAATAGAATCAGAAATATATATCTTAGAATTATCTGCATTGAGGTAAGTGGAAAAGTTATATTTAGAGTCTTGGTTTGGTCAGAGGTTTTTATTTTTACTTTTATTTTTTCCTGATTTGGTTTCTTTGTTCTAAGCATTCTCTTTTTAAGGATTATCTGACAATGACCTAAAACTGACAATGACCTGAAACCCTCACTATTTCAGGGAGAAAGAAAATGTGAAGTCCGGTGGTATTAACCAGCCTCATTTATGCCACTGTTTAAAACCCTCAGTTGACTTTTTCCCTCTGTGTGACTGCACTTTTCATCAGGAGCCTATAAAGGTTATGGATGAGATTGCAACTCACTGCTTGAGCCACCAGGGTTGGGTTCTGCATGACGTTTCTGCTGACCTTGAAGAGAGGTCCTTATGCCCCTACCACCCACCCCCGCGAGGGGTGCCAGCGACACCAGGGAAGATGGGCTGGTGGTGAGGAGAGGGGACAGAAAGTTAGGACTTGTGGCTCCACTCCCAGCTGGCCACACTGCTGAGTGACCTGGGGGAGTTGTCGAGACTCTGTTGTGTCGTGGAAAGAACACTCGCTCCAGTCTCCGGTGGAACCACGAAGTTCATTTCGGAAAACTTGATTTTTCTCCCATCAGTTTTTGTCCTTTCCCCAGCTCAGATTGTGCTCCACAATCCAAATGAGAAGAGCAGCTGTACACACAAAGACATAAATTAATTGCAATGCATTGCCCAAGGTATGTTATGACCAGAGCAGTGTTAGAATGCAACTTCAGGGTTTTTATTAATTTTTTTAATTGAAGGAAGGGTAATTTTCTTATGGCCTGGTTGATTAAAAAAAAGGAATTTTCTAAGCTTTTCTCTTGGATGTGGCAGGAGTGGTTACTCAGTAGAAGTCAACAAAAAGGAGATGAATGAATACAACATTTTTTGCAACTAGGGCTACATATCCAAAATGTGTCACTGGGGCGACAAAATGAAAAGACTTAATCGGTGCTCAGAAATGGGAGAATCAAGTCCATGGACAAGAGTATGCAAACCTATGTAAGTTAAGA
This sequence comes from Desmodus rotundus, assembly GCF_022682495.2. NCBI lineage: Eukaryota > Metazoa > Chordata > Mammalia > Chiroptera > Phyllostomidae > Desmodus > Desmodus rotundus. Next base: position 28,426,361 of record NC_071392.1, on the reverse strand, counting down.
CCCAAGCAGTTTTCAAACGCGATGTTGGACCGACCGCAGGAGGAAGAAACCCAGAAGAGAAAACCTCAACCATTGTCCTATGGATTTTGATAGCACATTGCCAAGTACGCAGTTAGTGAAAATTAAAGAATGCAAATGACATACAGGTGAAATTAAGCTCTGACGTGAAAGATACAAATTACAGGGATCGGAGAAGAGGCACAGCAGCACAGCAGTGCTAGTTTGGGCCTTCAGGGAAAGGCGTAAGGGAGTTTCAACGTACGTGCTGAAATGAAATGCAGACATTCGGAAACACTTCTTTTATGCCAATTGAGTCTGACTGGCCCGACGATCGAGGCTAGAGCTAGACACTGATTCTTATTAAATCAAGCAGCAGGAACTTCTTTTTCTGTTTTTGGCCCAGGAAGCTGGAAGCAGAGAAACTGCCCTGCCAGCTTTCATTCTTTATCTGCCGTCTTTCTGGAATTTTCTCCAAGAAGTTACACAAGGAGAAGCAGAATTGATCATTGGAATGTATCTAGGGAAATCACAATTATCAGCAGGATTATAGCAAACAGATTGTATCATAGACGATTCCTTATCCGAAAATAGCAACGAAGGAGACCGTGTACCATACGAGTGACTGAGTACACTTACTGAGAGAGGGCGCCATGAGAATATACCTCTGAGCAAACTGTTTTTAAATTGCTTTCTCCGTCTTGCCATGTCATATTGCAAGTGATTAAGCTGAAGTTTAATATTATTGCAAAAACTATCTAAGACTTCCTAGCATTTGCTCTGCCCCATTAATGTGCACATATATGGGAGGCATGGAACCCCAACATTGAAGATTTTACTCAGTTCCCTAAATGCCCTTTCTTCCCTTCCCATGCCCGGTGCTGAAACTGTCTGCACTGGGCTTTCTTCAGTTGTGCTTCCTCAAGGAATCGCGCCAGGAATTAGTGATGCTGAGTGATGAGAGCCACAGGGCAGTATCCTTCCACCCTGCACCAGCCACTTCCTGTGGTCGAAGGGGGATGGGTGTTCTCAGGGGTCTGTGCGCTGAAGGCCAGTGGAGCTCTAGTTACTTCTTAGGATTACCGTGAAGATAAAAGAGATGACAGAGGTGTATTAGTCTGCTCAGACCACCCTAACAAAATACCATAGACCGGGCAGCTTAAACAACAGAGTAATGTCCCCACAGTTCTGGAAACTGGTAAGTCCAAGATCAGAGTGGCCACCATTCTCCTATCTTGGAAACGACTGACTTCTAGCTATTTCCCACACACTAGAAGTAGGTAGCAAGCTTCCCTGGTGTCTAATACCACCCTGAGGGCCCATGCTTATGACCTCGCCCAAACCTAATTACCTCCCAGAGGCCTCATCTCCAAATACACTATATTGGGGCTCAGAGCTGCAACATAGTGGTTTTAGGGGGACATGATTCAATCATAGTAATAGGTGAATATGTTTTGAGAAGATGAAGTTCTCTCTTTACATTTGGCTGTTTCACTATTATTGCATGAGAGTGCCACAGGAGGACGCTTAAAGCTTGGCATTCTTATTTTTCTGGCTTGAATATATTCCTAAAGAAATTTTACCCAACTGAGATTCATTCATTCACCCATTCACTCAGCAGATATTTTGGGGGTATCCACCATGGCCAGGTCCTCAGTGTAACAATCGGCTGAGCTGAAAAGAGGCTGTCCTCTGTCCACAAGAACTCGTCACTTTGCCTCAGTCCCCACTATGCCCCAATTTCCATCCCCTGGCCAGCTCTCCCCACATTAGTCAGATCGCCGTGTGTGGCTTTTATATACAAATGCCAAGTGAAGAGGGAACCAGAAACAATTCCAAAGTTCTCTCACCTCAATTATTTAAACGTTTGATTCAAAACTAAATGGCGACGATATATTTACTGAGTGCTGGGGGGCAGTTAAGCACATAGTGGTTACAGGTGGGCTATATGGCCATACAACCTGGGATTAAAATTTGGGTCCCACCGCTTGGAAGCCCTGTGACCTTGGGCAACTCATGAGAGTGAAATAAATAATACATATGAAGTACTTCGTGCCAGGTACAGAGTATGTAACTAGGGCATGTTGGCTATAATTGTTATCTAACATTCAGATATGAAATTCAAAATATGTAGCGATCAGTATGGCCCCATCCAAAGAGCATGGGTGAGGCCCCTATTGTGTGGGGAATTGCATCTTTAGTTGCCGACTGAAAAAGGGAGGGACCGGGGGAGCCAGGCAGAAAGGGAGTCTGGAAGGACTGTGAGGAAAGCATCTAACCAACAAGTACAAAATGATCTCAGCGTCTTAGAGACTGGTGATGTTGTACTAGTGTGCATGGCTTGGGTAGCGTCCCGCTACTCCGCTTCCACCGCGACTAGGCGCAGATGCGTTTGCTTCCAAGGCTTAATTATCACTGATTGCCTCAAGCAGAGGCTCCATATGGGAGGGAACCTTGTAGTTTCTGCATGGCTAATATGGCTGCACTGAAGTCTGTATCGACTAGCTGGTCATTGGCCGTGTGGAGCTCACTCTGTGGAGCCGGAGTAAGAGTAAGGAAGATGGGACTGACAAACATTCTCCTTTCATCTCAGACCAGATTAGCATTTCTGCTAACAACTGTTCTTCCCAAAGACATGTGATCCAGGTCCCCCAGGTGGGGCATCCATCCCCTGGAGTAGCAGATTGTTCTTTTTCCTTTTTATCCTGTAACATTTTAATATGAGCAGTAACATACCAGGTGGTCTAAACAGAAAGTGTTAGAAGGGCATCCCTCTCCCTCAGAGGTGTGGGCACAGAGGAATCCCATGCTAGGGGAGGAAAGAGCAGGCAGTGGAAGTGGGGGGGCTGTGATGTGCTCCAGGCCATTAGCACCCACCAGGTGTGTTCCAGGCTGCTGCCTCCTCTGTGGGGTGCCTCTGCATTGCTTTGACATCATTATACTCGAGGCACAGACCCACTTCTGGACGTCAGGCTATCCCTAAAAAAAATAAATAAATAAACCTTTTTATTCTTCTCAACAATCTTAACCAAAAGCTTCTGACTTGTGTGTGTGTGTCTGTGTGTTAGTTGCCTAATATTGTTGAATGAAAGGGGTTGTTTGAACATATATTGTTATTAATAAGTACAGAGATGTTAATATTCCCCAATAGTCACAGTATTATTCGAATTCATCTCAAGCAGTGGCTCTCAGCAAAAAAGGTATTCTTTCCATTTTTGTGATTGATTTTTGAAATTATTTGAAAACATGAATATCAAAGAGAATTTTTGCAAGTAGAACCATTGTCCTTACTTCTGTGGAAGTTTTTTAACCTTGGTTATAACAAGTATAGTCTACACGTTGCTTTTACTATGCTTATATTGGATTTATAATTTTAAGGTGGTGTGCTCATTGTTAGGCAAAGAATGAAACAAAACATTGCTTTTCTTAGGCAGAAGATTTAGTCAATTTTTAATTGTAATCTCCATATAAATGTACTGAGTTTATATATTGTATGTTACAAATCATTGCTGCCGTAATCATTTTAAAATATCTACACTTTCTTTTGTTGTTGTTCTCTTAAGCTGATGTTTTCTTTTGGTTTGTTTAAAAAAGTATCTCCAGCCCCTGCATACAATAAGGTGTGTTATTTAACAGTGCTTTTTTTACTTCTTGATACCTTGGTCTGGCATTATGCTCAGTACTTGAAATTAAATTTATTTTTATATGCAACAAAAACCTTTATTTCTTCAAAATAAGTTTTTTTTTAATTTATAAATATGGCCTTCTGAAAAGAGAAAGGGACAGGAGCAAAAATTATACACAAGTACCCACACTCATATAAATGCACACACACACCCAAGACTCTAAAAATCCTAGTCAAAAGTTATATTTCATGAAAGAGAATTATAGTAATGTTGATGGTTTGCCAAAACCTCAAGCAGTGACAGAATCCACAGAGTGTCCTGAAAGGGATGCCTTTGCCAAACCGTGCCTCCCCAGATGGTTCAGATTAGAGATGTTTAAAAGCACATGGCAGCAGTAGTTCAGTTTAGAATTCACAGTTAATTCAGTCGATAAAATAATGCAAATTTGAAACCCTAGCCTGTGTATCAGAAAAATCATCAAATCTTATGATTGCTCTTCGGGGAGGTAGGTATGTGATGTGTTGATTTTTAAGTGATCTAATTGAAATAATAAAATTAAGCAAGAAGGGGTAAAAAAGAAAGATTGAAAATACAAGAGTATAAGTCAAAACTTTGTTCTCTGCAGAAGATTTATTCCTTTAAGCTGTCATATCCAATCCATTTGTATGGGATTCGACAGCCAATTGTCATTTCCTGAGATAAACTATGTAAAGAGGTTGTGTTACAGAGACAGCACGAAAAAAATGGGAAAAATAGCTCCAGAACATGATGCAGAGAGAGGCCAAATGCCTTAGAGCCCGCAAAGTGTTGCCAGGATCCCCTCACCTTCCTAAGCACAGCAGATAAGTAGCTTATGCTCAAGTTTTCCCTTTGGCATATTCAGCCTCCCCCCAAGCCCCCATCACATACTATTTCTAAAAGAAAGTTCTCTTGGTCCACATTTCAGTAAACTAGTTTGCCTTGTATGTGGTTTTTAACCTTGATGGGAGCTCTGTGTGAAGAGTGAGGTTGCACACTGTGTTCTCTGGCATGAGATGGGCAACAGTCACTCCGGGGCCCCCCAAAGGCTCCATTACTAAAAGCCTGGCTCCCTCATCCCCTTTCTTATGTCTAAAATGAAAAGTATCCCGCCCTGGGATCCCCCAGCTGGGCCGCCGGCAACAGCTCCACGAAAAGAACTCCCGTGTGGGAACGGTATTGATTGAATGATGTACGCCATCGTGCACGCTGATGCACGCTGCCTGCGGCACAAACGAAGGCATTCAGCGAAGTTTAGGAAAATGTTCATCTAAGGGCTCAAAGCCTTTCAGAAAACGTGGGACAAAGATTCTACGAAAAGAGAATCAGAAAGTTTCAAACAATACTGCATGGACTTGAAAGGGCTTGACTCTCAAAGGTGGCACAGTTTTTAGTGCCCCCAAAGAGGAACACATTTTGAGCATTTTCTAAGTATAAAAACTGGCGTTTAATGTCTGGATAAAGCTCCACAATCAAAGCAAATGTGCTCCTTTGACAGAAAACTCCAACACATACACATACACACAAACACCCATAGACACATATAGACCACACACACGTGTGTATATCTACATGTACACACGTGTGTGCATATGTGCACGCATGCACACATGTGCATATACACACACATGCAAAGAAAAGTATGGGGTAGGAAGGACGCAGAAGTGCACAAAATTTGTGTGGCTCCTGGAGATTTCCATTATCAAATTAATTTTGTTTTAGCAACAAAGACATTGTATTAGCCAATCTTAACTGCCGACCCTAGTTTGGCACCCTTACTCACTTACTGCTTGTAACCAGAGACTGTATCTTTGTTTGATCTTCTAACCATTTTTTAAGTAAAAGGAAATGCGAACCCCAGCTGAGTCAAATTCTTATTTGATGATAGTTTGACCATGTTCTACCATAGGGACAATGAAGGGAGTTTGTCGTTGTTGTTTTGCTTTTGCTTTTGTTTTTTGTGTGCCTGTTCCTTATATACGACTTATTACTTTCTTCATAAGGCCCATGAATAGTAGAATTGTAGTATCTCAGTGTTTAAGGGAACCTTCCTGGTTTTCTGGACCCACTGCTTCTTCAAACCCTGGATTCTTTTGACCGATCTTGTCTTCCGTGGCCATCCTCACCTTGCCTTGCTTGAACATGGTTCACGATGCTGTCGCAGGCAAACCGCCCAGCTCTGGCCAGAGCAGGAGCCTTTCCCAGTGTGCTTGAGTTCCATCCTATAGGACCCTGCATCACAGATGCAGGCGTTCATGCTGGGGTGCCAGAGGGACCCAGTCTGGGAGCAGGGCTGCTGGCTGGGGTTCCTGAGGGTGGGGAATGAGCACACGGATACAATACCGCCTGCCCTCCACTATCACTCATGTTTCTTACCATCTTTGCCCCCGACCTGGCTTCTTTTAACATCATTTCATCAAAGGCATAACAACATTGTGTTGCCGTTAAAATTGTTGAAAAGACTTCACTTTGGGGAAAGATGTTCAGGGAAAGGAAAGTTCTACCTGTGCTCTGCCTCTCGTCCCCCAGCCCCCAAACCAGACTTTGACCACGCCCCTATGTGTTTCATGGCATTCCCTTGAATGCCCTTGGGAAAACTGAGAAGACTTGCTAAACTTTGGAACTGAATTTCACTGTATTTCCCCCTGTGCATATTGAAAGCTACTGAGACAGACTTAACACAAACCTCCTGCCTTTAGAACAGAGCAGTACGCTCTCTCCTTTGTAAGAGGGACATTTGAGCCAAGTTCTGTCCAACATCACAAATTCAGACAACGTGGGGAAAGAGGCCAGTTCTTACGTCATCTATGGCTCACTAAAGGAGATAAGGAAATGAATATTTTTTGAAAAGTAAATAATCATTCTCTCCAAACTGTCCTTTGCACAAATAGAAATGTTTATATAGTAGGTCCCGTGATACAATATCTGCTGATTCAGGCTGTTGTTGCTGCAATAAAAAGATATTAACACTAAGTATGTGATGGCCTGAACAAGTAATCAAACATGATCGCTTTAATGAAGAATTAGGAATGTTTTATTTTTTTGTATATTATAGTTCATAACTATGCATTTATACTTGAGGGACTTAGAAAATATCCATTTCTCAACACTATTCGTCTAGTTAGCCAAGTACTATTTTTTATAGACAGTATAAAGGGAAACCAGTTACCTTTTATTATGCTGCAATAATTTCACAGCTAGTTAGGTAGTTCTAGTGTTCTAGAACAATGTCAAAAAAATGGGAAAAGAGCCCCTTGAGTTTCTCAGACTCATATGATTTCAATGCCAAATGTAAAATATTTCCCTCAGAATCCTCATGGATATTTTAATGTTGTCCATAGCATGGATTCTTATCTTGAAGGACCCAAAACTGTTGAATCTTGCCTGTCAGCAGAATGAATTCGACCCATCAATATACTGCATTACTGCTCTCAACCTTTAAACTCTTCTAAAGCAAGGAAGGGTATAAATGAGCAAATAAATCATATATTTCTATTTCATATAGATCCTACTGAAAACTTTTAATGAAGATAGTTGTGACTAGTTTATATAACAATGTTTGGGTCCATGTTTGGGTCATTTGGGTCAATGTTTGGGTCAATGTTTGAATCACATCGGGAAGGATGAAAATGTAGAAATAAGGCAAGCCTTTTCATTTTGACCTACAGAACACGGTTTGCCATAGCCTCAGGTCGATGGCAGGTTAGCCCAAAGAAAAACACTCTCGAGTTATGCGCAGCATGTTTTTAAAAGACCAATGAATGGATTTTTACTGTGTGGTTTACATGTATCAAGGTAAGAAAGATGATGTGTGGGAAAATAGAGTTTGGTGCACATGCCAAGACCTATATTGGAAGTTATATATGCCCCAAGCCTGATATCTGGACCCTGAATTCTGTTCTCTCTGGCACCCAGCCAGAGGGGCCGTGATCCGTTTCACTAGTTCAGCTAGTTCAGTTACCACCTGTGTTCCAACAGTGAAGTCAGACCAGGAGGACAGGAAGCTCGCCGGGCTGCCTGATCCCCATCCACTCAGGCTGCTGTATTTATTATTCCACTAGGGAAAGCTCTGCCCTCGAAGGCTGATCCGATGAGGGTGGGATCGCAGGCAGCAGGTATGCCATGAACAACAAACCCATATTCTTAACATATGTTTAATTTGAGTAACTCTCCTCCTTTAAAATACCTCTTGATTTTAAATCCACATCCTGATTTGCCCACTCTCGTTACCATTTTCTGCTGCCTGTTCTGAATTAATCCTTTGAGGTGGTCATTCCCCGGAAAGAAAAAAGGAAAATGAGAAGAGAGATGCAGCGTTGGGAATGAGAATGAAAGAGAATGGGAGAGAGCAGAGCAAAGGGGATCATTAAGCAATGCCTGTCTTCGTGTGTTAGGTTTTCTTTGAGCTGGGGAGACAGGAGAGGCAGAGGAAGAAGAGAAATACTAGGGAAAGGCACTTGGAAGGTTATCCGTTAATACCCCTGCTGAAGAATGGAAATCATTTTTTTGCAATAGAGCTCAATTGACAAAGATTATTTTGATTCTCCGTCATACTTCATCTCAGAGAATTGATATAATCTAAAAAGTGGTTAAAATTATTAAAATAGTTTCCATAGTAGAAAATTAAATGATTTTTACTGTCATAGTCAGTGTTTAAACTGAGATAATTTGAATTATATTTTATATAGTGATCATGTCACTGGGATGTCTAAACATTCTTTGTAAAAGTAATAATCCCTGATTCTGATTTTTCATCAATATAAAACTGACTAAAGGTTAGAAATATTAGCCACCAATTGCTGTTTGTTGTAAACCTGCAGAGAAAGCTGGTTTTCTTGAGGAATTTTGAGTTAAAATACATTCTCCACCTTGGAACTGTTAACCCTTTAGGATGCGTCCTACAGTTTTTCTTAGGTATGGTTTTAACTCAAAGGATCATGAAACTGCCTCAAATACTTAATTTAGAATCGATTTAAAACTGAAATGGCAATATCTTATGCTATTACATGTTATAAAATAGCAAAATATTATGTTGCTTGATGTCATTAAATTCATTTTTCCTATATCTATCTATGTATGAAATCTATCAAATCCATGTTTTCTTAGATCACATTTAACTAGTTAAATGAGACCTTGTTAATGGTATAAACCATATTTCTGTAGTCACCTCATCTGCAATTTAGGATTTCTGAACTCTTCAAATTCCCCCAGGTTTTTTTCTGGGAGCTCCCAAAGGAGGCTGCAGGTGTGTTCATGAAGGAGGTTCCAAGGACCACCTACAATGCTAACGATAGCTCGCTGGGCCTCCAGCACCCAAGCTCCACTGCTTTCCCCATCAGGTCCCCGGGGCTGGCTGCCACTCACCTACAGACTGAGCTTCACACCCATGTGCTAGTTTCCATGGCTGCTGTTTGAGCACCAGAACCCTGAACAGCCCAGGGACTTGTAGGGCTGAGGCCGGTCAGGCCGGGGAGTGTTCCATGAAAGAGAGGGCAGAATGATTCCCTCCCCTAAGTGTCTCAAGGAAGTGTCTCCCTTCCTTTGTCTCAAGGAAGCCTAATTTTTTTTAAGATTTTATTTATTTATTTTTAGAGAGAGGGAAAGGAAGGGAGAAAGAGTGGGACAGAAACATCAATGTGTGGTTGCCTCTCATGTGTCCTCTACTGAGACCTGGCCCACAGCCTAGGCATGTGCCCTGACTGGGAATTGAACCAGCGACCCTTTGGTTAGCAGGCTGGCACTCAGTCCACTGAGCCACACCAGCCAGGGCTCAAGGAGTCCTAATTAATGCAAGCTGGTACTCCACTGTCTCCCAAGTTTATACTGCATGTGGTCGTTATATTTCAACAGTAGCACCCTATTGCAAGTGTGGTTCTGGCAGACCTGTCCCGCTAGCCAGCTCTTCATGACTATCCAAATTGTCTACACTGCTTAGGCTCAAACCTGACTACTGTTAAATTTCATTTCAAGTCTGAAATGTGATGATCTTTACTTCCACACTGGACCAGACTGCATTTTATCCAGAACAATTCAGCAGACATTTATTGTGTCTAGCACCCAGGCCACAAGATGGAGACGGTATGTACCCTGCTTATGAGGAATTTATCCCTCTTCCCCAAGGTCAAAAGCCGGAATGGCCCTGGCTGGTGTGGTTCAGTTGGTTGCTGGTTGAATCCCTGGTCTGGATGCATATGGGAGTCAACCCTTAGATATTTCTCTTTCTCACATCAATGTTTCTATCCTTTTCTCTCTCTCTGCCTTCCTCCCTTGCTAAAAGAGAAAAAAAAAAATGTCCCTTGGTAAGAATTTTTTTAAAAAATTAAAAAGCAAGAATGTGTGATCTGCGGTAGATTACAAGCTACAAAACTCAGATGATTAGTGCATACTTTACCCACTGTGGTGCCATCAGACTTAAGACTAGGTATGGAAAGTGGAAAGGGGAGTGAAGACAGGGATGGTTAGGGCAGTTTGTGGAAAGGCCTCCGGGAGGCTGCGCTCATCTGCACACAGAGGGAGACGACCTCACATGAAGAATACCTACCTCCTACCTCAAGGTCCTGCAAATGGTTTGGGGATGGTTGGTGAACCACAGGTATTCCTGAGGCTGGTTCCTATTAGACAGGGAAAACTAGAAGCCTCGCTTTTCCTCATCTTTGCTGTGGAATGAAACCAATAAAGTCAGTTACTATTTAGACGAGTGAGTGCTGTTCATTTGTGAGAGAATGTTCCTGGGGTGGGCATGACCAACAGAGGCCACTGAAGGGCTTTGGGGGGCAGAGGGAGAGTTCAAATAATGCAAGAATCAATGGCAACCTTGTTAGCATCATTTACATCTACCTAAATCAGAATCATAAGGAAAACCTTACCTTTGCGTGTGTATTTTCGTCATTCCACAAATAAAACGTGCAGTTCGAAATCTGGCACCAGGACTGCCTACACAGGACTGAATTCTATAGAAGAAAAACACCTACGAGCAGTCTGTATTGCCAGATGCTTGGCATCATGTAGTCAGAACATTCTGAAGACGTTGTAAAATAGTCTCCCAGATGTGTGGCAGCTTGCAGCTCTGTAGCCCTTGCCTGCATTTTGAAGGGAGTGGGGTGCAAAACGGAGGTATACAAGAAAATGAGACTCTCATTGCCTTCCTGGTCCGATTGCCTTGGAAAACAGTAGTTCGATATTTTTTATTTATTTACTTTTGTGCCTTTCAACCAATTTCTTCAACTCTGCCTTTGACCTGGCAAATATAGACACAGAACATTCCACAGTACCATGTATTTGCCATATGAAAGACATTATTGCCATCAAGTTAGGGCATTTTTGGACTCCAGAAGTAGTTATTTAGAAAGTCAGCTTTCTTTTGTGTTTATTTGTCCTGCTTCTTGATATTAAATTTGATCAATTCCATATATTTCATTTTGCCCACTTTCTCTACATTTTAATGCTCATGATCAAGAATATGGAATTAAGGAAAAATATAATAGAGATTTGTTTACCTTTGAACTAGATTTTCCCATAGAAATTCACATTGTTCAGCGAAAGCTACGCACTTCATTAAACCCACCTTAGGTTTATATGTACCGACACTGGTGCTAGACATTTAAAGACCTACTACAACCACAGAGAAAATTGCTCAGGAGAATTAACACCTTGTGAGGTGTTTTTTTAAAGATTTTATTTATTTATTTATTTTTAGGGAGGGGAAGGGAGGGAGAAAGAGAGGGACAGAAACATCAATGTGTGGTTGCCTCTTATGCGTCCCCTACTGAGACCTGGACCACAAGCCAGGCATGTGCCCTGACTGGGAATCGAACCAGCGACCCTTTGGCTTGCAGGCCGGCACTCAATCCACTGAGCCTCACTAGCTGGGGCTATACCTTGTGAGTTTTGCACAGTTGTTTCCTCTAGGCCACAGAGAAATATTGTTTGTGCTTGATATAATGAGTAAGTAAATCTGGGGACTTTGTCACTGGTATAACATGGCATCATTCATTGCCAGATTTAAAAAGAAAAGAATGCCTGGAGTATAAAATTCTGGGGTGTTGTCATGTGTCATGCTAGTTCTCAGTACTTGTCTCTCACTTTCCTGTTAACATATTTAAGGGCAGTGTTTAATTTCCAACTATTCCAAATCACTCTTAGACACCAGCTGTACGCGACACATGGATAGATCTCTGGCATTGGACAGATACAGTAGGTCGTCATCCCTTTATGAATGCTACCATTAAGTTAAAGATAAGGCAAGCTTCCTGTGTTTGTTTTAATTGAGAACTGGGAGAGTTTCCCCAAGTGACACAGACTAACAGGCTTAAAAACATCAGTTGCTTCAAAACAATTGAAAAACTTCAAAGTGAAAATATGTCACTGTCCATCACTAAAGTTCCTATCAGCTTCTTGCCCAAATGGCCCTGAACCTGCCTCTGTGGGAGAAGGGCCGGGTGGCAGTTGGAGATAGCTTATTGTCATATATAGTTTAACAGCACGAGGACAAATTTGAGGAAGCCGTGACACAAGGCGTAGGGATCTTGGTTGACAGGATGGCAGGTAGCGCCTCTGGTGGGAGAGTAATTCAGTGATTGTGGCTTAGATTTGAGGGGTTTATTCTGGAGGGAGAAGACAGGAAGACTCAGAAGCTGTTAATAATGGTGGAGCTTCCGTTTTCTCTGGCAGGATTTCGATATGCTAGGTGTGTGTTTACTCCTGCACGAAGAGTACCACCTCCTCTTTTCGGTCCGTTGGTCTGTTTGAAATGGTAATTGGAGAAAGGGGTTTAATATGAGCTGAGACGCAAAGGAATGGACAAGAGTTTTACGTCTCTATTATGGCTACATCTTTGTCTCTGTGTGACAGTAAACAATTCACTTAACTTGGTTAGGAAAATATATCACCACAGATTGTAATCTGTCCACCAGGCAAAAGAGACTAGAATAGAACCGGAGTGCATTGTTTAAGGAGAAAAGTGTCAGGTGAACGTGAGGATGAGTGAGTATGAAGGCTGTGTGTCCTCAAGGAATCAGAAGTGAACAGTCTACATGTGACCATGACTTTGGCTAGTGATGACCATGGGAAGTAACTAAACTTACAAATAATTCACAGTGTTTAGTTTACCATTTTCTCAAAATATTTACAGGTTGATCAAATATTTATTGAACACTGTGGTAGGCAGCCTAAGGGCCACCCAAAGATGTTCACCTCTTAATACAGGAACCTGTGAATGTGTTGTTACCTCACATGGCAAAAAGGACTTGACAGGTGTGATTAAGTGAAGGATCCCGAGATGGGGAGATTATCCTGGATTATCTGGGTGGGCCCAATGTAATCACAAGCGTCCTTATAAGTGAAAGAGGATGGCAGGGGAGTTAGAAGGAAATGCGATGATGGAAACAGCATCTAAGTGATGTGATGTGAATAAGACTTGACCGGCTGTCGCTGCTTTGAAGATGAAAGGTGGCCGGCCAGGAGCCAAGGAATGAGGCGGCCTCTAGGCGCTGGAGAGAAGGCACGGAAACTGATTCTCTCCCCGAACCAGTGCCAACGCCTCAGTCCGAGTCCTTCTAACCTCCAGAACTGTAAAGTAATAAATTTGTATTGTTTGAAGCCACTCAGTGGGTGGTAATGTGTTACAGCGGCAATAGGAAATGAGTACAAATACCTGCTAGCTCTCAGGAACTGTCTTAGGCACCAACACAACACAGAAAAAAAACACATTGCTCTCTTGCCCCTCTGAGGCTGACAAGTTCACAGTGCCCATTTTATTTTGCTCCTGAGGAAATTAAGCTGATATAATTACTTGATTTTCACACAGAGTATCAGCCTTGATTACCAGCCCCTGGAACTTTACACACTAACATCTGTACCATATGAATATGGAAAAAAAATTCCATTCTGCCTCTCAACACAAATTTCGCGTATTACCCTAAAGACTGCTATCCTCCGACCAGCGCAGGAAACAGCTTAATACCAGTCCAATTGCTTTTATTTATGAAGGATTATAGGATTATCTATAGAGTAACAGTCCTGCTTTTGCATTCTGAAGAGCTGGAACAAGCTAAAGCCATTAAGAGAAAAGAAGGTGGCCTTTCCTCTAGGACAGTGGTTTTTAGTCTAAATAAAGCAACTGGCCTAAAGGAGTGAAGTCACACAGCAGTGGTAATAGGCCCTGCTTGAATTTGAGTTTCTTGACCCCCTTTTCTGCCTCTGCCCGTTTTCCCCACAGACACTAGGATGCCTGGATCCAGGTGCATTTTCAGAATCTGAAATAAGAATCAGTCCATTTCACTAACTTACTTCCCAGCACACCGTGTGGATTACCAAAGGAAATTAACATGTAAAGAAACCTTTTGGAAACTAAGAGATCCGTGTTAGTTCTCTCCCTATATTATTTGGCTGGTCTCACTGTTGGTGTCATTTTCAAGTGTGGAGCTTGATTTAATAGAGACAGCCACAACTGTGGATCTAATCAAATGGCGCTCGAAGCACATGACTTTCAGTGTGGGAGAGCTATAAGAAATATTTTCAAGTCTTGGAGTGGTCTGCATAAGACGAGAAGTATTCAAAAGGAGCTGGAAACTCAGGCTTAGGGATCTTGTTTTTCAGGTCTGTGCTAGTCGCTCTGTGAAGTATTGCAGACAATTCCTTATAATTTATCACACTGATACTCTTAGGTTGGATGAAGCCCAAACACAACTGAGTTAGATGCATATTAAATTACCTCTAACTTAAAAAGGAGGGTGGTCTCACCACTGCAGGATGGAGTTCATTAGCAGGCTGAGAAGTTTTTCTTAACTCTTCGTTATCTGGTTTCACATTGTTCCTCGGTCCCAGGGAACCTCGGACACCTTTCCTTTTCCAACTCTTGGAGAAGCACACTGGGCACGCTGTGAATCTTAGAAGCCAGCAATTCCAAAGATAAAATACTCGTCATCACAAGTGTATAAACAAAACTCCTACAACTATGAAAACTGGTCCGGTTCTCTAAGTAAAATCATCGTTTTGTTTTTTAGGGGGAAGGAGAAGATATTGTCTTTCTGTATGTTTATTTAGATCTGCACAACATAAAATATTCCACTTCACTGTGATAACCCACTATCATTGGGTGTACTCTAACACGTGAGTGTAGGAATTGTGGTCACATTTCTGCTACCTGACCTGCACGACCACGCATAGCATTCAGTGAGGGACATGGTTCAGACAGGATGCTATTGACAGATGGCCTTTAATATGCCTCCACATTCTCTTTCCAGAACTCAGAGCTTCAACCTCCTTGTAAATAACATTTGAAATGTGCATTCGAAGTCTTTTAGGTGGTGTTTCCCTGGGGGCGGGGGGAGGGGGCCAGCGGACAAAAAGGACAGAGAAAAATCCCCAGGTGCTGTAAATCTAATCATTTGGTCCCAAAGGAATTTTTATTCATACCTTTTTGTTTGTTTCTGAGTTTGTTTATTGCCTTGTCTTTCTTGTAAAAACTAGGTCAGGTTGAACTTCAGGAATTTGATATTTATTTATCAGTTGGCCTTCCAAAGATACATAAATGTTACGTTAAAAGGGGATTTATCTTAGCTTAGAAGTGAACCACCAGGACATAATTTTATCCCTTTCCACACTCTAGGCACTCTCAGTCTTTGGTCTCTTGTTAAACATCAAAGAACGTTCACTGGAAAAGGGGTTGGTATGGAAACTGGGGGATGGGTGAAACTTGGGGTTGGATGACAATCACAAAAATCAGTTAACTCTTGTCTCTTGCATCCATCTTTTAGCAAGCACTCAAGCCCAATTTTTTCTAGTCCTTTTCAGTACTTCAAAGTAGCAGTTTATCAATAGAAGCACCAAGCTCGACACAGTCCTAAGAGGTCATCTGGTCATCTCGGTGCCTTAGGCACACGCATATCTGAGTAATTCCAGGCAGATAAAAAGAGACAAAGGCCTTCTGCCTTTGGCCACCTTGTTTCTTTGGTTTTGGGACCTCCTTCCCTTTTGCTTCCCTAAGATCTGTACTCACCCTGTGGTTTTAATGTGAGAGAGGACATATTCTTGCCAAATTCTTTTATTTTCTTGCTAAATTTAGACTAATTCCATACAGTAACAGCTGGCAAAACCATCACAGTAACTTAAAAAAAAAAAAAGTAAAGAGCCTATGCATAGTGGAACACTTTAGTTTTGTGTTTTTGTTTTTTTTTTTTTTTTTTATGGTCCCTCTATAATTTCTGACCTAAGTGGCTTGGTAATGATCTAATGTGGGCTACGCCATGACTCTTTGGGTGGACCCTGCAAATGTAGATTTATTTTGTCAGCAGGGTGTTGTTGAGTGACATATGGAGACTGCATGTTCTTCCTCCTTTTCGACCTTCTCAAGCGTCAATCCTGAATCCTACAAATGCAGGAAGAAATGGCCCACAAAGCAAGACAGATCTCTCGATCACACAATCCTGTTTAGACAGTCTTGCCAATACAACAGTCTGAATCTGATTAGCCTGCTTATTATTTTATTTACAAAAATCAGCACCTGATAACTGAATTCTAATGGATTCTATAACTGAAAGTCATTATTGCCTTTTTTTACACAGCCAAGAAAGAACTCATAGACAAAGGAGCTTGCTCCCTTTTTACGTGGCTTAACTCTACAAAGGGGAGGGAGGAGGTAGAGGAGGTAGAGGGAGGGGGAAGGACCTAATTCAGAATGCTGTGTTTGCCCCCTTTGCAAGGACTTAGTACTTTTTCAATAAAAAAGAAATTTAATTTGTGGCTACACTTCAAGTAAGATGGTTTGATGGTAAAAGTGGAGCAGTCCCGGCCCTTGATTTAGAGAAGTCGTGTGGCTGAATCCCTTAACGTCACTTTCATGTGGTTTGGGTGAGACATTCTCAGAAACCCCAAGTATTTTTGAAGATACTAAACTGGAGACATTCACAATTCTTCCCTCTCTTTTTGCTATTAATCCTTCATGCTTTAACAAGCGCTGGAGTTGATGCTGCCTACCCTCTTTCCTGTCACACTGGAACTCTTTTTCTATTCTCTGAAATAATCTCTTCTCTCTAGTTCATACTCTCATAAATCAAAGGGTTGGATGTTGACACATTCCATATTCAAATATCAACATCCTTTTTTTTAATTAAGCAGGATTTAGACATTTGATTTGAAGAAAGCTGGTGCTTTAAAAAAAAAGATTTTAATTATTTATTTTTAGAGAGAAGAGAAGGGGGGAGAAAGAGAGGGAGAGAAACATCAATCGGCTGCCTCTCAGATGCACCCTGATCAGGACTGAACCCACAACCCAAGCATGTGCCCTGACCAGGAATCGAACCCAGGACCCCTCTCTTTGTGGGACGATGCCCAGCCAACTGAGGCACACTGGTCAGGGCCAAAGCTGGTGATGTTTAACATATGAAACAATCCATATATTCATCTCTTCCCATTTTTTTTGTTCTTTTTATAAAGTGAAAGTTTGCGCTCAGCTTGTACCACATCCTTATTCCAGCCTCGACATAGCAACCTGGGTCTCTTATTTCCTAAGAAAGAGATGCCAAAGGGTTAGCGAAGGGTTGGAGGTCTATTCCGGAAAAAGCTACTTTGATCTGAGTGTGTCTCGGTGACCATTATTGTCGGCTATGATGACCTGTCCCCACCTTGCTTTATCCATAGTAAAGTTTGGGAATAAACAAATGTATAAAAATTAAGTGTGTGTGTGTGTGTGTGTGTGTAAACCAACTGACCTCAAATCTTGGATTTTTTTTTTTGTCCAAATGTTTTGTAAGACCTAAAAATATCTTTGTTTAGGCCTAATAAAAAGAAAAACAAGTCAAACCCAGATTGAGGGACATTCTAGCAAATATGTGACCACTGGTATGCCTCCAAATAGTTGAGATGATCAAAAACAAGGGAAGTCCGAGAAACTGTCACAGCCTGGAGAAGCCTAAGGAGACATGACGACTAAATGCAATGTGCTGTCCTAGTTGGGATCCTGGAATCGAAAAAGGACATTGTGTAAAAGCCAAGAGCACCCGAATTGTGTATGGGCCTCAGTAATAGTATGCCAGTATTGGTTCATTAGTTGTGACCAAGGTCCCATACCAACGGAACAAGAAGGAAGGTATTACCCACAGGGAGACACATTGTGAGGTGTAGGGGAGTGATGCTATCTTCACGGCTGTTCTGAAAATCTAAAACTATTATAAATGTTTATTTAAAAACGTACACTTGTTGTTCTAATTTCTCTACAGAACTCTTACTATAGAGCTGTCAGGTATGAAATAGGGGCGAGAGCCCTTTTCCTTTTATACAAAAAGTTTGTAAGGGAAACAAACTTTCCTTTTACAAATAGAAAAATGGCCTTTCCTTTCTGTTCTGCGGTGTCCATGTGATGGGTCACGTCTAGTGTGACCCCGGCGAAAGGAAGGTTTCCAGCGTGTTGTGTGGTTGATGGTTTGGAGCAGTTACTTTCTGAGAATGGCTTTGCCTCTTAAAGAGCTTGTTACCAAGATTCATCACCTTGCTGTTGGGTACTTTTTAGCTGGAATGTATCCCACCAAAACTTGTGTTTGTAAAGGGCTCATTTCACCTTGAATTTTAGTGTGTGTCTTGCATTTTAAGAGATTCTTCAGGTATAGGTAAGGATGGAATGCCCCTAAAAATTTTCCCTGATGGCTGTTTTTTGAACTTTTTTCTAAACACAGGCTATCCTTTTCTCCAATTTCTAAAATGTGACCATTTTGCTCAAGATGATCTCACCTTATAATAAACCTGGTATTTTAAAAATGCATGTACCATATGTTTTGCACTATAAGATGCACTTTTCTCCCCAAATTTGAGAGGAAAATGGGGGTGCATCTTATAGTCCAAATGTAGCTTACCTGGATCATGGCGGTGGGGGGGTAGGGCGGGGGCCGTGGTAGAGTGGGTTTTTTTTCCCTATTTTCCTCCTCTAAAACCTGGGTGCGTCTTATGGTCCGGTGCATCTTATAGTCCAAAAATACGGTATATTATTTCCTATTTCTTGAGTTTGGAAGACTGTTTCCCAGGTCCTGTGTCTGTCTCTGAGTCGGAAGTCTCTTTTGTTTCTTCAAGCACACAAAGGAACTCTTTCCTTTTTCACAATAATTAATTTCTTTTTTTTACAATAATTAATTTCAATTCACATAATTATTTGGGGGAATAAACATTCATTTAAGAAGAACTTGTCCTGAAATGGCATTTTTGGTTTGACTGCATAATGACAAGATGAAAACACAGTATTTTCTCCCAAAGCAGTGACAATAAACACGGAGCTTGTCAGTAGTAACCCAATTGGTTTCCAGCCGATAGCTGTTCGGTACACTCCCATGAAATGATTAATTGGTCTCAATACGTTCTCAGCAGGAAATTCCCACCTCATGGTAAATATCACCACAATTGCTACCAATTAGCTCTGTTGTCACCTGTTACAACGGGTAGGCTGGGAGCTGAGACAGGTAATCAATTTCTATACCCACAAGAGAAGTCCAACTAGAGAGGGTCGGAGACGCGATGACAAGGCCATGCCAGTGAGCAAGGAGCCCAAAGCCCACTCCGCCACGTGGGGACGCATGAGGTTCCATCTGTGACTACCAGTGCCCACAACATGAGTCACAAGTGTGACATGCAGGGGCGCGGATTGCGTGTTGCAGTGAGAAAACGCAGCCGTGTTCAACTGCAAGGTTTGACAGTACATTGGCTTCTAAGTAAGCTAGGTGTGTAGTTCACATCTGGGCTTTACCACTTGCTACTCATTTGATCTTAAATTAGTGGCTGTTTTTGCCTGAATCTGGGGTTTGTAATCTGAAAAAAATGGAGGCAAAATTACCCACCTAATAGAACTGATGTAGTGATGTCTATGACATGTTTGGCACTTAGTAGGTGCTCAAAATTTTGGGCACGCCCCCCACAAGCGAATAACCAAGTAACCTGGTGTGACAGTGATAATGATCATTAGTCCTCCTAATAATAAGCAAGGAAACCCTCAGGTGTTCACTGTCAGCCTGGAGAGTGGTCCTAAAGGGAAGTGGAGATCCAAACCTTCCCCATCTTGTCTACGGCCAAACCACCCTGAACGTGCCCGATCTCGTCTAAACCTTCACTATCTTTTTCATTGATCATTTTCCAAGAGCCTACTCATTTAGGAGGGGAGGGGAAGTAAGGCGAGATGTAAAAACTGTAAATAAAATGGAGGAAACTGAGGCAATGGCATTGTAGCAGAGAAACACTAATTGTATCATGTGTGTCTAAGTTGGGCAGATGGTGGAAATAACGTGTTGACCCCATGAAGGACACATTCCAGGCATGGCCTACATGGATGGAAGAGGAAATTTATCCCGTAGTGACCTTGGACCACACTCTAATTCATTGTTTTAGAACTGGGTTCTCCAAATTTCTCAGTGCTGCAAAGCACCAGGGTGCTTCTTAAATACACAAACCAACAGTTCTCTTCAGCATTTTGATTAAGTAGGTCCAGGCTGGGACTTAGGAATCTGTAGGGTATTGGGGTTTTTTTTTTATCCTCACCCAAGGACATTTCTTTTTTATTGCTTTGAGAGAGACAGGAAGGGAGAAAGAGAAACATCAATGCGAGGGAGAAGCCTCCCATACGCACTTGGACCAGGGATTGGTGCCCAGACTGGGAATTGAACCCACAACTTAGGTATGTGTCCTGACCAGGAATCGAACGTGCAACCTTTCGGTTATGGGACAATGATTAAACCAACCGGGCCACACTTTCCAGGGCTGAAAGGTTGTTTTATTATTATAATAATTATTATTATTATTAAAGTATAGTTGGCAGTATACAATACTATATTAGTTTCAGGTGTACAATATATTGATTCGACATTTATATACCTCACAATGTGATCGCCACAATAAGTCTAATAACCATCTGGCACTGTGCCAAGTTATTATTAACTGTATTCCCCATCTCTACACTACATTCTCGTGGCTTATTCATTTTACCACATTATTGGAACTTTATATCTCCTATCCCTTCTTCACCTTTTGCACCCATTCTCTCCCCCTCACCCCTCAGGCAACCATCAGTTTATTCTCTGTATCTATGAGTTTGTTTCTGTTTTTAGTCCACACATAATTGACATCATATGGTATTTGTCTTTCTCTGACTTCTTTCATTTAATCTAACACCCTCTAGGTCCATCCACATTGTCACAAATGACATTCCTTAATATTGCCTAGTAATATACCATTGTATACCACATTTTCTTTATCCATTCATCTCTCCATGGACACCCAGGTTGCTTTCATATCGTGACTATTGTAAATAATACTGCAACGAACATTGTGGTGCGTGTATCTTTTCAAATTAGTGGTTTTTGCTATTTTTGATGAATACCCAGAAGTGGAGTTGCTGCGTCGTATGGTAGTTCTATTTATTTATTTATTTTTTAAAGAGAGGGGCAAGTAGGGAGAAAGAGACAGAGAGAAGCATCAATGTGTGGTTGCCTCTCGCCCGTCCCTAACTGGGGACCTGGCCCACAACCCAAGCATGTGCCCTGATGGGGAATTCAACTGGCGACCCTTTGGAATTAATGTACTGTTGCCTAGGTTTTAGCCACAGAAATTCTGATTTAATTGGTATGAACTATGGCCTGAGCATCAGGGAATTTTTTTAAGCTCCTCAGATGATGTTAAAGTAGAGGCAAATTTAGAGTAACACTGATTTAGAAAATAGCTTGAGGGGTCCATGGACCTGTAAATGATGAATTAATAACAATCAGATGTAAAGTCACATCACAGATAAGTAGGTTTGAGCTCTGATTCGAGATGTGAAATATGCTTCAAAAAATCAGAAAACTCCCTGGAAGTAGTGTGCAAATTATCCTATTTGCCCTAGAATTTTGTTGTATTCAAAAGTACTTGTACTGAAGGGACTACCAACGATGATTTAGAGCCTAAATTCCCCTACATTGGCAGCCCTTGAAGTATGATTATACATATAAATAATAATGTGGCATGAATCTATCCTTGGCTTTCACTGTAGAGTTATCTCTGGTGCTCACTTTGCACTGTTTCTTCTTCCTCCTCTAACTCGCTTTCCAAAGTCAGTGAAAGCCAGGGCTTGAATACGGGTACTAGATTTATCAGGGTGATCACTTCATAAGGTACATAAATGTCTTAATCACTGTTTGTACTCCTGAAAAAAATAGAATATCATATGTCAACTGTAATGAAAACTACATTTAAATAAATAAATAATTGGAAAATGGATCCCCTCACCCCCCCCAACAATTAAGGCTTAGAGGGTGGATGCACATAGCTAGTAGGTTTCAGAACAAAAAGTCAGCACTAGGGACTCCAAGTATGTCAGCACTACCTTTTCACCTCAGTTTTTCGAGGGGTATGGAAACGGAAGAAGATTTTTCAGGGAAGGTAAAGAGGATTAAATAATTATTTGAGGGAAAAATGGTTGAAATAATCCAGACAGTTGTCCTGAAGATAATAAAAAGACTGGTAAACTCCATGAGATCAGAACCGAGTCTGCACACTGTTTATAAAAATTAAGAAATAATTCACATACCATAAAACTCACCATGTTAAAGTGTATGTTCAGTGTTTTGGGTATATCCACAAAGTTTTGAACCATCACCAGTATGCGATTCCAGAACATTTTTACCACCCCCAAAAGTGAATCCCATATCCCCACTCTCCCCGACCCCAGTCCCTGAGCAACTGCTAATCTGCTTTTTGCCTCTGTGGATTTGCCTATTCTGGACATTTCATATAACTGGAATCATACAATATGTGGTCTTTGGTAGCTTGTTTCTCTTAACATAATGTTTTCAAGATTTATCCACTCGATAGCTCGTATCAGTACTGTGTTCTTTTTTATTGATAAATAATAGTCTATTGTATGGATTTACTACACTTTGTTAATCTATTTCTCAGCTGACGGACATTTGGGGTGTTTCCACTTTGGGGGCTACTATAAATAAGGCTGTTATGAACATTCATGTATAAGTTTTTGTGTAGTCATGTATTTTCAGTTATCTTGGGTATATACCTAGGAGTAGAATTGCAGGGTCCTATGTAAACTTCATGTTTAACATTTTCAGGAACTTCTAGACTGATTACCAGGGTGACTGCCACATTTTACATTCCTATCAGCATTGTGTGAGTGTTCCAATTTCTCCACCTCCTCACCAACACTTGTTTTTTTCCTTTTTTGTTGCCCCCCCAGCTTTATTGAGGTATAATTGATACGTAAACATTTTAAAATCATAGCTCACCGAGTGCATGTGACGTGACATGTCGTTGTGATCTGGGCACTAACTTTCATGTGCTTGGCACGCAGGTCTAGCCACACGACACAGTCTCGATATAGAAAGGCGTGAAAATTCCAAGAGATTCTAAGAAAAGTCATCAGGATGAGTGATTTCTAATCTCTGGGATATCAGATTTTAGTATGAGCTCCATTTTTTAAAATACAAACTCAGTCAAGAAGTAGGGTAAGCAAGCTTATTCCATCATTGCTCCTGGGCACCCCATTCCTAACGGGGTGATAACTTTCAGTAGATGGTTGCTCCCCTTAGAGTTTAGAAGAATGACATGTGCAGCCAGGGATGGAAACTGAGGCAAAGGAAAAGAGAGCTCAGAAGGAATCCAGCCCATTCCCTTCATCTCTGTTAAAGTTCAGTACCTGACCCACGACCCATGGCTTGGCTTTACCACCTTTACACCTTCCACACGGTCGGATGCCTGGTGCTGCTATGTGATTGCCTAGAAGAGAGGTTTTCGACAGCAAGGTCCCGCAATTCCATGTGTTTCCATTAAGAAGAGAAATATCTCTGTGGGTTTCTTAGGTACTTGCAGAAATACATACTAGCTCACTAGTAGCCAGAAGCATCTGATCTGTCTGCCTCAGAGCCCTCTGACAGTTAAGCATTTGCTTTTAGGCACATGAAATGTCAGCCACCATTAAACAGCATATGGCAACAATATGGCCATTCCCTCTCTGTGGACCAACCTCTCCCCAGAAGAGATGGTACTTGAAATAGGAGCTGCTTTTGAATGCAGGACCCCTATTGCTCCCACTCGGCCATGATGGCTGGGGAGTGGGCAGAGCGCCACACACAGAAGGACAAACCCTATCCAACGTGAACGTAGGGGACGAGCTGCCCAGCCAGCAGTGACCAAAGGCTATTTGTCCTAGGCATTTGGGTCTGTGGTTAAAGGGAAGTACCATCCCTAAGCTGGCCTGCATTAGCTCCATAAAATAGAAAACAGCCTCCACAGCCACTTAAGGAGGGTTTGGAGCCGGCTGCAATTGAATTCAGTGGTGTGCAGTGAGCGGAGGGAGACGTTGAAAGGGAAGGCTCCACCCGGCTGGTCTCGGAGGAATTCCCTCAGTGAATGGGGTAAAATAAACTGCCTCGTCTGGAAGTGGATGAGGAGGGTGTGGATCGCAGTTTTGTGGGTCAGCTGGTGTTCAAGTGGACATGTGGCAGTACGGATCAAGGGGAGCGCCACCTCTGCAGGGACAGCCAGTAACCGGGCGGTCTGCTGGAGATGAAAAATAAACCAAGTTTCCCCTGGAGCCTCTGGCTCTGTCTGCAGAGGGCACCAGAAATAGTCAGTAGAGGTGGCCTGATCCTGAAAGCACAGTTTCAGAACCGTGCTTGTCCTAATTTAGCGGAACTATATAGGATGCAAATAAGCAAAATGCGATGCTGGCCCTGGAATGACGCCTCCTGCATTACTTGTTTGAGTAGTCGGTCAGGCTCATCAGTTTTACATCAGGCTTTTTAACACACGGGCTTGTATTTCCGGGCCCTCGCTGTGACTGTCAACATGGCTACATCGATGAAATCTCTAGCCTTATGAAAGCAGAGTTCAACTGCAGTGTCGGGAAGGTCACTTTGATTAAATAGTTAACATCGTCCCAAAATTCTCCTCAACTGGATCATTATTATTCCCCTTGTGTGAACTGCTTGATTTGAATGCTTAATTTCTCAAAATAATTCTAAGTCTCTAATATTTTAAAGAATAAAATGAAGTAGGTAGAAAGTTAAAACTACAATGATGTCTATATCGATACATATTCTCATAGAGCCAAGAATAACAAGGTAGGGAAACTTCTTGTTTCCCATGGATTTTGTTTGGATGTCTAAATTGCATTAATCATATAATTTAATAATGCTTTATTATGACACAGACTAACTGAATGCAAAATGCGAAATGTTTAGGAAAGTGATTGAATTTTTAAAATAGCATTAATATTATTAAAAATGTTTTTCATACGATATGCCTTCAGAATATGTACTGTTAGAAAAAGAAAGATCACATATTTTAGTAGTGTCAATTTTTCTGGAATGCTTTTTTACTCTTTACCAGTAGGTGTAACTGACAGGATGATGTCATCCTTCGCTCTTCCTGCAGTCTATAAATTCCGTGACAACTGGCAGCAACAACTACATCAGTAGCTATATGAACAGCAGGAGGTTGCAGGGGGGGTTTTCCAAGACACTTTACTTCTAGGAGGTTGAGGCATACTTTCCAAATTAGACAAGGAGCTTTCTCTGTGAGGGCTTAGTTAGAGGACTGTTCAAAAGGAACCTAAACATTTGGATGAAAAATAAAAAAATCAGTCAATCATCCAAACGTTTGCCACCATTACATCAAACATCAGGGTACTTAAAAACATCTCAAGAAATGACCAAATTCTAAACTTTACATCTAGATAATTGAGATCATACTGCCTTAATGTTTCCATATGAATGATAGCATGTCAAATGTGGCATATTCTGGAGATCTGGTTTGAGCCTTTACGTGTATTCTACCATCCATTGAATGTATAGTATAGTCAATGTATTAAGTTTTAAAAATAAATGGAAGTGTTGAATAACATAACTACTACTCCATTTCTAATCTTTCAAATACAAAATAACAGTAAGTATGTCTACTCCGTTGCTTATGGAGATATTATAAGGACTGGTTTGCAGGAAAACAACGGAGCCTTGGCTGGCAGAACTCTGGTGCCCCAAGGTGGTGTTACTCTCTTTTAATATTTGACTTTTTATCAAATATAGCTAGAATTCTGACTTCAAGATGGGGCTTTTGTGACATTTAAAAATTTTGGAAATGACATTACGTACCATATTTTTCATACTATAAGACGCACTTTTCTCCCCCCACCTCCCCCCCCCGCTAAATTTGGGAGGAAACTGGGGGTGTGTCTTATAGTCCGAATGTAGCTTACCTGGCTCACTGGGGGTCGGGGGGATGGCAGTGGAGCAGGGTCACAGGAGGCAGGAGCAGGACCACATTTTTTGCTTCAAAATTTTTTTTCCTATTTTCCTCCTCTAAAACCTAGTTGCGTCTTATGGTACCGTGTGTCTTACAGTCTGAAAAATATGGTACTTAGTGGGCACTCCTTGTTTGATGAATGAATGAAGAGTGAACAAATAAATGAATGAAAAAGGAGGAAGTGGAGTTCTCACTTTGTGGGATGGGAGTCTAGTTGATTGCCGACTATGTGTTTCAGTTTTATAGAAATAACCCCACTGTTTATGTTTCTCTAGTTTAGTCTCTCAACAAACTGTGCAAGGTTTGGAGCTGCATTTGCTGAGCTTTAACTGAAATGCGGAAGCAATCAAGTGGTTGAATTCTGGATTTTTCTAATTTAATGACATTCCTTTATCCATATTGATTGGAGCTTTGGTAAATTCAATTGTTGATACCACCTGGATAATTTTAAGTCTTTCTGAAGCTTTAAAAAAAATGTTTCCAACATAGCCTGAGCAACATAAGAATTTCATCAATTGAAAACTAAGAATTGTTTCTGTGGGATGTGTAAAACAAGAAGCTAACCAGCATTATTTTCTTTTTCTTTAATTCAGTATCATTATTGAGAGTTATTCTTGAACTTTATGAAAACCAGATTGGGGCACACGCATGTTCTCCATTGAAACGTGTTCAAGGAATTGGAACTGAAAATCATTCAAACTAGGAAAACATGACATTGAAAAGTAGTCCACATTCTTTAATCTACCTCAGAGTGTCTGAGACTGATTCTGACTAGAAAGGCTTAGGCTGGTAGTGGATCTGATTTTTTTAGAAATGGGCGTTTAGCTTCCTAGTCAGAAAGAGGTCATAATTTTTTTTCCCCAATCACTTCTTTACTTTGCTGGCTTGTCAGTTACAACCTTTGATCCTCTCACTTTGTTGCTCAGGAAGCTCTGATTTCTCGCTATTGCCTACAGAACAAAATTCAAATGTGCCTGCTATTCAGGGGCCTCTCTTCTCTGGCCCATGCGAACTCCTCAGCCACATTTCCTACTACTGGCCTCCTTCACACAAGCTCTTTTGCAGCCAAACCAGACTGTGGGCTGTTCATCAGCCTCTGTGTTGGTGCCTCCGGTCTTTTCTTCCGATTATCCATCTCTCAGGAATGCCTGTTTCTTTTCCCCTCCACCTGCTGGACGCCCCATGGATACATCCTACACATTTTCTTTTATGAGGGCTTTCTCCCTATCCCACCCTTTCCACTTTCCTCTGTTATCCCCTTCGTAGCTCAAACAAACCTTCCCCCATCACACACATACACACACGTGTCCTCCCCTGATTTAGTCATGGAGTGTCCCACACGCAAGGCCACTACTGATGTGTACAAGTTGTGCCCTGCAGCCTGCAGGATGTCAAGCCTAGAAACAAGTGAGGACAAAAACTCACCATACTCTCCACTTGCCAAGGTGTGCACCCACTTGCAGGACTATGTCCATGTGGAGAGGCACAGTCCTCTGTTTCACACGCAGGCATGGACTGGCACAGACGGGTTAGCAGCAGCTCTGCTCACCCGCCCGCCCGCCTTCAGTGTCCTTTACCAGGTCACAAGTTTGTTAAGCTAGGTGACTGCCTTTGTATTTGCATCCCGCCTGGCGCAATGCCTTTCTTAGACCTAAGAGCATTTCTTGAACTTAATTGAAGGGATAGAATGTATTTATGAGAAACAATTACTTCGACATATAAACACAAACATGGAAAACACTGCAGGCATCAAAATGGACCTTGGAGCCGCTGTGGACCAGCCAACTTGTCTGATGTTAAGTATATCACGGTTCTGCCTCAGCTAAGCAATTTCCTACGAAACGTCGTGCCCAGTAGTCTTTTGTGGATTTTCAGAAACCACATCCACGATGCTATGACAGGCCATGGCAGAGTTGGACTGAAGTCCATTTCTGACTGTTTGTTAAAATAGGCAAAGAATAACATTAAGGACTGTCTGAAGTGGGCAGGATAAAGGTCAGGAGGTGCCCCTGGGAGGCGAGGGACTTTGAGGAGGAGCCAGCTGGATCAGTCTGAGGTCAGCACACTTCCTAGAAGTCTGCATGAAGCCAAACCAAAGCAGCACCCATCTGAAAGTCTTCAAACCTTGCCAACACCGTACATCTTATAACTTGATGTGGCCCTGACCTCAAGTAAAGAATGGCTTTGTAAAGATGTCAGTGGAGAGTGCGCATCAGCTCCGATACAATTTTAGTGGCAAATGGGCAATGCCTGTAAACCAAGCTTTCCAGTCCCTGAAACAGTGACGTGCCCCAGATAGGTTTCATGCCTAGTCAATGACATGGCCAGGCCTTCAGATTTCAGGTTTCAAGGGGTAACCGCTGGCCACCCTCTCAAGGGAAAGTCTGTGTCTGTGAACAAAATTTCCTCCCCACGGTGCGCTTAATGATTGCTTTATGTTTTCCAGGATGTGCTAAGTTTACGTAATGAACTGTTTCGTCCTCAGGAAGAAACGCGCTTTCTGCAAGCATCTCACAGGGCCCCTCTCTCCCCTTTTCGTTCACAGTCCTCTGTGATGTCGGTCTGCTTTGCTCGTTTCCATCCCAACTTGGTGGTTGGTGGGACTTACTCGGGCCAGATTGTCCTGTGGGATAATCGCAGTCATCGAAGGACGCCAGTGCAGCGGACACCCTTGTCGGCGGCTGCGCACACCGTAAGTCCAGCTTTTGTCACATGCCTGTCGGCCAGCCACTCCCGGAAAGCGGGGGAAACTGACCAAATGTCATCAGTAACTCCAAGTTCCAAGTCTCTAACTTATAGTGATTGTGTCCAGACTGACTGACGCAAGGCTGAGTGCAAAGTAGGTGAGGGAAGTACTGGGTTTAGAGAAATCTCTCACTATTCTACAAGTTTGGGCACATATAAAGGATTTCTTTGGATGTCCCACAGACCTCCAGTGAGGGTGGACTCCTACTCAAAAAGGACGCAGGGAGAAACTTTGGAAGAGGCATCTGTTAAATTGTTTCCCTAAAGAAACCCTTCACGCTTACATTTGAAGATGGAAGCTCCTCAAATAGGCCATGAAGAGTAAACGTTTCATGCCTAGGGAGGCACCAGAGACTTCTGCCAACAGGCCTTTTCCACTAGCGATTAGAGGGAGTGCTGTGACTTTAAATTCTGGAATGCATGGTGTAAGTCTCAACAGTAAAGTCTACAGTGACAATATAATCCCTAAGGTTAAAAGTTAACATCTCAAAACCATTACCCATAATTTAGCAGAAGAGGTTCAGTATAGTGTTTGGAAGACAACTACTCTGTCATTTCCTTTAAGAGAATGACAGGTGTGTTTAGCAATTGTTAGGAGGAATGAGGAGACAGGCATGTCTCCATCAATCCTTGCTACCTTGACATTCAGGGTAACTGATGTTCTTTCTCTGAAATGCCCAAATTATGCCCAAGGAAACAGCTCTACTATTGTTTCAATTTCCTTAATGGGGTTGCCTCATTTGTTTCATCTGCTGGCCTCAAAACCACTCTAGCTTTAAAAAAAAAGAGCTGCTAGCTGTTTGAGCTAGCCCATGAAGAGGAAAATTCTTCCACTCTCATAAGACTGACAATAGGAAATGACAAATACCAAGTCAGCCCTAATTTTGATTGACTGGGGCCTAAGACACGTGCAGGTGAAACTAGTTCTTGGGAATCTTGGAAAATTGCTCATGCCTACCCCATTTCTCCAAATAACAGAAAATTGTGACCCAGGAGAAGGAGCAGGTGTCTGCTCAAGGAGCGTGGAAACACTTCTTGGCTCTGTGTATATCTCGTGTGTTTGTGAGCGTACCTTCTGAAACTTCAAAAAATTATCAATCCGAATGTTAGATTTTTTAGCAATAAGCTTTTGGGGAGAATTGAAATCCAGGAGCTCTTCCAAAGAGTTCATCTTTCTTTTTCAAATAATGTAGGATGTGATCATCACAACCGAAATACAATTACAATATTATCCAAGAGAG
The DNA here is from genome assembly GCF_022682495.2 of Desmodus rotundus. Taxonomy (NCBI): domain Eukaryota; kingdom Metazoa; phylum Chordata; class Mammalia; order Chiroptera; family Phyllostomidae; genus Desmodus; species Desmodus rotundus. The sequence goes on along the minus strand of NC_071392.1, from coordinate 28,396,474 downwards.
TGACATTACTTCTGTTAGAAAATAAAACAATTTCTTTTTCTCTTTTGCTGTGTTTTGTTGAATCCACAGCTAAAAAAAAAAAAGTGCACAGTAAATTTTGTGACTGTCTTTCAACTTCCACTAGTGCCTAGCTGATTGGTACCCGGATCAAAAGTGGTTAAGGAACAAGAGGTCCACCGCAGATTACTGACTAATTTCCTTTCACACCCACCACACATATGCATGGGGGACAACAGGAAATCCTAATTAAAGCAAAGCCCTCTGCCACACAGTAAGTTTATTCCTAAAATAAATAAAAACAATCTGGCATCTATACAGGAAAAATGAGCTGTACTGTTTGCTTTTATCTTTCCATTAAGTAGAGTTGTGTATGTTTGTGTCTGTGTATGAGTAGACATGCCCACGTGTCTGCTCCTGTTCTGGTTTCTTTATATCTCTCTCTTTTCTTTTAAACTGAGTTTTATTACTCATGAAAGCACAGGCCAGTAGTACTGATTAAAGCCAGAGAGAGGCTACCACGCATACTCCTTCACTAGGCATTTGGCTCTACACATTCTTCTAGTTGCCTTATTTTCTTCTACACCCGTCATCCATCGGAGTTCCAAACCATTGGGGCCTTGGTGATTTGTGCCGATGCTCGGTGGGTAACAAAGAAATCCCACTGGATTCTTGCTGGAAAATACTAGGTAGGCTTCAGGTCCATAATAATGTTTGGACCTTGCTCTCCCATTTTTCAGTATTTTAAATTAATTTTTTTGGTGATGTTAGTTAATAAGGATATATAAGTTTCAAGTGTACAATATTATATAATACATCATTTGTATATTGCTGCTCATCAACCAAAGTCTAGTCTCCTTCTGTCCCCACATATTTAACCCTTTTTACCCTCTTCATTCTTCCCCCCACCCACCCACCTTCCCTTGTGGTAACCTCCATACCGTTGTCTGTGTCTATGAGTTTGTTTGTTTGTTTGTTTGTTTGTTTTGGTCATTCATTTTTGCTTTCTGTTTTATATTCCACATAAGTGAAGTCATATGATTCTTGTCCTTTCCCATCAGCCATTCTTCAGTTTTGCCAAGTTTGTGTTTTAAGGTGAGAATTTGTTTCTTCCGCTCTTCCACCTGATTTTCACGCAGAGCTCTGAATGCTGTGCGGCCGGGCGCCTGCGCTCGCGCACTGCTGCTGCAGGCCCCGAGCACCCCAGAGGCTCGGGGAAGAGCATTGTTCCCAGCTTGTCCTCTTGATATTTAGGGAACCTGATCAGGATGACATTTAACTTCAGATCTCTGATGCCAGGTCCACTGAGGCTGACTCATTTGAAAGTTTCTGTGGGGACATGGTGTGAAAAAGACATAGGGACTTAGCTGACTGTCCATCAGCACAGGTAACATAAGTATTGTGATTGCCGAAGCAGCAAATGTAATCTTAGGGTGCATGGATACAGGCATATTTTTTATCATGTGAGAAGTGACTAGATTTCCTCGGTCAGAACATAGATAGACAGTTTGTTTCATTCTCAGAACTCCAATGTTGAAAGGAACTCAGACAAATGTAGCATGTTCAAAAGAGAGTGACCAGGATGGGGACGGAATTGAAAATCAGGTACACAGGGACCAGTTGAAAGAATTGGTGATGATTAGTTTGAGTAAGACAAGACTAGGGGAGGAAGGGTAAGATAACAGAAACCTAAATATTATTTGACTTGATTTCAATGTCTCTGGTTATATTAGGTAACAATAGCCAGAGGGGAGTGGGGAGGGGATAGTGGGGAGAGGGGTCTATAGGAGCTACTATAAAGGACACAAGGACAAAATCAAGGGGGAGGGTGGGGAGAAAATGCACCTCCTCCCCCCAAGAGGTGGGGGAGGGAGGTGGGACTGGCTGGGATGGGGTGGAGGGGTGGGGAGAAAATGCAGACAATTGTAACTGAATAAAAATAAATAAATAAATTTTTTAAAAAACAAACAAATTTAGCTAAATAAGCCATGGAATATTCATACATTGGAACACTATATAGCCGTTTAAAATAAATAAATAAACACATACATACATACATACATACATACATAAATATTATTTGACTTGACTGTATAACCCCAGAGGGCTGGCGCTGTACTGAAAATATCTCCTTGGGCTTTCTTTACCCCACTGGTGGAAGAAGAATACTCCAGGAATTAGTGCTGAGACTGACCGCCCCGAAGAAAGGTGTTTAAACAGAGTTTGGACCACCTCTTGGTAAAGGCAGATGAGCAGCTGCCCTAGATGATTATTATGGTTCCTTCTGACCAGGGGTTTATATGATAATAATAGTTTGGGAACCATTCTCTATATAATATCAACTTTCCAGTATTAAGGATTGTTTCATTGTCGTTGTGGTGAGGTATAATGGACAGCGAGTCATCAAGCATAAGACTTAGACTGTCAGCCATTTGCACAGAGAAGCACCAACTAAGTTGTGGTTTGGCCACTGATGCCTAAGCTGCCTGAAATTTAACCCAAATGACTGCGAGGTTCTGCTTATGCTAACCTTCCATTTAGTATTTAATGGGCAGCTGCAAATGATTTTAGCCTACCATTTAGGACTCTACAGAGTGGGATAACCTACTAGAGTTGTGACAGAAGGTTAGAGCATCTTGCTTATGATTCCTGGGATGTATAAATGACGTTTCTCAAGGCCTTGTCCAAATCTAAGCCTCCATACTATGCCGAATGATATTTTCAAAAATAAATCTATCATTATCCTAGATTTTGTAGTGAACACACTTTATCTCACTAGGTGCATTGTGCCAATAATTTCCACCACCACCATCTCTCCCTCAAATTAAGAAGACTGGTAAATATTAACCACTTTTATAAAGAATGTTCACAAATGTTTGGCACTGCAACCATAATGCCTTAAACTCTAGATTTAGTGACCCTTATTCCTTCCAAAAGTCGGTAGGTCTCCCCTTTTAAAGATGAGCTTTTTTCACCACTCTTGGTGAGCCTAGAGCCAGACTGAGTGGTGGAGACTCCTCCCAGCAATCCAGATTCCAGCCCCTGCACTGTTTCTGCCCATCAGTCTGCATTTCTCTCCCCAGCTTCCTTCGGCCCCATCGCACTGCGTCTGACGGAGCAAGGTGAAGCTTCGTCTTTCCACTGCTGTGTGTGGCTGCCACAGCTTTTCAAAAGAAATCAGGTTCAGACCAAAAGTGGCAAATGACCTCAGGCTTATGTTATTGTAGGATTATGTCACTCTTTAATCCTTGTTTTGGAGTAATGTGTTCGCCAGTCGAATGGAAGCATTTCTTCTTGGATCAGTGTCTGATCCTTCATGTTTATGTTTTTGCAGCATCCCGTGTACTGTGTAAATGTTGTTGGGACCCAGAATGCTCATAACCTCATCACTGTCTCTACTGATGGCAAAATGTGTTCCTGGAGCCTGGACATGCTCTCAACTCCACAGGTGGGTTTGTTTTCCCCTACACATGAGAGCATCCTGGTGGAATGAGATATCTGCCTAATGGAACATAGTTCCAAAAAGCCAAACCCTCACATCCTATAGGAAGTAAAACCAATGGATACACTTGAAAGAGTGGCGCCTGCTTTCAGCAGTCTCCTCTTGAAGCCAAAACCCATTTCCCTTACCACAAATCATGTAATTATTATAATACATTAATCCTCAGGTCAGTTTCAAGTGAAAATGAAATAATCCATTTTAAAGCATAGTAATTGTGGAAGTTGCCTGTGGTATGAATTGTACTTACCCTACGGAGTTGTTAAACAGATGGAAACAAGGTGGGAGCTCAATAGAGCGGTCCCTGATGGGTACTGGCCTTGGAGAAAAGGTATCCCAGCAAAACAGAAACCCAAGCCCTTGCTTGTATCCATTACCTAGACAACCGCCTGTGTGTGTATGTGTAAAGAATTTGTCAAACCATCTGCTTTCTCCTCTGGAGTGGTTGTTAGTACGGCTCCTGCCATTCCTTGCTCAACAAATGAGAAGTCAAAAATCAAAAAGTTCCAAAGGTTTCAAACTACTACTGATTGCAATAATGGGAACCAAACAAAGGACAAGAATGGAAGCGGTTGATGGAGACAGGCGTGGGAATGCAGCTTTCCAAATAGACGTATGTATACACACATGCAGGAAGATACTATCTATACATACAAACACGTATACATGCTATTTTCACATTTCTTTATGGGGGAAAGTGTTTAACTGTCTTCCAACTAAAAACACAGAGAAGGGTTCATCGCTATAGCCTTTGACAAAAATGTGACAAAACATCAAGAAAATCATTAAAAGATATCTAAGAGATAATTCTCAATTTTAAGAGTCCTATTCCCTTTCCTGGAATGTCTCTCTCATAGTTTTAGAAAACATTGAAGTTTCAAGATACATAAGGAAATATAGAAACCATAAAGAACCTCCCAGAAGTCTCCACAAAATACAGATGTAGAGAATACTAAGGCTAAATAAGTTATTTTTATAATTTGGGGCGGGGGCGGCTAATCGGCTTCTTACAATTTAAGTTGTCTATTTTTGCTAACTTTAATGTTGTGTAAGTCAGGAGTTGTATGTGGGTATTTTATGACTTTGTCTTAAAATTCTCAGCAGTAAGTTTTTTTAAAAAGCATGGAGAGTGGAAACATAAGAGTGAGCTCTGTAATTAGGAATTTTTAATTGCCCATTTTGCTGATTAAACATGCTTTTTCTTTTTTCTGTTAAAACCAGTTATTCAGGGGCTACAAGACCATTTTTCAATTCTAGTGTGCCTGTGATCTCCTATCTCTACATACAGATTGAGGGTTTCCGGGCATGACACCGCCTGGGGCCCTGGTTCCTCTCTGTACCAAGTGGGCAACCAGGAGACTGTACCTTCCCCGCTGCTAATTTTATCGGTGGAGCACACCAGGTTCTGTATTATGTTGTCCCAGGGTCCCCTCACTGACGCACTCACTCTGCCAGCACGTCATGTGACTACTTGGTCTGTGCTACCCAGACTGTGAGCATGTGCTTCCAATTTAGGGACTGTGTGGCTGAGGTGACCTGATTTATTTGTTCTGAAAAATCAGAAACAAACACACAAACAGAAAATCACTAAATTTCCAAGCAGCTATGATGACATGATCCCCTAGAATGATTTTTGAAAAAATTACTTCAGGTGCACATAGTAGGTGCTTTGATGTAAATAGCAAAAATATTCAAGGATAGTAGTTGTACTTAATTATTCTTCATTGTCATTCAAGTCAATTCAGCAGAATGTCTTTTAAAAAACACTTTAATTGCCGATTTCAAAAATAATTTTAGATAAAATAAAGGCTCTCGCTATTTGAAACACTTATTTAAACATTGTTCTTTGCAGCCTTATAGCCAATACACCCAATGGCCACCCTTTGTGAAATCTGGCCCCTGTTGAAATCTGTTTTTTCTGACCTGAGTAACGGCCTTCTGGTTTCAGTCCATGGAGGACGCACACTCTTGCTTTGACAAATGTGCCTAGTAGATCTGATATTAATACACGTGTAGTCTCACGAACAATTGATTTTGAAAATGTTTGTAAATACAGGGGTATTGTGTGTTTTATTAAAGCCTGGGGCTGACAAGTGTAACCATTACAGTATTATCTTTAGTTTCTGCACCATTAGTTTCAGAATTCTCACCTGTCATCTCCGCCTGACTTAGAAGCGGCAGCAATGCTGATGAAATCCAGCCGCCTGAAACCAGAGATACACAGAAGCCCGAATGTCAGGGGCAGCAAAGCGTGGTTTCTGGCACAGCTGGGGTCTTTTGTAACGCTGTGTGAAATGCAAACAGACGATGTAGCCAAATGATTTTTCCGTGCTATCTTTGGCACGGCGAGGAGTTGACAGAGGGAATGTAACCATGGCATGTTTTGGTAGGAGAGCATGGAGCTGGTGTACAATAAGTCCAAGCCTGTGGCTGTTACCGGAATGGCTTTCCCAACGGGAGATGTCAATAACTTCGTGGTTGGCAGTGAGGAGGGTACAGTCTACACGGCCTGTCGTCATGGAAGGTGATTTTCTGTTTTCTTACCAATGACGTGTTCCTCATTTCCGAAAGTCTGTTACCACATTCTGGGTTGTAACCATCTTGCATTATGAGAAAGGTATTTCTGAAGAAATGCAAAGCACCACCTCAAGTCTTCATTATGAGCATCCATCTGATTTAGTCATTAGCCATTTGTAAGCTTTTGATGGTTCATACTGCCTCAAGGAAATAAGTCCCAGCTTCTTAGCATATCATCAGAGGCCCTTGACCCCTGCCCCTCCCTGGCCTCAGCCTCCAGGATGCAGCTACACACCCAGCAGGGATGAGAGTCCCCACGTATCGGTTACCCCAGCACGTCTCCATGAGTTTGTGTGTTCACTTTCTGCCTCCGGCCTGGCATGTCTCTCTTGTCGGCCTGGATAATTCCTTCTTATTTTCAAGAGCCGGTACAGGGGTCATTCCGTGTTGAAGGCTCTTCAAACTCTGTTGGGCAAAGGAAACCTTTCCCTCCTTTATGTTTTTGTAGAACTTTCATTCCTTTACTCATTCATTCTTTTAAGGAACATTTACCAAGAACCTACCATCTGCCAGGCAGCATCACATCATAAGGATACAGTAGGAACAAAACAGACCTGAGTTCATATTTTGGTGAAGGCAAAAGACAATAAACTAATAAACAAGTAAATACCTGACTTAAGATGATATGCACTATGGAGAAATTAAAGTAGAATAAATGGGGTAGGACTGTCGGCTGTCAGATTTGCTATTTTATACATTTTTATGAATGCTTCTACAATAATATTAGTTTCATTTTATTTCAACCACTCATTCATCTGCCATTTTGCTCTTACTGAGCTATTTTCATTTTATCATTGATTCCCTGCCTGGTGACTGGCTCATAGTAAGTGGGGAACTAAAAATCTATCCAGGGAATAAAGAAATGACAATATCCAAATAATATAGGGAAGTGCCCAGGGCTAACCCTTCCTCCCAGTCAGAGAGGCTGGAATAGTATGAGATACACAAGCTGCTGTGGTTTCCAGGTGACAAGAGCTCTGCCTTGATTGAGAGATCGGCAAATGCCCCCTGGAAAAGCATTAGGATAAAATGGAACCCAGTAATTTAAAGAGATTGTAAAATTGCATATAAGACAATGAGTAGCCTCACATCTTTTGAGACGTTCATTGTGTTCACCTTGGTACTTAATTTCTCTTTCACTTTAGTTCTAATTCAATTGATTTTTGATTCCTTGCTATTGGGATCCTTGCCAAGGATTTTTGGTCCTTGGCTATTGAGACGTAATGAGGAACCACAAACCATTCCAAGTTCAGACTCCTGTGTTTTTGTGATCTGTAGAAGTAACAAGCACCCATGGCTCAGCCAAGTGATTTTTCCATTTATACAGTAGGATTTGTGGTTTCCTACTGTTTCGTCCAATTGTAATAAGCAGTATTTGCCCTGCTCACACAGTTTAAAGATCACTAGGAAGACCTGGCCCCTAGTTCCTTGCCCAATGGTCCTACTTCCTCAAAACTGGCTACACCCCCCATCAAGACTTTAAAAAGATCTGATGAAGTTGTTCATTCATGCCAACATTCACTGCACGCCTACTTTGAGCAGAGTGCATTGCTAGATGCTGCCACGCATGCAAACATCATTTAAACCTGGCCCTTAGCTTCAAGAAACTAATGGTGGCAGGAAAGGTGAACACACAAATGGCTGTGATCCAGGTGAAAGGTCGTAAGTGGCAGGTGTGAGGCACGCACAGTGCCGTGGGCCACACATGGCATCACAGCTTTGCCTGTACACTTATTATGGTCAATAGGGCATAGGTTCAATGGACTTCATCCAGGACCTTAATTATCTGAGAAGGCCACAGAACATGTTCATTGATAACTTTCAGACTTATTTGTTGGATTCTGTAATGGGAATAACCTTTTACATGATGAACATTTTTGTCCTGTGGCTAGTATGCTTTTCAAGCATAATCAGAATAGGCACTGTGTTTCAGAAGGGTATCGGTGGCACATACCACCAATCTTCGTGCAGCACGCTTGATTATACCTTTACATTGGTCCACCCGTCTGAAATATAAAACACAGATCTTAGTAAAGTTGTAAACTAGCAGGCATTTGGCTTCGTAGTAATTTTTAATGGGTCATAGAGGGGTATGGGGGCGGATTTCCATTTTTTGCCTAACATAGAGAAGGTGCAAATCTACTTCCATAAATTAAGCAAAGTCCTCATTTTGCACCCTATAAACCCTTTCAGGATGCTGTTAAGAGCAAGTGGAGTCTCACCAGGGACCACTTCAAAGATCAGTTCCTCGTGCTCGTTAGAACAAACTTAAAGGATCGCGTGCGGAACTGCTGTTCGCAGATTCACTGGGCATGATTCCGGAGTGCTGGCCACACGGCACGCACACCGCAGCCCTTCACTCAGGGTCTCGCGTAGTACTCCGCACACTGCCGTTTACTGTGCTCCAGAAGCCCAAATGGTTTAATAACTCCGTTCATTTTTACTCTTAGTATCTAGTCATAATATTTAAATTCTGTAATACCTATGCATTTGTCATCTTTATCACCTCATGCACATGGATTTTTAAAACATGGCATTTTGCTGTATTTTCTAACTTGGTATGATTGCATGCAGACTATATTGTGTAATAATAAGGGGCTGAAATAACGCTGGCTTAGTTACGTAAGAGACAAATGTCTGTGGATAACTTTCAAAGTGTGTATCACTAATTCTCAAATGTGCTTCTGTTGGAAGAAAAAGGCATAAGTTTGTTTCTTTTCCTTTGCTGTTTGTTTCAACAAATATTTATTGAGCACTTATTGTAAGGCACCCTCCCTTATGGAATTTACAGTTTACCTCTAGAGCAGGGGTGTCAGACTCATTTTCACCAGGGGCCACATCAGCCTCGTGGTTGCCTTCAAAGGGCCGGATGTAATTTTAAGACTGTGTAAATGTAACTACCCCTTAACTGTTAAGGAGTTGAAATTACATTCGGCCCTTTGAAGGCAACCACGAGGCTGATGCGGCCCCCGGTGCAAATGAGTTTGACACCCCTGCTCTAGAGGACTTGTAAAAACCTCTTCTGCTTTCAGTGACAGCAGCATTTTCTCTGTATTTCATTTAAGTTATGCGTATTACTTTGCAGTGGCACGTGTTTCCCCAATAACATGTTCAGGTTTATGAACCTAGTGTAAGAAACTTCCTGGAAAGAATGAATACATTTATACAAGAGTGTGTGGAGCTGTATAGCCCATAAACTCCACAGAGAAATTAAAATGGAACATGTGCAGAATGTGATCACAACAATAGAATAGTCTCATTACAGGTAGGAAAGCTTCTGAGATCTAAGTGTATACATTCTTCATCAAAGCAACTACATCAACAATGAAAACGCTTGAGGAATTTCTGAAAAAGGGTTAAATGATGAAATTTAATATTAAATTCTAATGGTCAAAAAGATTATATTGCACCATATTGGTTTTTAATCAACAAAGGTGGTCTAGTGTTTTATATCTCTCAAGATACTGTGAAAGCGGTTTCATTTTTGGCGGTGTCTGGTGTTTGAGCTAAATTTTCAGAAAGTAATCGTGCAGGACAATTTGTTTTTTAAAGTAATCACGGCTTTGCCAAGGTCACTGAAACTGTGCTTACGTGTGGTCTTCGTGCAGCAAAGCCGGTATCGGCGAGGTCTTCGAAGGTCACCAAGGGCCAGTCACAGGAATTAACTGCCACATGGCAGTGGGCCCAATCGACTTCTCACACCTGTTTGTCACGTCATCATTTGATTGGACCGTCAAACTGTGGACCACAAAGGTAAAAATTCCTTGTTTGAAATCCGGAGGTAATACAGAAGCGAAGAGGACAATTCCTGCCCCCGGGGAGGGGGGCGGTCGTGGGGAATCTGAGGTCTCTCCCAGGTGACCTGACCCTGGAATTTGTGCAACCTGCTGGTGAGCCCCTCTGCCTCAGAGCTAGTCAAGGCTCCTTTTCTTATCTATTTTACTTATTTCAAAATATATACGTAATACTTGAAAACACTATAACTGTAAAAAAATGACACAATTTTAGTAATGATAACAACTGAAGTTCTCCTTCACCAACACTAACCCCCCTATGACATCCCCTTCGTGGGCCATCGCCTGCCCCTCTGCCCGGGGTGACCTCTGCTATCGGTTTAGTGTTGACTGTGCGGAGCCTTGCGGCATTTACTTACATACGTGTGTAGGTATGGAAATAACATGACTTGGGCCTTTGGGGGTGGGGAGGTGTTTTTTTTGAGCCTTTGTAGGTTTTTAAGCTAGTAAATGACACTATATCATTGTGTTTTCGAAGGTAATTCTGGCCAAGTGTGGGAGCAAGGAAAGACCTCGTAGAAGGAAGCTGCAGTGACCGTCCAGGGGAGACAGGCCAGTGGTCTAGATCAGAAATCTGAGAGGCAGAGAAGTAGGTGGACTTGAGAACCACTTAAGAGATGAAAGGCACAACAGTGGGTGATCAGTTTGATACAAGGAAGGTGAGGGAGGAAGTCATCAGGACAAAACCCAGGTCTATGCCTAGACCTGGAGCAGCTGGAGATTTGTGGCAGCATTCACGGCCCAGAGAACGCCAGAGGAAGGGCACGTCAGCGAAGAGCGTTGCACAGGTTGTATTTAAGGTGCCTGGCGGGGCACAATTCGCCGTCTTCGTTAGGCAGTTTGATATGTGGAACAGAAGCAGACAGAGCTCTGGGCTACGGGTATGAAGTTGGTGGCAGTCAGAATAGCAACGATAAGTACAGTCCACAGAGTAGATGTTACAAGAAATGCTTGGAGACCATTCAGAGAAAGAGGAATATTTGGGAAATAAACAGGAGAAGTGAAACTAGAAATGGAGGTTAAAAAGTAACAACTCAAGAAATGGGAGAAAAATTGGAATTTTTTCTTCTTCGTGGGTGTTCATGGAGAGGAACTGTGTCAGGACAGAAATGGCTCTTACCTGTTTGAAAAACAACCTACCGGTAAGAGAAATTTAATCTAACACCCAGTTGAGAAACCTATTTTCAAGTATCAGATTGATAAAAAAATCCAAGTTTGACCACATGCGCCGTGATGAGGCTAAAAGGGGCCAGCCACTCGCATGCGTTCTAGTTGGCAATGCAGAACGGTACAACGCTGTGGAGGGGGATTTGGCAACATCTCAACACAGTGCATGCATATTTGCTCCTGACAGAGAAATTCCTGCTTCCAGTCATCTGTGCCAAAGATAAACTAACAAAAGTAAGAAAAAGACGTATGTAGAAAGCTATTCACTGAAAGACAACCTTGAACCGGAAAAGACTAGAAACATCCCCCAATCCCTCATCAGGGCATTGGATGAGTCAGAAGTATGGTATGCCCACCCAAGGGAGTATTATTCAAACGTAGGGAGAAACAAACAGCTCTACCTATTATTAAGAAATGGCTTCTAGGATGTGTGTGTTTTTCAGTGAGGAAAGCAAGGTGGAGAGAAGTATAAATAGCATATTGTCACTGTTTAGTATTATACGTTTCTAAAAGTTGGAAAGAAAAACCACACAAATATTCTTTACAGGGAGGCAGAAGGCTGAAAAAAAATAAAGGTAATAGCCATGTTTCTTTGAATATGCCTTGTACATTTGGTTTGGGAGCCATGTAAGTATTTTACATGAAATAAAAATGAATAAATAAAATAGATTTTAAAATTGGTTTCAAAAAATAGTGAAGTAACTTGAAATGAATCAACTTTAGTGTGGTTCAAATTGGAGGCAAAATCTTGCAATATGGAGAATTCTAAGTGACTTCAAAGCCCTTTTTTGGATTATACTTTCCAACGGGATATATTTTAAGGATAAAAAGGACTACAGAAAAAATCTTTACTTCTAATACTCATATTGCTGGTGGTTGTATTGTTACTCTTATCTGATACCTGTGCTTGTATAATGAGATGAGTGACTGCTGGTATCTTTGAGAGTTGGTACTTTCAGCTGACCTAAACCGAGACAAAAATGCACAAAGTTAAGTAAAATCTCTGTAGTAACCCTGAATTTAGTTGGCGGTATCAGGAAGAACTCATGGTGTGTTACCTTTAAATCTAAAAGAATACGCATTCATAGGTCTACCAAAACAGTGTAGAAAATATGACCAGTCCAGTATCGGTGACACTCCTCCTGTCTAGGCTGTCTTCTTTAAAGAGCAGTTTCATAAAAGAACCCAGAGACCCTGGAAGAAATTACCGATTCTAGATCTGGAGCAGGAAATAGACAAAATGAGCGTGGAATATTTTGTCACCATAGAAAACAAAGAAGCTACAAAACGCTACAAATTTCTTGTCAAAGGACTTGGAAGCCACGTTGAATTAGCTTCTGCTGGCCAAAGAATATCAAACAGGACAATAGATTCATGAGTTCATAATGATACTGAGAAAGAAAAAACTCTTTGGTCGACTTTGGAGATTACTAGGAAAACCACCTCAGCATTTGGGAAACCACCAAGTAAAGAATCAACTAATCATGTATTCTGAAAGAATCGATCAAAACAAAGTTTTTCTTTTCTATATAATTTGTACTTCACAACTGCTAATAATCGATCAGGAGAAGTTTTTCTTTGTATAAATATTTCAGCTAATACAGGGATGTTACTGGACAGGGGACCTGGCCTGAGCCAGTCTGCCTAGGGCAAGCTGGTAGTGTGTGGGTTCTTGACTTTGTGTAGGAGAGATTTCACAACACAAGTCCTCGTGACTGTGAGGGGACCTTTATTAATGCCGAGGGAAGTAAGACAAGGAAGGGCTTAGCACAGGAGAAGCAACAGGAGAGACTAGGCTGGCTGCCTTAGCGCAAGGGGAAGTCAGAGAAAAGGGGGCCTGGGGGGCAGGTTCAGGGAATTAGCCTGGGACAAGCTGCTGCTGCTCATTGCCCCCCTGATTGCAAGTTTGGTGGGTCCCTCAGAGTTTAGGAGATGTGTGCCTGTGGGTGAAGAAGAGAGGGAAGAGGAGGGGGAAGGGAATGGTTGGGGCATGCTCCCCAAAGGGAGCACCTCCTGCGTCCTTTGTCTTGAGGCTTTTATCTCTCTCTTGCAGGCCGGACTTTCAGGGGAGGCCTCAGGGGAAGGTTTCGGCAGAATATTCATCAGAATATTCAGGTGTGCTTTTTCAGGGTAGAGGTCTCCACTGACTGGTCAGTGCCAGGGCAGGAGTCCTTAGTCATTGCCGCTGGTCCTGGAGTTGCCCACCTGGTTTTACTGCTTTTCTGGGCCTGGAGCTGAAATACAACTGAGGCCTAGATGTTATCTTTAAGGAGGTGACATTTTGTATCTGGCTGAAAATTGCTCGGCCACTTTCTCAGCTCTCTGTCTCAGTTTCCCAATTCTACTTGCCCTGGCTTCCAGGCCTGTCTCAGGAAGAGGAAATGATAGGATTTGAATGTCACCATTTTGCAACCCTTAATGATCTCAGCAATGATTATTGCTGATAACATAATAAAATTTAAAACAACCTTGATAATTATGGAAGTACACAATATCCCCTTTGAAGTAGGCTTGACCCCCTCCCAAATCAAATCTGAATCTTATCAATCCACCAGATGTCTGAATTTAGAGGCAATAGGAAATACAGATGCAAAAAGTTAAATGATACCACAGGGATGGAGTCGGCCAAATCCAGACTATGGGGAAATCTGTAGGACAGCTGAGCTTGATTCTGCAAACCAAACATTTGTTTCCCAAGGGAAGAGAAATAGAGGTGGAAACTATATATCAAAACAACATAGATAAAAGCAAAACTTGAGACATTTCAACCAGTCTCAAAATGTGGATCCTGCAATAGATTCAAACAAATAATGCATTAAAAAATTAGAGGGCTATTAGGGAAATGTGAATATTGACTTGATATTTGTGGATTATTATTTCAGGTGTGATAATGATATTGTGATTATTTTAAGTGCTTTTCCATTTTAAAGATGCACACTGAATACATAAGAAATCATATGATGCCAGAGATTTGCTTCAAAATAATCAGCTGGGTTGAGGACAGCTTGTGGGTGTAGATGAATACAATCCACTATGTATTGCTTAATATCGACACCGGATATACAAGGTCCAGCAAAAATAATGCCCCTTTTTTTATTACAAAATCTGAAGCATGTAATTCTGTAACATAACAATATCACACTCAAGCATGCCATATGACATTTTAGGTGAAATGTTCAAATTAAAACTATAAATTGCTACACCCATATTATTCCCCTACCAACCACACTGAAGCAGGTGTTACCTCTGCCAGGACCCTGTATAGCAGGTCCTTGAATAACATTTTGTTCAAGGTAATTTCCTTGTAATGTTGATGAGATGCCCTAGGAACTTAACTGTTGTTTACATCGATTATCCTACAGTAAAATTGGTTCCCTTATATCTTGTTTCACTTAAGGGACATTAAGTGACAGCTTATGGAGGCACTGGTGCCCAAGGCAAGTAGCATGTCGCTGAAGTGTGCTGACAGGTGGGGCCTAAAGTACAATGGGCTAAGGAGCAAGTAGAAAGCAAGGAGAGGAAGATGAAAGGTAGAGACAGCGTTTTTCTTTTTTTTTAAGATTATAAAGACTCTTGAGGATGTGGTTGTCATGGAAGCGCCTTTGAAGAAACAGTAGAAAATCTGTAAGCGTAAGGCAGAAAAAGGGCCCTGAAGAGGTAGGAGAGAATAAGATGCATAACACGGGCAGGGCGTGCATTTTAAATTTGGAAGTGACATCTCTTCTGTTGTAAGAAAGGATGGGCTAACATGTGTAGGTGTATAGGTTTGGTGAATGGAAGCAGAGAGAACTCATATGATACTGTTTCCTCATTGTAGGGAGTGGGAGATGGAGGTGCTAAAGGACGTACTAAAGGAAGCGTGTTTCTGCTGGTCCAGGAGAGAAGGGGAAGGGCTGATTATGGGAACAAAGATGGACTCTGGGCAGTGTGGGGCACCTGCTGGCTGGGAGACCAGATGTTCTGGTCACGTCAGTCTGCTGAGCTGCCTTCCTCCAGGAGAGCTTAGCAGCACCAAGGTGGACATGGACAAGGGGGACGCCTAGATGGACCTTGGGCTGGAGCTTTATCAGAATGTGATGGGAGGACAACAGAGCAAGGGATTTGGAGAAATGGACAAGAAAGGGTTTGGTGTTAGAGACTAAGGATTCTAAGCTGGAACCGAAAGGAAATGAAAACAGATAGGAGAAAGTAAAAGGAGCACGGGGGCCAAAGCCACTATCAGATCAAAGAGCAAGCGTGAAGGAAGTAATTGAGTTTGAGCATTAGTAAAATAAGATATTATTGTAGAAAGTGAAATATTCGGATGTGGTCATTCACAACTGAAATAATTCCAAGTGGTTGAAAGATAAAAATAAAAAAGTTCCAGGCTGTGGGCATGTCTGTAGCCAATAGCTGATGTGCTCAGTGAGCAAGGGGGCAAACTGGGATCAGGGATCCAGATTTGTGTGACCCCCAAAGCCCGTGTTCCAACCTCTACCAGCATGCTAAGTTTAGAGGCAAGAATCCCAGTTCTAAGGCTGGTTTGGTCATCCAGGGAAGAACCAGAATGTTGGCAGTGGCAGGGATGGAGCAGTGGCAGGGACGGAGCAGTGGCTTGTGTAGGAGAACGCAAGTCTGAGAGAGAGAACCAAGCAGGCGTGGTGGCCAACTGACCTGATTTGGGAAGAGAGTCAGTGATGATTCTGATATTTTTGCCTTAGTCACGTGAGTGGAAGAATGGTGGTGCTCGTATCGAAACAGGAAATAGAGGAGGAGGAACAGGCTAGGATTGGGGGTCGAAAATTAGTTATCGGAAGTATGCCTGGAAATTCCTAAAAGGTAATCAAGAATACTGGGCTCAGGGGCAAGAGTAGAGTTAAAAATATAGTTACGACAGTGGTCAGCATATAGTTAGTCTTTTATTGCAAGGGAGACAATTATGAATAGAACGTGAATTGAAGAGGCCCAGAATGTAGCCTTGGAGCTGCTGATGATGCAGGGTGAGAAGGAAAAGACAGATCATCGGAAAGACAAGGGGAAGGTTGCCTTGACCTCGGGGAGAGCAGTTTCACTGGAGCAGTGGGGGCAGACTGTGCATCTGTCTTTGTGGACTGAGGAGGGGAGACAGCAGACACAGAAAATGCTGACTCCTGTTTCAGACATTGGGCTGTGAGCCGAAGGAGATGGAGAGGTGGCTTGCAGGGAAAACCGGGCCAAGGGAGAATTCGGTTGTCATACTTTTGGAGAGACTTCAGCAGGTTGGTGGCCTGAAGAGATGGAGCCAGTGAAAACTGTAGATCAATAGTAGGTGATTTGAAAAACTGGGAAAGGTGATATCAGGTGTCCATGTGGGGGTGGTGTGAGGAGAAGAGGCAGGACACAGCTGAGACTGGGCAAAAGACTATGGGTAGGTTTAGCTAAATGGAAGTGGAGGGGGAAGCAGAGAATGAGAGAAGGTTTCTATTTTCGCAGGGACATACTTATCTGCAAACGCTGATGGGAGCTGGGATGTGGCAGGAGAAAGGTTTAGACCAGGTCCTGCAAGAGATGGGACAAGGCCTTTACTCCACAGGATATCTGAACATCACATACCTGAGGACCCGCTGGGGCTGAAACTGCATTTCACAGATGATGTCTAATATAAATTGTGGAAGAGCACTAGGGATTGTATAAAATCTCCATCATTAAATCTTAGGTCTGCAGAAACCTCCTGAATCTGGCAATCAGAGCTGTCCGCCACCTGGTCTGCAGAGTCAGGTGTGGGAGATAACCACTTCTGTATAGCTCTAAATAAAGGGTTTTCAAAGCCATCCCCTGTTCGTCCTGGGCAGCATTACCGAGGACTGATTAGCAATGCAAATTTACCACTCCATGCCTTCTGCATCACAAAGCCTGGGGGTGGGACCTGGCAGTCTGTGATCCTGAGGATCCTGACCGCTGCTGAAGTTCAAAGTGCTCTAAACCAACTTGAAGTTTCCTTTCAAACTCCCCACCCAACAGAACTAAGTGGGGCAGCTTCATTATTTCGAGGGGTCTCTCCTTCCTCCTCTCAGTGAAGTCTGAAGTTGTCTTTGGGAACTGAGGAGTGGTTCAGGGTTCAGACAGGAGAGAGAAAACAATGTCCCACACCCAACCAGGTTTCATGATATGATTAATACTTTACTTGTTCTGGAAAAGGGGGTGTACTATGAATATGTCTGAAACCCTAAATTTATCATGGCCTTCTATGGTGATCTCTTAACAGCATTGGCTACAGTCTTTCCCCTCTTCTTAATCTAACATACATAAGATTTATAGGAAAGAGAGGCACCATCTCTTAAAACTCATAATGACTTTTGCAAGACTATGATTGAAAATAATCTTCTTGCCCTAGCTGGTGTAGCTCAGTAGATTGAGTGTGGGCCTGCAAACCAAAAGTTGCCAGTTCGATTCCCAGTCAGTGCACATGCTTGGGTTTCGGGCCAGGTCCCCAGTTGTGGGGAGAAACATTGATGTTTCTCCCCCTCTCTTTCTCCCTCCCTTCCCCTCTCTCAAAATAATAAATAAAATTTTAAAAAAGAAAGAGTCTTCTTTATTTTAATAAAAGAGCCAAGTAAAAATATAAATGTTGACTTGGAAGTAGTGAAAATTAAGGCTTTTTTTTTCTTTTAGTCTTGTTGACAATGAGAACTTTCAGAAAGGTGTAGAGCAGAGAAAAAAATGAGATGAGCCCTGGCCGGTAGCTCAGTTGGTTGGAGCATCATCCTGATATACCAACCACTGAATGCATAAATAAGTGGAACAACAAATAGATGTCTCTCTCTCTCTCTCTCTCCTCTCTCTCTCTCTCCGTCCTCCCCTCTCTAAAAACAATCAATATAAAAAATTTTTTAAATGAAATGAGTAATTACATTTTAGTCCCTTATGCCCAAAGTGGTTGCCTTCGTAATCTGTATTTTAAAGCCCTCTGATCATTTAAACAAAGGTGAAGAAGGTTATTGTGGGGCCATGCTGGATAATTGAGTTAGTGATACCCTCACACTTAAGATCATGTCTTAGTCCGTTCAGGCTGCTATAACAAAATTCCACACACTGGGTGGCTAAGAAACAATAGAAATTTACTTGTGGAGGCTGAGAAGCCCTAAATCAAGGGGCTAGTATGGTCACGTTTTTCCTGGGTCATAGCCAACTCCTTCTCACTGTGTCCTCCCTTCATGGAAAGTGCAAGGGATCTCTGTGGGGTCTCTGACCAGACACTAATCTCATTGATGAGGGCCCCACCCTCCAAAGGCCCCCACCTCCTAATACTATCATCTTTGGGAATTAGGATTTCAACAGAAGAATTTCAAGGGAACACAAACATTCAAATCAGATGCAAATTAAATAACAAAGAAGAATCCTTCAAATTGTAAAAAGAGTTGATGCTGAGAAATAAGACTTTGAACTAGTCAGAAGTCAGGTTTTAAAATGCCTTCGATATGACACTTGGTACATAAAAATAAGTACAGGTCAAAAAGATAACCGAAAGAAATGTAAAGGAATGCCGAGCAACAGGAAAACGCGGCAATACAGACATGCATTTTGTCCATCCTACTGACAAGAACTTGCATTTCTAACACGAAGATAAAATATTAGGAGGGAAAATCTGTATTCCAGGAGAAAAGATTATGCTGGAATCAACACGCTGGGTGAAATGAATCTAATCTCGAAGGCTGTGGCAAAGTCCACGTCCCTTCACTTTGCATAAGTAACGTGACTGCCGAAGAGGCTCTGGCACTTCACACAGTTTAGGGAGACCTATGATTTTAAAGTTCAAGACTAAAAATTTAAATTTCTCCACAGAGGTTATTAGAAACATTGCAGGTAAAGAGAAAAAGTGTATTTAGAGAAAATGCATTGTCAATTCTCCTTGTGATTTAAAAATTAATGCTACCATTAACTTTATATATGGTTTCATTTAAATTTTCCATGAAGATCGGGCAGGTGGAATTTGGAAGTGGGAAAGGCTAAGGGAAGAACATAATACTGCATATTTTGGAGGTTTGGGCTTCTAATTAGTCCCCAAAGAGAGGTTTAGGTCTTGAACACTGATTAGCCACACTGATTATTGATGGAAAATTAACCTACCTAATAGTATTAGAGGAAAATGGAGACAACTGTACTTGAACAACAATAAAAAAAAAAGGTAGAAAAAAGAAAAAGGAAATTAACCTACCTAATAATATTACAGAGTCTTTAAATTTTAAAATTATTTTTTCTGGTTTCATTAGCTTAATTGACTTGCTGAGAGATAGTAAGTAATTGTGTTCTAGTGACAGAGGCAGGCTCTTTGTTTGTTTGTTAGAAACTTAAGGCAATGTGAGTAAAGACATTAATCTTTTCTTGAGTATACCAATGCACCCGTTCTTGATAATGATAGCAGCTTTGTTTATCACTTTAATTATTAACATACTCTACTCCGTGCAATGAAAGTAAAGGAAATAAACTATATGACCCTCGCTTCAGTGGCTACAGTTAAAATGGAACCATGTGTGGAAAAGAACATTGTTATGGTTGGTTAGCATACAGGCAATACACAGGAAAGTCCAAATGAATAGGAGAACAAGCAGATGTGTGCTAACTGGGGTATGGGGCAGGGCGGGGAAGATAAAGCATGTAAGTCCTCTACCTGTCCACCTGGAGGCCTCCGGTGGAAGATCTTCCCAGGTGAATCGTCTGTCTCGTCTCTATATGTCCAAGTAGCTCTTCCCTCCAACTTATTGAAAATGAAACAAAACATAGACATCCTCCCTTGACCTTGTTGTCCCTTTTCGACCCTGGTTATCTTCTGCCTTTTCCCACCAAACTGCAATGTATTTGGAGAAAATGCATTGTCAATTCTCCTTGTGATTTAAAAAATTAATGCTACCATTAACTTTATGTATGGTTTCACTTAAATTTTCCATGAACATTGGCAGGTGGAATCACCTGCAGTTTTATCTCCCATAGTCTCCCTTGATCCCTGCGATTACCACTAAACCTGCTCCTTCAGAAGTTGCCCTGACCTCCTTCTTGCCCATTCCAATGTCATTTTGCCATTTTCATTTCACAACTTTGCAGTTTCAATAATGTTGATTCGTTCCCTGGAACATCCTTCTTTAAACATATCGCTGAGGCCCTGGCTCCACCAGTACCCCATCCTGGCCTGTTAGTCACCAGGCAGCGCAGTGGGAGGTAAGCTGTGGCCAGAGGGCACAGTTTTGCTCCCATTACTTCCTGAGCTCCACCTCCTGTCTCCCCACACCCCTCACCCCTGTCTGTGGAAAAACTATCTAAACAAAACTGGTCCCTGGTGCCAAAAAGTTTGGGGACCACTGCCATACATCAAAAGGCGTGGGTCCAATCCCTGGTCAGGGCAGCTATGAGAGGCAACCAACTGATAATTTCTCTCTCATGTCGGTGTTCTCTCTCCCCCTCTCCCCCCCACTTCCTCTCTCTCTCTCTAAAATCAATGAAAACATATCCATAAGTGAATTTAAAAAATATATCATTGAGGCTATTTTTAAGAGAACAGTATAAAGCTACATACTTAAAATTCTATGCTTGGTGATTCTTTCAAACAAATTTAGAAATGTGCTTCCTGAATAAGTCCTATTTAGTACCAGCTCTTACCTTTTACTATATCTTAGCACATTAAATACTGCATCCATCAAGAAATGCTGGAGTTGATGGTTAGAAATAAAGCATGAACTCTTGGCTGGATGAAAACGTTCATTATTCCACTCAGCTTTTCTGTTTGCTGAGGTTTCAGATAATTTTGTTCCTGTGCTGTAGTTCAGCTTAGTGGCTAGACAAGTTATGAGTCTCTGGGCTTTTTATCATTGCATTCAGTTTGGAAAGTTTCAGTGGATTCCAATTAAATATTGGGTTAATATTTACTTTGGTCCTGGTACAGCTTCACAAGGATTAAGGTTCTTGATACTCTTCATGTATTTGCCAGCTTAGTCCTTTAAACTTCAAAGGGCTCGTGTTTCTTCTGCGTATATTGATTATATCCTCCAAATCTTTTCTGCACTAGAACTTTTGGGCTCTAAAATTCCATGTCTTTATGACTGGTCAGGTAGGTACAGAGCCCGACTTCCCCCACGTGTTGGTATTTGATGGTGATCCTGGGCAGCAGCCTGGGATGCTATATCTAGGAACTTCTCAGCACTCACATTTGGAGGAAATCCCTGACTTCCTTCGAATGGGTCTTGACCTTATGAAATCTGTCTGAGCAGTTACCATCCATCTCTGTCCTCTGATCTTTTATCAAAACAGTGAATCTGAGAACAAGATTTTCTAAGTGACTCAATGGTGATGGCTTTGCACAAATTAGAAAGGTAATCTTCAATTTTCAAGGAACTACTGTGAAATCAATAAATAATATTATCTATCTCAGTTTTACATTCTCTGCCAGGGTTGAAAATATAAGATGACTATCTTGGATGATTTTTTCAATCCTAGCTCCTAGAAAGGAATGATAATTTGAATTTTTATGAATAAAAGACATGGGGAAAATTTGTTTCTAAGGAAAAACATTCGTTAATTTGCTCAAAATGTATTCATTGAAAAGGATTATGCATTGAAATAAACATTAAACATGGCTAAATTATAGATAATACAATAATAAAAATACTTCTATCTTGCCCACAGAATCACATTTGTTATGGGTAGAATTTCCACCCTGTCCCCATAGATCCTGAGCTCCTTCAGAGTAGACTCATATTATTTTGTCTGCCTCCTCAGTACCTGGCATAGTTTTGGCACCTGGTAGGTACTGAATGAATCATTGAATTAATACATGAACAAATAATCCCTGGGCTTTTAAAAAAGATGAACATTAAAGAAATACTGTAGTAAATATTTAGTTAGCAGTGGTTTTGAGCAGTTAAAATTCATAGCCATAATTTAGAAATATAATGATTACAAAACCGAGGTTAAGCTTTTAAAATTCTATGAGGAAATATTTAAGAAACTATAATTTTGGAAAAAATATCTATGGCAACTACCCAGGCAGGAATAGAGGGGCCTTCTCAATATTTTCCTTACAAAGTGGGTGAGTAGGACTCCCACTCGTTCGTGAAAATGATCTGAAGAGCTGGGCTACATAGTGCGTGTCCCGAGCCACCCCTGCCACTCAAGAGGGTATTTGTCCAAGTGAGCAAGGGAAGAGTTTCCCCAATGGGCCTGACAGTTACCTCTCAGTACACGCTAGCCTAGTTACATGCAGGAATGCTCTTTCTAAAGATATCCCTGGGAAACTCTGTCTCTTGCGGGATGTGGTTCCCTTCAGAGAAAGGGGACTTGACTCTTCTCTAAACCATAGTTTATAAGAGAAATTCCTTACTTGAACTAAAGCAGTGGAGTGGGGATGGAGAGGGAAATGTTCTAAAAAAGGTTCTCAAAGTAGGTGACATCCAAGCTGATGTACGAAAGAAGAAGTTAGGTAAAGGGAGAAAGGGAAAGGCATGTAAGCAAGAGGAACCGAGTATTAAAAAAACAGAAGCATGGGATAGTGGGTAATCCAGCTGTGTGACTTTAAAAAAGTTACTTGACCTCTCTGTGCTGCAGTTTATTCATCTGTACAATAATCTATTCACCTATACAGGGTTAAAATACTATCTATCTCATAGGATACATGTGAAGATTAAATGAATTAATGTCTGTAGAGCTCTTAGAATAGTACCAGGTACAGGGTAAGCACTGTGAAAAAAGTAGCGATACTATTACTATCATTAAATAGTTATTGTTGCAATTGTTGTTATTTGGATATTAAAGTGGTTTAATTGAGCTGGAGCAGTGGGTACAAGGTGACCAGAAGGGAATAATGAAAGGATGTCTCTGGAGGCAAAAAAGGACCAGATGGTGAAAGGCAGCCTGCGATGCTATGTGATGGATGGAGTGTAGACTTTCTTTTGAAAATGAGAAGGGTTGTAGCTTATGCTAAAGCGGGGCCTCGCTGCCTCTTCCTTGCTGTCCTGCAGAGTGAGACGGGGCACTGGAGACACCTCCCCTTCCCTCAGGATTCTGAGCCATGGTGTCGGCGTCGTGTTCTACGTCTGATGACTGTTTCTTCAGGTTGCCAGCGATACTGGTCTTTTAACTCGATATCTCTATCTCAACATTAGTTGATTGTATTATTAATGAACATGCACAATCCTACCATATGAAGTGGTAGCATCTTGACTGACCAAAACGTTTGCTTTGGCAACCCTTCATGAAACTTCCATTCCAATTCACTACTCCACTTCAATTTTCAGATGCAGCCCAATCATGCTGATGATGACTGTAATGAACATAATCATCACCATAATAATAGAAGCTGCATTCACCTGAATGCTTCCATGTGACTGGCATTTCACCAATCATGCCACATCATTCTAAGTATGCCTTCTGTCAGTATCCTGCCAGGCGACTTCCATCCTGAATGGATCTTGCAGAATTGTCTCATCTGACTTTTCTGTTAGCTTTGTGTTTACTTGTTCCTCCATTGTCTCTTGAGTTGGACTTGACATTTCATCAATTTATAATTATTTTTAAATTTCTGAGGCAAATATACAGGGGTGGGCAAAAGTAGATTTATGGTTGTGATACGAATTAATAATATAATAATTAATAAATAATAATACAAGAATAAGCTCTGATTCGGGTACTCACAACTGTAAACCTGCTTTTGCTCACCCCTGTGTATTCCTTTGCTCGTCCTTCTCTGCTCGCAAACTTCCGTGACTAGCACTTCTAATTCTCACCCAGAGCCCCGTTAGCCTCATCACCGGTCCTCCCTCTCACCCGAATGCTGACTTTGTAAAGGGGATTTAAATACCTGTACGGCAAGCTAGGAAGATGGACAAACTCACATTTGTCTTAAATCTTAAGAAAGCCTATGTAAGGGTTTTTCTTAGTGTATTCTAATGTCAACTGCTTTCACAATTTCTACATATTTCTTTAACAATTTGGTATATATTCACGTTCTCTTTTTTTCAGAGTAGGGTATTTCTTTATTCCTGTGTCTAACATCTGTCAGTTTGCCAGTACTGTATACAAACAACATAGAATAAGTTGAGTTTGATGATTAGGACAAATTTCTACATTATCAACTTGGGGCAATAAATCTGGGAGATTGTTCTCCTTCTTCTAGTACTTTGTAAAGAATAAATAAGAGTTTTGTAGAGGAAAAATAAATATAATTAATCATTGAAAACTCTCATTTTTTCCTTCCAAAGTAGAGTAACAGGCCCTCCCATAAATTCTGGGGAAACAGACCTCAGTGTTTACTACTGGAAGCTCACCAGCTCTGTGGAAGTTTCTGGAGAGGAATGTTGTGGAATTGGCAGTAGAGTGAAATAGTTTTCTCTCCTGTCCCCTGGTTCATTGGCTTGAACTAAGCCCAAGTCAAAAGTAAGAAGTCTCTTACAAGTTGTCAGTTTCCTTCTCACTTAGGACCTTCCTTAATGATTAAAAACTTAACTTCTAAACCAGATTTCCCCTTTAACACCCTGCCAGGCCCAGCTGCGTTAAGAGGGATAATGGGTCACTAATCCAGGAGGGTTTTGCTTGAGACTCTTGGCTTCCACCCACCTATGGAACTTAATTTATGCCTGATTCATTCGGGTTTCTCTCCCTCAGTCACCTCCTTTCGCAAAGCTCAGTAGTGCTACTCTTTTGCTATTAAGACCGTTTATAGATACATCACAGTCCATGAGCCATCACAGTGAAGTGTTGTCACATCTGTGAGAGTCTGCACGTGTGCGGTCACCGTTCTTTTCCTTGGGTCCTGTGTTCATCCAGATTCACAGTAAATGAGAGCACGCCTTCTCTTCTCTAAGAATGCCTGCCCCCCAATAGTCCATCCATATGGAAAAAATAGCACCTTCAGAGCAGCAAGTGACCACGTCTTCGTCACCAAGTGTGTGACAAAGTCGTTACTAATTTCTCCAAAGTTGGTATCTGCCCACGCTCATGCTTTCTGCTGTTCTCTTCGATCATCTTCCTAAAATACCCCTTTCTTATGCTACCTCCTTAAACTACAACATATAACAGTGTTTGCACTCTGTAGAATCTTTAAAAGGAGTTCTATGAGTTTAAAACAATACAGAAAGAGTTAAACAAAATAAGTAAGTATCTTCAGCAGGGGGGCCTTTTTAACTTTTTCTTCGGGAACGGGCTGCATATGTGGCCTACAGAGGTCCCAAGACTTTCGTGGACACGGGGCTCATTCGGACCCAAGAATACCGAGAGAGCAGTACTCCTTGGAGCAGACCTCTGGAAACAATGACGTCACTCTGTGTGCTTTCCTACTCATTTCAAACACCTCGACATGCATGTCATGGTGTTCCACCCTTTTGGACGAGCGTCTACCCAACAGTCCCTCAAGTTCAAATACTACCTTTCCAAGTTGCACTTCCAGCAATAATGACAAACAAGCAAGAATAAAATCAGCGAGGATGGAGATGATTAAACTTGAATAAATCTAGGGGGAAAGGAAAGAGAGACTGAAAGAAAGGAAGATTTAAGTGTCCAGAAATAGTACTTAGAGAGGGAGGTGTGGCAGGCTCGGAAAGCCGTGGAAGGAGCTTACCTGAAGGCAGGTGCGGGGCGACACCGCAGGGAATAGTGGTTGAATAAATACAGCATTTATTTTTTCTGTAAACAGTCTTTATGTCCTTTATAGAACCAAAGTCCATGTGTGGGAAACAAGAAAGAAAGACAACTAGAAAGTCTGGTTTAAGTCACAGAAATGAGACCAGAGGACATAGTGCAGGCACTCCGCAGATAATGCCCTAATTTTACGGAAAAGAAAACCGATGTCTAGAGAAGTGTG
Source organism: Desmodus rotundus (assembly GCF_022682495.2). Classification (NCBI taxonomy): domain Eukaryota; kingdom Metazoa; phylum Chordata; class Mammalia; order Chiroptera; family Phyllostomidae; genus Desmodus; species Desmodus rotundus. Next base: position 28,370,640 of record NC_071392.1, on the reverse strand, counting down.
ATGTAGACATCCTTTTAATCCTCTTAGTCCCGTGTTTTTTTCACCTCGCATTGATTGTAATTGGGTCGGTTAGTAATGTGTTAAAATAACAGTAGTATAATATTTTGAACTGTCTGCCTATTTTATTTGCCATTTTGCAGTGGACTCAGATGATGGAATAACTTACCATTTTTATCTGGCTTAATAATGTATGACTCTATTGTCATAAAACCATTCTGATAATACTTTTTGTCAACACCAAAATTTAAATCGTGAACATAGTGTGAATGTCTTATCGTATTTACTTGTCAAATGTTTTCTTCTTTCCGCTGAGCTGAGCTTCTGGAGGCTAGTGGCCGTATTTCACATCTGTTCCATATCCCCCACAGCTTCTAGTCAGAGTTGTGAATGGTTCATATGTAATATAGGCCGATTAGCTCATTGACCATTTACATGTGAATTACATTAAGTCTCTGGCAGTTATATTGCTGATTAATGATAAGACAAACCCAGAGGTTTTGTATTTATTGTAAGTCTGTTTCAATGCTCGTACAGGCCCCTAGTGCCTGATCTCTCCCCCTGGACCAGCAAAGACACCTCTGTCCTTCACTGATGTTTCCGACAGCTGCACTCCGCACTTAGCACCTCTTTTGTATTCCATTGATCATTCGCCCTTCTGCCCAATAAGTATACGCACATGCGAACACATAAGTATGTACATAGTGGCCTACGTGTTATCATTGCAAGACATGCAAGAATATAATAACAGTGCAAAGCTTTTTCACAATCACTCAAAGTCCATAGTTGACATTATGGTTTACTCTTAGTGCTGTACATCTATGGGCTTGGACAAATGTTTAATAACACATATCCATCCTTACAATATCATACAGAATATTTTCACTGCCCTAAAAGTGCTCTGTGCTGTGCCTGTTTAGCCCTATACCCCTAAGCGTTGGCAGCCGCTGGTCTTTTCACTGTCTGCGTAGTTTGGTCTTTTCCAGAATATCATGTAGTTGGAATCATACAGCACGTGGCCTTTTCAGATTGGCTTCTTTCACTCAGTGATATACATTTACATTTCCTCCATGGCTTGATAGCTGATTTCTTTTTAGCACTGAATTATATTCCATTGTCTGGATGTACTATAGTTTGTTTGTTACTTCACCTACTGGAAAATACTTTGGTTGCTTCCAAGTTTTGACACTTATGAATAAAGCTGCTATAAAATCCATCCACATGCAGGGTTTTATGTGGACATAAGTTTTCAGCTCCTTTGAGTGAATAGCAATGAGCACGACAGCTGGATCACTTGGTGAAAGTATGTTTAGTTTTGTAAGAAACTGCCAGACTGTCTTCCAAAGTGATTATACCATTTTGCCTGCTCACCCGCAGTTAATGAGAGTTCCTGTTGCTCCACATCCTCTCTAGCATTTGGTGTTATTAATGTTCTGGATTTTGGCCATTCTAATAGTTGTGTAGAGGTATCTCATTGTTGTTTTAATTTGCATTTCCCTGATGACCTATGATGGGGAGCATCTTTTCATGTGCTTCCTTTCTATCTGTGTATCTTCTTCAGTGAGGTACCTGTTAAAGTCCTTGGCCCATGTCTTTTAATCCTCATCTGAAGACATGTATTTTTTTGTGTGTGAGAGAAAGGGAGAGAGAGAGAGAGAGGGAGAGAGAGAGGGAGAGAGGGAGAGAGAGAGAGAGAGAGAGAGAGAGAGAGAAAGATTGGTTGCCTCCCTTACAAACCACCAACCACCTTTGGTGTATGGATGATGTTTCGACCAAATGAGCCACCCAGCCAGGCTGGCCCATTTTTAATCAAGTATTTTTTATTGTTGAATTTTAAAAATTCTCTGTATATTTTGGATAACAGACCTTTATCAAATGCACCTTCTGCAAATATTTTCTCCCAGTCTGCGGCTTGTCTTCTCATTCTCTTGATAACTATGTAAATTTAATTAACACTTGACTGGTGATTAAAGGCAAGTATTGCCTTTTCTATCCTTCTAATAAAAATACTACATTTGGTCACTTTTTTCTTCATTAAGCCAACATGTAAGCATGCTTTGAACCCCATGCCAAGGCCTTTGAAAGAACGGAAATGCTCGAATGGGTGCATAGTCTACACATCTCTCCACTCAAACTTCTTCAAAGGAAAACAGTTCCTGCCAACCTGCACTATATTGCTTTAAGTTATTTTTACTCTACTATCATTTAAGTACATATAGACAGAGAACAAGGTATACATTCCTTGTACTTACTCATTTCATACATAACTACTGTGGGCTTACCGTGGTCCAGGCACTGGGATTATAAGAGTAAGGAAGGTAGACACAGTCCCTGACTTCACAGGCATGTCCACTCTGGTTGAGAAGGAAAAAAAGTGGGGAAAAAACCCCCAAATATAACTGACTCTCATTTCTCACAGTAAACTGGCAAACACTGAACCATTGCTTCTAGGGGAAATATAGGGTTAAATTCTTGAGAGTCTCTTCTTACCACGTTTTCATCAACCAGTCAATACATGATCTTGTTTTATGTGTGTTTCTGTTTAAAGACACCTATTTGGATATGTACAGTTGATCTATTAACATTGAATTGCAGCCAATGGCTCCTGCCTGAAGGCAGCTTTCCTAACATACGAATTCTCTCCGTAAGGTACACCCCAGCCTTCTTGCATCGGGACACTAGACAGCACTTTAGCACTACGCTTGGGGGCCATTTTAAACAGAGAAGTCACTGACAAGAAAACCCCCCAAAATGGAAAACACATGGCCCCCAGTAGACCACAGAAAGGGTGTTTGTTTACAGTGTGGGAGCTGAAACAAGACAGCAGTGGGCATGTGCAGGTCAGGTTACTCAAAGTTTTCTCCGCTCTGCACTTGGCCATGAATGACTTCGAAGTACTGATTTGGGGTTACACAATAAGTGAGAGAGTAGGCGATTGCAGAAACATGGAATCCCCAAATAACAAGGACCCACCGTACATAAAAATGACACATTGTGACAGGTGTTGGGAAGAAAATGAAGTGGGGTGAAGGGTGGAGAGTGAGGGGACATTGGGCCAATATTGTAGATGGGCGACTAGGGCCATCCTCTCTGAGAAGGGGACACCTGTGTAGACATGAATAATGAGAAGAAATCAGCTCTGAAGGTGAGGAGAAAGGAGGTATTGGAGGCAGAGGGAACAAGTGTAAAAGTCTGTGAAACAGGCAGGAGCCTGACTTGGCTTATGGGAGGAATAGGACAAAGGTCTCCATGTTTACAGCAAAAGTAGAATAGCAGGAGAGGAGGCTGAAAAGGGAAATCAGAGGATTCTGTCCCAAAGGGTCATGGGAAGCCCGTGAGGTTTTAAATTTATGTATGAGCTATAGCCTATAACTCTTAAATAATTTCACAGTTCCCCCCAAATTACAAACTAGACTGACCCCTTCCCCTTCTGTACTGTTTAAATGAACCACATTAACTTCATGCGACAGTGATGTTTCTCTGAAACTACAGTGGTGTCCACAGTGTGACTGTCCGGCTGACCTCACTGGTGACTGAGGGGTGACCCGCACCTGGCACAGACAGGCCATCTCCTAGTCCTCATTCCTTGGTGTTCTGTTTCCTTCTCTAGTCTGCCACAGCTGTCGTGAGAACGCTCTTACAGGCCTGGACTCTGACCTACAGGCACAGGGCAGCAGCATGGCGGTGATGCAGGGGCGTCCAACCTGCAGCCCACGGCCACAGTTGGCCCAGGATGGCTGTGAACGTGGCCCAACACAAAATCGTAAATTTACCTAAAACATTATGAGGTATTTTTGTTTTCATTAGTGTTCATGTGTTTAATGTGTGGCCCAAGACAACTTCTTCCAGGGTGGCCCAGAGACACCAAAAAGTTGGATATCCCTGATTCTAGAGCGTGTTTACATACTTTTTTTGATCCTCACCTAAAGGAAAATATAAAATAATACTTCTAGAGAACTCCTTAAGTTGTGCCTACCCCCAGGAATTAAACCCACAGCCTTCCAGGATTGTTTGAAAAACTTGCTCTCACAGGATTTTTAGGGCGGTGAAACCACACTGTACCTACACAATGGTGGGGAGTGGTCAGGGTACACTTGCCCCAACTCATAGCGTGTGCAACCATGCTACCAAGAGCAAACCTTCGGTAAACTTTGCCCTTTGGGGGATATTGATGATGTGCCAGCGTAGGTTCATGGGTTGTGACAAATCTGCCCCTCTGTGGAAACTCTCTGTACCTCCCACTCAGTTTTTCTGTGAACCCCGAACTGCTCTAAAATACAACTTTTGGGCCCTAGCCCAGGCCGTGGGTTCAAGCCCCAGTCAGGGCACATACAAGAATCAGCCAATGAATGCATCAGTAAGTGGCACAGCAAATCGATCTCTCTCTCTCCCTCTCTCTCTTTCTTTCTCAAAAATTAATAAAAAAAATATATAACTTTTCCAATAACACACACTCACACACATACATACAGCCTTGTTCTACAGGGAAAACTAAACTTCAGGAATGAAATAAGAGTCTATTTAAACAGAACTGCACAGGAAAGATTGCAAGGCAGCCCCAGAGCGTCTCAAAAGTCGGGAAGCAATGGCTGCGTCCCAGGGGAAGGAGTCGTCGCTGTGCGTGTGGGTGGTTGAGAGGAAATTGAGGGGTTAAGCAGGCCTTGGTCTGGATCACAGGACCGGAGCGTTTGCCAGGAGAGAGAGCTGTGCGTTCTCGTTCTCCAAGGGTGGGAAGCAGAGTGAACACAGCTGGAAGGCCACAGGGAGTCAGTGTGCAGAGGGGCCTGTGAACACGGCCCTCTGGCTAGAGCACAGGGTTTTGATTGGGGATGAGGGGGAAACCACTTCTGCAACGCCTGGTCCTGCCACTGCAGCGGCAGTCTGCCCCACCCCGTGGGATCATAGCGGTATTCATACAGCCCGGCTGCCTTGTCGGAGTGCGGGCCGCAGGATTTGGGGCATGGACGTGCCTTCTCAATGTAGCTGTTTGTACTGAGCCTGTCACTAGCTCGGCAGGAGGTAAAAATTACTTGAGTCTCTCCTGCCTCTCACCCGTCCAAAGAGTGAGGGAGAGGGCGGGAGGGTGTCAGAATGGGTGGGCATCGGGGAGAGTGAACCCTTAAGAACTGATGCTTTCAGTGAAAGAGGGTGAAGGACATTGAGAAGTTTACCCCCAGTTTTGGGGCACCCATGCCAGGCAAGACCCCCCACAGTGGAGTCCCTGTACCCTCCCATCCTCTGTATTTCGCTTTTCACTCTCAGAGTGTTTGGTTCAATATAGAAATTTCCCTCCCTCCCTCTCTCTCTCTCTCTGTCTCGCCCCCCAACCCCCCCCCCATCTCCCTTGCATGCACATACAAGTGCACACCAAATGATTTTAAAAAATAACTTTGAAATTTCAACTCTCAGTTAAGGGTCTTTCTCCTAAACAAAAAAGCTACATTTTAATCCGGTTCTATTGGTTCCCTGTTACACTGCAAATGTGAACTACTCACCATATGCAGGGCAATCATTTAAGCCCATTTGACTTCTTACGGCGAGGGTGATAACATTTTGGATTTCATTTTGTTTGTCCTATAAGAGTCTTGAGTTTTGGCCAAAAACCCAGGCCCTGGATGAATACGCTTCAGACCTCACTTTTTGTCACGGGGCCAAGTGGACTCCAGAGAGAGGGTGGAGCTGTCTGTTCAGACATGATTTTTAGTTTGCCCTTTGCCTCTGGAGCCAGGGCCCTGGCCCGCATCCAGCCGCACGAAGAGAAGATTATGGTATTTTCTAGGTAATTTTAAGGAGCACAAACCCAAAGTAAAGTCAGGTGGTTTCAAGTCTGCACTGAATTTTTCATGTTAAGGATTTGTCATGATTTGGGTTTTCAGCAGAGCTGTATTTTAAATGATGAAGGGAATTGTGTTCTTCTGGAGACAGGCATGTTTTGCTCGTTTGCTAATGACCTCTGGTTTTGCTTATGGGAGTTTCGTTAACAAATGGAAATGTAGCAAAATAAAACACTCTTTCCTTCATACTTTCTTTTTTTTCCTTTTCCTTTTTTTTTTTTTAAACAATGGGAACCCTTGTGATAAACTGTCAAAACCAGGCTATAGATATTGGTTATTGTAGCATCATTAATACTGTGTAAAAATAAATTAGTCACTTTGGCAATCAAACACATTCTCTTCATCTTTTGTCGGTGCTTTTAAACAGGGCCTTCTCCTGGCTGTTTGATAGATCCTATTGTTAGGAGAAGAGAGCTGTGGAGATGTATTCAAAATTTCTTTGAAAATTTTCCAACCTCAGGAACCCATTCAGCAGTAATTAGCCTTTAAGGAGGTGATAAGGAGCATGACAGGGACTGGCCTGGGGAGTGGAAAGGTCAACCCCAGCCTGTGAGAGGGGGTTCAACTTAAGGACTCACAGCCGCTCCATCCCCTTTGCCTGCTTGCCTTGCCTTTTCCTGCCCTTTCACCCCATCCCCTATCTCATCCTCTGACTGCCTTTTCTTAGTCAAGAGTGAGCCTGCAAAGGGTGACAAAATTCAACCAAAATAAACTCTAATCTCAAGCACGGAAGACTTCTGTCTCAGGGAAAAATAGCTGTGTCTTCAGGTAAAAGTGACTGTCTGAATTGAACAGAATTGTAATGTCTGGTTCAGGTTTAGTTGGGTCCCTGGCACGGTTTGACTCATTGGTACTGAGATAGCACTGAAGTCCACATAGATTTCCACTCTCCACCCTCACTTGTCCAAATCATCTTAGCAACGCTGCAGAACTATCAATATGATTTAAAGCTAAGCTGAAAATTAAACAGAGGCCTGGCTGGCTCCAGAGACAGGCAAACTTCTCCATTCACTGCCATCCCCTTTGCATGGAAGGCACAGTAAAGCACCAGGGGGAGCTGCCGTCGTTCACTGTAAAGGATGTGCCCAGAGATGCAGAATTACAGGGTAAATATGCCCGTGCGGGTGTGTGTTAGAGGCCAAGAGAGAAGGCCCTTCTCATTTGAGAGCTGTATTAGTTTGCTAAAGCTGCCATGACAAAGTGCCACAGCCTGGGTGGTTTAAACAACAGAAATTTATAACCTTATAGCTCTGGAGGCTGGAAGTCCAAGATCAAAGCATTGGCGGCGGTGATTTCTTCTGAGGCCTCTCTCCCTGGCTTATTGATGGCCTTCTTCTCCCTTGTCTTCACAGAATCTTCCCTCTGTGCTTGTCTGTGTCCTAATCTCTACTTCTTACAAGGACACCAGTCATGTTGGATCAGGGCCTGCTTCTATGACCTTATTTAACCTTAGTTACCTCTCTGAGGGCCCTCTCCTCATATATAGTCACATTCTGTGGTCCTGGGGGTTAGATCTTCAACATGTGAATGGGGCTGACATGAATCAACCCATAACAGAGCTAAGGATATTTCATTACCACAGTTGACCCTTGGCTGTGGACACAAAAAATAATGAGCTTCCCGTGAAGTTCTTTGATACACACCTCCTACTCCTAGTGCCTGAAGGCATCTCATCCCTTCAAAGCTGACTGCCAGGGTCAGTGGAGCCCTAAGGACCCATGGATGTGGAGGGGAAATGGTAGGAACAGTTGATGCTGTGTGGTTAATGTGAGAAGTGACGTTAGTGATGCTGAATCCGTGTTCAGGGCACACCTGCACACCGGGGCAGGATAACACATCGCCGTGTGGTGCTGATTTGGGTTCAGACTTGCTCATTATAGCCAATGCACCATTCTCCCATTTTCAGTCCTCCCTGTTCTTTTCCAAATAAATAAACATATAAGAATAGTCCATGGAAAAGCATGTTAATTTCTCTCTCTCTTTCTGACACACACACACACATGCACACACCGACTGAAATTCATGTTACAAAATATCCCAGGTACATACTGATGCTTTAAGTCCAAGGATAAGGTTTGTTTGTTTTTAATGAGATACCATTTATCAGACATTTAATTCCCAGTACCTTGTTCCTGCAATATACAGGAAATCCCTGCTTGGATTTCCTACCATCCAAGTTACTACTGACCTGCTTTTTATTCCTGTCTTTCATATCATTTTCCTCCTCAGGAACAGTACCCTCCTCCCGGTTCCTTGCCCATGGTGTACAAACAGGCTGAAATTTTTGCTGTGACTGGGCAGCAACCATGACCTTTGTCAGAAATTAGAGTTAAGGTAGCAGAGTGAGTGGAAAAGTTCTGAACTGAAGTAGCATCTAGAAGAACAAGAGATGGCCCAAGGAAGAGGCTGCATCAGAAAGCCACCACGGAAAGCAGAGGGTCAGCCCTAGGGAGACGAAGAAAGCCTCACAAGCTCAAATAAGCAGAAGATGGCTCAAGGCTCCGCCCACAGGCGTCAGGCAGAGATAGGAGTGGACCCAGAGGCTGCCTGCTTGATCTCCACTCTCAGTGCACTTTGTCTGCCTCCTATTGTCCAGGCTCAATACTGAGTGTTTGAGAAATAAATTGACATGAGAAATGGTCCCCGAAGTCAAGGATGTTACATCTAAATGGCACGTGGGTGTCTTAAGAAGAAAAAGACGGTAGTCCTGGAACAAACCCCAGGGATACTAGGACCCTCGTAGCAGTGGTGGCGATTGGATAGGATGACTTGCATTGTCACAGATGTGTCCTAAAATTTGGATTAGCTTGCCCAACCACTTGAAGGAGGCAGCCTGCACTCACACTGACGACTGCCACGTTTCTCAGCCACTCCTCAGCCAATCCTGCTAGTCCTTCGACACTCTGTCTCCAAGGCCCTCTGATAAACCCTGCTCACTAAATGCACAGGCTGCTGCTGCTGCTTTTTTTAAATCCTCATCTGAGGATGTTTATTGACTTTAGAACGCGAGGAAGGGAGACAGAGAGAAACATTGATGTGAAAGAAACACAGGTCAGTTGCTTCCTGTACAGACCCTGACCAGGGACCAAACCGAAGCCTAAGCGTGTGCCCTGACCGAGAATTGAGCCCTCAACCTTTTGGTGTACGGGATGACTCCAACCAACTGAGCCACCTGGCCAGGGCTGCAATGGCCTCTTTTTAGTGTTCATCTTATGTCATACTGTCTATGACTCATTCTTGCAGCTCTGTCCAGTGGGTTACATTCTCTCGGTTCGCCTGGGACCTCTCCACTGGTTCTATCTCCTTTACTCTCTTGGCCTAGTTTTTCGAAATGTCTCTCACAGGCCTTTTTCTCCTTCCTCCCCACAGTCTCCTCTCCCTCGGCACCTCTTGTGAATGATTCCTTGACATGAACTTGAAGGCCTCACTGTCTTTCAGTTCCAGACCTACATTTGCACTGCCTTCTTACCCTGAGTGTGTGGTTACTCCCGAGACTCACATGTAGCACATTTAAATGACAACCCAGACCGTCCTCCTCTACTATGCTGCTGCTTTTTGATTCTGGGCCCTTATCACTTAGTTGTCCACACTAGAAAAACTGCGGACAGTCACATGAGGGTTAGACATCTCTGAATCCACTTAGCGCATAACACAGTGCTCTGCACGTGTATCAATACATGTTTAATAAATTAGTAGCGATTGCATCAAAATCGCTTAACTCTATACTCAAAACATTCAAAACAGGTTCTCAGCCCTGCCTGACCCAAACCAAAACTATTTTCTCCCATAGGACGACCTCACAGCCCCCATTCCCCTCACCTTCGCAGCTATCTGGGAATTCCACGCTGCTTTGCCCAGCCAGTCTTTGCATGTTTTGTTGTCTTCTCCTTGACTGGCTTCCTTGCCGTTTATCAAAGTCTGTGCATCTTTCAAGGTGGTTCCCATCACCTGTCCCAGATAATACCTTCCTTGACCACATCAGACCCTGGTAACCACTAACACCCCCTCCCCACCAAATCTCTGAATTCCTCTGGCACCTAACATCTGCACCCCAGAATTTACCACCTGGCTACATCCTCATTCTCTTTCTTTGGTATAAACAAGACAGAAAACCAGTCTCTTTGCAAGGGATTCGCAGACACGCTAAATTCCTCCTTGAGTTTTCCCCAACAATGGGTCTTTGAGGAGGAATTTATATTCGTTCTTTCTTCAGATGGTGAAATCTACTTACCTCCTTGCGATACGATGTGTTTTCCCTTTCATCTTAGTTATCAGGAAATTTAGAGCTCTTCGGTACTAGATTGTAATAATCAGCTTATCTCAGGATCCTGGTAATAGCTATCTGTTCTATCTGCCTCTGTTTTGTGTTTATTTTTAATTTTGCAGTGTATTTAACTTGTAAGACACCATAAATCCTTTTGGAACGAAGTGCGAAAATAGACCCCCAAGTAAACAATATTCTTCTCTCTTATTATTTCATGATTTTTATTTTCCTACCTGGATTGGGAGTCCCTGAGAACAGCCAGTCTTGTATTTCTATTGATTGCCCAAAGTAGAACGCGTATGGTAGGTCCTTAATAAATCATTGTCGATAGACTAATACTTGGGGATATCCTAAGAGAAATAGCCTACTTTGTTAAAGCAGCTTCGATGATTGTAAACTGAGATGGAAACCTCTTAAAAATAAATCTAGAAAAGGGACCCTGAACACATCTATATCTGCTAGCATTTTGTTAAATGTTTAAAGTATCAGGAGAAGAAAAACACAATAAAAATCAAAAGTTATAGTTTTAGCTATTACAGTATCTAATCATAGTACTTAAACCAGGTGAGAAGATTAACAACATCAATCGTTTACTTCCAGTAACACTCACCAGATGACAGTGTGTTTTTTCCACACCCCCAAGCTTTACTGCCTGCCTTTCTGATAAACACGGCATTCAGGTGGTGTCTCATTTCCTTTTTTTTCTTCCCTTATCCTCATTTTTGCTCCCTCTTTCCCTTTGGTTCTAACTTAAAGTAGCAAATACTAAAATTGGCTCTCAATAAAACTACCTGTGCCAGTCATGAAATTCTTTTCTGTCTAACTTTTCTGGGGGGAGGCGGGAAGGGAGGGGAAAGGGGTTTCTTTTTTAAGCTCACCCAGGGAGAATAACTTTGAAAGAAACCACAAGAATGTAATCAAGTCACAGCCAGACTTAGCCTGTGTTCATACTTCCTGTCCTTTACCCTCACCCCCACCCCAAACCCCCCAAACATTCACCCACTGACACATACCTATAGCCGTTAAATATTTTTACAGGCATGTGTGAATAATCCATGTAAGTATAAACACTTTTGAGACTTAAAATTCACCCAGCTGACTGGGCTTTACCGTTGTGCAAGAAGTGAGGGCTCGGCGAACCCTTTCCTACGCTCTTTTAACCAGAACAGAAATGTTTGCCTTTTCCTTTCAATGATACGCCACATGAGTTGCCCTCCCCAAACTTCTCCTTCTAAGCAACAACGTTTAAGGAGAGAACAAGGATGATAAATAGCAGGTCCAACTATCTACATCATTATAAGATTCAAATATACACCCACGCCCACCTACTGGTCTAACCTGCATTTTATGTCTGATGGTGGAGGATGAAATAAAACCCATCTTTATCTCCCAGAGTGACTGTTTGGGGACCAGACACATGTGGGCCCGTCTCAGTCATCCTCATGTCACCTCTTAACCTTGCAAACTGTCCACGGTCTGTAATTCATACTCGGTTATTCTCCCGCAGCCATTTCCAGCGTCCCAAATCTCCTCACCTCATACTTAACTTGTATTTGCTTTCCGAAAAGAAATTAACTTCAGTTTGGTTTAGGTGGAACAGAATAAGGTAAATCAAATCTGTTGTCGAGCAGGAAGCATAGCACTTCCATTCTACAGTTCAGCCGAGCTTTTGAATTGACACTAGTGAGGTCCTCCGTGCCCGTTCTCTCCGCCATTGGAACAGACGCAAGTGTCAGGTATTCTGACTCTAGTGTCATATAAAAGACACATTGCATTTAACGGCAGGAGACACAGGAGTGCAGACCTCCAAAAAACTCGCCTTGACCCCTTGAGAAGGTGCCCTTCGTAGGTATGTATAGTCAATTGCTGATGTAAGAAGTAGAACTTAAAATTGAATTATTTTGATAATTTTACCATTAGACTTTAAACGTGTTGAATGGGAGAGATCTAGGTGTTTGGGCATATGACTTCTCAGAAAGGAGTGGGTATTTGTCTAAATGCTGTGTTTACTAAATGTAGGGAGACCAGCATGTCAGATTAGCTCTGGGAACCAGCAGTTTAGAAATATGTGAGTCAAGTGTAATCCAGGGGTCTAGGTTCATAATTTGATATTTGAAAAATATTTTAAAAGAATTACATAAATGAGTATATTTATGAATTCAGTTATGTTGGCGTGACAGTTGGTCAGCCAGATGCTAGAGTCCAGGTTGACGGTTTAAGGAACAGCCTGGAAATGTTCTGCCACTCAGCCCGCCCACCAATAAAACGTAGTTGGATGATTTCACATTAAATAAGTAATAAATAAATAGGCAAAACTGCTTGAGCCTGCAAATACCACTTTACGTGTGCGTCCTTCCAAATGCTCCAAGTCTTCAAGGCAAGAACACAACTATGCTTTTCGCTGCTTCTAGGTCGAGCCTGTTGTCACACTTCGACTCCCCCTAAGCCTCAATCCCAATGTCCAGTGGCTACTCAGCCTGGCCTCAGGGAGGGAGAGTACCAGTCCAGTGAACAGCCGTCCCTGCTTACTAATGGCCACCCGTGCAGTGACCCTCCCTGCCTGCCTCGACCGAGGAAGCCAGGGGGCAGAGCGTACCAAAGGGGCCCCAGCAGCTCAGATGAAAGCAAATCAGAGAGCACCGCTGCTCTCTCAGTGTTTCCACAGTGATGTTGTACAAAGTTGTGCTGCCGAAACGCCCATTTTAAAGAAGAACTTCTAGGTGGAGCGGATATTCATAAAAATCATGCCACTGTCGGTAAATACTCCTTTTATGAATTAGGCAAAGCTTGTAGTTTTTTTTCCATGGCTTTAAACACTCAAAAACTAGTCAAAACCTGTGAATATGTATACATTCTTTTATATGGATAATTATCTTCTTTATTGGTGGCGCCTCCTGGATTAGGAGGATTCTTCCACACAAATAAGCAGTAGAGGAAGGTCGTGCAACAAAGAACACCTTTCATGTGGCTTTAGTTCTTACTGAGCAAGACTTCTACATTTCTAGAAAGACAAATGCTAAATTCCTGGATTGCTATAACCTTCTTTCTAATTATTTTTTATTTTTAATTTTTGTTTATTTTTTAATTTTTACTTATTGATTTTTAGAGAGAGAGAAGAAGGAAGGGAGAGAGGGAGGGAGAGACTGAGAGAGAGAGAGACAGAGACAGAGACAGAGAGAGATTGATTTATATATATTCATTGGTTGATTCTTTTTTTTTTTTTTTTTTTAATATATTTATTGATTATGCTATTACAGTTGTCCCATTCCCCCCCCACTCCACTCCATCCTGCCCACTCCCCTCCCTCCCACATTCCCCCCCTATAGTTCATGTCCATAGGTCATACTTATAAGTTCTTTGGCTTCTACATTTCCTACACTATTTTTACCCTCCCCCTGTCTATTTTCCACCTATCATCTATGCTTCTTATTCTCTGTACCTTTCCCCCTCTCTCCCCCTCCCACTCCCTTAATGACAACCCTCATGTTCTAGTTGTTTGCCTAGTTTGCTCTCGTTTTTGTTTTATGTGTGGCCGTTAATAACTGTGAGTTTGCTGTCATTTTTACTGTTCCTATTTTTTATCTTCTTTTTCTTAGGTAACTCCCTTTAACATTTCATATAATAAGGGCTTGGTGATGATGAACTTCTTTAACTTGACCTTATCTGAGAAGCACTTTATCTTCCCTTCCATTCTAAGTGATAGCTTTGCTGGATACAGTAATCTTGGATGTAGGTCCTTGCGTTTAATCTTGGGTAATGTAATTATGATGTGCCTTGGCGTGTTCCTCCTTGGGTCCAGCTTCTTTGGGACTCTCTGAGCTTCCTGGACTTCCCGGAAGTCTATTTCCTTTGCCAGATTAGGGAAGTTCTCCTTCATTATTTGTTCAAATAAGTTTTCAATTTTTTGTTCTTCCTCTTCTCCTTCTGGCACCCCTATAATTCGGATGTTGGAACGTTTCAAGGCGTCCGGGAGGTTCCTAAGCCTCTCCTCATTTTTCCAAGTTCTTGTTTCTTCATTCTTTTCTGTTTGGATGTTTGTTTCTTCCTTCTGGTCCACACCATTGATTTGAGTCCCAGTTTCCTTCTCATCACTATTGGTTCCCTGTACATTTTCCTTTGTTTCTCTTAGCATAGGCTTCATTTTTTCATCTGTTTTTCGAATAGATTCAACCAAGTCTGTGAGCATATTGATAACCAGTGCTTTGAACTGTGCATCCGATAGGTTGGCTATCTCTTCGTCGCTTAGTTGTATTTTTTCTGGAGCTTTGAAGTGTTCTGTCATTTGGGCCATTTTTTTTTGTTTGTTTCTCTTGGCGTGTCTGTTACTTTAAGGGGTGGATCATTGGTTGATTCTTGTGTGTGACCTGACTGAGGATTGAACCCTCAACCCTGGTATATCAGGACAATGCTCTAACCAGCTGAGCTACCTGGCCAGGGCTCTAATTATTTTAAATTAACTAATTCAAATTAAAGTCTTGATGTATTCTTGGTTAATGTATGCAAACAACAAGCAGACCCACCACACATATTCTGTTCAGAATAGCTTACCCAAAGGGTTTATGTCTAGTTTTGAATTTCTGACCATGATAGAAACAGGTAAAGATATCATCATTTAGGTGTCATGAGTATTGTTTTAATATTAGCCACAGAAATTAAGGTAAATACAAGATGCTTTATGCTTTAGAAGGATCCCCCATTAAGTTCAAATAATGTTTTCCAGTGATAGTACCAAACTCGCAACACCTCTTTTGGTCCGAGAGAGTTGGTATTTTGGTTTGGTTTGGTTTGGTTTGTGAGTTTTGGTTTGTTTGTTTAAGCATTTTCTTTTTATGGTGGAGGTATCCATTTTTGTGTGAGCCTGAAATTTTGGGGTCCTTTGGTGGTTTTTTAAAAGTGATATTGTGGTCTCACATTTTAATGTTTCCTGGAAGAACTGGATGGCTATTTATTTTAATTACTTCACAGGAACCCACATGGCAATTTTTGAAGAACATTTTCTTATTACTCATTGTTTAGTATTTTGGTCATCATCTTTTTTCCCCCAACAGGATATAGCCTTCAAGATAAGATTCTATGAGTTTTCTTTTTAGTTCAGAATAAAAATACAAAAATTCTACTATTAGGTGTTGGCCCTCACCCCACCTACCCTCACAATACCCCCTGCCTCACTTCCCATCCACTCCAAAAAGAAATTTTCAAGGATTGAGTAAACATTTCTACAAAGTCTGCTTTGAAAGCTAATCATTAGAGCCAAATGCAACCTCAAGGACCACAGTGTTTGGAGGTGTTAGGCATTTTAACACGAACCTTTCTCTTCTCCCATTTTCAAAATACTGAAGCCTATTGGGATACCGAGAGGTATCTGATAAGAGGAAAACAAAAAATATGGAGGAAAATAAAACAAACATTACACTTTTCCAATGTAACTTTGGTACATTTCTAACATCAGAAATAGAAACTCATGTCTCAGGAAATCATTTTATAGTTAACGGAAAAAATATGCAGCTCTCTTCATTGTTAGAAGTATACTTACAAAATCAAAGCTCAAATCTAGAGATCAAGCCTTTATTGTAAAAGGTTGATGGACGTTGTGAACAGAATCTACTACCTGCCTCTCTTATGTAAATTTAATATTATTATTCCTTCTCAGTTGGTCAAATAGGAGGTCTATTACTTTTATAATTTCAAAAATGTTACTAAAAACCACCCTGGTACATTTTATATGTGTGTTTTGATGAAATACAAAGTAAGAAAAAATCACTGTGATATGAATTCTACAGAACATCAAGGAGGATGGCTTTAATACATAACTTTGAATAACGCTGTAAAAAAACTTTCAGCCCTGGCTGGTATGGCTCAGTGAATCGAGTGCAGGCCTGCAAACCGAAGCATCACTGGTTCTATTCCCAGTCAGGGCACAAGCCTGGGTTGCAGGCCAGGTC
This sequence comes from Desmodus rotundus, assembly GCF_022682495.2. Classification (NCBI taxonomy): domain Eukaryota; kingdom Metazoa; phylum Chordata; class Mammalia; order Chiroptera; family Phyllostomidae; genus Desmodus; species Desmodus rotundus. Next base: position 28,354,603 of record NC_071392.1, on the reverse strand, counting down.
CCCAGGAGGGGCACAAGAGGCAACCACACATTGATGTTTCTCTCCCTCTCTTTCTCCCTCCTTTCCCCTCTCTCTAAAAAATAAATAAAATATTATATATGTATATGTGTATGTGTATATATATATATACACATATATGCACACACACATATATATATAAACTTTCACACACTTGATGCCATTCAGTCCTCACCACACAACAGAGCCATAGTGTCACAAAGCCAGTGGGAACCCTTGAGGGCCAGCCCTCCACCTCACAGGTGAAACAACTACAAGCCAAGGATAAGTTCAATTTCCCAAGGTCTGCAGTCTTTCCACTTTCTCCTCCTGTCTTTTTTGGCCTGTCCTCCCTAAGTGATCCCTATCTTTCAGATGATTTAATTTGAGTCTCTCACCCAAAGTCTTAGAGACATGTAGTGAACTGGGACCCGCAGCTTTGCCTTCCAGCATAATTTTATCCCACCCCAATGCACGGCCTGCTCATCTCTGCTGGCGAAAGGGCCGAAATTCCCATCCACTTTCCTAGTTTTTAGGAGAAAAAAGATGTTGCTGTCACAAGGTGCTAAAGATGCTTGGAATTCTGTGGGTAACATCTTCAGGATTATTAATAACCGACTCAGGAAATAAAATAAACATTCTGATTTTGATCTTTTCCCACTCTTTCTACAAGTGGGTGTTTAGCAAATATGGTTGTATTGAATGGGATAGCCAAGATGCTGTTTTTTCTATGAAGACAGAAGACCGTTGCTGTGTTTCATAGAGGACCCCAGGGTCCCAGCCCACAGGATGTGCTGGACAGCTAGGAAAACCAGAGACTCACATCTAGCTCCACCACTTACAACCTTCATGGCCTGGGGAAAGCTACTAACTTTCCTGAACTATAATTTTCCTTTCTGTAAATACCGTCTACCTTACAGAGATTTTATGTGGATTAAATTAGAGAATGTGTGTATAGGGTCAGGCACACAGCAGACACCCAACAATTTACCCTTCCCTGCCCCGCGTGTCTGCCTGGAAAGTGTCTGGTCCCCGCTTCTCCGTTCTGTCTGAGACTTGGGGTGTTCAAGTCCAGCTGGTCTGTGTCGCCCTGGAAACTCGTCTGACACACCAGGTGTGGCGGCTTCCTTTCATTGGCGTGTGTCGTACATGGAGTGGGTTGCATAACAGCACCATTTCCCCTTTCTTTCTTTCCTTTAATGGTTCACTCGCATTAAACACGGCATTAGGAGAAGAAACACAAGGGGTTTTTCTCCCATGAAATTTGTTTGTTTTGAAAAACTCTTTCTACAGTAACATGCCGCGGAATAATATTTAGCTTACTAAATGGTCTTGAGCATTTTGAAGAGTAAAGATTTAAAATCACCAAGCTTCCGTGGCTTTAATATATACAAATGATATTTCAGGATCTTCCTCAAAATCATTGGTCCAATTTGGCCCTGCATTCTCCACGTTTTCAAAACTTGTGGTTTTCTAACATCAGTGACGGAGCAAGAGGCAGTTATAACACCATTGTGAGTCCAGACGTGTATGCTTCAAAATTCAAATAACAGCATCTTTAGACCCCCATGCTTTTGATATATTTTATGAAAATGTTAATATTTCATAGTATATGTGTTTGCTATGAAATGTTTTTCATTGGGCTTTCAGATTACCCTTTGGGTCTCAAATAAAAGAGAATGAAAAATTCCTTTATTGAATGAAGTATATAATTAATATTCAAAATAACACCGCTTACTATTGTCAGAGGGACGTTAGCTTACGCATATGCCGTGCTCATTTGAGAAGAAATGGTGGGGAGATGTCTGTTCACGTGGTACTCTGAAAACGGACTCAATTCTGACCAAGACCTTGTGAATGTATCAAGGTTAAAACAAAGCCTTTGAAAATACAAGCTCTTCTCTCTTTCCCCAGACACGCACATACTCTAGCCTGGAATTACTTGCATGGTGACTTTCATAATGGAAGGTTCAGTCTTGGGGGTGAGGGGTGTTAAGGAAGTTGGGAAAAACCTAGAGAAGAATAATAGCATTTCTATGCCATCCTGTTAAATGTGAGAAAATTGGTTTTGGTAACATGAATAATAGGAGTTATTTCCAGGTGTTTAAAAAGTGAAGTCTCCAAGATTTACTACAAGTTCACCTAAGTTTCTCAGAGAAGAAGCTAGTAAAAGAAAAGAGGAAACAGTACTAGAGATTAACAGTATAAGTTACTGAGAGAATTAACATATCAAATAGTATCCGCTCCTTAGAAAATGGCTCTTTAAAAGCTGGATGGTCTTCTAACCACTCAGAACAAGGACTGTAGATGCATGTGTTTGCTGTATATCTGTATGTGTATATCTGTGTCTAGACTTCTGTGTAATCAGTGATACTACCAGCTGGTTATTGAAAAAAGATACTGAGAATCAACTTTGCTAGACATGTGTAAGTCTTTCCTACCCTTTAAGTTTAAGAAAAATATGCTACTCATGTGCTTTAACAAATAGTCACTGGCTTGCTATAAAATCAAGAAATGGGGCAAGAATAATCTTGTACTAAGAGTTAGGATTTAATATTCACAAGTGGTCAGTGGAGAACCAGCTACTCCACATCGCCTTGTCTTCCTATGTTGATAAGGGGGAAATGATATGGTTGTGCTATTTAGTGCCCTTAATTATTTAGATTTTCTGGAGAAAGTATTTTGAATCATCTAGTTCACACAGTGAGAGGAAGAAAGAAACTACATAAAGAGCAAATAGGCAAATAATTTTAGCTCCAAATCACTATGCAGACATGGCATATAATAAAAATTTTGTCATAAAAGAGTTACAGAATATTAAAATACAAAACTATAAGGCTAATATCCTTTTTAATTCTTTTTGAGATCTCAAAGTCATATATACTTTTTTTTAAATTACTCCCCCATTAGATACTTTTTGAATTAAAAATAAGACATGTCTCACAGGTGCACGACCAACACCTACACGCACACAACGGGCCGTCTAAAACTTCTGTGTCGCTTTAATAGCGTTACACTTGTGTTCGCTTCTACGCAGCGCCCAAGTAATTTAATTCACAGAAAGAGGAATCACTTAAGGTTAGGACCTTGACAAATGTTTGCATTTCATTTAGGTTTTGGGAGTTTTCTCTTCTTCCCACTGATGTTGCTCCCTTTCTGTTCTGCCCCTGCCCTGCGTGCCTTTTACGTTCACTCTCAGCACACTCGGAGAGTTGGGTGTAATGTCTGGAGCTGACTCCCTGCACATCCGTTCTCTGAGCGTTCAGTGCAGATTGCTCCCATCGCATGGTACCTTTTCATGGTCTTTTACTCCGGCCGGTACAGGCATTCAGTCGAACCCATGAGTACAGACAGCTGACTGGATGAAGATGACTTGGGGGGAAAAAAAAAAACTTCCATTGTTTAGATTTCTGTCAGAGGATATAAGAATACTTAATTTCTTTTTATCTCTAGGGCTTTCATTATCATTTAAATTTCATTTTACATTAATTGATCAGGGATTAGTAAAGTCATTATGCAGAAATTAGAATAAGACAAGCCAGATGGAATGAATAATTCATGAAGTCCAATTACGTTTTATTTCTGGTGTACTTTCAAACTTGCCTCTGACTTCTATGCTATTTTGATGTGACAATATTCACTGGAAATCAAGAGTGCCATTTTAATTTATTGTATCTCTCCAAGTGGAAGCATTTGTATGCAGTGAGGGTGTGCTAATGCATTTTCCCCAAAAAACACCCATTTCAGGGCTCTTAGAAATACTGGATGATCAAATAGAAAATGTGATTCATCTTAGGAGGTTCAGGGTGGAAAATGGAGCCACACCAGTCCACCTGACTTGGGTGCACTGACCTTAGGTAGACACACTAGGGTCTTAGAACCCTGAGATTTTTCACTTCTCTGGACAGCTGCAAATCCCCTTAAAATATGTTCCCATTCTCCCGCCTCAAAGGAACCATTTGGTCTAGTGTTGGACTGGAAGCAGAATTGCAGCTGCAGACAATGGCCACGAGGTGGCAGGAGTTGCCTTCAGTGCAAAGAGTTCGGGAGCCACCAGGACTGCAAGGGTTTGCAGAGCATCCGCGCGGGTCGGATCCGGGCAGACGGACCACGATTGGGTTCGGGCCCCGAGAGACTCGCAAAACGTAGGGAGGCTGGAATTCCGACCTAATGCTCAGTCCCGTCCACCTGCCTGGAATGCCTCTGTCGACGGTGGCTGAAACCGCCTCCCCCACCCCCCACCGCCGTGGGTCCCAGCCCCCGGCCACTCAAGAGCAACCCCCCTCCACCCTGGTATTTATTTATGCCACTGGACAGTTCTAGTCACATTAAAGCTGCGGTTCACCTTCTCGAGGACTTTCATCTCGGGAAGTTTTATGACACTTTGTGAATGTGCAAAGTTTTTAATTAGGCTCGCTAGACAGCCCCAGGCAGCAGCAGCGCCACAAAGTCTTCACGGTCTCTCTGCCTTACAGCACAACAAGCCGCTCTACTCCTTTGAAGACAATGCCGACTATGTGTACGACGTCATGTGGTCCCCAGTGCATCCCGCGCTCTTTGCCTGCGTGGACGGGATGGGGCGCTTGGACCTCTGGAACCTCAACAATGACACCGAGGTGAGCGGCGGCGCAGGCGCGGGGCCGGGGGTGCTGCCAGGGGGGTGCAGGCGGCCTCTCTCTGTCTCCCCCTCTCTCCGCAAAAAGAAAAAATCCGGCATTTTTTGGACAGACCCTCCAATTGCAGCTGGGCTGCCGACCCCCGTTCTTGACTGCTCTGAAGAGAATTGGCGGATGCATTGGCCAAAAAAAAAAATAATTTAATCCCACTTCATCCCTAAACCGTGGCAGGTCCTGGACAATTGACGACCCTTTTTTGCAAAGAGCAAAACGATGCTTGTTCAATGCTTTCCCCTAAGGGAAAGGACACACAGGCATATTTCATAGGGGGGCTGAAATAACTCTATTGGCAAACATTTGGGAAAAGTAAGCTTTTGTGGACCGTGACTGTAGACTGGGCTTTTTCTAAAAGGGTGATTTGTCAGTTTTCTCTATTTGTACGATTCCCATTTTGAATTCATAGAAGATGATTCTGTTGAGTGATTATGTTTAGATTCAGATCCAGCCTTCATTTAATTTTTACAAGGTCAACAGTCCTTGACTTAAGATGTTGACCTCGCAGGCAGACTTTTCTACAATAGTTTCCAAATCTGAGCATGTATGTTAAACTATTTAGTAAACATCAGGATTTTAACATGTCCCGATTTACCATTTTAAAATAACCATTTAAAATGGTTATTTTAAAAATAACCATTTAAAAATATCAATTGATAATAAAGAAATATTCTTTTAAAAAATTAGGCTCTCTATATATTTGTTTTTAAAATTATGCCATGTGCATTATTCCTTTTTTCCACTCAAAATTATTGAGGTGCTAATTTGGCTATGTGGTTTTCTGTTGGCTTTTTAAACATATGAATATTAAATGTCTTTCAATTTAATAAAATAAAATGTTCTCTTCGTCATTCCCTGGTGTCTGATTTAGGGCAACTCTCCATAAATAAGAATGGACAGGTAAGAGGAACAAGTGTTGCAAACTATATGTCAAGTGGAGAACAAGAGAAAGCTCTTTTGAAGTGTTTTGAGCAGGAAACAGCTCAGCCTTTTTAATTAGGAAGCTTACAGCTGGAGGATATGAGGAGGAGCAGACTCCCCTAGGTTTTTTTTTTTTGGTTTCTTTTTTTGAGGGAGGAGGCTGGGAAATATCTTTCAGGTGTTAGTATTGAGTCACTGTATCTTGCAAGACTATATACACCTCTAACTAATGCCAAATAGTTATCTTTTTAAAATATTTTAACTGAAGTCTATTTTCCCTTTTTGCTAGAAGAGCTATGTATGTGACAAGGATAAAGGTTATGTAATGAAGCATCTTTGAAAATAGACTTTAAATAGAAAATTTAAAGAAATGAATATACACAATGCCCATTTATTTGGATGTTGAAATGTTGTAACATTATTGTTTTTCATAGAAAGATGTGATTACTCCACATTGTAAGTTTCCCAAAGTCTTTCATCACTGTTGATTAAAATCATATTGCCTATATCTTCTAGAATAAACTCATTCACTTACAGCAACCAAAAAACACACGTTTTCCAGATTGACTGAAGAGATTCCCTGTATCAGAAATCAGACTTCGTAGAAGTGATGTTTAGGTAACACCCAGCCACAGTGCAGTGGGAGTGAGCGTTCTCTAAACTCCTTGATAATTCCTGTGTTACTGTTTTTTTTTTGGGGGGGGGGGTCAGCTTTTTAGGTAAAATGAAATTAATGTCTCAATACTGCCAAACATCATTTTCCCCTTCTTTTTCTCTAGGTGCCAAAAGACAGCCACATAAAAGTTTTTTAGCTAAACATTTCAACAAATTGTTGCTGGACATGTGAACCGTTTAGTTTTGTGATAAAACTTCTTCTGCTTTCCCAATAGCAGCTGATAGATTGAGTCTGATTCAAATGCAGTAATGAGCTGGGCACTTGCGAAAAACCCTCAACTTATTTTTGCCTTCTATCAAGTTGCACAAGATTTTTCAAATATTTGTGAGATTATGAATTAGATTTGTTTTCAAAAGAACCTGAAATCCCAGTGTTTTGTTGTTATTCAGATTCCTATGCTTCTATACCAAGTTGTCCCAACTGCTCCTCTGCAAGGGTAGTGTATACTCACCGACCTCTGTACAGTGTAGTAACTTACACTGTGTAGATCCCGTCTTTGCAGTTAAAATGATTGAGCCGTAAAGGCTTGTGAAAATATTCGTGAAACTGAAAGAAAAGAGTAAGAGAGACAGACAATAGAAAGATTATTTTCTTTATGGATTCGTGAACATTTGAAAGGTCATTACTGGTAGAGCTAATATGTTTTGTCATTTCCTTCATGCATTTGATAATTTATTAGCACATATTGTCATTTTTTTTACCATTTATAACATCTATGGAAAGAAGGTATTTTTAAATGGTTAGAAATTAATTGATTCACTTTGCTACATTACTTAAGTCCAAATAAATAAAATTCCTTAAAATGTATTAGGCATAATTTAAAATGTATCAAAAATCAGTTACTTCAGAGTGATTTTTTTATCATACTCATATTAGGATTAGACATTTTTATTCAATTTTTGAAATTATTCATAGATAAAATCTGGTAATGAGTAAAGGTATAGTCCTGTTTGAATTCTCTAAGTTATGGAGTTCAAAATTAACTCTGAAAAACTCTGTAGCTGAGTCTCAGATTTGTTTTCTGAGTAGCACACTAATAATAAAATATATGGACAGAATTACGACCCATCTAAATTCACATTGTTTTGTCCTTTGAAAGGGATGGTTAAAAATTCAGGCTCCAGCCTGCACAGCAGGTACCTTTATTGTAGAAACTGTGTATTTAAAAAAAATAAATGAGCTGGGGACTTGTGTTTTACATTTTTTGCTCACAATTGACACACTGTGATTTAAGCAGGTAAAAGAATTCTATTGATTTCAAGATAAAGTTTAAACATAGATTCTAACATCTGATGGAGTTTTTATTGCTATTTTGAAGATAGGTACTGGGTCAATAATCTCCTATCAACAGATGGTTTCAGTTCCTGGACAAACAGAACGCTGGGGTTGTCGGGCACAGTACCACGCCGCGTTTCCACCCCACCCCACACACTGACTAGACACGGGTTTTAAACAGTAGCCCGATGATCTTGGTGGCCCTCTTTTCACTACATTCTTTTGTCTTTTTTGTGTTAACATTTACCTTTTTTATTTTTTAATAGCCCATTATCATTTCTTATTCAACATTCTTGGAGAAGGCTTGGAAATCTGACCTTCATAGGAGTAAACTTCCAACCTTAAAGACGGGAGTTTACACAACCGATGGAGAAGGGTCAGGCCCACTGACATTTTTTTCAAATACTAAGGTTCTTCTAACAAATACTTCAGGTGACATCAGCACCTCTGGTTCACTTTAGTCATAATTATTATTTTAATTATCAACATTGTCAGATTTCAAGTGTTTATAAGAGGAGATATAAGACCTTTTCTACAAGTAGGTGCTGCCTCCCTCTACCCGGATATCATCCTGGGGCTTTTCCAAGGGTCAGGAGCGCTTCCTACATCTCGGGACTGCCAGGAGGAGGACAAACAGAAAGGAAAATGAGAGAGAGAGAGAGAGAGGAGAATTTGAGGTTTTGAAGTTTTTCACCTGTGTGCTTTTTCTTCTGATCATCCTCTCCCTGATGGGGTTTTGAGGGATCAATACATACTTTTTCCCCTGAAGACTTACAGTAATATGACTTTTATTCCACCATACACTCCCCCTTCCTGCCTTTTATAGCATCCTTAATCTTGGTAAGTCCTGAAATCTCTCTCTCCATCAATCCATAAGCCACGAACTGATAGGGAAGTATCCCATTGAGCTTCTGTGTTTGTGTGTATGTTGGATGCACCCCCACCTAATCTGAAGAAATATTTGTCACTCACTACCCACTGATTATGGGAAAAAACTCTCCTCTCTCCATTTTTCATTCAAGTGTCTCCTCTGTACCCGAGTACAGTGGAGTATATGATTTAAAAACAATGAATCCTTTTGCTTCTGCAGAGGGACGGATATTCCCTCATGCAGAAGAAGGCAGTGGCGAGCCATCCAGTGAAATGTATATTTAAATTCATACTCAGAGATTCTTTCGTAACCTCTTTGGCAGGTTCCAACAGCGAGTGTGGCCATTGAGGGGGCCTCTGCCCTAAATCGTGTTCGCTGGGCTCAAGCTGGCAAAGAAGTGGCTGTTGGGGACTCAGAAGGCCGTATTTGGATCTACGATGTTGGAGAGGTACATGTTATTTTGTGGGGATTGTTTTGACTCGTATATGAAATTTAAAGACCTAGTGAAATTATTGACAAGACCGTTTGGGCCACAAGATCACTCTTGAACGTGTTTGCAAATATTCATGGACTTCAGTAGGAGTTTGGTGAGACCTCGTTAGGGCCTCGTTTGGTCTTCTGTGTTCACGCACAGGACACTGAGGGTAATGGTCCAGGCTCGGCTCGGGGCATGTGGAGTTACCAGCTCTCCTGGGATGAATCCTGGCACTTCCCACCCATCTCATGAGAATGCAAGTCTGCCAAATTCATCATGCTAACATCAAAACTGGAATTGGTTGTTTACTTTAAAAAGTCATTTTAGTTGATATGTCCCATTAAAATGTAAACTATTACTCTTTAATTATAAAATGTGGCCAGTTTAAAAGGCTGAGGTGAATCAAAATTTTGTGCCATTTTTCTAATATTCAAAGTAGTGTATGAAATATAGACCTTTCTGCTACATCTTTTACTTGATAGAAGTTGGGGCAAAAGTAGGTTTACAGTTGTGAGTACATGTAATACAGTTTATTGTACTATTGTTTACTAATTGTATTATTTTCCAAACCTACTTTTGCCCTACCCAGTATGTATAGTATTCCTTGTCCTGGCTGGTGTGGCTCAGTGGATTGAGTGCTGGCCTGTGAACCAAAGAGTCGCTGGTTCGATTCTCAGTCAGGGCGCATGCCTGGGTTTCGAGTCAGGTCCCTGGTAGGGGGCACACAAGAAACAACCACATACTGATGTTTCTGTCCTACTCTTTCCCCCTCCCTGCCCCGCTGTCTAAAAATAAATAAAATCTTTAAAAAAAAAGTATTCCTGAACATCGTGGCACATGTCAATGGAAAAAAACATCTTTTATTTCAGTAAAATCTCCTTGAATTGTTATACTGATTTAATGACACATTATCAATCACTTGTACTGAAGCATATCTGTTTATTTTTACTCTGTGTGAAAGTGTTGACAAAAACCTTCATTTCTGATGAGGTTAAAGAATTTTCCTTAAAGACAGAAAATATTGAACTTCCAAGCAAAACAAAGTAAGAGTGTTGTGTAATGCTATTTTGGCATAATATGCGTGTAACATTTGCATTTCAGGGGGGAAATACGCCACACTTACAGGCAGAAACGTCTTCAGCCCAGGAAGTGCTCAGTGAGTGCCTGAGCGGCTCCCGTTGAGGAGGGTTCTGTATGGTTTCATCAATCAGCTCTAGAAATTTGGCAATCCTACACGGTTTGTTCTACAGTGGAACTTCTAATGACATACTATATACTCGTGTGTGGTTGAGGTGATTGTGTTGAAACAGGGTAAATGATGGTGTTTTTGGAATTTTAAAAAAGTCAACCAGAGACAGAAATGGAATGGCTTTAGAAATAGAAGTTTTCTATTTGGGGATATACAACTCTAAGTAAAAGAACTGGGAGAATCTCTTGGCTTTCCTGCATGTTTTCTGTGTCATTAGACACCCCCTCAGCTACTCCTGATGCCACAGGCTGAGTCATTCCAACAGCAACAGAGGCTCGGTTAATATTTACCGCCGTGTTGAAGTCGCAGCCGGTCTGGTGACCGCTGACGCAGTTTGGAGGCACTGGGAAACAGAATATCCTCCCAATCAAAAATGTTGCCAATAGTTTTACAGCAACATTTTCTTCAGTGGGTATTCTTGATACGCAGTGCATCTTTGTATTGGTCTTCACTAAAATAAGACTAAGCAACAACAAAAACAAGTACTCTTTATCAGTTCATTTACTCAAAAATTTAACAAGTGGCAAAGAAGGACAATATAAACAATCAAGTTTCTTTTTTTATCCATCTTTCTTTCTTTTGTTTGTTTGCAACAGGTGTAATAGTGGGAGAGAAATAGAGGTGGAGACATGTCAGAGAAGAAATGGCAGAAAGTAGATGAAATTTAAAACCCCTTTCCCCATCCACCTCCCTTTCTTATACATAATATCCCTTAACTCTTGTAAGATTATATGCAACACTGTTTTATCCAGAGGGCTAGAAAGCAGAATACTTTAACAGCCTAATTTATTCAAAGGCCGGTCTTTTGAAAAGTCTGTGTCGACCACAAATATTATATATAAAATATATATTTAATAAGTACACACATATTTGTGGTGTTATATATTATATACATACTCACACACACTATTTCTATGCAATAAGAAAACACAAAATATATATACAGAATTTTCTGTGATAAAGTGATTTTATACTTGGTGCACAGAATTACTTGAATACTACTCATTTGGGGAGTATGACTGATTTTGCAAAAGTTGTTTTGGCTGATACTGTGGCTGCTAAAACTTCTTGCTAGGTTGCTATCATCATTTCTAAATTGTAAAGTGTTGCTATACTCGTATTTCTATTGTCGTACCAGCAGGTCAGGCTGGTTTTCATTTTTGTATTATTGTCCTTACTTTTCTAAGTGATATTACAGACTATAGAAATGCCAGCAGCTCTAGGCCAGTCTCGCCTATTGTCCGGAGTCTAGACAGGCTATAGAAAAATCTCGGTGACATATAATAGGCCCAACAATTTGTGGGGTTGTTTATCCCTACAAATGCACTACTGGAGGAAAAGAAAGGATATACTATTTTATTGAGAATAGGTGATTTTATAATCTTCTAGCCCTTTTCTGAATGACCGAAAATCAGGATAGGTTTATACATTTTCGCAGTTCTTTCTGTATTGTTTGATCATACACAAAGCAACCTACAGCTCAGAAAGATTCAGACCTAACAAGATAATTTTGTCCTAACTATTGGGGTTTTTTTTTCCTTCAGTATTTTTGTAAGGCATTTACAAATTTACTTCATACTTACCTCTGGGGAAAAATACAGGGGACGTGTCTTTTTCTCTTTGCTCGTCTCGATAGCCTGTTCTAAGTCTCTGAAGACGAACCCTGTAGAGGCTCCAGGCACAGAAAGGAAGGGTGGGCTGTGTAGAGCTGAGCTCCGTGGAAGCCCACCTCTAAGAGGTGGTGGATCCCTTCGGGGGCAGGGGGTACCATGGTTGGCACTCCTGTCGTCTCCTTCACCAGCCTAGAACTGATGAAGCACCACTGTGCTTAGGAGAGAGGGGCACCCTCTCCATAGGGCCTGCCCTGCCCTTCCAAGTCCCCAGAACTGCAGAACGCCAGAGTGCCTTCAAGGCCAGCTGGCCCGTTTAGAATGTCAGGTCAGATCTGAGGCTCGTGCCGGCTGACCAGAGGCAAGGGGTTTGAGCAGGAAGTGATTTTAAAAGGAAAAAAATATGGAGGAAGAGAGAAAACATGGCACTGAGGATCAATGTGCTAGTAGACCATACTACCATTATCTGTATTCAACACTTACCCCTTTAAAACTGAACCCCTGGTGGTCCCCTTTAAAACTGAACCCCTCACTAGGGTCATGCTGGCCTTCAGAGGGAAAACCTTGTTTTGTTCTAGAAAGGGAGATGAAATGCTTCGAGTCCACTTTGTTGATCCATTTTTCTTGGAATTCTGTGGGAACACCTCTCACATTCTTTCTCCCACGGCTGACTTGGCCGAGAACTTTGCTGGGCCGAGGAGAAAGGAGCGGGCAGCTGGTTACCTCTTGCCAAGGTCCTGCTGCTAGAGTGGGGCTGGCTTCATGGTGTGCAAGCTCGTGGGCCCCATGCTTAGAGGAGCCCTGAGCTTGCTTTGCTGCTCTGCTGTCTTGCAACTGTTAAGAAAATTTTTAACATGGTACCCCCATTTTCCTTTTGCACTGGGCCCTGCAAATTATGTAGCCAATTTTGACCACAAGAGTATTGCTTTTAATACCACTCACGGTGCAAATCAGAAATGACAAATTTTGGCCTTGACCTAGATCATTAGGAAGAAGGAGAAATCTTTAGAAATGTGGCTAAATATAGTACATGCCATATGTTCTTCTTATTACCTATTTCTTAAGACCATTTAAAAATTTTGAATTAAAATCGCAATGACTTTACATTAAAAACATCATGAGGCCAATAAAAATAGAGCTGAAACCATACTGGATATTCTAATTCTCCCCACAACCCTATTTTGATTACGTCGTAATTTTAACTGAAATTGTAATAGAGTTTTGGGAGAGAGCTCTGTCATGCCTATTACAGTTGGAGTGGGGAGGGGGTGCCTTTCTCTGGACACTCCATTGTCAAGAACTCCCTGATAAGAGACTTCTGTGACTATCCGTGGAGACACCACCACTCAAGTCCAGGTAGATGTACCTACCAGGTGAAACTGACACTCACCCGGAAGGGCACTGCCAGAAGGGACCTGGCGTCCCCAGTCGTTAATCATTGTCTGCCTCCCCTCCTGTCCCTGCTGGGCTGCAGCTGCTGCAGCGAGTCCCCGCACAGTGTCCCCACAATTGGGTCCTCCTCTCTTATGTACAATTATCCTCCATGACTTTTGAGATGATGGCAGAGAGCAGTGGCTTGAATCCAGATTTCCTGATACGATTTATTATGAACCTCTGAAGAAGTAAACAGAGGATTGCGTATGAGCTCACTGAAATCACCAGATTGAGTCTGTCCATCCTTTTTTTGTTTGTTTCTTTTTTGTGACATTGAAATGGCAAAGGCATGAGTAATAGCTCCAGGCCTACGACTCAGGAGGTAAAATATGAAACAGCAATGTTTTCAGGTAGGCCACGTGATGCTTTGTGTATACAGCACATATTTTTGGTTGTTTGATTTCAACATCGTATCTGGAAAATAGACTGTACCCATTTATTTTCACAGAGAGGGGTCTATTTTCTTTGCGGAGCAGGTGCTTAATTCCCATTAGCATAAATGGAAGTTATGTGAAATCAATGAAAGACAGAGAAGACCCCTCGTATTATTTGGCTCTAATTTTATTCTATTTGTACATCTTAAAAGTTACTTGAATAGACAGCGGCAGCATATACCATTTAAACGTTCTAAGATCTAAAATAAGAAATGAGCCTAGCTCTTGAATAAATTTTGAGGATTTTTCTCTCCAAACTACGGAATTGCAGTCTGTGTTTTTAGAGTTGTATGATTCCATTCAATTAGTTGAAATGTGGATAAGATAACAAGTCATAAATTAACTGCAAATATAACCTGAAAACATTGAGTGTATTTTGCTTCAGAATACACTTGGAGAAAGCTGTTAATCATGGCTGAGTTTTTTTCAATGATGTGTGAACACACATATTCTAAAGCATTAAACATAAAAAGCACCCAGTGCCGTGGCTCCTTTACTGAATAGCAAGCATTTCCATGTATGTGGAGCTGATTTGAATAGCACATGGGCCAGCGAGTATAGAATTATTCACCTGTCCCGATGATTGATCGCCAGCCCATCTACCTGTCGTCCCTGCAGTGTGTTTCATAGCGAGCCCACTGCCGCTGTGAAAGCCCAGGTGACTGCACGCAGGCGCAGCTGTTGCAGACGTCCCCTGCCCACCGTGTTTGCCGCTTCTCTGAATTAGTTAGAACGCTGTTTGTGGCTCCAGTTTTGAAAGAAGCAGTTTATCTTCCACCTCCTATTATTTCATTTTCCATTAACCTCTCCCAGGAAAGATTTTGTTTTCCGTTGTGAAACACACAGAGAAGTTTCAAATCCCCCAGTATATTTCTGCAGTAGTCCAATGGTAAAAATTCCAAAATCGTGTTCAGCTTAAAGAAGAATAGGAAAAATAAAACAGCAGTGTGAAATCTGTGATTTGGAAGATGAATACATCTTACCGCCCTGGCTCTGTTTGTTGGGTTTCCCACTCACTAATTACCTAAGAAAACGTGCATTCATTCATCTTTACATTTTAACCCTGAACTTTGGCAACATTCAGATGTCATTTTATCATAAACTTAAGTAAGTACATTAAATTTGACACTTGTTAGTTGATTAAAAGTTCCTTGAAAAATTCTTAAACAGGAAAGATGCCGGTGAACATGAGAGATCAAACGTAACTTCTGAAAACAGAAAGCATGATTTAAATGTTCATTTAAATACATTTTAAAGCGGAAATGAAAACTTAGAATGAAAAGTTCATTAGCAATCCCAACAGGAAAAATGACCTATGTAACAGTTTGGAACGAAGATCAAGGTGTAAGGTACAAGGGCCCTTACAAAGGGTTTCCCTAGCCAGCTAGAACAGAATAAAAGAGAGTCGACCAGCCATTTCTCTTGCACTTTAAATAGCACTTTGCTGTAGCAGCATCTGAGAAACTGGAAGTGCCGGGAGTTAGAAGGGATTTGAGTGACACAAAATAAATACAATACGTTTATGGTTTTAAGTGGATTACACTTATGCAATAATTGTTTGCTTTGTGGAACTACTTCGAGTTTTCCAGTAGGACCAGGCCTTCATCAATTTTCCATGAGAAGTTTGTGCCCTGAATATAAATAGAAGACAAATAACCACCCCTCCGTGGGGAAGGGGTTGTACAGAACACAAAACATGAAGTTCAACTGAGGTATTGTGGGTAACTCAAGTACAGGTTCCTTAATGAAAACGGCCCGCAGTTGAAATCAGTCAATCTAATTACGATGGGTCAGGAAGGCCACTCGCCCCTGCAGGTGGCAGACCTGCGAGCAGGGCTGGGCGCTGGCGGCTCCAGAAGAAGGGAGTGGAGCTGGGGCCCTGCTTACCCAAGTCCGGCTGTGACCGCCCGGACACTTGTGTCTCTCATTACGTGGCAAGACGCCTGGAGGCCTTTGCAAGCAGCAGTTTGCTCTTCCCCGAGCAGTGGCGGTCTTTCTTTAGGGGACGAGAAACCCTGCTTCGGGCGTTTGCTCCATGGGAAAGAAGGCTCCGGCACACACGCTTCCGTGACACCAAACACCTAGATGAAAACCAAAAAGGCACATACTTAGCTCTGCTGGTAATACCCAGACTTTCGGTGACCGAGAACCGAAACCTCGGAATTCTCAACCGCACCGTTCAGTTTTTGCCGGAATTTGTGTTGTTCCAGCCACAACACTGTGCAGTTAAGTCGAAAAGCATAATGGCATACTCGTATGGGTAGGTTCGGGGTGCCAAAGTATAATTATATAAAATAACCCACTTTGAAATAATACATTAATTCATTTCCTTGTCATAATGAATTATAAGTGTTTGAAATAAAATAATTAGGTTAAAATGTATGATTGTAATTTTAGTATTAACTTGATTTCTTCTAGGAAAGGTGCTTAATTTAAAAAAGAAAAGAAAAAGCACTATTCCAATTAATGTTATAATTACTCATCTTATAGTGAATGTAGTAGCAGTGGCTTTCATTTGGATAATTATATATGTAAAAGATCGTGATTAAACTGATTATTATATAAATAGTGTGCTTATTCAGGTAGCATTAGTTTATAAAAATAGATTTATAGGATTAATATCTTTTCATGCCACTTTTTTTCTTAATTGATAAGAAAACATTGAGACTTGTATGTATTATGGAGTAGTTGATTCAATGAAAACCCTAATATTTAATTTTATAAAAACCAAATTAATGTTTGTGTAGTAATTTGCAATATTCAATGAAATTCATATATTTCCCATTTGGGTGGCAAATGGCCTATGAATATAAACCTTCTGAAGCAAGTGCCAGTTTGTATAACTAATCATCTTTTATGATTATTCTGTGGTTTCAAGCTGTCATCTTCAATAGCAGTTTGGATTTTGAAGCAGTCGCTAATTATAGTGTTAATTTTTTTTTATGGCTGACAAAATTGTGTTTAGTTTTAGAGTTTCAAAACTGTTAAAATTTTATCTTGAAAAATTACTGCCTAGCGCAGTAGCCCCAAATCACAGCTCAGACCAGCCAAGCATGAAGTGGCTTCGGTCGTGTGTGAGTCTTGATTAACAGTGACCTGGATAGAAATGAGGAGTTGTCTGCTTCTTCCATGAGTGTGTCTGCTGCTGCTGATGTATCTAATGTAACAGGAAGTCCACTCTCTGCTTGGGCACGTGTATGTGTAAATATTTATGTCCCATATAGATTGGAAGTGAATGAATCATTATATTCTAATTTCGAGGGAAGGTATGCATGAGTTTTTGAGAATGTCAGCCATCAGAAAATCTTTGACATTTTAAAACATGAATTATTTATTATTTCGGGAGTCTCAAAGCTGAATATTATAGAAGAAATTTTTCACTCTTACTTTTTTGGCTGGCAAATACAACCGATCAGTGGTTCATTCCCGAAGATCTGTCTCCTTAAGGGAGGGCCAACAGTTTCTCCACGTGTAGATGAAATCTTTTGTGTTCATTCGCCTTAGCAGTAAGGACCCTTAAGTAAGAAGCGAACATCTAGTATCCTGAAAACTAGCCACCCTTTGATTAAGGGGGACAAAATCACTTTGGCAGACTTCCTTTGGTTAATCACTTTCCTCAGTAGAGTTTCTAATCTTTAGCAGTTAGAAACACACAGAAACATACACAAAGTAGGTACTTAAAATTGTTCAATTCAATAGGACATCCTGGTCTAGCACGGTGCCTGGCACCTCACAGGCACTCAGTAAATATTTGGATGAATGAAAGTTTTACATGTGAAAGTTGAAGGTTAAGGGAAAGCATTCAGAATGTAGCCTCCAAGTTGGCTATAAACTAATGGGCAGGAAAAAATAATCCATTTAATTATGTTTGCACAGAAAAGGATATATAGAAAATAACATTTAGAAAAGATTGTTTGTCTTCCCTTCCAATCTCTATTCTGGTGCCTCTCCCCTCCTATGCTTGTAAAAGTGAGCAATTGGCCACTAGTGTAATGCAAGCCTAACAGTTGATTGAAATAGTTATCAAACCACTGGAAAAATGCTTCCTTTCCATTGTGCTTTTTTTGGACACTATAGATATGGTAAATCGTGGACTACATTATAAAAATACCTCTTTTATGCCCAAACATTCAGTAGGAGGAAATGACATTTCTTTTATTACCTTGGTAAATGTTTTTAAGGTGTTTAACAGTAAGCCTTCTCTTTGTCAAAACTGCTTAGATGCAGTGGTTGCTAGGAATTTACTAGAAAGCCCATAGTTAATAATATCAGGAAGAGAAGGGATATATGTTTCGGCACCTACCATGACAGATCAGCTCGAGCAGCACCTGCTTTTTCATTTCCCTGTCACTTGCTGGATCTTTTGTGTTATGGAAAAAGAGTGGTAATGGAAGTTTAAAAAGTTTATTTTCCGTTATTGCCTATCAGCCAGTGTTTCCAGCATTTCCCCCATCTTTTGGACAGAGAAATAGATTGTTCCAAATAATAGAAAAAAAAATAATGCTTAAGAGATTTCCGAAGAAAGGAGGGTGATAAGGATTTTAATACAAATGTGAACAAGGTCATCTTCGTGAATTAACTCTTTCTTCTTCAGCTGTGTGATTTTTTCCCCCTTCAGGTAAAAAACTTCTGAATTTCCTCATGCTTCCTATAATGCTAAGTTTTGACATGAAGGATATTTTTCAGGATTTATTTTTTAAATATATTGTTTACAAATGATTTATTTCCTTTGATGTTTGCTGGCTTATTGAAATTGATTAGACCCATATTTGTTACTATTTACTTTTGACTTTCATACCCTACCTTTCTTTCTTTCCTTAATTGAGTGGTAATGGATTTTTTAAAAGTGTTGTTCTAACAAACATGCTATAAAAGTTAACCACTCACTTAAAAATACAAGGACGAGATCTTAGGCAGAGAGATCTCAAGCTTCCTGAGTGGGTGAGGGTTCCCCTAGAAGGGATTTTTGGATCAAAGAAATTCTTTTTTTTAGCTAAATGTAGTCAGATATCATCAGACCTATAGGTCAGCATGCTGCGAAATTTCACAGAAATTTTAACCCACTGACTAGTTAATAGCAGATGCGCCAGAATGGAGATTAATGTAACTTCTACTTTCTGGACTTCTCTAAACTGCTGTAAATACTAAGTTACCACACAGTATATCTTTTTGTGGTAGAAAACTGCAGTGTATTTATGCCCTCTGTGTACTGCATTCTAGCTTGGAATTTTGGTCCGTGGTTTTATCCATTGTTACCAGTGATGCTAGACTCTCCCCGGAGTTAAATACAGTGGAGCTGTATTTATGTGAAGCAAGTATGCTCGGTCGTTCCAGCGGCTGTTTCATTGCTTATTACCTCCCACTTTGCTTCCATCTGTGTGTGTGGCAAAGGGGATTGCCCTAAAAAGTATAGGCTTCCTCTGAACACAAACGTGTATTTGTATACCAGTAACTCCACAATCTCCTGAATTGGGGTGCCATTAATAATTGTACTTTTAAAAAAGCTTTAGAGCTTAAGGGGGGTTAGCAGTGGTTCTGTGGAAAGCCACGTTTGCCTCCTTGGTTTCTGTAAACGCACTAACAACAACAACAAAAAATCAGTGCATATTCAAGTGAAAAGGTAATTTGTAAAATGTCTTTCTTACAGAAAACTTTAATATTTAGGCAACTACAGGAGGTGAATTGTTAAGTGTCTGTTCGGAATCAATGGTTAACATGATCATCCTGGGCCTTTTTTTAATGACCCCATTTAATTGAGAGATTACAAAGATGCTGATGAAACACACACCCATGGAATATTTATCCTGAAGCCTGAAGTCCTACTTGCTTTAATTTGTTTTTCATGCGTAATATAGCTGAGAAACCAAATTGAAATTACGGGATACTTTTCTGTCTCAATTATCAAAAACATTTTTTTAATTAACCTACTTTTATACTAAGCAATGCCTGAGAGGGATATTTTTACCATGAAAAATGCAGCGTTGGGTGAGTTGGAGTGACTGCAGATGAGGCAGCGATTTAAAATCAGCTGTTAGGCACTATGAACCCTTCACAGTTACGAATGAGGGAGGCTGACTGGGGACTGTTCAGAATGGTTGGCCTTGTGCTTATAAAAGGAGACACATGAATGATATGTGTGTGTGTAACCCTGGTTATAAAAAGTCATTTGATTTTTATAACAGCAAGTTCAGTGGTTACAAAGTGTTACGACTGGAGCTAAAAATGTAGATTCCCACTGCAGAAAGTGCTGTAACAAAGCATTGGCGAGATAAAGCTGTATGGGTTGTATGTGAAAAATAAAAGTACATATGTATATGTGTACATCTGTGCACATGATGAAGAATAATGGCACTTTAAGTTTGATTTTTAAAACGTGCAAGAAGTTGCCTGGCAGAATTTTTCTAGTGATCTGAAGGAACCCTTTTCCCACACTGAGCTCGTGAAATTTAGCCATTACTAAAAGTGTGACTATTTAGGAAATGATTTATGTGAGTTTTCAAGAAAAATATTATAAAATATGAGATACTTCTAAAAATGCAGCTCTATATAGTTGAAAAAAAGAAAATGAAAGAATGAAAAGATGGAAGGAAACAAAAATGAAAAAGAAAAAATGGAGGAGAGGGGAATAAGGATTAAGAAGGAAAAGCACCGTTTATTTAGGGTTTATAAAGTGTCAGGTACATTATGTGCTAAGTTCTTTTTTCTGTCACGTTTAATATTCACAATGGTCCTAGGAGATGGGACCTTTCAAAATTTTTCCCTCACAAATGAAGAAGTGAACATCAAAAAATATTAAAACAAATTTCCAAAGGACACGCAGCAAATAAGTGGCAGAGCTGGTTGGGGGAGCCCATGATACGACTGATATCTTGGGGGGGGGGGTCGACCTCAACTCCGTTCTCCAAATCTAGTTATTCTGCCATCTGTGTCTCCCTTGAAGTGCATGAGCAGCTCAGGCAAGACCCCCGGTGGGCAGACGGATGAGTTATTTGGGGACAGGGTGGGGCAGGGTCCAGAGGAATCTCCTGTACTCAGGCAGAGGGGAGGGGACAGATTCCTGAGAGCCTCGGAAGTCATGTGGAGCTGGGGACCAACATGATTGATTCTCATGAATTTTTCCACAAGTTTTGCACTTTTGCTTTTTTATAAGGATAACCTTTCATCTCTCAAGAATCTTAGAACATTAAAAGTAATCTTTAGAATCTTTCTAGCAGGCGATTCAAAACATCACCTGCCTGCCCGCCCTTTTGCCCTGGTATGTGGCATTTCTTAAAAGGGCGAGGCCTCTCTGATTGCCACACGCAACGGGAACAGCGTGTGCAAGCTCTGTCGTCTTCAGCGAGCCACTGGGCTCCCGGCCCTCTGCTCCCTGCCGGTGGGGAGAGGTCCCTACCACTTCCTCCAAGTCCTCACAGAGCAAACAGCAGAGTTAATCCTTAAAGAAAGCAAACCAAACCACACAAATGTTGTTGAATTGATAACAGTCACTTTCATATCATTTTGAAGAATGTGTTCAATCCGAGTGACAGTTTGAAGAAGAATGTAGCCTGTTCTGTGTGTTTTCTTCACTGGATTACTGTTCTCATCTTCTCCACGTCTCTGTGGATAAATGGGTCAGACGCCTTCACCCCCATTTTACAACTGAGGCAATGAGAGCTTAAGTGCCTGCCCACTGCCGGTGACCAGGACGAGAGCAGGACAGAAGTCTCCTGTTCAAATCTGAGGTTCATTTTACTTCCTCCTTATGGCCAAATTCCTACCTCAGAAATGGCCTTTTTGGTCCTGGCTGTAAAAATAGCATTATGTCCATAAAAGCTGGTCACTCTTATAGCCAAGATTTTATTATCTCAGGAATCAGAGCCCTGAGTGTTTTGGAATAAATATGCTTTATGCATTTCGCAAAATTTTGCCTAACAGTCACCTAACGTGGGGGTGGGAGTGGGGTGACCAGCCATGGACGAAACAGAGGGAAAATCTGAGTCATCCCTGACCTTGAATGTGGACTTCGGCCAATGAATCTGAAGGAGGAAAACATCTCCAGATCCATTTTGATTCAGTACAATATGGGACAATTTTTATGAATCCTTCCTTGTAGTATAAGTATGGACTATTTTCTCTGTGGTGCTTCCAATAGGTTTTTTAATTGATTGAAATGGTCAGTCACCAATAGAAACTTGTGAGTATTTTTCCTATCAAAAATGTAATTCTTTGAAAATTATTTTAAACTATTATTTTCAGGGATAAAAGAACCCAGAGTGATGCTCTAGATTTAGACTTTAATACTTTGATAGAAACTTGGAGATGCTGAAGCTATGCCACTAACATGCCGTTTGCTTCCCACCACTTGCTGGACACGCAGCACATACCAGGAAATGTTGCAGTTGTCACTATAAGAAGGTACATTTTAGGCTCTTCATATTTCGAATGTCAGTGAAATTAAAAAAAAAAAAACAGCGTATACCAGTATTCACACATTTTGGCCTTAGAACACATAATAAATTAATTTTCATTTGTATTTCATAGTCATCATATAACAGAATGATTCACTGCTATTTCTTCAGTTCTTAGATAGTATGTGGCATATAGTTGATACTCAGTCCAGGCTGATGGAGTCAATTTGTATGCTAGTAAGAAGGACATAGAGCAAAGGTTTTCCTTAGCTACAAAACATGAGCAAATATATTTTCCTACTTAGAAATTGAGGTATTATTGGATTAAAAATCTCCTAGAGAGTCTCAGATGCATTTATGTTCATGAGACTCCCTTCTAGCAGTTTCTAATCAGAGAGAACCAGGTGAGAAGGGCTAGGAACTTCCAAGGGCAGAAGGACCGCGCTGCCCAAACCAATGCTGTTCCAGCCAGAGATGGAGAATGTAGGGTGGTCTTGTTTGTTAGGACCTGTTCTGTCTTACCTACAAGGAATTCAAATGCCAAAAATTATTAACTCCGGGTGTGGAAACAGCCTGTGAATACACATTCACACATTCAAGCGCAGATTATACATAAAGTGCTTCCTGATGGTAATTCTAATTCTAAAAATGGGGCAAACGGCAGTTCACCTTCTAAATCTAACATTATGATCAATCATTGTGGGTTATTTTTATAGTCAACGAGGTGAAAATATATAATAGGATAAGGTAGGTCAACCTAAGTTTCTGGAAGCATTTGTGTTTTTATCAGGTTCAATTCTAGAATTTTTTTTTCATGAACCAAAGCAAACTAACATGTCTGTTATTTGTGATATTCTAGAGAGGAAAATACTTGACGGAGCAGTGTTATGGAAAAACAAGCTTCTGATATTTTTCCAAACTAAGTGCAATTTTCACAAATCAAAAAGAAGACAACATGTGTTAGAATACTGTGGAACTTTTTGTAAGGGATCATCTGTATTTTTAAGGACAGGTGTTGGTTTATCATACCATTATCCCTCACCCCCATGGAAAAGGTTAAATGTAGTTCCATTGTAAGGTATTTTCATGTCTTTATCAGAAACATTTGATTTAATAAAATTTATTTTTGAAAAGTTAGATGTCCAACTTTATATGTCATAAATGATACTCAGTTTTGTCCCCAGCTGTATCTGGGCACATACTCTAACCTTAATGTTTCATAATCTTCATTAGGGTTAACAGTTTTGCCATTACTGCTACATGAAACTTTGTAAATATACCTACCTGCTCTCTTAGTTTAGTATACAGTTTCTACATATTGATACCAGTAAAACATTACAAATGGCATCATATGTAAACTTACATTTGTACCAGCATAACCAATAATATAGTGTCATGTTTAGAAGCCAAACTCCCAGCGTACATTGGTCTTTATGAATATACTATGTATTATTACTGAGACTGCTTTTTTCAATATTTAAAGTTATACAAAGTTATGAGGTGCTTTAGCTTCTTATAATAAAAAAGTTATAAATACATTATTGTGATTAGCTTTTTGTCTCTTTTGGGCTTTTTTGTTTTGCGGGTTTTTTTTTTAAAGAACTTAGTCAAGATTTGGAGGAGAGGAAAGAAATAGCAGACCTATTCCCTCACATAAATATGATGCCAACCTTTCCTACCATTGCTACTTGTTAGCCCTCCTGTATCACTTACGTTGCGGGCTTCATTTCCCCACTGCAGTATTAGGAAAAGAGCTCAAAGTAGGAAAATGGACTGTGAACTTACGTCATTGCCTAAAAACATATTTGGATTCATTTCAATAGCTAGGGAAACATTTAACCCTTTAAAAACTCATTCACAGGGCTAAATTAATTCTTAGGGGTACAGCACTTCTCAAAATAAGTAGAACTTACTTCCCCCACCTACATGTCATTTCCAGGATTATATTCTTGAAATATTTAACCTTAGCAGTGGAACACTAATTGAAGGATATACTTTGTAGAGTAATGGTGTCACTCTCCAGTAAGTTGTCTTGGACACGTAGTATCTGAGAACATCATCCCCTATAATAAAAATGTAAAGTTCCAATTGGTTCTATAGAATGGGAAGTTTTTCAGCTGTGGAAGTGATCAAAGCTTAGATTTGTTTATTTCCTTGTTTATATTCTTTAAAGTACATATTCATTGGATGAACGTGCTACTTAGTATTCATAGGAAGTGTGGCTGGCTCACGTGGCACTGGTGCCAAGAGAGACGGATCGTGCCGTCTTACAGGGTAATCCTCCCTGGAAATGGCTCTGTGCTCTAAGTCAGTTTCGTTCTATATGAACCCCATTGAGGCTTGTACTTGATCCTGATCCTCACCTTCAAATAATTCTCTTCTCTATTCCAGACACCTGCCTGGTATCTTTAAGCAATTCATTTTTGGATGCTATGAAGAAAAAATGTTGACCTTTCAACCAGCTAACAAAAATGTATACATGCAGTTGGGTGGGGTGATTTTCTCTTCACTGAATTGTGCACAGAAGACGATACTTTTTAGTAAACGTTATAAATCCCTCCTTTTTTGGTGAATCAGTATTGCATACTATTTATTACTGACCTTGCCTTTGATATTGCTAGCTTTGCAGCCTTGGTAAGATGAATTTTCGGTTCCTTGATTCCTTCTTCTGCAAAATGAAACACGAATAGTGCCCTGCATAGGAGTGTTGTGAGGAATGAATGAATACATGTAAAGCACTTAGAACAGAACTCTTGGTAAATTTTAGCTCCTATTACTGTTATGCATAGGTATCGTATTATTTCATAGTAGTAAGATTTCTTTGTATATGTAGCTGCACTTCTGTCCTGTATATTGACATGGGAGCAACACTTTTAAAAGAAGGATCAATAGCATTGACTTAGAAAGACAATGCTACAGTTATTTCAAAATCCTAGTCAATACAATAGTTTTATTTGCTGTGCTCACTGTAAGTCTGGTTTGCTTATGATGAATTTTCATTACTGAAGGTGCTTTAACATGGCTATTATAGCTAATAGTATAGTCTACGCAAGTCTTTAAAGCTTTAAGAATTCCACGAGTGATTTTGCGTCTGAGAGTGACAGTATTCCCTTGTGTTGTCAGGTTCAGAGCAACACTTCAGGGATCTGACTGATTCGAGGCAGAAGACTGTCTGTGTGGTTTCCTTTACATTCCAAAGGAAATGTCAGCTTCAGGAGGAACAGGCATGCTGGGCTTCAAGGCTTTCAGACATAAGAGATATCTCGTTCACCATTTCCCATTCATTTGCTTTGCAGCTCGCAGTACCCCACAACGATGAATGGACCCGATTTGCCAGGACCCTCGTGGAGATCCGTGCGAACAGAGCGGACAGCGAGGAGGAAAGCACCGTGGAGTTGTCTGCCTAGTGGCAGTGAGCTGCCCCTCCCCAGCCTCACCTTCACCTTCTAGAGCTCCGCGTCCGCAGCCATCACCTCCACTGTGTGCATTCAGTATCAGTATTGCCGTGACGTTTTGGGCGCCATGTTGTGCCAGCTTTGCTCCAAGTGTTCCAAATGTACCCTACTCTGCTCTCCACTAACCTGAAATTCACCAGACCATTTCTACCTTTATATTTCTGTCTCAAAAATGAGGGTGGGAGGGGAACCTTTACGGGTTTCGTTGTTGCCTTTTAACTACTTAGTAGCTGTATTTAATAGCTGGAAACCTCTGGTTAAATTTGTGCTTACATGCACTTCTGGCATAGTCCTATTAAATCCATATGAAGCCAGATATGATTAGGTGCAGATGTGGTGTGCTCCATGCTGTGGTACAGGGCCAAAGACTCGAGATGTGGTGTTTCACATGGTGACTCACATTATGAATGGATTTACTAGAAGAACATTGCTGCTCCTTATTTATTGTGGTGTGCTGCATGGAACGTATTTATTTGAAAGCATTAAAATAAACGATCCTAGAGCATGTGCATAATGAGAGGACTGTATTGTCTCTGCCGCTGTTGAGGTTCCATTAAGTCCCAAATCACAATTACCGTACGCCGGTTCCACTGAGGACCTGACGTCTTTAGAGGTTTGTTGCAGTGAACAAAATGAATTTTAATGCCTATTATTTCTAGGTACTTTAACAATATTTCAAATGCAGTTGACCACTGATACTTTTCATTCAAGCCAACACAGTCTGACAAAAGTCTGTGGTTCCCGAACACAACACCACTGTTCCTATAAAATGTTCCAAACCAGGCCCGCGCCAGCGCGGGGACGTCCTGCGCTGGGGGGAGAGCCTGATTGGAATTCTGCTGTGACAAGGGAGTGAGGCGGTGTGTTGGAGTCCAAAAGACTGATAATGAATTACAGGCAGCCAACCCCACTGGACCGAAACCAAGACCGGCTTGATTTTTATGAGGAAATGCGTGTGGTTTGTTGGAAAGCTCTCCCTTATCTCTTTCACCAGAGTGACTCTTGCCCAAAATCTCTCTCAAATGTTGGAGTAAGGAAAACAGGTTAAGATGCACAAGTACCAAATGTTCTACACATTTCATATTTTGTATTCACACTGAAAAATGTTTATTACTATTGGACTAGGAAGTATGTCTATAAACAACTTTAATGAAAAATTTTTTCAAAAAGTCATTTTATGCCTCGAGAGAATTAAAATAAATAGTGGTTGAGTCATGAAAACATTTGAAAACAGACTTTCAGCTTTTTAGGAAGAGAATTTCCATGGTCCTTTCTTGGTGCGGATTCCATGAACTGTAGGATTTTTAAATTTTTTTAAATAACGATATAATTTTCTCCCAGTGCCCCATGGTATATAGGTAGCGGAACTCTTGGTAAAGAGAAAATAAAACTTTAAATTAAATAGAATATCTTAAATAGGTTTAAAAGCAATTGAATAAAAGGTGCTGGGGGAAAACAGTTTCTCAAGCATACACTAAAGGACTAAGAGTAAATCAGTAACCCATGAGTCTCGGCTATAGACCAAACTCTCAATGATTCAGTGAGTGAGGAATGAAAATTGAACAGGCCAGAGTCACTGGTAGTAACGACAAGAGTTCACAACTTCCGTGGTACTGGAAGTGCCAGTGGTGGGAAAAGGCGTCGTATGCAATCTGTGGAATCTGTGGCAAGCCCCAGTAAGGAAATGACAATGGTGGCCCTTGGCATTCTGAAGGAAGGCCACGTCATTGGAAGCAAAGAATTATGTGACTTTTTTTTTCTTTAAAAAAATTTTTTTTATTGATGTTCGAATACAGTTGTCTCCATTTTCCCACCATCACTTTCCCCCACCCTACCCACACCCCAATTATGTGACTTTTGAGAAAGGGTTTCTGGCATGTTCCTGGGTCCTAGTAGAAAGACAGCTTTTCGCCGCGAAGTATAAAGATACCAGACACCCAAACAGCCCGTTCGTTATAAGCTGAGTGTTGGCAGCCTGAGTAAAGTTGGACAGACACAGCAGACACTGCTTGTAAAATGAAATGGTGCATCCAGATGTACACCTGAGCAGGACCCGAAGGCATGAGTGAGCTGTAGGAACAGGGAGCTCACAAGTCCAATGCCACCCACAAGAATTTCACCAGAACCCCTTCCCCATGACTGTGTGGTCACGGTGTGGCGGGGGGGTTCTGTCTCATCAGCTGAAAAAGAAGGCAAAGGTCAGAGCTTGGTTCACATGTGGGTTGGCTCAGCTTGCAGGTGAAAACTGAAGATGGATGACAGCTACGTAATCAAGGATGACCTTGATAGATGGTAGAGGGAAAAACTTCCCACTGGACAGAGCTGTAAGTTGTGCACGTAAGCATCTGCTTCGTGTGGAAAGACAAGTGGCCAGAAGTCAGTACATACAGATGTTCCCACCCTGACTCAAGTCGTCGTCATCTCTCTCATTATTCTTGGAATAATCTCCTAACTTATCTCCCTGCTTCAACCTTTGACCTGTTCTGTTTCTTAATAGAGCTGCTTGAGTGTCGATACTGTTACAACACTGAACTCCTCAGTGCAAAACACACCAAATGACTTTTCACATCCTTCCAGTGGCCTGTGGGCACGATATGATTTGACTCTCTCTGGGCTTGCATCCAATTGCTCCGATCTTTACTAATCCATTTCAGGTTCGCCAGTCTCACTTTTTCTTTGACACTCCCACATATCCAATCATAGGCCTCTGTACTAATTCTTCTTCTTTCCAGAATGCTGAAATCTCTGAGTTTATAAAACCACATGCACATATATCAAAATTCTACCCTTTAATTAAGGTCATTCTTCTGATTGACTAATTTTTCAACTAACTTTTTATCTAAAGGCCGTGCATCAATGTGAACATGAAGAAGCCCTGGGTGAAAACAGCAGCAACCGCTGGCGGTGGCCTAAAAGCATCTGATGTTCCCTGTTAGAGAGAGCGCTGAACAGAAAGCGGAGTAAACACTGTATGTAGAGTTAAAATGAGAAAAAGTATGTTTTTGTGTTTTTATTGAGGCCTGATTTACATATAATAAAAGGCACTTATATGAAGAGGTGAGTTCAACAAGCTTTAATAATTATGTGTACTCAGGGAACCACCAGACAAAACAAGACACAGAACACTTTAACTAGCACGGGTAATTCTTTCGTGGCCCTTTCTAGCGATCTTTGCTTTGATTTTTGTCAACATAGCTTAGTTTGCCTGCACTGTTTTTTGTGCTCATTTTTGTTTATTGATTTTTAGAGAGAGAGAGAAACGTCAATCTGTTCCACATATTGATGCATTTATGAGTTGATTCTCGCATGTGCTCTGACCAGGGAACGAACCCACAACCTTGGCCTATCCGGACGATGCTCCAACCACCTGACCAACCCGGCCGGGGCTTGCCTGTGCTGTTCTTAAACTCCATATAAGTGAAATCATACAGCAAGTCTTATTTTATGCCTGGACTATTTTGCTCAATATAATTTTTTTACATTCATGCAATAAGTTACTTTTTATTGCTGACTACTATCCCATTTGAGGGTTATAATGAAATTTGTTTATTCATTCACCAGTTGATGAACATTAGTGTTATTTCCAGTTTTAGGCCTTTCTGTAGAACGTTGCTATGAATGTTCTTATGCAGTTATTTTTGTAGGCATATGTGTTCTTAGACAATACTAAATTGGGATTTCTGGGTCATATGGTCATTCTGTTTTGCTTTATAAGGAACTTCAAAAGAGTTCTGCAGAATGGTGGTACCACTTCACAGTTCCAGCAGTAAAGCATCCGAGTTCCAGGTGCTCCACTGGTTCTCCAGTGGCTGGTGTTATTGGTCTTTTTAATTTTAGCTATTCTGGTGAGTATGAAACAATGGCTATTGTTTTAGTTTGCACATATTTCATGACTAATAGTTTTAAAAGCACCTTTCAACATTTTTCCAGCCAATGGCTTGGAACTTTATTTTCCTAATAAAATATTTTGAATGGAGGAATTTTTTATTTTGTTAAAGTCCAGTTTACTCCTATTTATCTTTCATACTTACTATTTCATGGTTCTTTCTAGTAGACCTTTGCCTGCCTGAGGTCATAAAGATATTATCTTATGCTTTCTTCCAGACATGTCATTGTTTCAACTTCTACATTTAGATCTATGATGGATCTTTAATTTTCATGTATGGAATGAGTAGTGGTCAAAACTGGTATTTTTAAAACTATCTTGGCAATATTTACTGAAAAAGTTATTTTCTTTTTGATCATTAAATCGAATCAGCATCCTTGGTGAAAAGTTAATTGACCATATACGAGTAGGTGTATTCATAGACCGCTATTCTATCTCATTGAGCAGTTTGTCCCTCTACAACGCTGCACTGTCTCAATTACTATCGTTTTTTGTAAGTCTCGCCATCATGTAGTGTAAGTTTTCCAACTTCGTTATTCATCTTGAAAGATTGTTTTAGCTACTCTAGGTCTTTTGTGTATCCATGTGAATTGTACAACCATGACATTCTTAAAAGAAAACCATACTGCTTGGATTTCAGTTGCAATTTCATTTATTCTATAGACCAACTTTAGAAAATGCGCATCTTAATGATTTTGAATCTTTCAATACGTCAGGGAACATCTTTTCCCTACGGAGCCAACTTCGATTTATCTCACTAGTATTTTTAGCGTACAGGTTGTACACATTTTTTTTTAGATTTATTCCTAGATGTTTTATTTTTAATTCTATTGTACATGTTATAATTTTTTAATTTTATTTTTTAATGTTTTTGCTTGTTTTAGACAAATTTATTTTTGTATATTTTACAAGCTTGCCAGATATACTTATTATTTCTAGTAGATTTTGTCCTACTTAGATTCCATGGTGCTTCTTGAATGTGTAGGTTAATAATTTCCATCACGTGTGGGACGCTCTTCAGACATTATTTCTTCAAGTGCTCTTCCTGTGCCTCCTCCCCTCAGGGACTCCCGTTAAGCGTGTGGGGTGACCTGCATTATGGTACCTGTGGTTCTCTGTTCAGTTTTCTCCCTCATTTATCCTTTTTGTCTTCCAACTGCATAATTCAAATGACCCTTCTACATATTTGCTCATTCTTTCTTTGGTCCAGTCAAATCAGTTATTGGACTCCTCTAGTGAAATTTTCGTTTCAGTTGTGCTTTTCAACTCCAAATTTTCTATTTGGCTGAAAAAAACATAATAATTTCTAACAATTGATAATCTCTGTTTGGTGAGGCATCATTCTCATACTTCCCTTTAGTTCTTTAGCCATTTCTTCCATTTATTTAGTACATTTATAATAGCTGATTTAAGTCTCTGTCTAGAAAATTCAGTGTCTGGGCTTTCCCAGGCACAATTTCTATTGATTTTTTTCCTGTATACATGGCATACTTTGTTGTTGCTTTGCATGTGTAAATTTTGTCGTCCTTGAAAGCTGGCTATTGTAATATACCCACTAACTGTGATATTAATTGGCACCCTCTTAAATGCCTGGAATGAAAGAGCTCTCTCAGCCTTCGCAAAGGGCGCCCGTGCGAGCTGAGGTGTGCCTCCTGCACTCAGCCCGCCAGCTTGCAGCTCTGCATTAGCCTTCACTTTCTGTTTTCCTCAGGGCCTCGAGGTCAGGAGAGGTTGAGAGCTTAGGGTCTGTTCCAGTCTTCCCGGAGCTTTTCCACAGTTCTGAGTTGGTGTGTGTGTTCTTCCAGAGTCCCAGGAACGTCTCAGAGACATTCACAGCTTTTCCAGGCATCTCATTCCCTAGCTTGTCCTCTCGAGTGTTTCGTTAGTCCAGCGACTTTCAACCGGTGTGCCACAAGAATTTTTAAAACATGCAATACCTGAATATTTGGTCAGGGGCACTGACCTCTTTTCCCTCATTGTCAAATACAAAAATGACCACAGCCAACACAACAATAGCCATCCGATAAGAATGAATCAAAATTGTACCTACTTCTTTTGTCAGATTGATAAAATATATATTTTTTGGTGTTCTACAGAATTTTAGTAATTAGTTTATGTGTGCCATGAGAAGAAAAAGGATGAAAATCGCTGGGTTAGCCTACTCTTTGCCCTGGTATTATTGCCTCAGAGACCAGCAACTAAGATATGAGCCTGTGAATGTTGACAAATGCCTTCTAGGAAGCAGTTAGCACCGAGCCAATTCCAGGAGTGAGGTGAAATGAGGATGAGCCTCTTGTGATAGTTTATCAGGGAGGTACCAGACAGGTTGGAACAAAGGATTAGAACTTCATGAATGAGGTCATTTCTGCTTCTGGTGGTACCAGGAACGTGAACTGTAGTATTCATAGCTATAGGCTGCACTAAGGAGCAGGGATGGGACTAGGGTAAATTAAAATGCTACAAAATTCATTATTCTTTCAGAGAATCATCATTGTTCTTCAGCCAGTGTTCCCCAATGGCTGTAAGTCTTTGATTAGTTCTCAGAGTTCAAGAACAAGAGTTGATTTGCACAATTTAGCCGGCCTGCCTTCCTGTCTCTTTTTCTCTCTCTCTTTCTTTCTTTCTTTCTTTCTTAATTGTTTTTATGGAGAGTCATAATTTGGAGTCTCTTACTTTGCCATTTTGGCTGATACAGTTCCCACCCTTTTACTTTTAATCTGTCTGTTTTTATATTTGAAGTATGTCTTTTATAGACAACTTAAACCTAACAGTCTCTGCCTTAAAAAATTTTTTTTTTATTTCTTGACTTCAGAGTGAGAGAGACAGAGAGAGAGAGAGAGAAACATTGATTTGTTGTTCCATTTATACATTCATTGGTTGCTTCCTCTATGTGCCCTAGCAGGGGATAGAACCCACAGTCTTGGTGTATTGGGTTTACACTCTCACCAACTGAGCTACCTGGCCAGGGCCAGTCTCTGCCTTTGAATTAAAGGGTTTAGTTCACGTACAGTTAATGTAATTTTTAGCATGGTTGATTTTTTTTGTATTGAATTTTTTTATTGTTCCTATTCATTCTTTGTCCTTCTGTTCATCCTCTCCTAGTTTCTTTTTAATGGAGAGAATGATTTTTAGTATTGTATTACATTTCATCTATTGACCTCTTATTTTCAGTGGTTTCACAGTAATATGGTATGCATGTTTAACTAATTACAGATTACCTTCAAATGATGTTATGTCACTTCCCACAAAAGAATAGGTAACAGAATAATTCATTTACCTTTTGTCTGTCCTTTGTTTCCTTATTCTCCTGTATTTTCTTCTATATTTGCTATAAATCCCACAACACACTATAATTATTTTTGCTTCAGGGAATAGTCTTTTGAGGATTAAAAGTATTTATAAAATAAAGATGTTTATTTAAACACATAATAAGTTTATTTATTAAAGATAAGTGTTTTAAAAAGCATTTTCCCTCATGT
Source organism: Desmodus rotundus (assembly GCF_022682495.2). Lineage (NCBI taxonomy): Eukaryota > Metazoa > Chordata > Mammalia > Chiroptera > Phyllostomidae > Desmodus > Desmodus rotundus. Next base: position 28,321,781 of record NC_071392.1, on the reverse strand, counting down.
TTTTCTTTTCTGGTTCTATTCATTTCTTTCTGAAGATCTGGGCTTTCCATCTAGTGCCAGCTCTGTCCAGCCAATACAATTCTTTTGGCATATCAAGTAGTAAGGTTCTGCAAGAGAACAATTCCCTCAGTTTCCATATGTCTAAATATGTCTTTATTTTGCCTTCATTTATGAAGCATATTTTTGTTTCGCTGAAGAGTTCTAGTTTGACAGTTTTATCTTCTTTTTAAGTATATTTAATTAATTATGCTATTACAGTTTTCCCAATTTTCCCTTTATCCTCCCTCTGCCCTGCACCCCCCAACCCTCCAGCATCCCCCCCCTTAGTCCATGTCCATGGATTATATATATAAGTTCTTTGAATTCTCTGTTTCTTATACCATTTTTGACCTCTCCCCGTCTCTTTTATGCCTACTAATTATGCTGCTTCTTCCCTGTACCTTTCCCCCCATTCCTCCCCTCCCCCTCCCCACTGAAGTCCCTCCATGTGATCTCCATTTCTCTGATTCTGTTCCTGTTCTAGTTGTTTGCTTAGTTTTTGTTTTCATTTTTCTTTTTTTTTTTAGGTTCCTTTGTTGATAGTTGTGAGTTGGTTTTCATTTTACTGTTCATATTTTTTATCATCTTTTTCTTAAATCGGTCCCTTTAACGTTTCATATAATAATGGCTTGGTGATGATGAACTCCTTTAACTTGACCTTATCTGGAAAGCACTTTATTTGCCCTTCCATTCTAAATGATACCTTTGCTGGATAGAGTAATCTTGGATGTAGGTCCTTGCCTTTCATGACTTCAATTACTTCTTCAAATTTTTCTGCTGCTTCTTTCTCATGGGTCTTCCCCAGCTCCTACATAGTTTCCTCTCACAAATGCACGTATCAATTCACAGTCAAGGATTGGGGAGCTCTCTGGAAAATTCCAGAGATGTCTCTCAGAGCAGCTCCTTCCTGTTTGGTACTTTGTCTTAAAAATTCTAGTCATCTTGGCCTCTCTGATTTCTGATATCCGTCTCTTCGGTTTGGGGATCCTTCTGTGCCCTGGTTGGGGTCCTCTTCCTTGCACGATGACCAGAAACTGCCCCCCAAGCAGTAGCTGTGTGCTGTAGGTCTCACCCTGTTTGTTTTCTTTCAGAGTTCAGTCTTATTTTGCCTCACACTCTATGTTTTAAAACTATTATATCATATATTTTCCAAGTTTTCTAGTTTTTCATAAAGCCAGAAACAGAAATCTCCCCAAAGTATAATTTTTAAGGCAGAAAAAAGGTAAAGTTCAGTATCTATAGAGGCCAAAGAATTTATTTAATATTTACTTAAGGGTTTTAATGATATATTACTGTTATTATTTTGAAATTTACTTCTCAACATCATTGATGAAAGATAGCAACTATCTCTTACATTGGACTTATGTCAAATGCCATTTTAATTTTTAATAACTTAGCCTGTCTGCATGGTGTTAGAAAGCTTACTTGTTAAAGCAAATCAAGCCACCTCCTATAATGAACAAAAGGAAAGAACGCCATGTTTAACTTCAAGTACCAAAAAGAGACAGAACTGATGGTTTCTCTACATCCACTCTCACACAGACAAACTGTTAAAGAAAATAGAGAAATCACTTACTTCGTAAGTGGGGTTCCCAGGTAACCTGATGTTCCAAGTCAAGTGTGAACTGCCTCTTCGGTCAGGAAGAACGAGATGCACACAGTACATAGGCAGGACAAAAGCTGAGACTGAAAATGTGGAGAAATCACTACTTTCCATAGTAATAACATTGAACAAACGTCAATAATCACTTCACTACCGTCTTAGAAGAAAAAAAGAATGCCTGTTTCAATTTTCCTCATCCTCCATTTTTTATTTTTCTGATCTTATTCTAACAGAGTGTAAACCTTTTATGACAATGGACCTAGTCCGAATGAAGGGGTCATTCTAAGGAGCAGCCTTTTGCCCGGGCCGGGTGGCTCAGCTGGTTGCAGCATCATCTTGTACAGCCAGGTTGCTGGTTGGATCCCTGGTCAGGGCACATACCTGGGTTTTGGTTCCAGCCCTGGTTGGGGCTCGTTCAGGAGGCAACTGATGGATGTGAGATCACATCAGTGTTTGTCTCTCTCTCATCCTCCCTCACTAAAATCAATAAAAAAAAAAAAGCATATCCTCCAGTGAGGATTAAAAATGTCAAATAAAAAAATAAAAAGCAGCATTTTACATGGAATGACTAATTGTCAGGATACATAAAGTGTCCAATTGATAAAGCATATTTCTCTGCCTGGAACCTATGCAGGTAAGTTCTGCATCAAAACAGAAATTCACACTTTGAAATATATCACTTTTGAAAAATAGAATAGGCTATTTTGGGGAACATTCCAGCCATTATTAACATAACAAGAATGATTTGCACAATATTGATGTAACCTGGCAGCCAAGGACTGGAATGCACATGTGTGAACAATGATGACTTCACTGTACTAGTCAGTGGGGGTGGGAGACGCCATTGAGTGAGCATGTGTACTGTGTGACTGCCGCATTCAAAATGACTGAGCGAGTAGAGCAACGAATCTGCATCAAGTTCTACATTGAGCTTGAACATTCCTCCACAGAAACTATTTGGATGATTCAGAAGGCCACAGCTATGGGCAACTGGTGATTGGCAGCTTCACCAGGACAACGTGCCTGCTCATGCATCACGTCTTGTGCAGAGTTTTTTGGTGAAACATCATATCACCCAAGTAACTCAGCCCCGTTACAGCCCAGATTGCAACTTCTGGCTTTTCCCAAAACTAAAATCACCTTTGAAAGGGAAGAAGAGACTTCAGATTGTCAATGAGATTCAGGAAAATACAACAGGGCAGCTGACCGAGATTGCAAGAACTGTGTGAGGTCCCAAGGTGCCTACTTTGAAGGGGACTAAGGCATCATTGTCCTATGTACAATGTTTCTTGTGTCTTGTATCTTCTTCAATAAATCTATTTTTCTTTTTTTTTAAATATTTTTTATTTATTTATAAAGAGGGGAAGGGAGGATGAGAGGGAGAGAAACATCAATGTGTGGTTGCCTCTCACACGCCCCCTACTGGGGACCTGGCCCGATGAGACCCAGGGCAGGTGCCCTAGACCTGGAATTGAACTGGTGACCCCTCCTTTTATAGACTGGCACTCAATCCACTGAGCCACACCATTCAGGGCTAAATGTCCCTATTGTTCATAGTACGTGGCTGGCTACCTGCTGGACAGACATTATCTGTCTATATATGTACACGCACACACATCTATAAAATGCTGTAAATTCTTGGTGTGGGTCAGTCAGTAATTTGCTTTCATTTATATAAAAATAGGAAAGAGGGAAGCAAAATGCAGCTGTCAATATCCTGTCTTTAACTTTAGGGATAGGAGGAAACATTGAGAATAAAATAAGACTTTTCCACCATTAGTGGTGACAGATTTTATGTCTAAAAGTAATTCCATCAAATCCCACATTCTGTAAACTGTCTCCATTCCCTCCAGACACACTTTAAAGCCAACTACCCATAGATATTTACTTTCGACTTGGTTTTCCATTATTTCCAACTTTTGTTGAAGAATGGCATTTTCTAATTATAGTAGAGATTTTTAAGATGGTTCATTTCGCATCATATCACGTTGCACTGTAACGACTTGCAAATTTACCTCTGCTTTTTCCACATTATCTTCCAATTTTAAACCCATGGGGCAAACGCTTCACGTTTACCTTACTGCTCTCCTTACTGACTTTAATAAGCTGTAAGATAGTTTAAGATGAGTCTCAAAAGACTTGTCAGGATTCTCCTGGTCCTCAGGCTTAGGGATTCTCTGAGATAAATGCACTACTGTGGTAAATAATCAGAGGTCCCCCTTCCCTTAAGCTGGGAATGAGACAGAGAACTGGAGACAATAAGACATTCCGGGCATAGGCTACCCTGAGAACTTCATGTACCGAGTTTTGTTGAGAAACCCTCATAGAAGAAGAACGGGGCTTCGCTGCCATCAGACTTGGATTCAAATCCTTGCACCCCCGATTACTAGCTTGGACACCATGAGCAAGAGACATCACCTCTCGGAGTCTCGGGTTCCTCACTTTTAGCACAGGGAAAAGAATGGTATTGCGGGTGTTGAAAATAATGTCGCTTCATTCAAGTTCACTTTGTTAGAACATTGGTAAGATGCCATAGGAACTTAGCTCTTGTTTTTATCAATTAGCCTACTGTGAAGTTGGTTTCGTTTTATGTCATAGAACCTATAGATGACATTCACTGAGGAGTTGTACCTATTTTAAGGGTTGTGGGATTTAATGAGCTCATACCTGGCATATAATGTCTCTTATTTAATGAGTTCTTGCTGGCCAAAGAATTCCAGGGTGGGGGCAGAATTACTTGCCCCTCTCTTGTCTGGCAGCAACCCAGTAAGAGACCAGAGCAAGAACTGGGATAAGTAGCAAAGGATGGCAGAGGGAGGTGATGATAAAAGTAGGTTTTCTAAAAGATTTTATTTATTTATCTTTTTAGAGAAGGGAAGGGAGGGAGAGAGGGAGAGAAATATCTATGTGTGGTTGTCTCTTGTGCACCTCCTACTGGGGACCTGGCCCGCAACCCAGCCATGTGCCCTGACTGGGAATTGAACTGGCGACCCATTGGTTTGCAGGCTGGCACTCAATCTACTGAGCCACACCAGCCAGGGTGGAAAGAGTGTTTTAATCATTCCTTTTTTTTTTTTAATCCTCCCCCAAGGACACATTCTTATTGATTTCAGAGAGAGAGGAAGGGTGGGGTAAGAGAGAAATACCAATGTGAGAGAAACATTGATCAGTTGCCTCCCGTAGGTTCCCCTACCATGGATCAAACCTGTAACCTAGGTATGTGCCCTGACCAGGGATCAAACCCACAACCTTTTGATGTATGGGACAGCGCTCCAACCACCTGAGCAACCTGGCCAGGGCTTAACAATTCTTTTTTTCACTAATCTCTATTTCCTTTTCCCCACTGAACGGGACAGACTGAAGCATGCTCACACAAGTCTGTTCTGAGGGCTCGAGTGCATTTTAAGATCACCTTAAGAACTGCTTGCTCTGCAAAATCAAGCGCCCTCCAAACAGGCAGGAGTCAAAGCCGAGGTGGGCACGGGAGCCCCGGCAGCCAGGCCTGGGTGCGGGGGTGTGTCTGTGACCTGGGAGTCGCAGCCTCAGACAGGCACCATTCGTGTGTCTTCTTAACTTTCCTTCTAAAGTTATTCTAGGGGACTATGGTTTTGCCTTGAGCAAAACCCCCTTAACAGTTGGGAATCTAAAAACAAACATTATTTTATTAGGTTAGCCCAGCAGATGAAAGCAGTGTTCCATTTGGGCTCTTTTGGAGTCAATTAATGCATTAGCTAAAAACAAACCCGTCTGAAAGAGGGTTCCCATTGTCCTCAGCAGCTGCTAAAGGAAAGCCTGCCACTGTGCTCCCCAGGACACAGACATGTCAGGCTGGGGGTGGGGGGACAGAGGGAACGAGTAATTCATTGATAAGAAAAACTATTTCAGTGATATAGCTTAACCCTAATATAACACTGATCTCAAAGGGCATAATTTTTTTAAGCTTTATTTTTAACCATGACCAGGACACAAGTATCCTATAGTTAACATGACAGTTCTTGATTCGAAGTAACCAACTAATCAAAACCAATTTTAAATTGCTACATTTATGACTTTTAAAGTAAGTGAAAAATACATAAGACTGTGATTATCTTCAACTATGGTTTTAACTCAGCAACAAAAAAAAAGGCCTGTGAAGCAGAAAAATAAGAGATTGCTCATTGAAAAAAAAAATTCTAAAACTCCCATCTATCCATCCATCCACCCATATCCATCCATCCTTCAAAATATAACTAAGAGCCCACTAAGTTCCAGGCACTGTGGACTCAGCATCAAAGACACTGTCTGTCACTGCCTTCACTGTCTGCCAATCTGGGCTTTCAATCCGAAGAATGGCACCGTTTTCAAAGATAGAGGTGGAGATGCTTTTAGCTGCTTCAGACTTTTAAAATGAAGCCGTGAGCCCCTGTGGTCTTCATAACGTCAAAAGTAGAGCTCCTTGGTGAGGGTGGGGTTATTCCCAAAAGGTAAAACGAAAGGCGCACGCCTCTGTGGGCAGCTCCGTTTGTGGAAGGAACATTCCACTGTTCTTCCCAGGGAACGTGCCTTTCAAAAATCTTTGGAAAAATCCACATCCTGAAAGCATTTGATTACCCTGAAATGAGATGTTGCTCGGCGGCAAAGATACAAATTCATCCCCACAAGTATGGCTTTTGTGGTAAAAGGCACGTGACTTTTAGAGAGGGTTTATCTAGAAGGTTGATTTAGGGGGCCACAGGACAGGATTCCTCAACTTCCATTATCAGAGATTTCCTTCCCTCTACCTGAAGAATTCCAGCGTGCCTTGCTGAATACCTAGCAGGGGGAGGTTACAAACAGTTTCAAGCACAATTTGTTCTCGTGTTCATTCCCTGCTCGCCGAGTTATGTGCTGTTAAACATTTCCAGGAGACTGTCAAAATGTAAGCATCCTGAGGTTTACAGAGGCCACACCGTTAAATAACATATAAGCACAAAATTTTAAACATTGTTTTCCAGCAATGGTAAATATTTTAGCTAAGTAAAAACTGAAGCTTGAAATGCAATAAGCATTTAAATGACTCCTTTCTGTGCCAGAGTTCTTATTTTCCCCAGTGCAACCCTGGGCTGCTGGGATTAAGGCGACTCTAGGGAGCTCAGCAAATGGTTGTGGGTTATGAGGTGTAGCATGAGCTTGGCGACAGCATGCCACCCAGCCTCAAGAAACCCAGCCACGACTGGAACCCAAGAATCAGTGTGTTCACTTTGTGGCCAGCTTCACATTTTTTCCCCTCCTTGAAAAAAAAAAAAAGAAAGAAAAAGCTGCTACAAAAGTCAGGCCTCTCTCCCACGCCCTAAGCAATCAGGAGGTGGATGAAAGGCAGAGCTGAAAGACTAACAGGGCTGGCAGAGCCCCCCGGGGAGGCCGGCCCCCTGGGTGGGCAGGCAAGCATGTTGGCATTACACATCTTTTAGTGCCTTCAGCGTGAAGGAGGGAAGCGACCAGCAGCCACAGCACTGGCGATGTATTGTGCTGTCACTTCAGGAAGAAGGAAAACCCAGAACAAATTTGACGTGGTTTTCACCACAGGGTGATTGCAGTCCTGTTCAAGGGTGTCACAGTCACACCACCCACAGAGCGGAACTCAGATGGAAATTAGACCTCCTTCAAAGTGTCTCAAGCCACTGCCTATCTCTGAACAGAGAAAGCTAAGGTTTTTGCAGCCCTGTGGCTCTGACTCCTTTGCCTTCCTCATACCTCTGGTTTCTCATTTGCTGGAGAATAGCCCTCAGCTACAGGTAGGTTCAGTGAGACCCAGACCCTCCCCCACCCACTGCAGCAGCGAAGCAGGCAGAGCAATGCACCGTTTCTGAGATTTGGGTCAGTGTTCATATCATGAAAAATTGATCTTCTGTGAAATTTCATGGAAGTGAAGAAAAGGATTACAGAGATTTACATTCAGGGACTTTTCGAGTGCTTTGTTATGCCACACAGCCCACATTTCTAAGACCTACTTGGAGTTTTGTGACTTGCCTCTGAGATTGAAATATAAACATCAATCACTTATCACGTTCAGTGGGGCTTGAGGCGGAAGGGTAGAAGGAGGGCTTTTCTTTTGGTTTGGCCAAACCAAAACCACGGAGGGAGCCACGTACGTATGTGTGTGTGCTATTTCTGGGGAGGATAGCAAAGCTTGTGTTCACTTAGAAAAAATCAGATTTGGGGATAGCACTGACTCTTTCCAATTTTGAACAGCAACTGCATGTCAACCTGTTGACCTACCACACGTCAGAGACTGAAAAACGCCTGTCTCTCGCGGAGGAGAACGTTCAAACTGAGTCCCGACAGATTAATCAGGGCCTCTGCAGGGGTAAGACTGTGGGATAAGAGCCCTAAATTCCGTGCAGCCTTCTTTCCCCAAATCCTTAGAGCATTGGCCACAAATGACCAAATGTCAGACCTGTATCTGTATAAAGTTTTGATACGAGGAAGAGTCGGAGAAAATACAACTGCCACCGTTTCATACCAATTTTCATGCCCGATTTCCTGTGAAACTTTCTATTCTTTAATTCTCAGGATAAGAAACTGCAGAAAGTGCAGGGGACGGCTCGAACAGAGGTCGCTCTTCGATGGTGAAACGCAGTCTTACGGGAATAGGGCGTACTGGTGCACTGCAAGCGTGCAGGCAGGTGACCCTGAAACACTGGGAGGACACAGCCATGCCAATAGGAATAAACGCCCCCTCAGGACGGAACACATGGAGTCCAATAATGGTCATTATTTACCATGTGACATACCAAAAAGGAGAAAAAAGAAAAAATCAATAGCTTCAAAAATAGTTTATTTCCTTCTTCACAAGCACACAAGCCTTCTGACCATTATGCAAGGCCCCACAAATTAAATAAAAACTTACAGTAGAGTAATTTGTCTTACATGATTCAAGGTACAGTGGATTTATAAATCAAATGGGTGCCAACTGTGCGGGGCCCAGAGGGGACTAGGACAGGTACCGACGGGGCGTGCATTCTTCTAGTGTTCATCGCAGTGGGCAGGAACCAGCACGTGCGCAGCCTAGGGGAGGGTGGCCAGCGTTGGCGCATCCAGCAGCGGGGCTGCGTCTCATGGCCTCTCTATGTAATAAAACGCTGAGCGGACTTCCCTGAAGGACGAAGCCTTCTCACTAGTAGTCTTGGTATCAGTAACATAATATGATTATTAAATATCTTCAACATGGTTTTCATTACCAAAAAACAAAACAAAACAAACCATATTTCCAGTAAAAGCTTTATAATATAATCCAGAGGCAGAATTAGTGCACATTTAAAATCTGAAGCCAGGCTAAGCTGGCTATTTTTGATCCTTTTCCTTGCTTCCAGTTTCTTACCGGCTGACAGGCACACGACACACTCGGAGCACCGGGACTGCCTTTCCGTAGCCTCTTTGGGGTTGCGATCCTCATCCCAGGAGAGAAGCTCTACTTTCTGCTCAGCTTTATTCTTTCTCCCAAATCATGGGTGTTGACCAAATCCCAGCAAATATCAGGTACAAACAGAGGTTTGTGAGCAGATGCCCACAGAGATCATGAATAATTTTACAATGATCTGGTGAAGAAAACACAGAGCAAATGAATGGTTTCCTCTTATAAAAAAGCCTGGACTTGAATCTGAACAAGAGATGGGCCTGAAAGGAATGAAATATTGCTTCAGTCCGAGGTGGGGTATTCTTTACCCATGAGGCGTGGCAACGTGCCAAGGTCAGCCCTCCTAGGAGCCAGCACCGGTAACTTGTGAGGTAGGTGCTGATGGCTTGAAGAGAGGTAAGTAGAGTCCAAATTTGTTTTCAATCCCTGCGAACGTTGCAACTGCCAGTTTGTAGCCCCCGACGTGATCGGGATTGGGAGCAGGCAGTGTGATCCGGGATTTAGGGACTGGTTCTGATCCCGCAGGTTTCCTAAAAGGGAAAATAGAGGGAGAATCCAAGTTTGGTTTTGTTATTATTATTTTTTAACTTGGTAAAAACGACTTTCAAAAACCAAAAGTCTGCCCCATAAAGCAGTTGTGGAATTTCTAGTTAGTTGTATGTTCCCCTTGGAAATGGGTCTGAAGACATGATTTCACCGTTTTCCTATGCCTTCTCAATTTCATCATAGGGCACAGGCTGGTGGACCTTTCTCCACGACGACTGAGCATTAGAAGCAGCTGAAATTCAGGGGTACCCCTACCATGATGAGACTTACATTCCTCCAAAATCAACGTAGAACCATCGCTGCAGCAATTCATATGTCAGCAAAGTCACCCCGAACTGGGGTGAGGATCGAAACACACGAGCTTTAAGAAAGAGTGGGAAATATCAGACATAATTAGATTTTAAAAACTTCATCCGCTCCCAAAGGTTCAGTTGAGGATGGATTATTTCCATACCGCCAGCTCCTTTCCACAGAGCTTTCGGGCCTTCCTCTCGCAGTATCTTCCTGAAGCAGTCCATCACGCCGCTGTAAGTAGTTTGGCCGGCCCTGGCGGCCACCTGTAATCGAGTCTTGATAACATCAGCAGGGGTCACTAACGATGCTGCCGGCATACCTGCAGGAAAGACAACACCATCAGTCTGCTCACATTCTCACTATATAAAAATAACTGTGCTTTGAACTGCTGGCCCGTGGAAAGAAAGTTAAGTATCCCAGGAAATCAAATGCCTATTGCGCTGTCCCCTCTGGGAAGCGCGGCCCTGAGGATCTTGTCCGCAGCGCCGCAGGCTCCCACCCACCTACTGACACTCCTCGCTCTCCTCCCCTCTCCTCCAGCAAGTCACGTCCACTTGTTAGGCTTCTATTCTTAAATAGCTAGAAGGAATTATTTATCAATAACATACTTCAAATGGCTGAGGATAAACAGAGAAAGTCTTTGGTTCTTTTTACATTTATTTTTGCTTTCCTTTTGAAATCAGAAACTCGCTGAGTTATTAGGTCCGATTTTTCAGAGGTGAAGCTTGTTATGCGTTTCCTCTTCATGCTTCTCTGCGGCTGTTTGCAGTCACGGGAGGTGCCTTCTCGCGCACGTTCAAGCAGCCCTACCCTCCGGACCCTAACCCCCAGTTACACCAGAAAAAGACTTCACTGGTAGCTAAATGAACCCTGTGTGCGCACGCATCTGTGGGGGGGGGGGCGTGGGGGGGTCGCCAGTGGAGGAGAATTGCACAGATAACACTTTGGGGTTCCTTTTTCATACACTGTCGTCTCCAGAAAAAATATTTGACAGAAAGCTGAAAATTTATACTGGCGGGTCATCAATGAAAAAGGAACAACAACAACAAAACCCTCCCAAAATTACCAATGGGAAATTTTTCTACAGTCGTTTTATCCAAAATGGGACAGCCCATGTTTAGATTTTTTAAAAGCGAGACTGTACTCAGAAGACACTGTCTCTTCTGGTTTTATTACTTTTCCATTATGAACCCATTCCAAACCAAATTGGTCAAATGCAGATGCATAAATCTCCTTTGCTTTTTTTAAGGCTTAATAATTCTGTAAGAGGTTCTGTCCAAACCAGCGTGGTCTGGCTCGCAGCGACATCTCATCCTTCTCACAGACAGCTTTAGAGCTCCAGTGTGCGCCGGGGGAACGTGTGTCTGGGGGGAGTGCAGAGCACACGTTTGCATTTTTATGACTGAGCTGGGTCTCCTCCTTTTCCATCTTGACTGAGCTCCTCCAACACTCATCTTAAGTAACGGTTTTCATAAAATGCATCACATTTGTGCACGGGAGAAAGCTCACTTTCTATCCAATGCTTTGCTGGATAGAAATGCTTATCAGTCATCCTAAATTTCCTATTAGCTTGGAGGAATTAGTTTAACTTTGAGCCAGAAATTTACCCTCCAACGTAATGGAAGGAAACACGAAAAAGGCTTAGAAACCCAGTGTTCGCACCACTTTGCTTCACTTCTGGGTCTGGAAAGAGGTTCTAGGAAGGCCATCTGCTGTAGACATCCAACAAAGTCCTCTGGACCACGGTGGGCAGGCATGTCAGAGTGTGACGGCTAAACACTCGCAAGCAATAAAGCAAGTGGTTTTCACAAACAGTTCCTTGTTATGAAAAAGAAGGTATGTGTCGGGGGCGTGGAGGAAAGATATTGATCAGTGGGATAAAAATGCCAAAAGAAATGTAAGAAGTTTGGGAAGCTGCCTGGCAAAGCTGGTGTGTGTGTGTGTATGTGCATGTGTGTGTTGGGGGCCGGGGCTGCCGAGTACATGGAGCCTGCACGGCCTCATCCTCTCCACCCCCAGCTCCCACCTGTCAGACCAGGCACAGAGCTGTGAGGCCTCAGGGAAGCGTGGGATCTCTGTGGACAGGCAACTTCTGGGAACCTGGAGAACAGCGGCAGGCTGCTCCAAAGCAAGGCTGGGAAAGGTTTGGAGTGACTTTGCCCAGTCTGTCCTGGCATCTAAAAGGTTAAGACGACACTGATTAAGAGGTCAAGTTTTCTGTATTCTGGAAGATGAGGGTGGGCAAGAGGAGGCTAGGAAATAGAGGCTTCTTCCAGGTTGCTCAACAGGGAGGGGCCGGGCAGCTTCGGTGATAGACAAAAGGTGAGACCATTCCCTGTGTGACAGGAACAATTTGGGGTGCCCTCTAGCCAATAAAAAATCCTAACTCCTAAAAGGGGCCCAGCAACTAGAGAGTAAACGTTCATTTACAACAAAATGAAAGCAGGACCAGCAAAAGACAACTTTGGAGCCAGTCATCCTTAATTTTCATACCTATCCCATTAGCGTATGTAAAGGACGTCCTTCTCTGTTTATGGCACACAGAGTTAGTATCTATTTATTTTGGATCAAGGCTAAGAGTTTTAAAAACTCCCTTTGCACCCTTATCTAAATCGTCTACTTGTATCAGCTTCTAAGAGAAGTGTGAAGACTCTCATTTGGAATGAGAAAATATTATGTCCTCGTCATACTTTTAGGTTGAACTTGGACGTTATGTTGATAGCACACAGAGGATGGTGTCAGTGAATTTCATCTTTTACAAGTGTAAAACACGCCTCTGAACCTCTGAATGCTATTTTTAAACCGATTTCCATTTAGTCTGACACTGATACTGCTAACCTTGCTCATTGCCGGCATTTGGCCAGTACATAGTTTTCAATCCATTTTCTTTCGATTTTTCCATGTCACTGTTTTCTCGAACTGCAGGTGAGTAGCTTTCCTTTCACAGCCCATCCAGAGAGCGTCTGTTTTTACCAGGGGCACTGACTCCACTCAACTGTGGCTGTTACTGTGATTAACAGACTGACTTCTGCCATCCTGTATCACGGTTTTTATTTTCTCTGCTTTTGTTTCCCTTTGGATCTCTACCCTCTCCTGAGGGATGCATTCCAGATACTGTATGCACTTACTACACAGGTGTAATATTTACAATGTTTACAATTCGTTAGCATTTACACCCTCCACCAGCAAGGAGAGGACTTTAGCACACTTCCGCTTTTGTCTTTCCTTTTCGTTATCTGCCTCCCAAAGCCCCTTCTTGTATAAACACGTATGTGCTACAGTTAGCGGTTATTTAGACCTATCCTCGGGTTTGACATCATTTGCTCTGTCTTACATCCCGCATTTTCTTCTTTCTTAAATTCACTTTTCATTTTGACTCAGAGAGGGGTAACCTTTGGGTCCTGGCATGGAGAAACACACTTGAGTTTGGCCCTTCCTCCTGTATGCTAGTGTCCTGGGAACGTAACTGGGGTTCAGCTACCCTCCCCTGGCGCTTTGAAGGTGCCCAGGACCGGAGGTGAGAAGTCAATCCTCTTCTACGGAATGCTGTGCTGACTTCCCTCCCCTAGTTCTTCCCTTAGGGGGAGTCTATGAAGTGAATGGTAGAGCGCCTGGATTAATCCTACATGTCTCTTAAACTTTCTCATATTTTTCATCTATTTTTTGCTCCACATTTTAAAGTGTTCCTTTTCTTTTTTTTTCCATGAGTTTATTTTCTAGATGCCTAATTGGGTCTTTGATCATATCCATTCTATCACTCAGACCATCTACAGATTTTTAATTTTGGCAATCCTATTATTAGTTTTCAAGAAAGCTTCTTTACTGATCATTCCTTTAAAATCTCTCTGAGGATCTTAATTATAGTCGTTAAAGTCCTCCTCTGTTCCCTGAATTGCCTGTTTTCTCTGTAATTCTGTTTACTCACTGTACTGCTCAGTCTTGTCTGAGGACCTCCGTCTGTCTATTGATATTCAAGTTCAAAGGACAGGCTGATTAGTGCCGTGGATGGCTTCTACCCTTCCCTAGGCCACTGTCACCCACAGGACTCTCTCCTGAATGGGAGGCCCCTCTTCGGGCTGTGTGACTTGGGTGAGGCCTGCTAACTGGGTGCAAGGGGCTCAGTAAGTCAGCTGGTGGAGTGGGGATCAGCGGAAAGCAGAGTGCTGTGCTCTGGGAGCAGTGGAATTAATTTACACCCCTCTTGGGAAGAGTGGCCATGAGTCTTCCCCCTGCATCTGTGGTAAAGGTCTGGAATTATCCTAGGCCTTGCTTGCTCTGCTTTCTTTCAGCTCATTACAGTTGCCCCCTCCTAGCAAGTGATCCCTTTCTTGACAAAACAAGAGCCTGGATTCCAGTGTTGCCTGAAGCTCCAAATAAAAAGAGAGAACCAAGCCTGACCTCCAGGCAGTGAATGAAGTTTTTCAGCTCTGGTCCATGAATCACCCTGCAGTCTCCACCTCCAGACTCCAGACCTTCTGTTGTGCACCGAGAGGTCAAAACTCTCTGGCTCTGCTCTTACATGAGCAAAAATAGTCTTTCCTGCCAGTGTTTTGTGCTGCGGCATCCTTCAGTCTAGTTTCAGAGTAAACATGGTTCTGTTTCCTCCTTCCGGAGAGCTGGCGCTAACATTTTCTAGTGTCAATAAGGAGTTTTAAAAATGTATTTTCTGACATTTTAAGATATTTGAGAAGAGAGATGAAATGCTCAGCCCATTACCTTAATTTAACCTCTCTATTACATTTTTTTAAAAGGACCTGAGAATCACTTTTACATTATTCTTTGTTACTTTTTTATTGAATTTATTGGGGTGACACTGGTTAATAAAATCATGTTGGTTTCGGGTGTACGTCACCTGCATAGTATACTGTGTGCTCACCACCCCAGGTCTCCTTCCGTCACCGTTCATCTCCGCTTCACCCTTCTCCCTCCCTCCGCCCCCTTCCCTGCAGCAATCACCACACTGCTGTCAGGGTCTCTGAGGGTTTTTTGGCTTAATCCCTTCACCGTTTTCACCCAACCTCCTAAGCCCCTCCCCTCTGACAGCTATCAATCTGTTCTCTGCCTATGAGTCTGTTTCTATTCTGCTTTACAGTTTATTTTGTTCATTAGGTAGGGAAACCCTATGGTACTTGTCTTTTTTTTCTGACTGGCTTATTTCACTTAGCATAATATTCTCCAGGTCTATCTACGCTGTTGCAAAGGGTAAGATTTTACTTGTTTATGGCTGACTAGTATTCTACTGTGTACATGTACCACAGCGTTTTAATCCACTCATCTACTGATGGGTACCTGGGCTGCTTCCAAATCTTGGCTGTTATAAAAAGATGCTGCAATGAGCACTGGCATGTGTATATTTTTTCAAATTAGTATTTTGGGTTTCTTTGGATATGTTCCCAGAAGTAGAATCACTGGGTCATAAGGCAGTTCCATTTTTAATTTTTTGAGGTAACTCCATACTGCTTTTCACAGTGGCTGTACCAGTCTGCATTCCCACCAACAGTGCAAAAAGAGTTCCCCTTTCTCTACATCATAACCAATACTTGTTGTATATTGATTTATTGATGACAACCATTCTGACAGGTGTAAGGTGATATCTCATTGTGGTTTTAATTTGCATCTCTCTGATGATTAGTGACACTGAGCATCTTTTCATATGTCTATAGACCATCTGTATGTCCTCTCTGGAGAAGTGTCTCTTCAGGACCTTTGCCCACTTTTTAATTGGATTGTTTGCTTTTCTGGTATTGAGTTTTATTAAGTTCTTTATAAATTTTGGATATTAACCCTTCATCCGATGTATCATTGACAAATATGTTCTCCTATTCAGTGGGCTGTCTTTACATTTTGTCGATGGCTTCCTTTGCTGTGCAAAGCTTTTTAGTTTGATGTAGTCCCATTTGTTTATTTTTTGTTTTCCTTGCCTGAGGCAATATATCAGAAAAAAATATTGCTATAAGAAATTTCCAAGATTTAACTGCCTATGTTTTCTTCTAGGATTTTTATGGTTTCAAGTTTAATGTATGTCTTTAATCCATTTTAAATTTATTTGTGTGTATCATGTAAGCAGGTACTCTAGTTTCATTCTTTCGCCCGCATATGTCCAATACCATTTTCCCAATACCATTTATTGAATAGACTATCTTAACCCCATTGTATGTTTTTGCCTCCTCTGTCAAATATTAATTGACCATAAAGGTGTGGGTCTATTTCTGGGCTCTGTATCCTGTTCCATTGATCTATATGTCTGCTTTTATGCCAGTACCATACTGTTTTGATTATTGTGGCCTTGTAGTATAGTTTGATATTAGGTAGTGTGATTCCTCTAACTTTGTTCTTTCTCGAGATTGCTGTGGCTATTCGGGGTCCTTTGTAGTTCAATGTAAGTTTTTGGAATAATTGTTCTAGTTCTGTGAAATACACCATTGGTATCTTGATAGGAATTGCATTGACTCTATAGATTGCTTTGAGTAGCATGGACATTTTAATGATGTTTAATTGTTCCCATCCATGAACGTGGTAGGTGCTTCCACTTATTTGTATCCTCTTCTATTTCTTTCTTCAGTGTCTTATAATTTTCTGAGTAGAGGTCTTTCACATCCTTGGTTAAATTTATTCCTAGGTATTTTTGATGTAATTATAAACATGTTATTTAGCCTCCATGTATTGTGTGTGTTTTTGTTTTTTCATGCAACTGGTTTATAGTTTCATGCCACTATGGTCAGAAAAGATGCCTGATATGATTTCAATATTCTTAAGTTTGTTTTTTTGGCCTAACTTGTGGTCTATCCTAGAAAACGTTCCATATGTACTTGAAAAGAATGAATATTCTGCTGCTTTGTATGAAATACTCTGAAGATATCAATTAAATCCATCTGATCTAGTGTCATTTAAGGCCACCGTTTCCTTGTTGATGTCTGGAACATCTACCCATTGATGTCAATGAGGGTGTCAAAATCCCCTACTATAACTGACCTCTACCTTCATATCCATCAGGATTTGCTTTATACATTTCGGTGTTCCTATGTTGGGTGCAGAAATGTTTATAAGGGTTGTGTCCTCTTGTGGGATTGCTCCCTTTGTCATTAGGCTGTGTCCTTTTTTGTCTTTTACTATATAGCCTTTATTTTAAAATCTATTTTGACAGATAATAAGTATTGCTAACCCAGCTTTTAAAAAATTTCCATTTGTATGAAATGTCATTTTCCACCCCTTTACTTTTAGTCTATGTGTATCTTTCATTGTGAGGTGGGGCTCTTGTGGACAACCCATATATGGGTTTCCCTATGCATTCAACTACCCTATGTCTTTTGATAGGACCATTTAAGCCATTTACACTTAAAGTGACTATCAATAGGTACGTATTTATTATCACTTTATTCTTTTCAACTATGTTCCTCTGTTTTTATACTTTGTATATATTTAATGACCGGTAACGGACACAGTGAGTCAATGGCAGGATGGGATTAAAACTGGGAATTTTATATTCTCGTGTTGAAATCATCATTTCCTGATACAGGTAGAGAGATCTCATTGCTACTCATGCAAGTAGTGTTTCTGAGCAGCCAGGGTCAATCCTGCCTTTGAAGAAAAAGAATTAATTAAGAATTAAAGAGAGCTCTCTGGGTTCCTTCCTCCAGGGGCTCCCCAGGCTACAGGCAGGAGGACATAGGGCCCACAAAACAGCAAGCAACTTCTCAAAGCTGGGGTTGTTCTCGGCAGACTTAAGCCACATATCTGATGAGAACAATACTGGTATCGCAACTGTTTGGACCCAGTCATCCCAGGACTGCCTTAGGGTTCATTCACTCATTAACCGTTTGTCACCACCTGGAGAGCTAATCCAGATTGTTCCGGCCCTTGGGGTCTCTGGACGGGGAGTGGCATCAAAGAACAAACTGATTCCTGCTGTGGTTATAATCAAATTTCCTCTAGGGATTTACATTGGGATGTAGAAACCAGCCTCCACATCTATTTTTTTCTATTGATATTTTCACTGTTGCGCTGAAAAAGAGGCAACAATCATTTCTCTCTGGGATACAATTCACACACACACACGCCCAGTTCCTATAACCTTACACAACAGCCAAGGGGAATCAGGTATCTCATAGGACCAAGATGTTTCTGGTTGTGCTACCCTTCTTTTCTCTACAATACTATTGCTTCAATTCTGGATAAGCTATTATACACTATTTTGCTTAGTTACCACTAAAGCACAATTATGAAACATTTTTTGAAAATTCCGACTTAAGCCCGGGGTGGGTAGCGCAGTTGGTTAGTGTCACCCAGATGTGCCGAGGTTGCGGGTTCCATCCCCAGTCAGGGCACATGTAACAACCAACCAGTGAATGCATAAGTAAGTGGAACAACAAATAGATGTTTCTCTCTCCACCTTCCTTTCTCTAAAAACAATCAATACATTAAAAGTAAAAAAATAAAAAGTAAAAGAAATCAAAATAAAACTTCCAACTTAGTTCTCATTCTTATGCTATAAAGTAAAACTGTGAATTGAAATGGAACTTGAACTGGAATCCAGTAACACCAACAAATGCACCATTTCTACTCAGCCTTTTCTGGAGTTTAGAAATTAAGCTTGTCTAATAGTCTACTCTGCCAGATGGAGGGCTCATTTCCTCACCTTTCTTTTCAGTAGCTTTCAAAGCAAAATATAGGCATCTCCTGTGTACTCTGTCCCGAAACAGAAGCAAAGTTCCAGTGCAGTGGCATGGGGTGGGGGTGGTGACGGAGTCTAAGAGGGACACTCACCAGCTATGGCCCCGGCTAACAGCAGGCTTCCTGGGCTGACCTGCCCGTCTTCATTTGCAAAGGAAGCCTTCACATGAGCGTAGCACGGGAAGTAGATGGCCGAGAAAGGAATGTCCCTCAGAAAGCATGCTTTGGCACCCTGTCCGTTTGAAAAGGAAGAAAAACCACATGAAACACATATCCCATTGAGAAGATCAAGCTTCTTTGGAACCTACCTCAGAACAAAATATGCCCGGAGAAGACCGAATTGTACTCACAAGTTAAAAGGGAAACAGAAAAAAAATATATCCCCCAACTTCTGCAAGTAATAAATCTAAATGTTCCTTTTTAAAATAAAACTCATTTTATTGTGTGCCATGAGGAAGAAGGGGTAGTTCTTGTTTATTCTATTTTTTTATTATTTGTTCATTTTATTTAATATTTATTTTTCATGTATCTTTTTAAAAGATTTTTACTGTTATTCTATTACAGTTGTCCCAGTTTTTCCCCCTTTGCCCTCCTCTGCCTATCCCACCCATTTATTCCAATAGTAAGCCTTCTATTAAAATGTTTTTGGAACTCAATCTTGACATCCTTTTAAATCCCTACTGATCGCAGCTCACTGGCATTTCAAGGAGGATTTGTTCTCAGAAGATGGGCAGCAACAACCAAGATGCCCCTTTGTTTATACACTAGGACATAGAAAAATTATATAGGTGGCCAGGGGAGGGGTTTGTGTTTTCATATTGTTTGAGACTCTGATAAAAGTGTTGGACTATCATACAAAAAAATTACACTTATGTAAAGAATTACATACCTTTTCCAGGGGTTCATGGATCCCCTAATTTATTCAGGCACTTACTCCTACACCCCAGGATTTATGTAACATTGATAAATGCCCATCCTAAAACCTTCAAATATTTCTAGTAATTCCTATACATTTACAATTTACAACTAGAGCAAAGTCTTCACCAAGTCATTTTTGGTGCCAAAATGATGGCATGGGGAGGCCCTGAGAATCGATGCGCACCCAGAAATACGATGAAACAGTTAATCAGCTAAGGAAAACCACATGTATATTGTGGTGTATATTGTATACACCAATGTATATACACAATATACACAGACGTATATTGTGTTTTACATAGACTAAATGGAAGGGAAGTCACCCTTTTTTCAACACTTAGTGATTTAATAGCATTTCTTTTACTGATTTCTAATACCTAGAGCTTTCCACCCAATTGAGAGGTTCTTCAAAGAAAATAATGACTCCATCCAGATTCAACAGATGCAGTCAAGCGCAGTGACATTTACTGAAGTCCAGTGATGTTGGATCTTGGGTATTTTTGGCTGATGCTGGGCTTCAATCTGTCAAACTTCCTTAACACTACACATTTATTACTGTAGCCTTTGCTTTTCTGACACCTGCATTACACTCCTGACTCAAACTGAGCCTGTGAGTAACAAAACCCTTGGTCTTTTTCATTGGAACTGCTATTAACACAGGTCTCCTGTAACTTACTTCATTGCCTTAAACAAGCAGCATAAGTAAGACTTCATGTTTAATCCTATTAAACTTCATCCTACTTTGGCCCATCCTTCCAACCTGAATGAATGCTTGGAATCCGGACCCTGTCATGTCACCTCTTCCTGGGTCAACTCGCAGGGATGTGTTCAGAAGTCTCAGCTCACTTTGAGTAGATGCCCAGGAAAAGGAGAACGCACCTCAGGCACTGCTGATCAGTCCACGATTTTCTATCTTGTCCACCCGCAAGCTGTTACGCCATCCAACTGAGAAGAGGAATCACAACGTCCACCACCTAATTTCTCATTTTATACATGTGCGAACCGATGCCCAGGACAGTTAATCTAGCCATCGCATGTCTATTAAGGGCCATGCTGTTGGCTTGCTCAGCGGACATCCTTGGAGACAGTGCCAAAGACAGGCCTAAAATGGAGGTGTCTTGAGTTCTCTCCCTACCCCCCCCCCCCAGCTTTTCAAGGGGAAAAGGCATAGGATATCAACAATATCCATGGAGAGCACCCACTCTTTTCTCTATGATCCAACCTTTTCTCCATGATGAATTTTTTTAAAAAGTTATAATGCAGGTAGTTTCTGTGTAAGGGTAATACTATCACCCATTTGTTTCTCTACTTTCACATTCTTTTCCTTATTTTGCCTCCAAATCTTTCTGTAAATTCTGCTAGCTATTTGCCCACAGGCAGACTCTGTCCAGGAGATATTCAAATTAGATACCAAGTAATCAACTCAAATTAAGATCCGTTAAATCTTCGTGTCTGGCTCCCTCCATAGAATAAAAAACACTTCCATGTTACTGACTGTCTAAACAAATCACTCTGGAGTAATTTTTTAGGCTGATATAATTCTTTTCCCCACAAACCTTGCTTTTTACTAAATCCTTTAGTTTTTATTTTTAATCTCATCTCCCAAGTCTTGGCATTTTAGAGCCAAACTTCAGTCTATGTGTTCTGTTCATTGTTCTGCTGGTAATATTTTCCCCTTTAAATTTTCCCTGACTATGAAACATTAAGTGCTTAATGTAGATAATACAGAAAAGTACTGAAAATTCAAACTGCTGCCATTTGGGGCCTAGGACATGGTTCCTGGTGACACTGATTTATCTTTGCCAATTCACACAGAAAAAACGACAACTAGAAGGAGAAATGAGAGGCTTTGGGCAATGTTGTCCAGTTTCTGCAAGAAAAACTAACTCCTTTCTTGGAAAAATATACTAGAAACCAAAACCAGTCCTTTTGTTTTTCAAACAAAGATGTATAATTTGCTGAGAATACAACAGAGTTTAGGAGGAAGTAGTGGATAATCTTATACTGGAATGTTAACATTTAAAAAGAAGGAGGGAAAGACAGGGATTAGCTCCTCCTACACTGCGTATGCTGCCTTCAGAAAGTCACCGGAAGCTGTGATCTGGGAATACAGACATCCCTAGGACACAGGAGGGGTAGGGCCCTGTGAGGAAGCAGTGGGCTTTCCCAAGAAGGAACAAGCTCTCCTGCAATCAGGGAACCAATCATGCACTGGTGAAAACAAGTTCCTAGAGATGGGCGG
Source organism: Desmodus rotundus (assembly GCF_022682495.2). NCBI lineage: Eukaryota > Metazoa > Chordata > Mammalia > Chiroptera > Phyllostomidae > Desmodus > Desmodus rotundus. Next base: position 28,300,094 of record NC_071392.1, on the reverse strand, counting down.
GACACGCCTTAGATGTTTGAAAACAGCCCCAGATGACTGAGAAGAAAAATGGCTTAATCAAAAATCAAATGGACAAACAAATAGAAAAAGAACAAATCTAAGGAAAATGTAGAGCTGCACTGTGAAACACTAAAGGAAAAATGGGTAGGAACACATACTTTGCCTACCAAGGATCAGACAACGCATAATAAAAATCAAATAATTTACACACACTGGAATGAATGTTAAGACTACGTAAGAGGTCTTAGGTTTCTGGTTATCTGAGAAAAAGGAAGAAAGGCAAAGTCAAGGCAGAAAGATAACATGTGGAACAGCTACCATCTCTGCTCTACGGGGGCACACCTGCCTTGCCCGCAAGTAAAAACATTTAAAAACTCAAATTTCCTCTGATCGAGGTAGGAAGGGCCCCCGGTACGAAACCCTGTCTTCTATCGCCGTGTATCCAGTGATGAGCCTTGGGAGGAATCGAGTTCTAAACCTCCTCACTTGTCAGAAATACTAAAGGCTGCCTTCTTTGGGGGCATGGAAGGGGGGAGGAAACAAGGGTTTAGGAATAAAAGAGGTGGTAACTGAGAAAGGCCTGTGTGAAGTGCCAACTGCAGTATAGATGTGGGGATGAGGAGGGCCTCTCCTGGTGCCTGCATCCTTGCACAGCCCAGCACCTGCTCACACCTCCAGGCAGCAAATCCCTGTCCCTGTCCCGGTCCCGAGTCAGCAGGTGCCCCAAGCCTCTCTCACACCCCAGGCATCAAAGCTCAATTCTGAAGCAAAGCTCGCTTTGCAGAAGATTGGAGAAAAAGGCACAGACTTATTAAGTTTCCCTGGCCTCCTTTCCTCCCCACTTCCTTCAGGTCTGAGGCACAAAGGCAGGTGCCAATTTGTAGGGCTGCCCCAGGCAATACCTGACCTGTTGCTCCTCACAATGAAAAGGGAAGCAGGATGTGAAAAAGGCTTTTAAAGTTCCAACAGCGAGAATGTCTCTCCCCCAGATTCCTTGATAAACCCTTCACTTTGTCGTGAACACCCATTCTCCAGCCCTACATCAAAACATAAACCTGTCTGACTTGAATTCTCCTTGCCTGGTGTAGGGTTTTTACCAGGTGACCAGCCACTCTGAACAGGCAATTTCATAATAAAGGGAAACATTCCACGCTGCCCAAGAACCTGCGTCAGCAACACAAAAATAATTACTTTGGCCATTAAAAAATTAATAAGTTACAAAGTGTGTGCCACCTAAAATAAATCTTGAAATGTTCTTGCCCCATAAGAAAATCCCCACGTTTTCCTGCCGTAAGTCTTTCTCACTGGCAGCCCGGTCTCAGACATTCTTTGCTTAGCCCTGAATTTCCTTTGTGCACAGTAAAATCACTTGGGGGAAAATTAATAAATGCAAAATGCAATCATTGGATCTCTTGCTATTCATTAAAGCACTCTTTCTCCAAAGAGGGGAAATTATTGGGTCTTTTCCCCCCTTTTAAATAAAAGACCCACTAATAACAGACAGGAACAATAAAAGGCATCTCAGGGGAGACCTATATGTAAAATAAACTAGAATCAAAACGCAAATCTAGTTTAATTATCGACTCTGGCTGCATTCCAATCCCGCATCATTCTGAGGTCTCTCATCATCATTCTATTTAAGGTCTAGGAAAGCTTCTTTAAGTCGGGCCTCCTCACTTCAAGTTAGTAGTCCGCAATGAACACAGCCACTTAGGCTTAGGCTTACGCACAGCCACTGTGGCCAGTGCCACCATGGCAAAGGAATTATTTGTTACGCTTCTCGTGTGTTTTTGGATGTGGACACCGTTGAAAGCCCAAGGGAGCTTTAATCAATTCTTAAGATGCGGGAATCATCCACTCAAGTTTACTCTGGCAGCCCTGTCTGGCATGAAACTATCAAAAGATATAACACAACAAGATTTGTATCTTACACCTTACACACACACACACACACACTGCTATCTCTAATGTCTCCCCCCCCTTCTTTTAAAGCTCTTCATCTCGGTTGGTATCACACCTGCCCAATCAATTTAAGGGGAAAAGAACAGTCTTGAAGGATGGTTGCTGATAAAGAAGTCAGGGCCAGGGCAGGTCTTTTCGCATGCTAATGCCTGCTTATTCTAGCTGTACCTGCAAATACAGCTCTAAACAGACTATTTCTAATACAGGGGAAGGTAATTACATTCACAAAGGCACCTCTGTGTCAGGGCCGGGCACCAGGAGCCAGCAGGTCTGGGAGACAGAGGCTTAACAAGAGACTCCTGCAGTGAATACACATTGTCTGGCACGGGGAAAACGCCAGACAGGGGGACCCTGCAGCATTCAAGACAACAGTGGTGCACCTTGTCTGGGAAGGTTATTTAATGCTTCTGGCACCTGTAGTCAGGGCCACCCCTCTTTTTCTAACGTACAGGTTCAAAATTTATTTGGCATGTATAATTGTATATTTTGATCCTGGAGCTACAAACAATGGGTAGCATGTCATGTCTTGATCCCTTAGCATTCCTCTTGGTTTCTCCCAAGCAAGTTAACCCTTGTAGCACGGCCTGGCAGCACCTCTTCTGCCCAGTCAAGGGGCGGTTAGGGCCACGTGGCTGGGATATGAACAGAGTAAGTTTCAGTATCTTGCTGAGAAGTATCACTGGTGCCAAGATCTGCTATGTGATGGTGTTGTTGATGTTAAAACCAAATAAACCAGCCATCAATTGGAGACTTGATATCAGTGACATTGACATTACTTCAATTTTAATATAAAATATCAATGCCTATTATTAGGTTTTTCTAGTCCAGGGACTTTTAGGATATTGGCTTCTCCTTAATTTCACTGCAATTCTAACAAAGGCATTTGGCAACCCAAGGTGTTTGGGTAGGGAATTCCATTCCCGCGTCAGGGTTAGCTCTTCTCTCTACTGTTCTACCGTCGTGTGTTGCCTTACCATCAACACTGCTCAACTGCCAATGGCTAGAAAACCTGTAGAGAGAACCTAACGCCTTGTTGAGGAGATGCTCCAGCTGGTTTGCTCTTGATCCATTCTCTTGACAAGTTTCATTCAAATGTGCAATACTGTGCAGGCAATGTCTGTGATAATTCACAGACATTGAATTCTATTCTATTCTCCTTGGTGTAGATCTTGGAGAAAGATAAAGCTCTTCATTCCAATCCCCTTTAGCACACCCAGTAAAGGCTATTTCTCTGCAACATCAACCATTATGGCTGACTGGCTAGCTGAGCTGGGCACTCTCCTCACGTTTCACCTTTCTATATGCAATTCTGCTCAGGGAGGAGGCCTTCTTAGAGAGGAAGCAGGCTGCGTTCAAAGAAGGAGTCAAAATGAGCCATCTGAAACATGGCTCTGTACCTGAATCCTGCCACTCCCCACCGATGGCAGGACACTGCAGGAGCAGGAAAAGAGGCTGTGCAGTCAGAGACCTGGCTCGATTATTGCTCCGTCACTTAGAATCTGCTTGTGGGTAAAGTTCTTAAACTCTCTGTCCCTCCAGTTCCTCACCTATAAAAGGTGAGTAACATTTGTAGTGACATAAGAATTAAATTTACAATCAATGCTTGACATAAAGTACCTAGAACAACACCCGACACAAGGATCTTCAATAAAAGCTGATGATATAAAGGCAATCACTATTATCAATGAAAAGCACACTGTCCAACTGGAGCAGAAAATGGAAATAGCTAATATCTTCTTTAAACAACTAGCAGCTGGAGTAGGACTCCTATGTGGTTTCATACCTGAATTCCAGCAGAGTTCTATATTTATCAAGCTAAGAGCCAATTTTTTATTTGGCGGAAGACCTAATCCTACCAAATAAGTTTAAATTACTTTGCTAAATTGATCATATACCACATGGGACTCTTTGGCTGTCATAAGGCATATTACTTTAATTTTACAGTCAATGAACATTTTTTAAACTGGCCATCTTTTAAGTGCATACCTTGGGCACGATTAGAAACCATAGAAACGTAAGAATAGATTAGTAGGTATGTATGTCACTTCTGGAAAGTAATTTTTAAAAGAATTTCTATAATTTAATGAGCTGCTATAAGATCTAAGGTAACACATTCTTACTGTAAAAAAAGAAAACAAAGTAAAATTGAGTCATTGCCCTATAATATCATTTTAAAATAGCATTGGGTCCTAAAAGCAATTGGGACCAGCACTCGTGTGCCTACCTTGGCCTCAGCTGTTACGCATTCCTGACGGTTAGTGTCATCTCGATTCTTTCCATTACCGTTTCCTTAGCATGTTCACTGTGGACAGTGACACCAGACCTCCGTAGCACATAACCTTGGTTTTAAACGTCCCTGAATTATCAGGGATGAGCTCTCTCCTGTCTGGCTCAACATATCTTTATGTGATAGCTCAGGTTTCAAAGAGAGATTGAACTGAGTTTGAAACCTAGCCTCCCACTTACTTACAAAGTATGTGACCTTAGACAAATTACCTAAACCCATCAAGGCTTCCTTTTCTCAGCTGTAACTTGGAGCTAAAAAAAAAAAAGAAAGAAAGAAAGAAAAAAGGAAAAGAAAAAGAAACTACCTGTCTCATAGGCTGTAGTAAGGACAAGCCTGGACTCTCTCTATGCCCTTCCTTCAAGTCCCAGCACCCTACTCATTTTGCTGCCTTCTGATGCTTCCCACCCTTCCGCCCTCACTGACTGTTTTCCGCTCTCTGCAGCTGGGACGGCTCTCCCCGCACAATGAAAAGAAACACATCTCTCAACCTCCTCTCTCCCCTTAACAGCATCGCTCGACTCTACCTTTCCTTCCAGTTCCTGTACTCTTCTCCCCGCCTTATTTTTTTCACAGTGAAAGTTAGTGGTTTGTACCTGTTGGTATTTTCTCATAGTTTCAACTTCTGTCATTCTACTTAAATTGATTTCTTAAAAATAACAACTGGCCTCCATCTTTAAGTCTGAAGACCTCTGCTTGGCCTTCTTCGCCAGTGGTCTCTGAAGCTCTCGCTACTACTCCCCTCTCCATCTCATCCCTCTACCAGCTCCCACACGCTGCTCCTTCTGTTCTCCACCTGACAGCTGCTTCTGCTTTTTCTGCACCCATACTTCCTCTGCCACCTAAATGAGGGTGGTCTCTGAGTTCCATCACTGGTGTCCCATTAGCTGAGAGATCTTACCTTCTCTCGGAGCTTCATGCATGCGGATGACCCTTAAAAGAGCATCCCTAGTCCCCATCCCTTGGACAAGGCTCTCGTCCCACATTCAGTATGGTAGAATAAGGAAACGCTGGATAGGGAGTCAGAGACAGTCTCAGTCTCAGGCCTCCCCAGGCCTACCCAAGTCACCTAGTTAAATCTCATAAGATTTCTGGGCTTCTATTCCTCATTTATAAAGGTAACATCACAGAGAGGTCTCTTCAGGTTTCTTGCAGCTTCTCAAATATGAAATTCTAAGAGTTAAAGTAGCACCATCCATGTAGGTGCTCAAGCCATAAATGTGAGAATCATCCTTTCATCTTCCTTTACTTTTCACCTTCCATCATTTTCCAAGACTTTGTGAGGCCAACTCCCAAACATCCCTGGAATACATCCACTGGCCCTCTCTATCCCCACCGTCACGGCCCTAGCTTAGGTCAGTGCCACCCAGCCAAGTGGCCTCCGCCTGGCCTCCCAGCCTTCAGTCTTGCTCTCTCACATGGATTCCCCCCACTGAAGCACAAACGTGAGCGTGCCATGTCTTCCCCTCCACCTGGTTAACTGTGACTCATCTTTTAGGGCCATCTCCCCTTCGAAAGCCTTCCTGGCCTTCTCACTGTGAGTCAGCTCCACCTGCTTAGAACCTGTGCACAACCCCTAATGGCCCCACACAGCCACACATGGGCTGCATTCCAAGGCAGTTTCCTCGTCTGGATGCCCCATGAGATGGTAACCGCCTTATAAAACCACGCGTCATTCATTTATTTTCACGTCTCCAGGGCAGAGTTTGCAGGGTGAATGAATAGATGTCTCTGAAACTGGAAGAGCAATCTTTCCTGTAATTGGTTCCTTCCTTTATATTTGACTTCTCCAATATCGTGCTCGTCTTTTGTCATGACTTGCCAACTCGCTCCCTTTCAGTGCTCGAATGTCCTCGTTTATAACTTGGAAACACGTGGCTTTTGCTTACCCTTCACTGACTCAACAAGCTATTATCAAATGTCTACTTACGGGCCAGAAACTCTTACAAGCAGCCGTGAACAAATAGGTCTCTGGGGTGAAAGTACACTCCAGATAAGGGAGAGATACAGAGAAAACCACCAGCCGGCTATGGGTGACCTGCACAGAACTGGAGGAGGAGCTATGACTGGGAGGGACCCAGCTGTCTTTCTGAGCAGGCATCTTTTGAGCCTTTAAGATGCGAGGGGAAGAGCCTCCAGGCAGAATGAAAAGCGAGAGGGCAAGAACATGGAGTACCTGGGGAAAGGAAAGGCAGCCAGTGCAGCCAGCTGAGCAGGGGGTGTACAAAATTGGGGATGGGGAGGAGAGGCAGGCAGGGAAGGAGCGAGGGTTCTTTTCCAGGTGCAGTAGGAGTGAGTGGATAAGAGGCATGGTTTCTGTAGGGCACAGGAGGTCCTCCTCCCCCAATTCCCTGGCGCTTTCAATCCCTCACACTACCCTGCTTTCTTCCTTGTGCTTCTCATCACCAACTGATGTCATGTATTTGTCACCTTGATGGCTTTTTCTACCCACCAAAGAGGGCGCAGGGCCTTGGATTTCTCCGCCACTCCCTAAGTGGCTGGAACAAGGCATACAGACAGCTCTCCGTAGAAGTGTGCTGAGCGAATGAAGTAATCTGACTTACATTTTAAATAGATCAGTCTGGCTGCTGTGGGGACAATGGATTTGGGAGAGTCAAGAGTCAAGGTAAAGCCATGAGGAAGCTTTCCCAGAAGTCCAGACGAAAGTCAAGTGTGGGAGAAGACCAGTGAGACCGGCCACGGTGGTGGCTGTAAAACCGAACACTGTCCCCAGAGTTAGGAAATCAGCATGGCCCGAGGTCCTCAAAGTAATGACTCAACAGTGGTCTTCTTCTTCACACGGGGCCGTGAGCTCATAAAACGGGTCTTTTTTTTTTTTTTTAAAGCTGCTAAATGAGGAAATTTTTCTTATGTACTTACATGTTACCAAGGTAAAATTGATAAATTGATGCAGACTGACAAGATCTCTGAACACTAAAAAATGCGCATGCTCCATGGCCTAACACTTTCACTGCTAGGAATTTCTCACTGGCATATACCCACAAAGGTATGTCAAAATACATGCAGGGACATTCACCCCGTCGTTGCTTATAATATCCCCGAACTGGAAACAATACAAATACCCATCAGTGGGAAACTGCTTAAAAATACTTTAAAATTTTTCATGCAGCTATTAAATAAAATAAGGAAGGAGCTTTAAGATATACAGTGTGTTTTAAAAAATTCCACTTTTGTTAAAACGTGTACGCAAGACTGATATTGCTATGTGTGCACAACTGGTGACATGCAGAGAGAAAGCAGGGGAGGGAGGAGAAAGGCAAATACTGGTCTAAATAGAAGGGTTTCCTTTCTTAAAAGATACATAAAAAACATAAGCAGTGGTTATCGTTTTAAGAAAGAATGGAGTGGTTAAGGGGTAGAGAGAATTTTACTTTCGGACATTTCTGAATTATTTGATTTTGTTGATATATAAACTTGTAATTAACTTAAAAAACAAACAAACGACATCCCTTGACAACTAGCAGAACAAGCAAGAACGTGCATCACTGCCCGCTTTCCGATTTGGGGACAGTACTCCAGGGGTTCATTTGCACACACACAGTGAGTGAACACCCATATACAATAGGTGTGTGTGTAGTGGAAAATATACTTGAATGCTCTCCAGCGCGGCAGGACAAAGGCCTCAGTTAGAACACAGTGCACAGAGCCCACATTCCCAGGACTTCCCTTGCCACCGCCAAGGAACCACACCAGAGCACAGCCCAGAAACGGTTTCGGCAACCCGTGATGGGTCCCAGCTCTCATTGCTTCCCCGACCATTTTTTGACCTCAGAGACATAAACTGTTCGTTTGCTTCTTAAGGAAGCATCTTGCAGCCTGTGTTAGCTGTGCTGACATTTAATGTTAAATAACAGGTTTCATTCCGTTCCTGGTGGACTCCGTCTGCTCATTAGAGCTTTGGTGGCTCCTCCAGAAAGGGTGACTTTCACAAGTACGAGTATACCTCTTTCCTTTCTCTGACAATTTCTTTTACTTCTGTTAGGCCCTAAGGGCTTATGTAATAAAGCAAAAGTTTCCTAGAGAAAGGGAAACATAATACTCATACATTCTTCAGAAAAGCAGTATAGTTGCAGGTTTTTAAAAACTACCTTACATTCGAAAAGCTCTTTCAAAGGCAGTTTACTATTCAATCACCTATCTGCTCTGAGCTGTAACTAAACATCTCTAAATGTTCCCAAAAGAGGGGGGGCTTTGTTCACAGGGTTCACGGTAACTGTTTCTAACCTCAGGAATGTGAAATGTTTACCACATCTACTTTTTTTTTCAGTTGTAAATACATTTCTAAAGCAAGTATTCTTTCTAATTGCTGTAGGGTGAGGGGGCAGGGTCACAGAATAGTGGGGTATTTTGCAAGTCAATTCAGGAGAAAAACAGAGAGCCAGGTTAAGTCCAGTTTCGCTGTGGTTCAGCACCGCAGGCCTAAACACACAGGCTGGTGGACTACTCCCCCCTCCTGGACCCCACATTGTCATGTTAACAGCAGCAAACAAAAGGACCGCAGGGAGGAGAAGGACGATTACCTGTCCCAGCAAAAACTAATGAGGACAGTAGTCCTCTTTGAAGACTCACAAGAAGGGACGCAACCAGGTCTAAAGGTGTCAGGGCACTCCAGGGCGTCAAGATGAGAAACGGTGAAGAGCCTCATTACTAAAAAGTGCTGTCTGAAAACAAGAACATAAATGACACAGCAAAGCTCAAGCTCTGCGATGCCCCTGCAACGATGGATGCTGCATTCTGACCAAGGGGGGCGGGGAAGGGTGGGAGAGCCTAGAGCAGAGAGTCACAGCAAACCAGATGTGAGGCTGGAGGTTGGGACCATAGAAATGAGGAAAATTTAGGAAGGTAACAAAGACCAATCAGACTGAATGGAGCAGTGAACTCACAAACGAAGTCCCTGCTCACGGATCTCGCGAATTTAGCCAATGACACCAATGACGGGCAGAAAAGAGGGGACTGCCAGATCACTCTCTCGCAATGAAATCCCGTTTCCAGGAGCTCAAAGTGTTAGCAACTTCACTTGGTAATTACCAAGGCACCCAAAGCAACGCGAGGCCCTGAGGAATGCCTCTGAACTAGTAGATGAAACCACCAGACTGGTAATTAAACTCACTTTATATGGGAGAGGTCTCTTGCTCAAACTTGAGCAATCCTGCTCATTTCAGGAAAGCAATTTTAGCACAAAAGTGGAAACGAGAAACTTCTGAGCCTCAATTTCAGCTCAGATAGGATGGCTGGCAGCCTCTGCTCACGGAACTACAAAACCAGGAGACCAACTACCTCCAGGGGGTGTTAGGGGGGATTAAGATTATGAAATACTGTGAAGATGAAAAGGACTAAGTCTCAAGTCTTGTATCATTCGTAGGTAGTTGAACAGTCTCTGTTTCTGTGTCAGCAAACAAGTTTTTAGCGTTTTATCCAACTAGACAGTTTGGTAGCAGTCATTGCCGTAGTACCTAAGTGGGGTTTTTTTGTTGTTGTTGTTTTACTAGACAAGCTGTTGAAAGACTGCTTGACATCCTGTCAAAATGACATGTGACCACATTGTGTTAAGAGTCTGCAAGAGCCTAAAAATTGAGAAAATAGGATGATTTTTTCACCAAATGATCAATGCTATGCCTCCTGACAATACTGTTTACTTCCTATTGCTGGATAATAACTTGGTAAGTGAAATAGCTAGAACGCTGTGTTCCAGTGCAAACACTTTTTCAGTGCGACTGTGAAAAATCAGCATGTTTATTCCAAAGCACCACAGATTCCAACTAAAAGGCAACTTCTCCGCTCCACCCGCCTTAAAACTAACCCCAGCAAAGAGGCTGTTGCGTTACATTTGATCCTTACAGAGCCTCAGATCATCTTGGGGTATCTTCCCCTCACTTGGCTCTGAGAAGTACAGAGTGCCGTTTGGGGAAAGCAAATTTACGTGAAACAACCTCAATGATTACTCACATTGATCTGTTCACCAAGGTCACCTGTAAATGTGAGTTGGAAAGAAAAGGGTCAAAAGTATTCCTGGGGGTAGGATCTCACAAATGCTGTGTTGAATGTCAAAACAAGGCATTTAAAGTTCACTGTAAAAAGCAGTGTAAGTTGTTACGCTGTGGGGCCCTTACATCCATACGGGACGAAGTGGGAGCAGGAAAGGAGGAGGCAGCTGTCCTGACGATACGTGTCTGTGGAATGAACAGGGAGGGCGCCGTCCCCAGTGTGCAGAAGTGCTGTGCCTCACCAGCTTGGGAGGAGGTGAACTACCCTGCAAACCCAGGGGAGCAGCTGAGTCAGAACGCTGGTTACATGGTGGAAACACTGGTTCAAAATCATAGGAAGAATCTGAATAAAATATTTCTTGATATGTGTGCATGGAAAAAAAGGCAATTAATTTTATGTAATGTGATTTTATATATTTATATGTAAATAAATGAAATTTCTTTTGAGTAGACATTGGCCTGCTCGTCCCATATCCCTAACAGTTTACTCATTCAAGTTGGCCATGGAACATTCTTTTTGAATCTTCTCATTGAAAAATGGTGAACACCTTATGTTTGCTAAAGCATCATAGTTGGATAAAGAAGCAAATTCTAGTATGTTCCATTATAACTTTTTTGGTAGAGAAATATGAATAACAAATTTAAAGAGTTTTCTAAAAGTTTGGTTTTCTAATCATTCTGGAAAACTGTCTTCTAAATGAAAAATGGTTACGATTCAACATAAGTATTACAACCCATACAGACGGACAGGGCTGGGATGCACTGGATCAGAAAACAAATTCTTGATCTGCTGTGGGCTTCTCCTCAAACTGAGCTCAGCATATCCCCTGAAAGATGGTGCCTGGGATCCTTGCATCTCCCCTTCATGGAGGACGACACTGAGAATTAGGTTTTTGTAACAATAACAAATCCAAAGAAGGTTCCAGCCACTGTTGCTGCAAAGAGCTGTGCACTGGACAACACTAGCAAGCGTCACTCACGTCCCGGTCGTCCTTGATCTGTGTGTTTCTAAGGACAGTTTTTTGGTGGGTGGCGGGCAGGTGCTCCAGGGCTACAGAAGGACACCTTCCCCAGGAGTAGAAACATGAGTAATCAATTTCATGCTGATGAGCAGTTTCTAGTTTACAGGGTGAGCATACAGTCACATAAATAGTTACCTTGTAGATCCCAAAGAACCCCAGGTCCCTTACGACAGACAGAGCACTGACTCGGGGACCAGTGGTGATTTCCCCAGCCACTTGCAGACGGATCTTGACGATTTCCAAAGGATTTGTGAAAATCACCTGGGAACCTCCTGCCTAAAAAGGAAAAGAATAAAAAAACCTTATTATCAAAGTGGGCTAATGGAGAAATGGTTCAGGAAGGGATGAGTGATTATCCTCAAGGGAGCTCTGAATACTCTGTCCTCAAGAGACCTTAGTTTCAGTTCTTGTCCGCTCAATTAAAACAGTTAGTGATTAAGAGTTTGAATGAGAATACAGTCACTGGCTAGGGGCCGTGGGTACATAGGTCCTGTCTCCTTCATGTGTGGGTTGAAAAAGGCTAAAGACCAGAGACTTTGCCCAGCACAGAGAGACTTCTGTTGGCCTCACTGAAGTCCACACACTAAAATGACAAAGATTCCTTGAAGCACAATCAACTGCCACCATGGGTCTCAAAGCCAAGGACACAAAGTATCCAAATAAAGAGACACAGATCTCCCTGTCAGAATAGGAGGTGATGGGGGGGGTGGGGACACAGGTTGCCCCACAATGGACTTCAGGATTTTGTCAATGACTCAATGATAGCCAGAAAACATGTAAACTTAGGTGAAAGCTACTTTTTTCTTCTCTTAAAAAATCAGAGAAGCCCTGGTTGGCATAGCTCAGTTGGGCAATGTCCCACCAAACAAAAGGTCGCCGGTTTGACTCCCAGTCAGGCGCATGCCTGGGTTGTAAGCGGGGCCCCTCCTACTGGGGCACATAGGAGAGGCAAACAGTCCATGTTTCTTGCATCAATGTTTCTCTCCCTTTCTCCCTCCCTTCCTCTCTCTCTAAAATTAACAAAATCTGCCCTGGCTGATGTGGCTCAGTAGATTGAGCACCATCCTGCGAACCAAAGGGTTGCTGGTTTAATTCCCAGTCAGGGCCCGTGCCGGGGTTGCAGGCCACGTCCTTGTAGGGGGCGAAAGAGAGGCAGCCACACAGTGATGTTTCTCCCCCTCTTTTTCTCCCACCCTTCCCCTCTATCTAAAAATAAATACAATCTTTTAAAAAATAAATAAATAAAATCTTAAAAAATAAGGCAAATCATCAAACACTATTTTCTGGAGTTACGTATTATTATCTTTTATTTTTGTATTACCTGTGTATAGAATTACCCTTTTCATATAAGATAAACATGAAAGTAGCAAAAATATGCATTAAATCAATTACGACCCAAACTTTGAACAACGTGTGTCATTTCATTCCAGCGATGGCTGGGTGCCACACCTCCGAGATCATCGGTGGAAATCTTTAAAGTGCACTATAAGGGAAATTTTAAGCTAGCTATTTTGAAGCTAAGCCTATATTTATCATAAGCAATTACATTCTTTCTTACTGTACTTCAACTTGTTATTCCTTGTCACAAATATATTAAATTTTCATACCATTCAAACTAAGGTTGAGACACAGTTATAGTTCAGGATCTGTATTATGTAGCGACTGCACCAAAAGGGACCACAGACATGGTAATGACATTTTACAGCTTAGAAGATGCCATCACGGTAACAGGCACGATTTGGGTCAATATCATCCAAAACTACTTCTTGCTACAGCCTTTGATCCTATTAACCAATGTATACACCCTCACCAAATGGACTGTACTAATCAAAACCAGCTGCAAGAATGGTCTTTGAAGTATTGTTTATAATACCTAGAAACAAAAATTAGAAACAACCTAAGTATTTCATAGTAAGGAATGGATTAAAGGAATTTGAGTATGTTTGTGCAATAAAATTCTATCCCGCCAGTAAAAATATTGTGCAAAAGGTTCAATATATGATATGAGGTGAAAACTCTCATATGTTTACATGCATGTACACCTTTTCCCAGCCCCGCCTTATCATGTGGAAGAGATACGCCAGTGTAGTGCTTTTGAGGTGATAGATTGCAAATGGTTTATTTCTCTTTCTGCTGTATTTTTTAAATTTCTTCTATATTTATATATATATATATATACATATATATATATATATCATGTGTTACTTCTATAAGGAAAAATAAGTACTTCTGCATAACTTATTTAATAAACACAGCAATGTCAACCTCGCCCCCAAAAGAAGACTGTTCATTCATTAACTCTCTAAATCATACTGTTTTCCCGTTTTTACCAATTTAACACCTTAATCAATATCCCTTGTTCTTAAAAACAGACTGAAATTTTCCTTTTCTCCATTAGACATTAAAACTATTTAGAAGGTAGTAGTGTTCTCCCGAGTCTAGACAGTCGCACACACCACCTCCGTACTTGCTTCTGCCACATTTTGCCCACCACCTTCATCTCTCCTAGGTGACCCTAAGGAAGTGGGCCAAACAACCTTGGTGGAAAAACATGGGTTGGACTCATCAAGAGGCCCAAGAAAAGTCCTTCTAAAGTGGGAAGGAGGGCAAGATGACACACCCTGAGGCTGGTGTGTTCTTCTGGCTCGCACGAAGACATCTGCTCCCGCTCTTCCAGGGCCCACAACAGTTGTGCTTTGCTCCTGCTGCTGCAACTGGCAGGTCGGTGGGAAGAGCAACCCCAACCTTCTGCAGCCCTGAGTCTTCTGTGGGTTTGTACCTGCCCCTCTCCACACGATGCGGAGGGAGTTAAGGGTGGTGGGATCGAGAGATGAGACAGGCCTGACCCAGTAACAGTAAAGATTATGTTTGTACTTGTGGACCTGTGCTTTCAAGTTGCAAAAATGAACACAAATTAAAAACGAAAGATTCGCTGAGCTGAAATTAACCTGATTTTTTTTTGAAAGCTCAAAAGAGGACAAGGCCATGCCAACCAAGGGTTGAATGGAAAGTGGTCAGTGTGCATTGATCTTCTTGGAGAACAGAACAGGAACGCAATGCATACTCACCAAGCACTGCCACGGCGGGTAAGGAGGCAGCTGAGCATCACAGGCGAAGGCTGAGCCTCAGCCCCTATCTGTCAAACTACCTCACTGTTCTCATGAGGATCAAAGAGGTGGTGGTGGTACTGCATCCAGCACAGTGCTCAAGATACAGCAGTGACTCCAAACGCGTTGGCTTTGTTTCTCCTCTAGCTCCTCAACTGATGCTTTTCCTCCCTGGCTGCATGCTGCAATCGCTTCAGAGATTTAAAAAAATCATGACTTCTAGATGCTACTCCAGACAGATTAAATGAAAATTTCTGCATCTTCCCTTTGAAAATGTTTCCTATGTGGCTAAGTATACAGTGAGAGTTGAGAAACACTTTAGTTACTACATCATCTCTAGGGTCCCTTTCAATTCTGAGGCTGCTTTATTGGCTTGTTTAGAGCAATGATTTCAAATTTTAGTCTTCCATGTTCTTTCCCAGAGTGACTTTTATATGTTTTACATCTGCTCTCATAACCAACTTTTTATACATATCCAAGTGGTACCCTTATTAAAAGATACAATTCTTAGGTATAGAATTTATGTCTTTTTCATTATCTTATATCTTTACTAATGCCTGTAGCAATTAACATTATGTACAATAAGAACTTATTTTCAACTCTCCAACTCCAAGCCAAATGATAGATACCAATTCTTTTAGCACAACAAAGTGACTTTTAGTCACTAAGGATGATACAAAAGTCAAACCCACCCCGGAGAGCTGCAGGAAACAGAAGCAGTGGGGAGAAAGAGTGTAGTGATAGCAGGAAAAAATAATGATGTGCTCGTTACCTCTGGTGGGCTCAGAAAGAAAGAACCTACTGACTCAGAGTGGCACATTGCAGGGGTGCCAGAGATGAATGGGTCCTTTGGAGTCAAGCTGGAAGGAAATGAGACTCCAAGGCACCAAGAGGAGATGCTTATCATCAGATGCACGGTGTCTGGGCATCACCACGACTTGATCACTGAGCAGCGCAGGGCCTGCTGCTCTGCTGGCTCCTGGTGTATTATCCATTCACAGTACCTACCCAGGTCCCTCCTTTGCAGAGATCAAAGACAGCCGAATCCGCGGACAGGAACACCTATTGTGCACCATGTCTTTGTGTCCCTCATCACTTGAGAGCTCCGGCTGTGTGAAGGTACTGTTTGTGTGTGCGCGTGCAACTCTGTCACAAATCATTTCCCGTGACTCTCTAGAGTCTGCAGCAGGCAGGACAGGGGAGACTTCCCATACTAGAACCGGCGCTGTGGGGCAGATCGTATTTCCTGTGGGGACACTGACTTCTCTGCAGGTTTCTCGGGATATTCTTTGTTACTGAAATTTTAGTCACTACCCAGTATCTGGATCCATCTAAAGAGAAATACACACACCTGCTGCAGACTCATTTCTGCTACCTAATCATTCATTCATATGTTTATTCACCAAATATTTACAAGCAATCATGTTCAAAGTTTGTCCCAGGAATTGCAAGGATGTAAGATGAGTCAGAAAGCATTTTTGTTCTTAAGGAGCTTGAAGTGGGAGTAAAAGTAATAAATATTCATTAAGCATCAATTATGGGCTATCAGGGTATTGCTTTGCATGTTATATATAGATCTTTAGTCCACTCAAGAGGTATTTTTCCCCCAAGGTTTTACGTAAGAGGAAATTGAGGCACAGAAAGATTAAAGCAACTGTTAAGGGTTGAGTTTTGTTCCAGCAAAATTTATATATTGAAGTACTACTTCTCAGTACTTCAGAATGTGACTATATTTGGAAACAGGGCCTTCAAAGAGGTAACAGAGGTCACATGGTGGACCCTCAGTCAACGTGACTATAACAAGAGGAGACTAAGATACAGACACATATGTGCACAGAGAAGAGACCGTGTCAGGACTCAGAGAGAAGGTGGCCATCTTCAAGCCAAGGAGAGAGGCCTCAGAAGAAACCATGCTGACACCTTGATCTTCAACTTCCAGCCTCCGGAAGTGTGAGAAAATAAATTTACGTTGTTTAAATCACCCAGTCTGTGGTCCTAGCAGACTAACACAGCAACTGCCCAGGTCTACACAGCCAGCAAGAGGAAAGGATTTTCTACTGAGTCCAATAAATATATGCCTTAGGAAAAGAGAACATGACACGTGGAAAAAGACAATTATAATATATGGTAAGAGCTAAGGTACCGGCAAATTACCATGGCAATTCAAAGGATGGCAAGATGCTGCTGGCTGGGGTAATCTGGGGAGGTAGTAAAGTGTATAAGAAGATAACACATCAGTAGGTGATTGAAGTGAGGTCAGGATTTAGGAAATCCAAGCAGAATGGCAGAAAGGCACAGGGACAAGGGCTTCCCACACGTACTGGTAAATGGGCTCAGCACCACATCTATCCAGTGAAATTTTAATAAGGATGATAGTTATGATAAGATCCACATTATCATACACTTGCATTTACTGAGTGCTTACTACGTACACCAGGCATTGTGCTAAGAACTTTGTAAGAATTTTCTCCTTGGGTCCTCATAATATCATAAGGTAAGTAGTAATATTCCAGGTTTTATAAGTGAACAAACTGAGGCCGAAGTGGGTGAAGGAGGTCACACAGCTAGGAAGGTAGAGAGCCTGCATTCAAGGCTGCACCTGCTGGTTGCCAGGGCCTGGGACTTACTACTTATCAAGGCAGTGAGGAAGAACTGACCAGGTCATTTGCTTTAGGTGGCATGGGAGGGGCATGAAAAAGGATGGCTGGAAATGACGACCGAGGAGGACAAGTCCCGGAAGGCCTAAAGCGCTGCTCTGAAGAACAGGGTTGCATCCTGGAGATGGTGCCTTTGAGAGTGACTGCAGTGGGAGCAGAGCTGCTACACAGAGTTTAGGAGCCAGAGAGAGTCCTTGCCTCTCTGTCCAGGAGAGAAGACAAGCCAGCAGAGGGGAAGAGTTTATTATGGAGGAAGAGCCCTGAGGCATGGATGACAATTAAGGTTTTAGCAACCAGGTGAGATAAAAAAAAAAGAGAGAGAGAGACCAGAGTTAGAACAATTACATTGATAATGAGGCAGTGGGTGGGATGGATGCAATAGAGATCAACCTGGCTGGCTGCTGCATAGGGGACAAAAGAAGTGATAAGGTCAAAGAAAGGGTAAGGCCAGAGGTTTTGCATCTGTGTGACAGGAACCAAGGAACTGAAGAGATATATGACACAAGAAGGCACTGGGAAGGGCAAGCTGGGAGGTAAGGACTGAGACACAGATGAGGGTGCCATCCCACCCATGTGCTAACTGCAGGCAGGAGCTTCTGTGGGGTGGGGGAAGATGAAGCACCTAGGTAGTGGTGGAAACCTCTGCTACATGCCAGTGCCCAGTCATCCAGGCGCAGAAGTCAGGAAGGGGCTCATGAGAGAAGACCAACAAGGAACTGGACAGTGTCTGCTGACCCAGGGAGACCAGGTCCAGCACACAAGGAGACCCATGCCATGGGTACTGCATGCCAAGGAATTAGAGAGTTTATACAGTCTGCATGTTCAAGGGAAGGGAAAGAGGGAGAATGGTAGTCATTTATGAAAGCAAGCAAGGTAGAATGCAAGTTTATTTAGGGTTGTAAGGAGCAAAGATCTAGGGCAGAGTGAAAAGATAAAACAGAGCTGACAATTGTCATGTTATACTTAAGCAAAACATCCCAGTTCTGAGAAGAGGAGGAGGAGGTGTGGAAGGTTGAGTTTTGTGAAGCCTGCAGATTTGCTTTAATGATACACAGAGCTGTGAGATAATTCTGTTTCAGAGCAGAAACTGACTACTGGTAGTTGTTCTTACTATTTATGCTTTAAAGATTTTAAAAAAAGAAGAATAAGAACCAAATAGACAAGACTAAAGTCTATTCTGAAACATAAACCAAATCAATGAGAACAAAAGACCCTTCAGGACCAACAGTAAAATTATATTCCTGACCTCCAGAAGAATTTATGGTGAAGTTAGTCTGATCTGCAACACAGACAAGGCAAAGCAGTCAAGACACCTAAAGATGAGCCAGGGCAGTTGCTTACTCATTCCATCCTTCAACTCAAAACAAACAGGAAGACACGGCAAGCTGTGTGTGTATAAATACTGCTTAGGGTTGCTTATCTGCACCTGCCCTAGGGCACCAGCGCCATAGGCAGCTCCACAGCAGGTCCTCTATTAAGAGCCTACTGTGTGCAAAAGACTGTAGGCGAGGAATAACTAGGGTCAGTGCTAGGTGGGTTTGTACCCAGGCTGTCACCAGGTTCTTAAGAAGAACATTTTACTCACCCTATTAGTCTTGAATGTTAGCATCAGTGTGACAGAACACACACACACACAGTGGTTTTTAAAAAGGATCCTGATAGTCAAAGACATTATATGTCTTTAGAGGAAAAATACAGAACTGTTATACGAAAATATCTTACACGTTAACTTCTTTTTGGTAAGTGGCATTACTAAGGAATAACCTAACATAAAATCTATACAATTAAAATGAAGAAAAATATATATTTTTTTAAAAGGACATGAGTATTTGAATACTAGAGAAACAAGTATTAAACTTAGCCTGGGAGATTCAATGTTGTTAAGATGTCAACATGCCAGTATATTAACTTAAAATACAGATGTAAAAAAAAAATCAGTTTCTCTATAAATGAATTATAACAGTCAGATGTTGTAAAGGTGTCAATTTTTCCATAAATTCGTTTAGAATTTAAGGCAATCTTCACAAAATTTCAACAAGGTTTCCTACAGGTATTTGAAGATAGGAACATTCTGAACAAAAAGTCACGGGGAGAATCTTGGCGTCAGTACACATTAACACACATTTACAGAGTCAGTGACTTCAAAGAGTAGTCCGAGACTAGATAAATTTTAAAAAATCCAGCACTGAGCTCCTGGGAAAGTCACGTGGGAGGCGCTGTTGAGGAGCGCGGTCAGTGGCGGAGCAGCCCCCTTCACCTGTAGCTAGAGTTCCCTTCGGCTCCACTCAGCACCAGGGAGCCTCCCCAGTCGCTGACCAGGGGGCTGATTTTGATCCATTTCTCCACCAGCCCCAGAGACTACGAAGCAGAACAGTTAATCCATCTTGACCCTTGCTCCCCAGAGTTGTTCTTTTTACTCTTTCTTTCTAGAACACGTAGTTAACAAGAGATCCTACACACTGTCGGAATGTAAGTCTGACCGTGTAACAGGGGTCAGGCTAGACCACTGAGAGCAGGCTGGGGCTGGAGAAAACCCCAAGGTGAAACTGAAGGTTGGAGGCGGCTGGGCCTCCCGGCGAAGGGAGGGGCCGCCAGAGAAGGGAGTTTTACGGAGCGGGTGACTGCAGCCTTCCCCCCTTGCTAAGCCAGGAGGCTGGAAGAGAGCCGCAGGCAAAGGTGGCGAACGCTGGCCCTCATTGGTTGGAAGTCTGGACACGCCCATGGGTTGTCACTGCGCACGGGATTCTGGGAGGGAGCTTTTAAACAGAGCCTGCCAGGAAACAAAAAGTCAATTGGTTCTTTCCCCTCCGCTGGCTGGGGAGGGCGGGTCAACAGTTGCTAGGGGTCCTGCCAACGGAGGCCAGTGCAGGCCTGTGAGCTGTGGTAGGAAGAGGGCTTCCTAAGTCGGAGGCCTGGGGGCACAGACTGGACAGCGACTGGAGACCTGCTGAGCCACCAGCGTTTATGATACTTTTGGGTGGGAAAATACGTTCCTGGCGCAACCTTGAATAGAGCTGCCAGAAAGTGACATAGTGATTTTCCTTTGGGTGTCTTAGGGGAGATGGGCTTTCAGGCAGAAAGTTGCCATTATTTCCAAAGATCTTGGTGATAATAGCACTATAAACTTTTTGTCCTTTTGTTATTTTCAGTTCTTGGACCTACACATAGTAGTTTTAATGATAAATATTTCAATAGCTATTTTTGATGTCATACTCTTGACTTTTTCTTTCCCCTTACTTTTGTTACCCAGATATTTTAGGCAGGAACTTGCCATTATTTATGATTGTTAAATAAAAGATTCCTTTCTTTTCCACCAAACTCTGTCTTTGGAGTTTTGCTTGGTAGGTGGTGAGTGGTAGTATCCTCCACCCCTGCCCCCCTCACTGGTTGGGTTCAGTACGGTAACAGAAAGTAACTGGTACAACAGGAGGCCAAGATTTTGTTGCATAAAATTCAATGGTCAGTAAGGGAATTGTCTCTGACCAGGACTTTTTGCAATGTCTTTATTTTTCAACCAATGGTTCCCCAGTGGAGGGAAAGACAACACAGTTGAGGACTCCAGCATTCCTTTCCACCTGCCATTCTAGAAATGATGATACAAAAGCACAGAATTCTGTCCAAAGATGAGACAGAACCTGAACCCAAGGCTGGCCTGATTTCTAACCCGAGCTCAGAACCACTGTGTTGATTTGCTGTGTCAAAAAGGCTGTGCTTTAGAACAGATGTTTTCTTTTTTTTTTCTTTCTTGTTTAAGCAGAGTATCTGCCTGATAAATAAATGATTCAGAGATACTACAGTACATCAAGAAATATGAAAAAGAAGTTTTTTTTCTAGTTTTTTATTGGATGCATCAGAGTTTTCTTTGTAGATCAGAAAGTAAATCGTAAGAAAGCCCCAGGCCCTTAGCCAGTAAAATCCCTAAATCATGCCAAGTCCGATTCCTTGAGGGATAGTTTAGACTCAGACATGTGTAACTAGTACGTATTTTTAATTTCACTCAAATGGGCTAACAAAACAATTATACTGGTGTTTTACCTAAATATAGCACAGTGGCTCAGGATGAGATCATCTGAGTCACACAGACCTGGATTTTAATTCAGGCTTTATCATTTCCTTATATGTGGCCTCTGGCAGTTCCTCCAACTTGCTAAGACTTAGATTTCTTGTTTGGACCACAGAGATGACACCAATTTACAAACACACTGTGAAGTGACACAGTGCAATGGGCAAGAGATGGGGGCCACTGCTGGGAGTCAGTATGGCACCATGGCTGACAGCCTAGGCTTTGGCCAACTTCTTAAGCTACTGCAAGCTGACATCATCTGTAAAATGAGCATATTGATGGTAATGCTCTTCATGCGTTCCACAAATAGGGGCCGTGTGTCCACTCTACAGCAGGTGCAAACAGGAACGATGGGAGATCCCCACCCTCACGGTGCACATAATCTAGCTGGGCTTTGCAGGATTATGACGATTAAAAGAAAACATGCCCCCAAAGCACTGATCCCAGTACCTAACATATTGTAGTGCTCAGTCAGTGGTATTGATTACTTTAATAAACATAGGACAGAACTCTGTTTAGGTGAACCTAACTCAACCAAACTCCTTTAAAGCCAGTATAAATCAGTTCTCAAATTTTTCTTTCCCTAGAAATCTGTAACTTAAACTTTTTTTATGAGGAGAGCACAGTTAAACTAAGGATTGGTAGGAAGTAGCTGTATCAGGTAAAAAAGGGGGGGGGGAAGAACACATTGAAGTGAGTGATGGATAATATAGTAAAGCTCAACATAATTGGATGGTTCTTAATTTAAATTCATTTCATTTTATTTCATTTAATTTAAGTGGACAGTTAATAAATTGTGGGCATTTTAAATTTTGAAACACTTTTGATATGGAGAAATGGTTAATCATGCCCTGCTGCCAGAGCTGGTAAAAATGACAATGGCCAGAAAGGCAACTAGCTTAGTTCACCACGTCATGTTTGTGGGACTGGTCTCTGCTTTCCATTCAGGTGTGGACTGCCCCCAACACTGGCCAATCACTTTGAAAATGTGAACCACTCTCACAAAAGGGACCGAGAGGGAGACTAAATTGTATGTAGCACAAAAGGTTCCCCAGAGCTGAAAACGACAGTGCATATTCTTCTGACCAGGTAACACCACTGCTAGAAGTGAAGGCAACACAATTACCCTCAATGGTCAAGGGCAACTTCTGATTTGGGGGGCTTTTAAAGCTATCCCAAGTGGATGCTGGATGCCTCATTCTGCTACCAATACAAATGAAAGTTCCCATCTCCATATGACAGTTTGAGCTGTTGTGATTCCTGTCTAAAGTTCACGATCTTCATAAATTCACTTGGGCATCCTGGAGGGCTGAGAGCAACCAGAAAGGAAAACGGGACCGCGGAAGCTGCAACTGCGTCAGCAGGAAGCCCAAGCACCAGGCTTCTCAAGCGAACAGTGGTCTACTGATGCAAAGGATCATGCTTTCCCAGTGCTCCAGTCTTTCACATGATACAGTCCTCTTGGCCAGAAGTAAAATAAAGGTTTTTTCCTTCCAACACCCCCTCTCTGAAATGGACTAGACAGTCTGCAAGGAGCGTGAAGTTTGACTCCGATCACAGCTTTTGCTCACTGTACAGATGCGTCTGTGAGCTTGCTTGCTGCTCTTTTTCACAGTTCTGCCACCCCAATTCCTCTTGCCATGCTATGGAATCACTTACTTCACTTAACACTTCTGATTCTGAATGGGTAACTCTATTGTGGGAAGTGATGTGTACATTTCATAAACAAGAATTTCAAGAAATCAAATATTTAGAAAGGCAATGTAACCCTAATGTCCTGCCCACTTTCTCCACTCCAAGAACAGCGACGTTCACAACAATGACCCTAACATACTTTATAGTCCAATACCTGTGAGCAAGCATCTTTTAAAGATATATGTGCCTTAAAAATGACTTGCCAAGGCTGACTGCTCATTATTATAACCATAGAAAATATCAGCATAAAATACTATTTAAATACATTACCAAAAGAATCAATTTATGAGCTCCAGTTCATACTTCCCCATTAACCGTTTTCTCTCACCTGATATGAACTAAACAAGCCTTTTGCTAATGCTTCTTTACTAACCAAGATGGTAGCCCCGAACATTCTTTCTCAGGCCCTGGGAAGTTGAGTCAAAAAGCCCCCACTAGATGAAAAAGCATGCTTTCTTATGATATCCCCACCCCCAAATCATTCTGGGCAAGTATTGAGAATATTCAGAGAATATTAACAGTCTTGCATTTAAAAAGATCAATTTTTTCATCAATCTGCTGTCCACAGAAAACAGCAGTATTTTTTAACATAGTATAATTCCTGCTATATATTACACTAAAAGCATTAACTGTAATTTAATCACCTCCCTTTAATTTGAATTCACATGGTAGATTACTTATAGCTACTTAAAAAATTAAGTGGCAAAATCTATATGAAGAATATGTATCTTGATATTTTAATTATGCTCAATTGAATATACTTAAAGTGCTTTTCACAAACGACATGTGCTAAGAATATCTAATTGCGCACTGACATTCTAAAATGTGTGCTTACCTGTGTCAAAAATAGATTAATATGAAGTTATGGAATATGACTTTTTTTAAGCCTAAAACCCAAATACATTATTTTGATTATTTGGACACAAGTAAAATTGTAGCTACCAAAAGGTCTACAACAGTAAATGTCTAATGATTTTCATTACATACAAAATAAATACTCAAGTGATGACAATATTTAATTTTTTAACAAATTGGAAAATAAAGATTTCTTAAGATACCTAAGTTTCAGCATGGTTTCCATTTACTCTCCTAGTAGCTCAATGTTAAATGAAGACATGAAAATAATTTGTATATAGTACAGGTATCATATATAAAGATCACAGGCACCAAACAGATACTCAGCAAATAGCAGCAGACACACTAAATGAAATTCAGTGCCCAATAGCAGCCAACTGATGTTCCTAAGTACCGAAGACAGGCACTAAGCAGCCTCCCAGGGACGCTGGTGAACATGGGGGGGCAGGAGGGGGGGCAACGGCACGGGACTCCATCCGCTCCGAATGGGAAGTGTCAGACCTGGTGCCCTCAGCAGGGTGGCCGTCCAGCTGCTGTGACCAGGAGTGAGTCCACATTGCAAGGTGAGGAAAAAACCTTTATCTTAACCCCTAGTGTTAGGGGCTGTGAATTGTGTCCCTCTAAAATCTCTGTTGAAGTCCTCACTTTCTCTCTCAGAGCGTGACTATATTTGGACGTAGGGCCTTTAAAGAGGTAATTTAGGTGAAACGAGAGCATAAGGGTGGGCCCTCATCTGATCTGACTGGAGTCCTTGGAAGAGGAGGAAAGACACGCAAGCAGGGAGGGGTGACCAGGTGAGAGCAGAGGGGGGACGGCCATCTGCAAGCAAGGCAGAGAGGCTTCAGAAGAAAACCCATTCTGCAGACACCTTGATCTTGGACTTCTAACTTCCCTAAGTGGGAGAAAATAAATTTCTGCCGTTTAAACCACATAGGCTGTGGTATTTTGTTATGGCAGCTCTAGCAAACTAACAAATACTTAGTTAGGCTGTGACTAAATGTACATCTCTAAACATAAAACGATACAGGATTTTCTCCTATGACTCGGTACATAAATTAAGCTCTTAAAAGAAAAACCTGTAATTACATTTTAAAGAACTTTGAAAAGAGAACAGATTTTCGTCACTTGTTTTTGAGACAGATACCAAACTGAAATTTTCTTAACTACATGGTAAGGCGGGAAAAGACTATGTTGTTTACATGTTTTACAAGTATTAAGTTTCGCATTTTCAAATTCATAGAGCAGCAATTTATTTTCAACTTCATAGGGCAGCAATTTTCAACCTTTTCATCTCATGGCACACACAAACTAATTACTAAAATTCTGCAGCACACCAAAAAATGGAGTTTTTTTGGCTGATCTGACAAAAAAATAGGTATAATTTTGATTCATTCACCATGGAGAGTTATTGTTGCATTGGCTGTTGTTATTTTTTATTTGACAATCTAAGGGAAAAGAGGTCAGTGCCCCTGACTAAATGGTCAGGTATTACATGTTTTTAAAATGCTCGCGGCCCACTACTACGCCTGCCACAGCCCACCAGTTAAAAATCGCTGTCAAGGGGTTTTAATAGGCCTATGAAGCTTGGCCAAGAAACCAAAGTAGAATCTATTTGATTGACATTAAAAAGCAATTAAGTTACAGACCTGTCAAATATGTTCACATTTGGGCCCTGCCTGTTATACATGTCTATTTTGACTACTACACCAGAATCATTTAATGATTTACAGACCTTCAATGTCTAAAGTACCTTAACTGTATGAAAGTGGCGACCCAATCTTTCTTCATATTTTCATATCGTAACAAACCCCTCCTCTCTTTATTAGAAAACCAGAAGAATGGCCCAACATTTGAACTGTGTTAAGTCAAACAACTCTGAGACTTTCCCAAAAGAGGGGACAAGAGGAGAATAGAAAAGAGACATCTGGCTGGCTCAGGGTCCATCACAAGTTGAACTTCCCCCTAATAAGATGACATTGCTGAGCCACCAAAGGCAGCCCTTTGACAGGCAGGCCACCCCTACCTGTCTAGAATGTACCAACGGCTCACTCTTGGTACAAGGATGTTTATAAAATTTGATGCAAACAGTAATTAGATTTTCATTAAACTAAAAATGAATTATAAAGATGCAAACATTAAAAAAAACCCTATTTCCATAGCATCAGCATAATACACAATAAATCCTGGCTATATGACATGCTACGTAGGAGCAACTCAATAGAAATTCAACTAAATGACTGAGCCTCACGTCCTTCAATATTTATAACTAGGACATGTGCAGAGAGACCTGCACAGAGAGATAACACATCTGCCTTAAGAAAACTGCACTGGGAGTCCACATGCCCACAGAAAGCCCTGGAAAGAGGAAGAGCACAAAAGCAGGAATTAAATCCATTCTGGACAGTCGACTCACCAGCTCTGCTTGCCAGAGCACATGTGTTCTTACATGGGGAAGTTTTCTCCTTGGTTTGATATGATTGGGTCTGAAATCTCAATGGATTTCAAGTTCAACCATAAGGAATACGGCTTTGGGTATATTTTATGACAAAAGTACAAACACTACTATTAAGGGAATACTTATAGAATTCAAGCCAAAATAAAAATTCTATAAGAAAAGTTTGAACACATTTATAGATGATTAAAACAAATGGATTTATTAAGAAGGGTTATTCATATCTAGGTGGGGCATGACTCAAGGCCGCTCTATGGCCTAGCATGTAAAGATGAGGTTCACCACTGAAATTTCCTCTCTCGATAATTCAATGAAAAACAAAATTGAGCAACTTGAGCTAATGAGCTGGGGCTGAAAATGAAAAGAAGCGGAAGGTCATACTGTAGGGAGAGAAGCCAGATGGCCAGCAAGAACACAAAGGTAATTCCTGAGGGAGTCAACACCACAAGGAAAAGAAGAAATGGATCGGCAAAGTAAGAAGATGCACGGAACACTGACAACACCAAATGCTGGCAGGGACATTGAGCAAGAACTCTCATTTGTTGCTGATGGGAATGCAAAACGGTAAAGCCACTTTGGAGACAGTTTGTAGGTTTACAGTAAAGCTAAACGTACTTTTACCAATAAGACCGAACAATTGTACTCCTTGGTATTTACCCAAACGATTTGAAAACTTACGTTTTCCAAGGGAACCTGCACAAGGATGTTTAGGGCAACTTTATAATTGCAAACCTTGGAAGAAACCGAGATGTCCTTCAATAGGTGAATGGACAAACTGTGGTACGTCCAGACAAAGGACATACTAATTTTTGAGCACTAATAAGAAGTCAACTATCAAGTCTTGAAAAAACACAGAAAAATTTTTAGTGCATTTCAGTGAAAAGCAGTCAACCTGGAAAGGTTATACACTATATAACTCCAATTATAGGACATTCTGGAAAAGGCACAAAACTGTGAAGAGGGTAGAAAAATCAGTGGTTTCCAGGGTGGGATGGATGGGGAGATGAACAGGCAGAGGGTAGAGAATTTTCTGGGTAGAGAAAATACTCTGTATGATGTCACGACAGATATATGTCTTTATACCTTTGTCAAAACCCAAAGAATGCACCAAGAGTGAACCCTAAGGCAAACTATGGATGTTGAGTGATTATAATGTGTCCGTACAGGTTCATCAATTGTAATAAATGTACCACTCTGGTGGGGGATGATGATAATGGGGGAGGCTATGCAGGTGTAGGGACAGGAGGTCTATGAGAAATCTCTATATCTTTCAATTTTGTGAATCTACAACTGAGAAAAAAAATAAAGTCTGAAAAAAAATGTACGGAGAGATGCAAAGTCTCCGTGAGAATGACCAAGAAGACTCAGAGGAGAAAATGGAGAAAGCAGCCAGTTCCCAGAGCTGCCTCAATGGTCAAGGGCCTTTGATTTCATTTCATGTACACGGCTCGGGTAAACTTTCATTTAGTTACTGTACTTTAGTGAGTTTCTGCTCCCTGCAACCACGAGCAATCTGGAGCAGGAATGGCTTCTAGAACCAGAAGTAGATCCTCAGAGAAGACATGGGATTAACTAGCAAGTCTTCATAAAGTAGAGGGCAATGAGGATGTTCTTGTCCTACAACACTGCTTACTGACCCTTCTGGTAGTAGATTCTTTGCTATTATTCTCATTAAGAGGTAGAATATAATTCTCTCTTTCTGAATCTAGGCTGGTGTAGGTACTTTATTTGATCAATCCAGCGGAAGTGACATTCAAGGTTAGAACATAAGAAGTCTTGCAGCTTTTGCCCATAAGTCTAGAATGTCTGCTTTTGGGGAGCTCCTTCTTTGGATCAAGCTGGCAAGGTTTGAAAAGCCCAAGGTGCAGAGATGCCACAACAGGGGATTTGGACAACAGCCCCAGCAGCCCCCAGCCAAAAGCAAGCATCACCGCCAGCCACAGATGTGAGCCGTCTTAGACATGCATCTCAGTTAAGCCTTCGGGATTCCAGTCCAGCTGCTATCTGCCGATAACAATACGGAGACCACAAGTAAGAAATACCCGGCTCAGCCCAGTCAACCCATAGAACCATGAGAGAGAATAATAATAAACTGTGGTCTGAAGCCACTAAGTTCTAGGATGATCTGTTATATAACAACATATGACCAGAACACCTCTCCTCTTCAATGATGGAGAAACACTGCTAAAATCATTCCCATTAGGAAGGAGGGAGGGAGAGGGACAGTAAGACAGAGTAGGGAGGGTTACAATTTTAAATTTACTCAGTATGGGACATGAGTTTAAATGGTAAGGCTGGAGAAATGACTGTAGTCTAGGGAAGAAACCTCAAGTCACAAAAACTTGGTTAAATAAATACACGGTTCCAACTATATCTATATAAAAGCCTATAAACATACACATCTACAACAGACATACTTACTGCATGCCCCAATGCAACATCTGAAAATAATATTCCCCATTACTATTGTTTTCTGACCAGCGAAGCATAGGCTGCACTAATGGGAGAAAACGCAAAGGCATCGATGTGGGAATCCTCTGGGTTGTTCCTACCACACTGGTTTAGAATGAAGCATACAAAAGCAAACATTTATATGGCTTAGGGATACATTCAAATGTAAAAAAAAAAAAGTTTAAAGATATGCATGGAAAAGGAGAACAGCAATTTCAGGATCGGGTTAGCTCTTGGGAGGTGAGCTGGGGAAGCTGCTGGGACAGGTACCTGAGGAGCTGCAGCTGCACTGGTCAAGTCTGGTGTCCTACGTGAAGTGGTGTGCACAGGAGTGTCTGCACCTTCGTGTTTTTCAAATTATAAAGGTTAAGTGGAACTAAATGTGATGCAAAATAACATGCATCGTAAAAACTTGCCTTCAAAATGGTATCTGACACATGCTGTACAAACAGGCACAAAAATATCATGCACACAGGGAACACCATTATAATGAAATACAGGCGTCAACAACAGAGGCAAACTTACTTGCCGGGGACAGCAGTTAACATTACTCCTCGTGCCATGTTCTTCCTGATGGTGATACTCTCACCGATCCCTTTCAGCACCAGTGACAAGAGCACATCAGTTACTTTTCCCACTTAAAATGAATACAATCTCCCATAAGCACTAGATACGTTTACGTATGTACACACACACAAATGTGTGTGCATGTGTGTGCATCTCAAAGGAAAAACACAGTGGCCTGTTATAAAGGACTATTGTTCAAAAAGCATGTTCATTTATCTTTCCGAAAGTTATTACAAAATGTTATTATTTTTCATTGGTATGCAAATAATTTTTAGTAATATGAGCTTTATAAGACACAGGTTTATACTTTTTGGCATTTGTTTTCTGGTGAATGTTATTTCATTTCTTTTCGTTTCAACGTGATTTTGTGTGCCAAATAAATTGATCATCCTTTTTTTTAAAGATTTTATTGACTTAGTTATCTTTAGAGAGAGGGGACAGGACGGAGAAAGAGAGGGAGAGAAACATCTTTGTGTGGTTGCCTCTCGTGCGCCCCCCATTGGGGGCCCGGCCTGCAACCCAGGCGTGTGCCCTGGCTGGGAATCGAAACTGCAGCCCTTTGGTTTGCAGGCGAGCACTCGATCCACTGAGCCACACCAGCCAGGGCTGGTCATCATTTTTATGTCTTCCTCGAAATAAGTCATGGCATCATTTATGTTTCTCTGATGATCTCAAGATCAGAAGATCACAAACTGAAGATGACAGTCCCCTTGGGATTTCAACCTGCTATTCTACTAGATGCGCAGAACACAGTCAATACACACTTATTTTACTGAATTAGGGACTGCAGCCTACAGCCCACGTGGCACTCCATGTTATTTTTTTCTTAAAGTAACAGCAACACAGTAATAACAATGTACTCAGAGACAATGTGAGTTTTCGAAGTCACTGGGAACCTAAGTGGAAATGGGTAGTGGTGACAGGCCCTCTCTCCTCTGCCGCATTTACTGAGAGCCTCTGCCGTCACTGACAGTGGTTGCCAGTCATGTCTCTCTACGGGGGCTGAGCTCCAGACCCAGGAAGGGGAAGGATGGAAGCAAACCGAAGGTATGTATATTTTGTGCAGAGACACCTGAGGGGCCAGGTCTGTGTCAAAACTTCTGCAGCTTCTAGCCTAATTTAGAAAACAAAACAATCTTATGATAAAAAACACACATCACAAGAACCTTTCAGCCTTAAGAGTTTGTAAGCTCCAGTTTCAGCATTTAGTTTCATTTTGAAGCATGCTGAATGTATCACTACTAGTAAGTGTGAATGTATACACTGAAGTCAAGTTTTTCACAGTGCTCTAAATTAAAACTAAATATGCAAAAGATGAATTTAAAAGTAGATTCACCCTTTTCTGTATCAATAAAAGTATTTTTAATCACTTCAGTTATATAATTATCAAAAATAAATGAATGGCATTAATTTTACTCCTTTTCCTCCAAAATCTTCCTCCAAATTTACTATCATTTTTGTTGTTTGTGTATAAAACTATATAATAAAACATTATATTATTATACTGTTAGTTGAGATAAGTGCTATAAAGGTTATCAGACGAAGACCTCCCTGCCTATTTTCCGTTTTTGCAGAAAACAGATTATAAAACAGAAAAGGCCTTCTTCAAAGAAATGAGCAGCTTTGATTACAAGTGCAAAAGTCAGCCAAGTGTACTAATTCTCAGTAATAATGAAGCAGGGTGACCTCCCCAGGGACTTAAAAGCCAACGCCTGGAAATGCTTGGGTGAACTAAGAAGGGGCGCTGCTCATGTGACACAACTCTTCAAACCCTTTGTATTCCCCGCTGGATGGACTGGATAGATGGACTGGGCTGGACGGACTGGGCTGCCGACTCACAAGGACTTTCTGGTGTGTGACTGGCTCAGACGGTCAGGAAAACTCTGCCCGCGCCAGCAAAGAGAGACGCTGCTGCTATTTAGAAAACCACAATGAAAGTGGACTCCCCCCGCCCCCCCAGACCTGTGGGCTTGGATTGTTTGCCACCTACAGGACTGCTTACCTGGAAAATAAACTCTTACTTCTGGAAGCCATGACTGAAAAGAAAAAATTGAAAGGCAAAAACGGAGACTTGAGACACTGAGGACCACTGTCTCCCAGCTTTTGAGAAGAAGGCTGGCAAACCTCATCTCACAGATATTTTAAGTAGCTGTAAAGCCCAAGTGGCTCCAAATTTAAGCCTGTGTTTAGATCAAGTTTGAAGAAGGGCCGTGCCTCCTTACAGTGACGAGGCACCCCTTCTGATGCCAGTCTGGGCTTTGTGTTTGAAACGGGCGACCACATAGGAGAAAACAAGACCACCTAGGCTAGGTAATACCTGCCACAACGGGTCTCCTTGGCACCCGGGCCCATGTGCAGACAAAATGCTTTCATTAAGAAGAAAATAAACCTCTAGATTATTGCCAAAATCTTGAGCAGTATCACATAATTAATTTCACATTTTAAATTCTTACCAAGATATATAATCATGCGTTTTCAGCAGGTTTAAAACCTGACTTTAAGAAAAAACAAACCCTCCTGACCTACTGAAATGCCCTGCTATCCTGGCCCCTTGGATCAGCCTGCAGGCAAGGCTGGATACAGCCTATGGATAGGCCGGTTTAAAGTTAGAAAATGTAGTAACTCAGGTGGAACTCATAGTTGTTTTAAATGAGGAACAGTTTCTGCAACTCCTAGTGTTCTTTTTTATTTTTATTGTGTGGGTGCCCTTTTTATTTAGGGCATTAAAGGCTGCCTCTTTCATCCTGAATGCTCCTAAAGTTACAGGACCAGGGGATCCTACCTGGCCGTCTATGACAGGTCAGTGATCAAACAGAGAGGCAGGCAGTGGCCCAGTTCCACCCATCTCTTCAGAATTACCAGGGCCAGGACTCCTTAGCTCCCACTATGTTCACGGAACCCCCATTCAATGCCAGACAGGACAATAGGCCCTTTCCGAACAAAGGTTTAATATTCCCAGGTATTTGCCCAGCTTCTAATCTCAACGATTCTCAAGAAAAGATTATTTTATAAATACTGTTGCCTGAATAGAGCAAGCTAATTAAAAAATAAAAGTGACCTCATTTTTCTTATAAAAAACGGAGGTTTAGATGAAAAATATACCAATATTGTATTGCCCTAGTGATCAAAGCCTGTTTATTTAACTGACCTTTTCTGGAAATAGCACCATTCTTTGTATGAGAGTTCAATTTACTGAGAGTGTTTGCATTCGCATGAACAAACCTGTACATAAGGTAAAACAAGACACGTTTTGCTGAGCTGAAGAACAAGATGCAGGTTGTTCATCCACATGGAGAAACCCTCATTCCAAGCGCTGCTGACAATGCAGAGCACACCCAGCCAGTTATTTCCCAGGGTCCTCCCCGCACAGGCTCTGGGAGGCTTGTAGAGCTGCCAGCACATCGGAGATAAAGCAAAGCAGAGAGCCATGGCCGCTGACTTCAAACTACTCGTTGTAGTGCCTGACCCAGCAGAGGATGCCATGAGGAAACAATGGACTCAAGATTAACTTTAGAAAAGGTTAGCAAAGATTTTTCAAAGGCCAAACATTTCTGCCCCAAATGACTTCTATTGCAGCACCAACCTCAGGCAATGACAAATTCAACAGGCATGGTTAACAGGCAAGAAGATCAGACCCATTTACCCTTCCACCTCAGGGATGGCTCGCTGGGAAAAGGCGAGGTGCCCTAGTAGACTCGCCTTGTACAGGATCTGCGGTTGAACAGAAGCCTTAGCCTGCACTTGCTCACCATGGCGGCGATACGTGCGAGAAGCAAATCTTTCAATGTAGAGATCTGCAAAAGGTACTTACGCAGCCTCCGGCAAGAATTTCTGCTGCAAGTGGGACCGAGCCATCTTTGTGCATAAATTTATCCCTCACAAAATCATTCACCTTGAAGAAAAATATTTATAGAAGCTGATGAAAAATATAAAGTCAGTCATTAAACACATATAAGTATACATTGGTAAATATGTTATTTCTTCTGTCACTTTACTAAAGTAATCATAAACTAAATAAATTAAGGATCTTAGAAGTGCTCTTACTGGCATAGATGTAGTTTATAAAGGAAAAATATACGAGGAGGGACCCCCAAAAACCTAGCATTATCTTCTGGAAGGCAGGCCCCTTGTAGTACAGGCTTCCCCTGCTAGGGGAGTGTTCTAGGAACCCATTTGTATCAGCATACTAGCTGGCGTCGTTGTGAGAAGCTGCATTTAGCTTGAGTGAATATTTTAAGACTCAACATGTTTGTCCATCTCATGATGGGTGATTTATGAGCATACCTGCCCACACCACACTGAGTGTTCAGCAGTTTTTGACCAAAAATGGCATGACCCCTTGCCCCACCCTCCCTATTCACCCAATTTTGCCTTGAGCGACTTCTTTTTGTTTTCCTAGATGAAAAAGTCATCAAAGGGAAAAGTTTTACCAATGTGGAAGAGGTGAAACAAAAAAATGGCAGAAGCACTAAAAGGCATCAAAATCAACAAGTTCAAAACTGTTTTGAGCAGTGGGAAAAAAGTCTCAATAGGTGTGTTGCATCAAGTGGAGAGTACTTTGAAGATGACTGAAGTTTAAACATATAAAAATAAATACACAATTTTTAATAAGTAAATTCTGGTTTTGGGGGTCCCCCATTGTATATGTATCTATGTGTGTGTGTTTGTGTATTCCTGATATTTCAGGGATAAAACAATTAAAATATTGCCCTGACTAGTGTGGTTCAGTGGTTTGTGCACCATCCTGTGAACTGAAAGGTCCCTGGTTCAATTCCCAGTCACAGCACATGCCTGGGTTGTGGGCCAAGTCCTTGGATGGGGATGTGAGAGGCAGCTGATTGATGTTTCTCTCTCACATCGATGTTTCTCTCCCCTTCTCCCTCCCTCCCCTTCTCTCTAAAAATAAATAAAATCTTTTAAAAAGTTAAAATATTGATGACTTACAAGCCTGTAATTCAAGTATGTTCTGTAATTATAATAACAAAAGAGAGATATATTGACAATTGAGACAAAATGAAAACACACTTTATAACTTAAAAATTGCTCTATAGGGTTTGATGAGAAATTACTTTCCAGTCAGAATTCTGGAAATACAAGATTTAATCTAAAATAGCACTCATCACCGAGACAAATTCGGCTGAGCAGATTTTTCAACTTGGTCAAAGTTCAGCTCTTAAAAACTTCCTCAAGGATTCTCAAAGAATGTTAGTAGCATTAATTAATTAATTAAGTATAATAGTCTCAAAATAGTATTCATTATAAGCAATTTTAAGGATCAATCATATGTTTTTAGAAGATAAAAGCCAGAAAAGATTAACTGCACCACAGCCATATAATAAGAAGGTAAAAGAAGAATTTCAAGTACAAAGGCTACACAGCCCAATCTACAAGTGGAGCTTAACTTTCTGGGCCTCAAGTCCTTGGTGACATAAGTGCAGCATCTACCTGTTCCACAAACACTCACTGAGTATCCACCATCTGCCAGACGCTGGAGAAACCATCTCATGAAGGGTCGGCTTCAACACTTGCTCAGGCCCCTCAACATGTGGCTTTAGCAAATGCTTATTCTATATGCCCTAACCCTAAATTCTGTAAACAGCAGGTGCAATTGAATGAGTACATGCTCTAGGGTCAGAAAAATCTGACTCTGAATTCTAGCTTTCCCACTCATAAATAATGTCAACACAGGCAAACACTTAAACCCTGCGGGTCTCACTTTCCTTGTCTGTAAACTGCGGGTCATGCTTTACTTGAGATTAAAACAATAATAGGTGATACATGTAAAGTACCAACACGGTACTTTGTTGGAGGGGATGTAGCGGCTGCTGCCGCCAGTACTACAACGGTGAGGATGACGACAATGGTGACAATGGTGACAACCACCAAAAGCCTTTGTTCAAACATACCATCACGTTCTTGGATATACAGTGTGGAATTCGGAGAGTGAAAAGCTGTGTGTGGTGGGTGCTGTACGTTCAAATCTGCAGCTCTGAGGAAACACAAACCTGCCGTTTCGCACACGAGTATCTACTAGAGTCCTGAGTGTGTGCAGATACCATCAAAAAGAAGCATCGACACGAAAGACTTACTGTAAGTTTTATGGCCTTCTCTGGGGCGACTCCCAGTAACTGTGGCAACAGACCTAAAAAACAACAGAGAGTGGAAGTATATTAAATAAATTAGTAATAACTAAACAAATTAACAGCTCTAAAGAAGGATCACCATGCAGAAAGTGCGGCAATCTTTGTGGCGATTTTCTGCTATTACCTTTCATGAGAATACACAAAATGGACAGCTGAAGTACTAATGTTGAACACCCACACCAGGCCCAAGCAAATCCCCTCTCACGTTCTGAATCGTTTGCACATTGGGCGGATCAATAGCATTAATGATCTGGGAAATCTCATTCCACAGCAAGTCTGCTCTTTTCCCTCCTGCCTCTTCAATGAGTGAGCTTCGGTGACTACATTATATTTTTCTAACACCCTCCTCACCCCTCTCCATCCCTAAATGCCCACAGTTCAACCACTCACTTGCTCGGCAACCATGACGCAGTGACAAGCACAGGACAAACAATGAATGTTCTTGCTCTGACAGGCCTCAGACAGAAGGAGGGAGAGGCCTTTCTGAAGGAGCAACCACTGGGGGAAACTGCATTCCAGGGAGGGGAACACACAGGGCAAAGAGAGCAGAGTAGGGACAAGCTGGGGGTGCTCACGATGAGGGTGGACAGCAGTGTGCCCCATTGCAGGAGGCTGGTCTGCAAGGGCCCAGGCGCTGCAGCCACAGGGCAGGCCAGGGTCCTGAGCTTCCTATGTCTGAA
This sequence comes from Desmodus rotundus, assembly GCF_022682495.2. NCBI lineage: Eukaryota > Metazoa > Chordata > Mammalia > Chiroptera > Phyllostomidae > Desmodus > Desmodus rotundus. The sequence continues at coordinate 28,264,151 of NC_071392.1, read as the reverse complement.
GGTAGATGAGAATTGCAGGGTTTTGACCAGAAGGAGAGTGATGTGCTAATTCACAGTTTTAAAAGGCCCTCCTGCTGCTGTGCAGAAAGCAAACAGGACACACTGGTGTTCCGTGTGTGGGCGGGAGGGGCTCAGGGGAGGGGACTGTGACACAAGAAAAACTAGGTTTGACTGCAGTGGCTCAGTTTTCAGCACAGGCCCCTGGGTAGGAGGAGGAAACCTCTGCAGGGTCACAGGTTGGGGCTGAAAAGCGAAGGGCTCCGTTTTAGACATGTTGGCCTGAGTGGGAATCGAGTAAGAATCAGAGTGCAAGGGGGAGGTGTGGCCTTGGACAGGAAAGGGCCCCTTGTAGGAGAGGCAGCTGTAACAGTAGTGGACCTAATATTTACACTAAAAAAATGTTTTCATTTGTCCTAAGAAAATAAAATCAAAGTCAGATGCTTTTTCTTAAAAACTCATGGGAAGCTAACCTGGAGAATCAGAATATATTATTCCCCATGTCATAATGGGGTCCTTGAGAGGGGCTTCACAGTGTTGTCCTTCCTTAGTACAACGTTCTAATTCTCGACACAAGAAGGTCCACTTGCAACCTCTCCTGAGAAACCAGCCATGCCCACGCTACCTTCCTGGCAGCAGCCTGTGGCCAAAAGTCACTAGACCAAGAGCTGTATGCATCAGCCTGTGGATGTGTTTCACTGAGTAATGTTAAGATTTCAAACATAACGTGAGCTTTTTGTAAAGACAGATAGATGTAACACCCCGAGCTTCTTTCTCACATCACAGCGCTCTGCTCCCATTGGGTAAGGCTCTGCCCTTTCATGCAGGACCCAAGCATCCATTCGCCAAGGTCCCCACCACACCCCAATGCCAACAAGACAATGAAGACGAGTGCCAGCTGTCTTCATCATTTTCCTTGCTCTGTCAATACTGTTTCTCTTTGCTTGTGGCTCTTCAACAAGGGTGAATCTAGATGGACCAAGGGAGCTTCATGTTTAAAAAAAAATTAGAGAAAGCTCATTCACTGTGGATGATGTGAATGATGATGAGCATTCTGATACAAATGAAAGTTTTCTTTAAAAAAAAAACAGCTAACGCATCATTTATTATGTGTCAGCACCATTTTAAGTTTGACTAACTCATTTAATTCTCATAACCACCCTACAGAAAGGAGATTGGGGCTCACAGAGATTAAGTAATTTGGTCTAAGTTCTCCAGCTGGTAAACGGTGAGACTGGGATTCAAACCTAAGCCCCTCCAATCAAGAGTCTATGCTTATAGACAACACTCACCTCTGGCCTATGTCTAGTCTGCCTCTCACACCCAGACTCACCTGTTCACTTACATAACCTGTCTGGACCCCATGAACATTTGAGTTTGCCATGTCTCCCTAGGCAGCCGTATTCTGAGCCTGCTCCATCCCCAGCGCCACAGCTGACTGAGCAAGGGGAAGACACCTAATGGACATGCAGCCGATGATCTTGGCAACCTGGGCCCTGGGGCCTGGTTCCGAAAGTGCAGCTAGCCAGTCAAGAGTGTGAAGGAGTACTCAGAGGTGATCAGCCAGTCAGCATGGAGACACAGACTGAGAGGACACCATGTGGAGTGGGGAAAGCAGTCAAGGGAAGCCACGTCTGTAGTAATGCCACAAGGAAGGAGCAACCAAGAATACAAAAAGGAAATCGGTTGGCAGAGAGAAGAGAGTATAGAATAAATGGAGACACAGAGGGAGAACACACAGCCCATGAAATGTAAGCAGGTGGGGAAGCCAGCCTGGACCATCTTCCGGTCCCACTGAGGCCAGGTTCCAGGGAAACTCCTGCCCTGGCATCCCAACAAGACCTCTGCCTTCTTTCTCCCAAGTATGACCCCTACCGAAAGTTCCCCCATGCTCTGGCTAGCCTGAGTAGGCCTGTGCTCTTTATAAACTAAGTGAAGCAAAGCAGCACAGGAAACGTGAGCAGGAAAGCACCCGGGCAAAGCCAGTGCTCTTATTCACAGTAAGCACTCTCTCCTCCCAAACTTCACTCACTCACTATTATTTCACTTCTACGATATAATATGAGATAATATGATATCTATAACATGATAAGAAAGGCTTTATTAATACTTTATGAAAGCACACATTAATTTCTACCAGAAAAATGCAGGAATAAGCTGTTAAAACTACATCTTAACATTTACAATTGCCATTTTGCTCTCTGCATTCAGGTCAAGTGCCAAAATGTTTAGTTAAATATTTACTTGCTAGATGTATTTTTCTCATCATTAAATTGTAGACCAAAACCATGGATGGGTTGAAAGCACTGTGATTTAAATGATGATCTCTTGTCTCTGTAACTACGCTGTGACAGTCTTTTTCAAGGACTAATAAAAACCAGCCCACAGAGCCAAATGACTCCAGTGTTAGACACAATCACTTCAGCCAGCCTTTCACGCTACTGAGATTTGTCTTTCTCGCTATAAATTTAATGCACTGTGAACAGCAAAAACAAAACAAAACAAAAAGGAAAACCATGTATTTAAGACTAAACACAGGGCAGCAAATATTTATTTGTTCGGCAAACATGTACCAAATGCCTTCTGTGTGCTTGGTAGCATGCAGTGAGCATGCAAGATGTGGGCCGTCCCCTGGGGAAATTCTCAGTTTAGAAGAAAAGGGCAGCCTGGGTGTCTGTGTGCGCCAGAAAGGGGACAAACTGCCTGAAAACAGAGTGGTAAGGACCACAGCCCGGGGACATCAAAGTACTATGGGAGCACGAGAGAGAGAACCACTTGTTTGCCTGCAGGAGGGAGAAAAGCATTAGAAAGGAGGTACTTGACCTGGATTTTTAAGGATAAGGTGAGATTCAGTGGGGAAAGGAGACATGGCTAGATGGGAGGGCAAGGTGGTCCATGCAGAGGGAACAGTATGTGCAAAATCTCTAGATCATGGCACATCCGGGGCCGAGGCAAGATCACTGGAAGCTACAGTTGGATCGCAGACCCTGGAATAAGTAACAGCGGCAGGGATAACGACGACAGGCACTACTTAGGGGCACTGATTACAGCCCAGGCACTACTCTGTGTGCTTTATGGGAATCAACACAGTTAATCCGCACAAGTCAATACCAGTAACTCATGTCGTGTTACTGTTGCCCCACTGACAGATGAAGAAACAGAGACAGACCCCTAATGTCACTCAACTGTCAGATGGGGGGATGGAGTTTAACCCAGGAGGTCTGCCTATAGGGGGGCTCCTGCCTAGTACACTGTACTTCTTCTCTCCCAGGCCACACTAAGGAGCTTGAACCAAATTCTTTTAAAGTGAAAAGCAAATTTCAAACAATAAAAAGTCTGAAGAACTTTTGAGTTTGAAAAAGTTTGAGTTACTAGAGGCAGGTGATGGCAAGGGCAGAGATGGATCCCTGGCAAGGGGAGTAATTAGGAGGTTGAAGTAACATGATCAGAGGCCCCCAAGTTTCACCATATTAACTGAATAAGTTCAACTCAGTAAGAATAAAACCAGAGCACAAATCCATCCCTGACACCTGGGCCAGATGATGGCACTCTGGCAGTTACTGGGTAGGTACTGTTGTTGTGGTGAGTCCCCTGGCTCAGTAGAGAAACGGAGGTGGCTAAAGATGACAGTCTGAGCACCCCTGAAGATGTGGGCCTTGACACCCTTCCTCCTGGGTCAATACCCTTCGGGATGCGCCAAGATTTGCAGGCCAGTGAATTGCAATAGCCCTCCTGGGTCCTTGACTTCGGGGGAGGAGGGGTCACGTGGCTCGGTAATGCCTAAAACAGCCCGCCTCATTCGGGCACTTCAGCACGATTCCACTGAGGTCGAAAGCACATATATGTTTGACATCTGGGTAACTCAGCAGAAAGAGTAGGCTTCTAACATAAGATGTTTCTGTTGGGTTCTGGAAATTCATTTTAACCATTAGAAACAGAATGGATGTGTGTGTTGTTTCTAACTTGTCAAAACAGCAGTCTATTTTCCAACTGCCTCAAATGAAATTTATTAGTGTGGTTAGTTTTCTAATCTTCTCATTTTAGCTCAGCTCCATCAGCACATATGGCAATGCTTCTTTGGCAAACTTCACCAGAAGGCTGCTAATGCGAGAAAAGATTTACAGGGTACAATATTAATACAGTATTTTGTCTTCGAATTTCGTAGGGGCGAGGTATAAATCACACTGTCCCCTCTGATTCTAGTTCCTTGTGCAACCCAGGGAGAACTGAGTTAGAGGTGTGGGGACTAAGCCCCCATCAGGAGCCTGCAACTGGGCTTATGTAGCACCTCAAAAGGAGCAGTGTGCTTGATTAGAGGGCTACTATGCCATTATTTACTTAAAACCTTTTAAGAAAAACATTCTAGAATCTCAGGGTTGAGAGATACTATGAAAGAAACTCATTAACAAAGCCGGCCTAATTAAAACAATTTATTTCCAATGGTTTGCAGCAAAGGGAACAGCTTGGAGCACGGGCTCTGGAGGAGGCCAGACCTGCGCTGCCCCTCAGGCTGCAGCTCTTTCATGCTCAGTGATCTTGGGGATGCTGAGCTCTAGGGTGCTCACTGGTAAACCAAGGATGCTAATTATGACTTGATGGCTTATTGTGATAATTATATGAGTAAATGTATATAAAGAGTTAGAAAATGTTCACAACCTAAATTATGTATTAAACAATGCGATGGTTCTCTCTGCCTATGTGTTTAAGGTATGTCCTTGATTCTCTTCCTGCCTACAAGAGGCAACGCAGCCTGAGTCGTGCTCCCAGTCCAGAATCGGGTAAGGAGCACAGATGGTCTCCAACTTACGACTACAACTTGACCGTGCTCTGGGGTCCACACGCATTCAGAAGAAATCGGCTAGGCTAAGCTTGACGTTTGGCAGGTCAGGTGTATTAAATCCACTTTTGACTTATAATATTTTCTTATGATGGGTCGATCATAATGTAATCCCGCCGAAAACCAAGGGGCATCTGTCCCCAGGCAGTAAGGGCACCTCTGGCCTGATAGTGTCTAGTGGTCCTGCCTCCTTTAGGCAAAGATAAGGAAGTAGCACTGACAGAACAACATACCTTCTGCTATGTTTTTAAGCTAAAATAGAATGTTTTCGTTAAGAATGTAAACATTTCTCAGCCTCTGATGCTAAGCAACTTTTTACAATGTAATTTCTACTGAAATGCAGAAGAGCCAGGCGATTAGGAGCACAGAGCCTGGCGCCCGGCTGCCGGGTTTGAGTTCTGACTCTGTTATTCATTGGCTGTGCAACTGTGGGCGAGTTCTCGATCTCTTTGTACCTTAATTTCCACGTCTGTAAAACGGGGACAAATGCAGAACCACCTTCACAGGGTAGCTTTAACGATGAAACGATTCCTCAGAACAGTGCTAAGGACGGAATAACTACCACACAGTGGGGTTTTTTTGTTGTTATTTTTATCTTCATCACCATCGCCATCATCATCACTCTCCTCCTCTTCCTTCATGGAAACTGGTTAAGCAGCTTATCCCAAGTCGCTAACTATTTGGTGCCCAGGCAGTGGCACTCAGAGTTGAAATCAGGTCCAATTCTACACTCAAACCAGGGTTCTATGCCCCCTAACGCCTAACACTCAGCTTTTCCCTGTTCACCCTAGTGGAATTACTGCCCCTACTTCCCTTCTGCCTACAAAGGCATTTCTTCCAGCCCAGACTGTTCCAAAACTTCCCTGTGGGCTGACTCGCACTGGGCTGCCAGTCAGCGTGCACTCACTGGCCCTTTCACACAACAAAAGGACAGTGGCTAAGTGTGGGCATCCACATCATGCCCCCATCTCTCTCCCAAGGTCCTCAGTATCAGGCTCTTTAACACTCTGAAGGCACCGGATGGCAAAGCCAAGCTGCAGGTTATGACCTGGTGAACCGGTGAGAGTCAGGGAACCCACTGGGCAGGAGACTCAGGGAATCGGCAGGTGAGGAGCCAGGTTGATGGTCCAATGTACCACAGCGTAGCAGGTATCCCAAAGGACTATGCTGAACGAGACAGGCAGGAGCAGAGATCCTGAGGGGCCACAACAGGGAAAACTCCCAAACTAGGGTGGCATTTCAGTCTCAGGTCAGACCAAAACAAGTTCAGGAGTGGCCAGCCCAGCTCAGAGAAAGGTAGCTTAGAGCACGTGAAATGAGGGAGAAGGCATTCAGGGCAGAGGGGCAGCAGAGGTGCGTAAGGGAAGTTAAAGCGTAAGGTACCCCGATTCCTGCAGCTAAAGCCACAGGCAGCACTTTTTGTGTTATCTCGTTTCAGCCCAGAGGCAGCCACTCTGATGTGAAATTCTTACCCTCCTGACCTCACTGTTGAGGCCACTACACTTGCCCATGTCTTCCCAGAGAGCCCTCCTCGCTTTCAACATCAGATTAACCTTCATTCTGGAGCTATCAGCACTCTGCGTGCCCTGCCTCACAGCTTTTATTCCTGCTCCTGTTTCCGTGGCCTTCTCTCTTCACTTGCTGGAGCATTCTCTCCTCCCTCCTCCCTCCCCCTCCTCCCGTCTGTCTGTCTGCTTGGACTCATATTGCCCCTAGGCAGGAGGGGTTTCCACTCTCCCCACTACACTATCCCCTTTCACAGCCCTCGCTGCAATCCAGTTTCCATCCCAAGGTGACTACACTGGAGCTGGGGAATGGGGGGTAAGGGGGTGGGTGGGGGCGGGGGAGGAGACACAATGGCAGATATTAAGATTTAAATGCTTGTTTATCTGGGTTACATGTTTTGCTCAAAATGGTCCAGAGCCTTCTGTGGTCTTACTCAGCTGTGGTGCAGGATGCCTTTGGGACCCCCAGTGTTACAGCGCGGTCACGGTCCACAATCTGAGGTCCTCAGTCTCCTTCTCCACCTGAGGGTGGGGGCGGGGGGGCGGTTCTAGAAGTGCAGGTCACAGGAAGAAGGATGCACCCTCTCCACCTGCTTCTCACTCTGGTCTAAGGCAAGTTCGGAGTGCTGGTTATCTTTTCTTCTATCTAAGCTATTTCCTTGATGCTGAATTTTAATGTTTCCCTGGTTTGGGCCTCAGCAGCAGTAGTAGCTGGTTATAAATGATCATTCCTGAGGCCGGGAATGAATTTGTTCATTAATCTTCTCTTTTCCAGGCTACATCTAGTTCCATCTTCTTGTCACCTTTCCCATTTTCTAAGCTCACCACTGTCCTCATCTAGCCCTCTGAAGCCTCAGACACACTCCAATCCACCCTAATTTGGGTCCGTGTTACTTTATCCTCCCATTTAAATGCCCTGTGCTCAGCTCTGTAGGCTCACTGTAGATTTCTGGAGATTTGACCACCCAGCTCATGGACCGTCTGAGTCGTCTGTTCACTTCTGTTTGGTCTCCAATGACCAAATATCTACCTTTTGATCTTTTCACACCTTAATACCCTCAAAGAAAATGTGCAGAAATTGGCCAAGAAGACAAAACTCAAACCAACCCACTCTGTACTCATTAGAAGCTTTGGGGGACATGCATGAAACCCGTAACTCAGTAAAGTTCACAGATTCACTGTGGTTTGTTCCAAGATGCACGGGTTCTTAAGTTATGCAAAACAGAGTTGTAGAAACACCAATCTTTTTATTTTGGTGCTAGAATTTTTAAATTTATTTTTATCCACAAGAATTATGCAAGAAGGAATCTCATTGTATAGCATATAATTTAAATATTCCCTTCCGTAGAACCATTAACCACAAGAAGAGACTTGGGAGAAAACAGCTGTCTGACAAAACTTCCTTCTAGAATGCACACATATCAATAACTTCCTGAGATATCACCACAATATCCTCTAGATGTCACCTTGAGAACATTCCAGGACGGAAGATGACGCTTTTACACCACAGACGACCCAAAGCAGACGCATTTCAAACTTGCCCGCCTGGATCAATGAGCTTATTAAGAAGACATTTTTTCTTTTTGCCAATTATCTCAAAGATAAAGTAATGCTCCATATTAAGTTTAGTTCATAAAATGCTCTAATCTCGTCTCCCTCGAACAGAAACAAAACTCAAAACCTTCCTTTAAAAAGTATTTCTCGTGGATCCTGATTCCTCTTGAATTTAACTTTCTCCCCAAGGTCCCCCCCAAAACATTTTCCAATTTCTAAGGCTACTCATCTCATTACCTGAAGCACCTAAGGGAGTAGAGTGAAGCAAAGCTTAAAGGCAGAAACAGTTATCCCTGGAACGTTAAGAGCATTTAATTACGGATGATTACCCAATCAATTGTTTCTCTTTACTATGCCAAGTTAGAGCAGGCCAATAACTGACTCATTTGGTCATGCGATTCATTCAAACCAAATGAGCTGTCAGGTAATTCATTAAGGATTTTAAACACCTGAGTGCATTAAATCAATCTGAAGACTGGGGAGGAAACAGAGAAAGACTTTTACAAGTGACTTGAGAGAGCTCTGGATTATCTCGGGTGTTATTTCCCTTCATGCAGACAGATTTAGCCTGGGGGCCTGATTTTCCAAAGTTATAGAAAAACCTAGGAAAATCAATCACTTCCAGAAGTCTTTATTAGAGAGAAGGTTTGCAGATTCAGTCCCAGAGGATTTCTAAGAGGATCTTTTCTAACAACCAAAATTTAGCCCCCCTAAATGAGAGACTTCCAGAGATCAAGAAACACAGAGATATGAAAAATAAGACCTAACTAACCCATGATACTAAAATTACATGTGGCACTCTGAGGCCTAGGACTTGATGTCCATGGCAGACAACTGCTAACTGTCCCATGCTGTGTGATCAGTCTCCTCTGGACTAAGGGGCAGTGATTCCAACACGCTCCCTAATTATGACTGGGTGACTTCCAGGACTGTGTGCAGACAGATGCTGGCCACTGGCAGAGAAAGGGGAGAGAAAAAAACACGTGTGGTGAGTGCTAGCAGAGTTCTTTAAAAATAACCTTCACTCTCGCGGTTCCACAAAAACTTGCTTCTAAATACAGAAACAGCTTCCCTTTAGAGACCTGTATTCTTTTTAGAAGAAGAAAAGACAGGAGAGAGATGCTTATTAACCTTATACTAAGAACACAGGCCGCAGTGACCTTCTTTCAAGGCCAACTGCCAACTTTCCCCCAAATATACCTAAAGATAATGTTAAAATAGGGACAGGACCTTACTTACGCAACATTCCCAAATTACACTATTCAGGAAATATTAGCGATTATATATGTGTTGATGCAGAAAATTACATGTTAAGCAAAATTCCAGAGTAGGAAAAAACATGCTCAATATTTCGAAACATGTTTATTAATTAGAGACGTAGTCTGACACCTTCTCAAATATTGCTAGGTGAAGCGTTAACAGCAGCGATTTTAAATTCATAAAATTGAAACTTAACAGTTTTCCCCAGGAATAATAACATTTTTAAACAATAAAATTACATTTAATGAGAAATTTGTAGTCAAAGAATCACATGTAGGGAGTTTCATATCTTGACTTTATACATTAATGTTAGAATACTGATTCTCAGAAATACTTCAGGCTTTTTTTGTTTCTATCATAAGTTTCTGCTACCAATGATGGTTTCCCATTTTCATCAAATCTTACTCTTGCCTGATGATAAGCATTTACACGTAGTTATATATAGTTATTAATTAATGATTATGTGCAAGGCACTAAAGGGAACTGGTCTCCAACAGATCAAGAATAGGACTAAGCCATTTCTGAAGCAAGATTGTAAATCATTGTTTCAAACTGGAACTGTCAATCACCACTTCGCCTTCAAGATCCAAATCACAGGACAGAGCTAAACAAAGTTTTACAGTAAATCTTTTGTTTTAAAGTCATCTCCTAGAAAAAAAATAAGAAATCAGGGAGAAATGAACATATGTGACTTCCAGAACTAATCTTTTTACATTCACACCCTACTTATCATGCCCTGACAGAGAGCCCCTTGGGGCTCTGGCACCCGAAACAGAAACGGCTATCTCTAAACCTCTAAACCAGGGACGGGGGAGGCCCGCTGCCTCTTTGGTGTTCAGAGTGAGCGTCCACCCTTACCTACTAGGCCGCTCACTCCCCCACCCCTGAGGACTGGTGGCTCCTGTCTCACAGATGTAACAACTCCAACAGCTCGAGGTTTGTGGGATGGCCCCCATGTGCCAGTCCTCAGGTACGCTTTGGGCTGTTCTGTCCGTGAGGTCAAGAGGACAAGAGGTCAAGGAAAGAAATCCAGATGCAACCAGGAATGAAGACCTGCCAGGTGTGGTCAGAGACTTCATTCAGAAGAGACTCCAAGTTAAAAACAAACCAGGTCAACAGAAGGACAGGAAAGACTTGCAGCAGGACACAAATATTTCTCGCTTTTCTACGGATGCCCTTGACAGTCCATTGCCAAGGAAAGGCCATAAAAGTCACCTGTGAAGCAACCCCAAGGCTCAGACATCTGTTCGTCTTGAGGTGCAAGCTCTCCCTACAGAAAACAACGTAGGCGAACAGGTAAGGTGGTCGCCTTTGCTTGAATCACTGTGAAGCAGGAACTGTGACATTAAACTTGTACTACTTGGGAGACATTTCATTTGGCAGGTTTGTTGTCACCAGGAGGGAAAAGTATTTCAAATGGAAGGCAGTGACCCTGTAAGGGTCATCATCAATCACCTGGGGTCAAAGACCTTCCCAACTGTCAGAAGAGGCCCCGGGGGAGGGAAAGAGGGCAAAGAAGAGATCAAAAGGCCTTTGATGGTGGTTATCTACTGCACAATAGAACCTGCAAAATGGAACTTCTCGGGAGTTTGAAACCTCCCAGTTTCCAAGGTGAGAGATTTCAAGAAAGGCCTTTTTTCCCCCTTTTCTTTTCACTTGGGTGTTTAAGATGAAGACTGGAGTCAGCAGGTGGCGGAAGAGGCCTAGAGGCACAGGTTTACCTGGTTGCCAGCTCAAGGTCTGTCCTCCCCAGAGCACTAAATACTCTTTTTTTCCTCTAGAGCAAGCAGTGGTAGGGAAAGGAGGGAAGACCTCGCAGCTTTGCAGTTGTCAAATGGCAAAATGGCTCAGCTTGAACTGCCTTGTGATACTGTGGTTTAGCTGACGCAAAATCACTTGCTTTTCTCTTTGTAGACGGCATGCCTCTTTAGGCCAAGGCAATGGGAAAGCAGTCAGGGTCTGTGGGATTCCTTCTCCGAGTGATGACACATTCTCTGTGACTGTTCTCCTTGCTTAATGAATCTGAGATGATTAACGGAGCAGCTGGGTCCAGAAGGACTACCTGGCTAGAGTAGGAGCAGCTGGGTCCAGAAGGACTACCTGGCTAGAGTAGTGTGTGAGCCAGTTCCACGGGGTACAGAGTTAGAGGCAGGGAAGGGGGGGGCTGGAACTCAGAACGGCAGTACAGGAGGGCTGCACCGGACCCTTGGCTACCCGTCTGATGGACTTTTCTGTGGTGTGCCCCAGGAGACTCTTTAATCCCAGTAGGCCCTGTCCTGTCCCCAGGATGCCTTTCCCTATTAGCTGGTGAGTGGAGTTATTTCAAGGACACAAACAATACAAGCCTTTTAAAAACTCACTGAAGATGTTTATAAACATAATTGTTTTACGAAATAAAACACACTACAGAGCAACATAGATGGCTTTCGGATTATGGGCTGTTCTGATTAGCCATGCCCTACATGCCCCCAGCCTACCCCACTAGCGTGGGTAATTGAGAATCTGCTGTATTTCCATTTTAACACAGTCTCCCTGATACATTTCAGGCACTCGGATGGCAAGCCAAGCTGCTGACTATTATTTCTCCTTACGAGAATTTAGCCCATGGCACTAACCTCTATACAGTCCAAAGAAGCCTTCATAGCGCAGCACTTTCTTAAAACAGTCAAAGCTGTTTTTATACATAAGTTCTCCCACAAAAGAGCCAGTTGATCGCTGGTTCTGCATTCGAGTTTTGACAAGGTCGATAGGATACACGGCAGTGGCTCCCACAGCTGAAATCAAATAATACCAACATTTCAGAAGGAATTACGGCCAGTTAGAGGAACAGGGGAGGTGGTCCACGTCAAAAGAAAACTGATACAAGAAAAAAAAGTCCATTTTGCATGTGCACTTTTAAAACTGTACTATCTATACCCATAAGAGTTATGAATTTTCATTCGAACAAATGAAAGGGTAAAGGATGTCACAGTTTTAAAAAAGCACATTCCTATAGTCTAAGCTCATTATTAACCTGTCTTTAGAAAGCCTATCTGCAGATCAATAAGAGAAAAGAGCCATTTGTAAGTCACTGATCACATGCAGATATGGAAAAAAGAAGTTCTCTTTGCTCTTGTCCCATTTCATAGACGACAGAAGGTTTGCCTTTAATATTTCAACATGGAAAACCAGAGAAAAAAAAGGAGGAATAATAAAACTGACACATTTGCACTCATCCCTGGCTTACCTCCAGCAACAGAACCCAGTCCAAATCTGTAGGCCGACTCTGCAACTTGCAGGAGAATCGGTCGAGATGAATCGCCTGAAGCCTTCTTCTTTGCGTGCGTGGGAAATGGAGAGAGGACGGGGAAGACAGGAAACAGAAAAGCAGACAGAACAAAAATGAGCACATGCTATTTTTAAAAATTACCCATTGGTACCTAATTTATGACACAAAATGTCAAAGAGGAAGGTAGGGTTAGATTCAGTAAGTTTTGATTCATGAAAAGTTATTATTGCTGTACGTGTTTAAACATCATGTTTTGAAGGTAATGAAAGCCATTATGTACTAAAAACAATGTTAGGAATCTATTTTCAAATGTTCAAGTCTCATTAGTGATCAGGAGATACAAGTTTAAAAATATTAATGAGACGTCATTCTTCGTAAATCAGGGTGGGAGAGTGGGGTCTGTTCCTTGTTCGCTTGCTTTTTAATGGCAATGCTCCGTCTGGCAAGAGGTGACAGAAACACAGCTTCTCAGAACTGGTGTTTAATCCAGTGTGAGCTGAAGGGAAACTCGGTAATATTCACCCAACCCCTTAAAAGACACCTAACCTCTGACCTTGCAGTTCTACCTCTAGAAAGTTAGGCTAAAAAATAATTGTGTATGTAAACAAGGATCAAGCTGTAAGAATGTTGGAAAGCAGTACTATTTTATAAGAGCAAAACCTGTGAGATAACCTAAATGTCCAATAGCAGAGGACTGGTTAAATATAATGCTGTAGACTTAAAACAACATAGTGTATCATAAAAATGATGTAGTAAAATATCTAATATTAAAATATGTTCATAAGGTATTATAAATAAAGGTTAAAAAAGAATATGGTGACTAGACAGGTGTTCGTGATATAATTTTCTTTATATTTTTAAATATTTAAAGTATTTTATAATCTTTAAAAAATGTTTTTCTTAAAATTATTTGTGGATATGTATATGCACATAAAAATACTACTAACATTTTGGATACCTCACTACCTATTATTAGTGATATTAGAGATATTAAAGATCTTTACAGTGGTTACAACGAGGTGATTGTATTATTGTTACTTTCTCCTCTTATTTCGTCTATCATTTTAAAATTCATATTTCAGGCCAGTCAGTAGTCTGTATTCTCTGTCTACATAAATCCAAGAGCAATTTTATGTGTATGAGGTCTGTCCAGAAGGTATCCAGCCATGTACTATAAAAGAATAGAGACATTTATTGAAAAAGATACAAGAAACACAATGATGCCTCGGTCCCCTTCAAAGTAGGCACCTTGGGACCTCACACAGTTCTCCCAGTTGGCATCAGCTGCCCTGTCGTATTTTCCTGAATCTCACTGACAGCCTGAAATCTCTTCCCTTTCAAAGAAGATTTTAGTTTTAGGAAAAGTCAGAAGTCACAGGGTGCTAAATCTGGGCTGTAGGGGGGCTGAGTCCCCGGGTGATTTGATGTTTTGCCAAAAAACTTTGCACTAGACGTGATTCATGAGTGGAAGTGTTGTCGTGATGAAGCTTCCAATCACTAGCTGCCCGTAGCTGTGGCCCTCTGAATCATCCCAATAGTTTAAGTGGAAGAATGTTCCAGCTTAACGCCACATCTGATGTAGATTTGTTGCTGTACTCGCTCAGTCACCTTGTACGTGTTAGCCACACAGTACACGTGCTCACGCAATGGCATCTGCCACCCCCACTGGCTAATACAGTGAAGTCGTCACTGTTCACACGTGTGCACTCCAGTCCACTCTCCTTGGCTGCCAAGTTACATCGATGCCACGCAATCCGTTCTCATTATATTAACTGGATTATATTAGCTGGATTTTTTAAGGACAGACCTCATATACAGAGTTGTCAAATGAGGGTGGCATATATTTAGTGCTTCATAAATACTTGTTGAATGAGTAAAAACATTCAATAAAATTTGTATTTTTCAAAAGCCACAATAATTAAAATTGGTGAACAATGAAAATAATTACCAACCCCAGCCATCAACCCACTGAATTTTAGTTGCTGTCAATGTAACACAATTCTAATACAATGAGATAACTTGCAATCTCCTTCAAAGTCATTTCACGGAAAACAGCCTTCCATAGATATATGCACCTCTAAGAATGTGAAACATTCCTTCTGTAAACTGTACGGGGTGTTTCCAAGTCTATCCCTGTACAGATGGACATCAATAGTAACTTCATTTTGATGGATGTAGCCATAAGAAAGGTACCGCTTTATTTACATGGATAAAAAGCCACAATACGAATGAACAGACAGAACAAAACAAAAACAGACTCGTAGAAACAAAAAACAAACGGATGGTTGGCAGAAGGGAGAGGGGTGGAGGGATGGCTGAAAGCCGTGCAGGTGAGTGTAGTCACTAGCAGGGCGCGACTCTGCCCGGTGACGGAGGTTACCAGTCCGAGTGTGGGGAGCACACTGTAAGCTGTGTAAATGTCGAAGCACTATGTTGTACACCTGAAACCACTCTAATGGTGTATGTAAACTATACTTTAACTTGAAAAAAAAGCAAAAATATGCAATACTTAGGTTCTGATATCAAAATAACAAGGGAAAATACTCTGGAAACAATGCGGTGGGAGGAACCTACTGCTATCACTAATCTTCATTTTAAAGACAAAATAAATGAAACTCCAGATTTTAATCAAACTTTTCTGAAGCTAGAAACGCAGCATGCTCGTGCCCCGAGAAGAGATTCCTACCCCTGCACGCCTCTGTGCCTCTGCCCAGGGTGGGTGCTAGCACTGACCTACTGGGGGATGACCTCCACTGCTCAGGCCCATCAGTGCGGCCAGGCCCACTGAGGTTCACAGAGTAAAGAATATTCCAGGCAAGACCACTGTGAACTGCTCTAACCCTCGGAGCAGCAGCCAAGCTGTTCCCACTGCAAATTTCATCAGCCTCCTCTAACCCTTTCGTGACCAGCACCAACAAGCACCCCCCGCAAACTCAAAAGCTGCAGAGGGCCTGAGGGAAAACTTGTGGGATACCGCTGCCAACTGGAGAACAGGAGTAGAAAAAGAAAAAGAAAAACCGTCCCTGCTTTTTCTTAATCCTCAAATCTCTACAACTACGAGTAGCACAGAGACACTGGTAAGCAGTGTTTACAATTCAAAGGGAGGGGAGAGCAACGCTGCTTCCACCTCTGCACACAATTACACAGTTCTCTCTCCTGCACTCGGGGAAACCGGCTCCCTCTTTTAACAACAGCCAGCTGGTTTTCCAGGGGTGCCTAGTTAGGGTTTACTGAGCACACACCCACCACTTGCAGTAATATGCTGCACACAGAACTCGCCACTGCATTCGGGTGGGGAGGAGCTGAAAGGAGGGGGTCCTGGCTCGAGGCCTGCCAGTCTTAAAAATGTAGCCCGCATCAACCCATTGTGGTCAAACTGGCGTCTCTGCACAGACCCAGAGCTCCAAGCCAAAAACTGTTAGGTCTCACAGGATTCAGAGATGGCTTTGCCTTAAAGGATCTCTTTTTCTAAAACGACGCTCGTCTGTGAGTGGATTTATTTTACAAATACCATGTAAGCACAACCCACCCGTGAAGGCTTGGATTCTCTCACCCTGATCTATAGAAAGTCGAGCAAGAGTTAAATGAGGAGGTCCCCATGCCTTCAGTTCTGACTCCCAAACTGCAAGAGATTGGCTTCTGTCAACCATAAAATAAAATGTAGCATTCCTCAAATTGTTTCCACATAACTTACGAATCCTTTCACAGAGAAGAGAGGTCTACAAGCCTTCGAACTATGACTCCAGACTAAACAAAATTATCTCATTTCGATATTCAGAAACACGGAGGGCATGACAGTCGAACAACACGCTGATGGAGAACCTCTCTGCAGAGCGCAGACGGCTCTTCTCAACACCACGCCCGGCTCTTCTCAACACCACGCCCGGCTCTTCTCAACACCACGCCCGGCCGCGGGGCCAGTGACACCAAAGCAGGACTTCCGCCCCACGTCTCAGCCGAGATCTAGGGAAGAGGAAGGGGTCTTCTCCCTATTTTGGAGGGTTAGGTTTTCAAAGCAGTTAGAAAAACCACCTTATCTTTGGGTGGCGGGGAAAGAACAAAAATGTCCACTATCTGTTAATCAGAACATCCCTAAGTAATTTCTCCTTTGAGCCTTATGAAATTGTCTGGATTTGGGGTGCAAAATGGAAAAATGGAAGGTCGGACCAGAGTCAGAAAGACAGCTGCAAGTGAGAAGGGGTGAGAGGTGCCCTACTAAAGAACGCCAGAAAACAAGTGTGCTCTCTGCCCACCTGCCTCTGGGCCTCAGCCAAGTTGAAGGGCAGAGTTCCCTCTTCCAGCGGAGCAATTCGTTCAATGTCTGCTAAGGTCATCCGGCTGGGGGGGAAGAAAGCAAAAAAAAAACAAGCACAAGCTACAACAAAATACAAGTTGATTAAAATATACATTACAGAATTATAAAACATTCCCTTTTTTGTTTCCCATATTTCAGAGTTATCTTTACTTTGGTTTCTTTTTCTCCCAGTTTGCTGCCTTCCTCCTACCCCCACCTCCTAACCTCCTTTTATTAAGCTAATTAAAAGAAAAAAAAAAAAGGGTCAACTTACCCCCGGGGCTCATATAAATCTGCTAACTGAAACAAGATGTCAACTTCCATGGGTGTAACCTGACCAAATTTCTGAGCTGCCAGAACAAACTCCTCTGTATGGAAAAAGAGTTAAAAAGGGAAAGATTCAAGAAGGAATAGCCACTAAATGCAGCATTAACTCAAGGCACTGGAATGAGTGAACATCACAAAACTTTATCATCATCAGCCGTAGACTTCAAGTCAATCCAAATAGGGTAAGAACTTCAGCAGTCCTTTCATTCATTTGGAAAGAGTGTGCAGATGAGTTTCTCTAATGTTGACTTTAAAAGTCTGGTGCCATCTGAAGACTCAATAAATGACTCGCGATGTTATGCAAATGGCAGGTCGGGGAAAACTACTAAGCAGATATGAAACTGCATATGCAAGGGTTCCAGGAGGTTATGTTAACGAAGCTGTGGAATTCCTGAGGCAATTCTCTGTTTAAAAGAAAACCCCATTAAAATGCGGGTATCTTGTTCTGAGACTGTAGATCAATTTACATTGTCACCAGTGTAAGTTTATGGAATTCCGCATGTGCTTTTGAAGACTGCTGTAGAGGCTGCCAATTTAGCTCAGGCTCTAGCAAGATTTGAAAACATTTAAGAAACTTTACACTGTTCCCTCACTCAAAGACTGTCTTTGGTTTGTTTAAAACTTGCCAGAGATTGTTTTATTTGCTTTTATCTAATCAAAAGATGAAGAACACACATACGCCATAGGGTTAATATGTGTCAATGAAATAAAAAACACCTACAGTAAAACTTCTTGGTTGCCTTCTTCCCTCTAACAATGATACACCGAGAGGCTTGCAGGTAAGAATTCAGATTCACTCTCACTCACCCTTAGTCACCTCTACATCTTTCTTGTTGCCTGCCAGGGTGCTGTAGATCTTTCTAATGAGTTCCATGTTGTTAAGGAGCGAATTAAATCCATTAAAATAGGAGAAGCTGACTTGATGGGATGTGGTACCTCCAGCAGCCTCAAATAAGTTGAAAGTAAGAGAGGGGGGAATAAAAAGAAAAGTATTTACAGAATGAAGAAGATTCAGAAGTACATATATCAATGCTAGTTTTGGAAGTAATCAGGAATGCATGTATAAGAAGAAATAGCTATATGTCTTTTTCTTTCACATTAAAAAAAAAAAAGCTATATAAATGATTTTTAGAAGTGACTGCAACTAATCATGACCAGAGCTTGTACTCTCCACACACAATCCTAGAAAACTAAATAAATACATGTGTAGGGTTATAACAACAGGACCAGTAGTAATTTACAGAGTTCAAATTTCCATTGGAAATGTTTTATAAGTTTGTTTATTTCATCTAATGAGCAATTCCTAGAGGCTTAGACATGCAAAACTATATCACACACATGTGTGTGCTTATACACGCAAAACTATATTATACCAACACAAACATACTATGAAAAGTGGCCAATCCAGCATTAATATCATGATTTGTCATGTTACTTATAACTAGCAATAAATAATCATTTACGCGCAGACTTTCCAGTGGTGGGATTGCCAGCAAACAGGCACGTTATGGTAAAATTATGAGATGCCATATGCTTTGATGGGGGTTAAGACTGGTCAGAATTCTGATAGTCAAAATTTGTAAGAAACCATATTTCTTAATAGGGGATAAGGGAAACCGACAGCATGTCTATTATGAATGGAACTTCAGTTTGGGTTTCAAATTCTATCCTTCCCTAACAAGGCAAAATATTTTTATTAGGAAAGCACTTCTTTATAAGGTAACAACCACATAAATCTTCACTTAGTAACCATTTAGAATAGCTGACATGGGAGTTTAGAATGGAGCGGGGAAGGGGGGCGGGCAAGAACGGGAGCGAGATTAACACAGTGCCAGAGTGGAAAAGGCCTTGTCAGAACACCACATTTCCAAAAACAGGCACCAGGGGTAAAAAAGGAAAAATGAAAAGGTGGCCTAAGTTTCTGCCTATGGTAAGCATTGTGAGAAACCCAGATGATGGCAAAAACACTCAAAAGAAAAAAAAAAAATTCTCCCTGGGATGAATGAAAAGATAGCTACCAAGACCCGAGGGCCCCCAAATCCAAGTGATCATCAGAATCATCCAGGAAGCTTAGGGTCAGATCCTAGGTCCTCACCACCTATAGATGGCGAATCAGTAGATCTGGAAAGAAGCTTAGAATCTGTACTTTTTATAATTATCCAAGGCGATTCCTATGCTCCACGACCAAGGCTTGGGCACCACCACCACCACAGAAGGTGCCAGGACACTCTCTGCGGCCAGCAGGGACGGAGAGTGGCTGGATATCCCCCGGATGGAAACTCCGCAACACAGCACAGCAGGGCTCACTGCCTGTCCCACGTGCCACTGTCACCTCCACACACACACACACACGCCGAATGAACAAGTAAACATAGCATTTAGAGTTTCTGTTCTGCTGAACCTTGCAAATACATCTAGGCACACAATTTAAAAAAATTTTTTTTGCCCTGGAGAATAGATAAAAGCAAAGATTAGCATTTGATGCACCTCAAAATACAAAGCAAAATTAGTATGAGATCATAAATTTGTGCTTTTTAAAAAAAACAATTAATATGTTTTAAGAGGTTCCATATCTTCCAGATAACAAATTAACTTACCTACTAAAACTAGCCAAAAACATACTGTGTCTTTAACTTTAGTAATGCATGCAATCACATTAAGAAAATACTCGTTTTAAACAGAAAAACCTTTACGTAATATGTAGGAGTTGCTCTTATAATCCCTTATTTACTAAGCTCATGCCAGCTGGAATAAACTACTTCATTAGGGCAGGTTACAACTTACAGCTACTAGACATTCTTCTACAAAAGGTGTCAAGACGTGGGGGCGGATGGTGACCATGATGTCTCGGAAGTCAATGGCCGTGACTTTTCCAGTCCTGGCATTGTCCCTTTGCACAAAGGCTTGCTTCGCATGCTCCAACTGTATTTCCTACAAATAAAGAGCGTAAAATAATTTATGTTTCTCCATGACTGCAAATGACCACCCAACTTCAAATAGGGTGAAGAAATATACATTATATCTTGGTTTAAGAAGTCCTACCTCCTGGTTAAACAGCAATCCCAGTCCCCACCACCACCAAGCTATGGTCTTCTTCCAAAGACAGAACTTTGCTCAGCCCGGTGAACATACCTTGGAAGTATATTCCACCTTAAATCTCCTACCCAAAGAAACCAAATCGCTTCTGTGTTCTGCTGGAGTCTGAGGACACCAAGATAATGAAAAAGTAGAATGAAGTTTGGTAGGCTCAAAGATCAGGCCAAACCCAGTGAGCCAGATGATCCAAGAACAAACACCAGCACGGACGTTACCTCTCTCCAAAGAGAGAAAAATTCTTAACGGTGACCTGACATACGAGTTTGTGATGTAACAACGGACTGGAAAGGGCGGTTGTCCTCTAGAGTAGGCTAGTCCCTCTCACACCGAGTTTCTCAGCCTTGACACTGGTGGGAGTTTGGGCAGGTTAAGCCTTTGTTATGGGAGGGGGCCGTCTTGTGCATCCCTACCTTCTCTCTTCCATTAGATGCCAGTAGCCCCTTTCCCCCAAGGCCATGGCAATTAAAAATTACCCTGGAGAGGGCCATATATCCTACATGAGGACCATTGCTCTAGAATTAGGAATTGAATGGTATGTGGGCCAGAGGTGGCAAAACCAGAGTAGTATCATCGAATAAATGTTTTAATTCCTATGATCTAAAAACAAGAAGCCCAATCTTAGATTTCGGTTGCTCTTCCCAGGGGGTAAGGGTATACACACAATGAAACAGCCTTCCATCAAAAGCCACCACGTGCCATGTGGAAGCGTCCTTTTCCTGCGAAGCACGGCAGTCTGCCCACTTCCCAAACGGGCTCTCAAAGTGAGATCTCATCTCGATGGAATCACAAAGCACCACTGATGTGCCTCTCAAGGACTTCAGATTATTTCAATGAAAAGAAGTTTTGTTAGCTGATATTGATAAATTATTTTTTTTTAACTTTGGTGAGATAGTGACATAGAAAAACCGACTGTCCTGATGAAGCAGTGGCGAGCTGAAGTGTGGGAGAAATGCCGTGCGTCTGACCACCCTCGAAAGCTCCCTTCTCTCCCCCCCGAAAGGCGGGGAGATGAAGGAAGACTGATCAAATGCTAAAAAAAAAATTGACGCTGGATACTGGGAAGATGGTGGGTCATGGGTCTCAAAGATTTCTTAGAAGGCTGGACTCCCAGATCCCAATCTCCCCTATCTGCTGGACCACAATCTCTAACTGCCTAGAGAATACATCCACGTGAATATCTTACAAAGGCCATAAAATTACACATCACTAAACCCATTATTACATGTCTCCCACCCAGCCCTCAAACTTGGACCCTCTCCTCTGTTCAAAGCTCAATTATTGGCATGTTGTTTTTCCGGTCACCAACCTAGAAATCTGTCTGTTTTAATTCTTCAAGCTTTCTTTTCCCCAGAGTAAACAAGTTACCAAATTATGTTATTTGAACCTTTGAAAGTTCACTCAAATGTGTCTTTTCCTTTTCACTCCTCATGTCACTGGGCTCAGCTCTCCTCAGAGCGTGTCCGAATCACCATCATCTTTTCCCCCTACTTTATAACTCAAAGAGAGTTGTAGGGATTCTCAGACCATTATAACAAAAACAGCATCACTTTCCCTGGTCACCCCATCTGCTCAGAAATCAGGAATCTAGAACACTAAGACCCACCCATCCAGGCTGTCAAATAGGAAAGAGACACCAGTGTGGGGCTTGGTGCCCACACTGCAGGACAGGGAGTACATTTGTAAGGAGGGTGGTGTCACTACGCATGTCTGTGCCTGAACTTCCACAAGTAAACATTTACTATCAGGGGTCCCCGATCATGGAACAAGAAAGCTCCTTGAATCCTAATGATGAAACTTAAGAATGCATTTCTGCCCTGGCCAGTATAGCTCAGCTGGTTGGAGCACTGCCCCATAAACAAAAAGTTTGTGAGTTTGATTCCCAGTCAGGGCACATGCCTGAGATGTGGATTCAGTCCCTGGTCAAGGTGTGTGTGAGAGGCAGCCGATCAATGTTTTTCTCTCTCATATCGATGTTTCTCTCCCTCTCCTCTCTCCGTTTCCCTCTCTCTCTAAAAAAACCCCAAACAACAAAAAACCCATTTCTGACAGCTCTTAAAGACTGGGTACATTATAAATTCCATGAAAAACAAGAAGCTAGATCTACATAGTTCTCTGGATAATAGGCTAGAGTGAAAACATTTACTTAAGTGTTTCCCCAAACTTGCAAGTAACTTACTACAGATGTGAGTTGGCTTCTGAAGAACATCTGTTTATGTCATGACTGTATCCTCTTCTGGGTAAAGAAATGAAACTATTTCCTCAGTTGATACAACCACCATGATAACAGCATTAAGTGAGCATATGTTATGTGCTGGACACTGTTCCAAAGCACCGTATAGTAATACCCTCATTTAATGCTCACAGCAACCCTATGAGGTAGGTATCATTATTCACCTCGCTGTAGCGGTTGGGCAAAACTGGTCTCACTGACAGGAAGCAGCAAAGAGCTGGAATCCAAACCCAGGCATCCATGCCTCTCTGCTGATGCTCCTAATACTTTACCAAACTTGAGAGTGCACGCCCGGATAACGCTACTTTCGGGAATTTGATTACAAAGTTGACACCTAGGAATCTTAATAGCTCTGAAAAGACAAAATTCAACTTCCTTTTAAATTATTCTCAAGGCTCTAGATTTTTCTGTTGCCTATTTTCATGAGAAAACAATAAAATCCCTGAAACTTTTTGGTCGCGGCAAACGTCTTCCGCGCGCTCAGAGTGCCAGCACTGTTTGCCCAGCAACAGCAGAGCCACGCGGGACAGAAACCGAAT
The DNA here is from genome assembly GCF_022682495.2 of Desmodus rotundus. Taxonomy (NCBI): domain Eukaryota; kingdom Metazoa; phylum Chordata; class Mammalia; order Chiroptera; family Phyllostomidae; genus Desmodus; species Desmodus rotundus. The sequence continues at coordinate 28,241,244 of NC_071392.1, read as the reverse complement.
CGAAGAGGCTTTTCCTGGCCTTGCCCACTGTTTACTCACTTTCTCGCAATCTCAAGAGACTGAGGAGAAGGACAAATAAGGAGGCCTGCGGGAGCTAACACATCGGTACTCTGTACATACTGAATTTGAGAATGAATGACCTTGCAAATAAATATGCAGGCTCCATACTCATGGCAGTGACTTCGAGCTCTCCGTGGGCACCTTCGAAGCTGTGTGAGAAAAACCTAATGTGCACTTAGGGCTGCCGAGACCCGGGTGGTTACTAGACATGAAGCCAGAGGGAAAAACTGGGACAGAGAATGTCCGGTATGCATGACATGGAGCATACATAGGATAATGTTCACTTCCAAAATGCAGGGGACCAGAATGGATACACTCATCTTCTGTGGGCAGGGGTGGGGAGAACGGCGGGAGGGGCAATAGTTACATTCAAATATTTAAAGGTTAAAGGACTACCAAGAAAAAAGATGTTAGACGGGCTCTCTGCAGTTTTTAAAAAGAAATCAAATGAGAGAAAATATAGGGATCAGGTGATAGCACGAAACACTGAAGTATTTAACTTCAGCAATACAATGGACTGACTACCTTACAAAGTAGTGGGTTTCCTCCCAGTCATTGGAAGTATCTGTTCAACTAAGGAACATATATCAAGAAATTTCTTTTCTTTTACTTATTTTAATAAGGGGCAGGGGGTTATGGAAGTAATACGTTATCATGACAAAAATCTGAAGTTTGAACCAAGGATGGGTGGAGCTCAAATATCAGTCAAGACACTCCTGGCTGGGAGGGTTCAGAGGGGGGTGCGTGTTTGCATCTCAGAGCCCCAGCCATGCCCACTACACAGGGTTTAAAACTAGACATCATGCCTGACAGGCACTTACCAAATGGTTGTTGGGAACCACCCTGCCTGGTTTCAGAGACTGTAACCCCCCCCATGGCTAAGGCTGAGTGAGACACCTCGAGACCCTTAGCCACTAAGGAAACAAAGTGTATCTCCCTGGCAGGGGCGCTGCCTCTGCTCCCTTTACTTCACCCTGCCTGGCCCCCAGTGCATAACTGGTTAGCCAATGACAGGTAAGATTCCTCAAGGGAGGGACAACCTAAGACAGGCACAATCATGAGGGGCCCTCAGGGAAGGACTTAGGGGGCTATGGAGAAAGGGGTTGATGGACCCTCGCCCCTCAGCTTTGACATGGCCTGAGTCTTCATTCTGTCTGCAAGAAGTCTCCTAATCTCTTGGCTGACTTACTTCCCCTGCTTGACCTAAGCCTGAAACAATGCCAGAGATGGGTGAGGCCCTGTGCTGGAAAGGGCGGATTCCCCGGAGTCATTGGGTCTAAGAAAGAATGCATAAAATCCTGTGAAACCTACTTTGCTAATACCCTCAATTTAAATGATAAGGTTCCAAGCACGAAATGAGTTTGTTCCCCCAAAGTTTTATGGTCCTTTAGCTAACTGACCCTGACTCAGAATAAGCCATCAGAGTTCTTTGAATGTTATCTATCTGATTATTACTGCCTGACAATGATTGATAAGCTCTCCATATATGCCCTCTATTCTTATGCAGATTAAGCCAATAAAAGCCTGTCAAGGCAAGGGTTGGGGGCACTCTCCTCTTGAGAGTGGCCAAGGCGCTCTGAGGAGCTCTCCCCTTGAGAGAGTGGCTGTACCATCCCCTTTCCTCCACAGGACTTGGTAGTCTGTGTGAATTTGTCTCATCTCAGCCACAACGCTGCAAACATTGCTCACCAGTGACTGCGTCAATGGTAACTTTGATTTTTGTAGAGGTGAATGGTTTAAAAACCTCTAGTCCTTTCCACGTTCTTTGAGTCCTTTAAAAAAAAATCACAAGTAAGAAATAGAGGTTCTGCTGAGTAACTCTGAACCAGTCACAGGAACAGAGAGATGAATACCAGATAGGGAAGGAGTAACAGTAACAGCTGGATGTTCAGTTACTACAGGCTAGAGGCTACACCAAGAACTACAAAGGTAGTATTTCATCACAACAATTCTTCAAAGAAATAACATTATCTTCGTTTTATAGAGAGGATGAAGCTCAGAGAGGTTAGGTAACTCATCCAAAGTCACACAGCCAGGAAGTGACAGAGCTGGCAAGGTTTTGTCTGATTCCAACACTGAGATTTTTTTAACTACTGACTTAAGTTGCGTTGGGTAAATTCATAGTAAGAGGATCATAAGTAGACCTGAACAGGTAACTGGAAAATTTTGACACTTAGAGAAAAGTTTTGGCGATGCCTTGTATATAAAAATGGAACAACATATATCTCAAAGAATTTTCACTATGAATGATGGGAAGGTGAAAGAATCTACCAGAAAGGGAAATACTTGAGGTGGTAGCCCATGAGGAGAAACTTAGAGTAGGATGAGTTTAAGTTGTAAACAAAAGTTAAGCTACAGACAAAAGAAAGCTAGAGGAACAGGTAGAAACGTAAATCCGGGAGAGGTAGACAACAGGACTTTAGGGAGAAAACCCAAAGGCTAATATTTGCTGTTATTAAGTGTTGCTATGCTCCAGGGACTGCCGTTGTCTTACTCATCTCTTTGAACCCTCCCAACATCCTTATAAGGTGGCCCCACCATCACCTCCATTTCATGGATGGAAAAATGAGGTAAAGAGCAGCTGAGGGTCACGTGACGCGAAGGACGAAACTGGACATGTACCGGGCTGTCTGGCTCGGCCTGCCTGTTCATTCGGGGGGAGGCCTACCAAAACCCAGAAGAAGAAAGTCTACCCATTGTAGACACAGATGAGATCATCCCACAGTGCATACAAAGAGCAGGCGGATGACAAAAAAGGAACTGATCCCTAAATGAGTGAGTACAGACAGCAAAATTGAGGGCCTGAGACATCATGGGACTCCCAGAGAGCTGGGGCGATGGCAGAGCTCTGTAAATAGAGCTCTTGCGAGTGCCAAGTAAAGGGGTGCTTGATGAACGGTGCTGCTGGAGACAGTAAGGACTGAAGAGGAAGGGCTCCCCGTCAGCAGAGGCCAGAGGTCCCGGAGCAAGGAGCTGCACAGCCATCTCTAAGGCAGTTCTGCTCAAGCACAGGAAAGGACGTCCAATTTTCCTTTAATATCTGCCAGTGAACTGTTCCTGCTCCCTCTATGCCGGTGCATAATGATTAGCGGAATAGGCTTTTATTGCCACAGTTTCCAACTACTTCAACACACGCATTCAGATTGCTGTAGGGGGGAAAAATCAAACTCCTCAAAATTGCTAGCTGTACAGAAATAAACATATACAGGGGTTATACCACTTTAGGTCTAACATTCACGCTTCTAATAGTTCCAGGCCTGTCACTTCCTTAATAATCTCCAATTTTCAAGTGGGTATATTTTGAATGCAAAAATTCTCTCCACCTCTATTCAGACATGCAAGTTTCTGCTTCAGCCTGAGAACAATTTACCAGGAATAAAAAAAATAGACCAATATACCCTCAAAATAAGCAGCACATCCAGATGATTTATATTACAAAGCCAAGAACACCAAAAAAGACCCCTGGCTAGTTTGCATTTTTCTGTTTTGTACAGTTTTAAAATTTAAAAGAAAATCTAAAACTTTAAAAAAGAAGCACAGAGTTATCGATAACAATATGATTCAAAAGAATTCCCTTAGGGCTGGAGGTAGGAGAATTCTTGGGAAAGGCAGGTAATTATTTATAAAAACAAGGAACAAAAATGTATAAAGACAGTATGCTTATAAAATTGGTATCATATTTAGCCCTATTTCAAATAAAATCTATATTACATCAAGTATCAGAACTTATACACTATTTAATATGTAAGTACCCACTTCATTTTCATTATTGTATGATGGCAAAAATGTAGTTAAAATAAAGATCCACAAAATGGAACTTAGCAATGGAATAGGCAGAGAGATAAGTAGTTCCGATTCTTAACATCTTTCTGGGCTCTCCACATTCAGCCCATGTCATCAGCTCACAAGGAAATGTGGTTCTCCATTCACTGGGTGGGGCCTTTTGAAGCAGGATCACAGCGGCAATGCAGGCAAGCAACTCCTAGGAGACACCGAGGACAGAGCTTTTCCCTCTCAATTTCCTTGCTCTTCTGATTTAACGTTTAACTTCACAGTGGGGGCCAGTTGGGGAGATGCCGTATGGAGTGTTCATTTTTACCAGGATGTTACTGTAAAACCTGCACAACAGGCTGCTCAACAAAACAGCAAGCTGACTGACGCCATGGACACAACAGCACAATGAACACTGATTTCTTTTTCCCTGAGAGTGGGAAATGCAATGTGAACGCAATGTCCTGCACCTGATTCTCCGAGTGACCAGGGTATCATCATGTCTCGGCTCACCCATCGCCAAACTGGCAATGGCTTCCATTTGGACACAAAACACAGTCTAATCTCTTGGAAGAGCTCATGGCGAACAACATTAGCCATTTTTGTTCATTATTTCATTTGGGAACTTCAAATGAGGCTGTATGGATGAAACAGTAGCATAGCTGCATTGCAGGCCCCATCTGGTCTGACTTAAAATCAACATAAAAAGCACATGCATGTTAAAAATGCAAATACAATCAAGGTCTCTGGCTACTAAAGATCCACAGTCTAGACATTTTAACTAATACAGATGGCCATTTGAGGGACAATGGGGAGGCACAAATGGCTCAGGTTACTCAATCCGAAGCAAGGACCTTGCTAGTCATCCACTAACCTGTTTAAATAGCTGTGGCTTCAGCAAGTTCTCCTACAAGGGATTGTTTTTTTGTTAACACCTAAAATGTTCTATCTGTTCCAAAGCTCGAGAATTCCATGCTGCTGTGGTTGAAGGTTTTTATGTTTTGTTTTGATTGATGGTGATGAGGAACAATTTCTTTTTTTAACACATACAGCTTTGTGTGTTGAAAGTTTTGCCTTATCCAGGACGCCATGACAAATATAGTAGCAAACCATGAGTGACGGGCACTATAAAATCCAGACCACAGCTGACGAAGAGCAGTGACGCTGGAGGGACACGTGGCAACCAGTGCTCTCCAGGGCTCAGAATCTGAACAATCAAAATGTCCTTGGAATACAGAAAAGATTTGGGCTGATCTATAAGCCATGCAGACCCAGAAGCCAAAATAACGGTCATATGGACTTCAGGACAAGAACCAAACTTGTTCAGTTGTATTATTGGCATGAATATATACGCTTTGGCATCCAACAGCTTTGTCATGGGGATCATGTGATCTGACGTCAAGGGTCCTTACCAGCATGAATGGTCAGTCTGGAGCACCAGACACAGCTCTACTCCCAGGCTTTCTCCTGAGCTCTGTCTACCATGAGTCACCTCTCTGGGTTTCATCATCCTCTTCTGACGAAAGGATGACCTGAATGAAGTCACGGTAAACTCTCACACCCCCTTTGTGGTTAGGGTTCTCCACTGGGTCAGGTAGCCATTCTTAAACACTATTTGATGAGAACTGGATGGAAATTAAAGGTCATTTTTAGCTCAATTCCCTCCCAAGACAGCTTTCCTGTTTCTTGGCTAACTAATGAAACCCCAACTTCAAAATCTGGCCTCTTCACCAATTGAAAGCATTGCTGATTTCTTGATGATTCCTCTTCCTAGAGTGAGGATGAAGGCCTCTGGAAACAGAATAAATGTCCTGGCTTCATAAAGTGGGGAATGGAGTTCTTTGGAAATGCCCAGGTCTGTTGGGGCCATAGGTAGGGCTCCTGGAGCACACTCCTAACTCCAGGGAGCTGAGGAGAGGAGGTGGAAACAATCTAGCGACATACGTGTGAAAGGCACTTACAAACTAAGACTGCTCGGCCTCCCCTCATGAACACCCCCTCTTCTTCTTCCTCCTGTGCCCCCATCTCGGTAAACCACCACCACCTGCTTGCCCAAGGCTAAAACCTGGGAATCGACCACAAGTTCTGCAAATCCTTACTGACCTCATCCCATCACCAAGCCCAGTCAGGATCATCCCTTTAACTTCTCTTGAACCTATTTACTTTGGCTCATAACCAATACCATGTAACCCAGGCCATAGTTGTTTCTGTCTCGGATTGGAAGGGACCTACTTGTCCCCCTCTCCTAGGTCAGATCCCCCTCCACGTGACTTTCCGCACAATAGCCAGAGTGACCTTTCTGAAACACGAATCTGATCATGTGTGCCTCTCAGAGCGCACCGTCAGTTTTGGGATGAAGGCCTGAAGACCAGGTTCTGTGCCTTCAACAGTCAGGGTTTTGTAGTCTAATGGGTGGGCCACCCGGAACACCTGGGTTCGGGATGCTTGACTGAAAGGCAGTGTCTCAGGCCCTGTTCGTATAAGGCCTACTGAAGCAGACCCTAGGTGGGGACAGAGGCCCAGAACTCGGCCTTTGAAAATAATCACTCCGGAAAAATTTTATGTAACATTCAATAAAACACTCTTAGAGATTTAGGAAAACTAAAATCAACTTTAGTTCCACCTGTCTCGCCATAAACAAATCTAGAAGAACTTCTCTCAGCTTCTGTGTGCTCATCCTTCACACAGTAGCAACGGCAACTGCTTGACACCAAAGGTGAGTGTAAGGACAAATACAAGTCAAAGCCCTTTCTACGCTGACAAATGCTCTACGAGAGGAGTTTACAGCAACAGCTTCCTAGTTAACAACTACGTTGGATTTGGGAGCAATTCTCTATTTTTCAACTCTGGGACGGGAGCCACTAGAAATTCCTATGTGTAGACTATATTAAAATTGTAATAATTATGTATGAAATATATACCTATGATTATAAAACATTATCAAAAAGTAAATGGAAACAACAGTAATATATATCCCTACTATGGACTTTTTAATGATCATATCAGGTAATTAATTGCGTTGGGGTCAGAAATGTTAAATTTCTAGCAGTATATGACTAGACACCCTCATTCAACAGCACGGCCCCTTCCAGGAACAGAAGGCCTTGGCCTTGGAGATAGTACTCTGTTGTGGAAACAGCACCATAATTTTAAATCCATCACATGTCTGTGATCTGATTATGGAAGAAGCTAAGTTCTAGAACAGTTTCTCTGTAGTGTTTTGGGGTACACCTTTGGGAACCTAATGAAAGCCATGAGTGTTTTCCCCATAAAATTACCTATAAATGCAAAATTTTACCCTAGAGTCTGTTTATTCTTTTGTATATAATAGGGCATAATAATAATTATCTCTCAGGGTTTTAGGGGATGCTATTATCAGAAACAGGATATTTAAAAGCACTTTGTAAATTATAAAGATTGTTATGATTATTACTTTTTTTTTTTTAGAATGACTCTTAGTACTGACTCTACAGAATAATTTGGCAGAAAAGTTTGAGGACTTTCACTTTGTGCTCACGGTTGCCTACAATGTCCACCCAGTAAAAAATGGACCACGGATCTGAATAAACATGTCTCCAAACAAGACATACAAGTGGCCCGTAAGTACATGAAAGATGCCTGGCATCATCGGTCATTAGAGAAACGCAAATCAAAATCACCACTAAGTGAGATACCACTAAGACAGCTTATAAGGTGAAAGGCCTGGATCTCCTCATCCGTAAAACAGGGCAGTGAACTCGATGACCTTGGTGTCTGCCCTCTAAGTCTGTACTCTGGGTGGCTGCTCTAGCCACGCTCTGAATGGGGCTTTCGGGTTTCTATGTGCCACGAGGGTTCATGCCACAAAGAGTGACCTTGGAGGGTGTACATTTCATACCTGTCTGTGGTTGCTCCTTTGGAGCCGTCCGGCAGAAAAGCATAGGAACCACCCTTAGATTTTACCAGTGCCTCAAAACTTGTTGCTATCTATTAACCTCTTGGTACTCTGCATAAGGCCTCACGGCAAACCCTGCACTCTCAGCAAACGTGTGCTGAATTGGGTGGACTGTTCCGTGTGAGTAATGATCACAGCACAAAAAACCGCCAAACAGGGTACAGAGTTTTATGTTCACACCATTCGTGAACAGGAGTTCCAGCAGATACAAACAGGAAGCTGTCTCCAAATTTTCTCTAAGTGTACTGTTTTCGGTGTGTTAAAATAAATTATTCAACTACCCACCATAACACTAGAGCTTTCCTCTATGATCTGAGAAAGAGAGCATGTGGAAAAGTTCATAGGCTATTCATAACACACATGCACACCCACACAGAACACCGTACGTTCAGTCACACATGCACACCCTCACTCCTGCAGGGGACGGAGATGACAGCACTGGGCCTAAAAAGTCAGCAGCAGTGAAGGCAGAAGCAGAATGATGGGCTGACAGGTCCACGGCCCCCCTCCCTTCTGAAAACCTTCCCTAGGAATGAGACTAAGGCTCTAGGGAAGAGGGTTTGCTTTCTTCAACTATAATTCAGACACAAAGTATAAACAAGGCAAATTTAGCTCAAAGAATATCAACTTTATCCACTTTATGTATTTTATATCCAAAGCAAAGAAAACAACACACCAGGTCAGCACTCGAGTGATGCCCGTGAGCACCATCTCAGTGGGTGGGCAGCTTGTCCAGACGGTGCACAGATGAACTTGTGAAGTCCTCACAGCCACGTGGTGGCTTGTGACAAACTCACACTTGCTTAGACAAAGTCAAATGTTCCGTAAAGGAAGAAAAACAATCTGACCTTGCAGAGAATGGCACTGACCTCCCATCACAAACACACATACATACGGAAACACAGGTAACACACCAGCGTGTTAGGCTTCAACTGGCTGCAGCCAACTTGAACTACCTTCTAGAATCTTCCATGGGATGGAGCAGTGTTGTCTCTACACACTGCTCAGGCTCCCTGAAGCCACAAGTACTTCTCAGTTGTTCCTTTGGCTGCACCTCTTCCTTAGCAGGTGACAGGCAGCAGCATGCGTGGTGGCCGTTCTTTCATGTGTCAAGCAGCCAAGTGTCTGCTTTCATGACCCTGGCACCAGCCAGGGGCCGGTGCCTATGTCTCTGCGCCCTGCCCTAGAGCAGAAAGGCAGGTGCATACTTGACAAAGCAAGAGCCCAAAATGTAGGAGATTAAGTTCACGTATGCCTGTAAGAAGTTCCCTGAACCCAGACAAGTCTGCAAAGGAAGCAAACAAAACATTTAATTGGGGGCAGTGTGTGTATGTGGGGGGTGACCCAATCATAGACATCAAGACCGGCATTCCATTGGCATGTCCATCAGTCACGATACATCCCTTAATTCCTTCATATCTGGGCTGAGTGGGACACAAAAGCAAGGCCCTACCTGGGATAATTATCCATGACAACCATTTTAATCTATAAAAGTCGAGCACTGGCATCTGGGCTACAAAGTCAAAATCACGTGATGCAAAACACAGTGGGATGGATCCCTTTGCCATTATAGAAAGGAGTCAAATTCAAGTGAATGCCCTACAAGGTGAAGCTGGAAACCTCATCAGAAATCCCTGAGTCACCTAATCTTTGATTCCCCCTTCTCCGTGTCTTGAGGAAGGCCCAGAAGCCGCAGTGAGTAGTACACAGCCAACTCAATTCAGCGTAATTGATATTTGCTTAAAGGAAAATGCGATCAGTCTCACTACTGCTAACATCCCATTAAGACTAAAAGTTAATTAGGCTGTATTCCATAAAGTCAATTTGAGGCATTTGTCTCAATAGCATTATTGTAATTATTCCTCATCAAAATGAATACCACCTCCTACTGTGCGCCAATGTCTTGTATAAACAATAGCAGAAATCCACCTTGAATTCTACTCTCCACTTGAGTTATTTACATGGGTTTATGTGGACATAGAACCGCACGTGGGGATTCATAGACATTAACATGTTTTTAAAAGAATACTACTAAAGCAGGTTTAAGATATCTTGTTTTGAGTTTCTAAAGGCCAGGAAAATAAAAGCAAAGTAAACAGCATGCCAATTTCATATATCATAACAAACACCAGTAAAAGTCAAAATGAGCAGCTCCTATTAAAGTCAAGCTATTCCACATGCCGGTGCCCAGGAACAGACGCCCCAAAACGCAGGATGAATGAGCACATGGCGCACGGCACACGGCGCGCGTGCGTCCCTTGTCTCCTCCACCTCCCCCCACATCTGTGTTTCCAACCACTTCCTGGAAGGCTCTGACAAGGTCTCAGGCACAGAAGAGAAGCAGGGACACCAGGGCACCCACTTACGAGATTACTGGTGACAAAGAACAGAAGGTAGTTTCCCTGGCACACTTACACATAGCAAGCTGATCCCCTTAAACAACTCTTTTTGAAAATACTACATTTAATGAAATATAAAATGTAATTATTAGAGAAACAAAACAAATGCCTAAAAATCCAAAAGATAGACTGGTTTGTCATATAGATATCACGGAGATATTCACCTCTGGCAGCTGATGTTAATGTCACGGTTAAGACACTTTGAAAATTATGCTTCACAGGAAAATTTAACTGTAATCATATCTTCTTACTACTCTTCCATTGGCATCATCAGTCTTCCAGTGATACGGTTACAAGGCAGGGTAGGGGATGGGTCAGGGCAGGGGGAGCTTGGAGAAAGGCAGGAGTAGGAGTGACCGCACCAGGTACACCCCAGAAATGTCGACAACTCCCACAGTTTAACTCTGGACATGGGCAGCAAGTGTCCTTTCAACAGAGATTCTCAAACTTGGTGGCACATTAGAAGCACCTAAGAAGCTTTAAATATCCTAATTCCTGGGCTGTCTGCCCCTGTACCCTACCCCCAAATCAAATAAAATCTAATCTCTAGAAGTGGGACCTAAGCAACAATAGCTGTTAAAGTTTACCAGGTAACTCCAATATGCAGCCAAGCTCCAGACCCTGTGCCTTGTCCAGGAGAGGTCTCAGATGCAATGATACTGCTATTAGATGCTAATGATGGTATGTATCCATTTCTCAGGGGAAAACAAAATACTGCTAAACAGTGGTGGAACTAGTCATAAGTCAAGAGTTCAAGTTCCAGCTTTGCCCCTCCTCACTTACATGGCTTTTGGGCAAATCACTTGATTTCCTGGGACATCAATATGCATTCCTTTTAAACATAAAGGGGTTCTACACAATCTGTACCAGCCCATTGAATCCCATGGTTTTACACCCTAATGAATAGAGAAATACTTTCAAATGGGATGATCCGGTCTAGGGGTAGAAAGTTTAAGGTAAATCAGGATCCCAGTTTTACTCAGATACTCTTTTCAAGAGCCAGACCCACCAGCAAAAACTGCGTGAATTCTGCGTATGTCAGGCGTCTCTTCCGTTCTTTTCCGAAATGCAGTTGCACAAATTCCGAATCCCAGTTAAAGGGGATATGTTGGTGAATTGTAGTCTGTCCAAAAACTTGCTTAACGTCCTCTGAAAACAGAAAAGAAATGGTGATTAAAACAAAGCCAATCAGGTTTGACCTTATAAAACCTATTAAATGGACAGTGCTTTCTTCTTATAAAGAGTAATTCAACTTAAAAAAACACACATAGATTATAAAACCGTGGCAGAAATAAAAGTCAGAATCCTCAGGGAATCAGCGAAGAAATCAAAGTTAACAATCCCGTCAAATAAAAGGGAATAAAAGAGAGAGACACCCCTCCCCCAAATGCATTAGGAAACCAAAGAAAGAAGCTATATATCTAATATCATAATCTCATGTTTTGTTTCAACAAATATTATTTTCTATGCACAAATAATATAATTCAACCTTCAGTAGCAGGAAGCATGCACAGGGACGGGCAAAAGTAGGTTTACAGTTGTGAGCACACAAAACACAAACTTTAGTCTCGTATCATTATTTATTAATGATTGTGTTATTTGTATTACAACCCTACACCTACGTTTGCCTGGCCCTGTACATATGGAAACACACATGACGCTAACACCTTAAATAGAGTCCTTGACTGAGTTACTAAAAAGTGTCTTTGAGGCTTTAGAAGACAGTGAGAAAAGTCTTCAAGCACGTATTCCACAGCACTCAGACCCTGTTTGAGCCTTAGAGATCCCCGCTACGTAGCAAGCCAGGCTCGAAGACAAAGCGGGTGGGAAGCAAAGCCCGCAGCCCAATACTTGAACTTGACACGGCATATGTTTAGCTTGGCAGAAGTTCTCAAATGGCCCAAATCATCCCACGTTACGATGGGCTACAAATGTGCTATTACGGATTCATCACCTCTTTTTTGTTTCTACTCCAAAACTGTAGGAGGATTGACAGAGGAAAAAATACAACAATATGAAAAACCTTACTTTTTTAAAGCTTCATGTTTTATTTACTAGTCTCCTCCTCCCTGAAGAAGTGTGTGTTTGGAGGGTAGAGGGAATACGGGTTATTATTATATTAATGAAATTTGTCCTGGCCTTCACAATATTTAATATAGCTACCCAACCTCCTTATTTTTATTAGCAAACTGTGCCTGATACATTTTTTTTTAACTCTGTGTCTATTTTGAATAAGAAAAAAGAATGGAGTTCTTTGGTCCTCTAAAGAGTGCCAAAAACTCTGGCACATGTTTTCACTGTTTCCCCCAAATTTCCTATTTCCACACCCATTACACCCACAAGATTTTATTCCATGATTTTAAAGTTTCCAGAAATTTTTAAAGTCTTGCCACGAAGAAACAGTAGTGCCACCATCAGCACAAGCCTGGGTGTGTTTGCATAGAGAAGGTAATAAAAATCAGAATTATGCCAGGCATAAATTTTAGAAAAGGTGGCAGAAAACCTCAGACTGGCCCTGACAGTAAAATGAAAAAATTTTAAAGGGCAACTCTCAACTTTGAATTTCTTCCGTCTTCTCTACTTTGGGGGTGGGGGGGAAAGACAGGATGTAAGAAAAAGAAAGTGAATCAAGAATTAGGGTTTAAAAAAGAAAAAGAAAAGGAAAGACTCCCAGAGGATCTGGGGAGGTGTGAGGGGTGGTCTTCAAAGACATGAATTAAGTAGAAGGAGACACCACAGATTCCCTTTGGCTCTGTCCTCCCTGAGAAGAAATTACTGAACTGAAATTCAAATCACTTGGGTTATTGTTCTCATGGCTACTACCAAGCCTTCGGTCTAAGTAAGTAAGTAAGTGAGACTGAGTAAGACTCATCTAACTAAGTCTTCAGTGCTAAAAACAGATATTAACCTAGATATATAGCTCCTCCCAGGTCTTCGTTTCCACAGCTCTGTATAAAGCAGGCCCCAGCAAGATCTAGGGAAAGCTCTCACCATCGTCTAATCTAGACTAATCAATTATCTAATGAGAACTCATGTTCAAATGACCAAGGTGTGATCAAAGGAAAAAACCACATTTTTTAACACTATAAATAAAATTTCACTCGATAGTAAAATTTTAGAGAAATTAATATACAAACAAATATGTCTTTCTGGCCATTTTTCTGCATTCTGGTAAAATAAGTATTTGTCAAGCATTCTGATGAAATAAAGTTTTAATGTAATAACCATTGGATAGCTGTCCAAATGAGGTCCTTCCTTTTCTTGACCTCTCCTTCAGTGTCCTATGGAACGCAACAGAGGCTTTTAACCAAATACTGGCATACAAAGCTAAGGCATTTATTATATATCTTAATATTTATATGGTCTAATCTGTAAATACATATAAATTTAATTTACTCCAAAATTAGTGAATGAATTTAAAACGTGACTCACCCTAACCAACAATCTTACTTTTCCAAAAATTAAAGGGACATTTATGACTTACTAGAGACCTGAGGAGAATTCAAACCTGTGAACTCTGACCCCTCAGTCTAGAGCTTTTCCCACGGTGCTGTAGACTAGGGCTCGCCTCTCGGGCAAATGCCAGCCTCAGGTACTGAAGTCTAGTCACACTAGAGAGCAACAGTGGTCCCTAGGGTACATCTCAACTCTCTAGTCAACCCTATGGACCTGTACTATTATAATAATGGTTTTTAAGATATCTCTCTACGTATGTATTTACATGCAGATACGTGTAGGACTACACCACAGGTGGCAAACACGAGGCCCATGGGCCGAACCCGGCCCTCCACCTTGCTTTACCCCGCCGCCACCTTGTTTCTACCAGGCGGCAGCGCCGAGCTTTCACTTAACAGTTCAGCAGTAGTTACATTTATACAGTCCTAAAGTTACATTTGGCCCTTTGAAGGCAACTGCAAGGCTCGTGTGGCCCCCATGAAAATGAGTTTGACACCTCTGGACGACACACATTTATTGTCTATCTTTTCTTTCCATGTAGATCATCAGCACCTTGAAAGCAAAGGCTGTATTTTCCGCTTCCGGTTCTCCCACTGTGGCCGCACCAAGGAGGGCATACAGCAACTACTCACTAAGCAGTGGTTGAATTTAAATGAGTCAGGAAAGGTGTAGTATCACAACAGTGTGACAGGTTAAGGGCCATGGTACTAGCCCTTTCGGGTACCAGAGCTTGCACCTTCCTGGGGGCTGCTTCAGCAGTCACTTCCTCAGGTTTTACCGAATCGCCAGTCTTGCCCATGAAAGCCGAGCCCCACTCCCAGGCTCATTCGAGTCTACTGCGGCTGCGAGCCTGCATTTTAACCGGCGTCCCAGGGTTTTCTGACACAAGGGTCCAGGACCTCACTCTGAGACACTGTCCTGAAGAGTTGTGGAAGGGTTAGATTCACTCCTAATTTTTAAACTTCCCAATAAAACACGAAAGTGTAAAAGGAAGGTGGTAGGACAGATTCTCGGATCGGCCACCGCGACGCAGTAATGTGTAACACAGGCCACTTGCACATGCAAGAGGACAGGCAGGGCCGCCACGTGGTGCAATCCAGTGGGTGACGTCTACCTCATGGCCGGTGTGACCGGTGCGGCCTGGAGGGGGACAGCCTACGGACTCCCTGACGCTGAGAATGAGGCCCTGTTATCTGTCCTCAGCTGTTCCCACATCTGGGCAGCTGTACAAATGCCAGTCCTTAACTAGCTGTCAACTGCTAAGCAGCACGGCTTACGAGCACCAGGGACAAGGCCCCGTGGGCAGGGGAGGTTACAGGAGACATGGCGCTGCGCCCGACAGAACCCACACGAGATGATTGAACAGCAGACCCGAATAGTGTACTGTGAGGGGCACTGCACTGCAGAGGTTCCTCCCTGCGAGGAAACAGAATGTCAGAAGGGACGCATTACAGAGTGGGAGCAACAGGCTTCTTGGAGAAGATAAAACTTGATGTGTGGGTCGTGAAGGATTTATTCAGGTGGACCTGTGGAAGAGTTTCTCAGTGGAGAAAAACAGCCGAAGGAAGGGCTCATTTCATTTGAAATGAATTGAGTGTCCAGTTGATGCACTGGGCCAAGGTCACCTGGGGTCACTGAGACACACCGGATCCTGCTCCAGGCAGTCCCAGATGTTGCCATCACTTGCCACCAGCAAATATTATTACTTTTAAGCCCATGTACCTGATGCTACTTTTATGGTGACGAAAAGGTTGCCATGGGACTCAGAAATCGGAAATTAAAACCAAAGTGATTTTCAAATGCTGCCCTGTACTCTGGCTTCCATTGGAAATTCCATGAGCTTTACCATGAAAAGGTCCATGAGTCAACCTCAGGGCCATGCTGTCACCAAAACTTTACCTTGACCTTTCCAAACCTCACTTGTAGTCCTGGAGAGAAAAGAGGAAATCCAAAATACTTCAGACTTTTTGGTTACTTATTTAGTTCGGGTGTGCTATAATTATAACTCATCATCTGATGGCTTTCAAATAAGCATTACTTGGTAGATTTATCACTAACTTAAAAATAATTCGAATCAGGTCTCTCTTCACCTGAAACACAAGGCCTTAAAATCTTATCCCGATGTTGAGGTCATATAGGCAAAGAAGCCAAACTGAATTAGCACTGGGATATGAATGAAGCACTAAATACATATTTTGGATATTTGAAGTCATATTTTTCATAGCTCACCCAATTCTCCTGAAAGTAAAAACACATCAGAATGCTTTCCTCTCACCCTGGCTGGTGTGACTCAGTGGATTGAGCAGCAGACTTCAAACCAAAGGGGCGCTGGTTCAATTCCCAGTCAGGGCATATGCCTGGGTTGTTGGTTCAATTCCCAGTCAGGGCACATATCTGGGTTGCAGGCCAAGTCCCCAGTAGGGAGCACATGAGAGGCAACCACACACTGATGTTTCTCTTCTTCTCTTTTTCCCTCCCTTCCTCTCTCTCTCAAAATAAATAAAGAAAAATCTTTTTTAAAAAAAGAATGCTTATCTCTTAAAGTATAATCATTGTTATTTCAGTCTGCGCCAAACAAATTATGTTTGGAAGTTCCCACAACATACCAAGTAACGGTGATATTATTTAAAACAAGACTTCACCAAATAAGCTCAAGAACTCTTTGAGTTTATTTGTGGGACTTTGCTTTCTCTGCAAATGTTTCAACTGTACAAGTCTGCTGTATTTTTCTTTTTAGATCACAAAAAGACAATTACAAAGTGGCAATTGTTTCTTTACTAAATATAACCTCAAAGTCAACTAATTTCCCCTAAGTTAAATTTCCCAGGCTACAGAATATGGTTGTAGAAGAAAGATTGTAATTTTTAAAAGCTAGGTTGCAGGTGACATGAACCTGCATATAAAAATTACTAAGGGACCCACTAAAAAACTATAAATAAGCCCAGCAAGGTTGAAGGATACAAGATCAATATTTAAAAATCAATTACATTTCCATACACTAAAAATAAGCAACCCAAAAAATGAAATTAAGAAAACCATTCCATTTAAAATAGCGTCACGAAGAACAACAAACTTAGGGATAAATTTAACAAAAGGCATGCTAAACCTATTCTGTAAAAATTATAAAACACTGTTAAAAGGAATTGATGAAGACCTAAACAAACAGAAAGACATCTCACGTTCAGAGACTGGAAGACTTGATATTGTCGAGACGGCAGTACTCCCCAAAGTGATCTACATGTTCAGTACAAACCTTAGCAAAATTCCACTTGGCTTCTTTGCAGAAATGGACAAGCTGAGCCTAAAACTCATGTGAAAATTCAAGGGACTAAGAAGAGCTAAAACAATCCCAAAAAAGAAGAACAAAGTTGCATTGCAAATTTTCTACGAAGCTGCCGTAATCAAGACTGTGTGGTACTGGCATAAAGACAGACACATAGACAAATGCAACAAAACTGGGAGTCAAGAAGTAAATACACCCTTACATTTATGGTCAGCTGATTTTCAACAAGGCTGACAGGGCAATACAATAGGGCAAGATTAGTCTTTTCAACAAATGGCGCGGGGACATCTGGGTATCCACACACAGAAGAAAGGAGTCAGAGCCCTACCTCACGCTGTATTAGAAAACTAACTCAAAATGGAGCAAAGACCGAAATAGAGGAGCTTAAACAATGATGCTCCTACAGGAAAACATAGGCAGAAGTCTTTGTGACTCTTGATTAGGAAATGATTTCTTAGACATGACACCAAAAACACAAGCAACAAAAGAAAACAACAGGTAAATTGGCCTTCAAAATGGAAAGCTTTTGTACTCCGAAGGATACCATCAACAAAGAGACAAGAACAGCCGCGGCTGGTGTGGCTCAGTGGGCTGGGTGTCGTCCCACAAGCCAAAAGGTCATCTGTTCGACTCCCAGTCAGGGCTCATGCCAGGGTTGTGGGCCAGGTCCCCAGTTGGGGGCATGCAAGGCGCAGCCAATCAATGTTTCTCTCCCTCTCCTTCTCCTTCCTTTCCCCTTTCTCTAAAAATACACAATGAAATCTTTTAAAAAAACAAAGTGAAAAAAACAGACTACAGGATGGGAGAAAAATTTTGCAAATCATATTATCTGATAAAGAACTCTGGAACATACCAAGAACTCTCACAACTCTATTAAAAAAAAAATCACCCAATTTTAAAAATGTGCAAAAGATCTGAGTAGATATTTTTCCAAAAAGACACACAAATGTCCAATGAACATATCTCGAGATGCTTGGTATCTAGCCATTAAGGAATCGTACACCAAAATCACAATAAGATACCACTTCACCTCCACTAATAGCAAGTGTGGGTGAGGATGTGAAAAAACCTGAAACCTCTACACACTGCTGGTGGGAATGTAAAATGACGCAGTTACTTTGGAACAGTTTGGCAGTCCTTCAAAAAGTTAAACATGGTTACCATCTGACCCAGCAATTCCACTCCTAGGTACACATCCAAGAGAAATGAAAACATATGTCCACATGAAAGCTTGTACACAAATGTTCATAGCAGTATTATCCAGAGTAGCCAAAAAGTGGAAACAACCCAAATGTGTGTTAACTGAAGGATGGATCAACAAAATGTGGTATTATCCGTAACATGTGCTATTATTCACCAATGAAAACGAATGTGGCACTGTTACAGGCTACACTGTAGATGAACCTTGAAAACATGATGCTAAGAAGCCAGTCACAAAAGATCACAATAGCGTATGATTCCATTTATATATATGAAATGTCCAGAACAAGCAAGTCTACAGAGACAGAAAGTAGATTACTGATTTCCTAGGACTGGAGACAGGGGAAAATGGGAGGCAGGGTGAGGGTTGCTGAGGTATGCCGTTTCTTATTGGGGTGCTAAAAATGTTCTAAAATTGTGACGACGGTTGCACAAACCTGCAAATACACTAAAAACCACTGAATTATACTTTAAATGAGTGCAATAAAGCTACTTTTTAAAAAACTGTCAGCTCTGCCTCTTACTAATGAGTGACATTAGCCACATTTCTTACTGACTCAAATTACTTTATTCAATCTGTAAAATGGGAATAAAATATGTATCTCAGAGGGCTGTTCTGGAGCTAAACATGCTCAGCACAATGTTTTCAACATAGTAGGTGACCGTTAAATGGTAAAACTCCAGAATCTAAAGTCTACATTATAATGAAAGATGTTTTCTGAGCACCAAATATTTACAAATGATACAAAGAAGAATCAGGCGCAGTGTGATTTGGAAATATCATAGTTTATACATTTCTCAAAAAGCAATAATTTTCTTCAAATATTTAAAATCCATCCTTCTCTTAGCTCATATATTAACATTTTAAATAAAAAGTGATCAAAAACTAAGTAATTTTCTATTATGTTTCTGAAAGTATGAAATTAAGAAAGATTAAGAACCTCCACTCTTTCCTCTGAAGATCTTTCAGATAACTAGAACTATTTAATTGGCAAATTACTTGCACATGCCATTAAGTGGTTAGACGGAATTTGTTTTTACAAATTCTACGGGCTCTCATTCTTAACCTCCGCCACACTGCAATCTGAAATCATCAAGGTCTTCACTTATGCAAATTTTAACTTTCTATGTTTTTGTTTCCATACAGAATAACTACATTAATGCACTTTAATTTCCAAAAGATTCACTTTTTGAAGCTGCAAATCAATGGGAACAAGTTTCCCATTAAAATAAAAAAGGTTCATCAAGCTATATTATCTCAAACACTGAACCATAATCCCTCTCATAGATCCCCAAAATTTCATTAATACAATAAACACAAAAAGGATGTTTCTGTTAAACCCGAATGAAAGCAACTGCTTCGGAGGCAAGGGGAGAGTGGCTGAACAAGCTGCCCTTTATCTCTGAACAGCTTCTCTGGGGTGCTTTTCCCAACACGAGAGCTCAAGTCCTCATGGAAAGTCGTGGTTTTGCTCCAAGGGCAATAATATTCCACCCTGCTGATATGGTTAACAACAGCTCATACGGCCATCGTCTTTTAAGCTGGGAGCAAAAGACAAATTGCTGAATTCGTAAGTTAAATGACATAATGGAGTAAGTGGATGCAGACCTATCTCTACTGCCGCATGCTCCGATAGCAAGGTTGCCATTTCAAACCCTTTTGACAAGTGCTTTTTTACATTAATCACAGTTAAGGGTCTGAAGAGGAAAGAAGTATTCTGGCTACAATTCAGTCTCTCTCAAGGCAGTGCTAGGGGGAAAATGGGTGCCATTAAAACGAAGTACGCACAGAACAAGTACCTCACACAGGCAGCCCTTCTCATTAAAATGGAGTTCACTCTAAGCCCCTGTAAACTTTTTATTATTATTATTCTGAACATGTAGTTACGGTCGTGAAAAGTAGCTTTCGAAAAATAAGCATCCGCACAGACACACCGCACACACACACAGGCAAGCTGAACTGAATGTTATATTGCCTTCATAGGTAGTGTTGGCATATGTAAAAGTCACGGCTAATTTAAAGCTCTTCCAAGTCTGTACTTAGGAAGAGGAACGGGATTCCCCTGACTTGAGGTCATGTGACATCCTAGAAAAGAACACTGTCCTTCTGGTAGTGCCAGAAGACAAAGTTGTGATTCCTACAAAAGCAGTCACCTTCCCTTCTCCGGGCCATTTCCACATTCAGGCAAGAGAGCTATGAACTACACCAGCTATTGTTCAGCTGCACGGTGAACCACGTTCGTTCCCTTGGAGAGCTTGTTGGAAACACATTCCCAAGCTCCATGCCCCCAAATCCTGACTCAGCAGATCTGAGATGGAGCCAGGGAGTTCACGGTCGCAAGGATCACCTCCCCGCCATTACAATGAGAACCCGTCGTCTGCATCCTTGATAAGAATCCTTCCAATTCTGAAGCCTGTAGATCTATAAACCCTTAAGATTAATGCACGAGTTAAGTCATAGTAGGGAATGCTGGCTAACAACAAAAAAGGTTAAAGCCCGACAGGTATTTAGCACTCAATATTAATCTTCTGTCACATGCATTATCTAGGCCAACGGCAGGAGAGGCCAGTCTATCTGCTAGAAAAAGTTATTTTCAAATGCACAGTATAAATCATCACCAGGTACCAAAAGGAGGTCAGCTAAAATGTGTTGGGAGGCAGATAGCCGGCCGCGGACACTCCAGATGTGTGGGCTTGCTTTAATCACCTGCTGTGTTCATTATTGTTAACTCACCACTAGAAAAGAACACAGCCAAAAATCTCCAACTCTTTGACGTGCTTAAAGTGGTATGAAGAATCCTAATCCATTCTCTGAACATAGGAGTAATATCTATATTGTTTAAAAAACAAATTTCCTATGTTATTTTCCTGAGTTGGATGTTATCCAAAATAATTGTCTTGCAAAAGCATTAACGTACATTTAACCCTACATAAAGGCTTTCAAGAGCAGAGGTAATACAAATGCATGCCCAGAGTGGTCCCACATTAGTGGAAAACTGTTTTGCTTCAACTGAAATGTCCAACTGTACCCCTCCCCCATATACCTAAACTGGGATTTTCTCGGAGAACTTCCAGTATGCTGTTGATTTTGTTTCCTTTGTGGACGTATCAGAGCAAAACCGCCTGGCGACTGCTGGAAGAAATCAGTCATTAGAAGCAAGATTACAGCAAATTTTCCAATTTAGAAAAGCTGTATTTTTATCTCTCTCTCACACTGAAAGAATAATGGTATAATTGGACTACTTTTAAGTGAGCAGTAGTTTAAAATAGTCAAATTTTCCCAGTGCTCCAAGTTTTAGGATTTGCTGTTAGCTTTCTGTTCTCCACACCTTATTTGCTAGGCACAGATTCTCTTCTCCCCTCACACACACACACACACACACACACTCACTCACTCACTCACTCACTCACTCCCTCACTCACCCCTCAGGAGAAGCCCCCAGTCTGGCCTCTCCACTCATCAGTCTTTTAAAGGAAGGTTAACCTTCAGGCAGCAGTTAACTAAGGAGCTTCACATGGCTATGGGGATTCCTCTCTGATTAACACTATCCCACCTTCACAAAAGGCTTTTCCTCCCCCCCCCTTCCTATTTTTAACATGGAGTGATGAAGTAGCAAAAAGCACAATATTTTAGCCATCTGAAGCATAGGCAATTCTCAAATTAGCCCACCAACTGGAAGTGCTCTCTGATACAACTATCTTCAAAATTGAAGCCATTATGGTCAATTGCGCAAATCCGTATTTAGCTTTTTGGAAATAGTGGATTTTTGACCCAATGAACTGAAACAGCATCTGAAGAGTCTCTAGGACCTCAGGCAGGACACTCAGTACCCAGGCATGCGACAACTCTCAACAACGCAGAGGGCATTTACTTCCAAAATCGCACTGTTCTCATTCAGTATTCTCATTCTCTACTGGAATGTGGATAAGAAAATATACTCAGGTCCCAAAATAACATAAAATGAAATCTATTATAGGGTACTAAGTTTCTTTCACCAAAATAACACATTATAAAATCAGAATCAATATTAACAAAAAACTTTCTCCAAATAATACTCCTTTTGACCCTTAACCATTTTCCCTCTGAGTTATCTTTTTGAACATTTCATTTTCCAAGTGCCTTTACAAAGATAATAAATAAATAAGCTTAAAAAATGACGGCTAGTATTTTTTTTCTTCTAGCCCGATACTTAAATCCATAGAGCTTTTTAATTTATTATTAAATTTGAGTGCTTACCTTCAAAACTTCTCATTCCCATACTTCTAACTCTCATCATTTTCTGCAACTCGAACCAAAATGACTGAAGTGGGTTGTTTCCACATATTTCCTCCTGCCATCTAGCCTGGCAGGGTTCCCAGAGCACACCTACTTCACTTGCATCTCAGCAGGTGTTCCTGGACAAAATCTAACTGTGAACCCAGAAAGGGCCGCTCCAAACACCAACGTACACGTCAGGGAATTAACTAGAGAAGCGCGTTAAAAGCTGTCTCATTAGTTCTGTGGGTTTTGTTGAGGTCTCACACACAAAAGGAAGGTCTTGTTCAAAAGAGTTTGACAAAGTTAAATACTTATTTTTTTTCCTACAGGACTTCTCAGAGCCTTAATAAACTAAAAATTTTAGGCCTTATGATGGTCTAATAAAAGAACCCTTTTTTATACAATGCTTACTAACAAAGAAGAAATGCCATTTTAAAGCATACAAACATATACTATCGCTCAAAAGTGAGGATTAAAGGACAGAGAGGGCACTGTAGTATCCAATAAAAGAACAAGACTTGACTAGTTTCTTTTGGATCCCAGGCCAGCTGGCAAGCCAGCTGAAGTTTCCCAGCGTGGCAAGGGTGCAGACTACTTTAAACTTAAGTTTGTGAAAACAATGCTGGAAAAGTCATAAATAACATATATGTCCACTTGTTCAATTGTCCGTCTATAAAAAGCAGTCCTCATCTTCTGGCAGGCCACTGAATCCTTTGAGATTTGCTAAACGCAAATGCTCATTTAGACAAAATACTACTAAAATTTAGAGCCACTCATGAACTCCCTGACACTTACCTAGAGCCCAAAGTTGAGAACCCCTGTCTTCAAAGTTCAATTAAAAACTACAGACCCCCATGCACATCCCCACCACCACCACACACAGGTAATGAAATTGGGTGCATATGTTTACATACTGACAATGATAACTTTAAAATATCACATAAAACATTTCATGAAATTTTGTTCGCTATAATGAAAAAGGTAAGTCAAAGGAAGAGAAAAACACGTAATGGAGTTATACAAACAAAACTTTTAGATTTCAATTTAAGGAAGTGCTGAGATATAGAATACACTTGCAATTTCTAGGGGGTCCAACTGTGCCTGTCACTAGGCAAACGTAAGACCCAGGTCTGTCATTACTGAGCAAGACTATTACTGTTGTCGGCTGCAGACGCAACAACTGAAGAAATACTGATCAACAGAAATAGTTCATCTTAAAGTGGCATGATGAGAAGACCCATCACTGGTGAGTACATTAAATATACCACCAGAGTAACAGTTTCATTACACAAGCATGCGCGCACACGCACACACACACACACACACACTCACACACTTTCTTGAAATTTATAATGAAACTGCTTTGCTCTCCCATCATCATTTAATGAGAAAATGGAAAAATGGAGGTGGCTGGGACATTACCTCTCACAACCTGTCCACGCTAAGCTGCTCAGGGCCCAGAACATCCTTTAAAACCCTGACTTTCAGTTCTTCCGCTCACGACACGGAAGCGATCACCTGCCAGCTTTACTACGGTACACTGGGAAGCCTACACCCTGATCACGTCTGCCTCCGATCCAACTGATACATCAAAACCCATCCTTTCCAAGAGCCGTTTGGATCCTGTCCCTGTCCTCTAAAGAACTCTTTGAGACAGCCACTCCTCTGAAATTCTGGGTTGGCCAAAGAGGACGTTACATTTTTTCTGTAAAACAAAAGGCATAGTTTTCATTCTCATCAATAACTTTATTGATTTGCATATTTTGAGTTTGTCAGCTGTCATGTGTGGTATAGCATTGATTGTTCTCAATGTCTCAATTTGATTGCTATCAACTGCAACTGGTCCACCTGGCCATGGAGCGTCGTCCAGCAGGAAATCTCCAGCATGAAACTTCGCAAACCACTTTTGACATGTTCAATCAGTCACAGCACCTTCTCCATACACTGCAGAAATCTTTTTTGTGTTTCAGTTGCATTTTCGCCTTTCTTTTAATAATAAAGCATAATATGCCAAAAATGTTGTATATTTTCTTCCATCTTAAGTTTTTTTCGCATGCTGATATGTCAGCTGTCACAACACAATCTAACAAAATTGTTTCCAATGAAGTTAAAGACTACTAAGTTCTACTACAGCCATCTTATGGAAAAAAACCAAACGAACTTTTTGGCCAACCCAACACAAACTGCTGCTCAGGACCTGTGGAGGGGTGTTCCATCACACAGCACCTCGCCCTGAGCACCCACGTCTCTTAACCTGCACGTTTCAATCAAGGGCCTCAACCTGTATGAAGACCACCTTTCTCCCACCTCACTACTCTGATTTGGCAATTTATCTTTTGCTCACATCAAAAGATAAAACTTCCCAGGTAATGCCCACGTCAAGTACATTTCAACAAGGTACCTGGATGTCTGTGTGACCAGGGCAACTGGGAACTCTGATCCAGGTACATTCTTCCTTATAACTTACTCTCCTCTATGGTCCTTTAAAAAAAAAATCTTAACTAATGCTTTTGCTTATTGTTATTTGCTCCTTCCTGAAAAAATCATTAAATCCCCCTAATGTCTGATATAGACCAAAACCACACAAGGTGGATTAATTGGCATCTATCTGGCTTATGAAGGAAGGCCCACCTCACAGCACAAACCACCCCCAGAAGGAGGCCGTACGGCACAGTGAATAGCCCTCGGCCATCCCCAGCCCCGCTATCTGGCTCTACCACAGGCAACTCCATGACAGTGGACAGGTTACCTAACCTCTCCAAGGCCATTTCCTCATCAGAAAAAATGAGAATTATAATAGTATACATCTCCTAGGTAGTGAGAATTAAATATTAAACTATATATAAAGTGCTTAGTCGAGTAGGAGGTGGTATGTAGTAAGAGATCAATGAACTTTAGGAAAAAAATGGGGGTTACTCTCCTTCTCTCAAGAGATTATGTAAAACCACATATATGGAGCAGAACAAGCTCCGCTGCTACTACTTGGTTCTTCTTCCTTCCTTTGACCCCTTGCATCCCGTAGGTGAACAGGGGCCAAGTTAACTGTGATCCATTCTCGGAATGGCTCTGGTGGGATCCAGAGATGAGCCCAGTCCAGGACTCCCTTACCTCTGCCTGGACTATTGCAGCATCTCCCAATGACCTTCACCTCCAGGCCCCCACAGCTCCAACTCTTCCTGCAAACAGCCCATAACCCCTCATCTGGGAGTTCTAACGCTCCTCCAGGTCCACTCAGACGGCTTCCATTCCTCCAACCCACTTAGCCTGTTTTGCATTATAGACCGGCTATCCTGACACCAGACTTTATACTTTTTATTTGCTTATTGTCTCTCTTCCTCAAACCTATGTGCTCTGAAGAGGATTTTTTTTAGTGATGTCACCGCTATACCTTCAGTCTTACGACACAGTAAGCATTCAAGATATATCTTTGTCTTATTCTTTTATCTCATTCCGTTCAAGCATCATCTATTTGCTAATAACTCTCTCCCAAATTCCACACTCATATCTAAGTGCCTATTTAACATCCTCACTTAGACATCCAACAGGCATCAAACTAACACATCCAAAGTGAGCTCCTGTTCTGCCCTCCACTGCCAAGCCCACAGTCTCCCCACCTTGGTGATAACTCTGTCCTTCCAGTTGATCTGGCCACCAGCTTTGGAATCATTCCTGCCTCCTCTCTCTCTTTCAGAGTCTACATTCAATCCATCAGATAATCCTGTTGGTTCTGTTAGCTCTCTCTTCAAAATGCCCCTTATCTCACTCTGGTCCAAGCCACTATGGTCCTTACCTGTATTATTGCAATACCCTCCTAACTGTGCTCTCTCTTTCCACTACGGCTCTTCTATTCCCCGTTGTCAGCACAGCAGCCAGAGTCATCCTGTTAAAACGTAACCCAGATCATGACACTTCTGTGGTAACAGAAATCCTGCAGTGGTTTCCCAGGTCACTCACCACCAAAGTCTAAGTCCTAACCTTGACCTAAAGGACCCTAACTTGACCAGATCTGTTCCTTTTCTGAGCTCCTCTCTTACTAGGCCCCCCAGGCCATCTAAGTTCACAAGGATCCTTCTTGCTGTTCCTCAAAGGTGCAAACACACTCTAGCCTTCAAACCTGGGCAGCGGCCACTCCTTGTGCCTGGGATGGTCTTTCCTTTTCCTTCATCCCTATATTTATATGATTGGTTCCTTTACCCCTCTCAAGTTTGTGCTCAAAAGTCCCTTTATCGATGCAGCCAACCAAACCACATACACGCACAGGGGGGCACCTTCTTTGCTCCGCAGCTCATTGTGAACACTTAGCTGTCACCACCACATACCCACCCTACCAAGTGTCTTAATCCCGAATCTCGACATCAGCAACTTCTATATGTCCCTGTTAACACTCTGGTGGAGGGGTCGCAAATTTTATTCCACGGGCCCACCAGCTGTTTTTTGTAAATAAAGTTTTATTGGAACACAGCACCACCCATCATTTATATACTGCCCATGGGAACAGCAGAGTTTTGTAGTTGTGACAGAGACCCTATGGCCCACAAAGACCAAAATACTTACTATCTGGCCCTTTAGAGAAAAATGTCTGCTACCCTGATCTAAAATAAAAAGTAATACTTTAAATAAAAAAGAAAATCATGTTTATACTAAAAAAAAAAAGTTTTAAAGAGATAAGGTCTTAAATATTATAAACTGAAAATTTTATAAATACCTCCTTACGTATCAGCAGAGATTTATAACTGATATAATATTGCTTTATTCATTATTTCTTCCCTTTCATTAAGTGACTAGACAATCAACAAGTATCATTTCCTCTTCCCTCTTCTTACCCTGCTTGCCTTCCTCCACAAGTTACTCTTTTGCACTTCCTTCTCTCATGCATTAACCAAATGTGATAGATAACACAAGTGATGTACGAATTCACAGAATCTGACATTTCTCCCCATTTATTATATTCAGCATGTGTTGACGTAATACAGATCAAATCAAATATTTGCAACCTTGAGAACAGCATGCTTCTCTTCAGCTCAGAGGTAAAGCGTAGCTCTTGTTCCCACTCCTTTCTCCCCGAGAGGTTAGCAGCAATTCCTACTGGCAGCAGCCTACCCACAAAATGCACCTACAAAAGTGCACTAGCATCTTCAGATGACAAACCACATGCACTTTTTCTCTTTTGAAATTTCTAGTCTTCACCAACTCAGATTTTCCAAAACTGTGATGAAGTGGGCAGACCACCATTTGTTACTTAACTTTCATTTAAATACTTAAAAAAAAGAAACCTCGAGGGAGTTTAGAAATTTATACACACATAATGTACATAAAGGTACTGGAAGTATTTAATGCATTCAAAATTTCAGCAGGATTTTTGTGAAAATTAACAAACTATCCTAGATTGTTTTGATAATTTTACGCAAAAGGCCAAGAACAGCTGAGATAATCTTAACGAATAAAATTGGATGGCCGACCAGAGACGAGGACTTAGATA
Organism: Desmodus rotundus; assembly: GCF_022682495.2. Classification (NCBI taxonomy): domain Eukaryota; kingdom Metazoa; phylum Chordata; class Mammalia; order Chiroptera; family Phyllostomidae; genus Desmodus; species Desmodus rotundus. The sequence continues at coordinate 28,213,404 of NC_071392.1, read as the reverse complement.
AAGCTGTAGCAATTGAGAGAGTACAGCATGGATGCAGGACAGACAATGACAGGAGAACAGAGTTCCCAAACGGACCCACACTAGGTTTATGCCCACCGTGTCCGTGTGGGCAACAAAAGAAAGGGTGACCCTCTCAATAAATGGCGCCCGGTGAACTAGGTATCCACGGGGTCTGGGGAGGCATCTTGACCCCCACCCCCACTGCCTGAAAAAATAAACAAATTCTATAAAGACTAAAATCTAACTCTGAAAGAAAAACAATAAAACTTCTGGAAAATAACAGAGGAGAATATCTTTACGTCCTTGGGGTAAGTGAAGGTTTCTTAAACAGGACAGAAAAAGCACTAGCCATACAAGAAAATGCTGATAAATCACATTACATTAGAATTAAGAATTTATCTTCCTCTGACTCCATCGAGTGAGCAAAAGTGCAAGTCCCAGAGTAAAGTTATTATGTGACTGAAAAACCCGCTAAGGCCTTGTATGTAGAAAATAAACACACCGCTGCAGAGGGTACGCCAATGGCCAATGAGTATTTTTTTTAAAGCTGCAAACCCATTTGAAATCAGGGGAATGCAAATCTAAAGCCACAGAGTGAGATACCACTAAAATAAAAGTGGCTGGTATTACCAATCACTAGCAAAGATGTGAAGTGATGGGAAGTCTCGTTGTGTAAACGAATGTCAACTAGTACAACCCGTTTGGAAAGCAACCTGGCAACACCCACTGAAGCTAAATATATGTATTTTCTAAGGACTCAGCAATTCAACTTCTAGAACTGCCTACATGCAAACACACACACCAAATATATATACATATATATATATTTGCAACAGCCAAAGTAGAAATCTGCAAATGTCTATCAACATTGAGAATAAGTAAATAAAGTAAGGAAAAGGTCACACAATGAAATTCTATACAGTAAAGAAAAAAGAAAAAAGTACAAGTACACCAAAAACTTGAATGAATCTCACAAGTAAAATCTGAGCAAAAGAAGTAGGAAAGAAAGAGTACATTCTGTACTGTTCCCTTTCCAGTTAAGTTTCAAACAAGCAAAACCATCTAACACAGGAGTCGATATCACTGGACCTGGGGGCCAGTGATGGGGGAGAGAGCTGCTGGGCGCTGGTCCCACTTCCTTTCTGAGCTTGATGGGGATAAAACGAGTGTATACATTGTGCAAAAATTCATCAAACATGTACATACAGCCCTGGAGGATGTGGCTCCATTGTTTGGGTGTCCTCTCATAAAGCAAAAGGTCACGGTTCAATTCCGGTCAGGGCATACGCCTAGGTTGTGGATTCGGTCACCAGTTGGGGTCCGTGAGAGAAGCAACTCATCAATGTTTCTCTCTCACACTGATGTTTCTCTCCCTCTCTCTTTCCCTCCCTTCCTCTCTCTCTGAAATCAATAAGCATGTCTTTGAGTGAGAATTTTAAAAAAAAAGATGTATACTTATCATTGGTGCATTCTTCCTTACATATGCTATGTTTTAATAAAGTATACTTTAAAAATTAAGAGTAAAACATCATTATCATGGCTAAAATCATTGTTAGGCTAAAAATGCAAAAAGAAACATTTAGAACAAACTGTATTTTCTCCACACATACGGAATTGCACATTGTTGACTCAAATTTTCTACTTATATTGATATCCTGTTGTATACCTATTGATCTCAAAATGCATTTATAAATATCGGATATCAAAATAAGAAAACATGGTGAGAACAAGAATACTGGAGGTAGGTTTTGCCTCAAAGGAAATAGGAGGACATAATAAACTAGATCAAAGGAACAAAACTGACCTAATCAAGATTTTTGCATTGTAGCTGACACAAGGAGTGATCTAGACATGACAACATGGTGAACAAGGCCTCAGAGAAAACGGGGAAAGATGTCTCTGAAATGTGACACTTGAGGATCTGCCCCTCGCCCCACCTGACTTCTGTTTGCTGAGCACTGGGGTCAGCGTCAGCGGGGCACAGACACTGCTGCTTCCTGGGCTTCGTCAGAGAAGCCCTGCTTCCCAGGGGCTCTTACGTGGAAACCCAGCAGGTAAACAGATGAACGGTATGACCGCGCTCCTCTGGGTGGGATGCAAGGCGGGAGGCCTGGGGGATCTGCAGCCACACGCCAGCCTTCCCGGCAGGCCATGGACCTCCATAGAGTGGGAAAACCACACTCACCCCTTGACCCCAAATGACTGAGCCCATCTGAGAGGTAAGAAGCAGCCCTTCCTCTCTTACCAGTCCATGCTCACCTGGCCCAAAGATGCACCCAACCCTCTGAAATACAAAAGGGTCATTCTTGGCTGCAGGACTGACATGGAGCTGAGGAAGCAGCCAGAGGTAAGAGTACCCTTGCATGCACCTCAAAGAGCCTCACAGGGGCGGGCAGCCCGGTCATGGACTGGGACTCTCAATACTGTGGGTCTGAGACCAGAATTGACTACGCAAGTCCTCTTCTCTGCCCAACTCCACTTTAAAAAAAAATTCCTTCAACCCCATTATGAGTTTCCTGGAAAATTTACCAATTGCTTGATTCTTCTAAAAGGTGTCTGCTGCTGAAACACTCCCTAGACTGCCCTGGTGCCCCCCATCCCCAGGATTCGGTTTACTAGGACAAAAGCCTGTCGCACACAACACCCTCCTCCAGTGGACGCCTCTGCCCCACCTTATGAAAAATCTTGGAAGGCGCCTATTAGTTTGGACTGGATGGTCATTTGGGTGTCTTCTTTGTACTATTCACATCTTTTTCAGTTTAATCCTAAATAGGGATTAAGAGCTTTAGAAACCCCAAGGGACATGTGATGACACCCACAGGGTGAGGATCCCAGCAGCTCACAGGACATGCCCTGCTTACGTTCTGTGAGAGAGGCAGACTAGGAGACAAATTACCTGTGGACGGCAAAGTGCGGGAGAGGCGCTGTACATTCTTCTACAACAGTCATAAGCAGCTAAAGATGTGACAGGAATTTCAGCTCCGTGGAAGCCCCAATTTCTTACTTCAATCTCTTAAGACTTCAGAAATGGGGCAATGTTCAACACAAAAGAGTTGGTAAGCAAGTTACCATTGTTAAACTGCAAGTTAAGAACACAGGTGGGAAGAAAGAAGAGGAGAAAAGAGGGAGAAGGGAGGGCCAGCGAGGGGGTAAGCAGAAGGGGAAGAGAAAGAGGAGAAAGATGAGAAAAAAGAGGAAGAAGAGAATGAGGAGGAGGAAGACCCTCCCTTGTTCTCTCAAGTTACTTCTTTTAGCAAATATTATTAGTTTTTTATTGATTGTTTTTAGAAAGACAGAGGAAAGGAGGGGGGGGAGGGGCAGGGAGAGAGAGAAAGAGAGAAGCATCGATTTGTTGTTCCACTTACTCATGCATTCATTGGTTGCTTCTTACATGTGCCTGACTGGAGATCGAACCCACAACCTTGGTATACTGGGACAATGCTCTAACCGACTGAGCTGCCCAGCCAGGGCCAGCAATATTATTTTTTTAAAGGCCCTTGTTTTCCAGACAGCTCCTTTGCATCTGGAAGATCTTTTAACACACAGTCTGTAAGGTAGGTTGTTACCCTGATTTTACAGATGAGGAAAATAAGGCTCAGGAATTTGAAATGACTTGCCCATCAACAAACCACAGGTAAGAAACAGAAACAGAGTTCTCATGCCCTGTTCTTTGTACAATTCACAGAGGACTCCCGTCTCCTACATCCTGCTTCTCCACCTGTTCTTTTCTTCCAGTGACGCTAACACACACACCCGTCTGCCCCTGAGCTGGTGCCCCTTGTTTCTTTCCTCCACCAGGCCAGTGGTGTGGCTGGTGTCCCCAACATCCCTTGACACTTTATGCCCATGAAGGGAAGATGAATCTGAGTTGAGGAAAACATCAGAGGTCCATTCCTCAGTCCCCAGCCCTCTCCTTCCAAACTTGCTGCAAAAAGGAGGAAGAGGAGAGAGAACACACCTGCTATGCTGAACTCGAACTTACAGGCTCACCTTTGTGTCCCAAGGAAACCCAATCGTAACATTTTCATCAAACTGGCTTCCACTGGGTAAATCAATGCCACCGTGAGCTAGCTGCTCATTTATTACCTAAAGATTTTAATGGGGACATTTTTCACTGGTGTGCCTCTGAGAAGCTGTGGTTACAGTGATGCTAAGAGGAATTAGGTGACAGAAAAGAAAAAACTGAAATTATTCACAGGATTTTTAAATCTTAAATAAACCTCATGAAGTGTTGATGGAAAGCATGTAAGCTTCCAGATTATATGAAACAAAACCCTGCAAATACATGTGTTTTGCCTCTGCCCTCGCTTATCTAGCCTTAAATAACCATCACATCAAGCGAACACGGAGGAGACGGCGGGAGAGGGGAGTAGGGTAAATCTGCTCTACTGTCTCACCTGTACCGCGTGCAGTTATTACCTTCATTTCTGATGAGGAAAATGAAGACCTGAGAGGATAATGAACTTGGCTCAGAGACAGAAGTGCAGAGCTGCAGGTGACTCAGTCTCTACGGTTCCAGAACTGTTCCAGAAACATTCCAGAACCGTCCCAGAATGGATGGTGCTCTATCACATCATCCGTATTTCCCCCCATCTGTATGTTTCTCACAATCCATCAAGTCAGACAGGCCCAAAAGGTCTGAATAAACTGGAAATTATGAATAAAGACATTTGAAATGGGCTCATTAGCAATCTCCCCTGAATGCACAATCTGTATGCCCCCAAGGGCTCCGAATTCTTCATGGGCGGTGCTGGTAGAGCAGGTCCACGTGTGCAAACAACACTTGCCGGACACTCCGCCTCGGAGGGAAATGCGGTACTCTGTCAAATCCAGCTTCTGTAGCCAGTTTCCTTATAAACAAAAACTTACTACTGCCCCACCACTTCCTGGCCTTCCCTTTCTTCTAATACTTAAAAGACCTCGGGGATTTCTGCAGCTTTGCAGCTACTCCCATGAAGTTCGTTCTGCCTGTCAAAATCGATGGCTGCAGCCCGGCAGGCAGAGCCCACCCAGCCGTGGGGGCCGGGCTCCTGGGAAGGGCAAGGCTCTTCCCACGGCGCTCTGAACTGCCGCCCCGTGCAGCGCCTCTGGCCTCAAGCTACCCCGAGACGAGGTCAGCACACAAAGTCCTGCAGATGCCAGTAAATTCTGTTCTCGGGCAGCTGATGAACTTCCTCCTTTTGTCAGTGAGAAGAAAGCGCTCCTGACTGCGAAGGGAATGAACAGAAGTCCCTTCTAGCTCCCACACTCTATGGCTCTGAGAGAAGGTCCTGCCACATCCTCCCTCGCCTTAAAACGAAGCCAGAGTATTTTCAAACCACTGAGCCAGAAACTTATTTTTTTCCAATAGGGAGACGGTTGTACTGCAGCCCCCAAACACTGATCGCTTTCTTAAAGGGACATGCTGATTTCATAAAAGCACTGCCATCCATGTCATTCCAGAAAAAGATGCTCACGCAAGCTTGCACTTACTTAGGTGTGCACACGCTCACACCCTTACCGAAAGTAACTTCTCCTTTGCCAGCTTTGTCAAACAGCTGGAAGGCCACCATGAACAAAGCATCCGGGGCACACAGGACAGACTCAAAGGCCACAAATTCTTGGAAGGATATTAATCTGCAACACAAAACAAGTGCAAAGCATAAGGTCAGTAGCTTGTGGGAAATAAAAGCAAGCACAAATACGCACCAAGGAAAAAAATAAAGTGTCACTGCCAAAACATAAAATTCAAACCTAAAACATTTACAAACGGTTAGCATTGCCTTTCACCCACAGTGGACTGAAGTTACATACAGAATCTAAAAGACATGACAAGGTTAAGGATATGGCGACATAGTAGATGCACCCTAATTTCAAACGTAAGTAACTGTTTTACCAACACAACTGTTTTACCCAACTTTTGTTTCGGCACATTGCTGGACTCCAGAATCAAAGCGTAGATACTTCAGATGGAGATGTGATTGGATAACAGCACATACAGAGCGGCTCTGTCATTCATTACTACCTTTATACGCCCCGTAAAAATGGTTCGCAGACATTCGTTCGTTACTGATGTCTGCTGACCATATGTGGACTAAAGTAGGGATGATACTGGGGAAGGGGGTAAAACACGGGTAAGTCAGACACGAAATTGACCTCCAAGGCACTTCTAGCCTAGTAAGGCAGATAACACCAGTGTGGAAATAGTATACAGGAAAGACAAATCATAAGACAAGGATGAGTATGAGAGCAGAATTCTGGTAGGGAATCAAAGAAGGCTTTGTTGCAGAAATGGAATGTGAGCTAAGTCTTGAAAAATGAGTGCAACTCAGGTATGCAGTCACAGGTAAAAGGGAGGGTACTTCCAGCAAGGACACACCTGCAGGAAGGCAGGTGCAAGAAAAGCTGGGGAGGGAGTGTACCGGGAAAATGGTGAGAAACTGATTTCGTCTGTGCCGTGGAGTGCATGAAAGAGAACACTGTGAAATGAGATTGCAAGAACAAGCCCAGAGATGGGCCTGAAGATAGAAAAGGGCCTGAGCTTTCTTCTCTAGGAAGCAAGGGGTGATTGAAAGTCTCTGAGCAAGGCCTTGATATGATCAAAAGTATCTGTTAGGAAGAGTATGACAGGCTAGAGATACTCTGACTTTCAATAAGTAAACAAATCCACAAAACCTTTTCTATTTTGTATGTTAAACTATTTCAATGATACACTGAGATAGTCCAACTCTCTAGAGGTTATAGAGGGAAGAGAAAACAGGAGTGCGTTCCTATGTCTCACAGAACACTTAACTACTTCTGAACATCTGAGAGAGAGAACATATTTTTATGCAAAGTGTTACAAAGCTAACTCAGCTGTTCCCAGAATGTCACCTGATTATAACAATGTTGCAAAGAAAGGAAAAACTCTGGGTGCGTTCAGTACACTATCTCTGCCATTCGCCACCCAAAACCATCCTTACAAGTGCACGGGGACATTCAAGAACGGCATGTGTTACAGAAGAATACTTGCCCAGAACATTCTATCCTCTATTGTAACAGTGTCTCACTGAGAATCTACGTTCAAGACCCGGGGTGGGGAGCGGTGGGGAGAGAAGCGAGTTTGAGTCAAGCCTTCCTGGCTGGCCTAAAGGAGCGTACGGCCTGTTGGGGGCAGGACAAGCAGTCACGTTCGTGCATGCCCACCAGAATGCGAGAGTTGAGGGTCAAAGTAAAAGCAGAAACAAAGCACTGAGGGGCACAAAAGAAGGAATGGTTGATCTTGCCTAGAAGAATGGGGGAATGCTTCATGGAGGTCTGGAATTCGAAGAACACATTTTTAAAGCTGAAAAGATCTTAGAGATCATCTCTAAGATCTTCAACCTCTCCATTGTACTCTGGAGAAAACTAGAAGAACTTAATGACAAGTATGAAGTGAACAACTGGCTTTGACACTTTGGCCTAACAGCCAAGTGTTCTGGCTTCCATTTCGCTGACTGAGAATTCCAACTGGTATAGGAAGACGGAGAGAAGAGAGAAGGGTCGAGAGGACGTTACACATTGAGGAAAGAACAAAGGTATGACAAATGCTGTATTTGGAGAAGGATGTTGGTCATAAGGAGCAAAGAGTGGCTTGAGCTGTAATGACAGCCACCTGTGGAGGCCCTTAAAGGCCAACTTACAGAATCCTGACTTTGTTGCAGGCAGTGAGAAGTCACTGAAGGTCGTAGAAGACGAATTTGACACGGGGAAGACAAGAGCGGGGAGAGAGCCTGACAGCTGGGACTGGAGCTCCGAACCGGAGCTGGACCACTAGGACCAAGACACGAGGAAACGCTGGAGAGACGCAGGTGAGGCAGGAATGGGGCACAACTTGGCAGCCACTGGATGCCAGGGGCTGACGACCAGGAAACCAGCCACATCACTCCCGAGACTTCTAACCTGGGAACTGAGTGGGCTGATGATTCTATACCAAAACTAAAGAATAAAAAACAGGAAAGTCAGAGAGAAGGGACTGTGAGAGAGTAAGACCAGTTCTGAATGGGATGAATTGAGGTTCCAGGGGGACACTGAAGTATGTTTCCAGCAGGAAAGCAAAAGGAGGCACATGGAACTCAGGAGAGAGGCCGACAGGGTTGAGCTGTGATCCTCTAAAACTTCATGTTGAAGTCCAGTCCTCCAGGGCCCCGGAGGGTGAGCTTATTTTAAAAACAGGGCTGTTGCAGATGTAACTGTTAAGATGAGCTCACCGTGGAGTAGGACGGGCATCTGATCCAATACGACTAGAGTCCTTATCAAAAGGGAAAACTGGGACACAGACAGGCACACAGGGACTACGCCGTGTGAAGACGAAGGCAGAGCTCAGGGTGATGCTTCTATAAACCGGGGAACTCCAAAGACAGCCCTCAACCACCAAGAGCTAAAAAGGAGGCTGGAACAGATTCTCCCTCCCAGCCCTCAGAAGGAACCAGCCCTGCCCACGATACCTTCATTTTAGCTTCCAGACTGTGAGACAATACGTTTCTGTTTTTTCAAAGCCACTCTAACTTGTGGTATTTTGTTACAGCAGCCCTAGCAAACTAATACAGAGGCCAAGACTGGAACCAGCAGATTTGGGAGGTTTTTAAAACAAAGACTACTTAAAGCTGTGAACAGAAATGCCCAGAAGCATCTCAAGAGATGCATGTTCACCACTTGCAGACCACTGAGGAAGTACAGGGAAGAAATGTGTTTCTGACGGTCTGCTTCCTTTCACCACCGCTCCGCGCAGGCGCCGCAACCACACGGCCACACCTCTCACCAGTTCAACTTGCTGGCAAGGAAAAGGCAGAAGCAATCCTATTTGCTAAATTATCCCGACACAGACATCAGGTTAGTTACAAGTGAATCACACAGTGTGTTATCTGGAAAAGGGGCGTTTACAAAACTATATACTCTGAATAAAGAAATGCTTATATAGAACAAAAAGAGCACCTCACCTCTCTCAAAATGATACAAGAAACCTGAAGACTATTGATGTGCGTGAAAAAATCCTCCTGTGGCAATGTCAAAGTGGTTTCACTGCCGTCACGGGCCCGTGGACACTCGGTATTTTAGGCATGTTACAGATACCAAAAAGGTGTGTAATTGGTAATCCTGTTAGAGACAAGTACTATACTTCTATGTAGGAGGTATACAGATGAACCATGAAATCATAATGCCTTACTGTTCATCAAGGTTATTTTGAATTTTCAAGGTAATCTGACTGGAAGGCTATCAGAGTAATTATATAGTACTATATTCATTTACAGCGTGATATCTAAAAACATTTATATATGTTTTTCATATAAACAGAACTTCAGTCTTACTTTACAGATTTAATGGGTATTAGCATAAATTACAACAAAGAATATAAGCTTAATCAAGTTCAGACCTGGCTGCTGAGCTCACTTCGTTCCCTTTTCCACCCTCCACTCCCTAAACTTCTCTGCCAATGTTAGCCGCCCTTTAAAGTGGATCACGCAACTCTGACGAACTCCATGTCTAGTCTCTTAGGGAAAGTATATGACGCTAGTGTTCACCTGCAACAACTGATAGTGAGTCAGGGGTCAGCTCACATGGATGCAAGTACAGAAGTCACGTTTTCCAAGGCCCGCAGTGCTCGGAGAGCAGGTCTCTAACTCCTCTACTTTATGCTTCTGCTGCTATGGGAGATTTTCTGAGGTAAGTCTTTTTTTTTTTTTGAAAATTCAGTTTCATTTTCATTTGCTATATAAGTGAAAGGCATTTCATGTTAATTACTTAGAAACATTTGCATATGTTAATTGGCTCACTTATTTCTCTTTCTCTTTATTGTATTTTTTCCCATAGGTAAGTCATTTTTGTTTTCCAAATGAGAGCTTTTTTCTCCTCTGACAGCCATTTGTAACAGCAGCAACTTGACAACTCCATGGAAGTCCAGGTAAAGCAGCGGAAACACATGCACCACTACCAAATACTGAGCCAAAGAGGAAAGGGATTAAAAGTGGACTAAACTTATGACAATGCAAGATTATATATATCATATACATAGAAAGATTCTGGAGGGATACATACCAAAATGATCACAGTGCCTCTTTATAGTAGCACTACTTTCGGTCTCCTACCCCACCCCTTCTCAACTTCGTAAGGGGTAGCTCTGAGCCTAGAGAGACTTAAAATTCCATACAGAATACACACTGAAAACCATGATATTATGGAAAAGGTCTTAAGTACTATAAGAGACTGGAGATAAATGACTCGATGAATTCAGAGGATGAAAAGATTATTGTTTTAGTGAGACAAAGGAGGAGATGGAAAAATTAGGAACATATGACGTCAGAGGGAAGATGGGACCAAGGGCACATGTAGCAACTAGCCTGGCAGGAGAGGTAAGGTGTGAGTAAGGTAGGATGGGCAGTGGGAGAAAGAGAGGCCAACAACTTCAGAGGGGCTTCGGAGCTCACTCTATGTGCTGGGCACAGACCTGCGCTGGGAATACTCATGGGAAAACGCAATCTCCAGTCCCCAAGAACGGGTGGTCCAGGGGGCAGATGGTGAGCCGGGAACCAAAGAAGGCGGGCCAGAGATGAAGACCACAAGACGTGTGGGTGTGGAGTGCGGGCAAGTGCAGCACAAGGCACGGTGGTCGTGTCCTGATGGTAGACAAGGGTCTGAAACTCGTAGACACGATGAAATTGTGCTTCAGACTATTTAATCCAGCAGAGGAATGACAAACGACCTGGAAGGAGAAGGCGGAGTTGGGGAGATGTGTTGGCTGAGCCCAGGAAAGAGCCAGGAAGGCCTGAGGCAGACAGGGAACAGTGCTGTGAGCGCCAGAGGACAATCTGACAACACAGCGAGACTGAAAATGCCGACGCTCTTTGACACCATAATCCCACTTCTAGGAATTTATCCTAAAAAAGAATTAATGAATGTGTGCCACTTTCACCTAGAACATTGTTGACGATCATGAAAAAGTGTAAACCACCTCAACCTGTGCCTGTATGTGACTGACTTATTAAAGGAATACTATCAACCACTAAAAATTGTTGTCAACAAATTCATGTTATTAAACAAAAATTCAGTTACACTAATATTTGTGTGAAGTGCTCCCATTTTGTTAAAAATGGGCAAAAGTAATATTTGACACACACACAGTCTGAAGGCCGCACACCAGACATTTAAGTTTTCTTCCTTTTTGCCTGTCGTCCATATGTCCTAATCTTTCCAATAGCACACACAGTACTATTTTTGTAAAAAAATAAAAATGTTTACGAAACAAAATAGCCAAAACCAAGACTTGGGTAACGACAGAAGGACTGAATTCTTATTCAGCCAGGGTGGGTGGTGGGCACCCTGACCGATGTGGCTCAGTCGGTTGGGTGTCATCTGCGAAGCGTAGCTCTCTGGTTTGACTCCCAGTCAGGAGGGCACGTGCCAGGGCAGCAGGTTGGGCCCTGGTCGGGGTGTGTTTGAGAGGCAATAGATCAATGTTCCTCTCCTTCTTTCTCCCTCCCTTCTCCTCTAAGAATAAATAAAATCTTCTTAAAAATAATAATAAAAAGAAGAACTGGGGAGAAGGGGTTAGGAAAGGGCCTGAGAAAAGAAACCAATGACTGAAACACTCCTACTACCTGTGGCTACCCAGGGTGGATAACCTCCCGGTTCTTCCATCCCACCCTGCTCGTGCTCATTCACACCCCATGTGGCCCCTTTCATCTCCTGCCTGGCTCCTACCTCCAGGCCAACTCTGTGGCTATGAGAGTTTCGGAGCCTGCACATAAGGGTCTGATCTGCTCAGACTTCAGGAAGTTTGGTTGTAGACAGCGCACCATATCAAAATCCAATTACCACTTTTACTTAAGGCTTGTAACCACAAGAGCGCTTCGCAAGAATAACTTCTCCTTATAACCCTCTTCTGTGTGTTATAACAGAAGCCAAACAATTGTCCAGGATTAATGGAAGAGATAAAAGTAAAATCTAACTCCAAAAACAGGGCTCCAACCGCCAGACCACCCAGGTTTAAGCACCCGTGAATGTCAAGAAAAAAGACACACACACACAGAACTGGGCTTTCCTGTGATCACCAGTTTATCCAAAGAGTTTGGGTCTCCATTATTTGAACATCTTTACTAGCTTTGGAGGTTTTCCAGCTCTTTTATCTCCCTCCCAAATGCCTTGCAAAATACAGTGTTCGGGCCACAAAGCTCATAGGTACCCTGCATCTATTACATGCCAGGCAATACCTTAGACAGTACAAATACCATGAAAATGAGTAAGACTGACAGAATCTGTGTCCTCAAGGAATTACACTCCAGAGGGGAAAGCAGGCAATGAGCGCACACACACACACAAACAGAAAGGTAAGGTGATTCCACAATCAGATCACTGCTGTGTGGAAGATGAGGAATGCATTCAACTAGTGTTCCTCAGCCCCAGAGAGCCTATTTAACTGGTCTGAAGAGGACCTGAGCGACCATTTTTGTTGTTGTTGTTGTTGTTGTTTTAAACTTCCCAAGTGGTTCTACCCTCTAGCCAAGCTTGAGAATGATGGGGATGGCAGAGAGGGAGCCACGCTGCCCAAGGTGGTCAGCAAATGCCTCTCAGGAGGTGACATTAAGATCTGAAAGACAAAAAGAAGGAAGCTCTGGGAAGATCAGGAGGAGGGTATTTTGGGCAGAAGGAAGTTCAGTGCAAGAGCCTGCCCTAGGATGGGCCAACCTGGGCTAGTTCCATGGGGCAGGAGACACCTGAGTGGCTGGAGGCTAGAGGAGGGAAGTGAATGGGGACGTGGGGATGAAGGGGTGTGCAAGGCATACGTGTGTGGACTGAATTCCAAGCATACATGAGAAAGAGCCACTGTTGGAAGATTTTACTCAAGACCCTGTGGAGCGCAGACTACAGGGCCAAGCAGTGAGTCCAGTCAGGAAGTGGCTGCAGCAGGCTGGACTGGAGTGAACAGGAGAGACATAAAATGTGAAGTGGTCAAACCCAGGATACCTTTTCTAGACAGAGCTGGGAAGCTGGAGTGAGGGGCTTGTCCTAGAAGTCCAAGCACACCACTTTTAAAACGTAGGGGCAAGTCAGGTGCCAGCTGGGGACCCCGGGTGGCCTGTGGCTGCAGGGGTGGTGGCAGCCAGAAGCACAGACAGACTCCAAGGCCCTGAGGTTACTGAAGATGTGAAAACTGCTAGCCAGGCAATGACAGAGCTCATAAATAAAGATTTTATTTAATAGGCCAGATGCTGGTCAGTGAGCAAACAATCTATGCTTCACAGCTCCAATTATGCAAATTTCTTAACAGGATCTAAAAAGAAACAATGAATTATCACTTAATTTTATATTCTAAAAACCATCAGTAATTAGGTAGAAAGAGACCCGAGTTCCAGTTTTTCCTTTGCCTAACTAAATGATTTTGCCAGGCAAGTAGGAGGGGAACCTCCTTTCCTGATCTATAAAAGGTGCTCTCTCCAACGCCTTTCATCCTACGATCCCACTTTCTTCCATGTTCAGTTACAGGGAGCCTTGCAGGCCCACTCTGGCTCCAGCACTGGCTTTGGCGTTCCCGGGGGTGCATCTGTTCTGAGGCCAGCTGGGCTTCTCAGCTCAGGTTCAAATCTCACTGCAGCGTTTGCCAAGGGCCTATTTAAATTCATTGGCTCCAATGAAATCTGGCAGATTGAATATTGTTCAAACAAGTAGGCTACTGCCTGGCTTTAAAAACCTATTAAAGATTTTATTAGCAATTTTACTGTATTGTTATCATGAGTTTAGCCTATAAATACCACCTCTGCATATATCACTGCCTCCAGATCACCAAAAAAAGATAAATATATAGGCTCTCGTAACTGTGAGCTTAATGCAGTAAGCGATATGCCCACACTACCTGTCTGCTGCCTTGTATTTCACTTCAAATAGCACTTGAGCTGCCCAAGGCTCACTGTGCCAACTGGTGGGATTTATGGAGGGTGTTTTTGTACCTCCGACATTTTCTCCCGTTCCAGAGGGATCACACGTATTTACTAGATTTGATTCACCCCTCCTACTTCTCTTTTGCTAATAGTTAATTCAATTACACTCTAGAAAATGTCTTTCACCTACATATCCTCTGTTCCCCATTCCTTCTTACCCTCCCTGTTAAATAACACTGCCTGATGACCTCAGAGGAATGTGTCCCCTTGTCCTGCCACCACCCCCAATAACCCCTCTTTTAACCTTTGAATCATTAAAAAAGCTCTAATCATGGCCAAGTCCCACACAAGTGATACCACATCAAGGAAAAGAACCACCACACCTCTTTAAAACTAAAGGCAAAACATATTCTGTATCTTCGTAAGACCCTAAATAGATACACTGTTATTTCTTAAACACTAATAGACACAATTTCTTTAAAAACCTAAATATCTATTTCATCATATTATACTGTCTATTTTGTAAAATTACCACTATTGAGAGCAGAATTTAAGGTGCATCACAAATATTCTGTATTTTAATTACATTATGGATTAAATAGTATTTTGAGATCTATCCAAAGACTTTATGGGTTTTTTTTTTTTAAAGGAGAAGTGTCCTAAGTTAAAAAAAGAAACATAATTTTAAATCGGGACTGCCATTAAAAGGGGAAAGAAAGGCTATTGGCAAAAAAGGGGAAAAGCAGTTGTAAACCATACTGGAAAATCAACTTAGGCAAGCAAAGTAGGTTTTTTAAAAATCTAGGTTTTCTAAATCTTCCCTTCTTCTTCTTCTTCTTTTTTATCCTCACCTGAGGACATGCTTATTGACTTTTGAGAGAGGAAGGGGGAGAAATTGAAAGAGAAAAACATCAATGTGAAGGAGAAACACCAGTCAGTTGCCTCTCATATGTGCCCTGACCAGGACTGAACCTGCAACCTAGGCACGTGCCCTGACTGGGAATCGAACCTGCTACCTTTCGGCTTATGGGATGATGCTCCAACCAACTGAGACACATCAGCCAGGTTATCTCCCTTATTCTTGTAATTGAGGCTGAATGAGAAGGCTTCAACTTTATTAAAATGCCAAATAAAGAATGATAATGGGGAGATAAACTGCAGATAAGAAATCAGTAACTGAAAGCCAGCAGGCACACCAATTTGTTAACTGGCATTTTTGAGGTGACCCCTGTACACTGGCAATCACTGCAGAAAGTAGCAGGTTAGTTATCAGATTGCCACTGGATAACCAATTGCTTCAAATGCTCCCTAGACAGCGCGGAGCTGAGCTCTCACTGCCAGCCCCTTTGTTCATCTGACTTCAGTCTCCAGTCTGATGGTTCCCCTGGTTTACAGCTGAAAAGCACAAAAAGTACCCTCCACTCCAGAGACTCTGTGAGAGCCTAAGGCACAGACGGCGGCCTGAGGAAGAGTTTTCTCATGCACACTCCCAGCAGATGTCCGAATTACCTATGTGTGTTCTCTGCTCAACGAGCACTTTAAAATACCAAAAAAAATGAATGAGCTAAATGATCTTCTAAACTGGAACACAGTGCCTTTCTCACAGTGTTTTTCTGAACCTTGGAAGCAAGGTCATGATGATTAAAACGATACCTGAAAACGAAAGGTGCTGAAGCACAGACACACAAAAGCAGGAAGAGCGAAGGTGCTCCTGTCGTGCGTCTGCCAATGACGAAACCCCAACTAGTCACTGTCAAAAAACCCCCAAAATGGAATAAACTAAATTTTTTTAAAAAATTGGAATGGAATAAACTAATTTTTTTAAAAAAAATACATGAAATCAGTTTAACCGATTCCTCTTTGAGAAACATTATCAATTACTCAGGAACAGTTTTAACATTTTTTTCCATTCGGTTACAAATCCTATGTTTTGGCCCCACACAAAAACCTTTTTTGATGTGATTGTAACATAAGCCACTGGCAAAGCAAACATTAAGTGACTGAAACAGCCTTTATCATGTTTTTAAAAATAAAATTATTCATGGCGTGGGCAAGAAGAAATAGAAGTACACAGACTTGAGCCAGAATATCACACACACATACACAACAGCCAACATTAATATCTGCTGTGCCAGCTGAATTCAAATTAACCCAATTTTACATGTTAATTAAACCAGCTATTTTCTTCTTATTGTATTTTTCCTTCTTAAATAGTAGAGTCTACAAGTGATTCCCAACAGACTTGTTCCAGCAACAATGACGTATTCATTTACTTCTATTATGACCGTACAATACAGTAACTGAGCAGTAATTTTCCACAGTCAATTACATGTGTGCTTCTTTATGCTTAAAGATGCTGAAATAATGTGTACTATAGAGCCATATGCCTAAATCTCCAGTCTGCCTGAGGCAGTTGCCTGGGTAACACATTTTCTCTCTGGTTTAGCATAACCCTTCATTGAATATCATTAGGTGTCATTAAAGATGAAACATTAACATGAACTTCAATACACTACTTAGATAGAGTCATTTTACCCATGTAAACAAGCGCTCCATCATTGATAAGAAGCTTAAAATTCATTATGCTTTTCTGTATTTAAGACCATGAAAAAGAAAAAAAAAAGTGTCCACGTGTTGATTCCAAATTGAATTTGCAAAGATTTCTGTTACCAGAAGAAAACTCAGACCCAGTTTCAGGGGTAACACTTCTCATCAACAGGGTCGTAATAGTCCATGTAAGCATAGGAAGATTAGGTTTTTAAATTTTATTCGAAGTTGTAAAATATTTCCATCAATTTCATCTCAGAAAATCAGACTGTTTCACCCTCTTTTCTAAGGGTGGGGGAAAGCACTCGTGTTCAGTAACAATAAATTTGTTGAATAAGGTGTTTAAAAATCAAAGCTCACAGTGATACTGAGAAGGCACAGGATACGCCATGCATTATTTAAAAGACAGTATCTTAAATACTAAAAATTTAATGAAGTGTTCTATAGTTTGGATCTGGCAATATATGGTTTATATAGGCTATTCCAGAGCAATGCCAGCTGTTAAGAGCAGCACCCATTCCCAATAATCTCCGTCAGCCTTCAACCCATGCCACCCAAACAAGCAAGTATGTCTCTTAAAAATCATGTGCTTTCTCTACAGTCTTAACACTTACAACCTCCTTTCCCAACCAGATTACCACGATTACACCATGGAATTATAAGTTTCCTGAGACACAGCATAATTCCCTGTAAGACTAAACTCTTGGCCTCTAAGGAACTACAATTTGTCCCCCATCACCTTCATTACAAAGGGGCTCCAACTTCTCAGTGTTGAAGGACACGTACAAAAACAGAATGGATCATCTAAAGGCATAGCTACCTCCAATATACTTTCCCACCTTTCCCATTCCAGGAGAAAGGCGTGCTCCAAAGCCCTGGAGGTGAAGGTGAAGGAGCTGACTGAGGTTCAGGAGGCAGCCCCAAAGCTGTCCACAGTCAACATAAGAATAACTAGAGAAATCTCTGCCCAGAACAAATGGGTTCTTGGTGATGGGGATTGAGATCCCAGATACAGCTATGATGCTAAACTGGGGGATCTTTTTCTTTTTCCAACATCCGTTTCCTAATCCCAAGTAGTGAAGAAATGGCACGGGAAATGGAGTGACTTAGCTTTGGGCGGCGCTATGCTCTTACCTCCCACCATTCCACAAATATTCATGCAGCGGTTTGCAAAGGCGACTAAAACCTCAGTCACCATGGTCAGGCCAGGGGCTGAGATGTGATGAGCAAAAAGAAAAAATTATTTGATAGTAAATGTGTATTCCATTCTGGTTTCCATGCTCGGCTTTGAAATGAGGTTAATCATGAGAAACAAATTGATAACAAGAACAAATGTTTAAGTAAAATGTTTGCAAGATCTACTGGAATGAGCACAGATTCAGTCACATCTCTGAAGTCTCCATGACAAGTTGTGTTCTAAATGATTATGTAACATGTTGTAGGAATTCAAATAAAATTTTAAAAAACTAAAACTAAATTGTATAAACTGTCACTAACAGGGAAAAAGTAGCCTAGTGACTCAGTAAACATAATTAATGAAAACTGAAATAAACAGTGATTCCTGCTTACAATATTCTGATTGTCCTCTTTCTGGATTTAACCCCAAACCACAATAAACAGAATGCTATTTCCATCCCTATCCCCATACAGATTAATTAAAAGTCAACTCTATGAACATAATTTGCTTGCCTAAGAACTGGCCAAGACCTAGTAAAGAAAAAAACATAAATTTGTCATATTTAATTATGTTTTGCATTACAAATTATCTTGAACAAAATTGAACACGGACCACCCAAGAATGTAGAGTTGCATGCAAATTTACCTGAGCCTAGTCCGCCCAGATAAATTTTATTTTACGGCTTGGAAGAACCTATGTAAATTCTGAAAAACAAGTAAGGAAAGAAAAATTTTCAGTCCCAATTGATGCAACATGTTTTCCCATCCTTCTCCCACTATCTCCACATCCATTAGCAAATCCTATTTCTAAAGTTCTCATAACAATACCAAGCTCTCTTAGGAGCAGGCAATTACAACACAGAACAGCAATTGTAAATAACAATAAAATTGGAAACTGTTGGGAGTACTTTATGTTTCTGCAAAAGCAAATTAAGCTACAAGACTCTGAGGTTCTTTTGCTTTTTCTAGGTACAATGATTGCTAATTATGGAAAAGCAACATTAGAGCTCAGTGCTTTTTCCTTTAGTAAGTTGATGACTGTTTTACTTCCTGACTTTAAAAAAGGAAAAGAAAGCACTAACCAGAAAATCATAAAGCGATAAAAAGAGGGTTTCAATATGTATTACACAGTCAGCCCATCCTCAGGTACTTTCAAGGGAAGTTTTCCCCAAATGGACATGCAACAACGTTATTGAATTGTACACATTATATTCTCACAGACCACGAGCAGGGGTGAGGTGCCCAGTCAGCAAAGCCCTTGGCCTTCCTTCACAGGGGGCTGAAGGGGGAGGGCAGGAGCCTCAGGGAGGATCAAGAACCTAATTCTATGGGTGTCTTTCTTGATAAAAAGAACTGACTTTTGTAAAAAACGAGAACGACCCAAGACTATGTGGTACCCACCCACTGGGAGAGGATAAAAGCGAAGACAGGAGAAGAAAAAACGACTTGCTAAAAGCTTCACACCAGTTACAGAGGGCATACCAGTGTTACAGTGTTCCTGGGGCAAAATGACTACAGCGAAACGCGGATACAGAACCAGACAGACAGCCTGAGAACCCGTCCCTCAGCAGCTTGGTAACAGTCCCTCACACACTCGTGGCACTTCATACACAATCCACTGAAATTCATTAGGAAAAGCCAAAACATCGAGGGAGTACTACTACTACCTGCCAGCCACACTGCTCTAGGACCTACAGACTCAGCAGAGACAAAAATCCCTGCCTTCCTGGAGCTTACAGTTGAATGGGTATGAGAAAATAAAGGGGGGGAGGCGATAAAACAATAAAATCTTTGTTGTAAGAGAATCACTAAGAGAAGCACTGCAGTAAAAGGGTAAAGGAGTGTTGGGGTACCACTTAAAACAGTTCGGGGAAAGCCTTCCTAAGGAGTCATCAGAGTGAAGACCTTAAGGAGGTGAGTTTCTTAGGGGAAGAGGAAGTACAAAGGCCCTGAGGTGACACAGCCTGGAGTGCTCAAGAGGCTGCAAGAAGACTAAGGTGGGGGGGGGCACACAGCAGGAGATGAAGGGGGTCAGGGGGCACAGCAGGAGATGAAGTGGTATACAGGAAGGAAAGAGTGGGCACTGTAGGGCCTTGCTGGCCACACTAAGGACTTTGGCTTCTACTCTGAGTGAAATAAGGAATCATAAAGGTTGTGAGCCAGAGAGTGAAATGATCCAACTTAGTTTTTTAAATCCTCACCTGAGGATATGTTTTATTGATTTTAGAGGGAGGAAGTGAGAGGGGAAAGAGAGATGACACCCTGTACACACCCCAACCAGGACAGAACCCACAGCCTAGGTATGTGCCCTGACTGGGAACTGAACCCTCAACCTTTTCGTCTATAAGATGACAGTCCAACCAACTGAGCCACTGGGCCAGGGCCCAACTTAGGTTTTTACAGGATCACTCTGGCTGCTATGCTGAACAGACGGAAGAGAAGACTAGAAGGAGGGACACTTGTTAAGAGGCCATTACAATAATCAGAGTGAGAGCTGGTCATGCTTTGGACTACGGTAGTAGCAGCAAAGGAAGTAAGATGTGGTTACAATCTGGATACAGAGTAGTATCCTCCCATAATGCTACAAGCAGAACAAAAAAGAAACTAAATCATATAAAATGCAGGATCACATTATAGGGAGTTCAATTATTTGCTAGGATAAAATCTAAAGAACTAGCCAACTTGGGGCCACATGCCAATCACCACCAAACTGTGGAGTAAATTACTGGGAGTTTTAGAATTTCACTTCTTTTGGTGCTCATGTAATAGTTTTATTTCTGAGAAGGTACATTTATACAAACATGCAGAGAAAATAAAAACGAAGCACAACTATGTGGCAGGTACCGTGCTGCCCGCAGCTGGCTGTAAGCATCTTCACCAGCAACTGGTGCGGAGGTGTCTTTTCTGGTGCAGGCTGAACGTGGGCTCTATGTTAGAAACCAAGCTGACGAGTCTTTTTACTAAGCTCCCCTCAAGGGATGCCCTGGTCAGGGAGCCTCACACCCTGTGTCCTTGGGTGATGAGCACAGCAGTTACGAACTCAGGGTTGGAAACTTCTCAATAGCATGTGCCAAGAGCCTTTATGAACAAGACCAAGTAACCGAGCTTGCCTTGGAGTGTGCCTTGGGATCTTTTCTCATTTGGCGGCTTCCCCTAGACCTGTGCACTGGGGCTTTGTCTTTCTTGGTCAACTTCCCAGCCTCTTCCTCTGGTTTATGTTTTGGACACTTGAGGCTTGAGAGGCCTACTAGGTCTGCAAACGGAGAGCTTAAGGGAGCAGCTGGCTGGATCTCACTCTGGAGTTCAACAGGGATGAGAGGGCTAGAGACACTGGGTGGAAGTTATGAAGTATTTAGAACCATGAGAAGAGATCCCCCAAGAAATAGAAAAATACCCAGAAGTCCAAGGACGAGCCCTGAGAATGGGAGGTGAGGGAAAAACAAAAGGGGACTGGAAAGAACAGCCCGAGAGGTGTGAGAAAAGCCAGAGAGTGGGATGTGAAAGTACAGAGAGTATCTCACGAGGTGTGAGGGAGCGACCGTGTCACCATCAGGAATAATACTACCATTGGATTTTCCAGAGGCGGGGGCTGCGGCTCCTGGCACAGAGCTCCTAAACCTTCCTGTCTCCTGAGTGATGAGAGCACCAGGAGCAGCTTTTGTTTCAGTGTTTGGTTCTTGACCCCAGGTCCTGACACAGGTCCTAAATCGCTTGGTTTCCTGGGTGATAGCAGTACCTTTTGCTCTACTGAGGTAACTCTGGGTGGACTCCTGGATGGGTGTTAGGAGAAAGACTGAGCCACAATGAGAAGCTTGCAATTTTCAGCGACGGAAATAGAGTTAATAATTGATCATGCCTACGTGAGGAAGCCTCCATAAAAATCCCCAAAACATGGGGTTCAGAGAGTTCCCAGGGGGGTGAACATGTGGCAGTTCTGGAAAAGAGGCACACCCAGAGAGGGCACGGAAGCTCCAAATCCCTTCCCAGGTACCTTGCCCTACACGTCCCTTCCGTCTGAGTGTCCATCTGCATTCTTTTTCATATCTTTTTGTAATAAACTGGTAAACAGTAAGTACAGTCTTTTCCTGAGTTCTGTGAGCTGCTCTAGCAAATTAATCCAATTTGAGGACAGAGTCGTAAGAACCTTGGAGTTACAGTGGATGAGTCAGAAGCACAGGTAACCATCTGGGCTTGGAATGGCTTCTGAAGTGTGGGCACTCTTGTGGGACCAAGCCTTTAACTTGTGGGTCTGAGCCTTTAACTTGTGGGTAGATAGTGTCAGAACTGAGTTAAATCGGAGGACACCCAACTGGTGTTACAGAATTACTTGGTATAGGGGAAGAAAAAGCCACACAGTTGGTGGCCAGAAGAATCAGAAGTGAAATGTTCTGTGAGGGCAGTAAAGGAGAGACAGAAAGGAAGAGCAAGTTTTTCCTTATCAGGATCTTAACAAGAGCAGACTTAGGAGAGCTGTGGAGGGAAACCTGAGGGGAGCAGATTGAAGCACGAACGGCAGAGACAAACTGCTGAGGTTCCTGCAGAAAGAGAGAAGTGGGCAGAGCTGGAGGAGCAAGGGGAATCATGAGAAGTTTTCCTTCCTATGGGTGAAATACTTGAGTGCCTCCAGGAAAGACCACAGTAAAGAGGGAGAAGGGTGGGAGGTGATGATGCAGGAATGGCAAGTTATTCTGGAACAGTATTTGTGAGCAAAGTGAGAAGGGAAGCTAGCTCAACTCTTCCTCTGATGTCATTCCACTGGGTAACCACACACATGTGCTCACACAGCAAGTCCCATATTTTGCCTTATATAATGCACATGTTCTTGCCCAAATTTTTAAGGGAAAAACAAGGATGTGCATTATACATGGATAGTACCTGAAATACCTTGTATCTGTTCTTGTGTTTTGAAATTGTTACATAAAATTTCTTGTACCATAATATGTTCAAAAATAAATGCTAAATGTCTTTATAGTACAAAAAACAAGTATCTAAATATAAATAAATACAAAATTGAATTAAAAATTAAAATGAAAGGTTTTTTTCCTGAAAGGATGGACCAAAAATGCGGGTGTGCATTATACAGGGCAAAATGTGGTACTAAGCCCATTTAATCAGGTAAGAAAACAGGCTCAGAAAGATTAGGTCACTTGTCTAAAGTCCCAGAACTTTTAAGAGACTTGGTAAGATGTCAATGTGATTTTTTCAACATTATCTGTGTTCCCATTTGAATCAGTTCTCTCCAGGGGCAGCAGTTACCAGTAGAGTGAGCGATACTGAGTCACCTAACGTGGACGCCCCTTTCCTGTAAGTGTGGACGAGGGGAACAGAGGCACACAGCCTCGGAAGTGTTTAGTACAGGAAAGGGGTGGAAGCAGAAGGATGTCCTGGGTATAGTTGCGGGTCCCCTGGGTATAGTTCATTATGGTGTGTCCAGTTCTCTTTGACAAGAACCCTAATAGATGGCCTGGGAACATATCCTTCTGACTCAAATAAGATAAACCTTAAAAGCTATGTTCCGCAAAATTTAACATGGGTTAGAATTAGGGAAATGATTTAAAACACGCATTCTAATACTACGCAGCCATAAAAAATACAGAAGATTTCTTTACACATGCCCCGAGGGATCGTCAAGACAGGGCTAAGTGACAGCAGCAAGTGAGTGTGTGTCCTGGGGTCCGATCCTGCACACAGGCCGTGGTGGCCAACTGCATGTGTATGTCAGCTGGACTGGGACCTGGATTGAAATGACCAAACGTTATTTCTGGGTGTCTAAGGTGTTCCTGGAGGAGATGAGTGTTTAAAGGGGTGAGCTGAGTAGCGCGGATGGCCCTCCCCAGTGTGCGTGGGCATGGTCCAGTCTGAGGAGGGCCTGAATGGAACAGAAAGGAAGGAAGAAGAACTGCGATCTCTGCCGACTGCCTGGGCTGCGACAGCCACGCTCCCTTTCCCGAGGACTGGGACTTACACCATCGGCTCCTGGGTTCACAGGCCTTTGGATCCAGACTGACCTGTACCGCTGACTTTCCTCCATGACTCAAGAGCCTGTTCTGCAGAACACATCTCCCTCGGTGTCCCCTTCCTCCCTCCCTCTCTCGCTGCACTGAGATCCCGACTGACACGCATGCCCACGTGCACACAGAACAGACTCTCTCAGGAATAAACAATGTCATGTGGTGCAGAAAGGTTACACACCTGCCTTCTGGGTGTAGTGGGGAGAGAAATATGAACATGAAAATGCATATGTACCAACTTACTTATATTATATTCCTTCTATGGGGGAGAAATACCCCATAGAAGGAAAAGCCGAACACTAAGGTTAACAGGAGTGAACTCTGAGGGGGAGAGAGAAGACAGGGTGAAGGGTATAGGCATGTTAAGTCAGGCTTTCCCGAGGATACCTTGCTTCTGTTATATAGTTTTGACTTGGGAAACATATGTTTTACATATCCAAAAATTAAATTAAGTTTAAAAGAAAAAAGCAATCCCTAAAAATTGAAAACAAACTGAAACAAATGAACCTAACTACATAGCAAGTTGGTGGCAAAACCACAAACAGAAATGAATTATTTTTAAAAACCTTAAAACACCGTCTTTTGACTATATATATTTAGTGGGATGCCTTCTATGCACAAATAGAGCTGAAAAGAAATCTTAAACTTCATTCACTTTCTGATTGTTAGCAGTAATACTGGTGTTATTATTTTAAATATATCCCACACCTCACATATATGTAATTATGTAGATGTTGCTGGTAACGAGACTTTCAATGAAAGGATAAAGAGATAAATAGAAAAATAAAAAATAAAAATACTTTGAATTTAATTTTATCAGTTTAACTTTGAATTTGAAATACCAGTATGAACTGAAGACCATCCCCCACTAGCCAGTGAACACTCCTAAAAGTAATGACAACCCAAAAGTAAGAAGCACACCTGGTTCTCAGATTGTGGTCTCTAAACACTGCTGCCCATTAAAAAGGCTAAGGACTCTGTGAAAGAGTGGATGATTCCAGTCTGAAGCAAGAAATACCTAAAGTAAAAATCTGTTTTACCAGAAGGCAAGTGAACTTATCACATAATAAAGAATCCTATCAAAAAAGACTAAGGAGAAAATAGAAAAGGGCTCCCATTGACCAAAAATGAAGTAAACACATTTGATTACAACATGCCAAACACGTATTTTTTAAAACCTACAAGTTTATAATACTCTATGGAAAAGGCTCCCATTTCCCCACACAACCCCCAATTCACTGAGCCTTGCGACTTATTACAGCACCAACTCCTTCTGCTAAAAATTGGCTTAGATAAAGGAAGTAATTTGGTTGACTCCTATTTCTAACCCAGGCATCTCCCCTAAAATCCACACTTCTAACAGCCTACCTATCCAAATGCATGTTTAATAGGCATCTCAATATTACGTGTCCTATAGAACCTTAAGTTTTGTTTCCAAACCTATTCCTCCCCCAGATTCCCCCGGTTGCTTGGACTGTCCTCTGCCATGTCTCATGTTCATTCTTTCAAATCCCATAACCCAAACCCAAGGACTTCTTACCGTCTCCACAGCTGGCACTCTAGTCCTGCCACGGCTTGCCTTTCTTCCGCTCTTGCCCACTGCATTCTATTCTCTACAGATCAGCTTGGAAGATCCTTTCAAAATGTAATCCACATCCTGTCAAGTCCTCTGCACATAACTCCCCGGTGACTTCTACTAGTCTTGCAATAAAATTCTACAAGAGCTATAAAATCTGGCCTCTTTGGCTTCTCTTTTCTGCCCATCACTAACTCTGGCCAAACCCATCTTCTTGCTGCTTCTCAAACATGTCAAGCACCCTCCCATCTCAGGCTCTCTGCATGTGTTTTTCCCTGTACCTAGAAAGCTCAACTCACAGATTCTCACGTGGCTCACTCTCTCACTGAGGTCCCTGCCCACATGTCACATTTCAAAGAGGTCTTCCCTGACCACCCTCATCGACCATGGCACCCCAGGCCCACGGTCACCATCCCCTTCCCTTGCTTCAGTAGATACCTGCCTCTATAACATACAAGCTACTGGTATACCCCGCCCATTTGCTACACAGGTGCAGTGTTTACTGTTTGGTTTAGAATAGGGCCTGGCACATAGTTGGTGCCAATAAATACTTAAGTGAATTAATAATCTGAAATTAACCTACGGGTTTTAAACATTGAGGTTCTCTCAATTTGTAACACTAGACCATATATCCTTACCATATACCCTTAATTATGGAGACTGCTATTCTACAACATCTATGAAAGTTAAACGGTTATCTTCTTTCACCTCATACTTTATAGGACTGAAGGTCCCAAAACCTTTATATCAGATTGTGATGAAAGCCTTACCCTCAAAAACCTTCATTAAATTTAGTGTGCGACTCTCACTCTATTTAGTAGGAAGTGACTCATTGTGAAGTATGCCACAATCAATGGGAAAGGTAACAGGCACCAAATCTCCTGTTTCACTTCGGGAATATCTCACAGCTTAGCGAGACTTTCAATTTAAGCAACTGCCACAGGCTGTGGCTGTGCCGCTGGCGCTGAGAGAGGAACAGGTCTGCAAGTAGCCAGGAGCCAGAGCTTACCTTTGATGGCCTTTCCTCTAAAATTTTAGATTTGCGTTTTAAACACCTACGGTGCAGATAAAGCAAGAGCACACAGCCAAACAAGGGAAGTGGGAGGGAACAGTGTTTGCTTTTTCAATCGTTTTCGGAGCATCTTCACATGCTGGGAGGAATGCAGGAAGGTAGGGCCAGTAAAGGTAAGTACTCTGAGAAATGGATGCAATGCTACCTCTAGGGTAAGTCTAAGAATAACGAAAGGGGGAAAATACCCCGAAAACTATTCCTGGATTTTAGAAAATTGTGAGGAATGTGGGGACCTAAGCCTATGGGTGTGGATTGGGTTGGCGTACTACTTGTGAAGGTTTTAGGTCCACCTCAGTCGGCCAAATAGTCTTAGAGGTGAAGAATCTTGCAAACGGCATTAGAACTTTTAAGCAAAGACAGGTGCAAAGTTGTCGCACAAAGTTCTATTTTTATATTCTCTCTTCATAGAAAGTTCATGATAGATCACATTGGGCACAAATACACACACAAATATATGTATATATATAAAAACTTGGTTCAAATTCTATTTCCAGAATTCACTAGCTATATAACTTTGAGCAAATCATTTAAACTCTCTACCCCCCTCTGTCAGAGAGGGGTTAAAGTGCCCATCTTAAGGACTTGTTATGAGGATTAAGAAAATGGTGGAGCCCTAGCTGGTGTGGCCCAGTGGACTGAGTGCTGGCCTGCGAACCAAATGGTCGTCGGTTCAACTCCCAGTCAGGGCACATGGCTGGGTTGCAGGCCAGGTCTCCAGTATGGGGAATGTGAGAAAAAACCACACGTTGATATTTCTCTCCCTCTCTCTCCCTCCCTTCCCCTCTAAAAATAAAATAAATAAAATATTTTTAAAAAAAGAAAGAAAATGGTGGAAACTGTTAGCACTGGATCTGGAACCCTCTATGTGCTCAGTAACCGTTTGCCTCCTTCATACTTCAGTTTAACCATCTAGGAAAAGAACACCAGCAGAGCTCCAATCCCACAGAATGTTTTTACTTTAAAAGTTCTTCAAGTAGTTAAAAAAAAAACCAAAAACCCTGCCCCTCCCCAGGCCTCCCTGCTCAATGCAAAGATCCCTGTCTCCCAGCACACACAGTCTGCAGTCCACCAGGACTGATTCCATCACATCCTTTATCCTGTGTGTGTTGACCTTCACTAGCAACCCAAGACCCCCTGGTTGCCTTGATCTAATCCCCACGGGCTCTGCACTTTCCCTCCTGCGTCTGCATCCCCCAGAACCCTCCCACTGCGCCCCTCGAGATTTCACATTTCATGACGAACAAAACCCTATCCGCAATCCGTTTGCTGAAGGAAACCCTGTCAGATGAATTCTCTAACTATTCTTCCACATTCTTGCTCTGACCCACACCTGGCTCTTCCTTGAGGACAATGGCTCCTCTGCAGCCCCCTCCCAAGAAGCCAGGACTTCCTCTGCACTCCTGGGTTGCTCCAGGCTGACCAGCAGGGCAGGTTTCTCCTTATTCCCCAGGGCCTCCTCCAGGCCAAACCCCAATCATTCTGTCTGTACCCCCAGCTCCAATACTCACGTCATTTGACTCTATCACTCAGCGACCCTCTTTGTTTCTGTCACCTAAGAACTCCTACCTTGTATCTCACCATGTTTTAGCTCCTGGCTAGCTGACACGCTCTCCAACCCTCCTCCTACTTTAATTCTTACTATTTTCAATACACCTATCCTTCAATATATTAATCCTTTAAACACCACAGCCTCCCAATGACCTGAATCCCTCTCTTCCAACAATCTTTCCTCCACCATTCTTCCTCCATCATGCACTTCCATGGTCAGACTCTACAATTTCGACATTACCATGAACTGCAGCACCTCCTTCTTTCCAAATTCTTGCATCTCACCTTTTGGCCACTATCTTCTAGTCTTCCTGCTCATTCCCTCTTACATCCTAACTTCAACGATCTTCAACTCTGAAACCTGCAATTCAATAAGCATCCCACCTCCTCACTGCCTCCTACTCCAATTCCTCTCTTTGCCCCTTACCTACATTAAATCTATAGTCGATCATTATAATGGCTCCCTTGCATGCCCCTAACCTCACTGGCACTTCTCCTACCCTGGATTATTACCCAATGGCCACGCCCTCACTATATCCAAAACTTCCAACTCCACGCCAGGAGCTAAGCAGCTGGACTCGGCTGGAAAGCACACAGCTGCCCTAACAGGTCTCACTTCAAATTGCACAACCACAAGTCCTCAGGTGAGCCTGCAGGCGGGTCCTGCCCAGCAGCCACGCCGTGCTGCCCTGCCCATTCACCCTCCCACTTCTATCTAGATGACTATTTAGTAACTTCTCTCTTCTCAAACTTCCAGCACCTCCACCCACATCCTCCCTCTCATCTACTTCCCAGAGTAAGAACAAGGTAGTCAGAAGAAAACTTCTCCCAAATTCCGCTCCATCACCTGTACAACACCTCTGCCATATCCTCCGCCTGCCCTTCCATTTTCCTCGCTCTGCATGTCTCAAACTTCTGGGTTTCAGGACCCTTTTACCTGCTTGTATTTATGTGGGTCATAGCTATCATATGTAAGAAATTAAAATGGGTGTGTTTTAAAAATAGTAATTCATTAAAAAGTGAACAGATCTATTATATGGCAATATAAATATTTGTTTAAAAAATAACTTTTCTAAAACAAAACACGTAGTGAGAACAAAAGCAGTTTTGTGTCCTTGCAAATGTCTCCACTGCCTGGTGGAACGGCAGGCAGCTGCCCTCAACCTGCTGTCCCAGGCCGTGGTGAGTGAGGACACGAGGCTTCCAGTCTCACATAGCTTCACAGTTAGAAAAGGAAAGAGCATTTGAACAGCTGTTTCAGATCATTGCAGATATTCGTCTATGATACAACACCAAGTCCCACACGTGGTAGTTTCTTAGGAGATCAGATGCAATGCGGAATCTGAAACCGCATCACTGCACTTCTTCCATCGCACTAAAACCCACGGGTATATCCTGCACTTTGAGTGGACCTTTTACCCCACGCAGAGAGTTGTGGCACTGCGTCTTGGGCAACAGGAAAATATGTTTCCCTAAGTTATTCAGATTTTCCAAATGCTGGCAGATTTCATACAGTGTATTTAAAAATTACATCATTAGTATCACTACTAATCATATCACAAAAGTCTTTAAGTATTGGGAAGCGGTCACATGAAAATTTTAATTCTTTCAAATAAAAATGATGTTCCATTAAACGGGAAATGACTAGTCCAGCTGGTAACTCAAAACAACAGCTCAAGCGTACTTGCCCGGACAGCTGCCACAGGGCAGTGAGCAGCAGCAGTCTGCGCACCTTCCATTCGGTCACTGCGAATTCGAACATGACGTGTACTCAAGGGTTAGTCTCACTGAAAATCAGTAATTTCTGCCCTGGCTGGCATGGCTCAATTGGTTGGAACATCGTCCCATAAATCAAAATGTCATGGGTTCTATTCCCAGTCAGGGCACATGCCCAGGTGGTGGTTTTGGTCCCTGGTTGGGGTACATACAATAGCAACCAATTGGTGTTTCTCTCTCTCATATTGATGTTTCTCTCCCGCTCTTTCTCCTTCCCTTTCCCTCTCTCCAAAATCAACAGCCAGGTCCTCAGGTGAAGAATAAAAAAATTAATTTGTACAGCTTCATCAAGGACATTCTGAAGCGGAATTAGCATCATCATCACCACCCCTAGCACTCTTCCTGTGACTTCGTGGTGGTGAAGAATGCAGTCACTGCTCAGACTGGCTCGGTGGCACTGCTTACTTGGCATTAGGGCACCAGTCGTTTACCCACCACTGCTTTTAGAACCAACCACCAGTTCACATACAGCACAGTGAAAAGGGCAGATGGCAACGTAATATTAGCACGTTAACTGTCCTGCTCTCTCGAACTCCCAGAGGTCTCCAAGACTCCGTAGTACCACTGCCCACTCTCTGAGAGCAGCTGTTTTGAAAGACCTCTCCAGGTTTCACAAGAGGCCACCTCCCTCGCAGACCATGCACTAGATTTTCTTCCTTCCTCTCCTGCAGTGTCCGTTCTCCACTGTCCGTACAGTGGGCCCCACCCATGTACAGGGTGCTTTATCTACCCATCTTAAAAAGACCCCTGTCACCTTCCTTCCCCCCCCCAGCCATGGCCCCATATCTCACCTTCCCTTGACAGCAAAACTCTCCGAAAAGGGACTGGATTGCATGCAGGGGAGGACGGGGCACAAGGAGGGCTACCCGTACATATGAATGAGAAGTGAAATCAGCACCTCGTCATTAATCAACCCTCTCTGGAATTAGAAAGAAAAATAAACCCAGGCACCTGACATTCCTAAGAGTGGTCTAATATACCAGCGACATAATACAAACCTTCTTATGAATTCTTTTTAATTTACTCCTCGCAGACAGTGTCTAGCCACCACATTGCACGCACCCCCCTATGATTTCAGACTTCAAATATTAACACAAAGTGAGTAATTCAAAAAGAAAGGGGGTTAATCAGACACCTTGAGAGAAAGAAAAAAATAACACTGATTCAATGAGAGCTGCTAATGAGGCTTTTTGTTTTGGTAGATTAATTTGGGAGTCTGATGACTAAGAAGAAAATTTAAGCTTTGCAGGTGACTGCTGGTGATTATGATCGAGTTCTTTTTTAAAAATAAAGAGATGCTTCTGCTTAATTCCATGGTCTATAGAATTCGTGTGTTGATCAGAAACCTGTGTCCACCCTAGAAACGCAGAAAACTTTCCTCACCAGCAGAGTGAAAGACCTCTTCTTGATTCTGGCTTGTATTTGACAGATGATGAGCATTTCAGACCGCGAACTGCTGATGTTTAAATACATTAGCCTAATACTCTTTAAGCATTGCCAATTGTAAACCTCATTAACTCCCAGCATGCGGCCCAGGCCTGCATTTCCTCGCCACAGCCTCCCAAAGTGAAAACAGGTATATAAAAATGATTTTATCATCAACAACATTATATGCTCCTCCACCTTGTGAAGTATTTAAAAGGCCGTATTTTTTTTTTCCCTCGGAAGGATAAATAGCAAACATGGAAGAGGCAGAGAACACACTTCATTTATACAACCACACACTATAAAACCCCAGATTTCTTTTTTAATCTTTTCTTCTTTGACATCCTTATTCCTCCTGCCTCAAAGCAGGATTTGTCCCAGGGTTAATTCTCTGTACTCAGAATAGAAAGGAATTATTTGTCGATGCTGATTTCCATTGCTACCATTTTGACTCAACAAAATAGGTGCTGATGAGGTAGTAAAAGCTGGACAGGTCAACTTGTCATTAAGAAGCCAGAATTCCTGACACCCCCTTTTGCAAAAAAGAGTGAACTTTTGTTTTTTGCAGGGAGAGCAAAGAGGTCCCACACTTGAGATAGAAAAACATTTTTGTGGTAAATTTGTACGTGATCCTAGGAAAGTGACCAGACGCCGGAGCCACCCAGGGCCCACTCCACACAGACAGGAGTCAGACCTGTAATGGGCAGCGAGCATCCTGAGCCCCAGAGGCCAGACACCCTACACCTCTGGCTTATTCGGGCCCCACACACTTAGTCTTCCCAGGTGAGGAGATGAGGTGCTAGAGGGAACAGCCTTTGAGACAAAGACTTCTCTAAAAAGAGATCAGATAATAACAAAAACAAACAACAAATAGATACAAGTTTGCTCAAAGGGACACGCTCAGAACCTTTATTCTTATATTGTTGTTAGAAGACAGCTGTGTGAATGTATAAAAATTATACTTAGATGATAAACATAGAGCTTCAGTCCTATTCTAAACAAAAACATAATGATAACCAAATCTAAAAGACACATCAAGAACCATACAAATTCAACAGCATGCAGAGAATTTATACTACTCAGCTAAGATAAGGGCCTGAGAAGGCTTTAGAGACCCTCCTCCTCTTCCTCCTCCAAGATGCTGGGAGAGAAGCCCTCCTGGCCCACAACACCTACCAAACGAAAAGTTTCCAAGCCTGGGCACTCCAAGTTCCCCCCATTTCCCTCAAGGTACTTCACAAAATGAGTACACCCATCATTAACTCTATTAGAACAGTGGGATCAGGGAAATCTAAACACAACACGCAGTTAGAAGGGAGGAGTGGGGCTGGTGAAATCAAAGAACATTAAGAGCGAGTATGCAGTAGCATAGGAAAGTCCAGCCAATCCCCTGACTCAAACTAGCCTTTGATGGCTCTCCATTGCTCCTTTTTGGATAAAGACCCCCAAATCCTCAATGTGAAGTAGTTTCCTACACAGTCCTACACAGTCCTGCACGGCCTACCTCCCCCACCCCCCTGCCCTGCACCTTCCATGCTCCAGCCATGCCAGCCTCTGCATTTCTGAATGTGACTATGGTCTCAGAAACTGCTGTTCCCTGTCAGCAGTGCTTTGTCCCCAACCCCCATCACCCACCCTCCTCCTACAGCTCAAATGTCACTTATCCTGGGGAAGTCTTTCCTGAGCTCCTCATCAGCGTGAAGCCCCCTGAACTGTCTCTCGCACCATGTCTATCCTTCATAACACTTTCCACAGCATCAATTCACATTTCTTTGTGGTTCCTGCATTAACAGCTATTTGCTCCAGTAAATTAGAAGCTCCAAGAGGGCACCATGTGTTTTCCACTCCCCAGTCATCTTCAACATACAGCGCAGTGCGGGCGCAGAGGTGAGGTTCTCAAACCGCTGCAGACCGACAGGCACTCGGGAAGACGCTCAGAGCATGGAAGGCCTATGGAGTCACAGCCTCAATCGGAATCAAGGGCACTCCAGAAAAATAGGATCCCTTTACTGTAAGGTCTTTCTTGTAGGGCACAGGTGTCTAACTTTCATGCCTAGAGTTCAGCCCAACCCTACACGTGCAGGAAGCCTTCAGGAGGGGCCGTGCCCTCACGGAGATGGCGGGCAGTGGTGTGCAGGGGTCTCTGCCTCAATGATGGCTAGGTCTCGCCAACAGCTACCATACCGCTACAAAAAGGCTATTTTAGTGACCCAGGCTGGTTGGTCTCTGTCTCTAATAAATTCTTTTCTAAAAATGTTTATATATTGACTTGAGAGAGAGAGGAAGGGAGGGGGGAATGAGAGAGGGAAGGGGAGAGAGAGAGAAACACTGATTTGCTGTTCCACTTCTTTACCCATTCACTGGTTGATTCTTGTACGTGCCCTGTCTGAGGATCAAACCCACGACCTTGGTGTATTGGGACAATGCTCTAACCAAATGAGGTACCCGGCCAGGACACCCCAATAAATTCTTTGCAAGTGCAAGCCTTCTAATTCCCCAGGGATAATAGCTATATGAGAGTGTTTACTTCCTAGCGCTGCTGTAACAAAGTACCACAAACTTGGGTGGCTTAAGGAAACAGAAATATATTCTATCACAGTTCTGGGGACCGGAAGTCTGAAATCAAGGTGCCAGCAGGGCCACATTCTCTCCAAGGGAGATGCTTTAGGGGAGAGTCCTTTCTTGCCTCTTTCAGCTTCTGGTGGCCCCAGGTGTTCCCTGGCTTGGGGTCACATCACTCCAATAAAGGAACAGTATTTGACTTGTGATAATGATTTGTGGCTTGTGAACTTGACACATTGCTATGCTTCCAAAAAAAGGGAAAGGAAGGGGAAATAAAGGCATTCACAGTTCTACAGTGAGAACAGACGGGTGGGTGTGCCTATCTGTAAATACTGAGGAGCTGTGGGTCAGGGTCTGGGTTAGGGAAAATGGCCCACGAAAGCCTGAACGGGCCTTGCGCAGGCCCAGGCTCAAACACTGACCCTATGGTACTAGCTCAGTGAGCGTAAATACCCTGGATAAGTTCTTTAGTTTGTTCAGTCCTTTTGGAAAGAATTATCACCATGTATATGGTGAGCTATAAAACAGTTCTACCCATACACCCAGGAATATTTCTCTTCTAATTTCTTTCTAAAAAAGTAATTAAATGAAAGGGGAAAGATATTCACTCCAATATTATCTCTTTTAGAAAACCAGAAACTGAAAAGCTCTTTAAGGGCATAATTTCATAAAGTAGGGTGCATTGGTTTGATAGAAAAGGATGAAGATACTTAACACTGTGAATGTGAAGAACATACAGAAGTATAAGAATTGATTGATACAGTCTAAAAGATTACCAAAGAGAACTACAATTAAAATGAATTCAAATTATAAAAAATATTGGTGCAGGTGAACGAAATAGGACAAGTATGTGTGTTAATGGGGGTGAGGATGGAAAAGAAGGCAAAGCACAGTAAAAGGTATTATTACAATTACACAAATTAATGCCCACAAACATATTAATGTAACTAGAAACAAAAATGCTCACCAAGACAGAAAATAAAAGACAAAGGAAAACTCCTATAATGGTAAGTTTAAATAAGAAATGTCATTGTGAACTTTTGATTTTTTAAAGTACACCCCCCAGGTCTTCCCGCTGAAAAGTCAGACAAGCAGTAATGCCCTAGTAACAAGAAGCCGGCGCCCAATTCGCTGTCTCTAAGCACCACTCCCAGTGAAAAAGAATCAGGGCTTCTTAGAGGAAAGAGAGATTTCCAGGTCAGAGGCAGGAAACATCCAAAGTGAGCCTAAGAACATCTCAGTTGCCAAAAGCAAAGAGTATTCAAAGGCTAAGGGTACAGGGGCCAGCTTGAAGGGCTACCCACTGACCACACCAGGACAATTTTAGCATCGAAGGGATTGCACTGAACTTAAAATAAACTGAATAATAAATTATAATTCACTGAATTTAAAATAAATAAATCTATGATTTATTTATAGATTATAATACACTGAATTTTAAATAAATCAATTCATGAATCTGTACTGATATAAAAGGTAAAGAGAGAAAGAAACAGTAATGGAGGGAAGTAAGAAAGCTTTTCTTCCCTGGTTAGTGTGGCTCGGTGGACTGAGCGCTGGCCTGCGAACCAAAGGGTCACTGGTTCAATTCCCAGTCAGGGCACATGGGCCTTGGTTGCGGGCCAGGTCTGGTCCCCAGTAGCAGGCACATGACAAGTAACCAAACACTGATGATTCTTTCCCTCTCTTTCTCCTTCCCTTCCCATCTGTCTAAAAATAAATAAATAATATCTTTTTTAAAAAAGAAAGAAAGCTTTTCTTTACTGAAGTACAGCAAACAATAAAGATAGGACTTCTAAAAATCACCATTTTTCCAAACCCCATTGTTATAACTGACTCAGGACAGGATCATCGTGGATACTAAAACGATTGGGTGAAAGGGTGCTACAAAACAGGACGAATTTGCCAAGTGTTCTACCCACTCATTACAAAACGCAAATGGTTCCCATACGATGCAAACAGCAAGTGGATTGCTGGGACCACGTGCCTCCTGAGAAGGCGCAGCAGGCGGGACAGCACCCCAGAGCTGCACGTGCACTCGGGCAGGTGTGAAGAAGCAATCAGACAAGTCCAGAATGTGGGACCTTCAACAAAATCACGGGAGCTGGATTTTCAAAGTCAATGTCATGAAAAAAACAATAAGAGGCAAGAGTCTGTTCTAGATCAAAAGAGATATAACAACTAAATGTACTATAAAAACCTGGACTGGATCCTGGATTCAATTTTTTTTTTAAATTGAAAAAAAGACAATGAGGCATTTGAGGTAAGGGTTGGGGAGAGAGATCTGGTCTATCTGAATGTGGGGATATTAGATATTATTTGACATGGTTGTTGATGCTCCTAAGTATGAAAATGGTACATGATGGTTCTGTAAGAGAACTGTGAAGTCTCGTGATGTCTGCCACTTATAGTTACCTAGTTTGGGCAAAAAGGGAAATTGTGTGTGTGCATGTTTATGTGTAGAAAGTGTGAATGTAAAAGGAGAGAACAAAGGTGGGAAAAGTGTTAACAATTAGTCCATCTAGATGAAGGGTGTTCATTGTATTCTTCTTCTAATTATTCTGTAGTTTAAAAAATTTTAAGGTATCAAATATGAAAAAATTGACTTTAATCACCGAGTCAGATCATTTAGGCTGCACCTGTTGGTCACCCTTCCTCTGAATCACGAAGTGTGAAAGCAACCAAACTTTCTCAAACAAAGATGTTTGTTAGAATAAATCTATGTCCTATCTAACTTTGGCTTCACTGGACTAGTATGAAATACATCTCAGCCTCCCCCTGCACTGCCCAGAGAGGCCCTGAGAGGGAACAAAGGCCTTGCATGCATGACATTTCCCTGCCAGGCAAAGACCCCACCTGGAGGTGGAGATAGAAAACAGAAGTAACCCTGATACCTGCTCCTGGAGCAGAGAGAGAAAGGCCTAACCCAGCAACCCTCCGGGATGTAACAGGAAGTCTCCCTGCCAAGTCCACCCACCCCCTCCCATGCTGCAAGGCCTTCACTTTGGAGGAGGTGATTTATACAAGGGATGGGACAGCAGCTAGATAATTAAGAAAAGGGAAGTTCTGGTGAGAACTGAGAGCATTCGTGGTACATCAAGAGACTTCACTTCGGCTGTATCTCAAACCCGTGTGGGAAAACCAGACACGTGACCAATGGAGAAAGCGCAGAGCCAGAGAAAGCCACCCCAGAATGGCAGGTTACTGCAGTCTGCCCAACGGGGTGGGTGCTGGCAAGCAGTGAGGGCAGAAGGCTGAGTCTACCACGGTTTACCTGGAGAAGGCTGGTTCCTGTAGATCAGCGGAGTCAAACTCATTTTCACCAGGGGCCACATCAGCCTCCAGGTTGCTTTCAAAGGGCTGAATGTCGAGTTCCTTGCCCCCAGTTAAGGAGTAGTTACATTTATACAGTTCTAAAATTATATTTGGCCCTTTGAAGGCAACTGTGAGGCTGATGTGGCCCCCGGAGAAAATTAGTTTGACACCCCTGGTCTAGATTATCCTTGGCTATTAGGGGACATTGGTGTTCCTATTAGCAAGGGTTCAGAACCCAAAATTCTGTGCTTGGTGATAAAAGCCAATTGCAATCTTACACAGCTTAGGAAAGACTCATTTGTTAAATGTAAACAGAGAAGACTGGCCAAAAAAAAAATTCCAAAGGCATTTCCCCAAGTGTCCTAGTTAATTTTCGATGGTTCAGTCTTTCTCCTCCAGCTCGGTTAGAATGCTTTCAACAAGGATATGGAATCATTTTTTCTGTCTGTTACTAGTAGCATTTATTCACGTGTTAAACTTAAAAGTTAACTGTGTGAAATACTATAGAAAGGTTATGTTCTTACAGCCATGTTTTATATTTACTCACAATTTAACATGTGCCTTGAAAAATACCAGCATGAATACAAACGCTCCGGTGTATCCTTGTACCTCTCTCAACTACAACAGTTCTGTGAAACTACAAACAGCTCTTGAAACTATATAGAGAAGTTCACAGAAAACCCCCAACTGTGATACAACCACAAAAGGAAATATTAAAGTTACTATTTCTGAAATAATATATTAATTGCAATAGGTACAGAGAATGCTCTAAGAGATGGAAAGTATGTTCAGTGACTTCCTAATCATTAAAGTAGCAGAAAGCTGTTTCAAACAAAACTATTACATGAGATCATTAAAAATAAACATACCCATCTTTGGTCTGATCCACCACACCACTTAAAAGTTCCACAGTCTTTGGATGAGGCTGGCTTTCTCCAAAAATGTTCAAATATCGAGTGACAAAATCATTGGGAGACATGAAAAATTCGCCATTTTTTTCGATGCTTGCATACTGTTTGAAAAGAAAAGAGATACTTTATTCTAAAAAATATACAATCATGAGATTAATGTGTGAAAAAGCTGAAAATATTCAAAGGATGAAACCAGGTATGATAATATTCTTCTCACAAAGACATTTATTTCCCATCACCTCAAAGAAAAAACAAAAACCTAAGTTTGCCAAGTTTGCTGTTTGTACCAGTGGTTCTGAACTGGGGGCAGCCTAACCTGATTGTCCAGCCTGCGAACATCGATGTCCCCTAACAGCCGAGTGTTATCAGCAAGAACTCACCTTCTCTCTACGTTGCCTCCCTTTCTGGGGTGGAGTTCTCTAGCTCTGAGCTTCCTCCGTTTGTCTTTATCTTCCCCTACAGGGGCCATCTGGCGGTGTCTGATGACAATTTTGATTACCATAACTCGGGGAAAGGGATGCTACTGGCACCTAGTTGGTAGAGGACGGGGATTCTGCCAAACATGGTACAATGCACAGGATGACCCCCTACAACAGAGTGCTCCAGCCCACGGTATCCAGAGTGTGGAGGCTGAGAAACTCTGGTTTACACAAATTTAGGAAGACAACCTATGTCTTGTTCTTTAGCCAAGGCACAGAGCTTTTATTAAAGGTGGGATTAATTATGAAGTCATGGATGAATACAAACTAATTCTTCTGCCCATTTCTGCATCAAGGGCATCAAAGATGTACGAAAGATGAAAAACAGGCTGAGCTGGAAAAGAAACTATTAACTGCACGGCTTCTTGTGGGATTTTAGGGAAGAAGGTAGGAAATGCTGCCCCAGTAGTGTCCTCTTCACTCTGGAACAGAAATGGTCGATAAGAACTAGGTGGCACACGATGCTTTTTCACCACGGTCCCCCAGGTCTGGCTTCAGTGCCATACATTCCAGCTCACAGTAGTGGGACCTGCTAATTCCTGCTCCTTGGGGCTAAGGTGCGGTGGGAAATGCTGAGAAACAACTTGGGGATCACACGTTATCCTTATGGAGCAGAAATAGGCCTCTTGATCCTGAGGACAGAGCAGTGATTTGGGGGGGGGGGGGGGGTTATGGAAGAGGGGGTGATGGCAGTGAGCTACACAAAGAACAGGGACAGATGGGTGACAGGAACCACACTGGTGGCCACAGTGACGGGAGCACAGTGAAGTGAGGTGCAGTGACAGGATCTCTGCTCCCTCGGTAACCCCACAGTTATGCCTAATTAAAATTATTTTAAAAAGTCACTTGCTATTTCTACATTTTACTTCCAATGCACGATAAGCTTCTGCTTAGACACTCAGGAACAAGCTGGGATCCCCTGGGCCGGGGCTGCACCCAGCTCTGCCTCCACTTTGTGTAACCGCCCATGTGACCCCAGATAAGTAACCACTGGGTTTCTTTGGGGGTTTTTTTCTGTATTAACGTTATTCAAAACAATTTTGTTAGATTGTATTGTGACAGATGTCATATCAGCATGCACTTAAAAAAACTCATCAAAATTGGGGAATATTTGTGTAGCCATTTTAATATTAAAGATGGAAGAAAATACAAAACATTTTTAGCATATTATGCTTTATTATTATCAAGAAAGGTAAAAATGCAACTCAAACACACAAAAAAAAGGTTTGTGTAGTTTATGGAGAAGGTGCTGTGACTGATCAAACATGTCAAAAGTGGTTTGTGAAGTTTCGTGCTGGAGATTTCTCACTGGACGATGTTCTAGGGTCCGGCAGACCAGCTGACGTTGATACCTATCAAATCGAGACATTAAGTGAAAACAATCAGCGCTATACCACGCGGGAGAGAGCCGACATACTTAAAATATCCAAATCAATAAAGTTACTGGTGAAAATGAAAAATGTGCCTCTTGGTTTACAGAAAAAACTTAATGGACTTTTTGGCCAACCCAGTAGTTTTCTGGGCCTCTGGCTCCTCACCTACAAATGGGATAACAGGGTTACCTGCTTCATAAGGCTGGTGCTAGAAATAAATGAATAATCATGTAACAGACTCAGTGCAATGCCCTATGCGCAATAAGCAATTTATAAATGTTCTATATTACTGGGGTTTTTACCACTGTGTTACCATAGTACAAAAAAAAAAAAAGCTCAAACATGGCCCAATAATTCTACTGTTCTTTGGTTAACATGTAAATTTGGCTTTTTGAAAATGTAGAAGAATTCTATTTTGATTTTCCCAACTGAGGCAAAATGGAGAATGAAATATGAAGGAAATGTCACTGCTAATTACAGCAATACTATGATTTAGAATTACACCGATATTTGCATATAGTGGTGAGTAAATTAGTTTATTTAAAATCACATTTAACTCTTTTCCCACCAGTAAATGTTGAGATTATTTCCAGTTTTTGGTATTTTAAAATAAAGTTAAGGTAACCAGCCTTATTTTTAATTATATAACATTTGTCCAAATTCCTGGCAATTTTCGAAGGCTAGACTCCCAGGAAAAATTGTTGAGTCAAAGGAGAGGAACCTTAGGGCTCTTGATGCTTATTATCACACTGCTCCCCAGAAAATATTGTACCAGTTCACACTCCCCCCAACAGTGTGCAAACATGCCTTCCTCCCACTCTGTCTATCATATTTGCTACACAGATCTTTCCAGTTGCATATTTTTATCAAATTGAGTCCGTAGGTTTTTTTCTCTTATGTAATCAATGTCTTCCACTACTTTAAGTTTAGAAACTAGTCCTTCCTCATCTCAAGACTAATGATTCACCCACATATTCTCCTGGCTTTTTTCTAAGTAGGTTTATCTTTTACCTTTAAGTTTCAACACATCAGTACTTTTTTTTTGGTATGTGGCTGGAGGTAAGAATTCTCCAACTTTAGTTTTTTTCCACTTAATCTGTTGGTTGTTTCACATTTTAAACAAGATCTTTAAAATGCTATTTAACCCTTCTTTGGGAACAGATTTTACAGGTGACCTGAGCCTCCCTCCTTAACAAGTTTTGGAAGTTTTAATGTGATTAAACGTGTACTCATGAACCAGGAAGGCTTTTAGGATTCCTTGAACAACCCCGTATAATACTAAATGTGATGCTTCATTTTGTGTCACCCTGACTGGCCAACGGGTACCAGATTAAACATTATTTATGAGTGTGTCTGTGACAGTGTTTCTGGATGACATGTGCATTTGCATCTGTGGACTCAGCAGCAGACTGCCTTCCCCAGCGTTGGGTGGACTTCGTCCAATCCACTGAAGGCTTAACAGAAGAAGGAGGAAGAATTTGCTCCTTTTTTCCAGCCCTACTTCCTGGGCTGGGACATATCTTCTCTGGCCCTCAGACTGAGATTTACATCATCAACTTCCCCGGTTCTCTGGCCTTCAGACTTGAACTAAATTACACGGTCAGTTTTCCTGGGTCTCCCCAGCTTACAGGTATCATGGTATTATGATATTACAGGTATTATGAGGTATCTCAGCCTATACAATGGATGGAGTGAGCCAAGTCCTCATAATAAATATGGATGGATGGATGGATGGGTGGGTGGGTGAGTGAATACTCCCTAGAGATGACAATACCTCCTACTGGGATCACAAATTACTTCTTTTTATATACATCTCCTTTTTAAATTTTAATCAATGAATATGAACTCTGTTGTTATAAGAAAAAAGTTTTTCAAAAAGGAATTATTTTTCAAATTTTTGCCTACAAAAATGTTTAAAATACATATTATGCTTTTGTTGACAAAGAATCATTACAAAAGTCCAAGTGCACTTCACTAGCTCTGAGTACTACGATTTGTAATGTGGTCTATTTCCATCGTCCAGTCCCTTTACCCAGTCTGCCCACCTTTAAAGTCTTACTCTACAGGCGTTGGCTATTTCCGGCTCTGTGCTTCTAATCACTACACGCGGCCTCCTCCGCTCTCCCCTGAGCTAATGCTTTCCCCCTTGCATTCCCATTCTTATTAGTGGCAACCTCCCTGTCCCCAGGCTATGTATCCAGTGGTCATATTTAACTTCTGCTCTCTCCCACCCCTTATACTAGATCAGTCATTTTCCTCTAATAGTCCTTTGAAATGTCTTTAACTTGCTCATTCTCCATTCCCTTTGCTGCCACCACTCTAATCAAATTATTAGGGCCTCATACCCTGGCCAGTGTGGCTCAGTTGGTTAGAGCATCATCCCATAACCAAAGGGCTGTGGGTTCAATTCCCAGTCTGGGTACATGCCCAGGTTGTGGGTTCCGTCCCCGGTCTGAGTACCTAGGATCCCTGG
Organism: Desmodus rotundus; assembly: GCF_022682495.2. Classification (NCBI taxonomy): domain Eukaryota; kingdom Metazoa; phylum Chordata; class Mammalia; order Chiroptera; family Phyllostomidae; genus Desmodus; species Desmodus rotundus. Next base: position 28,171,292 of record NC_071392.1, on the reverse strand, counting down.
TCTGGGCGCATAGGGAGGCAACCAACTGATGCTTCTCTCTTATCAATGTTTCTCTCTCCCTTCCTCTCTCTAAAAAAGGAAATGAAAAATGTCTTCAGGTAAGGATTTTTAAAAAGAGTATTATAAAAAAAGTGATTAGAGCCTCACACCTTATGCTCAAGGCTGCCTAACTCCTGGCCTTGCTGCACCAATCAAAATCTCAACTCCATCTTCCTGTACCACTGGGTTACTCAGAAAATCTTCGGTGGCCCCAATACCACACTCGCAATTACCTTTCTAATTTTGTCACCCACACCCTGTAATAATTGGCACAGTCCCCGACAAAGAGTTGAATTTAAATAAACATCTGAAGAATGAGCAAGAATCCTTCAACCTAGAGAAGCTGCTTGCTCCAAAACCCATCTCCAGGTTCCCTCAAATGCGTTCCTCTTCCCTGGACTGCCTAGGCTGCCCTCCTCTGCGCCTCTCCAGCTCCCACTCCTCCCCGAGGCTCCTTGAGTTCCATCTCCAAGGAGCCTTCTCTGACCACTCCCCGCCACAGGGACTGCTGCCCCCTTCCGCTTCCTGTGGCATGGGCTTAACCACACGTGGGGCCCTTGAGTATGCTGACTAGTGATTCTTTTTTACTTGCTTCCTGCCTGTAAAGCTGGTCTCCTGTATGAAATCTGAACTGTGAGACATGGTCACTGCTTATCCCATTTTGCACATCCCACTCACCACAAAGTTTCATGGTGTTTTATTTAAACTGTAAGCACTCGATGCCCCTCTGTTTAAATGAACATGCAGCAACATCAAAAGTGTTAGGCAAACAAAAAAACACATGTCAACATTTAGGTTAGAAGCACAAGTGCCCACACCTAGACTGCAATCTCCACACCCAGACAAAACATTAGCCACCACTTAGCTCAAGAACAGCCTGCATAATAGAGCTCGATGGCCTTAGGTTAGGAATGGCTCACACCAAGTACTGCCCCCCTTACCATTCTATGCCCAAGACCCTATGCTCCAGGCCACCACACACACCTGGTACTCTTACAGCTCTTTGCTTTGTACATGCTGTTCCCTAGCCTGAAATGTTCTTCCTTTGTCCCACAATCCACCTCTACCTTCTCCATTTGATAAATAAACACCTACTCACCTTCGAGCACAGCTCAAACATCACCTCTTTGTAACTTTAACAACTCTAAGATGATGTAATTAGCCCCTCATCATCTCCCTGCTATTAATGCTATGTAATGCTTATCAACCATATTATGGCTTTTTCTTTTTCTTTTTTTTTACACTTAGACACACCCAGTGAGACAGTTAAGGGCAAGAGCCATGATTTATCCATCTTCGTATACCCAACACCTCACACTGCACTTAGCATACAGTAAACACCTTCAACAAAAGAAGAAAAAAGACGGCAGAATTGATTTTAACTCAAAAACATAAAATCAGCCAGTCCTGGGCCCACTGTAGTCCTCCAGGGCCCCTCCCCCGGATCTGTCGCGGTCCCACTGGCTCTCCCACCTGCACAGCTGCCCATTCCCCTGCTCCCAGCCCATCTGGTCCAAAGAGAACAGTGAGGTTTCTCTCCACCTCCCCCAGCTACAGAAGAATCTTCTAACTACTTTAGCAGAGAGAAAGCTAGGATTATGTATTACAAAGAAAAGTCAGGAAAAAGTAGTCAGGCTTACAGAGTTCTGATGGCCAATCCATAATTAACTACCAAACCCAGGCACCAGGGAGACGTGCCTGGCACAGTCCCCAGGGCGCCTCGCTCCTATTCTTCCTCCACCACAACACCGTCTGCGGTAGATGGTAAACAAGAGATCCTCAGCGAGCTGAGCCAAGGATTTATGTAGGTACCACACTATCCAGGCCTGATGAGATCACCCGAACCTCTGCCAGATCCACAATCCCTTTCAGAAATTGCTGATTGCTGTTTTCTTCAGGGACGGCCCCCCCGACAGTATCCCCTTGGACTGAACTCTCACTCAAAAACCAGGTAGTCCTAGCCAACCCAAGGGAGGACAGCATTTCCCCATCTGGTCCCAAAGATTCCACCCCAGCCCACAGGCCCACTTACAGAGACACCCCACAGGTGGTGGTGCTCCAGAACCCTGTGTGGAATTCCTCTACCTGACCAATCTGATTTGTCTCCAATATAGACTTGCCTGCTATTGAGATACTGTATCTGGCGAAGACACGTTGTTCCAGAGTAGGCTCTCAACCTGCCCTCACCAGCTGCCACATGGCCTCAAAAGGTGGACACAGCTTTTACCTGGAGCCTTTCCACTGGATTACGCAAAAAGACCAGCAAGTGTCTAAGATGTGCCATCTATTGAGACTGTTCCCCTTTCCTGTCAAAAGGATGTCCGCAACTATTGCTGGTTTAGAAAACAGAAATACATAACAGGCAGGTCTTGAGTTCAAAGAATGATTATGACTTTGCCAGCTCAAGTTAATGAACTTTATCCATTTCTCTAGGCTCTTGGGCAATCCACTCACATGCTCTTCTGCAAGTGGTCATTCAGAATTATATCATTAGAGTTTCACAATAAAGACCTTAAAGACACAAACTACAAGTGTGCGAAGCTCCCTCATGGACACCTCCAGTCGTGGCGGGCCCGAAGTGCATAGTAACGGACAGTCGTGGAGGTCGGAGACAAAGCACCTCTGTTTTCTGGACGCTCAGTATCCAGAATCATTTTCCACCTTAGCATCTCTATATTGCATTGTCCTTTCTGAGACAAAAACAAATCTATAAAAGATTTCTGATTTCTTACAGATAATCCAAGCCTCCCTACAAATGTATACTTCTTCTTCTCTCCAAAAATGGCTCATACTTTTAACCATTTTCCTTTGGAGACTTGGTCTGTCAGTGTTTGAATTATTTAACTTTAAGCATTTTCTTATCAACATCTAATGCAAACCAGGTGCCGGATACTTTCCCAAACTTTTTTCATTGAATCTTTACAATTTTTGTAACTTACTATGAAAATGCACAATCATATACAAAGTAGAGAGAAGAGTCTAATAAACCCAATATTGTATTTCCCAATTTCAAAGATTATCATCATACTGCCCACTCATTTTTCCTACCCCACCAAAACTAGATTATTTAGAAGCAAATCTCAGACTTCACAATCTCATTTATACATCCTTTAGTGTGTATTTCTAAGAGAAAAAGACTATAGTTTCCATAATCCAAATGTCATTACCCAGCCTAAAAATCAATTAATAACAAATACTCAATATTAAATAATCCCATCAGTGTTCAAATTTCCTGACTGCTCCTTTTTTAATGGTAACACATTTTGATGGAGAAAGTGATGTATACAAAATTATTAACTTTCAAAGTCATATATTCTCAGTATACAGCTGAACATCAAATGTCTCATGTGAAGCCTTGGTTCTCTCTATGCACATCACAAGTGCCTTTGGCATGTTTAGAAAAGGTATACGTATATACATTTAAAATCATTTTTATAAAAGTGATCTTTTGTTTTTTGAATACTTTGATTCCAGTTGAATAACATTACAAGTGCTTCAGTGTTTGGAAACTGAGTTAGACTTTTATTAAAGTATTAATCACTCATGCTCAGTATCACTAAGTAGACGAAAGTAGAACAAACTAAGGAAATGAGCTTGTGCGGTCTCTGCTGTGATCCCCTATCTGTCGTTACTCATGCTGAGGCCTCCGCACCAGGCGCAACAGTTGTAACAAATGAGGGTGACCACGACAATGATGACGATGGGCTCCCACCAAGCCCATCGGCTTGAATGAAGGGTTACTGGAGTGTTTACAAAGAGCTCTAGACTTCTTGGGAGAAAAAGCATTACCATTAAACTACACAAGCCGATCCTGGAAAGGTAAACGGAGTGTGAGCCTAAATCCCCTAGAAACTCCTTTTCAACGCCTGACACCGCGGGAGATTAAAAAAAGAAATGAAAAGGTAAACCATGCTGCCCTCACAAACAATCACCAAGTTGCTGATACGTTTTTTAAATAGATATAATTGTAAAGGGTCTCTTTTAAAAGTCTTAAGTACAGATGCTTTGGGGGATTTTTAAAAACTGTAACAATGAAATAAAGAGCTGCTTGAAAATAATCTTTAAACGTTGTGGAACACAAATCAAACAAGAAACAAAATAGATTCTTTATACTGACCTTCAAAAATATTGTTCTAAGCTCAGCTGGATCTGCTCTCTTGGTTAAAGCCACCTATAAATAAACATAAAAATGTTTATGTTATTAGAACAAAGCTGAAAAATCAAGCTGGCAACTGACAGAAAATAAACTCCAGGTCAGAAATTGGTGGATTTCGTTTTTGTACTTAAAGCAGCGAATTCCCCCAGTACAGAAACTACTCACTGGATTTTAAATTAGACTTTCTATGTGGCTTCTAGAACGCCAACACTATGAGCAAGTTACCGGTAAAGCTCCTAGTATGTAGTGTTTAATGTGTATCTTTTTTTTTCAAAAAGAAGGAAAAAGAAAGAAAAGTTGAAACATATTTGTAATCATCTGCCATTTTAAAATTACACTCCAGAGTGACCCATACTTTTTCATTGGGGAATATTAAATGTTAAAGTACAATCTACTTGTTAACTATGCAGGAGAAGATAGTCCTTAAAGAAGTTAGGGAACAAGGCAAATCATATTAATAAGCAGAAGGGGTTTGCTTCCCACAGCCCCACCCCGAACAGGCAGGAACGCCTTGCTGTCACAACACACAAGGTCTCCTCCTCTCCCAGACTTTTAATTTAAGAAGTCAAAGTTCTCCAAAGATACAACTATTATTCTCCACATTCTAGAAAGACAAGGGGCTATGGCCACCTTTCAAGAACAAAATTTGACAGATTAGCTCAGAATAGGTGTTGTGCTTAATTCTCCAGCCCACAAAGTCCAAAAACATCACTGGGAAAAAAGCAAGACAAACTTGAACATGGCTGCCCCAGGCCAACACAAAAGAGTCCTTATGTGGAACCAAACAGTGGGCTTATTCAGCGCCCCATCACCCAGTCCTGCTGGCAAAACCGTCATGAGACTGAATTCTCACCAAGCACAGCGTCACCCCGTGATACAGCCAAGGAGGGGTTCCTGGAACCACCCCAATACTGGAGCCATGTTGCTATCCAAGAGGAGATTTATGCAAATTGTTCTAAATCCCTTCTGTGTATTTCCAAAGACTCTTCTGAGATCTTTGGACAATGGGTTCTCTGTCTCTAAATACGAACGGCCTATGCTTCTTTGCCCACCACCGTCAGGAATAATTTTATTAGCTAATCCCTGGAATGGGAGAGGCGCTCTTTCAAAATCAGTGGTTGGTCACCTTGTTTCCCAAAGCAAGACTGATAACTCTCTTAATTGCAGCTGAGTGCTTGTAACCACCGGTGCTATTTTTATCCATAAGAATGTGTGATCTTTTAGAAACCCTGAGTTAGTGAGTGCTCTTTGCTGTTCAATTAAGGAGGAAAATGAAATAGACTGCTCATCAACTTGAGATCGATGGTAGTGCTGACCTACAGGTTTCAGGAGAAGACGCCCTCCTTTCAGGTCTATCTTCTGAGAAAGGCAGGGCAGGAGGAACACTATGGAAGAAGACGGGAAAGCATAAAAATGCCTCCATCCTCACCTTTTAACAGCAGAGAAATTCCCTCAGGATTCCACACTGCAAGACGGTCTATAAGTAACGTTTGTTAAGAGGCATATGGTGAAGGACCCCTAGGTACTTAGTTGGTTTTCCTTTTAAAAGCAAAGGAAAGTTTCCACAAAGTGGACTATTCTTGCTCCACCCGAATACCACATCCTTTAAAATCTAATTAATTCACTCTGCCATAAAGCCTTCCCTGGGCGATGCTCTTTCAGAGTGAGTTTCTCCTGCCCTAAATTCCCACAGCACTCTCCTACTTATTGATCCCAAAACGCACATCTGGGGCTCACCACCAGGACTCTACACCTCTGAGAGAGAAGGAAACAAAGCTTCCACTTTGTAACTCTCCCAGAGTCTCGGACACAGGAGAGAACCATCCACAGAGCGACTCAGCACTTGTAAATCATGTCGCCTACTGTACATAGAATACCTTATAGTTCTGTCACCTCATCAGATCCTCACGGCAAACCTGAGACTCAGAGCACATTATTACCCTCCTCTTACAGAAGGGGGAACCAAGACTCAGAAAGGGTCAGGTATTTCCCACAAAGTCCGATTCAGTACCAATTTGTACTTCCATATCTAAGTGTTTGAGACCAGACCCCAAATCCTCCATCTTTTACTGTGGGTCTTTCCACTGATCCACATTATATACAGCCTCAGACTGATGTTAACTCAAGCTAACCACTACAACACATAGCACAATGCAAGAATCTCCCAATTTCACACTCCTAACATCACGAGTGTGTAGTGTTCATCCAGTGCCGTGATTAAGAACATGGGTTTGGGGCCAGACCACCCTCAATTTGGCCCAATTACCAAACTCACTAGCTGTGAGACCTTGTGCTACTTCCCTGACCCCTCAGCCTCGCTTTCCTCTCCTCTAAAGAAGGCCATCCTGGATGTTCAAGGGGCGATGGCAGGCAATTGTGTAAGTGTTTAGCACCATAACCCCCCAACAGTTAAAGTACTCAATAAATGGTTTCCATTACCTGTATTATTCATGCAAATGTGTTCATAGTCTACCATGCTTACTTCTAAACATGCCTAATGATGAGTAACCTAGCTCATAACTCAAGAAGGGAGAAATCAGGAGAGACGGGAAAGGAACTCATGGGTCTTCAAAAACATCCACCGTTGAGGTCTTCCTAACTCATCATTCCTTCTGCTATCCTACCCCCACCGAATGCTACTTCTTGAAAACAGCCACAGTTCCAGGGACAGCACATAGTTAATGATCACTATGGAATTTCCCTGAGGCCACTGGAATGTGTATTAGGTCCTGGCACATTCTACAGATAACCCACAGTTCAATGGGGAATGGATTCAGAAAAATTCCTAGCAGTCTCCTGGGCCTCACCTCTGCACTATGCCATCTAGTTCCCCAAAGCTGTGTGGCCATTCGAAGTTTCCGTTTCTTCTTCTACCTCTCACTCCTGTCTTCTTGGTTTAGTGTCATTTGAGTAAAGAACACTTACAAGGCTTCACTGAGGACAACATAAAATTACAGTCAGAAGTGCTGGGGTTCTGAAGGTGTTATGAGATGGATTCTACCTGGTGGCAAAACCAATACCCAGGAAGTTCTATGAGCTGGAAAGTGGGAACCACAGCAAGAGAGCCTCCCTTTTTAAGTGAACTCAGAACAGCCTCTCAGCACGCACAGTGTGCATCACTTAACAAGCTTCAGTTCATTGGGCTTTAGAAGATTCAGCAAATTTTTCATTGTTTTCAGAAGACAGACTTTCATTGTTATATATACTTTTTCTCATATACTAATAGCATGTAAATGTTTATAGCTATTAGTCTTAAAATCTAATTATGGAAGGAGGCTTGACTTGGGTGGTGAACACACAATACAATATACAGATGATGTATTATAGAACTGTACACCTGAAATCTATATAATTTTATTAACCAATGTCATCCCAATAAATCCAATAAAAACTCTAATTGCCTGATTTTATCATCACTCTCTACATTGTAAGAGTAGATTCCACCATTAAAATAAAATTTTTATATCGACAGCTTTTAAATAGAGGAGCATTTTCAAACATAGTTAGGAAGTAAATCACTAAGAAGGAAAAGGGTTCTTGGCAGATGACAGAGAATTTTATGCTCAACCAGGTAACATTCACACCAAGTCATGCTTAAGGGGAAAGGAGGAGAAATTAGAATTAGAAAAACTATGTGTTATATGTTTTTTCCATAAATTGAGAATAGTTTACTTTTACTGATTTTATATGGAAATTTCAAGTCAATTCCATGAACCTATGTTCACAGGGCAAAGTTTGAAGATCACTGAATATGTAAAATTTTTGACAGGACAGACATTAGATATAATAGTTTAAGCAGGTTATAAATAACATTTGTAAAACATACCAACTAGGTTCATCCCATTGAATAGCTATTTAAAAAAAAATGGCCAACAATAACATAGCTTCAATGACTGCTTTTAAAAAGAGGGTACTAGGAAGCACAGCAAGGAGAACCAGAAAGATATCTTTCAAGACAAATAAATTCACTCTCATTTGAATATGACTTGACATAGCCAAAAAAAGGAGGGCACCAGGAAAGATGTTTCTACATGGAGGAGGACTGAGGTTCTCAGCCCCAGCTGCACATCCAAATCACCTAAGGGGATTTAAAACTTTATCCACGCCCCAGCCCTACCAGAGGCCAATCGCATTAGGGTACCTTCAAAGTTTCCCCGTGACATTATAATGTTTGGCTGGTTGACAACCACTGGGTTAGAACCCAAGGTCCTCACCTCAGTTTACTCCTTCACCAAGTGCACAAGACAGCCTTCACTTAGCAGCACCCTCCCAAACCTGAAAGCTCTGAAAACCAAAACAAGCAGATGCCTACACTGAAAACTGTATTGTCATGAAGTAATTCTTTACCTTAGGTATGAAATAAAAGCCAGAAGAGAAAGCCCATCACAAGCAGGCTACTCTGTGTGGGAGGGAGGGACTGGAGAAGGATGTGCATGTACACACATGCAGGCACGCAGTGACAAGCAGAAAAAGGAGGTAGGGGGAGAAATGTTCCTGCACGGTCTTTTGTATCAATACCTGTGGAAGTAAGTGTAGTAGGTAGACCACAATCCCAATGAAAAGTACTATCGGGTGTGACCTAACAACTTAGAAGCTTCTTCCCATGTATCTTCCTGTATTGCAAAGACTAGAAGGTTAAAACTAACGTTTTCTAGACTCCCTTGCAGCTATGTGGTCTAGGTGCTGCCCATCTGATAAAGTTGGGTGAGATTTAGCAGCCAAAGTTTTGGAAGGCAAAGATCTGGAAGTTAGGGGCCATGCTTCTGCTGTTTCTTAGCAGCACCACTGTTGACAATGTTTGATTTCCCAGTGGTGACCTCCTGCCCTCGTCAGTGGCAGCATGGTTCTGAAACACTCCCTGTTGGCAGGTGGTGTCATGACTGCACAAGAGGCAGCTGATCCCTTGGCAGCCTGCTCTGCTGTGAGGCTTTAGAGGTCATTCCTCAGAGCTCAGCCTAAAATCTGTTTCTTCACCTTTCCAACAAATTCTGTAAGCCATTTAATACCCTGTAATAAATCTCCCTCTGCTTAACCCAGCTGGAGTGGATTCTGTTCTCTGCAAGTGACCCTTGACTGATACAATCAGTAATTGTAAAAGAAAGTTTGGATTTCTCCAAAACCACAGTGTCACCATTAACTTGAGAGGAAGAAAAAAAGAGGTGTGGCATCAAATTTAAGAAAAATAATTTTTTACTGAATTCACTAAGTCATTTATTCTTCATCCTACAGTTTCCCTAAGTTCTAATATAAAAGCAGTAGTTATGAAAAAAGTTACTGAAATATAAATTAGTATACAGATAAGATGCCATGTTAAACATTCTTCAAACCACAACATCTTTGTGTAATCCACCCCAAAAGTTTATATCACTCAACAGTCAACTTACAAAGCACCAGACAATCACAAATATTAACCTAGTGGGTACTTAGACAAGCAAGTCATTTCAGAGCTGCTGGAGATGTTTATCAGAAGGATTCAGTAGGTTGTGAAATGTGCTGGACTTAATTCTGCACTATTGTAGATAAATATTAAACAGCTATAAAACCATCACCATAAAATTCTGATTATTAAGAAGCTGGGTATAACAGTTAAGAAATGAATGGTGGTGTTTTAGCTGTGTGTTCTATGTGCTAATTTTAGACTTTATTATTACTGTTATTAAGCTAAAGCTAATATTCTGATAAATGTTCCCAACAGTAATAATTTGACAAGAGACAGTATGAGTCTTTCTGAAATAAACATTTTCTGTTTACATTTTTAACTCCTTACAGAGACAGTCAAAGATGCTTGCTTACCTTGACATAAGCAGACATCCCCAGCTATAGAGTAAATGTTTGGGTCCCAGGGTGCTACTACTTGGTGACCTGGGACAAGTCAGTCAACAGCTCTGAGTTTTACTTTCCTCATCTATAAAATGGGGAAAGTGACAAAAATCTACTTGTCTATTTCATAAAGTTATCTTAAGGACTAATTAGAATGAAGAAACAATACCTTGTTGAATCCTAAAGTGATAAATATTGGTAGTCATTATCAGCTACTCTTTAAAAAAAAAGTAAGCTGAGAACAAAGCGATGTGATATTTCTAATCCCAAATATGAATGGAAAGCGAGGAGGTCCAGCATGTATGCAACTTAGAAATAAGCAATAAAAAAATGACAGGCTAAGAAGAAAAAAATTTACTGAAATTTTATTGGATGATCACAGTCTTGTTAGGAAGGCTGAAGAATCGGCTTGAGGCTAAGCCTCCACCAGGGATGCCTGAAACTATCCCAGAATCACCTGCGGAGAAATCTACCTCCAGTCCCATAAGAAAAGCAGGTTGCCTGGGCTCCCTGTCAGGTCCACTGCCATGGAGATCTTCACACACAAGCTGCTTCCTCGTGCTGCTCTCTTCTAAATCAAAGTCACACACAAGCATCTAACTGGCAGAGCTAGATCATGTGCCTTTGTCCTGGCTGAAAGGAAAGGTGGAAATTGAGTTCTGACTCGCATGTTCCAGCAGGCAGGCCTTACAATGTGGGGATTTTCTCCAATACAGAAAAGTTAGGCAAAAGGTGAAGGGAAGACTTCTAGTTTCCAGACCCGCTTGTAAGGACCCTAAAGTTGCCATCTGATCTATCCTAACAAGAAAAAAAGGTGAGAAACTGAAAAATCAACAACTCTCCCTAGATTCATCAGAAAGGTGAGGTCACCAGAAAAAAACTGCCCCCTAAATTAGAGACAGAAAGGCAGAACCAGAGAATCACAACCGACAGAGCAGAAACCCAGGGTGTGAAACCTCCATGGCAACCAGTGCCAGAGTAGGAAACCAGGCCTGCAACTGAGCAATTGCTGGAGGCTCGAGTGCGGACAAGAGTCCCCACACTTTCGTGAAGTTTGCTTCCTGGAACACCAGCTGGTTCTCAGAACGAGCAGAGGAAGAAACACCTTGCTCTTCCAGCAGGAGGGAAGAAAAAGAACCATTTTGAAATCCATCAGACCGTCCTGTTCTTTATACTAAGCTCTGCCCTCAAGAGAAATATTTTAGTGACAGGCTAACCTGAGGATTTATCAGAGCCTAAATGACCAGATGGAAGGGAAATAACCAAACTCCAGACATCACCAGCCACCCTCTCCCACCTAAGGGGAGGAAAAACTGAGACACTTGTGAAGCATACTAAAGTATACATCCTACGCAGTCAGGGAGTTACACATTAAAACGACGAGCCCTGACCCGCGTGGCTCAGTTGGTTGGGCATCATCCCGCAAAGCAATGGGTTGCCAGTTTCATTCCCAGTCAGGCACATGCCTGGGTTGCACATTTGGTCCCCAGTCGGAAAGCGTACGAGAGGCAACAAATGGAGAGGCACCGATGGGTATTTCTTTCTCATGTTGATGTTTCTCTCCCTCTCTTTCTCTCTCCTTTCTCCTCTCTCTAAAAATAAATAAATAAAATCTTAAAACAATGAGATATCCCTATACAACTATTAGAATGGCTAAAATCCAGAACACTGACACCACTAAATGCTGGTGAGGATGTGAAGTTACAGGAAGTCTCATACATTACTGGTGGGAATGCAAAATGGTAGAGCTACTATAGCAAACAATTGGAGGTTCCTCATAAAACTAAACACCCTCTTACCCTATGATGCAGCATTGGTCCTTCTTAGTATTCACCCAAAGGAGTTAAAAACTTAGGTCCATACACACACCTGCACACAAATATTTGTAGATGCTTTATTCCTAATTGTCAAGATGTCTTTCAGTCAATGAATGTGTAAATAAAGTGTGGTATTTCCAGACACTGAAATATTAGTGAGCCCTAAAAAAAAAAAAGAAAAGCTACCAAGCCATGAAAAGACACGGAAGGAACTTAAATGCCTAATACAAAGTGAAAGAAGCCACTCTGAAAAGGCTCCATACTGGACAATTCCAACTACATGACATTCTGGAAAAGGCAGAAAAGAAAGCGATCAGGCGTTGGCAGGGTTAGGGTGCAGAGGAGGCGGGCAGGCGGAGCGCAGAGGAGTTTGCATGGACACACATCATTACACAATTTGTTGAGACCCAGGAAATGTGCAGCACCAGTAGTGAGCCCTAACGGCAACCATGAGCTCTGGGTGATAATGACGTGCCAATGGAGGTTCATCAGTTACAGTAAGTGTATCACTCTGGTGGGCGCCGATGGCAATGGGGGAGACCAGGAACGTGTGTGGGCAGGTGCTATATGGGAAATCTCCAAACCTTCCTTTCAATTTTGCTGTAAACCTAAAGTCTCGTAGAAAACATATGGATGGCCAGGGCCAACAGGATGAACCTGATTAAGGAGTCATTAGGCACACAGGCGCATAACTCCCTTTCTCTCCGAGAATCCTTGAAGCAGGCTGGAGTCTCCTCCTTTTTACTGGAGAAAACTGCAGGTCGCACAGGCTGATCTGTCCCGAGCCCATCGCTCTTCCACAGCCCAGGCAGTCAGGCTGCCTTGGACCAGGGTTTCTCAGCCTTAGCCCTACAGACATGTTGCGTCAGATCATTCTTTGCTGTAGACGGTTGACTGGTGCCCTGTAGGATGTTTAGCAACATCCCTGGACTCTAGATGACAGTAGTAACCCCCCACCTCCCAGATGCAACATTGCCAAATATCCCCCAGGGGCAAAGCTACCCCACCCCCAGTGAGAACCACGGCCTTAGATGGTGCTGCTCCTCGAGCTCATTCAGACAACCCAACGGCCTATGGGAAACCTACCTCATGCTAGGCCCAGGGCCAGGCCCTGGGGAGACAGTGCCGAACAAATCAGAGACCCTGCCCCGCAGAGGGAATGGTGGACTGATCAGCGAGAGGTCAGTACAACGTGTGCAATGATACGTGCGGTCACAAGGTAGAGTGGTTGCAGAACTAAGATCCCAATTCTGCTGCAGTCATCAGGGGTCGTGGAAGCAAAGTCTTTGGAGCTGGATCATTTGTTAGTGATTGTAGCAATTAACACGGACCAGCTAACATTTACTGCGCCCTCGACGCTCTCCTAGGCATCCTACTAACAGCTTTACACCTGATCCCATTTAAAAATCACTAAAACTGTTTAAGGCGAAAAGTCATTAATAGCCCCATTTTTCAGGTGAGGAAGCTTAGTCTTAAATGAGTAGTAAATCACAGAGCCAAAAATTCCCTACAGCCCAGCTCTTTTGACATTAATTATAATACTTGGAGGATGTGCTAAGAATTTGGCAAAGATGGAGACTTTAAGCTCTCCTTACGAACCGTGCTACCGGACAACACTGTAGCTGAAAGCAATTTAAAATAAAGCCTTTTTGATTTGGCATTATGCTATATAAATGCCCGCAGTTCAGTAGAAGGCAGACCTGCCTAATGTAGAATATTATTCTCCAGGATTATATGCTGAACTCAGTCTCAATTTTTCTCAAAGCATCAAGGTTACAGTATAATTAGGAACCAGCTGTAATTGTAATTACCGATCCCAATATAATTTGTTACATATTAGCAAGTGTCAAATTACTACTGCTCCTTCAATGAATGAAAACTGATTGTGCTATTCTGAAGATTGGGATGTATGTTCCCGACAGGGAACAAAGGAATATAAAAAGTGTTTGACATATTTATAAAGTGCTGAAAGGTTCTACTTAGGAGATCACAAGTTGCTAGAGCCCAGATAATGCCACAGAAAGTGAAAATGGCTTCTCAGAGAGAAAAGCTAACTTAATAAAAGCAGGGGAAAGCAGCGTATCAAAGACAATAGAAAAGCCGCCTCCACTGAATAGTACCCAACTGTTCACAGTTCCGCTGTGCATCAACATCATACACCTGAAGAACAGTCAAGAACCCTGGAGGAAGCCAGAAGAAGAACAGGAGCCCTCTGCACAGCCAGGATTCATCCCGAAGACTGTGTACAATTTCACTCAAGTGAACCCTCCTCCACCTCCCACAGCCCGTGGACCTGTGACGTGACTCTGAGCAACTGAGCAACTTCTCTGGTTCCAAACCCCCGGGCCACACTTCGGTACAGCTTACTATGTCCCAGGCCCATCTCTGAGCTTTAGAAACAGGAGCACGCGGACCGTCCCGGTAGGAAGTACAACTATGCCTCTTTTATAAATGAGGAAATCGAGGTACAAAGATGTTGGTAACTTGCCCAGAGCTATAATTTGAACACAGAGTCCATAATTTCCACCACATGTTATACTGGCTTTCAAAGGGAAAGAGAGAGGGCATGAGAGAGAGCAAGAGAACCTAGAGATTAAAAGAAAATACAGACACATCGACCAAGTGCAATGCCTGCACCTCATTTAGGTGACAGTGCAAAAAACTACTCTTATAAAGTATAAGGCAATAGGGCAAAGGTATAAAATGTGTACAGGATAGATACTTGATCATTTTGAAAAAATTCACTGAAATTTGTTTTAGGTGTGATAATGATGTTTTGGTTGTGCATTTAAAAAATCTGTTTTAGAGAACCATACTGATATTTACAGGAATGACAATAACATATTGGGGATTTGCTCTGAAAAAACCAGGGGGTGGATGGAGGAAAGAGGAGGTGGTCCAAATGAAAGAATACTGGCCATGAACTGGTGGTAATTACTAAAACTGGCTAGATAAGGACACGGGGATTCAGTATACCCTTCAGTATGTTCTATACCTGCACATTATGGAAAATTTCCAGAAGTTTCAAAAATGCTGCTATTCTTAAAAGGCCTAAGTCAAATGCCAGTTCCTCCAGGAAGATTTTCCAGATTCTCCAACCAGAGTCCCCTCATGGAATGCTCTTCGTACCCACTTTATGCGGTTTGCAACGGGTCGTTTAAATTCTCACTCCATCACTGACCATTAAAGTGACCTCCTGTTTCCTCATCAGTGAGAGACAGAGAACAGGAGAACGAGGGCTGAGGGAAAGGAGCACAGCTCGGACGGGCAGCTGGCAGCGCCTGGCTGCGCGGTGACTCGTAGCCTTTGGGTACTCACAGCGACCGGCTGACCGAGTCATCAGCAGACAGTGGAGCCCCAGGGGAAGGCTCTCTGGGCTTTCTGAACTAATCAGATTTCCTCTTAAGCATCTGAACCAGCGGCGGGTCTGGGCTGAGCTGGTAGCGGGCCACGCTGGCCGATGATGTGGCATCAGTGAAGGTTCACGACCTCCTGGGGTTGAGTAACAACTAAAAAAATTAAACTGGTGCCCTAACCTTTCATCTTACATCAAAATAACTGTAGATAATCTTTAAAAAGAGGGACAGAGGCTTATAAAGAGTACTGGGAAAACAGGAGTGGTTTCATATGTAATATTAAGTAGAGAAGCTGTGTTTAAACATGACAGACAACCCAGAATCCACTAAAGGAAAAGACTAACATGTAACATAACATTTTTTTAAAATCAAAAGTGAGTATGACTCAGTTAAACATCAACTGCAAAAAAAAAAAAATGTGTAACAGGACAGAGGGCCAAGGTTCTTAAAATTTTAAAGTGCTCTTAGAACAAATCAATGTGTAAAGGCAAATAACCTAATAGAAAGTAGGGCAAAGGTCAAGTCTAGGCCCTTCTCAAACTGCTGGTGGACACCAAAAATGGACAACAGAGGTCTTCAAGAACCACCATAAATAGAGAAGCAGGGGTGGGCTTTGACTTCTGCAACTGAGATGGAAGACAACGAGCGAAGGTGGAATCCTCGAATGCAGAGTCAGCTGCAACCTGCAATGAAATAAGCGTGTGAATGCTCGCAAGGCATAAAAGCCCCTGCCGGTGGGCCCAGCAGTGTCGGAGCAGACCCATCACCAGCCTTTCCACTCGAGCTACATGCACGACCCAGTCAGCAAGATTTAAGACACACCAACCGAATGCCACGTGTGGATGGCCTGAATCTGGATTAGAACGAACCAACTGTAAAAACCATAAACTTATGACATGGGTTTTTAACATTCTTACAGGTGGTGCTTCAGGGAATGGGGAACTAAAACTAAGACCCCTTTTCTTAAAATTGAAGAACTAAAAAAATACACAAAATCTGCCTACCAGTAAAGAAAAATGACGAGAAACATTCCTATCTCTGACAACACCAAGTTAAACAAACAGCCACCTTTTTTCTGTTACACTGTTGCTAAAGCTTTATGGCAAGGAATGTGAACAGGGTTTCGATAGTCCCATTCACAAACTGCTGTGAAGGACACACGACAAGGGAATGAGTGTTTGACTGCAGCCAAGGCCAAGGAGGCGTTAGCAGGCTAGAGATTAAATTGCATTCTCCATGCAGCATGAATCTACACTGTAGCAAGGCAAATTAAGGAGGGCAATGTAGTACAGTGGTTATGTGCGTGGACTATGGAGCCAGGCTGCCCATGGTCAAACCACAGCTCTGCTGTGAAGAAGCTGTGCGACCTTGGACAAGTCAATTGACCTTTCTGTGCCTCAAGAGACTTAGCCACTCCGTGCTGATGAGTTTCCCCATCTGTATAATGCAGACAATACAGCACTACATGTACTAGGCTTGTTGTGAGGATTAAATTATTTCAGGTACAGAGTGCCTAGAACAGTGCCTGGTTTTTGTAAATGTAAGCTGCTGCTGTTAAGTTTCTCTGTCAAAAGAGGTTACAATGCCTCCCTTGCTCCTTGTAGGTGATTATTAAGATCGAATAATGAAGGCTGGGTCTTCCTATCATCAGATTATTTTAATTTCTGTAGAGGGTGTGTTCTCAAAAGCAAGTCCAATAGCTTACTCACTCTGGGAGGCCCAGCACTTAGAGCAGGAGCCGGCCGATGGTTGGTACCACCACCACACTAGAATGTGCTGTGTCCATGAACCTGGGACTGCTTTTAACATGGCAACAAGACCCAATCTTAGAAGCTTCCTTTGACCGTTCTGGGCAGAATGGAGAGGGAAGTGCAAGGAAGAGACCAAAAGCAAGAGCAGCTCGGAAGCCACGGCCGTGCTGTAGCTGAAAAGTAATGGCGACCTGAACATCAACGGGGGAGACGGGACAGGACGCGCCTGCTCAGGGAAAAGGAAGATTTAACCAACTCATCTCTTTGCCCACACCCAGATTCCTGCCGATGATGTCTCTCCTGGCTTCCCTCAACAGGTACTTAGGAAAAATTAAATTGCAGGCTGAAAGTGAGCCATGGCCAAGAAGGTGAATTCAATTGTCGGAAAGCAGAGTTTGAGGTATCTTTGAGAAGGGCAAGTTGAGATTTCCTACAAACGGCTGACAACGCAAGACTGGTGTGTGAGGAGTGAGCATGGAGCCATCGCCCTGCAGGGAGAAGAGGGTCTTGGGCAGGCACCTGGGGACACCGACATTTCGGGGGGAAGCAGAAGGATGAAAAGGCTGCAAAGGAGAAGAAAGGCAGCATATGAGTTAAGAGGCCAGCAGAGGGACATCGTGATGTCCCTCTGATGGAGGGTGTCCACGGAATGAAGCGGTGGGACACAGGTCCCATAAGGTCAAAGATAACAAGTACAGGCTAACAGCATCAGAACTGAGGTCAGAGATAACCTTTACAAAAGACTGTTAAAAAAAAAAAAACAGGTATAAATTCCATGTCTGGAACTTTTAAGTGTAGGCAGGCAGTACAACCCCTACAGCAGGGGTCCCCAGCCCCTGGGCCTTGGACTGGTACCAGTCCGTGGCTTGTTAGGAGGCAGGCCGCACAGCAGGAGGTAGGAGGGGGCACCTAGGCCAGCCAAGCTTCATTAGCCTTTCTGCCTGAGCTCCTTGCTCCTGTCTCCCCATCCCTGCCCCCACCCCATCCACGGAAAAATTATCTTCTTCCTAACTGGTCCCTGGTGCCTAGAAGGTGGGGGACCGCTGCCCTATAGAGTAGTCACACATTCCCTTAAGTAATAATATGGAAATGGGTTCCAAAATAATACCCTATTCTATGTGGAATCAAAATGTGCCCTAAAACCCCAAAAATGTATCCTGAAGTTTGTCACTATGTATTTAATTCTGCAAAAAGTTGGACTGACACCCAAGTCAAAAGGTGCTGCACCCTTAATTTAGAAAGGGCAGCCCCATTTAATGACACAGTTATGAGAGTTCCGGGCCAGCAGTCTTCAAACTTGAATGGGCATACAACCCCCAGGGGATCTACCGGTAGTTAAGAATGCAGGTTCTGATGCAACAGGATCTTTGACATGAAGTGAGTCAAAGATGCTACAATTCTAACAAGCTCCCAAGTAAAATCAATGCTGCTAGTGCTGGGACCAAAACGTCCAATACAAGAACCCAGGAAGACTACTCAGAGAATCTGACTACTGAAGCATTATGCTGAATATTTAAATGGATCACAAGCTTAGGAAAAGCACACCATGTTTTGTTCAGGTAGGTCAAATAATATCTATGTCCCTCGTTTTCAGTTCGGTACAAACGTCCCAGTTTCCAACAGGTATCTCTTAACGTTCCTATAGTGCTTCATAATTCCCAAAGTGCTTTTCCATGCTGTATTTCATCCGCTTGTCACGGATGTCCCAGGTGGTTCCTGTTATCCCTAGGGTGATACTAAGTAGCCAGAAGTTAGACTTGTCCATGTTCTCACATCAGCAGAAGCAGTGGGCCTATAACCCAGCTTCGGATGCCTTCTAGTCCAGGGTTCTTCCAATAAACCAGAGCTACTGATTAAAAAAATAAAAAGTTCTCAAAGCCTCTTCCTGCGTAAGGAAGCTGTTCTGAGCTGAGGGACCAGTGGGGGAGGGGGAGCCTGCAGGTTGGGTGGGGGCAGGTCTCCGCAGGATCAGACATATGCAAATCACATGTCTATCTTGAACAAAATTCCAAATATGCACCTGGGGCTACAAGCCTGTTCAAATCAGGTTTATGATGGAATTCTGGACATACTACCCCAAGATACAGCATCTTGGCATATTGAATCTTTTTAAGTTGAAGGAACTTGAAAAAAAAATAGCAGAAGCAAGAAGGTCACTGTGACCTTCCCTGCCCCCCCCAACTACCAGTGTACCCTCCTTCTCCAAAACTGGGCATAAAAGTCCCAGGTATGAGGAGTTGGGGGCCAAGAAATCTGTACAGGTTAACAAGCAAACCTTGTTAAACTAACCCTTGCCTTCCTAGGTACTTCTTCACCATTTACTACCCCTAACTTAAATCCCTTTGTCTTGTCAAGTCTTCACAAAATTACTGTTTCCTTGTCTAAGAGGAATAAAAGCTTCCCTCCCCTGATCATGTCTTTGGGGTCTTCATTCTTGTGTGAAGGCTCCCATGTGTTTGTAAAACTTCAATACAACTGGTATGTTTTTTCTCCTGTTAATTTGTCTTTGTCAATTTAATTTTCAGACGCAGCCAGAGACCCTGGGAGGGTTGAGGAAAACTTTTTCCTCCCCTACATTTACTTATATTTTCTACACTTAGAATTTTCTTACAAGTTGCACTCTGCAAGTCTTAGGCAAAAATATTTTACCATAAACCTGTTAAGTGTATCTTAAAATACCTGACTCATATCAACAGTTTTCATGAGTAACATGTGGAAGCTGTGACTCCATGGAGAAATCAAGACAAAGCAACTAGCCTCGTAACAGTCGTTAAACAGAGTGGTTTATTTAGGGTGCACTGCTAAGAACGTCAACACTGCCTACTGTGCAATGTTGTCAGCACCTAAAGTCAAAAAGGAACCATCCGGGCCCGTTTTCACTCATTTAGCTACCAAGCAAATTTCCAAAGGAAATGGTGGGCATAGTATTCTATCTGCTAAAGGTTTCCGATCAACAAACCAGGCCACCACAATACAGAACAGCCAATGGGAATATTTCTGAGCTAACAGACCAAAGCCCCCATTGACTGAGTCAGTCTGACCCAACAAGAAGTTCTGGTTAAATAGGCCTTAAAAAAAAAGGTTTGCTCAGTTGCTGTTAAATGTTTGCTAAAGGAATTACATCACTGTGACAAGGCACATCCTCCTTATCCCAAGCAGAACCAATGCTTATCTGCAGATCCAGACATTCCTCTGTTCCTAGACCCCACCCAAGGCAACCAAGATAACAAGGTAGGAAGGGCAGGTGCTTATGATGCAGGAGAGCAGGAAGGAGCCTTGTTCAGCAGGACTGACCCTCAGACAGTAGAGAACACCCTAAAGAGTGGTACTATTTAAGAACTTAACAGAAGCAGAGGCTAGTCATAGGACAAAAGGTCAAAGGAGCCGGATTCAGGGCTCCTCCAGCAATCTTATAGAAGAACCCAATATTCAGAAAGACCTGCTCCCTGGTTTTCTTACACTACACGTTGACTTTCAACCCTTCCCAGCTCCACTTCTGTATTTGCTGGCCAAAGCATGTTAAGCCATGTGGCCGAACTGGGGAACACAGACCACACACAAGGTCAGGGGAAAGGCTGCAATGCCAGGGTTGTTCTTTGCCAGGTTTCCCTCCTCATGACCCTACCCTGATCTAGAACACCTACTGAGACTTCCAGGAGACAAAAGGAGCTTTCAATCACTTTGGCGAGAAAACCTGTATTCTAGGATAAATTCCAAAATGGCATAAACGCGATGCCTGAGCACCCAGGTGATATGGGGCAGAAAGACTGAAACTAGATTGTGCAGAAAGAAGGGAACTTCCAGGGACCCCCACATACCCTTCCTTTTAAATGACACACCATGGAGTTTCACTTATCTCACTGCATTCCTTCCTTATCCCAAGAAGGAGCCGTCGGAGGATCAACTGAAGCAAAGAGCAAGGAACAGCCCCGGGCAGTGGCCTAAGGACCACATTTGATTCACCTGGGAGCTTTTAAAACACTTGAACATAGGGGTGGTTCTGTTCTTTCAAATTAGTGATTCGGGTTCCTTTGGATATATTCCCAGAAGTGGGATTGCTGGGTCAAAAGGCAGATCCATTTTTAACTATTTGAGCATCTCCATACTGCTTTCCACAGTGGCTGCACCAATCTGCATTCCCACCAACAGTGCAAAACGGTTCCCCTTTCTCCACGTCCTCGCCAGCACTTGTTGTTTCTCGATTTATTGATGGTAGCCACCCTGAGCAGTGTGAGGTGGTATCTCATTGTGGTTTTAATTTCCATTTCTCCGATGATTAGTGACGCTGAGCATCTTTTCATATGTCTACTGGCCATCTGTATGTCCTCTTTGGAGAAGTGTCTCTTCAGGTCCTTTGCCCATGTTTTAATTACACTGTTTATTTTCTGGTATTAAATTTTATAAGTTCTTTATAAATTTTGGATATTAACACCCTATCAGATGTATCGGTGAATATGTTCTCCTATTCCATGGGTTGCCTTTTTATTTTGCTGGTGGTTTCCTTTGCTGTACAAAAACTTTACAATCACCAAGATATGGAAGCAGCCCAAGTGTCCATCAGTGGATGAGTAGATAAAACAACTATGGAACATTTACACAACAGAACACTACTCAGCTATAAAAAAGAAAATTTTATGCTTTGCAACCGTATGGATGGACCTGGAGAATATTACACTAAGTGAAATAAGCCAGTCAGGGAAAGACAAATACCATGTGATTTCACTCATATGTGGGCTCTAATGAACAAACTGAACTAACAAGCAAAATAAGAGACAGACTCAGAGAGAGAGCAGGATGACATTATTAATTCACCAAGTGCCTAGCATTTTTTACCATAGGGAGAGAAAACCTTCAATCTGAAGAATATCCGTAATAAGCTCAATCACATTTTATCCCTGACAACAAACCTCTGAAGAAGGCACTATGTAGCTGAGAAATGTGAAAAGCACGGAGGTTAAATATGTAGCCCAAGTCTACGCAGTGAGCGCAGGGTTAAAATTTTTACAAAGGTGTATGACAGTGATGATAGCCGCTCAAGTCGGTGAAGATACAAAAAAACCACTGAATTATACACTTTAAGTGGGTGGATTACATTGTATATAATTATAACCAATAAAGCTCTTAAAGAAAGGTATATGACAATCCCTGGCCTGCGCAAGCTGGTTTGAAAGCCATTTAATAAATACACGGTCAGTGTACGCAGTAAAGCACACGCTAAGCACCAAATACAAACCAAATTGTACAGATTAAAACCACTGGACTGGGATGATCAGGAAGTGTGCATGTCCATACCTCATGTGCACTTTTGCAAATGGAACTCATTTTAAGGCCTGGGAGAAGTATTAAGAGCAGAGACTCTGAACACAGACTGGAAGGGTTCAAATCCAGACTGCACCACTTACTTGATGTACAACCTTGAGGAAATCACTTCACTCTCTGAACCTCAGTTTTCTCACCAATAGAATGAGGACAAAAGTAGAAAGCACCTACTTCTTGGTATATGAAAGTTAATCGAGTGATTATTTGTAAAGCACTAGGGAAAGGGCCTGGCACGTAGTAGGCAGTGTGTAAGCGGTTCTAAGATAAAAGTTTGGTTTATATTAAGGTGCCTAATTTCCCCTCCTAAACCATCTTTCCCCTCTCCCATGTAGTAAACCTCATGCACCATGCTAAACCATCAGGAAGACAACATGGTGGACAGGGCGAGAGCACCGAGTCTGGAGCCAGACTGGTTGGATTTGAACCCCAGCTCTTTAATTCTTAACTATCAGATCACCTCTTGGTATCTCCATCTTCATCTGTAAATCTGGGATGATGATATATAACTCATGGGAATGTTACAGGCACTGAGTTAATGATGAAACGCATTTAAAATCCAATCTCTATCTCATGAGCTGCTCTTTGATTTATTCTATTACCTGCCATCTCCTAAATGGATGCTTTCACCTCTCTGCCTTCCATTTGCTGTTTGCTGTCACTGGCAAAGTAGTTCCTCTTCCCCCATCCCTTCCTTCTGAAATACGGCCTTTGAGACATTTCTGCCTCTCACCCCACAGAAACGGGCGCCTTCCCTGACGCTCCCGCAGCCCTTGTTATGGCACTAACTGTGCGTAGGGATTCCACAACAGGATTCAGCCCTTGCTACGACTGTGGTTTTCTTCAAAGCCCAAATGAAGTGTAGTTCATCTTCATTTGGTTTAGTCCCATTTGGAACATTAGAAACAGCCCAATACACAATTCTAAATAAATCAGTAATGGGAGCAATAGCTCATCCAAGAACAGAATACTCAATACTAAATGTATGAGTCCTAAAGACCGAATTTCCATTATAGGCATACTTCATGTTAGTGCATTTCATCGTATTGTGCTTTGCTGATGTCGCTTGTTTTACAAGTCAAAGGCAAGACCTTCCACCAGCAAAAAGATTACAACTCACTTTATTGCAGTGGTCTAGAACAAAACTCGCAATATACCCAAGATGTGCCTGTACTATTAGGCTTTACTTTGTCCCCGGATTTCTTTCTTTTAGTTCTAGGCTAACTGCACCCAAATTGCTGATCCATGTCCAGCTTCGTATCTGAGCATCTCTCATGCCTGATCTCAAGTGAGCATTTCCCAACTTTTAGCAGTTTCATCTATTTTAATTCCATCATTCTGAATGTATAAACTCAACCAATGACAAATAGGGGATGTTCACTACAGCCAAAAAGGGGCAGAGGGGGAGGAGAGGATAACCCCTCTATTACTACTTTATTTTACTTATTTATTTTTTAATCCTCACCAAATAATTCATTTTTATTGATTTTAGAGAAAGAGGAAGGGAGAGAGAGAGAAACATCGATTGGTTGCTTCCATAGGTGCCCCCACCAGGGATCAAATCCATAGCCCAGGCATGTGCCCTGATCGGGAATTGAACCAGCAACCTTTTAGTACACGGGACGGTGCTCCAAACAAGTGAGCCACCCCGCCAAGGCATTATTACTGCTTTTTAAAAATGCATCTTTTGTGGTCTTATATAAAATATAATTTTAAAAAGTCATTTTCATTTTAATACATACACGGCAGTGTTTGGAAGTTTTTAAAAGAAATACTCCAGCCCTGGCCAGTGTAGCTCAGCTGGTTGGAGCATCATTCCATAAACTAAAAAGTCAGGGATTGGATTCCTAGTCAGGGCACATACCTAGGTTTCAGGTTCAGTCACCGGTGGGGGCATGAACAAGGCATCATTCGATGTTTCTCTCTCTGTCTCTCTCTCTGTCTCTCTCTCTTTCTCCCTTTCCCTGTCTCTCTAAAATCAATAAGCAAGTCCTCAGGGGAGGATTTAAAAAAAGAAGAAGAAGAAAAGAAATACTCAAAACAACACAAATAGTACAGGCATACCAGTTACTGTTTATCACCTAACAGGGGAACCCAGGATTGTTCCCACAAAAGCAGGCAGCAAGAGAACTGAAGCCTTTTGAGTTCATCTCAAAACACCAAGAGCTTTAGATCAATGTTACTTCACGAAAAAACAAACACCTCTTGCATCACTAAGTATTACTCTTCATGCAGAAATCAAAACAAAAAGTGAAGACTAGATTCTCAGCCTTCCTTATTAACAATAAGGATATTAAAAATATGCTAGGTTTTCAATCCAGACGACAATGAATCTGCTTAAATCGTCAAACAATTCACCACAGTGAGTGCTGGCATTCACCTACAATTCTGGAGTTCGGGATTCTTGGCCCAGTGTCTTAGACTCTCCACTGAAGTGAGAGAAACTTCTCTCCTAGTTTTAAGAGGGAACGGCAATCCTACCCCTGATGAGATTGTGAAGCCTATGGTTCTGTGTTCAACACAGCAACGTGGAATAATATCTGTGCTCCAGGAAAAAGCAAAGAGCATGGCCATTAACTCCAGCTGTCCAGCACTGATGAGTAGCCAACAGAATCGCCCTACAAGGACAGTGCCCAAAACTAAGTAAGGGCCACTCTTGGAGTAAGTACACCAGCACAGTTCATTTTGGGCCCTTTAAAGACTACATTTACTGCACTGCCCTTGAGCTACAATGATGCACGTTGTAAGACATGGCCTTATGAACCTGCAGGCATGTTGTCTGTGGTCCGGAGGTAGTTTGCGATGCAGTTCACTCACAGCATGTAAAGGACGTGAGGAAAGACTGCCCTGAGACAGCAGTACAAGGAGACCTCTCTTCCAAGCAGCTGACCTCACTGATCACTTTCTCTTTGCTCTGGCGGCTAGAAAACTCAGTCATCTCTAGCAAGTACACCCATATTTTCCACTAACCTTAGTCCTGGCTGTTTCTCTTATCTACTCTGTCTTGATTTTGATGTCTTGTTGGATTGTAAATATGTGTGTGTGTATGCCATCAGAAATCCTGAAAAGAGGCAAGTTTAAACAAATAAAGACATAAAACACAGGTCCCAAAGAGTAAAAATGAGTTGTTTCATCCTACCTAAGTCTACTTGGCTGAAATTCAACTGCACTTCTGGACAGGATGGGACAGTTAATAAATACGACCCAAAAGTTAAGCCCGGCTCCATGTCACTTGTTTACGTCATACTGGTTAATGTCTTATACTCCAATTACATGTACATGCCTCAAGTTAGGGTCCTCAGTTGTTTATCTCCAAATGAAGAAAAATGATTTAAATCACTGAAGTATAGGTATCTACTCCCACTCACTCCCACCCACTCCCCTGCAAGAACTCACCTGGAGAGAACTAACTCATACCAGGACTTACACTCTGATTGCATGCAAAGAAATGGTCAAGGGCTACTGGGATCAAAAGGGTTAAAGTAGCTTCCCAAAATGAATCTTGGTGATCCTCATCGGATTGACCTCACACACAATACACTTGTGCACACGCCCACAGCACACTCCTGAGGCACACAATACACTTGTGCACACGCCCACAGCACACTCCTGAGGGTGGAACTCAAGAGTAGTTACACACAAGAGAAAGGCCACTTTGGCCACAAAGTCGAGGAATATAAAGAAGCCTGCAGATTTGGAAACTTGGAGAAACTTAAGTCATAGAATAGCATTTAAATATATTTGTCTGCTTACAATTTCCATTGCAAATGTGATTAGTTTGCTTGAATAAATAGGAATATGATGTGTTGGCCATGTTTTCCTCTTGAGGGTTATCACAGAGTTTTGATTAAGGACAAATGTTTGAAATGTTGGGTATATTTAAGTTCACTGCACTTAAAATGAGCTAAGAAGTTGTATAGGCTTGATTAAAGGGCTGCCTTCATGAACTTAAAATTAAAAGCAATAAATTCCAATGATTCAAGTGATTGGGACTAAATATGGTATTCTGCCAGAAAAGTTGAAGTGGAGTCCAAAGAGACTGAAATGGTGTCCAGGTTTCAAGAAATGGTGAAAGAGGAAAGGTCAAGCTGTCGGAGTTGCCTTTCCTCTGGGTGAGTGAATGATTCACATTATGCAGAATTCCTTTTAAGTAGAACTTCACAGGACTTACAGCCTCGCCGGACAATCTGTTCTGTCATTTCTAAAAAGAAGCCTCTCAAATGCTGAGGCCGGTATGTAAGTGTTGTCAGATGGGGAGAGTAGGGAGAAGGATGAGAAGGTTGGGGCGAGACGTAGGGGGGTCTTCTGGAGCTTGTCCGCAGACACGCGCAGGCCAACTCTCCCAAGCCATTCCCAAAACGGAAGTCAAGGTGACTTCCCCGCCCGCAGGAGGGCGGAGCCCTTGAAACCTAAAAGGATCAGGCATCAGCCGGAGCAGAGTCCCGTGGAAAAAGAAACCTAGGTCAACTATTAGCTGGGGTCAGGAGCGGCTGGGGCCCAGGGGACCTGGTAACCCCAGGCCCTCCCCCGCCCCGGGTGCACCCGCCTCTCGGCCTGCCGAGCGCACTCAGGCACCAACTCCGCTCCTGGGCCAAATGGGAGGGTCCAGCCTGCGAAGTTTCTGCAGCAAGATCGGGCCTCAGTCACCCCACGGGCCACCAGTGCTGCCCCGGGAGTAGCGGTCACGTCCTTCGGTCCACAGCTGCAAGGTGGAACAGCCCCCCCCCCCCCTCCGCGCTCCTTTTTGTGTGCTTCCCCAAGCGCATCAACCCGGCAAGTGCACGGGCAAGCCTGTCGCGCCTCCTGACCTAAGGGGGCTGGCGCGCTCCCCGGGGCAACGGGCTGACGCTTACCTTGGTGGCCGCCATGCTTTCGCCCCTTGTGCCGGCGACCTCGGGTCCCTCTCACTTGAGTGCAGACACTGTGGGCCGGGGAACTCACTTCCCGTCAGAGAGGCGGGAGGCGGCGATAGGGCCCGGCAGCGCGCTCACCGGCTTGCCTCCCCACGCCCTCCCGCCCCGTGGGTCAGGCGGGCGCCGCCAGCCCATTGGCTGGACCGGCGCGGCGCGTGTGATTCGCTTGGCCTCTGCCCTGCCGCCGGGGCGGGACTGGGTCCTTGGGCTGCGGACTGGGTGCGCACGTGACCCCGGGGGAATTCTCCAGCAGCGGGGACTTGAGAGGGGAAGGCTCAGATGCGGTGGCCCGGCGCCAGCCCGTCTCCTTTGGTCAGGTGGCCTGGGAGAGCTGCGACTGGTACCAGCAGCTACTCCAGGGCCTTGGAGACCCAGGGGAGAGCACGCAGCCTAGGGAAGCTGAGAACTCCAGTAGGTCCCATGTTTAGCCGGCACTTCCTTGTCGATTTCCTTTCAAAGGGGCTCCATTCTGCACTGTCATATAATGGACCCCAAAGCACTGACCAGGCAAAGGGGTGATAGCAAAGTCATTTCGCTGCAAGCCTACTTCTGGTTAAATCTGGTAAACTCCATGTACTAAACAAGTGTATATATTTATTTGCAGAACATATATTTGCAGGGTTACTTTATTTCTGCCCTGCACATTAGGACTGGAAAAAAAAAAAAAAAAGCCCTACTAAAACAAATAGGTAAAAATTTTAATGAAAAGATTAAAGGTATAAACTCCAGAGGTCTTATCCTTCTTCATCAGAATTTCATTCATTTGTCTCTGCCATCGAAATTATAATTATGGCAGTGGTGATGGGCTTTGAATGCTTTGTGGTTTATGGATGTAACTTTACAGTGAAAGTGTTTTTTACTAATTGTTTTAATTAATCAACACTGAGCAGTTGCCTGCTACCTGCCAGGCACTGTGTGGGCTAGGTGTTGGGAACAGCAACAGAACTTGAAAGGTGGTCCCAGCCCTTAAAGAGCTTCAGGGCTGGTGGGAAGGCAGACACATAGATTGTTAACTTGGGTAGAATCTGTTAAGACAGCGACTTTCAACCTTTTTCATCCCATGGCACACATAAACTAATTACTAAAATTCTGCAGCACACCAAAAAGTATTATTTTTGGCCAGTCTGACAAAAGAAAAGGTATGATTTTGATTCATTCACACCAGGCGGCTATTGTGTTGGCTGTTGTCATTTTTTTTTTTTTTAATTTGACACTCAAAGGGAAAAGAGGTCAGTGCCCCTGACTAAATAGTCAGGTATTGCATGTTTTAAAAATTCTTGGGGCACACTAATTGAAGATTGCTGTGTTAAGGCAACAGCCTGTTCCCAGGGCACGATGGGAACACTGAGGACTGGAGAAGTAAAAGGGCTGCATTTCAGTCCAGTGAGGTGGAGGGGAAGGGCTTTCCAGCCAGAGAAAATGAGGAGGAGAGGCCAGAGGCCCAGACTTTGGACAGGAACCACAGCAAGCTTTGAAAATGATTAGTCAGGAAAGGTAACCGGAGCTGTGAGACTAGTAGAAGAGGAGTCTGAACAAGCAGGAAGGGACCACGCATGTCATGGAGGACGTTGGGTGCCGTGCTTAAGGGCGTGCACCTTAACTGAAGGGGTTTGGCAGAGAGGAGCGTGGCCAGGTTTAACATATAGATGGATTGCTCTAGCTTGCAGGGGGGAGGATGGGGCAAGGCTGAGCTCTTGCAATACCCAGACAAGACATGCTGGAACCTGAAACTAGAGATGGGAGTGGGCTACAGGAACACACAGGAGGTGAAATTAGTGAGTCATGAGGACTGATTACATGTGGGGGTGGGAGACGGAAAGGAGTCATCCTGACTTGCACATGGCCCCCTGGTGTAGATGTTGGAAAGACACAAGAGATCAGTTTTGAAGCATGTGTATATGTCCGTCAAGGAGCGTGTGTGTGCAATATACAAATTGTTGTAAAGGCCAAAGTATTTCAAAAAGGAGCGATTGACACACACACTCTCAAGAGGTCTGACAAAGCCCAGAAAGACTTGATTGAACATGTTGGTAGACAGAGGAAAAGGGCCAAGCAAAGAGTGAAAGAACGAAGGAAAAATAAAACCAGGAGAATTGATAGAGTAAAGGATGTCAGGGGAGGAGCCTAAAGCTTATGGGAAGGAAAAAGAGGTCAGGGCGCCTGACTAAAAGGGATTTTTAAAAATGCAAAGAAAATACCTCAAGTACTTAAGACCGTATCATAGCATGTTTATTTTAAGGGCTTCACTGAGACTCTCCTTTTATAACATAAATTAACTTTATAAAAATGTAAATGTGGTAAAATATACATAACGTAAAATCTATCTAGCCAATTTTAAATGTGTAGAGCACATTCACATTGTGTAACCACTTTCCCGAATTATTTTCATCTTATAAAATTAAAACTCTGTGCCTGGGAAACATCCACACCCAACTCAGGGGAGGCTGGGAGGCCCTGAGCCCACCTGGTACCCACAGAGGGATGCAAGTGTATCCACAGAGGGATAAGAAGTGTATTTCAACTTACACTGCAAGTCAGACTCAGTTGATAATGCCTCCTCCTTAATTCGAGAATTCTCCAAAACATAACATATTCAAAAAGTTAAATTGTCACGAGCCCTGAAACAGGAACGATGCTCCTTGACTTCCACATGACCTCTAAATAATAGTGTGCTATGAAACATCATTTAAGAGGTAAAATAAGAAATTGCTTTGCTTCCCACTGTTTCCACTTCTAAGTTTCAGAAGAACAGCAAAGGAACAACAACTGTCCTCCCTGCTCTTTTATGAGCTTTTAAAATATGTATGAATTATGGCTCTACTGCTTATTTTTTTCCTCAGGAAAATTCATTTTTCCTGGGATTTTATAGAAAAAAGTAAACTCATAGATCTAGTTTATGATTTTCTTTTTAATTTATCCTGATTTTATATCTAGTCAAGCAATGACATGCAGAGATTTCCTTGTGAGGAGCGGGAGGAAGCAAAGAATCTTACTCCAATGGCTTTTTAGTAATTTTATGACTAGAAAAAGAAACATTGCTTTATTGTTTATTGTAGCCAGTAAGGTTGTCTCCAAACTAGGTAACAGAGAGAGAGAATGAGAATGAATAAAATGTAAGTCGGCTGGGCACCTGTTACTTTGTTTTGTCCTGACAGGTTAGATTTTCTCCTGATAAACTTGCCTCCTATTCGTCCCCCCTGTCTGTCCTCAGACCACCCCCTGCACTGAATTTCGACTGAAGAAGTCGTGTTTGGGTTGAGTGGTGTCCCCGCAAAGTGCTAATCCCTATTACCTCAGAATGTGACTTATTTGGAACTTGAAGATGTAATTAGAATAAGGTCATACTAGAATAGGATAGGCTCTTAGTCTATTATGACTGATGTCCTCATAAGAAGACACAGGGACATACTAGGAGAGATTAAAAAGGCAGAGATTGGAGTGACAGCTGCGAGTCAAGGAACCCCAAAGATCCAGAGCCGCCACCAGAAGTTAGGAAGAGGCAAGGAAGGGTTCTAGCAAGAGTCTCAGGGGGAGCCTGGTGCTGCTGACAACCTGACCTGGGACTTCTAGCCTCCTGAAGTGGGGGAGAATACATTTCCATTGTGTGGGAGAACAAATTTCGTGTTTTGTTATGGTGGGCCTAGGAAACCAATACAGGACCGAAAGCCACTGCGTCTTGCAGCACCTGATGCCTGCGTGGACTGCTGGGAAAGCACCGAACCCAAATCCTGGGGAAAGTCCAGGTGCTCGCGGGCACAAAGCCTGCACACGGGCAGAAGTCCAAGGAGTTCAGAAGAGTGAGCAGCATGTCCTGCCCTGAACTTCCACCTCCCCCAGAGCAGCCGTGCCTTGTAGATGCCCTTGGCCATGCTTTTAAACTATTGGCTTTTCTTCAGCTCCATGAAAAACCAACAAGCACATAAAAGGTTCTGCTACCACCACCAGCATGCCCCAGATTAGATCGCTGGGCAAGGAATCCAGCAAGAATGCTTGCAAAGAACATCACCTCCGGGAAACGTGAGGCATGTGACTGTGGACGGCAGTAATGATCCTTTCTGTGGATCGCGCTTGGCAAAGGCAGTGCCAGGCTGGGAAAGGACGTGTGTGACAGAGCAAAAGGAGCTCCATGAAGTAAGTAAATGACACGCTCCCAAGTCCTGACCTTGCAGCTGAGACTCGGCAGCTCGAGGACACAGAGAGCCCTTCTGTGCAGTCTTTTTTTTTGGAATCCTGCCGAGTGTCAGATCAAGCATGATTAGCCTTCTCTGAGAGGGAGCTACAGGGCGGTCAGAAATGCGTATGACCTAGCCTCTTAGTGGACCCGAAGGAGAAAGCTACGGCAACATTTTAGAGTTGGAAGGAAGGGGGAAGAAAGCGAGTCAGGACAAGGAAACACAGACACCCTGAGATACAAATGTGACTGAAAACAAATCCCCGAGCTTGGAAATACTACACTCTGAGAGCAAAGGCTCGGACAGCTGGTTTCTGAGAGCAGAGAAGGTCCACACATGTACGAGAACACCTATCCTCACCCTCAGCACAACAGTGGACCCTCAGTTCCACCAAATATAAAATGTGAGCCTTGGAAAGTTACCCCAAAATGCAAGTGGGGCCCTAACAGAAGCTGCCAGGGGTCTGCTGGGGGAAAAGAATCACAATTATTAACTTTACAATATAATTCATCATAGTGTCCTGGGCAAAAACTACATACGCCTATTCAGTGATAAATGATTAAAATCACGAACACTCAAGTTATATAAAACTTTGCAGGAGGCAAAGAAAACTTCTAGAATCTGATACAGCCACTGTAATTTGGGGGATAAAAATACACATTTCCAATTTCATTGAAGTCCCCAGGCTACAGTGTTTTACTAGAAAAAGTATTTTAAATTGGTATGGGGGTGACAGATGGCACAGAGAACCCTAAAAAGCTCTAGGCTGAAGGAGTAATGTGACTGCGCTGTGCTCTGAGAGCAGAAAAGACTCTAAGGTGAGACTGGGCAAGCAGCTGATGCTGACTGGTATTCCCGGGGGTACATACATCAGTTGTACTTCCACAGCGTCTGACCATCAGGGCCTCCGCCAACTCAGCCTCAGAGTCTGGCATTAAACACTATGCCTGCCCTGCATTGGAAGGACCAGACCCTGGTAGAGAAGCAAATGACACATCCGTGAATCCTGGCCCTCAGAGGATTCATGAATCTGCCATTTAGGTCTTCATCGAATGTCACTGTATCGGAGAAGCCTCCTGCCCTCACTCCTATCCCTTCGTGGTTTCGTCCTACCCTCACTACTGCTTGGCCTATGTTAATGTATCTGTCACCAGACGCTTCCCTTAGAATGGAAGGGATTGCATCTCGGTTGGCCCGCTGCCCCAGCCCAGTGCCTGCGGCACCGTGAGGAACTCAGTAAAAGCGTGTTTAAGGCGTGCCCTGAAAACATGCCTCCTACACTTAGGGCCCCAAGGCCAATAAAGACTGAGGAAGGTTATCCCACAGGGGTCGAGAAGGAGAAGTTTAAAGTCATTGTGATGAACCCCGCCCGGTGTGGCTCGGTTTGGTGTTGTCCTGCAAAGCGAAAGGTCCCCCTGTTTGATTCCCAGACAGGGCACCTGCCTGGGTTGCAGGTTTGCTCCCTGCTCAGGGGCCCATACGAGATGCAACCGATCGGTGTTCCACTCCCTCTCTTCCTCTCTTCCCCCTCTCTCAAACAACAACATAGTTTTTAAAAATAATAAAAAATGAAGTCATTGTGATGACTTGGTTTCATCCACAATTTTAAGGCTTATCCTGGATTTTCTACATGAAGATATTAGACCAGAGCAGTTTCCTTTCACAAGACCTTGTGCCCGTCACTGGTTCATGAGAAACACGTCTCGGAGTTTTCCTGCAACACTCACAAGAAAAGTGAATGAGTAAGAAAGGGTAGGGTACTTTGGAGAGCTTCTCATGTATGAGTACAACAGAGGGGCAAACCGTGCTGACGCAAGGCTCATGCCGTATATCCTGTTGTACACAGGCTGGGGACCGGGTGTGTTGGGGTCACGTTGCTGCTGTAACAAATGATCACAAACTCAGTGTATAGAACAGTAGAAATGTATTACCTTTCAGTTCCACAATTCAGAAGTCTGAAATGGGTAAAATCAAGGTATCAGCAGGGCTGTGTTGCTTTTTGGAGGCTCTCGGAGAGAATCCATTCCCCAGCCCTGTTCAGCTTTGAGAAACCACCACACTCCTTGGCTGTCGGCCCTCCTTCTCCATCTTCGAAGCCAGCAACAGTCAGTCCAATTGTTCCCGTATCACATGGCCCTGATCTGCTCTTCTGCCCTCCTCCTTCACGTGTAAGGAACATTGTGATTACACCAGGTTCACCCAGATAATCCAGGATAATCTTCCAATGGTAAAGTCAGTTGATTAGTATATTAGTTTCCTAGGGCTGCCGTACAATGTGCCACAGACTGGGTGGCTTAAACAACAGAAACTTATTTTCTCACAAATTCTAGCAGCTAAAAGTCTGAGATCAAGGTGTTGGCAATGTCAGTGTTTTCTGAGGCTTCTCTCCTTGGTTTGTATATGGCCGTCTTCTGCCTGTGTCTTCACAGGGTCTTCCCTGTGTGCATGTCTGGGTTGTAATCTTCTTATAAAAGCACCAGTCGTGGTCCAGGCCAGAGAGCTCAGTTGGTTCGAGCATCGTCCCGATACACCAAGGTTGTGGGTTAGATCCTGGTCAGGGCACATACAAGAACCAAACAATGAGTGCATCACTAAGTAGAACAACAAATCAATGTTTTTCTCTCTCTCTCATCAATCAATAACATATTTTAAAAAGACATCAGTCATATTGGATTAGGAACCCCCCACAGGGACCTCATTTTAACTTAATTAGCTCTTTAAAGATGCTATGTCCAAATACAGTCCAGGGTACTGGGAGTTAGTATTTCAACATATGAATTTTGAGGGGGACACAATTCAGCCCATACAGTTAGCAACTTGAATTCCATCAGTTACCTCAATCACTTTTGCGATGCAATGCCACGTCTTCGCAGGTTCTGGAGATCAGGATGTGAACATCTTTGAGGAGCCATTTTCTGCCTACTACAACACTTACTCTGAAAATTTTATTGATGGTATAGCAAATCTGAGAGAAATATTAGTTCTTAGAGCAAAATATTTGGTGCCTGTAACCACAGTCCCCTACGATCCCAGTAAAGCAAAATGACTGCTCAAAGGAATGACGTCAAAAGTCTTGAAAGAGTCTGAGCCCAGCTTCTATGGCCCAGAACCAGAATCTCCATGGTCTTGCACCAAGCTCAAGGGTATGTTTATGAATCCGGCTTCAGTCCTCTTGGCCCAACAATGCCCCTCAAAGCAGTGGTGAACCGGGCTTAGGCCACCCCCAGCCGCTCCGTGCACTCAGGAGGAACGCATCTGAACAGGCAGGTGCCTCAGCAGGCCAGGGGCTGAGCAGCAAGAAGGAGCAGCAGCCGATGATGTACACAGAGAGTGCCGTGGCTCTGGCCATCTGCATGGAGCATTTCTTTTAATGTGGCAGTTTCTCTTGCAAGAATTCCTGAAACTCTTGATCAAGAGCTCCATAATTTGTTAAGAAATTAGATGCTCTGAAACACAATCTTACCAAAACTGGTTTAACAAGACCCATGTGTTTATTAAAAAAACCAAACAGAACAACAATAACAAAAAAAACTCTACTTAGATATTATTTCTCCCTTTGCACTCTACAGCTAATCAAGATGAAGAAGAAAAGAAAATTAGTTGTTATGTAAACTCTAGCACTGGTCCTTATTACTATTTCTGCATCAATCTATCTCTCTGTCTAACCAGCTTCCGCTAACATGTTGAGTTAGACATGAGACAGACCTTTGTTTGAGTCCCAGCTCTGCCACTTTGGCTGTGTAACTTTTGGCCAGTTGTTAACCTCTCTGACGCTCAATATCCTGACCTATAAAACAGATTTAAAAAAATGGGTATTTTTCAAGCTTGCTATGATATTGAACTGAATACATATAAATCATTTAGTACGTAGGAATATGTAATAAATAATAATCTAGAATAAGTTGTTCAGAGCAGCTGTCCTCTGAGTTTGCATGATTCTATTCTAGTGTGACTCCTTCTAGTATTCTCTTCTTCAGAGGAAGACTGTTTACCTCGGTTTACTATCTCAGGATCTTTCAAAGGCAGGGAAACTTGAGGCTGGGGGAAGGGAGGGAGGTAGATCAATTTAGAAGAACTAGAAAATCTATTTTTAAAGCTAGAACTTCAAACTCCAACAAAGCAGAGAACACGAAAGCACTTGAGTATTTAAGAACAACCCATTAGTATTAGCTCTAGGTTTCCAATGTGAAGATACTGGACCAGGCTTCACGTCTGAACTGGTTTATCAGTTGGACGCCCCCACAGTTCCAGCCTCAGGGCCAGCAGCCTTTGCAGTGCTTTCTCTTCGGTCCTGCCTCTGCCACTGCTGCCACTGCTCCTGCCTGAGTCCATCAGGGATCCACTGCCGGAATGAGAGGCCAGCACGGTTCCCCTCCAGGTGCTCTTGCAGCGGGCAGAGCTAATTCCCTTTAGGTCCTAGCACAGCGAAGATTTTTACACATCAAAGTTTAAAATTAAAATGGAATTCTCCACTCCTGGACTCAGTGTCTTCACCACTTAAATTTGAAGAGGCTCAATCAAGTGTTAATGTTCTATTTTCTTGTCCCGATTCATTTAAACAACCAGCCAATCCGTCAGCCAGTCAACTTCAGAAGACATTTACGTTGGTGAGGTGGGGGAGGGTAATGTGTATGTATTAAGGACCCTGGTGGCCCCTGTACTTAAGTTGCAAACTTCCCTTTAATAAGACAGCTGAC
This sequence comes from Desmodus rotundus, assembly GCF_022682495.2. NCBI lineage: Eukaryota > Metazoa > Chordata > Mammalia > Chiroptera > Phyllostomidae > Desmodus > Desmodus rotundus. The sequence goes on along the minus strand of NC_071392.1, from coordinate 28,135,255 downwards.
CTCCTCTTCATCCAGGCACCCACCCTGGCGAGATTCACGGGTGAGATAGGTGACTGCCTCCTCTGTGCGGCAAACTGGCAAAAGGTACCTGATCTCCCTCAACGTGTGTGTCGTGACGAGTGACAGGCAAGCTCCTCTACTGTCCCTGGTTATATGTAGATGGAACAGAAGTCGTGGAGGGAAGAGATCTCTCCAGACCTTCCTTGCTGTCTGACACTGTAACCACGAGCCCCCCATGGCTACTGAGCACTTGAAAGGTGGCGTGTGTGTGCGCATTGCACGTACTGAAAATATAAAATGAATGTCGGATGGCAAGGACTTTTGTATGGAAAGCAGATGAAAATATCTCATTAAGTCATTTTTATATTTATGACATGTTGAAATAGCAATGTTTTACATATATTGGGTTAAATAAAATATTCTTAAAATTAATGTCATATGTTTCTTTTAGCAGTTTTAATGCGGCTAGTAGGAAATATTAAATTACTTAGTGGCTCCAAGTACATTGCCATTGTATAGCACTGATCTGAAGCTACAGTTACATCTGTGTGTGCGTGTGTGTAAAAAGGGTGGAGGATTTGATGCAGCAAAGGGGGCTGGCGATGGAGGAGGTTGGGGGTGAGTCAAGAGGACATTCGCCTTGTGCGCCGCCAATTTGTACTCAGTCGCGCCAGTACACAGCAAGCTAAGAAAAGTGCTGCCATGTCAGGGTACTGGCTGGAGTTCTCAGAGGTGAGAACTCCAGGAATTTTCAGGGTGCATGACTTCACACGGTGTAGCAGGCTATGGAATCAGATATGATTCTGTTGCTCCACTCTAGCCCTCGAAATTACATTGCACATGGCACCTTCTCATTGGTGAAGAAAGTTATAAATGAAAGGATAAAAAGCTAGAACAGGCCCCATGGTGGATCAAACAAAAATGAGCTTTTGTGTTAGTTATTGATCTAGGAATTGGATTTTAATTTTATTGCACAAGAGGGGTTGAGGAGGTGGTGGTGTGGCAGGATCAAGCAAAAAAGAAAAGGAACTCATGGACCCAGGGAACATGAGATTGTGGGAGGGGAGGGGTGGACGTAGGTAGAAGAGGATAATGGGTGGGGGGATAAATGGTAATGGAAAAAATACAATAAAAACAAACTATTAAAAAAAGAAAAGAAAAGAAGATGGTCATGGAGATGTATAGCATAGAAACAGTGAATAATGTTGTACTATGTGTGGTACCGGGTGGGCGCTGGAAACATCGGGGGAACACTTTGTAAAGTAAATAATTGTCTTACCACTGTGCTGTACACCTGAAGCTAATGTAAACTGTAACTGCAAATCATTTAAAAAATTTAAAAATTTAGAAAACAATATACATGCTTTTAAAATATAAAATTCTGATTAGGCAATGTGGAATTTTGATGATACAGAAAGCAATAAAGAAGAAAATTAAAAATCATTCATATCCCCCTTACTCAGTGATAAGTATTTTAATATTTTTAAGTTTGTTTGTTTGTTTATTAGAGAGGGGGAAGGGAAGGAGAAAGAGAGGGAGAGAAACATCGATGTGAGAGAGAAACATTGATTCCATACGTGCCCAACCTGGGACCACTATTAGGAACTAATTAGAATACATGTGAATATTTTATTCATGAAGTTATTTGCTTCAGGACTAACCTGAAGCCTCTCTTTGTCTAGCATAGTCTACTCTCTTTCCCTATTCCTTAGCCACAGAAGTTCATCTTTGCATGCATAAGCTGCAAAGTATCCTCTGCAGAGCTTTATGGGTAGGGCTGTGTTTTCCCATCAGGATATGAGAGCTACCATGTCCACTTGCACGAGAGCCAACCCCCCCTGCTCTGCCAGCAAGACGGCATGTGTTTGTGAAACTAAAGGGCCCACTCTCTGCCTCCTGGAGGATAGAAAGGAATAGCCCCCCAGAACTCCCTTATGTTCTGTGCAATAACCTGCATCTGTCTGGATACAGCTAAAATGCCTCTGTCCACCAGAAACAGTCTAAAAAGAGGTCTCACCAGAAAAAAGACCCAAGATATTGTTCCCTAAGGCAAAAATCTTTATAACATTGGCATGAATAAGTTATGAAAAGCTTTCACCACTGAAAGAGACATAATCATCATTCATGTAAAACAGATTTGTTTATTCTGTAAAGATTCATTTCAGTTGATTAATTATCAGTATCTGCTGATGGTGGGGGTAACAAGGCTGCTCTGATGAGAGAATTATTGAAGTACATGCTTAGAATATTTATCACCGAGCACATATTGTATAAACTTAGCATATTTATCGTGTTCTTTCAGCATGGGCTCTTTCTTCCCTAAAATAAACTAAACGGTACTGTCCATGCCACAGACACTTTCCTCTCCAGTGTGCCATTCACTCTTTGTAGAGATTGATTGTTCTTATATACAATGCCAATAGTCCCTAATGGAAAGAAGTGTGACTTTGTAAGTGGTTCTTGCACTTTCTGGGCTTAGGCAGAGCTAGTCCAGGACAGAATGCAAATTGTCATCTCTAGCCACATAAGTTTGATCTCCGGCTAACCAATCTCCCGCTGTACAACTGCTATTCCAAGGAAAGGGGACGGTTTGCACAAATTAAAATTAAGCGGTTTTCATGAAAATTAAAACTAAAAGTTGACTAAATTGAAATATTAAAATCAATAGTCTTCAACAAAATCCGTATGCAATGATCATCAAAGAAATGTTTCCTTCCATTTATTAAACATGATAGTAAGAAGTACTATTTATTGATGGCCTACTGTGTGTCACATGCTGATTAGATGCTTTAGGCGCGCTTTCTCATTTCATCTTCAGTACCTTTGAAGCTAATATCATCATTATCTCTTTACCATATGGCTTAGTAAAGTAGGGCATGAAGAGACTTGGGCACTCGTCTGATATCACTTGGCTTCCCAGTGGCCAAGCTGGGATTTAATGGCTCTCTCTGCTCCCTGAGTCAGGGCTCTCCACTGCCATGCTGGGTTGCTCTCCCTTCCAGGTTTTAGTCAAGACGATTATACTAGGAGTTAGAAGGCCTCGGTTGAGATCCCATCTCCAATAATACTATCCCTGTGACATTTTTACCCTCTCTGGGCCCGTTTTCCCAAAGTCTCATCTCATCTAACCCTGAAGCTTCGCTGTCTGATTCCAATCTTTACTTCCTTCCTTGTCTCTCCTCCTGAGCTTCAGGCTCATGCTAATTACTTATGTATTCATCTTCTGGTCATAAATACTTAAATATGTCCACACTGGACACCATCCCCACCAGTTCCTTTCACACTGATCTGTCTCAGTGAATGAACGGCACCATCAGTCACCTTGTCGACCTAACCAGAAACGTGGGAGTCACCCTGGCTCCTCTCTTTCCCTCACTTCCCATATCCAGTCAGTTATTGTAGACTCGAATGCTGTAGACTCCACCACCACTGTGGCGGGGAAAGCAAGAGCAACTCTCCTAAGGAATTCTGATGGAATCTCTTGACAGGTCACCCTGCCTCCAGCCTCATTCTCTTTCATTCCGTTCTCCACCCCGCACCCAAAGTGAATCTTAAAAATCCAAACCTCATCAGGCCACTCCTTTACTCGGAGTCTTTAAATAGCTTCCCCTTGTCCTTAAATAAATTCCTAAGACCTTAACATTGTTTATGGCTCCTGTCTACCACTTCAGCCTCACCTTTCACTGCTCCCCCCACCTCCCCCGCAACACCAAGCCTCTGCTGTAGGCAGGCTGAACTAATTTCAGTTTCTTAAACACTTCTCCCATCCTCTTGCCTTGGTTCTCCTTAAATTTTGTTCACTCCACCATGAAGATGTTCCTTTCTTCTACTCTGTACTTTTCCTCCAAGATGATTGCCTTTTAATGACACGTGAAAAGGAGACAGCAGAGTTTCAAGAGCTGGTCCCCTGGGGCAGCCCTGTGCTTTCTGCTTTCCTATTATAACGGGTAACAGTGTACAGGTACTGGTAACACCCGCTCTGCTCAAAGAAGTCAAGTCCTTTTATCTTCCCTCACTGTTGAACCTCTCAACTATTTGAAAATATAATTGGATCATAACAAACATAGAAAAGAGCCCTAAACATTTAAATCAGCAGTTTTCCCCAGGAAAGTTGATCTCTGATTGATTAGGATGACTGATGATTTGTGGCTGGGGTGTAGTAGGCTCAGCAGTTGCCAGAGGGCCTAAGTCACTCATGATACCAGGTGTGACCATAACCCTGACACCCAGGTACATATTACATTGAAAGCTATTATTTGCTTTATTGCTATTAAGCCTAGACATTTATCATGCTTCTAAAGCTTGTCAAAGACTCTCAGGCATCATGAGGCTTGATGTAGCCACATGGAGCTATGTGAAGCCCCATTGTTTATGGATCACTTTCTCTTCCATTTTCTCCCTCTTGTGACTTTTTCCATCATTTTTTGAGCATCAGAAAATTGCATTCAAAAGATTATAAACAGCAGTTGGTAATCAGTGCATAACAGCGTTCTGTGCGTAATACAATCATTAGGTGTACATTAGACATTGGCATAATAAGAGTACTGTCACGGTAACAGAAGTGTGTCAAAGTACCAATGCCTCCTGCTTTGAAAATACACAGATCAATTCTGCGCCCCCAATGAATGGGAAACAGTGTAACAGTTCCATGGCAAAATTCAACTGGCTTTGCTTATTAAACTCCGAAGGAAGCTAGTATACATGCAGATATGTTAATACCCACTTCTCTATTTAACATCCTTCAATCTCTCCCTTATTGAAGCTGTGTTCTTGATGCCTTTAAGCTGAATTGGAGCATGATTTTAAATACTCTCCATAGCTGGTACTAGAGCATCAGTGAAAGAAATGTTATGTTGTTGAGTATTGGTTATGTCTCAATTAAAACTAAAATGCATTACTTAAGGCAACTCTATATAAACAAAAATAACTGAAGGACTGGGGTGAAAAGAGGGACTGACTGCAAATGGGTATGAGGGATCTTTGGGGGGTGATGGAAATGTTCTAAACTTGGACTTTAGTAATGGTTGTACGACTCTTCAATTTACTAAAAATCATTGACCTGTCTATTTAAAATGAGCTAATGTTGTGGTTTATAAATTACAGCTCAATAAAGCTATTTAAGTAGAAACAACTAAACTACCGTGAGCATCCTTGTACTCGTGTCTTTGTGGTCTTATAAAAGCACGCACGTGAGCTAAGTAATCGGAGAACCAAAAGAATGTCTATCTAAACTTTTTGTGGAAATCACCCAGTTGTCCTTCTAAATTGATTCACCAGTTTATTCTCCTACTAAGAGTGCATGATGCTATCCATTTCTCCATAATGTTGCCAACCCTTGATATTAATCTTACACATTTTGGAGACTGTGGCAAAATGCTTGTTGTCATTAATTTTTGTATTACTGGACTGTTTCAACCATTCTTACATTCTATTGCCATTTGTATTTCTTTGTGAATTACTTATATCCTTTATTTTTTAAAATGGGTTGCTTGTCATTTTATTAATTTCTATAACTACATATTTATGCACATTAATTTTTTCTCATTCAGTGGCTGACAAACTACAGCCCATTAGCCAGATCCAACCCATTGTTTGTTTTTTTACTACCTTTTTATTTTGAAATAATTATAGATTTGCATAAAATTAAAAATATAACACAGAAAGACGCCATGTACCCATTACCCAGTTTCCCCCAAAGGTTACATTTTAAATAATTACAATACAATATCAGAGCCAGAAAATTTAACGGGCACAGTGTGTGTGTGTGTGTGTGTGTGTGTGTGTGTGTGTTTCTATGCCTTTCTATCATATGCAGAGATTCACGTAGTGATCACCTCAATAAAGGTATAGAATTATTCTGTTCTCACACAGATTTCCATCATGCCAACCCTCTCTTCAGTCACAGCCACGCCTCTCTCCCCAACCACCTGGCACCCCGAACCACTAATCTGTTCGTCATCTTGTAATTCTGTCCCTTTGAGAATGTTAAGTGAGCAGAGTCATACAGCACGTGACCTTTGAGATGGACTTTTTCACTCAGCATAATGCTCTCGAGACCCATCCAAGTGGTCACATGGACCATGAGTTTCTTTCTCTTCGTTGCTGAGTAGTAGTCCATGGTGTGGACTTACCTATCGCCTGCTTCTAAATAGCCTGTGAGCTCAGCACAAGTTTTACATTCTTAAGTGGTTGAAAAATCAAAAGACGAATAATATTTTGTGATATGTAAAATCATACAAAAGGTAAATTTCAGTGTCTGTAAACAAAATGTAATCGGCACACAGCCACACCCATTTGCTTCTGTCCTGCCTAACCCACGGCGGCTTTCATTCCCCAGTGGCAGAGCTGAGTCGTTGGGACAGTGACCACTATCATGATGAGGGAATCAAAGCAGAGGGAGGGAGGGCCCTGCCCTGACTTCTCCCAGGCAAGTCTCACCACCTTGTCCCCCTCGCTGCTTGGTTTGTGGGACTTCTCCCCGTAGTTCACTTACCAGAACCTCATTTTCTTTTGCTAAGTCAAAGTTCGTGAGCCTCTTAAATCTTCTATCTTAAATAGTTTTCATCACAGCTTTTGCTCCCTTTCCCCAAAGGATACAGAACTTATTGTGGAAATGCGTAGTTCTGGGACATCAGAGCTCTAGTGTGGCAGAAATGGCTTTGTCAAAGCCTAAAGCAGCTATTACCCAGTGCCACAGAGAAGCGGTGCAGTGAAGTCTGGATCTTTGCGAGGTTATTTCACCTGCGTGAATCTCAGCTTCGTGACTGTAAAATGGGAACCGTTGTAACTACCTGTGTTCCACAGTATCTCTTATGTAAATGAATTTCTGCTTTTTAGCCCGCCATGTGGCTCCCCAACATAAAGCCTACATTTCCCGGGTAGATCTGGCCATGAGACTGAGCCTTGGCAGACAGGCCGTGAGCAGAAGTGAGGTGTGTGAGGGGTGGGAATGGAGATGGGGCGGAGAGCCATCTTGGACAGCATGGATGAGAGTAACACCCGGGATGGCTGAGCGTGCGTCCCTGGAACAGAACCATCCAACTGTCCTGGAGCATCAACTTCTGGTCTCCTTTTTAAGGGGCACCATTTTGACTCTCCATCATATGAGGCCAAACTTTAAACCACACAGCCTGTCAGGGTTGTTGTGCGAAATATTTAAGAAACAATTAAAGCAGATATATAGAAGTGGACTCTGTAACTATGACTTGCCTTTGTTTCTAACTTCACCAGTCATTTCTGTATTCACCAGAGCCATGTACACAGCCATACGCAAGGAAGGCATTCAGTAATTAGTTATGATGAATTGAACTGAATTTCATAGCCTGAGACAGAAGCCCATTCCAGTCTTCACACACATTTACACACTTGGCAAGTGTAAACTGTGGTTTGTATTACTAAATGAGGGAGGCTGACATTCATGCACACGCCTCGATGGGAAGATCCCCACTGTTAAACAGCCTGAATTCTTTTGCAAGGGCTTGAAGTGGGCTTCTGTTGCCCTCTGTGAGCCCAGGAATTACATACCACCTACTGTGCTTACCGAGGTTCCCTGTGGGTCACAGCAGGCAAGCCAGAGAGGCAGGCTTGGTGTCACCGTGCTCTCCCAGGGAGGCAGGCTGTGGTTACCAGCAGCCCAGGGCTACTGCCTATCATAAATCACATGAGCTCTTTCAGGGGTCTACCCTTCCAAGCATGAATCCACAGACTACTCTCGTTGAATCTCCCACCTCTCCAAAAGGAAAATGACCCTGTCATCGACTCTTGGGTAGCTGCCATGGTAAGCGGGGCAGAGGCAGTGTTTACTAAGACCATTCCCTCAGAGGGTAACCCCCACTCCACAGCCCTGGCTTCAGAACTGGGACTGCTACTTGATTCCCTTTTATTCGGGAAATAACAGAGAGGAGATACGTCTGCTCCCACATCAAATTCACCATTTCAATCCTCAAAGAAAAAATTAAGGGACTTGGTCATTCTTACTTATTCTCCCTATTAGCTGATGAGAATTCAGAGTATGAGATTGAGTATTTTCGTATATGTCCAGTTAAGTGGATGAGAAATGAGACAAAGTATTTTTTGTGTGTTAATAAAGAGAAAATCTGGCATATGTGTTTAACTTCACAATTTAACCTTTGGGAGGCTGAACCAGCTGCCTTTCCAATCAGCTTGGCAGTGAAGTGTTAGAGAAAAAAAACCCAGTGAAATTTATATTGAAAAAGGTCCAGTAGAAAATAAACAATGAGGGATTTTATGCTGACATATGGTGTTAAAATAAAAAAATTGAAAAAAAAACACAGGCAAATAAAATTGCTCTCACAAATGTAGCTCATCCATCTTGACCACAAAGAAAGAATCATTGTGTCCTTATATTTCTGCCATCTCTGGTGCCCCCAAAACCACATTTGTGTTTTAGTTGAAGAGGCTTATAACTAACCTCCAAAACCCTCTTTTTCTGGCTGGGGTCCATCCCTTAAAGGAAAATAGGCAAAGGGAAACCCTAGCTGACAGAATCTGGTTTGGCAGATTATTTCAGCACTGAGCAGAAATTATGGATTTGGGAATGGGGGAAGGAGTGGGGAGGTGTGGGAAGCGAAGCTCTTCAAAATAAGATAACTCAGCTCCAGGGGTTCCTGGTGAGAGAAGGTTAAGAAACCATCAGGGTTTATGAAAATTGCCACTGAACATCGAGAGATGAGTTGGATGCTAAGCTATCACTGACTGGCTATTAGTTGGTGCCAGGCATTTCACTAAAGGCTCTGATATCACTTTCTTATTTAATTATCGCACCAGCCTTGTGGCATGCGGTCCATCGTCCCCTTTTACTGGTGAGGAGGCAGGGCTGGGGAAATTAAGTAAAGTCGCCTTGGGAAAGCATTGGCAGAATGAGGATTTTTTTTTTTAAGATCTTCATGATTCATTCAACAAAATCTCTAATGTTGGACATTTAATTTATCCTTTTGATCTTTTAAAATTTTTTTTCATTTTTTATAGACTTTTCCTTTTTAGTTTTAAATTACAATTGATATACAATATTATATGAGTTTCAGGTGTACAATCCTATGATTAGACATTTATGCAACTTGCAAAGTGACAACCCCAATAAATCTCATACCCCTCTGACCTCATACACAGTTATTACAATATTATGGACTGTATTACCCACGCTGTACTTCACATCCTTGCAACTATTCTGTAACTACCAATTTGTACTTCTTAATTCCTTCACCTTTTTTACCTACCCCTCGGCCCCTCTCCTATCTGGCAACTGTCTAAATGTTCTCTGTAGCCATGATCTGTTTCTGTTCTGCTTGTTTATTTTGTTTTTTTTAGATTCCACATATAAGGGAAATGATTGGCATTTGCCTTTCTTTTTCTCTCTCTGACTTGTTCACTGAGCATAGTACCCTCTAGGTCCATCCAGCTGTTGCAGAGTGAGGATTCTTAACTAAATGCCCCGAGTCTAAAGCCAATGCTCTTCAGTGCTGTGTCCACCATGCCCTTCTTCTAAAACATAAACTTCCAATACACTGCTATCCATTTGCATTTTAATTGCTCAGCGCCAATGTTAGAATCAATACTCCACTGTTACTGCCTGTGACTGGGTTGGGTGTTGGTTGTCAGGATCATGCCTCTCTCCACCCCAACCCCTCCCGTGTTCCTTGGGGCACAGTGGGTTCCTAAGAGTGCAGCAGAGTGAATACCGCGTTCCTGGTCTCCGGTGTTGCTGACTAATGTCAAACAATTTCAACAACATCATTAGTAACTCACCCACCCAGTGAGACCGGCAGGGGGCTCTTTCTGAGGCTACACCTTTTCTTCTTGTGACGTTTATATTCCTGAAAAAGTGGAGTATTGAGGGACAAATCAATTGAACAGCAGTTTCAGGTAGAAAGAAGAATGAGAAAAATAACATAGGTGACTTGGTGCATTACTTTTCTACTGCTGCTGCCACAAATTACCACCGATCTCATAGTTTAAAACAACACAAGTCTGTTATCATGCAGTTCTGGAGGTCGGAAGACTACAAACTGGGTCTTGCTGGGCTAAGATCAAGGTATTGGCAGGACTGTTCCTTCTGGAAGTTCAGTAGAGAATCTATTTCTTTGCCTTTTCCTGCTTCTAGAGGTGTCTAGTTTCTCAGCTTACAGTTTCTTTTTCTGCCTTTAAAACCAGCAGCATAACATCTTCAAATCTCTTCCCTGACTCTCCTACCTCTTCTTTAAGAACCTTGATGATTACACTGGGCCCACCCAAAATGCTCCCAGAATAACCTGTCCTCATGATCTAATCTATCTGCCAAGTGCCTTTGGCAATGTTAATGAAATGTATTCACAGGTTTCATCTGGATCCCTACCACACCTCACCAGGTGAGGAGTTCCAGGGCTTAGCTGCATGGGGCAGATGTCAACTGGGAGGTGACCATTACTCTTCATTTTGGAACTTAATTAGGTACAAGTCTCCTACCTTTTGTGACTTTATTTTTTTCTGATCTGGTGGGAGACAAATACAAATGTTTTGGTCAATAACTATAACTGAGAAAAGAATGAAGAAAAGGTATGGAATACTTAAGGATGGGAAACAAGGCCAGCAATTTACTGCAAGACTTAGTAACCTTTGTCAACAGCCTCCCTACAGTTCATGTTCATGAAAATAAATAAAACGAATTCTCCACAATCTTTAAAAGGAATGTGTGTAATTTTCTCTCTCCTCTTCTTAGTCTAGCAAGTGTATGAGTCATGAAACTAATCAATAAGGGGTCTGGAATTGAATTTCAACAGTGGAGGCCTACAGTATGCATTTCTAAACACGAGCTTTATTGTTTTTTATGGGTTTTGTTGTTGCTCTGTATTTCGCAGATCCTTTGGACCATCTCACTTACTTGCGTGGTTTCAACTAATATGTGCATCTGAAGATGATCAAGCTGCGGAAGCGGGAGAGAATTGCAAAAGGTTTCCAAGAGGAAGTGACCCCAGACTCAAGTCTCAAAGAATAAAGAATGATGAGTGAAGGGTAGAGGGGATACCTGGGCACTTCAGTTAGGTATTTCAATAACGCAAAGACCTATTGGCCTCCATGAATAAGGTCCACTTCCTGTTACAACTGTACCTGATTGAATGTTTCATTTATAAATCATAATCACAAACTTTCACTGACCAGCACTTTATTCACCAGAAGTCCAGGTGGAGTGGGGCGGGGATATTGGCTGGTCCCAGCGCATTTCCTAGGGAGATCCAATTGCAGGATAGTACGGGACTTCACTTCTGAGGGTGTGCACACAGCTGCAGGGGCACAGGGCAGGAGCACGCGGGTTTGGGGATCAGGGAAATGTGAAAGCGGTGAGCAGTGGAGGGTTTGGCAGTGCCCCATGAGGGTGCTCCCCCCACTCTTCAAGTCCTGAAGTTACTCATTGTAAACCATGAGTGTGCTGGGACTCCTTATAAAAGGCAGCAGAGTGACTCAAGGCAGCAAGAGGCCACCCCTGATGAGGGAGGAGCAGAGAAAAACAAGATCCTAAGGTCAGAAATTAGCAGAAATCATGGGGAAGCCCTGGGTTTGCAGAGACCAGGATATTAGGGATTCAGAATAATTTACATAAACAGCTGAAGGTCAGTGAGTTTCTAAATTGCTCTTGCTTTGTCCAAGCTTAGTAATCATTCTGCTTCCTGCCCAGTGAGATCCTAGACAAAAGACTTCTGCAGAATTCTAGATTTTCTTACCTTTATATTTGCAGGAGAGAAGCTCTCTGCTCCTCTCTTGCAAGCCCACTTCCCATTATTGGCTCACAAATTCTAACAGTGACATTTGGCCCTCAAACTCAGTATCATTAATTAATCCACCTTTAAATATATTTTAAATTAGAAAAGTAATCATTATCTTAAAAATTAAACTATAGGAGCAGGTTGCAACTGGACTGCAACAGAGATAATCACTGCTCAATTTTTTTGTATCTTTTCAGACATTAACCAAGCATAACTAGTGTGTGTGTGTGTGTGTGTGTGAGAGAGAGAGAGAGAGAGAGAGAGGGAGAGAGAGAGAGAGAGAGAGAGAGAGATGTTTCTTTAACTAAAGGGATTCACACAATTCAAAGTCCTATAACTGCTTGTTTTATTTAACAACACATTTCCTTATAAATGTAGCTATACAAGTGTTTCTCATTATTTTTGTTTAAATTTTTTTCTTGTGAAATCTGCCATGTATATAAAAGAATATGTAAAATATATGTGAAAGAAACATTGTCCCAAACCTGGTCTGAGAAAGCGCCTTTTAGCATGAAATAATGAACAGTATATTCCAGGGAATCATGTTTTCCAACTTTTTATTCTGAAAACATTTCAAGCACAGAAAAGCTGCAAGAATAACGTGAAGATACCTTGTATAGCCTTTACCCAGATTAACCAACTTTAAACTCTTTGTCATTTTTGTTTTTCATTCGCTCTCTCTATTCTACATATAACTATTTTTAATGAATTGTTACTCCGTAATGCCGTAGTGCTCATTTCCTACCTCAAGGATGTTCTCTTAGACATCCATACACAGCTATCACATTCAGGGCCTTTAACATTATTAATGTATTAGCAATACATATTCTAACATATAGTCCACATTCCAATTTTAATTGTCCTTATTATGTCCTTGATAGCAGATCCCTCCCCTAACAATACAGGATCCAGCCCAGGACCACATATTGTAATTATTTGTCTTATTCTCCTTTAATCTGGAAAAGTTCCTAAGCCTTTTTTTTTTTCATGACATTAAGAATGTGGAGAACGTGAGCCAGTTATTTTATAAATATTCCTCAGTTTAGCGATTTTTTAGTTTGAAAAACTGAGTTAAAAGTTTAGCAAGGGACATATATTTGGCACCTGAGTAACTAGAAAGAGGGGGAAAATGGGGAATTTGAATGCTGAGGACCAATTTCACAGAGTCCAAAATATTATATAGGGTCTTCCCGTATTTCCGTCCAGTATACTAACCCCAACAACTGTGCTATTTAATAACAAAGAGAGAGCTAACAGTTATTGAGTGCCTATTCTTTGTTAAGAATGGTGAGGATTTAGTTCCATTATTCCTCAGAACAGCAGAAGTGACAGCTACTATGGCTTCTACTTTATAGCAGGAACCGAGGGCCAAAGGGCTACATGACCTTCCCGAATCACACAGCCCGTAAGTGGTGGAGTGGGGTCAAACCCACGTTTCCTACTTTTGTTTTCCATTGTACCACGGCCTCTCAAATGCTTTTATTCTGTGTAGCTATTATGGGTTGTTAATCCCTGAAACACACAATATTCAAAATTGTCTGAGAAATGAATGGTCTAAAAAATAATTGGTCTCAAAAATAATCATGCTCAGCTGCATTTGAGTTACTACCAACCAACAATCACGTCCTTTTTCTCAAAACTAGTTTTTCACTTGGCTTCCAGGACATGCTGTCTCTTGGTTCTCCTCATTCCCTGCTCTCTATATGTAGGTGGGACCCAGGGGTCTCTGCTCTTATTTAGTCCCATCCCCACCTGGCCTCATGGATTCACATGTCATCTGCATCCTCACAACTCCTAACTGTGTCTCTAGCTCAGACCACTCTCTTGAACTCACAAATAGTATGGAAGGCCCAAGTGAATACTTCTACTTTGATAAAAGATAGACATCTGAAACTTATCATTCCAAAAGTGAGCTCCTGATTTTGTCCACCTCCAATCTGCTTTTCCTATTGTCTTCTGTATCTTAGAGAATGGCTGCTCCAATTTTCTAGTTTTTAGTTGGAAACTTCACCATTGACTCTTTCTCTTACAGCCTTCATTCAATCCGTAAGCAAATTCTGTTGGCTGTACCTTCAGAATATATCCAGAAGCTACAATCATAACCTCCATTCCCATCAGCCACCAACTCCGCTTGCCTTGGTAACATAATAGTACTCAATCTGTTCTTCCTTCTGCCTTTGTTTGCATTCCGTCTGTCCCTACCACAGCAGCCAAAATGATCCTAAAATACAAGTCAGATCGTATTCCTTTCCTGCTGATAGTATCTCCTACTCCTCTCCCTGTTGCTCACAGGCTTCCACACTCTCTGGCTACCTTGCTGTTTCTTGACCACGCTCAGCATGCTCCTGCACTGGCTGCTCTAGCTGGATCTCTCTTCCTTAAGAAACCCACCAGGCTCACGACCTCACCTCTTTAGGTCACCTCCTCAGTGACAACTTCCCTGAATACTTACCCAAAATGCCCCCACCCCAGGCACTCTATTCATTCTCCCCTCCTTTATTTTACTTCTAATTATTTAGCACCATTGAACATATTCTATTATAACATCTTGATCTTTTTTTTTTCTTTTGGTCTGTCTGCCCCTGTAAAATGAAAGGTCCCTGAAGGCAAGAATTTTTATGACTTGGTTAGTGCAGTATTCCCAGCACCTCAGTATGGCTGGCACATTGCAGGCGCCCAATAAATATTTGTTAGAAGGATGAATAAATGCCAGAGTGAATTCTTTAGCTTACTCACCAATGGACTTTTTATTTTAGAGGATGCTCATTTGTTTGGAGAGTTTCCAAGTGTCTGTCCATCCAAGTATCCAGCTTAAAAAAGTCTGAATTTCCCTTTTCTGGGTCTGGGAAGTATATATAGCTACAGATGAATGATATCATTTCTGATGAGCAAAGTAACATTACTATTATAGAAAATGCAGAAAAAGAAAATACAAGTAACTTGTAATCCAACCATCCAGAGACTGGTAACATTTGGGTAAACTTCTTTCCAGACACGTTTACTTTCAATTTCAGCGATGCTTTATTTTCAAGTTTCCGTATCCCCATGACAAGGAATGGAACAAGCAAATGGAGGCACTCGGAGCTGACTGTGGTTTCATGCTTCTAGCAAAACGCCATCCTCATAGTTCACTAACAGCCACAAGCACTTCCATGGAATTTTTGGGCGCTACTATTTTCCCTTTCCAAGAAAGCATGCTATAATTTGGACATTTAGGTTACCCAAACTTCCACTGAAGGATCTTCCTTGTAAAGTGAACTCCGAGTTCCCAGAACACTAAATATTTGGAATTTGGGAAATTCAGATTGATTAATATTATGACCAAGTCTTGGGACTAAAGGCCAGAAGCCGGAGGCCTAGTCCCAGTGGCAGGACTTTCCGGCTGTGAGGCTTTGCGAAAGTCACCCTCTCTCAGCTGTGGGCTCCTTAATTAGAAATGGAGATAACATCTGCCTCACAATTTACCATAAGGATCAGATAGAGTCATGGAGATGTATTTAATACCTACAAAGGGCAACACAAGTGTAAGGAATTACCACTGTGATTAAAATGTGGTAGACCTTGGGGTAACAATGATGTAATGGGACAGATACTCCACCACTCCTGAGAAGCCCAGGGGAAAAAGGCAAATCAGTCCTCGCAGGATTTCCCAGCCTTACCCTAGAGCTACTTCTGACCAGGGCTTTGTGCCTTTTCCACCAGAACAGGGAGTCCTACGAGCGAGACAGAAACTTCCCCACCCTCCTTCCACTGGGATGTTTCTATTACTTACCAATCACAGTGATCCTCAACCACCCCCAAAACTTTAAATACAATGTGAAAAATAATATACCACAGTATGTTAGACAGTGTTGTAAGTGTTTTTACACATTTTAATATAGTACAACAAAATGTAGTAGAAAGTGATGGATATTTAGAGCCAAGAACACTGTTCAGCCTGTAGATAACCAAATATGACGTTGGCCAAGTCAGGTTTTTTATTGGCTGGTGGATGAAAGGGTACCTAAAGTCTCTTCAGCTCCAGATTTCCATGAACTTTGACCCTTGCAATGGTAGATGCAGTCTTTGATGAAACTATTTTTTTTTTTGAGAAGAGGGATTGAGAAATCATTGGTTTAATCTTTACTTGCTTTGAAAAAATAAGCTTCAGTATTCTGTACTGTGAAATAATGTTTGGAATTTGTTAAATCATTAACAGTCCTTGTTTACTGTTTAGAATGTAACAATATTCTTTGATGTTCTCTAATTATCATGCATGTTTTAAAATGAGTTCTGAAAGCTTCTCCGCTTAATTAAAACTTATTAGCAATTTGTTGAATTTTAAAGAAACATTTGATTTGCAAAAATAAGTCATACATCCAGTAACCTTCAGTATTTCACAAAAGGACCCACGAGACATTTTAAAAAACAGTAAGGTAATATGATTGAGAGATGAGCCTTGAACTAAATATGGGGCACATTTGAAAAACGTCATTTTCAACTTTTCACTTTTTTCTCATAAATTCCTGCTGATGGTATTTATTCTGTTATTCTTAATGGCCATTTCTTCTCCTATTTTAAAGTCTATGAAATATCTGTAATCCCTCAAAATTAATTAAGCCACTTTGGAAATTGTGAATAAATCTTCCTATGGTAATGTCAAATGGTTGGACTCACCAGAAAAAGCAGTGAAAAAAATTAGAGATGTGGTTTTTTAAATTTTTTTTAATTTATTTATTTTAGAGAGAGAGAAATGGAGAAACATCAATTTATTGTTCGATTTATTTATGAATAAGTATACATAAGTATTCATATATTTATGAATAAGAATATACAAGAAATATAGTAATAGTTGCCTAATTTTTAAAACCACCTGAGTATGGATTGCTATTTTAATAAAAAGTAATTAATTCAAAAATTAACATTTCTCATTATATATTATCAATTAGTATTTCTTTTAAAGATTATTATAATATTATTGACTATTATGTATGCTATACATTAGATCTTTGTGACATTGATTTTTTAAATGTATTTCATGAGGTAACATTAGTTTGTAACATTGTATAAGTTTCAGATGTGCGACATGGTAAAGCGACATCTGTATGTGCTACTTTCTGTTCACCACCAAGAGTGTAATTTCCATCTTTCACCATACAATTAAGGCCTTTTATCCATTATATTCTCCTTCCACCTCCCTTCCCCTCTGGTAACCATCTATCTATTGTCTGTCTCCATGAGCTTGTTTTTGTTTTGTTTTTATATTCCATAAATAAATAAAATCATATGGTATTTGTTCTTTTCCATATGACTCACTTCACTGAGCATAATACTCTCATGTTCCATGTATGTTGTTGCAAATGGCAGGATATACACACACACACACATGAATGGGTGAAGAGGATACATGTATATGGATGGACACTTAGGTTGTTTCCATTTCTTGGCTGTTGTAAATAATGCTACAATGAACACAGGGGTGCATGTGCCTTTATTAAGCAGTGTTTTCATATTCTTCAGATAAGTACGCAGACGTGGAATAGCTGGATCTTACGGTGGTTCTATTCACAATTGTTCGGAGAATCTTCACACTGTTTTCCACGGTGGCTGTACTAACTGACACTCCCATCAGCAGCATAGGACGGCTCCCTTTTCTCTGCATCCTCTACAACACTTGTTGTTTCCGGTCTTTTTGATAATAACAGGTGTGAGGTGATATTTCATTGTGGCTTTGATTTAATTTTTGTAATAATTAGTGGTGGTGAACATTGTTTCACGCGCCTGTTGTCTACCTGTATGTCTTCTTTGGAAAATTGTTTATTCAGGTCCCCTTCCCCCTTTTCAGTTGGCAGTTTGTTGTTGTTGCTGTTGAGACAGGTGAGTTCTGTATATATTTTGGGTATTAACTCCTTATCGGACACATGATTCTCGAACATCTTTTTCCATTGGTAGCTTGTCTTTTTGTTCAGCTGATAGTTTCCTCCCGTGCTGAAATTTCCAGTTTGATGTAATCCCGTTTATGTCTCTAGTCAATGGAATTGAATCCACAAAACCATCACTGAGACCTGATGTCAAGAAGCTTACCACTTGTTTTCCTCAATGTATTTGTTGTTTCAGGTCTTACATCAAAGTCTTTAATCAATATTGAGGTAATTTTCACGTGTGAAGTAAGGTAGTTATCTAGTTTCAATCTCATGCATGTGGTTGTCCAGTTTTTTCAACACTGTTTCTTGAAGAGACTTTCCTTTCTCCATTGGTACGTTCTCGACTCCTTGTGACGAGTATTTTGTGAGCCTTAGTCAGGTTAGCAGTTATTGTGACCTGGAAGGCTTGATTTTTGTCCTCAGAGACTTTGTCATCTGGGTTGGCAGTGGATGATTTCTCCCAGCTGTTTGTTAGGTTCCAATATATGTTCGTTGTGTCAAAATGCTTAAGAAAGACTCTGAATTGCCTTTTGTTCAATGAGAATATATCAGCAATACAAAGATATTGCATTTTTAAATACCCATGTGCACTTTAGATAATAGGACAAATATTTTAATTAATTTAAATTGTAAAATTTCATTAATTTTTAACTAATAATTTTTAAACAAATTCAAATATAAGATTATAACTTACAAAAACTGACAGTATTATTATATCACCTACTATTTGCTACAAATAAATAAATTGAACAGGAACTGTGTCTGACAAGGAGATAACATTTTTAGTAATTGACTGATGTCCATACAAAAATAAATACTTCAGCCAAGTGAAGCAATAGAGCCAATATTGGTTGCCTTCCTTGGGAAATATACAAATATGCTCAGATCATTGTTTATCCTGGGTTATAAGTTTACATATTTTTACCTTTTCTCTTTCTGTTTACAACACATAAATGAATGTATCTTATAAATAAAGTCCTAAATAAGAAATACATAATGTAGACCAGGAGTGTCCAACCTTTTGGCATCTCTGGGCCACACCAGAAGAAGAGGTGTCTTGGGTCACACATTAAATACACACACACTAACGAAAGCTGATGAGCAAAAAAAAAGGTTTTAAGTAAATTTATGATTTTGTGTTGGGCCACATTCACAGCCATCCTGGGCTGCATGCAGCCCGCAGGCTGCATGTTGGACACCCCTGAAAACTATCACCAAAGAAACAATTTTTAAATTCAAAATTTGGGGAAAATTAATGACTCCGGAATGGTAAAAGCAGATTATTTATATTTATCAAGCTAATGATATAATGTAATTGTTATAACTATTAAAAATATAAAATAATAGTTCCTATATGTGTAGACATGCTGATAGAGAATATTGGCTATTAGTAGGCATCATTGTGGTTCACACCCCAATATCCGTTTCATCCCAGATCATCCACCTGTGTCAATCATGAACATTCCACCACTCTTGCCAATGATTGGCTCAGAGATGGGCAAGTGGCACAATTCTAGGTATAAAGGACTTTTCCTGATTGCATCAGGGAGTTTCCCCTCTCCTAAGCTAGAAAAAAGGTGCTTTTCCTTCTTGCTTTTGCTATTTCATGTCTGAATATAAGTCCTAGAGCTTTTGCCTCTGTAATCAGCAAAAAGCTGAAGTCAAGAGTAAAAGGTGAAAAAAACTGAGTCTTTGATGACATAATTGGCTGCTGAATCAATCTACTGTGAAGTGCTTGTACCCCTTACCTCTCAGCTACACAATTCTGCTAAATAACAAACCATCTGCAAGTCTCAGTAGTTTAAACTAAGAAAGATTTAATTCCTCCTTATACTCAGCTGTTCATTATGGGCCCGCAGAGGCCTGTTCTCAATGTCTTCTTCGCCGAGGGATGCAGGCTAGTGGAGTCTCCTTTATTTTGAATGTCCCCTTTCTGGTGCTGCATGAAGCAAACGGAAACATCATGGTAACTAGTTCACCAGCACTTACAGGCTTCTAGCTGGAAGTGATGCATGCTACTTTTGCTCGCATTTCCATAGCATCTCTGGCCTAAAAGCAGTAGGTAGAACATTTCTACCATGTGCCTGGAAAGGAAGAAGCAGCTTGTGACAGGTCAAATAAATGAAAAATATGTATGTAAGTATATGTAGAACTAAAAAGAAAGTTAATAATGTATGTCTGATATATACAAGTATACACATATATATTGCAAAACTTGCACCCTGAAGATATATGTTAGGTCATTTAAAACATACTCAATAAACTGCAAAATGCAGAAACAATATAGCCAATATTATATGGTGGTACAATGACATAAAATTATAGATTACAAACTCATTTATGGAAAAAAATTTCCGACTGCCTAGGATTTTAAGGTTATTTTTTAAACAACTTCTGGGTCAAGAAAGGACTCCAAACTAATTTGCAGAATTTCTACAAAAGCATAATAATGAGAATACTAAATATCCACACATATTGGATGGAACTAAAGCAGCCACTAATGAGGAAAATCCAATAGCTTTAAATACAGCAGGAAAAGAAATGGGTGAATTACTGCTGTACATATCTTTATGGCTGAATTTCAAAAACATAATGTGGTAAAACAACAACAAAACCCCATCTATAGGTGTGTTTGATGTTAGTATTTTGACAATTCAAACTGCCAAAATAATTAGGAAATCACATGTGTCCCTGGATTTAGGAAAGACTTAAGCGGGCACCTATGCAAAGAGAATTCCACGGGAATAACGATGACAGTCATCTCGGATTTCCAAGAGTTAAGTCATCAGCAGGGGAAAAGAGGATTTGTAAAAATCTAGACAGAAATACTAAAGATGAAACAAGTGAGAATAAAAAATATTCTTGCTAGAAAATAAGAATCAGTGAAGCTATTGAGAACTACAGAGATGATGCCTTTAATTATTTATTTTACTTACATCCCCTCTAACTTTCTGTATCTATACACATTTCAATGTGTACAACTAAAAGTTACTCTTTTAAAAGTTAATACTGCTAACACACCTACAAAATTTAACTATAATTCATCCAGTCGATGGTCAAATTTCTAATTGTCTCATAGATGTAATAAATGCTTTAAAACAGTTAAATAAGAATCTAACTACAATTTTGCATATTGCAATTTATTGGTATATCTGCTAAGTTTCTTTTAACCTATAGGTTCCTCTTTCATCTTTATTTAAACTGCAATTAATGTATTCAAAGCGATACAGAGTGTTTTTTACTTCACTTACCCACAGTCCAGTGTTATTTGGCAGGTGTCCCTGTCGTTTGTAGTTCCTGTAAATCACTGTGGTGATCGAGAGAGCTTGTTCCTCAAGGGTGGTCCTGGATCGCAGCCTCGGTGTTAACGGGAACCTGTTAGAAATGCAAATGTTTGGACCTTACCCCAGGCCGACCAATCAGAAACTCCGGGCTTGCGCTCCAGCAGTCTGCGGTTTAACTACCTTTCCAGGGGATTCTGATTCTGCCGTTGTTTAGGAACAGCTGACCAGCTGACAGGTTTAGTCAGTTTTAGGTTTGATGTTTTTTGTCAAGACCACTTTATAATATGGAGTTTCTTTCAAAAGGCACATAGTACCTGATTGCTTTTTCTTTTATGGCCATTGATGCTGCATGCTTATATTAGAAATTACAAAATGGAGATAGTCGAATTCTATCATTCCTTCTTCCTTTGTTACCTGGAGTATTTCTAAAAAGAGAAATAGCTCTCATCTACTATGTAGTAACCCGGTGTCCTTAAAACAGTTTCAATTCCACTAAAACGTTGGATGAATAGTATGATGAAAGCTCCTATGTTCTTAATCCAGATTCACCAATTGTTAACATTTTGCAACATTTGCTTTTATCTCTCTCTGTCTACACACACACACACACACACACACACATTTTTGTGTGTATCTCTACGTATATTTGAAAGCAACTCAACACTACAGCCCTAAATACTTCAGCATGTATTTCCTAAGAATGAAGGTGTTTTCCTACAAAACCACCCAAGAAATTAAATATTCATTCAATAATGTCTAATAAATACTTCACATTCAAATTTCTCCAATTGTCCACAAAATAGCCCTTATTATAGTTACTTTTGATTTAAGATCCAATCAAAAATCACATATTACATATGGTGGTCGTGTCTCTTTAGTTCCCTTTAGTCTAGAATTAGTCCCCTTTCCCGTTTGTCTTCCACGGCATTCACATTTTTGAAGGTTCAGAGCCAATTATTTAGAAAATGTCCCATCATCTAGATTTGCTTGTTTATTTTCTTGGGATTATATTCAGGTTATATATTTGGTTACAAAACTATATAGGTTATGTTACATGCCTCTTATAACATCACATCACGAAGTACCACTCGAAAATTTGTCCCATTACCAGGGAGGGTGCCACCTTGAACTCTTGGGTAAGGTGGTAAGTGCCAGGTTTTTCTGTTGTGAAAGAAGGAAAGTTCAGTTTATAAATTTATTTAACTTAAGTAACAGCATATAATGACAATACTTAAAGTGACTTGTTATCGACAGAAAATTGATTTAAAATCAAGCCTAAAACTTTCCAAACAGGATGAATCTACACAGAATATGCCCTACTCTATTTTTCTAAGCCATCACAAAATTCACTCAGGAGATCTTTTTTCTGATAAAACTGCCTCAGTTGAAAATTTTTGTGTGTTTTATTTCCATTAAATATATGTTCAGTAATGTGAATGTTTACAGTCTATATTCCAAAAAAAAATTGCAAGAAGATCAAATTATTTCAAGCTCTTAAGGTAAAGGTATATATATATATATATACTGGGTAGATTTTTCAGCCTGTGGAGGAAATAACTTCTCTCTTCTTGAATTCTCCACATCCACAACCAAAATTCTTTCCTTCACTCTGTATATGTTTCAAGTAATTTTTGTTATGACTAGTAAGGAGGACTAGTGTTGTGTATATTGTTATAATTCATACAGTGAAATGACTTCCTTATTCTACACGGAGTTTTGGAAAACGTCCCTGTTCTTGCATTACTTTGATGTCTGAGGGCCATTCTTGGCAACTTTATTAATCACATTTCAAGTGTAAGTTTGTTTTGATTTCCAGTTCTGCCCCACTTTTTCCTTACTTGTTTTTCCTCACTCGTCTTTCTCTTTTCAGTCCTTATTTGAGAGCTCTCCGTGTATACACGAGCGAGGGCACATGCACGCACAGCTAGAGAAGAGAACGCCTGCTTTCCAGTTGAATTACCTGCCAAAATATTTTGCATTCATTATATGTGACTTGATAACCTTCATTTGCAACTATTTCTGCTGATATCTCATATACTACCAGATATCAGGCTGCATTTTAACTGTTCTTAATAATACACACTAAAATCTACTCTTTGGTGTAATCAAGTTTTACAGACTTAACATAAGCAGGGAGTGTAACTAAGCTCACCTCACCCTTCTGTGTCATGGAAAGACCTCAACTACAACCCAATGCCTTCAAGACCCAACATCGGAATCACATCTTCTAATTAGGGATACTCTCCCCCAGGCAGGCTCTTATATAGCTCCCTTTTTTTCTGGCCTCTATCCTTTTTGTCTATACCACCCCATCCTGTGGTCTTTTAGGTTTCTTGCAAATTTGTAGCCTGGCATTTGAAATTACAAACAATTTTCTTTTTAATTTAAGGATACCAGACCAGTCTTTGCAAATGGAGTGTAATATTTGGCTTGCAATACTATTTTTCATGCCCCATCACAACTTTCTACATAACAATGGGAAAGGAAATGTTGCAGGAAATGATTTGGACCAAGAGTACTGTGGACAGCCGTGGGAGGGCTGAGAAGCAGTTTGCTGGGACTTAGCACCAAGCTTTGTTGGCCGTCAGATAGAGGCAGGGGACCCCAGACTTAACCTGATCTCAGGGGACTGTGAGAATGGACCTTGCTGATCTGAGAATCCCCCTTGGCACTAGGTCCATAGGAGGCTTCTGATGTCCCTGAGATCATCTCATTCTCGGGGGCCACCCTGTCCGATTCTCCAGGGTGGCTGTCCTCCCCACCACTAGCTGACCTTGCAATGGTCTTGAGCTGCATGGAACTCCAGATTGTTTGCTCAGCTGTGGTGGGTCTACTTGCCCAAGCGGTCTAGCCCCACAGAGAAACCACGTGACTATTTAATCCAATAGGATATCTTGGCTCCCCAGGACAGCAAACAAATCTGTATTCTGCGAGAGTGAATAGCATGCTTCTTGGGGGTTTTTCTAGGTTTTGGTAAATATGCTCATTTATAAGCTGCCTTTTTTCTTGACTTCTTATTTATATCTAAGAAATGAATTGTGATCATCCTTTAAGTCATTTTTTAAAAAGGAGCCAGAGACTTTGAAAAATATTTTATTCTCAGCAGTTCCTCAAACTTTTTCTGTTACATGTCTTTCACGATGCGCTATAAAAGTAAAAACAGTCACCACTGCTTCCGGGCATATGCCAACACATTTCTGTCTTTTTACTTTTTCTTTTTGGCCAATTTAAAGTCACTACTTATGAGGGGGAAAAAGGCTTTATTCTTGTTCAGCAGAAAAATCCAGCATCAACAAAAATGGAACACAAAAGAACTCATTCCTTTGTTTATATTTTGAAGTTTAGTTCTTGGCGCAGAAAGGACAGCGTGACATCGGCATATTAGCATAACTGCAAATAAGACATTAAAAAACATAGGCCTTTACTATCAATCTTTGACTCTTTTTTGAGCAGAAGAATTGTATATACAAAAAACAAGCCTTCAGATTCATTTGTTTGGTCCTCAATACAACTAAAAAAGAGAGAGAGAGAGAATTCTCTATGTTTTACCAAGTTTGCTCACTACACATGACATGTAAAAATAGTCACTATGACATGATTTTTTTAAAAAAGAGACAAATTTATACATTGAAGAGATGTCAATTTATGGGTCACATTTTAAAGTACAAGGTGATAAAGTGACCAGTTTGGGGTCTGTAAAGCGCATACGTGGAATATAGGGTGTTAGTAAGGGACAGATATTGAAGGTGGCTGAGCCACCGTTAGTCTGGTTTCTGAACAATCACCATGCAGCAGAATTACCAACTGGCAATGTTCACTCAGGCTGGTACACGACCAAGAAGTCTATTTGTTTCTTTAAGACACTAAGAATTTTGGGGGGCGGTGTCTGTTTGGATGCAGCAGTTTAGCCTTAGTTCCATTAACAGAAAGGAGTGTAAGTGCCCACACCATGCAGGGCACAGAGCGGTTGGATAATAGGTTCCAAACTCATCTTGCGACAGGCATGTTTGATGTCATTAAACAGGAAGCATCGGGGTGTCCATGCTTCTGAAAAGTGAAGGAATCTCAAGGAGGAAGTAATTCCTCCACAACGAACGTGAATCGAGAGCTTCCTTCCCCACCAATGGAGAGCGAAGCTGACAATCCTGAGACGAGCGAAGACTCAGACAGATCAGACTGGACACGCTGCCACCTGCCGCCGAACCGTGTGACAGTAACAAGCAGGCTGAAGAACCTCTGCAGGTATCGCGAGATCCTGAAAGTGGAGGAGATAAAAACAGTTATCAGAATGGGCCGCATGGTGTATACTTTCTAGTTCAGTAACATTTATATAAGCTCTCTTCGCTGAATGTGAGGACGGTCAAAAATCATTTTATTATCCTCATAAAGCCTATATTTGTAAGATTATATACATATTATATATCTTATACCTTTTGACTCCTATTGCCATTAGAGTGGGATGTCAAGTGAGGGTGAGAAAAACAGTAGCATCTCTTACTGATTTCCCTTTTAACCTGGTTCATTTCCTAAGAAGCATAGTACAGAAAACCCCAGAAACATCGCTCTTTTAAGTGCAGAAAGGACTAGATTATCTAGAGCAATACCCCCTCCCTTTTCCTTTTCAAAGAGACCTTAGTTTCTTTACCTATAACGAAGGGGCAATTTGCCCAAGTCTCCAATGTACCACGAGGGAAAAGAGGTGAAATAAGCCTCGGCACGTGTTACCAGGGTCGGGTCTATCTATGAAGTAGATAGCTGCCCACGTGGTTTACCGTGAAAGGACCTCGAAGAGCCAGTACTCTGCCGCCATTTAGCCAGAGAGCTGGAGCCTCTGATGGGAGACACAGGCACCACCCAAGATATTGAAGTAACCTGTTGATAACACGCCCACAATCAGTAACCTGTTGATAACACGCCCACAGATGTAAAGCATCTCAGGTTAGTTTGAAACGCTGACAAAGAATAGTCCATAGGAAATGTTCAGTGTCTGGAGTAAGGATGGAGGTACCTATAAAACGAATTGTGTCAAATGTACAAGACTTCGTGAGGCTCTATACCCGTGGAAGTTGGGGGTCCCTAAAAGGGGTAGCATTGCTAAAAGGAGAGCGAAATGGCAGAATGCTGAATACACACTTTTGCTTAGAGACAGGTTTTTACACAAACAAACACTATTAGAGTTGCTATAAATGTATGTTCCCCAATGTTTTGTTGAACAAAACATGAAGGGAGGGTGTGAGATGAACCACGGGTTATGACATTTGTGAATCTAATTTATTCACTTACATAGGACTTAGGAGTTTATGTTTTGACCTGGTGTCTTAAATAATCCTTTGAATAACCTCTGAAGTGATCATTGTAATTATACTAATTTGTGTTGCATTGACTCACTAGTTTACTAAATAAGCTAGTTTTTGAACACCTATCGTGTGCCGGGCTAGACGGACCATACCGTAATGAACAAAAGAAACATCTCCGTCCTTGGGGACTACAGATAGGTACGGGAGCCATCTGGTCTACACCTTCGGCAGTAGTTAGCTGCCTGAAACTCAAAAAATAACAGGACACTGGCAAAGAGAGCTTGGAAGGCACGACTTCCCTCTAGAGGACTATCTGAAGACTAGTTGGGAGCACATCATTTAAGTCGATCTGGAAAGCTTCGTATTTAGAGGAAGTGGATGTGGGAAATGCCAGCGAGGCTGAGGTCTTGAATTCAATTCTGTCCAAACTAAGATTATTACCCTTGAAACAGATTTGTTGCAATATGGTTTAATTCATATGCCAGTACTAATAATCTCTGATCGTTCCCTATTTCTGTTTTATTATTATTACCAAACTTAAGTTACCATTCAGGAGCTAGTGTTACACCATAGAATCATTTGTAAAGCCAAACTGAAGGTCTTCAGACACACGAGACCTAGGAATGTGAAAAGCCAATCCCAGCCTCCTGGAACAAAATAAACCCAAAACTGAGCTCAGATTTGCAAATCCCAGCAAGCAGAGCAGACAGCCCAGAGCGGGAGCAGGCCAAACACATTTCCCAGACCTGCAAAGGAACCAGCCATCACCCACCAGCAGAGAGGGGCTTGCTTTGGTTAAATGAGTGGCAAGAAAACAGAGGCTCCTTGGCCCAGAAAATCCAGGAAGACCTAAACAACAACAAAACCCTCCATCTCTCACTGTACAGCTGAAGTTCCAGGAACAAAACACCGTTCCCAGGGCGTCCCACTTTCATCATGGAGTTTAACACCCGTGGGATTCAGTTTCCACCAAGGCTCAGTCAGTCCTGGCAGCTGAACTCAGACTTACCGCAGTACCTGGAAGGCCTGGGAGAGTCATTGTCTCTGCCTCAGGGACAGAGCGGAATGGACAGGTGCCAGCTAGACACATAGTGGCATTTTATCAAAGAGAAAACCAAGATGTAGAGTTGTGAGTGCCGTTTTTGGAGGAGTCAAATATTTGACTGGCCTTTCTCCTTCATGCCCTTCGTTTGGTTCGAGGGTTCTTGGAGTGAGTGAGTGTGTGGGTGGCAGTTACCGTGGACCCCTTTGCAGTCATTTGGAATCCTTTCTACAACAATCATTCCAAATTCATCAAATAAAACAGCACTGCAAAGGTAACCAAATATGATAAAATACAGTTATCAAAATATTAAAATAAATGCGAGTTCACGATATGGTATTATTACTTCTTTATTGATACATGAAACAACAAGATCTAGGGTGAGTCTACAAGTTGCCACAATTCCCACATAGTAATGAGCACAGGATGTTTTGAGATGCTTGAACACTGAAACGTGACATGGAAATATTTGTCATTTCCATGGGATAGTCACAGCTACTCCCAATACTACTGTGATTTGTTGTTGATATTCATAAATTAGGAATTGCCAAATTCCTTTTAGAGGTTAGTCAAAATAGAGTATATAATTTATTTTCTATTATTCAATATAAAGAGAGCTAGATATATAAAAGATATGTAAATTATATTAAATAAATACAAATAAAGATCAATTTTTTCCTCATTCAGGTTCACAGACTGAATTCGCTCCTGAACTCCAGGTGAAGAACTGCTGGCTAATTAGTCAAGTCCTTTCTTCACTTTAGACTAGAGGTTACCAATTAGTCATAGAGTTAAGAGTTGACAGTTTACATTTTTTAATTTTTTAATATATAAATATGAAGACCTGCAGCTTTGCCTAAAACACTGGAATGCTCGACAATACTGTGCTAAATACAATGTGATTATCCCACTGACCTTGTGATGGGAAGATTACCCTGGGTTACCTGGGTGGGCCCAACACAAAAACGAGCGTCTGTCAGTGTGCAGGAAGGAGGCAAAAGCTAGAGAACCAGACCAATGGCAGTGTGAGACTACGCCGGAAATTGCTGGCTTTGAAGTTGGAGGAATGGGGCCACTGGCGGAGGAATGTGGGTGACTTCCTCTGGAAGCTGGAAAGGGCAGGGAATTGGATTCTACCCTAGAGTCTCCAGAAGGAACCTGCCTAGACCACACCTTGTTTTTACCTTGGTGGGGCCTGTTTTGGACTTCTGAGCCCAGAACTGTAAGATAATAGGATTGTGATGTTTTAAGTGACTAAGTCTTGGTAATGTGTTATGGTAATAATTGGAGAGACTAATACAGGTACCTACTATGTGCAGGCACTGCTATAGCAAACATACTGAAGTTACCCATTTAGGTCATTCTTCACCACGAGGTTGTAAGTGTCTCATGGCCAAGCTCTAGGCCTTGTTCAGTTACAAAATCAGCACCTACACAGTGCTTAGTACAAAAGAGGCAATTAAAAAAATACTTGTGGAATTTCATTGAATTAGTATTTCTGAAATCCATGAATCATATTGGTCTGTGTGACGATCCATTGTTTGGTGGTGATTTAACACTACCTGTCTTTCGCTTGCAGACAATATAACTATGATCATAGTCAGGCACTCTTAGAGATGAAAGGGACTTTAAAATATAGAACACTTTTTAAAATTGAACACGTTACTTCACGTTATAATTCTCTCTAAAAGTAACCTGATTTTCAGCATTGCTTGGGAGCACTCACTGTTTTATTTGTTGGCCATTTTATCTGATAAAGTATTATTTCTTATCTGTAGACAAAATGTGCTTTATTATTCTTACTACTTTCAAGGTCCCGATTAAGCTAAGTCTCAGTTAAGCCAAGCCCTCTAGAGCTCATCTATGACTGTGTTTCAACACGTGAAGGTAGCTATCATGAACTCCTACTATTACCCCTATTCGTGTATACATTTTGTTTTATAATCTGGGCAGATAATCCAAATGTCTTCCCATTTTCCTCATGGGAGCCACTTGCCATTATGTCCATTCTAGTCTGGACATGGTCTCTTCATTAATGATCCTTTTAAAATGCAGTGTTTAGTATGAAACCCCATTTCCAGATGTCTAAATATTACAACAGCAAACAGGCTGTGTTTTTCCCTTGATCTGATCACGATACTATGTAGCCTGCATTCGTTTTGTAGGGAGAGGAAAGCAACCTATTAATTCATACTTGGTTTGCAGTCAACTAAATCCTGGTTTTTTTTTCACATGTTAAACTGGACTTTCTCAATTTTACACTTGTATCATTGATTATTTGAGCCCAAGAGCAAAAAATTCATCTATCCTCTTTCAATATTATTGTATTCATATGTTTGCTTTTTTCAGCCTAATGAACTAATTTAGAACTGTGATTCTGTCATGTAAAGTATCAACAGTTTCCTCTCAGTTAAGTGCAACAAACATTTATTGAGCAATTACTTAGTGCCTACCATTGCACTAGATGCATTGGGCCATCTGCAACAACTGATAGCACATGTTGCTACTCAACTGATTATAAATCTGATGGACAGGATGGGGTTAAGACTATAGCCCTTACTACAAAATGCCACAGATTCATCGATCAATTCCCACTGGGCGTTGTCAGATTTGAATGATGCTAACCACACAAACTTAACCAGTTCTTATTTCTTCACCTTGTTTCTTATCCTGAAACTTTGCCAGAAACCTTTTTGAAATCCAGACACACAATATTGCTCTTATTCAGTGTATGGTGTCATATGTTTTAACAAGGAAATACCTGTAGTTTTGGTACTTGGATGTCTCTTAACACCGAGGCCAAGCGACATAGGTTAGATCAGATGCACTCTCTCTGCCTCTTGTTCTACTCCTTTCTTAGATTCCAAACAAATAGGATAATAGCAAATGAGGTCTGCAAGTGGAAAATAAAATCTAAGTTGACTGGAAAGTCCATGTTTCTTTTCAAAGAGGAGAAAGTTTGGGGCTGGAGATACTGATAACAAAGACAATGATTGATAGAAGCGGATGTCTAAGCGGGGATTTCTGAGAAAGGTAAGTGGAGAAGTAGTATTGCTAGTTTCTGTTTGTAATTTTCCAAGCAGTCCCGAAGGGTCTGGGCAGAGAGCCCTGCAGCGGGCGGCCCAGCAGGGAGGGCCTTGTAAGGAGTTGTCTTGGTAACAAAGCCCTTTTGCTGCCTGACTCAGCCAGGCAGGGAAGTGAGAGCAGCTTTGAGGAATGTGCTGAACTTTGCAAGAGGTTGGTTTCCTGCTCTCAGGAAAGTTAAATTAAAATTTCCTCAATGTATGTGATATTCTTATTTCTAAGGCTTTTGGTTTAAAAAATTGGCTTGAGCAACGTTTTGACAAACAAGGGCTAGGGAGAGACTTAATGACATAACCAGGCTGTCCCAACATCAGTGCTTCTGCAGTTCTCAAAGCTGGCTCTAGTTGCGATGCTGTGATAGGGGCCCACCTGCCTTGGACTGCCCACCTGCAGGGGGATGTTGGCTGGTCTCTCTGCCTTCGGTTCACCTGCCAGGCCCTCTTTCTTCCAGCTGCCAGAGTGGTCCTTCCAAAATGAAAGTCAGCTCCTAATTTCAGATGCTTTGATGACTCTGATTGTCTTTGGGACAAGAGCTAAATGTCTTCAGGTGGCCTATAAGGCCTTAGAAGGTATGGTTCATACCTCCTCTATGCTCACTCACCTCCTTGAACCCTCCTCTACTTCAGTTTTTCGGAACTACTGGCATTTCTTGATTCTACCAAACTCCCTCTTGCCACCTGTACCTGTTGCTCTCTCTGTCTGGGATGCCCTCACTGTGCCTCTGTTTTGTCTTTTAGATCTCAGAGTCATCATCCACTTCTCCCAGAAGCCTTTCCCAACTTCTCCCCTTCTCCCACTCCTCCCATTGTGGGGATAGTGGCCACATGTGATATTATTTTGTAGTAATGATTTTAGTAACGAAAAGGGAGACAGTTTACATTTACATGTCTGGAGGGTTGCAGAGGATGCGTGAAATGTCTATCCATCATAGCAATTTATGCGACTGAAAAGTTACTCACAGTTCCTGAGCTGGGTCAGAGTGCTTCTGTTGGCTCTGCTCCTTTAACGTGTCATGAGAAAAGACAACGTTCGTGGTGCTGTCCTCTTCCATTCTCTCCAAAGATCACACCTGTGTGTTAGCTGTGTGCTTCTTCGCCACCCTATGTACTTGCCGCTTACACACTTTTCCATATGTGTATTTCAGTAATGAAGCTTATTAGAAAGACAAACTTAATGAGGGGCTGAACAGTAGAAAATAAAAACTGAAGAGCTAACTTGGGAGCTAAAAAATGGAACCAAATATCCTTACAGAACAGGGCACAAAGAATAAATAGATGAAAACTGTGCCAGAGAAGTTGAGAGACCTGGATATCTGCAAGTTCCAAAGTCCATTTAATGGTGCATCAATCCCTTGGGTCAGTCTGAAGGAATAAAATAGAGGTAAATGAAGGAAATCCTCAAGTGAATGACAAAAGAAATAACACCTATAAAAGAAATGAGCTCTCAGATCAAAAGGTAACACTATGTGCTGAACAGGATGAGATCTCACAAATTTGCACAAAATTATGGCATTTTGGCACATTAGAGATAAAAAATGCAAAAGCTACTCTAGAGAATCAAAGCAGATAACTCACAGATTTGTCACTTGCAACACTGTGTGAGAGAAGACAATGAAGCAAAATCTGAAGGCAAAGAACTCCTGAGAGGGTGTCAAGCATTTAAAATGCAGGCACACCACACACACACACACACACACACATACAGGACAGGGCACGGCCAATAGCCTACTCAAAAGAGCTTCCTCTCTTGCTGGTAGAGCCCTGAGATGGACACTCTTTCTCCATGTGATTCAGGGATGAGGAAAGGCAAATTCTCTCGCACATCCCAGGAACTCTCTCTGAGTCCCCTTAGGTCACCCAGCAACAAACTGGCTCAGAGGGGAGAACTACAAGGTCTTTACCTGAAGCCAGAGCTGAAAAGAAAACTGCAGGGGGCTGCAGTCCTACTTCCACATATTCTCCCCAGCAGGGCCACTGCCCTGCCTGCAAACTCCTGCTGCCACGGACTGGCCGAGTAGTCCTGTCCAGCCTCAGCTTCTTCACACACGCTAACACAGCACTGGTGCCAGCTCTCTGTCTCAGGGCACTACCCCAGGTCCATCCTGCTTTGCCTGGTCAAGCCCAACTCTCTGGAGACTAAGTGCACTCTGGGAAGTCTTTCCTGTAACTGATGTCCTGTAAACCAAGTGTTATCCACTGTCCCAAGTTGATAGTAATGTTTCCCCCACCATTTACACCAGTCTTAGTAATCTCATTCCCTTCAACAGCGCTTGGTATGAAAGGGCTGGGTGACTCAGTCCTGGCCAATTCCGTGTGAGAAGTCTGCTGGGAAGGCTTATGGGCAAGGTCTCCTTTCCTTTCAAGAGACCAAGACGGGAAGAGACAGAGTGCTTTTCCTTTGGACCTTGTCTTGCCTGCCTGTGGTTCCTGGAGTTGCAGCAGCCATTGCTAAGAGGGGAGTATTGATCCCAGAGCAGAACAGAAAGGTACAATAGATGGCCAAGTGGGATGATGAGAAGAACCTTTCCTTTTAGGGTGTGTTTGTACACACAGCTGCCCTATCTCAGGACTTGTTGGTAAGTGAGATAACTGAGTTCCTTTATTTTTTTTTTTTAACATTTCAGTAGGGATCTTTGTTTTCTGCAGCCCAAATTTGCCAAACTGAAACATAGAAAACTCAAAAAATTTACCATCCACAGATCCTTGCAGAGAGAGTTTACTCCAGAAAGAAGAAACTTGAATTCAGGAAGAAACAATGAGATAGAATAACAACCACCAGCAAGAAAATGAGTGAAACTTAAGGCAAAGCTTGAGCAAGAATGGATGTTGAACAATCGTCGGTGAACAGTTAACTATGATATCTGGCGGAAGGAAACAAGTGCTAAACAGGTTTTAGATGATGAGCTGTGGGGGAAATAAAGGAGTCATTCTGAAGTGTAAAGAGAGAGCAGGCAGCATGCGAGCTAGGCTTTGGAGTCTGTGGGGAATTTCAGGGCGGGAAGGGGGCTGAATAGCAGCCCAGGTTTCAGGAACAGAGTGAAGCACACGGGAACAGGTAGCAACTGCTGGTCTGAGAAGTCTCAAGTCCAAAATGCTCTTCTGTCAGCAACGTGCTTCAGACATCCGCCAGCAAATGTCATCCCATTTCTGTCACCAAAATGGAAGCCATGCGCATCTTCTAGTGTGGCAGTTCTCGTTTCTGTGTCTGCAGAAAAAATAACAACGGTGGAAAGGGTGGAAGAAAGGGCAACCATTGTAAGGGCAGAGACACTTCTGGGGATATGATGATGGGCAGAAAAGCAAGAAGGTTTTTCGAGAGACTCGCTAAATCTCAAAGGAATGTGGAAAGGGTAACTACGAAATATTTCACCAGAGGTTTTTATTTTAATGGGATTAGTGAACAAATGCCTAAAAACTGTACTGTGTTAAAAGTAAAAAAAATAAAAACCAAAACAAATAAGAAAGCCAAAATCGGTGTTATTTTCCCAGTTCTGCTCTTTATTAGCTGTGTCACTTCGGTCAATCAGTAACTATCCCTGTACCTCAATGACTTCGGTGATACGATGTCACCTCCCTCATCTATAGAATTTTCTTCAGGATCTGAGCGGATAATGGAAGTGGTGGGGGGGTGGAGAAAAAGTTTGATTTGCCCTTTTAGATTGGGGCAAGATCGGCTGCTCGGGAGAGATGACCGGAGACACGAAGGTGTCGGCGAGTGGAAAGCCCTGTTTCCAACGTAACCGTGACACAGGATGCAGGCAGCCACCGGGTCTGGGTCAGGCGAACTCCGAGAGCATTGTGGGCCTGGAACCAAGATGGAGGCGGGATTGGGGACACATAGAGAAAGGGATTATTCTATTTTTTTCACAGTATGGGAGCATTGTCAAGACTTGCAGCTTTTGTCAGGAGGCTGCAATCGAGCGGGAACTTAGAAGGAAAAATGAAATGGAGGAAAGAACCTGAAACTGTTTTGAAGCGGTAAGGACATAGTATGCATGTCCAACCCCAGAGGTCTGCCACACCACAGTAAACTTTTTATGCAC
This sequence comes from Desmodus rotundus, assembly GCF_022682495.2. NCBI lineage: Eukaryota > Metazoa > Chordata > Mammalia > Chiroptera > Phyllostomidae > Desmodus > Desmodus rotundus. Next base: position 28,100,847 of record NC_071392.1, on the reverse strand, counting down.
TTCCATGTTTGTGAAGCTTGGCTGAGGTGGTAGACGGAGTGTCCCAAGAGCAAGGCTAAGGGTAAGATCTCAGGCCCAGGTGTGGACAAGGACATGAGAGAATGACTCACAAACCCGTAGCCACCCAAGGGCCCTCCCTGCCCGTGTCTGTCCCCAGAACCCACACCGGGAGCCAGTTGTGCAAATGTTCTGGGGGGTCCTTAGAGGCCCTTAGAGCTATCTGATGGCCCCCCACCCCTAAGAAGACTGAGACCAGTTATACTTCCACCTCTGCATCATTTTTAAAAATTTGTGTCCTTTTTTTAAAATTTAGTTTTCAATTACAGTTGACATAAAAATATTACATTAGTTTCAGCTGTATAACACGCTGATTAGACATTTAATACCTTGTGAAATGGTGGCCCCAATAAGTCTAGTACGCATCTGATACCATACATAGTTATTACAATATTATTGATTGTATTCCCTATGCTGTACTTCATATCCCCATGACTATTTTTATAATTGGCAATTTGTACTTCTTAATCCCTTTTATGTTTTTCATCCATTCCCCCAACCACCTTGCCCTCTGGTGACCATCAATTTGTTTTCTGTATCTATCAGTTTTGTTTTGTTTTGTTTTTTATTAGTTTCCACATTTAAGTAAAATCATATGGTATTTGCCTTTCTCTGTCTGACTTACTTTAGTAAGCATAGTGCTTCCTAGGTCCATCCATGTTGTTGCAAATAGTAAGATTTCATTTCCTTTTTATGGCTGAGTAATATTCCATTGTGTATATGTACTTCCTCTTCTTTATCCTTTTGTCTGTTAATGAACACAGGCAGCTCTCATATCTTGCCTCTTGTAAATACCACTGCCGTGAACATAGGGATGCATATATCTTTTCCAATTAGTGCTTTGGATTTCTTCGGATAAATACTCGGAAGGACAATTGGTAGGTCATATGGCAGTCCTAGTTTTAGTTTTTCTGAGAAACCTCGATACCTTTTTCTCTAGTGTCTGCACCAATTTGCAATCCCACTGACAGTACACAGGGGCTCCGTTTTCTCCACATCCTCGCCAACACTTGTTCGTTTATCTGTGATAACCATTCTGACGGGTGGGATGTGATGTATCGTTTTGGATTTTTTCCCAGCTGCTCCAGTCATCTCACTGCGGTTTTGCCTGATGACTAGTGATGTTGAGCATCTTTTCATATGTCTGTTGGCCATCTCGATGTCCTCTTTGGGGATGTGTCTATTCACATCCTTTGTCCATTTTTTAATCAGATTATTTGGTTATTTTTGGGGGGGTATTAGGTTATATCAGGTCCTTGCATATTTTGGATATTAACCCCTTTCTAGTCACAGCAGTCAGACAAGAAGAAGAAACGAAAGGCATCCAAATTGCTCAGGGGATTTAATTGTCTATGCAACACATTTATCTTGGTTTATATTTGTAGTTACTGAATTCAGAGGTGATTCCCCACCTAAATGCCAGCTTCTAACTACTTCACTGTCTTTCCATGTCATCATTCCCAAACAAATGGAGATGTGTGTTACTGGAACACAAAATGTTTTATTACAAATCCTTTTCGTTTTATTTCTAATTTCTATCATGCTTAACATATTATTTTGACTTTAAAAGGTTATATTGCCTATTAATTTCATTTTAAGATTATAAAGGGGGATTAACAAAATATTTGTAAAAAGGGTGGCATTAAACTCCTTAGAGTTGAGAAATATTAGACTAAAAGGCGATAAGGAAGAGTTGTAATCATGGGCTGTGTTAAGTGCCCATTGCCTGCACATGTACCTCTCCCAGATTTATCTGAAGGGAAGGTACAAGAAGTCTTCAGGTCAAGGAAGGCAAACAAAAAATGCTTTAGGGCTGACCATGAGTGACTCAATGTAAGATTTCTAGTCCTTTGGTTCTAAGACAGGAGTTTATTAGTTCACAATACTAGACAACTTGAAAGGAAGATAAAAAGAATATCCAGGACATCTTTGAGGTTCTCAGGCAGCAGGGAAAGACTTCCAAGTGTTCAGAATACTGTGAGCGGAGCAAAGCCAGGTGAGATCAGGGACCTTTGTTTTCCTCCATGAAGAGTTAACAAACTCCAGAGAACAAAGGCTGCAAATGAGAACAATATAGATCAAAATTCTGATTCTTCCCAGGTGAAAGTTTGCCTTTTTTTGAAATAAAATTTCGATGCATGCTCCAGCATAGGTGGACCTTGAAAACATTATGTTTGGTGAAATAAATCAGACACAAAAGAACAAATATTTTTATGAGTCCAATTTATATGAGATACCTAAAATAGTGAGGTTCATAAAAAAAGAAAGTAGAATAGGAGTGACCAGGGGCTGGAGGAAGGAGGGAATGGGTACAGATATTATTTAAACCTCATTGGAAGATGTTTCTTTATGAGAGAGAAGGAGAGAGAGAAAGAGAGAGAGATGCTGTGAGAGAGAGAATTAGCTAGAGAGAGAGATCAGAAATCAAACCTGAAACAAACCTAGGTATGTATCCTGACTGGGAATCGAGGCTGCAGCCTTTTGGCATATGAGATGATGCTCCAACCACCTGAACCACCTGGCCAGGGCTAATAGGTACAGAGTTTTTATTGGAGATGGGAATTTGGAGTATGGATAAAAGTGGCCATGGTTATACAATAGCGTGAATTTATTTACTGCTACTGAATTGTACACTTACAAATGGTCAAAATGACGAATACTATGTTCCCTCTCTCTCTCTATATATATATGTGTGTGTGTGTGTGTGTTTTACCACAATAAGAAAATTGAATTTTAAAAAAGCTTGCCTTTTTTTAAAGTTCAATCTCCAAGTGCAGTTTACTCCTAAGTCTGTAGATTTTTAAATCTTTATGCCTTCCTACTCACATCATTTCTTTCGAACTCTATATTAAACCATAAACACCGTTTTATTAGGTGGGGAGGGGGTGGGAGGAGAACAAGAAAGTTCTGTGAAGGAAACTTTCACATCGCTGTTTACTCTCAGATCTTCAAATGCTGCTTTTAAAGTAAAGCAGAAAAGATGACTGTTTGACATATATGCAAGATTTATCGTGCTCCAAATAAATTTTAATGAATGCAAAAGGCCTTAAACTCTGTTTCTTGGGCTGCCTTGCCTGCTTCTCCCTTTGAAAGCGGTTCGATCACCGCGGGCGCAGTCCGCGGCTGGGCCTGGCGCGCTGGCCCAGTCATGTGCGCAACCGTTTCCTCTCAGCAGAAATAAACAAGGTCATAAAGAATAAGGTGATCTGCTCCAATACCTAATTTGGGGGTTTGGTTTGGTTTTCTAGCTAATTTTTTTGAACTGAAAGCAGTTTTCTAAAAATTATTTTTCCAGATAATTTTCCTTATGATATTCTATCCCAAGAGCAGATTTCCACCCTGCAGACAGAAATCGGAAAGACACAAGCCTGCACAGGGCCCGCGAGCACTGCTACCGAATTTGGAAGGTGGAGGGCCAGGCTGCTTTGTCCTCCCCGTGTTCCCTGCCTGCGGCCTCCGTCTCTCTAGGCCTGTTGTCTTTTGTTTTCTGGTTGAGTGACTGCTTTGAATGAGACAGATGTGTTACCCTGTGAATGAAAAACATATTATGAGTGTGTGTGCATGTAACTGTATATTTGTATATACTCCTATATATAAATGTGTGTACCTGTGTACCTATGCATAAATGTGTGTATGTATATATACACCTATGTATAAATGTATACGTACAGGATGGGGCAAAAGTATGTTTTACAGTTGTATGTGAAACAGAGTTTATTCTTGTATTATTATTTATTAATTATTTTATTTTTTCCATATGAATAACTGTTAACCGAATTTTGCCCCCCCGTATATATATACACCTATATGTAAATGTGTATCTATATATATCTAAGTATAAATGTGTATTTCTGTATATCTATGGATAAATCTATATTTATTTGTATACCTATGTATAAATGTGTGTGTGTGTATTTACCCATATATAAATGTGTATCTCTATACATAACATTAGCCTGGACTGCAGCAGCTCGGTGTTCGGCTGGTAGAGGTGCCAGGCGGACCACTGGCGTGCACGGAGGGTCAGGCTGGCTGGTGCTGAGTGCCACCCAGAGCTGACCCGGGCCTTTCCATCACAGGTCAGAGGCCAGCCGAAGCGGCATCAGCCCTCCGATCACCTGGGTCAAGCAATAGAAACTTCAAAAACAAACCCCCCCAGCCTCTGCCTTCTTGGGGACATCAAAGTTATTTTTTTCTTTTTTAATTTTATGGGTAAGGCAAACAATAGAGTCTTTGTGTTTTATCAGAGAAGTTAATGAAGTTTACTTCTTTAGAACTTGGAGTGAGGTAAACAAAATTATGCTGTCACTCTCCCTGGAGTGCCGCCAGTGCTGTCACATTAAGCAAACTTACTTCTCGTGGGAACACAGCTCTCCATGGCTCGTGCAGGGGCAGTTGGAACACAGAACAATGAGATGCGGTTGGAGCCGTGTGTGGTGGGAAAGGCAGGCAGAATCAGTTTTCGGGGTGTTTGAAATTTTAATGCTTTTAGGGGAACTGGCTTGGGGCCCCTCTGTACACCAGTGGGGACTCTGTTCTCAACTGTAGGGGACTAGCCTTAGCCCCCAAGTCTCTCACAGGCAGAGGACAGCAGCTGTGGCATGTCCCTAGCAGGGGGCAGTACTGAATTTTGAGGAGACCTGGGGGAATGTCCCTGCCCACAGTATGCTTGGCCTGGACTGAGTGGATTTAACAAGTGTGCAGGGCACAGAGGAGCCTGGAGAACACCTTAATGACACCCGTCTGCCTCCCTGACTCTGTTTCTCTGCTGCTCAGCGCTCCTGCTGAGGAGTCACCACTGAGCGGGATGCCCATCTGCCAACAGAAGGAGAGGGGCCAGGAGCTGGCTGGCCTAAAACCCCAATCCAGAGTTTGGAAAGTCGTCTCTAATATGGCAACAGGTTTATGGGAGTAAACAGTTTAGTTCATTTGGAGGAAAAAATACATTTATGATCAAGCACAATAGGTATAAAATGCCAGGAGAAACAACTTTATGGGCTGCGAGAAAAAGAGGGGGCGTTTACTCATGGGCCGGTCTGCTGCTCAGAGTGTTAAAAGCCTTTCTCCCCAGCCCCCTCCAACCCACCCCATGGTCTTTGGCAGGAGATGGTACTCACTGGCAGGGGAGCTGGTTGTATTGCTTTTCCCTTGTTCCCAGTGAAGTTGCTCTGGACTCTGGCAGGCGCCCTGTAGGATGGTCAGCTCTGGCTACATTTCAAGTGTCATGTGGGGTGTAGCTGGCGGAAGCCCTGGGTTCTCTGTGGTCAAGGAGCATTCAAAAGAGCAGTAGAGGGAATGGCCACGTCAAGGCCTGGCTTGTCCTTGAGACGTGCCTTTGCCTGGAACCACGGGATGCCGGCCCCAGTACAAGGAAGGCCACGTGGAGAAGCTGGCAGTGGAGCTGGCCGTCGGCAAGGCAGAGGAAGCAGCTTCTGTGGGTTTTTGAAGTAACCACATGCCAGTGTTACACAATGTGATATGATGGGGCAGGAGGGGGAAGTAGTTTTTCTTGCTTTTTCCAAATTAAGATACCATTTCTTTGAAAAATTAATTAAAAAATAAATTTTTAGAGTGAAAAATGATCTGGAGCAATTGGCCCACGAGCTGATGAAATAAATGACATGTGAATATTTGAAAGGGAAATAGATACATTGCATTTTCGCTCAGCTCCCTCTGAATGTTGAGACAGAGAAGCTTGTTTCCTCCTGGTCAGAGCATGTGGTTTGATGGTCGGAGGACGGGCGAGGGAGTCAGAAAGTCTGGGTTGCGTTCCCAGCTTCCCCGCTGACTCACTGGGTGACCTTGACCAATGGTTGCACCCTCTGCATCTCCGTCCAAAACATGGGGATTTAATGACAGTCCCCAGAAAGAAATGGTTGAACAGTTTCTAGGTACATTGGGTTAGATATTTTGAGATCCCGGGGCAGGCAAAGATGGCAAGAATTCCAGATTTAATTTTCGTGCACAGGGAAGCCCAGTTGAGAGCATTTAGAAACAACTGGGGTTGAGAACATGATAAATGCCCACCACTGGCAGAGGTGACCTCTGATATATGGCCTCCGGAACTGTCACATCTCCAAAGCCACCCTGTCACCTTCCAAAGTTTCACCCTATTGGACCCTGTGAATTTATTTGAAAAACAATTTAAAATTAAATTCCAAGGCACTGAGTCATCTCCTGCCAGCCACTAAATACTAAGATGAAAATCTCTAGTGACATTGAACACAATGGTGTTCCGAGGTCGTGCATTCGATACTTTTAAAAGTTTTTTATTTTGGTTTGCTGCCTTCCAAAGGGACCTTAATAATTTGAAACACTGTTAATTACTTTTCAGCCAGCAAACGAACACCTCCGATCCGGGACAAGGACACTCTTTCACTGGGTCCGACTTTTTCACTTGTCTCAGAGATTCTTTATGCGAGGAGCCTAGACGGTGCTGTGGAAACAGTAACTAACAAAGCAAGTGTCTGGAAACCTGCATTCTGGCATTTCCATGCTGGTGTATAAGTAACTTAGTCTCTCTAGGCATCAGTCTCTCTGTTTGTAAAATGAGGGTGTGTCTCGCAGCTCGGTGGTGGTGGTGGTGGTGGTGGTGGTGTTCCCATGGAACCCTTACTTCAAAGGAAGCTTTATGCATCATCCAGGATGGAGAAGATGGAGTAGGGGTCCTCAACTCCTTTCCCCTCGGCTGACAAGCCAGGTCAGCAACTTTGTGAAACCCAGCATGCATACCAATGGCTAGAGTCCTTCCAGTCCTTCTCCGTCTGTGAGAGCATACAGGTGAGAACAGGAGGAGGAACTGGCTATGTTTACACCCAAGCAATGCGGGTTAGTGATGACTGCTGAGTCCAGAGATGCTTATTTTTGGTTTTGGTCCAGTCATTAAAAATAGAAGGTCATAAAAGCTTGGATGAAAGCCACTGTGTGGTGCTCCTTTTGAGGTGCCCTGGGCTGTACCCACCTAGAATCCATAGAGTTAATAGTTACTCTTAATTAACTACTATGCCCCATTCCTTAATCACTTTCGATAAATACAATTTACTGTATTTTGTGCATAGAATTTTTCCTCACCGAACTGGTGTCCTTTGAGGAAAACCAAACCCTGATAAAATATTTGCTCTTGCTAAGAGCTACATTTTCCTCTCAAAGTGAAAATAGCTTTTAAAACTATGAAAGATGTACATATAATGCTTACTAAATATATATTTATTTAGAAAGTAGAAGAATAAATTCACCTGTGATCCCAGGTACAATGGCTGGTTACCTAGGTACATTTGCTCAGGTATACCACCAGGTAAAACTGCTGTTAACATTTTGGCACATTTCTTTGAAGGCTTTTCCTATGTACATAGTCTCTTACATATCATGTAAACTGCTTTTTGAAACAAATGGCCTCATATATTTGCGTAACTATAGATATCCTGAATACATATGTATCATATACGTGTTCACACATACACATACACACATCCATATTTCACTGTCCATGGATATAGGCAGATTTCATCATGTTTAGTAGTTATACAGTATTGTAATTCATGAAGGTACCATTAGTTTTTTCATTGAGGAATATTAGTTTTCCCAATTTTTACTTTTACAAACAACAATGTGATGGACATCTTTGACATGTATTTTAATGTATGAGTCCAGTTATTTTTATTGGATATATTTCTTAAAGTGGAACTCGAACTGTATATGTATTTACTGTTTCAATTTGGCCATCAGAAATGTTGGTGCAACTCACTTTAGGCAAATGTGCTGTTATGGTAACACCGAAAGGTTCTTGTATTTTACGAGGAAACAGAATGGCATTGCTTATTGGAAATGCTTTTTCATTGACTTTAAAATGCTTGGTCTTTGTTGGTAAAGGACCAAACTGAATGCTCCGAAAAGAGTAATAACTGGCTAGAAAGGTTCATTTAAAAAATTATTAGATAATCACATGATTGGATTCCCAGCTGAGATAGTGGGTTTCTAAGACTCATGACTATTTTGAAACTCGAAGAATACAGGTTCTTTACCCTTGCTCATTAGGAATAATTCTGTCCCTCACTTCTTTTCTTTTATTAAATTTTCATATGACCCATTTTTTAAAATGACGATGAGATAGAGACAAAAGTAGGGTGACATTAATGGGTAGCATATGGCTTTTAACCGTTTATACCACAACCTGTCCTTCTCTGAGGTAACAATAGGCTTGAGAGTAACTTGCCGCTGAAGGATAAAGTAAATGGTCTGAGATGATCGCTTTCATTTTACTGGGCCAGTTAAGGAAGAAGCACTATTATTTTTGTGCTATGAGTTGTTCTATTGTACCTGACAATGCTGGCCTGTCACTCACAGTGACAATATAGACAAGAGATCCACTCGGATCTCTAGGACGTTAAAGTTTCAGGCAGGAATCAGGGTGGGTGAGAGAGATCCTTTCTCTTCCAGACTCTGGGAAATAGAAACTCCAGAACAGGTGGAAACCTATCCCATGACGAATGGGAGAGATACCTTCTGCAAAACTGCTCTTCTATGGAATTAACACTGTTCAAGATATGTGGGCAACTAGAGGATAGTTATTTCCAGAAACACGGTTGTCATTATCTGAAAATTTCACATCCTTTTCAGAAATTGGAAATATAAACCAAGGGCTTCTGGTTAAATTTAAAACTTGTGACTTTTAATGAGAAAAGCTAATGAAAGAATTAATAAGTGCTGCCCACAAATATTCAAATCACTCATCATTTTCTCTTGAATAAACAGGACAACAGATAAAGCCTATGAAGGCACTCTGTGACTGTCACTTACCATACCACTACGAGTTATTACTAGTACATTCAATGGAGAGTTAAAGAGACTATGGCTCATTGGAACAATTCGTATGAATCTGGAATTGCTTATAATGGACAAGAAGTGTTTACAGATGAAACTGGACACAGACTTCAAAAATACAAGTGCTATTACAAAGAGGAGGCTAATTAATGATGCTCTCCATCCCTATTCCACCTCTTCTAACTCCCCTTTCCCTTTAGAAACCAGGTTTTTATTTAATCTGGAGCTTTAAATTAGAGGTTTGAAATTTTTTTTTTGATGATGCATGTATTTTAACTACTGCAGGGGGACTATAAAACAAGCCATTAAATTAATTTCTTTAGAAAATTTTAATACTAAGATGGATATACTTGGTCTGGATTGGTTTGGCTTTTAAAAGAGATGGATGAGGGGATCCCCAACACTTTTTCAGTCCCTTGGGCCATATCATACTTTGGGGTCTGCCTCATCTGAGTGTTAGGAAGCCCTGGGCAAATAATCTCTGTGGAGAAGAAAGTTTGTTCTAATAACGAGTAGATATGGCCCAGGTGTTTATTTTCCTTTATGTTCCCGATATCTACACGAGGTATTCTGCCTCAGCATTGACATTATTTATTTTCTCTTCCTGAGGATATTATTGTGGCCTATAATTAATTAAAAGGCAGCCACTGACTGCAATAATTGATTGAGGGACATATATCCAACACCCCAGCCCCTTTATCCACTGTGTGTTTGTCAAATTGCCTGGAGACCTTAGACTTAGGATCATTCTTGAATAGCCTCCTTGGGGACCCAAGAATTTGCATTTACATGGGAGAAGATACATGTTACCTGGTTAGTACAATTGCCTGGCTCATTTATACCGTTATCCCAATGCCCCACGTAGCAGTGGACAGGGCTCAGAAGGGAACTGAAGGAAAGGACAAGAAATGAAAGGAAATTGATAGAGAAAGTGTGGGAACAGAGGTTGCTGCCCACCCAGGCCCAGTTCTAGATGCCCACAGATGGCTTGAGGACATGGGTCTTCCTTATTCCTACTGCCTAGCACAGGGTCTGGTGCTGAATGAATGGAAAAAAAGAACAAATGTGTGGGTGTCAAGGTGAGAGGGTGTCTGAGAAGTGTTGATAGTAGCGGCGGCCTGATAAAAATGTCAGTAGATGGATGGGGATGCTGTGGACGTGTAGGGCATAACATGGTTGAAGTTATTGAAGGGCAACTCTCGAGACCTGGAAGTTGCCTTGAGACATGTCCCCCACAGCAGTCGCCTCTCACAGCACCTGCTGAGTATGAAATGGCTAGGCCCTCCTTCACGGGCTTTCATTCTGTACCCTAACCCACAGCGTCAGCCACACTCTCCTCAGGGCCACTGTGCACAGGACACCAGCAACGGACTCAGTCCTCTGTCCAGTGGACAGTGCTGCTGTTCTCCGATCTCGCTGAGGGGGGCAACGATCTTCCTCACAGTGGTTCATCCTAGGTTTTCATAATAATCGTGTTCTCAGATATTTGGGCAAGGAGTCCCCCCCACCCCTTCCCAAACTAGATGCAAAAATAACTCTTCAAATGGAGCCCACTATTCAGATCTTTTTCAAAGCAGCATGGGCCGGAGGGGGGAGGGACTGTGGAGAAAGACTTAAAAGAGATTCACATATTTTTCTTAACAATCCCAAACCTCTCTGGGGTGGGGTCCTGATACCTTTGGCTGAATTAAGCAGCTGGGGAGTGAGGAGAAGGTAATGGTGGTCAAGTAACCTCAGAGGCTCAACCACCATCCTGTTTCACTTGCGGGTCCCGCAGGTCCCAAGTAACACGCTTGGTGGGAGGCCTGGGCTGAGCAGGATGGGTCTTCCTCCCAGGGTGCCAAGGAGAACACAAGGCCATTGTCAGGTGAAAGGTAGGGGCTGCTGCTGCAGCCTTGGTCAGCAGCTGTCCCCAAATGCCCACTGCCAGGGCGTCCATGGAGCATCACTGGCTGTGACCTCAAAAGGATGGAGGAAGGTGCCACCCTGGCCTAGGATCAAACTGTGTGTGGTGACAGGGAAAGGAATGTGGACTTTGGCTGAGTAAAGGGAGGAAATATGGGAACCCAGGAGAAAAGCCACACGGGTTTGTTGAAGATTTAGCACCAGCCAGGGAGGGCAAGCGTTTCTTGCCCTTTCAAGATGTGGTTTAGGAAGCCCCAATCTGTTAGCTGCTTTGAGAAGTCTCACTCTTTGCTAAGTACCATCTCAGCTAATAAAATGAGCTCTTTAGTAGGGGAGAGAAGTTGGGCCCATTCCTTGGGGAGTAAAGGCACATCGAAGGAAGAAATTGCTGTACAAGCACACACATTTCTCCTCCACTTGGCTTGCTGTAGAATTAATTTGCAACCAGGCATTACAGAAAACCCTCAAAGGAAGGATTACTTAGTAAATGTCTTCATTAGAGCTGTGGATGGTGGAGAGCAGGTTGGATTAAGAACAGGAATATCTGGGTGTGAGCCCATTTATTCCATTTTCTAGTTCTGAAGCATTTGAGTGAGTCACCCAATCTGAGTTTCTGATTCATTCCTATACTACGGGGATAATCGTCCCTGTCCCATCTACCTCACTGTGTGGTGTGAGGGCTGCATGTGGAGCACCTTCTTTCAACTCCAGATGTCCATACAAATGAAAGACTTATTTTTGCTAGAAATCAGGTCTTTTCCCTCCCATTTCCAGAATGCCTCCCTGCTACAACACAGAATACAGAAGCTTGACACGTAGTAAATACGAAAACAAACAGACAAAAAACAAATAAAAAACCGTGCTGTTATTTAGCAAACATGGTGATGGAGTGATTTCTTGTGGCAACCAACAAGGGGACGTTCGCAGTCCCATACAGTTGGGACTCCAAAGCACAGCTAGTTGCGTGTCATTGTGAAGCCCTGCATTCAGAAATCTTCCACCTCTTTGTTTTTCTTATCTTAACCCATTGCTTCTTAGCATTAACACAGACATAAACCAGAAAAGACTGCTCTGCGACCTCAGAAGGTTGAACAAATAATACTTCATCCAGATCATAATTACCCAAGAGATATAACAAAGACAAATGTAAAACCTTCGTAGTAACCCTTGAATGTTAATGTGAAACTGTTCACATCAAACTGACTCCTTTAGAGAATAAAATAAAAAGGGACTGAAATATTATATACCTGTAATTTGAAATAAGACTCTAAGAAATACAATTCAACTGTTATAAGTTATGAAAATGCTCTAGGAATAGGAAAAAAAAACAGAAAAAAATTGCATTGTTAAAGACTTTAAATCCTTCAGAAAATCCCCAAAGTGAGCTGCCTTAAGTCCTTTTTATAATAAGACGGGGTATAAATCAATGCAGATATACTTGTACACACATTAAAATATGTCCAGAATTCTTTCCTGTACCTATTTTTAAGCTCTCTCTACCCGGCCAAAGGAATACAGAATTATAAAAAGTGACTGGTGAAATAAATCCACATAAGGGAACCAAATAACCATCCAGTCCAATAACTCAAGACAAACCTTAAAACAACTTTTTTGTTTGTTTATGTTTGTGCCTCTCCGGCTCCTCACTGTCTCCCCAGCCCGGTAAGAGTAGTTTTAAGGGCTTGAATGTCTTCTGCACCTCTTTGTTTGACACGTCCTTGTCATATTCGGCAAAATTGGAATGGCCACTGGGACCGGGAATGAAGGGAATTCTGATACGAAAACTATAGGAAAAACTGGAAACCTCTTAACCACTGAATTTAATTGAACTTTCAAATAAATGTCTAGGATAAGAGAAAGAGTTCATTAAACTTAGGCTCAGCAACATGATGAACTCTACTGTGCAGCCATTTAAGGAAATTAAAAATGTTTACAATATACTGAAAAGGGGAGTTTGTAGAATTCAAAATACGATGGCACATTACATGAAATCTATATATAAGTGGAAGGTGAAATGTGATAACAAAATAAGTCAATTGTGGTGATGTCCTTGCTGATAACTTATTAATTTTAACATTATTTAAGAATTGCTTTTAAGAACATTAATGTTGATGGATCAAAAAAAAAAAAAAAGAAAGAAAGGAAGGAAGAAGGAAAAGAAAAAGAACTCATTAAAAACATTAACACTGCTTTCCCTGGTTTAAAAAATTGTTGTTCAGACTGCCATTTTGATCTCCGTAAACAAGTAGGAAAACCCAGGACCTCTTTCCTGTTCAATGCAGTGCAGATATTTTATTTTCTAGTACACTCTGAAACATTTTGTTTTCATGCTGTTAATGTTTTTCTCTGGATGACATCCAAAGTCTTACGGCGGCCCTCCTCAGAGCGATGTAGCCTGAATTTAACAACTATTTAATCTACTTCACTTGAATAAATACTTCCCTTTACTAAGCTCTTAAGACGTACGTATGTAATAAGTAGTTTAGTAATATGCACCATGATTTCTTCCCATTTCCTTTCAATTTGGTTTTTAAAAATTAATTCGGCATTTCTAAAACCCATGATGGAAAGTGCTGAAGTTAGAAGAAAAACCAGAGGCATGATGAAAGAAACTGATAAACGGAGTTGCTCTCGTGTTCCTGAAAATCCTTTGCTTTCACGTTCAGTCATCATGTAATAGGAGCCTGTGTCCGCAACCGGCGCCACGCACGGCTTTCACTCAAATTCCGCAGACTCCACGCCGTAGAACTGTGGTCTGTATTCTACGCAAGGACACGCGGGGGCTCAGGGAAGCTCAGTCATGGGCAAAAGTCACAACGCTGGTGAGAGGCTGATTTGAACCCCAGTCTTAAGATTTTGGAGTTGGGGGCTCTTTCTATTATAGCTTGCTCTAAGTTCGTCTTTTTTATATAATGTTTTTTGTTTCTTCCTTTTAAATTAAAGTAATATCCCACAAAATTATCATTTCCTAAAACAAATATGATAATAACTATGAGAAAGAGAAAAGAATACAAATAGAGGGTAGGACTAGTAAATGAGGCAGCTAAGACAGTGATACAGTCACAAAGGACTCTAATAAAAGCATCTGATTCTTAAATCAAGGTATGCTGGTGGAATATCACCTGACCCACGGGTTGTAGATTAGTTTCTACCTGGCCAGCATAAGCCTAGACGTGATTTCTTTGCTCTGCCAGTTATTGAAGAATTGTCGGCTGACAAATTTAAACAAGGACCCCCTGTCTAAGAAGGGGAAATGGTACTGCCCAAGGAGGTGAGACAAGTGTAGTGCCTTCTTGCTTGATGGTGGCCTCTTGGAGTCATGGGGATGGAGGCTCTTAGCCCAGTGGCCCAGTGCTCTGGATGGGTACAAGAACAGGAAGAGGATTTAAGGAGCCAGACCAGTTGAATAAAAACAGGAACTATCAATAATATATCAGTACAACTCATTTTCTTCAGGGGAGACAGTTTGGAATGAAGGAATTACAAAAACAAATACCACAGAGGACGGATAGGCAGCACCCCTAGGTCTCAGTCCTAGGCCTTTCACTAAGGAGCTGGGTGAGTTTCCGCAAATTACATCTCCATTTGGGGCTTCCATTTTTCAATTGCAAAGTGAGGAGATAGAATTACTTGGTGTAATCTCCGGCCCAACTCCCATCTCTCTCTTAAAGGTATGTTTTGCCAGGAGTTTCTAGTTTGCCAGTAGATGCAAAGACTCAGAACTGAGGAAAATCGAAAATCTTGGACACTGGGGCATTGCAAGCTCCGAGGAAAGGAAAGGTACCTCTCCTTCAGATGCTAATGGGTATCAATAATTTTTCTTCATCCATGACAATCCTGGTTTGGCTGATCTTCAGCAACATTTTTGAGACAATTGAATATTTTATGAACTCTCCCTCAAGTGGAGCTCAAGAAATGCTTAAAATAAACAAATAAATACCACTGAGCTAGAGAAATAAAGGACACTGGTGAAAGGGAACTTCTATACGTACGACTGGACTAAGGTCAAGCAGAAGTCCTCGGAAGAAGATATAGGGGTGAAACCAGGGAAAGAGTCATTTAGTAACTCAACAAACCAGATACCTACCAATTAAAAACTTCGTGCTGGGTACTTAAGACATCATAGTCAATTACAGATACTCTCTTCAAGGGCTTTTAAGTTCAGAAGTGACATTAAATTATACATAAATAAAAATAATAGAAGGTAAGAAACACTGCCTCAGTAGACACAGAGAAGAGATGGAAGGGCTACTAGGATCGCTACTGTGAGGAAGGCACAGCACCCAACGATCAAAAATGTCAGGAAATGTCGTTGGAGCCAAAAGCGCAACAAAAGCTCACTGAAAGAAGCCAGGTGAAGGTGCTGAGAGATAGACCCAAACAAGAGAGTAAATGTACTTACTCTGGGCCACCTACATATACTTAGAACCAACCCAGAGCAAAAACAGAGTTTCAGAGCCCTCTCTGATCTCCCTGCACACCGAGGACCCAGCCTCCCATCCTTGGATCCTGAATTATGACTGTGTGTAGAAGCAGAGCTTTTGTTTTGAGATCATCTGGCTATTTTGGTCATGTGGTTATACTAAGGTTTTATGAAAGAAAGTTAAATAATGTTTGCAATGATCTATTGAAATGATTAAAAGTTTAGAGTTGTCAGATTCTCACACGCCTGAGGATTCGATTTGAAGGAAAGCTTTCTTTTCTTTTCTTTTTTCTTTTTTTTTTTTTTTTTTGTCCAGTTGTCTAAAAATGGAGCCAGCTACAGGGTGATGTACTAAGAGCCCAGGACTCAGGGTCTAGTTGCAGCTGGAGACCTCACTCAAGTTAAGGCTTGAGAGCATTACTTTGAACCTTAGCTTCTTTATCTGTAAAATGGGATTTATAAAACCTGCTCTGTCTACCCTACGAGATTCTTACAAGAGCCAAAATAAATGAGGTCACGTTTAAGTTAGTACTTTCCTCTTCCTCAGCAGCAGGAATGTGTCTCGTGCCACTTTATCTCTTTAACCCCTAACCCATAATAACGCATATCCCAGCCACTTGATAAATTGTGTTTCATTGTGCTGCCCTCTCAACAAGCCACACCGAGCACTTTGCTATGCCCTCGTTTTTATGAGTGCAGATTCGACTCCCCCGGTGGCTATTTATCCCTTTGGTCCATCATGCCCAATCAAGGTGAGCTTCTCTGATGAAGTACAGTGTAGTCTTCCTCAGCTGTAACCGTCGATGTTTTCATTATATCATGCCATTTTCCTGTGGTCACCGTTTATCAACATGCACACACATTTGTCATGAAAGGATTTGCTCTTCAGGAGCCTAGGGTCTGTTCTGTGTTAGCTAACAACTATCCACCATGGGACGGCTTAGAACATGGCTCAGCGGGGGAGTCACGTAATGATTTGTTTTATTTGAGTCATGCCATCCTGTGTAGCTCTGCACTTCTTTATCTGGGTATGGAAATCGTTTTGAGTGGGAATGGTCAGAATCAAGCAGTGTTCTCACACTTCATCGAATCTGGCACATTTTCTCTCTGGGCAAATCCAATGGACATTTTGCAGACCTGCTAATCTCAGGAAGACTGAAGTTTTAGAGGCCACTCTTCATATTTAGGGGTAAATGGCAAGGGAAGAAAATGTTTGCTACTGTTTGGGTTGTGTTTTCTTAGCTTGGCAAAGAATTACAAGTTAATGGGATTGATTAATGACTCACTCACGGGACACACAGTTCAGCAGTTTGGGTTGAATGAGGCTGAGTGCCTATTTTGCGTTTCACTCTCCAAGATTTTCAGCAGTTGGAAAGCAGCTAGTTCCCCATTTACTCTTGGGAGTAGATTATACTGAGAAGAAATGCTCTTTGAGTAGAACTCAATGTACTTTCTCTGCGACTCTCTGGGGAATGTCACCTCCAAGAAAATGATATGTCTGATTTCATAGAGTACAGCAGAGCATGGAAACCCTCTTAAAATGGCTTTCTCAAAGTCTGTCATTTGATTTTATGAGATTTGTGTCTAGAACCTTTTGTTAGGGAAGGTTAGACTGTCAGACTGATGTGCTGGAGAAGTCGGCACCTTAGCACCAAGATAAGACTCCTGGTGTGAGGGCCCAGAGGCTTGGTACCACTCCAACTGTAGGACATTGTACAGTGGTGGTTAGGTGTGTTTCTATTGACCTTTCCAGCTAAAGTGCAAGTCTTTTAACAGTAGGAGCTAGATCTTATCCACATTGTGGCTCCTCTGTTGATAGTGCTTCATATGTTAGTTGCTGCTAATAAGTTTTTTCCTCATTAATTTATACATTTCTGCTGTAAATGACTGAATGTGTTCTAGTCAACAAGGGTACGAATACTAGCCCAGCCAAGCTCTTACCTTCATGGAGCTTGCTTTCTAATGGTGGAGAAAGCAATCCATGAATAATCAAATAAATATTCAATATTGTATCAGGTTGCTATGAGTGCTGTGAAAAAAGCATGAAGTAGATTGAAGACATGGAGAGTTACAAGGAGTACTGTTTAGAGCAGCGGCCAGGAAAGGTCATTCAGAGGAAGTGACATTTGAGCAGGGGCCTGAATGGAGAGAGGAAGGGAGCCACGACACTGGGCGTGTAGAGAAAGCGCTTTCCAGATGGACAGACAGAGCAACTACAAAGGCAGCACGGGATTGTGGTTAAGAAATTGGACTTAGGAGCTTGGTTGGCTAGGTTAAGGTCCTGGCTCTGCCACTTATATCTCTGCCTGAAATAATGATGATGACAATAGTTGGTGCTTATTAAGTACTTATCATGGGTCAGTTATACTGCTAAACCTTTCACACAGTTTCTCATTGAAGTCTCACGCCAATCCTATAAAATCAGTACTATTATGAATCCCATTCTACCAACAAGGAAATGAGGCAAAAAAGGTTAGTGAATGTTGGAGCCAGGATTCAATCCCTGGAGTTTGACTGGAGAGCCAGTAGTTATAACATAAAATAAAATGCGGGATCAGCACAGCCAGATGTGGGGAAATTGGGAAATTTGCCCTCTGGAACTTCTCCCTCTCCTGCCAATGACCTCTCTTCTTCCAGTACTGCCCAGGGCCTCTGAGGTGGTTTGGGAGGGGTACCTGTATGCATTACCACCTCTTTTTCTGGTCTCCCCACCCCCCCCCTCACTGCCAAATCCCAGCCCCTTGGGGAAAAGCGTTTTGGTCTAAGTAAACTGTCAAACTAAGCTCAGCAAAAGGGCCACTGGGAATTGTGATTTAGTAGAAATAGTAGGAAATGATAAGTTCTGGCTCTGCAGGTGAGCAGTGCTGTGACCGAGGGCAAGTCACTGGCTCTCGGAGCTCAGTTTCTTCCTACATCAGATGGATTGATACTATTTCACCTGTCGGCCTCACCTGATATTAAATATTATGTCTTGTGCAAATCAAATGAGGCCATACATGGTGAAGTAAAACATAAAATAAGATGTAGGCTGTATTTGAATACAGCATATTACTATAAATTTGCAAATACATACTATGATGTTTAATTTCTTAATTATGAGAATACATTACTATGCCAAACTTCTGGCCCTGTTTTATATTTCTCTTACTGATGTCAGACCCTCCCACTCTTTCTATTCTTCAAACTTCATTTCTCGTGACAAAGAAAATGTTACTTGGACTTTCACCAACAATTGACTTAAAACACTTGCTTCTTTAGAAACCAGATAAATTAGAGCATTTTTATCTTTTGGAATTAAAGCTATTTGACTCTAATTTCCATGTGTATTTATTTTATGATACTGAAAATCTCGGTTAACCAGAATGCTAAGAGGAACAAGAGATTTTAAGTAAGAAATTTTTGAGTATTACAGGCTTTTGAGTATTACTTGTTAGTGAAAATGGTGCTTTAGGTAAATCCCATATTGAGAGTGACCTTGAATACATTATTTTAGAATTCGTATTTCTTTTGCACCAAACCTACCAAAGGCATCACACGATTTACCTAAAGGAATTTGATCCTGTTTGGCTTTGGAAGGATTTGGAAAAAAAATTTTTTCAGTTAATATTCTGTCTTCAAATCTATTCTTCCAGTGGCCAGAGTAAACTCTCAGTGGCGCCCAGCCCACACCCACCTGGATGCATGTTGACATTGTTCGATGTGGGTGACAGGTGTAGCCTGTGAAGACGGGAGGATGAGGTGGAGGAAAGCATGCACGATCGAGGCTGTCTGTTCCAGTAACAGTAACGGGTCATGGCTGCATTTTAAAGGGAAGGGGAAAATTACTTTTCCAACCCAAAGTATAAAACTATGACTCATGCTGGAAATGGTCCAGGATGTTGGTCAAATTATCCAGATTGACATGAAAGCTGAAAGATCTTGGGAAGACAACATAGAAAGCTGAAATGCAAGGACAGATATATGGGAAGCTAAGACTCATTGGAAAAACATGAACTGGTTAGAGAAAAAGAATAGGAAAAGCAGAGTGTATAACATTTTAAAAACTCAAAGAAGCGACTTCTCTGATCTCCTTAGATAATCCTAGGAGCTCCAAACTCCCTACCCAGCAAATTAATGGGACATCCAAAGAAAACCAATCCCTTCTTGTAAACAAAGTGGAAATTTCCTTCTTTCCAAAAGGGCCCCAGTCCCAGCCATAGAGGAAGCAGGGAGACGAAAGAAAACACATTTCTGCCTGAAATGACCTCCTATTTTAAGAAAAAACAACAGCCTCAAAAGAAGGAAAGGAAAAACAAAGTTCCACCCAGAAGGAAATTGTATGTAAACAGCCCAGAGGAAGACCAAGACCAAGAGGATTGGAACACCGAAATAAGCCACGAGCAAAGGGCCTCTGACAATGTCATTAGCCTCTGACAGTGTCAGAACCTGAGCTGTGAGACAACTGCTTTGTGACTGACAATAGAGGCTGAGGTGGGGGAGGATCCAGACAAAGCAAGCTGGTTGAAAGGTCCCCTCTGCAGCCCTGGAAACTTTGATCTTTGAAGTTTGCCTATTTTTTTCAGGACTCTGCTAGTGTGTGACCCAGGGGAGATCAGCAACCACAAAACGCTGGCTATAATTTTCTGCAATTTGTCACATGCCCTCTTTAAGCCCTGGTGAGATGGTTTGCTTTTGTTTCTAAGCAGCGCATGGTAGCAAGGTAGTTCAGGCAAGATAAGAGCAAACTGGAGTCTTTCTTTAATTCTTCTAATCCTGGAGACTACATTAGTCTGCAGGTATATTTTTACATATTTATTTTTCTGCATAAGTATTTGGTTTGGCCCACTTGGCATTAATTTCTCCCCTTCTTTTTGGAACCAGTTTAAAAAATCCAGAGATTCCAAGTTATAACTGGATTTCTATTTACTCTTTAAAAATATGGTAACATCAGTCCCAGGTTCCCGTGGGGCAACATCTGAAGCTGAGTCCCCATTGCCCTGTCAGGTGGGGTATGCACTTGACATTTTGCTGGTCCCCATCCTGCAGCTCCACTCAATTCCGTCAGCTGGTGCTCTGCCCATGGGAATTAGTGTGGGGGTTCTAAACTGACCCATATACTTCTTTAGGGATATCCCTTGTCTAATTCAGGAGTTCTCTCCAGGAACAGAGGGAGTGGGTGGCAGGTGCCATATATTTGCCTTCTGTGACTAGTTAGATCTCTAGTGTAAGCCTGTGTCTTGCTTTTAAACAGGATCCCAACTGCTTCTTAGTGTACTTTACTCTTTAAACCCAGTAGTGTTCATTTCACCTCAAAACCTCTAAATGAAACCTTCTATATGGAATCTCATTAACTCTTGAGAAACCTCATTATGTCTACCTTCTTCTCATGACCCTCAACTACTATATAAGCAGCTCCTAATACAGTTCAAACAGAGCTGCAAATAAGGGTAAGGGAAGGCACTGATGAGCTGCAACACGTGTTTTAAGATGACATGTGAAGGAGGAGCTACTGCTGTGGCCTCCATTTATCTCTTTTCTCTCTCTCTCATCTGTCTGTCTGTCTATCTATCTATCTATCTATCATCTCTCTTTCTATCCATCCATCCGTCCATCCATTCAGGTTCCTAGCTGCCTGCCATAGAATTAGGGCAGGTATTCTCTCTTCCTCTCTAAGCAGCTTTCACGTCCTCACCATGGTCCTGTACCTCCTGCCCCTTGGCTAACCCCTACAATTAATGGAGGCCTCCGTGGAACAAACCCTTTTACACACAATAGCCTGCCAAAGGTTCAGGGGTGGGAACCTCAGAGAGCTGTTTTTCAAAGATCTCTGACCCTTAAATGAAACCTCTTTGGTGCTTTTATGGATTCTGTGTTGGAGCCACAAGGACCCTTCAGAAAAATGCCCAGAGTCAGTTGGTCCCTGCCATCCCTGAAACCCGAAGGGCAGAGCTCCGCAGGCAAGAAACTGCTCCGGAGATGTCTCCCAGCTGCTTGTATTTCAAAAGAATTCAGCTTACCACTACTGTGGCTTTTAGCCTCTCTAATAAAGCAGTTTTTAAAAAGCTAAAAATGCAATCTGACTTTTAAATCTACTCTTCCTGCTGAGTCTAAATGGGGCTGCAGCAAAATGCGTGGCCAGCATTAGAGTTCTCCGAAGTCAATCAGCTGAAATGCGGTGCTTGGGGGTTTGAGATATATTTGAAAACACTCCAGGGGTGGTGCAAAAGAACAAAGGCAGAGTACATGAGAGGAGGAAGCACGTGGGGGTTTATAAGGCTAAATAATCACTGGTGTATTTTGGAAACATAAGAAATTGAGACAGGGATGCTGCCCTCAGAAGTTCATCT
The DNA here is from genome assembly GCF_022682495.2 of Desmodus rotundus. Lineage (NCBI taxonomy): Eukaryota > Metazoa > Chordata > Mammalia > Chiroptera > Phyllostomidae > Desmodus > Desmodus rotundus. The sequence continues at coordinate 28,079,316 of NC_071392.1, read as the reverse complement.
GTCTGATCATAAACATGTTTTTCATTTGGCATTAGAAAAAGATCGGGCTAATTAATAAACATGGCTTCAAATACACAGCCTGGCATAGCCAAGGCTACATTAAGTCTTTGAAGAAATACCCTAGTACCCAAAGGAAGCTGAGGCTAAAACAGGTCACAGGCAAGGAGAGACATTACTACGATGTTTTCTCAGCAGCTTTGAGGAGGGCAGCCTCATGAATTTTTCACCCTATTGAAAAGGTGGGAAATTCTCTGAGAGTTGCCTTTTTAATAAGAGAGACTTTATTTTGCTATTATGTCCCACGTGAAAAAACCTAGATAAGAATTATGTGACAAAAATCTGCTGTAGATAAACTGAATTTCTTTTATTAAGACAAGACTAAGAGTGTGGCACGTAACACCTTATATTCTTAATAATTTCCTGAAAGGTATTGTATCTATGGGTCAAAGTCATTTAAAATAAGGCTGACCTATAGGGCAATAAATGTAAGTTGTGGGTTACCCAATAACAATTCAAATGTTCTGATAGGGCAAATTTGGATGAAAACCACCCTTCCCCCGCAAGGAAAACCTATCTCTCTAAGGCTTTAAGAAAAGAATGAGACCAGTTTTCCAGAAAATTTGCTGATTGGATGACATGAGCTGCCTTCAAATTGTCCTTGGCCAAAGTGATTTCTGTGCTTAAGAGGGAGGGTTATTTGGCAGCATATTTCAAAAAAATCAAAAAATTCTTAGCAAAATAGTGAATCTCTATGCTGGAGGATCTTTGATGTTGCCTTTCCCGTATTTTCCCTCTGTATGGAATACATAGGAGTGGACAAAGTTGCCAGAAGTTTTTGTTCTCTTTGTTGGATGAGGGTCTGGAGGTATAAACTTGAAAACACAGCTTTCGCCAGCACAAAATTGCTTGTTACCCTTTCAAGGCCAACGTGTGTGCTGTAAGAAATGCCTCAGAACACTTGAGAAGGTGGATACATATGAGTAAATTGCAAGGGATTGAAGCTTTGGTTTGGATAAGAATGGAAATATTCAGTTGCTTAGCCAAGGCAGTTCCAAAGGACTTTGATCTGGATATCTCAGGAGAATGAACTTGTGCCGCTCCAGCATTTTCTGGTTTTGGCCAGGCAAAGCATATAGTAAAGAAATAAATATAAAATAAAACCGAGTTTTTAATTGGTTTTTAGAACTTTCACTTCTGGCTACAGACAGGAGACAAAAGGCAAATAGATATTGTTTTAAAAATGCCAAGCCAGGCCTTTTCTAACCTCAAGAAAACATTGGGGTTTGATTAGGTTCAGATTGGGGGCAAGTTGCAGGATAGTGTTTGTTCTAGCAACTTCCTCCCCATCTCTGTGGAAAGCGTTGGTCTGTTGTGGTTCTGGAAGCCACCTTCAGAGGGTTCTACGCTGGGGCATCATGAGACAGGCTCCAATCTGTCATTTGTGCCTCTGCCCACGCTTCCTCCAGTGTGTTCCTTGGACCTGGGCCTCCCCCAACTTCACGAGCCTTTACATGACTAAGCAGAGCCCAGACCACCTCTCGTCTCAACCCTGTACAGTCGAGCCTCTGTGTTTCCCTCCCATCTCCACAGTCCACTGTCCTAGAAGCTTTGTTGAGGATCTCACTTAAACTCGACATCAATATCATAGGATATAACATATTATCATAAAGATCAAAGGACACAATTCATGTCAGATACTTAGCATGGGACGTGGCACACAGTAAGAACTGAGCAAGTGTGAGTTATTATTATTTCCTGAATTCCTTGCTAGGAAGGAAGAAACTCAATCTGTTCCCTTTAGCGAGGGTCTCCCACAATCCCTTGTTATTTATAGGCCTCCATAAATGTTTGTTGAATGATTGAGAGAATGGACTCTTGCCAGAAGTATCCTATTACTATTGCTGATTTTTTTTGGTTAACAAGATATAATTTGACAGATTAATTCATGTGCCTTTATGAAACCATAGTTTTGAAGAAGAATCTGACATCCAAATTGTCCAGATAAGGGGAAAAAAATTTTCCCCTTATTTCATCTTTGTTTCTTTTTCTTCATATCATATTATTAGCCCTGAATTCTAATGAGCTATATCCTTCTTATGCTTGGGTGAAATATAAATACACTACTTAGATATCACTGATTGATAAACCCAACCAGATAATGCAATGTTTTGCAGATACAGAAACTAGGTTGAACTCAAGCCATGGGAATAAAAAAGTAAGAGTGTGAGAAAATAGAATGTTGCCTGAAAAAAATTATAATTGAGGAAGCCAATATAGGCAAATACTGCAGGAACAGAAAGGATTTGGAATAATATTTCTAGCAGTAAAGGGGGCAACGCGTAATGATGGAAAAGCTCGAATCTCTAGCATTTCATCTTTGGAACTCAACCAGTTTTCTCATCTGTGAAATGAAAATGTCACGTAGGTGAACTAAAGAACCTTCTAGCCCAACATTGTGTGGTTTTACTTAATAATAATAATAATAATAACTTACATTTGTATAGATTTTTCACCCTTTGAAAACTCTTTCATATCCTCCTTTTAAACATAAAGTTACTGTACTAGTAGATGCACATAGAATATTTGAGAAAGAAGAAATGTAACAGCTCAAATCTATATATTATAAAAAATGTGATGCACCAAAATCTGTTGAATAACTTGTCAATCACAAGTGCCAGAAATAAATTTAACTAAAATTTAGCATCCCAAAATGTTAGAATGGAAGACCCTCAGAAAGCCTGGTGGCGCCTTCATCATGGATGATGAAAGGTGAAAGGACAGGCCCAAGGCATCTTGGCTTCATGTTGAGATCTCTGGACTCTCTGATAGGCTACTCATCACATGACATCGGAGTCACTGAATTAAATGCTTGCTTGTTTATACTAACAGTCCCATGCAACCCAAACAATCTGAGCAAAACAGATGGATGTAAGAAATGAAAGATATTAAAAATCAGAGAAAGAAGAATTTTTGCTAGTAAAATGTCTGGGAAACTTAAGTGATGTCTGCTTAGTTCCATTTTTATCTTATGAAGATTCTGGCTCATTTGTCATCTACGATCACTGAAAAAATATATAGTCTCTATGCCCCCACCTTCCCCAATCTACTTTGGGAATGTTTAGTGTTTACATCTTTACCTGTATTCTCCTGAACATAGGTGGTACCTAATTTTGTGAAACCAAATATGGCATTCTATTTGTTTCAATAAATTAAATATTAACTACAGATGTTTTTTAAAAGCTAATGTTATATCAGTTGTAAATTTATCCTCAAGAGAGGTAATGTCAGGGATCAGAACATCTTAATCCTTAAATTATTTTTGTGCTAGAAAACTAACATAATTCCATGTACTGTCAGTTAGTTTGAATGGTACATTAGGGTAATTTTTAAGATTTCAACATGAACACCTATTTTATATATTTTGTAAAAAGACTACAAAATTACTTCTCTTTTTGGGCATGATAATTCTTATTGCAGCATGGAGTTTCTGTTAAAAAATCTTTTATTAGAATTCATATGCTAAATATCAAACTAAGTGTCAAACTTTGTAGAAATATAAAGAAATTGGCACTTTCAATCTTGTTAGCATGTGCAAACAGGAGTCCCGTGCACACATGTGAATGCCAAAGAGCTTACAGTGGTGTTAAAGCAAGAGATTTATCAAAAACTAGAGAGATTCCTTTCCCTCAGAAGCTTATAATCTGGCAGATTGGGGGTCAATCACATTTTCTGTAAAGAGGCGGATGCTAAGTGTTTTTGGCTTTGTGGCCCAGCATTTCTGTGGGAGCCATTCAACTCTGCTATTGTAGGAAGGAAGCAGCCATGCATACACACTGTACAAACGTATGAGAGTCACCATGTTCTAATAAAATGTTATGAATAGACACTGGCATTTGAAATTCACATTATTTTCATGTGTTACAAAATATTACTCTTGGTTTGATTTTTTTTTTACCATTTAAAAATGTAAAAGCCATTTCTAGCTATGGACCACACAAAAACAAGCAACAGGCCAAATGTGGCCTGTGGGCTGCCGTTTACTGACCCCTGTAGACATGAGTATATAAAACAAAGTGACGCGCGTGGAATAGCATGCTGTTTGGGAGGAGAGAGATGCTGTGGGAGTACAAAGTAGGGGAGATTAATTAGGAAAGGGAATAATCATTTTGTAGACATAGTTTTTGAAATGAGATTTACATAGCATACAATCAACTACTGTAAAATGAACAACTGAGTGGCATTCGGAATATTCACAATGCTGTGCAGTTGCCACCTTTGTCTAGTTCCGAAAAAGTTTAATCAGCCCAAAGGGAGACTGCATACCCATTGAACAGCTGCGCCGCTCCCCCTCCTGCCAGCCCCTGGCAGCCGCCAATCTCTTTCCGTCTCTATGGATTTACCCGTTCCGGCTATTTTATATCCATGGAATCATACAATATACGATCTTTTGTGTCTGGCATCTTTTACTTAGTATGTTTTCTAGGCTCAGTCATGTTGCAGGATGCATCAGTACTCACTTTTTATGACTGAATAATATGGCATTACCTGTATATCCCACAATTTGTTTACCCATGTATCCGTTGATGCATATTTGGGCTGTTTCCACCTTTTGGTTTTTGTGACTAGTGCTGGTCTGAATATGCATGTACATGTATTTGCTTGAGAATATTTCAATTCTTTTGGGTGTTTCCCTAGGATTGGAATTAATGGGCCATATGGTAATTTTATGTTTACCTTTATAAGGAATCACCACATCATTTTCCGCAGCAGCTGAACCATTTTACAGTCCCACCAGCAAGCTACAAGGGTTCAGTTTCTCCCCATCCTCACCCCCATGATTATTTTCTGTTTTCTTTTAAAAATTATATCCATCTTAGTGGTTGTGAGTGGTATCTTACTGCAAAGAGTTGGCAGAAGAGCATTTCAGGCAGAGGGACTAGCAAGGGCAAAGGCCCCGTGTAGAGATTGCTTTGTGGGCTGCAGGTACTGACAGAAGGTCAGCGTGGGTTTGGTATGAGTCAGGTTGGAAAGGGATGCAAATTCTAGATCATGCAGAGCCTTGGAAGTCAGGGCTATAAGGTCTTAAACTATAAAGGATTTTTGTAAAATTTTAAATATATAAATGACATGGTTTGATTTATATTTCATAAAGCTCCTAATGGCTATTGTGTGGAGAATGAATTACAATGGGGCAAGAATGGAAACATTAAGACCAGTTTTGAGGTTCTTTCAAAGTTAGGCAAGAAATGGCTAGAGCTTGGACCAGAGGGTACGTAGCAGCAATAAAAAGAAGCAGAGAGACTGAAGCCACTAACAGAACCAGCAGAGCTGACTGACAGATTGGAGGGAGAGGAAAACGGGGGACTCTGAGCAAATAAGCAGACGGAAGTACATTTACTAAGACCGAGAAAGACAATCTGAGAAAATGTCTCAATGGATCTATGTCAGAAATGTTGAGACTCAGAATGAGCTGTATAAAGAGGTCTGTATCGAACAGATTGCCTCACCTCTGCTGAGAGATACATCCAATCGGCCCAGTCCATCTTTTAGAGTCCCATCATTCTAGGTCACTCATTACCTAACTCACAGTCTGATGTCCTTTGCATTGAATGCTTTCACTTTTCAAATCAACGGAGACATGAAAGGATGTACGTTCATGCAATCCAGTTCAGAGACCTGGTACACGTGTTCATATGCAGGGATGACAATATCTGCCTACCTGACTTCACAGGGTTATTTTGGGGGGTGAAATGGGGATTCTGTAGGAGAAAGCCCTTTGTAAACTCTAAAGTGGTCACAAATGTAATGGGTTTCAAGGACTTTCAAAGCAGTTTGATTTACCAAACCTATATATTTATACCAATTTTACTAAATCAGTTGAAAATTTATAATAAACTTTTATTTAACCAGACTGGTTGTTGCCAGATGGCCACAAAAATGCAGCAAAACTCACATACTTTTGTGCTTAGTGGAGCATAATTTAGCACATAGGCCAAATTGGGTCCATAAAACTCTGAAAAACAACTTAAAAAGAATTACTTTGTATTAATTGAGGACAAGTCCCTCTAATATCCTTGCCAGCAACAGCTTTCAACAGTTCTATTGGTACAAGGCCCATTTTTTTTCTTGGTTCTCTCACCTCCTCGCCAAAGTGAGAGCAATTGCTTAGAACAAGAATAAGGGGTTGTTCCACTACCTGTTCTTCTCTTTCGGCCCATTATCCTGGAATTCAACCTTTCCTGCTGCTAAACTGAGGACCATATCCCTCAGCTCCCACCCTCTATCCAGGGCTGGCTTTCTGGGCACGTGACTGTGCCATTGCACAGGACCCTGTGCTCAAAAATGCCCCACATTTGGTTTGTTTCCCTCCCGTCTCTGTTTTGAAATTCTTAGTAATTTTGTCTTTGAACTTGTGTTTCCTACATGAAGTGTGATGGGACTTGTCTGCATGTGAGCTGAGGAGGTTTGATTAACTGCCACTTTTCCCAGCTGCCTCATCTGCAGACAGTATTTTCAGTGCCCCATGAGCATTAAACTCTGGTAAATCCATGATGGATGGGAGTTCAGCAAAACTCAAAGCTAATATAAAGCACGTATGTTGCATCTGGGACTGAGTGGAGGAGTTGGAGGAGGAGGTACTCTAACAGTCCCCAATGGCCACACTTTCTGCTCAGACCAGCAAACTCTATCACATCTCCTTTACTCCTCTGTGTGGTCAATCAGTTATGCTGAAAATGATGGCATAGAGCGGAAGGGAAGGACAGGGAAATTCACAGTTCCTTTCCCTTTCAGCCTTTCTTTACTCATCAATAGGTTGAAGGGAGAGAATGTTGGTAGCATACGTGCATATCAAGAAGTAAAATAAAAATAACTGAGTTTTTTTCAGCATTTCCTCTGTTCCGCTAAAAACAAAATATACATGCTCATATGAGCTACCTCAACAGATAATGTTTTATAATTAGCATGGTCCTTTTTAAAAAAATTTTGGGTATTTTGAAATGTCTTAAAAATATTATATTCTCTTAAGGAATCAAAGTAGTCCCTCAAAAATGGACACTCTTAATGTGTTTTATAGATTCTTTGTTTACTGACAATGCAAAAGTTGTGGATCACCTTGATTTTTAAGTTAATGAGGTTTAATTCAAATTTTACTGTACTCTACATTCCTTAATGAATCAGCAAAATATATGCCTATGGAAAACCTGTCTGTAACATCTATTAGAAGGAGTAAATCATCCCTGCTCCAGTGGAGGGGTTTTCTACATGGGAAAGACACTTGCATTCTTGCCCCATCCTTACTGCTCTCTTGGAGGGGGAGTAGCTTAATCTGATTGCGGAGTTTGGAAAGGGAAGCTGGCCATGTAAAGCTAACTCTTTCCTCTCTAGCATGCAGCCACCAGCAGGAGCTCAGCTCCTTGGTTCACACAGGCAGTTTTCCTGGATATTATTATTCTGGAGGTCCAGACACTGGGTGGGCAAATCTTTCTAACTCTGAGGTCTAGTCCTATTAGGAATCCTGCTTGTCTGTGCAGGCATAATTTGAAAACAACAACATCCTCTAATATGATGTTTAAAATAGTGTTTATACTTTGTTGATTTCTTTAAAATATTGGTGCAATTTCCTTTGAAAATATAGTAAAATCTGAATTGAGCTCTATCAATTTAAAATAAAGGTGATATGGACTCTTATTCACCTTATCCTTTGTTTTATTGCTTATTTAGTCCAGAACTCAGGAAGGGAGAGGGGGATGTTATTTATTGGACCCTCTGAATTCCAACAAGGTCAACGCAATTACCTCTAATATTGGTGACAACTTTAGCAAAAGCACATGATGCAATGGGATCAATGGCCTTCATTTTCATTTCTACATTCATGTTCCTTTTATATTCTTGGAGGTCATATAATATAGCTTAAGCGTAGGAGAATTCTTCACAGTGCTCCCAAGGCGAAAAGTAAAGGTACGTTAAGCTCTGAAAACTGCCGTGGGGAAGAGAGACCATGGCCTATGACTGGCCTTCTGAGAGGCGGTGCCTGCACTTTCCTACGTGGAAAACAGCGAATCGGTTCAGTGAAATATTTTACTCTCAGGCCGTCTCAGTCCGATTCGGCCACAGGCTAGATGTGGGGGGAAGGTTCTACACAGGAGTTCACTGAAAATAGGAGGTCCGATGTTAGAACAATCGTGTTATCCTGGCCTAAAGTATCGCTCTGTGGTGAAGTCAAGCTTGTCAAGTTGCCCTAAAATATTTTCTAAGATCTCTTATAAGTAACCCCCACCCCAGCCTCGCTCACCCTCCCCCCATAAAAAGGGCTACAAATGAATTCTCTAATTCCAGTTTCTTCCAGCACAAGTGGAAACAAGAGAATATCTTTCAGAATCACCCTCCCTTATCCCATTAAATCAAATTCCCAAACAAAACTGGCTTGGTTTATAAAAGTTTTTTAACTTAGAAAGTTCACAACCAACTTTTCTTTGGCAGAGAAAGCTCTGTGGAGACTAATGAGGTCCAGATAGCTCTGGGGGTGGTCAGTGGGGCTCAATGGGTTCTGTAAAGTCCCACCTTGGGTTTCCTCTTTTAATGATGCCCAAAATAGACCCATTCATCTATATTTAAACTTTCTAAAATTAGCAAGAGAAAAACAGAGTAGCAAGCTGGAGCCATAGGCTACTCCATTACCTCCCTTATTAGCCTGACAAAATAAGTGACTTTCCATTAAACAGCAGTGACAGAAAAGGAGGAAGGTTTAGAGGTCAATGGCTCCTGTGATATATATCCCTAAATGTAGTGTTTCTCCAGGGACTGTTGGAATTAACTGCTGACAGGCTAATTGCTCTTATTCCTTAATTAACCAAGTCTTGCTTCATTAGTAGTTTGTTGCAATTGGACAACATTTTCAAGGATCTAAAGATCTACCCAACATAATTAGTAAACAACTGAAATGAAACCAGCCTCCACTTGTTGACAAGATTAATTGAATAATTATTGTTTTATAGAGAATGAAACGGACAAGAAAATGTATTGAATGGCAAGAGAATCTGTGCCAGTCTTTCCTTGGGTGAAATTTCCTCAGAAACACACGAAAGCCTTCTATTAAGAAGAGCTGCTGAATCTAGTCTATGGAAAGAATTCCAACATAGAAGGTAATAGTGAATTTGCTATGATTTATTGGGCCTTAATGATTTTCAATAAACTGTACTTTTTCATATATACACTTAACATCTGTATATTTTATCTAAAACACTAACCATATGGATAGATTTTAAACGGGCATTTAACAAATGCTCTACACAAATATAACTTTGAAAAACACGAAGTGATTCAGCAAAGCAAATTGTGCGCTGGAACTTTTGGCAAATCTCAGAACAATATGTTTGGTAGTTCGACTTAATAGCTGTGATTTTTGAAATCGTTTGACTGCTTTTGAGTATTGAGTGCAAAAGACAAAAATTTACATCAAACTTCCATGGAAATTTTTGTGTGTGTGGCATAATTAAGCCCTAGTAGTGATTTTGAAGTTTCAAAATTGGTCACTGTGGACGGTCCATGATTTCATTGTACTTGAGCTGGGTTTTTTCTTGTCAAAAATGATTTCAAGCACATAGCTCAAGCTGTCAGTAAAAGAGGATCCTGGCTGTCTCAAGACATGATCGTTTCCTCTGGAGACTTGAGAGACTGTTAGCAAAAACCCATTTTAGAAGGTCTGGAAATTTGCCAACCCCTCTATCAGAGCGAGACCCCATCTCTCGGCTGACGGCAGGGATGTCCACAGGAGGAAGAGGGGAGTCCACCACTCTCTTCCAAGTGCGTGGATGTTACTGGGCCAGCATGAGAGCCAAAGGGAAATGCTGAGTGGGAGACTAGAATTAGGGTCCTCAGCCCCCTCCAAGTGACAATGTTATCAACTTCACCTTAGGGGAATTTATCGTGTTCCAACAAATTATACCAAGGTGCAGAAATGGTGCTGATGACAATCTTAAAAGTGGCAGCAGCCATTTAATAAGCAACTGGTAGTGCTAGGTACTCTGGGTGTGTTCTTGCTTTAAATCCACCCAAGGATCCTGCCAGGGACGTTTTCTCTCAGTTTATAAATGAGGAAACTGAGGCTCAGAACAGCCCTGTGTCCTTTAGACAGTCACACAGCTGGAGAATGGAAGAGGCAGGAATCAAACCCTGGTCTCTGTGGCTCTAAAGCCTTTAGTGTTTGCTGAAGACAGCAGCCAAGAAATTATGTACTAGAATCAAGTTTATATAGAATGTAGATGATCCAGAATCAAATAGTATATTTTGGAGAGAAAAAAAAAAATCAGCTCATCTGGGCTAGTGAACTGAAAATCACATGTCATTGAGAAGCCGTGCTGGGCATGTGGCCAGGAGTTAAACTGCGGTCACTATAAACTGAGAGAGTGCTGGTGAATCTTTTCTGTCTACCCTAACCTCCAGTCTTGGATGGAAGAGCCTGCTCTGCTTCCCTATTCGGAGCGGCAACGGCAGTGCTACCATACGGCAGCCTCACACGCTAGTAAAGAAGCTGAATTCAGTAGCAGGGGACGAACTGGTAGGAAGCAGCTCAAAGAGGGTGAAGGAAGGAGACAAACTGTAGCTGGCAAGCAAGTCCGCATGCTGGAGTAAGGAAACCTGAGTTCGCCCTGGCTCTGCCCTCTGATGAGCCACTGGGTCGATGGCTGCAGGGCCACATGATTCTCAGCCATGGTGGAACCAGCCCACTCTCTCAGCAGCTGACTTTAGTCAGCACAAGTCTGGGAAGACACTACAGGCCCTTCACTGAGGAAGCCAAGTGACCACCATGCAGCGGAATGAAACACAACAAACGCTGCCCTGCCCCAAATGCCAGTAACGCCTCCATTGAGAAACACAGTCCAACCCCAGGTCCCTTTATTTCTGCATGGAGGCTCTTGCATTTGCTTTGAAGTCTTTCCTCGGAGCGGCAGGTCAGTGCAGCAGGTGAGCAGCAGGCCTGGCTCCCCACCCTGACCGGTGCACACCCCGGGGGCTCTGTTTTATGCCTTGGGTTTCCAGGTGAGCCTTCATTTGAGGAAAGGATTCTTTGATTTTTAAAAAAAAATTGAAACATCAGTGGAGTAGAAGAATTTTAAGCTCCTTTCTAGCCTGGATATTTGTGAGTCGGGGAAAACTGAGGCCAAAGTGAGAACGGGGAGTTCTAATGGGGAAACCAGTGAAGCCTGATAAGATCTTCGAGGACAAAGGAGCAAGCCCAGCTGCACACCCAGCCTCTGGCCCACAACCTGGCGGGTCCCAGCTGTGCAGGGGTCAGACGTCACCCTTTCCAGGGCAGACACAATCTACTGGATTGTGGCCAGGGCTGGAAGAGTCTCCCTCATTATAATTAGCAGACAACATTCATCAGTAGGTTCGGTATTTCAAACTGCTGTCCACATCGGTTTCATGGTGCAGGGTGGGTATTTCCAAAGGCCTTGAAATGCACACCTCTGCTGCCAGTCAAGGAGCCAGTGTGGCCCACCTCCAAAGGCTGGTATCGGAGAGACCCTTGTTAGAGGTGTGCTTCTGTTACAAAAGGTTTTATGCAAATAAAAAACGGAAAAGCTGAAATTCATGTTCAATGCCACATGGGAACTTGCAGTAATTCTCCCCTGGAAAGTGGAAAATCTTTCTTTAATGAGTGTAATTAACTGCTAACTGCTTTATCTATTTACACTGTGTTTGCCCAAAGTGATGGATGGCCATGTTACCTATGGAAGCCCACACATTGCTGGGTTTCCTTTGAATAATTCATTCCGAACAGAATACCTCAAGGGAAGTATGTCTTTCATGGTTCCCCAGAAACAAGAATTAAATAAATGGGAAATGGTCTTGAAAATGGGTAAGTAAATGGAATGAGAGAAAATGTATATTTCTCTATCAGACAATGTTTCTAGTTCTTTGTTGTAATTCTCAGTAACAGGTCACGTGATTTATCAAAATATCATATAAAATTGATCATGTGTTCTGTCTGCTGCAGCTCTCCAATAGGACTAAGGAAGACTAACTCCACTAAGGAAGGGGCTGTCATGGGACACTAGCAGTCATATTTGCTGGTGAAAGTTTGCAAGGCCACACTGTACTGAATGATGTGAATGAAGAAATAAATGCTCTGTTTGTGAGCATAGACGAGTGTCAAGGATTCAGCATTTCTACAGAGCATTCTGTGTAAGGTGCCCTGTCCCTGTGAGGAACCAGAAGGCCGGGGATGTGTCATAGGTTGTCCCTGTTGATGATCCTAACGGGGAAACAAGATACAGTCACCTAGGAGAGATAAGAAACACCATAAGGTGGAGCACCATCATTCAGTACATTCTGACGGCTGGCCATGAGCAGCAGGACGTGCTCAGAGCTAGTGCTAAGAGGCAGTACACCGATGTGACTTAGGGGCACCCATGGCGAAATTTGAGTTTGGGCATGCTGCAAGGGTAAGGATGCAGACAGACCTCAGAGAGCAAGCCACAGGGGATAGAATACACAGTTCCTACGTACGGGGGACTGTGTACGGGATGGATGGGGCGGGGGGCGGGGGGGGCTCTGCTCCCAGTCTCCTATCTGGAAAGTACCTTCTAACCTTCAGGTCCGTCCTCGATCCTACATTCTTTTGATGCAACCAGACAATAGAGTACACACGGGAGAGAAACCAAGTTCCAGGTGTCTATGATGACTACCAGTGTTCTTTGTGTGCCCCGGGTCTCTGAGCCTTTCAGAGGAAGGGAAGGTGGAATGTGACACGAAGATTCTGTGCGTGGCCAAGCCCGCCCAGTCACCCTATTGTCTCCAGCTCTGAACAAACTCAAAACCCTTTGGCTCATGAGCTGATGGCGTGGGGCCACCCCACAGGCATGCGTTAGGCCCTGCTGGATTGTCCCTGGTTGCCACCTCAACTACCCCAATGTTGGACCCCTTCAAAGTCTAACATGGGGGCCCCGAGGAGTTAAATTATGTACAAAAATTCTAATTCTTTATACAGGGAGCAGAGAGGCACTAATAGCCCTCTGTCCTGGAAAGACCTGCAAATAAGATGGAGTCAGTAATTGCATTTTCAGGGGTGCAGGGAAAGCCACACTGTGTAACTTCCCCTGGCTCCCCAAAGGGCAATCTCCTTTATCAGCTCAGGAAGCCCAAGGTTCCATGTTCTCCTACAACAGCTTTTTCTGTTTAACTTAAGACTCTGTTCTTGGCAAAAGGAAGGAAGAAAGGAAGGAAGGAAGGAAGGAAGGAAGGAAGGAAGGAAGGAAGGAAGGAAGGAAGGAAGGAAGAAGCTCTAGGAAGTAGTTACAGATCCTACAGAAAGAAGTAACATGTGTAGACTCGGCTTTACCACAAGACAGTACTTCTCAGTTGTTTATACTTTAGAAAGTACTATTTACTCTTTTCTCTTAGAGCACGTCTCTCTCTCCCTCACACACACATACACACACACACACACATTAATTTGGCTGATGGGTTGCTCATTGCACGGTTACTAACTCTTTCACCACCACTTTTACCTCCTGAATCCCAATGAGACATTCCCTGTACAGTCTTTCTGTCTGTCAGAACAGGAGGCACAGCAACAGGGAGGCCATGCCCGGGGGGGGGGAGAAGCTGAGTTTTCCTGGTACTTTCCAGCTGCAGAACATGCTGGCTTTGCCCCTAATCTGTTGGATAATCTGGACATCACAGAGAAGTCTAAGGACTGGGAATTCCAAATAAACCTTTTGACTTCTGCAGTGTGTTTCAAGATAATGTTTCATTTGTGAGATATCATATAGAAAGTTGATATCAGAAAGTTTCTGTTGCATAGAAACATTTGTATAATTTAACAACTCAGTGGATTGGTTTCAGTGGCATACGTACCTCCATATCCCTGGGACCTGTTCTGTCCGCAGGAATATGGTGGAACTTCTAAAAGGACTGCTACACAGTGCTAGTAACTTGCCACAGAAGCTGGATATATTGAACCTGTGTGTGTGTTAATGGTTAATTTTGCCTCCTAACACACACACATTTACATATTGGGTTAATTTACCTATAGCACCTTACTTAAATCTTGCTTGGGTCCCCAGGTTCTGAGTCTGCATTCCCATAACTCACACACAGCAGACAATCTGTTACTTTATCAGTCCCATTCAACCTTACAGGAGGTCTGTTCTACATGGGCTGGTGCTCTAAGTGCTGATTTCACACCCAGGCCTGCTGCTTTATTAGCTCTTCCTCTCCATATGCCTGAATGCCGAACCTCCGAAATGAAGGGATGAATGGAAATGCAAACAGATCTGCAGCTCCAGCGAATGCAATGATTGTTCACAATTTCGTTTGCACAGAGGTCAAAGAGAAAGTGTGAAAGGGGGCCCTTAGTGAAGAACTGTAAGTGTATTACGGAAGATGTGGTTTCTGTAACAGGAGGAACCTGGATTGACATCAACGGGTTTTGTCCTCATCAATCTTTTTCTTAAAATTCATGTTTATCATCTGTAAAGAGAGTAGCACTTGGTTATGGCATGCTTTCCAATCGATGTCTAGCTTTTGAATAGTTAAAAAAAAATCTTTTCATGAATTCTTCACTTATTTGAACGATGACCACTCTTTCATGGAAATTATAATTGAGTGTTGTAGATCCTAGTAACTAGAGCTCACAGGTAGATGCCAACTATGTACATTCTTAATTGTTTCAATCTGTTTCCTTCCATCTGGATCAAGCTTAACCTGTAGCTGAAGGGCCCTGGGGTGCAGGGCAGGAAGTGAGGAGGCTTAGCTGCCTTTTCAGCTTTTCCCTTGTTCTAGCACCACAAAGTGGAAGGAGAGAGGGTTGGTTTAGAAGACCTAGTTCAGCCCCCTCCAAACATGCCCAGAGACCTCCAGCTTTCTTTAGAATGTAGGTACTTGATGCTTTTTTTATTTTCCCAATTTAAGGGCAAAAATATGAGGTCATTTCATATGGCAGAATGATTGGGGATATTTGCATTTCTCTATTTAAAAAATAATCATTCCATTTTAAATGGCATGATACACATTTCTTGAGAGTTTTGCTAGAAAATGCATTTAACAGTTTTTGGCCTGGTGCTTTTCATGGGGAGAAGCTTTATTCCTGGTCTTCTTTTTCAAATTTCTTCCATAGTTACTAATTTATTAATATTTTCATCCTCTTTAAAACTTTTCATTTTACTGAGGTGTATATATAAAGTGCAAAAATCTTAAGTGTACTACTAAATGACTTCCATATACGTATAAACACATGTAACCACCACACAGAATAAGGAACAGACATTCCCAGTACCCCAGTGGGCGTCTGCATCCCTCTCCCGAAAGTAACTACTACTCTCATGGCTGTCACATGCATCAGCTTTGTTTGTTCTTGAACTCCTATAGATGCAATTATCCAGCGTGTACTCATCTGTGTCTGGCTTCTTTTGCTCATTAGGTTTCTGAGATTCATCTACTGAAGTGTAAAAAGGTGTTTGCAAATATACAACAAATTACTGAAAATAACGTCTTTCAAATCTTGGGAAAATACTTGAGAAGAGACTACAGTATAGCCAAAATGAAATTCATCAGAACAGAGATTTCAAGATAAGGAAAGTTAAAGAAAGAGATGAGCAAAGAATCATGAAGTATCTTCCCATCGAGCTAAATGCGTGATCATCCTAGGTAATTCAAGGGCTAGAACAATAATCCTGGAATAATGCTAGTCTGGAACTAAACAAAGTACTAAATCTCTGTATAACCGAGGCAAAAACAAGAGGAAAGAAAGATAAATAACATGGGAAAACACTTACTTGGGGTGGGGAAAAGTGTCAAAAGAAAATGTGTTCTAAAGAGCATTTTTTTTTTAAGACAAAGGAGTAAAGAAATGAAAGTACAATGCTTTGTTAGAGAGAAAATAGTTGTTATTTTTTTGTCTAATAGTTGAGTAAAAGATGCTTGATTGTGACTCTAAGAAAGAAAAAGTGAGTATTTATGAGTTGGAAAATTACAGGGGAATAATCAAACAATAGAAATAAAACAAAGACAAAAAAGTACAACAAATATACATGAAGTAAAACAAAACAAACAAAATCTAGGCTATGACCTTTATGTAAATGGACTGAATCCTTCATTGAAATGCAGACTAATAGACTGGATGTGCTGTTTACAAAAAATGCATAAAAAAAGTGATAGACTTCTCATGCTAGTCAAGATGGTATAAGACTACCACGGCCTGTCTCTTCCACTGATTCCAAATGGAACCCTGGATGGACTACACGAAGCAATGAAGCAACTCCCTGAAGAATCTGAGAAGTAAACAATAGCAGACATGTGGGGAAGAAAATGAAGAATGACCAGTAAGGGTACTTCCTGGGGTTTTTTTCCTCTCAAAAAAATGTTAACAAATAGAACCCAGCAAAATGTAAAAAGGACTCTATATCACAATCAAGTGAGATTTATCCTAGGAATGAGAGGCTGGTTCAGCACTTCACGGTCAATCAATGTGATTCACCATATTAACAGGTGAAAGAAGAAAGACTGCACCATCATCTCAGCAGACGCAGAAGACGCATTTGACAAAATCGAACATACATTCGTGATGAAAACTCTCAGCGAAGTGGGAATAGCAGAAAACGTTCTTAACCTCATAAAGAGCAAGATGTAAGTTTATTAAAATTCATTCAGAAAGAAATGGGAAACTTTAATGGAACAATTACCAGAGAAGAAATTGAGAAGGTGACAATTGACCATTGACAAGATAATGATTAAATTGTACTTAATCTTGTGAAGTTATTTAAAGGATTCTAGACCAGTATCTCTCAGTCCTAGAAATTCATTAGAATTACTTGTGGAGCTTTTATAAGACATTAATTAAAAAACAGAAATACATGTTTATTGGTGAATCCCAGAGTACTCGAATCAGAATCTCTAGGAGCCAGGCCTACACATTAATATTTCCCTAATAGCCCCCCTCCACCAGGTAATTCTCATGTGCAAATTAGGTTTGCCTGTTCTATTCTACAAAGGTGATAAAGATAATCCCCAAATTACTTTATTAAACCACTTGTAACTTAATACCCCAAACCAATAAAGAAAACTAGAGATCAATTGCTTATGGATATAGAAGAAAAATAGAATAAAATACTAGGAAATCAAATCCAGTAGCATATAAAAAGGTACATTTATTTTGTTGGTGTAATAAATTAAATCATTTGTTGATGTAATTAATTCATTAAATTAATCAAATTAAAATAGAAAGACTATATAATCATATATAAAGGAATTTATCACATATAAACTTAGACTTGACATTAAGCAGTCAATTCTAAATAAAATATCCTAAGATAGCAAGAGAAGAATGTTATTTTTGTGAAATATACAACCCATTTCAATTAGAATCAGGAACTGGATCGTGCTACCTACCATCGTCATGATTACTAAACAGTGACTTGCATATTCTATAGTCCTGTTGCTCAAACTTTACATGAGTCACCTGGGATCTTTTGGAGTAGATTGGGGGATGGGGCTGAGGTTCTTTATCTTTAATAAGCTCCTACATGGTGGCAATGCTGTTGATTCTACACTTTCAGTAGTAAGATTTAAAAATGCCATGAGACAAGAACGTTAAATAATAAGCATAAATATTAGAAAAGGAAAATAAACTAGGTTTTTGACAATTCTTCATATTTATATTTAGAAAATCCAAGAGACTATAGTAAAAAGGCTAATAAAATTTAATAAGGTGAATATAAAGAAATAGCCTTTATTCTGTGCTAGTAGTAAGCACCTAGAAATAGGAATGGGAAACGTATTATTCCCAATAGAAACAATTCTGAAATTGGGATAGACTTAATAAGAATTACAAAAGACCTGTAAAGAAAGATATGAAATCTTACCGGAGGACAAAAACGTTCAATCTGTAGGGGTCAGGCTTAGGAGAGGAAGAAAACAGCAGGGTTTAAGTGTACTGAGCAAGCGGTGCCGATGGAATACCCAGTGAGAGATTTCAAGTAGGCCGTTTGACACTTGAGTCTTGTCTAGGAGAGATGCATGGAGGAAAATGGTTGGCAGTATAGATCAGGAATACTTTTTGAAGGGTCCATTAATAGCTTTAGGGTTTCCATGAACCTCCTGAAATGGTTTGAAAAAATTTATGCTTGTGCATATTTTTTGAAGCACAAGGTCCAGAATTTTCACTGAATTCTCAAAGGGTTCCATGACACAAAATGTTTAAGGACCACCGAAAATGATAGTGGTGGAGGCTATAGGAACGAGTGAAATTACTCAGCAAAACTATGTAGAGTGAAAAGACAACCAAGGATGAAGCCTTACAGTAGAGGCAGAGGAAGATACTAAGGAATGTAGTAGGAAAACCAGGAGAATGTAAGGTTGTAGAAATCAATGGAGAAAAGTGTTTCGAGAAGGAGGAAGACATTCAAAGAGATCAAGTAAGCCAAAGACACAGCCCCATCTACTGAATAGTAGCAAGGTCATTGTTAACTGGTAAGAGTAGTTGCAGTGGATTAGTTAGAAGGCTTAGTTGGAGGTCAAAGAAGCAGTGGCCTTGGGAGATGCAGCAAATTTTAGTAAGATGAGGAAGGGTAACATGTATTCTGTGTAGCAGTAGGGGAGTTTGTTTACTCTGGAATAAGGTTCATGGGGGTTTGCAGTGGAATGGTTTGAAAGAAGAGGAGGAATAGAGATAGGATTGGAAGAGAGAAAGCACAGATCAGAGAGGATGTAAGATGGGGTGCTGCCCAGGGGTGGCAGGAATGAGAGACACAGGCTTGGTTGACTTCCACATACCTGATACAACCTGCCTTAGAGATGTATCAGTCATGGACTACTTTTTTAAGGCTTGATTTTTTTCTATACATTGTAACTGAATTTTTTTAATTATAAAGACTTTCTTTTTTTAAAAAAAAGATTTTATTTATTTTTAGAGAGAGGGGAAGGGAGGGAATGAAACATTAATGTGTGGCTGCCTCTCGTGCACCCCCTACTGGGGACCTAGTCTGCAACCCAGGCATGTGCCCTGACTAGGAATTGAACCAGTAATCCTTTGCTTTGCAGTCTGGTGCTCAATCCACTGAGCTGCACCAGCCAGGGTGATATTTTTAAGAGTTGTACAACTGCTGCTCTGTTTTCCTTGTATGAAATGAAAATATAAAAAAATTGGGGGGGGGCGTTCAGAGATGCCATGGAAGTACTTTCTTTTTTTCACTTAAACTCTGTTGATTTTGCCTAGGTCCATATGTATCCCATTAGTGACACATGTAAGTGTCAAGATGACCCAACATTTAGTGACTTTACCTTATAGTTGTAGTTGAAATCTTTTCAACATTTTGCAAGGGAAAGTCAGCCAACCATTCTTATTCAGTCCCCAGTGTAAGCACAGAACACCAAAGTAATAGAAAACAGCCATTCCCTTCAGAAATTCACAATCTGAAGCTTTAGGCTAAACAAAAACCCCATTTAAATAGTGGATCAATTCCTCTTTCTTGGGTACCAAAGAAATATTAGTTGTCCTGGAAGTAACCCCCATTTGAAATAGCAAATAGAAAAACTTAGGAATAAACAGGAGAATTTCTTATTCAGAAATACTATAAATGAATATAACAAAGCCTCTAATAACTCTCCAGCCTCTGTTGATGAGTTCCCTAAGATCTGGTGGGCGGGCTCATGTACACTGGTCTTTCATAGATTCCTTACACAGGACGGTGGCTGCAGGCACAGCCTAGGTGTTCTCTACCCAATATCTGTCTCCTATCCTTCCCGAGTAGAACTAGATTTTGTAACTAGACAATGTATCCCTTGACCCTCAGCTCCAGAGAAAGGTTCTGGTTCATCTAAGCCAATCAGTGTTTGACAATTCTCTGGTGACGGGGTGGACATGGTCTCAGTTGGCTCAAGCGGGCTGTGGCTATCTACTCCATGTTTGAGAAAGAGGTTGTCTGTCTGTTCTAGATTTAAACAGTGAGGCATATGGCATTTTACAGAAGGAATCCAGTGTGCAAGAGGGAAACCAACCTAAAGATGAAGCCAGTGGTGAGGACGGCAGAGTGCAGAGAAGGAAGGAAACAGGTCCTTGATGAGCCACTGTGTATACTGTCCCGGGGCCTATCCCACCTCAGAAATTACACTTGTATGACACCATTAGCCAGGGTGAGTGGGGATCAGATATGTTTTTCGCAGCTCAGACTTTATTAACTGACAGCTGGAGCCCGGAGCCTTTCACACATTCACCTGGAGAGCGTGGTTGAGAGTGCAGGCCTGTAGTCACCAGTGTCCTGGCAAACCCGGGGCTCTCACGTGCATGAGATCTGAGTTCCAGTGTCGGCTCCTCTACTTCCTGCTTGCAAGGTCTTGGACCACTTACCTCTTTGCCTTAAGTTGACTCATTTGTAAACAGTAAATTATAATATCTCACTGATAGGACTTTAAGAATTAAAATGTCAATGAGATAAAGTACATAGAGAGTAGGCAAAAAATGACAGCTGGTAGCTAGGATTAGTTACTAAAAGAAATATCTTTGGACCTAAGTCTCATTTCTTTGATTTTTCCTATGAAACTTTTCAGAGGGTTGCCTACAGTTGTTTTCTACATTCCTCAAGTTCAAGTCCATTTGCAGTCTACTATGATCATGTTTCAGCCTCCTTATCAAGGTCATCAGATCCAATGAGCTCTTCAGTACTCAGGTAACCACCTCCCTCTTCATTTCAATGACATTTGACTCACTGACTACTCCTTCCTTGTCATATTTTCTTCTCTTGGCTACCAGGACACCATTTTCTGAATTTGCCTCTGCCTCATTTGCTGGTTATTTCTTTGCTGGATTTTCCTCCTCTGTTTCTCCTCAAGATGTTGGGACATTCCATAGCTCAGTGCTGGCCGTCTTTTTCTCCCTCTGTAATCTCCCTATGTGACAATTGAGCTCCCAAGTCTTCATCTGCCATCGACTTGCTGATGACCCTGACATTCACAACTCTAACCCAAATCTCTCCCCTGAACTCCAGGTCATATGTGCAAATTCCTGTTTGACCTGCCCATTGGGATGCCTGCTTTTTTTTTTTTTTCCTGTCACCTCAACTACTGTAATAGCCTCTTTATAGATATCTTTATTACAGCTCTAACCACTTCTCCACCCCACCTCCCATCCATTTTCCACACAAGAGCCAAAATGATTTCCTTTTTAAAACACAATTCAGGAACATATCTCTAACCTGCTTTAAATCCTCCAATGCCTTCCCATAGCTCCTGGGGTAACATCGAGACTCCAGCATGGCTTCCAGGGCTGGCCCTATTTCTTGGGCCACCACCTTTCTCTCAAGACTCACCTTGTACCGCTCCCCTGCCTCACATTCCCGTCACCATGGTCCTCTCTTGTCCTCAGACAGGCCCAGCTTAGGGCCACTGTGCTTGCTTTTCTCTTTTTCCGAAATGTTCTCCCAATGGCTGGCTTCTTGTCATTTAATTCATTCAGTCTCCAGCTCATATGTTACTTGTTCAGTGGGACTTTTTTAAAGGAACTCCCCCCACCCCAGCCACTGTCTATCACTTTATCCTGCTTTGAATTTTTCACAGAGCATATTACTGTCTAGAATCACTCTATCATCTGTTTCCCTCATCAGAATGGAAACTGCTTTAGAACTGAAATCATGTCTTTCTTATTCACCACTCTATTTCCCTCCTCTAAAATAGTGCTTCATATCTAATAGGTGCTCAGAAGTTTTTACTGAATGGGTAGAGGACCGAAGGAGTAATAGCAGTGTTTAACCAACATTGAACAGCATTTGACCTTTTGTGGTGTCCTGTTACTTTCATTACCTGGTGTCATTCCTGTGATAACCTGTGACGTAGGTAGTATTGCTATGTTCATTTACAGATGCACTGAGTGATTTTGTGCCCTCTGACCTCTACATCTACAAGAGAAGAGAATTACATTTCTTAAGCCTCTAAAAGAAAAGAGAGTCCAGGAAGTTTAGTAAAATTATTTAATAGGCTGAGCTAACCATCTGTGAACTTTTGCTTTCTGTTCTTAACCAAATGGTAGAAACTGAACTACATGTGTTTCTATCCTGAACACGACAAACTATTGAAAGAAAATGCTGTCTATTATTCCTGGTCCAGATGCAAGAGGTCCATGGTAGTCCATGCTCTGTAATTAAATGAGATTTCGGGCTGAGCTTCTAATCCCCTGAGACATGAAATGTGCAGCTGTACTAATAACTCAGCCTGTTACACAGAAAGCCAGCCGGGCCCGTATTTCTTTATGCACGCACACACACACTCACACATATACACTCACGTCTGTATTTTTAAAGCCAACAACAATCTAAACACAAGGTTCTCATTCTGTCCTTAAATATGGGAAATAATATTAGATTAAGTTAATGTAATCACTAACATCATGTTCCGTAAATTGAAAACTAATGCGGCCTTGTTCCCCAACCCCCAGACTGCCCAAGAAATCAGAATTTCCAGAATGCCCAGACCCACACTTTTTGATGATAAAATATATGTACCCCACTTGGAGTAAGGTGCATAATTTAATATTTCATTGTGTTTGATTTATAGGCTTCTTCAGTCCTTATTAAATGTAAGTTTTCACAATGGAGGAAAGGCCTTCGAGAAAACACTTTTTGTGGTTAAAGATGTATCCCACATGTGCTGGCCTGGCAATTCAGAGGCCGGTAACTGCTCTCTGCGCCCTCCCGGCGCTGCTGTGAGTCCTTACGGCGGAGCTCCAGTGAGCAGGGCTGAAGAAGGCAGGGTCGGCATTCAGGTTCCCGGCTGAGAGCAACGCTTATTTCTTTGAGGTCTGATGTTACATGGAAATCCAGGACAAAATCTGGTATGCACAGCCCTGAAACATTATATCAAAATTTGGCTTTTATCATGTTTTTTTTTTTTAAGAAATTTAAAAGGGTAGGGAGAGTGATTTGTTTCTGACAACTCTGGCAAGGCTTTCGCTAAGTATACTTTCAGAGCAGCAATTCCCTAGCTGACAAAGACCTGCGCGTGACCTCGAATATCTACAGCCTGAGAAATGTTACACGGAGCCAGAGCCGATTTCAGACAGGCATTCCAGGTCCCGATGAACAGGCTGAGGTGCCTCTGGACTTGGGACTGCCAGTGCTTTTTTCCTAAAGGCCTCGCCTGACGAAGGACTCGGGCCCCCGAGAAGGATACAAACTACAGGATTGACATCACTGGAGAATGGAAATAGCCTTTCAGCTTTTCCAAACTCACAGTCCCTGCTTATCTTAACCCAACTGCAGCACCTCCTGACCTGGAAGGTGTTTCCAAGCCCCTCATCCCTAAGGAAATATTCGCTCATGCTTCTCTTGGATCTTTGCGCTTCTATTATGTCAGCGATCACATTCTGTCCTACCTCCTAATCCCCACCACGGGGAACAGGAGGCTGTGCTCTCTACTTTGTGTCCTTTGTCTCATCTCAAAGTCATCTTTCCTTCTTTCCTGCACACTCACTGTATCTCATTAATCGTTAACCCTTCCTGTTCCTCTCTTCTGCATAGCTCCTGAGACCATTTATTTCTTCATATTTCCACTGCCTTAACTGAGTCCAGGCCACCTCCAAGTCTTGCTTTTATCATCACAACAATCAAATAGGTTTTCCTGGCTCAAGTCCTGCCCTCTGTCTCCCTTCCCTTGTCCACATACAAGGTCTGTCTGGCAAAAGTCCAACCATTGTTAATATAATGAGAACAGTTTGGTGTGATCTCAATGTAAACTGGCAGCCAAGGAGAGTGGGCTGGAGTGTGCATGTGTGAACAATGATGACTTCACTGTACTAGTCAGTGGGGGCGGGAGATGCTGTTGAGTGAGCATGTGTACTGTGTGGACCCACAAAAAAAATGACTGAGTGAGTACAGCAACAAATCTGCATCAAATTTTGTGTTAAGCTTGAACATTCCTCTGTGCAAACTCTTTGGGTGACTCAGAAGGTCGCAGCTCTGGGCAACTGGTGATTGGCAGCTTCATCACAACAACACACCTGCTCGTGCATCACGTCTCATGTAGAGTTTTTTTGGTGAAACATCAAATCACCCAGGTGACTCAGCCCCCCTACAGCCCCAATTTGGTGCCCGTGACTTCTGGCTTCTCCCAAAACCAAAATCACCTTTGAAAGAGAAGAGATTTCAGACTGTTGATGAGATTCAGGAAAATATAACGGGGCAGCTGATGGTGATTAGAACTATGTGAGGTCCCAAGGTGCCTACTTTGAAGGGGACTGAGATGTCATTGTCCTATGTACAATGTTTCTTGTATATTTTATCTTCTTCAATAAATGTCTCTATTTTTCATATTTCATAGCTGGATACCTTCTGGACAGACCTCGTATTCCTTACTCTGCAGCCAGACTGCTTTTTCTAAAATACCTATTTATCTGATCATCTCATTCCCCTGCTTATAACCCATGAAGTAAACTACAAACCCCTTACCATGGCTTACAAGGTTCTCTTAATCTCTTCCCTCTAAGTCTTGAACTATATACTCCAGAGATATTTAACTCCTATTAGTTTTCTAGTGAAGGTTGTTGGGCTCTCCGTTGCTTCTGAGCCTTTACCTATGCTGCTCCCTAGTATTTTCCCTATCTCTTCATGTGGCTAATTCCTACTCATGCTTTTATTTTCAACTTAGATGTCACTTCCATCTGGACACCAACCTTGACCCATTTTGTTTTCTCTCACATAGCATTTTTGTCTTCTCTCACATAACATTTTTGTCCTCTCCTACCACAACATGTAAGCTTTATTATATTCATAGTTTATTTTCTTTTCTTCCTGTCTAAACTGTAGCTTCCCAAGGACAGAAACTACATATGCATTACTCTCTTTTATATCTTCATCAGCTAGCTCAGGGCCTGGCACATAGAAAGGCATTTAATATCCATTAAATATTCATCTGTGTATCCTTTGATAAACACAGTCAAATCGACACACTGCTCAAATTGTGTGATAGAACATGCAGGTCTGTTGAGGAGCAGTAACACATGTAGCGGGTTTAGAAGCCATGAAAGGGTTATCTGTTGGAAAACGGACTTGACTCTGTTGATCAATGCCATTTGACCACTAAGATGACCAGGATGACCAGACAATGGGGTGGACTCTTATAATCATCTGGCAAGTGTTGGTGTTTGATCTTTGCTGTCTGTGTGGCAACTCCATCTGTTGCCTGGAAATTGGCTACCACAAGGGTTGGCTGGAATTAGAAATGACCGTAATGCTGATTATAATAGTAATAACCAGTAGTAGGCAGTTATCATGTTATGTACACACACCAACTCATTTAATCCTCACAATGACCCTGTGCTGTAGACACCGTTACTTCACAGGTGAGATAACTGACACTCTTTCCACAATTTACTTAAAGTCACACCCCTGGAGCGTGGTCGAGATGAAATGCAAGCCCCTGAGTCTTACCTTGGATTCCATACTTTTAGATATTATGCTGCATTATTGCCACTACTCTTTGCTTCGGTGCCTAACTAGAGACGTGGATTTGGGGGTGTATGAATTTATGGGCTATTCAAAGCCTTAGGAGTCTTTTGTGTAGGCAGCATGCATTATGCTTAGGAAACAAGGTCAGCCTCTTGTCATACCTGCTGGACTTGATTTTAATAAAGCTTTGCAAGCAAGTCATAAGAGAAATGGGAGCAATTTGGAAATAAATTACTTCCATTATGCTGCAGGATCCCCTCTATACTGCGACATTGAGGAATCATTCACAGATGTATGTTTACAGTTAAAAAATCAACTATACTGTGCTCAATTATATGGGGGAAAACTCTAGTAAACAGTTTTTAATTGGATTGAAATTAAGATAAATTTAGGATAATGAAGGAAAATGTCTTAACAGCAAGATTTATAGACTGTGTGCAACACTGCCATTGGAAGTGAAGGAAGCCCAGTATTTTGAAATGCCAAATTTACATGCACATGAGGAAAACAGATTATGTGTACAATTTATTTCCATATAGTCATGAAATTCCTTTGAAACAACTTGGGATATGTGCAGGTTATTCAACAGACAGATAGGAGTGAGCAATCACTGCACACACGTTCCTATGCTAGGAATTGGGGAAGATAAAAAGTTCCCTGACATCTAGTTACAGATTTCAAGTGATTTATAGTTGACTTAGTGTGAAGACTTCTGTTTTAAAGGGATTATATTTTGTAGGCATAAAATGTTCATAAAATTAGAGTCTTAAGTTCTCAAGTGATCTTTTGGAAGAGATATCACATTTGGTAAAAAGGGAAATGAGATCCAGAAGCACAACACCCTAAAAGAAGAGAAAGACATAGGACTTCTTTTTCTCTTCTAATTCTAGGGTTTAAATGCAACAACATATGTACAGAACATCTTGTACGAAGCTTGAAAAGTAGGCTCTTTGAAAATATTAGTAATGTGGTGTGAGTTTTGAGGGATAGCACTAGAGCCCACCTTTACAATCACATAAATGAGTAGGAACAAACCATGGTATATCCTAAACACTTGCTGTTCAAAGCGTGGTCTGCGGATTAGCAGCATCAGCATCACTTGAGTGCTTATTAGAGATATGGAATCTGAGGCCCACTCAGCCCCACTGAATTAGGGTCTACGGTCACCCAAGCTGAATTTGCATGCACGTTAACATTGGTCTAAACAATAAATCTGTGTCACAGGAGGTTTGGCCTTTTTCTTTTTGCAATAATCCAGAGGCACAGTATCTTCCATCTGTCTTTCTAAATTTCTTTACCTGTACTTCCCTCCCCAAACCATCTTGTCCAGATGAACTGATTTTTCTCACCATCTCTTCAACCTAATGTAAGCTTTTCGGTTTCTACTTTTTTCCACAAGAGCTGGAATGCCTTCCATTTTCCTCTCTGCCCAGACCATATAGAACTATCTGCATTTCCAGAATGTGCTGTGTGCTGCGTTCTTTCATACCACGAGTCCAGATTTCTCTCCCTTATCCTCATATCGACTCACTTGGCCTTCAGGACTCTGAAGACGTGTGTGTCCCCTTCTCACTCCACGCTAGTTCTTTGTTCACTTAACTCCATTCTCCCAGTACTAGATATACTTCCCTGTTATAGCTCTATTCAGTGCAATGTAATTGTTAAAATGTTCTCTTACAGTGCATGGTGAGCATCTTAAAGGAAAAAAAATGGGTTAGCCATTTTTGTAACCTGAGTGCTTAAATGTTTGCTGAATGAAAGCTTTATTCTCAAATTAAAAATTATGCACGACTGTGCAAACATTGGTTAGTAAACTGGGTGCTAAGAAGAAATGGATCCAAGTCCAGGATCCCTATAATGTTGCCGACAATGTTTACACACACACACATGTGCACACACATGCACACACATCGTTTAACCCTACTGTGTGCATTTATAATAAGTGAACACCTTCTGTGTACGCCACAGTTAAAAAGTTAGCAGAAACAATAAATGCCACAGATACTAAAATTACTGAACAAACATGTAAAACGATTGTGTGAAATACATTTAAATAAATAAGAGACTCCTAAAAATAAATAAGATCCAAAACACACAGATACTATAAAAAATACCAAGCTGATTTTTCACAAAGAGCCAAATAAAATATCAAGAAACTAAACATATAATAATTAGATACACAATGGAATAAACACTAGGGAAAAAAGAAGGGATAATTGTAAAGAGAAACTCCAACTGAACAGACTATCGTTACATATCTTAGAGAATAAAAATATGAAAACTATGAGACGTTGAGCAAGAAGTTCTGACATACACCTACTGGGTGTTTCAGAAGGTGGAGGAGAGGCAATATCTGTACTGATGACATCTGAGAACCTTCCAGAAGAGTGGAATAACAGGTGATATAAAATATAGAGGTTATGTAAATGCTAACCAGTATAAATAACAAGTTATACTTTTAGACATATTTTCATGAACCTGCAGAAAACTAAAGGTAAAAAGAAGATCTTAAAAGCAGAGAGAGCCCTGGCTGGTGTGGCTCAATGGATTGAGTGCCGGCCTGTGAACCCAAGGGTTGCTGGTTCAATTCCCAGTCAGGGCACATGCCTGGATTGCTGGCCAGGTCCCTGGTGGGGGGTGCATGAGAGGCAACCATACATCAATGTTTCTCTCCCTCTCTTTCTACCCCTTCCCCTCTCTAAAAAAAGAATAAATAAATAAATTTTTTTTTAATGTAGAGAGAAAAAATAAATCAGAAAGGCTGCGCCATCTCACAGTTAAGAGTGCAGATCTGGAGCTGTCCTGCCTGGGTTCTAATGTAGGCTCTGTATTGCTTCAGTTTCTTCATCTATAAGGTGGTAGGAGCTACCTCATAGTATGGACATGAGGATTAGACGACAGTGTGAGTAAATATAGCTGAAAATGGTCCTTGGCATTTCGTATCCCAGTTGGTGTGAGTTATTATTTTTTATCCTTCTTTTTACTATTACTTACACCAAAGGGACTTCTCAAGAACAACAACAAGGCAAGAGGAGAATGGAATATTATCTGTACATTTCTTAAAGAAAATAATTGTATACTCAATAAAATTTACTTTCAAGAAGAAAGTAAAATTATTTTTAAGAAGAAAATAACTGTATAACCAGTAAAATTATCTTTCATGAACAAGGTTGAAGTAAAGAGTTTTTGAAACCACACCCCCCGAAAGTTTACCACCAATATCTTACCAAAGAAACTTCTAGAAAAAATAAATCAGGGAAAAAAAATGATGCCATAAAGAAAGCCTGAAATGTGAAATGTAAGAAGAAATGGAAAGCAAAGAAAATGCAAGCATATCAATAAGTTTAAGTAGATATCAACTATATAAAATAATAAAAAATGTTTAACATGTAGAGGTAAAATAATAAGGTAATAAGAAGTAATTACATATCATTTGTCTGGGGTGGTGGTAATCAGGGTAGAAGCTTTATAAAGGTCTTATATTCTGAAAGAACATAAAAATATTTTAATATTAATTTAAGTTAAATATTTATGTTAATATTTATGGGAAAATTGGTAAAAGGATAGGTGTAGAGTATATAATTTTCATAGTAAGAGAAAAATTAAAATGGAGAAAAATTTAAATTCAGGCAGAAAAGGAGAAAAATGACATGAGAAAAAGGACAAATAAACCCAACGACAAGATGGAACAAACGAGAAGATGGTTCTAACTACAACACAATTCACAGGAAATGTAAATAGGTTAGACTCTCCAGTAAAAGATGATAATTATCATAATTACCTTGAAAAATCTAGTCAGTGGTGCTTTTCCAAAAGGCATACCTCAAACACAGAGGCATTTCACCAAAGATGTTGAAAGTTAAAAGACAGAAAAAGCTATACCAGGCAAACACTGCTAAAGAGAAAGCTGATGTAATTATATTAATACCAGACACAATGGACTTGAAGGTAAAACGTATTACTAGAGGTAGTGGCTACCTAATGATTAATGGAGAAATTCACTAGGAAGCTCTACCCATTCTATATAAGCATACTTAGACTATTTTTATAAAACCAAAAGAAGAAATTGCTAAATTCATCATACATACACCTATTTCAGCAACTGACAGATTGAGGAGAAGAAAAACAAATAAAATATCACGAAGTAGTTGACGAACCAAACAACACGATCAATACCTTTGATTGAATGAACTTATACAAAGAGCACTGTGCTTACCAATCGGCAAATGCACATTCTAAGCTCACAGAAAATGTACAAAATGCCAGACCACAGTTCCATGTTAAAATTTAGAATGGGGAATTAATGGACTCAATGTGCTGGGGCATAGAAAGGTCATTTAAGCCCTCCTCCCCCTCCAAACTGTACTGCACCTTAACTAGTCCACGCAGATGAGAACCACATTTCTAAAATAAGAAATATAAGGGCTCAACAGTATTGTGATTATTCACAATCCTGTGTCTTGACCCTCTGGCAATCAGTATTGGTTAAATAAGTGTAGGGAAGAATAATTGTAACAATTATGTCACAAGAACCCAGGTATTTTATAAATATATGTACATGGCACATCAGGGTAGAGTAGGGCAGGCTTTCTCAAGTGTGATTCTTCATGAGGCAGGAGCAGTGTTTGGCCCTTAGCCCCATACCTGTCCTCAGCCTCCCAGAGCAAATTCTGTCTGGGCGCCTGACACCAGAATCCTCTCAGGTTGCACTCAGTTCACACAATCTGGAATCCTAGGGAGTCCAGAAAATCCATCATTTCTCTCCAGGGGGACATTTCCCAGCAGCATGGTCCCAGAATAAGATACCAACCTATGTGCCCAACCTGGCTTCCGCCATGAGCTTGCAGCACAGCTAAGCTCCAGTAGGGGAGGGAAAAAGCCAGAGAAGCCTAGCTGGCACGTGTTCCCCAGCAGGGCCACAGAGCATCCCTCATGGGCAGTTTCTCCATGTGAGCACCAGAGCTGGAGATTTCCCCCAACACCTCGGACCCCTGGGGCCTGGCGTTTTGAGTGTCGGCTGGGAGCTTTGTGCCTGCTGGTCCTGGCAGCCTTTATGGCTGGAGATGGCAGTGCACAGCAAAGGCAGCCTTTCGGCTGTGTTTGCACCTTATCACCTCCAAGGAATCTCTGTTCTTGAGACAATCGGTGCTCCTAGCTGTCTGTCAAGTTCAAGCACTTTTTATCTTAAACATATCTGAGTGCTGGGACTGAGGAAACAAAGGAAGCTCACCACAAGAGACATCATTTGTGGGGCTCCATTTCCCCCGGCTTTCATCTTCCTGCTACTCTTTCTTACCGGGTCAGCCTGAGGACATAATCGGCCCTGTCCCTGTGGACCCTGCACAGCCGGGCAGGCTCTGTTTGGGTGAAACCACTGTTTCAAGGTGAATCAGACACTTTCTCTGGGCAGCCTTCTTCCTGTTCTGCCAGGAGGATGGGAATACCCCCATCTGGGGACTGTCCCCTGTGGCTTCATCTGCATTTTGTCTGGCATGGGAGGGTGGATGGGCACTCATGAACAAATAGACCGACAGGGATGGTTGCAGCTGGCACTCCTGAGGGGAGTGTAGTTCTTTCTTGTAAACTGGTAAATAAAATATATACTATCCTCTTTTCGTTACAATATGCCCTCATAATGAAAAAGAGAAAAACAAAGGGTATGTGTAAAGCTATAGTTTTTATGTGTCTGAGGTCTGACAAAAATACAGTACAATTAGTATTGTACAGATCTGGCTCACCTGTCAATTCATTCAGTTGAATGTGTGATAAAGACTTATATAACTTATGGATTGTGTATATGCTTCATAAAATTAATTTTTCTCACCTTTATTTCATCAAAATCACTAAACTTGTTATATTCAAGATATTTATATAATTTGTTTTCAACTCAGTCATGATCTGAAGGGTTTCAAAAACTGTATTATATTAAAGGTATATAAAAATTACACATGCTGTTATGAGAATATGTAAATTAAACAAAAATGAAATATAAAAGGTTTGTTTCTAAAAGTGTTTTTCAAAATATTCAAAAGTTACAAATTATAATTAATAGATGCCAAAATGTATTATGTTAACATTTTAATTTAATCTTAGTTATTATTTTTATAAAGATAAAATCATTCATATTTTAAACATTCTATATCCATTTAGTTACCAATATAGAGAATTATTACCATATTTATCTGAAAAATATAAAAACATTAGCTCAAAAAGATATATGCATCCCTATGTTTATTTCAGCATTATTTAGAGTAGCCAAGATAGAGAAGCAGCCTAAGTGGCTGTTGTCCGATGAATGGGTAAAGGAGATGTGGTTCATACATACAATGACACATTGCTCTGCCACTGAAAAGGTGAGATGCTGTCATTTGTGACAACATGGATGGACCTTGAGGGCCTTATGCTAAGTGAAATAAGTCAGACAGAGGAAGACAAATACCATATGATTTCACTTACATGTGGACTCTAAAAAACAAAACAAATAAATAAAACAGAACAAAAACAGACTCATAGATACAGATAACCAATTGGCGCTTACCACAGGGGCAAGGGGTGGGGAGAAGGTGAACTGGGTAAAAGCAGGGTGGATAGTTTGGTGGGGGATGGAAACTAGACTTTTGATAGTGAGCACACTACAGTGTTTGTTATGTAGATAGTACTATATTAGATATCTAATAATGTTGTATACCTGAAACTTACATAATGTTGTAAAGCAATGTTACCTCAATTAATAAAAGCAACTAGTACAAAGAATAATATGGAAAGTTAAAATTCGAGATGTACTTAAGCCACCATTTACAACTTTTGTGAAATATTGTGCTAACTGAATACCATGGGAACCAGGAATTAGAACAAAAAGAGGAGCAAGGAAAAGGATTATTGGCATTACGGAGAAATGATACTTTGTTATGAAAGAAGCTATTGCATTCACATCACCTTAGAGGAGGAATTTGACAAGTTTGACTTTTTTCTTAGGCCGGCTCCCTTTTCTTCCCACATTCTCCAAGCGTTCCAGGGCAATAGCATCATCATAACCTTCGCCTTTTCTTCCGGGGACATAGAGCAGGAGATGTGGAAATTCATTTCCCCGGGGCCTGGCCAGTGTGGTCACAAAGGTTAAGGGTTACAGGCTATGTTGTGCCAGCTCCGAGGGCCAGATCCTGAGGGACAGAGGCACCCATGTGATTTTAATAACTTCATTTGTGTGTGATTGTGGTATGTGGACCACTCTAAAAAACCTCTTGCTTACATCTACAGAAAGTTCTCTATATATCAACTACAATCAGACACTCCAGGAGAGCCTACTCCTAACATTTAAGAATATTTCCTTCCAATTATTTTCTATGCCTTGTTTCCACATATGGGAATATGTCTTGGATAGAGTCTTGTGCTTTGGTGCGAAAACAGAAGCTACCATAACCTCTGCATTCTTTCAATACGAAGAGGGCACATGTTGCCCAGTCACAGAAGTTCACACCCGCAGAGTCAGAGGGCGGGTCACCTGTTCTCACTGTGGAGACTACAGCAGAAATTAAACCCAAGGAACCAGTCAAAATAAAAACCCAGAAATATATTCAAAGAACAGTGTTAAATGCAGCGGAGGACGTTCAAAGAAGTGTAAGTCAGTTTCTGAGCTCATGAAGGCTAGGTTACAAACAAGCCGCCTGGCTTTGTTCTCAGCGAAGAGATGGCTGCAGCCCAGACTCCGAGAAAGGAGAATTCATAGACCATTGGGATGGTCTAGCCTGCTCTGGGAAATGATCCGCTAGTCTTCAGCACAGACTTACAATGTAAAGTTGGTCCTTTTGGAGATAATATGGTCTAGACGCTGCTGGGGAGGATGTACAGCTTCGTCAATTTCCCTGGGCTAGTTTGAGGAACTACTGTTTTCTGGGGGATATCACGGACTACACTATACTTATTATCTCATTGGAAATTTACCTTGAAATGTGAATTTGAAATTTTATGTAAATTTGATAGTTGAATGCACATTATTGTCTTTGATCAATAACCCCACGAGGACAATCCTATATATTCCCCAATTTTTAAAAAATAAAGACTATAATGTAGTTTTGCATTCACAGCAACTTTTAGAAATAGGTACAGAGATTTCCTATATAGCTCCTGTTCTCTAACATGAACAACCTCCCCCATTACCAATATCCCCCACTCGAGTGGAATGTTACAATTATGAACCTACTTTGACACATTGGGTAACTATACCCAAGTGCTACAGTGTACACTGGCATTCTGTTGTGGTGGTGAACATTCTGTGGGCTCAGACCAGTATATAACGACATGTATCCATCACTGTGGCATCACACAGAGTGTTTCACTGCCCTGAACACTCTCCGTGCTCTGCCTGTTTGTCTTTTCTACCCGCCAACCTCTGGCAACCACTTAACTTTTTATTGTCTCCATAGTTTGACCTTTTCCAGAATGTAATATGGTTGAAATCATACAGAATGTAGTCTTTTCAGGCTGGCTTTTTTCTCCTAGTAATGTGCATTTAAGTTTTTCCCGTGTCTTTTCACAGCTTGATAGCTCATTTCTTTTTAGCATTGAAGGATATTTCCCTTTCTGAATGTACTACAGTTTGTCCACTCATCTACTGAAGGACAGCTTGGTTTCTTCAAGTTTTGGCAGTTATGTATAAAGCTGCTACAAGCATCCTCGCGCAGGTGTTTATGTGAACATAGCAGTTTTCAACCCCTTTGGGGTAAATACCAAGAGCATGATTGGTGGGTCAACTGCTCAGAGTATGTTCAGTTTTGTAATAAATTGCCAATCTATCTTCCAAAGTAACTGTACCATTTGGCGTCCCCACCAGCAGTGAAGGGAAGTTCTGGTTGCTCCACATCCTCGCCAGCATTTGGTGTTGTCAGTGACCTAGAGATCAGTCATTCTAACACCTGTAGTGGTATTTCATTGTTGTTTTAATTCACATTTCCCCGATGAAAAATCATGTGGAACATCTTCTCATATTATTTCCTATCTGTATATCTGCCTGGTTAAAGTATCTGTTAAAGTCTCTGGCCCATTTTTTAAGCTATTTTTTAAATTGTTGAGTTTTCAGAGTTCTTTGTATACATTGGATAACATTGTATATGTTTTCTGTAACTATTTTCTCCCAGTTTGTGACTTGTTTGCTCATTCTCTTGACATCATCATTCCCAAAATAAAAGTTTTTAAATTTTTAAAAAATTATTTATTTATTTTTATTCAGTTACAATTGTCTGCATTTTCTCCCCTTCCCTCCACCCCACCCCAGCCAGTCCCACCTCCCTCCCTCACCTATACCTTCCCCCTTGATTTTGTCCTTGTGTCCTAAAGTTTTTAATTTTAATAAAAGTCTAGATTACTAATTCTCTCTTTCAGGGATTGTATTTTCTGTGCTGCATCTAAAAAGTCATTATCAAACCCTAGGTCATCTAGATTTCCTCCTGTTACCTTCTAGCAGTTTTGTATTTTT
The DNA here is from genome assembly GCF_022682495.2 of Desmodus rotundus. NCBI lineage: Eukaryota > Metazoa > Chordata > Mammalia > Chiroptera > Phyllostomidae > Desmodus > Desmodus rotundus. Next base: position 28,044,408 of record NC_071392.1, on the reverse strand, counting down.
GTGTTTTGCCTTTAGGTCTGTGATTCCTCTCGCCCTGCTCACACATAGCAGTTGGGGCCCCGGCTCACTCATCTGAGCCCCACGAGAGCGCCCTGCCAGGAGGGCAAGGCAAGTGTTCCTATCTGCATTTGGCAGCGGGGCCACTGAGTCACAAGACAAACAGCATCAATGACTCGGGACTACAGGTACCTGTTAGACAAGAAGTTAAAGTTCAGGACTGCCGACTCTAAGTCTAGGGCTCTTTCTAGGACACCAGAGATTCTCCATCAGCAATGTACAAAGAACAACAAAAAATCATCTAGGAAAACTGCTGAAATCCAGATTCCTGAGTTCCTAACCACGGAGACTCGGATTCTGAAGGTCTGCGGGAGCACGCAAGAACCGGCTGTTTTTAATACTCACACAAGGTGATTTCGATTTCAGCAAGCCGGGGACCACCATTTGGGCAGCTCCATCAGGAGCCCAGGCAGATGCCCTGGACTAAACGCCGCACAGGCACTACAGCAAGAGCTTGAAGTTCTGATCATTAACACTTCTGCTTGTAAAAAAGATACTGTACTTAGTTTCAGTTAAAATATTACTTTCTCTGGTAAGGGTAACCTCAGCTAGTGAACAAATAACAACCAGTAATCACTCTAGTTAACAAAGGGAAAGCAGGGTTTTCATCCACAGAACTGACGCACTTTGAGGCAGGGGAGCAGCAGGAGACTCAGAAGGATGGCGACCACTCCTACTGGATGTGTCCCGAGCCATCACACCTCTCCCGCAGGGCACTGGACAGGTGGGATGAGGACCCGAAAAGGAGAGGGGGCTGACCCCTGTGACAAACTCTGGTGCTTGGTAAATTTGCCTGTGCTGGTTAGGGCTCAGGAAAAGTTAACTCTTTTTGTCAGAACACTTTCTAAATTGGGATCAAGTGAAAAACAGAGTTGTAAGAAAACTTTGTGTTTTTTACCTTAGCACTTGTGGAAATGGTAACTTACGCTGTAAATGTGTTATCAGGTCACCCAACCTTACAAAAAGTTGAGCTGAATATGTGGCTACAAGGAAAGCAACTCAAGGAGGAATCTCACCAGGGCGAGCAGAGAAGGCTTTTTGCCTGGGGTCAGGAGCATGAAAATCAAGGCAATAAAAATATTTAAATTGGATTCTTAAACTATTCATGGGGAGGGGGGCAGGTAGACAACAGTTGATCCCTTCCTTTCTAACACGTGCTAGCTGTGTGGATTGTGCCAAACCTTTTCATCTAGGTTTTCCAGTTACCCTGACCTTAGCAATTTATTACAGCCTCGCATAGCTCGATAATGGCAAGGAGCAGAATTTCATACCAAAATAAAATTTATTGTCTTGTCTTGTTTTGGGGGGTTGTGGGTAAAAGAAATGGCAAAGGGAGATGATTTTCTAGTGATTGAAGTTGAAAGAAGTTGACTTGATGGAAGTTTTTGATTTCAGTCTTCCAATCCATGAGCACGAGATATCCATTCCCTTATTGGCAACTTTTTCAATTTCTTTCATCACTGTCTCGTGGTTTTGGGTGTGTAGATTTTTTACTTCTTCGGTTAAATTTATTCCTAAATATTTTATTGTTTTTGATGCTATTGTAAGTGGGATTGTTCATTTCTTTTTCAGAAAGTTCATTGTTATTATATAGAAATGTAACTGATTTTTGCATGTTGATTTTGTATTCAACTTTACGGAATTCATTTATTAGTTCCGACATTTTCCTTTGATAGAGTATTTAGAATTTTCTACATACAAGATAATGTCATAAGCAAACAGAGAGAATTTTACTTCTTCCTTTCTCATTTGGATGCCTTTTATTGCCCCCCCATCCTGCCCCGATTGCTCTAGTAGGACTTCCAGAACTATGTTGAATAGGAGTGGTGAGAGTAGGCTCCTTGTCTTGTTCCTGATTTTAGAGGGAAAGTTTTCAACCTTCCACTGTCAAGTGTGATGTTCTGTGGGTGTGTCATACATGGCTTTATTATGTTGAGGATGTTCCTTCTATACCCAATTTTTTGAGTTTTTATCATGAAAAAATGTTGAATTTTATCAAAGGCATCTATTGAGTTGATCATATGATATCTTTCATTCTATTAATGTGGTATATCATATTCATTGATACATGTTGAACCATCCTTGCATCCAAGGATAAATCTCACTCGATCATGGTGCATGATTCTTTAAATATATTGTTGAATTTGGTTTGCTAGTATTTTGTTGAAAATTTTTGCATCTATGTTGATCAGAGTTTTGGCATATAGTTTTCTTTTCTTGTAGTATTATCATGTGGCTTTGGCATCAAGGTAATGCTGACCTTCTAAAATAAGTTTGAAGTGTTCCCTCCTATTCTATTTTTTTGGAAGAGTTTGAGATGAATTTGCATTAATTCTTTAAATGTTTGCTAGAATTTAACAAATTCTAAAGCCATCAGTCCTGGGCTTTGCTGTATTGGGAGATTTTTGATTAGTGATTCTCCTTACTTGTTATCGGTCTATTCAGATTTTCTCTTTCTCCATGATTTAGTCTTGGTAGTTTGTGTGTTTCTAGGAATTTGTTTGTTTCTTCTAGGTTACACACTTTGCAGGCATATAATTGTTCCTAGTAATCTCATAATCTTTTGTATTTCTGTGATATCAGTTGTAACATCTGCTCTCCCGTTTCTAATTTTATTTAAATGCTTTCTCCATTTTTTTTTGGATAAGTCTAGCTAAAGATTAGTCATATGTTTACCTTTAAAAAACCAACTATTAATTTCACTGATCTTTCCTATTGTTTTTCTGGCCACTAATTCATTTACTTCTGCTCTGATCTTTGTGTTATTTTCTTCCTTCTGCTAACTTTGGGTTTAGTTTGTTCTTCTTGTTTTAGTTTCTTGAGGTATAAAGTTAGGATGTTTTTTAAAAGACATTTTACAATGTAGACATTCGTTATTATAACCTTTCCTGCCATCACCTCTTTTGCTTCATCCCATAAGGTTTGGTTTGTTGTGGTTCCATTTTCATTTGTTTCAAGATTTTTTTTACTTCCCTTTTGATTTCATCTTTGACTTTTTGGTTGTTCAGGAGTGTACTATTTAATTTCCACATATTTGCAAATTTTCCAGTTTTCCTTCTGTTATTGATTTCTAGTTTCATGCTACTGTGGTTGGAAAAGATATTTGGTATTGTTTCAATCTTAAATTATCTAAGACTTGTTCTGTGGTCTATCATATGGTCTTTACTGGAGAATATTGAGAAGAATGTGTATTCTGTTGATGTTGGTATATCTGTTAGGTCAATTTGGTCTAAAGAATTGTTCAATTCCAATGTTTCCTTGTTGATTTTTCAGCCTGGCGCATCCATCCATTGTTGAAAGTGGGATATTAAAATCCTCTACTATTATTGCATTGTTTGTTGTACCCTTTACATCTGTTAGGATTTGCCTGACATATTTAGGTGTGCCAATGTTGGGTGCACGTACATTTTTAATTGTTATGTTCTCTGGATGACTTAGCCCCTTCATTACTGTAGAATGGCTTTCTCTGTCTCTTTTTACTGTGTTTGACTTAAGGTCAATTTTCTCTGATACAGCATAGCTACCCTGGCTCTCTTTTGGTTTACATTTTCCTGGAATATCTTTTTTCTTCCCTTCACTTGGGCTTATGTTTGCCCTGGAAGCTGAGTTGAGTGTTTCGTAGACAGTATATAGTCGGTTCATTTTTCAAAAAATGAATTCAGCCAGTTCATGCTTTCTTATTGGAAAATTTAATCTATTTGCATTTAAAGTAATTATTGTTTGATAAGTACTGTTTCCATCTTGTTAATTGTTTTCTAACTGTTTTGCAGAAATAGTCAGAAAGCTTCTTCCTTCCTCTCTTAGTGTCTTCCTTGTGAACTCATGATTTTCCATTCCTTATACCCTTCCTGTTTCCCTTCTCTTTATCTTGTGTGTATCTTCTACAGGTTTTTGTTTTGTGGTTACTCTGAGGTTTATTTGAAATGTCATAGAATCTTAATAGATATAATGGGTATTTTAAATTGGTAACAACTTCAATCACTTTTATCCTTTTATCCTGCCACATAGCATTTCATGTTTTAAATACTACAATTTATGTCTTTTTATACTGTGTACCCATTAACAAATTATTGTAGATATAGCCATTTTTAATAATTCTACCCTTAACTTTTATATGAGAGTTAACACATCACCTTATTACAGTATTAGAGTTTTCTGAAACTGACTGTATATGCTTACTTTTACCAGTGTGTTAGATTTTTTCCTTTTTTTTAAAATCCTCACCCAAGGATATATTTATCGATTTTTTTTAGAGAGAGAGAAAGGCAGGGAAGAGAGAGAGAGAGAGAGGAAGGGAAGGTGAGAGAGAGAAAGAAAGAGAGAAAACATCAATATGAGAAACAATGATCAGTTGCCTCCTGTACATGCCCCAACCAGGGATCGAACCCGCAACCTAGATACGTGCCCTGAGCAGAATCGAAGCCACAGTCTTCTGGTGTATGGGCCAACTGAGCCGCCCACCCAGGGCAGGGTGTTATATATTTCCATGTTACTAATAGCATCCTTCCATTTCTGCTTGAAGAGCTCCTTTCAGCGTTTCTTGTAAGGCAGACCTAATGGTGATAAACTTCCTTAGCATTTGTTTATTTGAGAAAGTCTTTCATCACCTTCATTTCTGAAGGAAATTTTGCGTGGTAAATTCTTGTTTGGTGGTTTTCTCTTTCAGTATTTTGAATGTGTTATACTGTTCTCTCCTGGCCTGTAAAGTTTTGCTGAGAAAACTGCTGATAGTCTTACGGTGGTTCCCTCATAGGAGCTATTTCATTAAACCTCTTTTTGTCTTTGATTTTAGACAGTTGTATTAAAATGTGCCTTTGGGAAGATTACTTTGATTGAAATTGCTGCATGAGCTTGGGTGTCCAACTCTCTCCCCAGGTTTGGGAAGTTCTCAACCATTAATTCTGTAAGTAAGCTTCCTGCCGCTTTCTCCCTTTCTTCTCCCTCTGGGGCTTCGGTGATTTATACATTGTTTCTGTTATTAATGTTCTGTAACTCCCATACGCTTTCTTGATTCTTTTTCATTTGCTTTTTGGTTTTGCTCCTTTGAATGGATAGTTTAAACTGATCCACTTCAAGCTCAGTAATTTTTTATTCTGCTTCGTCTGGTCTCCTGTCGAAGCTTTCAGTTTAATTCTTCAGTTCAGTCACTGTATTCTTCAGCTCCAAAATTCCGGTTAGGTCCTTTTTAATGTTTCTTTTTCTTTTTGTTAAACCTCTCATGTTGTTTTTGTATTGTTTTCCTGATTTTGTTAAATTGTTTATCCATGTCCTCTTGTAGCTCTCTGGGCAGCTTTAGAAAAATTATTTTGAATCTGTCATCAGGCAATTCGTGCATCTCCATTTCTTTGGAGTTAGTTACCGGAAGTTCACTGTGCCCCCTTGGTAATATCATATCTCTCTGATTCTTGTGGTCAGGGAAATAGCCTCGCAGAAGCATGTGTACCTTTGAAGAAGCAATCGCCTCTTCTAGACTTTATGAACCGACTTTGATAAGGAAAGACCTCCGCTCGCGGCTGGGGGTGCCCTGAAGCATGCCCTGACTGCGGGTCTAGTGTGTGGGCGCCAAGTGCGGGGTGCATGGTGGCTCTGGGTCTCCAGGGGAGTGACGATGACTTGTTGTCTCCGGCCTCTGGAGTCCACGGCACCAACAACAGCATGGCCCTTGGCAAATGTTGTCGGAGTTCCATGGAAGCTGCAAAGGCTCTTAGGATCCTTAGCGGCACCTCCAGGGACCAGGCCAGGCAGTGGTGGTAGCAGGAGCTGGAGGCAGACACATGGTGGGGCCAGGGCCTGCAGCGTGGGCCAGAGCCAACTGGGGATACTGGCATGCACTCTTGTGGTGGGAGGGTCTCCCCATGGATGTGTGCCCAACAGTGGAGGCCAAGCGACTGGAGCCAGGTCCGCAGGGTGCAGCTGTATAGCTGGAGGGTAGAGTTACAAACAAACCCAGCAGCACAGGCCAGTGACAGGAGATAGGGCCAAATCTGGACCACACAGCTGTGGGGGCCTTCGCTGTCAGCGTGCATTGTTGTGGCAGCGGTATATCAGCACAGGCACGCACATGGCAGCGGAGGCCCGTGACAGGCGTCAGGCCAGCGGCATGCAGGTAGGCAGCTGGAGCTGCGAGCCCTGAGTATGCACCACAGCAGCAGCAGTCAGCCACGGGCGTCTAGGAGCGTTTTACACTGAAGCAGCCTCAGAGGCCTAGGCTCGCTCCCAGGACAGGACTTGGGCAACAATAGGAGCAGGGCTGGGGAGGGGCGGGGTAGGGAGCGGGGACAGACTCAAGTGGCTGGTGTCTGTGGGCAAAAAACTGAAATATGCAGGGGTCCATGCAGCTGTGCTGGCCATTGGTTTCTTCAGTGGCAAAAGCTGCTGCTATCCTCTGCAGAATGGGTCACTGGGAACCATGGCTACTCCTACTATGTGGCTGATATTGGTACCCTCTGCCCTTCTGCGTGTTTCTAATCATCTCTGTACGTCTCAAGCTTGCTGACATCTGGGTGTGCTGAAACCAAAGCAAGTCCTTCATGTGGTGCCCTGAAGACGGGGGGAGCTGGTTGTGCACCCCATTCTTGCTTCCCCCATGTGAGGAACTCTTTCCAGCTGGGAATTTCTTCCTGGTGCTGAGCAGTGCTGGCCAGGGGGAATGGGTTAATGCAGGCAAAACGAAGCTGTTCTTGCTTCCCTTCTGCAAGGTTACTCTCAGGTTTTTTGTTTTACTATGTTGCTGAAGTTTCTTAAGTGGTCTCCTTATTTCCCGGGGAGCTGTTTCTGTTTGTGGACAGCTGCCTAATTTTTGATCTTTGAGGGTGACAGAGGCTGGGATCTCCTACTCTGCCATTTTTGGCCCAGATAAAATCATAATGTAGAGTCTGGATTGCCATTTACCCTAACAGCAACAACATACAAGGACAGCCCCTGCCCCCCAATTTGAAAATAGGTTGTCTTCAAAAATTGAACTTGGAAGATGGTTGTTTGGACACACCTTTGCCTCTAAGCAATGCACAGTCAACACTGAGGTTCAGACGCACTGTCTCAGTGCTGCCCACGACAATAGACAAACACTCTTCCCTTACTTCCTAAAATATTCCTGCCTATTGCCTTTCTCCATGCTTGCTTGTTCATTATCGTCCATTGCTCCTAGCCTCCCTTACCAGCCAGAGGAGTGGTTCTCAGACATTAGAGGCATTGCTTGGAGAACTAGATAACCCACAAAGTACTGGGCCCCACCCCCAGAATTTCAAACTCTGAATGGCTTTGTAAAGCCTGAAAATTTGCATTTTTATTAAGTTCCCAGTTGATGCTGTTGCTACTATTGCTGCTGCTCTGGAGACTTTGAAAACCACCAAACTAGAGTGAAGGTTCTCAAACACCTGGGGAGTTTTTAGAAAAATACTGTTGCCCAAGTCCACCCCAGACCAAGGCTCTTTGAAGATGGGAGCCTGTATTAGTTTCCTAGGGTTGCTGTTATAAGTTACTACAAACGATGCGGCTTCTGACAATAACAATTTATTCCTTTTTAAAAAGTATTTATTTATTTTTGAGAGGGGAAGGGAATGAGAGTGGGAGAGAAACATCAGTTGTTTTCCTCTCTCACGGTCCCGACTAGGGACCTGGCCCACAAGCCAGGCACATGCCCTGACCAGGAATCGACCTGGTGACCTTTTGGTTTGTAGGACGATGCCCAACCCAGTGAGCCACACCGTTCAGGGTGAATCTTAAAGTATTTTACTTATATCCACTACTGTCTTAATACAACCAAGATGGATTAAAGGTAAAGTTGGGTGATGTAAATGTCCTCCTCAGAGATGAGTGGACTATCTACACTGATCAAAAAGTCATCTTTTCCAGGTCAATTTATTGCTCATAAATGTAAGGAAAAACTAACGCGATCTATTTGTTTTTTCATCCTGAAGACGCAAAAATAGCTCTGGAAGGCAGAAGAGTATAGGAAGAATGAGGAAAATGAAAGGAAAAGGAAATTCAACTTCCTGAATCTGTCCCGCTGAGAAAAGAGAAATTGTAACAGAATGAGCACTTCAGAGTTTATCTTTGAAGAAAACACATCATTTACTCTGTCATAGTTCTGGAAGCTAGAAGTTCCTAATATGGTTTTGGCAAAGCCATGAACCCTCAAAGGACCTGGGGAGGGAGCTTCCCCTAGCTTCTGGTTGTTGCCGGCAATGCTTGGCATTCTTTGACTTAGAGAAGTATTACTCCAATCTCGGCTTTTGCCTTCACATGGTCTTCTCTCTTGTGTGTCCCTGTGTGTCCACCTATGTCTGTGCGTCTTTCCTCTTCTTAGAAGGACCCCAGTGATTGGATTTAGGTCCCATTCTAATCCAGTGTGACCTCATCTTAATTTATGTCTTCATTTTATCTGCAAAGATCCTACTTCAAATAAGGCCACAAAATGAGGTTCTGGATGGACAGGAATTTGGGGGCTAGGGGAACGCTATTCAGTACAGGGCCCTCGCTTAGTTGGAAGGTCTCTCCGGGCAAGATTCATGCGGAGTCCAGTACAGAACACAGCGCCGAAAGAAAGAATTGTGAATGAGGAGCCCAGGTGCCCTCTCCTAATTCACAGTGGCCACAACAGCACAGATGCCGCACACTCCGACTGACCGGAAAAGCCTGTTAAAACTAACCGCAGATTCCAAGGACTTTAAAGTGTTTATCTGTGTGACTAATTTAGCTCTAAATTAAAGACCTTTTTCCTTAAGCAACTGAAGATAGTGAAGGTATTTCTTTGTAGAAAGACCAGCGTGCTGTTCCTCAGGAGATTTTATAGGGGACATACCCATAAAGAGTCCAGATTACACGCTTCTGAAAGCTTTTAATGATAACAAACAATGTTTTTGAACTTCCCATTATAAACTAGAAGTAATATTTTCACATGAAACAAAAGTGCTAACTCAGTAACATGCCTCCCTAGGGTTTTAAATTTGGTACAGTGGACATGATCATATTCCATGAACTAAGTCCGCGGGGGCGTCTCTTTAAAATGCCTGCGATACAAAGCAGGAGTCGAGATGCCTGTGCCTGGACTTCAGCACCGGAGAGGCAGGCCGACTAGGGTCACATGTTGGGAGGTGTGATGTAGATTCCACGTGCAGTTGGGAGTTAGAGAATGACTAAGGTTTGTTTGGAATGAGGTGGCATCTGAGGATCATAGTCTGAGCTGTTCGAATGGCTGTGAGCTGACATCAGGTCTGTTGTGCCCACGTCAGGCATGGGGTTCTATGAACCCTGCTCTGTGACCCCATTAGTGCATATTTTTGCATTATTGCTTCTTTTCACGCTGTAAAAGTAATTTATTTTTCAATCACAGTTCACATTCAGCTATTAGCTCCGTATTTTGTATTAGTGTCAGGGACACAGCTTCGTGGTTGGACATCTCTGCACTTTGCACAGTGCTCCCCCCGACATTTCCAGTAGCCAGCTGGCGCCATACGCTATTATGGGCTATCTTTTCTGAGCTGTATTTTGCATCCCCGTGACTGTTTTGTAACTACCAGTTAGAACTTCTTAATTTTTTCACTTGTTTTTCTTACCTGGGCCCCCAACCTCCCTGCCCTCTGGCAACTATCAGTCTGTTCTCTGTCTCTGTGAGTCTGTTTCTGTTTTGTTTGTTGGTATGTTTTGTTCTTTAGATTCTGCCAATGGTACATTATCTTCCTCCTTCCTGGAACCATTTTCTCTGCTAATCAACTCCACTGAGAGTGACTGAATCATCTCCCATTTCGGAGCAGACTTTTAGTTTTCTGAGAACTTGGAAGTTCTTTGTGAGAATCCTATAATTTGGGGCAGATAAGTGCTTGCTGGGTTATGAAATAAGACAAAGTAACAGGAAGAAATCTCTCACTGAAGTTGTCAAATACCAGAAAAACAAGAGGGAGGCTATTTAACCAGCTTCTTGTGCAACTCTTGCATTGAGGCCTACAGCTAGTAAGTGGCAGATTCTAAATTTGAACAACAGGATCTAAATTTGGTTTCTAGAAAAACATCTTTTATTCACTCTCAGTGTTTGAACATTCTTTCTTTAACATACTGATTTTTTTTTATTGTGGAAACTTATACATAACACAAAATTTACCATTTTAACCATTGCTAGTGTAGAGCTCAGCGGCATGAATTACATTCACATGGCTGTGCAATCCTCACATTATCCTTGGCCAAACATTTTCATTTCAATTCCCCGAACTGGAATTCTATACTCATTAAACAATAAACTTCCATTCCTTTGTTCCCATAGCCCCCCGTAACCACAATTTCAATTTTTGTACCTATGAATTTGGCTATTCTAGGTACCTCATGTAAGTGGAATCATGCGGTATTTGTCCTTTTGTGTCTGGCTATTTCACCTGTTATATTATATTGTCTTCAAGCTTTGTCCACGTTGTAGCATGCATCAGAATTCCCTTCCTTTTAAGGCTGAGTGATACTTTGTCATATGTGTGAACTGCATTTTCTTTATTCGTTATCCGTCAAAGGACATGTGGGTTGTTCCCACCTTTTGGTTGTTGTAAATGATGCTGCTATGGGCACAGGTGCACAAACATTTGTTCAAGTCCCTGCTCTCAGTTCTCCTGGGTATATACCCAGAACTGGAATTGCTGGATCATTACAGAGTTTTTTCTTTTAAATACATAAGTATTAATTTTAATTTAAAATTTAAAAATGTATTTCCCAACCGAGTTTCCAGTTCTCTCATTTCTCTGAGTGACATCACCATTCTCCTTGTTTCCCAAGCTTGAGAACTTGGCGTTATCTTGGACTCTTTGACACTGATCTCCTCCTATATTTAGCCTGTCATACTATTATTTATTTCTTCAAAGGGTCCACAGACTGTGTCGATTCATTAACTCTGCCACGACCTTCACCCAGGTATGATCACTGTGGATGACTCCAACAGCTCCATGCTTCCAGCCAACCAACCCCCAAGATCATTTCTCCACCAACCCCCAAGATCATTGTCAGAGGGGTATTCCTACAGACAAATTGCATCACTTCCTGCTCAAGATTCCACAGTGGCATTAAGTTCAGGATGCTTTGACTTTCTTTACAGGCAGTAGATTGCCTGATTTCCTTTCATCTACGCAACATTATTTTATGCTTCTTCCCTGCGTTCTTCTCTCCTCCAAGAGCTCTTCTCAATCTCAGACTTACAAAGCAAGCTCTTTCTCTCATCTATGCCGTTGTTTTCCATGCACCTAACCCCCTTGCCAAACCATTTCCTATTGTTCTTCAAAACATATATGGTCTCCATTTATTGCCTATGTTTATTAGTTTTTGCTTCCCCCAACCACATGATAAGTTTCTTGAGTATAGGATCTTTGTCCTGTAATTTTGTGAGAATCCTATGATTTGGGGCATATAAGTGCTTGCTGGTTTGTGAAATAAGACAAAGTAACAGGAAAAAACTCTCTCATAGAAGTTGTCAAAAACCAGGATAATAAGAGGGAAGCTATTTAACCAGCTCTGTATGCAACTTTTGCATTGTGGTGTACAAACTTGGGCCAGCGAATTTTCAAGGCAAAAATGCTACCTAGGTTAGCCTGTTTTTCATTTTAAATAATTCTCAAAATATAGGAAATATTCAATAACTGTTCCATCACTTTTCCTAAAGGTCGAGACAATGTCCAACCCTAGATACACACCAGTCTAGGATATAAGAAATGGTCTTAGTGCCATACAGCTTGGGAGCTATTTTTAAAATGGGATTTTAAGTCCAGTTAATAAACAGAACTTTTTTCCCCTTGAGAGGGGCTTAGGAGGGACAGTTTCACACTTTATAATAGTTTTATAAATGGATAATTTGACACTAAGTTGGGCACGCAAATCATATTGCTGAAAGTAGAGGTGACATCCAGAAGGTCAACCCAAGCACCTGGTGTGCCCTCATCTTGCATTAGGACAGGGGTGGCAATGCAACGTTGACCAATGCGTGTGTAAGGTCAGAATGTGTCAAAGAAGGTCAGGTAAACAAGAACTGGAGAAACTGAGAGATAGACATAGACAGAGAGAGACAGAGAGGGAATATAACATTGGAAGAAAATTGCACTGATATCTCTGGCAATACAAATGTCGGGAAATTTTATAGATAAGTACATCAATTAAAGGCAGTCGGGACTTGCTGGTTATGACTAATGAATAAATAAAATTGCACAGTCAAATTAGCTCATTTCCATTTCCTATTTATAGACATTGTATTTAAATAGGGCTTTTTTCACAAATAAATACCAAACTTGGACATAACATGGCCAAGTACATCTCTACGTTTTGTCTACTTCCCTTTCATTATTCTTAGGTGAGTTGAATAGGCTCACAGGATCTTTACTTTAAAAAATATGCTTCTAATTCTTGCTAAAGCAATCCATAAGAGAGGCATATTAATAAAGGGGTTGGAAGATTCCTAATAGCAAAGTGCTATTCTACCCACGGTTACAGTTATGGAAGTTAAAATTCAAAGATATTCACAAATGCACCAACATTGAATTAACAATGCGATATCACTGTTGGCACCAGAAGACCCTGAATAAACTATTGTTGTAGCTTTGCTGATAGACAGCTTCTCAGGAAATGATCAGTATTGGCCATGATTTGAGGCTAATTTCATGGATGTTTTCCAGTTTCCATGATCTTCCTTTCCCCTTTTCCAAACAAAAGTGCTTCTGAAAATTTCTGTTTAACATCTTTCACTTTGAATAAAGAAAACACAAAACATTCCCCTTGCAGCTGGTATTGGTGAAATTACTTCTCTGGAGGGACCAGCAGATGAGGGGTCTTGTTTGAGAAGCATTAGGCAGAAGGTCCGCTCTGTATCAGAGCCCACACTCAGACCTGCAACCTGAGATCTGTCCCTCACCCCCCTTCCTACCTACACCGCCCCCCTCCCATCTAAATGAACACAGATGGCTGGCACCCCGAGCAGGCATCTAGGAAAACAGCCCCAGGCCTCTCTGGTTGCTGTCATTTCAGTCCACAAATAGAGAGCCTTCAAGATGCCTGTGTTGTTTCTTAATCTGAGATCACTCCCGTTTGGGTGTTCAGCCACTTCCGGCTGGGAAATGTTCCAGAAGTATCACAAAGATACCCAGAGATTGATCTGACTAAAACAAAACATTCCTTTAAACTTACTGGTTGTATAGTATTATATTTAATGAAAGCCATATTATGATAAAATCCATATTGGTTCCTAACAGGGAATATATATTTTTTCCTTCCAGAGCTGCATAGCATTACCTGGTCTATTCGTTTCTCTGTGAGAAATAAATGAATTTTTCAAATGTCATATAACTAAGGATAAAGACAAGCTTCACAAATGCTAAAAAACAATCTAAATCTTTATGGCCCCCCAAATCAAATGGAACACATGTTTTCCCCCATTTATTTCTGTGTAAAGTATGCAAACAATTACTTGGGTTTGGAGGGCATAATTATGAAGGGGTTGATATCTAAAAGGTTATTATTGATTTATAGAGTTCTCTAGTTTAATCGAAGACAGATTTAGGAATAAGAAAAAAAAAACCATACTGCTTTCTCCAGGAACAATAAATGTCTCGAAGGGGAAATGTGAGATTTAAGAGTGATTTTTATAAGACGTACACACTACAGTTTGGGGGTCTGGGAGGTGTTTCTCATGCGAACAACTTCTATGCAATGAGCAATTTGTAGTCATCTCGTTTCTTGTAGTGCATTTTATATGCCTCAAAACGCAGTGATTAAGTTCTTAGGGTAGTTTTAGCTAAGTTTGAATTCCTCATTTTTCATTATGGATTTATAATCCTCACTGGGCAGATTAAATACGTCTTAACAAGTATAAAATATTTATTTAAACAAGAAATGTGTCCTGTGTGTGTGTTCTTTGTGTCTCTTGCACACACGTGTTCATCTAATGTTGGACAATGTGATACCGCTTAATACCAGCATGTGGTTGTATAATAAAAGTTGAACCTTGCATGGGGAGGATTACCATATTTTAGCTTCACCTGTATGTTTAATTGTCATTGTAACAGGTTTATGTAACAGCAGTCTGATTTTCAATATTCAGGGGACTGCATGGTGTTAATATATGCACAGTGAAACCAAAATTGTTTTTAAAAAATCAAATTTTCTTCTTTTAGGGAAAATGTTAATTTACTTTTTTGTCAATCACAAAAGCCTTAATCCTACCTCAGGCAGGATTTTAAATTATATAAAAACTTCCTAATTTGTGGCCTTTACATAAAGATTGGGCCATTGCCAATAACCCAAAAGTCAAATGTTATAAGAAGTGAAAAACAAAAAGAAAAACAAGATATCTCAGACCTAGATTTGTGCCTGTATTTAATAACATCCTGTAACCGTATCCAGAAACATGTACAGCCTGTGAAGTATCACGTTTGGGGTGCGTTTGTAACCTGACTTGTACCTGAGGACTGTTTTATTCCGAAAACTGGCGTCCACAGAGATAATAGTAGCAAGCGCTCCCGCTTCTGGCAAAGATAAAGTAACAAGGAGCGGATTTACCTCCCGCCTGGAGCAGATTGACAACTGGACAAAACGTGTGAAGTAATGATTTTCACACAGTGGCCAACAGACAGCACAGGTCAGTTACCCCTGAGAGAAGGGAAGCAAACGAGGTGAGTCCTGTGCTAGTTCCCCTTTAAATGACTGAAGTCACTGAGAGAGGGCAAACCCGGGGTCTGATAGTCTGGCTGAGTTGAAGGTGACAGAATTGGTGATCAAGATGGTTAGAGTTTGTGAGACAAATTTACTGGATGCAGTGAGGGAGCTATACAGGTAGACAAAGGAGAAGAGGAGAACAGATGGGAGGGGAGGAGGGGAGGAGACAGAAGGGGTAGAGGTAGGGAGGGGAGGGGAGCAGTGGGAAGGGAAGGGAAGGGAAAGGAAGGGAGGGGGAGAGAAAGGAAGGAAAGGGAAGAAAGCTCTGGAGATTTTCAGAGGGTCCCTTTGGGTCTTTGGCTGAGAGTTGATTTGTGTATGCATGAAGGTAAAACTACGAGACACCAAAGGAAAATAAAACACTGGAAGAGAGTAGGGAGACCAGTAGGGGTAGGAATTGTGGCCCCACCAGCTAGAGTGGAAAGAATTCATACCGTAGGAGATAAAAAGAATGCTTAGAAAAGTTTTGCTTTCAGTAGGGGGCTGCACTAGCTGTAGACCAAATTCTCATTGAACCCACCCTTAAAAAGTTTAAAAGCAAACTTTGAAAAGACTCAACCTATTCCAAGTAACTTAGTTGCATGCCAGATTGAAACCCAACAGTAATTAAGGAATACAACAGCATTCAGCATTCAGCATTCAAAGACTAAATTTACAATGCCTGGCATGCAATAAAAATTTACCAGGTGTGCAGTAAAGCAGGAAAATATGATCCATGACTAGGGGAAAATCAATTAGTAGAAACAGAAGTGACAAAGATGATCGAACTAGCAGACAGGACTTTAACCAAATACTATATGCTGGGGGGTGAGGGGGTGTAAAGATTGAGCAAAAAGGACATGGTCGGAGGGAAGGTGGTGGAGGAGTGGACGAGGGTCAAGGGGGATAAATGGTGATGGACAGAGACGTGACTTGGGGTGGGGAACGCACGAGAGAGTGTGCAGATGATGTAGAATTGTGCACCCGAAACCTGTATAATTTTGTTAACTAGTGTTGCCCCAATCAATTCAAAAAGAGGAAAAACCAAAAATATTTACAGGAAAACATAAGCATGAGGAAGACAGAAGTAGACGATATTTTTTAAAAGACTCAAATAGAACTGCTAGACATAAAAATACATCACTAATGAAAAGTAATACTAGCTAAAACTTAATGAGCATTTACTAGGTGCCACACACTGGGCTACTTTACATGCAGTATCTCATTTAACTTTAGCCTCGCCTCAAAAAGCAGGGGTTAAAGATGAGGAAATTGAGGATTAGAAAGGATAAATAATCATCCATGATCACAGAGCTGAAACTTGAAACCAGGTAGTCCACTTCCAAGGCTCACGCTTTTATGCAACATTCCATATTGTTTGTAGCACTGTTTGTAATAAAATGTAATTCAGTTTAAAGAATGAGCCTCCCGAGGAAGCTGACCGAAATCCTTAAAGGAGCTCATTAACAATGACACTTTGTTGTGTGTGCGTGTGTGTGGGCACACGCAGGCCTGCGTGACCTGGCGCAGATTGTTGGAGGTCAGAGAGATCTTGCAGCGAGTGTTGTATTTGGAGATAGAGAGTCATTGAACTTATTCGTATCCGACCTTTTTATTCAGAAGTATATGACAGAGATGAGCTGAAGGGAAGTTGCAATTTAATAATAGAACTAAACAATGGAAGATTCTTCACAGCTCTTTTTCTTGCTGTTAAGTATACTACAATTGGCATGTCAATTAAAACATGGCAATAACAATAAGAAGAAGAGTATAATGATATTAGGTAAAGTTTATTAGATAAGCTGCATGTGTCATGCTATAGTACGTGTATATTTACTACGACAGGTAATGCTTACGATGCCCTTCGAGGTAGGTTCTACCCTCGTGTATAGAGTTGAGGAGCAGCGAGGGACCGCATAACCCGCCCGGGGTGGCGCAGACAGCAGTCAGGCCAACTAATTCTTGTATGGAAGCATCTTTGTAAAGAAGTTCAATAACAGCTTTTGTTCCATTACAACTTTTCTGTAGAAGACATTTACTTTAATGTTTTCCTTACACCATGTTTTCTAGATTAAACACTATTTAATAAACTAGCCTCAACTATAATCAACATACTCCAACTGATAAAGAATGAAAGCACATAGATTTAAAAAAAAAAACTAAAATGTCTTAATATACCGGTATGAATGTCATCAATAAATAATCATTTATCATCACAAGTATGTTAACTTAAAAACATGCCTCTATCATAACATAAAAATGTTTAGACTTCACAGTTCTTGGAGTTCATTATTGTGTTAAGGACTTACTTTTTTTCTGAATAATGGCCACATGGTAATTAACCCTAGCAAGACTGTTAGGCAACAGAGGCAGTTTGACACCTGTTCACTCTTTGCAAGTAGATTGGAAAGTCCCCTTGAAGGACTACGACAGGTCACGAGAGAAGTCAGTAACAAAATCAGAACTGAGATTCCCATAGATTCTCGCTCTCATGTCTCTCACCTTTGTAAAAGCCACGTCCGACTCACAGGAAGTGACTAGCCCTCTGCTGGGTGGCAGCCGTCTGGGTATAACTCCCAGTGGTCATGAGGGAACTGAGAGCGGCCTTCCTCTCCACCTTGCACAGTTTAATTTAGTCCATTTCCGCAAACATTTATTGAGCACCTACAAAATTCCAGAGGCTATTCCAATGGTCTAGTCCAAATATTCATTTAGCAAATAAATAAACCAAACTACCCTGCCTATTTTAATTCCAATTCTCCTCTGGAAAATCAGTGAAACCAGTGGTCATGAGTGGAGGAGTAGGAAAAACAACCACTTGACGTGACTGGAGCATTGCCTTGTAGGCCCGATGCACTGCTGTTGGGTGGATCAGGGACCGGATTCCCACGACTTTGCTTTAGCGGACTGGAGAATGGATAGAAAACTGAGGGTCAATAGATCAAGCAGATAAAAACCAAAGAGCAAACCACCATCGACTATCACCATCGATAAACACACCCAGGAAATGAATTTAACACCAAATAAATAGTAAGTACATAATTCTTCATCCATATCAGAACATGGGGTTGGTATTTAAATGGAATCAATTTAGCTTGGGGAAAGAAAACTCATTACATTTTCCCTGCTGTCCTCATTTCAACACAGACCAACAAGCTTTGTCAGACTGGCACCCCTTTGCAAATGGGAGTCTAGGAGCCGGTTCTGTGGGATGCATTTCAGTATCAGTTGTGGAAATATTAGACTAGGAAGAGAGAGGGGAGCCACACGCCAGGAGGCGGTCTTGGAGGATGCCCGGTGTTGCCTCTTCGGAGGTGTCATTGAAGGCAGGTGGTTCTCATTGCCAGATGGGTCCTCTTTGAAAATGAAGATTAGCAACATATAGAAATGCTGTGATTTCATTATTCACTACATGTATTATGCTTGAGGAAGTAAATATGAGGCATATCTCTGCCTCATTAGTGTAACTACCAAATAATAAACTCCATGGACTTCATTCAGTCCAGTGGCTATAAATGATTTTTGCATCACAAACTACTTTGAAAATCAAATGAAAGCTATGGAATCTCCTCCCATAATGCTGCACAGAGACCTACACACAAAGATTTTGCACATATTCCGGGGGAACCCTGAAGCCCAGAAATGGATCCCAGTTTAGAGATCTCAGCTTTAGTGAATGAAAGGATTTGAAGTTTCACCACCTTTGTCCCAAGTTACCTGTGTGCCCCTATCTATACTGCTTCAGTTTCCATGCGATACCCAGGAAGCCCTTCATCACTGTCTTGGCTGCAGCCTTCCCTCATACCCCCCAAAACATGTTCCTGGGCTGGAGGTGAGATTTCCTCTTGGTTACTGCTTGTCACTCCTTGCAGCTTCCTGCCAGGCCTGGACTGCATTTGGCTGGAGCCCTGGCCGTCCATCTAGCTCTTCCCATATTTTCCTCAAGGTCTGGATCTTGTTCCTGTTCCCCTTATCATAGGTTCATATCCAACTTCAACTTCAACTGGATTGTGTGAAAGAACAGTCTCCGAGATGCTATCAGCAGACCTTTGCACGTTACTGCTGCCTGAATTCTACTGCCGTGGTGCTCCCTGTCTGAGATCAGGCCTTTTGAATATTGTTGCAAGTTGGCATCAGACCTGGGGTCACCATTACTCCTGGTCATGTCCCAAGTTTAAGTACCAGCCAAGAACCTCAGTTACTCAGTAGAGCTTCTTTGTCCCTCTTGTCCTGGTTTATATCTTTCTCCATCCTGCCTTGCCAGAGAGAGCCAGCTGCCTGAGAGTTATGACAACACCATGTTGACGTAAGTGCACTCCTCTGCACCGAAAGAAATGGTTAAGGCAGGTCTGGAGATGTTTCCTCAGTGGTCACTTAGTAATACTAACTCCTAGTCCACAGGGAGTGTGCATAAGCAAAGCCTAACGTGCTGGCCTTCTTAACTCTCTGGCATCTTAGGGCATCTTAGTATTACACAGACCTTTCCTCACTTTGGATCAACCATTAGTTTAAAGCTAGTAAGGTGTGCTCCGTGAAGACTTTAAATTCATTGATGACAAGTGCACCCTTTGTTAGAAAAGATTAAAAACCATCCAGAGTGGACATGTAGCACACTGAACTATTTTACCTAATGAAATTTATTGGATGTTTAGTAAGTACATGGCAAAGTCTAGTAAGTGTAAGTTATTATTATTACTATTATTGTTTTGTGTGTGCCAAATATTGTACTAAATGCCTTACATGGATTATTTCATTTATTCCTCAGAAACGTTCTCTCAGACAAGTGCTAGGACCTCCAGTTTAAAGTGAGCTCAGAGAGCCTTAGAAACCTGTAGGGTTGCTGCTGGAGCCATGATTCAACCCTGATTCCAACGCCACTGGACTGTATTGCAGATTAACCATACAGAAAATTGTCCTTGACACAGCCTCGCAAAGTAAATGCACATTTTTAGCAAGGCTTTTGTTCCCTTGTTACTTTTGCTTTTTGATCTGTTTGGACAATCTTTGTATTTTGATTGAAGCATTTAGATCATTGATATTCAAAGTGATGACTGATGTAGTTTGATTACTATCTACCATATTTGTTATTGTGTTCTATTAGTTGCTCTTTTCCTTTGTTGTCTTCCACTCTTTTTCTACCTTTTGTGGTTTTAAATGAGTATTTTATATGATTCCATTTTCTCTCCTTTCTTAGCATATCAGTTGTACTTCTGTTTTATTTTTTTTATTGGTTGCCCTAGGGTTTTCAATATACATTTACAATTAATACAAGTTCATTTTCAAATGGCACTCTACCACTTCACGGGTGCTTGTGAATACCTTATAATAACAAAATAATCCTAATTTCTCCCTCGCATTCCTTATATCATTTTTGTCTTTCATTTAATTTATAGATTAGCATATATAAGTATATATAGAAACATAATAATCAAATACATAGTTGTTATTATTTTGAATAAACTGTTATCTAGTAGATAAATTCATATCTTTTTGGTTCTTATGATAGTCACCTTTTGATTACATTGTCCATCTGTTCTTGCTCACTGTCTATCCATTAGAGCCCTTAACTTATTAATCATAGCTGTTTTAAATTCTTGGTCTTATAATCCCAACATTCCTGCCATATATGAGTCTGGTTTTGATGCTTCCTCTGTCTCTTTAAACTCTGTTTTTTGCCTTTTTTGCATATCTTGTAATTTTTTTGATAGCCATGCATGTTATACTGGGCAAAAGAGAACTGCTGTAAAGAAGCCTTCAGGAACGTGAGGTGTAGATGAAGGGGAAGGGCTCTATAGCCCTGTGGTGAGGTCTCAGTCCTTAGTAAGCCTGCACCTCTGGACTACAAACTCTCCACAGGCTTCTCAGTTCTCTAGCTCCACCCTGGGATTGGGTATTTCCCTTGCTACGCATGGAAGAGTAGAAGGGGCTGGAGTTGAATGTTTCCCTTGCTCCTCATGGAAGTCTAGATCCAGCTGGAGCTGGGTCCTTTCCTTTCCCCAGGAAGGTTAGTCTCTGGTAAAACCCTAGAAGGTAAAGTTCTGGTTAAATACAGGGTCCAGCAGAAGTAACACCTGCTTGAGTGTGGTTGGAAGGGTAATAATATGGGTGCATTAATTTATAGTCTTAATTTGAACATTTCATCTAAAATGTGATATGGTATGCTTGAGTGTGATATCAGTACATTATAGGATTACATGCTTATGATTTTGTAATAAAAAGGGGCGCTATTTGTGCTGGACCCAGTAGTTTCTCCTGCGGACAGGCCTTGTTAGGAATAATGGACTGCTCTGGCTATACTACAAATTGGTTCCTTTTCTCCTCTTCCTGTTGGAAACATGAGGGGATTTTTCTCCAAAATCTCCTCTGTGGTCCTGGTAGAGACCCTGGGTTAAAATTCACAAAGTAAGGGGGCTCCCCTAAGACTGGAGCTCACCCCCTGAAATTTAAATCTCAAGAGTTATTGAAATGGAGCCTCCATCAATTCAATTTCCCTATCCCATCCCTGGTTCCCATGGCATTGCTGCTTCTGTAATTCTGCTCAAGTAAGTTGGGGTTTTCTCTATTTGTTTGTTTGTCTCTCCAATTTGGAGGCAGCAACTTGCCTTATGACCTCACTTCTCTGATGGATCTAACAAGAGTTGTTAATTTTTCAGTTAGTCTCCTCTTTGACTTATTGTGAGGAGAGAGCAACAGTGAACTTCCAGACTTCTTACATGCTGGGCCAGGAACAGGAAGTGTGCGACGGTATTCTAGGAGACCATTTCAGGGTGGTATGTGGAACTGGAGCTGGTGTCGATGTGAAAAAGAGGATGGGTGAGAAACGGGATGGGTCTCTGCAATCAGGAAGCAGATGCAACAACAGCAGGGGCAGGGAGAGGAACTACATCAGAAACAAGAGATGGAGAATCAACATTATCTGTGACTTCTGCAAAAGTAATAAAATGCACTTAGGTGATACTCATATAATACAAAGTTAATACAATTTGGGAAGAAAGAAGGAGGGCAAGAAAAGAGAAAAGAAGTAGGAGGAAAAGGAAGAGAAGCCATGGTGGTACAACTCAACATCGTCAGAGACTATGGGTGGCAGGAGCAGGGCAGGAAACGGTCTGGAGTCAACAAGAGCAGTGCAATTACAAAATGCCCCGCTCGTGTATACATGACCTAAGTGATGAAGCCAGGAATACAACCCAGATTTCCTAACTCCTGGCCCTGGGCCTCATGTATTAAATCATGTTGCCTCTGTTGTCAGATAATCATCTTGCATCTGGAACATAAATACAGCCAATTCAAATATGCATCTTGAGCTTATCATGTGGTTAACAATCCATGCTGCTATTGTCAATAGGACTGCATCCCATTAATACCACATCCACTTTGGAACAAATCTAGTGGCATAAGGTGGATAAATATGATATAGAATGTGGTCAGAGAAAATTACCCTCATTCCAAATACCACAAAACATGAGAAGAGGCTCCCAGGTAGTGCTACCATGAAGAATCTTCAGGAAGCCAAAAGGCAAACTAAGAAAGGTTATATTAAATTAAGATTTGTTGAGTTTAGATAACTAAATCATATAAGATTATTTTAAATGTAATGATTTGGTTAGAAATCTTTTTTTCTTTTTCTTTTTTTTTTTGGCTGGGTGATATATAATACTTTTTATTTTATTTTATTTTAAAATTATTTTTTATTGATTATGCTATTACAGTTGTCCTAATTTTTCACCTTTGCTCCCCTCTACCTGGCACCCCCGACTCCCTCAGCCAATCCCCACACCATTGTTCATGTCCATGGGTCATGCCTTTAAGTTCTTTGGTACTCCACTTCTTATGCTGTACTTTACATTCTCACTTCTATTCTGTAACTACCAATTTGCACTTCTTAATCCCTTCACCTCTTCACTCATTTCCCCAAACCTCCATCGCATCTGGCAACCTTTTTCTAAAATAAGTCTCTTTAACATTTCATATAATAATGGTCTGGTGATGACGAACTCCTTTAGTGTTTGTTTTCTTTCTTTCTTTCTTTTTTTTTTGTCTGGGAAGCTCTCTATCTGCCCTTCAATTCTAAATGATAGCTTTACTGGGCGGAGCAATCTTGGATGTAGGCCCCTGTTTTTCATGACTTTGAATATTTCTTGCCAATCTCTTCTAGCCTGCAAAGTTTCTTTTGAAAAATCAGCAGATACTCTTATGGGAACTCCCCTGTAGGTAACTAACTGGTTTTCTCTTGGTGCATTTAAGACTCTATCTTTATCTTTAATCTTTGGCATTTTAATTATGATGCTTCTTGGAGTGCACTTCTTTGCATCCATCTTGTTTGGGACTCTCTGTGCTTCCTGGACTTGTATGTGTATTTCCTTCACCAAATTATGGAAGTTTGGCGTTTTCCAGTGTGTGGGGAAGGGAGAATAGGGAGTTAGTGTCTAAGGGGTACAGAGTTCCAGTTGGGAAAGGTGAAAAGGTTCTACACACAGATGATGGTAATGATTACACAACAATGTGAATGTACTTAATGCCACTGAGCTGTACACATAGATGGTTAAATGATAAATTTTATGTTATGTATAGGTTATCACAATATAAAAAACCCTAAACTATATTTTATCAATCACTTTTAATTTAAATGTATAAACTTTTGGGCTATCCACACAAAACTTAATTTAGTATTTATGATATTGATATTCACATCACAAATGGTTTATTAATAGCTACAAAGCCTTTGAAGTCTTGCTTAAGCAAGGAAAGCAAATACTAATAATTCTCAGATGAGCAGCTAGGAGTTGGGTCAGAATTCAGATGGTATAATCTGGACCATGACACAGCATGTCAATATCAGGGAAGGTGAAGTTATCAATAACATGATGTAATTGTATAAAATAAGATCTGTTTCTGAGGTTCATGTCTGTAAATGCTTTGTTTATTTACTTATCTTTTAATCCTCATCTGAGGATATGTTTTTGTTGATTTAACCAGAGAGGAAAAGGGGTTGGGAATGGGAGAAGAAGAAGGAGAGGGAGAGGAAGAGATATCAATGTGAGAGAAACATCGATCGATTGGTTGCCTCTTATACCCACCCAACCAGGTATTGAATCCTCAGCCTAGGTATGTGCCCTGCCCAGGGAAAGAACCCATGTATGAGACAATCCTCCAACCAAGTGAGCTGCCCAGCCAAGGCTGAAAATGCTATTTTTAAAGTCCCAATGAGAAGTTCTAGAAGTGGTCAGCACAAATAGTTTGGGTATTTCATCTTCTGGCTCTGGCTATAAACATCATCCTCTTCCTATTAATGTTCCTTTGAGATTTTTTTGAATTAAGAAGAGCATTATGTGGGTAAATATATGTCCTGAAAGCTGATTGGTCTGTAGTATCTGGGTGAGCTAGAAGGACTCTCAATACACAAATCGTGCAAAGATTGCCTCTGCCTAGGACCACTGGGAGCCATTGGAGGCACCATCAGCTTGGGCTTCCTACAGGCTGAAAAAGACTGATATTATCTTGTGTTTTTGATCCATGCAAGTGTCTTCCTTGATAGATTCTAATCACTGAGAAGGAGCTGAATACTAACACCCCAGGAATTAGAAAACAAATAGAATCATAGTTATTGGCACTTAGCTGGTCTGAAGGAATAATGTGGTGAGGCCCTGACTTCATAGATTCATTCCCTTAGTCAGTCATCTGACTATATAATCAATCACCTACTGTGTATTGGGCACTGTGCTGGTCCAATCCAGCGGAGGAACAATGCTTACAATAAAGACAATATAACTGGTTTAAGAGATGAATAAAATTTTATAAGGATTCAAAGAGAGACCATTATTTTATGGGGGAATTTTGAAAAGGCTTTATGGAAAGGGACATTGCAATTAGGAGGGAGTGTGAGAAGTCTATGCCAGTAAATCCAATAGGGAGGGTTACATGGTGTTTGTCCAAGTCCAGGGAATACAGCTGTGGGCTGCAGTACACACTAAAAGTTGGAAGAGGCAACACAGTGTGAGAAAGTTGGGTTGGAGACAGAATATAGAATGTCAGATTGACGATTTGAGGGGAATACAGACAGTTTGTGCAAAGAGGGGCAGAAGCATAGTCGGGTTTTTACGTCAGGGAGCAAACCTGGAAGAGGGGTGGTAAATGGATGGTGGGGTGAAGAACAACTGCGTGGAATGGACATCACTGTTTTGATTGCTTTCTCTCTGGGTCTCACAGTCCGGCCCCTGATGTGAGAATTACACACGAACAGACAGACCCTTGCTTTCACAAAACTTCCTCTAAAACAGGGTGTCTCAACATTTTTTAAATGCTTGCAGATCACCCAGGGAGCCTGTTAAAATTCAAACTCCGATCCAGTAACCTTGGGCGAGGCTCAAGATTCTGCATTTCTAGAAAACTACCAGGTGCCGCTGCTGCTTCTGGGAGGATACTCTGCATAGCTAGGCTTTCGAGTCATATCCTCAGAGTCTTAAGCTCATCCACATACTCCCTTATAAGTTATTGAAAAGACACAGCTTTTGGAGCCTGTGCTCAGGGGCACACAGTCTTTCCTCCCACACCCGCAACTGCTCCTCTCCTCGCTCCCCGCTCAGGGCCAACGTTGATTAGCGTTCTGTGTCAGGAAACCAAGCTGGGCTTTGGTACAATGAAATGCATTAAAGCAGGAAGGGCCTGAGTGTAGGGGCTACTGTCCAGGTGAGGGATGATGAGAGCCCCTTGATGAGGGTTCGCAAGACCCTATGTAATAGGAAGTGCTTAGAACAAGTGAGATTCACCTGACTTATGGTATGATCCATTTGAGATTTATAACAATTTTAAAAATCAAATTAGTTAGCTCACATGAACTACTAAGCTAATGAACTCTCACCACCTGCCTTGTTCCACCTCAGGCTGCAGGTAGCCTGGAGCAGGCTTGGATCAATTAGTCAATGTAATTGAAGCCAAATGTAATTAATTATATAATTTGGGGCTGTTCGAGTTTAATTTCACTAAATCACATTATGAAACTGGGGCATTATGAAGGATTAGTGAGAAAAGGGAAACAGGCTGGAGTGAAGCTTTGCAAGGAGCTGAAACACACGTATTATTTCTTGCCCTGATACCCTCAGAAGAAGTGCAGATGCTCTAAACTGCCCTGTAATTATTGATAAAAATTCTCATGTCCCGCACACTCACGGATTTGTGATCAAGAAGTTGCTAGCGAAAAAGCATAAACGGCCTGTTAGACCTGGTGGGGTGAGTGGCTGGTGAAGAGAAAGGGCGGGAGGAAAGAGTAAAAGGAGGCACTGGGGTTTGGTGTGGTCTCACAAAGGAGCCACTAACGGGGACACATGTGGGCGTGAGGAGCATGCATTGGGTTTTCTTACTCGTTTTCATGACATAATTAGTGCTGTGGGTTGAATTGGGTCACCCGCAAAGAGATGTTGTCGTCCTAACTCTCAGTACCTGTGAATGTTACCTTAATTGGAAATGGGGTCGTTGCAGATGATCAAATTAAGATGCGGTCACTAGGGTGAGGCTTAATCCAACATGGCTGTGTTCTTATAAAAAGGGGTCATTTGTATATAGACACAAACACACATAGAGGGAAGATGATGTGAACGCACTGGCAGGGCGCCACAGGCCATGGAGCTCCCCACGCTACCAAAAAACAGGATGGAGGCACGGAGCAGACGCTCCCTCACAGCTGCCAGAAGGGACCAAGCCTGTCAACACCTAGATTTTGGACTTCTGGCATCCAGAACTGTGAGACAATCTGTTTCTGTTGTTTAATCCACCCAGTTTGTAGAACTTTGTTATGGCAGCTCCAAGAAATTTATACAAGTAACATACGTTACTATACCAAAAATCCCGACAAACACTAAAGAACCATGCAGTCCAGAAATAAGAGGGAAAGCTCTTGTCCTCACCAGGGAGTTTGAAGGGGTTGGTGTTGTTCCTCTCAGGCCTTTCCTTCTATGTACGTAAATGTATCTTTGTTATAAAAATGCGATCACACCATAGCTCCTGTTCTTCAGCGCATTATTTTCATCCAACAAACACACAGTGTGCACACTCTCCCACATCAGTCCGTACGGATATTCCTTCATTTTAATGGCTACATAGACTTCTTTTCTGGCCGTATTATGGGATTTATGATATACCTTTAGGCAGGGGTGTCAAACTCATTTTCTCCGGGGGCCACATCAGCCTCACGGGTGCCTTCAAAGAGCCGAATGTAATTTCAACTCCGAAACAGTTAAGGAGTAGTTACCGTATTTTTCGGACCATAACATGCACCTAGGTTTTAAAGGAGGAAAATAGGGGAAAAAATTTTGAAGCAAAAAATGTGGTAAAATATTTAATAACATAAATAACCCAATATTTCCCCAATGTAAATGTAAGCTACATTAGGACTATAAGACACATCCCCCATTTTCCTCCCAAATTTGGGGGGCAAAGGTGCATTTTATAGTCCGAAAAATATGGTACATTTATTTATATAGTCCTAAAATTACTTCGGCCCTTTGAAGGCGACCGAGAGGCTGATGTGGCCCCCAGTGAAAATGAGTTTGACACCCCTTCTTTAGGGGAAGAGGAATTTGTTATTACTAAAAATGCTGTAATGAATACGTTTATTTGACTATCCCTACATTCTTCGGAGAGTATTGTTCTAAGCTGGATTACAGAAGTGTAATTGCCAGTTCAAAGGTTCTTGTGCTTAAGAGCTTGGTAAGAGTTGTCAAATTGCTCTTGCTCTTTAAAAACGTTGCAATTATACTTCAGCTGTGGTATGAGACAGCCTCCTTCTCCAGAGTTTTCAACACACACATTATAAATCTCTCTACATTTTTGCCAGCCCAAAATAGAAAAAACAGAATCTTGTTATTTTTAACACCATGTCTATGGTCACTAGTAAGGTTGAGAAACTTTTTGTATTTTTGGCCACTGAAGTTCTTATATTGAGAATTGCCTATTTATGTCATTTGATCTTCTGTTATGATATCTGTCTGTTTTCTGCTGATTAACTAACTTGTTTTGTATTTTGGGGGTAGTAACATATAGCCATGTTGAGTATTTCCTCCCATAACAATTTAGTTTCAGGTGTACTGTATAACTATTAGACTTTTACAGAACTTACGGAGTGATCTCCCCATAAGTCCAGTACCCACCTGGCACTGTACGTAGTTATTACAGTGTTATTAACTATATTGGTACAGCATATTCCCTATGCTGTACTTTCGACCCCCTGGCTATTCTGTAACTGCCAATTTGTACTTCTTATTTCCTTCACCCTTTTCACTCAGGCAACTAACCCCTCCCCACTGACAACCATCAGTTTGTTCTTAGTATCTATGAGTTTGTTGCTGTTTTGTTTGTTCATTTATTTTGTGTCTTCGATTCCACATATAAGTAAAATCACATAGTGTTTGTCTTTGTCTGACTTATTTTGGTTAGCCTAATGCCCTCTAGTCCATCCATGCTGTCACAAATGGTTAAGATTTCATACTTTTTATGGCCAAGCAATATCCCATTATAGTTTTGTAGCACACCTTCTTTGTCCAATTGTCTACAGATAGATATTTAGGGCATTCACCTGAAGAAATGCAAAACACTAACTGAAAAATCTACATGCATCCCTATGTTCATCACAGGATTATTTATAATAGCCAAGATCTTTTTTGTCAACTTTTATTATATTATAGTGTCTCTCGTGCCTCTAGTACATTTAATTTGATAGTAGCCACATCTATCAATCTCTGCTTTTGTGATATGTACATTTCATGTCACACTTAGGCTTTGGACAGATGCATACAGAGGCAAAGGCGTCCTTGCATGCATCTGACCTGTGTAAATATTTATACTATTTTTAAGGAACTGAAGGCATTAGACCATGTGGTACAGGGACAATTATCACGTAGGGTGGTATTAGAAATCAGAAGGAATGATGTATAGGCTAGTGCCAGAATGGTTGGGGCAAATCACAATTTACCTAGTCTGTATAGTGTGTAGTTGTTATCCAGCCTCTGATCTTATTGGATGCATGTATTGAAGATATGTGCTGGGAAAAAAGTTGCCCTGTATTCTCCTTACTGAAATGGGGACCTGGGAAGGAAAAGGACTGCCTATTGTCACCAGGCATAGCAACAGGCATATAGTATATCAGCCCATACAGTAAACAGGAGCCTGTACCAGGTATGTCCAACCTTTTGGCATCTCTGCACCACACTGGAAGAAGAGTGGTCTTAGGCCACACATTAAATACAGTATGACATGTAATCACAAAATAATCTCATCATGTTTTAAGTAAACTTAAGATTTCATTTTAGGCTGTAGTCACAGCCATCCTGGGCTGCATGTGGCCCACGGGCCATGAGTTGGACACCCCTGCATGAACTGAAACATATCTGTAAAATCCACATGCATAATACAATGAGAAAGGGTGATGAGCACAACAAAAGTGTGATGTTATCATTAAGAACAAGAGAGTTAAGGGTGCAACCAATGCCACTCTGTCTGTGGCAGTTGCAGACATAACCATGTGACTGTGGAGGAGACATCTGGTCTGCTATCTCTTTCTCTAGTTACTGGAGTCGGGATACACTGCTGCTGGTAGGACTCAGCCCAGTTCCTTTGCTCTGAGTGTGCATTTATCTTGCAACCTTCCATTCATTATGTGGTTTCCTAAGTAGATCACCCTACTGGGAAAGCAATCCTTAAACTGACCAGTATCAATACTCTGATTAGCTTGGCAGATATGTGTCTCTCTATGAATTATTCAATCCTTTACTCAAGAAGGTGCTGTTTTGCATCATCTTTGTTTTTTTCCTCCACAAATTGTTCCCATCAGGACTGGTTCAGTTGGTTTAAAAAAGTTTACAAGCTACTACAGACAATGGCCCACATTGTATGGTCCATTACGTGCCGTCATCAGCCACATGCGTCCATCACATAGTGTTCTGTCCTTACGGTAACAAATCTTGAATAGCTTTTCTTTCTCTTACTTTTACCTCGGGATATCCGCAGACCTACAGGTGGCATTCTGTGTAGTGCACATGTGCTGGCAATCACTGTGCCAGAAAGTAGAAAAGAGGGAGAAGGGTCACGAAGGGTGGAGGAGGTGAAGCGCTTCATAGTTTATCAAGATATGAAACCTGGCACCTAGTTTTTATGCACTGGAAATAATTCTTGGTACCATATGACTTGGGGCCCCATAAGCGATTTTTCCAAGGCCTAAGTCAATGTGGCTGAGTAAGGAATTCCTATATCTGCAGAACTGAGATACATTCTGGTCATTCGATGCCCCTCATAAATACCCTACGTAGCCCCACAGGTACTGTCATTCACTGGCATGGTGGATAGTACATGCATGCATATTGGGGGCTTTTTTGGTGTAAAGAAACGAGTGATTGATGAAGACTCTCATGTGAACAATGTCAAAAGCTAAAGAAGGAAGGTAAGATGCACAGAGGAAATAAATTTGTTTCAGTAAAATTTTTTTGAGCACTCACTATGTGCCAGGCACTGCTTTACGTGTTTGGGATACCACAGTGAGTAATAAAAACCCAGCTTCCTTCCCCCTTAAAACTTAATTCCGGCAAGAAGAGACAAACAATAAATAACAGATGCATGACATAAGTAAACTATATTTTACTATTTTTAGAAGGCGATGAGTGTATTTTAGAAGGTGATACGTGCTATGGAAAGAGAAAGGGTATAGTGAGGAGAGTGGGATCAATATTAAGTAGGGATGAGTGGGTCAGATTTTTCAATAGGCTGGTGTTGGGGTGAAGGGGCTCATTGGAGTGAAGCCTTAAAGGAGGTGAAGGGGCAAGTGATTTGGGGTATGTGGAGGCAGAATACACAAGGCAAAGAAAGCCACCACTACAAGTCCCTTGCATATCTGTGATTTTGAAAGTTTTCTGTATTTACAACAAACGAACAGACAAACTGCTTTTTAAAGATCCCCCAAGCCTCCCTAAGCTACCCAAAAAGGTAAAGGTATGTACAGGTGTACACTTATCCACCCAGGTAATGGATGGTTATTTTTAGTATTAGATCACATGCAGAGACGAAAAAGAGCAAGGTTATTTGGTGGCTGGTAGTGAAGAGCATCACCTGACAGTGTGTTCTTGCAAGGAGAAGAGACAGGTGGGGAAAAGGGACCTCTTGCTGGACTTCTTAATTAGCATTTTGGCTTCTATCTCACGGAAAGTGAAATCCACTCCAGTCCAATAGGGTCTGCCAAGAAGATCCTGCTAGAAGGGATTTTGATGGATTGCTGGGGGTGAAGCTTTAGGTAGTCAGAAGGAAGATGTTATTACCCCAGTTGAGGGGACGACAGGGGAAGCAGGGGTCACCGATGAATGCCTGACACCAGAGGATGCCATGAGTCACTCATCATCACTTGTTATTTTGCAGCCTGAGATAAGCCTTTGGCAGGGGACTGGGTGCAATGACAAGATCTCCAGACCATGCCTGCTCGGCCACATACTTCTGGGATTTCTGGCTAGTCCCGGAAGCCGGGGGCTCAGTTTCTTCATCCATAGAATTGGAAAATAACAACACCTGGCCAATCCACTTCATCAGGCTTTCGTGAGAATCAAATGAAGTAATAGGGGCCCCTGTTCTGTAAGTGCTATCTAAACAGAAAATATTATTATTCCCAAGCCTTTAATTCTCATCAAATACCTGATATAACATTTGATTCCTTTGAGTTTACACCTGGAAATAATCTGTATTTTCAGGACAAAAGTGACCTCAGTCCTGCTGGTTTACTCTCCAGTCTCCTCCAGCAAAGGCTGCAATGGCCAAAGGGTAGGGAGAAGGTTCAGAAGAAAGTCTGGCACCAGAGCATCCGGTAGGAAGCAGTATAGGAAGACAATCCATGTGCTACCTCCTTTTCTTCTAGAACAGAAATAACAGGGTGCCGTGTTGGGGCGGGGCGGGAATCTCTCATGTCTGCTCCCAGATTTTGACTTTGCTATGGCTCTGGAGAAGACCAGAGCTCTTCGTCTGGGCTCTCCTTTGCCCCTCTTCACCTCTTCTGGGTTTGTACCAGACGTGATCTCGGCCAGGTGATCTCAGCCGCAGCCTTGCTTTTCTCCTCCGCTGCTGATTTTCCTTAGAGCCCCATAACTCTCAAGGTCAGATCTTCCCACCATGCAATGCTGAAGCCGACAAATCTAATCTCTCCAGCAAACAGGTTATTTTGCTGCAAAACCTCACAAAGAAAGGGGAGGGACATTTCCTTTGGCTTGAAATTTTAAGCCACTTTGAGTCCAAGCTCACAGGGCGTCTCTACGATTTTCTTCAAGGGGGCCTAAGGGCAAAAACGGAGGGCTTTCTGTCTCTTATTGAATATCCCCATTTCCAGCCTCTGTCAGACCACTCAGAAAACACTCCCCCCAGCTTTTATCAGCTTAAACCTGGCACGGACATGTGGTGTGTGAAAGGATGTAGGTTGTTATTCAGTGCCTCTGGCATATCGAGTTAAGATGAAAAACATAAGTTTGCTACTTAAAGGGGAACTGTCAGTCCAAGGTCATCATTCCCCAGCAAGCCATAGTATGAGCCACACCACAAATAAGGCTCTGGGTGTGGGACAAGGGTCTGGTTAGTGTCTCCATTTGGGAGAAGCAGAGAGAACAGCATTTCCTCCAAATACCAGATCAATCATTTAGGGGCAATTCGTCTTCAACTAAAATGATCTCAAGTTCACGACTAATAAGACCACAGCTGCCTTTTTATGGTTGAGTTACCCACACACAACTCAGCACCGTATTCTAGGTCAGGTCACAACTGCGTAATAGGCCTCAAACTTGGCAGTTTCGTGTTCCTCTGTCTTTTCCTTGCCCAACCCACATTGAATTACACACTGACCAAAGCTTCCCTGGAGTCACATGGAATGAGGATTTGGCTCCAAATATCTGAATTTGCCTCCCAAAATGGAGGCCTCTCTGGGCCAACGAAGTTTTTCCATTTCCCTTCCAGAGTGCCGCCATACTCTTTCCAGAACCCCATGGACAATCCCCTGGGCGGCATTTCCCTGCTGATGGTCCAGGCTACACACACCTAGACAGGGGAATCACAGATGGCCCTAAAACTCTACTGTTACCCGAAATTCAAGAGCAAAATAAGACCCAATTGTTTACAGAATGAACTTGAACTGCAAGGAGCACAGAGGGAAACAGATCTTAGGGAGAGAGAAGGAAAAGAGTAAATAAAATTTTGTCTTTATTTCCCCTCTTTTCAAACTCAATTTCACCAAATTGTTAATTATCCCTGAAAGGATGTGAAGTTCAGTAAGGAGGAAGTCAATGTTAGCGTTTCGGATGTCCTGGCATATGTCATGTGCAGTCTCTGGGACATCCACTATGACATGGACTGACACGTTGCTCCCAGCACATGCTCTGCATTACCATTATATTTGCGTAATTGATCCATTCCTGGCATGTAAAGCCCTGACCTCTGGGTACTGAGGGATTAAAATATCAGTCACGAGGTTCAAATTGTTGTCCTCGTGGAGGACGCTAACTTCTGGCTCTCTGAGTTCTTGGATTTTTAGTTTGCTCTAACAATGTAATAATCAAGTCAACTAGTGGGCACTGGTCTGAGGACCAGGAGATTGGGGTTCACTGCTCTCCTTCCTGCCTCCCCTTTTTTATCTCTGATTTCTACATTGTACCTTTGGCACTCCACCCTGGGGCTGCTGCAGACTTGAGCACAGCGCCACGTGAAGAAAACAGAGGACAGAAGTTTGTGATGTTTTGCTACAGTCTACATTTTTTATTTATATATTTTTTATTTTGTAGATCCAGCCTCTCTCTTTTTTTTACTTATAAAAATCTCAATCAAATTGAACTCAATGTGAGTTTATTGATATCCGAACACTGGAATAAAAGAGGAAAACATTATTTCGACCTTCCAAGAACTTGTCAGATGGAGAGTATGTATGAGTATCAGACAGGGGCAGGGATGAGGGGCGGGAGAACTGAGAGGATGGGGAAAGTGGAAGTGGTTAGGGGAGCAGATAAATAGCCACAGCTCAAAGCACACAGAACACTTACCAAAGAAGTGCAAAATGCCTCAGGGCTCAACAGAGGGACAGATTGCCCTTGATTATGAAAGTTCAGAGCAGCTTTATGAAAAAGCACATTCCTTGCTTCCCACATCACTTCTGACCATCTCTGCCGTGTCTGTCCTCCACAACGTCTCTTCTGAGGTTCTGACCATCACCTCCTGACCATAGCCACCCACCAACCCCTGGACATTCTTCCCCCTTCCGCAAGCAGGGGATCTTCTCTCTTTTACCAACTTATCATCCTCCAAATCTCTGACAATCACATTAACATTCCAGTAGGCTGGCTCCACCGTTCATTGTCAACTCCAAACAGCTTCCCATTTATACAGTCGCCCCTTAGCCTTCACCACCACTTGACTGTATTCCACTCCAGTAATGCAAACTTAGAAATTTCTCTGTTGGACGATGTCCCTGACCTGTCTTCCGTTTCTCTTGTCATCTTACAGCTCACAGACTTTAGTTCTTTGTCCACATTGTGATCTTCATTTTGTCCCTTGATCTTCACAATCAGCTCCTACCTCCACCCAACTCTGGAGTTAGTTGTTTTCTCCCCTAGCCTGGAGTTTCTGGTTAGTATATTGAATAATGCACCTGCCTCCCGGATAGAATCTCTCGACACGCTGCCACTATATTTCTGTCAGCCTTCGACTGCCTTGCTTTAGAGAGAGCTTCATAGCTACACTTCCAACACATACACATTCTGAGTTGTTCCACGCTTGAACGTTTTCCATTCACTAGATCAAGTATCAGCCTTTTGTTTTCAATTTCAATGACATAAAATAAAAAATATATTTCCTTAGTCACATGGGCCACATTGCAAACGCTCAATAGCCACATGGGGCTGCCACAGTGGATAGTGCAAAATGGATGGTGTGGTGTTCTCTCTAGCCTCAGGTCTCTCAATACCCTGAGTCTTGCTCATCCTTCACTAGGCTGTCTAAGGAAGATACACCTTCCTTAACCGCCCTATCCCCATTGTTTCTGTAAACCCTCCCTACCAACCTCGGATCTTGTTTAATTTATTAGTCCCCCTACTCCCCATTCTCATTCCCATCAGTGGTTTCTCCTCGTCCTGATTCCTTCCTGCTTTTTTGTATCAGTGGTTCTATAGGCCAGAGCATCAGCATTACCTGAAATCTGTTAGAATGTACTTCTCAGCCTCATCTGGCACCTACTGAATCAGAAACCCGAGGGGTGGGGTCCAGCTGCCTGTGTTTTCACCAGCCCTCCAGGCAACCCTGAGGCACACTGCAGTTTGAGAAACGCTGGTTGATAGCCAAGTGCACTTGAAAGGGACACAAAAACTAACCTAAGAGGTTACCTCTGGATAGTGTAGGGGCAGGGGATGGGGTGGATGGATACAAGGCTAGAAGCAACACTTTTTACATTGTTATCATTTTGAAACCATTGCAATTAAATGTTCAACTCAAGTTTTCTTTTAAAAAGGAGGATATTTATAATATTTTGATATAGTCTTTTTCTTCTTTTCTACCCCCATTTTGTCTCACTTGGTCTTGGGGGGAGTTTGGACCTAAATAAATGTTAACAGCTCTCCAGGTAATCCTATAAAGTACACAATTAAATATGTTTTAGTTTTTTTCCACAGAATTATGTAACTGTCACCTCAATTAATTTTTATAACTCTTTCATTAATCACTCCAGAAAGAAAACCCGTACCTATTTCCACTGTCCCCAACCTTCCCCCAGATGCGTATTATTTTTTAGATGGACATTTTATTATTCACAGTTTAAGAAATAATATCATTAACCATGATATACTTAGGTGAAATATATATTTCAGACATTCGAATTAATTTTGGCAAAAATAAAACGTCTCTCTGGGTCATAATTACTTCCCTAGGACTAAAACTTTTTTTCCACTTTTCAAAATATGCAGAGCATGCAAAGTTTTCACCAGCCCTCCTGGGACTTTCTGAAAACAATAGTTAAAGCTGCTTTTGACCTGGAAGTGAACTGGATCCTCTATGTAAAGGGAAAAGGATCTCTTCTTATTCCCAACTACTAGCAAAGATCCAAATTTACACAGGAGAGAGGGAGATATGGAAGCAAGTCAGGGAATGCTGAATGAAGGCCTCCACCCAAACCAAATCAAAAAGGTGGCAAATGGGGCCCAGCAGCTTCCTTTGACTCAGAATATG
This sequence comes from Desmodus rotundus, assembly GCF_022682495.2. Taxonomy (NCBI): domain Eukaryota; kingdom Metazoa; phylum Chordata; class Mammalia; order Chiroptera; family Phyllostomidae; genus Desmodus; species Desmodus rotundus. The sequence continues at coordinate 28,008,489 of NC_071392.1, read as the reverse complement.
CTGAGTATCCTAGGAAAAGGCAGGGGAAAGCCACCAGGACAAACAAAGGAGGGGAACATTTAACTCAGCCTTGAAGGGAACTTTCCAAACAGCGCCTGCCTTGATCTCCTAGGGCCAGAGGATGATAAAATGGTTTGTGGGTTCTGGCTGGTGCCAGAGGGATGAGAGGCTGCGCATGACCCCCACCCCTCCCCACTCGTCTCTGAGATGGCTTTGTTCTTCCCAGCCCTGGGGGCTTGTGTTCCGTGGGAGGCTAGGACAGTTTTTGTTATCGACTAGACATATCAGTTTCAATGACAATCATCCTCCTAAACACATACGTGATTTCTCACGATTTTCTCCCTTGCTCTGAAAATGCAAGTTTTAAAGGGAAGGGAAAAAAAAGATGTGGGTAAGAGAAGAAAAGGACTGTATCAACAGGGAAGTTACCCTCAATAAACGATGACCTGTAGAATTATCTCTAAACTAGTTGCATAGAGTTTACTTGCAAAATCACGTGCACACGAAGAAATCCAAGTCTTCAGGGCACGCCCCGGGAAAGGTAACACAGGCTGCCGCGGAAAGAATCTTGAGACGAAAGATATAATAGATATCGTGGCTGGGGAGGGAAACACTGCATGCAATGCAATGAACTGAGTAAGGAGGGTGGTGAAGGGCAAAGGGAAAAAAAAAATCCCTAGCTAATAACATGTTCTTTCCTTCCTTCCTAACACAATGGCCCACGTGACTTCACGAAGCCAGTGAGTTCTGAGACTAATGTAAAAGTTCCAAAAAAAATACTCCTCGGCAGAGGCCCCTGGGTAAATGGTGTCATTTCTAATTTCTCCAGTTCCTGTGATTTAGAGCAGACCCAGGATCTGAAATTCACACCAGCTCTTTGTGCACTGGGGCCGGGGCAGCCAGGGCCCGGGCCGGAGGAGCAAGAACGCAGACTTCCTATGTAATTTCACCACTGCGGCCCTGCTTTGTCTCACATTTAAAATAATTTGCCAGGTAAAAATAAACTTCTCAGAATCACAGAGTGAAAAATGTACTTAACAATTCAATCCCCGTAAGTTTGGGATTGACAGAGAAAGTGCAGCTGAGGCTAATTAAATTACCCAACATGTATGAATGGTGGTTTCTCTGGTGAGTTTATTAATTCACATCGTTATCATTGTTATTATTACCACAACTCTGTAAATTATGCTTTTCACGAGATAGCAGGACTTACAGGCTGTTCTCTCTCTCTCAGCTACACTCTGCTCAACGGATTCCTGAGAACCATTCTTAGAAAGCCAGACTCATTTGTCCTAAGTCTCCCATCGCTACATGGCGTGTTCGGAGTTATTTTTGTTTATTACTCTTTGGAAATCATTACAATCTACAAAGAATTTTTTAAAATGTCCTTCTGTGTTTGCCAATAATTCTCACAATAGAAATAAGTATGGTTCACGATGTCAGCCCCTGGCAGGGTAGTTCCCCTGTGCTGAACTGATTTGCAGAATTCAGACTCCCAGGTTTAAATCCAGGGGAGTCACAGCAGCTCTCTATCCCTCAGGGACAATTTCTGGTTTACATGGAGGAGTTTTGTGCCGTCAGATTGACACCACGTTAGGACAAATCAGTTGCCAATTGTGTGTATGCGCATTTGCCCAAACATTTTGGACAATTTTTAGAAGACAATTGAAATGAGCAAAATTTAACTACAAGATACATTACACAAGCATGCCAAGTCTTCATGATTCAGGAAGAATTTTCCGAATTTCCAGAAGACACTTCCTAACACTGGGGCAAAACAATTTTGACTTCTAGGCCTTGTTATTCAAAGTGTGGTCCCTGGACCAGCAGCACCGGCATCACCTGGAGCTTGTCACAAATGCAGACTATCAAACCCATCCCAGACCTTCTTTCTCAGAGTCTGCCTTTCATCACCGTCCCCAACTGATTCCTAAGCACCTTAGAGCTTGAGGAGACTGCGGGAGTATGGCGGAGGAGAGAGAGAGATGCCTCCTCAGGTACCACCCCCAGCAGCATCCTGCCACCATGGTTTTCTGCACCAAAGCCTAAAATACGTTGACACATTTAGAAATCATATCTAACATATATCCCCATACTGAAGGAGTTTGATGCAATTCACCCAATATCTGTCTCAAAAGAAATGATACAAATGAAACAACGATTGCCAAGATGGTCTACTCCGCAACTCCCGCTGGCTTGGAGGAAACAGTGAAGTGGGTTCAATGGTAATTAGATACCTGACCTCATCTCCTATGATACAATTACCTTGCCACTCCATGTTGCAGAGGCTGCTAATGTTACATAATGAAAAAGTCATCAGAATATAGTGGCCTGCAGATATTCCCTTCCCCCCCCCCAAAATTTTCTAAAACATAGAAAAAGGATAAAATATTACACAAAGTAAAAATGTTTTAATTCAAAGTATTAATTTGTAACTTATATAAACAAATGCCAATTCAAATCCACTTTCTTCTCTACCATGAAGGTCTCCCTGAATTTCATATGCAAAAGTAACCGATTTTAGGGGCTACTTTTATAGATAGCACCACTGTATAATTCATTGGTAGATCACAATTACAAAGTACTTTTGCTTATTGTGATGAGAGTTCTAATTTTTATCTCAAATTAAGAAAAATGATATTCTTTCCCTCACTCATAAAAGTATTCATGCCAAATAATTTGACATTTTAATCATCATAACTATGCTAAAATTCTTTGCATTTGGTAAAGAACTTACACTAGTTTAGTTCTTAGGGGAAAAAGAAAAGAAATTTTAGTTCTTGAAAAAGGGTTTTCACTTAGAATTACTTTAAGCACAAAAAGTGGCATTTCTAAACAGGACCATCACTTTACAGAAGTAGTTTTTCAGGTTTTACACTAGCTTCACCCATCTTGGGGAGATACAATTAGAATGGTTTTTGTGTTTAGTGACTGTGATCCTCTTCTAAAAACAAATACACCCCTTGGGTTGAAAATCCCCTTGGTGATATGTACAGGGGGAGCCTTCACTGTGGTACTAAGGCATTCCAGATGACTCTGGGGGAGCCCGGGGGAGCCCTAGCTCCTGCCATGAAAACTGTTGTTCTGCTTCCTCTTTTGCAGAAGACATTACTTTACGAAAGCCAAACTCTCAACTCGTACTCACGGATACCTATGGACAGCAAGATTCGACTTCTTCAGAGTTAGTCCTAGGGCTGCTCTTCACGGCTCCAGCGGGTGTTTACAAATGCAGCGTGGCCGTGAGGAAAGATGGAGACCTCGGTGGGGTTCGCCTCCAGTGCTGAGGAAGGGCAGGGTTGCCAGGAAAGGCTCCTCCTTAGCTTGTGTGGATGGAGAAGAACAGCATGCGGAGCAGGGGGGAGGAAGAGAGGGATGGGGGTGCAGGGCGTGGATGGTGGTGGAAGGAAGGCGGTAGGGAGGGAATAACAAGAGCTTCAGAGAATATGGGGACAGAGTTGCTGCTCTGGTCAGGGTAAGGGTGGGCTACAGGATAAAGCACTGCAGTGGGTGTCCACATTCATGTAAGGTACCATGGGGGTCTCATCTAGGACACTTGGTGCAGGGCTGCTGGATGGAGCTAGAATAAGGGCCATGATCCCGTGGAGTGGTTCTGGGAAGTCTGTTCAAGAGCATGGTGGAGCGGCAGGAGCATGTTCTTAGCTGGGGCCTAGTGGGAACAAAGAAGAGAACAAATGCCAGCAGGCGGCTTGGGAGTATCAGTGTGCTAATGAGTGCAAAAACATATAGTGATCCCTTATTCCCACTTTCTCCAGTGGCTAACGGCCAGGAAAAATTCAGTGTAGCATTCCTAAGTAGGTGTCATCTTCTGGAATGCCACCCGAAATCCTGATGGAGCTGGAGAAATATCGGTCTACCATAGAACCAAAGGACCCCTAGGAGTAGACTCCACAAAGCTGAGATGGGACAGTGAGTGGCCAGGAGGAGATGCAAAGAGGCAAAACTGCGTAATATTAAGAGAGCAACCTGCGTGGGGTGCAGTGAGGTAAAAAGATTCCTAGTTCTGGCAAGTTAAACTGGGTCTTAAACAAATACAAGATTCATGGGCAGAAGGAAAAAGGAACATTTATTTAACACATGGCTTATTTTCAGGCACCCTTCTAGATACCCACAATAAATAAAATGTTTGCCATAATCTGGATCTATAATGTGTATCATAAAACTTAGCTAGTAGGGTGGAGAAACAGCCTGCCTTCTAGAGATTTTGGTGTACTGGAGCTAAAAAGCACATTGGAGATATTACTGTGGATAATCATAAGGACTAAAAAGATGACGTAGTAACACAACAGGAAAGCACTTTAAGGTTATACGTATGGAATACACACATGAAAATTTGTCCTCTGTTAGGAAAACTAAAAATGAAGTGTCTTTGTGTGAGATCCAGTCTAATGGCTTTGCTTGAACATGCACAATAATTGTTCGTATGTCTATCAATCTTTGAAGGAAAACTTCCTGAGAGTTGAGATAAGAATACATGACAAGGATCAGAACATGAAGATGCTCAGTGTTAAAGAAAGTTTAACATTTACCCTGTTATTACTGGTAGTTAATATGGCAAGAATGTAGACGTTTCAGCGTTTCTAAAAAATATTGTGAATGGCAATCCTATACACCTTCTAAGTCAATGAGAATCAAGGTACTATTTAATTCCCAATATTTTTATCACCTTGGGTTTTTACAGATCTAATTGAAATGCCATCATTTCCCCTGTGAAGACTTCATTCTTTCTGGGAAGTGCGTCTCCCCTTTCTCAGGATCTCATGGTCTCTGCTTAGCTCTCTTTTGCAGCATTGTTAGTTAGCTATTAGGTTTTGAGCTCCTTGATACAGGGACCATGTTAATATATCCTTAAAGCCTGGCAGTATGCAGCACACCCTATGTAATCAATAAATATTTGTTAAATAAATGAGTAGAAAAGCAAGAGAGAATGTGAGACGTGTGTGCTAAGAAAGACCAACCTCACAGACTTAGTCCCTGAACCAAATGTAAAACTTCAAATCCTGGTAGGAGACTGGGGAAGCTGTTTTCATGGCTAACTCCCTCCTCCTGTGAGTGTTGGTGTGAATGTATTATCTTGCTACCGCAGCATCCCCACTAGAATGGCACTCACCCGACCTCGCCCCCACTCTCACTCCTCTCTTACCCTGACCTGTTTTTCTAGCGTTTGCTCATTGTGTGTCTTCTTCAACCAAAAATGAATGCTAGAGGGAAAAAGGTTTTTTTTCTGTTTTGTTCACTTCTACATCCTAAATATCTATAACAGGAGAGGCACATAGCAGAGGCTCAAATCGTATTTGTGGAATTAATGTAATGAATAAGAACCCAGTCAAAAACATCAGTGTGTGTCTTGTTGACTGGGGAAAGTGGACTCAAAGTTTTAGGTGAGTTTGTAGATTTGTACATTAGTGGCTTATGAAAGAGGCGGACCTTACCACCTTCAAGATTGGCATCAAGTGTCAGAATGTGAGACACAGCCAACATTAGACATCACGAGTCTCAGGCTGTGCATTCTGATGTAGATGTTTCGTAGGATAGAGCTAGTATAAAGCGTTTTTTTAAAAAAAAGAATAGTTATTTCCCATGAACTATTTTTTTATTTTTCTTTATTGTTCAAGTACAGTTGTCTTCATCCCCCCCCCACCTTTTTTCTTTATTTTTTTATGTTGTCCAAGTACACTTGTCTCCATTTTCCCTCCACCTTCTATTTTTTATTTTTCTTTATTTTTCTTTTTTTTTAAATTGTTGTTCAAGTACAGTGAACTATTTTTAGGCTGACACCCTACGGTGCCATATTTTTTCTTGTAGGGTATTTTTCTTGTAGGGGTATTTTTCTAAGGGTGATGGTGGCTTTTACATAAATATAACATAATCATTATTTAGTACTTGCTGTTTTACAGCTGTTATTGAGGCTAAACCCACGAAGACAAAGAGATATGACCCGCATTTATATCGTCTGTTCTGTTGTGAAACTTTGGTCAAGAAGTCCACTCTGTCAAAAGTCATTCCCCATGTCTACAAACCAGTCCTACAGATACACACGCACTCCCTTCTCTTCTCTCTTCAGCACCGTATATTTGAGTTCCGTGTGATAGACCATGGTACCAGCCACTGAGAATATCAAGGGAGATGAGTAATTGTTGATGCTCGCCCTGTTGGGGTAACGGACCACGCCCACATATAGCACCGGAGAGCTGGGTTGAGGACCATAGGAGTAGCAATTTCAGCGGAGGAAGTGAGAATGAGAGTTGAGGGAGGTTAAGCAGGAGGAGTTAGAATTTGATCTAAGTTTTGAGAGGATTTGGCAAAATGAAGACGAGAGAATTTTTCTTTTAGGCCAGCCACATCTTCCAACTGGTCCTCTGGTTTATTACAGGGGAAAGTCCTCAGTCTCTGAATACTTCTTGATTTTTTTTCTCTGTAAAACAGCTGTGAGTATGCTCTGCCCTTCAAGGTGCTGACTCCCTAATTTGTTTTACCTGAATGAAGGTGTAAATGTTTGCATTGAGAATCTCGAGTGCCGACACCCCCCCACCCCCCCCCACCCCCGCTCTTCTTTCCTAACCCCTCAGATGAACTATTTCTTAGCCTTCTTTACTGGCGAGCACTTCAGAATGGTGCCTGTTCCTTGTTGCCAACATTCGGGACTGGTAAACTGATAAATGAATCATCCTGCTGTACTCCTTGCACCTGCATGGGGCTGTCTTCTCTAACGTGCTTAGCCGGAGTGCAGTAGATGCATCTGCTTTACAAGTTAACCGACAGAATTTGCTTAGAAACCCACTGAAGAGCTAAATGAAGCAAACTGCATTATCGTGCTGGCTAATTACATTTCATTTCAGCTGAAAGCTTATTACAGATACAGCCTGAAAACCTGACTTTTTAATTTTGTTTGCATCCACTTCTGCTTTTACTTCAGTCCCCGGAAGACTTTTTCCCCCTCGTAAAACTAAAAGGAGGATTAAAGCAGTTGGCTGCAGGAGGCTGTGGAATTGCTAATATCCCTTCAACTGCGTTTGTTCATAAGAAAGGGCCTCTACTCTTGGTATCACTTTCTGTACTAATGGACTCCGCACACATCCAGAAGGCATGGGTGTCTTCCACTGGCCTTTAACTCACTACTTCCTGGGCAGAGGCTACATTTCTTCTAGACGCAGCTACGGGACTGTAAGCGCAGAACACGCTGATACCCCAGACCACAGGTGTCTGAATGAGCCGTATTCTCAGAACTGTGATGCCAACTCCGATGTGCTCGCCTCCTTTCTCATCAAAGCAAAGTGGTGCCCAGCGTTTCATTAAGGGCTGGTGGTGTGTGTATTCAGGACTGGCAGGAGCTGCGCTGGCCCCAGTTCCATTGCTGGGGGATCTTTCCTCCTTTTCCCCTGGAAAGCAGTTTTCCCCTTCCACCATCTCCGTCAATCTACAATAGTTAAAAATTACCGTTACCTGCTATGTTACTTGCAGAAACCACCATACTGTATAATGACCCAAATCTCTAGGCTGTTTACATTACTATACTCATTTATAATTTCTCTGTGATACAATTAGAATCCCCCAGGTGCGTGTATTATGGGTACTTCTTCCTCAGCTTTGTCATTCTGCCCTGCCTGGAGATGCCGCCTCAGAAGGTTACAATAGCCTTGTGATGGTGGCAGATGCAGCAGGCGCTATCTGACCGTGAATGACAAAGGCCTCTTTCTGTCCATCACCTGTCTCCCTACACGGCAATTTTCAAAGTCTGTGGGGTCCCGTTCCAGAGGTCTATGGCATCAAATCTATTTCCATAAAAATAATGAGGCATAGTCTGCCTTTTTTACTGTGCAGATGATGCAGGAGAAATGGTGGGTAAAGGTGATGCTGCCTTGGTCTGAGTAGAGACAGTGACACCAAAACGCTAATGGTGGCATTTTTTTGTATCACCATGCGCTTGCAGAAAAAATAGCTAGTGTCACTTACGAATGCCTATGACGAAGCAGTAAAAGTTATTTTATTCGATCTCAACCCTTAGGTACAAGTCTTTTCAATGTGACAAAATGCAGCGGGTGCATAAAGCCCTGGCGCCCCCCGCCGAAGTAGAGTGCGTGCCTGTGCAGGCTGAGCTGAGGGCTGCAGCGGCTGGGCTGTTGCCTTGTTTTTCACGGAATGCCAGTTTTGCTTGAAAGCCTGACTGACAAACGATGGTTCTTCAGACTTAGGTATTTGGCAGACATTTTGTCAAAAACGAACAAAGTGAGCTTGTCACTTCAAGGAAGACAACTGACAGTATTTGTTGCCGACAATAAAATTTGAGCTATCAAGCAAAAATTAGAATTTTGGAAAATTTCTATCTGCCACTGTGAGCTTGACAGCTTCCCAATACTTACAACACTTACAGGCTTTTCTTTAAGACTGGTGTGATATTAATGAATGTGATTTGTTGATACTGTCTTATGAAATGTGTCAACATTTAGAAACTTTGTATAACTCAGTGAAGCAACATTTTCCAAATGACCAACACAAAATCAGACATGAGTAAAAGATCCATTCAAAGTGCAAGTAAACCAATTGACTATAATACATTGGTATGAAGAGTAAGAAAAATTCACTGATAGGGTTTCAGATTCTATGGGCAGATTCCACCCTGTATCCTTTAAGGAATGGACACTTGTTGAGTTTTGGAGTAGTATCAAAGAGTAATCACAATTATCCAAAACGGCTATTCAAATACTCCTCCCTTTTCCAACCACATATCCATATAAGGCTGGATTTCCTTTATATACTTTACAATATGCCACAACAGATTGAATACAGAAACAGATACAAGAATCTAGTTATCTTGTAGTAAGATATTGAAGAAATTTGCAACAATTAAAAACATTACTCTTTTCACTAAATTTTTTTTGAAAATAGTTATTTAGCATCAAAATATGTTTCTAATACTAACATGTTGTGGGTTTATTATTGCTATTAAACAATGAATTAATAAACAATTATTATTTTTAATTTTATTTTTTAATGATATCTTTTCCATTACCATTTATCCCTCTTATACCCTTCTTATAGTATTTGTCTTTCTCCAACTGGCTTATTTCACTTAGCATAATGTTCTCCAGGTCCATCCATGCTGTTGCAAAGGGTAAAATTTGCATCATTTTTATGGCTGAGCAGTATTCCATTGTGTAAATGTCCCATAGTTTTATCCATTCATCTACTGATGGACACTTGGGCTGCTTCCATATCTTGGCGATTGTAAATAAGGCTGCAATAATAATAGGGGTGCTTATGTTCTTTTGAATTATTGTTTTGGGGTTCTTCAGACAAATTCCCAGAAGTGGAATTGCTGGGTCATAAAGCAGTTCCACTTTTAATTTTTGAGGTATCTCCATACTGTTTCCCACAGTGGCTGTAAAAATCTATATTCCTACCAACAGTGCAAAATGGTTCCCCTTTCTCTACACCCTGGCCAGCACTTGTTGTTTACTGATTTATTGATGGTAGCCATTCTGACAGGTGTAAGGTGATATCTCATTGTGGTTTTAAGTTGCATTTCTCTGATGATTAGTGATGTCGAACATCTTTACATATGTCTATTGGCTATCTGTACATCCTCTTTGGATATGTGTCTATCAAGGTCCTTTGCCTGTTTTCTAATTGGATTTTTTTGGTTTTTGGTGTTGAGTTTTATTGGCACATGCCCGGGTTGCGGGTTCCATCCCTGATCCGAGTGAGTACTGCCCCCTGGTCCAGGTGTGTATGGGAGGCAACCAATCGGTCTTTCTCTCTCACACTGATGTTTCTCTCTCCCTTCCTCACTCTCTAGAAGCAATGAGAAAAAATGTCCTTGGGTGAGGTTAAACATTTTTTTATTACTAATATGGTAGGTACCAATAATTTTAACCCATAAAAATAAATTTTCCTTGGGATTATCTGTAAGTTTTAAGGATGTAAAGGGGTTGTACGACCAAAAATTTGAGGACTTCTGCTTTATGTCACACCATTGTTTGTTAGAAAATAATGATGACTATTATCTAACTTATGTTCTCATTTCAAGGTAGCCATTTGCATATAAATGTTTTGTATTTGCATGTATGGCAATAAAATTTTGACTCAATTTTGAAAATTTTATCATGTACCTTAATAAATGATCTCTATAAAGCTGAATTTGTGAAATCTGTTGCAAACCCAAGAACAACTGTCCAAGCCACTGAATTTTCAATATCTTAAAAATAATCGTTCTTTAAAGAAATTTTTTTTAATAATAAAAATTAAAAAAAATAATCAGAAAAAAATATTTTTTATCCTCAGCTGAGGATATTTTTTCATTGCTTTGGTTTTTCATTGCATTGATTCTTTCCTTGTCCAATGTTTAGCCCTCACAAACATTTTAAATTTCTATTGTAGTGTTCTTGATTTTTAGCATTTATTTTTGATTCTTTCTTAGACTTTCCATCCCCCTGCTTATATTACCCAAATATTCTTGCATTTTATCTACTTTTTCCATTAGAGCACTTAGCATATTTATCAGTTACTTTAAATCTCCTGTCTGGTAATTCCAAAAGCTGTGTCATGTCTGAATCTGATTCTGATGCCTTCTTTGTCTCTTCACTGAATCCTTACCTTTTAGGATACTTTGTAATTTTTTGCTGAAGCCAGACAGTCTGTACTGAGTAGTAGAAATTGAAACAAATAGGCCTTTACAGTGAGGATTTCCATTAATCTGGCTAAGAGTTAGGCTATGATTAACGTTTTCTGTAACCTTAGGGACCAGAGGCTTCACCTTCCTCTAGTGTCCTTGATTTTCTCTCCCTTTCTGACTTTGGGCTTCCCTGAATACTCCTCCTCAGAGAACATCTGTGTCTCTGAGCAGCTCCTTCAGCTATAACCCGCATCATCCTGGAGCCCACTGGGTATGGCTAAGTATGGGGCCCGGGAAGATTCTAATCTTGTGATTAACTCCCATATTTTAGGCCTGTGTCCCAGAGCTGTGAATTTCACAAGTATTTCTCCCAACATATAGCTCCCCTCCCCACTTTGGTGGAACAGAAAGCCTAGAGGGGACTGGAGTGAGAGAAATGTCCTTTCCTTAGCAGGGATAAAACTCTACCAAAGTCTTTCTCCCTGCAAAGGGGGGCTTTCCTCCAGAGCACATTCTGGTTATATTTCGTAACCATTACTCTTACATTTCTCTTGCCAGAACCGTGAAATCTCAGTGGGGTTCCTGGAAGCAAAACCCAGAGAAGTATGGGGATCCCCTTAAGACTGCTACACAAGATTATAAAGACATCAAAATGAGTTCATCCATTCAACAAGCTTTTTTTCCTCCTGCAATATGCCATATACCATATATGCCCAGAGGTAACAGATGGGAAAGAAACGCTGCAAAAGCCAAAGCGCTTCCAGGTGGTGTTTTCTTGTTTACTGTTTACGCCAGTTTCTAAAATGTCTACAGAATATGTATTGCTTTTATAATAAATTTTAAATCTTTAAATGCAAATTATGTTCATTGTTTTGTATCCATGTGAACTTGAGTATTTTTTAATTTTGTTTTGCCACTCTTGCCTAAATATAGTGGTTTTTGCATCATAGTACAAACTCAGGGAAGTAATTCACTCCTGGGTCCCATATTCCAGGTTCATCCTGGATGGGGTGATCCCTGCGGAAAGGCTTTCTAGGCAGAGGAAACAGTATCGAGAAGCCTCAAAGACCTCGAACCCGTGATGACTTTGTGGGGCTGCCTGCACACCTACACTGCTGAAGCAGAGGGCCCGGGCATTGGACCCACTGTGCTCCATGTCCAGGAGCTGGGAAGTTTCTTTTTGGTAATGAAGAGTCACGAAGGAGTTTTCAACCAGGAAGTGACATGGTCAGACTTGCTTTTAGAAAGATTGTTTTGGTGGCACTATAGAACATAGAAATGGGGAAGTGGGATAGAAGGATGTCATCAGTCACCTAGAGCAGTGTTTAGAAGGGAGGCAGGAACAGGATGGAGAGGACAGGTGTTAGCAACTCTGCTGAGCAGGGTGCATGGTTAGGCTCACCCTCGGCTCCATCCCCAACCCTGTGCCAGCCTTAGAATCTCTTGTGTCTGTTTCATAACGTACCATGCATGGGGTTAGGCTCTTGTAGGGCCTTCTGTGGTCCCACTGGAACCTCTGGGATGGAGGAGAGTTAGAAAGTGGATGCACTTCTTTCTAGGGCTTACAAATTCATGGCATTTGGGATTTTCTAAAAAAGATTCCAAAGGAAATCTGACTCCTAGATCCTGGAGTTGCAGAGCTACTGTTCTTTATAAAGTTGGTATTTTTAAAAAATTTTGCCCAATGTTTTATAATTTTCCTACTAATTTTATTTAAGGAGTAATAACAGCATTTTTTGAGGGGACACAGAAAGGTTAAATGAAGGGAATCACAAGCTACTCAGAGCTCCTGACGCTTTGGAAGTTGTAGTTCCTAAAGCTGAAGTAGTAAAATTCAAAAGCTTCCTAAAATATTGCTATATGAGAAGGGGAAAAAAATTTAAGACCAAGGAATTAGTGGGCTGCCGGCATAAAAGACTATTTGTTAGCACTTGGCTGGCACTAAGTGTTAGGTTATTGCTAACAAGAAGCTGATAACATGATTTCGGAAAGATATTCAAAGCTTGGCAAATACGTTTACTCCTCTGTTTTATACTTCCATGTTAAATATTTTCAGAAATCTAGGCTCCGTAAACATATATCTTCTTTTAGAGCCATGCATACAACCCTCAACTTTCACTGTTTAGTACTTACACATTCCAAAGGCAATCCACATTTGGCCATGCAGTTAAAAGCAAACAATGGGATAAATGTTTGTATTCTCTGCTCTAAATCCTCCAGCTTAACATTTTGACTCTGCAACAACTAATAAAGCGAAAGAGAGATTGGGGATCCACATTGGCATGCTTACATACTAATGACTGGTCTAGCAATGGATGCTATTGACCGACAATAGACTGCAGCTTAACGGATGCTCTTCCTGCCTCCTTCAGAAACAGCCCTTGAAGAATGAGACCTGAGAATCTAATTAGCTCTCACATTTGTGCCTCATCCTGTGAATCAGCCTGTGGGATTACAGCTGCTCTGCAGACTTCTCTGTTGCTCTGAGGAGAAACAGCTTGCTCCGGCTTCTGGGGCAGGAAGTTGCTCCTTAGCCAAGCCTGTCAATCATGTTGAATCTCTGAGTGACCAAAGAGGCCAATTCAGATAAGGAGAAGCCTACAAATGCCAAGATTTATTGGCCCAACTGCTAAGTGTTGGGGATTCAGAAGTGAATAAGATGGGAACTAAAATAAATAAGACCTGGAGAAATGGGTAAAGATTGTCAAAGGCTACGAATTTCTACTTACAAGAAAAATAAGTCCTGGGCATGGTGACTACAGTTAACGATACTGTGTTGTATATCTGAAAGTTGCTAAGAGGGTTCTTAAAAGTTCTCATCACAAGAAAAAATCGTAATATGTATGGTGATGGCTGCTAATTAAACTTCTTGTGGTAATCATTTCACAATATATACATATATCTAATCATTATGTTGTCCACCTAAAATAAATACAATGTTATATGTCAGTTATATCTCAATGAAATAAAAAACAGAAAAAGAAAAGTTGGAATGTAGCAGTGGATGTGGGGAAAATGTTGTACAGGTCAGAGAACTTCAGTGGGGGTTGGGGCTTATATATTCAATTTAAACTTCCTAAAGACACAGTACTATAGTTTATTCATTTTTATCTCTCCCATAGGGTCCTGTGCCTTGCATATTTTTTTCCAAAGGTGAATAAGATGGTTCCTGTCTTCAAGGAACTATTTGAGGGGAAGCAAATTAGTAAACAATTGCAATCCAAATGATAAATACTACCCACAGATTCCTCATCTAGAAGGGAGTACCTACTCCTCAGAGTCTCAAACCAATGGTCACATTCTTCCTTTTGCTTACATAAGCATCTCTGGAGCTTGTGAAGTGATATGGCCTTTGAGAAATATTTATATGGTTCTTCTCCATCTTTCCCATGAAGAAAATGCTGGTCGTTTTCAGTACCCACCTCTTATGCACCTACGGAAAACAGCGTTCTCTCAAGTGTTTTCAGATTTATGTTAAGTCTGACTAATTAATGAGCAGGAGAAAGAAGGATCAGTCAATATACAGCTTTACAACTCATCAGCAACCCGAGGCTCCATTACGAAAGCTAGAACATTCCACAGGCACAAACTTCATGAGGACATTGAACAGATTCTGTTCCGTGACATGTTTCAGAGTGAAATTCTATTCACCCTGCTTGGCTGATAAATGTGGCTCAACACAATTTGAATTCTTAGAAACATTAGATGAGAGTGGAGCTGTTGTCTGAGGACAAACTGCCACGCCCTAGCCCAAAGCACATTTCCCCAGTGGCCAGCACCCTCCGCCTTGTTGGTCAGAAGCCAGGGAGTTTGTTATCACTGGTAACCACCTACCAACGGTGAGCGAACATGCTTTCAGTTGTACCTGGCAGGGACCTGCACATTCTCTAAAGCAGACTGCAGCCGACGAGGCAGAACTGTGAGTTTAGTCTGCAGGAACAGATGAAGTCTTCTCTGAACATCTGGTTTTCATTGAGACAGCAATTACTATATAGCTGTGAGGAAAGCCAGGGAAGACACCCCAACTCACTGAAGCTTGCATATTTAAGCTGAGCCACACATTCATATGCATTTTAGAATTGATGTTTCTTACATCTCCGTGTTAATTTTTCCTTGATTGACAGTCCAGAAGACCTCTAGGAATCCTGTCAGCAAAACAGATCCCTTAGAGCTGCTTAGGCGAAAGCTAGTCTTTTATGTATGAATAAGAGCTTATAACCTTTGGTTCTGCTTTAGTTCATCTGCTAAGACTCCTGGGGATGAATTAGTACTGTGGTCAGTTTAGTCCCCTGCCACTCACAGTCCCAAGGAAAAAACATAGTGTTGTCACATTTGAAACGTGGCATATGTTTTCCTAGTAATTACATCTTATGTGTTTACTATTCAAAACAGGCAGGTGTGGGTTTTTGAACAGTGGCCAATGACAATGTGCCTGACTGGCAGCAGTTCCGAAGTGAGTCATGTTTCACTGTCTGTCAGTTTTTATAACTGTTTTCACTACTAATTTAGTTCTGTGATGCAGCGTGCAATTAGTTCTATTATGGAAGCAGCTGTCTTCAGTTTTACGAAGACGCTTTCCCCCTCGGCTTGCACAGATCTTGTTGTGGTTCTGCTGATGTGATGACGGAAGTTGTAAAGCGGTACCTAGAGGAGCCACGGTGGGCCTAGATCCCCCACTTGCTCACTGCAACTCCAGGGCTGGGTCTCACAGCTCCATTAAACAGGCGTCACAAAGGAATTGCTTCTTGCAAGACATGTCCTGTGGAGACTGGTGAGCATTCTACTTGTCCTCCCTACAATCCCGTTGTTCATTTAACAATTCTATTTGGAAGTGATATATTAGGTTAAAGTTGAGGTGGGAGGTATGGTGGCAGAACAAGAGGGTTGTGTGTGGTTCACTTTCTAACATTGAGCTACAACTTCAAAGAACCAAGAGGAAGCCTGAATGCAGCAAATGCTGGCATGTAAACAATAGAAGAATTGGACTTAATGTTTACAGATACAGGAGATGTGATAATATGCTCTGGCTTCTTTGAAAAAATATTCTATCCTCTCAGGAGTTTCTATGCTTTTAATTTTTAATCTCAAATCCCATCAGACACCTGGGTTTCTCCAGGTAACATACAGTGATGCCCCTTCTGAGCCTATCTGCCCTGAGTAGGACGAACAGTTTTAGCTCGAATTTAGATGATAGCAGGTGTCTCCAGAAAGCGTAGTAACTAAGCACAGTGGAGCATATTATTCTACACTGTTCTCTAACATACACTGGCTCACTGAATCCTTCCTGACATAAAGATTCTGTCACCTTGGTTTAAGACATGAAAATCGGCCTGAGAATTTCAGTGGGTTACCCAGGATTAGTCAATAAGTAGGGTTAGCAGGGTCTACCAGTTCTGAACACCATGCTCCTTATTAATTTTTAAGTAAGTATAACAGCTTCTTTTGGGTCTTGATTAAATCTTTGTCATTCCAGCAGACTAGGGCTTCCTGGATTCTTGCCATGGGGATCCTGACCGGAGCCTGAGGTTACCTAGGAAATGTATTTTTTAAATACACAAACGTGGGGGTCAGGAAGCCCTTCTTGCCTCTTCATGTTTTTGCCCACATTTACTTCCACATTCACTCCCTGCCTTGTGAAATCTCTTCCTCCTTTTCCTCCTCTCTCTCTGTCTCTCTCTCTCCAGTTTTTCAAGAAACAACTCAGTCAAGCTCTTCACTTTCTTCTCTGAGTCCTCTGCTCCGTGCCGGCACCCACTCCATTCATCCTGCTTCTTCACCACTTTCTTCATCTAAGGAGGCTTCCCACATTCAGAAGCAATTCTCCTGTAAACATTGATAGACATGCAAATATATATGCAAATCTAACTGGTTATCTTAGAATAAATTGCTGGAGTTAAAATATCGGGTCGAAAGGTATGCACACTTTAACTTTTGGTAGATAGTGACCGATCGCTCTGCCACAGAGGTTGTACCCAAATTGTAAAGCCACCAAGAGTATATTGGAGGACCTTCTACTATACATTTTTGACAAACTGTATGTGACCCACCAAATTTTTCAAAAAATTATGGTCTTTCCTAGTGAAGTTTAATTTTTCCATATATTTATTGGCTATCGAAATATCTTTAGCAAAGTACAGTTAATGCCTTAGAGTGTATTCGTCTGTTGGGCTGCTTTACGGTACTAGTAGTGCTTGACACGTCGAGGCTATTGTCCCTGTGTCTGCCTTTATGTTCGAAATATGTTCCCGGTTTGTTGTTCATCTTACTTTAAAAAAATTTTACTTTTAATGTTTTGTCATGTGGGCATCTTTAGCTTTTACATCATGAAAATTATTAAGAGTTTCCTTTATAATTCCCTTTATGGTGTCCTGATTAGTTTTCTAATCTTTTCTATCTCAAGTTTTTTTAAAAAATCACCTATTTTTTGTCCAAGTACTTATAGGATTTTATTTTTCATTCTTAACCCAATCTTCCAGAGCTCCTACGTATGATGAGTCTCCTACATCATATGTTGAATAATCTATTATTTCCATTGGATTTTAAATAATACCTTATCATACACATTCCTATATGAGTTAATATGTTCCTGTACCTCTTCTTTCGTTGATCTAGCTGTCTGTTCCTAACCTATTTTTCATAGGTTTAGCTACTCATTTAAAAAATAGTTGGAACTTTCTGGAACATAATAAATAGAAGAAAAAAGGAAACAAAATATAACCAGAGACATTGAAGTTAAGAAGAATCTAACAATGGGCAGGGGGGAGTGGGGAGGGGATAGTGGGGAGAGGGGATTACAGGAACTACTATAAAGGACACATGGACAAAATCAAGGGGAAGGGTGGAGGTGGGGGAGGGAGGGGGGTTCAGCTGGGGTGGGGAGGAGGGATGGGGAGAAAAGGCACACAACTGTAATTGAATAACAATGCAAAATTAAAATTTAAAAAATAAAAAATAAATATTATCTAAAAAAATAGTTGGAACTTTCATAGCTATATTACTATATTAATTCTCCAAGTTAATTAGAACACATTTGTAAAGTTCCATACAACAAAATGTTTATTATTCAAATGAAAACTTCCACAGAAGTGCTCGGGTTGCTGCAGTGGAGACAGGGGTGGGGAGCTCACGTCCCATGTGCTGTCCTCCCACTGGGTCCCTGCTGCAACTTTTGAGGAACAATTTGAGAAACCACTGCTCTGAGGACCCCTCCTGTTCCACAGGACGTCCTGACCCATCAACAAAGGTCACGGGCAGTCAGAAACAGGAGGCTCATGGTCTGTTTTCTGTGCCGATGGCCTTGGTCCCCTCACAACACGGCAGGGGCTTCCACACCTTCGGATGCCCATCCCGCTTCTTCCTGCAGGTGCTGTGGCTGCAGGTGCTCATCCATCACGAGTTGATCTCCCCTACGCTTTTATCTGCTTTTCAGCTGCCCGAAGTAATGTCCTTACTGCTTGAACATCTGTTCCACATTTAAGTATTTTTTACTTAACAGTAGCTTTGGAAGCATTTAAGTAACTAACCGTTTCCATACTCAGCTGAAGAGAATATAAAATGTGAGCATTAAAGATGTGCTATCGATGGAGAGGTGACAAGTATGAGGAGACTCACTTTCCCTGGGTAAAAGGGGAACGCTCTGCGGCGGTCCACCCTTCTCCGGTTAACATGTGCGTGTCCTCACCATGTGAGGTGGAAAAGTAAGGGATCCATCCTTAAAACTAACTGTGTCTGGCACGTTTGTGTAATCATTATTCACTAAAAGGGACAGAGAACATTTACCTCTTTTTACATCTATAGCATGAAAGAAGGAAGGCCCGGTTATTACTACTTAAATAACACACATTCCGGTCCCTCCTGGTTAATTCAAACTTAGACACAAGTCATTTCATTAATTATGATTCCCATGGACCACATGTAATTCTTCAGTCAAATTAAAGTTTAGAGAGAGTTAAATGGAAAATTATCCTTCCCTAGTTGTAATGAATTTACAATATATACAATACAAATTAAAATTCACATGAATTGGTTAAAGCAAGGCAATCAAACATATGTCTTAGTGAGAATTTGTTAGAAATAAGTCAAAAGGCTTGCCATTCATTCACTTATTACTCATTCATATTTATTAAGTGTCTAATATAAAGTGTTGTTCCATGTGCTGAGGATGTAGTGCTAGGGATACACTGCAGAGGGAAAGTCCATGCTCTCACGGAGCTAGAAGTAGGGAGAGATTTAAAAACTGATGCACAATAATAGAAAAATCACACACTGAGTGGCAAGAGCTACAATAGAATAATATGATAGACGTTGCCTCCTTTGGATTGGATGGTCATCGAAATTTCTCTGTGAATGTGACTTTAAGCCAAAATATGAGTGCAAAAAGGGAGACATCCATATGAATCTCAAGAAAAGAATCTTGCAGGTAGAAAAACCGGAAGAAAGCCATGTGGTGGAAAGAAGTTTGGTGAGTTTTGTAAGGTCACTGCGACTGGAATATAGTGAACAAGAGGGAACATAGTACAAGGTGAGTCCCCACAGAGAGGGGCCCGTCACAGAGGAATTTACAAACTAGATAAGGGTTTGAATTTTATACCAAGTATGAAAGGAAGGCACTGGCGGATTGAAAACAGATGAGTGAACTGTTCTGATTTACATGTGCAGCACTCCGTCTGATACACAAGAATTGATCAGGAGAAGGAAGACTGAAATCATGGAGCAGTGAAAGGGAAAATGACGCCAAGGAGAGGGGAAATTGGTTGGAGGGATACTCCTGAGCGGACAAGAGGTGATACGCAAAAGAATGGCCTTAGAACAGACTGTTCATTCATGACTGGAAGAAAAACAGACTAGTCTGGATCCGAGTAGGTAAGTAAAGTGGCATTGGAAGAGTCTGGAAGGTCTATTCTGATTGCTTCTATTTTCTCACTGGAATAGGAAGCAAGATCAGCATGGAGAATGAGGATGGAGAAGGATGTGCTAGAAGTTTGAGGAAAGGGAAAAATGTAAGTGAGTAATATAGGAGAATAGGAATGAAAATGGTCACAGGAAATGTAATATGATCACCATGCAGCACAAAAAAATCCCCTTAATATTAATGATTATACATTAAAAAGGAGACCAGACAATGTGGATGTTTTCTTCTTCAGCCCAATTTAGCTACATATGGAATACACAGAGAATCCCCAAAACTTGGAATTTACCAAGATTGACATTTGTCAAAGCCAGAGAAAAACAAGGGAGTTGAGGACTTTTACAAGAGGGTGATTTTACTGTTGGAATATAAACTGGGTAAGGATACAAGTGAGGAAACCACCAGGAGGGAAGACAAGACAGACTGTGAAAGTGTTGTATGATCAATAGCTTGTAGATTCCAGAAGAGTAGAAGGATGGCTAGCATTAGAATACTATTAGAAGTAAGCTAGAAAGATGGGTAAAGGGCAGAGTTGAAACTGAGGTTATGGAGTAATTTCAGTTACTGGTAATGACAAGGATGAACATATAGCTATGGAGTGAGCAGCTGAGGTAGAGGAGAAGAGGAGAGGAGAACAAGGGACTGAGATTCCAGGATGCTAGCAGGATCTCCTATTTGAACACTAAAATTGTCAAGAATTATGACAAGAGTAATGAAACAAGCATAAATGCCTCTAAAAAAGACACAGTGGGGAAAAGAAAAACAATGAAAATGTTTTAAAATGATTGATAAGGAGGCAGAGAATGGAGATTGAGCATATGTATAGTTGATATGCTTGATAAGAAGCAAGCATAATTAAAAGAGAAGCATTAAGTAAAGACATAATTGAATAGCTTTCACTTCCAAAAATATGGCAGGTTAAACCTTAAAATGAGCACCTAAAAGATTAGGAAAGTTATTTAAATACACTTCTAAATGAATTACTGAACTACCAAAAATAAGGAATCTATATGTTCCAAAGGCGTAAGAAAGCAGAAACCCTTGGAGTTGAGTGGATTTTAAAGCTGCTTCTTCTCTAGGAATTCTGACACACCCTGGACACCTCATGCATCCACTTGGATGGGTACAAAGAATTCAGAAGGCAAGAGCCAAGGCCGGAGGCAGGCCCCAGGTCGGGGAACATAACAGGGAACCTCCAGAAAAAGGTGCTCCCTTAAGGCCACACCTCAATACAAGGGTACATGATAAACAGAATCACACCATGCATACAGGGAAATAAAACATGCCTATCTCGAATGTGGCATTGGGTGGAGGGGAAACAAATAATCACTCTTGAGAATTCCTTGCCACAAGACTGCTTTTTCTTTGATTTTTATTGTGAATTCAAGTTACAACAAGGTAAATGGTCCAAATGACAACCACGTTAAACAAAATGACTAACTAACTAACCCACGCATAACAGCAGCCAAAGCTAAGAAGTTAAATTTTAAGGTAGCAATGTCAGAAGTCGATGCAAATCATGTCTGGAGAAACTCAATTTCAACCCCAGTTTAAAGAATTACCACTCACAGTTTAAAGGAACATTAAGTTACTCATGGTAAAAAAATTATAAGACACATAAGGGACCAATGTCCAATGGGTAAAGTCTAGCAGAAAAATAAATACAGAAAGATTTTAAATGTTAACATTATCAAGACATAGAATGCAAAGTTATGTTTAATATTTTCAAAGAGATTTTTTAATATACATTGAAAATATGAGCAGGGAATATAATACTTTAAAAAATAAGCAAGATATAAAAAGGAGTAAATAGAACTTTTAGAAATGAAAAACACTTTACCTAGTTAAAAATTGAATGAAAGGTTTAAACAGCTGAGGAGAGAATCAATGATCTGAAAGTCAGTTTCAAAGAAATTATCAAAATACAGTCCAGTGATATAAATAATATAAAAAAGATTATGAAATATGGAGAATTTGCTGTGGAAGTATAACATACATTGAATTAGAATTTTAGAAAACCAGAGGAGATCATTTCATGAGTTAATGGCCATGAATTTTCTAATATTGCAAAAAGACACTACTTCTTAGCTTCAAGAAGTTCAATAAATTTCAAACATTATAAATAAAATGATACCCACACCTAGACAGGTGGTGAATGAACTTCAACATACAAAAAATGAAACAATGAGATACATAAGATATGAAAACAGCCTGGGATAAGGGACCGTAGTGTTGTTTACCTGACACTGCTGGTTTTCAGTAAGATGGATAAATTAAGAAAAGTCACCCAGTCCCTGAGAGAATACACCACTAACAAACTGATAGAAAAGGAAACTCTAAAGACTATATTTCAAGCAGAAAGAAAATGATCCCAAATAGAAGGTCTAAGGTGTATTTATCAGAAGGAATGCCACTAAATATGCTTGTAAAATTAATTAAACAATAAACACTATAAATAATTGCATCTTTTATGCAACGATAGCTAAAATTCTTGCTAGATATCACTTATAATACCAGGTAGAGTGGTCATAGATAAAGCATCTTATTTTTTGTACTTGTTACAAAGGAAGATAAATATACTCATTAATATTAGATTTTAAGTATCTATGGAAAAACAGCAAGTGTTCACCATTAAATGAATAGACATGGTAGAGGAATAGAATGGAAAAATTTCAAATCTGTCAGTCCCTCTCATCCAGAAACAGAAACTCACCCAGATTAATCTATCCATTCAATCCGAATCCAGTAAACTCTCCAATTTTTTTGATACTTCATAAGTTTAAGCTAAATTCATAACTGCCTTTCAATTCTGATTTTATTGTGTCATGTTCTCCTTAATAGAGGTTTTACTAGCCACATGAACTAAGACAAGTAACTTCCTCTTTTTCTAGTCTCTAATACAGTTTTATAAAATAGAGAGTATTTAAAGCCTGAGAGTTTGGTAAAATGAGCTCTTTGGGCTGAATGTCTTTTCTTGGAGATGGGAAGGTTGGAGATAGATAGGCAATGATAAATTCAAATTTTTAGAAAATATTTAGTATATTCTATTTCATCTTGAGTCAACTTTGATGATTTATGTTATTTACAAAAAGTTTCCACTCTATCTAAGTTTTCAGTTTTACTGTCTTAAAGTTTATATTCATATCCTTATTTTTATACATCAGAGTAGAATTAAGGTAAGTTCTCAAAAATTTACATCTCATGTTAGGGGAAGTAGGAAGATGTACACTATTTAAAAGAAACAGTGAGCAAGCAGGAAACCTAGCATGGAATTGATCAGGCGGCCATGGCCATCCAGAAAGAAAGGCAGTTGACCCTCGAGCAACGTGGGGGTTTGGGGTGCTGACCTCCTGCAAAGTCAGAAATCTGCATATAACTTTGACTATCCTGAAACTTAACTACTGGAAGTTTATAGATGACATAAACAATTAACATGTATTTTGTATGGTATATGTAGTATGTATTGTATTCTTACAATAAAGTAAGCTAGAGAAAAGGAAATGTGATTTGGAAAATCATAAGACAAAATACATTGACAGTACTGTACACATTTATTGAAAAAAATCTGCATAGAAGTGGACCTCCACAGTTCAAACCTGTGTTGTTCAAAGTTCAGCTGTACTGTATTGTTCAGCTCTCCTTGCAGAATGATGTAGAGTCATGTGACTGAGTTCTGAGCATCAGCCAGTAGACAGAAGTGGCGTGTTTAGCTTTAGAAATTCTCATTAAAAGGAAGAACTATGTTCTTTTCTTTACCCCTTTCTTGATCCTGCTACCTAGAGGGTGATGCACTAGCTGGACCTTCTATGTAGGATCATGGAATGGCCTGGGGAATGCAGCCATGCACAGAGACACCATAACGTTCACGGCACCCAATTTCCTGAGGTCTGTATGGGACAGAGATGCTGTCCAGCCCTGGACTCTCTCTGTCTGTGTTTTAACATGAGAGAGAAAGGCCCTGTATCCTTTTTCTGTCACCGATAGTGGGAGTTTTAAAAGTACTTGCTGATGAACCTAATCATAATACAGAGGGCATATATTTATGCTATACGAAAAAATCAGAGAGGATAAGCAGCAAAATTTATATGGTTGATTCTACGTTCATCTATATTCATCTTGTATTTTCCCAATTTTATAATCAATATTACATGAATACTGTAAACACATGTGTTTATTCATTTAAACATTAAAAAACATAAAGATTACTGATAATCTCACTACTTAGATAATTACTTTAAATTTTGATGTACATTTTTACAAAGAAAAGTATTCTAAATAAATAAAAAGTATTCTCGGATCCCTACAAATTGGGTTTTGAAAACAATCCAGGAATCCTGATAAGAGTAGGAGGTTTCACCTGGTGACCTTTAGGATTTCAGTCAAACCTACTATCCTGGGATATTATACTTTTTTAAAAGCCCTTTTCAACTTAAAGATAAATTTGATTTTTAAGAATGTCATCATACTCTAAAAGTCCCTGAAATGGACTAATGGGTTTGGCTTTTTGTGGGGAAAGTCAATTTACAAATAAAGAGTTAGATAATTTGAGCACTAAAACTTTGTAACCTTTACTTGTGGGTTGAAAGATTGGAAGGCATTAGCCCTAAAAGTTGTAAGAGCTCTAAGGAAGCTATTATAGTCTAAAGGTCAATGCTCTGGAGACCCAAGAGGGCAGAGGAGTAGGTGGATGTTACACTCACCTCCTGCCAAGACCACACTGGAATTACAACTCAAATATAGCGCAATCAACCTGAATAACCAACTGAAGGCTAGTGAAGAGAAGTCTTACAACCAACGATTTGCAGAAGAAGCTACACCAAGGCTGGTAGGAAGGGCGGAGACACCAAAAGGGCTGGTCCTGCTCCCACAGGTGGTAGCTGAGACTCAGAGGGAGTTTTCCCATAAGAATAGTGGGGTCTCAACCCCAAGCATGGCACCAGAGCCAGGAAGAGGCACCCACATAACATCTGGCTGTGAAAAACAGCTGGATTTCTGTCCATCAGGGAGAGACAGCAACTAATCTCACCTCAGAAATTTTGTTTTTAAATCACTGTCTATTCTAGAAGTTATTTGTACATTAGGTTTATTGGGATAATATACACATAAAAATTGAAAAAGGTGAAGGGAAATATAGTCAACATTGTGATGTGTGCATGGTGCAGATGATTACTAGAATTTGGGGGAGGAGTGAACACATCGTAAGGTGTAAAAATGTTGAATCACTATCTTATGTACCTGAAACTGATATAATTAATATAATATTGTGTTACCAACTATACTTAAATTTTCAAAAAGATTAATAAAGGGAGATTTTCTACCTTTAAAATATCATCTTCTTATTCAAAAAATTGTATCATATTTGTTCATATCCTGTTTTATATCTTTGCATTCTTCTAAAGTCCTTTATATCTATCTTGACCTTTTCTGAATTTTGTTTCCATTATATTTGATCATTTTGTTCCTATAACAAATGCTGCTTTTATTGTTTTGCATTTTAAAATAACTTCCACTGATACATAAGAAAATAACTGGTTTGTGTGTATCATGCTACAGCCAGCTATTTTATTTATTGTTGGTAACATTTTTGAAGATTCTTTTCTGTATTCAGCTATGCAATTTAATCACACATATAAATAATAATAATTCCATGTCATCTCTTAAAACTTTTATATTTTACATTTAATTGTTCCTCCTTTCTAATTGCACATCTAGAACCTCTCCAACAATGATAAATAATAATTGTCATAGTGAACATTATTATCTGTCTCCTGTTGAAATATTTGTAGCAGTTTCCGCATTAATCACATGCAGGCTTTGGCTATAAATCAAAGATATTCAAAATACTTATGTAGTATGGCTTTTATCAAGAATTTTTGTCAGCAATGGATTTCCAACTTAAATCCTTTATATACTTTCTGGGAATGATCATATTATTTTTCTCTTCTTATATAACATAACTTAAGTTATATTAATAATTTTTCTAATATTCTTGATTTCCTTTCTTAGTCATGATGAAATCTTTTAAAGTAATGTTGGATCCTTTTTGCTAATATATTCTTTTGCGTCACTGGATCAATAGTCACCAGAAAGATTGATATGTAGTTTTCTTATACTCTGCCATCAGATTTTGGTATGAGTATTATGATGGGAAATATGAAAAATGGAAGTTTTTCTCCACTCTCTGTTCTAGAACCATTCAATAGCACTGAAATCCTTTGTTCCTTAAAATTGTTGGTAGGTTTCATAGATAGCATATTCTGGGCCCAATGCCTACAACTTTTATGATTTCTCTGAAATGATCTAATTAGATTTTCTATACCTTCTGAAGTTATTTTTGGTGATTTAAATTTCTTAGAAATATTATCCATTTTATTTAGCTTTTCAAGTCCATATGCATAGGGTTGAGCAAATATACATCTTAATTCTTAATTCCTTTAATAGCTGTGCTTAGGCTCTCAAATTAATTTCTCATTTTATTTTATTTTTAAATATATTTTATTGATTATGCTATTAGAGTTGTCCCAGTTTTTCCCCCTTTGCCCCTCTGCCTGGTACCCCCCTTCCAGTTCAGTGTTTTGAACTCTGTCTCTATAGGTTGGTTATCTCTGTTTCATTTAGTTCTTTTTCTGGGGTTTTGCTTTGTTCTTTCATTTGGGCCATATTTCTTTGTCTCCTCAATTTGGCAGCCTCCCTGTGTTTGTTTCTGTGTATTAGGTAGAGTTCCTTTGATTCCCTGTCTTAGTAGTGTGGCCTATTGTAGAAAAGGCACCTGTAAGTTGTGTGGGGCGGAGCCTTTGGTAATTTCTAGGGCAGGGCGATCCACTGCACTGTTTTGTGGCTCTGTGTGGGAGGAAGGCTTAGAGAGGATACAATGCTGCTAACTGGCTCCTGGAAGTTTGCCCAACACTCACCTTGTTTCCAGCCACTTCACCTACTTCTTATATGTGACTGGAGTCCTTCCAACTGTTGCCCTGGTGGCGAATCCCAGAGTGGATGGGTTCATGTATATTCTAAGTTCATGCTGGCCCTTTAAGTGGAGTCTCCTGAAAATCTGGAAGTCCTTCTGTTGCCCCAACCCTCACTGGTTTTTACAGCCAGAAGTTATGGGGATTTGTCTTCCTGACACTGGAACCCTACTATGTGCAGTCTGGCATGGGGCTGGAATCACTGGTTCCCAAAGTATCCCAATCAATTTTTATCCAGCATATGTGAATGTGGAATCATCCATTCTGCTGCTGCCACTGCCTCTCCATGCCACACCATGTCTCTGTGCCTCTCTGCCCATCTCCATGACTCCACCCCTCCTACTCTTCTGGATGAATGTGGCTTCTTTAAATCCTTGGTTGTTGGACTTCCATAAGCTAGATTTTCTGACAGATCTGGGTGTTATTCGTTTTGAGATCTAGTTGTAATTCTATGGTTATGTGTGGAGGTGAAGCATGTCTACCTATGCCTCCATCTTGACCAGAAGTCCTAATTTCTCATTTTAGATATTTGTGTTTTCTTCATTTCTCATCATTTAAAAAAAAAACATGATTTAGCTCTCTGATTCACTTTAAAAATGACAATTTCTTAAATTCATAAACTTTACTTTTTTTGGTTGTTGTAAACATTCAGAAGTTTTACATTTTCTTCACTAGCTCCTTATTTCTGGTTTCCTGAGATATATTTATTTATTTATTTATTTGATGACCACAACTTATTATTTTAAATGCTTAACTTAGTTATTTTTATTCCTTCTCATTTCACAATTTTTCTTTGAAGTTTGGTTTTTCCTCTGATCACCTTTTTATTTTTGTACTACAGGTTTCAATGAGATATGTTTAGTATTTTTGGTTTTGATATTTTGTCTCATCTGAGAGTGTTTTAAAAGAGATTAAAAATTTTGGAGGGGCCCTGAGGTGTTTCATTTTTATAATATAGATATTGATTACTAGTTTTATTTTATTGTGGAAAAAACCAAAACTCCTAAAATTTGAAATGTTTTCAGATCTTTATGTCCTATTAAATGGTCATTCTTTAAGAAAATTATATGTATTTGAAAAGAAGGTATATTCCTTATATGGAGTTTAATATATATGCATATATCAATTAGACCTACTAATTAACTTTGTTGTTTATGTTTTTAGTTATTTTGGTTTACTTGATTATTTAAATATTATTTTAGGTAATGTGGCAAACAAGCTATCATAAAAATGTTCCTAGTACAGAACAATTAGAAATTGGGAATACTATATTTGCTCTTTGAATGAATAAATGAACTGGCAAGAAATTGAGCCTCTAACCATGAGAAAATATAGCCCCAGACAGCAAACATAGTGCTGCCATTGGCTGCTGCTCTGGGAGTATCTGATGTTTGCTGGTGGCCTGGAGCTTGGGACTTAATGGGACTCTTCCGTTTAAGGGATTGAAGGTTATGAAACAAGTTTAGAATGAGAGACTCCTACAAGAATCCAGATCTTCCAAAGGACTCTTTTGATGAAAGGATAATGACATTACTATTATATTATATTATTAATTATAATTATAACTTATTAATTATAATTAATCTATTAATTAATTGACACAACAAAACATCCAGCAGAGAGAATAAGAAAGAGATGTTTAGCTGTCCTAGACTTGGTTCTAGGAAGAGGGGATTGGGAAATCTTTTCCTTGAGAAATCAAAACCACAGCAAGTCTTTACATGGGTTTCAGGATGTTTCAAAGAACTCAGTGACCTGAAAATCCAAGAGCTAAGAATTTAATTTGAACTGGTCATGGCTAGGTAATGCCCCTAGGTGACTGTCAGAAGCAAAAATAAATAATATCTAAAGGAAAACACTTTAAACTTGAGCCTCAAAAAATTCCCACAGCCAAAATTCCAAAGAACATGAGTTCCAAATGAAAAATATCATATTAAGTGAGAAAATAAACCACCATGAGCAAGTCAACAGGATGAAAACAAAACCTCACTGTATCAGACCCACTGAGACCACAGGATCAGAAACTATTACATCCAGGATATAACATGAGTATGTTCGATATGGTTAAAGAAAATCAAGACTCAAATACAACTAAGAATCAAGACTATGAAAAATGGCCAGGCAAAATAAAAAATGTACCAAAGAGCTTTTAGAAATCAAATTAGAAACTCAGTGTACTAAATGGCAGTTGGACTCCAACAGGTGCCTGAAAATAATGAAAAGAAAATCAGGGAGCGTGGAGGGTAGAGAAAGGAGGGCTAACAGAAGTCTAAACAGATTTCCTCAGGGAGATAAATAGAATTAGGAAAAAACAATATACAAAATCATATTGGCTGAGAATTTTGCAAAATGATGAAAATAAACCCTCAGATTCATAATCGCAGTGAAATTCAAATAAGACAAAGAAAAAAAGAAAAAGACACCCCAAACACAATGAAACAGCAGATTGCCAAAGACAAAGAGAAGTTCTTAAAAGGAGTTAGAGAGTAAAACGCACAGATAACTTGAAAGGAGTGACAATTTGATTGAGGCCACCAGAATATGGGATAATATCTTCAAAATACCAAGAGAAAATAACTGTCAACCTAGAGTCAGAGAGCCAGTGAAGCATCTTCCAAAGTGAAATTAGCACATTTTGCATAAACTAAAAGATCTTCCTTCTAAAGAAATGTCTTAGAACTTTGAGATTAAGAAACATGATCCCCAAAGGAAGAGCTGAGATAAAAGAAGAAATGTTAAGGAGAGATGCTGGTAAACATGTAGGTAGATCTGTATTAAACACACTTGTGTCTTGGTTTTGATGTTAAAAATACAGTTCATAGAGCATCTTAGAAGGCTATCCTATTTTATCAGACACACTCAGGTAAATGCTGCTAATTCATGCCGGGGAGGGTACCCGAGCCAGCCTCTCTGCTGGTGTGGTTAGTGAGTACAAGTGCCCACCCAGCCGCTCTATTTCAACATGACTTTGTTCCTCCATTTATTGTAACTCATTTTGTGGATAAAATTATTGATTATAATAATGTTCATTGGTCAGGAGATCAATTAGTTGAACTACAATTGTCATGGGTATGCCTTCTAACAAACTGGGAGCCATACCAAAACTATGAGAATTGGTCTTTTAAATCTTAACATATTTTTATTAGCGACCATAGAACATGGCAAAGAATATAGTATAAAACCCACTATATCATCATTGAATTTTTACTTCCTTAATTATCATGATGAAATTCAAAGATGTCTTTTTTTTTTAAATAAGCAAGTCATTATGGTGCCATCATGAGATCATTTCTACCTCGGTGGTGCCAGTCATTACTACAGGCTGAAATATAGTTACGCCTTTCAGCTGTGGCTTGGTAATGATATTAAGTCTGAATTTTCTTGCAAAAGCAATTTTTTCATGTCACCACTTACCACTGTGAGCTTGTTTATGGCTTTTTAAAATGGGATCTGTTTCACCATTTGGCCTTTCTTCAGCACATTTTGCTTTTTGTAAAACACATACTTTTCCACCAATGCAATCATAAATGATGACAGAGGAGAAGAATGAATTAGAATGTAAAGTTACTTCCCAAAGTATTTACATATGATGGCCAGATTTACAAAGAAGAAAGGGGAAGCACATTGCAACCGTAGAAGAAATGTTCAGAACCCTATAAAAACCCTGAATTGTGATATGAAAACCCTCAACTAACTACTTTTTGTTCAGGTCTACCTCCAGTTATGGGAACAACTCCCTGTGTATCTGTAATTAGTTCTCAAATAATTAGTTCTAAAAATTATTTAAGTGATTTTTTAAATAAAATGTTTTTAAAAAACTACTTCTTCACCTCTCAAGTTTAAAAATGAAATGGGGATTTATTTTTTCTAACCTTGGGAAAAATGCAGTGCAGGCTTGGCCTTCTGATCGCCATTCTGGGGATTCACCACCTCCCCAAGATGGTCCCCCCATTCCTTCATGACGTCACTGCCAGCGGTAAGAATTCTTCCCACCAGAGACAAATCCCATAGCCTGTACATATCTCAGCACAGCAGGGAGTGAAAGCTTGTGAAAAGAGTAATACAAAGAGCTAAGAAAAGCTCAAGGAGTAACACGAGCAGCTCATCTCATTTATATTGCCTGTCATTTCATCTCTGCCCCAATTAAATAGGCTTACCTGCCACTGCCCATCAAACACTAGCCCTTTATGCAAGTAATCGCACTGAATCCTCTCAACTAACCTCAGGTAAGATCATAGTTATTTACATTTGACCATAGGCTCAGGCACGAAGTTGCTTTGGTCAGAGATGCTGCATTCATTTAATCCCTAATCTCTAAAAACCGTTTGGGTAGCCAGATAAAAGCTCTGCTTAGAGAACTCCAGAGGAGGAGATACCTCATCTGATCCCCTAAATAACCTGTGAAATAATCCCTGTTATGATTGTTATTTCTGTCCTCTTTAACAGAGGAGGAAACTGGGACTTAAAGGAGTCAGGGAGCTTGCTGAGGCAAGTAACAGACTTAAGATTTGAACCCAAGAATTCTCAATTCATAACTCTGCTGTTAATGACTTTGCTACTGTGGTCACCACCGAGGTCATCATGGATGCGATAAAACAGTATCTTCAAGTACCATCGAGGTGTAGGTATTATTCAGATCCAAGTTTCCAAATAACCAATGACCACAGAAAACTAGACTTCATTGTTTCATCTATTCATTCAATAGTGAATGGGGCCAGATGGTCTGAAAAAATTAATTTTTATTAATATTAACATTATTTAATGAATATGTATTAATAATCATGCATTTGTTTCTTTAAAAGATTTAAATAATTTTTTAAAACAGTAGGACCTCCTGGAAATTATATTATTTAATTATGTATTATAAATATCTAAGATGGGAATATATATATTTCTCAAGCATATTTACCGATAGAATCTTTTTTCCCCATGGCACACCTTTCACATTTTTGGACACAAATTTCCACAGAACTCAGTTGAAGAAATAATACTTTCCTTCTCTCCTGAGGGATGCTCCTGTTCTCCTCCCCAGGAGAGGTCTCGATTTTGTGCCATCATTATTTCTGATCCATTACAACCCTCTCAATCCACTGTCTTCTTTGAGCTTTTCTTTCTTTTCACTTCTTGTTCCTTTTTTCTCCCTTTTTGGGAATCGATCTCTCTATCTCTGTCTCTCTGTCTCTCTGTCTCCCTCTTTCTCTCTGATTCTCAACTTTGGCCAAGAGTGGGCTTGGCTCCACAGGCTCACCAAGCGCTGGGCGTGTGCCTTGCTTCCCAGATCATTCTAACACTGCATCTTGGCCTCTTAGCTAATTTTTTCTATTGCTTTAGGTCCAAGACCATCTTTTTTTGTTTTTGTTTTTTTCAGAACATAGAAATTCTGAATTCCTCTGTCATTTTATTGGTGCTGACACCAGAGCTGGTTAGCTTATGGTAAGTTAGGTCCTTTACTTATATAAGATTATTTATATTATATATTTGCTTTTATTAGAAACTTGCACAATAAATTTGGCATTTTCCTACCAATATTAAAGAGACATTAAACATTGTGGAAAGCTAGATAAAATGACAGTTGAGAAAAATTTTATACCAGTAGATCCAGTGCCTGCACTTTGTCGTATTAACTAAAAAGTACTATATGTCATAAGCCCATTGTTCACCTTTTAAAGCACCAAAAAAAAAGTGCTTGTCATTGTTTTACACTCCATCAAGCCAATTTAAAAAGGCATTTCATTTTAGGAACTTCAGATTATAATAGCAATAGTAGGTTCAACAAGAGAGGTGTATTATTTAATAATAAAAGCACACTCCATTGTAATAATAGAAATACCAAACTATCTCTTCTTTCCATTTTGAACTATATTTATTTTAAGAGTAAGGAAGAAAAAAGTAGTGGGAATTATTAATAGCAGACTGAGGCTAAAAATAATATAAAGAAAAAGTAAATTTAATTATAAGATTAGGAATATAGGGTGAATATTACCACACAAATTAGAAAAATTTAAATATGCAAAATTTTAATATTAAAATAATCTGTAGCACATTTCTTAACTTAATTAACAAATATTTTTAATTGGCTTATAGAATTTATGATGAAGGAAGTCACGAGGAAATCACGACTCTCATGTTCCATTGATTTTGCAACTATTTTAGTAATAATCACGAGCCATGAAAGTAAAAATCAGAATGTGCCACTACTGTAATTATGGTTTTGAAAAGACCGTCTTTAGTTTATATTTCTTGGAGTCTCAAAGTTATCTGATATGTTTGTTTCCTAATGTTTTGATCATGATAGTCCAATTTAAACCTCAGTTAGTTTTAATCAGACTACTCTTCTGCTGCTGCTGCTGCTGTTCTTATAAGACTTCAGCAGTTTTCTGCCTGGATTAGCATTTGCTTTTTTTTTTTTGTATATAACCTTCTAAACCTCCATTACTCAAGTCATCCGCAGTATCTGAGTAATGGAGGTTTAGAAGGTTATGTACAAAAAAAAAAAAAAAAAGCAAATGCTAATTCAGGCAGAAAACAATGGGGTTTCGTATTTATAAGCACAAAGTTTATATTTTACTAGAATGCAAAAAAAGGCACAAAAGCCCTATTCATGATAATATTTCTTGCCAATAAAATCTTACTTTTACTTATTATTTACATTGACCTCATATGTCCCCAATTCCAAACTTGAAATATAATTCATTCCATTGCTTTCTAATAAAATGTGACTCATAGGAAACATACATATATGTCAGTTTTGTCCCTACTGAACTTTAGGGCTGCCAGGTAAAATACAGGACACCTGGTTAAATTTGAATTCCAGATGAACAAGTAATTTTTTTTGTATAATTTGTATCCCAAATGTTGCATGGGATGTAATGATATTAATTCATTATTTATCTGAAATTCATATTCAACTAGGCATGAACTTGTATTTTTATTTGCTAACTCTGGCCCTAATTCCTTTATTGCTTTTACTTCTACATGTCATAGAAAATTCCACAAGTAGCACTCTGTTGTTACGTAAAAACCCAGACATAGGAAACTAGTTTCATATATAGAATGCTCAGAAGGAAACATAATGATAACATATGCAGGTGTCCAAAATAGCAGGGATCTTCAGCTACTTCTAATTGGGTCGTGCAAGAGATAGAATCCTAGAAAACAAAAAGAACCTGCTTCAAACAATTAGCCTGTAGTAATTAATCAAAGTTTAACACCCTCATTCTAATTTAAATTTGAATGCCTGAGAAAACCAGCACATAATTTGGCAAGATCCAAGGCAATTACTTAAGAAGGGGAGCAGGTGTAATTGAGCATGCAGTCTTGTCATCTTGTCATTCAAGGCAGGTAGATTCTGCCACTGAGGCAACAAGACTACTCCAGAAGCATTTGTCGAAAACCCATTTCGTTGTGCTCTGGGGGAGGGGGAGATTGCCAGAGGGTGGGTCCAGGCTGCAAATACGGGAATGTGGCCCCTGCCCAAACTAATATTAGAAAGTGCCCTGGCCAAGGCTGAAAATAACACTTTACTTGATGGAACTATCCAAATTAAATGCATATCAAAACCAGGAGTTAAAAGAGCAAAGACACGTTACTTGTTTACAGAGTGATCAAGATTTTTAAAAAATAGATAGCAATACTTGCTAATTTAATAGTAATACTTAGCAACTGTCAAGTGTTCTTGTTAAGTCTATTATTTCCCCCTTTTGTTTTTCATAGCTTTTAATCTTAATTTTCTTTACACAAATTAAGCTATTTGGTAGGACTGTAGCATTTAGTTTGTTTGATTTTCTTTTTGATCATTTCTTAACATGAACAGGAAATATCTTTACCACCATCTGAAACCATTTATCTACATTTTATGAATAAAGTCTTCAACTAACTTCTGAAGTTTTAAAGTAATAAACTATCAACCACCAGAACAATGAGTTCCGAACCTCAAGCAAACTTAAGATCAAGTGAGCACTTCTGCCTCCATCTAATAGAATTCAAAGCGCTTTCCCAGAATTAAATACATGCATCACACATTTTCAGGGAGAATCAAATGACAGGTTCTACAAAGCTTGCCTTCACTGGAGTTCTTAAAAAAGTTATTTAGCAAGAATATAGGTCTAAACAGGCCTCCCATACAAAACTGATGGTTTCATTGGATGCCATTTGCCCCCAAAATGCTGACATTAGGTTCAGTTTTGTTCAACCCTTTACTGGCTCTGAATTACCTGAGTTCTTCAACTAGTCATAGTTCCTTACACAGGGTCTTTCCCCGTGCTTCTCCTGAACACAAAGGGCTCCTCCTTTCCCCTTCAAATGCATTCGAATTCAAATCTTTCCTTCACTGAGTGTGAAGGGTGTGAAAGAACCCTCAGGATCGTGGTGAAGTTTTTTGTTTTGTTTTGTTTCGTTTCTTTCAAGACGACAGGCATTTGCTAAATTTCAGGGAAGCACCTGTATTAATTGTATTTCCTGTTCATGCGTTGCTTTTGTTTGCAATAAAAGAATTCATCTCAGGTGAGTTAACCTTGCTCTTTAGAGAGGGCACCTGCAGTTATCTTGGTGAGGACTGTGAATCACAACATTTTGAGCCTTTAAAGAGGGAAATAAAGAGGTGCTGACAAGAAGGCAGGCCTGGGGGATTAGGAGACTGTCTCACCACTTGTATTATCAGGACAGAGAACAACTGAGTCACATTAAATTACAGAGGGGAGAAAGAGCCCCAGGAATTCCACAGAGGGGAGGTTGACTGGCATCTCCAGTGAGCCCAGGAAGAGGAGGGGCCTGCGAGGCCTGAAAAGACAACTCCCTCCTTAGCCTCAGGCTTCCATAATTGACCAAGATTTTTCAGCTTGTGATTTGATCCAGCCATACCCTGTTAGAGGCACTTGCCCCCAACTGAGAGCAAGGCTGGAGCGCATAAGAATTAGGTGACTCACTGGTATGTACAATACGTGCATTCACGTCTATTAGGATAAGTGACACATCGTTCACTTTAAGCACAGGCAGCTGGAGATTGTCATATTCTGAAAATGACAACTGTTATTTATTTATTGAGAATATTTATACAGGTTCTTCCTGGGCATCGAGAATGCATTTTTTCAGCAGCACTATGACACCGGGCTGTCGCGTGGCTAGAGCAGAGCTAGAAAACCATTAGCAGCGGTGGAGACAAAGCGCGGACTCAGGGCAGTAATCTGCAGGAGCGCAGCTTTAGGAGGTTGAATGCAGCAGGTTTTCAAGTGAGGCCCAAGTCATTATCCGAACAGGGTTTCCAGCTACTCTGAGGAAGGGTTGTTGGGTTTTTTCCACACAGTATGCTTTCGTCAACTGCCAAAGGACCGGTTTTGAGGCATTCATTAATTCTGGTCAAAGTGTTCACATTATACAGCGCAGGGGGCTCGCTGGTCAGCTCGAGAAGGGGGGATGGGAAAAGCATTTGGGAGCGGAGCCAATGTTTCTTGTCCCTTTTCTACACATCACAGTCCCTGGAACTATAAATCGGGCTCTTTTTTACTCTCGGCTATAATTTTTCCCAGTATTAAAAGAGGCACAATTTCTTCAAGTAGTATTTCTCCAAGCTCAGGTAGGTCCCAGTTTAAAATGCCCATTCTTGGGTCCATTCCCAGATCTCCTCAATCAGAATAGCTGACCATGGGGCCTTGGAATCTTCATTTACCAACTTTTCCTAGGTGTTTCTTGCATACGCCCAGAACTGAGAACCAGTCTATTAGAGTGGGGTTATGTAGAGAAGTATGTTCTGAGCTTCGTATATTCTGAGTGCTGGTTCACATTGCATTCATAACAAACACTGCTTGATGGCCATTCAAATTAATGGAGTTTATCTACATAGGCTCCACATTTCTAAAGGGGTGCTGTACTTATCTAATCATACATATAAGTGTGAAGGAGTAAATATAACCTTTTCCAGAGACCAGCACCCTGGAGCTCATTGTAGTGGCTCGTTGCCTTCTCCCCAATCACAGGCATGCAATTTGCAGACCAAGTAAGCTGCATGGGACACTGACCTGTGTGTCCCATCGCTATAGTAAGTCTTGGAGAATAATCCTTCTGAGAGAGAGAAAGGTTAATGATTCTTGGAAATGGGGTTTTAAGATGAATATCAAACTGCATACATATGTTTAAATTTCAGGCCATTATTTTATTGGGAAGGAATAAGGAAGGCCAATGTCAAAGTGATGTTTTCTCTTTTTTCCATTAAAAATATTTCCTTATTACCAAAGTAAACAAATTTAGTGATATGAGCATTTTTAATAAAAATTTTAATCTTAGAATTATACCTGCCCAAAGATAACTATTGTCAATGCCTTGGTACATATACATCCATATCTGCATTATTTTTTAAGTAAAACTGGGATTTTACCATTCCTATTATTTGTATCCTGTTTGTTTCATGCAAAAACAGAGTGAGACCAGTTTTCAAATAAATACTTATACTTCCATGGGACATTTTTAG
Source organism: Desmodus rotundus (assembly GCF_022682495.2). NCBI lineage: Eukaryota > Metazoa > Chordata > Mammalia > Chiroptera > Phyllostomidae > Desmodus > Desmodus rotundus. The sequence continues at coordinate 27,971,524 of NC_071392.1, read as the reverse complement.
ATGTTATATGTATCTATTGTGTAGTGAGTAACTTAATATTTCACTATTATAACGAGTGAGATAATGTCAGCCAAAAAGAACAGGCTGAATGGGCTATCTCTTGTGTGAAGGGGATTCATACAACTGCAACAACCAAATGCCTACTATTAGAAATAGTCTGTGGGTTCTGACTCCAGGCTGGCAGGGGGATGGTCCGCACCAGCCTTTCCTTCTCATTTCCCTGCCTCCTATCCAAGAGCTCCTTCCTACCCGGTTGTCCCGTCCTGCGCTCTGAAGATTCTGGGGATATGAGAGATTTCCCCGTGCACGTGCATCCCCTGCCCCCACCCCCAGTTACCTTGAAGCTTCCGTCTCTAAATTCGAAGCTACATGTATGTATGTTACATAAGCTATGTGTGGATACTCTGCATTCAGCAGAGGTACACTGAAGAGTGAGGCACGACCTAGACTTATCAGGCAGTTGATTTTATTTATTTTTTTTAATTAAAAAACGTTTTAAATTACAGTTGACATTCAATATTATTTTGTGTTAGTTTCAGGTACACAGCATAGTGGTTAGACAATCACAGACTTTACAAAGTGTTCTGCCTGATATTTCCAGTACCTGCCACCACACACAGTTATTACAATATCATTGAGCGCATTTCCTATGCTACGCTTAGGCACTTGATTCTAAAATCATGTTTTTGTCTTTTTTTTAATTTTGCGATATCTGTAGATTTATCAGCTTTCTAAACTTTGTAATTTGTCTTATTCCAAATATTCATTTTGTACCCAATTTTATATTCATAAACATTCTATTCTTTTTGTTAAAGAGGGCTGTCCCACAACTCATAGAGGCTTTAGACCCTATCTAACCTGGACTCAACCATGACTTGTCCAAACCCATAAAGCTCAGTTGCATCAACATTCATTTACACCAAAAAGGGGTCCGTGGCCATCAGAGAAGTGTGCCGCTCAGTCGAAGATCAGAGAATGAAGAAGGCACTGCGGCCTTTGGAGGGATGGGCGGGGGAGGAGAGACACTGGGTGCTGGGAAGGAGCCAGGCAGAAAATGCGCACAGAATGCGGTGGACTTGAGCAAGTATGTAAACAGGTAAAGGAACTTTCCTAAGAAGCATGTTAGCTCCCTAAGTGGTGCTTACACATGTCACAGAGGTAGTAGATGAAGGATCAGATTGTTAAGGAACAACTTGCTTGTAAAACCCAAAGAGCAGTGGCTGATCTGATAACTTGGGGATTCTTAGTAGCTGAACACAAATAAACCACTTGTAAATACCCCTGGGCTGGCCTGCCTCACAGCTCTTTCACATGGCAGTAATATATGGCCAGTAATTACCATAATGAGCCACCAGAAGGCATCTATTTGTTAGCCCTGGAAGAGCTTGCATCTGGCTTTTAGGTGTGAAGGTAGGAGAGGCAAATGACAAGGAGCATTTGAATATACATTTCCTCGGGCAGCTACTTATTTGAACAGCTGCTTAGGAGGTACACAGCACCAGCAAGAGCCAGTCCCACTCGGGAGGCTGTGTGCATCCTGATTTCTATTTTTTTTCTTTGAAGTACAGGACCAGCCTATTTTCTCCCTGGGTAATAATTTCTCCAAATTAAAAGTGGTTACCCGACTTAAAACCTGTGACAAGTCTATTGTGTTGACCTCCACAGCTGGGAGAGGGTGGAGGTTGCCAGGGAAATGGGTTCTAGAAATGAAACAGGGAACATGCTCAGAAGTCACGTGCCAAATTGTTTGGTTTTAGATTAAGTTTCATAGGAAAAATAATCCAGAGCTTGCTTTCTCTCTCTCTTTTTTTTGTCTTTGTCAAAACAAAGAATGTATAACAAAGGCAACAGTTTTAGCCATCTGCTGAAAACACAGAAATATTTTCATCAAAATAACAAGTTGGTGGTTTGTTGTGTCAGCTTGTACATTTAATAATTCCAATGTTAAGCATTCTCCCGATACCAGACAGAGGCAAATGTGCCATCTGAAGAAAAGAAAGGAATCTGGGTATATAAGAAATGAGCTTAAAGTGACACTGGAGCTGGCATTGTGATCAGAGAACAAGGGATGTTTTTGGTGGGGGGTGACATCTGTGAGTCTTCATAATTGTGTAGGTAGGAATCAAAACAAACATGAGCTGTCCTTTCCCACAGCACACACTGTCACGGTCAGGAGTGGATGGTTCAGTGCCTCAGCGCCTCTGCTTATGAAACTACATTAGAGAGGTTGTATATTTCTTGAGCTAGTAGGAAGACATGTGACATAATGCCTTTAAAACAAGAACATAAAACAAAGATCACAGATATTTCTTACTGACCCAAAATTTACCTTAGATAAAGAGATTTATATGAAACCTGGAAGAGGTATATCAGGGTGTTGCCTTGACTGACATTCATGGATCACTGAGCAGTTCCAAATGCTTCTAAGAAGATTATCAGGTGGTTGTGCTTTCTGAGGTTTCCTGATCTTTCCTTTTACCTAGGGGTCAAACTCTAAGCATTTGGTAGCTTATCCTTGAGATATTAGCAAGACTCAAGATAAAAGAGCCAGCAAATAAAATACAGATCAGTAATACAGATTCCCCTTACGGATTCATTAGCTCAAAATTTTCTTTTGGACTGCTGCTGCATTTTGTTACATGTTTGGTATGATAAAGAACTTTAAAATTATACATCTATAGCTAATATAGTCACAAGAACAGTATACAAAGTGTATACGGTAAAATGTCTCCTTACCCCCGGTCCCAATCAACCCAGTTATTCCCTGCCTACTCTCCCTGCCCTAAATAACCACTTATTAACGTCTTGCCTATTCTTCCTCTGTTTCTTTTTTATATCCAAGTAAATACATACATATATATTATTCTCACCTATTTTAAACAATCAACATACCCTGCACACTATTCTGTATCTTACTTTTTCACTTAATACTATAACTTAGAGATTTTAAAAAAATCTCAGTACATGGTTTCCTCATTCATTTTTACAGCTGCTTAATATCTCATTGTTTGAATGGATTATAATGCATTTAACCCAAACTGCAGCATTTTAAAGTCCTGGTCACCCTTAGAAACACTATAAAAAATATGATGTGACAAGCTCCATGGACTTTCATTTATATTACAGTTCAAATTAAATTTTTACTTGCCTGAATTTTCAAGACTCTGGAAAAATATAGTGGATCTGTGGAGTCAGGGATTATTTGAAAGAATAACCTAATTTATGAGTCTGAATTAGATAAAATGCTTGGAATTAGAATATAGACTCAACTGTAAACATTTAAGATATTAGTTCTCAGTAGGCTTTTGTCTGGGTTGCCTATATTCTATAGGGTGTTTGTCATGTCCACCTTATTTTCTTTAAATATTCTATAAACATCCAGAATTACTTTGATTTTTTTTTCCAAACATGGGAACAGCTGCCCTTCAGGGCTTTGCCTCTCAGACCGCAGAACTAGTATTTCTTTAAGGTCTTTCTACCTCTCTGATCCTACTTTTACATTTAATTAAGGTAATCCTTCAATCTACATCCTCTTCCAGACCTCATTCTCCTTTCTTTCTAAGTTGTTATCCATGTTCCACCTGAAGTAGGAGATCATATTGCGGTTTTGGTCCTAAGCTCATTAAAGAAGAATGCATCTGGCATTTCTCTGGGAGGAAAATGGGCTTTCAAGTTCTAATTGGAAAGATCTGAAGAGTGTAGAACTACGATGTCTTTTTGACCACGGGCCCCAGACCACTGAGTTTATATGTTCAGTACGTGAAAAATGTAGGATCTATGATCTTGGTTTCAGTTGTTGTTTGCCTATTAAAATTAGAGTTTTTTGTTTGTTTGTGTTGTTAAGCCTCCATTCTGATGTGGCCAAAATTGTGTGGGCATGTGTACATTAACTGATTTAATATAATTTGTCATTCTTTAAAGAAACTGCATAACGTTTGTGGATAACCCTGGAGTGTTAGTTAAGTTCAAATAGAGAAATCCAACCAAGAGTGAAGTTATGCCATCAGGGAGCAGAAAAGGAAGGAAGGAAGGGAGGAAGGAAGGAAGGGAGGGAGGGAGGGAGGAAGGAAGGAAGGAAGGAAGGAAGGAAGGAAGGAAGGAAGTCCTTGGAACTCAGGTTGCTGCCTGTGTCTTTGCCTCCTATCAAGAGGGAAGATTTAGCCCTGGCTGGGTGGCTCAGCTGGTTGGAGCATCTTCCCACACACCAAAACATTGAGGGTTTGATCCCTGGTCAGGGCACGTACAAGAGGCAACTAATCCGATGTTTCTGTCTCATATCAATGTCTCTGTCTCTTTCTCTCTCCCTTCCTCCCTGTCTCTTCCTCTCAAGTCAATAAACATATCCTCAGGTGAGAATTTTAAAAAAGGAAGATTTAGAACTTTATGGGGGTGGAGAGGAAAGCATAAGCACTTGGTTTTGTCTGAAGAAAAAAGCTAATGAATAATGTTCTTTTTTTGTTTTTAACAAGGTATTGGTGGCTCAAAGTCTTTTTACTGCAGAAATTGAAAGAAAAGATAAGTAGCAAAAAACAAAACAAAACCCAGAGTAACGAACAGTTCTTTGCCCACATATTTACCTAAATATACGTGGGTCACTCCAACAATCCAGTATGTGTCCATATGCCTGTCGCCTACTTGCCTCACCCTAAAGGATATGTAATAAATGTTTGCTGGTGTTACTAATAACAGGTGATATTATTTCCCCATTTGGTGCTACTCATAACATGAAAATGTCATCTTTGTAAGTCTTCTAGATATTAAGTTTCTTACAATGTTTCCTTTCCCAGGCCCCCCTTTAAAAATGGCATGTATTTTGCTCTTACAAGACTTTAAAAGAGAACAAGGGGACTAGCAGATTCCCTTCCTGCCCTCCTGACCCACACCCATCCTGGGGTCAGCCCCCTGGCCCGTCTTTATATAGTCACTAGAAAATAGGTGCCAGATCCCCTGCTCTTGGTTTAAGCCCTGGCTCTGCATGTGTTTATTTTCACCTGTTGAGAATGCAGTTCCCCTGAAGTATTGAACCAAACATACAGATCCCTTCTGAAATGATCATAAAAGGATTTATTTCCCTAAGAACTTGTTAGCTTATCTAAACATCTGCTACTCAAAAGTGATTACTTGGGAATTTCCAGGTCACACAGGAACATGCAAGGCTGCCGCTACTGGATGCGTTTAGACAAAAACCAGTAACCAAACATTCAGAGGTGAGACAGAAAATGTTTAAAAGTTAGTCCGTGTTTAAAGAACTCAAAAAATGTGAATTGACATATTTTTATATGCCATTCTTGCTTTTATTTTACTTTAATCAATCTATATTATTGGCTTTTCTGCTGAAGTCTTAGATAACAAATATACAGAAACCATGAAAGCCTTTGAAAATAAAGACCAAAAGATTAATTCTCATGTAGCAACATCTTTTTTTTTTTTAAGTGAGAGAGGAACAAATTTTTTTTAATGTGTTGGGGAAAAGTGTTTGAGGAGAGAATTTAAAATCTAGGAAATATAATATTAATGGTTTGTTGAAGGAAAATCATATTTTGAAAATAATATATTCAAGAAGACTACGGGTAATGCTGAAAGTAATTTAGGAGAAGGGGAAGAACCAAATTCCCGAGGATGGTTTTAGCAAACATTCGGCTTGGAGGAAGGAAAGGAAGCAATCATCAGTGGAACACCCACTATATGCCAAGCATTTGGCATTTATTATCCCATTTAATCCTCAAACAAATGTGATGACTCCCATTTAACAGACGAGGAATCTACAACTCATTGAGGTTTAGTAAAGTGGCCGGTGTAAGGGGTAGAGCCAGGATTTCAGCTCATAATTTCAATTCTGTCTGCTCGGCAGCTCACCATGTCATGTCATCTTTATTTTTATAAAGTTATTATAAAACATGATGTAAAGCCACAGCCATGTCCTTTTGTCATGTGAGTGCTGTGGCTCCTGATGCTTTGTTCTGGCCTCAACTAATTGAAGAGGTAGGCAGGCAAGGATCACAGTGGGTATGTAGCATTCTTTCTGGATTTCTTCACAGCTCTTTCATCTGCAGGCTGGAGTTGGCAATGCTGTAGTATGAACTGAACGAGTTTGGAGAGAGCAGTGTAAGAAACAGGGGGTAGAAAGGAAGCCAGAGATGTGTCTAGAACCAACACCCTCCACACACTGTGTTTTTTACTCTCTGCTGTTGACAGTTTGGAATAGAAGAGATGCTTGTACTGACTGGGTAGACCGGGGCACTGAGGGAAGAGAGATACATGGGCTACCTTGCTGCTCCTAATCCGAGGTCACCAACAGGCTGCGCATAGGCTTGGCTTATATGTTGTTTTATTTAGCCCACACAGTATTTGTTTAAATAGTTGCCATCACTTAAGAATTCATTCCACAAATATCTATTGGGCATATGCCTGGCACTGTTTTAGAAGCTTAGGATTCATCAAAGAGCCAAACAGACAAAGCTGCCCTATTGGAACTTCCAGTCTAGCAGGGAAAGACAAACAATAAATAATGAACATAATAAGTAATCAACATATAGTGTCTTAAGAAGTGAGAGTTAAGAAAAGTAAATTAGGAATATGGGGGTTTAGAAGAAAGGTGGGGTGGCCTGTCGGCCTCACTGAAAAAATGGCGTTTGAACAAACACTTGCAGGAAGAAACACAGCTGACCATGTGAACACACTCATGTGAGGAATGTTCCAATCTCAGGGAGTAAGTCAGTCAAAGTGTCCAAGCTGGAAGTTTGTGTGCTTCTTGAGGACAAAGAGGCCAGTAGGCCTGGTGGGGTGTGAGCCAGTGAAGAGGCAGTAAGAAAAAGGTGAGAGAGTTGAAGAAGGCCTGGATGGTGTAGGGCCTTCCAAATTCTTGTAAGGGCTGATTTTTAATCAGTTAAAATGGGGAGCTTTGCAGGGGTTTGAGCAGAGGAATGACATGATTTAACTTACACTTGAAAATCATTATTCTGATTTCTGCATTGAGAATAGGCTGTAGAGAGGAGGTAAGGATATTCATAGGAAGAGCAGTTAGGATTTATTTATTTATTTATTTATTTATTTATTTAAATCATCCTTCGAGGACATGCTTATTGATTTTAGAGAGGAAGGAAGGGAAAGAGAGAGGCAGGGGGTGAGAAACATCAATGTGAGAGGGAAACATTGGCTGGTTACCTCATGGATGCACCCCAATCAGTGATCAAACCTGCCATCTAGGTATATGCCCTGACCAGGAATCAAACCCATGACCCTTCAGTCCATGGGATAATGCTCCAACGAACTGAGCCACACAGGCCAGGGCAGGAATCTTTTAAAGTACTCCTGATGAGAAATTATGTTGATTAGGGGTTAGTAGAGAAAGTTATGAAAAACAGTCAGAGTGTGAAAATGTTTTACAGGTTAAAGCAACAAGATATCCTGTTGGATTGGATGTGGAGAGAGCTAAACAAAAAAAAGACTGCAAGGTAACAGGTGTTGGCAAGGATGGGGAGAAACTGGAATCCTTTTGCACTGTTGGTAGGAATGTAAAATGGCACAGCCACTATCCAAAACAGTAGGAAAGTTCCTCAAAAAATGACAAATATAATTACCATATGACTCAGCAGTTCCATTTCTGGGTCTAGGTCTAAAATAATGAAAAGCAGTCTTGAAGACATATTTATATACCCATGCTCACAGCAGCAGTATTCATAATAGCCAAACTAAATACACATTGATAAATGAATGGATATACAGAATGTGGTAAACACATCCAATGGAATATATTTAGACTTAAAAAGAAGGGAAATTCTGACACATACTGCAACATGAATGGACTCTGAGGATATGACGCTGAGATAAGTCAGCCATGTAAAGCCAAACACCCCATGATTCCACTTCTGTGAGGTGCCTAGCTAGAGCAGTCTCATTCACAGAGACAGAAAGTAGAGTGGTGGTTTTCAGGGGCTGGGGGAGAGTGGGGAGTCGTTGTGTAACTGAACGATGTGGCAACTCTGAACCTGCATTTCTGCATGGCGTCAATCAGCTGGAGCTGGATAATTGTTGAGCATTCTCCTCTACCCTCTTGTAGCCCAATTCATTTAGACAGGGTATGTGTTCTCCAGCTCACCATTATCTTCGTCAGGCCGGGTTTACTCATTTAAGTCACGTCCCTAGATTCTGGGGTCTTTTGAGTTTGCCAATTCTGGTATAGACTTATAAACACAGATGATAGTAATGTTTCTATCTCTCACCTAAGGTTAATAACCCCTCTAAATTGAACTAATCTAGCTTTTTTCCCTAATTGTGTATGGGAAATCCAGCCAACATCTTCATAAGAAGATATCTGGCCCATTGGTAAACCCGAGTCTGACATTGTTACCTAGAGAAATAAGGAGAAAGATGATACTAGGAATGATATACAAAGAATGAACTATGAGTATTTCAAACTTCCCTCCCATTCAAGAACTCAGAGTGCTGCCTCAATCTTGGTCAGCTTTGAAATAGCAGCAAAAATCTTAGAAATGATAAAATGGAGGGTCGTGTACAGGTCCCTTCCTGTATGTACAAGAAGACAAAGCAATCAGGAAAGACGGGTGGACTGACGAATAATCAGGATGAGAGGTCCAGTTAAAACTGAAAGGTTGAGGCCCTAGGCATCAAGCACGAGGACTTTGCCTTCACTGCAGCAAAAACTTTTGTATTAATTTAAAAATAAAAAATAACAAGTTTAGTTTTTTAACCAGACAATTCACTTGGAATGTGGCTCCATGTGTTGAGTGAATAAGAAATTGCAAATGAGCCATAACTTCAAAGTAATGTGCTTGGCTGTCAGCCTTGGAGCAAAAACTTATTTTCTCCTTTGAGATTTCAAATCTTAGCCCTGAGCTGAGATTCTGTTTTCATTTGCCTTAAAGGCAATCTTAAGAATCTTCTAAGGAAGAGAGTGGTTGGTCAGTCAACAAACATACTAAGTGCCTACTATGTGGTTCTGTAGGCTGGTTAGGAAAAAAAAAGGGGGGGAATTATAGTTGAGATTTATAATTATTCTCCAGATTGACTCATGGAGTCCTGGAGTGGTGGTGAGCTTTGGAGGAGAATGAGGTAGCCCTTCAGGGCCCCGTTCAGGGCCCCCTTCCTGCCCAACACATCACTGTCTGCTCTTTGAAAAAGAATGGCCACATTTCGGGTGTCTTCCCACCCTGCCCTCACTCTCTGGGAAAATACCATCTTTTCAAATGCATGCACATAAAAAGGTGTTCAATATATTCTAGTGTCAGATCCCTTTGTTTTCTCCATTTGTTGGTTTTATTTTGTTTGCTACACTGTCTTCTTCAGGAACTGAGATCTTGGGCAATTGGTAAATGGTTCCTATAGCAACAGTTACCAAGTGAAATCTCTCCTAACAGGTCTTCTTCCTCTCATCAACCCCACCTCAGTGGAATTTTTTTTTAAAGTCTTTTCCGTCTTTTATGGCAACCTGTTTGGGTAAGTAGAGAGATGTTCAAACTCATTAATTAACTAAACTTATATTTAATGGACACTAAAATTTATAGGACAGCTTTTTCAATATAGAGAGGTCTCTGGCTCACTCACGTACCATCAATTTTGTATTTGTGGCTGCATATGAATTGTAAGATCATTGTACTTGATAATAAAATAAAATTTTGTTAAAGAAAAATTTCTTTTAAATAGACTTTTCCATTTCAATTTTGTTATAACACATTGAATAGATGACAAATGGGTTTACAACCAAGACAGGAGCAAACCCCCATCGCACTGAGCAAAGAGGCAGAGTGGTAGGAGGCTGTCCTGCATAGTACATGCATGAGAAAGCCAGCAGAGCTCTGTCAACTAACTGTGCCGCACTTAGTATCATCCGCAACAGGAGTAGCCAGCTGCAGGAAGACCCTTAAAGATCTTTGAAACAGTCTTTCTGTAGCTATTATGACACAATAGGAGCATGGGACGTTTTGTCCCGTGGCTTCCATACGTCCTGTCCCTCTGGCTTGTCTGAGCAGAGTTTTGTAGGCAGAGTCTGGTTCATCAGCACCTTCAGGTGGAGACCCTCCGATTTCCCCAGGGACCTTTCATGTTACATTATGGATGTAAGGTTCATAAATTTAGTGCTCATACCCATTTATATTTGAAGCCATTGCCACATCTTGGTACAAAGAATTCTATAAGTTTTATAAGTATTCCAAAAGTTGAGTTTAATTCAATGTAATCAGAGATCATCTAGTGTGGTGGTGAAGTTCATTAACTGGTGCCATATTGGCTAGAATCAGCTCCCAGCTTCGCTGCTATGAGACCATAGGCAAATTAATTTACCTCTCAGATGTGAAAGGGAATAAAAATACTATTTTTCTTATAATATTGATGTGAGGATTAAATAAGTTAAATAATATAAAATATATATCAATGCATTAATTTATTGGTTTTCATAATAACCCCTTTTCACATTTGCCTCTCCATGTTAAAATCCTACTTTGGAATAAATTTAACCCAGTGTGGAAGACCACCGTTCCTCCAGTCATCCCACCCCTTCAATCTTCAGTTCTTTATAGCCATTCACAACGTGCAAGGACTGGAAGTAAATTCGAATGAAATGTGATGTTTTGATTTTTTTCAAAAATAAATATTTACCAGGAAAACTGTCATGGTTAATTTTATGTATTAACTTGAATGTACCAACAGATGCCCAGTTAGCTCATTAAGCATTATTTATGGGTGTGTCCTGGAAGGTGTTTTCAGAAGAGATCAGCATTTGAGGTGATGGACTCAGTAAAGCAAATGGCTGTCCCCAAGGTGAGCGGGCGGCACCCTGTCCACAAGGGCCTAAACACAGTACAAAGGTGGAGGAAGGTTGAATTCACTCTCTGCCTGCCTGTTGAACTGGGGACATAGATCTTCTATGAGCGCTCTGTGCTGCTGGTTCTGAGGCTGTCAGTCACAGGCTGGAATCTACACCATCAACTCTGGCTCTCGGGCCTCTGAACTACACCACTGGCTTTGCGGATCTCTAGCTTGCAGAGATGGCAGATCATGGGATTTCTCAGCCTCCAGAATCACTTGAGCCAGCACCTCCTAATAAATTTCTTTAAAAACATAGATAGACAAATACATATATCCCATTTGTTCTGTTTCTCTGGAGAACCCTCATATAAAAACCAAAGATGGAAAGCAACAGTAAAATCAAATAAAGACTTAGATTTTCAGATCATAGTCGATTGGCCAAGAAGTAACTCCATTTGCCACACTGAGGAGTAGATAGCAATGTTTGGGGAGCTGGCTAGTATTCCTCAGACCTCACTATGTTACAGTTGAATAATAAGCAAAGGCTCTTCAAATGTAGGCCAAAGTGCATTTCAGTTAGGACAGCTTCTTACCTGGATAAACTATTCAATCCTTCCCAGCATCTGCTTCCAAGCCTCTTTACCAGTTGAATTGATTTGCACTGAGTTTTATGCAGGGTGGGACAGGAAATGTGCCCCTGCCCCCCTGAAATACATTTCCTATGGATTCCTGGACTTTCTTTGATGGCAATATATAAATGGACATCTACTCAAGCCAACTTTAAGATAATTAGATTTATGTAGGTGAGAAGGACAACAACAACAAAAAATGTGGGTAGTAAATGCTGCTCAGACGCTAGTTTACAGCCAGAAAGGTAGGGGATCCATCTAATTCAGAGCAGCTGGGCCTGCCCTTCCTGCAGAGCAGGACCCATGTCACCTGAACTGAGACTACACCTGCCTTTCGGCAAGAAGAAATAGGCCCACGTCCATAGACAACAGGCTGGAATGGAGGACGTGGAAAAAGCAGAGAGAAGATTATGACACAACCATTATAAAAAGATTTATTTACGTTCTACAGACATTTTTCACCCAAATCCTGAGGTGCATAATTAAAATAATGTGGGACTTATTCCTGTCACTGCGCTGAAGTCGAAGAGTGACCCTTGGGCATAAAGTGGGTTGCATTCAGCAACTCCTCGGATTCTCTTCTGGTTCAGATCTGGTAGTTAGGAACCATTATCTTACAGGCGCATTTGTACCATTTCCCCGTAATGTGTTATCATCTCACATCAGTCTACATAAGGCTTATTTGCCATTTTCCTGCCCACTCATATGGCCAAGTTATTCAAGTTATTTCCTTTTACAATTTATTCTTATTGCCTCAGTATGTCATTATACAGAGAGCTTTGCAGAAAATCTTATCCCAGCAGGCATTTTTTCGGATCACTTATAACACTGTTAATGTAAGACTGATCGGGCACCAATTCCTGGTGTTTACACACTTATTTCCATTCATAAAAGTCTTTCCCTCGGTCCTTCCCTTCTCTTTCCCTGTCTCCTTCTATCAGCAAATATTTATTGAGTACCTACTATGTGCCAGGAACTGTTCAAATGCTTAGGACACTTCAGGAGCCAAACAGATGAAAACCTTGGCTCTCACAGAGTATATGTGTTAATGTGGAAAGATAAGCCATAACAAGTAAACAAGGGCATAGCACGGCTGGTTGCTATGACATAGGCGCCGTTTTCCCCTTCACTTACTATCACAATTTGAATTAGTTCTTCAACGATGTAGTATTTTCTCCTGAATCCACAGTATCTATCTCAAGGTGGAAGAGAATTATATTTCTGTGTTTTATATTTTATTTGTGAAAGAGTTAGAATAATGAATCAGTTTAAAAAATGTAATGTTCACTCTTTTTCATCAGATGTTTAGGGTAAAATTAGTTCATTTAACAACTATTTGCTGAGTATTGTGAAATACATAAAGGAAGAAATTATAGCCCTGCCCTTAAAGCTTCACAATTTAATTGAATAAAGTAACGAACACCCAGGTAATAATAGGAGCCGACAGTGCCCACCTCACATATTTTAACTATGGGGCTCTCCAGCTTCTCGCAGTTGAGCCCACTGAACTTCCTGACCTGCTGGTCACAGGAGTCCCCCCTTATTCTCTGAGTCACCCCTGCCCACTCCCTGTGTAGCCCCTGTATTAACAGGGGGCTTTCCCCCAGGGCCTTTTGGCTTTTAACTTTGTTTCTGAGTCCCAGACCTAAATCCTTATCTAGCGTTTCAGCTACTTCTGGGGTATCTGCCCTTTTTGTCCATTTATTAAACATTTACTGAGCATCTACTTGAATGAGTCTTCATGTCAGATACTGGGAATATTAAAATGATAAAGAAATTGTTTCTGCCATGGAGGGGCTGAGTCAAATTAATGGAGATGTACCTACAGCAGTCATCAGTGAACAAGATCAATGGGGATGGACGACGAGGAAGCTGCTCCTGTGGTCTGGAAGAGAAGATGTCGGGGGAAAGGGCGCACAGAGATGGACACCTGAGATGATTCTTAGAGGACAAAGGGGAATTCACTAGGTGAGCAAGAGGGAAGGAGACGTCAGGCTGAGCAAAGCACACACCTAAAGGACCGATATTGTGGAAGAGCTCGCGTCAGCGCTCCAGCAGGGAGACTGGAGGCTCTAACTCGCATTGGAGAGTTACAGTTGGGACGTTACTCTGAGCATCACTCCTCTCCCTGCTTGTTGGCACAGGCCCAACTTCTGTGTTTTTAATTCATTTGGAGAATGTTGATCCTTTTGTGCTTTTTACATAGTTTTATTGAGATAATGTTCATACCAAAACGGTCAGTCACCCATTTAAAGTGTTCATGTCGAGCAATGGTTTTTAGAATACTTACAGAGGTATGCTACCATCACCATAATCAAATTTGAGAACACTGCCATCGTCCCCAAATGAGTCCTTGTACCCACTAAGGGCCACTCCCCATCTTCCTTCCATGTACACAGCCCTAGACAACCACCAGTCCGCTTTCTGTCTCTGAAGACTTGGACCTTTAAAGTAAATGGAATCATACCACGTGTGGTCTGGCTCCTTTCACTTTGCACCCATCGCTTGAATATAACACATTTGCTTGCCCTTTCATCAGTTTCTACTGATGGGTTGTTTCTACTTTTTTAGTTATTGTGAATAAAGCTACTAGTATGAACATTAGGAGTAGAATTTCTGGTTCATATAGTAACTCTATGTTTAACCTTTTGGGTAACTTCCAAAGTATTTGCCAAAGTGGCTGTACCATTTTACATTCTGTTCAGCAATCTTTGACAGTTCCTGTTTCAACACAGCACTTGTTACTGTTCGTCTTCTTTATTATAACCACTCTAGTGGGTGTAAAGAGGAATATAGCATTGTAGTTTTTACCTACATTTCCTTAAAGGCTAATGATGTTGAGTGTCTTTCATGGGCTCATTACCCATTAGTGTGCTACCGCTTCTGAATCCAGTGAGGCTAACGTTATCTGAACCATTATATAGATGGTAGGGGTGCCCCTTGGCCCAAATGCTGTGAGCCTGGATTTAAGGCACTCATACTTGGCTCCAGAAATGTCTTACCACATGTCCCTCAGTATCAAAGACCCTTGCTGCACCATGCACGGAGATATGAAAATACCTTCTATCTTCAGGGTAACGTAAAGGTAATTTTAATGCATTATTTCACTTGCATGTTAGAGTGTATATGTGACATAGTAATAGGTACCTATATAATATACCTATAATAATTATTTCCCTTCTATTATTATAAAAGGGAAAACTGAGACCCAGAGAAGTTAGAGAATTTACACAGAGTCACACAGCTAGCAAATCTCAGGATAAGGACCTAATGTAACTCTCCTAATTTTAATTAAATACAATACCGTGGCATTATGATACAGCTTTTAATGGAAATTCTTGTACAAAAGTAACTGACAGCAGAGGGGAGAGGCAGGGGCATCTTCTTCGAAGAGGAGCCTCAAATCCATATAAAGCACAAAGGTAGTTTAGGGTGAAAGGAACAGAGGCAGAAGACAGAAAGTTGTGTACATTAACAATAAGGGGGCTCGATTCCAGCTGAGAATAGCGAGATATAAAATTTGAAAGTATGATTGATACCTGTTTTATCTTTTAAAAAACAATACCTTCCACCCTTCTCTTAGAGATAGGTTCATCTCCCTTTCTAACCCCTCAATTCAGATGGGAGAATCCATGTTTTAATGTGACTGTGCCCTCACTCCTAACAAGGTAGACTGCTGTAGGCATTATCACCTGACCCAAACTGGACCAATTAGAGGCTTTCCCCAGAAACTGTGAACTTGAGATAGAAAAAACGTTGTCACTCCCTCCCCTTGATGGAAACCATAAGTTACACATTCCAGCAGACTTTGATAATTAGCTTTCTCACCATGTGAAGGAGAATTGTCTACTATGAAGATGCACAGTATGGGCACCAAAAGTAAGCTAGATAGGAAAGGAGGAGAGAAGGAGGCCAAGTCCTGGCTGTGCCCAAATCTCTGGCGTTAATGGTTCTTGATATTCAACTACTTGTAGTAGTGACAAGATGTTTTTAAAGTATAAAAGATCAAGCAAATTTCTAAAATAAATCTGTGCCATAAAGCTTACAAAACCTCTATGTATCATTCTCTTCCAGGACAGGACTGGATGTTTCTAGAGTCTCAGTCAATGGCTTGCAAAACTTAGGGAGTATACAGTCCTCTGTACGACATACTGGGCTGAGGCTGTGCAAGGTCCTACGGTGTACACAGCACTGTTATTGGTCTTAGGATGCTTATCATCTAAGAAGAAGAAAGCAAAATAGGTAAAAGGACTGGCAGGTCATCCACAACAGTCATACCATAAAATATGAGCCCAAAACCCTATGAGCGATGGAGACCAGAAGTGCTGCTTGGAGTTCAAAGAGCGAAAGACTTGTGAGTTAGAGTGGGCAAAGAGCCACAGAGGAATAGTGGAGTCTGGAAATCGAGTAGGTTTCAGATAAACACAGAGGGAAAAAAGGGAGAGGTCACAAAGATGAGTTCAGTGAGTACCATCGGTTTTTCAAGGATTTTACTCATTTCTTTCATGAGAACTTTTGGGTCAGCCTAACCTACAAAGCAATCACAGAATCCCGTTTAAACAATTTGATCTCATTCTACTCTTGAGCAACTCTCATCAAGTGCGGGGGCTTTTCCAGGCCGTGCTCACTGACCCTAACTCTAAGTCAGTAGAAATGACTATATTGTTTACAACATCGGGTCCCTAAGTTTATCAGACCTACTACCACAGGCCACTTCGTGACTCGTGTTTGGCTAGATATTTTTCAAATACATTTCTATGTTGACAGAAAGAGCCTCTTTTTTCTTTTTTCCCTTTAACACTTTCCTATCAAAAAATATATAGTACAATCTCTATTCTGCTGTGTATAACTGGTTTGTCAAAATTATGAGCGCTATCAATAAGCATCACTGTAATATTTTTAGTTGCATAGCACTTTACGGTTTATAAAGCAACTCCAAAAACCTTCTTCGATTAGCCCTCTGTGGTAAGCAGGACACAGATTATGATCCTTTCTTAAAATGAGAAAAGAGGCTCAGAGCAACTAATAGGCATGCCCAGACATTATACTATTGGGTTGGCCAAAAACATCTGTTTAGTTTTTTCCATAAAATAAAGGACACATTTTTTCATTTTCACCAATAACTTCATTGACTTGGTATTTAATGGTTAGTGGTGTATTTTGTTTTCCTATTTCTTTTTGAGACTAATTTGATAATTTATTGTTCTAAAAAATACCTATTCTATTTGCATCCCAATTTTCTAGACTCAAGTTTTTCAGTTTTCTATGTTGATTTTTTTCTTTACTGTATATTAGTTATACCCACATTTCTTATATGGTTTCTTTTTGTCTACTCTGTTTTCTTCACTTGTCTTTTTTTCTTTCTTTCCCTAGAACGAAATGCCTGATTATGCTAATTGCTTCTATTATTTTTGTGTTTACAGACTTGCTTTACAATGTTATTAATTTCTACTATTATCTTAATTATTTCCTTTCCTCCACTTGTTTTACTTGTTTATGCACTGTATATTAATTATGACCTCATGTTTTGAAATGTACTACTTTATTGTTCAATTCTAATATTTTGCAATTGTTTTAATTTCTTGCTTGACCCAGTGAATTCTTTATCAGTATGTAAATACATGGATTGGGTTTTGGTACTATTTTGTATGAGTTCTAATCTAACTGCACTATTGTTAGGAAATGTGATCTACATAGATTTGATCTTAAAAATGTGTAGGGCTTACTTTCTGAGTCTTAAGCATTTTCCATATATGTGCCACTTAGTAAAAAAGAATGTATATTCTGTATGGGTAAGAGAGTTGGCAGAAATTTTTGGTTTGCTTGGTACATTCGAGATGGAAATATTAAAATCTTCTACTGTGGTTACACATTTCTCTTGATAATTTTTTCAGTTTTTCTGGGCTGTGTTGTGAAATGCACATGATTTTAGGATTATTTTATCTATTGGTATATGTTGTTTTTCTTACTGTATAATGTTTCTCTTTATTTCAATTAATACTATTATAGGGATTAGTGCTTTTTCCTTAAATCCCATGGTGCCTAATGTTATTATTGGCTCTCTTTTGATTAGTGTTTGTATAGTTCTTTCCATACCTTTTATTGTCAGCCTGTCTATGTCATTTTAAGTATTTTGTAAACAGAATATTGCTGGCTTTTTATTAAAAATCCAATCATATTGTCCTTTTTAGGTGCATTTAATCCACTTACATTCATCATAACTAATATGTTTAGACTTACTAATACCAATTCCTTTTGTGGTTGTTTTATTGTGTTTTTGTTGTTTTATCTCATTTCTTACTTTCTATGGTATTTACAAGTATTTTTTATTTCAATTTTTTCCCTCTGCTGGTTTTGAAGTTATAGATTGCATTTCTATTATTTTAGTGGTTACTCTTAAATCTTTAAAATAATGATTATATATATTTAGCATTTCTAGTATCCTTAAATTACCCATTAAATAGTCCCTTTTCCCAACACCTCACACTGCCCACCTTCCTTGTACTATCATCTAGGCCAGGGGTCAAAAGACTACAGACTATAGGCCAAATCCTGCCTGCCACCTGGTTTTGAATATAGCTCATGAGCTAAGAATGGTTTTGCATATTCAAAGACACTGGCATCACTTTTTTATACTGTCCTTTCTCAGGCAGGGAGCCCCGCCCAGCTCCTAGTCTCACACCATGAGCCCAGGTCCATCTCTGGACTCGTGCAAGAAAAACTTGGGTTCTCTACAATCTCATTGTTACAGAAATGTGAGACTTTTGTACATGGGACTCGTATATGTGCTTGATTCAGCTTAACTTGTAGCTGTAAGTTTCTGGTCTATTTCTGGTTCACAGAGATATTCATTTCACCTTTTACACAAATACATGGCACACACACACAATTGCTTTGTTTGAAGAGAAAAAGTTAAAAGTATAAGTGCAGAATTTTGATTGTTCCTTCTAATGAGCCCATGAGACTGACCTCTAAACCAAGGGTCAGAAGGAGGTTGAGGGCTAGGCGAGAAGGGCGAAGGGATTAAGCAAAGAAAAAAAGAAAGAATTAGGGACACATACAAAAGTATGGGATTGCCAGAGGGAAGGAGGGTGGGGAGAGGTAGAAGAGGACAAAGAGTGGGTAAGTGCTGATGGAAGGAGACTTGACTTGGGGTGGTAAACAAATAATATAATGTATACATGATCTATTGTAGAATTGTATACCTGAAACCTATATAATTTTATTAACTGATGTCACCTCAATAAAGTCAGTAAATTAATTAAATAATTATATAAATAAACCAATGGTCAGCAAACTACAGCCCTTGGACCAAATCTGGCCTGATGGCTATTTCTATAAATAAAGCTTTACTGAACCCAGTCACATCCATTCCTTTCCATACTGCATACGGCTGCTTTCACTGCAAAGGTGCAGGTGGGTAATTACAACAGAGACCATACAGCCTGCAAAGCCTAAAATATCTCTGGTCTGGCCTTTTACTGAAAAAGATTGCTGAACCCTACTATGAACAATAGAGAGCCTTTTAATTTTATCTCTTTCTCACATGGCATTAAATACCAGTTATATGATAACTCCATAAACTTCAGTCTTGTTTACTTAGCTGTATACAACGAGATCTGTCCAGAAGGTGTTCAGCCATGTACTATGAAAAATAGAGACATTTACTGAAGAAGTACAAGATACAAGAAACCCTGTACATAGGACAATGACACCTCAGTCCCCTTAAAAGTAGGCAACTTGGGACCTCACACAGTTCTCTGATCTCTGTTGATTGCAGCATGTACACGTTCAACACTCTCAAGTGTTCTGCTTGTTGCAGGCCTTCCAGAACTTGGATCACTTTCAACAGATTCTTGACCATCTTTGAAGTATTCGTGCCTCAATTTATTCACTCTGCACTCATCTTATTGTTTCCAAAAGCCTTCTAAATCATCCAAATAGTTTCTCCAGAAGAATGTTCAAGCTTAATGCAAAATTTGACGCAGATTCATTGCTCTACTTGCTCAGTCATTTTGAATGTGATGGCCACACAGTACACATGCTCACTCAACAGCATCTACTGCCCCCACTGACTAGTACAGTGAAGTCATCGTTGTTCACACATGAGCATTCCAGTCCACTCTCCTTGGCTGCCAGGTTATACTGATGTCATACAAACTGTTCTCATTATATCAATAATGGCTGGGCTTTTTTTGGACTGACCTTGTATCTCTGTTAGGCAGCTTAAATTTAACACGTGCAAAATCAAATCTCTGACATTTCCCTGTACTCTTCCTTCCCTACATGACTTTCTTCTACTAGTGTCTTCCATGCCAGCAAATGGAAGTCCTGCCCCTTCCCCTTACTCAAGCCAGAAATTTTAGGGACATCTTGGCTTCTCTCTTTTTCTCACTTTCTATGTCTTTTCCACCAAAAACCTAAAAAATAATGTATCTTGAATCCATGAGTAAGCAATGGAACATGACTAGCTTTCCCTTCATGGAATAAACTCTCTCAATTGTAAGGAAAAGTCACTCAGTGAATGTTGAAGTCATTTTCACTGGGAAGTTTGGCATGAAGTTTTTTCAATAACTCAGGCTCAGACGGTCTGCTATCTTTGTTGTGCCTGTTGATGCTTTCTTATCTTTATGAGAAAAGGAAACATGCTAGCCTTCTTCTAGTAAAGGCCTCTGGATTAAACTCTCAGAAGGAAACCGACCTCACCTAATAAACTCACCAGAACATAAAAGGAGATGGAAGAGAATAGTAAAACTAATGTGCTGATCACTTCAATAAATGGCTGCAACAGACCTTAAATCAAATAAAAGCCAGGAAAGGATGCCTTATGTCAGAACTTTCAGACACACAGTGATAAGAAAACATTTTCTCGGTTTTGAATTGCTGGCAGGGCGGGGGGAACAGTAGTTGGTTCAGGGGAAGCAACCTGACCATCAAGAGACACCACTGGCAGTTTTAAAAATAGGGGATGTCATTTTTCTTTCTGTCTTTGTCCAGAGTTGATGGGAGCACTCACA
This sequence comes from Desmodus rotundus, assembly GCF_022682495.2. Classification (NCBI taxonomy): domain Eukaryota; kingdom Metazoa; phylum Chordata; class Mammalia; order Chiroptera; family Phyllostomidae; genus Desmodus; species Desmodus rotundus. The sequence goes on along the minus strand of NC_071392.1, from coordinate 27,951,114 downwards.
TGGCAAGTGGCAAGGTACCTCTGGCGGCCTAGCTGCATGATCAATGTGAAGCCTGCCTCCTGGGAACTGGCCACTCTCCCACCCCGGCTTCCAGTTCAGGATATCCAGTTGTAGGCAAAATGAGAAAGTAAGTGACGGTTTTCTGTGTCAAACATCCATCAGCCTCACATTCCCCTTGGATCAGCGGGGAAGCCACGTAGAGCAATATAAAACCAATTCATACCACTGCGTTAGCAATCTAATGCATTTTCCTGCCTGACCTCTGATTTTCATTTTCAAAGGGAGCAGGCAACATTTACATAATTAGATGCATTTCAAAATGTGGACTTCCAGTTTCAGTGTGCCCTGCATGGAATACAGTAGCAGTGATGTCCCTGAAAATGAAACTGCCTACCTCTCCATGCTGCCACATATCAGTCCAGGTTAGTGGGAAACAGCCCTGGTTCCATCTTTCCTCTAGGAGGAGCATCGAACGCTAATGTGTCTTTCTATGTAAGAAAGCAGGCATACCTACGGAGGAAGCCCCAGGAAGATGCAGTTGGTGGACTATATCGCCCCACTCCGTCATTGCCTCCCATCAGCTCTGCCCACAGGCAGGTGCTACAGCAGACTGTGATCCCAGAGGGCTTTGAGAAAATCTTTGCCAGGCACAACTGTTATCTGACAAGAGCCCCTCATTCTAGCAATTGGATAAATCCATGATACGGGTCACTGTACAAGCTCTTCGATGAGTCAATATCTGGAAAGGAGGGGGAAATGAAGAGATATTTTCCTAAATCAAATGGACTTACAGGAACAATAACCAAATGCAAGGTATGGTCGCTTCATTGGGCCCTATTTGAACCAACCAACCCTACAAGACCTCTGGAGAAGAATAGTAAAATTTGAATATAAACTGTATAGTAGAAGACATTTAGAAATTAGCGCTAATTTGTTTAGGTGTGATCATTGTATAATGGCTATGTAGGAGCATATTCTTATTTTTTGATGATGCATTTAAAGTATTAAGGAGTTGTACCAGTTTCCTAGGGCTGCCATAACTCACCACAGACTTGGTAGCTTAAAACAACAGAAATTTATTCTATCACAGTTCTAGAGGACAGAAGCCCAAAATCTGGGTGTTGTCAGGGCTGGTCTCCCTTCCACGGCTCTGGGGGAGAATCCTTCCTTGCTTTGTCTAGCTTCTGGTAGCTTCAGGCATTCCCTGGCTCATAGCTGGGCATATAACTTCCATCTCTGCCGCCATTTGTATCGTATGGCCTTTGTCTCACCTGGGCACGCCTTCTGCTCTTCTGTCCCTGTCAAATCTCCCTCTGCTTCTCTCTCATGGAGACACTTGTCAATGGATGAGCTCCCTAGGATAATCTAGAATGGTCTTTTCCTTTCAAGATCCTTAAATTCATTACATCTTCCAAGACCCCTTTTCCAACTAAGGTAACATTCAATCCTTTATCATGAAAGTTAATAGTCACAGGCTCTGGGGATTAGGATGTAGACATATCTTTGGGGGACCACCATTCAACCCACTACAGGGGTGATGTATCATTACCTGAAATTTACTTTAAAATGATTGAGTACATATACATGTGGATGAAATAAATAAGCCAAAGGGTTAATAACTGATCATTCTAGGTGGTAGGTATATGGGAGTTCATTGTACTATTTCTTCTAATTTTGTATGCTTAAAATTTTCATTATACATGAAATTTAAATTCTTCATTTTGTCAAGAGAGCCTCACTTAGGGAATTATTTCAGTGTAGGAGATAAGGACATGGGCCCTGGGTCAGAATGTCTGGGTTTGCTTCCTGCCAGGCTTGACATTTACCAGCTGTGGGATCTGAGCCAGTTACTCAGTTGTTTCATCTATAAAATGGAAATAATAATAATACTAACTTTGGACAGTTGTGAGATTGAATGAAACCATGCCCATGAGCTACCTGGCACATAGAAGGGCCTGGCGAATATTAGCTATATCTTTAGTATGTTGGCTTTTGTGGGATTTCCACCTCTAAAGGTTTCACTTTAAAATACAATTACCCCTCTTTGGGGAATAGGAAGGGGAGTTTAAATCTTACCCTAGTATTTAACACAAAAAAAGATGCATTGCAGTTAGAATCCCTGCACTGTTAGTTAAAAGAAACAGACTTAGGAAGGAGACACAGGATGTCCCCAGTGTGTGGTTGAATGCAAGGAGTAGGAAGGGATACGGGGAGTAAGGTGGTTGCACAGGCTGGAGGGAAAGAGTGAGGCAACAACTGGGGAGACAGGGAGATTACAAAAACAAGGACAACTCCTGTAGACTTTTAGGCAAATCTACCAGCTATTGTGCCGAGCCCAATTATTAGCCATGATGCTGAAGGAGTTAATGCAAATTCCCAAACTACTTATTATTTCTAGGAAGCTGCGACAATGCTAAGTGACTATGACTCAACCTAACTGGGAAACGTTATTTCTCAGGACTCTCTTCATGCTGAAACACTTATTTAAAGCAACTCCCTCTACCTCATGAGGAGGTTGCTGCTTGTGGAGTGTTGGCGGAAGCTCAGGAGTGAGCCTGTAATTAGGGAACCCCATTGTTCCATCTGGGAGTGGAGCTAGCCCAGCTCAGGCGGAGTGCCAGGGCTGCTGCCTCCTCCTCCCACACCTCAGGGTGTCAGAGCATCTCCAGGCAATTCTCACTTTATATTTAGGGTGTCAATTCATTTTTAGATCAAGAGCATGAAGGCTTTCGCCTCCTTTACTTCTCTCACTTAGCATTATACTTTCTCTCAAGCTCTTGCAGTCATCAAACATGTGCAAGGCCAGGAACAAAAGAAATGAAAGAACTGCAACAAAAACTTAAAGATGAAACCAGCAAGGGCAAGAGGGATGAAATGCCAAGGAGACAGACAGCTCCCTAAAAAGGTCCAGAGCTTTCTTAAAAGAAATCTTTGGAACCTCTCCCTTGTGTTGTCACTTTTTACTCCCCACTAAATGAACTGAAATGATAAACAAAATAACAGGTTTCAAAGTTGAAGTTGTAAATTGTATAAACAGTGGGACTAAAAGTTAATGTGACAAAAAAACATCTGCAGACATGGTAGTATTAGATAGGACAAGAGTCTCAAGGCCTGGGCTGTTCTAAATGTTATTTCTTGCTAAGTGTTAAAATATAGCACAATATTTTACAGATCCCCAGGGTGAGCTGATAGGAACTCCACTGAATAAAAGCAGTCAACTGCAAAGAAGAAATCAACAGGTAATTGACCAAATAGTGTATATAACAACACTAAGCCTCCCTACCAGGAGGCAGAGCTTTGGGTGTGAATCCCATCTTCTTTACTTGCTGCAAGGAAATAAAACTACTTTGTGACAACCATGTCTGGTTCTTGAGTGGAGCATCCCAAGCGGCAAACCCCTTGAGTTTAGTAACAGTAGGACTGAGACCCAGCATTACCAACAAGCTCCCAGGTGATGTCAACACTTTTGGACCACAGGCCACACTTTGAGTTGCAAGGGTATAGAAACAGTTCTCAAACTTGGCTACACTTTGAACTTTCTAGGAGAATGTAAATAAGACTGTTGCCCCAAAGATTCTTATTTGTTCTTCAGGGTATCAGAATTTTTTTAAGTTCCTCAGGGTTTCTAATCTTCAGCAAAGTTTGAGAACCAGTGGTGTAATGGTTGTTGATTTTCTTGAGGTCATGGAGGCGGGGCAGATTCAAAGTGCTTGGTTCAATACCAAGTGACTCTACTGGCTGAATCTTAGAATTTTCTGAAGAACTTTTACATAATAAATAAGACTGCTTGGGGTATACTCATGGAAGTCCAGATTTAACTGGAATGCCCAGACATTGAAATATATCAAATCTTAGTTGATTCTTATATGCACCCAGGCTAAGAATCATTATTGTAGATGTGTCAAGAAGAAACTAGAAAACATCTTCACAGGAGGAGCAGACATAGCTTAGAAGAAAAAATATGATGGCTATTAGTACACATATATAGTAGAGCAACGACTTGCTTTGGGATTTTGTAATAATAAATCTAACTCTGGGACAGGTGATGGTGGGATTAAGCATGGGTTTACATCACCACATCCATGTTTAAGCCTCTCCCCACCTTCGCCTTTAATCTGCTTATTTGAAGAGTTAAAACAGCACAGTGTTTTGCACTTGTAATGGGTACAAAATCAGTGATTAATGGCCTGCCAATAAACACAATATTGTAACTTTTCCTTGGGTGGATTCCATGCTGAAGCAATAAAAGTATAGCAGTAATAAGAATACATTATACTATAAAGCTATGAAGGAAAATCACAAGACAGCCCTGGAAATATTGAATGACACTGGGAGGCTGCACAAGTGGATCTGATCAAGATCCACAACCACATTGGCAGAGTCCAAGCCGGGATGAACTGTGGGTGTGAGGTTTGGATAGGAAGCATTACAGCCTCTGGCATAAGTGCTCTTTGAACACGTGTGTGAAAGACATATCCTAGACTTGGCTCTAAAGAATGGTCAGGAGTTGGTGTAGGCGGAATTTCTATGTAAACAGTTTACAATCATGATCATTACATAATTAAGACCGTAAGTTCCAACCTCTAATGAGAAGAATGCTTAAAACATTTATTGGGTATAGTTACCCAATTTTGGACAGGTGAATTACAATAGAAAGTGGATATAAGAAATCCTGGAGGTTATTTAAAAGTATCCTGAGTGCATGCCCCGCAGATTGCTGTGCCTGAGTTGGATGTAAACATGAGTATTGAAATACCATCCATTTAACTGGCAAAATGGATGAGGACAATGGAGAGGACAGCAAGAAGCTTGACTCCCTGAGAAAATAGTGGCTTGATAGAGCTAAGGATGAATACAAACAGTATGGACAGAGATACTCATTCAAGCATCATCTGTAGTGTCAATAAATTATAAAGTACCTAGATGTCCAATGATAGGGAATTTGGTTTTTGTTTCATTTTCCTTTTCCCTCAACTTTGTCAAGGTATAACTGACAAATAACATTGTATATATTTAAAGTATACAACATAATGATTTGATATATATTATGAAATCATCACCATAATCAAGCAATTAACATATTCCTTGGGAATTGGATTTATTAAATTAGAGGGTACTGTATCATATGCAGTCATTAACTATTGTAATGTAGTAGAATATTTATTACTATGGGAAAATAATAATGAAGAATTGTTGAGTGAAAATGAGATACAAGGATATGTACAATATGATCCTAATCTTGTTAATACATAGAAAGGGTTTAGGAATATAAATTGTACAGTAAATAATAATTGGAGAAATTATAGGTGACTTCATGTCTCTTTATTAGAACTTCTCTATATTGTCTGAGATTATCATATACATATTTATTTTGTAATAAGAAAAAATACATGACTTAAAAAGCAAGGCTTGCCCAAATAAAAAGAAAAATATGATAGGTCAAATGTAAAATAAGAATGAGACCCTGTAGGAATTTATGGAGCATCCTCCGTGTTTCTCCAACAAGAAGAGGTCTTTTGTGCCCTAGAAAGGAGGGAAATTTGTGGCACCACATGAAAATGACAGAAGAAAGGTGATGCTCAAGAAATAAAGGTAAATACCAATTAAATATTAATTCTTGACTTTGGTCTTCTCTAAAAAGAACTAAGAAAAGTCTTGATCACAAATCACCTGGGAACAGGTAGACTGGAGGAATGTGGCTACATAGAACTCGTTAAACACTGAGCGTGGAAACAGTGCCACACGAGGATATTGAAAATTAGCAAATGATGAGGCGGCCAGCCCGAACATCAAGGGCAGGCGGCGTCCGTTAATTTACTGTTCCTCTGTGGCTGTCAGCTGCCATCTCTGTGACCGGGGGCTAGAGGAGAAGCACACAGATGAGCTTGCTGTTTCCCTTGGAAGCCCAGAGAGGCAGAGAAAAGGAAAGCTGTTGAGCTGGGGAAGAAAGTCTGAATAAATCCAGCAAACACAGACAACCCAATGTACATACCAGGAATCAGAGTACGAATGAGCCAGGGTGATAAGAGGGAAGGGGATGATAGCTAGAGAAAGGAAGGGAGTGCTCGGTTCAAACAGGGGCCATTTGTCCATGCCCCGCTGGTCCACAGGCAGAATAACTAGACCGAGGGCAGCCATAGGAGAGGCATCTCTTCTGTCTTAAACACTGGCAGCTCATGATCCAGCTCTTGAACTGAGAGCGAACTGGGCCCCACGCTGTGCTTTGCTAAGAGCCCACATTCTGAAAAAATGAAACAGCAAATACAAGCAGGCACATAATCCACTGGGCATCAAAATAAAGTGAAAGAAAAATATAAGCAGAAAAACAGGACTTGCCAGCAATGAGATGCATCTCAAGGGGAAAAAAAAGTTATATAATGAAAGTTCTAAGGACATAAACCTATTAAAAGCACCCAGACAACACCTTGCTTGTGTTGGCCTTGGGCTGTAAACTGAAGATTACAAAAGCTTGGGACACACTGTGTGATACTTTGAGAGCTAGAATGAGAAGTACATTCTATTTTTGATCAGGGACAAGGGAAATGTGTGTCAATCTCTGTGTGAGGAAGGAGAACACGCTGAGACAGCCAGAAGAGACATGTGAATAATACTAGTGACGTTGAACAATCTTCTTTGTCTACGTACATGCTGGTGACCTCAGGGTTTCTTGATGGCAGCAGGGTAGTCACCCCCTCTCCCGACAGATTGATTTGCTGTCACACTCTCCTAGGGACTGCGAAGAGCCAGGGAAAGTAGCTAACAATAGCTATAGACTCATTGCTTAAGTCACAAAATAGTAGAATTTTGAATCATCTCTTGCTTGCGTATTTTTTCTTTTTCTCCTCCTTCCCACCCAGAGAGTACTTGTCTCAGTCACAAAGAGGAACTTCCACCCCCCCACTGTGTCAGATGCAGAAATCCAGCTCCTTCTCCTCTTTGTAACACGCAGAACAAGGTGCACTTTAACATGCATGGTGGACCAGTCCAGTGAATCTCCACGACCCACAGCAGCCACAGCCACCGTGTGAAACAGAGGAGTGGCATTGCCACCCAACTGCAGTTCTGAAGTCTTCATTTTGTGGCCTCTTTCACGAACCTCATTTCTTTAAATTTCAGCAGAGCTAACCCTTCTCTAATTAGATGCAGACAGACTACTTGAGCACGGGACACAGACCCAGAAGGACCCAGGGCCATTTGTGAACAACCGGTGATGATCCCCCAAGGCGACTGGAGACTCACGTGCAGGGGTGCACACTTCAGAGCCCCCGGGTTATGTACACAAGGCCTTCTTATTCTCTATTAAATTGATGAGCCCACATTCCTGAGGGCAAGGAAAAGGATTCTTTGGGGTTTCTCCCCTATTACTGCCTGCCCCTGACAAGCTCTTGGGGTAACCACTGGTCGTTACCGTGTCCTGCGGACTTCTCCCACAGAGTTACTCACAGAGGTACAAATTCTGTCTTCCCACCCCAGTGATGTTGCTCATAATGACCCGGTCACTGTGGTCTCCCCTTTGTCAACTCCTTTAGTTTCCAGAATTTTGCTAGATGACCAGTAACCAGGAGTTACACATTTTTCTCTTGCATTCTCTTTGGTGTTTCTGTTTCACTCAGGACACTCATCTGCCTCCATCTCTCTGTTACGACTCTTCACACCTTTCTGGATGGTCGGCCCCTGATGCAATGCCAATAGTCTGTTGAACTGAGTTGATTTAATTTGACCTGCTAGAAATGGTTGAATTTCATGAAGACATTAATTCTTTTGACTAAAAAAAGAGTATATTAGATGAGATTGGGTGCGATCAGGGTGGTATGGCCATAGACATGAGAGGATGTTAGAGAAAAATTAAAATAAAAAATGTATAACTACAACAGGAAAACATTTATTATGCCACCATTTAGAGATAAAGCTTATTATCCTTTTGAAATTTACTTTCTCATTTCCTAAAACACTGAAAGCAAAATATTTACTTTTTTCCCAAATAGCAAATCATGCCAAGATCATTTATGAAATCATCCTTGTTCTCCTAAATGATGTGAATTGTCACTTGTAGTGAATTGAAATAATTTTTTATCATATTGGAAGAGTTGAAATGTCACTTTAATTATATTGAAAAAGTAGTCAAAACTATCAATCTCCACTTCCTCACCTCTCATTCCACTAAGAATCCCATACACACCAACCTCATCAGAGACTCCTCCTTTCAAGCTTAGGCAATGACTTATGTTTTGCTCTTAGCTAACTTAGACTCCTAGCAGTCATTACCACAGCTGACTACCCCTCCCTGAAATGCTTCCTTCTCTGAGCTCTAGTACCTGGCAGGTGTTCCTGCAGCCTCAGCAGCTACATCTTCCCTGTTTCTGTTCCCGCCTCACTCCCCTTCTGCCTGCCCTCCACATGTCACAGTTCCCAGGGCTCCTTTCCAGGCCTCCTTTGCTTCTCTAACATTATCAGGTGTGCCCTGGCTTTGAATATCATCAGTATATTGAGTATCGCCTAAATGGTTGTCTCGAGCCCAACTTCTCATCAGAGTAACAGATTTGTCTATTCTATGGCCTACTTATCATCCTGTCACGATGCCTGACAGATATCTAAAACTTGATGTATTCAAAATCCTTGCTTCCCTGTATCAACCCCAATCCCGGTCTTCCTCCAGTCTTCCTAATATATCCTTTACCAAGTTTAGCCCATAACTAGGAATTATCCTTGATTCCTCTCTTTTCTTCAGTGTCCTAATCTAATTATATAAATATAAATGCTTTGGCTCTTCCACCAAAACATATTCTAAATCCACCCACTTTTTTCCCAGTTTCACTACTACCACCTTAATCCAGCCACCTTCATCCCTACTGAGTCCAACAGGTTCCTAACTGGTCACCTGCCTCCCTGCTGGCCTCCTTATAATCCCATCTACAAATCGAAACCAGAGTGATCTTTGTAAGTTACAAATCAGACTATGATACTACTCTGCTTAAAAACCTCTCCATGTTTTCATATTATATGTAAAAAATAAAAGCCAAGCTCCTTATTTTGGGTGCTCGGTCCTACAAGATCAAGCTCCCCACAAGGCCACATTGCACTATTGGCTGTTCGCCTGCTCTGCTCCACCCACACTGGCCTTCTCTGTGTCTTAGACACACCAAGTCTGATACCTTTGAGAGGCACATGATATTCCCTCACTCTGAAAGGCTCTTTCTCCTTAATTATACAGGGCTCGCTCCTTCTAGCAATTCATTCATCAGCTTAAATGCCCCTCCTCACGTCTCTATTAGACCACCCTACTTGAATTATCTTTATTTCTCTTATTTACTTTTGGTATATTTGTGCATTGCCTGTTTCTCCAGCAGGATGGACAGAGACACAGAACCCTGTCTACCGTACTCTGGAATCTTGTCTTCATTGACTACTGTTGAGGACATTGTTTTCAAATGAAAGAATGTACCACTGTTGGCATGTTCAGCTATGCTTCTGTTTTCTTTTCTATTCTAATGGTCTATCTATTTTCTACCCAACCAGTAAATAAGCAAAAGAGAAACCAAACACACCGTTTCAGAGGCTATAGCTATTTCATACATTTTAATATCTGACAGGGATAATGAACATTCTCCCTCATTGTTCTCGTTATTGTGAACTTTCCTGGATTCTCCAAATTATCTGGAAATGTAGTGTATATTTCTTGATTTACTCAGTTTTCATAGTTTTCAGCATAAGGATTCTGTATTTCTTATTAAGTCTTAGCAAGTTTATACTTTCCTTGCTATTGCGAACGTTATATACCCTACACCAGAATGCAGAAGAGGTCATGCATTTAGGTCACTGTCTGACCTTTAAAGTCATTTGAGTTTGCACATGTTGATATACAAGAAAGCTCATGTTTTTTCTGTATTTATGGTCTATGCATTATTTGTACTAGACTCCTTCATTGCTTTTAGTAGATCCTTAACCAATTCCCTTTAGTTTTCTAGGTAGAATACCATATCATTTGCAAAAAATAATAATTTGTTTTTCCCCTTTCCAGGAATTAAACTTTTTATTCCCCTTCTCCTCCTATTCCGGTTGCATGTAGTAGAACTACCATAACAATATTAAATAGTGACGAATGCTCTTTTGCCTCACACATGACTTTACTGTGAATGCTCTGGTCTCCCTATTAACTATGTTGTTAGATGCTGGTTTCAGATAGATTTTCTTTATCATATTAAAAATAACATAACCATCTTTCCCAGGTTAAGTGCTTTCTTTAAAAGTCAGGAATGGATTCTGCATGTTACACACACCTTTTCTACAACTGAAATGCACGCATTGCTTTCTTCCAAGAACCGGCGGACAGAGAAGGCAGCACAGCTGCCTTTCAGAGTGTGGCTTGGGAGGCAGATCACCTAGACGCAGGCCTGGCTCTGCCCTCGCTGCAATTTCCTCATCTGTAAAAGAGGTACAATAGTGGGGTCCACCTCATTTACTGTTGTGAGAATTAAGTGAGTTACTACATGAATAGATCTTAGAACATAGCCAATGCTATGTAAGTATTTGTAATTGCTCTTCAACCCTGAAAGGAACCCTACTTTGTCATGCCCTCTTAATATCCTGCTGAGTTTTCTCATCTACACTTAGAAGTAGTAACAATCTCCCCCTTTTTTACATTATTCAGTTTTTTTCAGGGTTAATATAAAAACTATATGGCATTTATAAAATGAATTTTAAAATTTCCCATTTTTCCCCTATGCTTAGGAACAATTAAAAAGAACTGGGAGTGATGCCTTCCTTAAAGGTTTTAAAGAACTCACTCAAAATTTCCAAGACTAGTTTTTGGAGGCAACATTTTAAAAACTTGATTCTTTTTCTATAGTTATCAAGTTTTCTACTTTTTCTGAAATTAATTTAGATGACTTATACTTTCCTAAAAATGTTTTCAATGTTTTAACGTGTTTCTCTCTTTCCTTAAATATAAATCTATCTATAACCACCATTGTACTTCATTTCCCATTCATAATTTCAGGGGTTTGAATTCTTTCTTTCTTTGATTAACCTAGCTAGAGATTTACTTATTAGTTATTTCCCCCCCAAACAACCAACTCTCAGGTTTATTTTCATCCCACTATCTATTTTCTGGGTTACATTAATTAATAATTACATTAATTATTGTTTAATACTTTAGTATTCCTGTCTTTTGATTTTCTTAGAGTTCCTTTATTGTTCTTTTCCTAACATCTTGTGTTGAATGCTTAAATTATTTTAATTGTTTGTTCTTTAATAATGAAAGCATTGAATGCTATGGATTTTTCTCTGAGTACAGAAGAATATACTTTTTTACTTTTATTTTCTCCAGTTTTTTATAGATGAGTCTTAAATACAACATACATATTCAAAGCCATTCCATATTTCTCTTCTTGTCTGATTAAGAAGAAAATTACATCTTAAAAAAAAGAATTTAGCATGCCTCCTATTCATTTCTGCTTTTGCTAACATAATTTGCAGGTGTAGGTACAGATCATTGTCTTAAGTGTTCGGGTTTTATAGTATGTATGTGTTTTCTATTTTCAGTGGTCCCCACTTGGCCTTCTATAATAAAGCCACCCCATTCTTGCTATCTTAACTTTTCTTTATTTTTACTGAGGTTTGAGTAGGTCTTCGAAGATTTGTTTCAAAGTTCATAGACGGTATAATCTTCTAAGTTCCTGCATATGCAAAAAGCTCTTCTATTTTCTTCATATGAGACAGGCTGCCTTGGTGGGAATTAAAACTCTAAGTCATAACCTCCTAACCTCAAAACTCTAAATTTGTACTATTCAGTGTATAGGCACTAACCACATGAAACTATTTAAATTTAAATTTAAATTAAATAAAAAGAAAAAATCATGCATGGGAAAACATATTTGCCAAGGATACATCAGACAAGGGTTTGGACTCCAAAATATATAAAGACCTCACATGACTCCACTCTAGGAAAACAAAAAAAAAACAATTAAAAAATGGGCAAAGGACCTGAACAGACACTTCTCCAAGGAGGACATGGAGAGGGCCCAGAGACATGTGAAAAGATGCTCAGCATCACTAGCCATCAGAGAAATGCAAATTAAAACCACAATGAGATACCACCTCACACCGGTCAGAATGGCCATCATAAACAAATCAACAAGTGTTGGAGAGGATGCGGAGAAAAGGGAACCCTAGTGCACTATTGGTGGGAATGCAACTGGTGCGGCCACTGTGGAAAACAGTATGGAATTTCTTCAGAAAACTAAAAATGGAACTGCCTTTTGACCCAGCAATTCCACTGCTGGGATTATACCCTAAGAACCCTGAAACACCAATCCAAAAGAACCTATGCAGCCCAATGTTCATAGCAGCACAATTTACAATAGCCAAGTGCTGGAAGCAACCTAAGTGCCCATCAGCAAATGAGTGGATCAAAAAACTATGGTACATTTACACAATGGAATACTATGCAGCAGAGAGAAAGAAGGAGCTCATACCATTTGCAACAGCATGGATGGAACTGGAGAGCATTATGCTAAGTGAAATAAGCCAGGTGGTGAGGGACAAATACCATATGATCTCACCTTTAACTGGAACATAATCAACAAAAGAAAAAAGCAAACAAAATATAACCAGAGACATTGAAGTTAAGAACAATCTAATAATAGCCAGAGGGGAGAGGGGAGGGGACAGTGGAGAGAAGGGTTTTCAGGAACTACTATAAAGGATACATGGACAAAACCAAGGGGGAGGGTGGAAGCAAGGGAGGGAAGTGGGTTTGTCTGGGGTGGGGAGAAAATGCAGACAACTGTAATTGAACAACAATAAAATAATTTTAAAAAAATTTATTTAAAAAAAAGGAAAAATTCAGGTACTAATCACATTTCAAGGGCTCAGTACCTACATGTGGCTCGTGGCTGCCCTGCAGTCCAGCACAAGACACACACCACTCTGCCATCACAGCAAGTCCCATTGGACAGCACCAAGTCTAGACATTGATGCACTGACTTCTAGAATCCAGAGAAGGTTGAAAATACCTGCCTTTTACTCCCTTACAGGACAAAAAGTTTTCTACCTAGAGATTATAGAATTTTAAAATTTCACTTGGTAATTATGTAGATTTCAGTTTAGAATATCAATTTGCACATGTAAAGTAGTCTCAGCTCAGGAAACCTATTTTCAATTATGTCTTTAAAAATTGCTTTCTTTCCTCCAGCAATTCTAGCTGCTTTGATTTGAGTTTCTGTCTTCTGCCCCTTTTTTCTCATATCATTTTCACCTTTGTTTCTTATTTTACCTTTTCAGGAAGGGTTCTCAAGTTAGTCCTTCACATCACTGAGTTTATTTCCTGTGTACCGTGTTATGGTTTTTCCCTGTAACAATGTAGATTTTAATCCCACTATTTTATTTTAGTTCTTACAATTCATTCTCATCAGATTCGTCTACTTCTTTATGTCATCCTGTTGTCTTTGTTTCTTAATCTGTTTTCCCCTTATTACTTTTACTTCCTGTTTCATGGAGACCATATTTTCTTGATTTTAATTGGCAATTCCAGGCAATTTTCTGAACTTTTTTCCCAGGATCCTAGACTTGGTCATTTCCAGTGATAAGCAGTCTCTGACCTCCTAAGTCCTCAGCAGAACAGCATGACACTATCTTTCCTGAATCTTGCACTATTTTTCCATGGACTCTGTTTCCTGTGTGTTTGTTTTTTAGTTATCCTTAAATAAAAAACAACAAAAAGCTTGTATTTGACAATAGAGGATTGTCTCTTGCTCATCTATTTTTTCTTGTTAACTGCAAATATTTAAATCTTCATTTAGAATCTTAGGTGATAATGTTCACTATCCCAAGTCCAATTCCAGGTTTTCACAGTCTCCTTCCTTACCCCCCACCACTTGGTGGTGACTCCACCTCCTAGGATATAACAGCTTCTGGCCACATCCCTTACAGGCCCATGGTTTCCTGGGGCTCAGGGCTTACCTCCTAAATGACACGAGGATAGAAGTCAACTTAGGCAATGCTCAGGTAGCTTCCAGAAGCAACAACTGTGTTGTGGATCTGTGACTCCACAATTTCTGGATGGAGCACGCTGGTTTCTAGTCTCTGAGTGACAGTCTCTGTCTCATGATTTACTTCTTTTTGTTAACTGGCTCTGAGAAGATGGATTAAGTAGCAGATATCTGTAAAGGACTAATAATGCTCACTAGCACCATTAGTCTCCACAGATTAATTGCTGAGGTCAATTCTTCAACCTTCATTGGCATTGAAGAAACCTTCCTTTCAGACAATCGCCACAGATTAATATATGACAGAAGCCACATATTAAGCATTGGGGAAAGCTAGAAAAGTATGCAAATACTCTCAGCATATGTGTTTTATTGTGTAAATATGCAGATGTTTACAAAGAAGTCACATATGTCTCTCATGAGTGCTCTCCAGCTTCTTCCCCTAATTCTTCTTTGTTTCCACACACACTCAGCCAAGTTCGCTCATGGACTGAACGGTAAAGCCCACTAGGGATGTAAGTACTATCACTGCACACTATTTATTTGCAAGGCAGTGCTGAACAACAGGAAAGAATGTGGGGTCTGGAGTCAAATGAAGTTCTCAGTCCCAGCTCATGTGCTCACAAACCTGCCCTGTCTTAGTTTCTCAGTTATAAAATGGGGTGCTAACACTACTTTCTCAAAGGATGGATGTCAGGATGCCATGAGATAATATAGGTCAGAATAATGCCTGGAAAACGATGAGCAATCCATCAGTATTAGTTACTACTGTTGTTATTATTATGCTATGAGACAAGTACTTTTTTCCCAGAAAATAAATTCACTGACTATTTAGTCATGTATGATTTCTTTCAGGAAGATGTGATGGACTATTTGAAATACTGCTTATTAGCCAGGGTTGTAAATTTCTCAGCAGTGAGACCATGACACTTTTGTTTTTGGTTGATGCACTAGGAAACAGAAAATAAGAGCTCTAACTTTGAAACCGGTGGAACAGAAAAGCCTCTCACTGGGACCATAATCACTATTTTATTTTCAATAATAAAAAAGTTAAAGACAAGGAAAAATACCTTCTCACACCAACATCACACTCCATGAACACATCCTAATTGTTTCATTCTTATTTTGAATAAAATAACAAGCATTATGTTAATACGTCCAAAGACATCCCGGAATGTGCACTTCTGGGGGGAACTCAATTGCAAATGTTGGATCAGGATAGCAGGAAGCACACGTTCTGCCCCTGCGCTCCCAGAATAGAAAACCTATTTAGCACTTTGTAAAACATGCTAAATGAAGTTTGCTCTCTCCTGCAGATAGAAATTTTACTTCATTTTGTGCCAGCGAAATTTTTGAAAATTGCATGAGGAGAGAGCAATTTTTGGCACTTTGGCTAGGAGCACAAAATGTTAGCAAATGGTGCTGAAAGGATCTTAAGTGTAATGTTGGAATAATATTCACACAACCCTGCCTGCATCTTCATTTTTAACCTATTTACATATTCACAGGAAAAAATACTTAGCAGTTACTTGTCTAAAGGGGCCTATTTAAGGGGAAAATGGCATTCACATTTTTTGAATGCATTAGTCAAGAAGGTTGCTGTGAATAACAATTCATAAAGAAAAATATCATTTCAGGTATCATGGAATAATGTGAAAGGATAGAGGTGGAAGAATCCCGGACATCAGTGTTAGCTTTGGACACAGGGAGAAAAGAAAGAAGGGAAGGGAGTGAGAACCTCATGCTGGAAATTTCCACAAAGTAAGTGGATGTTGAGAGAGCCACACAAAGGTTGAACATGACTGACAGAGTTCTATGACAGCTCTCTTCATTAGTGACCATTCGCTCAACACAGGAAGTCTCTCTACAATGGAACTATCCTATCCATCTGCATAATATATATATCATTTCACTCACAATACATTTAACAGCTATCTTCCATGCCTGTGGCACAGCAATAAAAACTGTGGCATACATGTAGAAGTCTCTACAGATTTCTAGCCCACAAAGAGCTTACAGTCAAGTTAGAGAGAGAACGCTGTATTCATGAAACCCCAAAGAGACATTTAGGAGGTACAGAGAAGAAGTCCCAACCTTCACACAGATTGGCTTCTCCAGAAGCAGATGTTGAGATTTTGGGAATCTCTACCTGTAGAAACAAGGTGAAGGAAGTAGGACTGAGTAGAGCTCAAACTGCAGTTTTTATTTTGCATTTCAATTTTTTTGTAGACAACTGCTGGCGGAACTGTAATTCATGTCTGATCAATTTGGCCGTCAGAGCCTGTCCTGTGTTAGGTACCAAAATGGCGAGTCTTTTCACGTCTGCCTGGATCAGTCACTGGATGTGGAAATTCTGAAAAGGGCCTAACCTCCATAATCTTTGTGGAGCTGAGGTGGCCTCTTCAGCAGCTAAGGACCGAAGACTCTCTGTGTATGACCCTCCTCAATGTTGGAGAACAACACATCCTGGAAAGAGACTCTGGGCAGTGCAGCTCACACTCACCATCATTCACTTGCAGGCTCTTTGAGAACTTCTATTAAAGCATCCGTTAACAAAGGTGGACTGAATGTCAGCAGAGGCACCAGCAGTGGGCTCATGTATACACATGAGTTAGTGCAGAGATTGCTCATGAACTAATACATTTTTATTTAAACTAGAATTTAGAAAACTAAGATAATTTTTTGAAGTACAACAAAATATTCAAATGAAAATATTCCCCAAGCTATGAAGAAGTCATGAAATCATAAACAAAAGATCTCCTGGTCAGTGGTAGCTGCTTAGTTGTACAAGAAAAATGTCACGAGCAAAGCTGTGATTTTTCTCCTGAGTAAAGAGGCCACCAAACCTCCACAATCAATCATCTTGCTGGCTTTTAGTGAAACACACAGTTGGTACAGCACTGTGAGAGCAGTTAGTGTGATTCTTTGAAATTTAAGATGGCCAGTCTTGACCAACTCTGAAGACAGCCCACTTGGTGCCATGGAAATGCCCACATCCTTTTGAGTTGCATCCAGCTCAACAATAAGCAGCTGCTATCAACACTGCCTGAAGGCATCGCCTAGAGCACACTCGTATGTGGAAGGCAGAGGCAGATCACTCCATATATTCCATTGCCATATATTCCATTGGCCCTGGTGTTCATTCCTCAAGAAGAGTCAGATTCAGCCACAACTGTACCAAGTACTAGTCCCATGTCCTCTCACATACTGCCTCCTCTGATGCCACCAGCACTCAGTAAATAGTATTATAATTTCCAGGCATCAGATGAAAAAACCAAGGATGAGAGAAGTCAGAGATCTAAATTTAAGATTGTCGTAGTTTTTGGTAAACGGAAGATTTGACTTGAACATAAGTCTGTGACTCCAAATCCATCCTTCTTTCCATTTTGCATTTAATCCATCCTCCTAAAGCTCTCTGTCCACCAGTACATGCTGGGTGTTTTCTGTAGCCTGCCAGTTCCATGAAATATTAATCATGTTTCCCAAAAAAGGACTCTATGGTCAAATTTGGAAATCACTAAGCTATAAACACAGTGAAACAGGGTTGGATTTTTTTAAACACAGGAAGTCACAGAACATGTTCATGCTAATGTCCATTGTGTATCTATAAACAGCTCAAGGGCAGAGGTTTCCATAACTGACCTGACCACAAAAACCTTTTCCCTGTGGGCATCTTGCAAAACCAAGGATCCACAAAACAAATGATGGGAAACTCTGCTACACAAGACTCGATACAATCCTCCTAGCAGTTGTCAGAAAGTCCTCTTTGACCTGGCATGTTCACTATTGACAAACTGATGCGAAGGTTCCAACCTCCTAGGCAAGCTCTCCAGGCAGGGGATGTGAGGGGAGACAGCAGGTCCTTCCTCTGACTCGGGTGTACCAATCCAATGCTAGGAGGCACAGCCATTTGGGGAGACTGAGTTCAGGACTTTTTCAAACGGCTTTCACATGAAAGGATGGAGAGATTTCAAATACTGCAGAAAAAGAGGTTATAAGTAACAATACCAACACTATGGGGCTGTTCTGTCTCTGAAAGGTTTTACTTAGAATTCCAGTGAGAACCACTGTTTTCTAAATGAAAAAAGCGAGTGGAGGAACTTACACACATACTCAGAACTACAGTTAAGATCTAATATTCTCACTATGTAAAAAACTGGCCCAACAGCTATCACTATTTCAAAATACATAAATTAATTTTCTGGGTTTTTTAAATTTTTTATTGTTTAGCTAGGGGCCTGTTTTGTTTTCTGTAAAGTTAGTCTCATCCCTGCAGTCTGATAGCACTTGCTTCCCAGAATCCATCTGGCAGTAACTTTGCTGCGGTGTGTTCAGGTGTGAGGATCTAGGATTTATGTTTTCATTTGAGTGTTGCCTTTGGACTTCTACGCCTCTGGGTTACTAGGGCTGAGAGGAAAGCAGTTACTCATGAAGAAAAATGAAAGGTGGGTGGGATGAATAACAACGAAGTCAGGAATCTAAGATGCCACAGTCTCCACGTCCTCCAGAAGAACAGCTTCAAACAGTACGTGGGTGGCAAGTTAAGAACTGGTTTTACTAGTATTGCCATAAATTTCCTAGACCTCGAAGGAAATGTCACCTCTGTGGCCAGAGTGGTAATAAATTAGGGATCAAGAGAACTTAAAATTCCACACTGGAAAAGGTGTTAGGTTCTTCCTTTAAGATTCTTATTTTTTAAACTTTTATATATATGATTTTCCATATCTTATTAAACAGCAGGTGATAATTTTTCAAAAATAACCTATTATTACTTAAAATAAGTACAAGACAATAACTGAGGAGGTCTTTCTGGAACATCAAATGTAACTCATGTTAGGTACACTTGGGAGAAAAAAACCACAGACATAGTCAAGAACCAGGTTACAGTGGAAGCCAGAGCCGCTGCTCAGGGATAATTACTCTTGTGATCATCGACTCTGAAGAAGAAGCCTCAACACACGGAGCTGATGAAGAACAAGATGATGAAAGGGTTTGAGATATAAAAAGATGGGTAAAAGGTTTTACCAAACTCGAAGTCTGGGAAAAGGCTTAACATTATTTTATCCAGGGAATTTAGAGCAGAGCAGATGGATCTCATGTTTGAATATTATACATATTTCCACTTTTTAAATTTCCTATGTCTTTCCATATCTTTTTTCATTTTTCATGGGTTTTGAACAACATGTAAAATTGAGGTAATAAAGTTGGCTGAAAAGACAGAATGTCTCTTAATCTGTAGGTTTGGTTTAAATGAGATTATATCATGAATATTGTGGTAAGATGCATGCACGAGTCAAGTAAACTTTTTCTATTAAAATAATATCTGTTGCTTTATTGTTTACTGGCCATTTGCATGCTTTTTTCATGTTCTTTATTTTTTAATTAATTTATTTTTAAATATGTTTTATTGATTATGCAATTATAGTTGTCCAATTTGCATTATTTATGGAGTGAATTGCCTGTTCATGTCTGTTGCCCATTTGCTATATGAGAGTGCTATATGAGAGTGTTTGCATTTCGCTTATTGGTTTTTATGAGCTAATTCTATGTCAAGACTAAAAATTAATTATATCTGTATGCATAGACTTTGCAATCTATATGTGTATTATATATCTATATATATTTTGGTAAACTAGTTTGGGCATGTTTAGGATGTAAATGAATACCTTCTTTTTTTACTAAAAGTGGACGGAAATCACAGGAAAATAATCACCAACCCAAAAAGAAGAGGGAAAATTTTATAATTGACCATTTCAAGGTATATGCTACATAAATAATTCAATCCATTATTTGGTCTATTTCTATTTGTATGGTGACCAAAACATATTTAAAACTTGGAAAACATGACAGATTTTGTGTATGATACTATTTAAAATCTCTAGTAAAATCTAAGCCACCTTAGGAAAACTTTTTTCATCATCAGTTGTGTTTCTCCTCCAAAAGTGTAGTTTTTCCTTTTTGTATCTAAATTGTTTGAGATGTGAAGTGAAAAGCTAATTGTATAATTAAAACACATATACCTATACAGATAATTACTCAAGCATGCATTGAAAAGAGAGTCTGTGAAGAGAATTAAAATGTTTCCCATTTCCTTTTTATTTATACTCTTCCTGTCACTCTGACAGGACTGTTAATGTTAACGTACAGGCATGATCTGGGATTTTCTAGCAGCTGCACTAGCACGCTTTGGGAGATTGCTTCATACTAGTAACAATAATGGTAGACATGGCTAGTGTGCCAAGCATTGGGCTGCATACTCCCTGTGCATTGTCTGATTCAATGCAGCAACCCCATGGGGATAGGTACTGTGATTAGCTCCATTTTACATATGAAGTCACCAGAGGTTTAAATAGCCAGTTGACCAAAGTCACATGGCTAGTGAACGGCGAGGCCATGATTCCTACCCAGGCTTCTCTGATTCCATACCTATGGGATGACCACTATGGTACACTGCCTCTCAAAACACTGAACTAAACAATAAAGGAAGTTATCACATTCAGCTTTTAATACAGGAGGCACATTTGTAACAGGAAAAAAGGGAGGAAATTGGACTGCTTCCTAAATGTGATTTATTTAACAAATTAGGCACCTATGTATCAGGGTCTGCAGAGATGAATATCTGGCCCCAAAGTTCAGATTGTAACAGAGAGACAGATGCACAAACAAACAGGTGTTATTTATTTTTCCAGGCGGGAAGGCCTCACAGAGGAGGTGAATTTCAGCTAAGGATGAGAAGAGATATAGCAGAGAAGAGGTGTCTGTTTCTCTCTAGGCTATTTGCCCAAAGTGAGGAAGTATGACTGGTTGAGAGACTTGAAGAGAGGTATAAACGTTTACATCCAGGTGGTTGCTGGCTACAGAAGAGAGGGGTATTCAGAGCAGCCATGAGAAAGAAAGCCAAATATTTGTAATGGAGCCCATCAGTACGGTTACTTAATGTGTGCAAACAAAGGCGATTGGCTAAGAAGCAGTCACTCATAGGAGACAGGAGACATAGGTCACTATCTCCTATTTAATTCTGCAGCATCATAGAATGACCTCAACATCCAGGTTTCCTATTCAAGGAGAGGGATCTGAACACCAGGCCGTGGAGCTTTTAAGCTACTCCATTAGAAAGCACCATCCCTCCCCAGGCATAATCAAGGGCCAGGATACAAAAGGAACCCTGGCATAAGCTTGTCCTTCCAGCTCAGGGTTCACGAGCAAGAGTCACTGGCTTCTTCCCTGGTATGATCAGGGGTTGAGGTCTATACTTTGGGTTATAGCTGCAGGACATGGCAAGCTCCCCAGAAGATTCACTGTGCCAGTATTCATGGTTGTGAAGCACCATGCCCTCCTCTGGCAGGCCAGGGAGAGTAGGCTCCATGCCTGGTAGTTGACTAGAAATGCCTGACTGCTGTAAACACTAGAGGCTAGTCTCTCTTTCCATGGAGCTTTGCAAGAGGCCAACTCCTTTTCAAGGAGGCCAGCCAGCAAGGGGTCAACTTGGACACGTTAACCCTTAGAGATTCACATTTCTCCCTCAGTATGTTGACAGACAGAAAGAGAGGGATCTAGGACCCAGAGACTCCTGCTTTCACTGTCATGTGATTGGGCAAAAACTGCAGCTTTATCCACTTCCATTCCTCTGCTGTTGGTACCATCAGTTATTTTACTTCCAGTTTTGAACAGCTTGAGTGAAGTATATCGGACATATAGTCAACTGAATACATTTAAATTGTACAATCTGAAAAGTTTTGACATATGTCCACGGCTGTGAAACTAACACAGGATAATAAACAAGTCCAACATCCCCCAAAATACCCCCATGGCCCTTTGTAACCCAGCCTATTCTTTCCCACAGCAGAGGCTGGGTAGCCTGATGTGGTCCTTTCACCCTTTTTGTTTTGTGACTTAGGTGCCTGTGGTTTTGAACAAGTTAGTTATTCAGCTTCCATTTTATCATCTTCATAATAAATATAAAACTACCTCTAAAACCAGAATATTTTGGTGGGTTAGTGATTTTAAAACAAAGGACTAGAGATAAAACTTTTATTATAGAAGTGAAAAGTAACAATGGAACTGGCTCTATATTAATTAGCCATTAGTCTTGACAACAGAAACTTTGGGCCAGATTCCCACAGCAATTCCACAGCCTTTAATGGAATCACTTAGTGAGGGAACTTGTTACAGAGGGCACTTCCCATCCCCTGCCATTTTGTTCTCCATTTGAATCTCCATACTTCCATTGGCTCACATTGCCGTTCTCTCAGAGGCAGGCTCTGTCCCTAGGCAGGGGCATACAAAGGCTCCCTCCACCCAAACTGTAAGGTCAAAATCAAATTCACTTTTGCTGTTAGTGGTAGCCTCCGCTATGTACCAGATGTTGCTGAAGCTCTCTGGTCTCAGTTCCTGGCCTTCTGTTGCCCAACCTACCTAAGTCCCCATCTCTTAACCAGAGTCCCCCATTCCTACTGCCTGGGCATTGTTTCCTCCCAGCTTGGCTCATCTCCCCAAGCTTGACTCCCTTGCCTGACCTTCACTGCTTCAGCTGAATTCCCTCCTGCCACTTCCTATCTACTGAACCCCATCCTGGCTTCCCAGGCCCACCTGGTCTGTCACCGACCATCCAAATCCCAGTGTGACAGGTTAATCTCCATGTCCATCCTCCCCTGGCCTAACTAGTTTTGCATTTAAGCAGCTTCCATGATAAATCATACCTTTTTTTCTTTAGTCCCCCAGAGTCAGTTTAGACCTAGTAAAATAAAAAATGTGATTCTTTCATCTAAACACAGGATCAGTATTTAGAAATCTATCTCTGCATATCAAAAGTCACCTATATTTATTTAGTTAGTGAAGCAAGTCGACTTGGCAAAAATAACTTGTGAATCCCATCAAGTCCGTGAGAACGGGATGGACGAGAGGGCCCTACTCCAGCACTTGTGCAGTCTTCCCCTACTGGGGCTGACGTAGCCCAGATGAAGAGTGCACATGGCATAAATATATCACATATCAAATGAATTTTCAAAAATATAAAATATATAAGTTGGGCTTACTTATAAGTCGGGTGAATGTATAAATTGGGCTGTAGCTGTGACTATAAAAATATGCAGTCTACAATATAAAGCTATGATTATATACCCTAAGGAAATATTGCCTTTAAGCCCTGAAAAATATGAAACAGCTGTTATTCATCTCCACAGAGACTAGAAATTTAAATGGCAGCAAGAAAATTTAAGTTGGGTGCACGGAAAGATGGTGAGAATGGTTAAACCAAGGAGCAGGACAGGGCAGCCTTTCTCTGTCACCAATGACAGGGATGATTTTTTCTTAGACTGTCACAGTCTTAGAATGTCACAGACGTGAGGCTATCTCAGGGCTATGGAGATGATTCTAAACTGGAGTTGGCTTATGCTTGCAGGGGGAGTATTTCAAATGGAAATTTCCACTGCTTACAGAGATGCATGCTTAAGAATAGGGTGCTTACAGAGATGAATGAATGTCACAAAATGAAACTTCAGACATCTTTCAGTTTGTGACCCTCTACTTCAGCATTTTTATTAGGACTTGACACCACTCTTCCATATTTTGGCTCAGCCTGTGCCTACCCTAAACTAAGCAGAAGAGGGATTAAAAGCCAGGGGAAGGAGAACCACCTCTTGGGACTCCAGATGTATTCTGAGCAGAGTGGCTGCTCCCAGCTTCACCTGTCACTGGTGAAATCAAACAGAAGGAGTTGCAAATTCTTTAGGGCCACCTCTAGCGGGCTTTCTCAGTTGGCTGGAAAACCTCAAAGGTAAAATTTAATTAGGAATTTAACTTTGTCTTCGAAAAAGAAGTCATAATACTGTATCTAGGTATTTCAAACAGGAGAGAAGTCAAGCCACTCACAAAAGAGTTTCCTGCTGAAAATTCTTTAGTGGCAAGAAGTGTGTCTCGCTAATTGGGGTGATGGCCAACAGGATGTCAATGGCCAGCCCTTTGCCCAGAGTGGCTGCTTCTACTAGGAATGGCAATATGTCCTTTTTGTGCACTCTGAAAGGTGCCCTGTGGGGAGGCCTGAGGAGCTACTGGCTGCCTTTGTGGAGAGGGCAGGTCTGGGCAGGCCTCCAGCCAGCAGGGCTAAGCAGCCACCTGCTGACAGGGCCTTTCTTCCTCATGCACTAGTCCAGGGGATTCCATTAGAGAAAGTGCTGCTTCCAGCAAGCCGTGGCCACCTTTAATGATTTCCAGGGAAGGAAATGAGTCTCCCAAATCAATTATGACACTCAGTTAGGTTATTTAGGCTGATGAATCCCAAGTGAAATCAGAGGATGTTATGTGGGATTCAGTGGTGTGCAACTCTCCTGGGTTCAGGGCCCAGGGACTACCCTGTGAGCATTTTGCTAATATTCCCTTTATACCTTTGTGACTGCAGTGCGCGGTGCCAGCCTCGTCCTGGGCACAGAGTGAACGCCCAGGAAAAAAATGGCCGAGTATAAATCTCACTGCCTGTTTTTTCTCTGGGTTTGGTCAGCATCTAAGCACCCACGTGAGTGGTGAGGAATGCTTGATGTACACATTTTACATAATGAAAAATGCGGAACATGTCTAACGCATGGTCCTTTCCTGTTTTACTGATTCAAATGGTTAAATCACGTGGATGGTTTTCCTCATTAAAAATGTCCAAATAAGTTGTTTTTATGCGAACACATGCCCCCTGAGAAAGAGAGCAGGTGAAAGAAACAAAGGTTAAATCTATACATTGGAGCTAAGCAATTCCTAGGGGAAAGGACCCATAACTTGTCTCTGTATTAGAAGGTGATCCGCAAATAGGGGCAGAGTCTCTGTGTGCAAGTGTTCCTGAAGAGACTGGCTTGTCATCAGGCTGGCTCTCCCTAATGCACAACAGGAAGATTCCCTGTTGTCCTGTCACACTTTGGGGCTCCCTCCCCTGTCTCTGGTGCTGACGCTGCACCCTGCCACACCACACAGCTTACCATTTCAGGGGTGCTATGGTTGGTGAAAAGCACTCAGCTAAGGGTGCAATAAAATGAGGCCCACTGCCCGGGCCAAGCTCTCTGCTCAGTAAATCAAATGCCCCATGTTCCCCTGAAGGGGGCGCTCTTTTCTTATTTGCACAAAGGCGCCATTCCATCCAACAGAGGCCAGGTAGCTGTGTCTGGTTTCATTAGAGTAGGTGTTTCTGACCTACTTCTAACTTTTTTTTTTTTTAATTGTTATTCAATTACAGTTGTATGCCTTTTCTCCCCATCCCTCCACCCCACCCCCGGTGAACCCACCTCCCTCCCCCCCCCTCCACCCTCCCCCTTGGTTTTGTCCATGTGTCCTTTATAGTAGTAGTTCCTGTAATCCCCTCTACCCACTGTCCCCACCCCCACCCCCCACCCCCGCCCTGGCTATTGTTAGATTGTTCTTAACTTCAATGTCTCTGGTTATATTTTGTTTGCTTTTTTCTTCTATTGCTTATGTTCCAGTAACAATACAGCAACTTCAGGTCGCTGTGGACAGCCACACCTGTGGCGCTCTACTGCCGCAAATCCCAGAAAGAGATAAAAGAGAGTATAGGGAAAGTCAACATCCCAAAAAAGGCTCAGAATTTTCCAGAATTGAGGAAACATGAGTTCACAGAGGAAGCATAACCTATGCCAAGAAAAACAAATGAAAAGAAATCCACACCTGACACATTTAATGAAACTGCAGAACACCAAAGTCAAGGGGAAAATCTTAAAAAGCAACAGGAACAAATTACAGGTAGACACTTCATTGCCAAAAGGGAAGCCAGAAAACAGTGAAATAATATTTTGAAAATACTGACAGAAAATAACTGCCAACTACATCCTCAGCACAACTGTCTTTAAGTCACAAAGGCAAAATAAAGGTATTTTGGAAAATAAATGTTGACATCATCACTAAAACGGAGCTTCCAAACGGTGTTTATCAGGAAGAGGGAAAATGAGCCTAAGAAGGAAAATCTGAACAACACAGTGAGAAATATGGAGGTCAATCTCAACCACATTGTTTGTGTAAAATAGTAGTAATTTTGAATTTGATGGCTTAAAAAAGACAGAAACACTCAAGATGGGGGAGAGAGTGATTGCAATGAAAATATGTTAGGATCTGTGTATTCTTCCAGAGAGACTGAGGCATTGATTACTGGCTTTGTTAAACTTTCTTAACAAATTTCAATGGTAATCACTAAAACAACCCAAGTAAAATGAATAATTTTCAAACCAATCAAGGGAATAAAGTGGAATAAAAAATAGGCAACATATCCATCAACCCCAAAAGGCAAGAAGATAAATAGAAGAAACATAGAAAATGTGAATCAAATAGAAGGGACAGAGAAAGATGGTTTGGTTTTGTTTTTTTTAAAGCCCAAATATATCAGTAATCACATAAGTATGATTGTATTAAACTTGCTAGTTAAAAATAAGAGTGTCAGACTGGATGTTGTTTATAAGCAGTACAATAGAAACACACCTAAGGACATAGAACAATGAAAAATGAAAGTATAGGAAAAAGAAAACTATTTTTCACCATGGAAATACTAATCAAAATAGAGTGGGGTTAGCCATAACAATAGCAAATGAGATAGACTTTTGCCAAAAAAAAAATTCCTATGGATAGAGGGTGTCTTAGCATAACGACAAAAGTTTTAGCTACCCAGGAAGATACCACAGTTCTAAAATTGCATATAACTAATAAAGTAGCTTCAAATGATATAAATAAAAAGCTGATGGAACCATAGAGAGAAATGGGCAAGTCCTTTCTCAGAGTGGGAGGTTTTGACACACCTCTCTCTCTTCTTGATGATACAAACAGATTTTTAGAAATAGTAGAAGTAAAGTTGCACCTCATTGTATAATAATTTTATTTTTTTAATCAGAAATATAAATAACTGCCACTTTGAACATAAAGACTTGATCTAATCCCAGTAAGAGGTAAAGGAATCTTATGCTTTATTTAAGCTGAGAAGCCTCATGGAGGTTATATAATTTCCAGTAGGCATTTTGAAAATGTTTAATTGTTTAGAGATCCATTATATTACTAACTCAATTTCATCCACTGATCTAGTGAAACCAACACACTTTAAATATATTAACACAGAAGATTTGAATAACACAATTTATAAATTTGATCTAATGAACATACAGAGAAATTGGACTCTGATAACAAGAATACACATTCTTCCGAAGAACTCATAAAATACTTACGAAAACTGACCAAATGTAGGCCATAGAGTAGGCCAAATATAGAAAGTTTCTAACAAATGATATCTAACCACAACAGAATTAAGTTTTAATTCAATATATAAAAGTCAATTGCTGTCTATATACAAAATAGAAAAATGTAATCACCAAAAAAGTTATTCTATTTCACTTGAAGTAGAATAATAAATAGAACCTAGAAATAAATAATACCAACAGCAAACACTTATATGTTTTTTTAAATTATTTCCCAGAGCTGTTTCTATTTCCTTTACATATTCATTCATTTACTATTTAGAATAGTCCTTTGAAGTGAGCATAATTATTATCCCCATTTTAAAGATGAAGAAACTGAGGCACAGAGAGTTTACATGAGTTTACAGAGCTGTTAAATGGTAGGATTCGAACCCAGGCAGCCCAATGCCAGAGTCCACACTCCTAGCCCCTATTTTTTACAACTTCTCAAAAGACATGCAAGATCTTTCTGGGGAAATCCATAAAGCTTTATTGAAAGTCACTTGGACCTAATAAATCAATGGACATACCACATTTTTGATTAGAAAGAATCCAAATCATTAAGAAATCAATTCTCCCCTAAAGTCTTCCCCTAAATTCAATGTAATTTCAATCAAAATCTGAACAACTTGCTTCTAGGAATTGAACAGTGTGATGCTAAAATTTATATGGAAAGAACAATGGTCAATAATGCTAAAACACTCCTGGAAAAGAAGCATAAGATGAGATGACTTGCCCCACCAGATATGGAGATTTACTATATACTGTATTAACTAGGGTTATGTGGTGCCGGCACAGAAATAGAGAAATTTAACCACAGGAACTGAACCGAGCTTCTGCTACCACCTATTCTGGCTACACAGAGTATTCAGCTTCTGGAGCAATTGTTTCTTCAGAGTATCAAATGATTTTTGTGGATAATATTTACCTTTATCCTTAAAGGTAGTAAGACACTAATTTCTGCAATTCCAGTTATGTCTATTGGTATAGTTAACATGGCCAGTTCTAATTCAGAATATGGAACTCCAACACTCTTATAGAGAGGGAACCCTATAGTTTTTTGGCTAAATCTGGATACCTTTGAGTATGAGAAGCCCTATTTATAATTAAACTATACCTGTTGAACCAGGACAGACTGCTACCCCACTTACACTCAATTCTGTGCTCTTTTAATAACCAATTTGCTCTACCAGTTATACCAATTGTTTCCAGGCCAAATGGTATTTAAAAATTATTGGTCAGAATGATTTAAGGAACAATATATATCTTTTTATGACAAGTCCACCTTGACCATGAAACCAACTAGTCAACAACCACAATTGAGCAGTGGGTACCCAGTGGCATTTGAGACAATCACTCTGCCCATAAAGCACAGGCAGTGGGACTGGAGTGCTGGGTTCAAATCCCTTCTCTGTCCCATTTATCCTTTGACTTTGGGAAAACCAGTTAACCCCTCTGAATCTCAATTTCCACATTTATGAAATGCAAAATATAAAACCTATACTTCAAGACTGTAGTAAAGAATGAAGAAGATAAATATAAAAAGCTAGCATAACTCCCAGGCCATAGTAGGTGCTCAGTAAAGAGTAAATGTAGTATAGTTAGTACTGATATTAACATGATGACTATTATTACCTGGTACTACTGGTTCCAATGGAATAGGTATTGCTTTACTCGTTCATAAATAGCTTTTGTGTTTCCACTGAAACCCATTCTTTGAGACTTAATCCTAAAGAATTACAGCCCCCTCCCCTTGATGCCTGAGGCTTACCTTCCAGAACTTCAGACTGTACCCACGGTGAAAACCCACTTCTGCCTTGATCCACCTCCTGGAGATACTGAGGTTTTTTTTCGATGAAGAGCCTATACCCACCCATCCAGACCCCCAAAGATCACTCACCTCAGGGCCTTTCCAGATCTCTGTGTGGCCCCAAGAAGTATGCTCTGCTGGTCTCCAAGTCTCCAATTCTCTCCTCCCTGGCCCATCTTGCTGTATCCATAGCAACCCATGTTATGACTTCTGCCACATAAAAAGCATAACATGAACACATTTATTTATCATAAACTCATCATAATTAGTTTAAAAATTGGGGCTCCAGGTTGAGGCAAACCTTCCCAGATTCCTACAGGGGACCCCAGCCTAACCCAAAGCCCCAAACATGTTGGGTCCAGAACCCTCATTTATTCCAATCATTGCATAATCAACATAGATAAAGAGGCAAAATTCCCTTGAAAGATTTTCAAGGTCCTTTTTAAAGTGTTTCCCTCATATTGTGGTTCTAAACTATGGCCACGACCTCAAGACCAAATTACAGTCTCTGGCGGCCGGTTTCAGTCTGGTGGTCACGGCAATGAATTTGGAGTCAGGAATCCTGGAGTCTCAGCCAAATATTCCCTGGGTAACCACAAACGAGTAAGCTGTCCTTGTCTCAGTTTTTCTATCAGGCAAATGGGGTAATTTTGCCTTTCTTCCAGCTACTTCAAAGGCACATGTTATGACAATTATCCCACGGCCACAGCAAACTTGGAACTTTCCTCTCAGTAACAAAGCTATTGTCAGCTTTTTCCTTCAAAGTATAATAATTTAATCTTTGGATACTTTAGGTTTTGGATGTCTGAATGTTATAGCTGGAGGTTCATTCAGGGGCATTTTTCTCTAGGGTTACTGAGCCACATACACAATTGCCCTAGTGCTGGCTGATGGAGGCAGCAGCATCTTCCAAATATTACACCAAAGGGCTTGCGCTCAGCTCAGGAGAACGGCATTGCAAAACCACACTGGTGGCTTCCTTCAGTCCCAAATCCTCAGGCTTCTGCATGATAGGAGCGTCTGACACCATTTGGAAAATATTCTAAAGAATAGGTAAATAAGTTCTGGTGAGGATTCATACCTCTGCTTCCTGTTCTTGTGTGACACCAATATATTCCCTTGTTTGCCATGTTTCTATTATTTTTAGTTCTAACGGGATCCTTTTGTCCACACTCCATATTTTAATGATACTCTAACGCTGATGAATTCTATTAGCTCCATGCATACAACCATTAACTGACCTATGGAAGTGAGAATCCAGCTACAAATACCACTTTCAGAGCAGCTTTAAGAAAGAAATAACTTTTGAGCTTGAGTTCTTATAGTTGATAAATGTGATAGCCGTTGAGAAAAGAAAGATATATAGTTAGCAGATAGGTTATTTTCAAAATAACTTAAATTATTATTTATTATAGTGATTTTTCCTCTTTCATATTGTTTTGTATGCATGTCACTTCTGAATAAAAACATAAACTTTGTTAATTTAGTGGAATATTAAAGTGTCACCACATAATGATACATTCTATTCTGTTTTACAGAATGGTTAGCTGACAACTGAAATAGAAAAAAAAAACTCATGACACTCATTCTCTTCTGATGTAAGTAAGTAAAAATTAGCCCTGGCTGGTGTGGCTCAGTGGATTGAGTACCAGACTGCAAACCAAAGTGTCTGTTCAATTCCCTTTCAGGGCACATGCCTGGGTTGCCGGCCAGGTCCGCAGTAGGGGGTAAGTGGGAGGCAATCACACATTGATGTTTCTTTCCCTCTCTTTCTCCCTTCCCCTCTCTAAAAATAAACAGATAAAATCTTTAAGAAAATAAATAAATTAAAAAATAGTACTTGGGATTTTAGCCAATTACAGTCTACAACTTTAAATAGTGTACTTCATTATTAATACTTAAATATATATTTTAAATATATATACATACATATATATGAATAAGGACTCCAAAAAGTTCTTTGCATATGAATTTATATATGGGAAACTAATTCACTTCACACCCATATGGTGTAATAGAAAGATTGGCATCAATTCGAAATTCAGCTTCCCAGGTTCTGGTTCAAGTCTTGTATGACTTCAAAGTCTCCTCTTGGTTCTGCCACTAAATCTCTTTGTGACTTTGGGTGAATTCTTTCCTATTTTGGGGATCTAGTTTCCTGATAGTTATGGGTTGAATTTTGTCTCCCCAGCCCCCACAAAAATAAAAAGGTATGTTGAAATACTAAACCTTAGTCCCTCAGAATGTGACTTTATTTGGAAACGGGGCCCTTGCAAATGTGATTAGTTAAAACGAGGTCACTAAAAAAATAAAATAAAATAAAATAAAATAAAATTAAAATTAAAATTAAAATTAAAAAAATGAGGTCATCCTGGAGTAGGGTGGGCACCTGATCCTGTATGACTAGTGTCATTTTAAGAAGACAGAGCACACAGGACAAACACCATGTGACAATGAAGGCAGAGACTGACCGATGAAGTTGAAAGCCAAAAAAATGCCAAAGATAACCAGAAAACCACTAGAAGCTGCAGCGTTAAGGAAGGATTTTCTGCAGGTTTCAGCGGGCACGTGGCCCTGTCACACCTGGGTGTGAAACTGCAGCACTGTGCAAGTGTGAGACCAGAGGTTTCTGTTGTTCTTAGCCACCCAGGTAGTGGTACTTTGTTATGGCAACCTCAGGAAACTGAAATAGGATCTTTAAATTCAGAGGGCTAGGCTCTTAAAGCCTCTTCCATGAATGTATTGTTATTATTTGAAGTCAGGGGTCAGGACACTTTTTTCTGTAAAGGGTCAGTAAATAAATAGTCTAGACCTTACTGGTCACATAGTTTCTGTCACAAATACTCAACTCTACTGATAGAAAGCTGTCCTAGACAATACGTAAATAAATTAGTGTGGCTGTGCTTCAATAAAACTTTATTTATGGACACTGAAGTTTAATTTCATGTAATTTTTCTATATCACAAAATATGATGCTTTGAAAAATGTTTCCCTACCATTTAAAAATACACAAACCATTCCTAGCTCCCAAGCCACACAAAAACTGACAGGGGGTCAGATCTGCAGGGGGTCTGCAGGCTGTGGTTTGCTGAACCCTCTTCCAGGGTGTTGCCGTAAGTTCGACCGACTGATAGAAAGCATTACAAAAAGCAGGATGCATGCTGACTTTTACCTAGACACGTGAGCTAAGCAGCCTGACATTCTGTGGGTGATAATAATTGTATTCCTGGGGCTATATGTGTCTATAAAAAATGCTTTTTATAAAACCACCCAAGAATCGCATTTTAAAATGCATAATAGTTTTTTTTAAAAAACTCCATTTCATGACTTTATCTCTTCGCTTTAGAGGTCCAAGCAAGTTTAATAGTAGACCAAATATTAATAATAATAACTATGACCATCTATCTATTGAGCACTTATAGAGTGCCAAGCACTCTACACGATGTTTTACAAAATTATCTCATTAAGCCTACAATAACCCCATAAATTACGTAGTCCTATATCCCATTTAAAGATGAGGCTTAGAAAGATTAAGGAATGTGCCTGAGGGCAAACAGCTAGTCCTAACTGAGCCAGGAATAAATCAGGTGCTTCTGACCCCAAGGTTCATAATTAAGCCATTTCAGATACTATTGTTAATTTCTTGCTATGCTTAATTTCAAATGTTTAACTTCCAAACAAATATTGTAATTTACTATAATAAATTATACTTCTCATTATATAATCAATGTCAAAACATATCATTGTATTAATAATAATAACCAATTAAAAATCAAATATACAATTCACAATAAGACCAAAGAATGGAAGAAAAATGCACTTCATTCTACTCGTTAAATTAAATCAAATATAACATTTGATTTCTTTACTTCAAATACTGGAATTACATGAGCAAATGGCTCAGCCTTAAATCTCAAACTATTTAGCTCTGCGGAAAACATAAGACTACAATGCAGAACTAAATACTGCTTTATAATATACTGTTTTCTTACTCCCCAATGAAAGAGAAAATGAAAAACCCCCAACAAACTAACCTGTTGGTAGGTAGCATTTGTATTTATGTTTCTCTTTCAAGTGTATTGGCCTGCAGAAAAGAGGAGGGAGGGCGGGAATGGCAGCAACACGGGGATGGAGAAACACAAACCCATCTGGACCCTCTCCCCCAGTGGCCTAAGGTTTGTGTTTGAGTTAAACCTTTTGTGTCATCGCCTGGCAGATCACAGACTGAATTTCTAACCTGAAGCATTCTTACAGCAAGCACTACGCAGTGAAGTATTTTGGGGAAAATCATACACTTCATCTATATAAAGGTTAAGTCAATGAAATTATCAAAATGGTAGAATAGGATTCAAAGGCTTAACCTCCAAGCATGGCATCATGCCTGGCATACAGAAAGCATACAATATGCCCAAAATAAAATGTCCACAGAGTACAAACCCAGCAATCTGCTTTCTGTTACTTTCTAATAAACATCAGTGAGGAGTGTTTATAACTTGAAATATGGGCGGGGGAGGGGGGACCCAGTAGCTTGCCACATGGAAATTCATCCTTCTTGTCGATTCCAGGAAAATGTCAAATCAGCACAACTGCTCCAAGACTTTTGGTCTTCACTTCTGCATCAAATAAGCTGCACGTGCCATGTTTTTGGGATAATGAGCTGCATTCCTGGTGGGTTGACTTCCAATGGCTCAATAAAATAGACGGCCTCACAGATTTACATGAACACTATATTCACAGCTATTTTTGCAGTTGGGCAAATTAAGACAGAATAAACAACTTGATTCAAAACAAGTTAGAATTAGAAGTCAGACATAAGATTCAAGGCCAGCTTCATAGCTTCTATTTGCCTTCTCTGAAACAGCTGGATAATGGAGCTGAATTTTGGTTCCATCATTTCATTGACAACTCTACAGAATCAGTTCTCACCCCTGAAGCTACCATAAAGTTATGGAACTCTCTCTACATATTATTGGAAACCAGCTCTTGCCCATTTAACTTACGTCAAATAGCACTTATTAAGGACTTTGCTGGATCTAGAGGTGAAATAAAGACAGGCTGAGTAAAGACAGGCCCCACCCATGAGGACTTGAGATTCTCATGATAGGGAAAAAAACCCTCAAAGCTAAAGAATAAGATAAAGGTATTGAGTGCAGCTGGAAGCTGCAAGAAGGTACTGAGCCCAACCTGAGAGTCCAAAAAAGGTTTCCAGCAAGGGATGATGCCTAAAATGAGTCCTGAAGGATAATGAGAATTTTGCCAATTGAAGAAAGGAGGAAAGGGTATTACAGCCTGAGGAAACTTCATGAACAAAACCAAGAGGCAGGGAAGATCACAGAGTGTGCGAGGGAGCATGCTCCAGGGACAGAAACAGAACTACTAACCTGAAACCTTCAATCCATGGTCTTCCTGAATGGAAAATATTGAGTGTCTGCACAACATTATTAAAAGCTTCAAATTCATGGTGTGAACTGTAACTGGGAAACCTACAGCAGGATAAAGAATTTGGTCCTAGAACATTCTTTTATAAAAATGAATTTAGTTTAAAAAAAACACAATACAAGAGAGTTCCGGCCAAGATGGAGGCGTAGGTAGAAATGCTTCACTTCCTCCCACAATCAAAAGAAGGATAACAACCAATTTAAAAACAATAAACAACCAGAACGGCCAGAAAATCAAACTACATGGAGTTAAAGAAACATACATCCAGACCGGTAGGAGGGGTGGAGACAGGCAGCTGGCGAAAAGGACACACGGCAAGGTTGCAGACCATGCAGGCAAGGCAGGGCTGGCTGACTGGGAAACTAAAGACTCAAAACTGCTGGCTGTAAAATACTGTGGGAGTTGCAACAGCGGGAGAAATTCCCAGTCTCACAGTAGAGTCTGTTGGAAAGTGGGGCTAGAGCAGAGCAAACAAGCGGCATTGTTCCCTCTCTGATCCCTCCTCTACAGAAAGCACCCTCCTCTACACAACGCAGCAAAGAGGGTTGCCCCTCCCAGGCAAATACCTGAGGCTCCACCCCCTTACAGCATAACAGGTGCGCCAAGACAAAGACATATGGCCCAAATGAAAGAACAGATGAAAACTCCAGAAAAAGAGCTAAGTGACAAGGAGATAGGCAACCCATCTGATGCAGAGTTCAAAACACTGGTAATCAGGATGCTCACAGAACTGATCGCACTCAGTATCAAAATGAAGGAAGAAATGAAGGCTACCCAAAGTGAAATAAAGCAAAATATACAGGGAAACAATAGTGATGGGAAGGAAACTGGGACTCAAATTAATTACTTGGAACAAAAAAAAGAAATAAACATCCAACTGGGACAGAATAAGGAAACAAGAATTCAAAAAAATGAGGAAAGGCTTAGGAAACTCTGGGATAACTTTAAACACTCTAATATCAGAATCATAGGGGTGCCAGAAGGAGAAGAACAAGAGCAAGAAGTTGAAAACTTATTTGAACAAATAATGAAGGAAAACTTCCCCAATCTGGCAAAGGACATAGTCTTCCAGGAAGTCCAGGAAGCCCAGAGAGTCCCAAAGAAGTTGGACCCAAGGAAGCACACACCAAGGCACATCATAATTAAGTTACTCAAGATTAAAGATAAGGAAAGAATCTTAAAAGCAGGAGGAGGAGATAGTTACCTACAAAGGAGTGCCCATGAGACAATCAGCTGATTTCTCAAAAGAAAACTTACAGGCAAGAGGGGGCTTGAAGGAAATATTTGAAGTCATGAAAGGCAAGGACCAACATCCAAGATTACTCTATCCAGCAAAGCTATCATTTAGAATCGAAGTGGCAGATCAAGTGCTTCCCAGATAAAGTAAAGTTAAAGGAGTTCATCATCATTAAGCCCTTATTCTATGAAATTTTAAAGGGACTTATCTAAGTAATAGAAGAAGGTCAAAACCTATGAACAGTAAAATGACAATAAACTCCTAACTCTCAATAACTGAACCTAAAACAAAAACAAAAACTAAAACTAAGCAAACAACTAGAACAGGAACAGAATCACAGAAATGGAGATCACATGGAGGGTTATCAATGGGGAGATGGAGGGGTGAGAATAGGGGAAAAGGTACAGGAAATAAGAAGCATAAATGGTAGGTACAAAACGAACAGGAGGAGGTTAAGAATAGTATAGGAAATGGAGAAGCCAAAGAACTTATATGTACAACCCATGGACATGAACTAAGGTAGGGGGGAATGCTGGAGGGTGGAGAGAGGATAAAGGGGAGAAAAATATTGGGACAACTATAATAGCATAATCAATAAAATATACTTTAAAAAAAGAAAATCACAATACACCCTTTGTCTTGTTGGTGGTGACATGACCCATGCTTGTTCCCTGGTCAGTGAGCTGACTGAATTATTTGCAGTTGTCTGATTGGGTGAAACTTGCCGTGACTCCAGGTAAGACAAATAGAAACTCAATGGCCTCTGAAGTGTAATTCCCTGAGAATTATTTTCTCAGCATCCTGCACACACAGCTTTTCTTCTTAGTGCTCCTTGGGTGGTACTTGGCACTTCAATCCCAGAGTCACTTGGCAAAGAAAATAACAGCAGTGGACAGGAAATCAAAAGTGGTGCCCTCTCTGCCCAAGGACATCACTGGATGCCAAACTGTGGAATTTGGCAGGCAGCCATCCAAAAGTTTGGAAAGAACAACCTCCATTATTAAAATAAATCCAGACCCACCTAGGTTTTAGCCTTGAAGAAAGACATTCTAGGTGGGGAAAGGCAATAGTCCAAGTACCTCCAGGTTTTGTGCCCCTTGTTTTTATGCTTTGATGATGGGTACCCCTCCACCCCCTGACAGTGCCTCTGTGACTTAGGCATGAGGGCAATACAGGGTACCTTTGGTTCTCCAACTGCATCAGGCTGAAGTTTCCAAAAAACAGTATAAAACAACAACAACACTGGAAAGACAGTCTCTAAACTACCAAACTCCTGGCTTCTCGCCATCCAAAATTGGATTCTTAGAATAAACACTAACTCCAAAAGGCAAAATAACTTCATTAGCACCCTACTTTCATTTATTTCTCCTGTTCTCTGTCCGGCCTCGAGAGATGCAATAACACTTTCTCTTCTACAGGGCCAGACAGCTGGTCACAACACCCTTCCTGGCCAAGAGTATAGTGGTTAAATAGGTTCAAGTCACACAGCCTGGGTTTGAATACCAACTCTACCACTTACCAGCTGTGTGACATTAATAAATTACTTAGCCTCTTTGTGTCCTTTTCCTCATCTGTAGAGTGGGAGTAATAATAGTACTTAAAACTAAATAGGAAAATGCATATTCTACATTTGGTACACATAGTGTATGATTAATAATTATTTGTAGTTATCCCTTTCCTATCTAGAACTCTAAAATTTAAAAGCCATTTCTCACATAAAAAACCATGACTTTAGAAAGAGACTCATAGAGAACAGACTGACAGCTGTCAGAGGGGAGGGAGGTTCGG
Source organism: Desmodus rotundus (assembly GCF_022682495.2). Classification (NCBI taxonomy): domain Eukaryota; kingdom Metazoa; phylum Chordata; class Mammalia; order Chiroptera; family Phyllostomidae; genus Desmodus; species Desmodus rotundus. Next base: position 27,913,650 of record NC_071392.1, on the reverse strand, counting down.
GGACAGAGAACAGACAGCTGTTGGAGGCGAGGAGGGTTGGCAGGGTAAGGATAAATGAGGTGAAAAGATTAAGGGAAAAAACCCTCACAGACACAGGCAACAATATGGTGATTACCAGAGGGAAAGGGGGGCAGGTAGAAGAGGGTAAAGGGGGGATAAATGATAATGGAAGGAGACTTACCTTTGGGTGGTGAACACACAATACAATATACAGATGATGTATTAGAGAATTGTGCACTTGAAACCTATATAATTGTATTAACCAATGTAACCCCAATAAATTCCATAAAATGTTTTTTAAAGAGGCACGATGGCTAACTAAAAACAGAAGACATGACTTTCCACTGAACTCTGTAACTTGTACAGCAAACGTGTCACTCTTCAAGTGTATACTGTCCACAGCTACAGGAGGTGGCATGATCTCTGGTCCTCAGACAATCCTTTCTCAAGTAGATCCCACCTTTGCTCTTCTCTATTTTTTTTAGAAGTTTCAAGCTATTTGTTTGTTTGTTTACTTTTAGAGAAAGGGGAAGGGAGTGAAACAGGGGGAGAGAAACATGTGAGAGATACATCGATAGGTTGCCTCTCACATGTTCCCAACCAGGGACCTGGCCCACAACCTAGGCATGTGCCCTGACTGGGAATCGAACCAGTGACTTTTTGATTCATAAGCCAGTGTTCAATCCACTGAGCCACACTGGCCAACGCAGTTTTCTCTATTATTGAGCCCTATTTTTTTCTTTAAAATTATTTTCCTCATTATTTGTAATTATATATTTACACATATGCCCACTTATTTTTTTCCTTGCCTCCACAGCTGGACTGTAAGATACACAACAAATCTATAAGATCATCGAGATTTTACTTACCGATAAAATAAGTAAATAAACTAGCGCTTAGAACAACATCACTAGGTTTTAGAACAGTATTAGTATGTTTTTTAATGAATAAACATCAATCCATAAAAAGAAGTATATATAAAGCAGCAGGACGTTTATTGTTTCATAATATAGATAACGGCATCAGGAGAAAAACAAATCCCACTAGACGTCATGCTCGGCCAGAGATTTGTACAGAGACTTACTTGATAATAAGAAAATTTGGTATACACGAGAAACTCAAGGACATGAAAATATTCAGATCTAACAGACAAATCAACAGGAAGCCTTGGTTGGGCAAGAACCCAAAGTCAGAATCACTCTTACACTTTCTCCCATCCTGGTAATCCTGTCCACAGCATCAGTGGTCCTTCACAGAAGGGAGTGGGTGCAAGGCCACATGGAACGCTCTCGATCTTATAGGAGCGCGGGAACACAGTGCTGCATCCCACTTCCAGCAATTGCTTTGTCGATTGTAAGGGCCATTTCTTTGCTATTGAGTTGTAGGGCCTTTCCAAAATAAAGGAAGGAATGGAAGGAGGGAGGGAGGGAGAGAGGGAGTAAAAAGGAAAAGGTAAAAAATAAATACATTTCTATCTATAAGAGATGTACTAAAAATTTGGGGACTTCTTTTTAGAGAAAACTGTCTTCTGCACTCAGTTTGGGGCAGACTACAAAGAACCAAGAGGAATAATGAATTCAGAACATTACTTTTTTCGTATTTCACTGTGCACTCTCACCTGAGATTCTTCCTTTCCTGAGTCATGTACTTCTGCCATCACATCTATGCAGAGAGGAAAGGAGGTGCCCCAGAACACTGGATCAAGAAAACCAGTCACCTACATGCCTTTAGTTATAACCCATTTTAGGTTGCTGTCTTCACAGAAGTTTTGTCCAGGATCTAGAACTAAATAATTCTGCATCTAGATAAAAACAGCAGAGTCCTAAGTCCTCACCGGACATTTATCATTTTGTAGTTATTCAGCCCTCTACACAGACACACCTTCCCCACAGCACCCCAGGCGCCCCTTGGGATAATTCAAGTGTGTAGTCTTTTTTGTTTTAAGATTGTATGTATTTTATTTTTATTATTTTTATTTATTTATTTATTTTTAAAGACTTTTTGTTTATTTTTAGACAGAGGGGAAGGGAGAGAGACAGGGAAACATCCATGTGTGGTTGCCTCTTGTGCACCCCCTACTGGGGACCTGGCCCGCAATCCAGGCATGTGCCCTGACTGGGAATCCAATGGGCGACCCTTTGGTTCGCAGGCTGGCACTCAATCCACTGAGCCACACCAGCCAGGGCTCAAGTGTGTAGTCTTAGTGCAAGGGTACTAGGTGCCACCTCTCACTGCCATTTCCCACTTCAGAAGGAGGAAGCCTGCTCCTTCCACTAGCCCCCTGGTACAACCAGGCAATCAACCACTCCTGGGACAGTGAATCAGGAGTGATGCAAGTCAAAAGGCCACAGATACAGGCCAAATCCATTATACTGGTACTCAGGGCCCAAGGACCAGGCTGCTCCTGAGGTGGAACCTTGGTTAGCTAAGAACTGATGCCAGAGATGTCCTAGCTCTTGTCACTTTCTCAGGTTCCTACAGTGCCCAGTATCCTACCAGTGAATTCTCTGTTGGGTTGAGATATTTAGGGTTGGTCTCTGTTGCAGGCAACTGAGAAGTTAGCACCAGATCTGCTATATACAAGGTCTGTCTGCAAAAAGTCCAGCCACTGTTAATATAATGAGAACAGTTTGTGCACACTGATGTAACCTGGCAGCCAAGGAGAGTGGACTGGAATGCACATGTATGAACAATAACAACTTCACTGTACCAGTCAGTGGGGGCGGTAGACGCTGTTGAGTGAGTATGTGTACTGTGTGGCCATCCCATTTACATTACAGTTTATATAAATGTATTTTTTGATTGGGAAGGTGTTGTTAATCACAAGTATACCCCCTCCAGGCCAAACAATTCAAACTTACCCAGGTGACTTAGCCCCCATACAGCCCATATTTGACACCCTGAAGCTTCTGGAGCTATATTCTACTGGGGGGACGGGTGGCACTTTCCATTTTTCACAGAGACATGTTATAGGGGGGGACTGTCCCTAACCTGACTGAAACATCCCATTTTTCAGTGTAAAACAGAGGCCTAGAGGTTAAGTCACTGGAGTGTGAATTATGATTACAGCATTGCAATGATATTGCATTGGGCTATTCTGCTGCCTTTCTACCTATAAATCGAACCACCTTTTCCTTCAGGGAAAATGTGAAAGGAGGAGTGTTCGTGCAACGCTTCATCCTTCTGTGACAGGGCCTACGGCAGTTCCAGGTAGCGGTAGCTTGCCTGAAAGTAGTAAAAAGGTTGGGATTTTAATTTAAAAGATAGCTACAAGTATCTAACCTTCTGTTCCACACTGCAGTTTTAAATAGTTAGCCCCTTATATCCATCACTACTGGCAGAAAAACAACTCAAAGAACTCAAGAACTTTCCAAGTATCTTCATTTCCTACAAGCTAGATTTTGTCAATTTTATAGACATAAGGAAAAGGAAAGATCTCAGATCTCAAATTACGCTAGCCAAAGCTCTACTCTAATCTCTTCAATTTTCCCATGATAGTTTTACATTTCCCACATGTCTTTTTCTCCCAATTTAGATCACAATTTTGTTTGGAAGGTCTGCGGGCTAGTATATACAGGGTCTGGCACAAATAACACCCCTTTTTATTACAAAATCTTTTATTACAAAATCACAAGCATATAGTTCTATAACATAACAATATGACACTCAAGCATACTATATGACATTTTAGGTGAAATATTCAAATTAAAACTATAAATTATTACACTCATATTAATCCCTACCAACCACACTCTAGCAGATGTTACTGCTGCTGGACCCCGTATATCACACCTAGCAGGGGAATGGCATTTATTGCTAAAAAGGAAATTAGAGCATCACCACTCCTTCCATTAGGAATCTAACAGTTATGCTTCCTTTCCTTTATAAAGTTTCCTTTTACCATATTAAGTCCCCCAGTCCTCCATTCATGTTACTTTAAGATGCTGATCAAATCTTTTGTTCCTTCCTCCCCTCCCCATAAAAGAAACCTGGATTTGTTTTCAGGCGTTAATCCTGCTACAATAAAGTGAATCGGCTCTATTTTCATTACTGTCCATTCACTCCTTCAGTCACTGAAGGGGACCACTAAGAGCAATCAGTGAACCAGGTCAACAGCACTCAGCAGAGGGCCAACACTATGGAACTTTAGTGATCCAAGTGAAGACTGGGAAAGGGTGACAGTGCTCCACGCCTCTGTGAGGCCCAGTGTGGCTGCTTAGGAAGTCACCTCTAAAGGGAAAGGGAGAAGATAAGTGAGAGAAGGGGACTGTCTTTATTGCATATTAGTGCTCCTGATACCAAGCTTGTTGATGTAACAGAGAGCAAAAATTATGGATGGGGCATGGGGGGGCTAGGGTCACTATTTCTTGGCACAGTGACTCAAGTTTTGGACTCGAAGGCAAAGAGCCTCACTAAACTTTCATAGGTCCTGGTCTTCGCGTTGCTTTTACAGCCAATAAAGAATGGCAGAATCTTTCACAAATGGACAGAGAATCAGTTGGGGTTAACTAGTTCTAAGCAACAAAAAACAACTTTGATTTACTTAAGCAAAAAGAAAATTTAGTGGAAAGAAGTGAGAATTATGCAGATCAAAGACAAGGCTGAAGTGTGAGGTCTTAAAAGGATGGAATCCAAGATGCTCAGGTGGGGAGGTCTCACAAGCAGGAACTATTCAGTGGTCAGGACTGAATGGATTCTGACAGCTTTCCCATCTTTATATCCTCCTTGCTTGAGGTATAAAGTCCCAGTAAAATGTTTAATTGGTCCAGAATTGGCCATATATCTTTATGCCTTTGTTTAGGCTGGACAGAGGACCTGGAATTTTGGCCCTATGAAGATTGTGAAGAAGTGAAAGTGGGAAGTACCAACAGTGAAGGGAAGGAAACTGGGGTGCAACTCAATGATTAGGAACAAAAGGAAGAAATAAACATCCAACCAAAACAGAACAAAGAAACAAGAATTCAAAAAAAAAGAAGAAGAAGAGGCTTAGGAATCTGTGGGACAACTTTAAATGTTCTAACATCCAAATCACAGGGGTGTCAGAAGAGGAGGAAGACCAAGAAATTGAAAACTTATTTGAAACAATATTGAAAGAAAACTTCCCCAATCTGGTGAAGGACATAGACTTCCAGGAAGTCCAGGAAGCCCAGAGAGTCCCAAACAAGTTGAACCCAAAGAGGAACACACCAAGACATAACAAAATTAAATTGCCAAAAATTAAAGATAAGGGGAGAATCTTAAAAGAAGCAAGTTCCTTTGCTCCTTTGAACCTACAAAGCAGTTCCCATAAGACTATCAGCTGATCTCTGAAAAGAAAACTTACAGGCAAGAAGGGGCAGGAAAGAAGTATTCAAAGTCATGAAAGTCAAGGACCTACATCCAAGATTCCTCTATCCAGCAAAGCTATCATTTAGAATGGAAGGGCAGATAATGTGCTTCCCAGATAAGGTCAAGTTAAAGAAGTTCATCATCACCAAGCCCTTATTCTATGAAATGTTAAAGGGACTTATCTAAGAAATAGAAGGTCAAAAGCTATGAACAGTAAAATGACAACAAACTCACAATTATCAACAACCGAACCTAAAAAGAAAAAAACAAAAACAAGCTAAGCAAACAACTAGAAAGGAACAGAATCACAGAAATGGAGATCACATGGAGGGTTATCAGCAGGGAGGGGTGGGGAATGGGGGAAAAGGTACAGGGAATAAGCAGCATAAATAATAGTACAAAATAGACAGGGGGAGGTTAAGAACAGTATAGGAAACTACTTTGTAGAAGCCAAAGAACTTATATGTACGATCCATGGACATAAACTAAGGGTCGGGGAGGGGGATGCAGGTGGGAGTGGGGGTGCAGGGCAGAGGGGAATGGGGGGGGGAAATTGGACAATTGTAATAGCATAATCAATAAAATATATTTAAAAAATAAATACATTCTAAAAAAAGGAATAGTGGATTAGAATCCTACAGGTCGCAACTGCTTTGGATTTATTTCTTCACCTGTAAGATGAAGTGAGAGCTAGATGCTCTTTAAGAATCTGTCCAGTTCTCTAAGTCTAACATGGTCACAAATAAATACATAACAGAGACTCAGCTAACTTAGGAAAAAAGGTTTATAATTTTCACAGTATGAAGTGGCTTTACCCAGAATCTGGACAGAAAGTAAAACCTAACTTACTTTGTAGTATTTAGGAGAAATTGCCAATATTGTAGACAATGTAGATCACTGTTATCAAACTTTAAAAGAAATACAGCAGAATCAATCTTTCTAATGAAATCTAACATTGAATCCAATGTCTAAAACAAATAAAAGGTCAAAAAACTCTGAAATGAAGAGGGATGTGTGGACCCCCACCCTCGCAATCTCCCACAGGCTCCTGGGAACACCTTTGACATGAATCATCTAATTCCTGACTGAATACCCCTAGATTTTTCTGTACCTTCTTAGGTACATAGTTGTAAAATGAGGTTAGCAATCTTATTCAGACAGGAAAAAATTTTTAAAATTCTTTCCATGCAAAAGGAAATGTATATATTCTCTTTCAGTGGCATTAAAAAGACTTAGACAATTTGTTAGTCTACCAACAATTAATTTTACTTTGAAAAAATCTAAGAGCTACTAATCAATCCCCTATACTATTAATAACTAGTAATATATGGTCTAGAGCTATTACATCAAACCGAAAATTTAGCTTCCATTTTTCTACACTTATTTAACAGCTAAATTATAAAATATGAAGACTCTCCAATGTATAAATCAATACCGTTTAAAATTTTGCTTTTAATTTTAGCAAGACATCTCGTGTATTTTTCCTACAGTCCTCTTAGAGATGAAAGATATGTATGTCACCAAAAGCTCAAGTAATTTAGCAAGTGCCCCCTTTTATAATCACCAAAAGGGAGATTACTGAAAACATATTAAATGACATAAAAGCAAACTGTGGCCTTTGAAATAGCGTTTAACACCCAATTTTAGAGCCTCGGGCATCCTGCCTGTGGATGCTTCTTTCCCTTGTTCATTCAAGTACCATTCGGTCCTTCACAGTAAGGACAGGATGGGCCAGGGCTTCGCCGGCATCTCAGACGGTCCATGCTGTGTGAGCCACATAGCCACCTACCATGTGGGCGCATGAAAGGGAGCCTAGCTCACCCGACTCGGGCACATTCGCAGAACTGTTTGTCCCCCAAAGTGGCATGAGTAAAAATAAACAGCTGCACAACAGTTTCGGTAGGTTGATGCCCGACACAAACAAAATGGGCCACTGAGAGGAGTCTGGGGCACTGGCAAGGAGAAGCAATTGCTCTTCTCATGAAATCAATGTTGGAAATATCATAAAAACCATTAAGACACATCCTATTATCTTGGACCATAGATTTCTACCCACTAAATGGCAACCATGAATCTTTGAGTGTGATGTTTGTAAAATTCAAACATCCTTATTGAAGTGATCTTTATTTACTAACACTCATGTAGATAAAAGCACATCATTTGACCTTAAATAATGGATTAATCTTGAAAATATAAATATTCACATGATAAATTTTTTAAGTTATTGAACTTCAATGCCATATTTTGATCAAAAAGTTCTGAAAATACCTCTGTAAGACATTTTTATCACAGGCAACAATTAAAAAGTATTATTTCACAGTCATTCGTTATTGCATGGACCTCTCTTGGCAGGATATAAGGTTTGAATTGTCTAGGTACAACCAATTACATGATATGGCTTTCAGAGTTGTGCCTTATAAACAAGAAAGAAATCAAGTAATCTCATTGTTTAAAAAAAAAAATCTCTACTTCCTAGTCTGATTCTGCCAATCCCATCTTCTGATCTCTGATCAATGGTTTCAAGATTCACTTTATTATAAATATTTAAGACATACTAAGTATATAGCCTAGGGATGTGTGGATGCTGCTGGTGCCCCAGCCCTATCACTTCATTACTTACCATTTCCAGGCAGGACAGCCTCACTTCCAACTCCCAGCAACTTGAAGACTTTCTCTGGCAGCCAGAACCTACTCTATATGCACATGGGCCAGCCTAAGTTACTGGAGAATTAATACCTTCCCTCTCTTAGACTCTCAACCAGTAACTGACTGGATACCATAACCCCCAATATCTTGGTTCACGTAACTCTGAGGTATGTTGTACATGGTCTCCCAGAGTTCCCAGGTGAAATTAAGGCCTAACTGCCCAGTGGAAATTTGCTTGATGGACAAGGTCTGTCCGGAAAAAGTCCAACCATTGTTAATATAATGAGAATTGTTTGCACAACATTGAGGTAACCTGGCAGCCAAGGACAGTGGACTGGAATGCGCTTGCATGAACAATAACAATTTCACTGTACTTAGTGGGGGTGGTAGATGCAGTTGAGTGAGCATGTGTACGGCATGGCCCTCACATTCAAAATGACTGAGTAAAGCAACGAATCTGCATCAAATTTTGCATTAAGCTTGAACATTCCTCCAGGAAAATATTTTGGTGATTCAGAAGGTTGCAGCTCTAAGCAGCTGGTGATTGGCAGCTTCATCATGACGAGCCTGCTCATGCATCACGTCTTGTGCAGTTTTTGGCGAAACATCGAATCACCCAGGTCACTCAGCCCCACTACATCCCAGATTGGGTGCCCTGCGACTTCTGGCTTTTCTGAGAACTAAAATCACCTTTGAGAGGGAAGAGATTTCACACCATGGATGAGATTCAGGAAAATACAATGGGGGTAGCTAATGGCAATTGGGAGAACCGCGCGAGGTCCCAAGATGCCTACATTGAAGGGGACTGAGGCATCATTGTGCTATGTACAATGTTTCTTTTGTCTTGTATCTTCTTAAAAATGTTTGTTTTTCATATTACATGGCTGGATACCTTCTGGACAGACCTCGTATACTCCTCACTAGCTTCCCTGTATTTCTTGCCTCACTTCCTCACTCCCCTATTTCATCTGTAATAAACTACTCACACTCAAATTCTTATCTCTAGGTCTGCTGAGGAAACCCTAACTAACAGAAGGGGTATAAAGATGAATATAATAGGGGTTTTATCATCAAAGAATTCACAATCTAAGACAACAGACCATGAATAAAAACAAACTAACCAAAACAATAACCAAAAAGAAAAATATATAGTATTACATTGTAAATAAAAGCATACTGGCCCAGGTGAAAATAACAATCTGGAGTTTTAAACAGTTCTGTGCACCACTGGAATGTTGCTAATGGTCTTTCCTGTAACTCTAAATATTACCTTCAGCGGTACAAAGCTGCAAGACTGTCTCTAATCGTCTCCTTCTTCTATCATCCTACCTTGTTGCCATCACTGATATTGTTCTGATACTTCCTAGATAATAGACTGTAGCCAAAGTGTAACAGTGAGGGTAGGAGTACAAGCTTTATTAAACCATAACAGCTATAGAACAAAAGGAAAACTAGAACAACAAAGTAATGATACTATTTGTCAAGTGAATTCAAACTGTAGCTTCTATAAAGTTAATTCAGTCCATCAATTCCCAAGGCAACCACATACAGAGCAAAACCAAATCAATATTCTGGCCGTCGGTCATGATTAATTCCTGATATGCAGGAAGGCGATCATTTGCAAGGCAATGTTAATTTTTTAAAACTCAGTATTTTTGGAGACCATTTTTTAGAAGGTAACATGTTGCAGTGACTGGACACCTCAGACTGAGTCATCAGGGAAGGCCTGACTTGTGAGGATGAGGAGGGTAAGCATTCCAGGGAACTACTTGTGCAAAAGACCCTGGCACGTTCAAGCACTGAGTGTAATCACTTTCTGCTTAGGTGATTTACCTTTAATTTACTCTTCAGAAGTGACAAAATATGACATTCTTGAAAAATCAAGTGATGTAAGTTGGGTTAGGCAGAAGCCAAGATCATGTTGGACTTCAATAAGCAATTTAGAATTTATGCTGCTTTAAGAAGCCCCTGATGGCAGTTAAGGGCTGACTTGATCTAAATTTTAAGATCCCTCTGCTTTTTCCAGAATAGATTGTAAGCCAGAAAAAGTAGACATAGGGAGACCAGTTAGGTGATCATTGCAGGAAATCCTAGAGAATGATGGTGGTGGTTTAGACTAGGTTGTAGTCAGTTCCTACAATCAAGTAGACAGGTAGACAGATTCTAGATATACTAAGTAAAACGTTTCTGGGTGCAAGTAACCAAATGCCCAACTTAAGATGTCTTAACTAAGGAAATTTGTAGAATTATTGGGAGCCTAGTAGTGACAGAGCAGGCTTAATGATGCCATCAAAAGAATCGTGTTCTTCCAGACTTTCTAATCATCTTACCCCTCAATTGAAATGGTTATTAGATGACTGCCAGTAGCAACGGAGGCTAGACACTTCTTTGCTCACGTGTAGAAGCTTGCTTTATGTGGCTATTTGCCAGATGTCTCTAACGCATTGTTTCGACCCACACTTTTAAATCATCCGTTCCTTATCCATTCATTTGTATGGGAAATGGAGTTATGACTAGTTAAAGATCAAGCGGAGCATACCCTGAAGTGGGAATGGAGTTGGCTTGCCGTGAGTCATACGACCAATGTGAAAGAATGGACATCTGAGCGGGGTGGAATGAGCATTTGTTAGAAAACAGGAAGAAGTGAGTGAATGCTGTTAGACAAGCAGTATTATCAGCCACATGCTTTGGAGGTGGAGGTGATAGGCCTTGCCAATGGAATGAATTCTGAGAGAAGAGAGGATCCAAGAACAGTTCTTACAGTGTTGGCTTCCGCAATTAAGAATGTGAGGCATTTGCTGAGATGGGGAAGACTGGAGGAAAGCTCAGGTTTGAGAATAATCAAGGCTTCTGTTTGAAAGTTAACTTTAATACAGCCAGGAGACCCTGGAAAGGTGATGGGAGTTGTTAGGTACAGGAGTATGAGGTTTCAGGGAGAGGCCAAGACTGAGAATAGAGAATGAAATAATATGTATTTATATACATATATGTAATAATGGGATTTTTAAAATAAAGCATGAGACTAGATGAAAGAAAATTATGGATAGAGCAAGAATTAGACCCAAAGCATGCCAAGATTTAGAGGTGGAGTACAACAGGAGCCATTAAGGTACCTAGGAAACTCGAGTGCAACTCCCCAGCACCCTGATGGGTAGACTGAGTAGTACAACGTGTTAGCTCTCAGCCAAAAGGGTAGATGTTCGCTCTTTCAACTTGGTAAGCGTGGGAAAGGATATGAGTATTTTTCTAAAATACAGGATAGATCATGACATGCCATAAAAAGGCATTATTATTACACCAATCTTTCGCAAGAGAGTTGGCTCATTATCATAGTCCTCTAAGTTAAACATTTAGTGGGAATAGGATGAAAGGACATGGCATCCAATGGCAACAATTACAGTCCAAGGCCTGATGAAAAACGCTGAACATTATTACATCTACAGTTTGAGTTCAAAACTATTGCAAATGGAATTGATTATGGAAAATTACAAGGGAAAGAAACCTGGATTCAAATTTGTATCTGACACCTGTTAGCTATGCAACCTTGGACCCTTTCACTTTCTAACTTATTGTCTCTGAGACTCAATTTTCTGTTTGATGAAATATTTATTAGACATGTCCCTCCTGCCTGCTTCACAGGGTCATTGTGAAGATCAAAATGTAAAGAAATCCATTAACTGCATAATCCCATAAAGACAGCTGCCTGACTAGTCTCACTTTCTACCACTGATGTGCTTCATCATCCTGATACCAGATACCATTTTTTGGTACTCAATCCTTAAAGAAAAACACTGGCTTTGAGTAAAGATAACCCATTAAAGCGCCTGCGCAATTCCTATGAGGTTTCAAAACTGTCTCTCACCAATTTAAGTCACATGATGTGGCCATCCCTCTGGGTACTTATCTGATACAGTCAAGGTGACCCATGATGTGGGGTCTAAAGATGACCTTATATTCACTGACCAGCATGTTGAGAAATATACATCACCATAGTTCCTCACATTACATTAACATGTGTACCTGTGCTTTACTATATGCTGACAAAAATATGAGGTCCTTTTACACTTTTCCAAAGTTCTTTCTTATTATTCCATCTGATCATCTAGTAGTTCTGCCAGGTACACAAGGCAGATTTATGCTTATCTCAGGAGAAGAAAACTTATGTTCAAAATCATTTCGAGGCACAACAAAATATATTTCAGGTGTCCAACTCCTATTTTGGTGTCAATACTACATCATGTTAAATAAATCTTACCTTTTAAATTACTCAACAGTACCAGTGACTCTATTTCTAAATGAGTAACACATTCAAGTTTAAAAATTTTCGTAATAAAAACTGTACAATAGCCTCATTCTGAGTCTTAACAGAAAGAAGCATTTACCAACCAAATTAAATCTCCCACTCAAAAGGCAGATGTGGCAACAGTACTAAGTGAATGTTACACAGCACCGGAGAATACGCACGTTAACAAACTTATCTTGAGCCCACTTCCCCAGCTTTCATAGAGGACACCTTCCATAAAGCTGCAACCAAATCACTCTGGATTTTAAATAATAATACTCTGATCAACTATTATTATTAATATAATTACTCAGTAACTAATTAGCAATTTAAAATGATTAATATATTACCCTTTAAAACCTATATTTTAAAATATTAATCATCAAAAACACAGGTTTTGAAGTCATCTTAAAAATGTCCATAAATGTTTGCCTAAGCTTTCAAAATACAGATTAAGTTTAAATGTAATTTAAAAGAGACTATGAGACCAATATTTAATTGATGTGGTTTAAGAAAGTACTGCACTGGGCGGGGATCATATGAATTCCAGCCTCAAATCATTTAACCTCTTTGAGCCTCAGTTAACATTAAAAAAAATTCATAACAGGAAATTTTACTGTCACTATATAAGTAAGTTCTGGAAAATCATGAACAGTATGAGAAAATTAATTATTGTAGGCAAAAATAAAGACTTCTGAACCAAACCAAAAGTAGATCAAAACATTTATTTTTTCGTGTTACAAAAGCAAAAGGAAAGCCAAGCAGGTAATGAAACAAGCATTTTTAAAGTGTCCCATCCTGGACTCTCTGTCCGTAAACAGTTCAAGTTTAGGTTGTTTCAACACTTCTTCTGGATACTATGAGGTCTCCATCTTATAACCATGTTTCTCTAGTTCGGCTCTATAATAAAACACAACAATACAACATTACTAGACGTTCTTTATGATAAATTGAAGAAACAACGAGCTAAATCTAGGCACCAATTTAAAATACTACCAAATAGCTTTACATTAGTCCCTAAAAAGAAACCTATATAAAACAGAAATTGGATGTGAATCAACATAATTATAATAAAATTTTAATTTCCCGTTAGTAAACATATTTCATATTCCTTAATTTTCTGATAAATCTATTTATGGAAGAAATGTAAGAAATTTACTGCTGTCTTCCAAGTACCTTCCAAATATTGTACAAATGTTCTGTTAATAAATAATTAAACAAATTTTAAGAATCATTAACCACATGGTTAAAAACACAAGGCAGTGGTAACAAACTTTTAGGAATTTCATAATCATCATAATAGGAATTACTATTATTTACACATAAAGAATAAACAGGCCCTGGCCAGGTAGCTCAGCTGGATAGAGCATCATTCCCACATCCCTGGTAAGGACATGTACAAGAATCAACCAATGAGTGTATAAAGTGGAAGAAATCAATGGTTCTCCCTCCATCCTTTTCTCTCTCTCAAAAATAAATAAAAATTTTAAAATAAACAAATTGCTCTATTTATACTTATCTACTGAGCTATGTAAGACAGAAATTGTAAATCAAATTTAAAGCTAAGAATTATTCTGCATTAAATATATGTAGGCAAAATAAATATAATAAGTTATAAAATAATTAGACATTATATGCGATTACTTTCCTAATATTAAATGTGGATAAAAATCTCAAAAATTTACATTGAAATAAATACACACTTTAAAAAGGACACTTTTTATAATTTTCAATTTATTCAACTGGAAGTTTCGGTTATCCTTTAAAAATGTCAACTGAAATTGTTGATCCACTTTGTATAAAACATTTGCTTAAAAAAAGTTGAGCTCTGTACTGATTGATATTCAGCTATTCAAACCACTGCTCCAAATATCACCAGCAACTCACCTGCCACAATTTAGGTTTTATAATAGTTCACCACAAAATTATTTGAGGCTAATCTATGCTAAAACATTACACAAATGTAAAGTATGATTAGTGTGCCCCACATCATTACATCCAATAAGACAAAGACATTTGTTCTTAAGTATAATTTAGCTTAGACACTATCATAGTATCTAATTTAAACACAATGTAAAAAACACATGATAGGAATGATGTATAACATATATTATTTATTTCCTCAAAGTCCTTCAGTTCCCTAAAATCTTTAGTTATTGATAATATAAATACTGACCTAAAGTCCATAAACAATATTAAGGCCAGGCATTATTTGTATGAATCATCTTTCTTCTGCTCAGATGTAGAGGGCAGTATGGGCTGGTGCTAAAATGCTACATTAGGAGTCAAAATATCAGCACCACAAGTTTCAGACCCTACTTGTTACTTTGCTAAAAAAATGCTTCTTTTGTTCCTTGCCATCCTGGAAATTGAAAATTATAGTATCTATCCTTCACGTTTCCAATTAAAATGGAAATAATTTAAAACTTTCTTAAAGAATAGTTTTCCGCCTCCTTTAACAAAATCAATTTACATTATTCACTCTTATTTTAATAATGAAAAAAAAATCAATCTAAGATTTAGGTAAACAAGTACACCAAATCCGCCCAGGTCTGTAACTGTCTGACTTCCTTACCGGAGGTGGTGACCAATTACGTTTAGGATATATAAGGAATCAAAAGGAAAATGTATCAAGGCCACTAAATACAAAACACAAAACAATACAAAAACACTAATATGAACCTGTTGAATGAAAAAAATCCAGCAAAGAGAAGAAATGGGACACACACAGTGAATGTACACCATCTGAAACAACAGCAGCATTTCTTTTATAACGAAACAAGAATAAAACTATAGCCACTAGTAGATTTGGGAACATCTTACTATCCAAAACAACTATTCCTCTGTACCTCAGTGGCTATATTTGACACAGTAAATCAGGAACTACAGTGGCTTGAAGTTTCTATGTAAAATCTGATGTAGGGTCAGGAAAATCTCATAATCCTACACAGAGGAACATATCAGAAAGAGCAAAAACAGAAGGACTTTTAGTTACTCTTGAGGCACAGAGGTAGCTTTTGTCTTTCTATTTCTACTTTTTAAATGTAATTACACTGATAGAGAAAGAGAAACATGGGAAGTGGACATCCATGCTGAAGACTTGTAGCTAACTAACAGGCAGACCTGGAGTTGGAACTCCAGGAATGTGACTGACTCTACAGTATGAACTGCCTCTCCCAAGTTAGATGAGATTTAGGATCCAACAACATTAGATAATAGTTAGACTTTTTTTTTTAAGATTTACTTATTTAATTTTAGAGAGGGGAGAGGGAGAAAGAGAGGGAAAGAAATATCAATGTGTGGTTGCTTCTCACATGGCCCCCACTGGGGACCTGGCCTGCAACCCAGGCACTTGCCCTGACTGGGAATCAAACTGGCAACCCTTTGGTTTGCAGCCCACACTCAGTCCACTGAGCTATACCAGCCAGGACAAGACATTTTTTTAAAAAACCATGGCTCACAATACATATTAAAGGCCTCAATGCATTTTATAAAAACAGGGAGAACATCTTTGCTACAGACTTGTTAATCAAGACAAGTTTTTGAGGCTGTGCTGTCTAATATAGTATGTACATGTGGCTATTCTGTAAAATCAGTTCATTAAATGTAGTTCATTAACTGCTCTAGTCACATTTCATATGCTCAATAGCCACATGTGACTAGTGGGTTCTGTATGGGACAGCACAGCTTACAGAAGAACACTTCCACCGCTACAGTAAATTCTACTTGACAACACTGGTGATATATCAACAACCTTATGGGGGAAAAATATGACTCAAGGAAATAAAAAGAAGTATCTTATTCACTAAGATTTATACACTCATGAAAATCCATAAACCTAAAGACAGAAACACAATAAAGAACATAAGAGCACTGTGGAAGTATATAATAAAAACAACAAGCCACAAAGAACATATGAATACTGTATTTTTAAACCAGTAAACAGGAAAGATATAATAGTGTCAAGAAATCCAATTATCAATACCTTTACTAAAAGTTCCCAATAAATTCACAGCATTAAATATTTTTTGATTTAATTTTTAAGAGAAAAGTGCTATTTTCTGACTAAGACAAAAAAGATACTTTGGAGAAATTTGACTTATTTGAATAGCAAAGGAAGAAAACTCATTTAGCCTCAACTTTCAAGGTAACAGAAAACACTGATATACAATTAAGAACACAGAACAGTCATAAACAGAGTTAGAAGGCCTAATAAATAAATATGGTAACAGCATAATATATTCTAATGAGGAAGAAAGGGGAATGCATATAAAAAATAGGTAGCAGGATGTTCACTGATGTAGCTCAGTTTTAAAAGGATTAAACCAAAAATAAACACAAAGAGAAAGTGGCAAGAACTTGTATACACAGAATTAATTTAACTGTAGAATGGACTGAGATCTGTAAAAAGAACAAAAAAGGGCTTTTGAGAACTATGTATGAGAACAGAAGAATGAAAAGAGAGAGATCCAATGCTTGGAACAGATGGTGCAGTATTAACAGATTTTAGAGGAAAAGGAGGACTACCGTTCAACAGCTACGGTTCCTATCTTGTCCATAAAACCGCAAATGAAAAACAACATCATTAAAACAAAATTGAAAACTAAGACAGGTGAGATAGTTCCATAATGCATTAACGTAGTTTAATGTCTCAAGGCTCTGAATAATTACATCTTAGGTACTGAAAGAACAAAAAGATACAGTCAAAAATAAGAGTCAGAAATTTTGAGAAATCATGGAAATTGTAAAAGCACCAGAATTAACAGTGAAAGTTAATTGTGTATTTCCAAAAAGGGGAGAAAGGAGAAGGGTAAAATCATTATTAGTTTCTAGAATAATATTAAAATTGTCATTAGTCTTCAAAACAGTGAAGTCTTTAGAATGCATGATTTTGGGCCTATAAAAAAATGCAGTACAGAACAGAAGCTGTAACATGATTTTAAAAAATTGTAAAACTCTGTTATAAATCATCTCACTTCCTTTTTGAAGAAATGTACTAGACCAGAAAAGTAGAGGACTGCAACAGAACTTCCTACCTTGATTCGAGCAAAGTATGTGGGAGTCTACTTATGTATCATTGTGAAGACAGATATTTATGAGTTGAATCAAAATAAAGTTGAGGAAAGAACTGTCTCTACAACAAATGGTGCTGGTACCACTGAATATTCACATGCAAAGGGTAAAGCTGGACCTTACTTTCACAACACATACAAAAATTAAGTCAAAACGGATAGAAGACCTAAATGTAAGACCTAAACTTCTAAAACAGAACACAGGGATGAATTTTCATAACCTTGAATTTGTCGATGAATTCTTTAAAAGTAGGTAAACTGGACTTCACCAGAATTAAAAACTCGCACAAAGAACACTACAAAGAAAGTGGAAAGACAACCTAACAGAATGGGAGGAAATATTTCTAAATCTATATCTGATAAGGACCCAGTACCCAGAATATATAAAGAACACATACAACTCAACAACAAAAAGACAAAAGACAAACCACCCAACTTAAAAATAGGCAAAGGACTTGAATAGATATTGGTCCAAGATACACAAATGACCAACAAATACAAGAGCTCATCATTAGGTAAATGTAAACTCGAAACCATAATGAGATACCAATTTACACTGACTAGGATGATTATAATAAAAAAATGAGAACTATCAAGGTTTGGTGAGAACATAAAAGAGATTAGAAACATCACACATTGCTGGTAGTAATGTAAAATTGTACAGCTGCTCTGGAAAACAGCTTGGCAGTTCCTCAAAAAAGTTTTATGACGACCCAATAATTCTACCTCTACAATTACATCCCCCAAAATTGAAAACAGGTATTCAAACAAAAACTTGCACATGAATGTTCATAGCAGCACTGTTCACAACAGTCATAAGCTGGGCCCTGAGGGGTGTGGCTCAATTGGTTGGGTGTTGTCCCACAAAGCAAAGGTTGGTCAGGGCACATGCCTGGGCTGTGGGTTCCATTTGCTATCAAGAGCGTGTATGACAGGCAACCGACTGATGTTTCTCTCCCTCTCTTTCTCTCTCCTTTTCCCTCTCTTTAAAAAAATCAATTTAAAAAGTCCTAAGCTGGAAACAACCCAAATGTCCCTCAACTGATAAATGGATAAACAAATTGTGACATACCCACACAATGGAATATTATTCACCCATAAAAATGAAGTACTGATACATGCTACAACCTGGATAAAACTTGAAAATGTTATGCTAAGTGAAGGAAACTAGCCACACAAGGTCACTTATTGTATGATTCATTCATATGATATATCTAGAACAGGCAAATCCATAGACAGAAAGCAAATTAGTGGTTGCCAGGAACTGGCCAAAAAAGTGGAATTCAGACTGATTGCTTACTGGGTATGGTGTTTCCTCTTGGGGTGCTGAAAATGTTTTGGAATTAAAAAGAGATAATGGTTGGATGATGCTGTGAATATACAAAATGCCACTAAACTAACTGTATACTTTAAAATGGTTAATTATATATTATATGAATTTTACTTTGGCCAATCAATCATATTAGGTAGATGTGTACATGAATGTGAAAAATACACTCCTATCACCCCCATCTCCATTCCAGGTTGAGAAAACCAATCTATTGGCTCCTAGCAATTACAATTCTAATTTTTGCTGAGTTATTCAATATTGGCAGAAAATTAACTTCAACAGAAAAACCCACAGGATAAAAAATAGCAAATATGCTTCCATTTAACCAATCTGTAAAGAGCCTCGAAAGAACAAAAGCTCTAGGCAATTGCACAAAGTATTCATATTTAGAAACACAGGAGATGAAGGCAATAAGTCTTACTTTTCATAATCCAAAGACATATTTCAAAGATTAATTATCTTTTAAGAGCCCAATTATCATATGTAGATGACATAGTCCGTGCTTACAATTAATACTAAGTTATATAAAAATCTGGCTTAAAGCTCACCGTAACTGATTGGAGAAGTCATCCTCTACATTGTCATCATCCCAATTATCCTCCCAGACATGTGCATCTTCATCTTCATCTAAACCAGTCCAGTCTGAAAACAGAAACAGGTGCCATCTAAATAGTTCTCATATATTATTTCTATAAACACAAAAACTTCAGAAAGTTTGCCACTGAACACTCTAACAATTCAAAGCATCTAATACCAAATATATGATAAATGGTAATCAATTTTAAATCTTAATTTATGCTGTCACATATGTTATCAATTTTTGAATTTGCAGATAATCTAAAACAGAAGTTAATATTAAAAACTTTATTGGCCACAAAAATTTCTTATAATTTCAGGAGGATATTTGCTTCCCTGATTTTACTTGAGCTAATTTTTATAAGGTCTATTTCACAATCTTTCAAAACACAGAGCTAATAACACGAAGGCAAGTTGAGTAGCAGGAACATACCAGCCTGAAATTCAGAATTGCTAAGCATAAAAAAAGTAACTCATAAACAGATAATAAAAAGAAGACCAGCCCTGGTTGGTGTGGGCATTGTACCGCAAAGCAAAAGGTCATGGGCTTCATTCCCAGTATGGCACAGGCCTGGGTTGCAGGTTCAGTCCCCAGTCCTGGCATGTGCAAGAAGCACCTGATAGATGTTCTTCCCTCACATCAGTGTCTCTCTCCCTTTCTTTATCCTTCCCTCCCTTTCTGCCTAGAATCAATTTTTTTTTTAAAGAAAAAAAATTTTGAAGTCGACCAAATATTTTCTTAAACTTGATTGTAAAGTTGTTTGAGAATGTCTTTATTCTTTAAGGCATGCACACTGAAATATACAAGTCAAGTGTTTTGTTGATAGTTTACTTACAAATGGTTCTCTCTATATATTTGGTATATATTGTATATGGCATACATTATAGAAATAAAGTAAACATGACAAAATATTAACAACTGATGAAACTTAGGTGTTTGCTGCCCTCTTAAAACTGAGGTATAATTAACATATAGTATTATATTAGCTTTAGGTGTACAACACAATGATTTGATATTTGTGTATACTGCAAAGTCATCATCATGATAAACCTAGTTAACATCATTATTATACAGTTACAGTGATGAAAACTTTAAGATCTACGCTCTCAGAAACTTTCAAATTACACAATACAGCATTATTAATGATAGTCACCAGGCTGTGTATCATATTCTCATGACTTACTTATGTTATAACTGAAGTCTGTATCTTCTGACCCTTTCACCCAACCTGTTCTCTGTTCTGAGCTCAAAAGTAACAGCTATATTTTATCTCTGTATTCTTAAATTGACATAGTACCTAGCATATGCACAACAAATAGCTGTGAAACACACAAGTCTTAATCAGACCTTGTAAATTTTTGTTTGATCCTCTTCTCTCAAAATCAGTAATCAGACTTAGCTTCATCTTAGTAGACACCTATTAGAAACATGGCTAAGAACATTTAAACCTCATGAAAGGGGGGAAAACACCACTGTGAGCAAAATTTTGGGAAGAATATACAAAAAAAGACGATAATAGCTCTTTTATTTCTTTGGTATTATTATAAAGTACTTTATAACTATGACACTTTTGAGTATACAAAGCTACAAAAATGGAAAAGTTGGTTAAATTCTTCATTAATCATCACATAAATGTGAATACACTCTTTAACCTTAATTTCTTATCCAAAGCCCCTATGCCATGCTATCCTTCCAATCACCATAGATGAAATATCCCCCCCCCCAAATTAACTATTTGATTTATAACTTAAGTATTTTAAATTATTTAATAAGAGTACCATTAAGAAACCTAGTGTTCACAGTGACAAACCAGAATCTATAATCTATTTCAGGTGGAAACTTTAAAGATTGTCTTTATTAATTAGAAATATTCTAAATTATATTATGTAAAAAGTTTAAATGGTAAGAGTACAATAGCCCCAAATATTGTTTCCAACACTTACAAATTCTCCATACTGAACATATGTCAAAATATATGTAAATTATAATATATGTAAACTCTACTAAGTGAGTATGTAACATAAACAAGCTGTGACTCTTGTAATCTCCAGGGTTTGGCTGGTATCTCCTGCAATACATCTGACTAAATGGTGCCTTAATTTTCAATTATAATATACACTGATAACCATTCAATTTCATTTAATCACTCAGTTTTAAAGACTTAAACCCAGAAATGCCGTTTTTAAAGGGCAAAATAAAAAATCAAACAAGTATACCCAGTTCATATCTAATGCATTTCTTCAATGTGTGGATGACTTTATAAAGTGTACATTTTTATCCTCAACACTAAATGCACTGGGAATACTGTGATTAATCGTTTAACTAATGACATCTGTGTTGACTTCAGTGTGCAGGCCTCCAGATGTGTTCTGGTAAAAAAATAATTTACCATATTTTAAGAAGTCAGAATTAGAAATAACCAATAACAGATGCCTTAAACATAACTTTCTATCAATTCTAAACTATTTAGGACTTTGCCCCCAAATATGGCTTTGTTCACATTTGTCAGTGAAAATTATACCCATGCCTAGCTTTAAATTTCAAAAATCTGAGCTATCAAAGATCCCATGTACTTTATCTAAGTATCACCTTGACATTTAAGTGTCAAAAGAATTTTCTCTCAATGTTTTTAAAATTACTCTCCCCCCTCCAACATACATTCCAAAATTTCTTAAAAGTATTAAGGATACCATTTTGGAAAAAAGGAAATTCAATTTATACCAAATAGGGTTGCAACTATTATAGTCTATACTGATTTTCAGGAGCATCAAATTCTCATTCATTCCTTAATAGTGAAGCTACTCTAAATATAAACTAATCTCCAACAAAGTTTCTTCAAATAAAAAACATGTGCCTATATATGGAGAACATTATATAAGGAAAAATACAAAGAAACAGATGAAGTTCTAAATTGTATACTCATCACCACAGGTGAGTGAAAAGAGAACAGCAATAGTAGCAAAGAGTATCACTGTGCTCACGAATATGATAATGAAGCCACACTAAATCTAGTCATTCTGAGATCAACTTACATTTATGTGTTCCTGCTTAAGCTGTATATAATAGATTAAAACTTTTCAAATAAAATTTCATTTCTGTAGGTTATCATGATACAAAAATATTTACCCTAGAGATCTAATGTCTATATTCAGTGGCTAAGAAACCAGTATCTAGCACAGCAACATTGTATTACTATATTTTCTCCAACAAAGACCAAAAATGCCAGCAAGGAACTTCAGAGCACCAACCTAAAGCAAGTTATAAATGATGTTGCTACCAAACTATTGGTGAGCTTCTAGTTATTTGTTGGCAGAAATATGACAGAGGCTCAAAATAATTTACATAACCATTTACAATTTTTCTTATTCTTAAAAAAAGGAAACTCAATTCTCTTCATCAATTACTTTTAAAACTATGTACCTGGCAGAATGGTTCCACTATGAAGTCATGTTGACTTTGGTTCCCTTTGTTAATCAATTGTTTTAATTCTCTCATAAAATTCTCCAAAGCCATTACTATTCTCACCTTTTCTAAGTCCTCTTGCCCTACACTCATCTCAATTCCCTCATTCTGATCCTCCATACTACTAAGTCAAGGGTATCCAATGTGAACTCTACCATCTGTCTGTCATACATTAGACATGCCAAGTGCAAAATCACAACTTCTGATTTCTTCTTATTCCCAACACTCCATTATCAAACTAGCTGCCAAAACTCCCTTGTTATTCCTGTATCACTCTTCACTTCTTTTCTACTAACAACCTATTTCAGGCCTTTAGTCCTCACCTAAGCTATTTCAATAATTGCTAATTAGCTTCATTGACTCTGTCTCTTTCTTTCTACCCTTTCAAATTAATTCTGCTGGGTTAATTTTTCCCCAACTGCCTATCTAAAGGAAAACTCACACATATCAAACAAACAAACAAAAAATCCATGCCCCACCTATCTAAGGATAAAATCTGAACTCATCATTTTGCTTAAAGCCTTCCATGATTAGGCCCCAAAACACCTGCATTTGCAACCACTATTTCACAGTCAAATTATACACATTTATTTTCCACCTCTAAACATCTACTTCTTTGCCCTTCTGTTGTAAACCCCTTTTCTACATTTCTATCTTGGAAAACACTGTTCAAATGTTACTATCTCACACTGTACACAACTGGAAATAATTTCCCCCCTTTTTTCAACTGCTGTTGTACGTTATCAGTTGATTAATCCTCACCACCACCACCA
Organism: Desmodus rotundus; assembly: GCF_022682495.2. Taxonomy (NCBI): domain Eukaryota; kingdom Metazoa; phylum Chordata; class Mammalia; order Chiroptera; family Phyllostomidae; genus Desmodus; species Desmodus rotundus. The sequence goes on along the minus strand of NC_071392.1, from coordinate 27,890,180 downwards.
CAACATCACCATCAGCAGCAGCAATTGGAAGGAAACAAAATAACTCTTATCGAGAAGCCCTACCGATATAGTCAAAAGGGAAGTTGCTCTGTTGTAAGTGAGGGTGAGGGGCCAGGAGGGAAGGGCTTACAGCCCACTTGCCAGGATAAGCACTTGCAAAACACTGGGCTGGCCAAAAAGTCTGTTTAGTTTTTTTCCTGTAAATAAAAGATATATCTTTTAACTTTCACCAATAATTTTATTGATTTGGATATTCTGAGCATGTCGGCTACCTTCCACGTGGTATAACGTTGATTGTCCTCACTTAATGTCTTGATTTGATCACTATCAACTTCAACATGGAGCATTGTCCAACAGGCCATTTCCAGCATAAAACTTCACAGAACACTTTTGACATGTTCAGTCAGTCACAGCACCTTCTCCACAGACTGCACAAATCTTTTTTGCATTTCGGTTGCGTTTTTACCTTTCTTGAAATGGTAAAGCATAATATGCCAAAAATGTTGCATATTTTCTTCCATCTTCAATATTAAAATGGCTACACAAAAATTCACCAATTTTGATTTTTTTTAATGCACGCTGATATGACAGCTGTCTAACAAAATTGTTTTGAATGAAATTCAAGACAACTAAACGCCACTAGAGCCACTCGACAGAAAAAAACAAATGGAATTTTGGCAACCCAATACTAAAAAGCTCAAATTTGGTTTGAAAACTACCGGTCCATTATTTCCTCTGAGTCCAAAGACAAATACCTACCTAGGGAGTCAAATTTGGCTCAGTGCAGCCTCTAGTTCACAGGCAGCAAACACAAGGCTCACGAGCAGCCCTCCCAGCCCAAGCTCTCACTTAACTGTTAAGGAGTAGTTACATTTATACAGCCCCAAAATTACATTAGGCCCTTTGAAGGCAACCATGAGGCTGATGTGGCCTCTGGTAAAAATGAGTATGACACCCCTGTTCTAGTTAACTGTGACCTTGGTCTTTTCCTGAGCCCCAAGTAAAAAACCGTAAGGCTGCTGCAAGGATTAAATAAGACTATGTATCTAAACCACTTAGTATTGAAAAATGGCAGTTAATACCACCATTCTCTCTCTGCACCATTCAGTCAGTGCCATTTATAGGAAGCACTCAACAAATATATTTCCAATGAACACATCATTTATTATGTGCTAAGTACTGCTAGGGAACTCGAAGGGTGATGGATGTAGGAAGAGAAACATGTTCCATAACAAAACCAACAAAAGACAACAATACCACTTCTACCAAGCATTATATACACAACAGAATACAAAATGGGGGGGGGGGGGGTTATTTGAATATTTAAAACTTCAGAAAAGTGTAATTTTGAAACTTTTTTTCTCTTAAATGTTTTCAGTCCATCACATCTTTCAATGAGTCATGTTTAACAACTGAGTAATAACATTAAGTCACAATTGCTTATTGCTTGTTCGTTCCATAGAATAAGTGAAACAGCTAATCAAATAGTCTTAACAAAGTAGTTTTTACTGTGCAATATCCTGAGTCACAACTCTCACTATACCCTCCCAAGCATCGACATCTTGATTTTGGGATTTTTCACTCCACTGTATTTTTTTATAGCTCTCATCCATCTGTATGCATACTTAAACAATGCATGCTATTATTCTTCGTACTTTCATATTTTGTGTGAATAACCACACTATTTTTAAAAGTATTTTTGGAAAAAATAACAGTATTTTTTAATTTAAAAGTTTTTAATACTAGAAAATAATTATCAAATAACTCACAAGCTCAACAAGCTTAGTTTTGGATACACCTAAAATTACAAGTAAAATATTCATCAAAAATAGTTCAAATTCTAAGTAAATTAAATTAAGTACAAACATCATCCAAAATCCAAATCCCTAAATAGATTAGGAGGGAGAAAAAAAAGGGCTCTAATATTCATTGAATATCAACTTTATGCCAAACTCTACGCTATGCACTTTACATGTATCATCGTTATGGACTGAATGTCTGTCCTCCAAACCCCCAAATTCTCATGTTGAAGCCCTAACCCCTAATGTGATAGCATTTGAAGACAGGGCCTTTTGAAGGTAATTAGGTTGTATGAAGTCATGAGAGCAGAATCCTTGTGACGAGATTATTAGTGCCATTTGCAGGGGTGTCCAACCTTTTGGCATCTCTGGGCCCCCCTGGAAGAAGAGTTGTCTTGGGTCACACATTAAATACACAAACACTAAAGAGAACTGATGAGCAAAAAAAAAAAAGGTCCGTGCACAATTTTTCTGATATCCACTACCACAGATACGCAAAAAAGTCCTCACATAATAACCCTAATCATGCAGCTGCCCTTTCGATAATCTTTTAAAATCATCAAGCAGGTCTCAAGTTTGTGATCACTAATATAGAAAATGTACATATCTAAGTAATAAAACTAAGTAATGTTTTAATTTATACTTTGTGTTGAGCCACATTCACAGCCATCCTGGGCCGCAGTTGGACACCCCTACATTACAGGGAAAGACACTGGAGAGCTTTCTCTCTCTTCTCCACCTAGTAAAGACATAGTGAAAAGGCAACAGTCTCTAAGACAGGAAGAGAGCCCTGACCAGGAAATGAATCAGCTAACACCTTCATCTTGGACTTCCCAGGTTCCAGAACTGTGCCTAAGTAAATTCCTGTTGTTCAAGCCACTCAGTATATGGTATTTTGTTACAGCAGTTCTAGCAGACTAATACAATCACATAATCTTTGTATGACTTTATTATCCACAAATTACATATTAAGAAACTGAGAAGGTAACAGTTACCCTGGCTGGGTGGCTCAGTTGGTCGGGACATCATCCCGCACACCAAATGGTTGAGATTTTGACCCTGGTCACATACCTCGGCACATACCCCAGTTGGGGCACATACAGGAGGCAACAGATTGATGTTTCTCTCTCTCTACCTCCCTTCCTCTCTCTCAAATCAAAAAAAAAAAGATATCCTTGGATAAGGATTAAAAAATAAAATTGAAAAAAAAGGTAACAGTTCAAGGAAAAATATAATGGTCAATCTCACTCAAAGAAATCAAATCAAAATGATGCAATTATATTTTTCATCCTTCAGGCTGACAATGACTAAAATGTTTAACATGGAGTACAGGTAACCTAATGAGGGAAAAGGTGAACTATAAGTAAGACTGTTAATTAATGTGACCCTTCTCAAAGGCAATTTGAAAATTGTGTCAAATTTCAAAATGCACCTGGTCCCAGATGAGGCGTCCGCACCCAAGTAGAGCCACAAGGGCATTCCTGTAGAGGGGCAGCACGGCATGGGTGCTGTGTCAGAGCCTGAACAGGGTGAGGAAGTCATCCAATACTGAGTGAAGAGGGGAGAGGATGGCCTGGCATAGAATGTTGAAGCCCAAGAGGGATAAGGAGGCTGTCTGTGGGTGGAGGGGGTAACAAAGACTGGTTAGGGAAGAATATGACCAAAAAGACAATATATTTATGATAACAAAGCCAGGTTTCTCACCGTTGGGGAAGGGTAATACAAATATGGAGAAAAAAATAAAATAAACCCTGTGATGAACAGATATTGGTGCTGTGTGAATGCATGATTTTATACACACACACACATAAAAGTGTATATATGTATACACACACTTATATATTTCCTAGTTCCTTCCTCTCAGATGGTCCCAAATGCAATTAGCACAACTGGAGTTAAGAACTTGCCTTCTAACTATCATTCTCCATGAAAAAGAATGCCCTTGGAGAAGTGCCCGACTCCAGAACTGGAGCAGGGAAAAGTACAGGATTAGCTTGTAATACTCTCATGTGCAAGAATGTTAGAAAATACACAAAGAATGATGGTGACATGTCAAAAGGTCACAAAAGATAGCCTGAAGGGCTTCTCAATGTTCAAATAGGGGACAATTTGAGGATCTAAGTAAATAACAGCAATAAATAATAACATCGAATGAAAATCCTTCAGTCCATATGGATATAAATAAGCAAATGAACAAACTGAAAGTTTGATGATGAATGGAATACTATATGAGGGGGGACCCCCCCAAAACCAGAATTATCTTCTGGAGGGCAGGCGCCTTGTAGCACAGGATTCCCTCACTAGGTGAGTGTTCCAGGAGAGGGTGCATTCGGCTTCAGCGAATTTGTTTTTGAAGACTTGCAATGCATTTGTCCGTTTCATGATGGGTGATTTACAAGCACACCTGCCCACACTGTGCTGAGTGTTCAGCATTTTTTGACCAAAAAGCCCTCCATATCTAGCCCCAAGTGACTCACTTTGTTTCCCCACATGAAAAAGGTCCTCAAAGGAAAACGTTTTGCAATGTGGAAGAGGGGAAACACACACAGCAGAAGCACTAAAACGCATCAGAAACAACAAGTTCAAAAACTGTTTTGAGCAGTGAAAAAAATGTCTTCATAGGTGTATTGCATCAAATGGGGAGTACTCTGAAGGTGACTGAAGTTTAAACATGTAAGAATAAGTACACAATTTTTTATAAATAAATCCTGGGGGTGTTTTGGGGTCCTCCCTCATATGTACATGGTTTCAAAATCCCTCCTTACAAAATTCTTATTAATTATGAAGGGAAAATGAGTTAATCTAACAACGGAAAACTCTCAGACACCACCTTAATAAAGTGATCAAAGTGATCATTATCAGTAACAGAACAAATGAAAATCATGCTCTTCCTGACCGGATGCAATAATAAGACACAGCATCATGTCCATGATACTCCTGCCAACGTGCAGAACCTGAATGTAATTATGTAGAAAGGATGAGAAAAACCAAAGTGAAGCTACATTCTGTAAAATAACTGGCCTATAAAATTCAGAAGTGTCAAAATCACAAAAAACAAACTGATAACTGCTCTAGACTGAAGGCTAAAGGGACATGACAACGAATATAGAAATCCATGATTCTGAATCGACATTACTGAGACAACTGGAGAAAATCTGACATTTGTGGATTAGATGACAATGATGTAGCAGTGTATTAATTTCCAATTCTGATGTTTGTATTGTGATTATGTCTCTCTAGGAAATTCACATTAAAATATTAAAGGATGATGTGCATCAGGTTGGCAACTTAACTCTAAAATGGTTCAGGAAAAAGAGGTTGTTTGTACTTTCAATTACTCCTTAAGTCTGCAATTATTTCAAAGTAAAAAATCATTAAAAAAAAATAAAAATGCACCTGCCAATTTGATTTGGCAAATTCTTCCCCAAGAGTTATCTGATAGATAAGCACAAAAGCCAAACAGATTTAACATGCATACAACGGACTAGTAGTGCACCACTGTCAAAAAGCAGAGGTAGACTTTTATATTAATGTAAACGCATGTCTAAGATATAAAATATAAGAAGAGACTAGTATATATAATATAGCCCTCTGTGTGTATGTAAAAATTACATACAAACACACATAAAATTTGATATGTGTGTATATATATATATTCTGGATGGATATTTAGCTTTGTTACTTATCAGAGCAGTTTTATTAGTATATATTAATTGATTTAATCTCTTAGGCTAATTTTGTATTCGACAAAATCTTAGTAATTCAAATTAACATGAAAGGGAAAACTGTCTGAATTATAAACCAAAGAAACATTCAGAAGCCTAAACAAAACAAAGTAATGTCAAATGTTATTTCTCATGCTAAAGAGAAAGTTTCCTGAATGAAGTACGTTCTATACATTCAAATCTGAAGATAACCAATGTTCTGTAAGGACCAACAAATGCTGAACTACTTAATGCTAATAAACCAGTTTGTTATAAAGGCCTTTGCCTTCACAAAAAAATATTCTTTGCTTTTCCTCTTAGCTTTAATGAGTTTTACTGTGTAACTATGAACATTTTGAACAAAACAAGAATAAATTACATGTTCTGCAACAGCTGGTAAGAGGAAAAGCTGCTGAGAAAAATCGTATGTATCATCAGGTACACAGTTATTTCCAGATACTTTTTAAGCAGTCAATTCTCAACCACTTGCTTTAAATAGATTCATTCATTCAACCAGCATTCATTGACCACCTACAACATGCCAGGCACTTCCCAAAACGTTATTAAGCAAGCTTGGGTTGGGGACTAACCATTTAATGGCAAGCTTTTTTAAATCTAAGCCTCACTTTCCTCAGCACTGCGGTGATAATCAGACTACGCAGTGTCAACAGTAATGTAAATAAAGTGCCTAGCACTGTCCCTTGCGTGTGATAAACAGTGACTAAATGCTAGTTTGAAGTGGAGTCTGAAGTGGATCCTGCCCTTAATAAGGCAGTTTTCTCCTGCGCGGTTCCAAACGGGAGGATCACGAACCAACTTCCAAGTGAGGTAAAGACAACACGTCTGACAGGTACCTCTGCTATCAAAACAGAAAGCAAACAATCCCCACAACATACAACGAATCTCAGGAATCGAAAGAAACGTGCTTTGGGTTAGTTTATGGGTTTATGTAATATGCACACTAATGTCTACTTCCATTTTTTTTTAAAAGGGTATATTATAAAAAAACAAATGTTCCAGCTGTGTGGTTTTATGATGTAACAGAATCATGATGGTTACAACTTAGGACAATTTTAGTGATGCAAATAACTGCTTAATGTAACACATTTGTACACCATTAATCACAATTCTTTCCACCACCTTCAAAAAGACCACCCAACAGTAATCTCCTCTTCTCAGGAGATAAATATTTATCTTAGGTATAACATTGAGCCAATAAAGCAAGTAACGGTGAAAAACCTAAGTAGCCACAACGATCTAACAAATAAACAGAACCCAGTCTAACCGACTCTAACAAATAAACAGCTAAAGAGTTTAAGAACTCTGGTGTCAACAGGGCCAGCTGCCCACCACTTCAAGCCAGTTACGTGACAGCGGGAAGTTTGTTCACCAAGCTTCAGTTTCTTTATCTGAGAAATGGTGATATCGGCACCTACTTGCTAGATTTGTGAAAATGAATTAGGTCCTCTTTGTAACCATCGAACCAATACAAACAGAGAAGTTTTAGGGTCTTATAAATCCTTAAACGTACGTTAGTTCAAAGTGAAGTAATTAAAAATGAGTGAGGCACAAGAGCAAAACAATGACGTGTATTCAGCACCAATACCTGACCCTCCCATCGTATTCAACAGGCTTCAGTCGTGAAGTCCTAAGAGTAAGCAGCCGCGGCCAAGTCAGAAACAATTCTGGAAGAATTCAAGGCCAAGCAAGGCTGCTGAACCCTGAGAATAACAAAGGGTAAAGAGGTCACGCAGTCACGAACGAGGTAACCTGGAAGCGGAGTGAAAGCACCGAGCCCCCGGACGCAGGGAGTCGGGCCCCGGGGGCCGTGGCTCCTCCCCAGGAGGAAGCAGAAGGCACTCAGCCTCACCCGCGAGTCCCGCCGGGACACTGCGAACCCGAAGCCGGCAGCACGGAGGGTCGCACCCGTAAAGCCTCCAGAGCCGGCCGAGGGGTCCAAAGCTCCCGCCGGCGCTCTGGGACCGGCCCTGGCCGCCGCGCCTCCTTCCACTGGAGGCCTGAGTCACCGTCCGCGCGGCCCGGAGGCCGAGGCCCAGCCGCCTACCTTCCGCAGGGAACTCCTCGAACTCGTCGTCCTCCTCCAGGAGACCCAAGTCTACCGGCTGCTTCTTCTCTGACATCGCAACCCTCCGCGCCCCAAACCTCTCAGTCCAACAGGAGAGTCGCGGCCAGTCGGCCCCACCACCGTCGCTAGCACCGCTGCCGCCTCCGAGGCCGCCCAGCCATAGAGACGCGAGGGGAGAGCGGCCGGGTGGCGCGGGGAACGCTGGGATACCGGAGGTCCGCCCAGCGCTTCCTGCGGGCTCAGCAATCGTTGGGAGTTAGAAAGGTTTTGTTGTGTTTCTGCGGTCTTGTCCGGAGGCTCTGAATTGAGAAACTGGGTGTTAGAGTAGGTTTCCCAGACTGGAGAAGAGTCATAATGTGTAGAAAAACTAAAACTTGAGGGATGACGTGTCCGCTAAGATTCATTAAAGGCCTGTTAAATGAATTCATTTAGGCCAGGCCCTAAAATAAACATAGATTCGCTACATCCTTAAATCAATTCTCTAAGCATGGTATTAAATATCTCCACATCACAGAAAATTCAGATTCAGAAATAGCCGAAGTCACTCAGGTCGTGCTAGACAATCCAAATGCAGATTTCTTCACTTTACTTTAATCTCCAAGCTTTTCCGTTCAGTGTCCCTCCATCTTGTAGTTCCCCCGTGGTGAACGCCCTATTAAATGGAGTATGTTTGTAATATTTTGTGCTGTTCAAAATACACCATTTTGAATTTTTTAAATATCTAATACCATTTGGAATGTAGTTGTGAACTATATAAAACTCTGTTAGATGTATACATATTCTTGTTGAATGTTGTGTGATATAATTAACTATAAATGAGTAATTGTGAATTTTTTGAAATCCCCATCTGAGGATAGGTTTATTGACCTCAGACTGAGAGAGAGAGACAGAGAGAGCGCGGGACATCTATGGAAGAGAGAAACCTCCGTCTGGTGCCTCCCCTAAGGATCCAACTGGGGATTGAACTTGAACCCTTTGGTGCATGGGAGGAAGCTCCGACCAACTGAGCCACTTGGCCAGGGCAATAATTGTACATTTTCTTATGTGTGTTGGTGTATATGTTTAAATTCTATTCCTTCGACATTAGTTTACACACACACCAGGCCCTGGGCCAGAAAGTCAGACATGTGTAGACAAGGTCCTTCCCCCAAGGAGCTCATAGTCCACCCAGAGGCAGGCAAACAGGTCACAGTGACATGAGAATACATTTGAATGTTTATTTTAAAATAAAGTTATCTGAGAATTGAGCAGGGTGTGTGGGACTACAGAGAATGGAGCAACTAAATAGAACACACATTTGGACCAGAATTTGGGAACTTACAATTAGATGTAACTTTAAAAAAAATAAGATGATCCTTATAATACTATTTTGATGTGATTACTGAAAACATTAGCAGTCTTCAAAGGAAGTTCCAAGTATATGTAATTTGGTATGTTACATAAATAAGTACCAAATTAATGAAAGAAGAGAAAATGTGAGAGAAATCTAAAATTAGAAGTGAATGTAGACATTAGAAATGCAGAAAGTATGTAGTATATTTCTTCATATTAAAGTCCATTTGTACATCAAGCATTTGCTAACCTTGATGGGATATCTTAGAGTTTCATACTCTCTATCATGCCTTCTATCATACCTGTTACATATACTACTGGGAACCACATACCAACTTGAAACTTTGTGACGTTAGAAAGGTTTTGTTGTTCTTAGACATCAGAGTAAAAAACAAATCACAGATCCGAGCAGCCATTTTGTACAGAGAGAAAGATCCGCCCAAGGACGAGTTTATAGAGACAGTAAGATTAATGGCTGTCAGGAGAGGGTACTAACTGCTGAGAGATCAACGTGCCTTCTTTGTGAGGCGATAAAAATATTCTGATATTGGTAGTGAAGATTATTGAAGATAATAATGGCAGATAGTGATGATGGTTGCAAAACAACGTGAATATACTGAACACTGAAATGTACACTTGAAACTGATAAGTTTTATGTTATGTGAAATATATCTTTATTTTTTAAATGTTATAGAGATTTTGACTGAGGAGCAAGAATCCAAAATTCTACGTCCTGGACCTATTATTTGACTTATTTGATACATGATGACATTTTATCAGTTCTTAGTAAAAGAAAAATATCAACAGCAATATAGTGATTTTCTCCCTAAAACAGAATGTATTCAATATAAAGGAAAAATTGAGAAACAACCTTACATTAAGTCCCTGTTTTCAAAAGTTGTATTGATTCATTAAATCCAGAACGCTGGGACCACTGCATAACTTCTCGTTTCAGTCACCGTGGCACAGGGCACGATGAGCAACTTCTCATTTTAACCGTCACAACACAGAAAAACCTTGGAAAGTGATAGCATTAAAGTGTAAGAAGCAGTAGAGTCATCATTGCTTAGTTAAATTAATCATGTAAGAATACATATTTGATGGACCAGGATATAAATCCATGCTGAATTCTTACTGAACATGGATTTTAGGCAAATTACTTAACTTCTCTAAAGTACATTTTAGTTACTTGCAGAGTTACAGTGAAGGTCAAATGAGATTGTATAATGTACATAGTTTATGAGGATTGTCCGGAAAAAGTCCAGCCATTGTTAATACAACGAGAGAGGTTTGTGTGACATCAGTGTTACCTGGCAGCCAAGCAGAGTGGCCTGGGATGTACATGTATGAACAAGGACTTCACTGTACTACTCACTGAGGGTGTAGACCCCACTGAGTGAGCACGTGTACTGTGTGGCTGTCACATTCAAAATGAGTGAGCGAGTAGAGCAACGAATCTGCATCAGATTTTGTGTTAAGCTTGAACATTCCTCCATGGAAACTATTTGGATGATTCAGAAGGCAGCAGCTATGGGAAACTGGTGATTGGTAGCTTCATCACGACACCGTGCCTACTGGTGCACCATGTCTCGTGCAGAGTTTTTTGGTGAAACATCAAATCACCCAGGTGACTTAGCCCCCTACAGCCCAGATTTGGTTCCCTACAACTTTTGGCTTTTCCCAAAACTAAAATCACCTTTGAAAGGGAAGTGATTTCACACTGTCAATGAGATTCAGGAAAATACAACAGGGAAGCTGATGGTGATTGGGAGAACTATGTGAGGTACACGGTGCCTACTTTGAAGAGGAGGAGGAGTCATTGTCCTATGTACACTGTTTCTTGTATCTTGTATCTTCTTCAATAAATGTCTCTATTTTTCATATTATATAACTGGATACCTTCTGGACAGACCTTGTATACCTGGCATGTAATAAGTGATTAATACATGTTAGCTATTATAAACTATGAGACTTAAATTTTAAAATATCAGATCTTGCATACTAATCATAAACATCTCTAAATGTGGATTTTGTTTCTTAGATGATATCTTGGTGATCCTTTGTGAGGAAGTGAGCCCCTCCACAAGTTAATAATAATGTAAATAACAGTAACGAACATGCATGTAGTGCTTACTTTGTATCAGGCTCTGTGTCAAGGCCTTTCTGAGTATTTACTTCTTGCATCCTCCTCACGATAGCTCTATTAAGTGAGGTTTTTAAGTCCATTTTATACTTGAGTGAAATGAGACAGGGAGAGGTTGTAAAGTGGCAGAAGTCACAGCACTAAGGCATGATGGAGCTATTATTGCCTCCGTCTTCTTAAAGCTAGGAAACAAACCATCTCACTGTATGGAAAGACAGATAGTTAACACATGAATCCCCAGAATCATTTCCAAACATGTACACATTTGGGAAAATGGCGAAACACATAAATGTAGACGAGAAGGAGCAAATCAAATGAAGGAGAAAATAGAACCTTGGGGTTGACTTAGCTCTCTACAGCTAGGATCACTCCACAACTCTAGAGAGAAGCATTGTAGTCAAAACCATGCCTTTGCTTACACATATATTCTAGCATGTCTGTAATTGGTTGATTATATTTAACTTCATAGGAAATCAAGTTAATTAGCAGATTTTATAGTAGATGATTCCATCTGTCTCAAGCAAACTCCTTTTCCCCCCTAAAAGTTCCACTTGAGATCAACATGGTCTTAGTTACAACTCATATAACCGGAATCCTTATGTTTTCTGTGAGTAACCATTCAGTAAGTAGGCAGAATGGATCATATAAGGTTGAATTTCCTGTATCTATCTCTATCCAGGAAGAAATGGTGAGGGGCTGTTAAAGGGCCCATATCTGGAGGAAGGACCAATTTCAAAGGCATCTTCATTTTGACTTGAGGAGGACACAGCTAATTAGCCAGCCATGAAAAAGTGAGGAGGCAAATCTATGTTGTCTTTTCAAAGTAGGTAAAAAGCTTAGGCTCTACTTATGTCCTTCTGTGACCCAGTTATTTCACTTAACAGAATGCTCTACAAATTCATCCATGTTGTTGAATAGCACAGAATTTTCTTCTTTTTAAAGGCTGAACAATATTCCATTGTGTGTGTGTACCACATTTTCTTTGTCCATTCATGTTATTTCCATATCTTGGCTATTGTGAATGATGCTGCAATGAACATGGGTGTGCAAATACCTCTTCAAGATCCTGTCTTCAATTCTTTTGGATAAATGCCCAGAAGTGGGATTGCTGGATCGTATAGTCATTCAGGTGGCATTTTTTGAGACACTTTTGTGCTGTTTTCCATAGTGGCTACACTATTTTGCATTCCCAACAGTATATAAGGGTTATAGCGTCTCCTCTTCCTTGCCAATGCACGTTACCTTTTGGGATTTTGTTTTGTTTTGTGTTTTCATAACAGCTATCCTGGTAGATGTGAGGTGATATCTCATTGTGGTTTTGATTTGCATTTCCCTGATTATTCCTGATGTTGAGTATCTTTCACATACATGTTGGACATTTGTATGTCTTCTTTGGAGAAATATCTATTCAAGTTCTTTGCCCATTTTCTAATTGGGTTATTTGGTTTTTTGCTGTTGAGTTGTAGGATTTCCTAATATATTTTGGAGATTAGCCCCTTATCAGTTATGTATAGTTTGCACATATTTTCTCCCTTTCTATATGTTGCCTTTTCACTCAGTTGATTGCTCATTTTGCTGTGCAGAATTCTTTAGTTTGATGTAGTTCCATTTGCCTGGTTTTGCTTTAGTTGCTTGTGCTTTTGGTGTCATATCCCAGAAATCAGTGGCTAGACCAACGTTAATGAAACTCTTTCCTATGTTTTTTCCTAGGAGTTCTAAAGCTCCAGGCCTTACATCTAAATTTTTAACCCATTTTCTGTTTATTTTTATAGGTTACAACTTGTAATGGTTTGACTTATAGGGGAGTGGTAAAAATAAAATATATATATAAGAACATTTTCTTTTAAAAATATACAACTTGAAAATATGTCACTTTTGATATACAGAGATATTTTTCATTCTCTTTTTTCAAAATGATTTCACAGTGTTCGCGGAGTTTGCTCTGAAGTGCATGCCGTGTGGATGTCACCTACAGACAAGGCTCCTCCCCTCTCAGAGTGCATGTCCTAGTGGGTGCTTCAGCTTCCACCAGTGCACCTGGAATAAAACTTCTAAACTTTCCTGGAGCAAATATTTGGAACTAGTTATGTTTCTAAACTTCAACGTGCATTCATATTTCTGGCAATATTATTAAAATGCAAATTCTGATTCAGTTGGTCTACCTAAGGCCTGAAATTCTACATTTTCACCAAGCTGCCAGGTGACATCGATATTGCTGGTGTGGAGACCACGTTTTAAGAAGCTGTGGTTTAGATGAAATGGAAGTGAGAGAAAATATCTGAATTTCTGAAAATTGATGCCGTTCACAGTACTGCAGAACTAGTGTACAACTAGTTGTGGCTCCTTGAACTGCGCAGGGAAGGCAAGACTGTCCTTACTCTCCTAGGTCAATAGCGGGGTCTGGAAAATAAATTGACAACAGGAGGATTAATAAGAGAAAAGGTAAACAAATTTATTAATTTTTAATATGTTGACTGGGGAATCACAGAGAAAAATGTGAATATCCCCCAAAGCAATGAGATTTGAGAGCTTATATATACTCTCTTAATAGGGGAAGGAGACATCTAGGCAAATTAGGGGAGAGTAGATGATTTTTAGGAAAAATGAATGGGGTTTTAGGAGAAGGGATGGGAGATAGGAGTTTGTGGGGAAAAATTGTCTGGATATGGAGTCAACTTCTAGTCTCCTTCCTGGCGATAAGTCAATCCTGGGGAGGGAATTTGTGACAAAATTGAGTTTCTCTTGGGGGGTCTGTCTTCAGGCAGATAGGGGGAGTCCAGAGAAAACCTCTCCCTGCGTTTGACGTTTTTCAAGTATCTTCAGCTCAAAATAATCAATATACTAAAGCAGCATATTTTGGGATGACATGTCCAGAATTCCTCCAACATTTATACTAAATTCAAATGTTTGCTTTTCACTATTGGAACTTTTCCTGTGATATGTTCTTGCTTGTTAAGCATTAGGAGGCTTAGCTCTACTTCGGGGGGTATATCTCTGTGAACACTCATCTTCATCAGTATTATAAGTATCTATACTCGGTAATTGGCTCTGGACTTTGGGAAGAATTACAATCCAATCAAAGAAGATCCCTTGGCTCTTTTATCATGACAAAATCCTTGGACAAACAGAAAGGTGAAAAATTATAATTGTAAAATAATTCTCTAAAATATCTAGATCTCATTATAGACCAATTAATAATGAATACAGAAACAGTTATATAAAATCCAAATGCTAATGGTAAGTACTGAATCTACTGCAAAGTAAAAGCGCAGCCAAAAAAGACCCATCTTGCACCAGAATATGTGTTGAAAAATCGATATTTGCATGCCCAAGACTTGTTTGAAAAGGCGATTATGGTCTCACAAGTAAATCATAAGAATTTTAAAAATTTTGTAAATGCTGTATTTATATGACAGACAAGAACCACTCTGAAGGAATCATTATGGTTTGGGAAATGATATGCAATTTCAAAATCATCTAAATCATTTCAATTGCCTGTATTTACATTTATATAATGGGTATTTATAATGGTGATTATTTTAGAACTTACCTTGTTTTCCAGAATCTCACATCGGTTTCTATGGGAACAAGAGCGGCTCTGAAGAAGAGCATTTTTTAGGAACTCTTTCCACATTCAGGGACTGCTAACTGAACTGCAAATTCTATTTGTCTGTTACCACTTTTTAACTCTTAAATTGAAATACAGAAATAAAAGTGGGGCATTCTAGCTACATAATTCATTTGAAATAATAAAAGCTATTTTTATGAAACATCTGGCACATTGAAACATTTGAAAACAAAATAACAAGCTTTAGGAGCTAGTAATCTGTTCATTTTTAAAATTCATTAGTGATTAATCCACTTGGCCATGTGCTTGTGCCTGGAAAATTGTGTAAAAAAACTTCATCTGATATATTGTTTCAATACATTTTCAACTGTGTTCTCTCTCTCTCTCTCTCTGTATGTATATATATTTATATATATCTATATATATATCTCACATATATTTATATGTTTTTTTTACTTTTGTAAAAATCCCTTTGAAAAGCAGTGCAAAATGTTCTGCATTTAAAGTAATCCTCTGCCCTCGCCTCGCCCATCCTGTGCTATTATTTACACTTGTGCTGTGTTGTACCTTTACCGTGTTCTCACCAGCTGGAACTTATTTTTTACTATTTTTGAAACAAGCTCATAAGTCTTCACATTTCAGTTTTTCTTTTCCTTGGAATAGATTTTTAGATCATAAAAAGCCCAACTTATAACTTATGTATTGCCTTTGTGCAGTGTACCATATTTAATATTTCCCAAATTTCATGTTTTCTCATAAACTTTATTTTTTTAATTCCGTGGAGAAATGGAATTTTGGTGTATTTTTATTTAGTTCCTTCTCAAAGTAATTAAAACCCACTAAAAATAAGAGAAGCCTATTTCAAAAAAGAGTCCTAAAACTAAATTTTTGTTATATCCAAACTGTTAAAGATACTGGTTGACAGCACATGGCATCCCATAACCAGCTCACGTAATAGCTACTCCAGTTATTGCTGACATGTACTCTGAGTCTTAAATCCAGAAAGTACAGGTTGGCAGCAGACTGCCAGGCAGGGAGGAATAAGCAAGTGGTTTTTTTTTTTTACCTTTCTCTGGTTGGTGGATTTCTGCCCACGATCAGTGTGGCCCTGGCAGAGGTCAGGGTTGCGTGAGACTAATGTTGACAATTTGAGAAGTGAAGCTGCTGGCATTGTTTGACCAAGAGACTAACTGTCCTGTTACTCACTGACCTGGATAAACTTCAAGAACTTATTGTTTCTCTATGAAATAAATTAGTGATTACTATACTTTGAAAAGTGGAAAGATAAGTACTTGTGGGAAATACATAACCAAATGTTTTGGGGAAATGATGAATTGATGAGCTCTTCTATTTTTGAAAACTCAGTTTTGCTCTTTTGGTTTTTAAAAATTTATTTTAATGTCCCTTTAGATTTTATTTTTAATTACAGTTTACATTTAATATTATTTTGTATCAGTTTCAGGTGGACAGCATAGTGGTTAGATAATTATATACTTTACAAAGTGATCACCCGATATTTCAAGTGCCCACCTGGCACCATACAGAGTTATTAAAATATTATTAATTATATTCCCTATGGTGTATACAAATTGATTTTGAAGGGAAGCAGAAAACAAGCTGAAAAGTAAAGGCAAGTAGTATGTTAATCTTCAGAAGAGAAAATTTACCTCCCAAAGTACCCAAATCTGAAGGTGAGGAATGTGATTATCTGTCAGGGCCACTCCAAGTGGAGTCCATGGACCAGTCAGTACCCAGCTGAGATAAGATAAATTAAAAAAACGAGCATTAGCATTTGGAAACTTTAAGTTGACATGGCCACTTCATCTGACTTTGTGATTTTGTATTTTACAGAAATCAGTCCATGGTATTTGGGGATTTAAAAAATTTGTCCTTTACTACAGTTAGCTTGAGATGTAGTGATTTAGTACAAATTACTGTAAGTCAGGAAGAAAGGGCGCCATTTGAACTTCGTAGTATTGAAACTAACTTATCCCATGTGACTCTATCTGAAAGCTGGGAAGCAAAGCGAAGGATTTTTATGTCTGAAAGATCTCTTTCTAGCCCTAGAAAAACATACTTATTTTCATTAAATTACAGCAAAAGAGGTTGAAGTGGGTATTTTCTCCATTGCAGATATAAAAACAACAGTGCTTAAGTGAGATGTCTGATATTACCCAATTACCATCAAAATTTTAAAGTCAAGTGAGGAGCATTGCATATTTGGTATTCTGATGAACAAAATAAAAACATCCCAGGTTGATTAGTGCAACAAATTGGCTGTATCATATTTGCTATTTCAATGGCAGTGCTTTGTCTTAAAGTTTCAGAAGGAAAAACATTGTATTTAGTCATTCAATGGATCACTAGTGAAACTGCTAGTGAAAAAAATCAAAGTGAAGAATGGGCAGGAATGCAATAAACCAAGACCAAAATTAAACAAAGGGAATTAAAGTAGGAATGCATATAGAGTTTGGCTAAAGAACCAGTAGAGCAGAAAAGGTATAAAATCCCAAAACAGAATGGGCTTGCTACCTTGGACTACAAATAGGACAAATAAAATGAAAATATGAAAGGAAAGCTTAGACAAACATTGGGAATTCTCGTTAATTGTTAAAGTATTAGGTTAGCTGAAGGGGTGCCAAATGAAGACATTTCAGCCTCATTGAGCAAAGCCGTGGACATTGTATTGTGGAGAGCAGCATGTCAGTGGCAAGGCTCAACCACGGAGTCTTTTCCAGCTCTAATTTCTGGTATCCTATAGCTCTGTGAAGAATAGTTGCTAAGTTGCTTGATCAACCCAGACACAACTCAACACAAGACTAAAACCCCAGACAAAACAATAGTGTCAGCTAAAATTGAAACACTCCCCTCTAAAAAGAAAAAAAAAAAAACCCTAAATCTTGCATCATACCCCAAAGACAATGAATTCAGGCTCTGGCAACCGGCCCAGAGGAATAAATTCCAGAGACAAGACCCTTCAGTGATAAAGCCCAACACGTTGGGGTATTGCAACTTCTGAGATAAGTTTACAGAACCTCCCAGCTGATCTTAATACCAGAGTAGACTCGAGAGTGAAACAGAAATCTATGAAAGAGCCCAGTCTATAACTGAATGAGTTTATTTATTCATTCTACACCGGTTTATGGAGCACCTCCTATAGGCCATCAGTACTCTGGGGTGGGGCACATGGGTGAGCAAAACAGTCAAGGAATCTGCTCTCGTGGCACTTACATTTTAGTGTGACGAACAATAAGCAAGACAGGATAATTTATCATACGTTAAGGAGTGGAAAGTGCCAAGGGGGGTGAAGAGGCAGGGTGAGGAAGATGTGGTGGGGGTGGAATCTAGGCAGTTAGCTGTATTTAGTAGTGCATCAGGGCAGAACTCATGCAGAAGGAGAGCCACCTGAGCAAGACTTGAAGGAAGTGAAAGGATGGGATGTTAGAGGAAGAGAATTCCTGGCTGAGGGAATCATCCAATGCAGCAGGAAGATTGGGACAACCCTGATGTGTCTGAGGAACAGGTAGGAGGCCAGTGTGGCTGGAGGAGAGTGAGCATGAGGAAGACAATTACAAGTACTATCAGAGGGGCCTTGTAGGCTATGAAGACCTCACTTTTTGCTCCATCTGCGTAAACTGCCCACAACACCTCAAATCAAGAATCCCAGGAACTCAGTGAAGAAATGAATTCACACCAGATGTCCACCTTCCTGGGAAACTGCTCCACTCACACATCAGCGGAGTTTCTGGGCACTCCTTTAGATCGTTCAGGTGGTAAGTTTTAATAATGGCAGCATCATCCAGCACAAGCAGTGTGTCCCTTAGTGTGTTAATGTGTCCTCTAGTTACTGCTACTGGGAATGAGGAAGAACCATCAATTTTGGAAATATGGATATTTGCTTGTATTTATTCTCATATCAGCAATGAAAAAACTGAAACAAAATTACACTTGTGATCTTTGTATAATGTTTGTACATATATGAAATATGTGTTTTGTCACAGAAAATAAACACCTGAATATCAGCAATCCTATTATGAGCTCACACTCTGTGAAACCTAATCTTTACTAGGGGCTTGATAAATATTTAAAGTCAAGAAGGAGGTTAAAAAACAATTTCAAAGACAAAATAAAACTGCTTGTGAGAAGTAAAGGCAATATTAAAGGAATTATTAGATTTTTAAAGATGTTTTGAAAAAATTATAAAAATTAAAGGTTAAGTTAGAAAAACACTGTTAATGCTCATTAATTAACTGAAAAAAAGTATGTGAGGCGCCCGTTACGTGCCAGGCAAGTTCTCTGGACCCTGTAGATAGGACAGTGAACAACATATGAGAACCTGCGATCTAGTATGTTACTCCATGAAGATTCGCCTCAGGCAGTTTACCAGATCACCCCCGTGTAACAATATGTAGTTGAGGATGTGGGCTGGAGGGCCCAACTGCAACCCAGCATTACCTGTTAAGATGGGACATGATCAGGAAAGGATGCCTCATGACCTGTCCCCATCCGGTCATCCACGCTTTGAAAATCCTCAGGCAGAGACCGCAAGCTGAAGAGGGGAAAGAGCACAGCATTTGAGTGATAGGTGCATTGTCCAGTACTATGACTGCCAGCCACGGGTGACTACGGAGCAGTCGAAATGCAGTTAGTCCGAACTGACATGTGCTCTAAGTATAAAGTGTACTGGATTCGATAACTCAGCGTGAAACAGAGAATGTAGACTACTTCAAAAAATTTTATATTGATTGCATGTTGAAATGCTAATATTAATCCATCTTGCTTATTTTTACTTTTTATGTGTCTACTAGGAAATGTAACATATATGTGCCCCAAATTCTGCCGAATGGGGGGATGTATATTTGATTCCCAGATCAGCTCTGTGCTATTGCATAATAATGGCTGACTCTTATTGAATATTCAACTTATTAATGGAAATCTCTCTTCTAAGCATGTTACTTGTGTTTAAACATTTAATCCTTGTCATAACCTTGTAAAGAACCATTTCTCCAGATGAATAATTTGAGGCACAGAAAGGTCAAGAAACTTGCCAAAGGCTACAAAGAGCAAGGAGGCTTTAAAACTAATGAACCAATGGCTCTCAAACCTGTGTTCTATCACCTGCAGGTCTTGTTAAAACGCTGATTGCCGACCTCCACCTCCAGAGGTTCTGACTCATTGGGTCTGGGGTGTAACCTGAGAATGTGCATCTCTAACAAGTTTCCAGGTGATGTTGATGCCTGCTGATTTGCAAACCACATTTGAGAACTATTGGTCTAATACCACCTACCTCCAATCTTAATAAAGTCCTCAGCCCTTTTGATCCATAGTTTCCTTACCTAAAGTGTGAATATTTTATAAACCTACCTCACATACCATAAAATTTAACATGAGCTCACAGGGTTTTAGTATATTCACAGTTTTGCAACTTATCATCACTATCTAATTACAGAAATTTCCACCACTCCAGAAAGAAACCCAATACCCATTAGCAATCACTCCCCATTTTCCCTTTGCCCAGGTCCCAGCAACCACTAATCTGCAATACTTTCTTTTCCTGTGGATTTGCCTGTTTCGGATATTTCATACAGATGGAGTCATATAATATGTGGTCCTTTGTTTCTGATTTCTTTCCCTTAGCAAAATGGTTTCAAGGTTCATCCATGTTCTAACATGTGTCAATACTTCATTCCATTTTATGGTCAAATAAAGTAAAATTGGGTGGGACTCTGCATTTTATTTATTCTTCAACTGATGAACACTTATTTGGGTTGTTTCTAGTTTGGGGATATTAGGAGTTTGTGTGGATGTATGTGTTCATTTTCTTGGGATTTAACTAGGTGTAGATCCAGGCGGAGTGGGTTGCTGACTCATGGTAACTCTATGTTTAACTTCTGAGAAGGCATGAAACTGTCTCCAAGGCGCTGGACCGTTTTACATTCCCATTAGCAATATGATGAGGTTCCAGTTTCCCCACAACCTTGCCAACACTTGTCATTGTCTGTCATTTTGGCTACAGCCATCTTAGTGGGTGTAAAGTAGTATTTCATTCTGGGTTTTTTTATGGATTAGGTACATTTCATTGGTTTTCTTTCAGAATATTTCATTGTGGTTTTGATTTGCACTTGCCTACTGACAAATGATGTTCATCTTTTCAAGTGCTTATTGGCCATTTGTATATCTTCTTTGAAGAAATGTCTATTCAAATCCCTGCCTATCTTCAAATTGGGTTATTTTTTTATTGTTGAGTTATGAATTCTTTAAATATTCTGGTTACAAGTTCCAAGTTCCTTATCATGTGTGTGTGTGTGTGTGTGTATACATGATTTGCAATTTCTCCCATCCTGTGGGTTGTTTTCTCACTTTTTTCATAGCATCCATTGAAACAAAAAGTTTTAAATCTTTTTTATTTATATATCTTTTAAATAAAAATTGTATATATTTAAGGCATATGACATGATTTGATATACATATGCGTTGTGAATTGATTACTACAGTCAATCTAATTAACATATCTCCTCACCTAATTGCCATTTAAAAAGCTTTTAATGTTGATGAAATCCATATCTATTTTCCATTTTATCACTTGTGCTTTTGGGTCACATCTAGCAATCATTGCATAATCCAAGGTCATGAAGATTTAGGTCTATGACCCACTTTTAGTTAATTTTTGTATGTTGTGTGAAATAAGGTTCCAACTTCATTTTCATGTGGATATCCAGTTATCCCATCACCTTTTGTTGATTATAAGATCTTTTTAAAATTTAGGTAAAAATACTTCAAAGGCTGGATTAATTACGATATATTTCTCTACCTTAACTACAATAGTTTTTTGTCCTTGAGTGCTTTCCTGTTATTCTACCAAAGCTTTATAGGCACTGTATTTAGAACAAAACAAATGTCCTCTGAATTAAAACCTCAAGTCAGTAATGACTGACCACAATAAGATAGGCTTTTTCAATTGTACTCCCTCATTTACTGTTATACATTAAAATACCTAGATCTCCACCACTGTGTCATTGTATATTAATTCTCTCATTCACACCTACAGGATGAGGGACAAAGGAATGTTTATCTTATAAGATGCTCCTTTGTGATCTTATGATACGATTTTGCTCTTGTTTGTGCTTATGGTACCCATTCAACTGATGATATAAAAATACAAATTTGAAATGTGGTGAGTTATTCTCACATGCTATTGTAGTAATTGGATATACATAAAACAGAGCAAAATAAGATGAATGCTAGCAAATAAACAAAAAAGACTTTTACAATGCAAGCCCTGCGGTGGGACGCGCAGCAATTAATATACATTAATATTTCCTTTCCATAGGAAGTCAGGTAAATGGAATGTCAAACACCTTGTCCAAATGTTGGAAGAGGGGTGCAGTGGGGGGTGAAAATGTAGAACTGAAAAGGTGTGGGTGCATATGGCATCCAGAAATACAAGAATTGTAAAGTAAGGAATTTTTGGTATGTCTCTAAGCCAAGAGCTCCCAGATTAATGACAGGGATATTTAGGGTCCTGGGTACATACAACTCGGTGGTACATAATTGTAAGAGGAAGATTCAGCAAGCTGTCTCAGCTTAGAAACATTGTCTTTGTTTTATTCCCTGGTTCCATAGTTGTAAAGTTTATGGCTGTCTTTAGTTCATTTCTGAGGTTGATATCTAGAGAAAAAATAATTAACTTGCTTAATGTAAATACTTTGCATTATAAATTAACAAACTTTTCTGGTGACTTTATAGAACAGAAGCCTGTAAACTCTGTTAGATGTGTAGATGTTCTGCGTATAAGGACTAAGAAAGGAAGAAAATCCTAGGCTAGGTTTGATCCAAGCAACATCGGTGAGTACAGTGATGATAATGAAATTAGAAACCAAGCCACAGAGCCTCATGCATTTGTCCAGAGTCACATTTTTATTCAATAAACTTCTTGTTAGTTACTCCCATGAGCCAAAGGGTAGAAATAAAATTTGAAGCCCAACGTTCTTTTTTTTTTTTTTTTTTTTTTTTAAGCATGTTAACTGGCTCCTTAGGACTCAGAGAGAATTCTAGGTAGGGAAATATATATACCCTAATAATATGTTCACGGGGGATGATTCTTGTGTTGTGAAAATGCCCACTGATTTTGGTTATACATATTTGAAATTTCCTGGAAAATAAATATTATTCACCCATAGGAATCTGATCAACATTTCTTTATTTCTTCCACATAAGAACTGAAAGCCAAAGGCTATCATCATACAACTTCAAATTAGGGATTAAGACTAGAAGATTTTTAAATAATGTACTAGCTTAACAACTTCCCCCATGCTTACTACATTCTTTCTTGGTGTCAACATTCCTATAATACATTGTCTAAAATCTAGAGTAGAAGTGGTGTGCAGGTCTATGCAGTTCAGGGAGAGTACTAGGGAGTACATGACTCACTCACTCACAGCAGTCTCGGAGACGGGAAGAGAGCGGACTGTCTAGGGATAAATGCAGTAGGAACAGCATTAAAGAGAAAAGGAATGCAGGTTATGGATTTCAGCAATACAACTTTCAAGTCATATAATATTAAAAGTCAAGCCACAGAGCCTGGAGAATTTATGTTCCACAAAATTCTTGTCAGCAGCTACCATGAGTCACCAGTCTTTATTACCATGGATTCCATGGGCCTAGTTGAGAGAAGAAAAGGAGCACTCGAAAATTACCTCGGGCCAGAGACTGGACCCGGCAGTTTCATTGAAGAATAGCTTGCCCGTCTCCTGTTGGTCCCACCAGGTGAAATTTTCTTGAGTTAGGCACTGATAGCAGACACCATAAGAACAACAGACACCACAGAGGTGATGACAGTGCCCTACCCAGGCTGCTTAGTTTCTGGCACTGACCTAATCAGGTCTTCTTTCAGAACCTGCAGTCGCCCTTACTGTCTTGTGACTTCTGATTACACACGGGGTTGCTGCTACAGGCACACCTTTGACTGAATTGAATGGCTGATTGCCTCGCTCTACCTCACGTTACCTGATGAGATCAAGCAATGGTGTGTTAACCCCAAGGGCTCAGGAATACAAGCGGAGGCAGAGCCAGCACAAATATGAAAGCCAGCACCTAAGGTCTTATGAAAAAAGCATGCATTTTTAGGATATTAAAAAGCAAGCTGTAGTTAGCTAAATTCTGAATTCTGGGGCCGATTCCAAGCAAAGCAAAATTCCCCGCGTCCTGGGCAGAGCAAGCCTGTACGTGTGGTAACCTTGATGTCTTCTCCCTAGGCAATCACTTTTCTTACCTTAGAACAGCACCTCCAGGTTGCCAAGGACTTTCCCCTCACATGGAGGGGCTGATTCATAAAACAGGGACTTGCCGGGTTACACTGTGTCCTGGATTTTAAAAACTGAGCAGGAGCCAGGGTGTGGACCGTCTATGCAGTTCTGCCCCCGGCTTGTGTCAGCTTGTCCTGGTATTTAAGCATAGTCCATGTGCTTCTCATTTGTTTGAAGAAACGCCAGCAAAGAAGCACAATTATTATATGATTCTTTATTGACAGGAAAGTCAAACATTCTGGCCAGTGGTTAAAATGGATAAACATTGATTACTCTAAAAAGCTCTGATATTAGAATGTTAGTCCTAAAGTAAATCTTTTTATGTATTATCTATTTCTCTATTTCATTCATTAAACTTTATAAGCCTCCCACAAAGTAGACTTGTATCTATTTTACAAATGAAAAAATTACTTTTTAAGATCCTAATAATAAAGCTGAAGAAAAATAATCTTAAATTTTTTAATCTCTATTTATTGCGGCAGGATTGGAAAAGTCATAATTTATTATACTTCCATGATAAACACATTTCCTGTGAATTTTTTTAAATGCTGTTCTCTATTCATCCTTCAGATTTTCAAGGAAACATGGGGCCACGAAAATGAAAATACACATTTTAAGGGCTTTATTCAAAGCAAAATTTTATTTACAAGCTCTTTTATTTTTTAATCAACTTAATTTTTTAGAAGTTTGAGATTTATAGAAAAATTATGAGGCGAGTATGGAGAGCCCCATATACCCTGTACTTCATTTCCCCTATCACTAACACGTTACCTTGGTATGGTATATTTGTCACAATTACTGAACCAGCATCTATATATTGTTAATTAAAGTTTATACTTTATTCAGATTTCATAGTTTTTACCTAATGTCCTTTTCCTGTGTCAGGATTCCAGCATTCCATCCAGAATATCATATTACATTTGTCATCATGTCTCCATAGTTTTCCGTGACAGTGACAATTTCTTAGACTTCCTTGATATTTGATGACTTTGGCAGTTTTGAGGAATACATAAGTATTTTGGTTTTAGCTCCCTCTCTCTCTCTATATATATATCTGTCTATCATGTATTTTGTAGAACTCTATTGAGATTTTTCTAATGTTTTTCTCATGATTAGGCTGGGGTTACGGTCATGAGGGAGCAAGACCACGGAGATAAAGTGCCGTTTTCATCCCATGATGCCAAGAGTGCCATGAGCATAACTTGCCACTGTTGATGTTGACCTTGACCTGGCTAAGGTTGTGATTGTCCGGTTTCATGCTCTTTTGAAATTTTACTTAATTTTACAGAATGATCTCTTCATTAAAAATATAAACTTTAATTTTAAACATAATTTATTCTAGCAGTAGAATTAGCACTAGCTATCGTTGAACAGGCTACAATACATAGGAGATGACACTGCGTATTTAGGAGAGTGATAGGAAGAGGAATTATACAATAGAAAAACTGGTTTAGTGAGCCTTAAAATTCATCATGAGTACAGCTCCTATGAAGCAAGTCGATACTATCAGCTCTTCATTAGCATATTTTACTTTGCAAAACATGTTGCAATCACTGTGGTTATTTCCACCTCCCCCACTCCCACCACCCACTGCAACATCCTCAGGAGGAAGCAAAATAGAGAGCTTCCTTGGCTCACCTTCAACAAAGGAAGGGCTCTGGAGTCAAAGACTGTGTTTGGTTTTGAGCTTGGCCACTTTCTACTGTGCAATCTTTGCAAAAATTTTTGGAGCACTTCATCTATAAAAGGGGGCAGTGGCCAAAATGTCCAAGAAGAGAAAAGGAATAATGTGAAGTAGGATGGATAAGGAGGTATGGATTAGTACAAGGTGGAGAATATGAATTTCATGGCTCTATAAACATGTTTGTTATTTATTTTTTTTAAATAGACCACACAGAATAACACTGCTTTATTTTTTTTAATTGATTTTGGAGAGAGAGGAGGATCAGGAGAGAGAAACAGCAATTTGTTGTTTCACTTATTTATGCATTCATTGGTTGATTCTTGTATGTGCCCTGACTGGGGATCAAACCCGCAACCATGGCATATCAGGACAATGTTCTAACCAGCTGAGCTACCTGGCCAGGGTTAAACATGTTTATTCTTGTTTCCTATATGCTTTGTGGCACAACAGAAAATAGGAAGCAGATATCTGGCAGATAAGGCTTTGTGGTGTAGTGGAGAGACACAAGCCCATTGAGTAACCATCTTACCATTTCACAATCAGATGAATGAAATCTCAAGAGCTCAGAATTTGGAGTCAGTAGACCTGGGTCCATATCCTGAGTCTGTCACTTTCTACTGTGTGGCCTTGGGCACTTAACATCTCTTAGCCTTAGTGTAGTCGCCTCTGAAATGAGTATATTGTGGGAATTACATAAGAGCATCTAGCACATCAGTGAATATTAATTACATCTGAATTTTAACCAACTTTGGAGAAGCTGGGAATCAACATGACTTTGGAACAACTACCAGAAAGCTACAGAGCATTCTTAGCTGTACTTTAAGTGACGGAATTGGCCTTGTAATATCCTAGAAGGCCATTATTTTGACATTTTGTTTAAGGCTAGTTCTTAATTTGCCTCAGTTATTTTAGGCAAGAGTGTTTTCAAAAGACCTGAGTGATGTTATTAACAAATGGGTTACATCTTCTCTTCACAGAGTTAAGCCTCTAATTATACCTTGAGCTGATTTATTAGTACTACAGGCTTAAACATTTCCTAACTATTAAGACCGACTAGAGAATCAGGATAACTGTCCACATGCTAGGGATCTGAACGGTGAAAACACCGCAGAGGAAGAGGTGATACTTTGTGGGTGAGTCACAAGGAAAGACTCAGAGGAAGGTATTAATTAGGGTAATAGGAAATTATAACAACTAAAATATGGGTTAAGTATCAGTGAATTTCCCTTAAGGACATAGTTCCTATGATAGGAGGGAAGAGTCTTCTAAAGGAGGTGATTAAAAACTCCAAGCTTAAGACCTTTAAAATGAGACTGAACAGAGTCCCATGAGCATGCCAGAGAGAAGAATCCTGCCCTGGTATGGGGTGGGGTGATCTAACAGCTCTTTTCACTGCCAAGGGCCTTGAGTCGCAAAGCTCCCCAGTAACTGAATACATTGCAAACCATCAAGTACACAGTTCCTTCCCTTGAGTGTGTAGCTGTCATTTCTATGGACACTATTTCTTTTGGAGCAACTTTCTAATATCACTGATATTAACATAAAACCTCTGTAAATCTCATTTAATTTTTAAGATTAGATAGGTAGATAGATTATTCTTCCAGCAAAGGAAACTTATTTCTCAACATATAAAAGATAAACATTAATTTAGGTTCCACTATTTGCTTTGTGCCCTTATTTCACTTAATGGCCAAGTCCTATTAAATCCGCTTCTAGATACCTCTGAAATCATCTACTTTTTTCCATTACCTGGATTTGATCCACACTCACCTGTCTCCCAGATTATTATAACAGCCTCCTGAACTGGTCTCCTTGCTTCTCTTCTTGCCTCCCTCTAACCCATGGCCCACAGAGCAGCTAAGGTGATCTTTTAAAATACTAATCTGTTTTAAAAGATTTCAAAAGGAGAGAATGCGGAGACAAGGGAGCCCCTGTGCAGTGGCAGTGGGACTGTGAATTGGTGCAGCCACTATTGAGAGCAGTATGGAGGTTCCTCAGAAAACTCAAACAGAACTACCATACGATTCAGCAGGCTGCTTCTGGACATTTATCCAAAGGAAATAAGAACACTAATTTGAAAAAACATCTGCATCCCCGTGTTTATTGCAGCACTATTTACAACAGCCACGATATGGAAACAACCTAAGTGTCCATCAGTGAATGATGGATAAAGAAAATGGGGGTGTGTGTGTGAAAGAGAGAGAAAGATAGAGATAGAGGTACTGAAATACTATTCAACAACGAAAAAGGAAATCTTGCCATTTGTGACAACATCGATGAAGCTTGAAGGCACTATACTAAGTGAGATAAATCAAACAGAGAAAGTAAAAAACCGTATGATCTCACTTTTATATGAAACTTAATCTAAGAAAAAAAAAAAAAAGCCCAAACTCATAGACACAGAGAACAGATTGAAGGTTGCCAGAGGCAGGGTGTGGAGGTAGACAAAATAGGCAAAGAGCACAAACTTTCAGTTATAAAAATAAATAAGTCCTTGGGGTATAAAATACAGCATTAGTCAAAGTTACTCAGGGAGTAGAGCTTGAAAGTTCTCATCACAAGAAAAAAATTCTGTGTGGTGACAGATGTTAACTAGACTGTGGTAATCATTGCTCAGTATACATAAATATCGAGTCACATGGTACACCCAGAACTAATATAACGTTATCTTTCAACTGTATCTCCATTTTTGAAAATCCAAACACTAATCTGATTATGTCATGCTCCTGTTTAAATATACTACCTACTTCCCTGCTGCCCTCAATATGAGTTTGAGATTCCTCGCACCCAGAATTCCTCTCCAGCCTTATATCTCCCCCGTCTCTGTCTCATTCATACTTAGTGCCCCAGCCCCACTGGATCAGAGAAAGCTCTCCAAATATGCTGGCTCTTTCTTCCTTGCCTTAGTTCATTGTGCCCTTAATGCTTTCTAATATTCCTGTTTTATCTGAATAACTCTTTTCATCATACAAATTTGATCACAGACAAGTTGTCCTCCAAATAACTTCCCTTAGTCCCCCAAGACAGGATTAAATGCCCCTCCTGTGTACTCCCATGTCCCCCTATGTTCACCTCTCTGCAGCTCTGTCACACGCTGATATTTCTTGAGAGATTGTCAACTAGCATGGTGGACAGAGACTGGGGTCTTTTTCACTGTTATCTCCAACACTTACTCCAATGCTTGGCACCCAGTAAATACAAAGTAAAACTTCATGGAATCAGTAAATAAATAGCAAGTCTCCCCATGGGAGAAGTAAAACATGGATTCAATAGCATAAAAGGGAGACAAGTTAGGGAAAATTACCTAGAGAACTTGGCAGAGGAGATGTAATTAGGACTGGCCAGAGAAGGTGGCATCTGTGGCCAAATTATGAAGAACTCCTTAAACGCAGTATAGCTGGAAATTGTGAGCCACTGATGATTTTAAGGAAGACTAATGTGGGAAATGTATACAGGAAGCACTGAATAAGGATAATTCTAGTCACCAAAAGCCACTAAGAGTTTGATGTGCTGTAATATATGAATAAGGAGATGTGGTAGGTTAAATTGCCATTCCAAATATTTACTCCCTTTCTCTCCCACTTGTCATCTCCCATCCTTTGGCTCTGGACTTGACTATGTGACTTGCTTTGGCTGATAGAATATTAGTGGGACTTAAGAAGCACTTGTGTGATTGGACGTGCTTCTGCCATCACCAAGGGAAGAACATGTCCTGCATAGCCTAGGGGGAGAGCTGGGGAGCAGCTAGCCCACAAATATATGATAAGTTAAAAAATAATTGTTTTAAGCCATTGAGTTGTGGGTATTTTCTTAGGCAGCAATAGTAACTGATACAGAGGATAAGGATGTGATAGTGGTATAGAAAGAAGGGAGGGAATGATTAGGACATACTTAGAAGGAAAAATTAATAAGCTGAAACATGTTCTGATCATAATGAAATTTAGATGTTAAAAATGCTAAAGAATGGCTTTAAAAATGATTTTTATTGAATAATTTGAGCATATGTGAACAAGAAAATCTGAAGTAAATCAATAACATTATTATTCCTAAGAAGCAGTTACTTAGGTATATTCTTTCTCTTTTGGGGGTAGATTTATTTTTCTATTCAGCAAGTGAAATGCTTTGTGCATTTGCATTCACAAAGGTCCTTATTTGGTGAAATCCTTCTTTTGGAAAGTGTACCAGTCAGTTAATTATCTACTTACAAAGGAGGGAGGATGATGTCATTGGAAACCATTTATTCTTGTGGATTTACATAAATGTAGAATGCAAATAAAATAACATTGTGTGAATAGCCCCCTGCACATTTTCACTTTGGGAGAAAATAAAAATTGACTGCAGCTTTCTGGTAATTCTTTTCTTTTGTAGACTATAGGTAATTTGCAGTGACTAATCCAGCTGTCTTTACTCAATTATCTGGCTTGTTTCTGGCAAGAAGTGCATTAATGGTAGAAATCAGAGGGGACATTACAAATAGAAGAGCAAAGAAGAACCATGTAATTCTTTGCTTATAAGAATTGCCCACTGTTGTTGAAAAAATTGCATTGCAAAATTTTAGTTTTGGAGTCAAATCAGTCATTCTTGTCTAGACATAATCCTCTGACCATGGAGGAAATGTGCGTCTTTGCCCTTCCACCAAACTTCCCGCTGCAAGTCTGCTTTCACCTGAGCCCCACTGTGTGGATTCACATTATGTGGGCAAGCAGCTTCTCACCACTTCACATGCACAGAAGGAGAGGGAGGGCAAGTGGGAAAGAGAGGGAGAGTGAGAGGGAAAGAAAATAAAAGAAAGAAGGAATTGAATGAAAAATTCTCTACAGGGTTACTAGAAGCCTATACAGCTGAGGTACATGTACTTGTCAAGACCCATCATACCAGCTAGCCCTGGCTATCTTCTTCCTAAAAGCTGTACACCATGCAAAATTGCCACCTCACGTCTGTGAAATACCCTCTTCTGTCATTGCAGAGCCCAAACCTTCTGGGTGAGAGACTCAGCCTTAACAATAGTCCTGGGCAGATATGGCTTAGACACATTATGTAAGTGAAGCCTTGGATACAGTTACAAGTACCCAGAAAGTGCTGGTTTTGTCGCGGCAGTGAACTGTCTCTGGGTGCTGACTTCTCTGTGAAATAAGTCATAAAGAGAAATACAAATATTGTACGATATCACTTAGGTAAAATCTAAAAAAGCTGATCTCAGAGGTATAGAGAGTAGAATGGTGGTTTAAGGGCCTGGGGGTGGCGGAGGGGTGCGGGGTGAGGAAAATGAGGAGATGTTGGTCAAAGGGTTGTAAGTTCCAATTAGAAGATGAATAAGTTTGGGATCTAATGTGCAGCATGGAAAATATAGTGATTAACCATAGGTCTTAAATGTTCTCATTACAAAAAACCATAGTAATTATGTGAGGTAATGGATGTGTTAACTAACCTCACCATGGTAATTGTTTCACACTTTTAAAGTGTATCATATTGTACACCTTAAACTTACACAACGTTATATGCTATTATATCTTAATAAAGTTGGAAAAAAACAAAACCAAAACCAAATAAATGAAGGAAAGGAAATGTTTGAAAAGATAATAAACAAGAATATTTTAGAACTAAGGAAATATTTAAGACCTTAGATTTTTTAAAGTCCCCTGGACTGGTAAGTAGAATAAATGAAAAAACAAATCACAAACTGGGTATAATATATTAATATTTAATACCATCAACCAACCCCCCCCCCCCATTTTACAAGCTTTCGAAGTGTGAGTGGGGGATTGAGACAGGGTGTTATACCTACAAAGGAACAAAAATGAGATTGCTGTCATCACTATTCAATCAGTTTGTATATATGTGTGTATGTGTGTGTGTGTATATACATATATATATATATATACACACACACACACATACACACACACATATATATATATATAAATTGTGTAGAACACTCCCTTGCTCGTAGTAAGCATTCTGTAAATGAAAGCTATTCACTTTACCCAATTTTTCAACAGCAACCCTAGATGAAAGAAGACAATGGAGTAATATTTGTGTTACTGGCTAACACAAAGTGTTAAAGGAAAAGATCTTTGAACTTAGGGTTTTATAATATTCTCAGTGATGTAAAGCTGAAAAGAATTATAAGATTATCATTAAATAAAGTCTTCGATAAATATTTCCAGTAGGAAAAAACTAGATATTGGAGGATACTATAGATATATAGGGAGTAAAGCTTGATTTCATATTAAAATGCAAGAATTAGGAAAAGAAACAAGATATGTATAGCTATAATAATTCCAAATGAAAGTTCTATGTGACAGAAAAATGGCCAGGAACAGGGGGACCAGAGAACATGCTAAATGTTTTCTGGGTTTTTTTGTGTGTGTGGATAGCATTTATAGATATTTATTAGCTCACTAAAATTAACATTTATAGATATAGATAAAATAGCATTTATAGATATTATTAGCTCACTAAATTGATGAGAAAGCATCAGTTTTAATAAGTATCAGTGGAAAATTAAGCTATATGATATATAACTCTCAAACCAGCTGAAGAAAATTCCATATTTTTAAGCAAGTTAGGAGTCTTAGTGTGGATATCCCTAAGAAAGCAGAATCTGAGATAAGGGCTTACATGTAGATTGTTTATTTGGGACCTGACTGCAATGAGCAGGAGTGAGGAACTGAGAGAATGAAATGAAAGAAAAGGAGGTAAAACCAACATGAGGAGGTATTATGGTGCTGTGGACAAATAAGTGTGGTCACCACGAAACCCTCTATGGAGCTGTGGAAACATTCCTCACTCATCCATCCAAAGATTGGAAAAAGGAAGTCCATTGTCCCATGGGATGCAAACTCACAGTTCGAGGCTGTCCATGAATAAACTGCCCATCCCATGCTGTTGCATCAGATAAGCCTTGGGGCAGAAATCAAGGTGCAAGAGACATGAGATGTAGGTGAAGTGAGGTGCCATTAGGTTATAATCATGTAAAACTGATTACTGCAGGAAAGACTGGAGTAGAAGGTAGGATGAGAGAACTCTCTAATGTGGGGGTAAGAGCTACCTGAAAGACAGTAAAGAAGAAAGAAAACACAATATAATGGAAAATGGACACAAAAAATTATATATAGTAGAACTAAGTCCTAGTGGAAAAATAACTACAATAAATATGAGTAAATTCACCAATCAAAAGACATGAAAATTCAGATTTGATAACAGAACAAAATTGGAGCAAATTGAGTTTAATGAGAGATTTACATGGAAAGATTCAAAAAAGTTAAAAATAAAAGATTAGAATTGCACTTACCAATCAAATGTCAAATAATTGAAAATAGGGTTAGCAAGCTGGAGATTTTAATATATAACTCTTAGTAATTTATCTATCAAAGGTCAAAAATAAGCAACAATTTAAAAGATTTTAATAGCCTAATACATTTAAACTAATAGATATGTATGGAGTCTTATACCCAGCAAAAAAACATGCATATTCCTTTAAAGAGAAAAGGGAACAATCACAAAAAATGACTATGTCATAAAGGGAGAAGATTTCTCAACAAATTATGGAATTTCAACATCACACAGACTACATTTTCTGACCATAGTGAAATAAATTTAGATGTTAAAAAATGTAAAAGAATAGCTTTTAAAATGCTGTGTGTAGAAAACAATCTCATTTACAATTGCATCAAAAAAAAATACCTAGGAATAAATTTAACCAAGGAGGTAAAAGAACTGTACTCAGAAAATTATAAGACTCAGAAGAAAGAAACTGAAGAAGACACAAATAAATGGAAACATATACCATGCTCATGGATAGCAAGAATTAACATTGTTAACATGTCCATACTACTATAATTCCTATTAAAATATCAATGATATATTTCATAGAACTAGAAAAAAAATTAAAAATTTATATGGAAACACAAAAGACCCCAAGTAGCCACAGCAATCTTGAGAAAGAAGAACAAAATGGTAGGAATCATACTACCTGATATCAAACTATACACGTACACAAGGCCATAGTAATCAAAACAGCATAGTAGTGGTATAAAAACTGATGTATATAGATCAATGGAATAGAATAGAGGTCCCAGAAATAAACCCATCCCCATATGGTCAATTAATATTTGGCAAAGGAGGCAACAACATGCAATGGAA
The DNA here is from genome assembly GCF_022682495.2 of Desmodus rotundus. Classification (NCBI taxonomy): domain Eukaryota; kingdom Metazoa; phylum Chordata; class Mammalia; order Chiroptera; family Phyllostomidae; genus Desmodus; species Desmodus rotundus. Next base: position 27,856,414 of record NC_071392.1, on the reverse strand, counting down.
TAAAAACAGTCTATTCAATAAATGGTGTTAGGAAAATCGAACAGATACATGCAAAAAGAAAAAAGGAAACTAGACTACCTTTTTACACCAAGTACAAGAATAAACTCAAAATGGATTAAAATTTTAAGTGTAAGACTCAGTACCATTAAAATTCTAGAGGAAAACATAAGTAGTAAAATCTCATACCTTCCTTGTAGCCATATTTCTTCAGATATATCTCCTTAGGCAAGGGAAACAAGAGGAAAAATTAAAAATGGCAGTACATCAAACAAAAAAGGTTTTGCACAGCAAAGGAAACCATCAACAAAATGAAAAGACAACCCACTGAATGGAAGAACATTCATCAATGATACATCTGATAAGGGGTTAATATTCAAAATTTTGAAATAACTTATACAACTCAGCACCAAAACAAAAAAACCCCAAACAATCCGATTTTAAAAAACAGGTGAAGGATCTAAATAGAAACTTATCCAAAGAGGACATACACATGGCCAATACACGTATAAAAAGATGCTCACCGTCACTGATCATCAGAGAGATACAAATTAAAACCCCAATGAGATATCATCTCACACCTGTCAGAATGGTTATCGTCAGTAAATTCACAAACAACAAGTGCTGGTGAGAATGTAGAGAAAAGAGAACCCTTGGGCACTGTTGGTGGGAATACAGACTGGGGCAGCCACTGTGGGAAACAATATGGAGTTTCCTCAAAAAATTATGAATGGAACTGCTTTATGACCCAGCAATTCCACTTCTGGGGATATATCTGAGGGAACCCAAACACTAATTCAAAAGTATATATGCACCTCTATGTTCACTGAAACATTACTTACAATCACCAAGATAAGGAAGCAGCCCTAGGGTCCATCAGTAGGTGAGTAGATAAAACAACTATGGGACATTTACACCATGGAATACTACTCGGCCATAAAAAAGAAGGAAATTTTACCTTTGTGACAGCATGGATGGACCTGGAGAACATTATGCTAAGTGAAATAAGCCAGTCAAGGAAAGACAAATACCATATGATTTCACTCATATGTGGAATCCAATGAATGAACTGAACTCACAGCAAAATAGAGACAGACTCATAGATAGAGAGTAGGTTGACAGCTATGGAGGGGACTAGGGGCAGAGAGATTGAGCAAAAAGTAAAAAGGATTCATGGATATGGACAACACTGTGGTGATTCAGGGGGAGAGAGGTATAAGGGGTATAAATGGTAATGAAAAAATTAAAATATAAATAAATAAATAAATAAATAAATAAATAAATAAATAAAATATATGCAAACCTATGTTCATTGCAGGGTTATTTACAACAACCGAGGTATGGAAGCAGACCAAGTGCCCATCAATAGACAAGTGGATAAATGCTTGGTTGTACATATACACAATAGAATATTACTCAGCCATAAGAAAGAACAAAATTTACAACAGTGTGGTTAGAACTAGAGGGTTGTGCTAAGTGAAATAAGTCAGAGAAAGACAAATACCATGTGATTTCACATATATGTAGAATCTAAATATAAATGAACAAAGGAAATGGAAACAGACTCATAGATACAGAGAGCAGACTGATGGTTGTCACAGTGGAGGGGGACTGGGGGACTGCGTGAATTGATTAAAATTTAATTTTTAAATTAAAAATTAAAATGCTATATGTATGGAAACTAAAAGAAAGAAAGATTTAGTATATAGATTACTAAATAACTTTTAGGATAAAAAGGCAGTTATAGGGAAGTGTGTAAAATACATAGAAAACATTACATATCAGAATTTCTGGGATTTAGCTTGTGGTATGAGGCCTGAAATTCATATTCACTAATATGTGCTACCTTGACGTCTGAAAGGGAGAGGACCTCAAAAGGCCTAACCATGAGTTCCCTACACCCACCAGATAAGATTCAGTGGGTAAGGTTCCCCACCTGACTCATTCCCTTATCAGCTGGACTAGCTGCTTCTCACCTGGTCCTCAACCAAATGAGTTTCTCCCTTAACAGCTCATGAAATTTTTTAAGGAAACCAATTATATAGCCTCCTTCCAGAGCTGAGGGTCACCTTACCCTCTTGCTACTACAAAGCCAGCCTCTAGCAGACTCTGCTTGTTCATTCTCTTCCCAAGTGCAACTCTAGTGGCCCCCCATGGTGCATGGCGTCTTCCTCTCCCGGACTTTGGGTATGTGTGACTAATACACTGCTGTCAGTCTCACCTGTCCAATGTCAGATGTCCTTTACTCAGCCATCTCATAGTATTTAGGTTGGGGAACCCCTCCGGCACCAATTAGGAGTGACTGAAAGGCAATCAACACATAGCTAATGTGGAATATAGAGAAAACTCAAAAGATATATATATATAATCTCAAAAAATGAGAAAGTCTGAAAAAAACATGAGCCAAGATTTCAACAAAGGAAACTATAAAAGGAGCAACAGAGTAAACACAAAGAAAAAAAGGGGAAGGAGGATATTAAAGATAAAGTTAAAATAAAACAATGAAAAAGGGAATAATGAAAAATCTAGGTAAAGTATATAAATTTTGAGAAAAACTAAAATGTATAATTGCCCCAAGAAGGAATAGAAAAGTTTAATAGACTAATACAATTAAAATTTTATAGTAATCAAAGCATTTTATAGTTTTATAGTTGAGTTTTTCTAAATTATTAAAGAACTGTTGAACTTTATATGTTATCCCAGAAAACCAGAAAAAAAAAGGAAAGTTGCCTAAGTAACTTTATAAGTTACTTAAAGTCAGTAAAATCTTGATTTCAATCCCAGATGAAAACAGTATAAGAAAAATATGTAGGTCCACCTAACTGAAATATAAATGAGAAAATTCTGAATAAAATTATTAGCTATTGGAATTAATCAGTGTATACATTAAGGGCCTAAAAGAAAAAAAAAGTCTGTTATTCAAATAGCTGTGGAAAAACTAATGTATAAAAGACAATTATTAAAAACTGTTACTAAAAGTTGAAATTTTTTCTCTAACTAACGCCTATCTACTAAAAATTTACAGCCAATATTATACTTTATAGAGAAACTTTGAAGGTTGGCTGCTATGTCATAATATTTGATATGATACCAGAAGTTCTGGCCAAACTAGTAGAAAACAAACTAAGAGTTATAGGATGAGAATGCAAGGAACAACCGCCATTTTTCAAACTTACATTAAAAATTCAAAGGAAGCGCTGACTGGTGTGGCTCAGTGGATTGAGTGTGGGCTGTGAACCAAAGGGTCGCCGGTTCAATTCCCAGTCAGGGCACATGCCTGGGTTTCGGGCCAGGTCCCCAGTAGGGGGCACATGAGAGGCAACCACACATTATTTCTCTCTTTCTCCTTCTCTTTCTCCTTCCTCTCTTTCTCCTTCCTTTCCACTCTCTCTAAAAATAAATAAATAAAATCTTTAAAAAATTTAAAAATTCAAAGGCAGTAGCAGACAAAATATTAAAATATCAGAAGCATGAGAGAATTCAGCAGTTCGATGAGACAAGACTATAAGAGCGACTGCTTTAGAAGTAAGGGCAGGGGAGCCCAGGGCCTGAGCAAGGACAGTGGTGGTGGAGATGGAGCTGTTTTATAATATTTGTGCACATGCTTTTGGCATAAATTTTAAACTTTGTTCCTAATGGATATAAAGCAAACTCCCATTCATTATGAGCCCATATTTCCATGGTAAATATAGAGTGTGAGTTCTTCTCCATTCATCTCACTGAAGTGCCCAAGAGAGAATTTCTCACTAAAACGGATACCGATCTTGAGCGTGTTGACGGAAGAGCCACAGAGTTGCTGACCAAAGAGTCGGTGAATCCAGCTTTAGAGGAAGAGTTACGGGGAATGGAATGATTTGATTTGCAGAAGAGAACAATTCCCACAGGTGTCAATTCCACCCATTTTCACTGAAAACAGACACAAAGAAATAGGTCTAGATAAAGGCCTACAGATCTTAGTGTCTTAGTCAACACAAAACACCCCAGACCGGATGGCTTCTAAACAGCAGAGATTTATTTCTCACAGTTGTGGAAGCCGAAAGTCTGAGGTCAGGGTGCCAGCAGGATTGGGTAAGGGCCCTGCCCTGGGTCACAGACTTCCTGTTGTATCCTCACATGCTGGAGGGGAGTGAGGAAGTTCTGCGGGGTCTTCTTCATGGAGCACTAAGTTTATTCTTAAGGCTTCTACCCTCGTGACCTAAGCATTTCCCTCCCTCCTAATACCATCACACTGGGCGTTAGGGTTCCAACATGTGAGTTCTGAGGCAAACATTCAGACCATAGCAGACAGGTTGGAATAAAAAGGAGGTTTTGATGATGAGAGTTAAGTTACCTTAGGAATTGAAATTCCAAAGATAATTGTGGAATCTCCCTCTATAGAGACCTTTAAAAGTAGAACTTCTTGTATTAAAGTGGTTAAAGTGAGGCCCTTTAAAAGATACATATATAAATTAAAGTGCTATGCATATAAACTTAATACACCATTGATTTGGATTTGGTTTATAAACAAGAACAAAAATATGATTTTGAACTGGCAGTACAGAAATAACAAAAAATGTTTCACTCTGGCATTTTGCTAATATTGTCTTAGATTCATTCACTCAACAAATGTATTTTGAGTGCCAACTATACTAAAAACTGTTCTAGGTGCTGGGGATAGAGGACTGAACAAAATAGATTAAAATTCATGCAATACTAAGCTTAGTCTTGTTCATCAATGAGATAAATTAGTAAAAATACAGGTTTTTAGGTAGATGTCACTGCAAAGGAGAAACAGAGAACAGATATGTATGTCTGAGGGGAGGGGAAAGGGTGTGTTCAAGTCTAGACAGTGCGGCTAAAGAAGGCCTCCTTGAAAAGGTGGAATTTGAATAAGCCCTAAAGTTAAGGGAGAAAGCCATGTGAATCTCTGGGAAAGACTGGTCCAGGCAGTGGGATTAGCAAGTGCAAAGGCCCTGAGGCAGGTCCGTGCTCAGTGACTGAGGAGGTCAGTGGGGTAGAGGGGAATGAGTGACTAGAATAGGAAGGAAGGTCAGAGAGAAAATGAGGGCAGATCATGTAAGGTCTTGAAAATATTAGAAGGGCTTTATTTTCAGTTTTTATTTAAAGATAGGGAGACAACAGATTTTAAGCAGAGGGGTAACCCTGTAGCACTTTGTGTACCCCTAACAGGAGACTAGGAGCAGAAGCAGGAAAATCAGAAGGGTATGGCAATACCCTAGGGAAAAATGACAGTGACTACAGCAGCGGTCCCCAACCTTTTTGGCACCAGGGACCCGTTTTGTGGAAGACAATTTTTCCGTCGTCCAGGTTGGGGAGGGGTTGGTTTTAGGATGATTCAAGTACAGTTCACAACAGTAGGGTTCACACTCCTATGAGAATGTAATGCCACTGCTGATCTCACAGGAGGCGGAACTCAGGTGGTAATGCCAGCGATGGGGAGCAGCTGTAAATACAGACGAATCTTCTGCTTGCTCGCCTGGGCCTCACCTCCTGCAGTGCAGCCTGCTTCCTAACAGGCCACAGGCCACTACTGGTCCATGGTCCGGTGGTTGGGGACCCCTGGACTACAGTGTCATGGGACATTGATAAGTGGTTAGATTCTGTATATTTTTGAAGGTTGAGTCAGGAAGATTATTTGATGGACTGGATATGGATTGTAAAAGCGGAGAGCCAAGAAGGACTTTGAGTTTGACCTAAGCAACTGAAAGAATGGGCTTGACATTGAGATGCAGCTTAGCATAGACGCTTCTACTATATTATAGAGCATCAAGAGCACACGATTCTACTCCCTTTTCTTACCACCCACTTCATGCAACCTTCCATTGACCTATTGCTATAAAACAAAGCAAAAAACCTCTCTTATTCCAAGTTTTAAAAATTCACATGACGATTCTGCTTTGCTTTAATTTTGCTCTTTAGGTTTTTCTTTTTGTCTAATAAAATGAAATATGCATTAAAATGTCTGGCACATGGTACACATTGAATAAATATTTGTTGAATGAATGAATGGTGGTGTGGAAGCCACAGGGCAATTACCCTTTCCCGAAAAGACCACACAGGAATGGAAGGAGAGAGCGTGGCAATGTTGTTAGACTCTAAACAAGAAGCACTATACGTCTTGGGCACTTTCAGAAAATCAATGAGAGATGAGAAATCCAGAAATCCTTTATGTCTACAGACCCAAGGGACTGGGGAAAAAGCCTTCAAATGACATTAAAAAAAGGACTTTGGAAAAGAAAAATACTATTTTTTTTCTTTCTTAATCTCAGCCTTACAACTCAAATCAAACATAAAAAATTGGCAGTACTTTTCTTTCTTTTTCTTTTTTTGGTTAAAAAATAAAATAAAAACCCTCCTATGGTGAGAGATTGAAACTTCAACAGTGTGCCCTGCCAGCGAGAGTGATTCTGCAGCATGATGGGCTAAGATATTAATTTCGGGGCCATGCAGCTGTAAATTGACTCACAGGTAAAATAAAATGTAGTCATGGGAGAAGAGCTGAGAATCCAGGTGCAACACAGACCCATTCAGTGGGGTTTGTAATCCTTGCATAAGGACCCTTCAGAGCTCTCTTCTGGAAAAAAAATTAAAAAGGCAGCATCTTGCACAGGAACCCCCAGAATCTGTTGATTAACTGCATTCCCGGAAGATGAATGGGAAGCTGTTTCTCCAAGGGAGTTATAAGCAGGGAACCCCCATGGCTGCCACACAAGATGGTCTTAGCGAGGCCCTCTCACTCTGTAAATGTTGTGGCCTAAAATACTCTGGTAGTAGATGTGCTGGCAACATAGCCGACACTGTAGAGAATACAATGCATGATGTTTGCTGGAACTCTTCCTTTAAATAAAACCAGATCTCTTCATCAGTGTTTTGGAAACGGTGCTGCCACACCTATTTCTTTTCCTATATGTCATTCTCCCAGCTTTGTAAGTTACAAGCAAACAGACATAGCAACAAGCAACTGGAAAATGAAGTTCTAAAAATATTTATGATAGCACTAAAATGCTAAATATCTAGTAATGATTGAATATCTAGTAATAAATCTAACAAAGATATGTATATAAAACTTTCCTAAAAATTACATAACTCTGCTGAGATAAATTAAAGAAGAACTAAATAAATGGAGAAATAAACCATGCCTGTGGATTAGAAGACTCAAAATTTTTGAGATATCCATTCCTCTTGAATTGATCTACGGATGCAACACAATCTCTGAAGAATTTTTGAAAATCAATTTTATGGAGACACAATTAACATGCAATAATATGCATATATTTTAAAGGTACATTTCAGTAAATTTTGACAAAGTTATGCTCCAATGTATCCACAATACAATCAATATATAAAACATTGCCATCATTCCAAAAAATTTCCTTCTATCTCTTTACAATCAGTTGCCACTCTGCCTCCTGTTCTAGGAAACCACTGATCTATTTTATCGTTCCTAGATATTTATATATAGATATATGTATTTGTATATATATATGTATATATATAAAACCAAACAGACATGCTCTTTTTATGCTTTCCAGTCAGGCAATTTTTGACCTGAACATCCTCAGTAATTAGCTCAAATTTTCTAAATGCAACTTTATCCTTCGCAGATCAACTAGGCTCACTTCAAAAACACGACCCTTGAGACTATCAGTTGCATTTTGGTTCCTGAGTTCTCATGACTAGTGTTTTCCCAACAGTCCTCGTATTGAACATAACTGGTTATTTCACAGCACACCAGTCTTCCTGAGAAAATGGATCAACCACTTTCTCCTTGGCTCCGTTTCTGCTGCGTTCTGTAAGATGCTTGTTCTTGCTGCCTGCCATGGCCTCTTTATTCACTCTCTTAGTGGTGGCTTTTGAGGAGATTAAGTCTTTGATTTATCAGTGTTTTCCTTATGGCTAGTACATTTGTGTTCTAAAAAAACTTTGTTTTTATTTTCCCAAGTTTGTGAAGATATTCTCCAGTGTTTTCTTAGAGAAACTCTGAACTTCTAGGTTTTATATTTTGAACCATGAGCCATTTGAGTGGAGTAAGAGAGAAGTTGAGGTTCATTGCCTTTCTTATGAATACTTATGAATATTTAGTTGTTACATAACTATTTGTTAATAAGACCTTCCTCGCTGGTGGCTTGACCAAAACTGAGTTGACTGGGATGTGTGACTTTATTGCTGGACTTCTCTTTCTGTTTATCTATGTATCCAACTGTCTATTCCAGTGTTTTTCAACATCTTTTGAGATCACAGCCCTAAAGGGCCATTCTAAATATTTTTATTTCTAATTACTCCTTTCTCCAATAAACTTTTCATATCAAAGGTATATTGTATATCTGTTTATGTGTTGTATATATAAATGTGCTTTAAACATTAAAGGAATATAAAATGTTTTCCTCCAAAAACCAATTTTCATCCCCTTGGGGATAATATCACTCTCATTGAGAATGCATAGTTTATTCTTATACCATACCACATTGTAGCTTTATAGTCCCTCTTGCAATGATGTATATAAATCCTCCAAATTGTATTGGCTATTCTACAGCCTTTGCTTTCACAATAAATTTTAGAATCAGCTTGCCAATTACTTCCTAAAAATACATGGTGAAATTCCACCTCTGGCCATGATGGAGTAATAGGAACTAGATTCACCTTTTCATCTAAAGCACATGGAAAATGTACAAGATACATACACATTTTCTTTCAGACAATGGATAACAGACAGCACAGGCCTGTTATTTTCCTCAAGAGAAGGGAAATAAATAAACTGGGGTATGTGATCACCTCAGCTTACTGCTTTGAGGCACATTTTGAATTGTGGGACAGGAAGAAGGTTGTCAAAGAGAGCACAACAACTTGGCTGAGTTGAAGAGATAGTGATGAGAGTTTAGGGAATCTGAGGTGGCTGGAAGTTCCAGAAGAGAGGCAGCTGAACAGAAAAAGAGCTTCATAAATCTGCATAGAGTCCCCCTTGGGCTTTTTCTGAACACTAAGATCTGCACACGTTGAATAAAACTCGCTGAGCTCAAGCAAAGAGTGCCAAAAACATGAGCTAAACTGCGCAGCATCCACACAGGGCTTGGAATTTTTTGAGTTCCCACTAGCCAAGTCGGAGATTCCTCTTTGGATACTCAGAGCATTCGGTAGAGATCCCAGAAGTGGAGCTTTTGGTACTGGAACTGAACTGTTCCTACTGTAATAGCTACTCTAGACCCACTCTAAAAACTCTTTAAAACAATCAAACTAAAGTAACAACAGTCTATCAGAACTAATCCAACTCTCTTTAAAGAAAGGCAACAATTAAAACCACAGTGAGATATCACCTCACACCTGTCAGAATAGCTATCATCAATAAATCAACACACAACAAGTGTTGGTGAGGATGTGGAAAGAAGTATGGAGTTACTTCAAAAATTAACAATGCAAATGTCTTACTATCCAATGATTCTACTTCTGGGAATATATCTGAAGAAACACAAAACACTAATTCAAGAGGATATGTGCACCCCTATGTTCATTGCAGTGTTATTTACAATAGCCAAAGTATGCAAGCAGCCCGTGTCCATCAGTAAATGAATGGATAAAAAGTTGTGGTACATTTACACAATGAAATGCTACTTGTTCATAAAAAAGAAGTAAATCTTTCCTCTTGCAATAGCATGATTAGACGTGGAGAGTATTATGCTAAATAAAATAAGCCAGTCAGAGAAAGACAAATGCCATATTATTTCGCTTATATCTGGAATCTAAAGAACGAAATAAACTAACAAAATAGAAATAGATGCATAGATACAGAAAACAGACTGACAGCTGTCAGAGGGGAAGGGCGTTTGGAGTCTGGGAGAAAAAGGTGAAGGGATTAAGAAAAAAAAAAAACCTCATAGATACTGACAACAGTATGGTGATTACAAAAGAAATAGGGGGGTGGGGATGGTAGAAGAAGGTAAAGGGGGGATAAACAGTGACAGAAAGAGACTTGACTTTGGATGATGAACACACAATACAATATACGGTTGATGTGTTATAGAATTGTACACTTGAAGCCTATATAATTTTATTAACCAATGTCACCCCAATAAATATTTAAAAAGTAAAAATATAGATGTATCACCATGTTTGCCTAAAAAAATAAAAGCAGCAAAATCCAACACTAAACAACAACGCATCCATGATGATCAGCAAAAATTCTTGGACATGCCAAAATTAAGACATAGTGGGCTTTTACACTCTTTACTGAATGTATGTTAAAACTCAATAAAAAAGTTCAAAGAAGAAGACAAAAGTGTTGGTAAACTATACTGTAGGAGGAAGCATAGGATAGTGCATTGTATATCAGACTTTCAGAATTACCTGGAAGGCCTGTATTGTTCAAACACCGGTTGCCGGACCCACCCCTAGGACCCCTTATAGCCAGGCCAATCGTGGAGCCCCAGTATGTGAATTTCTAGCAAGTTCCCAGGTGCTGGGGCTCCGGGGACCACACTGAGAACCAATGGACGGTGGTTAATTTTAGATTTTAGAGTACGTTAGATCACTCAGCTATATACTAACTGAGATCTTGGTCACATTCGTTGACCTTTCAAAGCTTTGGCTTCCTGTCTTGTAAACTAGGGACAATCATTGTACCTGTATCATATGATTGATATGTGATTAAATGATATAACTTGCTAGTATTGGCACAAAGTGTGCAATAAAAGTTAGCCACTTTATCATTATTCATACTGTTATATATATTATTTGCTATTTTTTATTATTGCTAAGAATAAATTAATATTATCTACATTTATTCTGTGGCCCTAAATGAGCTGGCATTGTTAAATGTGAAAAGCCTTTGCAATCTAAGTCCTTTTTTATTTTGTTTATACTACTGTTTTCCCAAATATTTCTTTGGGGCAAAAATTTTCCATGCTCGGTTTAAGCCAAATGATGAGGTTTTTTCAAAGCAAATGAATATAATTGGTTATTCCTGATTGAATTATGGGAAAGGGAAAAAATATTTTTCACTGCTTTACATAAAGACACTCACAAAATTATCTAAAATAATGTGAACATAAAGTAAGTTCAGTTTGGGCCTAATCATGATTCTCAAGGAGAAGATTTAAATTAGCAACCTTGGAAAAATAGAAATTTTGAATCTAGCATTTTGTTGACTCTAAATTAATTAAAGTTAAGTTTCTTGAAGGAAAAATTAGTGTTAAAATGGCACACTGTAGATGACAAACTGAGAAATCTTCTCATACAGCAATATTGCATATGGAATAATTAATATACTAGTGGCAAAGCAGCTGTCCAAAAGCACATTCTTCTTTGTGTAGAAGTATCCAGTAAACAACTCAATAGTATTTCATTCACCTAACCGTAAAAGGATATTTTGGTTTAGTTTTAAGATATACATTAGCAAAGCTTTTGAAGAATAGACCTAAGATATACCATTGGTCAACTCTTAACCCTGCACCTGGGTCTCCATGTGGGGTAGAAGGAACATCATTATTCAAAATATCCCCTCCCTATGGAGTCTGATGTCAGACCTGGCCATGTGACTTACTGTGGTGAATGAAACATGGGCAAAAATGATGGGTGCCATTTCTGAATAAAAGAAGAAGAAGAAGAAGTTTAAGAGCCATCGTGTGGCTCTGCCCTCTTTCTTTTCTCCATGTCGCAAACTACGTAATGTCCCAGGTTGGGGTCCCCTAATGAAGACAATAGGGTTCAGAGTCACATATAGCCAGTGACAGATGAATAGTATTGAATGTAAGGAAGAAAGAAGCCTTTCTTGTGGGAGGCTAAGTCACTTAGATTTTAAGGTTGCTTTTTATTGCAGCATAACTTAAACTAAGCCAGTACACACAGACACATAAGCATCTTACACACACACACACACACAGTGATCTCTCTAAAATATGGGGCTTGTTGTCCATCACTAGGGATATTTGTCTCAAAGAAAAAAAATATATTTCTTCTCTCCTCAACCGTAACTTCAAACAGGAGGGTGAAAGGCAGGAAAAGTAAGAAAGGGGATGCTGTTGGTAGGTGGAAACAATCAGAACTCAGAGTCTACTTGTATATTAACTTTTCACCATTTTTGAGAGCCCATGGTTCATTCAAATTTCACTTAGTAAGCCCTGTAAGAAATTGAATGATTTAACCTGTGCACCACCGATGGGCCTATCCCAATACTGAAAATAGTATATATTTAATTAATTTTGCCTGGACAAATGACTGATAATGGTACTGGCCAGAGAAAACAGAGGCTTTTCCCTCCCTGAATTGTAATATATCCATGAAATGAACAACATGCATATTTTCCCAGAGAAAATATTCTAAGAGCCTCTTCAGGTAGAGGGGACAAAACAGGATGGGACAGGGAAAGGTGGGGCAGGATAAAGAGGACAGAATGCTATCAGCCAAGCAATAGGAATTAATTGTCTTTTTTAGAAAAAAAAAAGATGAAAACAAAACATAACAGCTAACATTACAGTTTAGCAAAGTGTCAAGATTGGGACGTTTCTTATAACGATGTGTGTCACCCTGCTTTAAAGAAGCTAAAGATGACTCATAGCGCGCAAAGAGAATAGGTCTGAAGAGATTAGACCCTATGCAGTTTTCTTAGGTTAATATGCAGTTTTCTTAGGTTAAAATTTCAAAAATTCTGTAAGTCTGTAGAATCCATTAAGTAAACTTTCTTAAAGTCAAAACAGTTAACAATATTTTATAGGTCATAATTTGAGCATTTCTATTAAATATCTTTTTTGGCTTTCATTTTTTTAAAAATCATATTTTTAATAACCGTGGTTTGGACTCATCAAGCAGCTTAAACTATTTTTGAAAAGTTTGGGGTTCAATAAAACCCAAACTGCTTTTTGCCAAGTACCTTTTTCTCTCATTTTAAAAACCATATATATTTTTAAGGGAAATTTAACCCATGTGTTTTTTTATCCATTTAAATTTAAATAATCAAAATGGTGTTTTTTAACAAGCTAGTTGATGTCCAAGAAACTTTTTGAGCCTTTTAAAGAGACTTCTATTCTAAAAACAAGAAGCAATGATTTGCCAGTGTAAATGCATTTCAACACCAAGAGACTTGTATTCATTTGTAACTGCAAAACCCCTGGTTTCTATATCTGGCAGAGATGTATCATTCCTTTTCTGTAACGTATTGGGGCCTAGACTCCCCGAAGTTAGCTGGCTTTGTGATGAAATAAATGTATTAAGACTGGAAAAATAAGAAAAACGGTGATGATAGTTAAAATGTTTCAAGAAATCATTGGCACTGCAAGGGGCTGTGTAGCCAAATGGAAAGTGTTTTCCTGCATCTGCCACCCATTTCCTGAGTTCCTGCTATGGACACGGCACTGGGATGAGGGGGAAGATGCAAAGGTAACATCTTTAGGGCTCCCTACTCCCAAATGAAGGAGCGTAACCTCAGAAATTTGCTTTAAAATAGGGAGACTCCTAAAAAGTCCAATTGGGTGATTTTTTCGATGGCAGGAGAACTGGAATTTGGGTTTTGGAATTTTCAGAGATGAGAGTAATATTCGTCAGGAATTAGATTAAGAATGAGAGGGGATGGAGTTTGTCAGGCAGATGGTACTGGTTTTTCTCTCTTTCACCTTTGTCTCTCCCTAGGGTGAAGAAGTCACTCAAATGACAGACCAAATCACAATGGCCTATAAGCTGTTCTGTGCTGAAGATGAGCGGCCACTTATTTTAAATCTTCAGATATCCTTTATAAACTTGGAGTTGACTTAAATCTCAGATGAATAGGCTCCTCACCTCTCTCCACTCTGGTTTTCAGGCCTATAAATATGAATAGCTTCCAACCTATGAATCTTTCAGGGGGTTACTGAGATAGCACTTTGCTCTTTGCTTCACTCTGGAAATTTGCTCTGCACAGAGAATTATCTATTATCTTACTTGTCCACCTTCTCTTAGAGAAATGCGGATGGATGAGGGTTAGCAGAGGGGAGAGGAGAAGCTTTGCTCCAGAATTGGCCCTAACCCAATGCAAAGACAAAACTGAAAAAGACAAAACTCCAGTATCAGGGCTTCTCCCATGTCCTTTTCTTTCTACTTTTTAAATGACAGTTGACATTCAATATTATTTTTCTGCCATCTTGACTGGAACTCTTCTACCAATGTCTTTATGGACATGGATGTGATGCTGTTAGCAAGGCATTGTAATGGGCCTCATTTCTTAGACACACATAGCACTTTACATAATGTCAGAGAAAAAAGGACAGTTTATTGTCTTATATACGTAGGATTGCAGCACATGATTGTGCGAGCCAGTACATACCCGGTGCGATTGATTGTATGGTGGCTCCGTGTATAAAGGAAATGTGCAGGGGAAGATTTCAGACATGCCTGGTTTCAGGTGGTCCTATGCGAGCGTAAGCGATCTCTCAGCCTCTCTCTCTCTGCGCGCACACACACACACACACACCTCCCAATACTTTTTTCCCTCTACTCTAGAGTCACATATATTTGTATTGAAAAGGGGCTAAGAGATGGTTTTATTAAGAAATTTGCTTAAGAATCTCTGCTGCTTTATTAGATTAGCATTCCTGAGCATATCATCCCACAATAAAAGAATATACAATTCATAGCAGAGCATGGTGAATATTATGAAAAATTGAACTTTTGTACTGAGATGATTGTTTTCAACCTGGGACACCACGATGGTTAATATACTTACAGTCTCATTTAAAATCCCAGCCTCGTTCTCACTGGCCTGGCTTAGGTCACGTGCCTATTCCTGATCCAAATGTAGAAGCTGGGAGGCTGGAATGTTATGATGAGCCAGGCCCAGGTTTTAGTCAATCCTCAAACTGAGGGATGGACTCAGCCCCACCTTAGCCACGTGGAGTAAGAACGGAAAGGGATAGTTCCCATTAGAGAATCAATAACAGAAGGCAAAATGACAAATGCCTGTATCTGCCACCTGGAATTTTCTATTTGTTACTCAGTCAAGTTGCCCTGAAACCTTATGTACCTATATCTTTATTCAAGTTCACTTGCTTGGTTTTCTGCTATCATTCAGGATGTGGAGATAAATTTGAATTGTTATTCTGTCAACTTGCAAATAACTTGCATTAAGCTATTAGAGAAGTTGATCATCTGTACCCAGGTTACTGTGTAAATATTCAGTAATACCTGACCAAAAATTGTTGTGACACTCAACTAGCTTCATGTTGACATAATTTTATTCAATAATTATTCATCAAACACTAACTAGGAGCCAAACATACAATGACACTTATCAATACTCTTGGTTATTATTGTTCAAATTGCCTCAAGTCCAGTACATTTATCATTACCCACCCCTTATTCTTTTATCTTCTACCCAAGTCTATCTCTTGGTTCAACTTACACAGACGTTTTGAATGTGAAATTACATGCCAGAAACTGTACTGGTTTGGGGGCTGGAAAGAAGTCTTGAGTCTGACAGGGAGGAGAGATGTGCAGAAAAAACAAAATTAGATTAAAATAAAGTGTGATAAGAGGAACAATAATCATCTTATTATTTGGCATATCTACTGCTTAAAAAAATGGGTCTGCAGACTAACAATGTATTCAACCCTATAAAAAAAAGGATAAATAATGACTGAAGTTAATCCAGGTTCAGTTCTAGTGATCCCTGCATCATTTTCCAAATGCTCACACATCATCGTTTAGCAAACTTCAACATTTTGCCAGAAATCAGTCTCAGATTTTATGTAATTTCTGAAAATGATCTTCTCCATCCTTCTTTTAAAGTTAATACCTTTTAGGGTTCTCACTTATTTTCTGTGTCCCAAAAAGAATTAATGCTGGCTTGAAATCCACACCTTCAAGTTCTTTCCCTACCTTGGGATATAAAGTATCTAGCAGCAGAAATATTTGCTTATTAAAGTGGAGAGATACTATATTCTTTTATCTTACTGCTTCTGTTACCTCTCTAGACCAGTAGTCATCAAATTAGCATCATCAGAATCATCCATGAAGCTTTTTAAGGCACACTTTTCTGGGCCCTACCCCCAAGTTTCTGATTCAGTAAAATGAGTTGGAGCCCAAGAATCTGCATTTCTAACAAGTTCCTAGGGAAAGCTCTAGAATGTACATCTACCCCTTTGGTTGGAAATCATTCTTCATGCCAAGGAAGATAAAGGAAAAAATAAGAATGAAGTTATTCTGCTTTCTCCCTAGACCTTAACAACATCACACCATCTTTTCTAAGTAACAGGACTCTTTCTGAATTCATTCATTCATTTAACAAATGTTTACTGAGTACCTACTGTGTCCCAAGCACTGCATTAAATGCTAAGGCAACAAAGATAAAACAAATTTCCAGCTTGTAAGGAAGCTCCTATGAAGGAAAACTAAAGAGTAAGCAAACAGAATCCCCCTGGAAAGTGCTGGGTTGAGGTTTGCTGGGGTCATATGAGGTACTTAAGCAGTACCTATATGTATTATTCTGAGTCTTCTGTATGGGAGGGGCAGCTCCCCCAAAAGAAGAGCCAAGGATTGTTCTGTTAGCCAAGAGCAGCGATGCCAGGTAGACAAAGCCAGGCTCTGCTGTGGGAGTTGGGAAGATTTTACAAAAGAGAGGACGGGCTCTGAATTGTGCTTACTAGTCTTTCTTAAGTTTTCTGTCACACTGATTTTTATCACAGTAGCTTTTGTTTACACTTCTTTTCCTTTTACATTGAAATCATTACTAATTTTACAAGTAATTATAAGAAAATAAAATTATAAAGTATTTTAAAATATCCTTAGGAATTAGAGCTAAAAGGCCCACATTTCTAGAAGTAGCTGCTGCCCCTGCACTGAGTGGGTGCAGAGCCCCCCTACGGTGTGCTCCCCATAATCACACCTGCATGACCAGGGTCAGGTTACGTTTGTAATCTGGGAAGAAAGACATAGGCGGAGAGAGGGGAGTCCTGGGAGATTGGTCTGTTGTTCTCCTCTGTCCACTGTTGTTCTAGAAATCCAAAGTCCAGAGGTCTTTGAAACTGGGTCAGGAACCCAGAAACAATAGGCAACGTCAGAAGTTAAACTTCTAGACATAATGCCAGGCATCATCTTCTTTATTGTGTGTGAACAGGCCCATCACATGGTTGCCTTGTAGCTTCTCACACCATAGCCTCTTCTTCTCACAGGATACCCTGACAGCAGCCTTCTCTTCCCACCTCAAGAGTAGCAAGGGAGGAGGGTACAGAAGAGAAGATTTCCATGGTTTTGTCTGTACACATTACCCTTACCACTAGGGGTGAGAGATTCGAGATATCTCAATCCTTCAGCTTCTGTGGCCTACTTGATCTCTCTCTCTTGCTACTCCTGCTCCCACCTGCGCCCGCGCACATGCACACACACACACACACACACAAGAATATATAATAAAAACTGCATTTACTTCTAGTTCAGAAAGAATAAAGACTTTTACTTTCAACAACAAGTATTTCTTATTTACTATGTGCCGGGCCCTGTCTAGGTGCTTGGGATCCACCAAAGCACAAAATAGACAAAAATCTATCTGCCCTGTAAAGCTCACATTCTAGAGGAGTTTTTTACAGCCCATGTGAATGAAAGTACCAGCTTCTTCTCTCAGATGACACTTGACTGGGAGGGGGCTAGATAAAGGGAGGGGACAGCAAGGAACATGATGTGCACAAGTGTCTTCTCTGAGTGGCGAGTGGGTAGAAGGAGGATGAGTGACAGATTCGACCACTTTGTAATTATGTTTGGGTGAGATCATTTATCTTTTTAACAAAAATGGAAAAAAATCTATTACAAAAACTACGAAGTATACCAGTAGGCAAAGTTAATAAATAAAGTGAATTTTTTCCCTCCCAACAAATCTGTTTCTGCTTTCCAGGTTTTCACAGTATGCGCCCAGCAGTCAGCCAGTCAGTCAGCGCATCGTGCTTACAGTTTTACAGTATGGCACTTCCCAGATAAGAATCCCATTCTTTCTTTCTTTCTTTTTTTTTTTTACATGGTTTCAAGAGTCATCTGGCAGTCAGGCTGTTGAACCGAATTCAAAGATGCTTTCAGATTAGTGCTATGAAACAGGCAATTCACCATATCTCCATAAGGCACATTACTGTCCCCCAGTGAATGATATCTGACAGAAACAGTAAGGAGCAACTTATCTAGCATCTAACAAGCATTACTTTTCCCAGGATGGGCAGAGAAAGGGATGCTGAAGGGAGGCTTTGCAGTAAGTCTTAGCATCACTGAGTAATCACAATGAGTGCATTGTAAGTAAGTCGGCCCACGCCAACCATTGTATTGTAGCTGGAAAGCTTATGCTATGGCACCTGTCCTTGAAGAACTTAGACAGGTGAAATTCCATTTCAAAGGAAATATAACAAAAAAGTCAAATTCTGTAGAAAGCCCAAAAAGAGACATTCTGTAGATTTATTCCTGCGGAAAGGGAAGTGGTGCCTGTGACCATGTTTTAGACCGGAGTAGATTTCTGTCAGCTGACATTGTTGCTGAGTCTTCTAGGATCTCAGAGCTAGAGTTGCCACCAAACATTCACCATGGGGAAAAATATTACCCTGGGTTTTCTGTTCCATTACGAGTGTAATCTCTCCGAAATGCCTACAAAAGTGCTGGAGCAGAAAGACCTTGAATGGGACAACGACGCTGTCAGTGAACAGCACTGTTGGCTGCTATTTTCTATTGGAAATAGATCGAAGCCTCTGTGTAAGTAAATAATGATATCCTGAAGCAGAGGGAGACTTTTCTAATTCTTAACAGTGTCCTTTGGGACTTGTTTAGAGTTTCATGGAGTCATAAGGTGGGTATCACTGGAAATCAGTTCCAGATTTCCACAGGATTCTGTATTGTGAAAATTGCTACATCAAATGAACAATAAGTTGGTTCACAGCTACTTTGGGGTGGATGGGTGGGAAATGTCATCACAATGGTTGTTTCCCAATTTACAAACCAGTAGGCATTTTTTCCTTGGAAAATTGGACACATATGTAGCTATGACTACTCTGATGCTTAGTTCTCCATTTTTAAAGAAGAGTAAATGTGTACTATACACAGAGCTTTGTGTGCCTGGCATCAGTAGAGGATGGGCTTGGGCAATGTTGATACCATTTTATAAAACAATTATTAAAAATTGATATGGGATGAACGTTTAAACCAAGTATGTTCCTGACGTTGTAGATTCGACCTAAAATTAAATCTAAAGTTAGTCTACTGTGGCTAGAGGAGGTAATCAAAGATTAAGTGGATTTGCTTCACTGGGGGTCCTCGGTTACCAACAAAGGATCTTTAATCTCTGGATTGAGGCCTATTCCTATAATGTAACTCATTTGGTTCTTTGACACTTTCTCCCCTTCAACCTCAATAGATTCCTGTGACTTTTGTGTTATATTTTCATAGTTCTGATCAAATAATTATTCCCATCGCTCTTGCTCCTTTGCAGCATCTCCTTTGTTGTGGATTTAAACTTGTGCGCACTCCCTTTTGTCTCTTCCCTACCATTCCCTCCCAGGAATTACTCTGTGGGTGAATAGCAGGTATTTGAATATTCAATGTTTTTTTGTGTGTATTGCCAACTGCTTTATTGCTGCCTTTCTCTACTTTTTGCCACTAAAAAATCATGGAGATGTCCACTGAAGTCACTAGGCTCCTGTCCCGTCACAGTGGAATGGATGCCTAGGACTGGGTGGATGCATTGAGTAATACTGAAAGCTGTGTCTCTGTCAGCAGCAAAGTGGCAAAGAATACAGAAATATCCTCCTCAGAGGATACCAAAAAAGCCTCCTCAGAGTGGAACCATGTTCCCAGAAAAACCAGGCTTACCAATGTCTAGTGTCCAGAGACTTGTAATCATGGTGACTGAGCTTAAAGTTTAAAGTTCCATAGCTGTCATTGAAATGATATTGGAGATCCAAGGCATATCCTCAGCCAAAGTGCAAGCACAAAGCAAACTCATCTCTGAGGCCATTCCAGTGTGCTGGGCTCTGCTCGGTGTCCATCAGTATCATCTATTGCTTTCTGAGCACATTTCAGTCTTGGGTCCTATGAAATATCACTGAAATATGTAGCCATTACAAGGAGAAGGTTGAACATTATGACAAGAGAGGCTGCTCCTGACATCTTGTTAAATATAAATATGAGGGGAGACCCCAAAAAGCCTGGAAGTTATATATAAAAAATTCTGTATTTATTCTTACACATTTAAACATCAGTCCCCTTCAAAGTACTCTCCATTTCATGCAATACACCTACTGAGACATTTTTCCCACTGCTCAAAACAGTTTTTGACTCATTGATTTTGATGCCTTTAAGTTCTTCTGCCATTTTTTTGTTTGTTTGTTTCACCTCTTCCATATCAGCAAAACGTTTCCCTTTGAGAACATTTTTCATCTGGGGAAACAAACAAAAAAAAAGTTGCTTGGAGAGATATCAAGTGAATGGGGAGAGCGGGGCATGGGGGTCATGCCACTTTTGGTTAAAAACTGCCAAGCGCTCAGCACAGTGTGGGCAGGTATGCTCATAAATCACCCATCATGAAATGGGCAAACACACTGAAAGAGTTTTCAAAAAAATTCACTGAAGATGAACACAGCCTCTCACAACAACACCACTTGGTAAAGCGATACAGATGGGTTTCTAGAACACTCACCTGTAGGAAGCCTGTACCACAAGGGGCCCACCCTCCAGAAACTCATTCTATTTTGGGGGGTCCCCCTCATAGAGTATGTATGTATTATGTGATCCAATTTTGTCATACACACACACAATTCAGGCAACAAAGAACAAAATTATATATGGGTCCGTCCATAAAGTATCCAGCCATGTACTATGAAAAATAAGGAGTTTTATTGAAGAAGATACAAGACATAAGAAATATTGTACACAAGATGATGACAAATCAGTCCCCTTCAAAGTAGGCACCTTGGGACCTCATACAGTTCTCCCAATCACCATCAGTTGCCCTGTCATATCTTCCTGAGTCCCATTGATGGTCTGAAGTCTTCCCTTTCAAAGGTGATTTTAGTTTTGGGAAAAGCCAGAAGTCACAGGGCAGCAAATCTAGGTTGTAAGGGGCTGAGTCACCTGGATAATTTGATGTTTTGCCAAAAATCTCTTGTTGTGATGAAGCTGCCAATCACCAGTTGTCCACAGCTGTGGCCCTCTGAATCATCCAAATAGTTTTCCAGAGGAATGTTCAAGCTTAACACAAAATTTGATACAGAGTCACTGCCCTGCTCACTCAGTCATTTTAAATGTGATGGCCACGCAGTACACACGCTCACTCAATGGTGTCTACTGCCCCCACTGACTAGTACAGTGAAGTCGTCATTGTTCACACATGCACATCCCAGTCCACTCTCTCTGGCTACCAGATTACATCAATGTCGCACAAATTGTCCTCATTATATTAACAATGGTTGTACTTTCCTGGACAGACCTTGTACTCCAAAACATTAGCCGGGGAAATCTCTCTAAGTGCTTGGATTACAGAGGATTCTTATATTTTTCTTTATGGTTATCTCTATTTGCACGATGAATGTAAACAATAAACATTATATATTACAAATTAAACCACAAGCAATTTGACTTCATACATAGAGGGTCCCCAAGGCGGAAAGACTTGTATGAGAAATAAACAAACAGAACAAAAAGTTCATGTTAGAGTAATATGATTTCAAAAGGAGTACGTCAGAAGTTTTCATAATGACTTACTGGTTCTAAGGGTGAAAACAAGTTCTGATAGATTTCAAATTAGTTTTGTTTTCATTGAGGCTTTCAATGTTCCCATTCAGTGTTTCAATGTGTGTTTTGTCTATGTCTAACAGTATTTCCAGATGGTTTGGGAAGGGGAAAACTTTAAGGCAGTGTTATCACATTTTATTTTCATATTTGGAAACAAACAATATTTTATTGTGCCCTTCTTCTATACACACATACTACCTACGTGGTCTTCTTTTGATATATTTAAAGAATTTTCTCTACTTCCTCTTATGCCTTTTTGTAAATTGGATCTTTTTTATTTAATGTTTTTTGATCTCCCTCCAGAAGCTTTACAACAGCAGAGTTTTACGTGGTTGCTTCAGGCTACAGAAGTCAAAGATGAAATTGAATTATGCTTCCAGGCTTGGGGTACAAAAATCAAGAAAAATCTCATTCATTTTGATTAATTAATTCAGAAACACAGTGGTAGTATTATGATTATGTTGTATCTGGAACTTGGAATGTTTTCAACTGACGTTTACATGGTAAAGGAGAAAAAGGAATGGTAGCTCTATGCGTAGCAAACTGCTCCAGAGAAGATAGGCTGGAGGCTGGGGGGTGGAGGAGGAGAAAGAAAGAAGAGAATAAACAAGAGATCAAGGGAAGAAAAAACATTATATATTCTATGTTGGTGCTTAGGGTATTTGAGATTGCTCTCACTATTGATTATCTCCCAGAAAATCCCATAATATGGGGTGATGGTGGCTCACAAGTCAGAGTTGCCCTCAATACCATGCTTATTATATGCCTCGATTTGTCATGCACAGTGTTATAATGAAAATTACTCACAATAATACTGACATGCGTAAGTGAATAGCAAAAGTGTTTCGGAAATGTCTGTTAGAGAAGAGGCATGGCTAACAAGAATTGCCTATTCAAATCCTTTCATATGGACTCCTTTTCTTTGTTGTGATAAACTTCAAAAGTAGATTACCTGAGATTTATGTTACTATCTAGCAGACAATTGATATATGTAAGGGACCAGCATCAGCTGAGCAGGGAGACCTCTCAAAGATAAGGAACTTGAAGAAAGATAGGGAGAGAAAGAGAGAGAGGCGTGAGGGGTTTCAGAGTGAATTCATTAGCCACTGCTCTAATAATACTGAATGATAGTCACGAAATCTCAGTGGCATACAATAATAAGCATGTATTTATCACACATCTGTGGGTCAGCTCTGCTCTTCTCAGCTAGACTTACTAGCATATGCAAGTCAGGGGGAGGTCAGTTGCTCTAGCCTGGCTGAGATCATCTGGGTTTCTCCGCAAGGTGCAGCTCTGCTCCCCACCTTCCTCAGACCAGGCGGCTAACTGAAACATGTTTTTCCTATGGCAGAGACAGAGGCCCAAGAGAGAGCAAGCTCCACTTCACCAACATACTTCAAGCCCAAGTGGCCATGACATCTGTGAACATCCAGTTGGTCCAAGGAAGTCACATAGCCTGGGCATTAGTGGGTCAGAAAAATCGGAGACCCTGGAGAGAGTAAAGAACTGTAGTCAGTAACTCCATCATAACAGGGATGAAAGGGGAAGGAAGACAGAGAGAGGGAGGGAAGGGGTAGTGAGGGAGAGAGAGAGACCTAGAAGTAAAGAACTTCCTTCAGATCATCCCCAAATCCTGGCCAAGCAAATGAGGAATTCATGTCAGTGATAGTTTCACCCTTAAAGGTACTGGGTGCTTCGTTAAAATTTATTTTGAAGTAGTGTTGCTAATAATGTGGTGACTTTGGGGAACATATCTGTTGTGGGTCCCAATCTCACCTTGGCAGCAACTTTCTTTCCAGTATATTGGCATGAATTTTTTTTTTCCTGAGCAGTGTGGGAGAAAGTTTCTTTTCTGGGGGCCTGTGAATTTCCATTTGTCATTAATTTTAAATAACGTTGTCATTGTGACAGCTCAGGGGCCTTACAGATGCAAACATCAGATAAGGCGGGTAGGAGTAAGTCAGGCTGCTCTCTGAAATGTGCTGTGAATAAGTGCTATATATGGATGAAGATCCAAAATGTACTTCCTATATAAGAAAGCCAGTTAAAGACAAAGAACACTTAAATTACTAAAGCATGTATAAAAACACTTCACGAAGACTGGCCTACATATATGGTTCCATTTTCATTTGTGTGACAAGCATGAAAGAAACCCTTTATACTCCTTGAAGAACCTCATTTTCTATACCTGCAAAATGGATATTTAAAACATGTAGCAAAATTTACCCATATAACTGAAAGATCTATAATTTTGACAAAACTAAATGTGTTTTAGGGTTTTACAAAAGCCTTGTGGCATAAGTATTCATTCCAAAAGATACACGACTTCGAAGCACTGTCAGGACCGGGCCGGTGCACTGGCATAGACAATCGACACTTTGTGTTTGCCCAGCACTCTTTCCCTTGGACATCCATTGCTTCTCTCCTGTAGGAGCTTCTGGGAAAGTCAGCCAGGGGACCGTGTCCTCCCATCACTACCACCCTCACCGAAGAGACCATTTGACCCCACCTGGGGCAATGAGACTTTCTCTCCTGGAAATTAGAATCTGAAGCAGTGACACCCAGGGATGGTATCCTGTGAACAGACATAAAGCAGAGGGGGCTGAGCTATCAGTGGCAGGGTTATATATGTCCCTAACTTATAAAAATATATGAATGATCTGAAAAGGATCATGTGAACCAACTGGGTAGAAGTACGCAAATAAAACTAAGGTAGTACAAGGATAGTCAGATTACTTTTGTACTTGAATTTTTCTTGTATCGTCATCAATGGATATGTACTGATATCATCAAGAATACAGGAACTATAAAATTTGTCACAAGAATTTACATTTTAGAGAGAATCAAAGAGATTTCCTTATCATAATTTTTGTCTGATATTAATATAGCAAACAGTTTTTTAATTGAAAATTGGATTAAAATATCTTTGGAAGAATAAAGAACTAAGAAAAGCCAAGATACTTCTGAAGTAGAGTAAGGCAAGGGGACTTGCCTTACCAGATAACAATTTATTCTAAATCAATGATGAAGAAGATAAAGTAGTCCTGGCCAGATGTCTAGGTTGGAGTGTCATTCTATACACCAAAGGATGTAGGTTCGATACCCAGTCAGGGTACATTTCTAGGTGGTGGGTTCAATCCTTGGTCAGGGTGCATACAGGAGGCAACCGATGGATGTTTCTCTTTCACATCAATGTCTATCTATGTCTGTCTGTCTGTCTCTCCCTTCCTCTCTCTCTAAAATCAGAAACATATCTTGAATGAGGATTAAAGAGAAAAAAAGAAGGTAAAGTAATATTGTTACTTTGGGGAAACCAAGAGGACAGAATGGAGTGTCCAGGAAGAGACTCACACAATGTGGAAGCTTCTTATATGACCGGGCTGGCAATGGGGACCAGCGAGGAAACAGCAGACTCGTCTTTTCACCATGTGGAGGCACTGGCTCCAGGAAGAAAAAAGAGCCCTGTTTCACTTCATTTTCACATGCACACACACTTCACAATGGTTTGGGGGTGGAGCTATGAATGGGAAAACTTCACATTTTTAAAACTGAGAAGAAATAGAATAGCTTTAAGGCTTTGGGATAGGGTTGAGTAGGGAAGACATTCTTAAACAAGGCACAAAGATTTTTAAAAAGATAAAAGATTGGCCTTGTGTTTGACTGTAGTTAGTTCCTAAAAGACAGAGTTATCGTCAGATAAAAGGCAGATGCCTCTGAGATTGGTTGTTCCTGGTGCTGTACACGTGGCAACAGAGTCACGCCCAAATGACTGGGATGTAGAAGGGACACAGAGTGAAAAACTAAAAGGTGTTGTGCAGAGCAGCACATGCCTGGGTTGTGGGTTCAGTCCCCGGTCAGGGAGCATGCAGGAGACAACCGACAATGCAGGAGGCAACTGATTGATATTTCTCTCTCACATCGATGATTCTTTCCCTCGCTTTCTCCCTCCCTGCCCCTCTCTCTAGGCTCAATAAAAGAGGAAAAAGTTTTAAATAAATTAATTAATAAATAAGGCTCAACTGATACTTTAAGGGCCTGGGGAGAAATTTGTGAAAAATCCTTTCCTGGGAATGAAAGGACTATTACAAGCGGGAGGGAGGTGAGACATAGAAGCTGAGAAATAAAATGGCCAAACTCTGGGCTAGAATTCATAAGCCAGAATAGCAAAAACCAAGTATTTGAAATGGAAAAAAGTCATCATTTTTCTACAGTAGGAAAAGTGCTTCTAAAGAAAAAGAGACCATTTTAATAAAATAGAGTTCTATCAGAACAATCAAGAAATGGGACAACTGATAAAATTAAGTCATGTCTTTTTTAAAACTATGTACACATAGTTTTAAAACCATAAACAAAACCTCTCATAGACTAGTACCTTTGAAGAAGAATAGGTATTTTGGGTTTTATTTAACATTTTTAATACATTGGGGGACAACTTTCTAAAAAGACTTCCTGACATATCAGATAAAAATGCAAATAAAGGGGAATGATCTCAAAAGGAGGCATCTAATAACCTTAACCAACCATATAAAAGCATATAGGTCTCAGAATTAGTATACCTGAGTTCCACTAATTGGTGCTGAGATCTTGGGCAAATCCCCCAACTTCCTTACCTGTTGATTTTCTTGTCTGGAAAATGAAGGCGTTGTACCAAGTGACACTGAAAACAAAACTGAAAATCTAGACAAACAGGAAGGCAGGCATTGAGCACGAGGAAAGTTCCAGACCTTCAGTACAATAGGAGGCCAGAGAGGAAAAGCGAACAAGAACAGGACTGAGTTTCACCCTTAAGAGTGGCTGGCTATCTAACAAGCTAAAAAGACAGGCAGCATCCACGGGAAAACATTAACCAAAGTTTAGTGGAGACCGAATCTCCCGAACGAGGTAAAACTCCAGCTTGCACAACAGGAGCCTAGGGACTAGGCTGCTTTCCCTGAAACGGTACATACGCTGCAGAGTGGGGGAACCACATTCCTTAAAGCACGCCGTCTCCAGCCCCAGATCAGTGTTTAGGAGCAGGAGAGCCTGGTCTCAGGGGGCGGCAAGGAACTGGAGAGGAAGGTGAGAGTAGAAGCTGGGGAACCAGGAACCCAAAGAGCACTGTGGTTTTCAAGGCATGAAGCTTGTCACTGAAAAGGAGCCAAAGGAAGAGTAAATATTTCATTAGCACTTTTGTAGAACCAGAAAACCTAGTCCTAGATAGGCTGCATGGCTGTCAGCCCAGCGACTTCACTGAAAATCATTTGGAAAATCCTGTTTGTCAACAGAAAATTAAAATGCCCTTAATGGTAGTTGCTTAAATGCCATCTCGCATTTTTCACGACAGTCTCCCCTTTTCTGGGGAGAAAATTTCAAATTTGTCATTATTATCCTCTCTTAGAAGTGGCGTAGGGCAGTTGTTATATGAAACATAAACCCAAACACAACAATCAACTTCCAAATGGGATGCCAGGGCCTTGAACAGAAGCAGCATGCAAACCACAAAGGGAGGAGGGTAGCAGCATATTTGTCAGGTTGCCAATAAAGGACGATGTGTGAATTCCTGTAAGTAGATCTGCCTTTAGAATATATTATGTTTTACAAATCAAACCTGGGGTTTTCTGGAATGGTGAATAGTAACATGCCAAGCAGCAAAGTCTTAATCAGTACTACTTTGAAATGTGTAACCGAAAATTAATCAGGTCACCCTGTTGAGTTTAAGAACATGATTATGTGATAGTGTTGCTCATTTCACACACGGGAAAATTCCTGGGAAGTTAGGGGTCTTGTTGAGCCATTTGTATTTTAAAATTGTTTATTTAGATTCGATTTTTCTGTGCTTGGCTTATATGCTGTTGCTACTATATGAGCTAACCTCTGTATCCCCCTGCTTGGTTTTCAATACAATACAGTGGAGGAGAAAGAATGTTGGATTGTGTCTCATGTTTGCTGCATACTTGCTGAGAGCCACTGAGTCAGGCTTCTGAACTTTGTGAGACTCTTTCCCATCTGTAGGTAAGGATGACCACACCCACTCGTTGTATGACTCGTCCTGTCAGGAGGAATAACCTGAGGGGAGCTGTGTGCAGGCCTGGTACACCTCATCTGTTCGTTTCCTTTCTTTGTCTACAGTTGGCCCCACCTACCTAACCATGTTTCCTACTCACTAACACCTACAACTTTCACTCCAGCAAGGCAAGCCATTGGGTCATTACTGTGGCCCCTACTCCTTACCTAATTTCTGCTCATCTTCTTAATCTAAAAGGCAAACATATCCACACATAAGCATCAAGAAAATGGAAATGGATCGTATTATTTCATTTTATTCCTACTTCTAATATCTTTTCTTGGCTTCATATTTATGTAGGCAGTCATTCCTTAGCCTGTGGGTTTCATGTGGAATGCATAAAATAGCCTTATTGAAGTTCATCCGTGTAACATTTTCAATTCTACAAATATTTATTGCTTACCTACTATGCAGAGGATATAAAGTTGAGAAAAATCAAACTCTTTCCTCATGGGCCCATTATTACCTTAGGAAGAAATTTGAGCGGGGATGCATGTTGTATTTCTTTACTCAGCTAAGATAATTATGAAGTTATTTTGTGTCTTTATATTTGGTGAAATTCAAGCCATAGATAGCCTTTGGCTTGTGTTTTCTGGACAGTAAGATGAAACTATGTAGTCACTGCTTTAAATAGAATGATACGTGATGATTTTTTAACAAGATGCCATAATTTTTCATCTAACTATTTAAATTCATATTAAGGCAAAAATAATCTTTTGTTTGCCAATAAATTATGGTTTGGTAATTTGATTCATTAGGAGTTAAATAAAGGGCTTAGTGGTAAGGTGGTATAACTAGAACGCAATCTCAAAAGGGGAGTTACATTTTTCAGTCAAGTGAAAAATATGTTCAAGTACTAGAATACATGTTAATCCATGTAATTTTTGGCCTTCAGTCAACGGAAGGTAAATCTGGTTAACTACATTTGAATAGATTTTGTCAGTTTTGTTCACGTGGTTTATCTTCGAACCCAAAGCTAGCACTTTGGTTTGTTAGTTCTAGGCTGCAGGCTCATCCTGTCCTCTAATCGAACATTCTCCTTGTGCACTAGTTTATTTTCTTAGATATGAAAAGGAAGAAATGACACACTTCTTGGCAATGTTCAGTGTGGGCTGATGTGGTAGGGAATTTTCACTAATTTCTTCTGGGTAGAAGAGGGGCATACTCTCCTTGTGTTAGAGAAAGTCACTGGGGGTGATGGTCTTAGGCCCGTGTAGTGGCCCATCTACCTGAGAACCTGCAGAGAACGATTACAAGTCATGAACTGGGGCTTGGGTGTCCCCACGCTGGCTGCAAAGGCCAGTTGTCTAGGCTCCCAGTGAACAGCCACAGCCCATAGAGAATGTCGGTTTACCCAGACCTCTTCCATGGTTTCCTTCGGAAAACTGGTTCAACCACACACTTGGGAATCTAGTTAGACTCTTAGAATTAATGTCTTTGACTGACATGTAACCCAAACTTTTTTATATAGGATTTGGAATCAGATTGGAGCTGTAGAAAATGAGGGAAAATAGTAAGAGTCCAAATCTAAAGCTCTTTCAAGTGCACATGAAATCCACCTTTTAAATCAGGGGTTCTCATCACTGGATCATCCATGTTTACTCAATGTAACAGTAGGAAGCAGACTTTTAGTGAGACATAGTAAAAGATAATTTTTCAGTCCTTATGCATCTCACTTGGGAGATAAATGTGTGTGGAAACTTAGCTTGTGTATGATCCCTAGTTAGCTAGACATATTCCACTTAGATGCTTAGGAGAATGAATTTTTGTAGCATAAGGTTGATTTTATAGTATGTACCTGTGGTATTTCATCCATGAACAAAGGCCAGGCTGTGGTTGATAAATTGAAGTGTAAAGTTGATAAATAAACTCTACCTTTAGAAATCTTCCAGCTATTATATCTACATTTTGGAGTGCAAGAAGAGAATAATTAAGACTAATGCTCTATTTGAAAATGTATTGTTGTTCTTGTTAAGAATCAACCATAGTTACTGATAGAAAGAAAAAGCTTATCTATAGTACAAAGCTAGCAAAAACTTACTATGCCATGAAGAACTAGCCTTTTCTAGACTCACATTCAGTAGCTGAAAGCAGATCGTTGCCATAAAGAATTATTTACCAATTTTAAAAGGTCCTGGCCCATCATAGCTAGTGTTAGATTTGGAATATAGCATTTGTTGCCAAGGTGACAAACACTTATAAATATAACACATCTTCTAATGTGCTTTTAACTTAGTATTTTTATGGCTTTTGAATCAGATACCATTAGCAAATATATTAGGTAATTTAGCTGAAAGACCATTTTCCTCTAACACTTTTTGTTACATTTCCCCAGATATTTCAGTAAATGTCTGTTGTGACATTCTACTCCTGCTAGGCTTCCAATGTAAGGGGATACAGAAAGTACATCTGGTAAAGATTAACATACATTACCTTGCCTTTTTTGTATTGATCACTGAAAAAATGTATAAAAGAGAGTTAAATTTGTAGTCTCCGTGAAGAGTAATCATTGTTTCTATTGTTATTTTGGGGTCTACACCCCTTCTTCCCCCCGAATAACAACCTGGCTTTAAGACTCAAAGCACAGAGGAAAGGGTTTGGGGGACAGCATAGTAACTACATATTAACACTTCCCCAAATCTTCACACCTGAATGCTTTCCTTTAGACATTAATAATGATAATAATAATAAGGCTATGGGGGAAACAATTACAACAGACCATCTGGAGCTCTAGTATTTCCACGAGTCTTAGTTTATTGTTCCAAACAATAAACCCAACAGCCCAAGCAGAGAAGGATTTAGCTCTGAATGTGTTCACTGGATTTTTAAAAGAAGGCTTGCAAGGTGGACATATATGTCACAGCAAAGATAAA
The DNA here is from genome assembly GCF_022682495.2 of Desmodus rotundus. Lineage (NCBI taxonomy): Eukaryota > Metazoa > Chordata > Mammalia > Chiroptera > Phyllostomidae > Desmodus > Desmodus rotundus. Next base: position 27,825,790 of record NC_071392.1, on the reverse strand, counting down.
ATCAGATGAGACATATTTAGTTTAAGACCAAATTCACATTTATTGTTATCTTGCCAGAAGTAGTTCTTAGCAGATTGTCAGTTCATTCATTTATTTTTTCTTTCATTCGTTCAACCAACCAACATTCAAGCAGCATCAACCATGTTCCAAGCCCTGGAAATACAGAGATGGGCAAGTCCCAGACCTCAAGAAAGAGGCAGGTAAACAAATGAAATATTACAGCCCACTGAAAGCGCTCAGGTAGAGATTCTAAGAAGTAGGGGTCAGAGACGAGTCCCTAAAGAGGAAATTCTGTACATTGTTTGTAGAGAGGCACGATGGAAAAGAGGAACGTATACTATATTTAAATAGCGAAACAGTTGACAATTAGTGTTTTATATACTAAACACAGAATTGTTCTAGCCTTACTGTGTGATCCTGAATGCGTCTCTGTGCCTCCGTTCCTCCTCCTCTGTAATGTAGACAATTACCCTTGCCACCCGCATAGCACGAGGAAGACTGTTGGTAGGAATAATGGGATATGGGTGGTGAAGCTATTGGAATTCCTTAGAAAAGAAAGATGCTGTGTGTAAACACACAGCATCCCTATTGTTCCAAGCCATAGCATTTTGGATAATCACCATATAATGCTGCACCTTTGTGTGTGTGTGTGGTTTGATTCTTTACAGAAAGGTAAGTGCTAATGTTGGGTTCCTCTAATAACTTTGGAAGCAGTTTTAATCCAGCAGACAAAACATAATAATCTTTAGAGCAAGTTTAATCCCTTCGTATTTGAGTAGATTTTGTTATTTACCAAAGTCTTAGGCAATTTTACCACAATTACGAAAAGCAGTGCCCAGCAAGCCCAGCTCTCTCCGTGAGTATCTGAAAGACACTGTTGCGGACAGGCCAAAAACTTCCTCGCAGCCGACACTGCTCTGTGTGTGTGCTGTGTGCACGCCTGAGCCTGGGGCTTGCCAGAAAGAGCTGGGAACGAGCTGAGACTGGCTAGCATACCTGAGGCAGCTGTTACACCGTGGCGCCTGGATTCTTCTCTCAGACTCCAGGCTGGCTCCTGTCCTCCTCCTCCTCCTCCCCCCTTCCTCCTCATTTCCCTCTTCCTTTACAGAGTCTCTCTAACTCAGGGTCTCTCACTACCTTTCTCCCTCCTGGGACTGGTGGGAGATTCCCATGGCCTGAGTCTGTGCCCTGGTCCTGCTGGGGACTGTCCGACTGGGGGAAGAACCAGTGTAGGGGGTGAAGTCTCAGAGAAAAAGGACCCTCCCCTGTTTCATCTTTCCTTTCACCCATTCATTCTCTCTCTGTCTTCTTCTTTTCCACTTTCCTACCCTCCCTTACCCCGTCCCTTCCTTCCCTTCCCTTTTCCTTCTCCTCCCCCTTCTTCCTTCTTTCTCCCCCAACTCCCTCCCTCACTGTCTCGCATTTTCACCTTGATTTTTGTGCTGGAGATTAACTATCAATTACATGGCAACCAGGGAAACTGACAGTTCAAGACAAATCTGCTCTTAGGACCCGACGCTTGCTTTGGGCTATCTTAACAAGACATTACTGATCAACTGGACCTGGGATTTGCCAAGGCAGTCCAGCCATTCATTAATAAAGGAGGCAGGCTGCATTAAAAAGCCTGTATTAGTCCCCCTTCTCCCCCTAGTAGCAGTACTGCTCAGAAGGCTTCCTCCAGGAGATGCCAAAGAACGGTGAGATCACACAATAAATAGCTAAATTGCTGCAAGGATTAAAAAAAAACTATTCAAGAAACCTTACTTAGTTTCATAGGGCCTCTCATGGTTTGAGGCTGCTACTAGAATTGGACAGAGCTAGTACAATGAATCCGAATGAATGTTCTAGGGAAAAATGCCAATGCTAAATCAGCATGGGAAAGGCAAAGGACCCTAAGCCCCTGGAGGCCCCAGGGCCCTTGACAAGGGTAAAAGATATGTATCACCAATAGAAAGACCAATGATAGTAATCCGAAGAGAAGGTCTCTGGTTACATTTCATGGACTTAGGACCCACTGACAGAAAAGAGCAATTACTTATAGTCATATATTATTTTTTAATTTGACAAAGATCCCAATCATGGTGGATTAGGTACATTTAATATCTCAATTAATAAGCCTTCTACAATAGTAACATGTCAACTTTGGTTCTAGAAATCCACCATAGTTGATAGTCATTCAGGAAATGTCTTTCATGCCCACATATTAAATTTAATCTGCCACCCCTGTTTTATAAGACTTTGTATTCATCTGCTGAAGAAAAGATGCTTATTTTATCATTCCAACTTAACAGCTTGCTTAGCAAAGCTGATAGGTAGGAGTTTAGAAGATATTCACTGAATGCCTATTTTGTATATTTACAAAAGAGGTAGATTTAAGGGAGTTACCCAAAAGCAATATGTTTTTTTGTCCCACCGTTATCCTATTGGTCTTCCTTTCATTCAGCAGATCTATCTGTCATGAAGAATTTAAGTTTCATATTTTCCTCTGTCAGTTGTGAAAAGGCCTGTCAGCTGGGGCTTACACTACAGTTTGCCAAAAGGCCTATTGCACACAATGACAATACAATCTTATATTTGTGCTCCCAGTCTCCAGATAATCCCCCACTTTCCTCCTCTGCAGCCCAGTTATGATCAGGCTTAAGTTGCATATTCTGTTTTTAGCCAGATTTTGCTGATAAGTGCTATCAGCGAGACTGAAATGAAATACAGCAAGTTTAGCTCTTATTACCAGAGTAGAACATGCCTTGGAAGTTACGTGTGTGATATGGAGACAGTGGTTGTATAAAACTATTTAATTCACAGAAACTAAATAAAGGAATGTTAATGGTATTAGCTTTTATCTGTAGAATGTCCTGAGGTCCTTTATTCATGCATCTAAAAACACAGACCTTTAATTAACATTCTAGGAGATGTACCAGAGATACTGGGCCATTTCCCATATTGTTTCCAGTGGGACATAATTTTTAGAGAAAACTGCCCAAAGTCTTAACATTATTTGATACCTTCAAATAGTAGGTACTTTGTCTTTGCCATTTTTCTTCTGAGTTCACAAATACCCCTAATCTAAGAAAGATTTTTATTTCTTACATCCATATAGAAGCTACCACATTCTCATTAAATGGAAATCATAAAAATGGTTGAAGGCCTGCAAATCATTCTTTTTATAATCTACTGGGTTTGCAGCAAAATGCAAAGGACTGTTTCATTAGAAAAATACATCATTGCCTCACCCAAGGAGAGGGAAGGGTTAATCATCATTCCTAGAACTCTGGAGTGGAACAAAAGCTTGCGGCCTGACACCAAAATAACATCACAATGAAAAGTGAAATTGCTTCTAAGGCTAAATTGCTTCATTTGAAAATTGTAGTGATATTGAGAACAATTATGTCACTGAAACTTTCATGGTTCTGTTTTTATAAATCAGTTATAAAATTATCATGTGGTTTAAATGCAATTATTTAATAAGGGCATTTGTAATTGTCCAATATAATCATTTATGCTTTAACCAGGTTCTTCTCTGCAACTGTATTTTTGTGAGCAGCTGAGTTATTCTTATTATAGTAATATGTACTTTTTGAAAAAACCAAATAGAATCATTATTTTCCAGAAAAGTTCCTCTCCACCCCCACACTGATTGCAGAGCATTTCCCCTACTGCAAACTGAGTCTCAGAATTCTTTTTTTCCCCCTTGTCTTAGAACCAAAACAGCTACTCAATGCATGAGAAAGAAAGACACACTGCTAAATAACAGGGGAAGTGAAAGTGGGTCCTTCAAGAGTCCTGACAGTGTTATGAAGTATGTTTTCCAAGCTGAGACCGGGGCCAGATCCGGAGAGCACGGAGTGGTGCGTACTCGTCACCCAGCAGGATCCATACAACATTGGTACTACAGGTCACAGACCATGACTTTGCTTTTTCTAAGAAGCCAGAGAGATCAATCATGGACTGAGGCCTTGCAGAAGCTAGAGGATTTTAGTTGCTCTGTGGTGCAATTTGTAGCTAGTTGGTTCACTTTAGATTGCCTAGAGAGCTGTGTTTTCCTTCCGAATTTCAGCTAGAGTCTCCACTGATGACTCGTCCCTGTATTTTGCCTGGTTCACCCTGATCTCTGTACCTACTGATTGACCAAGGGGCATCTCATGGAGCCCAGCTCTCTTTCTCTGCCCCCATCTTTTTTCTCTTCTGTAGACAGATTCTCCCGTACCTTGACTCTTACATTTTCTGTTTCTCTACAGATTCTCGCCCCTTCATGAAAGATATCGACCCTCTTCCTCTCTCTGCTGTGCACCCTGCCCTGAAAGAAGATGCTGCTACCCAAGAACATCTCCTCACTTCAGATCACTCTTTGGGAGAACGACTGAGTCCCCAGGGACAAGATGTTGAGCTTCAGCCACATTGATTTAACAGAAACTGAAGCAGGGATCCCAAAAAGCCTTCGCCATCTGGGAGAGTTTATTGTTTTAAAACCCAAGTCCGACAGTATCGCTTCCCAGCTTAAAAGCAGTCCATGATGTTCCCTTACTTTTGAGTGAAAGCCAAAGTTCTGTGTGCTCTGGCCTACCTAGCTCTTCAGTTGTTCTCACGCCTTCTTTCCCATCACTCTGTTCTGGCCACACAGTCCCTCTCTCTGAACTGACCCCTTTCTCTTCCATCCTAAGGTCTGTATACCCTCTGCTCCCTGTGCTTGTGATGTTTTCCTATCCCCGCCTCAGCCCAAATCCCATAGTCCTTACCAGGCCAGTTCTCCCTCATCCCTCTTTCCCGCTTCAGACCAAGCATCGCTGCTTCAGGAAAACCAACACAGATCCCCTGAACCCGGACGTGGTCTCCCTGTTCTATGCTTACAGGACAATGAACTTCTCCTTCAAATTATTTATTACCCTTGTAACATTTATTTACATTATTATTTGATTTTTATCCCATTCCAATAGCCCCTCCTTGAGAGTAGGAACTTTGTTTTTGCTTTTCTTGGTATCTTTGCACTCAGCAGGCATTCAGTTTATTTCTCTTGAATGAATAAACTCTTTGGGATGCATAGAAATTTTGTGCCAAACAATAAGGAAAGCAAATAGACCTGAGTCAGCAGCAAGGTTCTGAGAGGACCCTCACATGTATTCATGGAGAAATGTACGATGACAAATTGAAAACAGCCTAAGCATCAGCGGAAGAACAGATAAGTACATTGTGCTATGTTCATAAAACATAATGCCATGCAGCAGTTAAAATTAATTAATTGGTGCCATATGTGTCCACATGACTGAATCATCAAAACACATACATAATGAAAATGGGCATAATAAAAATATAGATTTAAATTTATTTATTTATTTATTTATTTATTTGCCTAGAGTCCATGAAAGGGAAACAACAATAGTGGTGGCAGAAGTAAATACATACTAAGACCGGGGATGAAATTTAGGAAGTATGGGAAGACAAAGTTCTTTCCTTCCTTTCCAGGTCATCCCCCAGCCAGATTACAGTAAGGGGAAGGTAATCAATCCCTGATCTTTTTTTGGCCATATTGCTACTGTTTACTTTCTGGGCTAGACCTTAGTTGCACTTGGGAAAAAATGTATCTCTAAAGGGTGAAGATTAGAGAATCAAAATAATTTACTATTGGGAAAAATAAAATGAAATAAACTCAAGAATAAATAATATAGGAGAAAATCAATAATATGCAAAAATATTGAACTTTAATTCCTCTTTTGAAATATTCTAAAGAGTTAAGTTTCAAAAATAACAACAAGGTAAAGAAGATCTCAGAGGCCTAATAGGAAGTTGAATATTAAGTGAAATGAGTAAGAAGACTCAGCCCTTAATTCTAGACTGGGAGGCATTAGCCTCAAGTATCTAATGCCTTACAGCCTTACTCGTAGTGTAAACTCTTTCTCTCTCTCTCCCTCCCCCTCTCCCTCTCTCTCTCTGTTGAAAAGTTTTAGAAACAACTCTTTCCCAAAATATTTTCCTTACACACTTTACTATTTTGCTACAATACCTTCGAATCCACTTTCACTATTGATTTTGAGTCAGTGCATTAAAGAATACTCAAAGGATTTTAGAATGACAGAAAGGCTTCCTTCCTCCCTCCCTCCCTCCCTCCCTCTCTCTCTCCCTTCCTTCCTCCCTCCCTCCCTCTTTCTTTCTTTCTTTCTTTCTTTCTTTCTTTCTTTCTTTCTTTCTTTCTTTCTTTCTTTCCTTCTTTCTTTCTTTTCTTTCTTTCTTTCTTTTGATTAGGTGAGGAGACATGCTCCAAGAGTTAAAGTGACTTTCCAAGGCCACACAGCTGTCATGTAGCAGATTGGGAACCAGAACCTATGATGCCTCATCCCTGGCCCATTATCCTTTCCAACATACTACATTGCAATGTTGAATCTTGGTGCCATCATAATAAAGCTATATCAATTGTTAATGCTGTGGTTTGCATTTGTTTGGCTAAGCAGCACCCAACTGATACCTGAGGGTAAAAGACAAAGTTGAGATCAGATGAGGAATGTATCTACATACAATGGAATACTGTTCTGCCTTTTAAAAGAATTAAATTCTGACACTTCTACAACATGGGTGGACCTTGAAGATGCTATGCTAACCGGAATAGACCAGGTACAAAAGAGTAATAGTGTATTATTCCACTTACATGAGGTGTCTAGAACAGTCAAATTCGTCGAGACATAAAACATAACAGTGGTCATCAGGGGCTAAAGGAAGGGGGAATGGGTAGTGATTGTTTAATGGTTATAGAGCTTCAGTAAGGAGGATGAAAAAGTTCTGGAGATGGATGGCGGTGATGGTTGTACTACAACGTGAATGCACTTAATACTGTTGCACGGTACACTTGAAAACGGTTAAAGTGGCCAATCTGATGACCTGTATATTTTACCATAACTTATAGGCTTCCAGCCCTAGAAGGCATGCTTGGTGAGAATTGTAGGCATCCAGAAGGTACTTAGAAAGTACGAGGTGCTTGAGGAGGGTGGGGAGTGGGAAGGGGGAAAGAGAGGAAAAGAGAAAGACCTAGTACCTAGACCAGCACTGCCACACAGAACTTTCTGTCATGGTGGAAAGGTTCTGCATCTGTGCTGTCAAATACAGTAGCCAGCAGCCCCCAGCCATGTGCGGCAGTCATTCACTTGAAATGTGGCTAGTGCAATGGAAGAACTGAATTTTTATTTTATTTTAGTTGATTTACATTTAAATAGCACAGGGCTAGACCTTCTATTGTTTCGGGTTCACTTGACAGTACTGTCCTTGTATTTCTGCTCCTTCTAGCTCCCTTTCTGTCAATTCAAGCGTCATTTACTTTTCATTCAGTGACTGTTAGCAGATGTAGTGCCTCTCCTGGGTGCCAGACTCTTGCTAGACAACAGGGATAAAAGGGAGCAAGGGAAACCCTCTACACTGAGCAGCCTGAACAAGTGTAACTACTGTGATCAACGGTGTGGCCGTACGGCCTGAGGTAAAAGATGTTCATATCCTGCTACCTAGCACTTCTGGACTCCAGAGAAACCATCAGATGTCCTCGAGGAGACACAATATTAAAAAGGCCTAAAGATCAATGAAGAAAGATAAATCAGGCTATGCTCATAAAACAATACTATGTAGTAGTTAAAATTAATGAAGAAGGACCACATCTACCTATGTGGTTAAATCTCCCAAACACAGGAGTGAGTAAAAAGAAAAATTCAATTGCAGAAGGGTACACACAGGATAATATCATTTTTAAAAACTTTTTTAAAAAGCTTGCCAAGTTCTCGTTTACGGATACCTACATATGTAGCAAACATAAAGACGTGTGTGGGCACAAGAGACAGCACATTCAGGGCGACGATGCCCATAGCCAGAGAGGGAACAAGAGGAGAGGAAGTACACAGAAGTCTTCTCTATGCCTGTAGTATCCTCTTTATTCAACAAGATCGAAGCAAACACGACAAAGCCAGAAGGTGGGTGCATGGTGTTCATGATATTATTAACTACACTTTTGTGAATAATTAAATATTTCATAATAAAACAGATGCTAAGAAATGGCCTTGCTGTTAAGAAGCACTGAAATTAAAGGGGCACCATGAGTACAAACAACAACATTTTCACAGTGCATGAAAAGTCATAGTAGGGACGCATGTGAAGGAGGAAGGTGAACACAGAGGGAGGTATAACTCACTCCATCTCAAGAAGTCAAGAAGACCTCACTAGGTGATCGCATTTGAGTTCATTCTCTGAGGGCATGCCGATGTTTCCTTAGGAGAAAAATAAAAAGGAATATTTATTTGAGGCTGAGAAGTTTATATAAAGGTCAAGGTGCAAAAGAGTTCTGTGCCTTTAGTGAATTGCAAGAAAATTAGCTTCTTTAGAGCCTAGAACTCTCAGGGTGGAGGTGGATAGTCAGGCTGCTACAACTGATTGCAGTCAACTCAGTCTAGGCTTTGTAATCAAGCCAGGGCAGCAATGTTGGGAGGAGGAGTTGGAGGGCGGTGGAATGGAACAGGGAGAGACTGAACCAGAGAGACCCATTAAGAAGTTCTTATTGTTCAAGTGAAAGGTGGTGAGAGAGCCTGAGGCAATAGCAATGAGGACAAAGATGGGTGGTTGGGGGGGTGACACAGGTAGAATCTATATGACTTGGTGACTGGTTTAATGAGGGAGGTACACTCAGAACTTTCTTTAGAGTAGATCACATGTTAAGTCACAAAATAAGTCTTAACAGATTTAAGGATATTAAAATTACAGCAAGTATCTTTTTCACATTTTTTTTACCACAATGGAATGAAACTTCAAATCAATAGCAGAAGAAAAACTGGAAAATTCACAAATATGTGGAAATTAAACAATACGCTTTTGAACAACCATTGGATCAAATGAGAAATCAAAAAGAGAATTAGAAAATTCCCAAGGAAGTCAAAACAACACTACAACATGCCAAAATTTATGGGATGCTGCAAAACCATTACCGAGGGAAGTTTTTTTGCAACAAACACCTACATTTTTAGAAAAAAAAATCTCAAATAATCTGAACTTTACATTTCAAGAAACTAGAAAAAGAACCAACTAAGCCCCAAGTCAGCAGAAGGAAGGAATGAACAAAGATCAGGGCATAAGTAAACAAAATAGCAAATAAAAACAAGAGAAAAAATCAATGAAACTATGAGTTTATATTTATCAAAAAGAATTAAAATCAGAATCTCACAGAGATATTAATGCACCCATGCTCATTGGAGCATTATTCACAGTAGCCAAGATATGGAAACAACTTAAATAGTCATTGACAATTGAATAAAGAAAATGAGGTATATACACATACAATAGAATAGTATTCAGCCTTTAAAAAGAAGGTAATTCTGTAATATGCAATAGCATTAATAAACCCTGAGATCATTATACTAAGTGAAATAAGCTAGTCACAAAAAGATATACACAGAGGGACCCCCCCAAAAACAATTTATTTATAGAAAATTGTGTATCTAGCCCTGGCTGGCGTAGCTCAGTGGATTGAGCGCGGGCCTGCAAATCAGAGGGTTGCTGGTTCGATTCCCAGTCAGGGCACATGCCTGGGTTGCAGGCCAGGTCCCCAGTAGGCGCATGTGAGAAGCAACCACACCTTGATGTTTCTATCCCTCTCTTTCTCCTTCCCTTCTCCTTTCTCTAAAAATAAAAAATAAAATCTTAAAAAAATTGTGTATCTATTCTTACATGTTTAAACTTCAGTCACCTTCAAAGTACTCTCCATTCGATGCAATATACTTATCAAGACATTTTTTCTACCACTCAAAACAGTTTTTGAACTCATCTATTTTGATGCCTTTTAGTGCTTCTGCTGTTTTTTGTTTTCGTTTTACCTCTTCCACATTGGCAAAATATTTCCCTTTGAGGACTTTCTTTTATCTGGGGAAACAAAAGATAAGTCACTCAGGGTGAGATCAGGTGTATATGGAGGGTGGGACACGGGGTCATGACATTTTTGGTTAAAAACTGCTGAACGTTCAGTGCGGTGTGGGCAGGTGCACTTGTAAATCACCCATCATGAAATGGGCAAACACGTTGACAGAGCCTTCAAAAATTCACTGAAGCCAAACACAGCCTCTCACAGCAATGCCAGCTGGGACACTGATACAGAAGGGTTCCTAGAACATTCACCTAGCAGGGGAAGCCTGTACTACAAGGGGCCAGCCCCCCCCCAGAAGATAATTCCATTTGGGGGGTGGGGGAGTCCCTCCTCATATACTACGATTCCACTTGTGTGAGGTATCCAAAATAACCTAAATAACAGAATCAAAAAGTAGAATAGAGGTTTCCAGGGGCTGGGGGAAGGGTAAAATGTAAGTAATCAAGAGGCCTAAAGTTCCAGTTAAGAAAAATTATCTTCTAGCGATCTGCTTTACAACATCATCCCTACAGTCAACAGTACTGTAGACTTAAAAATTTAAGAGGCTAAATCTCATGTTAAGTGTTCTTACCATACTCAAATAAGAAAAAAATTAAGTATAATATTGGTAAAGTATTTAGTATACATTAAGTACTTAATAAATTACTTAAATTAGTTCTTAGTCCTTTCCTTGGCTCCTATCCTTGATAATGCTTAGACTTGCCTGAAAACATTTTATTTAAGGAAATTGCCTTTTGCCCAAAATAAGCAAAGTACTTCTGACCACAGAAGCATTAGATTCCTTGAAAACAGGGACCCAATCTTATACTTAAGTGTATCAAGTATTATTGGACACGTACTATTTGTCTAAGAAGCTATAGTTTACCGATAGCAGGTAGCACTATGCTGGTACATAGTAGGTGTTCAGTAAGTACATAAATGCCTTCTGAAGTGAAGTGTATTGCAGCACAACTAATAAAAATAAGCATAAAATGCTTTAGAATTTGGCCTGATATGTAATCACTTGGTAACAACTTTGTTAAACCTAATAACATCCACAGGTAATAAACATATCATTTTATAAGGAAAGCAAAGAGTTAACAACAGTTATTTATTCAAGTTCACAGAAAGAAAAAGTCATTTCAGAGCCAGAAATAGACAACAGTTATGAATCTAACTGTCAGTAAGTATGGGGAAATCTCCCAGTGGTATTTCAGTTATAGGCCCATTGAGGCATGAATAGATCATCTCTTAGGATTTCTAATGTGAAAGAACAAATATAAAAATATTGGGTTGGCTAAAAAGCCCATTTATTTTATTTCCATAAAATAAAAGAAACATTTTTCATTTTCACCAAAAACTTTATTGATCTGAATATTTTAAGTATGTTGGTAATCTCATGTGGTATAATGTTGATTTTTCTCAATTAATGTCTCCGTTTGATCACTATCAACTTCAACTGGTCTACCCGACTGTGGAGCATCGTCCTGCAAGAAATCTCCAACACGAAACTTTGCAAACCACTTTCGACATGTTCGATCAGTCACAGCACCTTCTCCATACACAGCACAAATTTTTATTTTTTGCATTTCAGTTGCATTTTTACCTTTCTTGAAATAATAAAGCATAGTATGCCAAAAATGTTGTATATTTTCTTCCATCTTCAATAATAAAACAGCTACACAAAAATTCACCAATTTTGGTGGGTTTTTTTAAATGCATGCTGAAATGACAACTGTCACAATACAATGTAACAAAATCATTTCAAATAAATTTAAAGACAACTAAGCACTACTAGAGCCACCTTACAGAGAAAACCAAAAGAACTTTTTGGCCAACCCAGTGGAAGACTGCCTTTCATGCAGTTGGTCCCAACTTCTCTAATCATATTCCAAGCAGCAACCAAAGCAGAGGGCCTTGGGTCAAGGACAAGTGTGTTTGGCTCAAAGGGAACCTGTCTGGGTTCAAGGAAATGGACTGTATGAATTATGACTTGGGCCCACATCTTTGGGCCCTTCTTTATGACTGTGCTGAAATATAAACTGGTAGCATAAAGGGTCACCAAATAAGAAGGGGATCAGGTTAATCTTTATCTTTGGGCCTTTCAGCTTAGATTGTTTATGGAAAAAGCAAGATTTAAGCCAGAGTCTAAAATGGGCCAAACTCGCCATCTTAGGGTTTAATTAATTTTTCTAATTAGTACTCAGAAGTGAGGTTGGTAGATTGGTAAAAAGCACCAACGTCAAATTGGCTAATTGGGATATGAGGGAGGAATGGAAGATAAAGTACAAAAGAAGAGGTGGCTAAATGGGGCAGACTTTAAGAGAGATATATCTGTGGTATGCTCAGGTCAGAAGTTAAAACAAGTATGAAGTTAGAGACTTCCCTCTGGAGTGCATAGATTGGGAGGGGTGAGGTCCTGTCCTTCTTTAGGCTACCATATCCTCATTTATAAAGTAACATTTATTGTAAATGCATACATACAGAGGATACCCTCTGCAAAATTACACCTACCTGAAAAAAATCTGTTGCTCTATTTCTCTGAGATATGGAGGTACCAGCTGAGATTGAGGGATGACAGGAAAAGCAATTATATAGTCAATAAGCAGAGGTCAAAACCTGAAAAGTCAGGAGTTTAGTTAGAGGCAGCAGGAGGGATTTCTACCAGGAAGTAGATCATACAAGTGATGCCTGTGTTGTGGGTTGAATTCTCTCCCCCAAAATATGTCTAAGTCCTAAACCACGGCACCTGTAAATGTGACCTTATTTGGAAATAGGGGTATTGAAGATGTAATCAAGTTAAGATGAGGTCACAATGGACTAGGGTGGGCCTTGATTCAATGACTGGTGTTCTTATAAGCAGAGGAGGGAAATTGCACACACGGCTATACGGAGGGGAGAAGGCCATGTGAGGGTGCGAGGGTGGAGGCAGAGATCAGAATTACGCAACTACAAACCAAGGAATACCAAAGAATGTTGACTACCACCAGAAGCCAGGAGGAGGCAAAGAAAGATTCTTCTACAGAATCTTCAAGGAAACATGGAACTTCCAACATTTCGATTTTGGATTTCCAGACTCCATAGTTGTGAGAGAATTAAGTCCTGTTGTTTTGAGCCATCCAGTTTGTGGTACTTTGTTACAATAGCCCTAGGAAATGAATGCACCTTGCTATCTGAAGGTGACTTTCAACTGTGTGCTTCCCAATTTTATGAGTCAACTGAGAAATCTGGCTTTCAAGTTCCAGGTCCTCAGTTGAGACTTGAGCATTGCACTTCCCTCAAGCCCAGCCCTTTATCCCAGCAGTCCAGAAATCCCCTGGTGGAGCAAGGTGTGATGAGCACACTGCTCATGAAAGACCTCCAGTATGATGGAAGAGTTCAGGCTTGGCCTTCTGGGCCACATCTTTTCTGAATTCTGAAGGGCAAGATTTTTCTCCTTCAGAGTCAAGAGTACAAATATACCTGTATCTCGAATTCTTTCATATCTTCCTAGTATAAGAGGTAGATATGTGGTGTTTGGCCAAGTAAAAGAGTAAGTATTCAATAACTAGTAGACCTTTTTGAGTTATGGGAAATCATTATTAATGATCAGTGGTTGTCCTGTTCGAGTCACTGAAGTTTTAATAAACACCAATGTCTAGGTCTTACCCGCAGAGATTAGACTCTGCCTCCATCTTCACTTGGCCTTCTCCCCTCTGTATAGCTGTCATTGGATTAGTGCCCACCCTAATTTATGCCATCACCTAACTTGATCACATATGCAAAGTCCCTATTTCCAAATAGGGGGTACAGCCCAGGTATTGGTATTTTTTAAAGCTCTCCAGCACTCACCCAAGATGAAAACTTGTACTAGATGATGACCTAGGTGATAGGAAAGGGGCCTGTGATAAATCCACCCAACTTCTTACTAGCTCATATAGAAGGAATGTTATTAAGTTATTAGACAGATGATTATACCTGGTTCCTGGCTGTCAGAGTTCCATCATAACCACTGTGTATTTTAGACCTAACATCCAGCTTCACCCCAAACTCCTCCTCCTTCATCCCCCACATCCAATCAATCACCAAGTCTCCTTCATTCTATTTTTAAATGTTTCTCAAGTGGATCTTCTCCTCTCTATTCCTTTGGCCAATGCCCTATCATTCTCTCACAACTTCTGGTCTGGGTTTTTGCGTAGCAGCCTGACTCAACCTCTTGCATATAGCCTTCCTCACCTCCAATTCATTCTCCAATAGACACTAAAATGATCCTTTAAAATACAAGAGTCAATGTATTACTCTCTTGCTTAATTTAAACCCATTTAATGACTCCTTTTTGCCTACAGAGTCGCTTCTAGGCTGGTTACATAACAAACAGAGCTCTCCACAATCTGGTCCTTGTCTTCTTTCCCCCATTGCCCTTGTTGCCACTTATCCCTTGCATTTTATTCTCCATTTATAGTTCACAGTGCTATTTCAGGCCTCAATCTATTCATACACTGTTGTTGCTTTTACGTAGCAAGCCCCTCCTTAAACGTGCTTTTTGGCCATCTGGAATACTAGCATTCCTTCTCCAAACAATCTTCCTGACCCCTACTCCCCTTTTCTGTTGTATCACCTCTATGCTTTATATGTGTTTTTATATTGCCTTTCTTGTAGTGCTTAATATAATTTTTAAAGGTCAGAGTCACCTAGATGGTGAAATCCTTGAGATAAGTTCTGAGTCTGGCCTCTGAAATCTTAGCCTTTGGAACAATAGCTGATATGTGGTGAGCCCTCAGTAAATGTTGGGTGACTGAATGAAAAAACTAAGAAATGGATAAATGCATTTGTCTACCGGAAGGATTACTATAAATCACCCCATGAGCTTTGCTCCATGCCTGAAAGAAGTGAAAGCTAGATTGAGAGGTATGAGAGTAAGAAAGCACTTAGGAAGAGAATATTTTGCTTGGAGGGAAGGATGATATTAGTTTAGACAAACTGGGCTAAGGAGGGAAAGAAAAATATTCTATTGTCAAGAAATGTAAAACTGATGGGTATTAGGACAGAAAATACTTGGTTTATCTACTTGCTCTGGCAGAAATCAGCTGGGTTTGGGTTTCTATTCCAAGTGGGCATATATGCTGAAACTCTCCTCATTTCATCAGAATATTTGATTGGACAACCCTATCATGCCTAGGAATAACCACTTTCACATAAATAAAATATGTTCTTGTAAATATCCAAGTAGCTGTGGTCACCTGAAACATGGCTTAGCATGGTAGGAAATAAATTATTTAGTGAATGCATTATAACCTGTCTAAACACCCCAAAAGAAGTATCTTTGAGTTATCTTGGTAGAGCTAACTGAAAAGAAGGCTCTTTGATGTTAAGATCTATCATAATGTTGGTCTATTGCCACTAGATATTTGATAGAGATTGAAGAAGGTCTTAATTATCATAGCCCTGTATACCTTTTTATTGAACTTATTGGGGTGACATTGGTTAATAAAATTATTTAAGTTTCAATTGTATAATTCTACAATACATCAGCTTTATTGTACATATACCTTTTATTTGAAACATTTACCACATTTCTACCTATACATTTATAAATTTGTATTTGATTAATACATGTGTTCCCAATTCTATATGAAGGCAGGGATCCACATATGGTTTTGCTCATTCATGTACCTATAGTATTTAATATGATACCCTGTATATGGTAAATATTCCATAACTATGTATCAAATGAGTGTGTTGAATGAATAGTCTGTCTTTTGAAAAGTGCCTCTGGGTTGATCACACAATGAACATGTGATTTTATAGGATCTTATAAACCTAAACCTGATCCAGGAAGCTCCTGGAATCTCTTCTTCATTTCTGCCTAGCCCATGATACTCACGTTGTCCCAGATAGTTAAGCTTATGAAAGGACATGGAACTGTTGGTTCTGAAAGCCTGAGATGTACAAGATCTTAAAGGGAAATCAGGCAGAGTAGGGTGAGCAGCTTAGTCAACAACCACTAAATAAATTATTAAGCTGTTTGTTGATCTTAAGCATGGTCCATGCTAGGCTCCAAATATGACCTCAGCTGCCAGGAATGTATTTTTCCATTTTATCATTCTATTCTTCAAGGATAAAGTGATGGGAAAAGAAGTCATTAAAAAGATTTGAAAGTGATTGAAAGTTGCTCATATCACAGTGTCAGAACTATAGATGCAGATGGTGGTAGAATGGGAATGAGGCAGAGGCACGGACTCTCTAGGTCGTCAGATGTAGCCGGGCTTGGACTACCAAGAAAAAGCATAGTTCTTATGCTGAGGAATGAAATCCTGGTGAAGTGACACAGGGACTATTCGCATTAGTCAATGAAATCCAGAACTCGCTGGAGCACCTTAGACATTAAGACTGAGGACGGTCAGAATCCTTTGGGATCTAACGGGATGCCCCGCAAGGCGGATGTTGTGTCTCAGAAACTGTACTTTTGTCTGACCAAGTAAACGCTTCTCCAGCCTGCCCTGTAACTTGTACTGCTGGAGGCTGGCCCTAACTATTCAGACATGCCTCTGAATTTTCCCAGCCCATATATTTCAAGTCAAAATCTCTGAAAATATCTTGTGGCAATGTGGATAGGATAAAAAATGAGATGTGTTCATTCCTATTAATATTCAAAATCCTTAAGAGCATCTAATCAACTATATGCCAGTTTAGAAAATAAAGGCCAAGGGCATATTTTTGAAGCCATTCTGTGGTTATGGACATTGTGAATAAATGTGCGTGTGGGGGAAACCATCATTGTCTACTTTATAAAGCCACCATAGTTCTAAAGTGATTGACAGTCACTGCATCTTCTCTTTTACTCCACATACGAGCTGCATAATTAATGAATGAGGTTAACTAATACAGGAAGCTGGTATGAGCTGGCTGGAAAAGGGGGAACTGGATCAGTGGAACTGTGGAGCTCATTAAATCTCAAAGATTTCTGCAGATTCGAACTCATTTTGAATCTGTCTTTACGAAGACATCAGATTCAGAGAGCGCAAGAAGCATGTATCTCCGCTGTAGTTGTACCAGGACCAGTTTCAGGATTTTCAGGCAGACTATGGTTTGCCTCAGTGGCTCTCTCTTTATTCAGTATTTCTTAAGAATTGTTTAGATCCTTGGCTGGGAGGAATCATTCTGCTTCTCAGGCATTTTTTTAAATCAAATATTAGCCAAGGAGATGAGTTTGTCTATGCAGAATCATCACCTGCTGGTGACTGATTTAGAAGCAGGAACTAAATTTCAGAACTAGATAAATAAAAAAAGATTAACAATTTCATCAGTCAGTGATTCATCTAAAATCCATTATAAACTTGTTTTAGACATCACATCTTTTCAAATGGGCACCAGTCAAAAATGTAATGTGGGTCTTTCGGTGGTGGTATTATACATGAATATAACAAATTGTTTCCTATCTTTGTGATTGGCCACCTCCAGCTCTGGTTCTCAAACTATTTTCTGTTGGAACATACTGAACTTAGATTTTCCTACTCATACTTTTCACTCTGAATGAAAAATTACTTAAATTGTTCCTTACTTATTTACTAATACTGTTTATCTGTTCATGAAAGCTGATTGTCAAGAAATAAATGAACATATCAACAGATGCATTAGATAAAGAAAATATATTATATTTACAATGTAATATTATTCAGCCATGAGAAAGAAGGAAATTCTTTCCTTCTTTTCTTGTTGCCATTTGTGGCAACATGAATGGACCCTGAGGACATTATGCCAAGTGCAGTTAAGTTAGACAGAGAAAGACAAATATTGTTTGGTATATATGGAATCTATATATAGATTGTTTGGTATATATGGAAAGATGAACTCAGAGGAACAGAGAGTAGAATTGCCTGGGGGTTAGAGGTCGAATGGGGAAATGGGGAGATATTGGTCAAAGGATACAAACTTCCAGCTATAGGATGAATAAGTTCTGGGGAGCTAATATACACCATGGTGACTGCAGTTAATACTGTATTGTATACTTGAAAGTTACTAAGAGAAATTCTTAATGTTCTCACCATACATACATAAAAAGGTAATATGTAAGATGTTGTCGTTATTAACAATATATATGTGTATTAAATCATGACATTGGGCACCTTCAGTATACACAATGCTATATGTGAATTATATCTCAATAAAAGTGATAAGAAAAAGAAATAAATGAGCAAGTTGCAAAGCATTAGGAACAAAAATCGTCAGGAACAGTTGGTCCTCGAGCGCCAGCTTGACTTTTCTGACCCGTGAGGTCACGGTGTGCTATCAGGTCACCTGCACAGAAGGTTATCATGTCGTATGACAGGGGAAGTGTTCAAATGATAAAACAATCTTCAACATCATGTGAGAAGCTTCCCCGAAGGGCACCAACACCACCAGGAGCAACTCACACCAAAATTGAGAACTACGCGTGTTCCCTCAGATCCAGTTTTTCCACTTCTAAGTATTGATCGTATCCACTGCACCAAATATTTAAACATGTGCATGTGGTGTTTATGATAGCATGGTGTGTAATTTAGGAAATCGGAAACAACTCAAATATAGGAGAAGGTTTTGATAAATTCTAGAACACCTATACAGTAGTTTTACAAAACAAAATAGAACTATTTATATCGGTATGAACAATCTTCAAGATGTAAACGTAAGTAAAAGTGAGCCAAAGAATAATGTATACATATGATCTCATCTTATACATGGAGGAGGGAAGGGAAAAATGTGGTGTTAGAAAAAGGTCAGGAATTATACACATGAGACTTTTGATAGAAGTCACCTCCAGGTGGGAGAGTAAGTATAAAAAGATAAAGGAGAAATTGAACTTTTTAACCTGCATACTTCTGTATCATTTAAATGTATTCTTGAATCATTTGTATACCTAAATAATTTTGAAATAGAAATTATGTGCTGAAAGAAAATCCCATGCAAACAAATTTCTTTCCCTTAGAATTTAGTGCCAGAAAAACTTTGCCTCCAAAAAGGAATTTGCTCCTATGCTTCATTTTTAATGACAATAATTCGTGATGCCTCCCTTTGAATTCTACCTTTCAGGAAACGCAGGATCCAAACTGATGCTCTGTCGGAGCAACTATACTAGCCTGTGAGGTTGGCATATTTGCTATTGCCTCTCTTCCTGGATCCCATTTCTAATTCCTGGGTTTATTTTATCAAACATATATTATATGTGATCTTGGTTATATACCACTCACTTGTTTTAAGAAAGAAATGACCAATACATAAATAAATAACCTAATAATTATTTTTATTGAATTTGAAAGTCATTTCATGTTTCAGAGTTTCTGTTAATGATAGTTTACTTGTACCCAAGTGTAACTCAATTTTAGACATTCTTATTCTATAGCATGTAACTCATACCTTAAAACAATAATCAGAGCGCTGCAGAATTTGCAGAAAAATATATACAGTACTTTGCTTTTTCCCCTGATACTGCCTGAGGTAATTGTTTAGATGTAGTGAGCCCTCCCAGTTAATTATACCCAAAGGAAGTCCATAGACCTCAGGGAGTCGACAGCAATGTATCTATTTACCGAAGTCCTCTGTGGGTGAAGTAATAGTTCTTTAAAGAGTGTGCAATGGAAAGACCCCTGTACAGATTTCTACAAGCAAGATAAAATACAGTCCACGGCAACTAACTGGAAAGGGTGTACATCACGAATCAAGAATCCAAGCACCCCTTTCCCCACCCATTGGCACATACCAACACTCTCTCTACACCATCCTGTTTTACAAGTCTTGAGACTGGCTTTATCCTTAGAGTGATCTTTTTTGGTACTTTTTAGTGTGCCCTTTATTTTGAGTGTCATTTGAAACACATCCTGCTGTGTTTAAGAATTACACTGGCAGCTCCTTCTCTTGCGCTGCTGAACCTGCACCTTCAGTTCCTCCTGCAAACAAAGCTACGAGAATGGCGTTTAGGACGGGCCTTTTCCCAACAGCTTGAATGTGCTCGGCGAATACTAACATGATTTTTTAATTAACATTAATTCTGCTGAGCTTCAACTATGAAAGAAATGGGGTTTCTTTAAACACCAATTAACAAAGCAAACCCCAATAAAGGGAAACTACTCTCTCCCCACTTCCAGCCCCCAACAGGAAATTCCCCCCTGTTGAGTTTTCCCCAAGGTCTCTATAAAGTTTTTCTGATGAACTTGCTAGAGCCTTAATGAGAATGAATCAGCACAGATTTTCCATCACATAAACAAATATTTAATTTCATGAGAGGGGACAGCATGCTTGACTCTGCCCAGCTCACCACATGTCTTCAGTTTTCCCTCTTCCTGGTGATTTGTTTCTCATAGTACTTTCATTAGAGTAATTCCTCAGGGTTTCCCAAACCTGAGGACTACACCTCAACATCATAGATAAAACAAAAAGACTTAAGGCTTTACTTCATTGCTGACTCCATTTTCTTACTTGAAGCAGAGGGAAAATACTTGCCCTCTTTGTGCTTGCTCGGAATCAATCTTTCTGCATGGACCACTCCCGGGACCCAGAGGGACAATCATACTTCCAGACATGCCCACCCAGGGGGCAGAGAGACACATCCAGAGCTCCCACTAGGACAACATTTCTCACACTGTATTCAGAAAAAAATACAACCACAAGATGTTATTCTGTGTACGGACCCAAAAGTGTCCTGTGGTCAAATAAATTTAGGAAATGCTGAAAACGATATCCTTTTGGAGATTCACAAACATGTTAGCTTGTGAAAAGCTCTGAGAAATCTTTTAATTAAACAGAAAACCTAAGTAACTTTGCTTGATCTTGTTTATTTTTCCAACTAATTTGACCACAACACCTTTCTTCATGGAACACCAGCATTCTACAAATCACTGAAAAAAGCAGAGAAAAAAATGAATACTTATATGCACCAACTGTGTGCATTGCTTATCTTAATGAGTCCTCCTAACAACCTTACAGATAAGATTTCTATACCCATTTTACAGGTTAAAAAATACTTTGAGGTTCACAGTATTTTTAAAGTATATCCAGTTTTATATATATAAATAAACTATAGGGCTAGTATCCAAGCTCATGTCTGTCTGTCTGACTATAAGGCCTGTGTGCTGTCTATTATATTTACTATTTAATCTCCCAGCTACTTTGTGTGTGTGTGTGTGTGTGGTGGTGGCTAAAATTCAACTTACCTCTTCTTGCCCTGCATTAAGAGATTGGGCACATAGAGCAGGCAGGCTCTGTGAAGGCAGACACTGCGTCTGTTGTTGTATTTATTTGTGTTTATCCAATGCTCAGCACAGTGCCGGGAACACAGCAGACTCTCGACAGCGATTGATTGGACAGAAGAATGAATGTGGTATCAAGAACAAGTGAAGGTACTACAAGTCGTCCAGACTATGCTGTTCTAACATGAACTAGAGAACTTTCCAAAGACAGTAACTCAGACAGTTGAGAAGATTTGAAACTACATCACATGAGGGAAAGTCACCAATTTTAACTGCTTCATTTGAGTTGCAGAAGTCTTTGGGGAGGGTAGCATAACATGATGATGTCTTTGAATATTTGCAAGATGGGACCAGCCCATGAAAATTGGATTATTCAAGCATTAGGTACAGTTTATCTATGACCTTCAAGATTGCATTCAGTCCTGGAATTATATGAGCTTTGGGGCCTTTAAAGATGCACAAGACAGTGTAGTTCACAGCCACAGCTGATCAATTTACTTCTTAGAGGTTCAACTGTAGAATCATGACTTGGAATTCCTGTATTGGGCAAGGTTCTCCAGAGAAAGAATCAATAGGATTTATATAGATATGTAAGAGGAGGTTTATTATGGCAGTTGGCTCACAGGATTTTGGAGTCTGAGATATGCCATGATATGCTGTCTACAAGCTAAAGACCCAGGAAATCTGATGGTGTCATTCAGTGTGAGTCTGAAGGCCTGGCAGAGCTGATAGTGTTACTCCAAGACCCATTACAAAGGCCTGTGGAGGTAGGGGCAGCGCTGGTGCAAGTTCTGGAGTTTGAAGGCCCAAGAACCAGGAGCTCTGATGTCAATGGGCAGGAGAAGATGGATATCCTAGTTCAAGAAAAGAGAGAGAGGGGCTATTTGCCCTTCCTCTACCTTTTTGTTCTATTTGTACTCTCAATAGTTTAGATGTTGCTGGCCTCCATGGTGAGGGTGGATCTTCTTTACTCACTCTATGGATTCAAATGCTGATGTATTTGTGAAGAACCCTCACAGACAGACACAACCAGAAGTACTGTTTTGCCAACTATCTGGGCATCTCTTAGTTCAATTAAGTTGGCATATAAAATTATCACAATTCCATAGGGTGTCCTTACAACTTATAAATGTTGCTGAGGAAAAATAGTTTCAAGGTCACCAACACAAGGTTTCAGTCATACAAAAAGAATCCCAATGGTTCTATTATGGAAAAACCAAAGCTTTACTGCATCATAATTTGTCATAGAATGAAATCTGGTGCAATGTGATACCATCTTTATAGGGACCCATCCAATGGACTTCGTTTATAAGAAGTACTAGAAAGAAGTTTATTATAGTATGTGTCTTTACAAAAGGAGTATTGCAAAGAACTTATTATGGTGTAGGGGTGTAACTAAAATTTCAGAATAGTAACATCTGGGAAACCTTTTTATACATAAATCAATTAGTTGCAATATTTTTAGAAAAGCTCCCAAAATTACAGAGAATTGTATTGGATTTTCATGGGGAAGAGTGCTAGGAAAGTTAAATACATAGAGATAGAGACAGAGATATAGTCTGACCCAGGAGAGAGTAGGAAAACATGAAGGAATTAAATAAAAACACATTACATTTTATTATGAGTACATGTATACAAACACCAGTAATAGATTAGCAAAGAATTTGAGAAAACACCGCAGATCATAAAGAGTAGCTGTGCATACTATGCATGCATGTTCTTGATTGTTTTAAAGGCCAATGTGGAAATGTAAAAAGTACTGACAAAATCAGCTCCATCGGTTCGGTTCCTCTATTATACTACATTAACTGTTCTCCACTCTGCTGTCAAAGCCAATAATGTCTCATTATTTACTAAGTTTCCCCTCCTTGTTCCTAATCCAATTAACTAGGGCTACAAACTGTTTTAATACATCATCTAGGGAAATTATTGGAAAATGTTCATATAAAAAACTATTTGTATGTGTTAACTTTCTCAAAAGCAAAGTGGAATATGCTTTAAATCACTTGGTAGTCACTTATTCAGCAAAAAATGTGCCGAGAACAAACTACACCAATGCACTTGGGGGGCCCAGCAAAGAATGAAATGTCGGTCTATCTGGAAAAGCTCATTGTCCGGAGAGGGAGAGAGAACTTCTGGCAATAACAACTACAAGTGGAAAGAACAGTCACTGCAAGAGAAGGAGAGGTGAAGTGCAGTGGCATATCAGAGGTCTGACCAAATGTGTGGGGTATCCCTAAAGTCTAGAAACATAGATAATACTATTTTTTTTACAGATAGAAAATATTGCCACCCTGGCTGGTGTGGCTCAGTGGATTGAGCATGGTTCTGTGAACCAGAGGGTCGCTGGTTCGATTCCCAGTAAGGGCACGTGCCTGGGTTGCGGGCCTGGTCCCCAGTTGGAAGTGCATGAAGGGCAACCACACATTGATGTTTCTTTCCCTCTATTTCTCTCTCCCTTACCTTTTCTCTAAAAATAAATACATAAAATCTTTTTTAAAAAAAGAAAGAATATTGTTGATGACATTATGATTATTTGCCTATGTTTTCCTATTGTATGGATACACTGTAGATGCAAAAGCAAAGCAACTTTGTACACATCAATTCAAAATTACATGGAATAAATGAGTCTTAGAATTCTGGATAATGTCCACTGTTCGAAATGTGAATATTCCCTTAATTGTTTGTTAATAATATGAAAATATTACAGAATGACTGTGGAAGAAAACAGATGCCTTATAGCTTTAATAGTATATAATAGACTGGCACAAGGGAGCAGACCCTACTTTTATTCTAGATTCTATATGATTTTCTAAATATGCTCATAAGAAGAAACTAGACATAAATTACCTTAAAATGGATAGCATGTATGCGGCTTAATTGCCAGGAACTAA
Organism: Desmodus rotundus; assembly: GCF_022682495.2. Taxonomy (NCBI): domain Eukaryota; kingdom Metazoa; phylum Chordata; class Mammalia; order Chiroptera; family Phyllostomidae; genus Desmodus; species Desmodus rotundus. The sequence continues at coordinate 27,801,842 of NC_071392.1, read as the reverse complement.
TTAGCATTTTGAATCAAGTAAGACTGAAGGTTTTTAACTCTGTAGTTTAAGCTGAATACATACTTTAACTTAAGAAAAAAAATTTTCTTCAAAGAATAATTTTATGCTCAGAATTACCAAAAGCGAGTAGCATAGAATGGCGCTCACTTTTCCTATCATCATCTTTTTCTTCTTTTTTTTCTAAGACATAAGATTACATAGCCAAGTACTTGTCCTTCATCAGATGTTTCTATGAGCAGCAGAGCAGAAAACTCTAATATCTATTCATTCGTAATGTGTCATTCGATGTATTAAGGACAATTGACTTCACATGTCATTGGTAATTGGAAAAGTCACTGTTAGTTCCAGGTTTTTAAAGTACAGCCCCCTATACTTTTAATGAGTACATGTACTGATGTCTTTCCACATGTCTGAATATCTTTCCATCTCTCAATTTTATGGTGGGTAAATTATCGGCATGGCCATTTAATTTAAAAGATTAATCAAATTATATTTTTCTTATTTTAATCCTTTATCTGGGATTGTGCAATAGAATTTTACTATGATTTTTCTTATACACAAGAGGCTTTCATTTTCCTGATATTCAGTAATCCAGAATGTTCTGTCCTGACAGGGAGTTTTTAGGGGCTTACCTGACAAAACAGGAGAGTTGGGTAAGGTATAGGTGAGAAATGGTAAGTTAACATGTCAAGGTCAGACAGGAGGGACTAGTAGGCTTGGGAATGTAGGCCTCTTAGGAAGGGCACAGTTAGTTCAGGTATGAATGACCAGCTGGGCTCTTAGACTTACGAACAGAGGTTGGTAGGACCTGCCTGCTCGTGAATTCTTGGGGCTGAGCTGGAGTCCCCCAGACGCCCAGGCCTACGGACACCTGTGGATCAACACTTCGGGACCGATCTGTGCTTTTTCTGTCATTCGGGGGACAGGTGGGCACCTTCTAACTTTTCACAGATTTGCCACCCTTGGTAGCAGAAGATGGACTTTCAGGACGGCACTTTCCAGATCAGTTGTCTTTACCAGTGGAAACTTTCTACTATTTCTCTTGTGGAGTCCTACCTCCAGAGACACCTTTGCACCAATCATCAAGCGCCTGTTAGGGTTCCAGCCTCCTTCACCTAGACCTCTCAACAGTGTGAAAGATGACTGATTATGGCTTGTTCCTTTTTTTCTTCTGCCATTTGAAAAAAAAGGAAGGCATTGGATTTACCTAGTGTTCAAAGTTTCTCTGATACAAAATATTTGGTCACATATCTATAATTTGTGCAGATTGCGGAAACAAAAGAAACTTCTTACAAGAGAAGAGAAAGACACGAACGTCTGGAGCTTCTGTTGGAACAAGACTCTTCTGTCTTGGTTATTTTCAGTTAAGTGCATTCGGTGTCTGCTCCAGTGTCTGCTCCAGGGCCTGATGTGAGCCAGCCTCCCCTTCTTTGGCCTGGGCAAGTTTTTCTTCCAGGTCATCAATTCTCATTTCCAGCTTGTAGCCATTCTCTCTGCAAATCTAGCCTCTTCCAGTTTGTCAGACAGAAGTTTCTTGAAGCACTGTTTCCCTCAGCCTCCTTGATGCCACACTGTCCTAAGTATTACTCCAGATTTTCTGGCCTCTCTTCTGAGACTTCTTTGCATGCGCATCTTTCTCTGAGCAGCCTTTGAAAACATACCATGGATGTGTGGTCAGCTACACATGATAGGCTGGGAAGTAAATAGACACTACTCCCACACTGGTGTGGGCAAACCTGCTGAAACAGATTGTGCATCCTAAAAATGTACTGTAGCTTAAATATAAAAAAGGTTTATTTCTTGCTCACCCAACAGGTCAGGGTGGGAGTTTGTGTTACCCCACATGGTGACTCAGGGACCCAGACTCCTTCTATCTCATGGCTCCCCCCTACCCATTGTCAGCAGCATGCACCCAGCAGAAAAGATAAAAATACAAAAAGGAGGCATAACACAGACATTCTGGCTTATAATCCACTGCCTGTCACTTAGTCACACAGTCACACAGCTGCAAAGGCGACCGACTAGAGAACGCGCTGTAGTCGTGTGCTCAGACAAAGACATGGAAAGCAGATTGCCAGAAGCCTCTACCACAGCACAGCACAAGGGATTAATGCCATTTACACGGAAGAGCTTCTACAAGTTGAGTTGAAAGAAACAAACACTAGATTTATTGGGATGGTCACTCCATAAGTTATAGAAATGTCTAATCACTGTTATATACCTTGAATATGATATTGCCTGTCAACTGCAACTGAAAACTTTTTAATTAAAAGAAGAAATAAACATAAAAAATAAGTAAATGGCATATACATACATACACAAAAATATCACCAAAGCACCAATTAAAAGATGTCCCACCTCAGTAATTATCAGGGAAATGCCACTTAAAATTGGGGGCCGCGTGTTCCCCCAGCTGTGTGGCTCACAGCTGTGTCCCTCCTCAGGCCTTTACCTCCACAGAAGAAAGGTGCCTTATCCTAGACCATGTCCCCTTCCTGGCAGAAGTCCACCTGTGGTGACTGTCAACACAGAAGGTACAGAGTCTGGCCTCCTTCCCTTAGCTGGGATCTCTCCCAAGGACTGGCTCAGTGAATTAAAAATACATGATTTCTCCGAGGGTAACTACAAGGGTCATTACATATCGGAACTGCAAAAGCCAGAGACAACATTGTGTTACTAGAGAGTCAGTAACTCACTGAAAAAGATCTTTGGGTTTTGTCTATTTTGGAGATGAGTATTAGATGGGTAGCCTAGTTTGTCTGGGGAAATTCTATTTGTTTGTTCACCTCAAGGTACAAAGTTTTCTTTCCTGTGATGGCTTGTGTATGTTCAAGGTTTTATCGAGTTGCAGCGGAAAAAAATGTCAGTTTTGCTTTTTCAACAATTTTCATCTATTACTAAGGTACAGCCAGGCACAGACAACTGGTTAGTTTATATATCAGTATTTTACCTTCATGTACCTGATATAGCAGTTGTGATGGTTAATTTTATGTTTACTTGACTGCACCATAGGGTGCCTGGATGAAATATTATTTTCAGGTGTATCTGTGAGGGTGTTTCTGGATGAGATTGGCCTTTGAATCAGTGGACTCAATAAACTAAGTTGCCCTCCCCAGTATGCATAGGCAATATCCAATTTTTTGAGGGCCTGAATAGAACAAGAGGCAGAGGAAGGAGGAGTAGGTCCCTTTTCTTTCTTGCCTGATTACTGGAGGTGGGACACTGACTGGTCCTCCCCTACCTTTGGGTGGAGACTCACACTACTGGCTCCCCTGGTGCTCAGGCCTTTGGAGGATGACTGGATTATGACACTGGCTTTTCTGAGTCTCCAGTTTGCAGACAGAAGGTCATGTGATTTATCAGTTTGCATAATCACATGAGCCAATTCCTCATGATAAATCTCTCTCTCTCTCTCTACCCCACTCTTTCTCCACCTTTCATGTATATGGAGATAGATAGATACATAGATAGATAGATAGATAGATAGATAGATAGATAGATAGAGTCTGTCCAGAAAGTATCCACTACTCTACATAATAAGAAAATATAGAGACATTTATTGAAGAAGATACAAGATACAAGAAATATTATACATGGGGCAATGACACCTCAGTCCCCTTCAAAGCAGGCACCTTGGGACCTCACACAATTCTCCCAATTGCCATCAGCTGCCCTGTTGTATTTTCCTGAATCTCATCAAAGATCTGAAATCTCTTCCCTTTTGAAGGAAATTTTAGTTTTGGAAAAAGCCAGAAGTCACAGGGTGCCAAATCTGGGCTGTAGAGGGGCCAAATCACTTGGGTGATTTGATGTTTTGTCAAAAATCTCGGCAGGAGATGTGATGCATGAGCGGGCACATTATCATGATGAAGCTGCCAATCACCAGTTGCCCACAGCTGCAGCCTTCTGAATCATCCAAATAGTTTCCTGGGAGAATGTTCAAGCTTAATGCAAAATTTGATGCAGATTCATTGCTCTACTCAGTCATTTTGAATGCAACAGTGACACAGTATACCTGCTCACTCAGTGGTGTCTACACCCCCATTGGTGTCTAGTACTGTGAAGTTGTCATTGTTCACACATGCGCATTCCAGTCCACACTCTTTGGCTGCCAATTTACACTGATGTTGCACAAACTGCTTTCATTATATTACCAATGGCTGGACTTTTCCCACCATTGTTAATACAGACAATTAATACATTGTTTCACACCGACCTTGTATGGATGTATGGATGTATGAATGGGTATACTTGTGTATTTACATGTCTGTGTGAATCTCCTATTGGTTCTGCTTCTCTGAAGAATCCTAATTCAGGGGTCTGCACTTGACCCTCATGACAACTTTGGGCAGTAGCTAAATGATTGTTGATGTGCCCATTTTACAGATAAGGAAATAGTTTAAAGGAGATTTTTAAAAAACCATTTGCAGCCAGTTCATTGTAGAACTGGAACTTAAACTAAAGTCTCTTCTGTCTAGAGCTGGTATGTCTTCTTCAGATACTTTTTTCATGAAGACCTACATAGAAAGCTCGAAGTTGCTTCCCTTTTGTAGTATTTCTTCCACTTCCTGAACACTAGTAGTTATTCCAAGCAGGGACTTGCATCCAAGTCATACCATTTTGAGGCCCCTTGTGTGTCCTTATCTCCATTGGAAAATAAAAATAACAGATGCTTCTTTAGCAGGGGTTACATCTTCTTACAAGTTCTGTAATGGGTTCAGAATGTTTTCGCCATGTCTACATGATAAAAACAAAATGTTTTCCTCATTAAAAGCAGTTGGAGGGGTGTGTGTGCGTGCACAGGTGTCACAAAAATGGCTGAACTCCTCACCTTCCTCCCCATTTCTGAAACTGAAAAGTTCTTGCTCACTACTCCGAGTGTCTATAGGCTGCAGGGCACAGACCCGTGCTGTGAGGTGTGCCTGTGTGCCCAAAGGACTGTGCCAATCCGTGTGAATATGCTGCCCCGAGGCTCCAGCCCCTGGGGAGTCCAGGCAAACTACCATATGGGTATCTTTCCTCCTGCTAAACATGCATCTGACAATGATCTTTCATTGTAATAATTGCTGAGGAAGTAACCAAGGTGTGGCTTTAGAACAATCAGTTCTTTTCAGAATTGTAAAACTGCTCTAAGGAAGCTTTAATTTTGGTCCCTAGAATTTAAAAAAAAAAAAAAAAACCCTGCAGTTTCAAAAGGGGCTTTGTTCTGAATGAACTCTGCTGTTAGCCTGCCAGCAACTGTCTAGACCCATGAGGCAGGAGTTCCCCGGCTGTCGCTGATACTGTCGCCTTGCAGCCGTGATGTAGAATCCCACCCCTGACCATTTGATGTTGCATCTCATTGTTCAGGGTATTTGTAATGTAGCTTAGCACAGATTTGACTTTTAATTATTAATTCCCTGCCAACATAGGCAAATGAAAAACAAATAATCTCAACTCTCTTACTTTGAACCCTCCACTCCTTCAATGTCCGTAGGTGGCTGAAGGTGCAGTCTCAGTTCACAAAGGACCCACCGGTTTAGTGGGTAGTGTAAATGCTCCCACAGGTTTACCTTTTCATTCACACAAAGTTGACCTCAGACAGGGTCCCTGGTGCCCTATCTTCCCCGGTCTTCTCCCCTCTACCCTTTTCTACTTCTCAGCCTTGGCCCATAATTCGTCCATCATTTTTGTCTCCTTCCTGCAGCTACCTCACATACTCAAGACCATAGAGATCGGTCTTCTGATTCCTTCCTGGAGAGTTTGATGATACCACACAAAGTTGAGAGCCTTAACATTCTGGAGACTTAAAATTCCTCGGAGTGGAAGATTTACAAAATGAACCATTCTACTAAAACTAATGGGTTCTCACAGAAATCACATCCATGTATTATATGGATGATTTTTCTACTTCTGTCGAATATTTTCAGGATTTTGCTATCTAAATATGTTTAAATTATTAAACTGGTTCTTCAACTTTCTGAGGCTGTGGAGACAGGCTCCTGAGTATCCACTAGATCCTTTCAGCTGATGTTTTGGGACTGACCCCACTTGCATCCCTGTTTGAAGAGACACACAGTACAAACGTTTCTCTGGGTACGGTGAGGGATGAACTCCTTCTATCACACATATGGCTCTTTGAAGCAGGTGCGTCTTGGCTGGGAAGAAACATGTTCGGCAGAGCTGACTAAAGAGGTGAGGGTAGCAAATGGGTGAAGGGTGTAAAGAGGACACCCTGTCACATTCTTCTCTCTCTCTCTCTCTCTTTATTTTTAAGTAGCAGACTAACTTCCTGACAATTACTGGTCTAACCTTACATTAGGTTTTTAATCCCCAACAGGAAAGATGGAACGGGGAAGCAGACCGACAATAGATTATAACCTGAGACTAAAACCTGATGCCAGAGAAAAAGGAAATCAGGTCACCTGTGTTCTGAAAAATCAAGAATTGACCAAAGTTCAGTTTGTTTGGCAGTCTCCCAACACTGAATTTATTGTTTTTACAAAAAAAAATAGCAATAGAGAAAAGGGAGAGCAATCATCAAACAGGTTGAAATTGTGCATAAATAGCAAGCAGATGAGTATGAGTAAGAGGATTCCCCTGAGGTCCTGCTCCAAATACTCCCCAAACTGGGCCTCCTTCCCCTTCTGCCTGGCGCTAGCAGAGAGCTCTGCTGACCCTGCTACTTCCCAGTCAAAACACACCTGCCTTCAAAGAGCCATATGTCTGACAGGAAGAGTCCATCGCTCACTGTACCCACACCCAGTGGAAGATCCGCACTGTGTGTCTCTTCAAACAGATGCGGGGGGCAGACCCAAAACATCCCCATGGAAGGACCTACTGGATACCAGGAGCCCATCTCTACAACCCCAGCAAGTTGAACTTAGCAACTCATTTTAATAATGTAAACATAATTAGATGGCAAGATGCTGAATATATTTGACACAAGTAGTAAAATTGGCCTACAGATATTTTTTAAAGGTTTTACTTATTTATTTGCAGAGAGAGAGGAAGGGACAGAGAAAGAGAAGGAGTGAAATATCAATGTGCAAGAGATACATCAGTCAGTTGACTCTCACCTGCTCGCAACCGGGGACCTGGCCCACAGCCCAGGCATGTGCATTGACAGGGAATTGAACCAGCAACCTTTCGGTTCCCAGGCTAGCGATCAATCCACTGAGCCACACCAGCCGTGGCACAAGTTCTAGATATTTTTAGGAAAATTGGTTCCATCTTTCTGGAATCTGCATAAACATGTTGCCCATTAAAGTAAGTTATGCCAAAATTGAAATAGAGGATGTGCCCTTTTTTTGTAACTATCTCATTTTGGGAACAGAACATCCATGCCTTTTGAATGAAGAAATAACCATTTTCATTCTAGACTAAATATTACAGGTGATTTTACTTAGAAAAAGGAACATTCTTCATGTTTCCCAGAGATCACAAAAGAAAATTAAAAGCTTTACAAATGTTGTGTGGCTGCTTTATGAATTAGTCCTTTAATGTTTTAAAATCAAGTCCAACAGATCAGTTTCATAGCAGTGTATTTTTTTCCTGTAAGGAGCCAATGAAGATCTCTGTGGTTAGTGATATTTTTAATTCAGCTCTGGACTTTCTCCAGGAAATCACTAATAATTACTAATTGTATTTTTCTAAATTAATGAAAGAATGCAGTCTTTTTTTTTTCTATGCCTCCTTTCACTTGTGTAGTTAATGATGTTGCTTTTTTACATGATTGAGTAAAGCTAAAATACAGAGACATGAATTAACTGAGGGAGCTTCTTTGTGCAGTCTTCTAGAAATTAAATGTAAGTCCTACTCATGTAACTGTCTTAAAAGAAACTATTTTTATCTTTTTTTAAACATTTTTGCTATTTATATTTATAATAAACACTAGAAGAAAAGAGAACTTCACTAAAGTGAAGTTGTTCTAAATGTAATTTTCCATTGATTTGTGGACAATCATATTTACAAAAATATGTTAATAAGATTTCCTTAGAGAGCTTTTCACGGTGTTGAATTTACCTAAATTATAATGAGAATAAAGCACCTACAGTATGTCCTCTGACCCCTCCAAGGCTTCCAAACAGCAATTGAGATGGCTTCTTATATTTGTGAAGCTGAGTTTATTCAGCAAAGTCTCTAGTTCTTTTATTAAATTGAATAGAAGTTTATGATTTGGAAAAGAACTTGCTAGGAATAACAACTAAGATTAACATCTTGTGTCAGAGGGTGTTGGTTTCCCTTTTAGATCCTTCTGATAACTAGAAGGGCATCATTGTGGAAACTTACAAATACTGCGTGTTTCCGAGCATCTCACATTAAAGACTGTTACAGAAATGTGACCATGCATTAGACTCTCCTCTCGCCTTTTAAGCTGTGTTGCCCTCTAGCATTTTATTCTTTTCCCTCCTTCCTCTCCATTCCTTACTCCCTTACTTTTCTTTTCCCTTCCTTCCTTCCTTCCTTCCTTCCTTCCTTCCTTCCTTCCTTCCTTCCTTCCTTCCTTCCTTCCTCCTTCCTTCCTTCTTTTCTTAATCTCTTTTTCTCTTCCTCCCTTCCTTGCTCTTTTTATTCCTTCTTTCCTTCCTTCCTTGCTGTCTTTATTATTATGTTTTTCTTTACTTTTCATAGAGGAGAAATATTCCAGCCCTTGAAGATGGTTTGAAGTCAGGTGTTTATTTCCAGTTTGGACATGGAGAAGGAATTTATTACCAGATATTTAAAAATCAGCCAAAAATTCAGTCTGGATTGGGATGTTTGGGTTGTTGACAGCAGCGGGACTGGGTAAAATTAACCCAGCAACTGCTAAGGAGTATCAGGAGTTATACATCAAGTGAGTATCAGGTACCTGGGACCACAGTCAGATATAGGACAAAGGAGTGATCAAGTGTAAAGCATTATACTATGACTAATACTAGCAACTACTTAATTGGCATATACTTTGTGGCAAGCACTGAGTATATATATTCATCTGCCTTACAACAGTCCATGAGGTGGGTACAATTATGCCTGTTTTACAAATTAGGAAATGAAAGCACAGAGGGATAAATAACTTGTCCAAGATCACACATTAGTATTAAGATATAACCCAGGCATTCTGGCTTCAAAATCCATCCTCTTAACCACTACAATATGCTGTCTCTCTGGGGATTGTTTTCTTCCAGTTCAGGGTCTTTTAATGGGACCACTCGCTGTTGGTGGCATTTCCCACTGTCATTTTGAAGGAGCTATTTATTATCTTCCATGACTGTTCTTTGATTAGTCAGTACATGTTTTGAATGTAACACGATCTCTACGCAACTCCTGGTAACTTGGTTCCAAGAAAACAAGTCTGGTTATCCATGCTCCATCAACCTTCTATGAAACCATTGAAACCATTCTGAGAGCCACATGATTTTCACTATGAAACCTCCAGCCAACAACTTTTTTATACAGGCAAAATCCGGTAAGGATGGACACTGAAGGTAACTTTGAAGGGGAAAGGATAAGTAAGAGAGAAAGATTTCTGTAAAGAGAATTATGCAGTCCAAGAAGAGTGCAAGGAAAGAAAGAGGGTATCGTGCCCAAGAACACTGGCTCTGGAATCCAGACACACCTGCGTGTAACTCTGGCTTCTGCCACTTTCTAGCTGCAAGACCATAGGCAGGAGCTTAACTTTTCTGAGCCCGTCTTCTCAGCTCTCAAATGAGAACAGTTACACATTCCCTGCAGGACTGTTGGGAGAATTCAGTGAAGCAGTGTCTGTCAGGTTCTTTGTAGCCCAACACCAGGTATAAGGTGTTTAGTAAACAAGGCTTTCACACATATAGATCTGGACAGGTATGGATAATCTGAAGATTGGCCATCAGCCCTGGGACTTTCTTAATGGGAAGAAATGTTCTTTATTTCTGTGACTAAGACTATTCATTGCTCTTTACCTGTAAAGGTATTGAATTTTAAAATAATTTTAAAAAGTAACAAACTCTTACTCAGCTTTCAAGATTTCAACTGTACCTGTGAGGCTCCTTCTGAAAAGGAACAATGCCCACGACTACACAAAACACGCATGCACGCGCATGTGTGTGCACACATGTGATATTGGGACTAACCTTTTTGTGGCTTGCGCTTTTTCCAAGAAATATAAGCAGCAGAAAGGAAGAAAAGTGCTGGAGGTGAAGGCCAAGCCTCACTCCCCCAACCCGCAGCCCATGCTAATACACTTCTGTTTGATACACACTTCAGTTAAGGCAATAAACAAACTTCACAGCCCAAGAATAATTTTGGATTATTTATTTTGATGAACACATTCCCACTGGGTTCCTACTGATTGTGAATTAATTTCACTCAGGTATTTCTCAAGGGGAATATTTTATGAAATTATCATATGCAAATAGTTTGTGGCATATGCTTTCCTTTATTTATGTTTTTCATCCATACCAGTTATTTTATGGAGTGCTTCTCCGGCAGCACACGAAACTTGCTTTTTCAGTCATTAGGCACTAAATAAAGGCTTCCACACTTGGGTTAGTTCACAAGTCTTGGAACTAGGTGACTAATTTTCTTATTTCAGAATCTAAGAATCCAGAAATTCTGGTCTTTGCATATTCATTTATGCCTGGTGACTCAGACAGGTACGGGGGGGGGGGGATGATAATGTGGAATAAATTGCAGTATTGTTAGTCTCAACATGCAAAGTTATTCTATGATACCTAATTTCAATCTGTTATGCCTAATTAAAGCAGTGATAGAAATGAGAAATAGAGAATCTGAATTTTAAGTAAATTTAAAAATACATGAGGATTTTTAAAGAACGTAGTGGTAGGAAACTTGCAAGTAAAACAATCCATCATGCTTAAAATAATCTTCAGAGTCTTTTCTTTGTGTGCAATTGGCAGACCACCCTTTAGAATGCGCAAGCTGGACAGTTTCGCGTGGGCCAAGGAGTTGGTCTGCTTTAAAGGGAACTCTGTCTTAAAGGTAGCAGATGGGACTCTTGCCCCATGATGACTGAGGAGGTCTAAGTGATGCATTTCAGACACTACCTCGTGAGGCTTGGAAAGCCTATGGCTCAGTCAATTCCAAATTCAAATTTAATACCAAGGTGCTCAATATCTTCATGTAGAAACTTTTGCTTCTATCAGATCAAGCTTGTAAGTGGCCAGGTCATATCAACTCATGATGGTACCCACTGAGAAAGGTAGTTCTTGGGTTGAACAGGGCCCAAGCTAGTGACAGTAGCTTTTGCTAAAACATTTTCATAAGTAAAAAATTTAAATACAAAGAACGCTATTCATTAAGGTGCTAACAGTTAGTTCCTTAATGAACAAATATGTCCACGTAAAATGAATCTGGTTTCCATGGATAGCCTAGGGAAACCCAGAATCACATGTTCAATTATTTGGTTAAGTAGCAACCCAGGCCACCCCAGGGAACCAATCTATTCACGATAGCGCCTTGACCTAAACCACAGTCACAACTACTGTACATCGTCCTCAGGTTACCGGGCAGCTTAATTTGTCTGCATATACTCATAAGCTAAAAGATGTGATAGAAAATGACAAAGGGCAAAGAAAAATAGTGCCAACCCACTATTTCTCCAAAGTCTTGAGCATCCTAGAGGTGAGCTAAGCCCAGCCTGTGCTGAGATCTTGTGTTTGCCTCAGTAGCTGGTCTGTGAATTTTGGCCTGAGAATTCTTTATGGTCTGCTGGGTACTCTGTGAGAAATTTCAGTTTTCTTTAAATGCAATAGATGTGGCTCAGAGTCAGATGCTGAAGACTACTGCCAGTTTTCTGTTTACCCCTGCCCCCAACCCCAGCTATGGAAGCCACAGACTGGAGGTGAGGAAATGCATTTTTCCAAAAAAATAGATAGATTCTCCTACTAGGGAAGATGCAGGCGCTTTGGATCCTCAGATGTGGGAGAACCTGATAGCAGACGAAGTCCTAGCTGGAATAATTAAGGTAAACAGCTCATTAGAGGTTTTTGAAGCCTGAGTGGATGGAGGAAAGAAGAAATAAAGGTGAAGTGGGCCAAAATGGCAAGCTTTCTTGACAAATTGCTGCCTGAAGCCAAGAGGCATGAAGTTCTGCCAAAGAGAACAGAGACTGGAGGGTTTCAGACACTAGAAGGGATTCAAAATGCTTTTAGCTTAAGAGGGAAGGCCCAGAATCTAGTGATAGAAATATATATATAACCCATCTTGAAATGCTTAAAATGGTAAATACTGTTCTATAATCTGTGTCTCTTCATCCATTAGGCTATTAGAACAAATCATTCTGGGTATTTATTTCTTTAACCAAAAGACCATATTTGTGGAATCACAGTAAAACTGACTTGGCTACTCTTGAGCAAGTCCCACTAGTTGCTTTATGCAGCCATAACATCAGGCACCATTATTCACTGGAAGTACTCACTGGACAGAGCCCTCAAAGTGGAATATCAAAATGCTGAAGAACTGCCCAGCCTTTATCAGGGTACTCCTATGCCTCCTCAGTAGTAAAAAGCATGCGTGCATGTCCATCCCAGTAAGAATCCTAAGTGTCATCCTGAGTCAGCAGTGTCACCTTGGATATAGGGAAGACGCTGAGTCAGGCCCCCACTCAAAGCTGTATTGTCTTTCCACCTGAAACCACAGAGAGCTTATGCACTAAGCTCAGCAGCTTAAGCTTCCCTCTGTGGACTGCACACTCTGGACTCCAGGTGGGGCATGCTGTGTGGCTTTAACGGTGAAAGCAGTTTCTTTGTGCTCTACCAAGGAAACAGGAAATCATATATAACCCTGGTTATATAGGCATTAAAGAAAAAACATCTCAGCCTGTTTTTACACACTTAATTTGGGTAGGAGAAGATTGTCTTAGCCATACATTCCAGAAAGGAATCCAGAAGTAAAAGTGGAATAAGAGGAGTGACTAAGAAATACAGTGATAAGAAATCTAAATGTCATAAATATGTGTGTACAAAAATGTTCATTGCAGTAATTTTTATAATCAGAAGAAGTTGGAAACATCCTGAATGTGTATCAGTAAGGAGATGGTTAAATAAATTATGCAGCATCCATACTGTGGAGTTCCCTCAATTTCATAATAAATTATGTAAGACAAAGGTATGTGGTAGATAGTAGAAAAATCCCTAATTCCTGTTGCTAACTGGAAAAACATCACAAAGCATACATATTATATAACCACATTTATTTTATAATCAAAATTAAGCACATTTAGAAATATTATACATATATCCTTAAATGCATTTTTAAAATAGTCTGAGACAATATACCAATCAGTAATGACCTCTGAGGAGGGAACTGAGATGGGAATGAAGAGGTAAAGAAAGATACAGCCCCGACCAGTGTGGCTCCGTTGGTTGGGCATCATCCCACAATGTGAAAGGTCTCTGGTGTAAATCCTGGTCAGGGCACATGCCTAGGTTGCACGTTCGGTCCCCAGTGGGGACACATGCAAAAGGCAATCAATCGATGTTTCTCTCCCTCTCTTTCTCCCTCCCTTCCCCTCTCTCTAAAAATAAATAAATAAAATCTCTTTTTAAAATCTGAAGAGTTAACAAGCTTCTGGCAGACCTACTATATAAAAACTGTTTTTACAATAAACATGCATTATTATTTTTTTATTGTTGTTCAAATACAGTTGTCTCCATTTTCACCCCCACACACTCCTCATCCCCACCTCCCACCCTCGAACCTACCCCCCTTTGGCTTTGTCCACGTGTCCTTTATACATGATCCTTGATGGCCCTCCCCCTATTATCTCCTATTATTCCTCTCTCCCCATGACTTGTTTATATAAAAAAAGTGAGAGACAATAGCTAGATGGTTCCTTATCTACAGTGTTGTAATTTTTTTTCTTTTTTCCTCATTCCATTTTCTCTTTCTCATCCTCCTAACCTGGCATTGTAGGAATTCTGTCCTACAGAATTTTCACGCCCCACCCAATGGGTTTTTGTAGACAGCTCTTCATTTTGTAACACTTGGTAGAATCAAGTTACACTTTTTAGACCAGCAGAAGATTGATGTATTAATATGTCAGGATCTTGGTGGATATTTTGGTTTGCTAGAGCTGCCGTAACAAAATACCACTGCATGGGTGACTTAAACAACAGAAACGTATTTTCTCACAGTTATGGAGTCTAGAAGTCCAAGGTCTTCTGAGGTCTCCCCCAGTCTATCCTCTGTGTAAACCCATTCCTGGGGTCAATTTGTGTGTCCAAATTTTCTCTTCTTATAGAAAGATTGGATTAGGGCCCACCCTGACAGCCTCAGTTTAAAATAATCATCTCTTTAAAGGCCCTATCTCCAAATTCAGCCACACTCTGAGGGACTGGGAGTTAGGGTTGTAACATATGAATCTGGGAGAAAAGATAGAGTTCAGTTGTAACAGTGAACCTCAACATCTTCTTTTTCTTTTTTATTGGTGTCCACGTACAGTTGTCACTTATCCACTAGAAGAAACCATACGGACCCAGTCCTTTAAAATACAGGTCTGTGTTCTTAAGAGAAGGCTCCTGCTCACCTCCAGGCCACTCCAAAGGAAAGGGTGTGCAGGGGGAAGTCAGCGCTTCCCAGCCCCTCTCACTCACTTGGCTGTTTCTCAGGGGAAGTGGAACGGTCCACATGATGGAGAGAGAAGGGGCTTTAGGGTGGGAGCACTTGCTCTGCCACTTACCAGCCCTTCTTTAGTCTCCAGTTTCCCATCAATAATAGGAGGACAGTAATACTTGCCTAAAGGTCAGAGCCAACTACATAATTTTCAGCCCCAGGGCAAAATGGAAATGTGGGAGCTGGCTGAAGGATAGGGGGATGTCGATCTCTTCAATTTGTGGGCAAATGGGCAACCTGCAAGGGAGTGTAAGCTCTGTGCTGGAACATACGCAGAACCAGGATCAGAGGTGGGGAGAGGATCGTAGCCAGTCGTCCCAATTGCACTATAGTGCTGCCAGCTACCATCTTGCCCTGCACTGAGATGCCCCAGAGGGATGCACATGTGACCCTGACCCTCCCTATGTTCATGCCTAGCTCCCCAGCAGGGACAGATGGCAACAATGGAACATAGGCCTCCCTACCCTTGTCAAGGCAACTTGGTTGCCTCCCAGGAGGAGGGTCCTTATTTTCTATGTGCAGGGTGGAGATGGGGAGAGGGAGATCAGGCAGAGTGTGCAGCTCCAGGTGCTGAGGAGAATAGGGGGACTGAGAGCTTCCACAGGGAGGTGTGGAGGTGGCAAGGCATGGGACAGCATGTAAGAGAAGGCTTCAGGCCCCCAGCACATGCGCCATTTTCCTATTGGACTTTACCTACAAAGATACAATTATTAAGAATTTCCAGAGGATAACTGTAGAGCATTAAACCGCAAGTACAAAGCTCTTCTGCGTGCAGTGTCCTGTGCAAATGTATGGATCTTGTGCTCATGAAGCCACTTTGCTCACTGCTAAATGGCCTAAGAAAGGCTTATGAGGCACAGAGCCTGTGCTTATAGAGTTATCTCTCTATGTCCACTCATTAAAGGAAGCTTAAAATCACTCTGGCATAATTCAGTGCCTTCAGAGGACTTATTCTATTTATCAAGATTAGTTTATCAAAGGATGTAAACAAAAGTAAATCATGCCCACCCACCTTGTGAGGCACAGTTTAGTTTCCACTTACTCCAAGAAGCCCTTGCTTTAGGAATAATTTTGCCATCCCCTTGGTAGAAGTTTTCCAGGGACTTCACTTGTTTCTGTGTTAAACTGCCTCAGTCCCACCCAGGCTCATGTCTGTATGTCAGAAGGCCCCGGGAGACTGGGAAGCCTCATCTGATTGTGTGACCTTTATAATACCTACCACAATGAAAATAAGTTTAGGTTTGACTTGAAGTCAGTGGAATTGAAACGGATTCCACTTATTCCAAATTAGCACTTTTCTAAGATTCTCATTCTCAAATTTGATCGTATATTTTTTAAGTAGCACTAAGTGGTCTAAAGTAAGTACAGGAAAAAGCCAAAGCTCCAAAAGGAGTTTAAACAAATTCTGAGTTTTATTTGAGATTTTGGGGAAAAAGTTCAAGTCCAACACAAACGAAAAATTTTCTTCTTAAATGATAATTAGCCAGATTAATAAATACATAAATTAAACTCCACAAATCTAAGACATTCTAGGATATTTAAACAGTCAGATGGAAAGGCTTCCATTAAGTTATTATTTAGGGAAAAATATCTATTCTAGCATATCTGAAATATTCTAAAAAATATATTCATATGTAGTTGAAGAGAACATAGAAATATGAAAACACATTGATTTGCCAGAATGATAAGGTAGTGGAAAAATTATTTCTTTTACTTACTGTCAAGTGTTCAATACACTTACAAAATAAACTAAGACAAAATGTTTTTACTCATACTGCTACTTACTCTAGTTCTCAAGTAGTTATCTCAAGCATCCTAGTCCCAAGGGAAAGGTAAGATTTTTGACTAGTCAAAATTAGTCTCATTTGAAAAGAAAACACAAGAACAATAGAATTCCCCTACAAAATTATTTTCTAATATTTTTAAACTAATCAATTTCTAAAATTAAAGAACTTTCTTGTTAGTTTCTTTTTTTAATTGAATCTTTACTGCATTTTTTCCATTACCATTTAGTCCCCTCATACCCTCTTCCCCCACACACAATCACCACACTGTTGTCCATGTCCATGAGTCCTTTTTCCTTTTTTGCTCAATCCCTCCACCCCTTAACCTCTCCCCACCCTAGCTGTCATCCTGCTTCTGTTAGTTTCTTAAAAGGTATGACATTTCTATGAACGTTTACACTTTTTAAAAATACGCCTTTGACATTGTGTTCAAATTCCATCCTTCACACCCATGTGCCAGGAGAAGGCTTTTCACGGATTGCTCTCCTGGAGTTTACTTCTTGATAAGAGAGCATAAACTACCAGTTGCAGTGTTCTCTAAATAGGTGATTGAGCATCCTATCAGGAGCACTTCTTGTAGAGTTATTTCTGGAAGATTTTGTTTAGACAAGGGCCAGCCATTTGTAAATAACCTCTAATTTATCATAGACCAGTTTACTCTATTATTTCAGCCACCAAGCTTAAAGAAGCAAGATTTCTCATAAGCCAAAAACATTCCTTGTACTTTGAGAGTCCTTTGGCTTATGTTAGCTTGTGGTCTCTGCTCCCATGAAGTTTTGGCAACCCTCACTTTAAAAAAAAAATCTCAGAAGAAACCCACATCTGGATTCAATAGATTGGATTCTAACCAGTCTCCTTTGCAATATGCAAATAATCGCCCTCCTTTGGTGTGTGCTTCATGGCTGATAAAACTGAGGTGTCTCAGTCTCAGAGCCCCAAACTCCTTTCTCATTTTTTCCTTCTGATAGCAAAATCTTTCAAAGAGACAGATGTCTTCATCCAGAATGCAGCTCGAACGGCTGCCAATATTGCCTTAAAACATCGATGTTGTACTGCACAACATAAACTGAGCAGACGTGAAATGTCAGAGACAAGTTTGCTTCACTGTGAGGCAGAACGACTCGTTCCAACCACTTCCATTCGTGAATGAAGAGCCGTCTCCGTCAGAATGTGACACAACTCTGCCCCCCTATCTGTTTTCCTCCCTGAATTCCCCTCACTTTCACACTGACCTGTGCTTTCTCCCCCTCCCACTCACCCACTTGTCTAGAACATCAAAAATTCTGCTTTGTTTTGCAGATCCAGAGGTCATTAATCTCTCCCTTTCTTTCAGCTCTTCACTGCTTTCTATATTTGCTTCAATGACTTGCTTACTTTTCAGGATCTCTCTTAACATGTCTGGAACTAGGGATTGTTTTAATACTTGGAAAGCGATCCAGGATCTCCAAAGAAGGCAAAGGAAAAATGTTGGCATGCCAAAATTTCCAGAATGCCTGATAATCTGAGTTTCCTAAAATCTGAAGCCAGATGCTTCTAATCATAAACTCAGAAGTTGAGGACAGCTGATCAACATGATTATATATCCTAATTTCAGTTTTAGATGTGAAACAATATGCCTACAAAAACGTCCCCGTTGATGGTCTCTGCATTAGCTAGTCCATTTGAGAATTCAAACTCAGATATATCATCCTATTAGTTTTGCTGACATTTATCCCCACCCCCACACCCCCAATTCCAGTTCCATGTGAATTTAACACAGGTGCAGACTCAAGCGTAACATAAGGGAGCAATTTTCTGATTCATTCGTGTAAGACCCCGAGGGAAAGAGAGAACAAGATGTACCGAGGCAATATTGCATTGTTAAAAATTAACTTAGCTTGTTTTTCTACTGAGGCAAGAATACCCATATCCAAATGCCTAGATACATAAACCAGGCCTCACAAACAGTTCTCATCTTAGTCACAGTGTGGTAGCATTTTTTAAAACTCCTTCTTAAGAAAATGATTTTAAGGGAATATAAATTAATAGATGATTATTTTTATCCTTTTGGGGGGTGGGCAATCTACATTGTTGTCCCAATTCTATTGTGGGTTGGGATGCAACAGCAAAAACAGAGCGATCACCCCAGGCACACCATTCTGCAAAAGCCACTCTTGAACCGAAGGGAAGTAGTGTGTTGAAACACATTTTTATTATTATTTATAAAAATTCTTGGGTTTTATTAGTTCAGGGCTCAGTAGTCTTCTGGCCAAACTACAGTTCTTCAGGGCCTAGAGGCAGAATGGAGGGAGAAAGTAATTAGCATAGTTCTTACATCAGCACTGGAAATTCTTTATTCACCCTCAGGATCCACGATGCTGTGTCTGCTCAACGCTGTTAAATATGACAAGGTCAGTAACCCTGCTTTTGTAACAATGAATACTAACAAACTCAGGCCTCACACACATTGTCATTGTTTAACAGGGTCAACTGAGTTAACTGAGAACATTATGCACGTACAGTGCCAAGAAGACCCCATCGACAGTCAAATGCGCAATGTATCATATTAGCATAAGTAGTGGAGCAACAGATGGCCCAGCTGCGAGCAAGTTAGATTTACCCAAATATTGTGCACCAACAGTTGAGCCATAAGAAGGACTTATACTGTGACACACTGGACCCTGGACAGGCAAAAGGGAGGCCAGGGATCTAGTCTCACCTCTGCCACTTCCCCTCTGAAGGCTCAGTCTCCACAGCAATAAGATAAGAAGTCAGACCAGATGACATCAAAAGCCCCTTCCTGCCCCCAGGCTGTGATTTTAAGGAGGTCTAGGGGACAAATATATTGCCAGTATGGATTTCAATGGAAACATATTTTTTATACAGTATGTTTTGTACTGCGTTTCTATTTTTATTCCTTTGGCATTCGGCAGAGAGGTAAAGAAAGCTGAGTTCCAGCAAGTGTGGTTACCTCAGGTGCTGTGTGAGAGAGAGAACTTAGACATTTGTGCAAGTGGAATGAAGTGATGACTGACGTGCTCCTTAGGCCTTGTAACTCATCAACACTGTAATACCATCTACTTATCACTTTTCTTCTGAGAAACTATTTAGATATCCAACAGGAGTTTGGGACTCCCTTTAGAATTCCAGTAAAATAAACAACAGAGTCACTCTCAGTTAAGTCGGTGTTAAGATCATTGTAAAGATTGACCAAAAATGTATTTATTAATGTTGTTAAAATTTGCTTTTTTCCTGTCATCACATACAGAAAAACAATTCATAAATATCAAAGAAATATTATTCCAGAGTAGAACTGTAATAATTGCCTAGAAAGAAGAAGACCCAATATTCTATAATTATGAAACAAGGTTCTTTTGGTGGAAGGAGGGAAACATGGATAAAAGAAGAATTGTCTAATGGAAAACTACCATAGAGTATTATAGATGGCATATAAATAAGACGAAAGAATACGAACAAGGAGAGTTGCTTTTAAATCCGTTTTAGTACAAATAGATATCTTTGAAAACAGTTTATTTTTAATGTAAATTGTTCTGATGTTATCGTACAAATTTTCTTTATATATCATATTGGTTAAACTACGGGCATTCAAGTTTAATTTCTTATATTAAATTGTAAATGTTTGTAATGGGCCTTTTAAATGCTTGATGTGGTGTTATTATTCTGCAGCAAAACATTTCTCAGATGTGCAGCATTATTTTAAAATAAATCCTTCAAGATGAACACAGTTGCTGCCGTCTCTTGAAATTTATGGCATTTAAGAGTAGACGTGTGTTTCTTCGGTGCAGGAGCTCTTCAAGGAAATTTTTGACTGCTGATGCAAACGTTAGTAAGCAATGCACTTGTTTGGTTAAGACTTTTAGCCTTGACCTCTGGCTTTAAACCCTTGTCCTTTATTAATCACGTGTTTCCTGAATCAAAGAGAATATTTTTGGAGGGGGAAAATTGTTCTGGGACTGAAGGAGTGTTATATACCAAACAGACATGCCCAGATGACAAATAACCCCTGCATGATAGCCAGGGTTCATCCAGCTGGTCGGCCCCATATTTTGTGATTGATGGTGTTGATGTTCTAAATAGGCCTAAGATGTGCCAAGTATAAGAGCCATAACAAAGTCCTTCAGATTTATACTGTAGATGGAAGGAGGAAGCGAGAAGGCATGTTCCCAGCACATGGCGATTCTAAGAATGGTGTCATGATTACGAGTAACCTTGCAGAGTTTGTCTGGTTTCTTTCGAAGTTAAACAAAAACTATTTGCTGGTCAGGAATGAATAGGGTCACATAAGGTCTGTCTGAACCCTACGCTGACTAAAATGTTTCTCTGTAACTGGACACCTTCTGAAGCTAGGATAACATTGGAATCCATTGGAGGGATCAATATACTGATGTTTTTCCTTTGCCTTTTGAGGCTTCTGAGAAAATAAGAATTGTTCTTTGCTTAAAAAAAGAAGAAAGAAAGTGACATCATGACGTATATTGGGGCCATTAAATGTTTGAAGTAAGAAATCTTTAAAGATCATTTAACCTAACTCTAATTCTTTTCACATTTAAGAAAAAATGGGTAATTTTTTAATTAAGGAGACACACAAGAACTCTATGTTGTTTATTTTTAAGTCATTTAGAAATAATTCTTTACAATCAGATAATATATGAAAAAGCCAAAACTTGTATTTGGGCTTTTTAAGAAAAAATGATAATGGTTGCACTTACTATTTTAAAATGAATAGTAAATATAACTCATACGCATAGGAAGCTGTTGTACTGTTATTTTATGAGACTTTCATTAGGGAGAATTCACATCCTTATGTTTATATAGCAATTATTTTTGTAAACCTTCACAGGACTGAGGAAGTGGGAGCGGGTAAACTAACTCCTATTCCTTACCAGCTCTATAAAACTGCTTTTATTAAATTGATACCAATGGGTGTTTTAAGCAATAGTTCTGAGAAACTTATTCCTGGGATTGTTAAAGGGATGTTGTGCAGGACTATTTCTGTGCAGACTCTTTGAGAAACTTCTTTCAGTCTTAGTCTGTGAAATAGTTGTGCTTCTCTGAGACAATTATTTGCATGTATAAGGACCTGAGGTGCACAAGCCGAGGGCATTTCCTTCTTCACATTGGCCACTCACAAACATGGGACCTAACTCGAAACCCATCACAATAAGAGAGGGCTGAACAGTGAATGTTCTGGTTTCCACTTCATTTTGTTATTTGTTTCTATCTTTTCATTGTAGCTCTCTCGCTAAATCGTGTTATCTTGCTGTATCTATCTTGGTGATTTTCCTCAAGTTTTCTGGGAACAAAAGAAGACAATTAATGTTCTGATTCCTTGTGAAAATACACTTTTCCCCATTACATTTTACAAATTCTAGAGGATCTTATAAATGGGAAAACTAAGAAAATGCAAAGTTTGTTGAAAGGACATGAATAGTACTATGGCTTAATGTGACGGAATATTTAAGGTCAGAATTGTCAGCTAATCCGATCACATGAGGCTTACACTATCATTATTAGTGTTAGATTTTTATTCCAATTGAGGATGGGTTTTCCAGTCAGGGAAGTCAGTTAGATTCAGTTATTCTTTGTTTATTCAGTTATTCAGTTATCATTAGATTCAGTCAGTTATTTATTATATTTAAAGTATTATAAGTGGGTATGACTATCTTGAAACCTAAAGTTAATAAGTAATGTACACGAGTGTAGAAAATGAAATCAAGAAGTTTTCACTACATTTTTATGATGCATATCAACATTTGCCACATACATTAGCAAAAATGTTGAAAGGACCAGGTAAACTATGCTCATTGATTATGAAATAAGAAATCAGCTTGGTGTTGTGACACACTGTGGAAGGCAGAGTTTTTCAAGTGCTGTTGAACTGCCCAGTTCAGAAAACATATTCAGAGATGCAGGTAGAATCATCTCATTTGCCAAGATCAGACTTTGACGTGTTTCAGTTACTACTGCTAATAGAGTAACTTAGGAAACCTTTAAACCTGCAAGTCATGGGACTCTCTCTCCGGGGAAGCGTCCGTAGTTTTAAGGATGAAATACTCCTCCTTAATTAAAGGAACAAAGTGAAATTTTCCTCTCTATTGTAGTTTTGAAAAATACAATGTTACAATACTCTCTTTGGTTTTGTTTACATTTTTGGCACCTTGCTGTTCCTGTTATCATTATGGTTGTTTTCTTTATAGTTAAAAGTGCTTTATATTTACCCATTAGCCTTGATTGAAGCTTTCCAAGGCTGAGGGATGTCTAGTGTCTTATGTCTAGTTAACAAATAGCTACTCTAAGGCACACATTTAGATTCCTTTTCACCTGTTAAATAGCAAGAATGAAGTATAGCTAAGACTAAAGTCTGTGACCACATGAGTCCAGACAATTGGCTGTAACCACAAGCTCGTGTCTTCTTGGAAAGCGTAGCCAGTCACAGACTAATGGACCAAGCAGTGTGGGTATATGACCAACAGAAGAATTCTGCTACAAGGCCTAGACTGACTGGAAAAATTTCAAGTCTCAGTGAGTTTTTAATACAGTTAAAAGTCTCAAGAAACCTATATGCTGCCTTTTGCTTAAAAAAAAATCCTGCCACTGGCAAGACTGTGAATTTAGTTACAGTTTTTCACAGTATAACCAGTAGCTCCACCCATAGAGTACTAAGCTTTTCCATCTCTACATATAAGAGTTTTGACTGTTATAATCAGAGTTTGTCTATGCAGATATTTATTTTCAGCAATAGATGACTTGTTATAAAGACAACAAAAAAATGTCCATCCTAATGAGTGAGAACTATGCATATGTTATTATGTGTATGATATACAGGGTGGAGCAAAAGTGGGTTTGCAGTCATGAGTACGTGAAACAACTTATTCTCATAGGATTATTAATTATTGTATTATTTTCCATACAAACAACTGTAAACCTATTTGCCCCACCCTATATATACATATACATATAATATTTATGAATAATAACTTTCAGATGTTTTACTTCAAATGAGGTTCTGATCATTCCAGTGCTCCTCTCCACCAAAGAAATAGTGAAACTTCCCCAGCGGATACTCTGGGATCTGAGTTCTCTTTTTCTCTGGCTTCTGCCCATTGGACCCTTGTGACTGTCGGTGACTTTGCTCATCGCAGAAACTGCAGTGGCTTCCAGTTCCCTTGAAGCAGGGCTTATCTATTAATCGTATTCTTACGGATGTTTGCTTCTTTTCAACTTCCTCAGAACAATTCTGTCCTGGTTACATAACAGGCTGGGGATGCCTGCTCTATTTGTTGCTTTCTGTTTGCTCTGAGCACTGCTGTGTTGCCTTCTGTTTGCCCTGAACAGCACTATAACCATTTACCTCTATTTTCTCCCTGTGCCAAACAGAAGAGGTTCTCTTTTGTACCTTTGGCTAGAGGTGGGCAGGAGGGTGGTTTCTAGAACAAAACAAATTCCACAAATATACATTATGATCCTGCCCCACCATAATAATCCTCTTTGACAGTATTAAATATGCGTGGGCCACCTAATAGAGAACTCATCAGTATTCAGGATTAGACTTTATTTTGCTGAAGGGTGAGTCTTTCATTCCAGTTCCTCGTCAATGTTGATGCAATGGTTTCTGCTGTACTAAACATCAACGGGCTTAGAGTTTCACCAAGGCGCCTATGAAGTGGCCACTCCCCTGGCTCTTAACCACTCCCTCAGGTGTCCTCCTCTGCTCCCGGCCTTTCATTTGTTTTCACTTGCAGTTACAGTGAAGGAACACTGTCTCCATCAGCACTTTGCTCAGACTCTCTACTATTATTCCAAAGGGCCTAAACTTCCTTTCTGTCTGTCAAAAATGGTTAATACATGAGTATTAACGTCTGTTTTTTTATGTAGTAATTGAAAGGTTGCCTGCTGTGCACAAGACTCTTCTGCTAGCCTGGAACCCGACTAGACACAGCACTTTCCAACCACCTGCCGGGAGCGACAGTGCGCCGAGACAGAAGGTGAACTCCGACACCCAACAGGCGTTTTTGCCAGGCTCCGATTTCCGTCTTTCAGGCGTGTCCCTTTTAAAGGCTCTTCATCCAACTGCAAATCTTCCCTTCACTCATCCACTTGTTTGGATTCTGAAGATAGCACTTGGCACAAAGAGACACATTCCCTAATAACGTTTTATTCTTTTCTATCAACCACCCTGTCTTTAATTCCCTGCATGTGGTGAGCTTACTTGAAATCTCCTGACTATATACCCTGAGTCCACATCCTCGATTCTTTGTGTCCCTTCTCACTATTATCTCTGCGGAGAGATTTCCTTTGTAATCTTGGTCGGCTCTACAGCCTCGTCCTTTGTAATGGTCTGTATTTAATATCCTTTACTTTCTATGGTTTTCAAAACCTTTTGATTTTTAGCTTTTCTTTTGTGATTTTCTTATGGTTCCATTTTACACTTGTTTAGATACTTCCAATCTGATTGACACATCTGTCGAGATCAATTTTTTGACCCACTTTCTGCTCAGCTTCTAGGATTCATTTTGGCGGTGCGCTGTGGTTTATTCATCTTTCTCGACATCCCCTACAATCTAGACTACTGTGGATGATTAGTGTTGCTTTCTCAGCGTGCTTTTCACAGCCATTATAGGGCTTGAGAACTCTCGCAAAGGGCTGAGATTTTTGTATCTGTAACTTTTAAGTGCCTTAATGAATTTACAAGGTTTCTCTTCTCTACAGTGAGTAAAAGTCCCTTGTTCTTTGTGGGAACACTCAATATCACAATGGTTTCCTTGCTGTTTAGTTTCTTCTTTTCTTAACGTTCTTTCTCATTAGTTTGTGCTAACATGTCAATATGGTTGGCCCCTGTTTTAACTGTCCTACTCTCTATGCCTCTTTCTAAGATTTTAAATCATCCCCGGGGGGGAAAAGTTTGTATTTGTCGTTCCTTCAAACTATAGTTTTTGTCAACACAATGTCTATGCATTCAAATAGGTAATTTAGGTTCTAGTTATAAACCTAAATATTATTCATCTTGTATGTGTTGAAAACATTCAACCCTAAATGTATAGCTTCTAATTCAGTTTGAGAACTTCAGGATTTTTTTTGTCTTTGAGTCTCTAGAATATTATTGTTTTCAAATATCTTACATATTATGACTTTCTTAAAGCTTGAGCTCATTACTGACTAACGAGGTTAATTGGAATCTTTTTATTTACATCCTTGTATGTGTTTATAGACTGTTATATGTCTCATTTCAGTTTTTCATCCTCTCAAGTGAATATGCCCAACGCTTTTTGGCCCAGAGGCTGACTTGTACAAAACCTCTATCAATTTTCGGTTCTCTTCCGAACTCTCTCCAATTTACTTGTATTTTAAGAGCCTTGTTTGCACATTCTACCATATTTTCTATAATTCCAAAGAAAAGCTCAGGAGGGATTTGGTACTCGTTCTTCCTCCATTACTCAATCCACTTTCTGTGAGTTGTCAAGAGCTGGCTGGGCCCCTCACATGTACTAGAGCTCGCTGGTGGGCCTGACATCTCAAGGGTTCGCTCTGGCACACCTGGTTCCCTTGAACAGTAATCCCTCATCTATGTAGGCTAATATAAAACTGGATTTTTCAGGAAACCAAGAAAACATTTTTTCTAATGAGAGAACACTGCTAGGAAGTAACAAAAACTTTTCACAATACAATAGCGATTATAGTAATGTTACATTAGATTTCCCAGTATACATTAGGAAGCACACATTTATCTCCCACGTTTACCTGGAGAGGGGCATACTCCACGTAAACTTGGACTATGCATGTTTGTATCTTCTCTTACCTTATTCCACAATATTGAGAATTTATGTCCTGTATCATTTTATTCATTATCTATAATGACATTGGATTCTAAATTCCCAGTGATGCTCTGGATAATGATGTTGCAAGGGTTGTATACCAGCCCTGCATTACAGATTAATGGTGGAATTGGCATGACTCTCTGAGTACCAATTAGGATAATTTTAGATGGAGATATAATCATAATAACAAACATACTGGTCAATAAACAGATATTTTGTCACTTACTAATTATGGAAATAGGGAACAGATTAGTGGCTGCTCCGTTAAGGAAGAGGGAGGGCTGGAAAGGAGGAAGGTGAGACTACAAAAGCCCAACCTGAAGAGCCTGGTGTGACGGAATCACTGTGTTTTCCCTGGATCAGGGTCAATATTCTGATTCTATATTAAACAACAGTTTTGCAAGCTTTGCTATCATTGGGAGAACTATGTAAAGGGTGTATGAGATTCTTCCATATTTGAAATATAAATATATATATTGTATATATATTCTTAATATATATAGTTTTATATATACACACACAATTATCTCAGAAATTAAAATTTAATTTAAAAAATACTTGCTCTGTGAAAACTGAGAGAATGAACAGACAAGCTAGAGAAGGGGAGAAAATATTTGCAAAAATATATCTGACAAAGACTTGCATCCAGAATATGTAACAAATTCTCAAAGTTCAATAGTAGTAAAAGGAGCAAGTCATTATTTTCAAATGGGCAGAAAACTTGAACAGACACTTCACCAAAGAAGATATACAAATAACATATAAATAAGCACAAGAAAAGATGTTCAATGTGATTAGCCATTCTAATAGTTATATAGGGAAATGCAAATTAAAAGATGCAAATGTAAACCATGATGAAATACTACTATGTACCCATTAGAATAGTTAAAATACAAAATACTGACAACAGCAAAGGCTGAAAAGGATGCAAAGTGAATGGAACTTGCATGCATTGCTAGTGAGAATACAACATGGTACAACCACCTGAGACACAGCCTGGCAGTTTCTCATGAAGTTAAACATGCAATTACCGTAAGACCCAGTATTTATACTAGTGAGCATTTATCCCAAGAAACAAAAGTGTGTGTTTTTTTGAAAACCTGTACACTAATTCTTTAGCAGCCATATTCAAAATCACCCCAAACTGGAAACAACCCACAATCCTCTACCTGGTAAATATATAAAGAGTGTGTGGTACAACCATACAGTGAAACACTACTCATTAATAAAAAGGAACAAACTACTGACACTAGCAACAACTTGGATGGCTCTCAAAGACACTGTATCAGGCGAAGGAAGCCAGTCTCAAAATGTTACAAATGATTCCATTTACATGACATTCTTGAAGATACGAGACTATGGTGACAGAGAGCAAAGTGTTTGACAAGGGTTAGGTTAAAAACGTTTGGAGAGTTTGGAGAACTCTATATTCTGATTGTGGTGGTGGCTACATAAATCTATTCAAGTGTTAATATTCTTAGACACATACACCAAAAAGACTCAACTTTATTCTATGATTCTTTGTTTAAAATTCTTTGAAATGTAAAAAAAAAAAAAATGTATACACTCCCAGACTCTGATCAGTCCTCATCAGCCCCTACTGCCGCCCTGGTCCAAGCTACCACCATCCATCTCTCTCACCTGCCTTATTACAATAGCCTTCTAACTGGTCTCCATGCTTCCTGTCTTTCCACCACATACTCTATCCTCAACAAAAAGTGGTCCTTTTCAAACACAAGTCAAATAAGGTCACTCCTCTGCCCAAAACCTTCACTGGCTCCCCAGGTTTCTCAGCATAAAATCTGAAGTCTTTACCATGGCCTAGGCAGTTGTCAGGTCCCCTAGGAACTTTTCTGTCCTCTTGGTTTTTTTTTTTTTTAAGATTTTATTTATTTTATTTTTTAGAGAGGGGAAGGGAGAGAGGGAGAGAAACATCAATGTGTGGTTGCCTCTCAAACGCCCCCTACTGAGGACCTGGTCTGCAACCCAGGCATGTGCCTTAGACTGGGAATCGAACTGGTGACCCTTTTGTTTCAGGCCTGCACTCAACCACTGAGCCACAACAGCCAGGGCTGTCCTCTTCTATGAGTCCTCCTCACTTCACTGTGCTCCAGCTGCACTAACTTTCTTGCTGCTGTTTGAACATGTCAGGCTTTGGCACTGACTGTTCTCTCTGCTTGGAACGCTCCCTCCAAATATCCAAATAGCTTCCTTCATTACCTCATCCAACCCTTTGCTGAAATGTCATCTTCTGGGTGGGACCTACTCTGGCCCCTGTATTGAAAACATCTCTTCCTGAATTTTCCCTCTTCCGTTTACAGCTTAATATCTTCTCCAGGGCACTTATCATCTTCTAGCATGCTGTATTATTGATTATGTATTACATTCATTTTCTGTGACCCCCCAACACACGCTCATGGATGTGAGGTATATGAGGGCAGAGCTTTGCCTATGTTACTCACTAATGTGTCTTCAGTGACGGACACATAGAAAATCCTCCATAAATATTTGGGAGATGAAGAAAGTGAAGCAGGGAGGGAAAGAAGGAGGGAAGAGAGAAAAGGTTAATTTGTCATTAGCCAGGTGAGGGGCATGGGACACAGAGGGCATCTCCGGAAGAGCTGGTGACTCGGTGAAGGCCAGTAAACTCAGGCAGTGCCAGAGCTCAGGAGGCGAGCGCACGGTGTGAAAGGAGGGCGCCGAGGCCAGAGTGGAAATCAGGAATCAGCCTGAAATGCTAGAGAACGCGGTCTTCGTCCTTAGGCCAAAGCATTTTAGAGGCCGGACGACATGGCGATGTTTGTGTTTCATGAAGATCACTCAGCCCCAGTGCGGAGAGTGAATTGGGTGAGGGTAGTGAGCTAGTTAGGAGGCTTAGTGAAATCTAGTAACTAGTGTTCTAAGCAGACGTTATGATGACCTGAGCTAGGACTGTGGCAACAGTGGCAAAACAGGCGGGGACACTTCAGAAACACTTAGCAGAATCAGTAGGACTTCTACTAACTGTGAGAAGGGTAAGAAATTAAGGAAGCCCCCTACACCCTGCCCACCCTCCAGGCTCTTCCTTTCACCTCTAAGAAGGACAGCACACATGAACGGCCTATTGGAAGGGGGGAACCAAGGGCAAATCACTTGTAATGTCACGAACCCACCACTTTTCTCACACCTCAGCGTCTTCATACATTGGGATTGTTACATCCAGAATGTCTTTCCTACTGACTTTGCTAACTCCTACATCTTTCAAAAGTTTCAGGTCATAGGCCCTGACTCATCTTATAGATATTATGAAAAATACATTCAAATAACTTGGTAACTAATCAGAAAAGGCAAAATGTGGGAGTTATTGGACAGTTTATGGAGATGGGGATTGATCCAATTCAAAAAAAATCCCAAACAGCCATTTTCCATACCAGCAGGAGATTGCTGTCCTAGAAATATGTTATTGTAATGTAAGTAGCCACGAACTCACACTGTTATAAAGAGTTTACACAGAATTTACTGGGGTTATGAAAATAAAAATATTAGCTTTGCATTGTCAATGCCAAATGTAAATACAGTGATTCTATGTGTCTCCTCAATGTTTGACCTTGAGCAAAATTTTCAACCCCAGCTGACCTCTGTCTTCTTGTCTAAAGGACAACATTATCTCCTAGGATTATTCAGCTTCAAAATTCTATGATTTTCCTTTTTTTTCCTGTGAAGCAGTCAGAGCAGGCATTATGTATATTTTACAGATGGAAAACCAAAGCTCAGAAAGGAGACTTTCCTTCTGACAGACCTGAACAAGAGCTTCCTTCTCTCCACCCTGATATCTGCTCCTATGGGCTGCCCACCGTTCAACTCTTGCAATATCAAAAACAATCATGGTTTTAGTACCATAAGAACAACTTGATTTTAAAGATTCTTTTGCATTTTGCCAGCACAAAAGTAGTGGTTTTTCTTTTGCTATTTTGCAACTAAAACAAACTTAAGTCAAGTTTCAGCCTGGACGTCTTTTTTTTCTATTGCAAAATAGTGAAAAGTGTGTTTTGTAATAGAAATATTGACTCAGAACTAAGAACTATAGGAGTTTGAACTCTTTTTTAAGAAATAAAAAGGCAAAGTAGGTGATTTATAGATATTTACATGAAGGGTATCATTAAAAATATTGCAAAAGAATGCTAAATATGAAGAGATGTTATAGAGTATTATCGGGTTATAATATCCTATTTTTAAAATCTGTGAGTTGTACATGTTGTTTTTAAAACTTAAATTTGACTAGAAGTTTTGTAATAAAATATCAGTGTAATGACAGAAGCAAAATCATAGATCAAGGAAGCTCAGAGTACACTAGGCAAAGACTCAAAACTTTACACGTAGGCATATCATATCATAATGGCAGGAAATTAGGCAGGAAATTAGACACAAAAACAAAATCTGTAAGGAAATCAGAGAAAGGAAAAAACACCTTATCTTATCTATAGAGAAATAAGGATAAGAATTACATCAGACTTTCCTTCAGAGACTACGCAAAGAACAAAACCACCAACCTAGAATTCTGTACCCAGTGAAATTATCCTTCAAGAGTGGAAAAACTAAAGATAAAAACATTCACAGACAGACAGAAATTGGAAGAATTTGTCACCATTTGGTCTGCCTAGCACAAAGAATAAGATATTCTTCAGAGAGAAGGAAAATGATACAGGTCAGAAACTCAGATATTAAAGAAGAGTATTAGAGAACAAATAAGTGAATGGACTACTTGGTTCCCTCCTGTGATGTCAAAGAGCCATGCCCAGTCCTATCCTGAATATGGGTTATAGACATGATGGATTATTGGCTTAAAAAAAGGTGATGACTTGCTTTCTCAATGCACAACTGCTACCTCTGCATTTGAAGATACAGAAATGGGTATAGTGAACTCTCTGGCTCATGGAAGGGAGGAATGCACTGCCAAAGAAACTGGGGGAAACTGTAAATACAAAATTAAACTATGGTACAAGCTATCTTCCCCTCAACTTCATAGATGTTAATAAGGTACCTTATTGTGCCTTACACAAAATGGAATGTTTTCATATAACATGATGCCAGTTAAATTGCGGCATCATTTGGAAACCAATCGATTCAGAATTTAAAGAACAAGAATTGTTTAAGTGTAGACTTTATGAACTCTTTGAAAGCCAAAAAAATATTATATTTCAAACTAGAAATAAAAAGGCCACTGAAGCAGCCTGTAGGTTTCAAGTTCTAATAAGATGACTATTCATTGCTGTAATCCACATAAACAAAAAGCTCTTTGGGATCACCCCCTTTCTATAAGAGTTAAGCTTTCTTGAAACCAAAAGGTGAGAAAACCACTGTGTTTTGTCCCTAGTAGTGACAGATCCATTTCTTGCTACGACCTCATAAAGAACCATTTTTACAAAATTCCAAACAGCTAGACTGGACCTTGGTTTTCAGTCCTTCTAGCTCAGGAAGCTGGTTTTTGGTGACCTCAGGTACTTTAACCATAGTTAGCTTTTTTCCCTTGGTTTTTGTCTATTTTTTCTCTCCTCTGTTTTTTTCTTTTAAAATTTTTTTTCTCCTTTTTATTTAAATCACTTTATTGACATACGATTAACATACAAAAAGCTGTCCATATTTAATGTACACAACCTGGTGAATTTGGATATAAGCATATACCCACTGGGGAGGAAAAGCTATAAATAGAGCTTAATTAATTTCCTCTACATAAATATGATTCACTGCACAGCTAATAATGTGATAGTATCAAGGTACCTTTTCTATAGAGTCCAATGTCATGACTACTGTGCTCCTGCATTTCAGCTGGAATGGATTCCCATTTCTGTGCTCTTTCAAACACCTTTCCTATGTTCCTAAGCTCTCAGGCATACCTTCTGTTGATTTTCCTATTTCTTGGTGATTTCCTTCTCAGAGTCATTAATCCTCATATTCCAAACTGGACCCACTGCTTTTAGGTCTGCGCACACCTCACATTCTAGAATAGGATGTCTCTGCTCTTACAGATTGGAGTAATTATTCTTAAAACCTTAATCAGTTTTTGCTGCCAAAACGCTATATAACCATAACACTGCATACCAGGCAAACCCAAAATCTCAGTAGCAACAACATTAACTTTTCTCACTCTGCTTCAGCTTGTGGGTTGAGTTTAAGACTGTTTCATGTGCTTTCATGCAGTGCCAGCAGCTCTGGGCATACTCTCCTCATGGAAGATGGCAGGAGAGAGTGAGAGACCCAGACAAGCCGAATACTCATATTTAAGCTTCTGCTCAGGTTGCATCCACTAATACTCCATTAGCCAAAGCAAATCACATGGCCAATTCCAACATCAAAGGAGTAGGGAAATGTAGCCCACCTACTCTGGTGGGAGGCAGTACAGAGTCCATTGGGAAAAGCATGAATGTAGATCCTGATGACAGAGAAGAAGCGAACAATGAGAAGCAGCCATCCAATCCACCATAAAAGCCTATGCCTTATTTATTACTCCCTTGTTTTGGTGAGAACATTCTCTGCTAACTTCCCACGAAAGGCTGTATGGTTGATAAACTTTGTGAATGGGACATGTCTGAAAACGTCTTCATTCTACCCTCATACCTGATGCACAAAGAACCTCAAGGGCATCTCTCCATTATTGTTCAGTCACCAGTGTTACTGCTTAGAAGCTTCTTTCAGGCTGTTTTTTGTCTTTTGTAGGTGCCCCTTTCTGTCTCGTTCCATGTTCTCATAATCCCTGATGTTCTAAAATGCCTCCATGAAACAAATACAGGTAATTTCTCCCTTCCTGGGCCAAGCTGTAGGCCCTCTCCAACTGACAGACTTTTCATAAATCTTTCCATCTCGTTGCAAAATTCCTTCCTGACCCCCGTGGTACCGAAAGTTTCTAAGTTTAGAGACTGGAGGCGCACACCCTTCCAGGTGTGATATAGTATGTAGGCTGCCACTCTCTCCAACTTGCTCCATCACTTTTTTATACTCCAGGAATTTCTTGAATTCCCTTGCCCACTGGTGATCTTTGTCCCACTAGTGATCCTTGTCCCACTCTCTTCGTGCTGTGGATTTATAGAACTTCAAATATTTATTTTGGCTATGATTTTGTGGGTATCTCAGACAGAGGAGGTAATAAGAACTGCACCTTATGTTATGTTATTCATTAGTCTCAATATTTTATTTTACGGAACACATTTTACACTTAAATATAGGCTATTTAAAATATTTTAAAATAAATGGCTATATCAGAGCATATAACACTTTTAAGACTATTAAAATTAACCTGGCTATCTTAGCATCCAGATTTGCAAAGGTATTTAGTTTAAATGTGATAATTCACTTTACGGGAGAATTTGACACATTACCAAAGATAGTCTCTGTAAGGTAGCGCTGCCCAATAGAATTTCTGATGATAATGGAAATATTCCGTCTGTGCTGTCCATTACAGTGGCCACTAGCCTTGTGAAGCTATTGCACACTTAAAATGTGGCTCGTGCTACTCTGGAACTGAATGTTTAAAAATATGTTTATTGATTTGAGAGAGAGAGAGAGAGAGGGAAACATCAATTGTTTGCCTGCCCTACACGCCCTGAGTCGGAATCGAGCGCCCAACATTTTGGTGTATGGGATGACGCTCCAACCAACTGAACCACACAGGCAAGGGCCTGAATTTTTTTATTGTATTTAATTTTCACTGATTGAAACTTAAATAGCAACATGTGGCTAGGAGCTGCTATACTGGACAATGTGGCATAGATCTAGAATTTGATTACATGGCCAAAATTAAAAATGTTTTTAGGCATATGTCACTTACATAAAGAAAAGTATACCTGAGAGGGATAAATACAAGAAATCTAACCAGATATAGGGTCAATATAGAGTTATGCTTACGGTTTATGCCAAGGAACATACTCATTCACTCCGTAAATATTTCAAAAGCATGCAGCATGTATAATGCACTATGTCAGGTCCTAGGGTTACAAAAGTGCAGACACACCAGGCCCCTGCCCTCAAGGATCTTTCCACCCGCTAAGGAACCAGACACATAAACCAATCAGTAAATTCAACCAAGAGATTTCCTTAAATACCTATGTGGGAGACTGAGTGTTTCATTATCCAAGACACTCAGGTAAGCCCTGACACAGGAAGTAGCATTTGAGTCCTGACTCAAACCCGAATAAGGTTTTCCCTGGAGATTAAAGGGTGGAACACTTCTGACAGAGAAAGAACAACAAGGATACCGGCAGAGACAGGTTGCTACAGCCTCTAAGGCAGCGGTGGGAAGTCCAGGGGATGAGACGGCCAGTGAGGATGGGAGTGGCAGGTTACTGCAATGTGAGAGGCGCTACCCCACCCCCAGTGAGCAGAGAAAGTGTGATCCCGGCAGAGTGTAGACTGGTAAAGTCGGAAGAATGGTGAACTTACAGGCCTCCCCATTCACTTGATCAACAAATGGTTTTTACTGTTCTCATTAATCTTTTTTTACAATGATTGTTGGCTTTAGTAACTCTTTTTAAGTAGATGGTGAAAAAGTAAATTTTAATCCAGCATCAACTGAAATGAGAACACAAATCTCTAGTTAGAGGACTGCCACGTAAACATATTTAAAATAAGGATGATATCATACTACAGACCATTGCGGACCCAGAAAACAGAATTTAATTCCAGCACACAACTGCAAAATATCAGGAGCCATTCCCACTGTCCTTGCACTTTCCAAGAAATCATAAATGCACTGTGCTAATTACTTTCGGAGAGGCACATCTAATCATCTTACCTGCTTTCCAAGTTTGCTAGTTTGATTGATTTACATCAAAACTGTTGAGCCTGGAGAAATATGGGTACTTAGAAATTTAGTGCCTCTAGAAATTTAGTACCTCTAAATTTCTCCTGGGAATTTGAGGTCATACCAGCCACAGACTGATCCCACTAAGAAATGTTAATTTTGGGAATAAACGTCCTAAGGAGAGGCAAGGAATAGAGAGATGAGATCTGACCCAAGATTTTTACGTGCCTTAAATTTCTCTGACCCAAGACATAACAAAGTATAAAGTCTCATTCCCTGGTCCTTTAAACATATACACAGGGAGAGAAGGCAGGGAGGAGGGAGGGAGGGAGAGAGGGATGGAGGGAGGGGAGAGGAGAATGAGAATCATTAATCTCAGAATCCATGAAAATGAAGTCCTGGGTTAATATAGGGAGCTTTAAAAAATGAAAAATACTTACCAAGGTATCATGACCCCATCTTATTGTTGAGTTCAGCTTTTCCATTCTAAATCCCTATTTTCTGTTTATAACTTCTCTAAATCGTTCCTTTTGACCTTTGGGTCTGATATTTCTCTTGCCTTGTCTCAATCCAAAGGTGAATTTATTTGCAATTTGAACTAAATCTTTTCAGTTATGTGAGTTACTTGAGTTTGAAGGAAATACCTGCTTTGTGCTTTCAGAAATTGTTCAGATTTTTTTCATGTTCAAATAGCTTAAAATTGACTTTGTTTTGAAGCTGTAGAATTGTCATGGCTGTACCAAAGACCCAATTGAAAAGGAGCTGGTTAAGAAATTTGGATTAAAAAACCAGAAATGATGAGCCCCATGTAATTACCTGGAGGCAAGAGCATTTCCTGTGCCACCAGCCGTCTTGCACGCACAGATAGCAGTCCCACGCTGAATGTGAGTAACTCTAAGAAAGATCAAACCTGCAGGAAAAATCCATTTAAAGCCCACGTCTGACATATCCATCTTTCTATCCCCACATATCTCTGTCTATCTATCTATCTAGACAGGTATAGTTAATGTAGAAAATTTATTTAGAAAGTCACAGTGGTAGAAGAAGTGAGCCACAGAAAAAAATGGGCTTAGGAAAAAAATGATGGAGGCAAAGATGCACCATTGGAGCTTGGGAGAAAGAGGCAAGGGAAAGAGCATGGGTGACTTCTGCTAGAATTTGTAGAATAGGACGCGAAATACACTGCTGGTGCTTGAATCCTCTGGATCCCAGCTCAGGTTTTCTCCTGACTTTTATTTATGAATCCAGGTTGGGCCTCTGATCCTGCTTTATTATTCTCTCTGCAGAATGAAAGATGACCTGATATGTAAGCATGCTGAAAACAATCAACCTTATTATCTACAAATTTCAAGGGCATTGTTGCAACAAATAACTTTATTTCACACCTACTGGAAGTCAGGCTCTATGCTAATGCTGGGGATATGGTTAAGATGGAGATGCTCCCTGAGGAGATTCCCTGAATATAGAAGAGAATGATGAAGCATAATAGTATAAATACAAATAGAGGTTATTTTCAATAAAAGCAGACAACAATTTTAGTCTATCACTTACAAGAAAAGAAAAATAAATGATAGGCAAGCAGACAAATAGAGAGTAGACAAATATATACATCTAGACATGAATTCATAAATTTTCCAAAATGGAAAAATTTTTAATTCTACATAATCACCATCAACCCCTCCTGACCCTCAGCCCAATCTAAGCCCTTCCAAGTAAACTTACAATCTAAAGAAAATCAGCCTGCTGGCTAAACAAATGATTTTTTAGAGCAAGTCCCTCAGTTGCCCATTCATTCTCTCTCCAACCAGATTGTCACCTCCGAGCCCCTCCTACTCAGGAATTGTGTAGCTCTCAAAGAAAGGCCCATCTAACTAGTCTCTCCAGATAATTAGAGTGAAACATTAGCTAGTTCCTCTGCCTGAAAACAAACTCTTTGTACTATGCCTGCTTTTCCTAGAGCAACTGCTACTTTCCCCAGATTCAAAATTACTAAATTTTTCACCTTTTTAAAATTAGTGTGCATCTTACAATCAATGGGACATTTACTTTAAGGTTTCTTTTTGCCCAAGAATGTCCTTAAACTGATAGTAGATCTTGTGTTGATTCATTAATTCAATAAATACTGTTTGAGCACCTACTATGTGCCAGGCTCCATGCTAGGCACTTGGGCCATGTCTCACAGTCTTTGAAGATATGTATCTCATGACAGTTTTAGAATTTATCAAACACTAGGCAAATTCAAAGCATCTGGAGCAAGTTGCTGCTGAAATCTGGCTTCAAAAAATCTCTTGACTTCTTGATTTGGATTTTTTATATGCATATTAAAGTGACTTTTTAAAAACTGACAATAATGTCATTCTAATGAAGTGAGGTTTTGGAGCTGAGCTGCAATGAACACATTACAGGGCGTGCTATGGTAATGTGGAGTGGCTGTCCACACAGATGGTATTGATTTTCATTTCCTGTGAAGCTGAATCAACATGTTGTGGCTAATGTCTATGTAATTTAACGAATTGAGTAAAATGTACCGCTGCTCTTTACTGGGGGGATAAACGGTCTCACTTGACTGTGGTGTCCTTGTGCTCTAAAACCACAACAGACATATTTAACAGTTATTCATTATTAATAATCAACCTAAGAAAATCTTTCCTGTTTCAAAAAAAACATAGTTTTTCTTTGATTAACTTACTTGTGTTGTTATATCAAGGAGAAGAAAGGCAAGCATTAATAGAATTTTCTCTCTTAAACTAATGCGTTCTGCAGATACATGCTATTCTGGTGCGCACTAAGTGCTGGGAAGATGCCTGGTAGGAAATGAGATGCTCTCCTCCCCAGGCTCCGTGGCAGGGGAGACTGCCTCTCTGCCACCTCTCCTCTCCTCTGTCCATCTCCCTGCCTGGTGACCAGGGCTCTCCTCATCTGGCTCTCTGATTGTCTGAAGCCCTCCAAGGCAGCTCGTCACATAATGCTAGTCTCCTCTGGTTCGGTCTCCTCATTTACTAAAAAGGAGACAATTATGCTCACCCCGCCAACCCTGTAAGATTTGGGGGAGTATCAGATTAGATAACTTAGGTGAAAACACACATAAAATTGTAAAGTGCAGCAAAAATGTACGTCATGCTTTAGATAGTATTACTGTTTTTGTCATCATTACTTAGCACTTGAAGCATCTTGCTCCAACCTTATCTGCCTCCACGACAATCCAGACTATCATTCCTTTCAACTTGATTAATTCTATTATCTGGCTGCAGAGCCTTATATAATGTGTAAATAAGTGATGGTTTTTGTAAGGGCATCAGGCCTGATAAAGCGTGATTGGGGAAAGTGGCATGTGTATAATAGTGTGCTTGCCGTTTTATCACCGTCGACAATAGTTAACAACCACTTAGAGAACTTGACTTTGCCCACTCGATTTCCTCCCCAGATCTCACCAGAAATATGTCTTTTCTTGGGATTCTGTGAAGTAGAATTGGGAGAAAGAAGGAGGCTGAAAAGATAAGCAGCTCTTTGCCTGTGACTGCACAGGGAGTTTGAGGAGGGTTGTGGAGGGGAGTCCAGTGACTGGTGAATGTGAGGGAAAACGGGGCTTAGGAGTGTTGCTCACGGCTCTGGTCCTCTTCAAGGGGCTTCTTCAATGCAGGGTCTGGCAGAGGTAATGTCTGCTTGAGTGTGGTTGGTAGGGTAATAATAGGAGTGTAATAATGTATAGTTTTAATTCAAACATTTCACCTAAAATGTCATATGGTGTGCTTGAGTGTGATATTGTTATGTGGCAGAATTACATGCTTATGATTTTATAATAAAAAAGGGGCTTTATGTGTGCCAGACCCCGTATAGGTAAAAAAACTAAGAATATTGGATTTTTTTCAAACTTCCAGACTTTAACTGCTCTACTGCTATGAGAGTGGAGCTTCATATCAATGTTTCACACTAAGCTAATGCCAGATAATATATTAATCTCTTTTCATGCATTATCCTACTTAATGTTTACTCTAATCCTGTAAGACATAGTGCTGAGCCCCCTCTTATACATGAGGAAACCTAGGCTTTAAGAAGTGAAATAACCTGCCACCAGAACACAGCTAGTAAGTGTCAAATCGCTCACTGTACAGTTTCATGCAAACCAGTCCCCCTTGGCTGGTCGAATAGGTGAGGGGACTTGGATCAGCTCTGATGAGGGATAAGAAGGGAGGGAAGTGGAGCCTTTAGTTTCCCTTCTTTAACAAGTTGGTTCCTCAAGTTCAGAAAAGCAGAGTTGCAACAGCCCTCTTTTCTGTAAGGTTAGCAACAACTTTGCTATTTATTGTTAAACCAACTGAATAACCCAACAGTGTACACAAATAGCTTTTGAAATAACATTCAGAAAGAATTCAAGAGCCAACACCTACATCTCCTACAAGCAAAAAAGGAAGCTGTCTGCATGAAATGAGGTTCCCTGACTATATTACAAGCAGGGACATTCCCTGTGACAGATACCTTTGTAAACGGCAGATCCATTCATGGACAACTCTAAACTTATGCATTAAGAAAAATCAAATCTGCTACCAGATCTAGATGTTTCTTCTTTGACAACAGTAGAAATGAATTCTTTTTAAAAAATTTATAATCAAATTAAAAAAAAAAGACGCCATATGTAAACTACAAACAAACTTAGAAGATACTTATCTGCTTTATATATAGTCTACTAGACCTGAGTAATTCTGTTGTCTTTGGATTCCGAACACTATGTAGTACGCTGGCTTACCGACATAGGTGACTACTGAATGAAAGAATTAACATACACAACTATAGTTTACAATACCTGTATTTCTCCAGTACAAGAGTGAGTCTTCGTTAACTACTAATACTTCTTTGCAAGGGACAGATAAATTCTGCTAGTCCCCTCTGGGAGCTCAAGGTCTCAGTGGTGATGCTGAGTTCCTTTCATATAACTCTTGAGTTCCACAATTGGCCTTACATAATAAGACATTATTTGCTAGTAGCATATTAATAAACAGCTTCTTAAATATCCTCTGAACTCCTAGAAGCCCATTTTCTATTGTTCAAGGCTTTCTGACTTCTATTACACTTTTATTTCCTATTAAGCGTTGTGCTGTACTGAGATTCCCATGCACACCTTACTAATTTATGCTCACAAGCTTTGTCTGTAAAAGTGGAGTCTCTCTATTTAAAAAGAGCTGATGCAGATCCTTCCAATTGAATATCTATGTGGCCTAAGACAAACTATGCATGTACCTTTAAGCATCAGTTTTCTCATCTGTAAAATATGAACAATAATAGCATATAGTCATCCTTTTATACTCTAACTCATCTTTGCTCATGTTTTGTGAATACTAAGTTTCCCTGCCTAAAAATTCACAGTACACAGGCCTTGTTATAGCCTTATAGCATGTTATTTTGTTGTTGTTGTTTTATTTTTCATTTTTTTATTTAAGTATAGTTGGCATACAATATTGTATTAGTTTCAGATGTACAACTTAGTGATTTGACATTCACATACCTTACAGTGTTATTGTCATACTGTCTAGTAACCATCTGTCACCCAGCAAAGTTACCACACTATTATGGACTACATTCCCCTTCACCTTTCCACCTATTGCTCACCTCCCTCCCTTTTGCCAACCATCAGTTTGATCTGTTTCTATGAGTCTCTTTTTCTTTTGGTTTTCATTTGTTTTGCTTTCTTAAACTCCATATAAAAGTGAGATCATACCATATTTGTCCTTCTCTGTCCTACTTATTGTATTTAGCATAATACCCTCTAGGTCCATCCATGTTGTTGCAAATGGCAACATTTTACTCTTTTTTTTATTGCTGAGTAACATTTTATATATATATAAGGTTGGTCCAGAAAAAGTCCAGCCATTGTTAATATAACAAGAATGGTTTGCTTGACATCAATGTAATCTCACAGCCAAGGAGAGTGGATTCGAATGTGCCTGTGTGAACAATGACGTCCTCACTGTACTAGTCAGTGGGGGCAGTAGATGCTGTTGAGTGAGCATGTGTCTTGTGTGGCCATTACAGTCAAGATGACTGAGTTAGTAGAAAAACGAATCTGCATGAAATTTTGTGTTAAGCTTGAACAATCCTGCACAGAAACTATTCAGATGATTCAGAAGGCCACAGCTATGGGCAACTGGTGATCAGCAGCTTCATCATGACAACACGCCTGCTCATGCATCACGTCTCCTGCAGAGTTTTTTGGCAAAACATCAAATCACCCAAGTGACTCAGCCCCTCTACAGCCCAGATTTGGCACCCTGTGTCTTCTGGCTTTTCACAAAACTAAAGTATCCTTTGAAAGGGAAGTGATTTCAGACCATGGATGACATTCAGAAAAACACAATGGGGCAACTGATGGTGATTGGGAAAACTGTGTGAGGTCCCAAGGTGCCTACTTTGAAAGGTACTGAGGTATCATTGTCCTATGTACTATGTTTCTTGTATCTTCTTCAATAAATTTCTCTATTTTTTATAGTATATGTCTAGATTCTTCCTGGACAGATATTGTATGTATCTTCTATATCAATTCTTCTGTCAGTTCATACCTAGGTTGCTGCCATATCTTGGCTATTGTAAGTAATGCTACAATGAACATGGGGGGGGTGTATCTCTTCAAATTAGTGTTTTTATTGTCTTCAGATAAAAACTGAGAAGTGTAATTGCTGGCTTGTGGGGTTGTTCCATTTACAGTTTCTTGAGAAATCTTCATATTGTTTTCTATAGTGGGTGCACCAATTTACAATCCCACCAACTGTTAACTAAGGGTTCCCTTTTCTCCACATCTTTACCAACACTTGTCATTTGTCGACTTTTTCATAATAGCCATTCTGACAGGTAAGAAAATTTCAGTTGAATTAGAAATCCCTTTGTACTGATGCAAAACAATAAGAACTTCAAAATTACATTTGTCAATGAAAGACAATGTAGCTACTATATTCTTAAAATAATATTGTTGCAAAAAATGGTTGAAGTTTTTATCAACAAATTTATGACAGTTTCTTGTTGATGATGACTATCAAGAATTGTAAGAGATTAAAATTTAAAGTCTTGATTA
This sequence comes from Desmodus rotundus, assembly GCF_022682495.2. Lineage (NCBI taxonomy): Eukaryota > Metazoa > Chordata > Mammalia > Chiroptera > Phyllostomidae > Desmodus > Desmodus rotundus. The sequence goes on along the minus strand of NC_071392.1, from coordinate 27,759,839 downwards.
GGAATAGCATGTAGCCATTTTGAACAAATGGAAATTTTATGGAAATAAAATGGAAATTTTTAACATATGGAAATTTTATTAAACTATTCGAAAGTATCTCTTTTAGAAACTTTCTATTTAATACCTTAATGTAATATTAATATACAATTTAACAGCCCAGATATTCATCAACAGGAGAGTAGATATAAAACAAAGTCAAACAATATAATACACAATGATAATAAATACAACTCAGCTACATACAACAACACAGATTAATCTGAAAACCATAATGTTGAGAAAAAAAGGCAAGTTGCAGAAGCATACATGTAGATATGATTCAGTTTATATACAGCTTAAAAGTTCATGAAATTAAGCGATTCATTATTTAAGAATACATACATATGTGGTATAACCATAAAGAAAACAAAGAAATTAATACCACAATATTCAAGAAGGAAGTTACCTCTGAAAGACAAGAGGTGGTAGGATTAAGAAGAGATCCACAACTTAGGGAAATTCAGAGGTATTATGTTCTATTTCTCGAGCAGGATGGAGGATACATTGCTGTTTGTGTTATTATTTTTACTGTACATTTATATTATATACATTCTTCTATATATATTTCAGAATTTAAAAGTCAATCTATGAAAGGGGATCATGCATCCCCCTTTATAACTTTTTTTTTCATATCATCCATAGCTGATTCAAATAGAGATTATCTTGATGTTATTTATGAATTTCGTCCTAGGCATGATAATCAAGGGTAGATATAAGTGGAAATAGAATCATGAATGTTTAATGATACCACGACACTGGGATTTAGGGAAGTCCCACTAAATCCAGTTACCCTCACGTTGAGATGCTGAACAGTGGCTGCAGAGTAGAACAAGGACAAGGAAATTAATGGAAGGGGGTGAGACTTCAGAGGGATTACCCAAACATATCTCTCACCACTTCCTGTTATTCACTGCATGAGTCCAGAACTTCTGGAGCTTTACCCTGTCAATTGCCCAAGTTGTCCATCGTTGGAAGAGGTGGGGCAGAACAGCCAAAGGCAGAGAATGACCAGTTTGAGGGGAGACAAATCATCCACAGCACCTTTAAAAATAACTCTGGTCAAAACTTACAACTATTAGATAAATAACTCCTGGCGGTCAAATGTACAGTATGGTGAATATAGACTACAATATTATAATATAATCATCAAACTTGCTAAGAGACTAGATCTTAATTATTCCCACCACAGAAAGAAATAATAATTATGTGATGTGAGGCTTCCGGTCACAATGGCAGAGTAGGTAAATGCAATGCTGTATTTGCATCCTCCCGCAACCACATCAAAATTGCAACTAAACTACAGAACCAGCATCATTCAGAACTGCCAGAAAACTCACTGAATGGAAGTCTTGTAACTAAGGATATAAAGAAGAAGCCACGTGTAAACTCTTAGGAGGGGCAGAGACTCAGAACAGGATGGTCCCAGACCCATGTGTGGTGAATAAAACTCAGGAGAGGTATGTTGGCTGTGGAGTTCCACACTGAGGAGTAAGGGATCCCAACCCTACACCATGATCCAAGCCCAGGATTCCTGTGCCAGGAAGAGTCTAAGACCCCATAACTTCTGGCAGTGGAAACCCAGAGATTTTGGCTGAGAGAGATGGAGGGAGGCTGGAATTCCAGGTGTGCCTCCTAAAAAGCCCATGTGCAAGTTTACTTGGACTCCCTTGCTCTGAGTTCCAGTGCTGGGGTAGCAGCTCAAAAAGAGCCAGGGGCCTATGGGAGAAACTGAATTCTCCAGCTACAGGATGAGGACAGGAGGGGAAGCTTTGTCTCAGACAGAGGCCATTGTTCCTTGGCTGATCCTTCCCCTTGCAGGCACAGGTGGGCACCATATCTGACTCTCCATCAACCTGGCTATCACTTTTTGCCCCACCCTAATGATTCCCTGCCTGAGAACGCCCCCATCCCCACCCAACTTGAGGGCCCACCCAAGCCACTTCCATTAGCATCTCTATACAAACAGCCTGTCTTGGCTCATGCTTTGGACTTTCCTAAAATCTCTCAAAGGTCCACAAACCCCAAACAAGCAACATCTCTCCTCAGTATGTACTGTAACTCTTGCTAAGCAGCCTCAGACTCAGCACTAACAACAGCTAGCCTCAGTTCACAGCTTGGCTTATCCCAGGCACCTACAAGCCCAGCACAAGTAGCAACCACCTGCAGATTGCTTTGTGGCTCATTCTGAGTGGTCTGGGTCAGGGTACAGGGAGCAGCTGACCTGGGCAACTACCTCAACAAGCCACACACTCAAGGGGTGGACTCGGTGAGCAACAGAGCCCTGCTGAATTGACTGCTTCCCTGTGGGGTGGACCCCAGTACAGCAGCTCCTCCACTATAGTCTCTGCCAGTCCCCTCAGAAGATCGGCCCTGGGGTCAGTCCCTCCCACTCATTTGCCCACAGCAATCAAAGCTCAACTACAACATGAGGGTGCACATAGCCCTCATGGGGGGTACACTTGGAGGGCCCCACTCAGGTGACTGGGGAGGCTGTGCTACTGAGTTACTACATAAGGCCACTCTAGCAAGACTGGGGTATCTGGTAGATGTACCTAATACACAGAAACAAACACAGGGAAGTAGTCAAGATGAGGAGACAGAGAAACATGCCTCTGATGAAAGAACAGGACAAAACTCCAGAAAAAGAACTAAATGAAACAGAGACAAGCAATCTACCAGATGCAGAGTTTGGAACATTGGTTTTAAAGATGTTCAAAAAACTTAGAAGAAGAATAGATCAACTCAGTGAAAACTTCAACAAAAATATAGGAAATATAAAAATCAACATAGAAAACCTAAAAAAGGGCAAATCAGAAATGAAGTGTACAATAACTGAAATGAAGAGTATATTAGAGGAAAGCAATAATAGATTATATAAAGCAGAGGACTGAATTAACAATTTGGAAGATATAAAGCAGAAAACACCCAATCAGAACAGCAAAAAGAAAAACAAGAAACCATAAATATGAGGATTGTTTAAGGGACCTCTGGGATGGCATCAAGTGTACCAATATCCATGTCATGGGTGTGCTGGAAGGAAAGGAGAGAAAAAAAGGAATTGAAAACCTATTTAAACAAATAATGACTGAAAACTTCTCTAACCTGGAAAGGAAATAGACACTCAAGGAAGTATAGAAAGTCCCAAACAAGATGAACCCAAAGAGGCCCACACCAAGACACATCATAATTAAAATACCAAAAGTTAAAGACAGAGAGAACCTTAAAAGCAGCAAGAGAAAAGCAGTTAGTTACCTACAGGGAGCTCCATAAGACTCTCAGCTGATTTCTCAATAGAAACTTTGTAGGCCAGAAGGGATTGGCTTGAAATATAAAAAGTGATGAAAAGCAAGGACCTACTACCAACATTATTCTACCCAGAAAAGCTATTCACTTCGAATGAAAGGACAGATAAAGGGCTTCCCAGATGAGAAAAAGCTAAAGGAGTTGATCACCACCAAACTAGTATTGTAAGAAATGTTAAAGGGTCTTCTTTAAGGAGAAGAAGGAAAAAAAGATTAAAAATATGAATAATAAAATGGCAATAGCTATATCTCTATCAACAATTACTTTCAATGTGAATGATTTAAATACCTCAATCAGAAGGCATACAGTGACATAATGGACCAGAAAACAAGACCCGTACTATATGCTATCTACAGGAGACTCACTTCAGATTGAAAGACACATAGACTGAAAGTAAAAGGATGGGGCAAGATATTTCATGAAAATGGATATAGAAAAAAAACTGGGGTAGCAATACTTATACCAGACAAAATAGACTTTAAAACAAAGGCAAAAAAGAAGGACCTAGCAATTCCACTTCAGGGTATTTTTTCAAAGAAACTCAAAACTAATTTGAAAAGACATATACATCCATATGTTCACTGCAGTATTATTTACAATAACCAAGATGGAGAGGCAACCTAAGTGTTCATCAACAGACAAATGGATAAAAAAGATGTGGTATATACACAATGGAATATTACTTGGTCATAAAAAAGAATGAAATCTTAATACTTGTGACAACATGAGTGAAATCACTCAGACAGATAAAGACAAATACTATATGATTTTACTTATTGCAGAATCTAAAGAACAAACTGAGTGAATAAACAAAACAGAAACAGCCCCATAGATACAAAGAACATTTTGACAGTTGCCAGGGGAGAGGGAGTTGAGGAGGGCAGTCAGGAGAAAAAGTGAAAGGATTAAGAAACACAGACTCATACTTATAAAATAGTCATGGGGATGTAACGTATAGCATACAGAATATAGTCAATAATATTGCAATAACTGTATTTAGTGTCAGATGGGTACTGAATTTATCTGGGTAATCACTTTGTATAAGTTATATAAATGTTTAATCACTGGGCTATACATCTGATACTAATATATTGTACATCAACTACAATTGAAAAAAAATTTTAAGCAAAAAGGTATTATCTTTAAAATAATAATAAAAATAAATATCTAGATAAAACCTCAAAATAATAATTATTATGTGATGTGCTAGAGGTGCCAACTATCACTACAATGGCAATCCTATTAAAATATATAAGTGTATAAAATCAACACATGTACCTTAAACTTATACAATGTTATGTCAAATATATTTCAATTTTAAAGACCTCTGGTCAAATTAGCACAGAGAGTCAAAGTCAAAGGCATCCTGGACCCAGAGAAGGCTTTCATCCATTGCTCCTTCTCTAGGTCTCAGGGTGGGGAAACACATATAGGAGAATTCAAAAACAATAATAAAGGTATATCTCAAAATTATTTCATGTTGTCTAACAAAACAGTGAAGATAAATTAAAAACATCAATCTCGCTGCCAACAATGCTATTACCACAAACTCACCCCCCCAGCCAATCTCTATAGGCCATTATACACATTTATTAATTTCATCCAACTGGTAACAATTCACAATAGTGACATGAAAAAAAAAAAACTGGTAACAGGGTGGAAACATATGCTTTCAAACCTGATTTAAAATCAAACTCTCTCATAGCTTGGTTTCTATTCAGTTCAATTTAATTTCTTTCAGGACCCGGGCCAGCAATCACACTAATTTGCATGACCACCACTGTTTAAACAGCCCCCTTAGTTCTCCATGAATGACCTTCTATATACTATGGGACTTCTGATGCAGAAATTAAGTGCCCTCATTCTGGTAGGCCTGGGGCAGGACTGGAGAGGCTTGACTGTAGCTACAAAGCTGCCAAACTAAAAGAGAGAGGAATTAAAAGCAACCCTCCAAAAAAGGAAAACAAAGCTAGTGAAACTAAGTATCAGCGTTCCCTACAGAAAGCAGGAATATGTGCGGATAACTTTTAGATGGAGCTGTTCTATCCAGGCAGCTATATTTTTATCTGTACTTGGGCTACCATTTCCAGCCCAATATCATTGTCCTAAAGGTCAATTATCTTTTATTTATGCTGACTGGGAGGGAGTCTCAAAGAGAAAAGGGTAACTGTGCTTGAGCAGCTTACAATCTAACAGGAAAAACATATGAGACAACCCTAAAGTAGTGGGAGAGCCTTCCAGCTATTCACAACCTTGCAACTTAAAACATTACGTGTATTAAAACCATTGCCATCCATGTCTTAAGCATCTTTCATCCCTGCGGATCAAGAGCTGTATAACCTTTGCTGATTTAACACAGTTAAAGTTCATAGGGGAGGAAACTAGAATGTATATACTTGCACAAGTCTGGATCTGTCTTTATGAGTCAAAAATATAACTACAGTAAACAAATGCTGCCCCTCTCTCTGCTGTGTCAGAGAGCCATGGTGGGGGAAGCATGCATCTTTTTCTCTTAGCCTAAGTGCATTCCTCACCTGGCAGAGTAGTCTGGCAAGGAACAAGGCTTTGGGCATACAAACTACATTCCCAGGTTCCAGGTCTGGCTTTACAACTTGACAGCCCTGTGACCTTTTGTACATTCCTTGGCCTTTAAACATCAGCCTTTTCATCTGTAAAATGGAGATATTAATAATAAAGTTTAAATCCTACAGAATTGCTGATATCAACCCTTTTTATTTACTTGTACAAATGGCGGTATCACATGGTTTTCCAAATAATATCTTCCCCTTAGTGTTCTTGGGAGGATCACATATGATTATAGCATTATTTGAGTTTTCTCTCAGCAAGATTTCCCTTATTCATTCTATAGGTTAAATGGACACAGGTGGAGAATTGGAATCCATGGAGAGCATTATATCTGAGTAAGCAAAAGATGCCAAGTATTTTTGCCTTCCTCTGTCAAACTCTCTGATTGGGTTTCATTTAAGCATCACTAAGAGAGATTCTTCCTACTGAGGTTCGAGACCTCCAGTGAAGAGTTGCTTATCAAGTACTAAAACATGGAGCTATTCAGACCTTATTCTGTCAGAGCAAAACAAACATTATGTTTGCTCCATACATCTCAGTTTAGTTATTAAATCAACAGTTTTCAAACTGGGGACTCTGAAGACCCAGGTCTCTGTAAGGAATCACTGGGGAGTCTGTAAAAAGCAAGCACTGTAGTTGTGTAAGATGTTTAAATTCAACGGCCACTCTGTTTTTCCAGCACTAACTGGGCTCTACAACAAGAAGTGGAATCAGAAACAAACAAACAAAAAAAGCAAGAAACAAAACACAACAACAAAATCGAAGGCAGAAGGATCCCCCACTTGGGAGTGTTTAATGGATTAAGCCAGGACGTCATAGGATCCTGTCCGAGTGGTAAATGGTAATAATTGGGGGAGAGGATAAAGATAATGAAAGGTTTGAGTCCATTTAGTGTTGGCTACTTCTCGACTGCTATACAGTCTTTCAAATTGTGAGGCTACTTTCAATTCCAAATACCTTTTCCTCTAGATTTAGAAAAGTGTTCCAGCTACTTCCGTAGTCTCTGTCTAGGTCCTGAGAAGATTGGCAATCATCATAAAATATTACTAAAAATATTTCAGACTTGGCAAATGCAATCACATTTTTGCCTTCTGAATGGTTTCTCTGAATTTTAATTCTGAGGACATTTCAGGGAAAATTTAATTTTCACTTCTCTGATTAACTTGCACTTCATTTTTCATAATATTTTCTAAAAGCCACTTTATAGCCAAAAAAGAAATGAGCCTTTTAATAATTTGGGTCTATGAATGAATAAGACATATTTTCTGCAGAATGAGTGGACTAGAATTAATTAAATGGTGACATGCTTCTAAATTCAAAACTCTTATAGAATTGATAGTTGGCAAACTGTCTTTATTCATCCTAGTATTTACGAGATGAACTGAAATGTACAAAGCTCTGTGCTATACATTGTGTGGGTATAGAAAAATAAACAAAAATATTGCCCCTGTCTTCGCAGAACTTACCACCTACTGGGTAAGCCTAGTGATATAAAACTAAAACAAAACGTGATAAATACATAGGAGACGGGATTCAAAAATATACCATCGGGGGCACAAAGTATGAAACTGTCAATCACAATTGAGAACCAAAAACACTTTTCTGAAGAAAATACCAATTTGTTTGGGCCTCAAAGGATGTGTGGGGTTTTAACAATAAAATAGGGGGTAAAAGGTATTGCAAGAAGATATTAACAACCAAAGACATGAAGGTGTGACAGTGTTTTGTACTGGAGGAAGTATAAAAAGTATAAATAGGTTGGTGTGTCAGGGTTAAAAGGTACTTGGAAAGAAGGAGATGTGGGAGTAAAGAAGATAAACTGGTAGTTGGTCCAGATTATAAAAGGCCTTGAATGCCTTGCTAAGGAATTAGAATGAAAATAATGGAATCGTGAAAGAGTAGAATCACATGATCAGGTGTGTTTTAAAAAACACTGGGCAGATGAAGGATAGATTGAGAAATGGAGACGATGGAGTGGGGAGACCAATTAGATGTCTTTAGCAGAGCCCAGGCAAGAAATAATGAGGGCCTGACCCAGCATAGTGGTAATTGAGATGGGAAGAGGTCAGGGGCAAGAAACATTCCGAGATTGAAATAATCAGGATAAATTGACTCTTTTGATGTGTATTTAAAGGGATTCATAGGAGGGTGGGGGCAAAAGTCTCAGGTGACTCTCAGGTCTTGCCATGACCCTTATACAAGATAGAGGCCACCAGAGATCAGCAGAATTGCAGGGAAACATCATGAGTCAGATTTGAAGCATTTGAGCTTTGGGTACCCTATAGATATTCATGGAGGCATGGCAAAAATACAGTTGACAAGCAGGTCTATGATTCAAAAAAAAAAAAAAAAAGACCAAAAATAGGGTCACGGATTTGGACAGACCAAGATTGAGAACAAAGCTAAAATTTAATGCACCCCTTTAAATTAACATTCTTTCAATACCTCATTGAATTAGTTTGCTAGGGCTGCCCTAACAAAATACCACAGGCTGGGTAGCTTAAACAATATAAATTTACTTTCTCACAATTCTAGCAACTAGAAGTTCAAGATCAAGGTTTTAGCAAGTTGGTTTCTTCAGAGGCCTCTCTCTTTGGCTTGTAGATAGCCGTCTTCTCCTTGTGTTTTCACGTGGTCTTCCCTGTACCGGTGTCTCTGTCCAAATTTCCTTTTCTTATAAGGACACCAGTAATACTGGATTAGGACCCACCCTAATGACCTCATTTATCTTAATTACTGCTTTAAAGACCTTATCTCCAAATAGATCACATTCTGAGGTATTGGGGGTTAGGATTGCAACATATGAATTTGGGGGAGACACCATTCAGCCCATAACACTGCCCAATATTTATTGAGAGAAGAGATGGAGCTCTGTGTGGGAAATAGTGGAGAAAGAAAAATCACAAGTGACAAATGAGAAATTCAGTTTATCTTTGATTGTGCACCTTACTCAGCAAAACAGAAGCCAGACTCATCCTCCCTAGGTGGCGGTTTAAAATCATTCATTGGCAGTTGCGCACACAGGATTGTCTGAAGGACTTAATAAACTGAATCTGACATGTAATGGGTAACTATAAGGTTCATGAATAGCCTACCAGCTATTTAGGCATACTACATGCCAGAATAATAACAGAAATAGACAAATAGACCAATGGAGTAAAATGCAGAGCCTAGAAACAGACATCTGCATATATAGCTAGTTGATATATCATAAAGGTGACATCAGTGCAGAAGTAATGCGTGTTTAGGAAGGTGGATGGCAAATTGGCTTATTCTATGGAGAAAAATCTGTATAATATACAGAGGTGAATTCTATAAAACTTACCTGTGAAATGGAACACTATATAGTTAGTAGAAGAAAATATCACTCTTTCCATCCAGCACAGATCGATGGGCATCTCCAGAGACAACTGCATTGGCCCTGTTTGAAACTATCATCAGACCTTGTGAGTGTGTTGTGATTGCTGCTGGGTCTCTGACTGAAGCAGTAGATGGTACCAGGTTTAGGGAATGACAAATAGATGCTCAAATTGGGGTTCTGAGATTGGGTTGCTTCTGTTTGAAGAGTGTGCGGAGTACCAAGGGGATAGCAAGCACAGGTAATCTATAGCATATGGGTGCATCGTGTTCACTGAGATGATCACCAGTGGTGGCACTGAGTGAAGGTAAGGTAGAGATCAGGGCCCTGGCAGACAAGGACTGCAACACTTAATTGCAGTGGTAACAATGGTGATTACTAAGATGATGAGGTGGAATGGCTACTTACGACTTCTCTGGGAAATATGTGTAAAGAAAATAATAAGTTTAAAGCCTTGAATTTCCAACCCAAGGCACGATGGAGAACCAGAAAACCTCTCCGGTTCTGTACAGATGTTCTTATCTCATGTAGCTGCAGCGCAGAGGTAGCTATAACAGCTGGAATTGCTCTTTCATTTAAATACACTTGGCCCCTGGGTCTTTTCAGCTAAGATGGGAGGCTGGTTGGGAAAGAGTAGGGCTCTGTTGACTGGGGCGGGATATTTGGACAAACACAGGCAAGTGGTAACTTTAAATCCCCAGATATTTGTGAGTCATTCTTGTAGGGACCTGGATTGAATTGGTATCCCACAGAACATCACACCGTCCATTACCTGGTGATATTATACTACTTGGGTCTAGTGAGTGGGAAAAAGCAAGCACAAGCACCTCAAATATATCCTCATAGGACGTGTGTCAGGAGGGGGAAACACACCTATGAAAGTTCAGGATTCTGCCCCATGGGGAATTATTCTGAAGCATATTGAGGTATTCCTTTTAAAGAAGTGACATATTGATGCACTTTGAGCCTCTTCCCATGCAGGAACGGGTACAACTCCAGGTGGACCTTCCCGGATTTGGGAGACAACTTATATGTGAGTGTGCTGTGCTGACATTTCACTAATGACTGGAACATACCAGAAAGAAATGTAAAAGTACTTAAACATTAAAAAGGGTGGTGGTGGACAGAATATGTGTTTAACCCATTTGTAGACTGATAATAATCACCAGAATATTTGCTACATTCTCTATTGGTTGATGAGTTATTACACATTTTGTGTATAGTCAGCAGGGTGAACTTAAACTGTGTACATGTGTGAGAGAGAGAATGAGAATGAGAGAATATATATGAAGTAGATGGCTCAAAATACCGAAACGTCCAGGAAATTGATCTCCCTGATTGGGCCCTCCTTGGGTGCTTTAAGACCTTACTATTTAGAGTGGATTCCTTGAACCACAGGGTCAGCATCACTTGGGAGCTTCAAACGGACACTCTCGGGCCCACCTTGATGTACAGAATGAATCTGCATTTAGCAAAACTCCCAGGTGATGTTTTATACCAACTTTATCATCTCTGCAATTTGTCACCAAAGATTCTAGCTCTAGACAAAACTCTGCATTTTTCTCTGTCTCCAAACACATACATTGGGCTGAAAGGACACCCAAGAAATATTTGCAGACCCAGTGCCTCTGGGTCTTCACGTATGTTGTTGTTTTGTCTAAAGCTATCTTTCCACAAGCCCTCCCTGCCTTTCCACTGGCTAACCCCTACTTGAGCCTCTGGTTCCAGTTTTAAATCTTCTGATCATCTTCCGACCTCCTCAGCCTCGCTGTACCCCACCCTCCGCACTCCCTTAGTGTCCCCTCCTCAAAGCCCCCAGGTGCTGTACTTCTGTTTTAGAATGGAGCACAGGGGAGGAAATTGCCTGAAAGCTCTGTTAAGGGTAAGGGGTCAGTTTCTGTGTAACCACAGCCTGGTGCTTTCCACTTACCTATACTTACTTGAACTTTAGGTGAAGGAATAAACCAAGGGAAAACCTAACCAAGACCGTAACTCTGGAGTTGGAGCCCAGCTCTGACTGAGCCGCTAAACCTCATGGGCCAGACCCCACGATGCCTCTAGGTCACCTACTAAATAACTGGAGTGAAAAGATTGCAAAACAGAGGCTGTAACACATAATTCTCAGTGTATTTTATGCAGAAAGTGCATGTTTTTACACATATGATCATGTAAGCATCAGCAGGCTAAGTTCCAGTATCTTCCAGTGAAGAGGAGGGAGAGATACATTAGAAAGGAAAGCTATCCTTAAAATAAAATAGTTGTAAAGAAATGGTTATCAGACATCATAGGTGCCTTGAAAGAAAATTCAAATAAATATCACTGTCTCCTTTTGCTGTGAAAAAAACTACTCTAATATCTACTTTCTTTCATTACCTAAAATAAATTCATACACTTGTTTTCAGAAATGAATGTTTGGGTAGGTGGCCATTCCCACTTGATCCCTGTTGACACAGGTAAATATTTCTTCCCTTTTATGTTTGAACTTGCTCATTGTTGCAATCTGAAGGCTGAAAAACATAATTATTTCTCTCTCACCCTGACACACCTTCCTTTTGTTTCTTTTCTCTTTTCTTTTTGCTTTTGTTTCCTTCTTTTTTCTAAGTATAAATGAAACTCTAGCCAAGTCAGCTCTTCTTGGTCTGATTACCAGACTTTCCAGTAATCACAGATGAGTTTTTTTGGACATGTGGGCAATTTTCATTATTTCAATCCAGCAGTGACCTTTGGAATTCCGGAATCATTCTCCCTCCCCTTCCTGGGGCCCCCGAGAGACTCAGAAGCGCAAACATCTGAAGGACCTCTGGGCATCTTCACATCTGTTGGCATAGAAGATGAAGGCCACTGTGTTAGATTTTCAACAACAGGTGTTGAGCTTGGGGAAGAGTTTGTTGGTTTTTGAGGGATGGGCAGAAGCAGTACTTAATTCTTAGTTTCCTGCCTCTCTTGGAAACACTTAGAAAACAAAGTTAATCTGTTTATACAGAGTTCACTCTGAGAACCCACAGTAAGCAAGTGCTAAGTAAAAGTCAGACAGGCTTTTGGTTTCAAAGTCCTACATTTTATATCAATTTTCTATTCAGAGCAATTCAGCGTTTCAGTCTGGGGTTATGCTACCTTGAAGCATCTTGAACCCATGGAATATTATTTATTCAAGGAATATCTTAGTTGTTCTTATGCCCAGTTTTCAACAGTGTAGTACACTGAGTTGAAATTCTTTCCAAGGCTAATTAGCTCAGTGGAAGTTATTCACTAGGAATAACGCAAGAGTGTGAAATACCGTGTATATTGTCTGCCTTACAAAAGTCTCTGGAATCATTCCTTTTCTTTGCTCACTGGTAGTAAAGGCTCTAAATTACAGAAACAATAGAAGCACTGTGCTTAACCCAAAATATCACTGAAATCCCATTTTAGGAAAATCTGTTTCTTTCAGATCTTCTCTGAAGTGTTGCTTGGTGCGCAGTTATCTGCTGGTATAAATGGTATAAACGGATGATTGCTTAAATACGGCTTCTGTTAGGAGAGAGTTAGAGACTTTACAAAAGCATCAAGCTGTGCTTGCCTTACAGGTGAGCCTTTTGCAAGTAAATAATTTGACTTACAGAACTGTTGAAACTTTTCTTATCTCCTAACGGGGCAATAATTCCTATATTTCTAATCTGCCTTTTTAAGGTCAGTTGGGGTTTGATTCCCCCCTAGTACCTCCAAAGTCAGGTATTACTCAATGGGAATGGAAAGGTAGGTGAGAATATCAAAGGTAAATGGTCATCTTCATCTAAACACCGAGAAGTATCACCTTGCCTATCCTTGCATCATGAAGCTGACCGTGACCCCAGTCTGCCTCTGCGGCCTCGCAATACATATGCTTTAAATATACCAGGTTTGCAATTTTGGAGCAACGTTCATCTCATAAGCTCACATGGAGAAGGGCTTCCGTTTATTAGCCCTAATGATCTTGAAGAGGTAGCTTTCAACTCAACTATTCTGCTTGTGCTTTGAAATTGTGAGTTGGCCCTTTCACTGGGCTCCACCAAAAGCTTCTGCAGAGGATGAGCTTTCTCTGGCCCCCAGTAGTGAAAAAATCTTTGTCCACTTGAACTACCCTTCTTAGGGAAGCTTCTGCTGCTGTAGACTAAAAATGCCGCTTGCACTACCACATTCTGGCTTCTCCTTTAAAGACCATGAAGGCCTATGTAATGCAGGTTCTCAAGGGTTGACATCAGATTTCAGTAGGCATTTGCATAGGAGGTTTTGCAGACCTTTGTGATTACTCTTGTCTGTCTCAATTGGTTAAAATTTGCTGTTAACAACCCAGTGTCAGAAAACTCAGTGGATTCCATTCTTCTTAGTAAGGGTTTAGCTCATCCTGACACCAAGAGAGGACAATCCACTGATGGAGAGGAAGACCAGGTAGGAATGTGGGTGGCTCAGCAGAAATCCATCTCCACTAGAGGAAAAAACATTCAGAGCAAGTGTCTGGGTGATAGGTGTATGGTCTCATCTTCCCAGGACAAAGGCCATGCCGTACACATGCAGGTAGGCCAATGATTGCAGTATCATAATTGCATCTCCAAGCTCGCATCCAGATTAAAATTGTGTGTTTGGAAATCATTTCCCAAATATTTTTCTTAGCTTTGCTTCACCATTGTTCTGTGAGGCAAGTCGGAGTGCTCCTCTCTGTGTCACAGAAAGGGGTACCAAGAAAGATGACTAGACTGGCAATAAGGTAGCCCAACCCCTCTGCCAGTTCAATGTTCACACCAGATTTCTCCTCTTTTCTCACCCAACTGAATCAAATGGCCTTCGATTGTTTTGTTATTTCCACTGGTGCCGGATCTTTGTAATACACAGTGAATCTGTTTCAACATTCTGGCTGGCCTGAGGCTGAAGGAATAACAAAGACCTACTAATGGTGTGAGAAACTACTGGAATTTCCATGGAGTGGAGGTATCACTAACAAATAATATATCCTGCCTCAAGGATTCAAGACACTACTAGATTTCTTTTCTTATTTTTCTGTGCTTACCATAAGAAGTCATCCCTTGTAATCTACTAGCGAAGAATACACTATTTTTACTCAAAATATCACATCCCCAATTTAGCAAAGATAACCATTTCAGAGTAAAAGACACTGTGGTAGTACTTTCCAAAGACGGCATCCCAATATCTCTGGGCCTACAAGATCTTCTAAATGTTGCCACAACAGATTACTAAATAAAGTCTAACTATCCTCTTTCCTTGTAACAAGCAAAATGTGGAAGAAGTCTGTGTGACTATATAGAGCCTAGGTCAGAAAAAATGTTCTCTCTTCCACCTTGCTTCATGGAACACTCCTGAGTCCTGAGCCACCATGTAAACAGACTGCCCTGGGGCCACCACACTGTGAGGAAGCCCAAAGGAGCCCCCAGGAGAGACCACACAGAGCTCTGACACTATACAAAGATCACTGATTTATAAATGGAGAGGTAGAAAGATAGGGAGAAGAGCCTGGCTGGCTAGTCCCCAGCTGCTCCAGGCCCCCATTTCAGCACCAGCTACTCATTGTCTTAGTTGTCTGTAACCTTGTACAAGACCCCCAGCCAGATCCTCCTAACTGAGCCCGTCCCAAATTTGTGACCCATAGGAACTATGAGAGAATAATATGATTGTTGTTGGGTTAAGCCACAAACTACCGTATTGATTTCTCACGCAGCAATAATAACCAAAGCAGACACTGTTCTTTGTATCATAGAAGAAAACTGCCTATGAATTTATTTCTCTGAAGCTTCTGTAAGTGCTAACGAGATAGAAATTGAAGGGATGATGGACTGACCATCATACTTCCTTTTGCTCCTGTAGCTTGAATTAATTTCATAGAGAAATCGGGAGAAGGTATGGTCAGTAACCCACACACATTTATTACAGCATCAGATTTTGCCAGCTTATGCTCACCTGACAGCATCATCTTTAAGGTAGGCAATGCCTTTCTGGATCTACATCGAATTTAAATTATACTATGTACATTCCCTCCATCTCTAGAATTTCTGCCACTTTCTGGAGGCAAGAACAAAATAGCATCATGTCATCTCCTTACTAGTTAGTAATAAGCTTTGCCGAATATGTTTTCTTATTGTCCTTGTCTTATTTATTTAGAAATATATTTATTTTTATGTAAAGCTGAATGTACTGATGCATGCTATACCTTCCGCTTAGGAAAAGTTTATGTGCTCGACATGACAGCTGCATGGTTACAGCTGACGTGTTCGGTTGGTGCAGAACGAATAATTTCTACATTTCACAGAAACTGCCTTCTCACTAATTTGGCAAAGTGGGTGTTTGGGGTTGCTTATTTTTTCTGGCACTTTGCAAAGCTTGGGTGTAGGGAGAGAGGAAATAATACTAAGTCAATTTTGAAGAAAATGAAATCTGCAAAGAATCTGCTGTGCTGGGGCGATCGGGCTCATGAAATGTCATATGTGCTAGAGACACGCAGGCTGTGGCAATGCCAGTCACTAAGGACAACTGAGCTCACTGTTGCGTCTTTCATAGAGACTATGAGAAACTGCTCTCACGGATTCACTATCAGCATATCCTTAATGAAGGGGGGGGCGACAGCAAGTTTCACCTACTTGAACATCACACGTATCTTTTAAAATCAAGGAGGCAGCTCCAAGGTTAAGAAGTCTAATGTTTTTCTGAATCATAACAGTGAAAAACTGACTATCGCCCACTTTATTGTCACTAATCCTTCCAAAGAGCTCAGGGAGTAGGAACAAACTTTATGTCACAGAAAATTAGAATTCTAAATGCTGCTCGGCTGCTTTTGAACATGACCACGTGATTTTTTGTGTACTTGGTCACCTGTTATTATGGGCTTTCTATAGGTTTTTATTATTATTATTCATAGTTCTTAAATAAAAATACCTTCGCGGTTCTTGGATTTTTCGCCGTTGACATTATTGGAGCTGCGTCCTTTCTAAGCAGCTCAGTAATTTGTGTGTACTTAATACTCTTTCTTAGGTAATGAACACACAGCTTCTATACCGAGCGGAGCCTTATTCATTTCCTCTTTTGAAAACACTATCAGTAAAAACTACCCACATTCAATCTGCCTACGGTTTTGGCAGAGCTTGAAAACATTATGACTCTAAGATACACCGTTAGCTTAATATCTGATCTCATTAAGCTCTGTTGCTTTCTAAGCATAATGTAAACAAAGTAGATTTATTAACAACTTCCCTGAGTCATATGGTGTGATTTATTTTTATAGCAGCTGGTAGTTAAATGAGGATATCTATCTTTAGATAGCACTCGTATTTCATCGTGTTCTCTGTCTTTGCTGTTCTTGAAACAACAATCCTGCTTTCAAGGACGTGAAGGAGATGAACTCTAAACTAAAAATCCTTACTTTTACTTTCACGTTTCCAATACTATGAATAGATTTTGTTTTGAATGCACAAGGCTGTATTTTAGAAAAGTACTGCCTATTAATTTACTGTTTCTTCTTTGGCATTAAATGGAAAAATCAATCAAAATTAGGTTTCAACTATATAAAATTACATCATAGCCACATATATTTATTGCAAATTTCTACTTAGGTAATTAACACTTTTATAATATCAATATTAGCAACTGAGCTGGAGGAAGCTTGTATTATTACATTTTTTCTTTTTCTCCCTAACCAAGCAAAATGAAACCCAGCACTGTTCTGTGTGTAATCAGTTTTGACTTGGGTTTTCCAGAGCAAACTACTTCTGAATTTGCCTTTTTACACCACCTTACATTTCATTAGTGGTACTTAAACTAGTTCTGTCCTATGCAAAACAAAATGAGGCTCATACTGAACAGAAAATGTACCCCTTCCTATTTAGTTTTATCACTTTCACTTAGTGGCTAGAAGTAAACAAAAACTGTTTTAGAAAACATTAAAGCATTCTCCATTTGGACACTGGGCTTTGTTTGGTGACTTGACAAAGACTTTTAAAATATGTCATATAATTTAACCAGATTTATATAGATACTGATGTCTAAAATTTTCTGCAGACTGAGTTCAGATTAGACAATCAAAACTTACTAAACTTTGCTTTCTTAGGATGGTTTCAAACAGGCTAGATCTTCAATAGCTCATGAGAACTAACAAAATTCAGTGGAATGAGACTATGGAGCATTCAATAAGTGACACTTGGTTTATTTTATATCATGCAATAAGCAAGAAGTTAAATATTCACAAAACAGACAATGCCCAGGAAAAGCTAAAAGCATCTCCCTTCCCTGATTTGTGGCATTACCAATAACAGGACTTGAACATTGCCTCCCAACCAAAATCACTTGGGCAGTGGTTACCTTGTAAATATTTAAACAGAGGCACTTTTCAACAACTAACTGCCTTTCTTAGAACAATATGAATTGCCACCCACCTGGCACAAACCCTGAGAAATGCTTTTTCAGGTTGCAAATACAAAGTCACTGTCCTTACCCCTCTGAACTATCCGTATGGTTGCATAGCACCTGCGTTAACTATTTTGTTCTTGCGATTATAACAAATGAGTCTCTTATCTAACTAGACAAAAATCTTGAGGTAAAGAATTGGTTTTCCGTATATCTTCATGTTTCCGTGAACACATAACTAACTTTGCTATTTTTCTAAAATAGAAATTAGTTAATAGAGAAATTTTATGCAAAGTTCTTTCAGAAACTGGTCCTTCCATCCCAAGAGGTTTCCTAACTTGCTACCTTCTGTCCATTCTACATGCTGAGTTTGGCACAGAAAACATTTAAGAAAATGACAGAAAAATGAGCGTCATCAGCAACTTCAAAGTAAGGCTAGTCAATTCAGAATTTGTTACCAGAAGTCTTTCAGGTCTAAACCACACATGGAGGTATTTTTCCTCTCATTTCTCAAAGCAGAAAAAGCTGTGTTGAAGATCATCCCAGATTATTAATTTTGCAATTGATTATACTGATTGCATGAAGATTTCCTTTGCAAAAACAGATTTTTAAGAGCTAAACATATGACAATTATGCAGGTTATTCATTTAAGTGAATAAGGAACTACAGGTTTTTAAAGTAGCAAACACTTGAAACTCAGGGAGTCATTCGTCCCCTTCTCTCATCTGCCTAAAACTTCTATTCACATTTTTGAAAAAGAGGAGTGGAGGAGGGAGGCAATGAATGTTAAATGAGAGCAATCAAGACCGTTCAATGCAATAGTCCAAAAATCTGACATGGGAGCCTTACGGATAATTAAAATACAACATTGTCTTGATGAGGTACCTCCATGTAACTGAGCAGAAAATCTGACCATCAGAAGGGGGAGTCAAAAAACCCTCTCTAGGGGCTGAAAGGCCTTCAAACGGCAGCATTAAGGCTCAGCCAGAGCTTCTCTCCTCCCACTGGCAGTGGTTCTCAAAAGGAAAGAGGGACCCGAGACCAGATGTTTTTAGTTGTCACAGTGAGGATGATGGGGTGCTCAGGGCATTTAGTGCAAGGGGACAGGGACTCCAAACAAGCCCACAAAATAAGATTGTACCCCTCCAAAAGCCCTGACTTCTTGCCAGAAAAGGACCTTTTGCATTTGCTCTCATCTGCTCAGAGTGTTCTTAGCTCTCACAACAAATTTGGGTGAAAGGATGAGTGAAATCTCCCTCGGATGCTATTAGTAACTTTAACCGAATATAGAGAACCCATCATTGTCATGTTATAATGCAGTTTCTCAAATTGGCTAGATGTCCCGTTAGCACTTAAGCTCCATGAGGTCAGGGATTCTTGTTGGTTTTGTTTGCTGATGAAGCCCCAGAACCTAGAATGTGACAACCAATATTATATGCTTAATAAATACATGGGTGAAAATGAATGAATCAAAGAAGTTCAGTGGGGTGCTTAATAAAAACACGAATAAGTGGACTCAGCCTAGACCTGCTGAGTGAGAAACTCCAGGGATTTGGTTTAGAAGCCAAATGGATCTGAGACAATGTCTTACTCTAACATTTAATTGGGTGTGACCTTAAGTGAGACACCTCATGTCTATCAGTCTGATGCATTAAACAAAAGGTTTAAGATGCCTACTCTATACCAGCATTGTGCTGAAGGATAGAATGATGAGCAAAACGATATAGTCCTTGCCTTCATGGAGCTCAGGGTCCTCCTGCTCTCTAAAACGGGAATAAATAATATCAGTGCGGAGGGTTACTGTGCAAGTCAAGTGAGATAAAAATGTAGATTCAAAATTTGACACCAAAACCTTCATGTGGAATTTCCTTCTTTACTGACACCCCATTTACATGACAGGAAAGAAGAAATCCCCCACTCAACACACAACAAAGTTTTCTGAAAACCGTCTTTAACATCTTTCTCACCCAAGCACCGCCTCAGATCAGCAGATCACTCAACTCTCCCATCAGCCAGGAAAGCAGCCTGGTGACTCGGTTGGTGGGAGCATTACCCATCCACCAAAAAGGCTGTGGGTTCCATTTCTAGTCAGGGCACACACCTAGGTTGCGGGTTCGATCCAGTTGGGGCACACACGGGAGTCAACCAACGGATGTTTCTCTCTCACGTTAATGTCTCTCTCTTTCTCTCTCTCTCCCTCCCTCTCTATCTAAAATCAGTAAACATATCCTCAGGTGAGGATTTTTAAAAAAGCAAACCAGTGAGATATTTGTGTTTTAAAACCTTGTTTCATTTCCCATTTTAAGTTTTCATTGAGTTTTCAACTCAAGTGTGAAATTAGTAATTATCATTATCAATATGAATCATCACCCTTTTTGTTTGTAGAGTCTACTCACAGACATCTCAAGTGATCTTAACAACTCATGTAAGATAGGCAGAGTTGATGTCATTGTCCCATTTCACAGATGCTCGAAGGGTTGAAGCTCCTTTGCCCTGAGCACTATACTGGGAAGGACAACCTAGATTATGCTCAGATCTTTTTTTCTATTAGATTTTGAAGCAAAGCCGTTCAGAGCAGAACAAGATCTTTTAAGGCCTTCTCTCTCAGTAGCATGATTCATGGACCAACAGGATCAACATCAGCTGGGAGTTGTCAGAAATGCAGAATCTCAGGCCCTCTCATCTAATGGAATCTGAATTTGCATTTTAACCAGACCCTCCCCCAGATGATTTGTATATACCAGTTTCAAGAAGCACCATTCTAAGAAAATTAACTGTTTTACTCCTCAAATCACTTAATAACCCTCAGATTTCTTGAAGCTTTAAACTAAACTTGTGACTAATATATTATGTAATATCATCTAATAAATAATTATTTTTCACGACTAACCTGTGAACAAATGAATAAGTGAGTGCCTGCAGTGTCTTCATGTTTTCCTGCAAAAGTTCCCATAAAGCATCAGGATGAACATTCATTTTCCTGCTGTCAGTCATCTGCTCACTCTTGGATCCCCCAGTATGGTCCCGAGTTGGAGAATTTGAAAATCCCAAATTTCATTTTCACATTATGTATTCAAATCCCTAATTATTTCCTTAAAACCCTACATATGGGATCAACCACCTTCTCGTAGTCACTAGCGAGGCTTGAGAGCCAGAAACCAAAGGAACACTGGGGCACAGAATCATTCAGTTAGCAAATATTTTTTGTACCTATATTCATGTAAGGCACAGATTAGGCCCAGAGACGACCTGGAGACTTTTCGTTAGGAATCAAAGATGAAAAGGTTTTACCACTAAGAAACTGACATTCTAAAATTTGAATAGCTATAAGGTACAATGTGATAAATGCCACCAGAAAGGAAAGATCAAGCATCCTGGACATTTGGGGAAAGAGGAGTTCTCCGTGCTCTGCAGTCAGGAGTTGGTAAGACAGGCCCGTTTCAATAGGAAACATGCTCTTGAGCAGCAGTGCGACAAGCTGAGATGGAGTTTAGATGAGGCCCCGGGCTGAGCGGAACGAAAGGTGGGTCAGACTTTCAGGGAGGAGGCTTAATGACCAGGGTCTCCTTGTGTGTGTGCCCCTTTGAGGGACAGGGTATCAGAGAGCTTGGTTGGTAACAACTAAGGCTTCACTCTGGGCCCGGGTCATAGGTCTGGAAGTGCAACTTACTCTGGCAAAGGCTTCCTCCTCCACTGCAGAACTGCTGCTGTAGTATCTGCCTCAGTGAGCCTTGGTTTGGGAACTGGAAGAGTCTAGGGAACTGGAAGAGCCCTATTCTGATGGGGAGATGCTGGAGAAAGCAAAAACAGGGAAGGAAAACGGGAGTTGTGCTGATATTACATTCCTTTTAATGTGCACTTTCTAGAGTGGAAATTCTGATAATGGGGGGAAGGGGGAAGGGTTGTCAAGGAACATGTGTAAAAGACACAGGGACAAAGCCAAAGAGGGGTAGGATTGAGGGTGGGAGGTGGGGATGACTGGGGTGAAGGGGGAATAGTGAGGGGGTAATGGAGACAACTGTACTTGAACAACAATAAAAAATAAAAATAATTTTAAAAATAGAATGTAAACTCTGCAAACCCCCTCCCCCTCCCCCCCCCAAATTCTCTAGTAAGGCAAATTCTCTTTGCCAACGTCTTAGCAGAACTTCATACACACAGAAGGTATTCAAAACTCATTATTGGGTAATAATGGCTAACAGTGTCGAGCAGCTGGCTCTCCTTTGCACCTTCTCTGCTTAGGGAATTTAAATATGTGTGCAGCCAGACTAGAGGGGCCTTGCCTGTGTGTTATGGATATCATTTAAGCCTGGCTGCAGGATCCTCAGACTAGATACTCCTCATTCTCCTGGAAGCGAGGACAGAGGTAGGAAAAATAAGTAAGGAAATCTGTGCTGATTCCTGTGGGTTTCCCTCATATTTTCGTTTTTAGTTTGTTCTAAACTAAACTAAAGCTTTGGGCTTTTGGGTTTTGTTTTGTTTTTAATACAAGCAGGCTGTGCGACTTCTTATTTTATATCTTTTATACACACATTAGAAAACGAGTGGATTCTGCATAATGAGTGCTTGTGTATACGATTTGAGGATTTTCTGCTAGGCTCACCTGTCACTATTTCTACCCAAATGACTATTTCGTAACAGGAAGGACCAGAAGGACATACCTAATAATTCCCTGCCCTCCCTTACCCTTCCACCCAATTCCATGCTGGGCAGCCTCTTTTATATCAGAAAATTGTATGCATTTCACCAAAGAGATCAGCACTAATGGGAGAATCTTTAAATTGGTTCTTCTCAGGTTTCATTTCTTGAAAGAGAAAATGGAAAAGCCAATGCTGAAGGTGACTGAAATTTCTGGAGGCCACAGGAACAAATTCAATTGTGCGGTCCTGTCCCTCCCAACAGGGACCCGGTTGGGTACTGATTATTTTCCCTAGTCACTTCATCTGAGCATTAATGTTTTGGTGATAGCAGTGTCCTCAGAGATGAGCTGTGGAATATCACCTGAATTATATTCAGCCCTCCACCCACCTAATGCGAAGTTATTGGGTTCACCTGCAGTAAACAGGAAAACGAAGAACAGCTCAAAGTGAGAGGCATTCTCATGTCCCATATCCTGACTAAAAAAGATTCTGAATATTTCAAACTCCAGTGTTTAAACCCAACTCCAGTGGCATCACATGCCCTGCTGTGACAGTGACTTTTGCCCAGCAGACTCCCTAAAATCCCTCAACACCCGGCATGACCCTGATTGCCATTAGTTCTGTGACCACTGTCGATGTCTGAGCCGCTTTCCTCTACCTTGGCTGAGTTTCAGTAAACATATGTGAAATAGGGAGTCACTATTATTCACATTAAATTTTTATTTAAATATAATCTTGTCCACAGATTGTCATCCATGGGGTGGGGAAAAGGGGAGACAGTCTGTGCCTCCAGAGCCCCATCCCCGGCTTGGTTCTTTCTATCTAGAAAAGGAGGAGAAACTAGCTATTTCTGTGCTGATTTGGTTAACACTGTCTCTAGGTGACTCAGAGCCTTCCCGATAATATTTATCTATAGTTTTCTATAGGAGTTTATAATCTGTATCTCTTTCAGATGATCCATTCGATCCAAAATTATCCATGGATTTCCTAATTTTCCTGCAACCTGATAATTCTCTTAAAGTGATTGCACAGTTAGGCAGCTGCATGTAACCTCTGGCCCAATACTAAAACCAAAATGGAGCTGTTTCAACTTGAAAACTAATAGTGCCCCCCCCAAATCAATACATATTTCATGTTAAAAAGTAAGAGCAATTAATGACAATTAAAGTGACTGGCATTTCTCCCCATAATTCACTTAAATACTTTACATTAAGATGGTAGATACATTAAAAAACTGAGATTTAGGTTTTTGCTTTCACAGAAATGGAAATTATCCTGACCCTAGTATGAAGATGCTTTGATTTTCTCACACATGTGAAATTTCACCGAACCCTGGTTTATTGCTTGGCTGCTCTATTGTACAAAATATAGTTTTAAAAATCAAATTTTTTTAAATTGCACTCATCCGTAGCACTCAGAGAAATCTGTATCCAAAATGCCACTGACAATAACATACCTTCAGTTTAAGTTACACCCACTTAGACAGAGAGAAGAGCAGATCAGAACTGTGCATAAGCTGAATACATAAGCCTCACCACACAGATAATTAACCTCAAGTAATACAAGAACTTTCATGTTTCTTTCCTGAATTTTGCCTCAGGTATTAACCACCCAAAAAGTAACAGGCTGGCTTTAAACATCTCTGGCAAACAGCTGGGTAACATTTCACATGACATAACAAGAATTTCACTAACATGACTTCCAAAAAATTAAAAGCTAGTTTGGATTACTGTTATCATTGGTGCTTGGGGCCATTTGGAGTGAAAAGAAATTGTGCAGCTAATTAGAAATGCGCAGGATGAGGAAGCGGAGACTGGCCTGGTTTCTCTTCAAGGGTGAGGCTAGAGCTAGTTCTAAACCGAGTCTCTGTTGCAGCTCACGAGAGCTGGTGCCCCTGGTTTGAGTTCAGTTGTTTGGGCCTCAACAAAGGGCATTCACGTTTTCATGGAAATTAGAGAAACAAGATTTTCTCAGCTTGTCTTTAAAATAATACAAGTATCCAAATCTTAATTTTAATCACAGTCTTGAATATGCAAGACTAATTAATTGAGGAAGCTCTAGAAGCATTAATAATAACAACTAATAGGCATTTTTGAAATCCTCACACGAGGATTTTTTAATTGGTTTTTTAGAGAGAGAGGAAGAAAGAGAGGGAGAGAAAAAAGAGAGAAACCTCGATGTAAGAGAGCAACGTCAATTGGTTGCTTCCTGAATGCACGCCAGCTGGGTTCGAATTCAAAACCTAGATATGTGCCCTGCCCAGGAATGGAACCCACAATCTTTTGGTGTATAGGACAACACTACAACCAACTTAGCCAGGGCATGATTGGCATTTTTAATGGTCTCAGAATGAAGTACCTTGTAATGAAAGGCTATTGTAGTATTTTCCCTTTGTGAGTACCCTTATCTGACGAGCACTCTGAAGGAACTCCAGTCAGTAAAAAGATGGTAATTCGCTTAGTCAACCGCATTTGCTCCATCCCGAATTTCATCAGAAACATAAAGAGAACTAGCCAGTGAGTAGTGACAAGAGCAAGATGCATGCACAGGAGAGCCGGCGACGACCTGAGAAGGAGATTGGAGGCAGCCGGATGTAGTCCCTAAAGCTGACTCCGAACCTCCTATTTAATGAGGTCTTAGTATGTGCCAGTCTTTGATGAAACACTTAACCTGCATCATTTTGTTTAATCCTTGCAGCTCTATGAGAGTCAATTATGGTTCTTACTTCCCATTTAAAGATACTGAGCCTTGGAGATATGAAATGGCCAGCATGTCAACCAAGGTCTGTCTGATTGTAAAATCCATGTATGCCGGCTAAGAAAACAGCCAGGAAAGCCTCCAGTTAAAGCCCTAAGCATCATGTTCTCCTGCTCCCGGGAAAGTAAAGTAGTGTTTTCTAGAGCAGGCAAACCTCTGAATTAGTGTTGATTCTACCTGTCATGGAACTGAGAAGAATATTGTTAAGTGAAGGGAAATGATTCTTAGTCAATGGAACTCATATTCAGCTTTCAGGACGTGAGGGTGGAAAAATAAATACAAATATCCTGTATATAGCACTTCTCCAACATCCTGAAAAGTGCTAATTGTTTTCTTCCTCCTTCAAGATCACCACGGTCCGACAAGTGAGATTACTAACATTCAGCCATGAAAAGTGACTTGCGTGCATCGAGACACTAAGCACGAAGACAAAGGTGCAAGAAGCCTACGAGCCCCTTTGCTCACTGGTCCTCAGACAACAACACCCTGGACTCCCAGAAAACACCGCTTCTTCAAGAAGAAAAAGTGGGAGGAGAGAGTGTGCTCCTTCATAATTGTTTAATTCCTACGTCACAGGGGAGGAAAACTCTTCCCAGAAGCTGGTGCTTATGTAATACTTCCTGGACATCTACTAAAGATTGCACATTGTTAAATAAATAAAAATGTCTTCCTCGACCTCAAATATCTGTGTGTGTGTGTCTGCGTATATACATTCTCCACTTGGTGTATGTACATCAGAGTGGAGAACTTTACGAACCACTCCAGTTCATTGTTCAGTTAGTTGCCCATGCAAGAGGCCAGAGCACCCACCAGTGTGACCAGAGGGGTCTCTCTGCTTCTTCATCAATCTGACATGAGGGGAATTTGCTTGTATTGGTATCTTTATTCTGCAGTGAAGTGAAACCCCACCACTTTTATTTTGTTGGTAAAAATCCTTAAGAAGTCTCCTTCTTTGACCCCATATGGAGTCCTATAATCTGGTCTCACTTGGAGCACCAGAACCTTTTAGGCCGTCACCACTGAAATTGGTACTGGAAAGGAAAGTGATATCTCTCGGAAAAGTTAGAGAGACTAACAGGAAATTGTGTGAGGAGGATATTAGAAAGAAAAAAAACTGAGAGGGATTTTTGTTTCATTTTTTTTTTTCTTACTCGCTTTTAAAGTTAACTCTTTGCTGTTTACAATACTCTTGTTTGTTTTGCTTTGGCTCACATGTTTTTATGAATCAGCTTTAGAATGAAAGCATTGTAAAATGTTGAAAAAGTCATTGCTTTCCAAAAAAGTTCATTAGAGCTCTTATTTCATGTATAAGACATATCAACCAAGAGGTTTTTGCATCAGTGCCTAAGAAATATAAAATAATATTGTTAAACTTTATGTAGAAAACAGCACTGAAGCTAATAGCAGTTACTAGCACAGAGTAGGGAAGAAATTTTATTTATATATATATATATATATATCCCCTCGGTCCTTATTTCTGGTTAATTCCACATCTATATTTCCTAATGTAAGAGATAAGTGATCAGAAACCAAAAAGAAAGAGGATAAAAATAATTTTGCCATGAAGAGTGGTACAATTAATTTCTAATTTGACTTTGAGCTTTTGAAAATCAGCAAAATAAGGGAAGGAAAACAGATTATATTATTCTTATTTTCAAAATTACCAAGAGAGACTTCCAGCCAAGATGGAGCCAAGATGGAGGTGTAGGTAGACACACTTTGCCTCCTCACACAACCAGAAGAAGGGCAACAACAAATTTAAAAACAAAAAACAATCAGAACTGCCAGAAAATTGAAGTCCAATAATGAAGGAGATAAAGAAGAAACATTCGCCCAGACCAGTTGGAGGGATGGAGACCGGCAGCTGGAGTGGGGAGGACTCACCACAAAGCGGCAACTGGAGGACCGGGGCAGGCAAGGCAGCGGCTGGTGGACTGGGTGGTCCCACGTTCGCATGCAGATAAACCAGGAGGAACAACCAGGGAGTGAGACATCACACAACCCAGCGTTCAAGCACAGGGAAATAAAGCCCCAAAACCTCTCATTGAAAACACCTGTGGGGGTTGCAGCAGCAGGAGAAACTCCCAGCCTCACAGAAGAGCTCGTTGGAAAGACCCACAGGGTCCTAGAATGTACACAAACCCACCCACCGGGAGTCAGCACCAGAAGGGCCCAATTTGCTTGTGGATATCAGAGGAAGTGACTGAAAACTGGCAGAGAGAGGAGCAAGCAGCACTGTTCCCTCTCGGACCCCTCCCCCACGTACAGCATCACAAGGCAGCAACGTGTAGCCCCATCCAGGCAAACACCTAAGGCTCCACCCTTACATGTGACAGGCGCGCTGAGACAAAAAAAAAAAATGGCCCAAATGAAAGAACAGGTCAAAGCAGGTCAAAGAAAAAAATGCAACTAAGCGATGAAGAGATAGCCAACCTATCAGATGCACAGTTCAAAACACTGGTAATCAGAATGCTCACAGAATTGGTTGAGTATGGTCGCAAAATAGAGGTAAAAATGAAGGCTATGAAAAGTAAAATAAAGGAAAATGCACAGGGAACCAACAGTGATAAGAAGGAAACTGGGACTCAAGTCAACAGTTTGGACAAGAAAGAAAAAAAAGAAATATTCAACCAGAACAGAATGAAGAAACAAGAATTCAGAAAAATGAGGAGAGGCTTAGGAACCTCCAGGACAACTTTAAATGTTCCAATATCCAAATCATAGGGGTGCCAGAAGGAGAAGAAGAAGAGCAAGAAATTGAAAACTTATTTGAAAAGTTAATGAAGGAGAGCTTCCCCAATCTGGCAAAGGAAATAGACTTCCAGGAAGTCCAGGAAGCTCAGAGAGTCCCAAAGATATTGGACCCAAGGAAGCACACACCAAGGCACATCAGAATTACATTACCCAAGATGGAAGATAAGGAGAGAGTCTTAAAAGCAGAAAGAGAAAAGGAGACAGTTACCTACAAAGTAGTTCCCATAAGACTATCAGCTGATTTCCCAAAAGAAACCTTGCAGACAAGAAGGGGCTGGAAAGAAGTATTTGAAGTCATGAAAGGCAAGGACCTACACCCAAGATGACTCTATCCAGCAAAGCTATCATGAATGGAAGGGCAGATAAAGTGCTTCCCAGAAAAGGTCAAGTTAAGAGAGTTCATCATCACCAAGCCCTTAATATATGAAATGTTAAAGGGATTTATCTAAGAAAAAGAATATCAAAAAATGAACAGCAAAATGAAAACAAACTCACAACTATCAACAACTGAACCTAGAAAAACAAAAACAAAAACAGACTAAGCTAACAACTAGAACAGGAACAGATTCACAGAAATAGAGATCACATGAGGGTTATCAGCAGGGTGGGGAAGGGGGAATGGGAAAGGGTACAGGGAATAAGTAGCATAAATGGTAGGTACAAAATAGATAGGGGGAGATTAAGAACAGTATGGGAAATGGAGAAGCCAAAGAACCTATATGCAAGACCCATGGACATGAACAAAGGTGGGGAAATGATGGTGGGGTGGGGGGTGCAGGGTGGAGGGGAATAAAAGGGACAAAAAATGGGACAACTGTAATAGCATAATCAATTAAATATATATTTTTTTAAAGATTACCAAGAGAAACAAATATTTTTCTGGCAATAAATGCTAATAGAAATTGGTCACTCATATTCTTAAATAAGGGTCATTTGAAAGACTCTTACTTAATTTTCAATACCTTCCATTAAAATTATATTGCAGGATAGGGTTAAAGGGTCCAAAGGAAAGAAGAGCTAAGATATTTTCCTCAGACATATGTTTTGGAAATTGGCTTTTTTTAAGTGCTGGACAATATGCATTCAAGCATTTAGCTTCCCAGCAAAACTGACATTTTGCTCTGAAAACCAATGAGCTTGTATTTGTGCCCAAAGAATCACTCCAATTCACAGAGGTGGACTTCAGAAATATCTGTGCATAGGGTTAAAATTCTCCCCGTCTCTGGGTTTAATGCAGGAAACAGAAACCATTGTAGGTATTTTCAGCAGAAAGTGATTTAATATGGGAAACCTGGTGATTACACAATCATAGGAAAAGCTAGAAAAGCATAAATCAGGGGATTGTCTCAGGTCTTTTGGATTCAAGGTCAGCTGTAAACCAAATTTTAGGAAATTACTGATGTATCTGCTACCACAAACATGGCTGCCTCCCACTCATGCAGCTGTTGACTAGACAGAGAAATGTAGAGTGCAGAGAATTACAGAACTTTATTTCTGGAAGGGGACTAGAGATAATCTCGTCCAACCCCCTCATTTGTCTGATGAAGAAAATGAAACCCAGGGATAGAAGTTAAGTGCCCAAGTAGCCTCCATATGGCCAATGAAGAGACAGAGTTGGTGTTTTTTTCTGTAACCATGAGATGCTTGCCCACCCTCACCTGCATCATAGCAAGACCACAGCAGATGTTGGTGCCTGCCATCAGCCATGTATGTGATAGAGACTTGTAGTCAAATGCTACTGTGTCATATGCTGCTTCAGTGCCCATGGCAAGTGCACGTTCACCTTGACCCTGTGAGCACAGGAAAGGCCAAGGAGTGCATCTTAGGCTAAGAGCATAGTTTTCACTCATCATTAACATTTGTATTTACTATCCTTTCCAACCGAAATCTTTGGGCTTAATCTATCTGGCCCCGGGTCTTAAGTTTATGCCAATTTGTGTAACTGCCTTTGCTTATTCTTGGAAATGTGTTGATTTGCTGGGTTACGATAAACAGATTAAATTATAACAATAACTGTGTGTGGTTGCAAGGCCATTACAATGTCTCTTTTGGCTTCCAACCTTTGTACTCTTTATTTTTGTTAGTGGTTCAAGAATACTTTTTATGCGGGGCCTTCTATCTCAAGGCTGGCTGTGTATTGGCATCTTCACGCTTGACCCACAAGACACCCCTCTTTCCTTGGCCACCCATGCTGATTTCAGATTCATAGTGAGATAACATTTCAAGCTCTTTGTAAGAGCCTTGTAAGAGCCAGTTCCTCCAACACACCAAGATAAACTAGGAGGCCCTCTTCTGAAACTACGCCCTACGCCCCCCAGCTAATTTATACTTTTCTCATCATTGGATACAACGGTCCTCTTCCTGCTTGAGCTTTCCGCAGTCCTCGTCATTTGACCATCCACTTTTTTGACACTGTCTTTTCTTTGAATTCTCTTACAAAGGTCTCATCTGGTTCTCCTCTTTCCTGTCTCATAAGCTTAGCTTAGTCTCCTTCAAGGACTCCTGTCTATCCCATAGTGTGAGCGTGCCTCCAGGTTCCATCCTAAGCCACCTTCTCCCCTGTTTTACTCGAAATCTCTTCCAGTTCTAGAACTTCAGCAATTATCAACCTCTATCTCAAGACCTTACTATCTCAGGGTGCCACTGTAAAGCTTCAAATTCCTGCTGTACATCAATGACAAGAAGTTCCACAAATGCCTCAAAGTCAATATCTTTTAACCCAAACTCAGTCCTTCTTGTTACTTCTTTCATCTTATTATAGGTAGCACCATTTCCTCACTGTCTTAAGTTCAAAACCTTTTGACAGATTTTTCCTCAGCACCCACCCCTCATTAGTTACAATAACCTGTTAAGTTTTCATTTGGAATACTCCTCACTTCCAACATTTTCTTTCCATTCTAGAAGCTGACACCACTCCTCAGACCTGCTCGGCTCCACTATGCTCAGCAAGGCAGAATGAAATACCTAAAAGCTAGCTCCTGCAAGGCAGTAGAGGAAAACCCTGATGCAGCTGCTTAAGATCAAACATGGGTGATAAACGTGGTCCATCCATCCAGTGAAGTAGCCTTAGATGGACCGTGTCGGGTCACGACATTAGAACACTTCAACTCCAAACAGCCCAGGCTACCAGAGGCCCAGCGCAAATCCACGACCGGAAATCCAGTCCAGAGTCACACGGATCTACAGGAAGCGAAGCACGTTAGCTAGGGCGAAGGCCCAGCTGGGGGGGTTGGTGCGCACAGCACTTGTCATGCAGGGGGGCTTTTGAAGATCAGAAACTCTGCCCCGGGTTCAAAAGGCAGGTCCTTTGGAAAGCACACACATCTGACCTTTTTTAAAAAATTTTCCAATTATTATCTCAAAATGCCCTCTTCATTCTTTGCCCCGACTTTGTTCTCTCTCCAAGAATTAGAATTATCTCTAAATTGTCTTTCATTCAACTCCTGATTCCTGAGTCTACAAACCTCCCCACCTGCTAAAGCAGCTCTTAAAAGAAAAAACCCTCTTTTCCAAAATTCTGTTGATTTCATCCTTCTGAAATGTATCATATTACCTTAAGAAAGTACTTTCAGCACCTACTACAAAAAGTAATCATGAAATATTCATCTATGAATGTGATAATTGGCCTGTGTTCTTTTGTGTAATTAGATAATTTGGTTATCCTAGGCTTGTCAGTTTAAGTTGGTTTGAGCAGGTTTTGATAAAATCTAAATCTAAAGATACTAATTTTAAGAAAAGACCAATAAATGTCCATGAACCATAAAGAATCAGCCAATGAACCAAGCTCAAATATATGGTATCCTTCTGAAAAATTCGTAACAAAATTACAAAGGCAATAGTTACCCCACCTGCAAAACCTATGGAAATATTTTATTATGCAAAATGTTCCTAATGAGTGTCTCTGTAAAAAACTCTCAGAGCAAAGCAAGTGTTATATTTCATTCCCAAGAACTATTGGCTATGACAGATAAGTACATATAATTATTTTACTCACAAGTCAACTCTTTGAGGTGAGTGCGTGTGTCCTTTACGTCTTTGGATCAGTGCAGTCGGTGCACTCATGCAGCCAGTGGACCATATTCAAAACTTGGTTCCTGGCACTTACTAGCCCTGTCATCATCAATGAATTACTTCGTCAGTCCGAATCTCAGTTTTCATCAGCAAACTTTGGGTGATAATCGCTATCCTATAAAGTTGTGGAGAGGATCGAGTAAAATTGTGTGTGTAATGACGTGTCTAGCGCAGCACCTGGCCCAGAGTAATACGTATTCAGTGCACGGTGGAGAGGATGCAGTCATGAAATAAACAGCCATGTGGTCCCCCTGGCCTGTGCAGCTCAGCTGGCTGGACCATCATCCCATACACCAAAAGGTTGCAGGCTTGATTTCTGGTCAGGGCACATACCTAGGTTGTGGGTTCAATCCTGAGTTGGTAGCCTACAAGAGGCAACCAATCGATGTTTCTCCCTCACATCAATGTTTCTCTCTCTCTCAAAGCAATGAAAAAATGTCCTTGGGTGAGAATATTTTTTAAAAGGTAGCCATGTGGTCTCTGCTCTGAGACCATCCGGTCCATCAGGATTCGTGCTCTGGTACAAAGGACAAGGTGGTGCAAGAATACCCAGGACGTTTCTGATGTGGACCTGAAAGTTCTGGACGAGCATCAGAGACTGGAAGCATGCGAAGGAGTCAGCCAGTTGAGAAATGCAATGAGGGGGATGGGAGGGAGAGAGAGAGAACAGAGGAGAGAGACAGAGAGAGTTAGGGTTGTATAATCTACTCTAGTTATATATGTGAAATTGAGACTGTGCCCCAGGAAATTTTAATTCCTCTGTGGATGGGAAATGTTTATAGCAGTTTAAACATTCAAATGTAGTATAACCAGATAGCGCTTTCCCAAATGTTTTAATCTAGCTCCTCCTGCACTGTTCAGAGCTTCTCCTACTCAAAACTAGTTAACTTGACAAACTTAGAATTAGCAAAGGCACCTAATTACATCAAAGAACACTTGTTGATCCCAGAAGTAAATGAATGTATTTATTATTCATTTTCACTGAAATACACTTACTGCCAACCCCTTTGCCTTTATGAGGAAAAGCATACTGCTCCTCCACCCCACTCCAGTCTGATGAATCACAAAAACATTTGAAGTAATACTAGTCATTGCTGACTTTAGGTCAGGAACTTAGCCATACGGATAGAGATTTTTATTATTTTATCAGTATTATTTCATATGCTAACCACTGCACTTCCTTTCTAGTCTGGATTTACCACAGAGCCCTAAAACGTGTGAATGAAAAGGCAAGGCAGAGATTAACCCGGCAGTTGTGCTGGGGTGTGCGGCTGGCTGCAGCCCGCTGTTCCCAATCATGCAGGTGACTGGGGCACCCCCTGTGGGATGCAAGAGAACAGGCCCCAGCCACCAGCCTCTTCCTGGGGGTTTGTCAGAACCGCCTCTGCCACCCAGGGACACCTTTCTGACAGACCTGTGTTCCTCTGCCCCTCACAGTGACCTCCAGGCCTTGTAGAAATGTTATTTCTTCTCCCACCCACATTCAGCTTCTCCTAAACTAACAAGAGTTCTTCATTTTAAACACGTGCAAGTGGGGGCCCCATGAAGTTAGGAAACTGACTCCAGGTTATGCAGTGACAGCCACTGGAACGGCCAGGATTAAAACGTGGGGTCCCCAAACTCCCATCCCACGTGGCCCTGTCACGTCACCCAGCCTGGGTCCTCAAGGAGCAGCCCTGGCCAGCCCTGGAGAGGTCAGGTTTGGGTAGCACATCCGTGGGGATACCCTCCTTGTAGTTCTTGGGAAATTGGTGTGTTTTTCTAAATCTCGAGAAAAATCTGTTGAGATATTAGGGAAATTGGAAAAGTTATTCTAATTCTTCTGCAAGAATTAAAATAGAGCTGTCAGATGTAGAGATGTTACTGATTTGAAGAGCTCCACTGGCATCAGGTCAAAAGCAGGAACAGGGAAATGTGAACATGCAGAGTTGAAGGTTAAAGTCGACCAGCATCTCTCTCAAGATCTCATTGGTCAGAGTGGCTTATAGCTGTTGTCATGTGATAAGGGAACATTCACGGTGCTAGCTGGTGCTAATGGAGAGTCATGCTTGCAAATAAAATAAACATTAGTACATTAATATACATAGAATACTTTAAACAAATCCTCTGAGGGTATTCCAAGATATAACAAGTTTTGGAAGAGATAGAAATTTTTATATTGGCTCCTGCAAGCCAGGGTTCCATGTAGTGCTGAGAGATCTGAATGCCCCATCATTTGGACACTACCCAATAATGCTTGCTGGCATCATAGCATTTGATATTTGCTAGAGGCAAAAATAAAAATGTTTTTGTGTAAATACTACCAAACTTAATATTTCTTACTCATTCAACTAAAATTTTGAGATGCTCATAACAATGAGTAAAGAATATGAAGAATGTTCAACGTCTTTTAAAGACAGAAAATTACTGAGAATTCCTGGGAATTTTGATCTCTCATTCCTAAATGCAAAAGATTTCCAGTTTGATGGAAATTTGGAACCACTAGGCTTGGGGCATGGATGAGATACAGTCCCACCTAGTATGGATTATTTTTTGAATTTAGAAATCTCACAAGGAGAAAAAATTGAAAGACTTTTTTTGTAATACGCTAACTATAACCCTACTTTTCTGAAAAATTGTATATAATAATTTGAAGAACAAAAAACAAAGTCCACTAAGACATTTAAACTCCCTGCAGAAAGATAGCTGGCTAAGCACTATTTCCCCTCAGCCATTCAGGGAATGCTCTCTCACTTTTCGTTGCTATAGCTACCTTTTTTGACACAAGTTTTTCTGGAGGTTCCATTTCCAAAATGCTACACAAAGAACGTCAGCTCTTCTACTAGACTGAAGAAACAAAAACCTTTGCTTGGTGATTACTTTCAGGACATAAAACGGTGCTCAGAGTGAGCCTCCCCTTAGCTGTACTGCTGACACACATAATGAGAATGATGAGAAAGTTTAACTTCTCTTTAAAGAGTTTATGTATTTATTTTTAGAGAGAGGGGAAAAGAAGGAGAAAAGAAAGGGAGAGAAACATCAATGCAAGAGAAAAACATCAATCAGTTGCCTCCTGCACGCACCGCAACCAGGAACCAAACCCTCAACCCAGGCATGTGTCCTGACTGGGAACCAAACTGGTGACCTTTTGGTTTGTGGGACGGTGCCCAACCAACTGAGCCACTCTGATCGGGGCAGTTTAACTTTTTATAAGGTCAGAACATGCCATGTGTAATGAACAATTCTGTCCCTATTGAAATAACACTCAATATGTGAATAATTCTATTGAACTGACGGGCCATCCAAGTCTAGGAAATAAAGAACTGTGATGGAAGAGAATATATATATTACTTTAAACAAAGTCATATTAAGAACAGAGAAATTGAGCTAGGAAAATATATCACTTGGATGAAAAACTAATATAAAAGAGTTTAGTCATGATAACCTGATGAGAGAGAGAGAGAGAAAGAGAGAAAGAGAGAAAGAAAGGAAGGAAGGAAGGAAGGAAAGAAGGAAGGGAGGAAGGAAGGAAGGAAGGGAGGAAGGGAGGGAGGCCCAATGATATTTCAAGGCCCGATAGAAAAAAGCTTTGCCCCAGCGTCATCTCTCCAGGAAAGGCCCAGCTCTCTGCCCAGGCTGTAGTATCACTTGAGTGCACATTCCTTATCCAGAGCTGCAAAGAAAATTCTTTCCAAACTTACTGATTGTTTTGCACCATGACTCATTTCTCAGAAGTCAAAAAAAAAAAAACCCAAAACACCCAACTCTGGAACTATAAGAACATTTCCTTGGCATATAAACATGTATCTTTTATAGAAATATCTTTACATGGTGCCGAATGTAGGGTACAAAAGTAAAAATGAAAACTTTAGTTAGGATCACTTCTGGCTCTCAATTTACACATCTTGAGAAGAATAACAAACCATAGGCCTTTAGAAATAAAACAAATCAACATTAAGGGTCCAATTATAAATTTCTCTTTATTTTTCATGGATGTTATCTGATGAGGAATAAAACAATAATAAAAGACTAAAAATAATAAATAAAAGAAAAATTAGTATCTTCTGGATACCATTACTACATAGCAAGGCAAATATCTTTAATATATAATGAGCTTTTATAAATCAATAAGAGAAAGCAATAACTACAATTTTAGAACAAGAAAGTATGCAGTCATTCCATGAAAGGAAAATTGCTAATGTACAAAACACAAAGACAAATATATCAATAAGAACTAAAACAATCATTTTTAACATATCAGATTGGCAAAACTTTTAAAGAGTGCTAATACTCCATAATTGATAAAGTTATGGGGGAAACAGGTACTCTAAAGAGATACAATGTTACTGAGCCAGATTTAATCAAATATACCAAAATTTTTTTGAATTGCATTCTTTTTTTGGCCAGAAATTTTTATTAAAAAAATTTCCTAAGGAAACAATAGGACAAGAAGTCAAAGAAGTATCTAAAGGATATTCCTTGCAGTCTTGATTAAAATAACAAAACTTTAGAAACAGCCTAAATACCTAACAATAATGAACTGGTTAAATACATCATGGTAATCCATACAACAGAAAGGAGAGAAGTGTGCAAATAGTATACTAAGTACTAATAACACAGTAAAGATATTCTGAGCCCACTTCTGTAAGTAAAAATGTGTGGGTGTGGATATATAGATGCAACAAAACCTCTGGAAATAAAATTCATACACCAAGAAAGATTATTAAATGCATGAGCCATTAAATATGTTAATAGTGGTTATCATCAAGAATCAGTATTATGGGTGATTTTGTGTGTGTTGCTGATTTACATTCTAAAACTTTCTACAAGTTACATGGATTCATTTCTTTAAATTTAAGGAAATACTTAAAAATGCAAAGGACTAAAGAGGAGCTAGATAAATTCACATATCTCATTTTGTTCTATTAAACTTAAAAGAATGCGAAAGAATAAATATACCTGGAACCTTTAGAAAACTGATGATTCGTCTAATAATTGGATGTAAGAGTTCCTTCCATAAAAATACCTGCCTTTGAAGCTACCTAAGGTCAGTCCAAAGTCTAGATTCTCAATATATGCAGGTTATGCAAGTAAAACCTGCCTGAAGGCCGCTTTGGTTGACACACCCGATTTTAAGAAACATCATTTTATACCAAAGACAACCATTTGCCTTTTTGATCTCATTCTTCCCTTTCTTTTCAACCTACATTGGCTTTCTCAGCCATGTCTGAACCTCTCTCCCTTCACCTATGTGGCAAAATGCCAAAGTCTTAGATTCTACTCGAAAGGAAAATATTGCTGATGTGGAGTACAACTTTTTTGAAAGAAATATAGATTTCCTGCATTCGCCCTCGGATTGTATAAAAAAAAAAGGAAAAATTACATAAAGACAAAAATCCAGAGCGTGTGTGAGAAATCATATCCCTTGTAAAAAAAAAAAAACTACTATCATTAACTAAATCTGGACACGTAAAAGCTTTCCGCCCTGTGGCTGGAGAGAGGAAGTTAATTCTGCACTTGCTGGTGTGCAGAACTCCACAAAGCACTGAGGATACAGACGTGAACAAGGAGCAGCCTCTGATCTCAGTGGGATAGTGAAAGGTGCCAATGCTGGCCTGAATTTAAGCGGAGCCCCTCAGGAGCAAGCAGTTCTGCCTGGGAGCACAGGGACGGTAGGGAGGCTCTTTGAGCCGGAACTTAGAAAATGAATATGAATTCCCCTGTTATAAAAATACTGGAAGGGTGTTACAAGTAGAGAGAATCTCAGGCACAAAGTCAAGGAGGCAGAAAAATGCATGCATTAGAAGGTGTGGCAAAGTTATAGCTCAGCAGAAGAATTTGAAAATGATGGTAGAAAGCACATTTGGCCTGAATGATAAATTAACAGTTAGCTAGATAGTTGAGTTTATACATGACTGAGTTTCACAGACCTAAAACCTCTATATTTTAGTGATTGGTTAGTGTCTCAAACCAGCTCTTTGTTCAGCTAGCATGGTAATTGCCTTTATTTTAAAATGGAATCTTTCTTTCTTTGCCAAGAAAGGAGTGATTTCACTTTTGCCTCTCTTCCCTTTTGGTTCTTTCCATTTATGTTTTGCAGACACATGGACACACCCTTTAAGCCAGGTTTCAATGCAAAAACCTAGCCAATCCAGTTATAACATGGTCACTGGTGATGTTAACGTGGAGACAGTTGCCTTCTTGCTCAACAGGGTGAGACTTTGAAAAAGGCTTGGGCATGTGCATGGAGCCAATGTGTCTGGCTTCAGCCACCTCCTTCTCCTATATTGCCAAAGAAGCAGAAGCAAAGGAACCATCTCCTTATTGTTCTCTTGTAATAATGGGCTGACTGCCCAAGGGGGGAGGGTGGTGTCTAGGCATTTATGTGACCTGCTATGGAAGGGTGGGGTACTGTCTCAAAATTCCTGCTCTTAAGAACAGAAGAAAGGAGGCCCTTCCAACTAACTAAAGAAAAATAATTTGCCCTGGCTAGTGTGGCTTAGTGGCTTAGTGAGCGCCAGCCTGTAAAACGAAAGATTGCTGGTTTGATTCCCAGTCAGGGCACATGCCTGGGTTGTGGGCTAGGTCCCTGGTTGGGGGCACACAAGAGGCAGCCAGCTGATGTTTCTTTCTCACATCAGTGTTTCTCTCCCTGTCTTTCTCCCTTCTTTCCCCTCTCTCTGAAATAAGTAAATAAAATCTTTTTTTAAAAAAGAAAAATAATTGATCTGCAAGCCTGCTGGCTGCTGTTGATAGGAATGAAATCTTGAACATGTCACTGCTCACAAGGACAGCTGGAGAAAGTGAGGTCTGGGCCACCACAGGACAGGTGAAGAAGACCGCCCGCTCCCACCGTGCTGCCCAGCATCTAAGGGCCACCTCGTTTTTCTTTTGGCCGGAGACACACAGCCTTTTGAATCCAGCCTCACAGATGTTGAGACATACTTTAGCAGAGCAGTTTATGATGACATTTATGAGCTGTGCCTCACAGTGACCTTTCAAGGTGAGTGAAGGTAATCCAGTGGATGGGGAAACTGAAGTGTCGGGAGCCCAGGTGCAGGTCCCAGCGAGTCAACGCCCAAGAAAGGGAGTGACAAACCCACAGACTGTTCAAACCAACGAATTTAACCCCTGATGGGAGTGTGTTGTTTTTGAGTGGGAGAGCAATAGTATATTTAGGGAGACAAGCTAGTTAGAGGTAAGTACTGGGGGAAAATCTAGGTGGCAAATGTAAATCAAATCTATCTTTAATGTACAGCTAACTCGAAGCATGAAAACGTGGATTCTAGAAATATTACAAATAGTCCTAATTACAGTAATATGCTATCTCACTAATAAGAAGACTGCTTTCATCAAAACTGAGAGGCAAAATTAATTTCAAAGATATAAGACACACAGACTAAATTCAATTCTGGCCAAAGAAACAGCAGAAGTTCAAGGTCAGACTGCACCATGGAATAGCCAGATGTGCACCTGGTGACTGGGTATACAATATACACGCAGGGATGGCCTATATATTGCCCAGGTAGGTTTGAATGGTGGCATCTCTGTCAATGGCCCAGCACCACGAGGACTTCTGCATAACCCTTTGGCTCAGAGAGCCTAGCTACTCGCTGTACTCTCTTGAAAGTACTGCCGCATTACTACCATACAAGATTCTGGGTGGAGATCTATTTTCTCATCAAAAAACTTTTAAGTTTTAATTAAAATCATCCAGCAAGATAACTGTTTTTAAACAAATTACTTTGGGAGGCAGTAAAACTAAATCTGTGAGACAAAGATTAAGATGTATCTCATTTTACTTTTTTAAAAAGATTTTATTTATTTATTTTTAGAGACAGAGGAAAGGAGAGAAACATCAATGTGTTGCTTCTCACATGCTCCCAACTGGAGACCCAGCCTGCAACCCAGGCATATGCCCTGACGGGGAATCAAACTGGCGACCTTTCAGTTCACAGGCCGGCGCTCAATCCACTGAGCTACGCCAGCCAGGGATAATTTTACTTTTTTTATAAGGACATTTTTAACAACAGTGTTTTTCCTCTTTACATTCTTGATTCAATCCCATTTGCCTTCAGTGAGGTATAAAAAGGCTACACGGCATAGGAGAGAGACCACTGACAACCTTGTCAAAAAGGAGGTCATATCTCACCATGTGAACTGCTCTCCGGAATAAATTTCAGGTGCTGGGATTCTACGTTTCAAAGCTTAGCTCATGTTGTGTCTATTGTGAATGTAGCTGACTCAAAGCCCCATTCTTCTTTTTTTAGCCTCATTAAAGTCTTGCATCTGCCGGTGGCATTAGAAGCCTGGTTTCAGAACTCAGGCCGACCTAAATTTAGATCCCAACTTACAAGCTAGAGACCTTGAAATCCATTTTTCCTCCATTTTTCTGTTTGATCTCTCAGAGCTTTCCCACATTTATCTATTAAAAATAACACAAGGTTATTATTATGAAGGCAAAACAAAGGGCTATGTTAAAGGAAATAGTGAATGGTGAGTGACACCGTGATCCGTCCAGCAGCCAAAAAAGAAACTTGGGCATCATCCTTGACTTCTCCCTCTCTCTGAGCCCGTGGGTCCCTGCCTCTCCACCCACACTCCCACCGCTTCATCTCAGGCTAGCCGGTTCCCTTCTCCTCCCTCCCCCTTCCTAATGCATTTTCGGTGCTGCTGCCAGATTGTGGCTTTTCACCCCCCAATGTCATCCTGTCATTGCCTGCTTTGACTCCCCAGCATCCCCTGCTGCACTTGGGATGAAGTCAAGCCAACCTGTTACCTGGCTCCAGTACACCTGCCTCTCCAGTCTCACCTCTAACTCTAACATCCCCTCACCCTACCGCTTCTCATTCACTCTGCTCTAACTATGTGCTCTATGGTTGTGAATGAATAAATGAATGCACAATGTGAAATTGTGTAGTAGGCATTCGATGAGGGTTAGTCTGGTTTCCTTTTTCTCTTTCCCAGAATCAAGGGATTTCTGAAATGGTGATTGCTCTGCAGGAATTACTGTGAAGTTTTATCTTCCTCCTATACATCCCAGGATATAACTGCCTACTTCCCATCCCTAAATACACACACACACACACCATCCCACATAGGCATCGCTAACATCTCAGAGAGAACCTTTGAACCAATCTGACCTCCCATGGACAGTCTAGACATTGGACCCATGGATTCCCCAAGTGTCACTTGAAGAGCTTGTTCAAACACAGATGCCAGTGCCCCGACCCTCCCTGCAAGTCTGGAGTAGAACCCAGTGATTACAGTTTTCAAAAGTTCTCCCCAGAGTAATCCAGATCTGGCAGGGCTGGGAACGTGTCAGGGCCCACAAGTCAAACTTGTAGTTTCAGTCTTAAAGGAAACACCACTCAGTCTGTGGCTCCTGTCCCTGTGCCTGGGCAGACACGCTGCTGCTGCCAGGAGAGCAAACAAAAAGGGCGTGTCTTATTGGGGCGCTTGTTTGTACCGTGCGTTGTTCCAAAGAGTTGAGGTGCCCTGGGACAGTATTATCCTATCAACAAATGGGAAAATGGGTAACCTCATAAAGGCCACACCCATTAGATGCCCAGTCCTTCCTACTATGAAGAATTCGCTTCCTGTGACTTTCAACAGGATCCTTCTGCAGTATCACATCTCCCTTTCCTGACACCTGTCACAAAGTTGTGCAACTCCTGGGGCCACGACGCTCGGAGGGAACGCAGCAGCTCCTTGTGCTGCCAGTTCATGTTGCGATGACGCCACTTACACTGATACAACACTAGCGGGGCAACAGTACTGTAGCAAGAAGAGGGCGAAGTCCTGGAACTAAGAAGCACTAGCGAGGTCTTTTTTAATGTCCATCACACTAGGTTCATGGTTCCCTTTTTAAATTATAGCAACACAAAGTAAACATTCATTTAAAAAAACCCAACTAACCCAGTTTGGGGTTTCTCCCATCTCTAATTTGCTGCATGAGCACTCAAGAAAGAGTAAAATTTTCAACATATTTTCTATTTCAACAGTTTTCTATTTCTTATTTCATTTTCATTTTATTCCACGTTCAGAGTCTTTCCCTAACCCCCTACCCCTAACCCCTAAAGGAAAAGTGCAGTTTGGCGTTAGTCGTATTACTTTGGGAAATCCCAAATGATTTCTCCTGCTGCCTTTTTCATTTTCTCCAGAGGAAACAAAAATGCCAAAGTCCTGGAAAGAAGGCTGCTTTCTGTATTCTTTTCAGGCAGTCTGGAAAAAGATCCAAAATCCCATGAAATGGGCTTCTTCGTTGTTTTTCTTTTCCTTCCCTTTGGTGCTACCAACCTCATTCTGCACATGTGATTTCTAGAATTCAGTAGGAAGGTCTCCAACAATGCCACCCTGGACCCAGGGCCGATGACACTATCCAGGAAATCTGCTAGGGCTAGTGGATCCTGGGTCCTGACCCTGACACCGTCCCCAAATCCCCAAGTCCACAGGATTTTGGATTATTTGTCTTGTACAGTGACCAGGAGTACTAGCCATAGCCCTCAGTGAAGGAGCTCATTTCCTCCCCTGCTGCTCATTGATGGAGACCCCAGGATACGTGATGGAAAACCCAGAAACACTTCCTTGACTTGGAAATCCTCGAATTTAAGTGTATCTAGGACCCTTATTTTCTCCTCTTTCTGACAGTGACCCTGAGCAATAAGCAGGACTTGAATGGGAATTTTCTCAAAGCACACCAGTCTTGGTAGAGCAAAGCCCCAGCAACAAAAATAGTATACCAGTTCTCGGGCTTTTCCCTACCTTAGTTAGGTGGCCGGAAAACTGTTTCTTCTAAATCCTTCCACTCCTGGCAGTCCCCCCGACCCCCCCGCCCACCCCCCTCCCCACACACACACACCATGGTCCCAGGGGAAATCATTGTGTAATTGTACGTATCCCCAGCAGCCCTCCTTCTGACTCAGCTACCAGAAGACATGCATCAAATGCTTGGAGCAACTTCTCTGCTACTGTCCTATGAGGCCATTTTTCCTTGACATGCCCATAGTTTCCAAACTGAAGTGGGTGTGGAGGGAAATATCCTCCCCCCACAGCCATCACACCCTGCTATTAGGCCACAAAACAGTGCTGCTTTGTGACTTAGCTTTTTATTAGCCCCACTATTTTAACAGCCCCATCTCCTGAGGACTCTGGCCCTGGTCCAAAGAGGGAGGGATCAGAGACAATGAGGATGCCAACTTCCGTTGAACCCCTTGTTTTAGCAATTTCTCCCAGAATGAGTTGCTTCCTCATTTAATAATTTAGAGTAGGCTGTGAGGGTAAATCGTTAGCCCCCAGGGATTTAAGGCCAGGGAGCTGAGGATCAGGTGGGTATCTCCTGATAGCCACCCCCTTCCATATAGCCATTTCCCCTTCCCATGAGGCTTTTTTTGGGGGGGGGGGAGTAGTAAGGAATACTACTCATGGGAAGTTAATCTGTGATAGGCATATAGCTTAGGTCCTCATTCTCAGATTTCTTTCATTCCATTCCCTATCTCACCATGTTACAACAAAAATAGTAGTTCATTCATCCATTTACCCATTTGACAAATATTCATTGATACCTCATATGAGCCAGGCACTGTTCTAGGTGCTTGGGCTATGTCAGTGGGCAAAAGAGATTAAGAGTCTTTGCCCTCATACAGCTTCATCTAGTGAGACAAGCAATAAAAAAAGAAAATGCAAAAGTAAATGATATCATAGGTTAGAACAAATGCTACAGAAGGCACAGGGCTGAGTAAGAAGGACCAGGAGTGAGGGAGTAGGGTGGGGCTGGGGAGCTGGGTGCAATTTAAATAGAATGCTCAGGGAATGGCTCCCTGAGAGGGTAACATCTGAGCAAGACTGGAACAAGTTTAGTGAGTTAGCACTTTGGCATCTGGGAGAAGAATTCCAGGTAAAGAGAATAGCCAGCGAAAAATACTTAAGCAGGCATGTTTTAGAAACGGCAATGAGAGGAATACAGTTGGAGCCAGATTACGGGGGCCTTGGAGACCATCGCCAGGCCTAGGACATTGATTGACTGCAAAATACATTCTCTCACATTTAATGTCTTCAACATTGTAAAGTCAGTTCCATAGTAGAAATAGTAGAGACTCACAGATAATTCAAAACTCTTTTTTAGCCAAGAGTGTCAATATCTGTTTCAATGAAAATTGTATCAGAACAACAATATGATTTGATTTTCACCTCTTATCCTTTCCACCCCTCGGCCTGAGCCCTGAATAATCCACCCAGAGAATGTCCATCCATATCATTGATGTCTCACTACAGTTCTAGAGAACTGGCTTCAATTCTGAGGTCACACAGAGATGAAATTTAATGGGTGCTAACTCTGGTCATTTTAAAAATCAAGTTTTACATGTGTAGCCTTTTAGTTTGCTACAGAAAAATAATGCCCGCGAAACGGGAGGGCCAAGCCAGGAGCAGCCATTAACAACACTTGACAGCTTGGAGAAACCAGGGCGCACAAAGCCAGAGCCCACAGCCAATCCTTCGCACGTCCTGTCAGCGTGCCTCTCAAACACATCCGCCGTCAAACCACTTCGCCCCACCCCGACACTGCCACTGGGGCCTTCAGTTCTCACTCTGAGGACCACAGCTCCTGACTGGTACCCTACGGTGCTGACCTCACTCCCTTCGGGAGAGGCGGGCGCTAGCTGAGCGGGGTGCTACAGAAGACAGGCAGGGCCAGATGATTTGGGGTGGCCCTTGAAAGCCACAGGAAGAGTATAGATTTTTTTTCTGAGTGAGATAGGAAACCGCTGCAGAGTTGTGATCTGGAAAATA
Source organism: Desmodus rotundus (assembly GCF_022682495.2). Classification (NCBI taxonomy): domain Eukaryota; kingdom Metazoa; phylum Chordata; class Mammalia; order Chiroptera; family Phyllostomidae; genus Desmodus; species Desmodus rotundus. The sequence continues at coordinate 27,715,199 of NC_071392.1, read as the reverse complement.
AAATGATCTGATTTAAGTTTTTTTTTTTAAGTGGTCTCATTGCTGCTTAGAGTTGACTGTAGGAAGATTTGGAAGTAGGGAAACCAGCCAGGAGGCTGCTATGGCAGAAGTGAACAAAGACCTTGAGTCTCTCGCTTTTCCTCAAAAACTTCAAGCTCCTTCCTACCTCACAACCTTGGTTCTTCCTGTACCCTTGGTCTTGAACACTGTTTTCTCAGATCATCAAATGCCTCGTTCTCTCCTTTCATTTCCATCTTCCCTTCGATGTCACCTCCACAGAGGGTCTCCCTGTACACTGTTTGCAAGACACCCCCCAAGTTATTCCCCATCCTCTCGCCTTTTCCCTCCTATTACTTACTATTGCCTGCTGTTCCACACAGTGTTTATCTTTGTTGTTTAGTCTCTCTTCTACATGAGTTTGCATTCTGCGGGAGCAGGGGCCTTGCCTGTCCTTTTCGCTGCTGTAGCTTTAGCGCCTGGAACTGGGCCTGGCACAGAATAAACGTAACAGAAACTCCGTAAATATTTGTTGTGTTCGTGGATGGATGAATAAGTTTATCTGTTTATAGCATGGTCTGAAACAAATTAACTGGGACCAAGTTCTTTAGAAAACACTTATGTTTCCAGAAAAAGGAGATAATGTATTAAAAGCACCAAAGATTCCTGGTGTATAACAATCATTTATGCTTATTGAGGAGTCACTATATTCTAGCCAGCACTATGGGTTTTACTCGGTTTGCCTGATTTAATCCTTCAGCAGCCCTAAGTAGATGTTGTCCTGATTTTACAGACGAGGAAACTGAAACTTGGATACCTAGCCATTATGGACTCAGAGATACTTGTAAGTTCATTGCCTTTCAAATCTGAGAAGCCCTTGAAAAGGTGGCTTTAGCCTTGAAAAAGAAAAGTTGCTGATAGGCTTGTTTAAAAGCCAAGAAGTTGTTATAGTTTTAAAGCCTAAATTGGACCTGGTATCAGCAGGTCCGATGACCTTCCCTTTCTGTATCGCAGGTAATCCGGTAATCTCCCAGTAATGAGCAAAGCTGGTACACCCCATTAACACTGGGAGCAGTCAGACGACGCTGCCTCCAGCCCCGGGTGCCCAACAGGAAGCCATAATTGACAATAGAGATCTGAGCAGGGCAGCGTGGTCACAGGCCGGTCACCTTTCCCATCCATCTCTTCTCACGGAGCTTGCTGCACCAATTTACTGCTCACCTTCTTTTCTTCCAATGGCTAATGCCCAGGACTAGACAGCGTTAGGTCCAATTCAGCCCCTAACCCAGATGATTGTGGCAGGGAGTCATAAATGCCTCACTGAATCTCGCCTGAAAAGAAAAACAGAACGCTCTCTCTATTGCTTCACTCTCAGACGGGACTAATGTGCCCCAAAATTATGGAAAGTTTCTCTTAGAATGAATTTATAGGTAGTCAAGGTAATATTGTGAGCTTGAATTTCAGAATTTTAAAAGGCACCGGTAGAAGTAAATATTTGCAGATTTACTGCATCTTTAACAATCTAGTCATAATATGATCAATTTACTTTTCATCAAAAAATATTTTCTTACATTTCTAGGTATAGAGATAAGAAAGATTCCCCTTCCTGAAAATATTGACTGTGTATAATTTAGTGACACATTTTAGATTGTCCACAATTGGGATTTGATATTTGTATTTATCCCTTTGAACACTAAGGAGAACATTTATATTTGTATCGGGTGTCCTAATAACATTAGCATGTCCCCCCTTGTAGGAATTTGAGAGAGTAGGTGATTCATTCACCTCTCCATCTTTAGGGAATATATTCTAGAGATTTTATCCTGAAGGTTTTACCTTTTGTAAAAACCTGGCATGCCTTCCCCCTCCCTCCTCTTTCATTAGGAACAGCAATGGATTCTCTTCTGAGAATCACACTGATTTGTAGGAAAACAGTGCAAGAAGCAATTTGCTCAAGAGCAAAGATTGTGGTCTCTGCAGAAAAATGTATCAAGATCTCTTTTTAGGTTAAGTTAGGAGGATATGAGTTAATGTTGCACATCTAATGGACACAGGCTTTCTCTTACTTCAGGGCCTGGGGCTGTTTACGAATAAATACAGACCAAGGTGGTATCCTGCCCCAGATAGCACTGGGAGGGGAACCGCAGTCTTTTGGTTAATGACCTATTTGAAATAATACACCACCCTTGATTCAGGGACAGAATTTCCGCTGATGCAATACCAAATTGGGTGGGCCAGGACTGAGTACCATGATGAAAGCCCTTCACAACGGTTTCCAAAGAATGGGGGCCAGAAACACTAAAACAAAGTCACACTTTCACAGAGCTTGAAGAGAAAGGACTTCCAGCACTGAGCTCCTATGGAAAAAGGCTGCCCTGGCTCCATGGCCCTACGCACGGCCCTGGGAACCATTAGAAAGGGGCTCTGGCAGATCTCAGCTGACACGTGAGTGAATGGCAGGAGGCAAGGGAAGGAAGCCGGGGCCCACCCCAAGTCAGACTCAGATGTCTGTGGCCTGACACACACGTGCACGCAAACACACGTGCACACACACACTATCTTTAGGAAAGCTCATTTCACATTTTTTTTATGATAAGCAAATAGTATAGCAGTAAATTGTCTCCTCTTCTCATAGAGATGGGAGACATGAAAACTTTTTTAAAAGAATGAAAAAGAGTAGAGACCTGGACCCCCACATCTGAACGTGCCTGCGAATGATCAGTTAATGGGCACAATCAGCTTTCGGTTCCACTGCATTGGCTGTGCTTCAAGGAGTAATGAGCGTGTTACTCTGTGGACTTCTGCGGGGAAAGTGTAGCAGAAAGGGGCCAAGGTGAAGGATGAATGGCCATCTAAGCTAGCCAATTTCTTCCTTAAAATCACCCCTCTCCCCACCGAGCATTGGTGATTCCCCATCAAGCTCAGTCACCCCAAACTCCATCACCCTCACCCTCCGTGTGGTGGCCCCCTATCCAGCAAGGCCGCTCCTCTGATGTCCTTCTGGCTCAGTCTTTCCTGTCATGCAAGAGGAGCTAAAATGTCACCTGCTGACCAAACTGTCTGAAATATTACCTCTTGTTTTTGTTCTGTAAATATCCTGTTTATTTCCCTCATCACCCTTTTTCTAACCTGTAATTCTTTTCTAGGTGTTTAATGCTTCTCTCCCCACTTTTGGAACATAAGCTCTTTTACACTAGGGAACGTATCTTCTTTTTTTTTTATTATTATTATTATTTTTTATTGTTATTCAATTACAGTTGTTTGCCTTTTCTCCCCATCCCTCCACCCCACCCCAGCTGAACCCACCTCCCTCCCCCCTCTCCACCCTCCCCCTTGGTTTTGTCCATGTGTCCTTTATAGTAGTTCCTGTAATCCCCTCTACCCACTGTCCCCGCCCCCACCCCCCACCCCCGCCCTGGCTATTGTTAGATTGTTCTTAACTTCAATGACTCTGGTTATAATTTGTTTGCTTTTTCCTTCTATTGCTTATGTTCCAGTTAAAGGTGAGATCATATGGTATCCTGTGAGGAACGTATCTTCTTTATCACCATCCTCCACTCAGCTCAGTGACTGCATGTGGAAAGTATTCAGTAGATATTTGTGGAATGAATGAAAAAGTTTAGCTGAAGTCCCACCTTGTCTATTCCAGTACACAGTGATCTTTCCCTTTTCTGGCTTGATAAAGCTCTTGAAATAAGTCCAGCATTCAGTCTGTGCAGCCCTTTTTCATACGGTCTTGATGGGCCATGTCATCTTTCTTTATTTCTACGCTACTGGGGTTAGGAACCTGACTTTCTGCTCTTCTTTTCTCTCAACCCCCTGACATAGATCTGGATTCACTTATTTTGAAGTCAGTGGGACAGAAATATTAGCTCTGTGCACTACAGGCTTTTTGCCCCAGAGTGGTCCTTTCTCTATAAGCCCTCCATAGAACGTCAGACCTAACACCCAAATACTGCTCTGAGAACATGCCCTGAATCCCCCAGCCTTCGCTGCTGAGTGTCGGGAGCAAGCTGTCACCTTCAGGAAAGCAGGTTTGCTTGTGGAAGTCTTGAGCTTTGTTATAAACATTGCTCATTTCAGGCGGACTGTGAAAAACCTAAACAGCTCTAAATTAAGAGCTGATTGTAAGTTATTGCAGATTTCCTCCTATTTCTTCCCGATTATTTGTTTAAAAGGATCTGGTAAATACCAGATCTTTATTATGATGACTAATGTCCTGCCAACAGAAGAAGGGGGGGAAAAAAAAACCTTGAAAATTATTCTGCATGGAAATGCAGGTGGCTCTGCCCAGCAGTGCAGACTTCCCCCCAGGCAGCCTGTCACTTCTCAGCCTTGGAAAGAGCTCTTTTAAGATTGGGACTTGCTTTCAAAATTGCTCTGACTTAGAAGCCAAAGCCTGTCGTCTTGCTAACATTTGCTCTGTGTTGTCAATCTTTGGTGGTCAGCAAAATGACCCCCAAACGCCAGAATCCAAATGAATAATTCAGGCATTGAACTTTAGAGTAGATGCTTGATTCTTCAAGATAGGGAGTCCTACCACCTGTCAGATGCTTGGAATGGGATGAGGCAGGAGGAAGACAGCAATGTGCAAAATGTGAAATGCAAAAAGAAAACAAAGGCATTTAGCTGAGCATCAATTCCAGATTTTCAGTTCAGCCAAAATGGGAACTCACAGGCCTGGCTCGATTGTAGCTAGAGGGAACATGGTGCAAGGAAAGGAAAGAAGCATCCATTTTTCATTAGAGCCTTAATCATGCAAGATGTCCTAAAATCTCAATTCTAGTGAGTCAATATTTTTGAGATTTTATTTGCGATATGCTCTCTTAACAGCACCACACACATACTCACACACACACCCCACTACCACCTCGTCTCCAGAGATCAAATTAATATCTCACTCGACTAGTAACTCCAATCAATTCCTAAACTACTTTTGCTCTGGAGAGTCCCTCAAGGAATCTAAGTTGAGCTTCACTTTGAAAGCATTTACAAATCTTATTTCTATACAAGATGAAGCTGTATACTGAGTGGGCATATGATAAAAATGAAGTAATGAAAAAAATAACAGTTGTACTATGTTTTAGCACTGCTATGGACTGATTGAATTGTATCCTCTCAAAATTCACATGTTGAAGCCCTAACTGCCGATGAGATCTTATTTGGAGATAGGACTTATAAGGAGGTTATTAAGGTTAAGTAAGGCTATAATAACGGGGCCTTAATCCAATAAGACTGATGTCCTTTTAAGAAGAGACACGAGAGAACTTTCTCTCCACACGTGCACAGAGGAAAGGCCATGTGAGCACTCAGCAAGAAGGAAGCCATCTGCAAGCCAGGAAGAGAGGAGGCTTCGCCCGAAACCAGCCCTGGCAACAGCTTGATTTCGGACTTCTGGCCTCCAGAACTGTGAGGAAATGAGTTTCTATTGTTTAAATCAGTCAGTGGTACTTGCAGACTAAGACAAGCACTTACTCTTGTTTGGTGATCACCAAGTGCTTCAGATGCATTATCTCACTTAACCTTCACAATAACCCTGTAAGTTAGGGACCATTATTATCCCCATTTTAAAACTGAAGCATAGAAAGGTTATATAACTTGCCCAATGTCACACACAGTGTCCTATCTGACTCCAGATGAATGTCACAATAGGTAAATAAAAATAAATACCTTTAAGATATGTGAAGGCTTAAGTTGTTTTCATGGTTTATGTGCTATTATTTCTCCCATTCATATCCCTGGATTCTTGTTAGAAGTACCAAAATGAATTTAACTTGAGTTAGTAATTCCAATCTAAATTAACTAATCTAATGAGCTCATCATGCTAACATCTAGTGAATACCCACCAAGGGATAGTTACATTACTATTTTTCTCATACTCTTGTACCTTTAAGGGATGGTATGACCTGTTATGAGTATAAAGTGGTAGGTGGATTTAAATCTTTTTATGAAGCAATGCTGTCAGGCACTGCAGGTAGAGCTGCAAATCTTGACTCATCTGGTGGGAAATGTGCCCTGGATTCTAAGAAGCCTGCTCCTTCCTTGATGTGCATAATTTAACGGGAGGAACAAGATGATCGAGAAAAATGTCTTGAAATATATTTTTTTATTTAGTGTACCATTTACTTGTCAAGAGTACTAACAAGATATACATATTTTATATATGGAGGACCCATGGAATATAGGACTTTGAGTGTGTAATCTCATACTCAACTGGCCTATTGGCAAGACACTAAAATGACAATAAAACTGGATTTGGAGTTATGCAAATACTGCTCTATTTATACCATTGCCACTAATTACTAATATATCCTAGACAAGTTACTTAACCTCTTGTACCTCAGTTTCCTTGTGTATGAAATGCAAATCCCATATTGGCCTCCAAAAGTGATTATGTGAATTAAAGGCAATGATGCTATAGGGAACTCAGCATTCTGCCTGGCAAGTTCAGTAACGTTAGCCACAGTTATTGACATCTGAATCAGGTGGGGTTTTCTTCCACAATTTATGTATCTAGCCATTCAGCACCCCAGAAAAACTCCTTCTTTTTGGTTCACAGGTATAATCAAAACAGCCTGTAAGCACATACTGTTGGGCCCTCAGAAGATATAATAAGAGTAGGGGAAGGGGGAACAGAGTTAAAAGTAAAAAATATATTTTTTTCAAAATGAATAACTCTTCTTTTCAGCTCCCAAGTGACTTGCCAACAATAAACAACAAAAAGTAGGAGATGATTACACTTTACATCACAGACAGCAATTTATAAAAGAGTTTAAATGATGCAAAACAAACACCATCAGGTTCACCAGCACAGCACAGACAGGGACACAAGCCAGGTTAGATAGAGTTGATGAGGATGCCTTAGGAATACCACTGAAAGTACTAGAGTAAGCTTGAACCCCAGTTATATACACCAGGTGCTATTAACACCAGCTAACAGCCTGAGAAACCCCAGGCTTAACCAGTAGAAATTGGTCAAGTAGCAAACACTTGCAGAACCGTGGCCCTCGGTGTGGCTGCTGGGGTTCATCAGAGCCCAGGTTGCCCTGACATCAAATCATCACCTTGGTGACTCCAAAAGGAGACAACAAAGGAAAGCCTACCTATGACTTAGGTTCTGTGGCAACGACAGTTAACTATTCCCCAAAATCTGTGTTTCCCCTTTGTGGTGCAGAGTTGTGGCAAAATAGGTTGCACAGCCAGGAATGTAATTTCCAAGGCCCCTTTGCATCTTCACAATGCCTTATTTCTGAATTCTAGCTAGTGGGTGTGAGTAGAAGTGATGTGTGCCGCTTCCAGGGCCAGCTCATAAAATCTCCTATACTTGCCTCATAGTGCTGTATTCCCCCAGCCAACTGATAAAGAAAACCCCCACAATGACCTTGGAAGCTAACTGCTGAAGATTGCAGAGCCTCCATCAACCTGGGTCCCTGAATGACTAGGAGTACCCCCTCCTCCCCACTCCCCATTTGCCTTATACAACTCAGGACAATTTACGGGCAAGAATTAAACTTCTATTGTTTGTAAGCTCTTACACATTTTAGCACCTGCTTGTTATAACAACTAGCATTATCCTAATTAGCAAGTTATAAATATTTGGCTCAGGGATGTTGTTAGAGAGATAGCCCAGGAATTCAAATGCTTTTTCTGTTGTTTCTTTCTCTATTCTGGGGTATATACTGGGGACATTTTAGGAAAGGTAACTGAATATATTAAATAAATGTCTGGCCTGATTGACCTATGGCATGTAACATAATTTCTCTTTACCTTTGATTCTTAAATCCATAATTAGCATCAGAATATTTTCACTTTACTGAAATATTGAGAGTATGGATGAAACAATATGTGCCATACCACTCTGAGCTCCTTGGGGTAAAAAGTATAGTGAATTAAGTACAGAATAAATGCAATTAGTTTTTTAATTTACCTATTAAAGACAACCAGTACAAGTTGGGTTACATAAAACTTGAAGTTATCTAGAACCCAAGAATCCCAAGCCACTCCAATAATGTACACAAGTGAATGGGAGTAGCATTATCTTATATATTAAACTGGTAAAATTAGTTCTACTCCTCTTTAAGAGATGCCTTAATAACTAAGAAGAGTCCGTAACTAACTGTGCGATAATTAGCTCATTCACAGAAATACGAACCTCCAGGTTTGGTGCTAGCTAGTCCTGTGTCGGGGGCGGCACCAACAGTGCTCGCGTGGGCCTTAGTCCTGCGTGGACGGGAAAGTCAATGCCCTGAAGTACTCCCCTAAAAGGAGAGTACTCCTTTTGAAAGACTCCCCTAAAAGGAGTTACCTCGACAGGGTCTCTAGGCTTTTGTGCTGATTTAAAAACCCAGAAGTAGATTGTCAAACATATTTTTAACTAACTTGGTTTTACATTAATATCTGTTAAAGGTGACCTTAAACTATATTTGATGCAGGTTCCACAAAGGAAGACAAACATGACAGCTTAAAGCTAGGCTGAAGTTAGCCCAAATTGGAAGATGAGTTATTTCTCATCTGATCCTCTGGATTTAGGGAAATCCCCAATTGTAGAATGTTAGCCCCGCACCATTCCAGGCGCATCCCTTCGTGCCTACAGTGTCTTCATATCACTAGGATTCATTCACCACAAAGCACTCACTGTGCACCTGAGCTAGAAGATGGGGATTCAGAAATGCCTACAATACAGTCCTTGTTCTCACAGAGCCACCATCTCATGACCAGCCTCGTAGATGTGTGACCGCAGGCACAGCGATGTATCTGATGCTGCTAAGCTCAGTGTCTAAATGCATCCCAAGTTCCATCCCTGTGTCATAGAGTCCTATGGCACAGAAGCTAAGAGGAATGTTCTATGTTTTGCCATCTGTGCTGCAAATTTAACCTGAGGCTCTAAGACTGATGAGTTTACTTTAACTTCCCATTGTTCTATTTCAACTTGGCCAGCCAGCGTAACACTATGGACCTTTCTCATGAAATCTTAGATGCTCAAATTAAGAGGCTGCCATCTTGAACTGGCCAAAATTCTCATAAATGAAAAGTTTTATTTACACTGAGCCATCCACTCTACCACAGTGTTAAATGCCCCATGTTTCCTTCTGTTTTTCTTTTACATATTCATACCAGGGCCAGGAAATGTTAGTGGGAACATAAAGGCATTGAAGTAATTGATAGCCATCTGGCCAGGCAAACTTCTGAAAAACAGAAAATCCTGTAGAAGATAAGGCCTTCTTTGGATGACACCTGTGCCCCAAGGAAATTGGCATATTATTATGAGCAAGGGAAAAAATGGCATTCTCCCACATGGGAGTAATTGTTAGCAGGCAAGAGATCATGTAATACACAGTAATTGTGGATTTTAAGGGCAAGATTCCAGACCATGATATAAGCCCAGTTGTCTGTCCAAGGTTAATGGGGTAATGTCCTTCTTGCTTATTCAGGCTCAGAGCTAAATTAACTTCGTAAACTCTGAGTATAGGTTCTGTTTTTTGTCTATAGGAGTCAGAATTTAATGTTCTGAAGGGGACCAGAGGAGTTTATCTTTAATGGAGTGTTTGTCCCTCTTTTCAACAGGCTACAAACACATCCTGTTTTCCGAGATACCCTCTAAAAAGAGACCCGGAGAAGTGAGAGTCTTTGCTGACAGCCTTTTCCACTTTGTTTAGAGCAACCTGTCAGGCGCTGTGTTATGAGAGTACCTGGCCTGCCTGCAGCTCTGCTTCACCAGGACTACACAGCATAAGGTTTAAATCATCAGGTTCCCTGAGGCCACTAAGGGCCCCACAGGATTTTTCTGCGAGACTCTCTACCACCACCCAAATGGCGGACCATGTCGTAAAGAAAACCAATTCAGATGAGTTTGGTCTTGTGAGCTGGGAATGAGGGAGAATTGACTGACTGCATTTTTACTTTTCAACCAATTGTTTGGGTAGCCTGAAGGGGAGAGGGTCAGATGACCTGTCCCCAGTTGAATGCTATTGTCCTCAGAGTGAAGAAGGCTAATTTTGACAACCGCAGTGCCATATTCAACATCTGGTTGCATGGGAGCAAAATTGTTATCTTTTGGGAGGAGCAACATTTAGCTATGGCTTTGTATAACGGCCCTTACTCTGTGAAGGTACTGACTGAGCCAACAGTGGGTAAGTCCTTGACAGAAGCATCTCCAGGGAAGCAGGTGCACCCACAGGTTGCCCATGGTCCTGGGATTTGGAAATGGCCCATGTCCACCTTCTCAGGTAACCAACCTCCTTTTCATTTGCTGGTAAAAACTTCTGGTTGACTATAGTTCAAAAATGTTAAGCTAGCATCCCAAAGTTATGAAGTCCACCTATTTTGCACTCATCAAAGACAGCCCTGGCTGGTATGGCTCAGTGGATTGAGTGCAGGCTGAAAACCAAGGGGTCACCAGTTCAATTCCCATGCCTGGGTTGCAGACCAATCCCCAGTGGGGGCCGCGTGAGAGGCAACCACACATTGATGTCCCTCCCCCTCTCTCTAAAAACAGATAAGTAAAATCTTTTAAAAAAAAATTCCAGTATGGCATACGTTCTCACTGGAGAAAGGTAAACCAAAACTTAGAGCTCACAAGGAATCCGGAGAGCAGGCCTGGTGCTGGACTCTGTGCCTCGAACACGAAGGCTGCCCTTGGTGCCAGCTCTACCATCCACGGACACGACAGTCCCAGATTTTAATATTCTAAAGAACTGCATTGAAGTATTTTGTGCCAGACTCTCACCCCCACAAGGCTCAGAGGATAGTCAGGGACATGGACGTTGTACACGACTGATTTTATCACCGTGATAAAGGTCAGGAATGCAACCTGGGAATGGCAAAGTTGTCTAGTGACCTTTCCATTTTGACTGCACGTCCTTGAACCTCTGGCTAAACAGTCTAAAACTCAGGATCAATAATTGGTCGATGTATTAGGAATTGGATTGTGATGATGGTTGCACAACTCTAACCTTACTTTTAAAATATAATTGTACACTCGCAATGGGAGAATTTTATGATGTACAAAATATGCCCCAATAAACATTAACTATTGGGATACAATAAATAGTAAATAGTGTTAAACAATAAATAAACAGCCAATCTGATATGTTCAGATATTTTGACAACTAGTTTGAATTAACTTCAGGCCCAACTCAACCATGAAGAAATATGCCATTAATGTGTCCCCTAAATGCCCCAATTTGTCATAAGAAATGATTTTTCAAAATTTTTCCTGGTTTTTGTACAATTCACCCTTTTAAAAAAATTCTGACCTGAGGATATATTTCCTGATTTTAAAGAGAAAGGGAAAGGGAGACAGAGAGAAATATTGATGTGAGAGACAAACATTGATCAGTTGCCTCCCGTTCATGCCCTGCCAGGGGATGGAACCCACAACCCAGGCATGAGCCCTGAGGGGCGACGGAACCCACAGTCTTTGGGTGTATGGGACAACACTCCAGCCAACTGAGCCACCTGGCCAGGGCACAATTAACCATTTTTAAATCAAGATGAACATTTGTTTGCTCATATCTCCAACTAAACACAGAATGTTTTTTTAAATCAAAATATGTTTTAGCTCTAGACAGTTTAAGTAAGGATAAGTATTTCAGATATTGGAAAGAATGAAAATAAGAATAACTTCACAGATAGTACCAGAAGGTTGTAACTATCCCTTTAAGTATAATTGTCTGATATTCTATCTCATAGAAAAATAGTACTCAATTTTTTTTAAAAAAAGATGTAAAGTCTCCTTAAGCTATATGACCTATTTCCCTATGACTAGTTGCCTTATGTAGAGGGGGGAAAATGTTCATTCATTTTAGCTTAACTACTGAACTTTTTGCCAAAAGAGAAATCTCCTTTCTTTCATGTAACCTGTATTTTCACTGGTTTTAAATAATGACCAAAAAATTTTAAACAGCGGGAGACCTTACAAAGCCAATTATCATTCATTCAAGTTCTATGATCCTTGCCAGGTGTCTAAAACTAGTTCAGACCCAAAAGTAACTTCCCATAGAAAACTGCTTTACTTGTGGTCTAGAAAATCCATCAACTCTTAAATACTATGTAATCTGTAATGCAAGAAAACCACTCTAGGGAATTCATGGGAGGCAAACGGTGAATATCTAAATGCTCCATTCACATATGATTACCCTTTTGATTATAATAAAAGTTTGAGAGAAATGCTATCAAAGATTTGAGATCACAAAATTGCTTGTTTCTACTCTTTGCTATTGCTCACTCATACAGTGAATTAATTAGGTGCATAATGGTCTCACATTGTTCTAAGGACTGGGGGATAACTGCTAATTTCCAGTTATTATTCAATATTTGATCCTCACAACCTTTAGGCCTGGTTATATTGCTATGCCTTTTCAAAAGATGGAAAAACTGAGGCTAACCAAGGTTAAATATTTCCTTTGGCCAACTTTATTAATAAGTGGCAGAGACAAAATCCAAACCCAGGACTGATTCTAGAGTCAGAGTAAGCCAAAAGCTGAAAACCAGGGAGTCTCCCATAAGCCTCTGTATTGGGGGAAGCTTTTTAAGGGACAAAATCAGAACAACGTTGAATTTGCATTGGCTCTGGGGAACTGAGTTGCTCTTAAGCCCACTTGTAAATGTTGTGCCAGAAGATACTGGCTCAAAAAAAAAACCCAACTTTCTCCAAGGACTGACTCGAAGAAGGAGTCTCCAGGGGCACGGGGTATACTGCCTGTGAATTTCAGCCCCAAAGGGAGCAGGAACCCATCCAAGACAGAGCCTGGTTAGGGCTAACAGCATTTGGGACCTGTCACTTACTGTGGAAAATTATAAATTGATTACAGCTTCCAACTGCTAGATTATTTTAATAAGAACATTATGCTGGCAGAAGGTCAGTTCCCTGACTGATAAATTCAAATGCAAATAGTGTCCCATTCTGTTTGGAAGGACCAAGCTGAACAGTCCATTTTCACTGGGAACTCCCTAAACATTTCTAGAAGCTCTTTCTTCCTGCTGGCAGAAGAAAACAATCTACTTGGTTATTATAAGATGTTTCTTTTTCTTCTTTTTACACCCCCACCAAAGAAAAATAAGCTTTCCCGAGAAATCCGAAGTCATAACGTGCTCTTTTAGATACTGCCACATAATTTACACTTCTGGCAAAGATTCTCCCAGCAGCCACTCGGGATACCTTTTCATTCAGCACATTGGCGCTCTTATGTAATTTTGATAAAGGTCTCATTCACTGGGATAACCATGGTAACCCACTGTCCTTTGGTTGTCCCAACTGGACTATTTGTTGAGTGGCTTGAATTGCTGAGTGACTGGATAACCGCGTTACCCACCCAGCATGTTAGGTGGGGGTGAGACACAGATGATTATACGTAAGGGCTCATTACGCCCTGGCAGGAGCCAGGAGCTGGGTTGCTCCCCTTGCATTGGCCAGTCCTCCAAAGCTTTCTGTTTCTCCACCTTGAAACTTGGCCAGTCTTGTCAGCCCAGTAACAATGATAAAAAAGAGAAAAAAGGGGAAAAAAGAAAAGAAAAGAAAGAAACTCTGTTAATAGGATTATATGATTTGGGGAGTAGAATGTTGTTACAGATGATTTATTTTGAAAGCTGATTTCGTTTTAGTGAAAACAAGCTCAACCCATTACACCAGAGGCTGGGGTGCCAAACACAATCATTTCCAGTTTGAAAGATGTGATTGCTTTTTAATGTGGAAATTTCACAAGGTTACAAAGAGGGAAAAAAATTAAACTCCTTTCATATAACAAAGTCACTTTGGGATACGGGTTACAATGCCCTGACAATGTCCAGACCCCCCGGCCATGTTGCAAGTCAGAAGGTGGATCAGTTAGTGTGATTTACACCATTTCTCAATTGTTTTCTCTTATGCCTTTGAAATAGCTTAATAGTTTTTTTTACAAAAATAAATAGAGAGAACGATTTTCTAAATATTGGAATATGCAGGTTCAGGCAAGGACAGGAGAGACAGAGGAAACAATACAGGTAAGGAAACTGTGTGTGCGCGTGTGGCTTCTCCTTCACCGAAACAATCTTATTTGCTTATTCCAGTTTGACTAAACCAATAGCTTGTCATCCAGCCTGTTCCAATTTAATCACAGGCTTTGCTTTCACCAGGTTCTATACTATCTTCTTTTTCCTTCTTTTTCTGTACCTTTGGAGGATTTTAGGGAATAAAGACTCAGCGAGTCAATATTTTTAATGGATTCATAGGCTATGACTGAGATGATCAAAATGATGATGGCTAGGTTTTGATTCTATTATAAATTACGTGCTAATATGTAATCTAGAATGACATTGTTAGAAAACAAGTTGTTTTCTAAGGAAAAAGGAATTCCTACTGGTAAAATCACTAAACAGAGAAATAATCGAAAATTTAAAACACTTTGAAGAGAACTGAATGTTTGTCGTAGGAATGCCTCACTCCATTCTTGAATCTGGCGATCCTCTGCAGCTGGGGAGGACGGTGCCATGGGGGATACAGCAGGGACGGTAGAGCGGCCCTTTTCAGAACCTTGGATAGAAATGAAACATACACCGTGAAACCATTTTTTGTCCCGCCAATAACTGGTTGCTTGAGGGTTTTCTTGGCCTGCGCATTTTGAATATATGTCATCCTGTTCTTTTGTGATTGGCAGGAGGAAAGCGGATGAAGAAGCCATGTGATTGCAGGGCTCTTGCCGAAGTTTGGCCACAAAATTATCACTCCATCTGTTGGAGCCAGCACCAGAGGACACAAGTCCAAGCATTAAAGGGATTGGGACATTGGAAGGGGAAGATGTTTGCCTTTTGTTGGAGTGAAATTTGAGGGAATGAGTTGGGAGTCTAAAAACAAGCAAAGCAAGATTGTAATGCCCGGTTTTAAACTGAAGCAAACCCTAGTTCGTGGCTGATGCCCCCACCACCCCGCCTTACTGCAACATTCAGTTAGTGCTCAGGCCAGCGCGGAGCCCCCGGACCGCTACTTCCTGGTTGTGAGTGTGAATGTCCTTCCACTTTCGTTTTTTGATTCTTCCTTTTCTATTCATTGTCACTTCAGGTCTCATAGTAAAATATCTACATGGATTATGTTACTTTCTAGCATCTATTCATATAAGAAGGAGACTTAGACATTGTGAAATAAAATTTGGGTTCATTATAGATCAGTGTGCTTAGGGAAAGGGCTCCATTCATTCAGTGGCTATAGTGTTCCAACTATTGCACATAGTTATTTAATCCTCACAGGCCCTCGAGATAGATATTGTCATCGCGCTTTGCAGAAGGAGAGATTGAGATGCAGGGATGTGAAGATGCCACAGGTCCGTCCACTCCAGAGCCGGCGTTCATCCCACTAGGTCATTCTGTCTCCGCAGCTTCACTGGAGGCTAAAGCCTAATGATTCTCCTAGCTGAGGACTGGACTTACTCAATAATGAGTCTAGTCATTTCTCCTTTTGGAACCCCAGAGTCCTTGGTTATGAGACTTTGGGGACAGGGTTTAGATATCTTCAGATAAAGAAAAGGGAAGCCTAACTTTCTGTAATCAAATATACTTGCTATGTCGCATCTTTGATTATGTGTGACAAAGTGCTATTGGCTGTGTAGTTTGGTTCGGCAAATAAGGCTCTGGGACGATTAATAATAAAAATAGCATCCTACAAGTATATTATGTGCACAGTTCTTTTTGCCCTTTTATCTATATTTTCACATTTAATCCTTCTAACAACCCTATCACTAAGCAAGACAGAAATTAGAAGCTGTCAGTTACAGAGGTTAAGCTATCTGTCTGCGATCACATGGATAAGCAAGAATTGGGAATCTAAAATAGAGCTAGGCTTTTCTGACTCTTAACCTAGTTTCCATAGCTCCACGGTAGAACATGAGATTCACATCCTACTTAATACCGTGCCCTAAGGAGACCGTGCCATCCCTGTACAGCCCCTATTATTCTGTTTATCACGCTGTTTACATTATTGGGTCAGCCTTTTCCATATCCATTCACTGCGAGCTCTTTGAAATGAGAGACTATTTATTTTGTTTTGGGGGGGAACATATAATTTTCTAAATTGAACAGAGTACAAAATCTTAAGTCCCACCACTCATAACTGACAGTTATCAACTTTTGATATATTTGCTCTGTCCTTCATCTCTGTATTCTTGGTACCTAGCATGATGCCTGGCACATAGTGGGTATCCAGTGAATATTGGTTGATTTTAACTGTGGGATCCATAATTATGGTGATGAATTAGGAAATTTGTTACCTAGTGCAAAAATAATATTTCAGATTTCTTTATACCTAAAGATTTCGTGCCTGAGGTGTTTCTAAAGCATTTATCCATATTTTACTCTTTTATGGTATGATGACAATGGTGATCATGAGAAGGCTTTGTATAATGACGTCTCTCATTATGTTTCTTTTTAAAAGGTGAACTACACATGCCCCTACAACAATATCGCCACAATGAATGAGTCTTAGGGAGTATTGATTAATGGCTTCTCTAGTTAAAGAAAAACGGTTTCTTCTTGGATTTCAGCGGTTGCTAAGACTGTGCAGTCTACACAGAAATTTAAAAAAAAACAAAACAAAACTGCATGAAACCAGACTCCAAGCTCAGAGGGCAAGCATGCGCACTGCACCAGAAAATCATGCTACTTCAATCCAAATGTACTAAATCCTTCTGTAATGTGTGGTCAAGGAGTTAAGTTCTAAAGGAAAATGCAAACAGTCCAAAGTGGAAACCATGTTTGTCTTCTTCAGCCTCTGAGTTCTGACAGAACTCTGCAGAGAAAGGTGTCTTAATGCTTCTCTCAGTAATGCGAGCCTCCTCATCAAGTGCTTCGAAGGAGTTTTAAAGTAAAGGCCAAGTTTGGCTTTGGAAAAGAGAGGAAGCAAACTGACTCTGAGGTTTATTATGGGGTCCTGGGAGGAGTTCTGAGCATTACAGAGAATCTTTCCTCTTCCAACCCTTCCAGCCTTGTCCTTGCTCCCTCATTGGTTGCATTCTTTTTTTCTTTTCTTTTTCTTTTTTTTTTTTACAGAAGCTTGGCTGCAGGCTGGGTAAGGAAGGCTGGCTGGAGGAAAGGACCCCTCAGCGCAGGTCTCCTGTGACCACAGCGCCAACAGTAGATAGTGACTGTGAGACCAGAAGCCCTCTTTCATTGAGTCTGCTTCACTGAGAGGAAAAACTGCTCTGCGTGATGACTTATGGCAAATGCTGGCGAAAGCTGTGCCCTGCATACTGAAGGAGAGACATTTCTGGCCGCAGCTCACGAACCACACTTACTTACTCTGGCGCATGCCCACTATTTGTTCATAGGCTTTCTGTCTCTACTAAATGTGTTCCAATTTGGGAAGCTAAATCATTGCCAGTAGTTTCCAGGACATTCCGCTAGGCTAAGCAAAATTGCCCTAAGCGGTAGTCAGAAACCACTGGAGTAGTATTGTAAATACAGACTATTTGCAGAAAGTGAAACATACCTAACATCTTATCATTATTGTGTGTGTGCTGCTGCTGCTGGGCTCCCTGGGTCATGTCATGCAGAAAGTCATGCAAGGCACTAACAAGAAATAAGAGCATGACACGGGGCTTTCATCCCCACTCCGACTCCGAAACTGCTTGAAACCTATTTGAAAGTTGGTCACAGCCTAACACAGCCGTAAGTGCATGCATGCTAAGGCCATGTTCAGGAGGCATGCTAGAGGTTAGTTAGATGAAGCCTAGCCTGTAGCAGCTTTTTGGATGAATTTTAAAATGAACATAAGATTTGAAAACCGTGAAGCAATGCTACGGAGAACGTAACATTTTCTGCATTCAGTAATAGCCAGCCCATCCCCTTGTGGTCCTAGCAATGGCTTCACAGGTCACGTCGAACCACACCGACTGCAAGACCTGGGGAAACTGGGAAATTCTCCATTTGTAATAAGACACCCAGCACTACTGAGGTGCTGGATTCCCTATCTTGCCCCAGACAAGGCCTGGAGAAAGGATATTCTTACATGATATTTCTTCTCTATCAATACCTCTTTTTCTGTTCTCTACTCCATTAGTTTCTAATCAGAGCAGAGATTTCATTTACACATGTGCATAAATAATGAATAAAAGTGCATTATACATTCAGCAACTTTGATATCAACTCATCAGTATGACCATGTATGGAAAGAGGAAGGAAACTCACTCCAAAAGCAAATGCTTAGTATCTACCAAAAGTAATCATTTTCTTTTGAGGTGGTTAAGCAGATTCTCGCAAGTGCTTATGTTTTACAATACCTCTTGAGACACTGAAACAAGTCTCTTTCATCCTAAGGGTGAAGCAAAATTAAGTTGAAATAAGCCACAATTAGAACTCCATGTGTTGGCGTAGGCGGCAGAAGGAAGGGTATGCATCTCTCCACCCATGTGTATTCTGTTAACATTTCAGGCACTTTAACTTGGGGTAGTGGACAGCATGAAGGGGACTAGGTAGGAGCAAGGCCACCACATCAAACTGATAGTGGGGTAGAAGGAACATTTGACACCTCCCGCCTCCTCTGCCCCCTGTCTGTTTTTAATTTTGCTAAATCATTCCCGTCTGGAAATTGTATATTCAAGTTGCCTCTCCAAGCAACACAGAGGTACAGTGTCAGGGAGCCTGATCTCAGAGCCAGCCAAAGAGATGCAAACTCTGCAAAGGCCCCGAGCCACAAGAAAGACAGAAAAGGAACAGGGTGGGGTCCCGACTAAAATGACACTGGCTGGTATGGCATGTGCAGTAACTGGGGAGATGGCACTGGGAGACCTAATGTTTCTCTCATGGTGAGTGTAAGACTTTTAGTGTTTGTTTGTTTAAGTTAATATCCCTTTGAAAGTTCTAAAGGTGACTTCCTGGGCAATGTGAACTACCGTGAAGTTTTCCTGGAAAAGAGATTCTGCAACGCGAGACTTCAAAGTGGGACGATTTTGTCCGTCGTAAGTATGAAGGGAATAGAAAAGGGAGAAGAACGGGTGACAAAACCGAAAACGTGTGATGCACATGTGCACACGCACAGAAGCATCATCTTGGTGCCAGGGAGCACATCAGTGTGCGTTTAAGAAGAAAAAATGACCCTTTCTACATAGCCTAACACAGCTCCCAAAGACACCACTTAGATCTGTGTGGGGAGTTTCCAATCCATGTGTTCTAAGAATTGGCTTTTCCACGGAGGCGGTTTTCAAATACATCTGCACCTCCAAGATGGGCACAGTAACAGATTCACCTTAGAAACAACATAAGGCTCAAATGAGAACAAAGCAAGTGAAGTACTGAGCAGGGTGCATGGAATGGAGTCAGCACTCAAAAATCATCTGCTGTTATAATTCAGAGACTTAACACAATGCGGGGATTTTTTAATGTGGTGCCCCAGTGCTAACCAATAGCTTCTTCTCTAGAAGAGAATGGGCTTGAGCCTAATGTAAAGTCGTTTTAATCTTTCTGCGTATTTCAGGTATATATCCTTGCACAGGTGCATTGGGCACTCTGTGAATTTAGCATCACGGCAGCTCTGTGCACCATTGTAATCGTCTCTTGACAGTATCAATATTGTTGTTTTAGTGACAAGAAACAGCGGGAATGGTGTGGGCTCACACCCACAGACCTGCACTGCATTTGGGGGGAAAAAACGATTTCTGAGTTGCATTTCTTTACATTCTACCGCCACTGAGAGGAATGGTAAGACTACCTATTTGTTCTTTGGCCAATAAAAGGCGCTCTTTACTACAGTTCTGTAATGTGTTTCCCACATCACTTTGCCAGAAAAATCCCTTCTTAGTGGTGTGGGTCAAGTAGCAAGCGATGCCATTCTTTCCTAAAACTGAACAGATATGACTTTTGGTTGTTTTGCTTAAGCATCTTTCTGTATTTGTTGTTATTTAGTAGTTGTGGGTGCAGTCCAGTAGTTACCTGAAAGAGAGAACAATGAGTAGGTGAAGGCCAGAGATTTGTGGTGCATATGGGTGTGTGCGTGCATCCATGTGCGCTTAAGCTGGTGCTGGAAATCCTATGTCCTATGTGCACTTATGCATGTGCAAGACATGCATTTATACAGAAACCACATACCAATAGTGAGCTCTTGAGCCTCACTTAAAATCACTGTAAGTCACATGGGAAATTTTCCTGAGAGCTTAACTCAGAGCTCTGCCCAGTCAATAACTCAGCGAATGGGTCCTGGCTAGGCTATGAAGATATTCAGAAAATCTTGGATTAGGGTAGCAAAAATGAAACATAAACAGTGTCAAATCAAAACTGCTGTAGGCATTTTTTAAAAGTTATTTGGCTTAAGTCGCTAAGTAATCAGAAATAAAGCATTGCTGCTATTTTCAAAGGAACAGTTAGAGAACAGAGTGAAGATTTGATCAGAGGCATATAAGCACTTAAAAGAAAACAGGCGTGGATTGTGAGATTACATATTCTAAGTAGGAATCAGCTGCAGGCACTTCTGAATAATTTTTCTTTCTGATCTTTTAGGAATCAGCCTGTAGGCAAACCACAGGATGAGGCCAGGAGTGCCCGGGTGAGGGTGCTTGTGCACATGGGAGACAGCCTGGGTGAGGGTGCATGTGCACATGGGAGACAGCCTGGGTGAGGGTGCTTGTGCACATGGGAGAGCCTGGGTGAGGGTGAGTGTGCACATGGGAGACAGCCTGGGTGAGGGTGTGTGTGCACATGGGAGACAGCCTGGGTGAGGGTGCGTGTGCACATGGGAGACAGCCTGGGTGAGGGTGCGTGTGCACATGGGAGAGCCTGGGTGAGGGTGCGTGTGCACATGGCAGACAGCCTGGGTGAGGGTGTGTGCACATGGGAGGGGTGCTGAGCATTGTTCTTGGTGCCAACAGCCCCGGGAGGAGAAAGGTATGTACAGTCAGTCCTCGGCCTTCCTGTTGACAGAGTGGTTAAGCTTGTTCTCCGCCTGCCTCGCTCCCTGCCAGCACCTCCTGTCCCAGCAGTGGTGAGACCTGGCTATGCAAAACAGATACTCTGACTCTCCCAGGCTCAAGGGCTGGGCCTTCCTAACTTAGGGTAGGTATTTGTCTGTGTGCATGACTTTAAAAGGGCTAAAAAAAAAATGTGTCTATGTCTCCCAAAATACTATTCCCACCAATGGGCAACATATGTCCTGAAGCTCACTACTGAAAATTCACATCGTTAAATTAAGATACTGCTGTTCACACATGGCAGTATAAACCCCTACCTTCTACCTCTGTAGTAAGAGGAACAGGGGATTAAACTGCTTTTACCCTTCGTGCTTTCATTATGTTATAACGAAACAACATCTGCTCCCTGGGAAAGCTGGAAGAAATATCCAAAGGGAATGGGACATGATGCAGGTAGAATTTGATAGGAAATGTGGTCAACCTGAGAAGCAGATAAGGTCCACAGCATATCAGCTCAGGGGAGGGCCACAGTGAGGGGACCTTAGGTAACCAGATTATGAAATTATACCTCTGGGCAGGGGAATTACAGAGAGGAAGCATGGTTTCAAAATAAGTAAATATTGCTAAAGAACTGCTTACCAGCATTTCCTAAGGTGGGTCCTGTTAGTGTAGACCTTCCAACAAAATATATTGTTAAAAATATCACCCCCCCACCAGAAATAGACATCCCACCCCTACTCTGCCCCTCTGGCCCCTGCCCCAGTGTCCCTTATGGCAGCCTGTACGGATTTTTTTGTGAACTACTCATGGAACAAGAATGTTCAAGGAACCTAGAATTCTTCAACCAATGATCATGTTTCAGATTTCCCAATTCTAACACCCAAGCCCTCACCTTGGCACGTCAATAAATCCTTGTCATATAGTTGGCTGAAACACAGCAAGCAAATCCCCTAAGAATTGAGATGTGCAGATTACTCAGCGTAACATTGCCAAAAGAAGATACTGTACTTTCTGGGCAGTTCCTGTCCAATAGTTGGGAACAGGCCATTATTTTAAATCAGAAAAAAATGTATATTCACACACTTTATTTCTATGTTATCAACTTTTGGTCTTCTTTTTGCAGGTCTTTAGCCTTTAAGAGAACTGCAGGTGTTTTTAATATGTAATATATACTATGACCTATTAAGATTACCCCAATGGAATTGGTTTCCTGGAAGACCCAACACCTGGTCTATCACCCCAACCCCTCCAACCACCTGATGCCACTACTTCCAAATTGTGGAACTTCCCTGTCACCTGGGACTGCAGGACTCTTGGGGCAATTGTCCAGACCATATTTCACAAATGGGCTCTGAAATCCCTGGGAAAGGAGCTGGCCTGACTCATAAGACAGAGGGCTTTCCAGGTTTTGCTAGGGGTTTTCTAGGGAAATAGATGAGGCAGGGTGAAGGAGATAAAATTGATGCCTGAAATAGTAAAAGGGATAATTATAAGGAAAAATTTTCTTTAGTTATTCAACTCAGTCCCTTGCATTAAGAAGGAATTTCAAAGCCAGTTTTCATAATACCTTCTTAATTTTGATAAAAGCATGTGATTTAAAAAAACAACAACAACAACAAAGGAGTGTCATTGACATTTGAGTCCATCAGTGTCTTATGATATAGCTGACTATGTCAATAATACTATTTTTTAAAGACATACTTTCGTTTTAAATAGAAAAGGGAAAAACACACTTTAACTGCTTCATTTCATTTCATTTAATTTTTCAAGCAAATTACAATCCAGAATGAAAAGTCATTCAGCCTCTATTATCCCAAATGTTCATAATGTTTTACTAAGTACAGAATTCATTCTCATAGCAACTGCATCGGGAAGGCAAAACACAGCAAAATTACCCACAATCTACAGATTAAGAAACAGCCAAACAATTATGTGAAAACAACTTAGTTCCCTCACTAGTCATTGAATCTTCACGACTCCACATTTCTTAAGTGATTGTTTTATAAATACTGAGTTGATTGCATCCTTTGGTACTATGAGGACACAACCTTAGATAAAACAAACAAAAACAAGTGATCAATTTTCCAAAATTCAACAATAAATCAAGGCGGTGCTGCTACTAGCCAGACTCAGCCAAGACTATAATTGCTGAAACATGTAATCTCAGAAATATCAGTCCATTCATCAACTCAAGAAATGCTGTCTTTGTGAACCACAGAGATTAAGTCGTTTTAACAGGTTGTCTCTAAGGAGGCCACCCAAATTCACTTTTCAATTACTCATTCTCTATCAGCTCTCTAGAGACATTAGGTATCTTAGTCCAAAAATTTATATATGCCATTGAAATTAAGTGTGTTGGGTTTTCCATCATCTGGGCTAAAATTAGTAGTCAATCACAGACTCTTTCTACCAGATAATGTTACCATGGAAAAATGTCTCTTCCAGATTCTTGTGGGCTACCTAGTCAGACAAAACTTCCCTGTGCAAGGCTGTGCCTCTGGACAATTACGATGCTGACCCAGCACAAGCAAAGTCTACCTTTGGTCTTTGCAATCTGAGTAGGAAAACTAAAACAAGTGGTCATTATGGAAGGGGGTCTTAATAATTGCTTTAATGGGACAGAGTGATTTTATGTGAAGGTCTTTGTGACAACTCAGGAAGAAACAATCAAAAGGAAAACTGTTTTTACAGCTTGTGACAAGGTAATACCAATAAATAGGAATGGCGCCTTGACCGTTTATCCCAGAGACCCTAATACTTAGTTGGACCGTATAGTTTATTGTCCAAACCCATATTCTTTAGAGAGTGAAGGAGGGTGCAATTTACAATTGTACTTGAACAACAGGTTGCACTAAGGCATTTCAAGCAAACAGGGTAAATGACCCTCCTACTAATACTGGAAAGGAGGTTGATTATGGGAGAAGAACATTAGCATGGGGAGGGTTTCTAATTAATTCTTAAAATGAAGGGGGCTTTTATAAGGAGTTTAATACATGCTCATTTTAACTATAGAGGTTAGTGATGTTTCAGTCATGTCCTCATTTTACTGATCATTAAATCAATGAGTCTTGTCAAATGGTAGGTTATTTTATATATTCCAGATGTATTAAAAGGCATTGATTTTTTTTAACCCTGGAAACCAGTTACTAAAGCATAATAATGACCTTGTCTACTAAATATGAATGCCTATTCCATGGAGAGTGACCTACTTACCTGGAAGACAGGAGTTTCAATCTATTTTTTAGTGCTTACAGTGTCTTAAAGGTAATGTTCATCCCCCATCATCTTGAGGGATAAAAGAGCATTGTTGGCACAAAGCTTTGGCACATAGTAGGTGCACAATAAGTATTGTTCAATAAATGAATGACAGGTACTCAGCAGAATAATAACTTAAAAAGAAATATCAGCATATATAAATTATATATTTGTTTTTTTTAACTCTTTCTAAACACTTGCATACAGGAGGTCAAAGAATACACACTGGAGTCAACACATTGTCATTTTGCCTGTCTTTAGAAAGCACGGCAAACAAGTTGCTATTCAGAACTTACAGAAAAGACAGTGTCTCTCCATAGAAACTTCAAGCTTAAGAAATGAAACAGCATTTCTTTTCTTTTCTCTTCTTTTGGGTTGCTTGTTAGTGCTAAAAATAAAACATATTTTCTCCTACTTAACTGAAGTGCTCCATCCCTCTCTTGAGCAGGGCAATCATGTTAGAGAAGGGATTTATGTTGCTGTTGGAGAAAGTTTATCCATGGCGTGGCTATGAAATATGACATGAAGAGTTCTAACACCTTGAGCAGAAAGACTTACAGAAGAAAGCAGGAGGAACTTGAATGAGGGAAATAAAGAAAATAATATATTTTTTAAAAGGATACTTAGTTAAGATGGAACCTTATAGGGAAACTGAGTAAGGGTACATGAAACCTCTTTGTACTGTGTTTGCAAATAGTTTTAAGTCTAAAATCATTTCAAAATAAAAAGTTAAAACAAAATGTTAAAAAGAAAGAGAAGTGAGAAAGTTGAGGTGGAAAAATAAACTATCTTAAGACAAATATCATGTAATTCAAATGTGCTAAAGGAAGCTATAGTGAACTTCCCAACATTCTTTATTCAACATTCAGCAAATATTTCTGAGCACTTTTCTCTGTACCATTTTCCTGAATGTTCAGGATACGGTGGTGCATGAGCAAAGTTCCTGTTCTCGTGGAGCTTACATTCCAGTGCAGGTATACAATAAGCAAATAATAGTCAAATAGACGTACAATGTTTCAGGTGATGGTAATTGCTCAGAAGGAAAATGAAGCAGAATAAGGGGGCAGAGTGAGATAGGCCAGTGCTATTCTAAAGGAAGGATGTCTGATAAGGTAACATTTGGGCAGAATAAAGGGAGAGGACTGAGCCATGTGTATATCTGAGAAAAGAGCATTTGAGACAGATGCTATAGAAAGTGCAAAGGCCCTGGGGTGGGAGCATGTCCAAAAAGCATCACACAGGTCAATGTGTCTTGAGAATAGTGAGGAGGAAGTAACAGAGGACGAGTTCAGATCTGTGGGGGGAGTACAGGGAGCATTTAGGCCCTAAAGGCCATGGTAAGGACTTCTGATCCTACTCGCAGTAAAATGGGAGCCATTCGGGGGGTTTTGAGCAGAGCAGGGGTTTATATTTTTATAAATAATATGCTTTATATTCTAAAGGTATTTTAAAATTCAAAGTTTATTTTGTAGAACAATTTTAAGTTGACAGAAAAATTGAGGGGAAGGTCAGAGGCTTCCCACATAACTCTGGCCGCCACACATGCACAGCCTCACCCACTATAAACGCTCCCCCTCAGAGTGGTACATTTGTTACAACTGATGCTGATACGTCGAGATCACCCTAATCTCTATGGAACTAATTCAGGTGAGCGATACGGAGGCTTGGACTAGGGCAGCAATTTTCAATCAGCGTGCCGCCAAGAATTTTTAAAACATGCAATACCTGCCCTGGCTGGTGTAGCTTAGTGGATTGAGTACCATCCTACACACCAAAAGGTCAGTTCAGTTCCCAGCTGGGGCACACGCCTGGGTTGCAGGCCAGGTACCTGGTTGGGGTCATGCATGAGGCAACCAATCGATGTTTCTCTCCCTCTTTTTCTCCCTCCCTTCCTCTCACTCTAAAAATAAATAAATAAAATCTTTAAAAAGACAAGCAAACACACAATACCTGACTATTTAGTCAGGGGCACTGACCTGTTTTCCCTTAGACTGTCAAATTAAAAAAGTGACAACAGCCAACATTAACTATAGCCCTCCCATGTACATGAATTCAATTTTTTAATTTTTTATTGTTATTCTATTGCAATTGTCCCCATTTTTCCCCCTTTGCCCGCCTCTGCCCATCCCACCCCCCCAACTATTTTGTGTCAGATCGGCAAAAAATATATTCTTTTAGTGTGCTGCAGAATTATAGAAATTAGCTCGTGTGAACCGTGAGATGAAAAAGGTTGAAAACTGCTGGACCAGGAGATAGTGAAAGCAATCAGATTCAGGACACGTTCCGAAAGTAAAGGTTCAATGGAGTTGTCATTTACCAATATGGAAAGGATGGTGGGGGCAGGTGGACCTGTCATTTGGATAAGTTAAATTTGAGAGCCTGATAAAAAGCTAAATAGTGGTATCGAGAAGACAATGGGCCTGTAGTTTAGGGCCAGGTTGGGATTTAGACATAAAAGTTGGAAGTCATCAGCGTGAAAATGGCATTCAAAGTCAACAGGCTGGATGAGATCGCCAACGGAATGTGTTTAAATAGAGAAGGCAGGTGGCTCAAGAACTGAGCCTTGAGCAGTCCTGATACTTTAAGGTGAACAGCATAAAGAAGAGACTAAGAGGGAGCAGGCTGTAAAACAGGAGGAGATCTCCGACAGAGGTTCTTGAAGGCCAACAGGAAAACAAACTGGTTCAAGAAAGAAACTGATCAACTGTAACCAAAGTGCTGAGAGTTAGAGGAGATGAGAACTGAAACCTGACCATTGGGTTCGGCAAGTAAATACCTACCTGACCTTGGCAAGACAGGTCAGGGAGAGTGGTAGGGCCGAAAGCCTGAGACAAGTAGCTTTCATCATGAATGGGATGGGGGAAGTGCCTTTACAAAAGCAAACGCCACTTGTTCCAGGAAAATTACTGTAAAGGAGTACAGAGAAGTAGGATGGCATTGGAGGGAATGTGGAGCTGAGAGAGATTGCATGGAGGGTTTGTCACTAAAACCAAACAACGACAAAAACCGAGGGTTTTGTTTTTGTGTGAGATTGGAGCTATAACATATTTGTGTGCTGATAGAAGTGATCCAGAAAGCAGAGAAGTTTTCTTGAAATAGGTAGTTAGATTTAACCCAGGCTGAAGTCTCTGAAGTAGGAATGAGGAGGATTCTAGCTGCATCATTCCAGATGGATTTAAAGGGAAAGAAGTTGAGTGAGGAACCATCTGTAATATTACAGATGATTTATTGGTCTTGACCCTAGCTGGGTCCTATTAATAAAGGGAAATACAAGAGATTAAAGGTAAAGAAACAGAAAGTCCAGGAAATTTCAGAGAAGAGGTCAAGGAAAAATCTGAAGTAAATCCATGAGATATTAAAACAAAATATAACAGCCGACCAGAAGAGCTAGAAATTTGGGGATCTGGGAAATGTTTTTATAGATGAGTACAAGTCAAGTAAATCCTCTGGTTGGGTTTGGGTTTTGTGAGTTATTTATCTTGAATTAGCATAGCCTTTATGTAAAAAAACAATCAGACGATGTGGAAGTACATAGGATTAAAAAATGAAAGCCCATACACACACACACACACACTTACGTGCTACTCCCCAGGGACGCCGGTGTTAACAATTCGGCGCATATCCTTACAGATGTTTGTGTGTGTATACACATACATACGTGTCTCTATAATTACAAACAGAGAATCATACACTACTATTCATACTATTCTGCAACTTGCTTTTTGTACCTGACAATATATCTTTTGTATTTTTCCATCTCAATAAAAATAGCTCTACCTTCTGCTTTATAAAAAAACCATTGGAATAGGTAATACATGAACATGATGTACTATATGAAAAGGACAACAGGGTATATGTGGAATCTCCCTCCAATCTCCAGCAGTAAGTTTCTCCCCAGAGGCAGCCACTATTACAAGTTCCTTAAACATCCTTTTACAGCTAGGCAATGTATAAACATAGATGTGTTTGTAGTTATGTAAATGGTCGCTTACTGTACATGTTGTTCTATGTCTTGCTTTTCAAATTTTAACTATATATCTTAGATCATTCCATACAGAGCTGTCTCATTCTCCTAAATGGCAACACTATATTCTATTGTACCTTTATTTAATTAAATCTTATAACTGTATGTTTCTAATTTTTCACAATTAGCTGAATGCAACCATACTGCACAACAATTTAGAATTCTTTTTCCTTTTGCTTAAATTCCTATTTCAGCAAAAAGAAAAAGAAGAAGCCAAACTATATGAAAGAAGGCCAGATGAAGGCACTTTAGATTGTAAAGAATTATGGATTAAGATGGTCTGTGTGACATCAAAATAAATTATTGACAAGCAATTTGAAATTCTAAGTGTTAATATTCTTCTTTTCAAAAAGGAATTAATTCTTTTTATTACTTTCAAAGATGATATGTACAAAGAAGAGTCACTCTCTGTCTTTAGCACCTAAACCCTCTTAACAACCTTGATGAAGAGTTTTTCTGGGACCAGTCATTGAAAGCCTAGAAAGTCGTTGTTTTGTTCACGGAAATGTCTCTTTAAGAAGCCATTCCCCTCCATTTGGTATTTGTCAGTTGCTGGTTGCACAAGTACTCTGAATAGATTGATGTCCCTGGGATGACAAACCTACTAGGAAACTCCAGGAAAAATGTGAAATTTCCCTTCTATCTCCACAATACATTATTAATTGAATTGGCTAGAAAGATAACATCTCATGGTGGCTGGAGTCTAAAGTGTGGGTCCCCAAGTCAATTCTGTGACCCCTGGGTGCATGACATTGCGTTATTTGATTCCCTTCGCTTCCATTTCCCCTGGGGAACACAAGAGGAACAACTGTGTCCATGCCCCGGCCGCCTCCAAAGCCACACTGAGAGAAGCAGAAATGAGAATGCACACCTGGCAGAAAATACTCCAGTCAGGTTCTGCTCGTGTAATCACGTGAGTCTGACTCTGGCCAGGTAACACGAGGGGAGTTTACGGGCAGAGGGGTCTGCGTATCAGAATTAACTGGGCAGATTTTTCAAACCACTCCGTGCCTCGCTCCTTCCTTCCATCACCAGTTAAGAATCATCATGACTAAAGAGACCCCATGGCTGGTACCATCAAGTAGGGGCATAAATACTAAGTTCCGAACAGTGGGAGATGTACACCGTGGTGATTAAAGTGAAGGGCTTTAGTGCTGGTTAGTGAGGCTCAGTGGCTGAGTGCAGGCCTGAGAATCAAAGGGTTGCTGGTTTGATTCCCAGTCTAGGGCACATTCCTGGAGTGCAGGCCAGGGCTCCAGTAGGGGATGCATGAGAGGCAGCCACACATTGATGTTCTTCTCCCTCCCTTCCCCTCTCTAAAAAACAAATAAATAAAATCTTAAAAAAAAAAAAAGTTAAGGGCTTTAGCTTCGGGTTTAAATGTTGGCTCCATCCCCTTATTAACTAACTATATGATCTGAAATAGCTTATTTCACCTTTTGAAGCCTCAGTGTTCTCACCTGTAAAGCACCTGCCTTTAAGGTTGGTCTGTGTCTGCCACCTAGTTAGCTCCCAATAGTTTTGCCATTGGTCCATTGGTAACCCTGACCTTAGTCGTCCACCCTGCACCATGGATTTAAGGCAATATCTGTCATCCTATGAGTTTGCCAATTATTTATCTCATGAAGGATTAATAAATGTAGAATCCTTACCAACATATATGATTAAATATAGATTTTTAAGGCTGTAAAGAGCTTTAAAACCATAAAGATTACCCTAAAAAAAATCCCCTCATTTTATGGTTGGGGAAACCGAGGCTCAGAAAGGTAAGGGATTTACCCAAAGTTACAGGACAGGTGTGTGTAGGATTGGACTGGAGCCTTATCTTCTGTCTTCCAGTACAGCACTTGTTAGTTCTTGCCTCTCTCCGACCACACAGTTAATAAAAGTAAAATACACTTCCTCTAAAAAGTTAATGATGAGAATGTTATTTCCTTTCTCTGGCAAAGTCAGTGACATCATCACAGAGGACAGGACAAATCCTGTGAGAGGGCCCTCACCCAGCTAATAAAATAATTAGCACAGGAAGGCATAGAGAACCATCCCCTGTCATCGCAGAGATGGCGACTAAAGACCCAAGGACGAGTGAGTGACAGCCTGGGCTCCTGAACCCAGATAGAGACCCACACAGTGAGGGAAAAGACAGTGAATCCATATTCCCTACTGGGCCTCCAATCTGCTTCCCCAGACTGGTCCTGGGTTTCAAGCTCCCACGCCTCCCTTGAGGACTCACGAAATTTCCAAAAGCTTTCTGGAATTCTCAACTCCTGCCCATGTAACTAACACAGACATCAGTGTATGCACAGTGAACTGATAGTCCCCGTGCCCTGCCCCAGAGAACACAGACATGCCCAGACCCACAGGGAGCTCAGGAAGCAGAATGAGGGCAGTGACTAACACCAGGAAACCTTACATTCAAGTCGGCAAGTGAAGGCTAGATCTGTGCCTCTAAAAACAGGGCCGAAGGATCTTCTGGGCTCCCACAACGGGGCAGGGCACCAACACTGGTTGAATAGCTGTGCTATGCATCTGATTCAGAGGACCAAGTGGAGTGGAGGGGGAGGTCAGAGAACTGGAAGCACAGCCAGTCCAGTTCTGGACCCCTGCCCGTCTGCCCACGAATGACCACAGCGGAATCGAAGGCCAGGGCACTGCCCCCAAACTCAGGCTCTGACTCCATGCGTGGCCCGGCCCTGTAACCACAGCTGTCTCCACTCCAGCCCTGGCCACCTCCCGCTTGGCCTCCAGTTCTGTGGTCCCCGCTTAACCCAATGGCCATAAATCTCCAACTCTGCTAAATGTCGCCCTACTTCTAACTCTAACCGACTGCAACTTGCCCTTTGGGAAAACAGCTTTACTCCTGAGTGCTCTCTGCTAAATGAGTGCCACCTTGTCTCTTTCCTCCACATCATCATTCTAATTAATAAGCAACAATCTCATCCCTGGTGGTTATGTTCTTATTAGGTGTTAACTGGCCTTAGCATCATTATCTCATTAGGCCTTTCCACCTAAATTACTTTATCAGCTTCCCTCCGAAGGGGGTCTGGTGCCGTCTGGCTGAAAGAATTCCCCTTCATGAACACAAGAAGCAAAAGGATAATCACGGGCATTTAGACCCGCTCCAGACATTAATCTTCTTGAAAAATTAATATTATTTCTACTACTAGGAAAATGTTACACTGCTATAAATCTCCTCATTCAAGTGTTTAAAGCAATGCTCTGAAGCTTTTTAACTCACCTATTTTTATGAGGGAAAAAATGTGGAAATATATTCTAAAATGTCTACTAGTTAAAATTAACCCCCTCACCACTGCCCAAATATCTATTTGGATACATTTTCTCTCGTTCTCTCAGTAAGAGGCTGAATTTCAAAATTCTCATAGAAAGGCTGTGAGCAGTTGTGCTTGCTGAGTCCCCGCTCCAGTGGTTCTAGATGCAGTTTCTTCTTCAGCTTCCCCTGATAATGCTTAGATTTCTTTGCTTTCCTAGTGTTCATTTTATAATTCAACCTTTTGTAAAAGGGAGATGAAGACAGTTTTATTCACAGATGTAGAACACGGACTACAGCATTTCTCTAGAAATGCTTTCATTCCTGAGGACTAAGGATACTCATCGCTTCCTCTGTTGTCCTCACAATTTCCTATCAGTCTCGAGCTCCTTTCACCTTCTCCTCTATCTCTAGGTTGTACGCATTCTCCAAAGGCTGGGGGACATGCCACTGGGAGTCCAACCTTGCCTCTTCCAGGCATTAGCCACATTTTGCTTTCCATCCCCATTACCCCCTACCTTCCTTGCCTTAATCCTCTCCCATGTAATTCATCATTTATTCTTGCTTTCCCAAGTAATTTCCTACTTTTTAATGTCTTATTATCTCCTATTCCTCATTACCCTCATTATCCTTCCAACTCTATTGTTCATTTAACTTTCTCACAAATTGTGTGGTCTCATTTGGTTTATAGCATCATTTTCCCCTTCTTGCTCCCCTGCCCAAGAGTCATCTCTTTCCCCTCCTCTTCCACTTTCCAAGTTCCAAGTTCTTTTTTCCTGAAGGTGCAGATTGTGATTTCAAATGGTGGGGATGAATCTTAATGTCCCCAGACTCTCTTCATGTTTATTTAATTTTTAACATCAAATTTTCATTCCAGGAGGGAAATCTAGCTTCATAATTCTCAAGCCTCCCCACAGAGTCAATCGAGCATACTAGGCCTCTTCATTTCTAGTTAATGGAAGATAATTCAAACCTCAAGCAAAAGACTGCACAGTTGGTTGGTGTACATCTGAAAGCACTGGCCATTCTTTGTCCCTTTAGCAACTGAAACCTGTTGTCATGGCAAAAAAACCTTATTAACGTCCATGGATTTACATCATATAAACCTTTTCACTCAAGAGATTGAAAGTAAAGCCTCACATGCAAATTCTGCTGTCTTCAAACTTCCTGGTAACGCCCAGCCTCTTTTCCTAGAAGAGCATGATTGTAGTTTTGAAAAATTTTTGGTTTGTGTTTTGTTTTTGAAACTTCACGGGCTTTGGGACCTTCTTTCTTTTCCTTTGATCTTCCTTTCCTCCTCCTGAAACCTCAGGATAATTAATTTTAGCAGACTCTGGAGACATTCACACTTTCCTTTATTTTGTCTACTTTAGGATCCTTCCTCCCCTCATCATTTTCCAATGACATCTTCCTATTTCAAGTGTATGACAGGGGCCAATTCCCATCTTTGCATAGTCTCAGGTTGGGGTTCTCCCTCACTTGCCCACCATTGCTCTATTCTACTCCCTACACACACTGTTTTTCTGGCCCTGACCAAGTTCAGCAGGTTGTGTGGTGGCCAAACTTCTTCCAGCCTGCCTTCCTGGTCAAGAGGGCGGTTCCCACAGTACCCTTCCTTGGGGGCAAAGGAAGTGCTGGTGTCAATGCTGGCGAAGGAAAAGCATCGTGACCATCAACTGTACCCGTGATAACACCATGGCAATGGAAGTAAACACGCTGGCCAAGGGGCGACATCACTACTGCACCGCGCTGAAAGGGAAAATGAGGGTAATTTCTCAGACTCTAACTCTCTGCCTATTGTCCTTCTCTGGAGATCTGTGTTCACTTTTCGAACTTGATTTGCCTACTGCATGACAGATATATGATATCTTACACCAGAAACGGGTTAGTAAATTACAACCCTGGAAAGCTGACATTCATTTCCATAGGGTTATGACTGTACTTTCATTCCAAGCTAGCCAAAGCTGTAGAGCACTTGTGCGGTGGGAAAGCCTGCTCATTCAACTACTATGTTTCTTTGAAAAGAACCAGGTTTCTCCGAGTGAATCCTTTCATAAGAGTGGCCCTTTTTCTACTCCTTTTTCTAAAATATGGTCCCTTTCCCCCTCACTATTATAATTCACACATAATTTGCCTTGAGGGCATGATATAGTCTAATCCTTCATTATTCAATTTGGATCCTGTTAAGTGAGACAGACATTCACTGATAAGAAAGAACACTTAAATTTTGGCAAATAAGCACATTAGTATTAAGAAAGCTTTGTACCCTCATATTTAATAAACTTTCCATTACAGAGTAAGAAATCCTGCAAAATACTCCAACAAATTAGTAGTGAGGCCACCAAGAGAGCACATTCAACCCTCCCTCAGAGATGTCTCAGTTTATCAGTTTTCTGTCAATCATCAAGAAAGATGCAATTACATACAGGGAGATGGGATCCCTCATTCTTTCATCTGAACTGAAGCAGAAGAGTTTTAATTTCCTGAAAAATAAGATTTTTGTTTTCCCTAAAGAGGGACAGAGAAAACAAATGTAAGTTGCCTTAGAGTCAATGGCTGGAGCGACCGCACTTGATCATGCAAATGAGAGGTGGGAAGGCCAGTCCATCATCTGTGCTTTTTGTCTTCGCAATGACCAATATCCAGATACTGGGAAATGCAAGGCACTTGACAGAATGTTCTCTTTTCTGCTACAGCTCCTGCAACACGTTAGAAAAAGAAAGTTCCCTTTCATTGCAATGTTTAGGGTCATACAGATTTACCGATCCTGCTTCCGCTTAAGCGGCAAAACACTGCACCGAGGTATTTGAATACGCCATCGATTATTCTAGGGTCAATTTCCCATTTATTTGAGTGTCTAGGCCCTTTGTGTCTCTTCTAAGTCCTGTCAGCCATCCGATCTTGTGAACCTTACACTAGTTATAGCACATTTACAAGAGGGGAAGGACGGACAAGGAGAGGAGATGAAGCATTAATCAATCCATGTATTAATGCTGTACATGTGCACAAAAATGAAAGGTAAAGAGAAAAATAAAGGCCTTGCTATGGGGAGTATGGGCATTAACTGGAGGTGTCCGTACATCCCTTAACCTCCAATGGAAAGCAAAACTGAGGGTCGACAGCAATTAATTCCACCACTTAAGCCAGACATTGAAGCCCCTAAAACTATTGCCCAGGGTAAAATTCTCATTTGTGTCAGCAATTCTGAGTATGAGATTTTAGAGATTTATTTTTCCATGACATATTTGCTGCACTTGGAGATATGTATCAAGGAGAGTTGCTAATGATGGAAGAAACAAAGATGAGGAGAGGTCACTTACACAGGATTCACACTGAGGTGAGAATTGATAGCAGTATCTTTTTGTCTGACTACTGTGTTTTCTTTTCCTTTTTAGAGAGGCCACCAGCCATAGTGGAGATATATGAAGCACAGTACACATGAAAGATGTTTATTTACTGAGAGGGTGTTTTTCCTTTTTAGGGTTAGGAAGTAATTCCCTAGATTCTCCCCACCTGGGCAGAGATGGACTACAAGAGATCCAGGGGTGTCCAAAGTTTGGGCGTCTCTGAGCCACACTGGAAGAAAAAGAGTTTTCTTGGGCCACACATTAAACACACAAACACTAACAAAAACTGATGAGCAAAAAAGGTTTTAAGTAAATTTAGGATTTTATGTTGGGCCGCATTGATAGCCATCCTGGGCTGCATGCAGCCTGTGGGCCACGGGTTGGACACCCCAGTCAGTGGCTGTCACTGTATGGGGTGGCCATCACTGTATGGAAGACTGTCCCTCTATAGTTGTGGCTCAAGAAGCAAAAGGTTGTCTCTTCCTTGCATCTGGACATAGATCTCTTCCTGGTGACCCTGGGCCTAAGTGTGACCAAGGCACCTCAAAATTGCTTGAGCGGAATGGGCCACCTGCCTGCAGCTCCTTACCTTGGGGGCACCACCAGCACTGACCCCTGAGACATGGTTGATTCTCACCCAAAGAAAAGCCATCACATGAAAGGAAGAAAGGTTTTGGCCCCTCTCCTATGAAAGCTTCTGGAATATGGGGAAATGTCAGGTTTACCTTGACAAACCTATCACACACCTGGTACATAGCACATGGTAAATGCTCGGTAGAAATGGGAGGAAGGAAAGGAGAAGAGGAAAGGCAAGGATAGAAGAAAGGATAAAAAGGAGGGAATGCAGCCCTGTGGACTCTACAGCATATGTTTCTAGAATTTCCTCAACTCCAAAGGAGAAAGGCAGACTCATTGTATCCTGCAAGGTTGAAAAACACCGCCCCCCCCCTCCAAAAAGTCCAGTGACTATTGCAGATCTATTTGACCTGACAGCTTAGGAATAGGAAAGGTAGAAACTGGCCAGTTGTCCAGTGGTCTGAGACCTGGGGTTAACAGTTTTAGAGCTAGAAGGGGTCTTGGAGTCACCCAAGAAGCCCCCAACTGGAATGCGACGTGACAGAGCCGCATACGTTGTTAGTATCAGAATAAAGCCAAAACCCAGGTCTCTCATTTTCCAGCCCAGCGTTTCTCAGGCTGTTTTCCTACAAAGAACAGAAGCAATAGCTCCTCCCTGAATTCTACCCCTTCTTATTTCCTGACCCCAGTCACTTCCTATCTCCCGCCCCAGGGGCTTTCCTGACACTATCACCTTCCCCTGACACCATGGGACTTTACACAGCTTGCTAGGGAGACAGTCACACTGGTTCATAGAGCATTTACAGAATGCAGACTTATAAAATAGCATGGCTACTAGGCATGATTAAGGCCATAGGAATTGCTTCATTAATTGGAATCCTGGGATCGAAAATATCTTTGTGATCACTTGTTTGCTGTGGCCACTGCTCTTCACATCAAGGAGAGAAAACGAAGATGTAAGCTCCGTGAGGGTAGGTAGCATACTATCTTGCTCCTAGGTCTTCACAGTGTCCAGCTGGTATTTAACTATTCGTTGAATTATTGAACTTGACCGTCAGTTCCATACTTCATGATTCCAAGAACATTCCTTGATGTCCTCATGTACAAATAGCCAGCAATATCACCCTTTAGTCAAATATTTTTAAAGATCCAAACTCCACCTGCTGTCTCCATAGATCTAACGAACCCAGCACAGGGTCTGACCGCCGGACCCATTGGCAAAGAGTTCAAGATCCATTTGACTTGACCTTCTCTGTTAACAACCCTCGCCCCTAAGGCAATGAAAACACACCGAAGGCTAACATCCTAGAACTAACAGATCAAGAGTTTATGCCTCTGTCTCCACTGTCAAGTCCTGGAGTGAAGAGCAGAGGCATGCAGGCTGCAAACTGCTGTCTCCCTCAGACCGCGACTTGCCTGATCTTGATACGAGAGCACAGGCTGAGCTCCGCTGGGGGGGGGGGGGGGGGGGCGGAAGCAAGCAGGAGGACCACGAGGGCAGTCTGCTTACCCTCCATGGTTAAACACAATCCAGCTGGCGCTCCCAATTCTCACATCCCAGGAGGAAAAACAGGATCCCTCAGTAAAACACCCCCATTCTCCTCAATCTTCATATTACTCCCTACCTTCCACCCCTAAGGAATTTATCAACCCATCCCTTCCAGCCCCATACAGAATTGTCCCTAGAAGAAGTGCCGGTGTTCTCTTTCTGTCTCCTTCTGTTCCCCCAGATGTGTTAGCACACTAGGAACATGTCAACGCCCCCTCGGTTAGTCCTCCAAGCAGCTGTCCTGTTGGTCCATCTTCAGTCTGACCCTGATGGCAGCCATCACGTGGAATGAAGAAGGCAATCTAGTTAGAAACTGCAGCTGCGGATCCTCTTTTCTCTGGGGTAGGCAGCCCATCCGCATGGTCTTCTTGCTGAGGGTGTCCAGGGAGCAGGGTTCAAGAAGCTCGCTGGCAGTGATGCAAAGCAATACAGAAAAAGGCCATGCTCCTCCAAAGGAGTGGGTTTTCCTTGTGTCTCGGCAACTGTAAAATTATAAATCAGAGATTAAAAAGTTAAGCCATGGCTCAAGTGAGGATCTGGGTAAATACACGGCTTAAACAAAACCCGATGACGGACTCATTGGCATCTACGTGAAGTCTGCGGTTTTCCAGACAATGCAGCGCAGACTACAGCAACGCACAAAGGGTGCCTGAGGAGGTCTCCATTCCTTTGTTTGTCTTGCTGTACCGAAGAAAGAAGAAAGCAATATAACTGCAATTAAATACCAGTAAGTGTGCATGCAGAAAGGATGTAGAATGAGGGGGCTGGGGACCACATACTCAGGACAAAGGAAAACGAATCGGAAAACAGCCACTGCTTTCTCTCGGTGTTTCACAGGGCCAACCTGAATGGAGTTTTGATTTTGTGACCTCAGTAGGAACTAAATAAGTAATTATATTGTGGGATAAACATGGATTTAAGATCCCATGAAAAGTTAAAAGCGCAGAGACTCAAGCCTTACCCAGTTCCTGGGCAACCAAAATGATTGTTTTCTGGAGTCACTAAAAAATAATACAGAATTATAAGATGGTCCAGATGAAGCATTATTAGTTTAGGGCATTTCTGCCTAAAGCATCATGGGAGATATAGTATAGCCTCATTGCCAAGAAACCAGGCAAAGCCACCAAATCCATGACTTCCTTGCTGTGTCCCTCTGACCCTCCCCCAGGCTCCAGAAGCCCAGTGTACACGTGCTGTTATCCACCCACTCAAATATCTTTAATTCAGAATGCTAGTTAAACACAAAGTCTTCCAAAAGCTAGATTTACTCAAATCCTAGAGTATTAACGATTGGTGGCTTTAACATTCTTATAGGATATTTGCAATTTAAAAATAGAGCTGTATATATGAAACTCTGAAATATGGGGAGGAGAGGAGGGGACGACGAGTGAGCAAGGATAGAGGAGGCATTTCTCATGCTTGTTTAATCTCACCACCATTCCACACAAACCAACAAACCTCCGAACAGTAGGCGTCAGCAACTTTGCGTCCACAGACACCAAGCAGCTAGCTGCTAACCTGGGCTGGGATAGCAGTGGAACCCTCAGAGCACACTAAGAGCAGGGTCCTCCAGAACTGACTTGCGAGCCAATAGAGAAGGCACCCGCAGATGTCAATGACCACGTCTGCATTCTGACTGTCTAACCCTGGTCCAAATCCCTCGCTTCACAAAGAAGCAAACTGAAAAGGGAGTAGCTTCCCCCGTGTCACACAGGAACCCTCTAAAAGGCTGGGCCAAGACTGAGCCCAGGTCTCTGGAATCCCAGTCCACAGCCCTGCCCCAGTAAATCCCCACGAGCACAACAAACACATTCTCTTTGCTGCTGACACAGACAGGAGGATCATGTCCTTCGAGGTCTAGAGCAGTATTTGGGTAGTATCTGGATAGTAATTTCCCCTCCCTGGACAAGAGTCTGGTTCAGTGGCTCCGGGGAGACACAGGAATGTGAGCTTCTTCCCTGAGGGATTCTGATCAGTGAGTTGTAGGAACCACCCCTACCTGCTTCACCTGTTACTCCTCTCCTATCAGCACCTGGAAGCCAGTTGGAAGATCCCCCTGAGGGACTGCTCTGGGGACATCCACTGGAGCCTAAAGATCAAAGGGCTCTGACCACTGGGTCACAAGTCACAGCCCTGAAGGCAAACACCAGAGCCTCAAACAAAGAATGCTTAAAATGCACAAGAAAGATCTCCTCTCAGGCCCTGTTGACCTTAGTGACTTTGTGGCTGGCAAAACCCCATCAATACCCTCCAGGGTCCTGTGTAACCAGTCTTCCACCAGGTGCTGAGCCCCTACTTCATGCCCAGGGCTGAGATGGACAAAGCAAAGTAAGGCCTCATTGTAAACGATCTATTAGGAAGGTCAGACATGAATACTTCAGAAGAGTATCAACATGGCAGAGTAGTGTCCCTGAAGGCACACAGCAACATAGCTCAGTGTCATACAAGCATGTCCCCTGTAACTCAATGATTTCCGTACCCGCTGCCTGGGAGACTCTCGCAGCGGATCCTAACCCCTCCCCCCACCCTGGAGGTGCTGATTCCATGGGCCCGAGGAAGCGCTCGGGACCTGTATTTTTAACCAACTCCCAGGTAAACCCACAGATGCCATGTGAAATCTTGTTTTTGAAGGCTGGGATGAGAAAAATCCACAGGAATTAGCATAGTTGTATTTTATACTCATGGTTTGCAGCCCCTCAACATTCCCAGCTACTCAACTTGGCTCCTAAAACCCATGCCTGTGTTTTTCCCTCTGAGGTTAGCCTTGGCCCATGCTATCTTCCTACTTCTTCCTTCCTACTTAGGGCCTCTCTCATCTTCCCAGTTGGAATTTGTTTTCTGGAGAAGGGTAGGGCTTTATTCTTCAGGGAAACACACAGGCTAAAACCCATGCACAGCCATCTATTGTTATCCTATTTATACAAAATATCTGGAACAGGCAAATCCATACAGACAGAAAGCAGATTAGTGGTTGCCGAGGGCTGGGGGCGGGTTTGAGAGATGACGGCTAAGGGGACGGGGATTCCTTTGGGGAATGATGGAAGTGTTCTGGAATTAGACAGTTGTGATGACTGTGCAACTTTGTGAATATGTGAAAAACCACTGGAGCACACATTCGAAGAGGGTGAATTCTATGGTACGTGAATTATATCTGAAAAGCCCATGTAGATGCATGAGCCCCACAGAGCACACACATGTAGGTGGCCTGTCCCTCTGTGCCCTCACAACTGTCAGGCGACATCACTGAGGCCACAGAGGCAAAATTGTGCCAGGACAGCTGATGACAATGATAGCTGCCATTTACCGCCTACTTATTGTGTGGCAGACGCTGGCGATACACACAGTACACGGTTATCTCAGATGATACATCGCAACCAAAGATGTGGATGCTAGTATTACACTCTAATTGTCAACACTTTACAAATGGTAAAATGGGAGCATATAATAAGATCAAATAACCTGGCCGGGCCCATAACCAGTGAGTGGTAAAACTGATTGCTAGGGAGGTGTGGTTAAATAGGCACCTAAAGACTCTGCCCCAAACCATGCCTCTCTTGGATCTGATATTCCCACCATTAGATTGGGGAGAAAGAGAATAATAATAATAGTGGTAGCTATGTAGCTAAGATTTATTGAATGCTTTCCATGTTCCAATCCCTCTACTCAATCCTCTACATAGACTGTCTCATAAAAACTGCGAGTCAGACACTATTGTCATCTCCAGTTTACAGAGGTGGAAAGTGAGGCAGAGAGAGTACTTAAGTAACCTGCCCAAAGCCACACAGCCCGTAAGTGATGCAGTCAGGATTTGAACACAGACCCTTAGTGTTAAGATACTTTGTCAGAGGATGAAAGTGAGTCTCATATGTTTCTTGAAATGCAAAACAGTGTCTTCCCATCTTTTATTTACCTATGGAGATGTAGTATAATTTTCTCATAATACTATAAAACCAAACAAAGCACAAGAGCAATGATAACTGGCAAATGACCCTTTGCCTCAATGCTGGGGACACAAAAGGGTGTGGCAGCAACTGCGGCAAATTGGAGAAGAGCCCACGTCATCTGCTGGGGCAGCCACTGTTCTAGTCCAACCCTCTGTCATCCAGTGGGTTGATGGTGCGGTATTGCCACATTTTCTGACAGAAACTAGAAAAACGGATTTTAATAGGGAATCTTTCGGTTTTCAAAAAACAGCAAAGAATTCTACAGGCTAGATTTGGCCTGCAGAATTCGACTCTCAACCACTGTTATGGCAAAACGCCTCCTCGAGCAGCTCCGTGTGACTGGAATTTAGGCCTGGGGTTAAAAAGTGACAGAGCGAGTCTGGAATGGTGAGGCAGGGCCACAGCATGAAGATTTCTATTGCACTAAAGAAGGTAAATCTTATGCTACAGGCCAGGGACAGCAGAAGCTTTGCTGTTCTGTTTCGTCTAGGAAGAGGAAGGCATCAGAAAGACATCTCCGCGAACGACATGGAATGTGGCCTAGCTGAGAGAGACACGAAACAGTGAGACCAAGTGGGAGGTCACGGCAATTGTCAACCCCAAAGAAGACAGTGGCAATGCAGGCAAGAGAGTGGACTTAAATCAACTAATAGCAAAGACCTTCCTTAAAAAAATGACAGAACTGCTTATATCAAAAGAGAGTATGCATACGCTCCATCAGATAGCCATCACGTCACCCAAGAAAGAAAAGGCCATCCGTGGTGAAGAGGGAGACATTAGCAAGTGTGAGAGGGGAGCCATGAGGGAAATAAGAGAGGGGTTTCCGGATACAACTTGTTTGAGGGATGTCTGGGTTTGGCATTTAAAAAGGAAAGAAAATGTTCTTGGCTGGGGAGGAAACAGCTTGAAAACTGCCTAGGAAAACAAAAAGTAAGTGAGAGGAAAAGAACACATATAAGGAGGTCAGGTATCAAGAAATTAAGAAGAAATATCGGAAACCAGCAGGGAAAAAAATAACCAGGCAATGAAGAGCAGAGAAGGCCCCTAAAGTCCAGATTTAATGCAGACGAGATCAAGCAATGAAGGCATTTTAAAAGTACATCAGAACAAAGGTACCAAGGAGACTGCTTTAACAGAGACAGAACTCGAGGACAAAGACCACCATGGAGTTACTTATAAGGAGCAGAAGAAAAAGAGCCAAAATACGGGAAAGAGTTTTAGCTATTGGAGACCAGTGGAAAAAGATGAGTTTTAGAGATGTCAGAAAGGAAAATATGACAGGATTTTGGAATATTCTCAGAGTGAAAATAAGGTCCGTTCCATTTTTTTTTTTAAAGGTGGGGAGGAGGGAAAAAAAAGGAAAGAAAAGAAATACAAAGTTCTCTCTCCACCAGTGCTTAAAAAACAGCCCAAGGACAGCCAAAGATAACACCACGGCTGCATTCCGAGGGCGTGAAGAGGGGAATGCAGTTACCAGAAAATTCCAAAAGGGAGGAGAGCAAAGATTTTTGTCCTTACCAAGCTTGGTTTTCATTGATTATAACATTGCCCACGCTGGAATAAAGTGTTCCACAGAACTAACTTCTTCAGAGGTAACCCTGTAATGGCCCAGAACATTCTAAAAGAACTGTAGTAGTCATAAAAGCAGAAGGGATTAAAAAGGAGGCCCCTGTACCATATACACTGTCCAGGCATACAGAGGACCAACAACAGTAACAACAGATCTTATTTAAAAGCATAAAGTTGCACATTAAAGGAGGGGAAATAAAGTGGGGAGGAAGGAGTATTACCGATAGCAACAGGGGCAAACGTTTAAACGTCTGTTGTATAATACCTGGCAGCTATATACAGTATTATAAGTCTAATATCAGATTGGCCAAGTTACTCAATTTTGCAGAAGAAAGTAGGGGGGGGTATGTAAAATAGTTACTTGCTAAAAGATAGTAAGTCTTAGAGCTAAATCTCACCAGATTCTCAAGCTTATGCATTTCCCACTGTACCACACTGACTATAGGCCATCTTCCTCCTGGATTACTGCAAAGGCCTTCCTAACTGGTGTATCTCTCACCCTCACCACCTCCCATTCAGTGTGTAGCCCCAGCAATGTCCTAAAATGCAAATGTCATTGGGGCACTCCCTTGCTCAAATCCCTTCAATAAACTCCCTCTGTCTTCAATGGAGTCCAAATTCTTTAGCATTCCTCACAAGGTTCTTCAGGATCTGGCCCTGCTTACCTCCCCAGCCTCATCTTAAGCTCCTCTCATTGAAGATAACAATTCAATGACTGTGAATATATTTAAGTCCCTGGAATGCACCAGGATCATTCTCTCCGTGCCTTTGCACCCTGTCCCTATGGCCTGGAGCACTGTTCTCCCT
Source organism: Desmodus rotundus (assembly GCF_022682495.2). Lineage (NCBI taxonomy): Eukaryota > Metazoa > Chordata > Mammalia > Chiroptera > Phyllostomidae > Desmodus > Desmodus rotundus. The sequence goes on along the minus strand of NC_071392.1, from coordinate 27,672,002 downwards.
AACGTCCCCACCCCTTCCCTGAGGTGGTCTAGGCAGCATTAGTACTTCTTTCTCATAATGCTTAACACATATTGTTGGAATCCTCTCTGTCTATTCTGAGGTCCACCCATCCCCTCTCCTGTGAGCTCCCTGAGGAAAGATACTGTTTCCATCTTGTTCAGTCTTGAACCCACAATCAGCACACACACTGGCATATCATAGGGGCTAAACACATACATTTTGAAATGAATGAATAAATGATGGAGCAATGGCCCACTGATTATTAAGTGGAACTATATCAGTGGAGGCCAAACCCACGAATGGCCCCAAAGCCCCTGCTCTTTGTACCTGCAATTCATAGTCCATTGTTGTAGATTCTTTTCCTAGACATTCCCAAAAATTCACCAACATTTTATTGACCATACATTCTATGTGCTTCCTGTGCTCGGAGCTGTAAAGAATTCCATGAGCAAGATTCGATTCTAGTCCTGAACAAGCTTACAGTCTATGGGAGGAGCCTTCATTTTGCCAACATACTGAAACTCACATTCTCTTTAAATCCTTTCGGGACTGAGCCGACAAGCAATTCTTGACAGTTTGTTAAGTATTAGGTACAGGTAATTGCCAGTAGACCATCACTTGCACCTTCAGGAGTACACTAGGTCTTGAGATCTGAGGTCAAATTTTATTCTTCGTTATCATCCCAGTGGTTAGCATAGGGCCTGGTATGTAACAACGGTTTAAAATGAATTAAAGAATAAATGAATGAATGAACAAGCAAACAAGCCACGTCTTGTAATAAAGCTTTGGAATACAGGTCAGAATCTCAGCAGGAATTCTCTGTCACTACACAGATGAGTGACTTGGTGATAAGTCCCCTAGGGAAGAACCAGCCCACTACACAACATGCACACACTGGCCAGCCTGCGGAGCTAGGGAGCACACGGACAGGGAAAAGGAGAGGCAGGGTGGGATGCTAGATAGCTTTCCACAGTTTGCCCAGGTTCTTTCCCATGTCCCCAGGTTTGGAAGGGAGACACTGTGGGGCAGTCATATCCACACAGAATGTTGAGACGGCTTTGCCTGGCCCCCTACAGCCCTAAACCTGCTCAGTAAGGCAGATCTTAGAGGTAGGTCAGTAGATAAACAGGTGGATAGATCATAGTATTCACCACACACATTCATTACTTGGTAAAAGAACCCTTTGGTGACATATTACTTACAGAGTATCTTAATAACCACCAACACGAGCAAATATCCAACTGAAACAAATACATTTGAGTTTCTAGACTTTGAAAATTAGAGCCAAAAATCTGAACAGAAAGAGCTACCTAAAGAGCATCCTTTACACACACACACACTCCTGAAATTTCCCTGCTGCCAACTTGTTAGCTATTTGAATAAACATTACTTCTGCCACACACATTAGTCCCAAATAGTACTTTGTAGTCAGTTTTAAAAATCTTTATCAGAGTTCAAGTATGATATTTTCACACCAGACAGTCCTTTGCTTTCGTGTGGAATCACTGTGTTGCCGGAGCCGTGTATGATTTTGCTTTTGTGCAGACAATCAGCAGGTCATTAGACTATTGCACAAATCACCCTGGACTCAGAATGGAACCCTGAGGACCTGAAGCCGGAATAGGCTGGAGGGAAGACCTGGTGTTGCCGACAGTTACCTCTGATGGCAGTTAAAAAGGTATGATTGCAACCACATGACAGCTTAATGCAACAGATCCCTGATCTGTTCACATGGCAAATTCTGATTAATGCTATCAATAATCATCATGAATTTTTAAGTTTAGTGGGGCACTCCACTATATCCTACCGTGAGAGTACTAACAGGGTCCTCCGTGAAGTAACCATGTTTCATCATTATTTTACTACCTCTAGGTTTCCATATAGGTGGACATGACATGCCCCATAATTTATTCAGATGGGGGTGGGAGAAAGTCTTGCTGCATATTTAAAAAGCCCGTGAGAAATTCTTGCCTAAGAAAGTGAGAGTGAGACAAACTGACACTAGGTATATGAGCCAGAATTTGCCGCTTTTACCCGTGCTCCTATGCATGTGGGCACACACACAAACACACACACACGTAGGGAAGGTTTATTTCCCTATATCCACATCTGGCAATGATGTGCACATAGTGGAAAGATTTCAGATTCCCTCCAGAAAGCCCTAGGCTACAAGAAAAATCATCCTACATCTAATAAACCCATCTGAGATATATCTCCCATATGGCAAAGCCCTGTTTTGCTTTATTCCAACAAATTGGCCCTTGGATTCCTCCCACGGCTGCTGCTGCTATTGTTTAAGATGCGCTGAGCCCTGCTGGTGAGCAAGATGCTGCCTACAGCAGTCAAGATCCGCGCAGCCCTGTGGTAAGTGATGTCACCTGTGCAGAGTACTGAGCACCGCCCCATACCCCCAGGGTATTTAAAGTCCTGGCACGTAATAAGCACTCAGCAACAACCAAGAAACTTTTAAAAATATTAGAATATCCTGGGAATAGGTTTCTAAACCTGATTATCACCAAGACAGTAAGTATATGAAAATAAGCAAACAGGTAATGACTTTGTGAAGTCACGGAGGAGAATACCCCCTTCTCGATCCCCCCCCACGGCCTGGTTTAGGTGGAGACATGCCAACCGTTGCCCAGCGGAACCAGCACAGAGGGAGATACATGCGCCCTCCCTGCTGAAGTGCCTCTCTGCCTGGGAGAGGGGACACCTGGGATTCGGTCAAAGCAGGGTCCTTTACCATTGCGATCGCATTTTAAAAAGTTTACCATACAAATACATACAAATAATTCAATCCTGGGAAAGGGAAACATTTCCTCTTCTTGGTAGTTTTTCTCCAGCTTTATTGAGATATAATGCATAAAATTATAAGATATTTAAAGTGTGCATCTGACAATTTGATAGACATATATACTAGATAAATTCCCCCATCTAGTTAATTAACACATCCATCACTTTATTTATGTATGTATTTATTTATTTACGTGTGTATGTATGTATGTATGTATTTTTGGTAAGAACATTTTAGTTCTACTCTCAGCAAATTTCAGTTACACATACAGGGTTATCGACTACAGCCACCTCCTTATACGTTAGATGCTCAGGCCCCGTCCCATTTCCCCACCACCATCATGACTGAAGTTACTTGGCTTTTTCATATTTGGGGGGTCTCCTTAATTTATAGCTTCCCTAAGTAGAAGAATCACCTTTCTTATTTTGCTCAGACTGTACTAGAATTGGAGGATGTTTCCAATAGGCTAAAATTAAATAAATACGAACTAAATTTATGCTCAATAGAAAAGAGAGCCCATTATAGCATGCCTATAGTTATCATTCTTACCTTACTCATAAAATCCATCGTAGCGCTCACAGAGAGAGATGACCAGTGTGGGGAGATAACTCCGCGCCCCTTTGGTCTCCCCCGAGGGGTCATCTGCAGGCTTACGGCCAGGATCGCCTCGGTGCTTTGAGTTGTTCAGTATCATTGCTACTCTTGTGGGAGGCTTTTCCTGCCGTGCATTTTTCTTTCCAATTTTATGAAATTTCAGTAAATTCCTTTCTGAAGTTTAAATGAGACAAAAGGCCTTTCCTGCTCCTTATTAACTTGGGACCATTTCCCATAAATTTGGGATTGAAGGCCTCACCCTTCCTCTTCCTCCTCTTTATTTTTCTTACTTTACTCACCTGGTTTCCCTCTGTTTTTCTTCTAATGTTATCTTTTTCCATGTTTTGAGTATTAATTTAAAAGCTCCCTGTTCGTATCTTCTAAAAAAGAAGAATAGAAAAAATAATGAAATATAGAATTGAAAGGATGAACATGGATGAAAAAAACAAGAATTCTGAGGCTCCTTCAGCCTCTTAACTTCAGCTTCTGTTTCTGTGGATGGCCAGACGCGGGTGGATGTTCTAAAAAGACTGAAAGGGAAACAACGCTCAGAGGAAAGAGAATGTTGGAGAGGTGCTAAGAGAAGATACGCTGCGGAAGGGAGGAACCCATCTCAACATCTTCCTTCTTCCTCCCATCTTCTCTTTCCACAGCTTACTTATTTGCAGTGGCCTTTACATTCCTGGTGGGACTGAACATTTTGGAAGCTCAGAGTATGTAAGATGGATAGGTGGCATGATACAATATTCTACTTATTAACATTAAAAAAAAAACCCTTCCCCAGAGCCTCTAGATTCATTGCTCAAGTGCTTTCCACTGCACTCCACCCACTCTCCTAGGCCAACACACACCACCAGGCCATCCCACACCTGAACTTCTGGTTGAGCCAGAAGAGCACTGGAATTTTGGAGGCAGGACCAGAAACCCAGCAGAGCCCCAGGCAGTAGGCTCAGCCACCACCTGGAAATGCACTGTCCCCAAAACAATCCCCAGAAATTTGGGTAGGAGGAGCAGCCGGGAAGGTCAGAGGCACTGTGGGTTGGCATCAGGGACGCCTCACCCACCTTCCCACCAGGCTCTAGTCTGCACTTTGTCAGAGGCCACAAGTGTCCTGACCCTGCCTTCCAACTTCCAGTTAAACCAGAAGCTGGACATTCAGGGGAGAGGCCAGGAATGTGGCCAGCCAGGTGCGGGGACATCACTGCCACAGTTTCCGTGATGGCCCACGAGCACAATCTGGGAGACACAGGTTCTGTTTGAAAAGAGAATCTTCTGTCCCAGACTTTGAACAATGATGGCTGTCATTTGATTCTAACAACCCTATGCAGTAGGCACTATAATTATCTCCACTTTACATACTCGGAAACTAGAGTTTAGAACAGTACAGCAACTTGATTCAAGCTAATAAAGAGACAGATTCAAGACTCCATTCCGGATAGATCTGACTCCAAAACCACATTTTTTTACCATCAAGTGTAGGAAACCAAAATTCTACACCTTTGACAGCACTTTTTCTGAATGGGACTTTGAGGTATTATGACCCTACTTGGTTAGAACAGAATTCAGTAGCCAGACAGACAACACATAGTTTTCCTCCATCTGTCGATGTGCCTGAGGCCAGCAGTAGATTCTAGAAATCCAATAAACAAGCACCACAGATAATCCACTCAGGAAACAGAACTTGAGGTGTGTGTGGGTAGGAATGTGAATTCTGGGCTCATTCTGGCTCAGAGTTGATTTCTCTCAATCTTAAAGGATTACCTTTGTCTTTCAGAAGCAGACATATGCAAATAGATCTAGCATAAACTTCAGTCACAGCTCTAAATAAACAGGCAGCATGCTAATATACAAGGGATTCAGGAAATCCCTGAAATTTAAGCAATTTATTCACCAATTTCTTAACTTTCCAAGTCACATTTTTAGGGAAGATATTGACTGATGGACACCAAGGAGAAACATAACAAAGTAGTGGGAAAGTTCTGGAGACTTTCTGAAGAAAACAGTTGATGCAGTAAATGAAGACAAAGTCAAAATTGCCTTTATGTCCAGTGGCCCTTGGCTCTTAAAGTAAAAGCACCCTTATGACTTCATAGGAGTTTCAGTAATAAATGTAATTGATAATTTAACATAATGATAAAATAAGCATATTGAGACAGTTTTCCTCTTCCACAGAGGCCTTAAGAATTCTCATGATAATGACTTCAAGGGTATTAGGACTATTTATAAAAGATTTTAGTAATCCCATACTGCTATCATCACTTCCCCTCCCAGCACCCGTGGACTCCCAGGAGGCCCCTATTTGTATATTTGTGGTTATCAAGGTAGTTCCAACTTCTGTGGAAAAGAAATGACAGAAGGAAGCCATCAGTTGGCTTCCCACTCTCTCAAGGCCTCCCAACCCAATTGTCAGGATTTCTCTTCCCTTAGTGAAGCAGGTGCTCCTTCCCTCTTCCTTTTCGTCCCACAGGCTCCTTAAAGGAACAAGGGTTTCCTTCCAGGTCACACAAAAAAGCAAAATGAGGAAAGTCAAGCACCATGCCTACTCCAACCTCCATCAAAAGAGGCCTGAGATCCTGTGAAATGGGTCCAGGCCTATAGGGTAAGCCAGCTTCTTATGTGATATCATTTACAGAGAATTAAGATTCCAAGATATGTATCAGCCATACTTTCCTTTAGTCACTCAGCCAACCAATATTCACTGAGCACCTGCTGTGTGGGGGTTTCTAGAAGAAGAAGATACAATGTTCACAGAGTTGCCAAATTTAGCAAATAAACATCTGCAGTTGATCCAGCAACTCAGAATGGTCATCAAGAGACTAGGCCTTCTTGCCAAGGAACTTAGAATCTAGAGCCCTATGCATTCCCTTAGAATTTTTAAATCTATTAATACCTTTGCAAAAACTAATTTATCTTTTAGCCTCAAAAGTGTACATACAGTGTGAGGGGAAAATACACAGAATGTAAGTTTTGAAGGGAAAAAGAGAATTAGAAAGTTCCAAGGCAAGGCAAACATCAGGAGAATGTCACAGAGGAAGTAACAATGATTGACTTGGGACAATGCAGTGGCTACGGGTCTGCAACTTGGGGGGCGGTGCATGCGGGGGTCAAGTAAAGGGATCCAAATGAAGAAATTATTGTGAGGATCTCAGCTTGTTTCACCTGCATTCCAGGTTAGTGACAAGTTGGCCAAAAAATGTTGTCAAGGTTGGTAAACATTTCACATAGACCTGAGCGGAGCATCTAGTGGAATCTCATGCCAACTTATGGTTTGGGGTGGAAACCATACAAAATGTGGTGGTTTTATAGGGTTTGAACCTGAAAGCAAGCAAAATGTGGTGGTTTGAACTGTGTTTTTCTTGGAGTATTTTAGGTACTCAGGCATAAAAATTCCCAGTCAGGCTTGGGAGGTCCGAGCTGAAACAATAAAAAGTTTTCACACTATCCTTTGAGCAACCACAAGGAATAGGCTCCCAAGAGGAGTTGTAGACTCTTGTTTGACTGTCTGTTAACTGCGACTGATAGGTGGACCATTTAGGCCATATTTCTCAGACAAAACTGACTTTGATATTTTGAGGGAGGAAAGAAGGCTGTCTTTTTCTGGGCCCATATTATCTACATGGGAAACACAAAGCAAGTGTCTTCTATCATGTCATTGTGTTCATCTTAGCATCAGCAAATGACTCGTTCCTTTGGCAGCAATGACTTGGTCAGTGTGCTATGGGCAACTCCATAGCTTTAATCTGGAGCAAGAGCGGGAGGAGTAAAATATTTGTTTTCTTTTACATGTCAGCTATTTAAGTCACTTCCGATACTTCATGAGAAGACATGGAGCATTAATAAACAGAAAGTGCCACAAAAGAAGTGGCAGAAATAGAAAGATCCATTTGTATGACAAACCTTATCATTTCCCTACTTGTTGCTTAGCATTTTCTATTCTTAGGATCCCATACCCCATATTGTCTTATGCCAAGTGCAAAACATAAATTCCTGTCTCTCCATTCCTTCCTTTTCCTTGATCTCCTTTATCTGAACAGGTAACTGAACTGCCCCATGGGAATGTGTGGGGCTAGAGCTGGTTTGGGTTTTGAGTAGGACTGGCTCTATGATGGCATAGAAGTGCCCCGCCTGGGTCAAAAAAATAGACTGATGATTTCCCCCAAGCTTTTTTTGCAGCTTCTGTGAGACCCACTTTCTGAACAAGCAACCTAATCACATAATTACTTTGTTCTCCACTTTGAAGAGAGTATTGTTCCTTCATCATCAATGGAAATTCTGTTGTCCGTATAATGGAGTGGTATTTCCTTTTTTTTGTTTTCTTTTTAAATTTTGTACTGCTTCATTTTGTTTTCAATGTGGATAACAAAAAGGTTATAAACAGCAGTAATGGTTTACAAAGCAGAACAGTAGAAATCATCATCATCACTTAACTCATAGATTTATTAAGTTATTCCACGAAAATCTAGTTAAATTTGGACCTTGTGCCTTTGAAACATTTGATAATTCCTAGATGAGAAATGGGCTGAACTTTTCCTTTCTGGAAGAAAAAGAGTTTACAAATCTAATTAAATAAGCTTTGCAGGGGGTGATTAATCTTAAGAAAACAAACTGCTTTCAAACACTCCAGTAATAACTGTTTCTGAAGATTAATGAAATGATTGCAAAGAATCCTGGCCTACTCATTAAAGCAGGCCCAGTTATGAGGTCTGGCCCCATAGTATTGGTTCCTGCTTGTGTACATATTTACTATACAGTAGATTCCAATATACTATAATTCTGATATATCATAGTTTATACTCGTCTTCCCTCAAATTAGCCTTCCACAATGAAGGTTTCCCAGTATTTCTGTTCAAGAGTTGTATGACTCCAAGATGCCAATGAAACAAGCCTAAATGGTTGTTTGAAGGTGTTTACAATCCCTTTATGATAACTTTTACATATACGTATGTCATTTAAACCAATGGCATAACTGGATTCACTGGAAGCCCACCTGGCCAGGACTTTGTGGTAGCTGAAACCTAGCTACTGGCATTCATACAGATAATCCAAATCACTACCCGAGGAATAGGCATACGTCATATGCTGAACAGTAGTGTCAGGCGTCTGAGGTTTGCACAGATAACCCAATTTGTCCCTGAGTTCTTCAACTAAAATGGGAAACTCACTGAAGATATTTTATGTTAAAAACACCAATAATTCATTACAGATCCCATAATCAAAACTCTTTATAAAATTACTTATGGTAATAATTGTTAGGTTCCTTTGTGCACTTTCCTTTAGGAATACTAAGTACTGAGAACTAAATACAGAAGAACACATTCAATTACAACTTATTTATAAATGCAAGCAAAACAGAAAGATTGAATATTCATTCTACATAAATGTATCGAGTATTTACTACTATCTACCAGGCTCAGTCGTGAGCTCTGACAAAGAAACATTACCTTGTACTTACCACAGCTTATAATCTAATTAGGGAGACAAATAAGCAAAGCAACAGTGACAATAAAACCTACAAAATGCTATAAAAGAAGTAAGCAATGGGTGCCATGGAGGCATAAAAAGAGATGCCCAATTTCAAGCATCCAAGAAGACTTCGCAGGGTGGTGTTACTTGAGCAGAGTTAGAGTGGTGAGGAGTTAGCCAGGTGGGCCCCGAACCAGTGAGGGGTTTCTAGAATAAGGGAACAGCATATGCAGAAGAAACCAAAAGGCCTTGTTAAGCATTGTGTTAATGTTAATATTAAACATTAGCTAGTATTCTTTGAACATTTACTTTTCACAAAAGACCTTGGTAAGCATTCTGCAGGCATTTATCTCATTTAATTCTACCAATACCGCAGAAGTTAGTTCTTTTGTTATTCCAGTTGTGCAAAAAGGAAACTGCACCTCAGAGAAGATGAGTAACTTGCTCAAGATTATCCAGCAGTCTGACTCCAGAATCCAAGGTCATCTAAGCCTCCCAGGTGTGCCAAACTACGAGCTCGTCTTCCCTCTAGAGACAATGGCAGCCACTAAACATTTTAGATGAATCGCCTAAAAGTAAGCCTAACATTTTTCTAATGAGAAAAAGACCCCCTTTCTTTGCTAAATTATTTTTTTAATCCTTTGGTTCAATACTTTGATTACTTCCTGGTTAAATTTGATTACCACCTTTTTTAGAAAAAGAATGGTAACTTAAAAAGGCCCTTTTGGGTATGTGAATCATAAGCCCCAGAATTAGGAAGGAAGGAAGAAGTATGCTGTTGCCCACAAGCAGGAATGGGTGCTGCCATATGTTACTCTGATATGCCAGACAGAGACCAACGTGCGTGCATGCGTTGGCACACTGTGCATACACAGTACAATCCATCATTTATACCTTTCTCATGGAGATGGATGGGGTCAGATTGCAAAATCCTAATACTTTAAATTCAGAATACTTCTTCAATATTTTTTGCTTTATAATTGATGGTTTTCTAAGGGCAAGATTTTCTTAGAACCATGTTAAAAAAGAGTGGAATTATAGTGATCTAAAATTATCTAATTTTCTAGAAAATTACTACTTTCTACAAGCTGCATAAACTTTAATTAAAAAGACAAGGAGGTCTATTCTCTCTCCTTACACACATATGATATGCCAGGCTCTTGGGATTCTGGTAAAAGGAAAAGAGCAGATTGAAGAGATTAGATTTTTTTTAGCAAAACTCTAAATATAATTAGGATGCAATGCTTATTTCCATCTTTAAAGACCAACAAGTAACCAACATTTGTTGCCTTTTTTAAAGAGAAAGTAATTTCAACTTTAAAATATGTGTAAAGTCTGCTTATAAAATAAAGCATATAGATAGGTTAAGTCACAAGTAAGGCAATGCACAAATCAGCTCATACGAACATAATGTAATTTTTAAGGTAACTATCATCAAAATGAGCATTCTTGAGATACTTAATGCCATACTTCATGTCTCTGTAGCCAACAAGATATCCCCAAGATCCTACAAGATCCTACAAACAAGCTTCAGTTACAAATTCTCCAGAACCCGATTTTATGGTAACAGATTTGCAGGAACGGATCGAGGGAACGGGAGGCCACTAAGGTGAGGACAGACATCGAGCCTGAAAATTACCTCACCCATTCTGAGGACACAGTCTGTGGCCATAAAAGGCCTCTCTGCCTAAGTAATCGCGTATGTGTGTGCCCGTGTGTTTTCCTTCACCTGCTTTCTCTCTGTGCCCTCTTTTTTTCTGGAACTCTCTCTTTCCATTATACTCCCCCTTCCAAGCTACGCTCCCAAACCAGTTGTCTAAAATCACGTGAGGACACACTCGATGCAAAGCAGTTTAATGTACTTTGTCCTCCATGGACAAGCATTTGGGTAGCCTCAGTGTCAGTGGGATTTGGGCTGTGGAGGAGGCCAGCTCATTGAGGTTAAATGATAACCAACTATACTAGGAATGATTCGAAGCAGCGTAGCTTTTTTGAAGCAAATTTAACCGTCTACGGGTGCCCCGCCCATTCAACAAGTTCTAAAGAAGGCTAAGTGGCAGCTATAGCTTTAGAAACAGCCTCTTGCAATATAATATTGATGCTATGTGCTATGACAGAAAACTGAGAAATGAGGGGAAGAATGTGTACATGGCACAAATGTTTATGCTTATGCACATATCACTTGTACTGAGTATGTAGCTCAGCTATACTCACTAGCCAACCAATTAGCTATATTTATATATTCATATTGGAGGTGGTTTGAGAAGCAATGTAAAATTGATCTGTGCTGTAGATGCAAGCACGGTGAAATACTGAATTGTGTATCTAAATATCAGTTAGCATAACATAAAAGACCCCTCTACTTGTTTGTTTAGGGACATATTTGGATTGTGAGCATTATAACAGTCATTTCTTTCAAAGCCACAAAATATCACACTTTTTAGTTTTAATAAAGTCTAGTTTGGGGCAGTTCTCTTCATCGCATCTGTCATTTCCTAAGCTTTGCTTAGCCAAAGCACTCAGACTTGAATTTTGAAATTGTCAATATAGGCCTTGTAATCTTTAAGTCTTAAATTATCTAAGCAAATTAACTAGCATTATTTGATGCCTTTAGGACTCAGGGGTAAAGAAAACAGAGGAAATATAACTGTTTGGGATTTTTTTTAAGACAATTAAGTTCCTGGGGAGGTTACAAGGCATGGATTTGGAACATAGTCCCATGTGTGTATGTAAATAACCAAGTAGGCAAAATGAGTACATTAACCCCAATATGTAGATCCGCAAGACAAGAAATGGTTCATTGACCCCAATATGTAGATCTACAACACAAGAAATGGTTCCATATAAGAAGTATAATCATCAAGCTTTAAATACAAAGTGATTCATAGTTTATATTGACACAAACAATTTGCTAACGGGCAATGGATGTTCTGAAGCCGAGGGAGATATCTTGAAAAGACAAAAAAAAAAAAAGAAGAAGAAGAAGAAAAAGATGAAGAAGATGGGGTTCCTTTTCACAGCAGTGCATATCTGCGTGGTGACCTGATTTCTGCTATGATCTCCCATCGGAGATCAAAGCCAGATTAATGTGATTCTTTACTGTTTGCAGTGCACATCCAAAGCTCTGGGCACTTAAAAATAAGTAGAAATGCAGCCCTGAACACAGGGGAACCGGGATTTGAATGGGGTGGGTTAACAGCACAAGTGCTAACTAGGAAAAGTCATTTGGGATTTGGGAGGCAATACAGAATTTAGAGTAGTTTGTATTTTTAAGAACATTTGTTTTCTCTTTTCTAATTTTCTGGGGCAAAGCTTTTGGCCAGTTGATGAGGCCAGCACTGCCTGCCATAGTAATAAGTTTCCACAATGACCTTCTAGCTCATTTGGAATGTTTTGCAGCTGCCAGGACACATGAAAGGGGAAGGGAACCCTGCCGCATGTTTTCACACAAAAGCACTTTCACCTTACAACCAGCATTTACGCGGAGTATTTAAAAGAAGGGAAAATCATTTAAAATATCAAAATGTTAGGCTTTTGTGTTTCCACTGCGTGTGACATTCCAGGATGCTGGAACCCCTAAAGCGTGAGTGTTTCTACAGCCTTTCAGACGTGCCCATTCTTTTGTTGGGGAAAAAGACAAAATCCTATATTCCTGGGGTCTCAGAAGGTGAAGGAGAAAATCGCTTTCATTTTTAATGCTTAGTGTATACATCCTTGGAGGGGAGAATCATCTCCCCTCTTCCAAACTTGACTGTGATTTTCACAGCATTTCCTAGAAGAGGGCGCGCAGGGTGTAGCTCAACCTGCCGTTTTGTAAGGACCCAGTCCTACCGGGGCGAACCGGCTTGCAGGGGTTGGCAAGGGGAGATTCTCTCAGTCTGGGATGTGACTCCAAGGTCTCCACTCTTGGTTTCTACAGTTCCACCCCAAACTCAACTTTTCCAAAACTCTGCACGCCAGGCCACACAAAGACACACAACAAGCGGTCCTCACACCGACAGCCCCTTCTCCCAGCTGAGCCCTGCCTTTGCCCCGCAGGAAACTTCGTCGTGCTGATTCTCCCAAGTTCCTTTAGGTTAGCCCTGGAAGACCATTTCTTTCCGTTCACCACCTCCTCCCCCTTTCCCCTCCCTCCCCTGGCTGGAGGCCACTCTCCAAACCGGTCCGCCCTGCGCAGCCAAAGCCCAAGAAGTGGCTCGAGACGAAGACCTCGCAGGATGGACCTGGAAGGGAGGTCTCGATCCGACCCGACTCCAGGGGACCAGGGGTCTTTACCGAGCGTACCCCCCGCCCTGGCACCCAAGGAGGTCCCACCTCCTCTAGCGTAAAGTCCAATGCGCTGATGCCGCGCGGAGCCCGGGGGAGCTTGAAGTCAGGCTCTATCCCGAGGAAGGGGGTGGGGGCCCCCTCTGCCGGACCCTGCAGCCCCGCCTGAGCGCCCACGCCTCGGCTGCTGCGTCCAGGCGGCGCCGGACTCCCGCCGCGCGCCCCAAGCTCGTACCCGGAGGGGAAATTCACCGCGGAGCCCTGCGAATTGCCTCTGCTGGCAGAGCGCGGGCTAGAGGAATTTTTTGTCCGGGACACAATCCCCAGGGCCAAGGATGCGGGAGGAAGAACCTCGTCCAGTGCCTTAACACGCTACGTGCACCTCCAATTAGTTTAACCACGACAAACACAAGCAAATTGGACGTTCTTAGGCCGTTTCCTTGTTTCATTTAGCTTCATTTGACGGCCGCGTTGATCATTGTTTCCTTATTATCGTCCTAACTTGTTAACGGAAATTTTCGGCCGAACACGGATTGTTCCGGAATCTGTAACTACGAACCGGGGCTGGCTAGAGGGAGTCGCCCTAAAATTCTACTGGAAAAGTTCAGCACATCAACAGCAACGCTCCCTCCGCCTTTCTTTCTGGTTTTACACTATTATTCTCTCTGCAGCCCTGGTTTGCCCAGCGGTGCCCCATCACTCGGAAAAAACAATCATGTAGCTAAGAATAAAGTTGTTAGAGACTCACGACTCATTTTTTTCAAATGTTAAGTTTTAAAATACTGTCCAGGTTTTTTTCTTGTTTTAAGTACCAGCTGAAATGGCGAATACAATTAGTCCCTGTATTTTACAGGCCTTTATATTCCTGAAAAATTTTTAACAGGCGGTATCTGACTCTGAAACACAAAGTTAGAATTTAATAAAAGTCATTTAATATTCAAAATGCAGCGGGAGCCCTACAAGTTTTGTAGTTTCTGTCCAGACATTGCTAATGTTCATATATGTTCTAACTGGTTGTATTTCTCCTTAAGTTTTCATTTTTAAAGTGTTATATTTTGGATGTGACGCCTTCAGTTCTATTAATATATGACCTTTTTAAGCTAGTGCAGAATCTAAATTTTAAAGAAGGGAAGTTCAGGCTTAACCTCTCTTTGTTCCACATCCTTTAGAAATGCCGTGTGCCAACTCTTTGACTAGTATTTGCTAACTTAGAAAACTTTAAAGGTAAATTTTGAAAATTAACTTGAAAGAAATATGTGACAGAGGGTGACTTTTATCCTTCTTTTCAGGGGAGTATGTTTACATCAGTTAAAACCTACAGGGTAATTAAATTATGTAGCATTATGAAATATATAATATGGGGGGGCTTTAAAAATGATCCCATCTAACAATACTTACGTATACACAACTAGTAAGAAGTCCATAACCACCAACAGCCAGCGTTGCTTGCAAATTATATTCAGTTGAAACTCTGCTGAAAGCGTTAATCCTCCCGTGTAGTGTGGAATTGTGTGAAGGTATGTATGGATGGGGTCTATGTATATATAATTCTTATACTTTATATGTATTTAGACATACATTCTTTTTAAATGTTTATATGGCTAGTCACTTTAAGAGCATCAAAATAAATTGTACGTTGGCTTACACTCTCTCCCAGGTATTCCCAAACACTGATGAACAAAAATCTTTATATGAGAAATGAAGAGCTGCCCATTTACAGGAAAGAATGGAAAGGGGAACTCGATTTATTCTCATTTGTTTATCGCTAGACGTTCCCCCCTCTCTCTGCAAATTCATTTGAATAGCTTTCAAGCCGGAAAATGGAAATGTGGCTCCTGCCCTCTATTTCAGCGGCAGCAGCAGCGTCCTGGCAACAGCGCAATTTTCTATCATCAAGGATAAATGGCATCGAACAGAACATTCTGATAAAAAAAAAAAGGGGGGGTGGGGGGAGCTTCAGCCCAAGGAGCCTATGATTGCTGGCCTTCCTGTCTGTCATCCCTTTACAAAATCCTCTCCGCAAACCTGAGCGGCATGCTGTCAGAGCTAATAACGTCTTCTGAAGGGGTGGGGTGGGGGGTGAGCATAGTATTCCCTGCACAATGTTCCCATTTATTAAGTCGAGTGCTTATTTTAAAATTGCAAATATCTTTGTTTGGTTCACTGCAAATTAAAACCAAGATGAGGGAAGTTACATGATGCAACAATTATTCGTGGCGTAACATAGAATCAAACCCATATCTCGCCCTTGTGGTTAAGGTCGATGAGGGGGAAGGGGGAACCTAGGGGAACTCAGGGCAGGAGGGATTTTGTTAAGATGAGAGTAATTGAAAGCCAGAGGAGCGACACCGGTTTGGACCAGGGAGAGTGAGCTGACTGCGGTTCCGGGAGCGTGCATGGGCACGGCCCTCGCCCCCACGCTGCACGCGGGCCGGGCTGAACTAGTAGAAGAGCCACCGTTTTCCCGCGGGATGGGGTGGGCCTTGGACGTAGTGGCTATTTCTCACCTACTGAGCTCCCTTTCCAGAAAAGGCCATCCTGCTGCAAGGACATGAATCCCCGGGTTCCTCGTGCCCACACTGGGGGGCCTGGAGAAGTGTAAGGACACCCTTGGTGACGTTCCCGCCAAGTGGGGACTCAGAGCAGAAGGGCATCTCCCCACACCCCAGGGCCGGCTCGCAGACACTGGTCTTGGCTTCCTAGCGGCCTGGGCTGATGCCTGGAGGTGGGTGGTCGTCGGGCCCGTCCACGATCCTGGGCTTCGGACAGAAGCCCGCGCGGCCCAGTGTGTGGCGGTTGGGGGGCGAAGCCCAGTGGAATGGGGCGCAGCGGTGTCGACACTTTTCTCTAGGATCAGCCGCTAAGGGTTTGTTATCTTGTTGAAAGGGAGATATTAGGTAGGGACCTAAAGTGAAGAGCAAGACAGATTTCAATATCCTTAAAGCGGGTCAAAAGGAAAGGAATAATGAAAAGGTATGTAAAGCACCCTAAAACACGGAGACCCCAAGAAGGAGGAGCCGCGGACGGAAGTCTGGGTGGCAGAGATTGGGAGTGGGTGGGTGGGTGATCAGCGGCGTTTGTGAAGAGCTCCGCCTGAGAACGGTGGGAGGAGGGGAATGATGGGGAAACCTTTTGTTTAATGAGAAAACCTAATTATTGCGCATCTGGGAGTCTCGTCCCAACTACCACTGAGACGGGTGCCCCCCCATGCAGTGCGCATGCCCAACCGTCGGATTTGCATGATTAGGCGCACACGTGAGCCTCCCGCAGCAGAGCTGGGCCCCGCGGCGGCGGCCAATAGAATCCCGCTCCTTCCTGCGCCTCGGGATCGCAGTGGCACCCTGGCCACCCTCAACAGGCCTTTAAACCCCAGTTTAAAAATAAAAATGGTTTTAGTATTGATTCTCACGTTGGCACCCTAGATTTCTGTGCCAAATAGATACATTTTACAACTACAAAAACGTTACTACAAGCGAAGGGTAAAGTATTCCGAATTCAGGAAAGTTCGAAGGCAAAGGAGGAGTCTGTTCAAAGAGCACTGGCGGGAAGTCAGGGAATCCTGGAACTGCTGCCTACAGAGCCCTGACACTTGTGCCAGTGTTGAACCCTGTCCGTCACGGGAAAATCACACCCACCTCCTGGACCAAATGAGTCTCAGAGACAGAAACATTATACAGGCCGCAAACCCGGCTCTTTCTCCACGCCCAGCCACCGCCCCCACGGTTGCCAGGGAGATGGGAAGCTAGAACACCTGCCCTCCATCCTTCTCCCTTTCCAAACACCAAAGCAGTCTGTGCGGTGAGGTGCATGTGTTAGCTCCCACATCTGTGAAATGGGGCTAATTATAGAAGGGCAGAGGGAACGAGAAAGGTAGAGAAGCGACATGAATCTCCAGCTTGTCTGGGCCTCTCCCACCTCCACCCAAGCTCTGAGGCTGAAAATGATGAGCTTGATTCTCTGGGGCTGCAGAAGGGGTGGGCCAGCTGGGAAATATTACCAGTCCTGCTCCTTCCGCACACCGATGCTGCCGCCTGCCCTCGCTGCAGCACCATCCTGGCAGTCCCCCCCCCCACTCTTCCTACCATACATCCCTGCCAGAATTACTGCCCACAAATGGGCCTCCACACCCCTGAGAGCTCTCCTGTCTGTGACAGGAAAACTGCTTGTTCATGTCACTGAAATAAAACAGGTGGGGATTATTATTTGCAGTTCCTCTCCCTTTTTGTGTAATTCACAATTCTCCAACGTAGGATTAGGCTTCAAATGCATTTGGTCAGGTACATACTTTTTAGTGCTCAACTCAAACAATGTGATCCTTACAACTATCAGAAGTGCCTCTGCGTGTCTCTTAGGTCTTTCTTTCTCACCCTTCAGGCCTACGGTTACCACTTTTTTTTTTTTGAGAGTGTGAACCAGAGTCCCACTGTAGCCCTCCAAAATGGAAGGCAGAGTGGCTTCAATGTCTTATGTGTTAATCTAAGATTAATATTATTTGACCAGAAAGTATTACATTGACATAAACTGTTAAGCATTTAGCTGCCAACATCCATGTGTATTTGTGAAAGAGATGCCCACTGAACCTTCAGAAATGCCAGCTGGTACTGTCTATAAAGAGTAAAAAAATCTTTATTACAATTGTGTTTTGGGATTGTCTTTGCAAAAAAATTAACCTTTCTTCTAAAATGACCCAATAAAATCAAATGAGCCTTCAAGAGAAGATGGCTGTATTGTTTAAAATACTTCTTGAACACTAGATTTTAGGCTTTTTTTCCTTATAATTGATTATCTTTGTGCTTTAAGGAAAATAATGGTGCATTTGAAAGAAAATATAGACCTGGGGAAAAAGTCCATCAGTCAATCAATAATTTTCACTGCTCCCAGATGAAGCAAAATCCTCTCTCCCTGTCTTTGGAGTGGCTGTGATAAGTAAAGGGGTTTTTCTTCTTAAGCATTTTGGGTAAAATCGAACCAACATAAGTCTCATTTTCATGTTCCAGTCTCTTTCTTGAGGGAGGTTGCAGATTCTCCAGGAAGCTAACTTTGATGGCAACTCACTGTCATCTCTCAGAGAAGGAAAGGCCAGCAGGCTGGGAGTCAGGAGGGGATACATTAAAGTGTGGACTCAAGACTGTGAGCTGGAACCCAGCTCTGGCTACAGTTTCAGCCTCTGGAGCTGCTGCTTACAGACCTCACAAGCTCTAACCCAGGCTACTCTGGGGTCTCTTTGTCTCCCATCTGTGCACACCTTAGAATACCTACTGGCTCCTGCCCATCCCAGCAGGCATGGCCACTAGCCCCGGTGCCAGCAGAGCTTGTTGGTAAGCCAGCTGAGCTGAAAGAACATCCTTCCCATGTGGGGCTGCCCCCTCTGATTTAAGTTGGAACTAGTGAAGTTACAGGGAAATGGTAAAGGAAGGTAAGGAGAAAGGTTATTGAGGACCACTACAAAAATGCAACTGACAGTGGGGAGGCTTCTGGGAACCAACACTTGTCCACCGGGGAACCTCTGAGGGCAATGCCCACAAATCAACTGGGCCAGGAGGACAAACCTCCTACCTGCCCCCCCTCATGTTCTGGGTCATCAGGAATGGAGGTAGTTAGGGTGCAAGAGGGAGAGATTCCCTTTTCCCTGGCACAGAGAGCAGGGAGCAAGAAGGGGTTGGGGGAGCTTGGGGCTCTCAGTCCCACGGAGAATTCCTGAAGCACCTTGTCTAGCCATCTGCACCTGCCTGCTCTCCGATTAGTCTCTCTGGTGCCTGGGACCTCCTGACCATCCCAAGGGAGTTACTCAAGGACAGTAAAGGTGATCCAGGAAGGTTTCCTCTGTCTTCTTAAGACCAGGACGCTAACCCAAGCCAATCTACAAGAGAGCAGCTGAGCGTGGGAAGCTCTGGACCACGCTTCTGGGATTTGGATTCTTGGTCAGGCAGAGCGGGGTGAGCAAAAGGTGCCCGTGCCCGGCCTGCTGTTTTCAAACAACAAGGATTATAGGCTGCATCTTGAATATGAATTAGCCTTCTGTGCTGGTGTGACTTTGCTTTGAAACTCAACTTGTCAAAGTATGGTTTTAATTAAACATCTTCCGGCCCCGAAAGATTACATGTTTTGTAAAATATATCCTAGCATGAAATTTACTTCCATGATCTGAAATTAGGTTCCTTGTAAATGTTTTCATAAAAAAGAAATAGGAAGGGGGTGTGTATGAGAATGGAGCAGTTCATACTCGCTGCGTTCCTTTAAAACGACCTGCCAGCCGGCCCGACGCCCGCCAGCTCTGCGCCGGCGCGCCAGCCCCAGCCCGGCTAGGGAGAGACAGCGAGCCCAGGACGCGCGAGTAACCCGAACCCGCCCAGCAGGCGCGACCCGCGCAGCTTTTGCAATTGGAGACAATTCGGCAGACAGACAAGTTAATCCCGCACTGATTGTTTGGGATCCATCCGCTGGACGCCAGAGACCCCCTTGGGCTGCTGCTGCAAACACCTGCCTCGCTCCCCACCCCCGGACCACTGTGCTTGTCCTAGGATAGACCAGAGGAGAGGGGAGGGGGTGAAGAATGGCTCTTAAGCAGCACTCGAGACAACACTTCAGCTCGAAATTTGAAGTTCTCCTTTCAAAATTTCTGGCCAATGTTTAAAACAACTGCAAGGTCGCTCGATAGCCATCCCAACAGACTATCCCAAACTTCTTCGAACCAACCTCAAAGCTTCCCCTGGCGGAGCCCCTGGCAGAGGGTGGTGGGGGTGCTCTTGGTCACCTGCCTCCGGGGCGTACATCGCCGCACGGCACGTGGCCCTTCCCCGGAGGAAAACGACCCTATTTCCCCGGCGTGGGGGCGCGGAATGTACCTGCTCACGCTGCTCCTCTCTATTCAATACAGAATTGGGAGCCAGGTCCCCTCGGAATTCTCCTTTCCTAACTACTCTCTGAGAAACCCGCCAATTCTGGCGGGATTTGCTGGATTCGAGGAAAGCTTGGCGCACAAGAGGTGGGGTGTGATGGGGAGGGAGGAGGGGGGGGGCCCATCTCCTTCCCGCCAGATAATTGGGACTCAAGAACCGTGGAGGGGGCGGCGCGTCGGGGAGAGTTCTTTACCGCCCTGCACCTGAAATAAGGAAGACCAATGACGCGCCTCGCTTTTCGCCCTGTTTACTCCATCCCACTCAGTGATTGGAAAAGCAGGCCCTGAAGGCAAAGGCAATAATTGCTCCGCGCTCTCCTTGCTAGGGAAGTTTGTAGGCACTTGAAGTGTAGTAAAAATAAACGAAGGAGCGAGAAAATGAAAAGGGGACAGAGTGACAGTGTGCGGCAATTAAAGCGTCTGCGCCCGTTGCCGCAGGAGCAGGGACCCACAGCAGTTTTTGTTTTCCCAGGCCTGATGATGTGACTAACTGGCTGGAGAATTGTCGTCCGCGCGCGTGGGGGGGGGTGCGCGCGCGAGCACTCGCGTTCAGCAGCCAAGGAGCCCGCGGCAATGGCAGGGCCCCTGGCGGACAGGGCAGCCCGCGACCATTTCTGGACCCCCCGAAAACCCGGTCGGCCCTGGGAAAGGGCAGGGTGCGGCTCCTTCAGCCCTCCCCTCTCCCTTCATTGATCTCCAGTGAGAGGCTCTCCGTTAGCACTCAGCCGCCACCTCTCCCAGGAACTTTGGAGCAAGTTTTCAGCTCTAAGTTGTCTATAACCTTAAAGGGGGAAAACGTAATAACACTAACGTTTACTTCACAACTACCGGATACGCGAAGGATCACGGGTGGGGAGGGAGAGAAAGGGGGGCGGCCAGACAAATCAAAGCTTGGGAGATTTTGACAGCGCGCTTGAAATAGTACTCTTAGTTTCTGGAAGACTTTAAGAAGAGAAAAGGCCGTGGGTGGGTGGCACCCCAACTTTCTCCTGTCTGCCACTGGAGCATCCAAACAGAAAGGGCTCGAGCCTCCGCCACCCGCGGAAAACACAGTGGGAAACTGCATACAGCAGGGCTCTCTTCTTTCCCCAAACCCTACCTGAGCCTTGAACTTCGTCAAAGGGCGGGAAGGGGGCGGGGGTTCTTGGTGTCAAAAATCTGTACGGCCTCGAACTCGGAGATCGGAAGGGTAACCCCAAGTCTGTTCTCCGCCCGGGCCTGGCTGGGGCTGTCCAGCTTGGTGCCCAAACTGGCACCCCCTATAGACCAGCTCCCCATCCCCTACTTCTACGCCCGCCCCCAAAGTCGTACGCCCACTCCAAGTCTGGGGCCACGGAAGGGGGAGGGGGAGACTGCAGCTACTGCCAAAGTCCAGCTCGGGCTGGCTTCAATGAAAGCTGGCAAATCCGGCGAGTCTCGCAGAAATTTTCTTCGACCCTAATTCAATTTTAAAGCGGATTTTTACTATTAAAAACGCTGCTGAGCAACACATTGAATTAATCTGACTGTACGGTTTTAATTACAGTGAGGGTTTTTCTACAAATCTGTACAAGACAGTGGCTGGCTCTTGGAGGATCTCTGCCTGCTGAATTCCATTACCCGGCCCCACGCTCCCTGTAGACAGCGGCGCGTGGGAGCCAGCTGCCGCGCGGGCGCTCCCGTCGCCCTCCGCTTCTGCTTCGGCTCCTGTCCTCCGCGTTCCCTCCCCTCACCCCAGTCCCTCCCCCGCCCCTGCAGCACCCGGGACGCCCTCGTGTCTGGGGCTGCTGCACTAGGATCCCGAAACGCTGAGCTCGCGTTTTAACTCTTGAGCCCAAGACCTTTGAGCCTCCAGAACCTTGTTCTTAAAATGACTCCTTTGTCCAGGGAGGGTGACCTCTTTTGTAATTTTTTTTTATGGTTCTCCCGCTTTGAGTTCTCAGCTACAGATGAACAGCGTCCTGCCCTGGGTGTTTGAGGGGAAAGAGGTGAGGTGAAGGGATGGAGCGGAGAGGGGGCAGAGGGGGAGAGAGCACTCGTGGGCGGGATCCAGCCATCCCTGCAAGCCCGGGAGTAAATACAGGTGGCGCAGACCCGCGGTCAAACAGGGCTCCTTTGATCAGCCTTCGTATTGCTTATTTGTTGTGCAATTAACATCGTGGGGCAGTAGTCCCTGGCTAACAGGATAGAGAAGAAAACTTGAACAGAGGTACTTTCAAAACGAAGCAGATTCACTCTCTCTCTCTTGTTCATGCTTATATTTGTTCTCTGGCACCATTTCTCTCTATGAGCCCTGCTTTTCCACTCTGCTCCCTCTCCATAGAGCACATGGGAAGAAATGTCATGACCCTGAATATGAACCCAAATGCACGTCCAAACGGACACGACCCTCAGCGTGTTTTTACAGAAGCAAAGGCTTTGAGCTCCGAGGAGGAGCAGTTGCGCTCTCTGCACAAAACTAGGGGTACCTACAGAAAAATACTATTTTCTGTAGGATGGGAGGGCTTTTTTCTCTTTGATTTCTGTAAAAAAGAATTTTGTTCTGAACAAAACAGAAAGGGCACTGTTGGGAGAATTTTTTCTTAATCCTCACCTTTTTCTAAGGGCTCTTAAATTAGTTGCTCTCTAAGGAAATTTTATTTAAAACCTCATGATTTGCCTTACCATGTACACGGGGATGTTACACAATAAAGGAGATAAAAGGTGTGGGTGAACAGGTACGACTATCAAAATCACCAAGACATTGACATCACAAGGGTAGTCAGGTACAGAACAAGGCTCTCTCTAATGAAAAGCGGTTTTCATTTCTTTTCCTGTGGTAACAAGAGAGCCATCTAAGAGCTCACATGACAAGACGTTTTCCATCCCAGGTTTTTCGGAAGGGCTGTCCCAAGCTTGGCTCTTCTTAATGGTGAGGTGTCTGCTGTGACTGTTACCCCTACTGCCGATAAAGGGATGGAGGAATTAAAAGAGAGGATGCTTGGAGGCATTTAGGAAGAGGCTTGACCGGCTATATTAACTCCTTATTATGCCTAAAAATAGTGTGCTGTTTCCTGTTGATGCTTGTTCCCTGCCACTCCAGGGCTGTGTTTATCCTGCAATGGTCAGGGGGTCCTGGTTTCCAAAGACTGGCTTGATTAAAGCTGACTTCTAACACCCCTTCTCTTCCCCCTTTGTCCTGATAAATTTCCCAGCAGGGCAAATACGGAGAGGTTCAGTTTGGTTTATCCAACAGATTAAAAAGACAAACATCACCATTTATCTTGTTTTAATCTAAGTGTTTAAACATTGTTGAGTTTTGGGTTCCTGTGCTTGATAAAGAGAAAGAGAAGACTACTGTATATAATGCTGAAACTGGGAAGGTAGAAATGTGTTGTTTTCCTCCCTGAATCCATTCGAGGCCCAGAATATTGGCTTCCTCTGTTAAGAATGCTTTGGGTGTTCACATAGCCTGGGAATGGGGTCAGAGAGAGGCAAATGGTGTTGAATTTGAGGCCCTGGTTGACTTCTTTTTCGTAACTCCCCTGGACTCCAGGTTGGAAAAGACCTAGACAGGAGCCTCTAGGTTGGACCATGCTTAGTTAATATTCTCCAGTTTTGACAGTCTAGAAAAAGTCTGTGAAGCCCCCAGTGGGCATTACTAGCCCTGATGGGCCGGGCCATACTTGTTGGGGGTTCCTGTTCTTGGGATCCAGAACTGGAGAGATGAAGGAGATGTTGCCCCCCAGACTTCAGTGAGCCACTCACTCTCTGGGTATGGAGTAAACAAGACCCACTTTTTAGCTGAATTTTAGGGAGCCTGGGAGGGGAATGTCTTCACACAGGCACTAGAGTTTTATCACTGAAGGAAATAATGCTACAATCTCAATGTTTTCTTGCATAGATACTTTTGGCTGCTCCAATGATACAATCACTAGCCTGGGCTAGGAAAGGTGAAGAGGCAGCTCTCATGCCAGCCCCCCTCCCTCAGGATTTCCCAGGTGTGTGTGCGTTGGGGGAGGAGAAAAGGGTGCCCAGGTTTCCAGGATATTAAGCACCCTTTCCCTACACACATACATTAACAGAATTTTACACTGAATGGAGAAAATACTAGTAGGAATTTTTTTCCACCAATGTCTCCTGTTGAGAAGGGTTCTTTTTTTGAGCATGGCTATGTAAATCAATACCGAGTTATTTCTTTGAATTCAAAGGCTATTTATCCAGGTCTAATTTCTTTAGAATTAACGTGATAACTGAGCCCAACTTAGCAACCAAACCCAGCCAGGCCCTGCTGAGCTTGAATGTGCTTCTACGGCCTGAGGAGGCTGCAAACCGTGGCCGGGCACCCAATACATTCCCTGAGCCACAGCTAGAACAGCAGGGGATTTTCTCACCCAAAGAGCCCATTACTCCACAGTGGCCTTGGGCACACTGACACAGTCCCCCCTCGGCAATCCGTGAGGATTTTTCTGTAAATAACAGTGACAGCCAGAATACAAGCCCAAACACTTCAATACCTTAAAAAGCAAAAAGCAGTTTAGGCCTCAAATTCTGCTTCTTAAAACTTCTCCTGAATATGACCTTCACCTACCACAAGCCCTACAAGAGCTTTGGGCCTCTGAGTCCTCCAGGTTACTTCTATTTAAAATGATAAGGACTTAGAGGTCTCGCCTGTCCCAGGGTTGGCTGGGGTCCCCAAGCAGGCCAAACAAAGTAATAGGAGCCTGGGCCGGGTAGCAGCTCGAGGTTGCAAGGGCCTGGAGCCCCTGGGGTGTGTGCTTTTGCCCAGAGGCCCTGAAGAATCTGAGATTCTTGCCTCTCCAAGAACGGCTGGAGGTTGGGGCTGGGCTAGAACAAACCAGGGTGACTCCAACCTCCTTGCCCCGGCACCTCACTGCCGCTGTTCCTGAGCTGGGTGAAGGACTCCAAAGATGCGGTGCTGGGATCAACTGGAAAGAAAGGACCGTGGGGAGCATCCCTGCCGAGACAGCCACTGGGCACCCCATGCCTTGCACCCAGGCTGGTGGCAGAGGCCACACAGGGCGGACACTCACAGCGCGACATCTGGGCACACCATGTGGGGCCAGACTAGTTCTCCCACTAGCTAGCTATTCCCGGGACTAGCTGGAAAGCCGGATGATGAAGCCTGCAGTTTGGATTCTATCCAGCAAGCTCCCAGAGACCTCTGTCAAGCTGGGAGGGACCCCTCGCTCGCCTCACTCCCCATCATCCGACTGTTTGAGCCCAATCTGGGTCGCTCAGCAGGTCTCAGCAGGACCTTTACCTTATCCTACATGCAGCTGCCACCTCAGTGAGTCAGTCTGCACCCTTGCTCCTCCAGAAGCCATACTGGAATTTTATCCTCCATCTAATGGGCGAGGGACGACTGCTCTGCAGCTACCGACAATTCTAGTTACCAGGGCTTCTGATAACTAGAATTGTCCTCGGGCAATAAGCAAACAAGAAAAAAAAAAAAAAAAGGCAAATAGACACTGCTGCCCTGGATCTGGTGCTGGGTGCAAGAACTTCCCAGGCCCGTGACGACCCGCCCCACTAGGGAAGCCAGCAAGGACAGCAGTGCACCTGCGAGCATAAAGACGGAAACATAGACACGTACGCGGGGTGGGGGGACCGCCTTCACCGTGTTAACAGCAAGCTGCAGGGTATAAAGCAATAAAACTGCCACGTCTACCTGCTGGCTTTGAGGACTTTACAAACAAGCTCGGCGCGCAGCCGGGTGTACCGAGAGCGCTCCAGAGCAGGGGAGACCTTCTGTTTCTCGCACACACACATATCTACACACCCTGCCCACATCTCCCCCTTACCCAGCCCACCTTTCATTTTCCTTGAAGCTTTTTGTTGTTGTTTTAATTCGCTGCTGATTTGTAAACGCGTGGATCGGGTTACTGGTTCGCGTGTTAAAGTGTACCTCTTGTTAAAAGGAGGGAAACAAGGCACTCCACTTAAAAATGAATTCAGAGTTACTGAACCGGCTCCCGAGGCTCAAGAAGTTAAGCGCGAGGGGCTGGGGAAAGGAGGGGGAGAGGAGAGTAAAGGCTGCTGCCCTGGGAACCTGGAGAAAACCTACCGGCAGTGAACCTCAAGACTTCTGATAAAATTGTACAAGGAAAGAAAGAAAGAAAAAGAGAAAGGCAAACTAGCCTGGCGCAGCCCGGAGACCCCAGGTTGCAAGCTGAGTAAATCAATTAGCATAAACCGCTGCCGCGAAGCTCCGCGCAATATGTAAACAGGGTACGAGCTGCTAAATCTGCAGCCACTTTTTCTGGAGTTTCTGGGGCAGGCGGCACCACTAAATTGTCCATATCTCGGATTCCCTGGGCCGCATAACTTACGGAGTGCAAACGAATAGAGTGCAAAGAAGCCCGCAGCAGTTTTCCCAAAGAAAGACCCAGACTCGTGCCCGCAACGTGTAGACACGTTGGTGCGAAGGGGCTAAATCATACATTTCTGCATGTGGCCAGAGGCTCGCTGCTTGGGTCTGTTCGCAGGTCGAAAGCTGGCGCGGAGCCCGTGGGGGTCTGCACGCCTTGCCCACCCAGATCCTCTGGCAGTTCGGGCTCGCGGCGCCTGCCGGCAGTCCCGG
This sequence comes from Desmodus rotundus, assembly GCF_022682495.2. Lineage (NCBI taxonomy): Eukaryota > Metazoa > Chordata > Mammalia > Chiroptera > Phyllostomidae > Desmodus > Desmodus rotundus. The sequence continues at coordinate 27,645,425 of NC_071392.1, read as the reverse complement.
GATCCCGCCCCCGGCGCGGCCCTACCTGCCCTCCTCCGCTCCTGGTCTCGGGTCCCGCTGTCCTACCTGGTTTTCAGGCCTGAGCTGCGCGCTGGGGCTCCGCTGTCTGTGCTCAGCTGCCGGGACCTGAGCGGGTCTGGAGACTAGAGGGGGAGAGGGTAGATCCGCAGCCCAGGGCTGCTCCGAACTTAATGTCTTTCCCCAGTCCATCTTTGAAAGAGAAGTGGTTCTACCACCTGGATGTGCGGATATAAATCCCCTTGCAAATAATAAATGGATTAATAATAACAAGGTATGAAGTTCTTTTTATAGAAAAAAAGGAGAGAATTGAAACTAAATGCGGCAGTTAGACAACCATTTTGATAAGAGGATAATTGAGGCGACACTGGTGTATAATTAGAGGATAATTTATGCTATATCCACTTTTATTCCACCTCCCAAAATAAACCCAGTCCATAATCATTACAGGCAAATTGTTCTGAATTTTATAGCAGCAATTTGAACAAAGTACTGCAGTTAATCATGGGAGATTTTTGTGTATTCCTGATTAGAGCTCTAATTGCCTCCTTCCAGAAAGTAAAAATAACTGTAAAACGACTCTATTTTTATCATTAACAATGTTGACAATAAAATAAAATCAATTGGAATTGTAATCGAGAGACAAATTTAGGACGAAGGCACTTTTACTTGGGTAGTTTATATTGTAATCAAGATTTGCCAAACCACTAACCGCATGTATCATTTGCATATATTTGAAAGCATTACAGTAGCTTCTGTTTTCAATAGGAAAAAATGCATTACTGTCAGTCCTCCAACAATTCACTTTCAGAACAGGCTGCTGCGTTCTGGGGGTGGGGGGAGCTGTCCCCCTTTTTGTTCAATATAAGGCCTGAAACGGCAGAAACCTCTTCAGAACAGGGTCTGATTTTCCTTTTTCTTTAAAACCCACCATGGGGTGGGGCCCAGGTGTGGGGGTTCTTCTTCCCTTTGTGGTTTCAATAAAGTGCGTCTAGAAAAATTCACGGTGACAGGACGCTCCCGTGGGACTGTAGGGGAGGGGGGTGGGAGGTCAAAGGCAGGGGACCTAGCTTTAAATGCAGAGGTCATTGCTTCTGAGCACTGGCCGCATACTGGGTTCAAGGGTACTGAGAGAGAGCAGTCTCCAGCCAGGTCGATCCAGGGCTGCGGCACTGGGAACTGAGGCTCCGGGTTTGGGGGCGCGAGCTGCGGTAGGAGGCCTGCGGTGCGAAGCCACCTCCCTCCAGGACGGCCAAGCGCGCGGAGCGGCGCGGCCCCCCGACTGCAGCTCGGGGCTGGGATTGGAGTTGCCGGAGGTAGGCGAAGAACTCTGCGAGCCTCGCAAACACCAGTAGAAGCCGTGCGCCTGTGACGTCAGGGGGCGACTGACCAATGGGGAAGCGCTGCCCTTTGGAGACAAACCATTCGACTCGTGGCGTCTGCATCAAGTCTGAAAGCAGACGCGCAACTTTCGCAGAATCCACCTTAAAATCTCTGCCTTAAACTGCACCAGCCCCCAAAAAATCCAAGGGGGGAAGCGAAGGGGGGGAGAGCAGATTCCCCCCTCCCCCTCTCCTCTCCCATCCCTCCCCCTTCCTCCTCCCTTTGAGTTAACAAGGCCCCGCTCACTATATCTCTTTATATTAAAAATATATACATTAGAGAAGAGCGAGGGAGAGGGAGAACCACCTCCGCCCCCCCTTTTTAAAATTTTTTAATTTTTTTGCAAGGATCCCAAGAGCTAAGGTGGCTGCAGAGGGGAGAGCGGCGCGAGCCAAGTGGGGGGAGGGTGGAGGAAACCCGGGAGAAGGCTTTCTCCAGCCCCCAAAGTTTTGATGATGACCATGACTACGATGGCTGACGGCTTGGAAGGCCAGGACTCGTCCAAATCCGCCTTCATGGAGTTCGGGCAACAGCAGCAGCAGCAGCAGCCGCCGCAGCAGCAGCCGCCGCCGCCGCCGCCGCCCTCGCAGCAGAGCTCCCCGGCCATGGCAGGCGCGCACTACCCGCTGCACTGCCTGCACTCGGCGGCGGCCGGGTCGCACCACCACCACCACCAGCACCACCACCACGGCTCGCCCTACGCGGCGGGCGGCGGCAACTCCTACAACCACCGCTCGCTCGCCGCCTACCCCTACATGAGCCACTCGCAGCACAGCCCTTACCTCCAGTCCTACCACAACAGCAGCGCGGCCGCCCAGACGAGAGGGGACGACACAGGTGAGAGGCCGCCGGGGCAGCTCGCTTCTCCCGCCTCCCGGCTGCCCCCCACCCCGCCCGCCCCGCTCACTTCCTCAACGCCCGGGCCTCCGCCGGCCCCCTCCCCCAGGCAGCCCGGCGCGCCCCCGGCCAGGCCTCGAGCGCGCCCGCTCTCCTGGCGCCTGCCTGCCGGCCTCGCCCTTCGCGCCGCCGCGGACCCCCGGCTTCCCAGCGGCGCGACCCGCCTTGCTCCCCAGTCTCCCGCGCGCTGCTGGGGCCGCGCCTCCAGTTCGGCTCAGGCTACGCTCAAAGAGTTGGCCCTCACCGCGCTCTCCAGCCCGCCGGGTCTGTGCGCCCTTAACCTCCTTCCGCCCCTCCGGGCTGTAACCCGTGTTGCTGGCAGGATTGAGGACGTTTTGGGGCAGAACTGGGGAGCGTGTTTTGCTCCCCAACACAATCTGGGCAGAAGTGGCCTACTTTGCATGGGTCTCCCGGTGCGCTTCGGTGACCCAGAGGAAAGGTGGCATGGCCTCTGACTCTGGTTAAGCTGTTGACATTTGGTCTGTTTCCCGCGGGCTTTGAGGTGTCCTGCCATCCTCACCCTGGATCGGGACCCCTCCCTCTGGGTTTTCAATATACTGTTGTCTGCTCCTTTGTTCGTGGAGACGAAGCAGAGGGCCTAGGGCGGATGGTTCTTAGTACCCGAGGGGGCAAAGTTGCCGGGAGAGGCTCCGTCTGCTTCGAAGCTGGTCTGAGTGGTTGTGTTTTATTTCGGGTTTGGGTTCCTTTCAACAGAATCATTTAGAACACGCCGAGAGTCTTGATATACAGGGCTTGGAGCTAGTGACATCAAGTCAACTGGCCGCATAAACACCAGGGTGGTTCAAGCACAGCGTAAGGCACTGTGAAGCTAGAACTGCAGGGCCGAACTCCGCGGAGAGAGCAGCAGCCCCACGGCGCTGCGCGCCCGGAGAGCGGCCGGTGCCGCCTCTGCTGCGGCAGAGCGAGGCTGTTTGCCCGAGGCCCGAGGGCGCTTCCTCCGTCCAGCCACCGAGCTTTGTTATTGACACAGTCAGAAGCCGGGATAAGTTTTTGCAGCCTCTGGGGACACCCGGGCACCGTAAACCCTGGGAGGTCAGGGTGGCGTGGGGACGCCTCGAAAAAACCTTTATTGGTATTTGGGGAGACCCTGCGCAGGCCCGGCCATGCTTAGGGATACGGCAGAAGTAGCCTCACGGGTGACTGCTCCTCTGTATCCTTTGCTTTTAGATCAACAAAAAACCACAGTGATTGAAAACGGGGAAATCAGGTTCAATGGAAAAGGGAAAAAGATTCGGAAGCCTCGGACCATTTATTCCAGCCTGCAGCTCCAGGCTTTAAACCATCGCTTTCAGCAGACTCAGTACCTGGCCCTTCCCGAGAGAGCTGAACTGGCAGCTTCCTTAGGACTGACACAGACACAGGTAATTACCAAGAAGCCCGAATATCCCTGAAATGCTGACCCTGCTTGCAGATCGGGCAGGGAGCACATCAGGAGGAATTCTTGGCCTAGTCAACCAAGGATGGAAGGAGATTGAGGACAAATGCCTTTGCGCCAGTTACGCACTTTCCCGGGACAACACAGTTTTGGAATAAATGACCTGGTATTGAATACTGAATTGGATTTGCACATCTTCCCAACTCTCAGCGACCCCACCTCAGTCTAGTGTCTTTTGGTGACCAAGCTCATCATTTATTCGAGTCCTGTTTCAAAACAGAACAACATAAAAAAGACAAAAAAAATGTTCAGGACAGAAGGCAGAATAAGATGTATGTGTATATACATATACACATACACATATACATATATATGTGTGTATAACATGTGCACACATACATATATATGTATATATATAATATGTACACATACACATATACATATAGATTTAAAGGATCCTTTTGTGGGCCCAGGATTTCAGCTTGTTGACATAGAAAGAAAGAAATATGAAGTGAAATGAAGAGGGGAGATAGTCATAGGCTCCAACAGGATTTAGCAGAGGGACCAAGGTACCAGCTATTCATCCTGGGATGGGTGAAATGAGGTTTTCTGAAGATTGCCCTAAGCTCAGTGGTTAAATCCTGCCCAGTGACTGGCTGGTGCAAGCTGAGGTACCTCCCTAGAGCTCAGCACTTGGGAGCAATGGCAGAGGTGGAGATCAAAGAGAAATGCTCCCCAAATTACAGCAGGTGAAGCCTCAGTTAAGTACAGTTGGTGAAGTTCTGCTGTCCTACTAATTTGAAAGACATATGGGGCCTTTCAGACTTCACAGGAAGGGGCTTAGGCAGGTATATTAGGACTCTGGTCATAAAGCCAGGCTGCAATCACCCGTGGTTTCTGTCCTTGTTGATTAACTTAGCTACATGGGGTGGTAGGCCTCAAGTGCGGTGGGTGATCTTCAGCAAGGGGACTTCAGGTTTTATGAGACTCTTGCTGGGGAATGATTGTGTGGTGCCTTAGAACAGATGCTCCTAAGCTCTTCTTTTCAATTCAGCCTGCTTTCTCTTGCCATGTTGCCACTGGAAATATTTGGGGCTTGAAATGAAGGGATTCCTGCCACTCAGTAACTTGTATTCCTCTTGGAAAAGGAAATTCCTATGGCTAAGGAATTTTAAAGGTAAAGGAAGCTGCACCATAGAATCTCCTTCTTCAAATAAAGGAGACCTGGTATGTTAGCTTAGATATTCTCCCAGATTCCTGATTCCCCTTTAATTTTCAGGGGCCCTTTGACTTTAAGTGACTGCACTAACAATCATGTGATGATTGCTGACCACAATTTGACTAAGCAACATACAAAGTACGGAATGAGGGAAGTACAGTCCCTAATCTCTACAGGATTATGAGGATGTACTTATGCAGAGGAAGGTGCCCCATGCACAGCCTGTGCACTATATGCATAGGGATATTCAAGGCATTCGGTTATAAATGTGCAGGCGTTAGTCTGTTCGTAGTCATTTGCTCACTGTACATGCAGAGAGATGCCAAGTTTAGGGGTTGGTAAATATATTTTTTAAAACAGACTATCAGAAAAAGTGAATTCGGTTGACTGTGATCCAAAAAGACTTTTTTAGACTTTGAACCCTCATTCACCTTCATTTTTACTTTATTTTATTCTTGTTTATGCTGTTCTTTTAAACCTAGGTTTGCTTCCAGCTGAAGAGTTTAGGTATCCAGACAAGATACCTAGTAAATGGGGTGGGTAGGATGAGGGGAAGAGGCTAGAAAGAGGTGAAGGAAGGTGGGGACTTGAGGGCTTCGCGTTTGTGGGTTTATTATTATTATTATTATTATTATTATTATTATTATTACTATTATTATTAATCATCCTCATCCTCATCATCGTCATCATTATATTAAAGAATTGCTTCCAGAGCCTCAAGTTGAGGCACCGGGTGGATGTTTTCGAGCCTAATAATCGCTGCTGCGTTTCGTTCCAGGTGAAGATATGGTTTCAGAACAAACGCTCGAAGTTTAAGAAACTGCTGAAGCAAGGCAGTAACCCGCATGAGAGCGACCCTCTCCCAGGCTCAGCGGCCCTGTCGCCGCGCTCGCCAGCGCTGCCTCCAGTGTGGGACGTTTCCGCCTCAGCCAAGGGCGTCAGTATGCCCCCCAACAGCTACATGCCTGGCTATTCGCATTGGTACTCCTCTCCACATCAGGACACGATGCAAAGACCACAGATGATGTGAGTTGTCCGAGGGAAGTCGATACCCTAGGGAAGCGTCTGAACAAGGCAAGGAGGATCCGGGACCTGCTTGCAGCTGCCAAACCGAGCCAAAGGAGCAGGCTCGGGAGAACTCCTATCTGGCGAGACCATCGGAGCGCACTCTCTCTCTCACTCCTCCCTTTCTTTTCCTCCTTCCTTCCTTCTGTCCTTCGTTCCCTCCTTTCTTTCTCTTTTTCCTTTTTCTTTCCTTGTCTGCCTTTTCCCTAGAGCAGCCTCGGTAATTGATCTTGCATCTTAGGGAGAGAGAGGGGGAGGGAGGGAGAGAGGGAGAGGCTGGTAACTATGCCAGCGCTCCTGAAACCCCTCACTGTAAGTATATTTTCTCTTACCCCTTGGGAATCCAGGCTCTGAGCCTCTTCTCCTCTTTGGGAGTATCCATCAAAACAACTTTTTTAAAAAACAGACATTTCCCCCCACCAGAAGAATCTGCGCAAACATGGCAGCGTTTTTACTTGTTTAATGAACTTAAGACATTACATGATGAAACAGAAGCATTTCAGACTCCTACATTTTTATTTACCAATCCCAGACTTATGAAAACAAAACAAAACAAAAGACAAAGAAAGAAAAGAAAAACCCTCACATATCAGCCATTCTCTAAAGAAAAAGGGAAAATCAGCTGTAATATTAGAACGTTGCCACAAATGGAAAGCTGCATGTTTTATCAAAATTCATTGAGCAAAGAATGAGGATTTCAAAACAAGACAAAACCACTCTTTCCCCACCCCACCCCCAAACCCTGAACTGGAATCAGGAAAGACAGAGGAAACAACCAAAATCATGGTTCTATTGCTTTGACACCTTTACTGGGTGAATTGGTGGCATTCACTAAGCTAATAGGGACGTTTATATCAAGAAACATTTCTGTATATATTGTTGAATTTTAGTTGTACATATACTTTGTATGTTTTTGTCTTCTTTCATATATGGAGTAAAAGCCACAAAATGCTGGGAGTGTCTTGAATATTTCTCTCTATGTACTCTTATCTCATCACCTCCTCCTCCATCCTGCTCAGTAAATTTTCTATCATCCTTCAAAGAATTCCCATTTCCTAATATGGGAAGCCATATATATATATATATATATATATATATATATATATATATATATAAAGTGCTTGCAAAGATGTTAGTTTGCAGCATTAGCCTTTGTCTTAAGTACTTTAACATTAACCATGGATGTTTTCTTGGCTTTCTTTATACATTATATTTTATTGTAATTTCTCCTATTTAAAAAAAAATAGAATGATCTATTCCCTGACAACCTTTAGACATCCAGTAGTTCCTAGTGCTGAAACTGAGTATTCTCCTCGCCCTTTTCTCAGCTAAAGTAATACAACTGTATTTGTCTTTCTTTGGAAGCAGTTTTTAACAAAAAAAAGAAAAAGAAAGAGGAAAGAATACGAGAAAAGAACAGAAAGTAAATGCACGATTACGACTACTTAATGTTTACAATTCTTTGCAAGCTAGCGAGGTAGGAACAAGCATGCTCCTGGGTGAAATACATCCTCCGATCTTGTGGAAAGCTTAGAAATAATGGAAATGAAAAGTCCTTTCGTCATACAGGCAGGAAGCCCCATACTGAGAGAATTAATGGCTACAGACCTGGGCATCCTTCAAATTATGAACCTTGAAACCACTGAGCCATTTATCAGAAGTCAATAGAGATACTCAGAGTGCTCCATATAATGACAGCGACATACAGTCGTGCAAAAGGACAGTCACTATAATTAGACACAAAGCAAAGACTACTTACCAATATACCCGTTCCTTTTTTTGTTGAGGAACTTCCACGCTCAGTCAGTCTTCAGAATGGTTTAAAACCGATCAGTCTTGTCATTTTCTAGCATTCGCATTGTTACATTAGGAAAAATGTTTTCTTTTCTTTTTTCCCCCTTCCTACTGTGAAACTTTGGGTTCGTAGCTCCCCAGGATCAATTCTGAACAAAGCCTCCAGCTGCAGTGCCATCCAATTTGAAGCAGACATTGGGGACAATTTAAGGTTTTTATCCACAAGAAGGTTTTTTTCCATTCTCTTAAATGCAGCCATAATTAGAGTAATTTTTCATGTAGCCCGCTGATTACAGCGTTTTTACCGTCAAAGATAATTACCTGTAATTTTCTTCCACTTTTAATACTAAAAAGCCATCTTTATTTAGATTCAGGAACAGGAAAGGCGAAACAAAAGAGGGAAATTATTCTGTTATTCATACACAAATTGCAGAGACGTAGGACCTAAAATTGAAAATTAACCAAAATTATAATGCTGAAAAGAATGGAAGAGGCTGCAGAAGTACAGCTGGTAGTGGGGCTTTGCTGAATTATTTAAATTACGTTAGAGAGAAAGCTACCATACATCGAAACCAACACTAATTTTTCTTTTTAAAAAAAAAATCCACCGACACATGCCAAACCACTGTGAGTACATGAAATTCTGAAACCCAGCAAATGCATTTTAACACATTGGCGGTGTTGTGATGATGCGCCTTGAATCAATCTATCTCTTACTATGAGTTAAACCAATTCTGCCAAGGGGTCCTCCCCATATCTCTCCTTGGAATCTGGGCTTCCTGGGTTCTGTGAACCTCAAGGGTTAATATTTCCGCTCTTTAGAAAGTATTGACCCCCGTAAACTGATTCCCGAGAGAGGGATTGGTAGGAGGGGCGTGGGCAAAAGGCATCACTCAGTCGCGCTGCCTACTACGCCTCCCCACGTTCGCACTTCCCAGGAGTTCGAGTCCTAGAGCCTCATTCTGATCGTATTTCCCATGTAAAAAAGGAAAGAGAACAATAGCTGCGGGCGGTGAGGGTGAAGGGGAAATTTTCTCCCCGGCGCCAATAAGCATCTCATTATCTTTTGACACAATTTAGTCCAAAGGTTCCCGCCGCCGCCGAGAAAGGCCTTTCTGCACTTGAGTGAGGGAGCCAAAGATTTCTCAGGCTCCTGCACTTAACATCTCTAGCTGCTTCCAGCTCTACAGAGTCAGGAAACAGCGTCATCTATAGATAGAACAGCACCGCTTCCTGCGAGAGTCTTCCTCCGTGCGTTCCTAAGTCAGTCTGGTTCCTGGCCGCCGCAACTCGGTTCTGCCTCTTGGCCAATCAAGCCCCTCCAACCCCAAGGTCGCAGCATTCGGCCCCGCGGGCAATAGCTCTAGGAGAGGCATCCCGCCCCTTCCCCCCACCCCACCCCCTATCTCCCCAGGTTGAGGCAAAAACCCTGCAAAGCAGCCCTGAAGGGGTTCGGAGGCCAGTTATTCCTGAAATTTCTCCCAAGTGGAGGATGTCTCAGGGGCTATGCATTCTAGAGATTAGACGACACCTGCCATTGCAAATGTTCGCATACCTGCGTTAGTAAAGGAGCACTACCTCCAGCTCCATTTGCTCTCTCAATGCCCCCAAACTTAAAATCATCACCACACATAAAGACCTCAGTGGATTTCGCCTAGCACTAGCTTTGAGGAACAATTTGCAAAGGGATTATAGCTTGGAATGTCCCGCGCGCGCTGTCCCTCCACACCTTCCAGAAACCTGGTCCTTTCCGCAGTCTCCAGTCACAAGCTGCACCAAATACATCAACAGCACTGAAAGCAAAAAAGACAAATCGAGTTCTTAAGGATCCCGTTCTCACCTGAACCTTTTACTCACCAGAACGACACCCCCTATACTGTTAAACGGGAGTAAACGGTGAGAATTGAAACATCTGTAAAGCAAAGTTGCAGTCTATAATGAATTACAACAGCAACACACAGAGCTTGGAAAGTGTGAAAAGAGAACTAAGAATTATGCCTTGAAGTATGAAAGAAATAAAAACTTACCCCCAGAGAATATCTCTTAAGCAATGATCAGGGTCTAGAAATCTATACTGAACAGAAGCAGAGGAGAATATTTTTCTGAGTCTCAGGGCAGAAGCTCTTTCTCTATATTCTTGGTTGAGTGAGCACATCCAGGTGTGAAATTGTTTGCACACCCCAGCACCTCTTATATTGCCAGCAAAATTAGCTGTTATTACTGTCACTGTTTAGTGATGGTTAGCGTGATACAAAAAAAAAAAAAAAAACTGCTGTAATCAAGACCTGGCGCATCTTTGCAAATTACAGATAATTGTAAACGTCCAGATTATGATAATAGCATCCTAATCCAGCCTGCAATATAATTATTACAGAGTGTTACATCTGAAACTGTCCAGTAGGGCTAATTCAGCCATTATTTAGACCCTATTTTTGCACCACAAATGGGTTGCTGAGTTGAAAATGTACGATTGTAATTTCACAGGGCACTCAATGAGTAATGGTATAGGAAGAGGAAAATACAAAAGTGAAATGTGAACAGTAGCGATCAAATCAAACCCTGAAGGACAAAAGACTGTTTGATTCATATGGAAAAAGAAGAGCGGGAATTAAGAAAATAGCAAATCAGTGGTCTGAAGCATTACATGTCCAAATCTTCAAAACGTGTAGGGCTGATGTGTTTGCAAGGGCTGCTGCATCTGCTATTGCCTGGAGTCTGAAATAATTTTTCTTCTTTTTTTTTTTTTAAGCCCTTGTCGTTTCCCCCTCTCCCCTAAAGCATTTCCTTGTTTAAAACTGCCCCTCCCCCAAGCAAAGAACACTTGTCAGTTTCACCATTGTTTCCACCAAAGCAGCCTCAGAGTGCCTGTCACTTGTTTATGAACATTTTCTTAAATGAACTTGCAGTCTCTCTAGCCATTAGCGAGTGCAAAATGCTCCCGGTGCATGTAAGTGTTCCTGAGCTCCATCTCCATTCTCTTTCACAGGGAACAAGTCATTGAGAGTCCTAAAGGATATTAGCAGAAAATATATTAATTGCTGCTAATTAAATAAAGCCCGGCTGGGAAGCTGTCTCTTCCACTCTGCTTGGCTGGCTACTGGCTTTAATCCTATTATTAACTTTTATTAATTAACACCCCCCCATATAAACCTGTCCAGCTGCTTCCTTTGCTACAAATCACTGATGTGCTTCTTTCTGGATTCCAGAAAGTCCAGTATTTTTGGCAAAGGACTGTCCCTGCCCCTAGATATGGTGGTCAAACACCATATTATAAAGTGAGTCTCCTTACAATATGGAAGGACCAACGAGAAAGGGAGTTGGAGGTTTAGAGCAACAGAGTGTGGAGAGAGGCTGAGGCACTGTGCGGGTCCCAGGGTAAAAGTGGATGCCAGGTTTCAGCTGTTGCCTCCAGGAGGGTAGACCCTGCCCTGGCTGAGACTTCTGGAGTGTAGTTCTTGTTCTTCATGGGGGTGTCCTGGTATCCTCAGGAGCTCAGTTTTCCCACCATGGGCACAGAGAATTTCCTGAGCATTGTTTCCAGCTGCTAGGACACTGTGTAATGATTCTCCCTCCCCCAACCACCTCACAGACCAGGGAACTGCCCAGCCATGGCCACCCTGCAGGGTGGCAAGCAGGCTTCCTAGTTCCTGTGAACGTAAGGGCAATAATGAAATGTCCCTGTGTAGTGACCCCTGTATATGGATGAAAGCGGAGATCATATCCTACCTCTTCTCCCGCCCCTCTTCTTCCACCTTGCAAAGGCAAGTGGCAGAAATAGTCTTTGGATAACAATAAGCTTCCATTGGCAGATTTCTGTCTTCTCGCCTTTGCAAGAAAAAGAAAAAAAACGCTTTAAAACAAATCAGAGTTTGTGAACTTACTGCCCTCCATCCACACCGACTTAAAAAAATACACTAAACTCTATAGTGATTTGAAAGAGAGAATGATTACTGAACTTGGAGAGAGAGAGAGAGAGAGAGGAGAATGATGTTATGAGTCATTTTTTCCTTCCTGTGGCGAAAGGTCGTAATGTGTGGTATTTCACGGTTTTATATAAATCTTGGTTTAGGATGTGGAACAGACTCAATAATACATGCGCTTTTGGCAAAGAGACTCCTTTGGATCCCCATAAATCAGAAGTAATATGAAGTCCCAGTGAACAAAAGAGCAGAAACGTTTAATTGCTGCAAAACAGGACTCCCGGCTCCTTTAAAGAGAGATTCATGTAAATGCCCCCGGTTCCTATCTTCACGGTTAGAGCTCGACCTATAAAACAGGTTATTACATTACAGCCGGCAACCCTGGGTGCTTGAAAGGGAAGGCTCCCCCCGCTTGTCACCCCAGCCCCTCCTGCTGTAGAAACGACCTATACTTTCTGCCCATGGCCGCGAGGGAACTTAAAGTTTGTCAGATGCAAAAGAAAACGCGGATAGGGCTGGGGTGGGGGGCAGGGCAGCATAGAAAAATAGCCAATCCGGTAGGTGCTACTGCTATTTGGGCTGTTTTGGAGGCCCAGGGTTCGCTGTGACTCTTAAAAAACCAAGCACAGTGTGAAAAGACCGCGGGCTACCTGGGAACGCCAGCGGAGGGCTGGAGCGAGCAGCAGAGCCCCCTCCCCAAGATCCCGGGAGGCGGGAACCTCCACCCAGCCGCGTGGGAGGGGGTGCTTAAGGGTGGAGGAGAGGGGTGACCGCAGGCGGATCCGCCGGCGTGGCACGCTTCCCAGAAGTGCGGGAGGGTGTCTGCCCTCAAGGCGTGCCTCGGGGAGGGCTGGAGAGTTGGGGGTTGGCGAGATCCCAGTGGCCAGGGGGAGGTACGCGATCCAAGGGGTTACAGGGATGGGGCGGGAAGGGTGGTGATGGTTGGGTCGCCCTAAAAGTCCCTCTCCTAGAATAAAAGAAAGCTCAGGGTGGAGGGTAGAGGGCAAGGGGCAGTGTTCCAGGAGGCATCCCTTGCGCTTCGGGCTGGGGAGCTCAGGAGACCCAATTGGTGTCAACCCTGGAGTAAAGCCGCAGGGCGCGCCCGGAGGAGGGGAGCGCGGCCTGCCCTTGGCGCGCTGTGGGCGACTCCCAGGATGGCGGGACCGGGTAGCTGCAAGCAGTGGGGCGTCCGGTGGGATCAAAGGAGCCAAAGGAAGCCAGCCGGCGCGTCTTGGATTGTGGGATAAGGGGCGGGAAACAGAAGATTGACATAGGCGGGGAGATCCTGGCCTGGCCTATGGCACCAGGAGAGGGTGTGTGCGTGTGTTGGTGCGCGGGTCAGCACACTCCTGTCCGAGGCCGAGACCTGGGTGGATCAGAGTGTGGGTGGAAAGGCTCCCCGGTGGGAGGCCCAACGAGAGGGGGAGAGCGAGCGAGATCAAGGGCATCGAGGTCTGCGGGTTCCTCTATGTGTGTCTCAGGCCCTGTGGCTCAGCACTGGAGCCGCCTGGCACCCACAGGAATGCGGCTTCTCTCGGCTGCCCAGGCCGCCCCCTGTTCCACAGGGAGGTGGACGCCAGGAAAAAAAAAGGGGGGGCAGAAATCTGCTTAGCCTCAGACAAAGGCTAATTTATCAGATCTTTTACAGGAGAGCCTAGGGGGGGCCAGGATATTCTGGGACCTTTGGGCTTTTTGGGGCTTTGTGAGGGGGTCTGAAGAGGAGACGAGGTTTGGGAGTGTGAAGGTGTGCGAAGAGGTACATGAAAAAGAAAATGAATTCTTGGAGTGGGCTGACCATCTCGGGAGCACTAGGCTAAGAGCTAGGCAAGTGGGCACCGGAAGAGGCAGGCAGAGGTCCGGGAAAGTCGGGTCGGGCAGACTAAGGAATATGCTGGGAATTGGTGTACATTTATATTAGATATGGAAATAAACAATGGAGAGAAAGAGGGAGGGTGGGGGAGTGCAAGGGAGAGGAACATCACACAGATATTTTTAGACTTTGCTGAGGATCTGTTATTTTTACATCCTTGAACGCAGGGCTGCAGGGAGTTAAATTCCCCCGGGAGAATCCCCATGGTGCCAGGGAAAACCCGCTACAGACTGGTTTGGCAGAATATTTTTGTCCACGACTCCCTGACCAAGTTAAAAAAAAAAAAACCGCGCGAGAGAAGAGGCCATTGCGAGTGGAAGAAGTGAGGTTAGCACAAGGGAAGGAATCCTGAAACCAAGCCTGCGCGTGGCGTTCTGCTTGCCCGCGTCGCAACGAGGCTTTAGTGTCCTCAACAACAAGCATCTTCAAGGCTGGGGGTGGAAGGGTGATCATTAAAGAAGTTTCTCTCTCCTTTCCTGGGAAGAGTCCAAACTAGCCGTTCCCTCTGCTTGACTGAGCTGGGTGATTTGGGGTGATAGGAAGGGATCCCCTTTTCAGAGCCAGGAATGAAGGTGGGAGAATGACACGACGGCTGGAAAAATATCTGCGCGCTCTGTGTGCAGAAAGGGAGAGAGCATGGTCTGAGCACACTCTCGCCACTCTCAAGCAGCCAGCAGGTAGGAAATGTTAGAGATGTACAGTGGGTGAGCCCCTTCCAACTTTCCCAAACAGGCACCCCGGGGGGCGGAGAGAGGCGCCAGGGAAAGCTGACCCTGTCGAACCGCGGTCGCAGGGTTTCTCCCAGCCGGGTTCCCTAGACAGAAAGCTCTGGCTTTGCATGTAATGGAAACTCCCGAAACCCTTACAAGCAAAGAAAGAAAAGCAGGAAATAGATCCCTCCACTTCTTCCCCTCATCCTCCTAGTCTTTGCCCGCGCACAAAACAAAATGGGGCTTCATATTGCTCCCCCTAATCCCCAGCCCCTGGCCACCCAGAACTTCTTTGGAGAAAGGGCAGCTGGGGAGAAATTGGGGGTAGGAGGGCACCTTTGAAAAGAGAAGCTACCGATCTGGCTTTAGGGGTGGGAAAGAAGGAGGGGTCTACACCCCTGGTCGTGGTCAGTAAGTTGACCCGGGACCAGGTAGGATGCTGGCTAAAGACTGGCCAAAACTCTGGATCCCCCTAAGGCACAAGCTGGTCCAAACTGGCAGGCTGGAAAGGAAAGGGGAAGAGAAGGAAGGAATTGAGGAGATGGGGAAATGAGGAAAGGAGAGGGAGAGAGGAGAGAGAGACAGAGAGAGAATGAACACAGGTACATTCCCTGCTGGACACACAGCTTGCTTGCCTTTCCAGGTCTCTTTTAATCCTGGAAGAGCCTTCTCAGAAATCCTCACATGACAGGATACAATTTTTTATGTTCTAATCTCCAACCACCCCCTTTTTAAGAAGACTCTTTTTGTCACATTTATTGCTGCCGACTTCCTAGCTGTAAAATATATCTCCTGCATCTTGTAATTTCCAACATATTATTTCCCTTAATATCTCAAGGAAACAGAGGCAGACGGACGAAATGACAGTCGAAAAGACTCCCACAATTCAGACCCCGGAGCACAGCTGCAGATCCCAGCCGTAGCTCCAGTCACACTGTCGATGTCTATATGCAGGGTTTGGGGAGAAGGATGGGCCTCAGGCCAACGTTGCAGCAAGTCCTTCCTCTCCACCCTGAGAAGCCTTCACAAGGGAGAAATCCCTGCAAACAGATTCAATTTCCCACAGTTTGGAACCTGCTTTGCCACTGTTTTATGTTAAAAACAAAGCAGAAGGAGCTCCTTCCTGAAAAAAACAGAGTGGTTAAAGAGAATGGAAAGAAAAGAATATATATATATATATATTCTCTCTCTCTCTCTCTCTCTATATATATATATATATTCTCTCACATGGAAAGGAAATCAACACAGGAGGGACCACAATGCTTTCACTTCTTTTCTCCATCCCACAATTCTCTCTTGGCAGAGGAATAATGTCCCCCACATACTCTACTGGGCCTGCTGACTTAGGCCCATCATTGTTTTCAAGTCCTGTGATCCTTCCTCCTCTCTGAAAGAGCTCAGATAAATTTATAATCAACACCAAGGAGTCCAAGGCACTACCATTTGCTATGCTGCAAGCATTTCAGATTTTTAAAAAATAAAATAGGAGGGGAAATTTCTGTTTCTTCCTTTTTTTTTTTTTCATTTTCTCATCCCTAGAAGCTCCCTTTGAAGGGACTGTAATTTGTCTAATTGCACTAGCAATACACAGAGGCTGATGTGTGTGTGTGTGTGTGGGGGAGAGCTGCCCAACTCCACCATAATTGCTTTGAGCTTAGAATTCAGAGTCATTATTGAGGGACTTCTGCTTCTTTCTTATTTACGCACAGGGTAGGAGGGCCCTATTTAGATTCCATCATTACGTTCTACCTGAAACAATTGGGGGTTAAACTTAAAATTCTCTAAACGTTTTTGTGGTTAGGCAAAAAATACCTGCACCCACACCGAAATATATATAAACAGGCCAAATATACATATAGACATATAAAGCAGTATCCAGCAAATATCATGTAAAGTTCTGCATCTATGCAGCTCCAAATTGTTTTCCTTTTCACCTTTTTTGGATCTCTGCAAACCTTGTCTTTCTTTCATTGCCTGGTAAAACTTCACTAGCCCATTATAAGGGGGCAAAGAAGTATTTTTAAGAACCATTTTGCTTTCATGGTCGAAATAATTTTATTTATCCAGAATATACAGTTTAACTCCTCTATCTACACTTATTTACATGGTTAAAACAACATTGAAAAAAGTCTTTTGAAAAGTTGAGGTCATAGATTTCAAGGCACCATTGATAGTGTCCACAGTTGCGCAAAAAAGTGTCTGTAAAAAAAGGGGAGGACGGGGGTCCTTTGAAATGCAATAACTTACATGCAAAAAAAAAAAAAAAAGCTTTACACATGAATCTTTTTTGTTTCCGTTTTCCAAACCTTCCCATAAGAATTCCTTTCTTTTTGATTTTCTAAAACATCAAAACACAGTAGTCCCAAAAAAGAGGGCAAGAGAAAGCGGCCAGTCTAATAGAGTGTCCCGGAGGCCAGCGCCAGCGGGTGCTGTAAGGAGCCAGGCGGTGGCAGGTGGGAATTGATTGAGCTGGCTGCGCTCGGATACCAGGAAGCCGAGTTCTCCAGATAGCTGGACGCGGGGGACTGGTTGGAGGTCGGAGGGTGGGCATGAGGGTGGTGGCTGAGCGAGCGGGAAGAGCCCTGGGGCTCCCACACCGCCGGAGACTGCGGCGAGTTACACGCCATGGGGTCGCTGGAGCTGGGGCTGTGCTCCGGGGGCATCTCCCCGTTTTTCATGATCTTCTTGATCTTGGATCTTTTGTTCTGAAACCAGATTTTCACCTGGGTAGGGGAACAAAGGCATACGTTACCAGGACACTCAGAAGCATCTTCGGCCCACCGCGGCCCGGCCCTGGTGTCTCCCCGCAGCTCGCAGCCTACCGTCAAGGGACTGGGCCTGAGGCACGGCCTGAATCTCCGACCGGAGAGGGCGCCCTGGAGGGATCCGCGAGCCCCAGCCACTGGGAGGGCACGACCCTGAGGCTGTTGTCTTTTGTTTGGGCTGGAGGCAAGGGGCGGGGGTGGGGGCGAGTGTCCCCCGCTGGCTGGCGCACACGCGTAGGCCTACGCAGTGCTTACCGAACACAGCGCCACCGAAATCTCCAAAACAATGGCCAGAGCCCAGCGCGCAAGGGAAGGGGAGCCGACTCTGCGATCGCGAGTTCGAGCAGGTAGAGCATTAATCGCCCAATAATCCCTCCCCACTCCCTTCACCCCCTCCTCAGCTCCAGAGTAAGGTCAGAATCCGCCTGCAGCTCTGGGCGGTGACTCGAACATTCTTTAATCTTCTATAGGAGTTGGAGTGGGAGTGAAGGGAATGGGATCCTCCAAGGGAAGATTTCCCCATACAACAGCGCCCCCGTCTCGCTACCCTCCTGCTGCTGGAGTGACCCCTCGGCTTTTCCACCCGAGGCGACGTCCTCGGCCTTCACGCGGCTGGAGACCATCACGAGGCCTGCGGGCCCTGCTGGCCCGAGAGGCGCTGCACTGTGCAGAACACTAGACAACTTCTCCAAGCTGCGAGAGCGTCCTAGAAATAACCCTCCCACTTGTTTCCAATTTTAGAAGTTTTCTCGTCGCCCCCAAAGCTGGAAGCTGGGGACATCGACGTCTCCATCCCGCTCCCACCATCGCATGGCGGCGACACCCAGTCTGACTTAAGAAGGGAAGGGCGCAAGGTGGTTTTCTGTGAGTTTCCCGCAGGTGCCATCGGGTCAGCTCCAGCCCTCGGGGACAGAACCTCGTGGCCTAACCAGGCATGCAGCCCAGGCGGGGCTCTTGCCCCGCCACGGCCTGATTTACCTGTGTTTGCGTCAGTCCCAGCGAGGCGGCCAGCTCCGCGCGTTCCGGCAGGGCGAGGTACTGAGTCTTCTGAAACCTTCTCTGTAACGCGGCCAGCTGAAAGCTGGAATAAATAGTCCTGGGTTTACGAACTTTCTTTGGCTTGCCATTCACCATCCTCACTTCGGGCTCGGCCACTTCTTTCTCTAAATAATCAAAACAGAACCGGTTATAGCTTGTCGGCAGACAATGGCGGTTTTGCAGAACCCTAGAATTCGGTCCTGAAGTTTCTTACCAGGCACTCTTCACTGTTGCCCCATATCACCACCTTTGCTTCACAAGACCCAGAGACATACACCCCTCCCCCAAATCATGGAAAGGCCAGGTAGTCAGTTTCGAATTAATTCCCTACTGTATTCATTCAGGTTCTCGAGGGTTTGTATAAAGGGCGTTGGACAGCCCAGTTCCCTTCTTGGCTTCCCTTGTAGCGTTTTCTGCTTCACCCCGACATGTTTGTATGCCCACCTTGTGTCTCTAGCCTTTCTGGGGTGGTCATAGCCAGCCCCTTCCTGGGGTTTGAGGGCTGTGACCCACCCTCCTTCAGTGTCAGTTTGGACGCCCACTGAGGCCAGATGCATCGGTAGGGAGGACGCTAACCGAGGGCTCCAAAGTTCAAAGACCCACAAGCAAACTGCTCCTTCAATTCAGCAGCAAGTGGTCCAGGCTGCCACAGACAGAGGGCCGATTATGCAGCCCCCATAATCTCCCTGCAGATCTGTGAGGGCACAGATGTGTCTGGTTTCTTTTACAAATAGACTTAATAAGTTCTTGGCCAAGAGAAAAAAAAATCATTCACTTCTGCAGGAAATACAGAGACACTGAAAGGAACGAAGACATCCTACCCCCTGGGCTCTTTCTTAAAGTTTAACAAGAGTCACACATTGAAAAGGAATCCGTGGTGGGGCATTTTCGTAGGAAAGGGGCGGCAGATCAGCAGGAATTTCTCAAAGTCCTGGTTATAAACGGGAAAAAGACTTTCTGAATGCGTGTTTGACAAAGGTGCCCTGCAGCCACAGGTCACCTTTCCCACTTTATCAAAAGTGCCCATCTCTGGAAGGGGCGGAAACCTCTCGCGTGTGTGTGTGTGTGTGTGTGTGCGTGTGTGTGTGTGTGTGTGTGTGTGTGTGTGTGTGTGGCCTGCTCCAGGGAGAGGAAGGGTGGAGGACGAGGGCTGTGGTCTGGACTCTGCCAGAGCAGGGGATGCTAATATTAGCAGGATTATTAATGTGCTGGTGGGAAAAGATCAAACCTGACCAGCAAAACCCCGCCAAGGAGACCTCATCCCTCCCTCTTACCGCCCAAGCTTACTAACCTCCTAAACCCTCCACCTAAGTTTCAAGAGAGCCGAAAAAGGAGGAGGTAAGGAGGAGGAGGGCAAATTTTAGGCACTTATGGAGAAAAAAAAAATCGTTCCAATATCGTGAAGCCTCAGTGACCCTCCCTCACCTTTAAAAGGCTTTTTGGTTTTTGGCAATGCCTTGGATAAACCGCAAGAGTCTCGGTGCTCTCTTCCTCGGGCGGCGACAGCTTCCCAGCCCCCTACCCCACCTGGAGCGTTTCTGGACTCCGACAGGACGCTGGCTGTGGCTGCACTCAGACTAATCCCAACGGAGCCTTTGAGGCAGCCTTCCACTCCCACTCGCACCAACCAAGCACGCTTACCAAAAATTCCAACAACTAACCTCCCCTTTATTACGCAAACGCCACTAGGGCTGCGAGATTCTTTCTTCTCTCCACCCCTGCCCCCTTTTCCAGCCTAGCTGGCTTCCTGACCAGGCAAACTGGGAATCTGGAGACAGAGCCTCCCAACCCCCCCCAAATGCTGGAGGGAAGAGACACTGAACCGAACTCCCCGAAGGCTTCTCCTACCAAGAAGTCCTGAAGGGCTGGCCCGGGAACCGCTCCTGGTTGTTGAGTCCAGGCCTCCAGTCCCTTCTGCCAGATGTACCCCCATTGCAGTGGATGCGGGACCCCAGTCTCCCACCCCACCCCGCTGCTCCAGAACCCCGGCTCCCCCTGGATCTGGCTTCCACCCTGGTACCTGGCTGGCTGGTCGCGTTCGGGACGCGGTTGTAGGCTCCGCCGTACTGGTGGTAGGGGCTGGCGTAGGTGTAGTCGGCGTAAGCTTTGGCAGGGTAACTGCCGGCAGAGCCGTTCACGCCGTGGTACTGGTACTGGTAGGGGTTGAGCGCTTTGCCGTAGGAAGCCGAGGTAGGAGAGCAGTAGCCGTGAGGGGCTGCCCCCGTGGGGCTGTAGTAGTCGGAATCGGTGGCCGACGACTCGGGCAAAGTTGGCGATTCCTGAGACGGATGGTGCATGGCTGCGGACGTCTGGAAAGGAGCTTGGAAGTCGCCGGATCGGATGCTGGGAACCCTTCTGTCAAACACTCCTGTCATCGCTCCCAGGCAGCGGCTGTCCTTGCTCTTGTGGCGGCGACTGCTGCCCGAGTTGGCTGTGGAGTTGCTCTGGTCTAAGCAGACATGGCTGTGGGAGCGAGGGAGGAGGAGGAAGAGGAGGAGGTGGAGAGAAGGAGGAGGAGGCGGCGGCGGCGAGGAGGAGGCTGGGAGTCTTGGAGGCTCGCTCTCCGGCAGGCTGACTGCTGACTGAGGTGCAGCACAGCCTTGGTTAAATCCTTAATTGCGCGCTTACGCACAGCGGGGTGGATCGGGTTCCATTGGCCAGGGCCTCCAGAGCAGCAGCAACACCCTAACTCGTCCAACTAGTTTTAACACAACAAAGCATTGCTTTAAAAAAAAAAGAGGGAGAAAAAAAAATGGAGGGAGGGGGAAGTGTGTGTGTGTGTGTGTGTGTGTACGCGCGCTTGTGTGTTGTTCCTTATTGGGGAAGAAGGGGGAGGTCCAAGTTAGTCTGTTTTCAGCAAATACCAAAGAAAACGCAGAAGCCCCAACACCGGCTTTGCAATGTTTGGAGACAATGTGTTCCAATTAGCAGCCTTGGGAGGTGCACATGTTTTGGGGGGTGAGGTCGGGGACGGTCTTTCCTTGCTCCCCACCCCCCCACCCCCATGGGCTTCACAAGGGGTGAGTGTGGAATTGAACAGCGATATTGAAATGGGGAATCAGGGATGTGGACTGATGGTGAGAAGGGACTGAGAACACTTTTTATTGGGTTGCTGGGAATCAAGTTGTAATTTACATGTGTTGAAAATTTTCAATTTGGGGAAAGAGACAAATTTGCCACAAGCACTTCCTTTGTATGAGATGAATATTTCTCAGAAAGGAGCTGGATAAGAATGCTCCAGAATGCACGCTGTTCATTCAGCTGTTAATGGCAGAGAGAGCTCCCGCAACCCTGCATCCCTACAATGAATTTAAAATATTACTGTCTTAAGCACAAATAACTTAATGACACCCAAATTGCTGGCCCCAAAGAAGAGCGAGCAGTGTTCTCATCTATTTAGATGCCATTGCAATAGAGGGTCTGTAACTGTGTTCAGTAGCCAAAGACTTCTGCAAAAGTGAGTGGTTCACGTATGACCTGTCATTCCAACTGATGGAATGGGAATCCCAAGGAGACTGGGAAGCATACAGGGATAAAAGCCCTTTGGGAAGTTGGGTGAAGCCCACGGATTTCCCCCTCCCGGCTTTATGCACATGGCACACCAGGGCCTGCCTTTCCATTTCCCAGGTCTGGGTTCCTGTACCTTACGTCCTTTTATTTCCTGCCTTGAAGACATCTTAGCTCGCATGCAAAGGGACAAAAGGCTCAGGAACCAAACGCTGGGTATTCGTGGTCTAGAGTGTGCTTTCACAGTGCGTCACCCTTGCTCTAGAGGTGATCCAACTGGGAGTGTAGAAATTTAACATAAGTCAACCTACCACTCCCCATTTTCACTCTCCTAAAATCAGCAACTCCAGGAGCAGGGTCTTGATTTGGACCTTTTCAGCATCTTCTTCCCGAGTGTCCGAGACCGGGAAGCTGGGAGCTCTACCAGACATCCTGGCTAGGACCGTCTGGCCTCTCATCATTCCCTCCACCCCAACTGAAAAAGGAGGAGTCTACATTAGTTGTATCTAGTGTTAGGTTAGCCTTACTTTGGCTATGGAGCTACTCTGGCCCAAAATAGGCCAGCAGGGAGAGCTGGGGATCTGGCACTGGGGCAGGCCGCCAGCCTAGCTCCAGAACATCAAAGCCGCTAGAGAGCAGCCACATGTGCATCAGCTCCCTGTCTCGTCTCTGCTGTCTGGGCTCTGTAAAACCGCAGCTACTGTCACATTGCCTTTGGGGACAACTTCAGCACGCGTGCACACAGGGCAAGGAAGGGTTATGTCACGCTCAGGGTCTCTCAGTGCCCTCCCCTACCTGACAGAGTCTTCTGCTTGAGGCCTGCATGGCCCTTGACTTCTCTGAGACTGACCCAGGGAAAACCTCAGCTGCCATCCTTAACTTCAAGCTGTCGATTTTGACACTGCTGTTCACCCCTTAGATAGAAAGCTACAGGGCATCAGGAAATACTGCCACCCCTTCGGGCTTGCAGTCCTGGCTTCTGCTCTGGCAAAGTTCTCAGAGCCCATAGAGTCATCTTAAGCACACCCTGCTGTTTAATTACACAAATCGCACCCCCAAAGCAATGCCAGGGAGGGTTCAAAGCAGCTGCCATCAAAGGCCAGTGGCAAGGGAAACCGGGCGGCTTTCCTCTGGTCCCTTCGCTCCGGGCACTTTTTATTTCTTACAGATTTAAAAGTTACTATGTGAAGGGAAATAAGGTCAATAAGGTGATGTTAATGAGGGAGTTCTAGCAATGTTTTTAGACCTTGCCGAGAAGGCAGATTCTAACCAGGGTGGGATTGGAAGCTGAAGACTTTGGGTAAAATTCAGAAGTTTGGGGTCTCTTGGAAAACACAGTGTGACAAGGTTCAGTTAGTCTCGACTTTGCTAAATTTCACTTTTCCCTCCGCCGGAAAAAGACCTTCTCTCCCACATTTTGCACAGGTCAAAAAGGAGTGGGGCAGACGGGAAGGATTTGGTCAGTTTCTTTGTTTCAGTTCCTAGTGTTGGCCCTCACGCCAGGCTCGAGCCCCTCGTGCGAAGGCGGCGTGCTGCTGGGTGAAACTTCCCCATCTGGGTGTGTCTCTGAAGGTCCAGAGCCTCGACTTTTTCACTTTGTTTGCTTCTTTACTAAGTCCACCCCACCTTCCCCTACCGTTTCCTTAAAGGAGAGTGCTAAGTTTAAAGGAGCTGGAGTCTTACCACAATACAGTCCCATTTCATTTCACGTGATAGCCACTGTGGCTCTACCCACTGCTGCAGCCAGCCCCGCTGCCGCTGCGGACCCCCGCTCTAGGCGCAGCGCGCTGGGTGTCCCGGCTCTCGAGGTAGTAAATTTTGCTGATTCTGTGGGTGGTTCTGACACCAAGGTCTGGAACTTTGTCTTAAGGCCCGTGACCAAAGCTACTGCCTCTTTCAAAACCCACCGACGGGCTCAGCCATGGAACTGGCTCACGACATCAAACTTCTCCAGAAGTGTGCTCCCCACAGAGACACGTAGGAAGAATGTGAGTAATTTCTTCTAGTAGCCGATATTTGCAAGGGGCGGGGGTAGGGTGTGTGGTGGGCGATGGTGGAGAGACCGACCCTAAGAGAAGTGCAAGTGTTTACCACGAGCGCCACCCAGTGTCCTAGAGGAGCAGTGCGCAAGCGGCAAACGTTTCTCAAGCTCAGACACGTCAGGCGATGCCGGGTGGCCCTAGAGGTGTGAGTCCACTACTGCGTGGCTTTCCTTCTCTCTTTCAGCAGATCTTTCACTCCACTCCCATGCTATTTTCTTCCTTTCGTTTACTCCTTACATATGCATAGTCTTCCTTCCCCCTCCCAGGAGATCACCTCTTTCTGGGTCTCAGCAGAAATCTGGCGATTTGGGGGAATAACTCGCTCTGTTCAATCTCTGCGGTTACTGGAAACAGTAGAGGGTGACCCTTGCTTCCTAGTGATGTCTAAGGAAGCCGACCCCCCTCTAGAAAGAGGAGGTTGCGGGGGAGTCACTACTCATATAAATTGTAAAGGCCGTGTCACCTGACTTTGCAGGGAGAGTGCCTTGAAAGTAGGGAGGAGAGATGATTTTAATAATTCCATTAGCTCAGTATTCTCCCTCTGGCCCAATCTGGAAACCTACGTAGTCCTAGGTGCGCCAAAAGTAGAACAACCCTCCCTTTGGGCTTGAAGCTCAGACAAATCGCTGCACCTGAAAATATTTAATTTATGAACTTAAGTTCCTTTTGCTATGGAAATTACTGTTTTGTTTATTATTTAAAACATTGTAGCACATCAATCATATGCACATAAGTCAGGAAGATAAAGGATCTCAGAACATGATACTACTATTATATATGCAAACTTGGTATAAATAATGCTTCTTGTCTTTAGGAGTTTTATCAGTGGTCTGCCTTTAAAAAAGAAGTCCTGTTCTTGGGCTGAGGTTTACTTTACTTTTTATTTGCAATGCTTTATCCATTTCTTTATCTGTCCAGTGGGGGAAAAATGCTCTCAGAGCAGTTCCCTGTTATTATGTCCTTATTGACCAGGATCCATCTAAAGGCACTTTTCAGCTCAGATCTCAAGCACAAAGCGGGTTTCGTCAGACGTTTTGTGGATATAGATTCTGAGTAATCATCTTATTTACAATGGGGCTTCATTGTTCAGTGCGCTAAGGCTCTAAGACCATTTAATAACCTAAGGTAACAGCCCTGAAATATTCAATTTGATGTTTGTTTAAAAGAGACACATTTTCATGAATTGGGATGAGATGAAAAGATAGGAGTGAGGATCACAAAAGTGGTGAAGGCTTTCAAAAATATCACAAATTGTCTGTTTTGGCAACTCAGCTGAATGGCCTTTGTATCTTCCAACAGAGAACAAGGTGCACTAGCTTGGAACTGACATTCAGAGGTGCTTCATTTTCTGAGTTAGCGAAGCTCTTTAATTCCCCACCTAGGTTTAAAGGTCTTCCTACGCACTTGAGGCTGAACTAACTTAGGCCCGAGCCAAATGCTTTGCAGCCTGTATAAATTGACAATGAGCTCATCCAGGAAGGGAGGGAAGGGAAAGGATAAGTAGAGAGAAAAATTCCTTCCATGCTGAAATGAATAACAGTACCCCCTTGTCCTTGAGAAATATGTGTTTGGAGTTAAAGAACTTCTCCAATAAAGTAATCTCAAAAGATTCACTAGCAGGCAATTATATAAATATTCTGAATAAATTAAAAATCCCCAGAGGAGGAAACTATTTTCCACTTAATTCTAACCTAATAGGATTTTTCAGTTTATTTCCAAATGATAGTGCAGATCACAGATTTCTGCATATTTTGTTTTCATAATTAAGACATTAAAATGTGTTTATTTATTTAACTTAAACATAACTGGCTAGGAAAAGGCCTTAAGTATCCACTCAAATCTATTCTCTATGAAATGAGTTTAGTATACAACAGCTGAAAACACTTCAGCTCATCTAAGTAGGAAGTAAATGGGATTATATTATTATATGTCTTTGCAAACTGAAATTGAGGCATATTCTTCACCCCAAACTCAGATTTCATCTTCTTGAAAGGAAGGTTTGGCTGTGATACTATTTACAAAACCTTTATTCTCCTTAAAGATACATAAATATTCCAATTTAAAGACTACCCCTTGAGGAGTTAAAAGAGAAGTAATCGGCAGACAGGAATTCAGAGCAATGACCCAGCTCTGGCCAGGAGATCGCAAGAGTGAAGCTTAAACCATCTTTAGTAACATCCTAATTACAAGATCAATTTAAAATTCTAAAGTTCATTGATCCTAAGCCACTGTATTTTTATGATCTGACAACACTGTATTCAAAGACGTAAAAAACCACTTCTAAAGTCAAACCCATTCAGATTATCCGAACACGGTGGGGCCGAGCGAAACTCGGCCCACAACATACATGTGCACATGGGCAGTGAATGTACTTTTATAGACATGTTTTGCACTCTGCCTTAATCATATCATTTTAATAGATGAAAACAAACAGGAAGAAAATATAAAACCTTTTCTACAGCTGTGTTTACTACCTTATACCTTTCATAAAGAAAAAGATTCTTAAACAGGCCACCACAGCCTGAGATAAGAGGCTTCCCCGCTGTGTCCCACCGTGTAATCAGTCAAAGGCACAGTGCCCACCTGGACCTGTGTCCCTCTGTGCTCCCGCAGAAGAAAATTAAGGCAACAGAAAAGAAAAGTCAATAGCTTCCCAAGTGAAGTGCAGCTCACACGGCAATGTAGTTACTTTTTTAAATTGTGTGCAGAAAAGATTCATCACTCTCTGCTTGCACCCAGATCTTAGTAGTAGTCAACTTATATAGCCCACGGGCAGTTACAGCAAATACTGCTTTTGCAACATGACGTCTTCCATTTTATTTCACTGTCTCAACACAGGAGGCTCTTGGATGTTGCATTTAGCAAAGAATTATGAACTATTAAATTTATATAATTTATTGCTGCATCCTGGTTTACAATTTGGGGTATTGACTCCATGTCCCTAATGGTTGGAGTGCATTTTCACAGTGTTACCCCCAACTGATGCACACATTTTGATTGGTTAGTTAGGATATCAGGAAACACTAGTTGCTGTTGAAACTTTTCCAAGCAGGATGTCTACATGCACTGATGTTAATCTAAAATTGGGTCTGGGGGTGTGGGTGTGGCTGAGATGGTGAAGGGGATCAAAAGGTACAAAGTTCCAATTTTTAAAAAAAATAAGTTATGGGGATGTAACATACAGGGTCCGGCCGAAGCAATGCCTGCTTGAGTGTGGCTGGTAGGGTAATAATATGGGTGTAATAATTTATAGTTTTAGTTTGAACACTCCATCTAAAATGTCCTATGGTGTGCTTGAGTGTGATATTGTGTTACAGAATGACATGCTTATGATTTTGTAATAAAAAGGGGCATTGTTTGTGCTGGGCCCTGTATAGCATGGTGACTATAGTTAATAATACTGTATTTCATCTTTAAAAGTTGCTAAGAGGGTAGATCTTAGAAGTTCTCGTGACAAGAAAAAAATTTGTAACTCTCCGTGGTAATGGGTGCTAACTAGACTTGTGGTGCACGATCATTGTACACTGTGCACAAATATCAAATCATTATTCGGTACACCTGATGCTAATATAATGCTGTGTATCAACTGTGACTCAATAGAAAAAATCAAATAAAATGGGGTTTATGGATATCTGGAATTTTTCTTACACGTTTCAGGAATCTTGTAAGAAAAGATGCTCGTCTTCATGAAACTCTAGACTGTAGCTAGCCACAAAATATATACAGATACTGTATTAAATCCTCCAAAGGAAAAAGAAAGTCAAAGTGGAAATCAACAAATTAAATAAATAACAGATAGAGGCAAGAGTAGCTGTATGCATACATGGAAAAACTCAGAATGTACTATGGGTGTGCTATTCTTTCCCTACACGTCTCCATTGCCTCCTTTGTTACTTGAGTCTCTCGCTGCTTCAGGGGCGCACTGTTTTATAACTTTTTCACACTTGCGGTTTAAGACTTTCAGACATTTTCAGAGTCATGTTACAGAGTAACTGGGCTAGGTCACTGGTAGTTAACCTGCATAGTAAACTTCAGGTTGGAGGGATAGGAGAATTTTTTAGCATTGGGGAAAAGATGAACCAAAAAGATCCTCTTTGCTACAATGCCAATATTTGTAATAGAATTATTTCCAAAGTCAGTCAATTAGGTGTAGAACTTGGGGAGGGGGGAAGTAAATCACCTGGTAATTTTTCCCTAACTTACGAGAACAATGGAAAAGACTAAGAAGAGAAATAGAAGAATGGAAAGCAAAAAGAAAGAGCCAGGCATTAGTAACCACCCTGCTCTCTCAGAATTAGAATAATCATGGGGTGGCAGTTAGGAAAAAGCACCTGCCCACCAAGGATTGTCTTTCAGGGAGCACTTCCCAGAGAAGTTGGAACCAATGGAGTACAAGGTGCTAATGACAGTTCTCTTCTTTGTGACCTTCTTTACTAGGGTCATTAAAACTCAACATGGCCCTAAATATCACAGTTTAGGAAAAAAGGTTCTCTAAGTTTTTCCAATATGTTGTTGGACGCTATTCCACTTCATAGTCTCATGGAGAACATTTGGCATGTCTTTTGCAAATTTTATAGGCCTTTAAATGGGTTTTCCCAAAGGGATTTCATATATAATTCACTTCTACTTTCACAGTAGCCTTGAGAAGTAGCTATGTCAGGCTGTTGCGGGTGGTCTTCAACTTTTATATATTTGCCTTTCATTTAATTTGAACTTGTTCATATGCCATTTTGGCAATCCTACCCTATCCGTTCTTGGAGGGTGTGAGCCGTAATGGGCTGGCACTGCCTGCCAGCCTCTGCTGTTGGGAGTCAAGCACCTCATCTTTGCAGGCTGGTGTGAATGGTGCCCAGTGAGTGCCTCTTCCATCCTGCACTATGCCTAGGAATATCCAGGCATGGAATTGCTGGTTCTGGTGGGGCTACCATCTCTCCCAACCTGGCTGGTTCTCTCTCCCCTAAAGACATTCTTGCAACCCTTACCCTCTCCATGGGCATGGGAGGCTAACCATTGGACCTGCCTAAGCCTCTGTCCCAGTCCCTGTAGGTTAGTGGGCACCTGAGGAAGGGAGATGCTCAGCTCTCCTATGCCCATGGAGACCAGCTACCATATCCTCCACACTCCAGGTGGTTAAACTGGAGGGAGGTAGCAAAGATAGGAAGCACAGCTAGTGATGTTGTTTCAACCTTTAGAAATACTATCCACTTGCAAATACATTTGTTTTGAATAAAAGGTACTCCTTGAATATCTATAAACTGAGGCCCAGAGAGCCCATTTTCATAATAACTCCTTGAATTTGCTTAGAGTTTTAAACTTTTTAAAAACCCCCAAAGGGTCCTCACATAATTTAATACTTACCCTCACAATATTCTTGAAGTGTAGGTATGAGAACACTGACTTCTGACCTTCCTATTGGACATACACTGCATCCAACTGCACTGTTACCTAAGATAAGGCAAAATTTCCCACAGTTAAAATGCTATCTGAATGCACACACAAAATTTGGTCATAGACTGAAGCAAATTTCTACTCTTTTAAGGTAAAAACATAACAACATTTATTAGGCATTTACTATATGCTAATTGCTTTATGTATATGACTTCATTTCATCTTTACAACAGCCTGTAGGGAGGTGGCATGGTTATCCCGTTTACATGGAGGAATGTGAGAACTTTAATTACGCTCCCACGGCTAGCAGGTTTATTGCATGGGGAATCTTCAAATCCAGAAATCCTATACTCTGTGGAAAATGAAAGCAAAGAATTGTGGCTCTGTAGATACCAGAATAACATTTCTGTTCCTCCTCTCCTTTTGTTTGTATCCTGAGGCCTAAGGACGCGTGCAATAAACCTTTTAGTGGTGAGGTTTGTTTACATCATCAACCTCCTTTCACTGTAGTGAATCTTTTCTTTGGGATCCAATTGCTGGATATTAGCATCCACAACTCAAGAAAGTGAATGGAGATATGATATGTAGCTAGTGGATCCTTAGAATCAGAGCCAAAAAAAATTCAAAAGAAGTTTCTCTAATAAAAAGCTTAATTTCATAACTGATGTTAAATGTCAATGAGCAATTGGTCCCTGGAAGTAACTAATGACCAACCCACCCATCAACCCATCAGTTTTAATGTGATAAAACTGAGCCAGAGATGCTATTCCACCATTTGCCTCCATTCCCCCTCCCCCAACCCACAACTCCCCACCTGCTTTCACATTCGTATGTGTATCTCATACATCTATCGATAGACCTTTCTGGCCAAGTTTTCAGTTCCTTTCCAAAGGTATGTGTAAGGTGACCATATACTGTGTATTTCAAACCAGGACAGTTTTGAAAGTGAATGGTAATAATTAGGCAGAAGCTGGAACAGTCCTCGCCAAACCACGATTTTATGATGTATTTCCAACCTAGGTATTTGCCCTGACCGGGAGTTGAACTCACAGTCTTTTGGTGCATGGGATGATGCTCCAACCAACTGAGCCACCTGGCCTGGGCCCTCATTCCATTTTGATTATTCTTTTTTAAATAGGCTTGGCAGAAGTCACACCTCTATATTTTAAAAATCATTTAATTTGAATTTCCCATATAATAGAAAACTTTAGAGAACTGAAACCTGAGGCTCCCCAATGCACAAAAGTATGCTGAGAGTTTGTTTTCTTTTTGGCTTGGACCTTCCTAAGACGTTTCAAAATCTGGTGTATGAAGAAGACAAATGCTTGTGCCTACACTGACCATGCATTAAATAAAGGAATGTATTTCTTTTCTTTTTCTTTCTTTGATTCTTCATATTCTTTGCACCATACTTACTGGTGTTGGTTGATAACATCTACAACTATAAGAGAGACATGAGAAAGAATCATGACAGAGAGAGAAGATGATATTAGCAAATAATGTTTGGGTGCTTATTATGTACCAGGCAGTGTGCTGGACACATCACATATAGCCTTCCACTTAATCCTCACAACTTGATGAAACTGGTTCTATTATTAGTCCCATCTTATAGATGAAGTAACGGAGGTACAGATAAAGTTATCCAAGATCATCCAGCAGTAAGTGGTGGAACTAGACACAGACATCCAAATGCACAAAGCCACACACTCCAGCAGCAATGCCATTGGTTAAAGCCCTTCTGACTGCTTTTTTTCAGAATGTATTCAGAATCCAGAAATATTTAATAATGGTAAAACTCCATTCTCTATTGGTAAGTATGACTCTATGAAGCAAACAAAAGTCATTCCAAGCCATAAGGTATGTGATGATTACAGAGGATCGCTGAGTTTGGGAACAAAGCTGCTGGGGTGACAATCATGTCATGTGACCAGTTTGCTCTGGAGAGTCAGGGTCCACTTGGATATGTCACTGCAGACTCCGGGAGAGAAGTAACTTGGTATAGTGACGCAGAGCACTGGACTGGGAGAAGGCTGTATTTCTTTTCTTCTGTGAGATATGCCACGTATAACAAAGACATCACTCTTACTGCCAAGGCTTCTTCAAAGAGTGAAATGCTAAGAACCATTACCTTTCACAAAACTTTAAAAGTGTACTCCCCTCCCTTGCAAAAGAACTGAGTATCAGGCACAATTAATGTTGGACCATAGACCCAAAGAACAATGAATATTTCAAACACAAATTGCTTTTGAGAATCATAGTCCTATTCTGGGCTTGAAGACATTCAAGTAGGATATTAACAGAGAATTTTAATAAAAAGTCTCTGGATAAAGAAAATCAGGTGAGCAATGCCAGTTTGTCTTTTAAGTTGCTTGAGCACATCTGTCATAACAGACATTGCCCTGGATTGTGGAACCCTTTCCTTCTAACATCTTTTAATGGTAGTAGAACTTACAATGCCATCATTTCCTTTCATTTTTGACAGTGTTATACTATCTTTATAGACTTACACTGACAGCATTTCATCTCGACATCATTAGATCATCTCACCTGACTTTTGCATGGTGCACATCATTACATTGCGATGATGGTGCCATACAATTACCAGTGAAATGAACAGGGTGTTAACATGAGTACTGGGGGAAAAGTTAGCACATACAGATAGAGCATTCTGCACTGGAAAGCATTTTATAGCTATTAGTCTGTCCAACACTCCTGGGACCCAGTGAAACTCAGTATTCTTTTTTTACCAAGTAGGATAATAAAAGAGTAACTTAGACAATATTATAGGGCCAGGCAGTGGCTGAAATTTTCTGACATTCTTTGACTTTTTTAAGCTTTAAAAAAATTGGATATAAAGATTAATAGTAAATAGTCACTGTTTGGGAAGGCCAGACATGTAAGAAAATTCCATTTCCTTTAGGAATTCTAATTTTTCTCCTCTCCACTTACATAAGTATTATGGCAATTAATAAGAATCAGTTCTTCTAGGTTTTATGAATGTTGGTTGATACATAATCTGGAGTTATTGAAAGACCCCCTCTTTAAAAAATGGAATTGATTTGGTCTGAGGATAATTACCTAATTTTTAATCAGGAAATTATGTAATCAAAGGATGAGATAGAAACTTTAGGACTGTACAATCTTGATAATTGAAGAGTCTCAATATTTTCCCCATATTTTTTCTAAAATATCTCACAAAGATAATGCCTTACCAATGACATCCCAAACTTGGAAGACTCCATGCTGTCTGGGTAGGAGAGGATGAGCTGGTTGTCTTCTCTTAAATCTCATATTCACCCTGATTTCCAGTTTTAAGGGAGGAAATTAATTGGCTGTATGAATAGGTCAAAATTTTTGCCTCCGTTTCCTCATTTGTGTAATTATGAAGAAGACGTTTATTACACAGATGATCATAAGAGTAAGATGAGCTGACAGACGTACTGTCTTGGCTCAGTGCTTGGGCGTAGAAGACACGGGATAGAGAGGAACAGCGCCTATAACTTGAGAGATGTTGACTGGCCTGGGAACTAGGGCAGAGACTCTGGTGGCTTGGGAGCGGGACTTCTCAGGGGACATTTCTTCACTCTTGGCCTTCCTTCTGTTCGGTTTACACTGCCAGGATAGGGCAACATTCCAGAATCTCAGGGATTAGTATTTTCCTTGGACACTGCCTGCAATGATTCAGCAGTGAAAGAGAGCAGTGTCAGCGGACAGAGACTAGATGGATCAAAACCAGTCTGTCTAACTTTGACCAATATTATTCTACCAAATCTCCCCCTGCCCGCCGGTAAGAGGAAGAAACCAAAGGAGAAAACAGATTTCACTTGCACTGGACAAAGTCATAAATCGTGGACTTATACTTACTGTTCATGTATATTGACCTATTTACAGCCATGTGTGTTTTGTGACAAAGTAGTACTTTTAATCAAATGAGCTTTGGAGGTCAGGAATATTGCATTTTTATATCTTACAACTCTCAATCTTTCCTCATATCTTTGTATTTAATCTTTCCTTCTCACCCACAGCCTGTCTACCTTACCCTAGGCCTTCCCCACTGGGAGCTCTCCAGTAAGCCTTCCTATTTCCACTCTCCCCATCAACCTCACCCCATTCTGCCTCACCAGTGACGAGATCAATTCTAACTCCACATGGTGGCATGAAAGGCTTCCAGAATCTGTCTCTGGCCCACCAATCCAGTCCATTTCCATCTTCTTGAGCCTCCCAAATAATCCCATTTCTTCAGTTAAGCTAAATTCCTCTTCCTTCCCTGATCATACCAACATTTTTCCACCTCTGCATCTTTGACCATTCTGCCCTTAGTTTGGGGTTCACTGTAGAAAGCAGAAGTCATTCTAGATGTTTTAGATGGCAAGGGACTTAATCCAGGCAATTGGGTGTTTACAGTAGTGTCAGAAGGGCTGAACGAAGGATCTAGGCTAGGCCTCCAAGGACAACTCCTCGGGTACCATGGAGGCCGTCACCAGGTAGATTTAATTCAAAAACATTGCAGCAACCCAGGGATCAGAAGCTGCTGCCATCAATAATGTTGCAATTAACTGCCTTTCAACCAAAGAAGCTGGGGGGAAAAACACTAGAATGTGATTGAAGGGGGAAAAAGCCCCAAACTCACTTCCATATCCTGTAGCTAGCAGTAAAGAACCAGAGAGGGTATGAAAACGGCCATTCCTTCACTTATGATTTCTACATGGAATACAGTGCATGTCACTGCAGCCAGAATCCTAGGGGAACGACCTCTTGTGTACATGAAGACAAGTAGGAAGAAGGAGAATGGAGGCTGAGAGAACCAGTCCACAGTGTTAACACCAGTCCTTGCTCACCTCCCCATGCATGTGATATATAGGTGGCATGACACCATGATCTGCCCTCTTCCTCTTTACCGAAATCTACCCATTTCAAGGCTCCATTTAAATGTTTTCTCCTCCAGGAAATAACAAGCAATGTCAATGGTGAATGTTCATACTTCCTAGTCATCCTTACCCCACACTGCACAGAAGGTACCTAGCCACACCCTGCCTCCTTACACCCCTGCAGTCATTGTACGCGCGTAGGAACATTGAAACACAGGATTTAGTTAGCCTGGAATTGGCCTCAGGATCCTTGTCATCATAGGACTCCAGGCAGCAGCCTCAGTCAGCTGACAGTGACAGCTGGCAACGGACAGTGATGCGTCAGGGGAACCCAGTTTGCTATCCTAGTGTCTGTGCCGCCGGCATCTGGACAGCCTGTGATTATAGTGGACTGCAAATCTGACCTGATCGTTGCCTAATCTCAAGTAGCATGGTCTGCAACAAGGTCCCTCTGGACATGTTGGGAAAAGTAACAGTCCCTGGGTCAGAGCTTTTTGGCCTGGGAAAGAGCTTCAAGAAATAACTGGGTGTAGCTCTTTGTGAGTACAGCAGGAGTTATATTTGGTTTTTAATAATGAGTAAACTGAGGCCCAGAGGAATAAAGTGTCTAAGAGTACACAGATAAATTATCACATAAATTACAGTTTATGTAATAACAAAACATTGTGCTTCAATATGGAATTTAAATTAATCAGTACTCCTAATTTTTATACATTTTATTATCTATAATTAATCATTATGTATGAAATATAACCTTAGTAACTGAAGTAACACAATTTATTTCACAGCTCTGTAGGACAGAAGTCCAGTACCAGTTCCATCAGACTAAAATTAAGGCGACTGCAGACTGAGTTCTTTTTGGGAGGCTCTAGGGAAGAATTCATTGCCTGCTTGTGGGGTTGGTTGTTGCTTGACCAACAAACAGTTCCTGGTAATTGAAGAGCTGAGGTCCAAGGTTTCCTGCTGACTATCAGTTGAAAGCTGGTCTCAGCTTCTAGAGGCCACTGTGTTCCTCAGCTTATTTATTTTTCTTTCTTTTTGTTTATTGTTGTTCAAGTAGTACAGTTGTCTCCATTCTCCCACCACCACTCCCCCCCACCCTAGTCATCCCCACTCCCCACCCGTGATCCTACCCACCTTTGGTTTTGTTCAAGTGTCCTTTGTACATGTTCCTGAAAACCCTTCCCGCCTTTTCCTCCATTATCCCCTCCCCCCTCCCCTCTGGTCATTGTCAGTTTGTTCTTAATTTCCATGTCTCTGGTTATATTTTGCTTGCTTGTTTGTTTTGTTGATTAGGATCCACTTATAGGTGAGATCATATGGTATTTGTCTTTCACCCCACCTGGCTTATTTCACTTAGCATGATGCTCTCCAGATCCATCCATGCAGTTGCAAAGGGTAGGAGCTCTTCCTTTCTTTCTGCTGCGTAGTATTCCATCGTGTAAATGTACCATGGTTTTTTGATCCATTCATTTACTGCTGGGTGTTTAGGTTGCTTCCAGCACTTGGCTATTGTAAATTGTGCTGCTATGAACATTGGGGTGCATAGGATCTTTTGAATTGGAGTTTCAGGGTTCTTGGGGTGAGAAAAGATGCTCAGCATCACTAGCCATCAGAGAGATGCTAATTAAAACCACAGTGAGATACCACTTCACACCAGTGAGAATGGCCATCATAAACATATCAATAAACAAGAAGTGCTGGAGAGGATGTGGAGAAAAGGGGACCCTAGTGCACTGTTGGTAGGAATGCAGACTGGTGTAGCCACTGTGGAAAACAGTATGGAATTTCCTCAGAAAACTAAAAATGGAACTGCCTTTTGACCCAGCAACTCCACTGTTGGTATTATACCCTAAAAACCCTGAAACTCCTCAGCTTATTTGTTAGTCCTATCTGCTAACCAGCCACGGCAAATGGAGTTGTCTCATGTCACATCTCTTTGACCCACTCTGCTGCTTTAAAGGGCTCATGTGATTACATTGTACTCACTCAGGTAATCCAGGGTAATCTTTGCATCTCTGAGCTGTACCTTAGTGCCCTTTCCCACACGAGGTAACATGTTTACAGGTTCCAAGGACTGAGACACGGGCATCTTTGGGTGGCCATTGTCCTGTCTGCCACACTTGGCTTTCCTGGCATTACCCTCTCCTGATTGGTCTTTCCTTTTTCTTTCCAGCCTTCCTTCCTTGTTTCCACTAATTCTTTCTTCTAAAGATGATATTGAGTGTCTACTACAATGGTAGGTACCTACATGCATTGGTGAAACAAAGTTACTCTTTCAAAGGATTTAATAATTACTTCCAACTCAGGCAAGAAGGACTCCAAAATTTTCCCAGTCACAAAGGTGGAAAACTTTGCAATCACCCTTGATTACCCACTTTTTCTTATTTTTTTAATGTTTTCTTTAAGGGGGAGCATATTAAACTCCCCCTTAAAGAAAACACTAAAGCAGGGGTGTGTTCTTATCCCTGGCCATGCCTAATTTCTAGTTGTCCCATAGCGCTTACACCCAAGTTTGGCCAACTTATACACAGACTTTTCTCCACAGTACAAGGAAAATTTATCTTCTGCCTGTGATGGGTAAGCTTTGAAATTATTCCTTAGGGTAGAAAAGAAATATAATATAGAAGAGTGTGAATTGAGAGAAAGGGGAAAGCCCTTTTTAAAGGCAGAATATTATTATTATATTAATAATAGAATAATAGAATATATAATATTCTGCCTTTATTCCATTTTATATATATATATATATATATGAACAAATGTATATATATTCCATAATACATATATACATTCCATTAGACACACACACACACACACATTTAGGTCATTCCTGCATCCTGACCCCCAGTCTTTTGGAGCCCATTGCTATGCTGTTACCTGAGCCTCGCTAACAATGAGATGCCATCTTGGGGAGGAAGAGGGGAAGAGAGAAAATTTGAAGGATAAAGCAGCTTTCAAAAGGAGACTAAGCCCTGATATGTGTGGCTTAGTGAGTTGGGCATCATTCCACAAACTGAAAGGTTGCTGGTTCAATCCCCCATCAGGGCACAGGCCTGGATTGCAGGCCAGGTCCCCTGTTGGGGGCTTGCAGGAGGCAGCGGATGAGTGTTTCTATCTCACACTGATGTTTCCTTCCCTCTCATTCTCCCTCCCTTCCACTCTCTCTAAAAATAAATAAATAAAATCTTAAAAAAAAAAAACCAGGAGACTGAGTTACTGCAAAGTGACTTTAAAACAGGGAAACTAAGACACTTGAAGTTTACATTTTCTTAACCCAAGATTTATACTTAGAGCAGGAGTCTCATGGGGAAGATAAGATTGGTCATAAAAATAATGAAGAAAGGGGATTTTTTTCTTGCACGTATAATTTGCAAATTTGAAGCCTTACTATTCAATACATTTTTCCTTCTGTGGACGATAGCTTACAAAGATGGCTCGATTTTCCCATCCCTCCCTGTATTCACTTCCTTTGTAACGTAAAGTTGCAGCCCATTCCATCAGGATTTAGAGTCTATTTTTTGAATCTGGGCTGGACTTGTGAGTTTCTTTGTCCAAAAGAACGTGGCAGAAACCATGACGTGCCGGTTTCAAGCCTAGGCCTCAAGAAGCCTCTCATTGCTTGTGTTCACTCTCCCAGACCTCCACTTTCACCACGCGAAGAACCCCAGCTGGCTTCCTGGAGAAGAAAACCACATACAGACTCAAGTCTTCTCAGGAGATGTCATCCTACACCAGCCAGTCCCCAGCTAACATAACAGATGACTCATAAGCAAGCCCAGCGGAGATCAGGCAAGCCTGGCCCAGCGGAGCAGAATCCTCTGGGCAACTCACAGATTCACAAGAAATATTGCTATTTTATGCCACTAAATTTTGGGTTGGTTTTTTATGCAGCAGTAGTTAACTGATATACCTACAGAAATAATAGTATGTCCTATTGCCTCTTTTCTTTCCATCACCGTGTCACAATAACCACCTTATCCTCTTACCTTTTAGCTTTTTTCTTAAACCCATCTTGTGCGTCTGAGTTGGATCAAGCCTTCGGCATGCTTCTTCCCCGCCCCCTGAGTCCTGGGTGTCAAAACAACAGTTGCATTGGACCAGGACACTCCCTGGTTTTATTTCCAGGGATAAAATTTCTTTTCCTTGTCTAAATCCCCAGTGCTGCCTGGCCTTCCTCAGTCATGCGGCAGCTGCCACCCTGCAGCTCTCCTGGGAGAGCCTCACCATCTGAAGCCAGGGGTGCAGATTGCCGGTCTGCATGCTCTGTGAGCTCGGCTCTGCATCACCCTCCCCCTCTGAAGCAGAGTTTCCTTAATTTTTCTTCTTTAAAGATTTTATTTACTTATTTTTAGAGAAATGGGAAGGGAGGGAGAAACAGAGGGAGAGAAACATCGATCGGTTGCTTCTCATACATACCCCGACCAGGACTGAACTCACAACCCAGGCCTGTGCCTTGACCAGGGATCAAACTGGTGACCTTTCGCTTTGCAGGATGACGACACCCAACCCACTGAGCCACACCAGTCAGGGACGAAGGGGTGTTTTCTTGAGAGCCTTTATATCTACCCTTGTTTAGAGGCTCTTCTCAGTGACTATAGCTCAACCTGGAGTACCCTGGCCTCCCCATGACTATAGGATTCTGTAGTGTTTGAGAGGATGCCTGCACTTTTAGTCTCCCAGTTTCAGTTATCAAGAGTAGGAACAGGAAGGAAGGGTGTGATACAATGGAATGTTATTCAGCCTTAAGAAGCAATAGATTTCTGACACATGCTACAACTTGGGTGAACCTTGAAGACATTATACTGAATGAAATAAGCTAGACACAAAAGGATAAATATTGTATGATTCCATTTGTATGAGGTACCTAAAAAATCACATACATAGAGACAATGAGGAACAGTGGTTAGCGGGGGCTGGGTGAGGAGGGGAAGGGGCAGTTGTTATTTAACGCAGAGAACACAGGTGGCAAACACAAGGCCCGCGGGCCAAATCCAGGCCTCCACCTTGTTGTATCCGGCCCAGCACCTTGTTTCTACCCGGCGGGAGCCCCGAGCTCCTGCTTAATTGTTAAGGAGTAGTTACATTTATACAACCCTAAAATTACATTCAGCCCTTTGAAGGCAACCAGGCTGATGTAGCCCCTGGTGAAAATGAGTTTGACACCCCTGGGAGAGTTTCAGCGTGGGATGGTGAGAAAGTTCTGGAGATCGATGGGTCTGAGGGTGGCACAAATGGAATGCCACTGAACTGTACACCTAAAAATGATTAAAAT
This sequence comes from Desmodus rotundus, assembly GCF_022682495.2. Lineage (NCBI taxonomy): Eukaryota > Metazoa > Chordata > Mammalia > Chiroptera > Phyllostomidae > Desmodus > Desmodus rotundus. The sequence continues at coordinate 27,606,270 of NC_071392.1, read as the reverse complement.
GGTAAATTTTATGTTATGTATATTTTACTTAATAAAATATGCAAAATTAAAAAAATTAAAGAAAAACACAAGATGCCATTTCACGTGCACTAAGATTGCTACCGTAAAAAATTTTTTAATGGAACAGAAGAAGAAGAAGAGGAAGAAGAAGGTCCCAGTGAAACCATCAAACTGCCCAAAACTTGGCTTAGGTCTCAACTCTCTCCTCAGTCTTTTGAGACTTTGTTTTCCTTCTGGGCTTGAAAGTCTTACTCTGTGTTCTGATGCAAGTCTCCAAAGCTACTTTCTTTTTTCTTTTTAAAGACTTTATTTATTTATCTTAGAGGGGAAAGGAGGGAGAAGGAGAGGGAGAGAAACATCAGTGTGTGGTTGCCTCTCGAGTGCCCCCTACTGGGGACCTAGCTCACAACCCAGGCATGTGCCTCCTGACTGGGAATTGAACCAGCAACCTTTTGGTTTGCAGGCCAGCGCTCAGTCCACCAAGCCATACCAGCCAGGGCCCAAAGCTACTTTCTTGACTGGGTATTTTTTCCATCTCTTCTCTATTGAGTCAAACCCCTCCTCTCTTTTAGGGTCCAGTTCAAATTCCATTTGCTGTGTGAAACCCTTCCTGATCACCACCCTAATCTTTCTTGCCTTTGAACTACCCTTGACCTTATTGTTGTACAATTATTTACCTCTTTTCATAAACTGTTTCACACTATTAAAATACAGGGTGGAACAAAAGTAGGTTTACAGTTGTGAGCACAAAAAACACTGAGTTTATTCTTCTATTATTATTTATTAACTATTGTATCATTTTCCATATGAACAACTATAAGCCTACTTTTGCCCCACCCTGTATTTTAAATAGTTTTATATATTCAGATGTTGCTATCAATATCAGCAACTATTTATCCTGTGTTAGATTCTCTCTATCCAACTAATGTATACACATACAAATACTTTTAAAAAAAGGAAGCACATTTCGAATCTCTTTGGCTGTCTTACAATAGCTCATATAGAATGCGGCATGTATTGTTGCTCAATAATTGCTGGTCAGTCATATGTTTGTGTTTTTACTGATAACATAATCTGGATAGAACTTTTCTGAGAAAAATGCCTGAGACCAGTGCTTTTCGACCTGTTTTCTTCATGGTACCCTCCTTTCCCCACAAGCCTTTAGAGACAACTTTTGCTAATCTCTTTCCCCCTGAAATTTTAATACTACAATAAGCAGACTATCCTTTCATGGGATATCTGTTAATATATATAGTAATTTTTTCAGCCCCCAACAACCAATTTTTGTCTGCTTGGGGACAATTGCCCTTCCATTGAGAACATACCCCTTAGCCCAGAGAGGAGATGGACTTCTAGTGTTCTGCAGTGAGGCAGAGGAGAAGATGTTCACGGCGTGGTTATTCAGGCATTTCAGGTTCCTCAGAGCACAGCTTCATGAAGTTCTACCCCAGCCCCTGGGTAGTATTTAAAAAGCCCAGCTCTCTCTGGCCTCTGTGATTACTAGCCACCTACATTCACAGTTGAGGACAGAGACTGAAAGTATCCTCTCTAAAGTGTACTGATTTCTGTAAATCTCAAGAGTTGTTTAGTGACTAACTTACTCGCTTATTTATGAAGTTATTATTTAATAAGTTAATAACTTATATCGCCAAATGTGTGATTTGCCGGGGGCAGGGGGGGGGGATGTTGTTGGAGTTTACACAGGGAAATACTGGTATACAATGTTGCCTCTTCTCTTGTGGTGCATGGGTTGAATTAGAGAGAAAGGAGAAAGCACGGGGCACAGTGTAAATGATGGAAGGCTGCTGCCAGCACATATAGTTAGTTGCCTTGTTGGAGTTGGAGCAAGGAGCCCCTTCCTTCAGGTCCCACAGCCCTGGCCAGCGCTCAGCCTACTCACACCTGAGCACCCTTGTCTGGGTATCTTTATGGAGGGAACCACCTGCACACCCTCCAACAGTAACACCTGAAAGGATAAACAGATGTAAATGTAGCAGTTAATATATTTAAAATTTGTTTTGAATGCCATGACACAGTTTATGAGACGTGCTTTGTGCAGCCACAAGCTCTTTCCCCCCTCTTACTGGCCGTGCAGAGTTTGGATTTGGGAAAGCCAAGTTGAGCTCTGGATTTCACATCCCTCCTCTGTGCTCGGATGTGGTGTGCAACTGGCACGGAGCCCACGTGGAGTGTGGGAGCATCCGGACAGAGAGTGTTTCCAAAGAGAACTGCAGACAAGTTGCCATGTAGAGCACATGTCTCCTGGGACTTCTTGCATAGAGTTTTCATTGCTTCGTTCCCGCTAATCTGGGCTTTCCATCTAAACTGTTAACTTTTAGTTTAGAGTAAGACGTTCCATCAACTTCACTGCCAATAATGAATTGCTAATTTGCAAAGATACTTTAATATAGCTAAATGCAGGTTTTTTTCAAGATACCAGTGATCAAAAAGTTCTTCTGTTTGTTTAAGCTTAAAACCTGGGATTTCTGCCAAATGCCTAATTTTCTATTGTTACCACATTTTGACCCCAAGTGGAAATAACCATGTACATTACAAATATCACTGCATCATATAAACTAGGAAGACTTTGCATGGCTTCTGATAGGATGGAGGGCTACAAGTAGTTTCTGTTGTTGCCCTGAGGACCAACAAACTAAAAATAGAATGAACAAAAGTATTATTAACAGAAAATGTGTAAACTCTCTTTGTGGGTAAACATTGTACCTTATAAAATACAGACTCCACAATATCTCTGGGTAAACAGTTCACTTTATAAAATGGAGACTCCATAATATCAGTGGGTAGATATTTTACTTTTTAAAATATAGATCCCACAATATCAGTTTTTTCAGATTGCTTAAGGCTTCTGGTTTATTGCTACAGAAGAAATGATGATGATAACTGAATGATTATAAGCTTATTTTGAGATTTATAAACATTTGATTTATATATAATTATGGCAAACAGAATAATCCCATTTTTGTTCTGTATCAAAAGTATTTTAAGTTATTTATATTGTTTCAAAGTCTCATTTTATTTTGCCAATATAAATATTTCTTTCTTTTTGTATCTCCATTTTTATTTACAAAAAGAAATGTACATTCATTCTTTGAAATTAAATCAATGTATAAAAATCTAAATATAAAAGTCAACACAAGAACTCATCACATTATACCAGGAGGGACCTAAGGAAAAACTGGAATTACCTGCTGGAGGGTGGGTCCCTTGTAGTACAGGCTTCCCTCACTAAGTGAGTGTTCTGGGAGCCCATCTGTATCAGTGTATCCGCTGGTGGTGTTGTGACAGCCTGTGTTCGGCTTCAGTGAATTTTTCTGAAGACTTTTTCAATGCATTTGCCCATTTCATGATGGGTGATTTATGGGCACACCTGCCCACACCACACTGAGTGTTCAGCGGTTTTTGACCCACATGCCCCACTCTCCCTATTCACCTGATCTTGGCCGAGAGACTTTTGTTTGTTTCCCCAGAATTTTTGAGGAAAAAAAATTCCTCAAAGGGAAACATTTTGCCATTGTGGAAGAGGGGAAACGAAAAACCACAGAAGCACCAAAAGGCATCAAAATCGATGAGTTCAAAAACTGTTTTGAGCAGTGGAAAAAAGTTCTCTGTATCGCATCAAATGGAGGGCTCTTTGGAGATGACTGGAGTTTAAACATGTAAGAATAAATACACAATGTTTTATAAATAAATTCTGGGTTTTGGGGTCTCCCTTCATATATGTAGTGTTTCAGAGGAGTGAGCTCCTGTAGGGCATTTAAAACAGAGATCGGTGGACTTTTTCCACATCTTCCTCATACAGAGAGAGAGGTAAACGTTTCTGGTCATTCAGCTCCATGTTGCAGGAATAGTGCTCAAGGAATTTGTCCGCCTGAGGTTGCCCTTGTGGTGAGTTGGATTAAATGGCAAGAAAAGAAAGTCTTCGGAGGGCGGAGGCGGGGAGAAGGAACAGCTTCCTCTTGTGTACGGCAGTGCCCTCAGAGAGCCGGCCGCTTGCGCACTCTGGGCCGGCTCATCACATCTGGGACCTCAAAGGTCTCTGCCCTCGGAATCTCTGAATTCTCTACATTGCCCTGAACCTGGAATGTGTGGCGTGCTGAAATCACAGTGCGAGATGAATTAGAACATGCTGGGAGATGAGCCTTTGATTTTGTGCGATTAGGTGTCCCGCTGAGGAAGTGACCAAGTAGCTCTCCAGGGATGCACATGCCTGGAAAAAAGAAAATATTTTCTACAAGGCACAGAGACCCGGCGCCATACGCCTCCCAATGTTCCTGTAAAAAAACCCTCAGGTTTGGAAGCATCAAAAAAACAAACAAAAAAAACCCAACTTTCTGATAAAAAATGTATACCCTTTCTCGTGAATTTGAAGAATACATCTTCATCTTTAATCGCCTTAATTCAGTGAAACTATTTTATGACACTCCAACTTTAGCTGTTTTGTGGAATTATAATCAGAGATAGACACAAGAGCTGAATCACAGGTATCTGTTACCCCCAAGAAGATGGGGTGGCAAAACACCCGGACACGGAAGATGGTTTCCACTCCAGGGTGTGGCTGGCTCCCGAGCACCTTGATTTAAATAGTATCTTTGAAGAGTAGAAAAAGATCCCGAGAATTTGGGTTAAAAACAATTCGGTTGCCATAGGGGATGGTCATGAAATATTTCATATAAGGTATGTAATGGAGTGTCTATTTACAGAAAATACATGCAGTGCTACTTGAGAGTCTTTACTGGGTACAGAAAACACAATGTTGTATGACGTTATGTTCAGAACATAGGCTTTTGCCTAAACATGCAGAATAATTTAAATATCCAAAATATTGTTAAAGCTCAGTAATGGGGACTGTGTAAACCATGAGAAAGTGTGCTTTGAGCTTCCAAACTGCCCGCTGTGTTAAGTAAACGCACACTGTGAAACAGCAACACAGAGAACTCTGGGATTCTGTAGCCATGGACCTGGGACACATGCAACTAAATGGAGCACTCCACGTCAGATACTAAGTGATTAAATGTTTAGAGATCACTTGGAAAAGCACTAACCCACTAAGTCAATATGATGGGGTATGCTGCTTCAAGAGTGACAGCCCAGCACTACACACAGCCTGCGCAATGCCCAGGGCTCAGGAAGGAAGCTGCATTAAAAATAAGCCTGCAACAATCGCAGCCAGCCTACTTCAGAAATTATAATATGCCCTCAGATGGATAACCTGAATGTGCCTCTTGGGCAGAGATTTGATGTGGGGGAGAGCTGGGTTGGGGAGTATTTTGTCTGTAAGTACTATGGATTTTGAAATTTTCTCTTGCACTGAAAACTAGGTTTATTTTAAGTCCACTGAGGTAGCCTAGCAAGAGTGACATCTAGTGGTCACCTCTCTCTCTTCCCCCCCCCCCCCCCAACCACGCTTCTCCCACATCCCACTCTTCCCGGTCCCTTTTCTCTCTCTCTCCTCCTCCTCACCCCAGCCCCTTCCCTCTCTCTTTACAAAGAAAGAGTGTTATCAGATTTAAGCATTTAAAGTTGAATCTCTATTAATATCCACACTTAAATGGTCTTTATGGGTCTCTAAGTTGCTTCAAATACACGTGTTGATGGATTAAGACTGAAATGTTTAGCTGACTATTTTGCTGACTTGAATGGAAGTCACATAGCAGTATAGCAAAGGGAGAATAATTGGGCTCAAATATTTAAAAGGACAAGTTTGACAGCCCAAAGCGCTTGGTGATGGATAGAACGCTCACAGGTGCTCCCTTTGCTTTAGCACGGCTCCTACCGCCTTCTTCCCATCCGTACGGGAGGTTGCCACCAGACTAATCTTCCCGAGTAGTAACTCTCATCAATCCTTCAGTTGCCCCCAGTTGTCCACCACGCTGAATTTAAATGCCCATCAGAATGGCCCACTTTACTCGTTTCTCACAGTTCCCCAACTCACTTCTTTATGGCAGTCAAGTCGGTTTCCTCTCTGTCTTCTGGAGACCCATCATATTATTTTCTCCTTTCCTGCCTTTGTTTCTCCTTCTCTCTCCCTTTCTTTTCTGCGGCCTGTTTTCTGAGTTTCACTGTAAGCCTATCTCTTCTATAAAGCTACCTATCTCTTCTTTATTCTGTCCTCTGAACTATTATTTTATTTATACTTAGCCCCACACAGCGAAGCATTAAACTGCTTTTCTAGTACAGTCGTGCCTCGGTACTCTTTGGCTGCAGACCTCATCAAACCTGGAACTCGTCACACGAGAAAAGAATGTTTCAGCACTCAGCACTTGCCCGGGGCTTGCCGCGCTTGCTAGAACTTGTATGGGCCATGACACTGCCTCACAGGAGAACATTTTTTTATGGGGAAATTCATTTGGCACTCATGACGAGTACTGGAACAAATTAACAACGAGTACTGAGGTACCACTGTATTTCATGCTTCTTTACCTTGTCTCATCTGCTAGAAGTCAAACCCTGCAAAAGCAAGAGTTGATGCTTTGTATGTCTTTCTGTATTTTCCTTAGTTTTTGGGGAGTGGGGGTTTACTAAATTACTTAATTTGAAGGAAATAGTACAAATGAAAGGACTTAAGTAGATTATTTTGGTACAACCTTAGTTTATTAATGGTGTAAAAATGTAAAACCTATCTTCTTCTAAACCATTCCTTAATCTTGTCTCATGTCTGGGTGGAAAAGCCCTGTCTCCTTTTGTCCAGCCAGTGGCTGGGCGACAGTTTTTGGTAACTGCTAGTGTAACGTTAAGCTGTGATGCAAATCAACAAAATGAGCCTTAGATCAAGCTGGGTTTCTGTGAAAGTTTGCTTGCTCCCAGGAGATTCTCAAAGCATAGAAAAAAGTCTTTTACAAACATTCGAGCCTACCCAGCAGAGCAGAATGACAGAGGTTTGTGGAAATCTCCCTCAGGATTTGAAAAGCTCTATTTATTTTTCTTTAGGAAGCTCATCTACTGTAAAAATGTTACCTTGTATCTCCAACTCAAATTTTGTTCACTATTGTTTGATATCTCACAGCGTTTCATATACTGTGGTATCCTATCGTGCAGACTAAAGAACACTGAGTATCGAATTAAAATTTCTATTTTTTTTTAAGTAAAGGGAACTTCCATACTAGAATTTGGATAAATAATATTTCAGATTCTATTACACATTCATGAAGCCTTGGCCAGGTTAATATCACATCAGTTAAGATTCGAATGAAGGACTGAATTCTCTCCTGGCCACCACCTTTTGAGAGAGACAGACAAATTGGAGAGAGTTCAGAGGGGAAGAACAAAAATGATCAAAGGTTTGCAAAATCAGCCCCGGGAGGAGAGGTTAAGAGAATCAGGCCTGTTCTGCCTAGAGAAGAGAGGGCTGAAAAGGGCCATAATAACTCTCCAAAGTACATAAAAGGATGTTTTCAGGAGGAAAGGGACCAATTATCCTCATTAGTCAACAAGGACAGGACCAGGAGTAACGGGACTTAAGCTACAGCAAAGGAAGAAAAAAAGATTAAATATTATGAAAACCTTCATTTCAAGGCTAGCCCTAATGCTTTTTCTGAGTTAGGGATGAAGAAATCAGTGCCGCCTTGACGGTAGGGGGAATATTAGAAAATTGCCAGAGAAAACCTTGACAACACAGTAATGGGGGGAGGGAATTTTGATGTTACTTTTTAAATTTACATAATGTCCAACAGATCAGCCCAATGAGGGAGTTATTTTTCCCCAAAAGTCATACAAACACATACACACACACACAAAGATGTACAGAAACATAAATCACAAAAGAGAACAATTTATTACCCATTCTTTTACCTTTGTGCCCATTCTTTCACAGAACTAACACATAAAAATAGGCTGTATGTTAAAATAATACACGCTACTGCCCTTTGTTCCCAGCCATTGTTCCTATATTACATACTATAATAATTGATGGCACAGGTAAGTCATGCGTGACTACAATGGTGAAAGATTGAAAGGAAACATAATAGACCTGAAAAGAATCCAAAGTTGTTTGTATGTGAGTTGTTTTTATTGTTTACCATTCACTGCCTGTGCTCTGAACCCCTACTTCACTGAGAAGGTAAGGGCTCCCCAGCCTGAGGGCTTTATATACGTTCCACTCCACTTAACATCAACCTGCCTTTCCTTTCTGAACAACTCTGCTTCTAAATCTCTATTTCTTCGCCTCCCTTCTTTCAACACATAGGTATTGTATCTGCTTTACAGGAACTAAGAACTAGGATAGGGCTTTTACCCAGTTTCATGCCATCAACTCAATTGTTTACTCAACTAATGTTTATTGAATGCCTTCCACATCCTGGGCACTACGCTAACTACTCTGGCTGAGGCCCAGGACAACACATATTTTGTCCCTGCCCTCATGGACTGTACAATCTAGGCATAAACACACACGTGTAATGTGTGAGCAGTGCTGAGAAGGGGGAGGAAAAATAACTATGAGAGCACCGAACAGGAGAACCTAAGTTAGTCTAGGAAAGACTGCCTTCCAAAGGAAGGGAGATCTGAAACTCAGCTAAAAGTCAGCAGGTAAGTGTGGGGGGAAGGGACCGGGCAAGTGTTCCAGGTAGAGGGAATAGCATGCGCAGAGTTGCAGAAAGAGAAGAGAGAGCAGTAATGTTTAGGAGTTTATGTCTTTTATGAAACTACCTTAATGAGCCTTTTAAAGAAATGGGATTGGAAGCAACTGCTTCTACACAACTTGCTACCATTTGTAAGAGTTGCCCCATAGACACCAACTTCCAAAAGAGAGATGTTTACCGCTACAGAAAAAACTTGTCTTTACATTTCACCCACAAATGTTATGTTTTCTTTTTAAAAACTTTTTTATTATTGTATCACATCTATAAGTGTAGAAAGATCAGTATTATGAAGGTATCACTAGCTTCGATGGTTACCAGCACATGACTATTCCATTCCATCTGAGCACCCCACTCACCCCCAAACCCCTTCAGCTGTGCCATATTGTTTTGAAGTGAATACAAGGCTTCGTTTTCTCATATGAAATAATATTGTGAATCTGTTGTGGAGTGGAGGTTATTCTGCATCACATACCTTAGAAATACTGAGTTTCCTCCAGCAACTAGAGAGAGAGGTTCTAAGGTCCCCTCTCAGACCGGAAAGAGGAGGAACTTGGAAAAAGATGTGTACATCTAGAAGAGACAGATCCTCCAAACTATCATGGAAAGTGGAGCCCAGGGAGAAAACTGCCATTGAGAAATTCCCTAGGGCTGGGATGACTAAGAATAGTTAATATTTATAAAATTCTTAATGTTACTTACTATTTTGTGCTTGCCCATACTATGTCCCTGTTTTCCTCATATTCTAGTAGAAGTGTGAATTTCCATAAAGTTTTGTGTTAATGATGCTAGGGAAATGAAGACAGTGCAGAAGTACCTGAAGAAGTTAGAAACACAGGGCGAGATGATGAGTGTGGATCAAAAGTGGCTGTAGCTCAGTGCCCACTGGTAGATGAATGGGTACAGAACATGTGGTACTGTCTACAACAGATAAAATGGAACCACTTATGGCAGTATGGATGGACCTGGAGGGTTTTATGCTAAGTCAAAAAAGTCCTAGAAAGACAAATACCATATGATTTTACTTACATACAGATTCTAAAAAACAAAAACTCTTAGATACAAGAGGACAAATTGGTGCTCTCCAGATGGGCGGGGAGTTGGGTGAAAAAAGTGAAAGGGATTAAGAAGTGCGAACTGCCAGTTATAAAAATAGTCACAGAGATGTGAAGTAGAGCATAGGGAATAGTCAATAATATTGTAAAAAGCTATATATGGAGTTAGATGGGTACTAGACTTAATCAGCATGATTGCTTCATAAGGTATGTAAATGTTTAATCAGTATATTGTATACCCAAAACAAAGATAACATTGTGTGTCAACTGTAATTGAAAAGTAAATTTTTAAAAATAGCGGGAGCCGCTCTTTGGACCAAGAGATGATGATAGGGCTCTAGGGAATACTCTGGCATGAGTGCTGGATGCTGCAGACATGGGACAGAAATTTGAGCCCCTTGATTTGAATATTAATAGCGAGGCATATTAAAGTAGGATGGAATGCTTGGGGACATTTGGATTCTCTATAGTGTTTTTCATTTCTCAGATACTAATAATTATATGATGAACCATTATTTTAATAATAGCTTTTTAGAAATGAAAAATGCTACACTAAAATGGGAAAAGAAATGTGTCTTGAACGTATTGTGTTTGTTCTTACGAAATGAGATCTTACCATACACATTGTTTGGCAACATTGACTATTATTTGGAAAATGACCATATTTTCATTCTTTGGGGATAAAAACGATTTTTCAGACACAAAAGTAGTCATTTGGCACTATGTATTGTGATGGTCAAAAAAATAATGAGACGAACTCTAACACAGGTTTTACAAAAATATTTTGCTCTATTCACAAAATGGATAGCATCTTAAAATATCTACTTTAAATAATATTCTTTTGAACCTATACACTTGCTATTCTTTGCTTTTCAAAGTCTAGTTATTTTATGGTTAAACTTTGATATTACAAATAAACTGGAAAATGAAATATTTACTTGAGAGTGTCCAGTGAAGCTAGAGGGATTTTGTCTCTCAGATCAATCATGAAATGAAAAGAGAGTTGATTGGGTAGCAACTGAGCTAAAAATGGCCATTTTCCTATTAACCCCAGGTTTCCCCTGCCCCTCTCCATCTGAAGGCTATGTGGTGACTTGGCAGAAGGCATTCAGACCCTTACTTATGGTAAGAGTTGTAAGAAGAGATCCTAGCACAGAGTAGCCAAGAATTCTCAGTTGTAGATACTCAACATCAACGAGAAATGTGTGCTTGAGCTGCCTCACTTGGGACTAATAGCAAGTTCAGTGACTACTCAAATGGTGTGTGTGTGTGTGTGTATGTGTATGTGTTTGAAAAAACTCGGAATAGTCTAAACACCATCTTCTATCTAAATTATATAATCTTATTAGCCAATGTCACTGTAATACATTTAATAAAATTAAAAAATATATAAAAAGACATAAAAAGGAGTGACCAAGACTGCATGTGTTACAGGTTTTCTCCCTTTTAATTATATTATTTTATAACTTTGTTGTGAAATTAAGATTACAGTACTATTTAGTTGTTTCTTTTTAAGGTAAATTAGCTTAGTATAAAGACTAAAAAGGTGTGGCAATTGTATTAAGTAGAGTTCTATTTCCTTCACCAAATTAAGGAACTTTTCCTTCATTATCTTTTTTCAAATAAGTTTTCAATTTCTTGCTTTTACTCTTCTCCTTCTGGCATCCCTATGATTCAAATATTGGTACATTTAAAGATGTCACAGAGGTTCCTAAGCCTCTCCTCATTTTTTTAAAAATTCTTTTTCTTCCTGCTGTTTTTTGTTTTTAAGATTTTATTTATTTATTTTAGAGAGAGGGGAAGGGAGAGAAAAAAAGAGGGAGAGAAACATCAATGTGTGGTTGCCTCTCACATGGTCCCCACTGAGGACCTGGCCCACAACCCAGGTATGTGCCCTGATTGGGAGCTGAACCTGTGACCCTTTGCTTCGCAGCCCATGCTCAATCCACTGAGCTACACCAGCCAGGGCCTTCCTGCTGTTCTGATTGAATGCTTTTCCTTCCTTGTGTTCCAAATTGCTAATTTGATTTTTGGCTTCATCCCTTCCACTGTTGGTTCTCTGTAGATTTTTCTTTATTTCACTTAATGCACCCTTCATGTCTGCCTGGGTCTTTTTTATGCCGTTGAAGTACCCAGTGAGTTCCTGGAGTATCCTGATAACCAGTGTTTTGAACTGTGCATCTGATAGGCTGCTTATCTCTATTTCATTGAGTTCTTCTTCTGGAATTTTGTTCTGTTCTTTGCTTTCGGCCATATTTCTTTGCCTCCTCATTTTGGCAGCCTCCCTGTGTTTGTTGCTGTGTATTAAGTAAAGCTGCTTTAACTCCCTGTCTTAGCGCACCTGTTAAGTTTTATGGGGCACAGCCGTAGGTAATTAATTGCCAGGGCAGGGCAACCCATGTCCTCGCTCTGTTGCTCTGTGTGGGGGAGGGCTTGCAGAGGGCAAAATACCACTGCCTGGACTGTGGAGTTTTGCCCAGGAGGAAGCTGTCTCCCCACTCGCACTTCACTTTCTTCCTATATGCCACTGATGTCCTTCCAGCTGCTGGCCTGGTGCTGAATCCCGGTGTGTATGTGTGTGGGGGGGTGGTCTGTGTGAGTCCTATAAGTCTGTTGCGGGACCTTTAAGAGGATGCGGCTTTTTCCACCACCCCAACCCCTACCGATTTTTACTGCCAGAAGTTATGGGGACTTATCTTCCTTTGGCTGGGTCCCTGGGCTGGGCGGTCTGGACTGGGGCTGGGATCCCTAGCACCCAAGGTCTCTCTCCCATTTTTTAAAAAGTATATTTTATTAATTATATTATTACAGTTGTCCCAATTATTCCCCCTTTGCTACCCTCCACCTGGTACTCCTTTCCCTCCAGCCATGTCCCCCCCACCCACCTTACTTCTTGTCTGTGGATCGTGCATATAAGTTCTTTGGCTTCTCCATTTCCCATACTATTCTTAACATTCCCCTGCCTATTTTGTACCTACCAATTATGCTTTTTAATCCCTGAACCTTTTCCCCCATTCTCCTCCTTTCCCCTCCCAGCTGATAACCCTTCAAATGATCTCCATACCTATGATTCTGTTCCTGTTTGAGTTGTTTGCTTAGTTTGTTGGCGGGGTTTTTTTGTTTGTTTTTAGATTCAGTTGTTGATAGTTGTGAATTTGTTGCTTTTTTTAATGTTCATAGTTTTGACCTTCTTTTTCTCTTGCTGCTTTTAAGATTCTCTCTTTATCTTTAACCTTTGGCATTTTAATTATAATGTGTCTTGGTGTGGTTCTCTTTGGGTACAACTTGTTTGGGACTGTCTGTGCTTCCTGGACTTGTATGTCTATTTCTTTCACCAAATTAGGGAAGTTTTCTTTCATTATTTTTTTCAAATAAGTTTTCAATTTCTTGCTCTTTTCAATTCCCTTCTGGAATCCTTATGATTCAGATGTTGACATGTTTGGAGATGTCCCAGAGTTTTCTTATACTATCCTTGATTTTTTAAATTCTGTGCTGTTCTGGTTGAATGTTTATTTCTTCCTTATGCTTCAAATCATTGATTTGAATCCTGGCTTCCTTCCCTTCACTGTTGGTTCCTTGCAGATTTTTCCTTATTTCACTTAGTGTAATCTTCAGTTCTTCTTTTATGTTGTTGCCATACTCAATGAGTTCTTTGAGCATCCTGATCCCCAGTGTTTTGGACTCTGCATAGGATAGGTTGTTTATCTCCATTTTGTTTAGTTCTTTTTCTGGGGTTTTGTTCTGGTCTTTCATTTGGGCCATATTTCTTTGTCCTCTCAATTTGGCAGCATCACTGTGTTTGTTTCTGTGTATTAGGTAGAGCTGCTTTGCCCCCCTGTCTTGGTAGTATGGTCTATGGTTGAATAGGTACCTATAAATTGTGTGGGGCAGACCCTTAGGTAATTGTCAGGGTAGGGCATCCCACTTCATTGCTTTGTGACTCTATGTGGGAGGAGGGCTTAGGGTGGGAACTGTGCTGCTGCCTGGCTTCTGGTGGTTCACGTGGCACTTGCCCCATTTCCAGTTACCTCACCCACTCACCATATGCAGCTGGCACCTTTCCAGCTGTTGCCCTGGTGTTGAAATCCAGAGTGGGTGTGTTTATGTACATTTTAAGACCGTACAGGCCCTTTAAGTGGAGTTCCTGAAAATCCAGCAGTTTCTTCTGCTGCCCCAACCCCCACTGGTTTTTACAGCCAGAAGTTATTGGGATTTATCTTCCTGATACTGGAACCCTAGACTGTGTGGTCTGGCCTGGGGCTGGGATTGCTTACTCCCAAGGTATCCTTCCCAATTTTTATCCACTACAGTGAATGTGGGACTGCCCATGCCAGTCCCGCTGCTGCCTCTCTGCACCATGCCATGCCTCTCCACCTATCTCCACATCTCCACCCCTCCTACCTGTCTGGATGAATGTGGCTTCATTAAATCCTCAGTTGTCAGACTTCCATATTTGACTTTCTGACAGTTCTGGGTGCTATTTATTTTGAGATTTATTTGTAATTCTTTTTGTGGTTGTGCAAAGAGGTGAAGCATGCCTACTTACACCTCCATCTTGACTGGAAGTCCTTCCCTCCTGTTTTTTTTATCTATCACACGTGGATGTGGGACTGCACATTCCCATCTCTGTACCTCTCTGTGCAACTCCATATCTCCACACCTCTCCATGTCTCTGTGACTCTGCCCTGCCTACCGGTCTGGATGAATGTAGCTTCTTTAAGTCCTTGGTTGTCGCACTTTCACACAGCTTGATTTTCTGACAATTTTGGGTGAAATTTGTTTTGTAGTCTAGTTGTATTTTTTGCTATAGCTGTGTGCAGAGGTGAGGCATGTTTATCTACTCATCATTCTTGACCAGAAGTTGTATTAAGTAGAGCTCTCTGCAAGTAGCAAACTAAAATCAACTCTGGCTAATTTAAACAAAAAAGGAAATTAGTAGAAAGGTATTGTTGCCAGAACTCAAAAAGCCTGGTCTCCAAAGGATGGGAATTAGAGTAGCCCTATGAATATGAGTAGCAAGAATCAATGGACAGTTCTTAAGATCACTGCCATCAGGATGAATAAACTTAGGATTCAGATTCTAGGAAGAGAGCCTCTAATTCGTCTAGCCTGGATCTCATGTTCGTTTCCTTGATTTAAGTCCTCTCAAGGGCATACCCAATGGGTGAGTCTTGGTCCCCCAAAGAACAGCCAGTAGATGCTGAGCAGGCAAAAACAACAAATGTATGCTTCTCAAAAGCATTTTCTCTTGCAAAAATATAAATTGCCACATAAGTTACATTTCTGTTGTATTGTGCACAGTGATTCTTAAGCTTGGAATTTTGATTAAGATTTACTAATGAGCCCTGGCTGGTATGGCTTAGTGGACTGAGTGCCAGCCTGCAAAGGTCACTGGTTTGGTTCCCAGTTGGGGCACATGTCTGGGTTGCCGGCCAGGTCTCCAGTTGGGGGCATTCAAGAGGCAATGGATCAACATATCTCTTGCACATTGATGTTTCTCTCCCTTTCTTTCTCCTTCCTTTACCCTCTCTCTAAATAAAATAAAATTAAAAAAAGTCTATCATTTAAAAATGTTTCAAAATAGATTCATGAATGAGAAATTATGATCTTCATGGCTTTTTTTACCCATCAGAATTTAGTTCTGGATTCTAGTTAATAAGGTCCAGAATGCAGACACCCAAACACAGACACACTTTTGTATCAAACAATAGTCTTATACAAAATGCAAGTCACATTCTTACCTCTAAGATCAGAAAAGAAAGCCAACAGTGTTCCAGAGTCATATGTTAAAATCTTTTTAAAAGATAAGGCAGTTTTATTCAAATTACATAGGGGGCTGGGAGAGGGAACCACAATCTTTTTGGGACGTGGAGTCAGCCTTAGCAAGAAAGGAGGCAGAGATATGACTATGCTGAAGCAGTCTTGATATGAGATCGTGTCATTTTAGATTGGGGTAATAATGACAGAAATGAAAACAAATATGCAGATTCAAGAGATTTTCTGGAAGCAGGATTTAGATGTTTCTACATTGTAAATAATTTTAGAAGTGAGAATCTAAAATGTCAGTAATAATACTAGTAAGTATTTGCTTTTAAAATCCTCTTTCCCAATAACCATAAAATATCCCTGAGTCTGATTAGCATTATTACTCTTCCAGCCGTGCAAATACAAAGACTACCTGCACATATTTCAGAATTTATTCAAGATGAAAAGCAAATCCCATCACTTTGCTGATTCTTAACGTGTTTTGTATTGTATCATAGCACAGGTGGCACCTCATTTTTCTGCATTTTTCTTAACTACTGGTTTTCAAGGCACTTTCAGGTACCCTGCTATCTTCAGAATCGAGTGACATGTGTGCATCCATCTGTCTAAAACCCCCGTTTTTTCACGTTGTCCATGTCGGAATGGACGACAAGCGTATAAGCGTTTTAAATGGGGAAACGGACAGCCTATCACAGAAATCAGGACCTTTTCAGAAACCTACTTGGAAATTCTACTCCTTTTTATCTATTTTGCTCATTCTGACAGTACTTAAGATGATGACAATTTTCATGAAAAATGTTTGTTAGGGAAGAAAACAATCTTGATTCCTTTTTACCACATCTATTCTGTGGAGACTGCAGTTGCAAAAAGACAGATGGCAAAAACCACGTCTGCTCCACTGAAAACATGAGGTTTCTTAGCATTTGTTTAATTAAATACGGCTGCTTCCACAGCTTCTGAACCAATGTTTTGGAGAAATAAACTCTCTTAAAAGAAAAACTTATTCATTTCATTTTATTTGCACAGTTGCTGCCAAGTTTTCCAACCAACTCTCTTTCCAGAGCTATAATAATATCCAAGAGAACTCAGGAAAATATGTGAAAAATGGATTGACTACAGAGTGTTCAGAGCAAGGAGTTGGGTTCAGCTCTGGGTGCTCACTAATTCATATTTAGCCCTTGCTGGTGGCATGTACAGTTTGCCTGATCTCTAGCCATTGGAATGCACACTCTGAATATCCAATTGATGAGGGTTATGATGCTTCTTGGAGGGATTTAGTGGATTAGGGTAGAGGAAACAGGATTTGGGTTTCTGGCTCTGTTAGTAATTGTGTGACTTCAGAGAACTTAGCTTCTTTGTGCATTCCTGTCCCCACACTTTTTTTTTCCAGCAAGGAAAGGGAGCAGTGAAAAATACAATACCGACATACACCTCAGGACTGACACAAGCAAATATGAATGGATGTTTTATGACATGTCATCTCTTTGTGATCAAAATATCAGTGGAAAGGAGTGTGATTAAGAAGGCTGAATAACTAAGAAGGAGTCTTATGTAATGTGGCCCTTTTGTTTACACTTTCAGAGAAGTGTTTTATTGTGTACTTCTCTGCAGTGTTGAACTTTAAGATTTCAAAATTCATTTCAATCAGCTTCTCATGGTTTATATTCATCTGAACCCATAAACTGAAAGTATATCTCTTAAAAGAGACACTTTTCCATTATTATTTTTTACAAAGGTTTTTATATTGTTCTATTTCACTCCAGAGAAATTTCACTCAGAGGAAACGATCCTGGTGACTGATTTGTCAGGAGAAGTTTTGTTTGGACATGCACTAAGATACAACTTGATGTTTTCATAAAATACTGTGTACAATAGATCTTGTCCAATATTTGCTTTCAGCAGACGCTTAGTTCTAAAAGGAAGCATTAGTTTTTGTCTATGGAAAGTTAAGTACTTGATAATTGATCACTTACAAGTATATTCTGCTTTTCACTTTGTGATGATTTGTTCCTCAATTCTCTGTAGCCTGGAAGCACTCACACTGAATTGATGGTGTGGAAATACCCTTATACTATATGCGACGATGTCTACAGTTAGGCACTGTGTAGTTCTCCTCGGTCCAGCTCAGTCACTTGTACTGAACCATGGTGTTTGTGGCTCCCAGCTCAACAGGGCTGACTCCATGTCCCAGCGTCACGGTTGGCACATGACCCAGGCCTCACAAACAGAAGTACGGCTCTATCCTTCACTTGTGGAGACTGGTTCAGAGTGTGTTCAGAGTGTGTGTGTTACCCTGCCCAGGCCAGTTATAGTCGGTGTGGGACAGAGAGGTTTTTTTGCCGGCACTGCTGTGCTGGTACAATGTCAGCCCCGAGCTAACGTGGCCCCTCTCTGCCATCACAGCCTTTTCATTCTTGCAGAAGGACAGAAAGGCGGTCTGTTAAAAAGGCAAATTATACTTTGATAAAAATTTTTTAAAAAAGAAAGGTATTAAAAGTGACTAATAAATATTTGGTCTTATTAGTAAGCAAAGTAATGCAAATTAAAACAACAATGGGGTATGATTTCCTTGGAAATTGGGAAATGCCTAATTAATTGATGCATTAGATGACAAATCTCAGTGTTGGAGAGAATGCTGTAAAATGCTCGAGTTTGTAGGGGTTGGAAGTTCTGACATGTTTTTTTGAAAACTATTTAAAAATATTTATCAGTATTATGGTTTTTATCCCAATAATTAGGAATCTATTCTAAAGAAATAACTCTGAATCCAGAAGAGTTTGGGGCACAAAACCAGAAGTGACTAATCTAAAGAGAAGAAAATATCAAGCAAATTAGAGCAGATAGAGGTGACGTTTTACGGTCAAGTGAAGACAGCAGAATACAAAATTGTCAGCTCCTAGTTCCTTAATGCTATTAACATATAACATAATTATAACTGATTTATTGTAATAGAATTTGTCTCTATAATATTCTCCTTTAACATATATTAAACAATGACTGTCGTTCACTTTTAATGTCTTGCCCCCACGAGTCAAGTGCTGTCGCGCTGTCTCAGCCAGTGAGACTTAGCAGAGGAGGTCAGGCTTGGCTCTCCCGCACTGTGGGCGTTGGCATCGTGTGGTGGGGGCTGTTTGTCCTTCTAGGGGCTCTCTTCCTGCCACTTAGTGTGTCCTTAGTGAGTAGTTTTGCCTCCAAATGACTGCTAATGTGCACGTAGTACTGGAGGACTGTTTCCATGCCTCCGATATTAAAAACTCAAGTTTTCTGAAAGTTTGAGGAGTCTTCAAGAAAATGATAGAGGCAATAATAAATAAAAATAAAGTTTGAAAAGGGGCAGAAGATTAGGGATTGGGGGAAATCCTTCAACTTTCTGAAAGTAATATATAAACATGATGAAACTCAGTGAATTTTTTTAGGCTGGAATTTTCCCTTTGTGTTGGCAGGTAAGCAACTCTTCGTGACTACACAACTTGTAATACATAATAAAAACAATAAAAAACTCTATATGATACATTCATCATATAATACTACAGTCTACATAATAAAAAACTCTTTCTGAGAGCATAATTTGTAAGGCCCAGTGCTAAGTAAAATGTGGAACCTCATTTAAAAAGCAGACGGAAAGTGCCCTTAAAGGTACACTGGAAACTTTTTCCTTTCTGCCATAGTCTTTCTCTCAACCTTATCACAGGGCTTTCATTTGCTATTTAATGTCATCTGAAGTGAAGTAAAATTGAGATATTAAATATTTAGCATGAATTTTCCCACTTATTTTTATATTGTGCTATGCCAATTTTAAATGCAACTACCAGAGCACCTTATAAAAATAAAAGGGAATTTTCCTGCCTCCAGGGGACGAGAAGGGACAAATATAAACCTACTCAGGCAGGGTGGGAGGAGGAAGAGAGGACACCCCCTGCCTCCAACCACCCACGCTCCACTCCCCCACCCTTGTGCCTAGGGACAGGTGCCAGGTACACCCTCCCGGATGCCCAGGGGCCTGCTGCGGGGGCCAGGTGGGTACTGTTTCTGCTCCTTCCCGCCAGTGGGCCCAGACCCCCACGGATCTTTAAACCTCAGGGCCAAAATATGCTCAGGATCTGACAGGAGCAGAGGAGAGGCTCACCCCCCAATCCCCACCCCCCCAGAAGAGTGCCCCATGGGGCTGTCAGGCCAGGGCTAGGTGGTGGCCACTGCTCATCCCTCCTCCCCCACCTCAGTACTGGGTTCAGGCTCAGGCCAGCAAGGGAGGGCAGCAGCCATCATGGGGCAGGGGAGGGGGAGACTGGCTGGTGTGGGGAGTGCCCAAGAGTGGGGGAGCAGGCCGCTGAGAACCCCACCTGGGGAGGTGGAGGGAGATGGAGGAAGGCGGATGGGAGCTGAGGGCCCCATCACTTCCCATTGGCCCCACTACGCTTCCCTCACAACATTTAAATCCAAAGATAACATTACTAAGACAGCAACCACAGAGCATTAAACCCCAGTTGGGGAGCCCTCTGAGCACCTGGCCCTGTGTGACCACACTGGTTTCACTGGCCCTGTCTGTTGGAGGAGAAGCCTAGGCTGGCTACATTGTAGCCATCTTCCAGTTTCAGGTTATGTGGTTCTGGTCTACATCACATCTCTCTCTCTTTCTGCATACAGATGGAGTTTAAGATTATATAACACGGTTCAGTGCTTATTAAAAAAACGTTAACCAAATAAAACTAGACACTATTAGACCCTTAGCATGGACAAGATTCATGTGAACATCACTTATCTTATGAGGGGTCTGTCTCCCCGCCTAGTTTGTTAAAGCCTTCCATGTGGGGAGGCAGAACCCTGTTTTATACTCTTTAATCCCATCATTACCTTTTCATTGCCCAGCATGTGACTGAAGCCTTCCATTTGTGATGGTGATAACATGGTGTGTTAAGTCTGCTCCCTCCAACTGAGGGCCTCACCTTCTTTGTAACAATAAACACGGCACTGATCTAAAAGTGTTTGTGAATTCATTAAGAAAGGAATTGAGTCATATGATTTTAAAGCTGGAATGAAGATGGGAATCACCGGTGGGGTTGCAGTACTGGTCTAGAGTCACTCAGCGTATTAGTGACGGGCCCAAGGCTACACCATGCTTCCAAACTCTCGCTTCCAGTGCTCTTTATCATGCGGATACTCACTGCTAAAATTTTAATTAGCACCTATTTTGAATCCCCATAAACTCCGAGCTAGTTGTGCTACACACAATGGGGAGATGACTTAAGTTATAGCTGAGAAATAAGAACGAACCGTGAGAGTTATACATGTTAGAATACCACTCATTAGCAACTTGAGAAGGATAATGAGAAAAAGAAGTGACTTATTCACATAATATAAATAATACTGCTACTTGTATTTTCCTGTCCAGTCTGCATTGCTTCCATGTAGTCTATTCTTTGTGGAATAGACACGGAAAACGTAAATTCCAGACCAGCTTCCCCCATCATTCTCCACCTGGCTGGCCGTCTTCCTTCACTGTCCATAGGGCTAAGATTAACATCAATCTGCTGCTCTTCGAGAGAGAGACCCATTGATTTTCCCCATTTATTCAGTGCATTTAACTCAACACCTTTTTTGCTGAAAATCTATACTGTGTTAAATACTGCAGAGCATAGAAAGCTAATTGAATAAACAACAAAACAAAACAATCTCATTTTCAAGGAGCTCAGGAACAAGGAAAGGGCCACGAAGTTTATTTGCAATTTTGTTTAATCCAGGTCACTGCTGCCTCTTATTACGACTAATTAAAAGTTGAGGTGTAATAGAAAAAACAAACACCAGATGGGGAAGCCGGAGACATGGAATCTAGTTCTTACCCAGCTTTTAATTAGCTGTATGACCTTGGGCAGGTCACTTAATCACACTAGATCTTCATTTTTTTTTTTCATCTCTAAAATGAAAGGTTTAGATGGGAAATAATTTCAAAGCTCCGTTCAAAGCCTAAAATCCCAATTTATGATTACAATACATTTATGTGAACCAAGTAATCATCTAATTCATTCCAGATTATGCCAAAATTAACTTATAATTAACTGATGTTATCCTCACTTTAATTCAGAGCACTGAATAAAATTGAAATTGCAAATTGAAATAAAAATGAAACAAAGCTTTTAGTGTTGTTGGTGATGTTGGCAAGAAAGTCAGTAGTTAAGGTTCAAATGCCTACTATAAATTGTTTTTGTTCAGCTCTTGCCTAATCCATAGTTGCTGAGTGGGAAGGCCCTACTGTTTCCTGTCCTTTTATTCTGATTTAAGGTACAAAGCTCGCACGCTTGCTTGCACGCGCACACTGGTGCGTGCACGTGCTCACACGCACAACTTCTATTTTTAGGATGGAGGAAGGTAAAAGAAGGTATTTTGACCCAGGGCTCACAATTCGCCTATTCTTTGCACCAAACGAGGGTTTCCTCTTTCAGCTGTGGTTAGTCTTGGTTTCTGTGTGGGGCGCTGGGCAGGCTGGTACGTGTGTGTATACAACTTTGCCACAGATCATGCCCAGAAGCCCCAAAGCTAAAACCTGTGCATTGGTGGTCCTGACCCTAAGAACCCGATTTGACAGGGTGCGGTACAGGAGAACTCACATTCTTGTAAGTGTCTTCAAGGTTGGGTTTTTTCCCCTCTTTTTTTAAACATTTCAGCATATCTTTGCTTTCCTTTGATTCTTCTGAGGTTTAAGGGTGGTCACTGGCAGAATTATACAAATAGAGTGTTCACAGCTCAGCAGTCCTTGGATCCACATTTGGAGTTCTACGTGGGTGGCACAGGAATAAATGGCAATAAGGAGCCAGGACAGATCTGTTAACAGAAATTAAATGACTTAGGATGCAGTTCTGAAAGCTTCCATTAAAAGGCCTGAAGCACTTAAAAATTATAATAGTAGAGAAAAGTCAATTTCAAAATTGCTAATAGCTCAATTCTATTAATCTTTTCAAAAATATATCTTTTGTATGTCCAACAATTAGTGTTTTTAATCCCTTTAAAATTAGAGGCAAGATAGCCTTTAGAATTGCATTTCATTTCATTAGATTTTTAAAAAAGGAAGCCAGGAACAAAATTCCTTTGTGTTCCTACTTTGGTTTGGGGTTGTGGAGACAGATTGGAAGATGGGAAAAATGTTACCCAAAACATAGCCTATGAAATGCCACCTATTCTTCTAAACTTATATCTTTCTATGGGATGTTATCTTGATACAATCAAAATTAATTTCACTGAATTCAACATATCGACTTAATTAAATTTCCAGAATCCTAATTAGTGCAGTATCTACCATCTGTGCCCATCTTTCTTTTATCAAAAATATTGAGCTCGGTTAGCCTTACTATTAGTGAATAGCTTCCTTAAGATTTTCACTCAAAACTTACAATGATTGAACAATTCATACGGCATATATGTAAAAGTACAGACATATTTCTTTTCAGAAAAGAGTCTCAGTTTTAGCTTTTAGGATAGCATCTATTTCCGGTTCTGCTTCTGTCTGGTTAGAGGAAGGATAAATATCTGAATACATAGTAAAATAATTAATTTTGAATATTTTCCTTTAACCATTGAGTAGTAGAAGTAACCTAGATTGAGAACTGTCCCGCCTGGCCACCCATGCTGAGCAGCCACAGAACCTGATTTCTATATCAAAACAATATTTCTCTTCAGTAGTTGCCATGACCTGCAAGGATTGGCATTAAGCGGTGGCCTCAGACAAGGCTTTCCCAGGACATGGTTATGTGTTCTTAACCGCCTCGTTGCTAGGGTGATTATTCCCCAGGGAAAAGTTATTTCCAGAGGGATTATAAAAGACTTGCTGGCTGCCAAAGGAGGAATTTTGAAAAGAGGTGTGGTGCTGGAAGAGATGGTCCTGACCATATATGTTCCCTGGGATCTCACAGGGAGCAAGGCTCATAAAAGAGGCCCTTTGGAGAGAAGAGGTTTTCTACTGTTTCCGCTATTGAAAAGCAATGGGGCCTGTCCCCACGAAGTTCCAGACTCTATGTAAGATGGGAAGCAGCCGTCTGCTCTGTGAATCGTGGAAGGAGGAGGGCCTTGCATCTGTTCTTCAACAAGTTGGAAGGTAACTGACCTTTAATGGGAATCGGTTGACTTTATTGAGTCTTTTTCACCAGAAGAAAGTCTACTCATCAAATTTTTATTCAAGCAGCTTTGACTTTTTTAAAGACCTTCATGAAGATGAGCTGGGCATGAGGAAATCAAGCCGCATTGTGACATTTTCTTTAATCTTCACTTGAGGATACGTTTATTGATTTTAGAGCGAGAGGAAGGGGGAAGGGGAGAGAGAGACAGACAGAGAGAGAATGAGAGAAACATCGATGTGAGAGAGAAACATCGATCGGTTGCCTCCAATGCCCCGACCAGGGATCGAACCTGCAAGCTTTTGGTGTACAGGATGATACTTCGACCAACAGAGCAAGGCTGGGGCAAGCCACAGGTGACATTTCCTGAATACTTTCCATGAGAATTGTTTCTACTATGTCCCATTGGCCCTCACAGTCTTCCTAAGAGCCACATAGTCTCTTTGTAGTTCTGGAATCTGAAAAACTCAAGTGAATTGCATAAAGCCATCCCTATAAGCAAGTTGGAACAAGGGGTAAATAAAGACGAAGACTCTTAACTCTAGACCCTGTGGTCTGTATGCTAAAATTCTCCGGAAGCAAGGCCTCTGGTCAGAAAATCTCCCTTTCCTTCAGGGGCCCAGCAAAACTGAGTAGTTGGCTCTGTATTTCTGGTGACCTTCCTAGTTATCTATTCTGTGTAATAAACTATCCCAAGGCTAAAGATAACAAATAATATTTCATGGTTTCTATGAGGTAGCAATTCAAGAAAGGCTCAGCTGGGTAGTTCTGGCTCAGAATTCCTCATCTAGTTGTAGTCAGGCGATGGTTTGAGCTAGAACAGTGGGTGGCAAGAACATCTGGAAGCTGATGACTCATCTCTGTCTATATATAGTATTGGGGGCCTCTCCCTGTGGCCTCTGTGTGCAGGTTTAACCTGGGCTTCCTCACAGCATGGCCCTTCCTCAGGGTGGGCCATCTCAGGGCCCCAGTACAGGTGTTTCAGCAAACTAGGTGGAAGCTCTTCCTGAGGGAGAGAGGTAAGAGATAGGCAGCTCCCGGCTTCTCTGATTGGAGTGCTCTTCTCAGGATCCCAGTTTTTAGACGTAATGTTGTTCCGGGAGAATATGTCATATAGTAGGCCTCTCGTGCAAAACTGGTGCTTCGGGCTAGTGGGACTTTGGTGAAAAACATCACATGTATGCATTTGTGTATTACACAGTGACATTCAAGCCTTTGTTGACAAGAGAAAGCCAAAATGAAGAAAGGCCAAAATTTGGTGGTACTTATCCTAGAGAGACCATACTCTGGAACTCAAGACTCCAGTTGGTGAATGTGACACACCACGTATATTATTATATCCTCAAGCAGCATCATACATTGAAACCAATCCAGACAGAAGCCAGACCCTGTGCAAAAGCCTCTCAAAAGCAAAGTGTATGGTATAATTAAGGGAGAGAGGTTGCTCTTAACAAATCCTATTTATTTGGAAAATATATTAATTAGCGTACAGGCTAAGTTACCCTAGTAAAGAGACTTGAAAGTACAGTGGTTCACATGAGATAAAATTTTATATTTTCCATATATATCAGCCCAGAATTAATTGGCAATTTAGTGTGTGTAGGTTGTTCTGCTTCATGAAGTAATTCAGGGACTCAGGGTTCCTTCCATCTTGTTAGGCCAGAGGGTGTTGTTGTCTTCAAAACAGGAGCACCAGCTTTATGCTGTGCATTTGAGCCTGGGCAAGGGAAAGAAAGAAAGACTAGATAGAAAGGAATTCCAGTAAATTCCTTTTTTAAAGGATTTGACTCAGAACTTGCACACTTCACTTTTGCTCACGTCCCGCTGGCCGGAAGTTAGTCCTATGCCTCTGCCCAGATACAAGGAAGGCTGGACAATATGATATGATGTTAGCTTGGCAGCGACGTGTTCAGTTAAAATGTGAGATTTCTGTTTCTAAAAGGGCAGGTGGAGATAGTATCAGGGGACAATAAACAGTCTGTCACAGAGTTATCATGCAGTTCCAGAATCTATTGAGAAATGCTATTAGGAGGGATAATGACACTGAAGACATTATGCTCTCTTCACTCTCCCTTTTCTCATCTGAGCCTCTGCAATCAATCTAGCTTGAGTGTCGCTGGAGAATACCCAGACCATAACAGGGTTCCAGCTGAGGGTCCAAAGGGAAAGGAGCCAGATAGCCAGATTTATAAGGCACATTTTTACTTTGTGGTATTTCTTTTAGACAACTTTGTCATTGATAGTATTGAATAAGAAATCAAGAAACATGTATCTGTTGACCACTTAACATAGGCAAAGCATTGCCTTGAGAACTCTGAGAGATAAAAGGAACATTGAGATGATCCTTGCCTCCTAAGAGCACAAAGTCTGCTTGGTTGGACTCAGTCTTGTTAAGTTAAAGAGCAATGAGATCATAAAGTAACAATTACACATTTCTTGGATCACCCGTTCTGTGCTCTATAACACAGGAGGACCCTTGGACCCATTGAAGGTCCACCTAAGCTCTTTCTTAGATGGTCTGCCCAGTGCAGGCAAGACAAGAAAGCCAAAGTAGTATTGAATGGTAAGGAGCTGGAGAGAGAAGATGCTCTAAGAGTGTGTGGACAGGGACTGACAGCCCCACCCAATCCAAATCATCTTCCTCCTGAAACCCACTCATGACTTAATGATTTCTACAGAGAGAAGCATGGAGTCCAAGGATGCAAGGCATTCTGGGAGTTGAAGTCCTCTTATAGAGTCTGCTAAAGAAGTATACGTCACTTCTCATTGGAGGATGGATAAAGTGGAGAAAAGAAAGGAGGGATTCAGGATAAAGAGACAAAAATAGGGAAGTGAGAGGCCTATTCTAGGACTAGCTACTTAGGCCTATTGACTGGACTGAAAGGTTGTGCAGAAACAAGAGTGGGAGGCACAAGGGCTGGGGTCTGTGCTGGCAGGACCTCAACTATGCAGTCAGGAAAGCCCTTTCATGTGCTGTCTATTGTGGAAAGGAGCAGGGTGGGATTGGCAGCAGATGTTTCTAAATAACATGCTACACCTAGACAGTAAAGGAGCACCACTTAGCTGCATGAGAATTTCGATGATCGCTGGGAGTCGATAATCTCAGTGGTTTCTTCTGGAAGCTGGGGATACACAAAAGCTCCACTTTGAAGATCTATATTTAACTAAAAAAGCTAAGCATCTTTTACAGACTGGTCTTTGAGTGTTTGATCAGTCTTCGCTTATTCTGTTGGATGAGCCTGATCACACACAGTTCTCTTTGGGGCTTCCTGAATGTGAGTGTCTTCCCAAGCGGCTCACTGACACCTCCCCAGGCCTGCCCCTGCCTCAGGGGAGTGTGGGGGCTGTTGTACCATTACTGGTTTTTAACACAAAGCCACAAAAAGATGGACATGAGGCCTGCATCTTTGTGTTTGGATGGCTGAAGGCAGTTATGCCCTAGCTTCAGGTGACATTACTTTCACTAAAGATGAAAAAAAGTGATAAAAAGCTTGCGCAGAGTAATTCCACTCTCAGTGACATCAAAAAAAGGTGGAGAATAAGGAGAAATTTAGGAAAGGAGCAGGGGTAACAAGGAGCCTGCATTTCTAGCACCTTCCATAGGTGAATGGAGAACATTTGGCTAGGTATTTGTTTGATAAAAACATGAATGTATATTAGTGCATTACCAATGCCGAGCACAGGGCCTGCTACATAGGAGATTCTTAATAAATTATACTGAATAATTGAATTAAGTAATTTATGTAAAATAGTTGTGGAACAAATATCAACAAGAAAAATTATTAATTACATATGCTCTTGCTTGTGTTACACTCTTCTTTGTTTGGTTTTCTTTCAAAAGGCTCAGAAATTCTGAGGTGGAGGGAAAAGAAAAAATAAAAAGTAACCTCTAATTTCATTTTTCAGAATAATGACGTCTAATATTTAGGTGTATTTCTTAGTCTTTTTTCTATGTATATCTATGTTCATATATAAATTTTAAGTTATTTAAACCAAGTGTGTAACCTAGAGAACAGAAGCATAAATTAAGGAAAACTACATGGACTTACTAAGTTTTGTTCTCTGATACACTCCTAAGACATAGGAGCGGTATGCAGATGTGTGCCTGCCTCTTACGTGAGTCCCTACCAGCTTAATCACACATACGTGGAGCCTGCTGTATCAACACACACGCTTCACATTATGCTTGTGCTCCTTTTTGCTCTGGACTTTTAGCACCATTTAATTAAGGTCTAATTAATATCAAACTAAAACAAAACAAGAAGGCAGACAAAAACTCACAAGGTTGTTGAGACCATTCAGCTTTCTAATTTCAGTAGCTATTCAGCATGTGCCCATCAATCAAACTTGGCCTCCCTCACTGAGGCTTTAACGAGAGAGAAGTTAGAGACTTGTGTGTTGATTCCCCCTGTGTTGCTTATTTTGCTAAGACATGATTCCAGCCTCTGAAACAGGCTTTTAGAGTAAGTAGCCTCTAGTCCAGAGATCTATGGTGAAGATAGCACTCGGGCCAGCAAAATATTTTAATACATTGGCATCATATAACTGGACGCTGTCCTTGTTTTCCATGAGCCTTGGAAGGCTGTCCACATACTTGAGGAGTTTTGAGTATCCCTCACTGACACCTCCCCAGGTCAATAGGCTGGGAAAATAATAGGCTTTTCTTAAGCATGTTATGAGGGGCTTCTATGAAGGGCACTTACTGTGCATTTTGGATGTTTCTTTGTCCTTTTTCTTTTGCTTTCCTGTCTCCTGCACAGGAGGCAGTACGATCAGGCGCCGGGAGGGGTAAGGGCGGCTGGTATGTGCTCTCCCAAGACCTCACCACAAGCCCGGCTGCCTAAGCTGAAGCAGCCACACAGAGAGCTAAGGAAACTTTAAAAACTTAATTAAGGGAGAAAAAAAGCAAACAAAATAATATTATAGTGGATTTACTGAGTGCTGCAGCCTTG
Source organism: Desmodus rotundus (assembly GCF_022682495.2). Lineage (NCBI taxonomy): Eukaryota > Metazoa > Chordata > Mammalia > Chiroptera > Phyllostomidae > Desmodus > Desmodus rotundus. The sequence continues at coordinate 27,577,801 of NC_071392.1, read as the reverse complement.
CCAGGGAAACCGCAGAGTCTGCATGTATATGTTTCTTATATAAGACATATCTAATTAAAACAGGAGACGGGACTACAAGCTTTCTTCTAAGTTCATTTAAATACATGTTTATGTTGTGTTTATATTCCCTGTGGGGTAATGTAATGCTGATCCAAAAGCATAGAAGCAACTTGATTAGGCAACTGTAGGCCTTCGTGAATACTTTTAGCCTTAAGTACTTAAGACTTAACTCCCCACCACACACAACAGTTATCTACGGAGGCCAGGCAAGCCCCAGGCCTAAGACACTACTTCCCCTGATGGACTGATTCACCTTCACTTTTGTAGTGTTCTTTCATGCCTGGGCTCTTCAACTCAAAGTTTATTATACTCCAGCTTTATTTCTGCTCTTCTCTGCTCTCGATAATTTGTATTATTTTTTTTAAAGATTTAGTTCATTTATTTTTAGAGAGAGGGGAAGGGAGGGAGAATGAGAGGGAGAGAAACAACAATGTGTGGTTGCCTCTCACGTGGCCCCCCCTGGAGACCTGGCCTGCAGCCCAGGTGCGTGCCCGGACTGGGAAACGAACTGGTGACCCTTTGGTTCTCAGCCTGTGCTCAAGCCACTGAGCTACACCATCCAGGGCTCAGGTGTTATTGTTATTTAAAGAATAGTTAGTCTCTTTTCACTTCTCATTACCACTTCCTTTTGACAGTAATGAAAATATTTTAAATTGGTCTTGAATTTGGAGAAATTTAAAATGTTTACAAGTCACCCAAAATATCCACTTTATACATATCTGAATAAGAAGTTTGGGGAAGGAAAATGTCATTCTGTTAGCTTATGATACAGATTATGTTTTAGGGCCTGGCTTCTTAAACTGTGCTCAGTGGTCCAGCAGCCTCCACATTGCCTGGGAGCTTGTCAGAGATGCAGAAGCTCAGGGCCCTCCCCAGACAACCAGACTCAGAATCTGAATTTTATTAAGATACCCAGAAAATGGATGATTGCATTACAGTGTGAGAAGCACCAATTCAGGGTCAATTTGCTTTCTGGACAAATCATCCTTGGATTTGACGCCCATCTTCTTGAGGCACTATATACTTTCGCCAGTAGGAAGCATCCTTCCTTCAGGCACCTTCAGCAGCCTTTTATAGACTCATTAGGAGACTGCTGAGTAGAATACAAATAAAGAATCACTACATAAGTTTTTAAGTCTGTCCTTTAAGTTTGGTCTAAATTTAATTTATAATGATTCTGGACTATAACTAGATAGCTTAAAATGGATTTATTTTTACATTCATAAACATCTTTCAATTGAGTACTTGTAAACAAAAAAATTTCTTTAATGTCATACACCTATATATGTCAGAGTAGATTCTCTATAGAATGTTTATTCTGCCACAGTTCTCAAGAAAGTGTAGACTAGACTTATGTTCTTCTTTTTTAAAAAAAAAACATCGCTAATATAGATCTAATTTGACCTCACTTTGAAATGTATATTTCATTACTGGCTGCATTTGTTGTGACATTCTTGAGAAAGGCTATAATTCCATCATATATCCATTTAAAAATAATCTCATCTGTGTAACAACATTATTAGACTATCCAAAAGGCCATCTGGGGTTCAACTAAATAAAGTAATTAAAATAAATTTATGATTTGTTCTAAAACTTGAGCCTAATTCTAAGACTGCTGTGATATTTGCTGTTATATTTTTAAAGAAATACTAACCATTAATAAATATAACCATTTATTGCCAAAGTCTTATTTTATGAAGGAAGAACAAATGCTTCTTTGTCTAAACACTCTTAAGGCAAACTTGAAAATAATTTTTAAGAAGTTACTGATTCAGAATAATGTGGTTTCCAGAATTATCCAGGCCCCACTCTTCATTCAGTAGATAAATGATCCTCCTTCCTCATGGTCATGGCTATAGAACAGTAGACAGAGACTAAACACTAATGTTTCACTTAATTTGTCAAAGTCATTCTCAGCCAGTGTGAGTAATGGCAATCCAAGTGATTTCACAATAGTCCAAGACTAAAAAGTTATGTCCTATCATAGATGAGAGTCCAACAGACACTGTAGGATTTACCTTGAATCAGGAAACTCAGTCCAGATTGACAAGAGATTACCACTTCAAGGACAACCGCTCTGGCTGCTCAAAGGAAAACCATCATGCTTGTGTGCATAGAGGCTCAGGTACAAACTCTGGTTAGATTTAGGTCGTCACAGTGTAATTGCCTTACATCATTTCAGTTAATTTGTTTCATACACCTAAGATTCATGGCCTATTCTAAAGTGGGAAAAGTTTTTAAAAATCTTAAAATGAGAAACGTGGTTTCTACCAGCTATTAATTTACTACGTAATCGTCATCACCATCATTATCATCATTGCTAACACTAATTAGCACATTAGCACTTCCTATTTGCTATAGACTAACTAGTCTGAATCCTTTTTCTATATTAAATCATTAAAATAGATTTTTTTTTAAAAGATTTTATTCATTTATTTTTACAGAGGGGAAAGGAAGGAAAAAGAGTGGGAGAGAAACATTGATGTGTGGTTGCCTCTTGCATGCCCCCACTGGGAACCTGGCCTGCAACCCAGGAATGTGCCTTAACTGGGGATCGAACTGGTGCCCCTTGGGTTCACAGTCCTGCACTCAACCACTGAGCCATACCAGCCAGGCCTGAACAAGAATCTTTTGAGGTACATAATATTATTCTCATTTTAAGAGGAAGAAACTTAAACCAGAGAGCTTAAACAACTAGTCCAAGATCATATAGTTGAAAAATAGCAGAGTTGGAATCTAGCTGAATATTAATATGATTTGGTCACTTTAAATTTGTGAGCATGAAGAACACATATTGTGAACTTATTCTAATTTGGGAGGGAAGAGGAATGACTTCCCTTATCAATTATTTGTTTTCATTTGTTAATTTTTTTACCTATGTTTACTTTCCGTAGGTTAAAAGTATAATGGCATTATGAAGTTGAAATATTTGCTTGAATATATTATTCAGAATTTTCCCTTCAATTGATAAAGTATGTAATATACAACTGTATATTATACAGTTATATAATATATATAACTGTATATTATAATGAAAAATACTTTCAAATGTGTATAATGTAATAAAAACTGAGTTAGTACTAGCTCAGCTACAAGTTTTGCCTGTGGTTATAATGTAATTTTTTATCCAATTTTATATACTGGGGAAACAGTCTTTACCCTGGAGACAATGGGAAAGCTCTGGAAGGTTTTGAAGAAAGAGAATCCAGTTAGAAGACTATTGTAATCATTTTAAAAAAAGGAGATGAGTCTAGGCAGGTGGGTCAATGACCTGGGGAAAAAAGTAACTGATTTACAAAAGAAATCTCAATGAGGATTGCTCAATTATAGGATACATGAAGAGAGTGGAAGGTGTTATAAATGCCTCCTGAGTCCTGAGTCCAGGTAAAGTGAAGAATGGTGGAGAAAGGTCTTTGGAGAAAAATGATGAGTTCAATGTGGGCTATAGATTCTGAAGGGATGAGAGGACATCCAGTTTGAACTTACCCAGTGGTTAGATATGAGGAAGGCTGAAACTGTAGAGAGGTCAGGAGCCTGTGTGAGATTTGGTAAGATGCCCTGGCCCTTCTTCAGGTAAAGGCCACTGAAGTGGTTAGAATGGGCTTGGCCAGGTGGGGGCAGCAGAGCATCACCAATTGCTGGGGACAGCCAGACAGGACAAGGGCATTGAAGCTAATGATTGGACTGAGCCTTTGTATGTGTTCACATTTGGTGGCCGGAAGAACTAAAGCCAGCTAAGGACACAGAGGTAATGGGACCCTAGAAGTGGGATCACCCGCACAGCACAAATGTATGAAAGCCAAAACATGGCAAGATTTCTAGGAGGTCAGAAGCAAGTGACTAGTGACTTTGGAGAAAGTGATTTTAGAGGAGTAGTGGAGACAAAAATAGATTAAGAGATATGAAGTGGGGAATGAAAATGGAAATGGGGGACATTTTATTTCAAGTTTGCCAGTGAAGGAAGTGTAGTGTCAGGATGGTAGTTTGAAGGGAGGCAGGATGGATGGAGGGATTTTTTTTCCACTGTGAATTGTTCTTGTAAATGTTCATGAGCTGGATGGAATAATCTCGTGAGGAGAATAATTGGAGGTGCCAGTGTGAGAAAAAAAGGAGGATAATAGCAAAGCCACCTCTCAGAGGATCTGGGATATAATCAAGAGTTCTGGTGGAAGGCTGGGTTTGGAAGAGGTTAGGGAGGAAGAAGATACAGATAATAGAGATTTTATAAATTTTTATTAAGTGCCTACTTTGTACAAATAAGCGGTGTTCTGAATGTTCACTGGTTATTTGGAAAGCGTAAACCGTTTCCTCAGAGGAACACTGTGCTATCGGGGATGTGACATGTGGGAAGCGGGATGAGTCAGGAGTGAGCTCTTCCGCAGCCCTGAAGCCCCGAGTCACCCCCCACTTTACAAATGTGGATCTACCCCAGAGCTCTGTCATTCCTCTTTTCACTTTCCCATTCGCTTCCTCAGGGATGATTTCTACTTTTATGGTTTAAAATGCTGTTAGCTATATAGAAATCTTTATCCTCATTGTTACGAAACTCTTCAGTGTTGAAGTACTGGATATTCAGCAATCAGTTCCTAACACAGCGCCTTGATACCTTGCGTACTTTCCCTGGAACCCAAGGGTCTCCAAGTTGGAAATGCAGCCCCTTGGTTCTCAATCCAGGCTGCACAATAGAATCAGTTGAAGGCGCCTCTAAGTGATATTAATGCTTTGCCCCATTCTCAGAGATTCTGATTCAAGTGGTTTGGGGTGGAGCCTGATTATCAGTATTTTTTAAAAATAGTTTCCCAGGTGACTGTAATATACAGCCCAGGTTGAGAACCACTGACTTAGACAAGGAGCAAATTACACTACTACTATTAGGCAACTTTTCATTCAATATTTAGTATAGCCTGTCCCTTCAAAGGCAGTGTGACTAAAGTAAAATGTGTTTCCAAAAGCAGTATTCCCTCCTGACTTTTCTGGCTTTGTCAATTGCACCTCCACAAGCGAAAGCAGAGACTTCTTTGATTTGGCCATTTTCCCCATTTCCTTGTATCTGGTTAGTCTTTAAATCAAGTATCCTTCAGGGTCTTATGCCTGTCCTGCAGAGCTCTGCCCACCTCCAGGTCATCAACTTTAGGCAATCTCTTGCTCTTTTTTGACTCAAGTATAGACAGTTGAGTTAATTGTATACTTGTGTGCATGGCACATTGTAGTTATGGTTTATCTTTTTTGCAAAATGAAGGAAATATACATTCTTTTCCCATTCCCCTTTTACACAAAAATGTGCCTATTTTGTCAGATCTTTTCCCATCAACTAAGATGCTGGCTTTTGTGTAAGGAATTCTGATTTTCATTTTGTTACTATTATTTTAAAATCAGCAATGGGTGATGAATTTGTCAAGTGATTTTTCAGTTTCTGTAGCAATGGTTAGTATTTTTCTCCTTAGAAAACAATGAATATCATTAGTACTTTAAATGAGCAAACATAACAATGTATCTGGACTTTGGTTGATTTTCCATTTTTGTTTATCAACAATAGTAAACATTTAAAACATTCCTTATAGTTGGCTCTTTCCCTCAGATCTTATTTTCAGTTTATGGTTATTTTGACCACAAGAGGAAAACTGGTCAGCTTAAGTTGGAAGATCAATGGAAAATTTTGACAACGAGACAGTTTTGTCTGCAAGACATAGCTCACTTTCCAGCCCATCGGGAAAAAAAAGGTCACTTATTATTATCCTCACCATTATTGCTTCATTTCTCACCTCAAGGCTTAACCACTCCACTATGTCTTGGCTCCTCTCTCACCTGTCATTTGTCATTTCTGAGCATCAAGCACCCAGTGTTCCAGGGGCCTTTTCTGCTCCTTTGGGCTGAATTACTTCTTTTATTGTTACTTCTTAATTAATTCATTGGCAGAATGTTTTTTCCACATTTTTATAAGAGCTTTGGTTCTAAAAGAAGTATTTATTATACATGTACTTTAACCCCAAAGGAAACCAGAAAAAAGTAAACTGGAACAAGAAATTAATTTTCAATTTACAGGGATGTGAAGAGATGAGGTCTGGTTAGAAAAAAAGTTCCTGAAGTAAATAACCACACTGCCCTTCAATCCTTGCCATTAATGTGGTTTGTCATAACACCAAATTAAATTCATTTTTAAAAATGTTCTGTGTTCTTTTAAATAAATATTTTTCCTAAATTGAAGCAAAATGAAAAAGCCCATTCAAAGTAATAAATACTAGAGTGCTTGCTATTTGTAAGGCACAGTGGTAGGCCCTGAATAGGATAATAAAATCAGTAAGTAAGTCCCTGCCCTTGGTAGCAGGGTAGGTGTCTTTGTCTTTTAAAATAGTTTGCATAGGCAACAGTCTGGGGTCTGGGAGGGGGCCTCACAAATTCCCACATTCTTGCCCCTTCATGACCAACAAACAGGTCATGGGTCACTTGACACCTTTAAAATCACAAAATCCCTGCCCTCATGGGATTTTTATTCTAGGGTCATGGTTGAGGGGGAGGGGGACGGACAGGTAATAAGCAAATAAATAAAATAAGCAAATAAGTGTTATGGAGGACAAGCCAAGGTTAGGGAGTTCTGGGCACAGTGATGTTGCAATTTCAAATGCTCTTGCCCGGGGAGGGTCTTATTGGTGGGGGCCTGAAGCAAGGAGCTGAGTGCAAGAAAGGTGTTAGCCAAGAAGATATGTGTGGCAGAGCATCCCAAGGAGAAGGAACAGCAACTACCAAGGACCTTACTTGAGACTGTGCCTGAGCTGTTCAAACATTAACTAGGAAACAGCGGAAGGCCAATGTGGCTAGAACTGGTCAACAAGGGACAAAGCACAAGGAGAAAATTTAGTGAGTTAAGAAGTGGAGTGACTTGTGGTTTTACTCTGAGAAACCACTGGGGGATTTTGTTGAGTAGAGCAGTGACATCTGATTTACAGCTTAGGTGGAGAATGACCGAAGTTGGTCATGGTCAGAAGCAGGAACACAAGAAGCCACCACAATAGCCACTTAAAGAGAGGCAATTGTGGTAGAGGAAGTGATGAGAAATGGTTGAATTCTGCATATATTTTGGTGGTGGAGCCGGCAGGATTTGTGGCAGAATCAAAGGTGTGATTGGAAAGAACTAGGCCACGTTGCTGTCAGCTTTGAAAACTGGTCATACTCTCCACATCGCCTTTGCAAAAGGTGGAAATTTGTAAACGTCCTGATTCTACCTATTCATCTCAGACTATTTAATCAAAATCTCCAGCATCGGCCCTGGAAACAATACTTTTAAAATGCATCTTCATGATTTTTCTAATTTGACTTGAGCTAACGAAACTGGCTGAGGGCTCGCTTGAATTACATGAAAGAGGCCATGCCTTCAGGAGACAAATTAGAAGCACAACACTGTGCAAAGTATGGGGGTTAGTAGGCTCATGTATGGAGAGATTAATCCCACTCTGATGATCTCTCTCGCAGAACGCAGACCAGTATAAGAAGCCTTAAGGGGGTCAAGCTAAGTATGGAAGGCTTCCTGGAGGAGGCTGATTTCTACGAAGGATTTCTCAGAACTTTATCGGGAGGGATGGGAGGAAAATGAGAGTAAGATGGGGTGTGACTGGGGGGTGGCAGCGGGCTCACGCCAATCCTCTCGTTGGCGCCCTCTGTTACCCACACACAGCCCTCCTGCAGTCGCTGCGGTGACAACGCGACGCTACTAACGCTCCGCCCAGACAGTGACCGGCCCACTTTCCGCCTGCCGCCCGCAGCTCTGGTTTCCGGATGGTCCTGATTTTAGATCGGACCAAACCGGATGGAGGTCGCACGCCCTCTTCCGCCCTCTCGCAGGTTCCCTAATACCAGCCGGACCTCGCACGCCCAGCGTTATGCCGGCGGCGCACGTCTCTCGTGTCCGGGCCTTGTATCGGCGCATCTTGCTGCTGCACCGGGTTCTGCCCCCAGACCTTAAAGCCCTTGGTGACCGGTACGTGAAGGACGAGTTTAGGCGACATAAGATGGTTGGTTCTGACGAGGCCCGGCGTTTCATGCAGGAATGGGAGGCAAGTGAATGCCCCCCCCTTCCCCCCCCATCCTACACCCTTGGGGGTCCCTCAGAGGTGTCCCGGTTTGTCCCTATGAAAGACCGCCTGTCCCGGCTGGTTTTTCCGGGTCCCACGCCAGCGGCAGCCTGTTCTATGTGAATTAAACAGCGCAAAGCTGTTCAAACAGTACTTCCCAAAGTTACAGCCAGAGCCCGTGGGTTTCCCGCACGGGTTCCTCGCTGGAGCAGCTCGGGTTGCACCAGCCTCTGCCCGTGCCAGGCACCGCAGAGGTGAGGATGGGGTAAATCACCGTCAGGTGCGCACAGAACCTACGTCCCCCCCCCCCCCGCCCCCAGTGCCTTGCACGGAGCAAGCGCCGATTAATAAACTAATGGTTTTCTCCTTACCTCTAACTTTTCATGCATAGAGTCTTGTTTCCATAATTACTATTTTTAAGACTTAAGTGCTCTTTGTTGGGTCTTAGTAATGTTCTCAGTTGACTGATAGAGAAGTCAGTTAAGCCTGGGGGACTACAAGCGTTGAAAGAGAAAAATGCCAGTCAGTTTAAGTCAGGTGAAAGTTGGTTTCTCCTGCGTCTCAAGTCACGTTACTGTTTTACAACGCCCTGCTTCATTGCACCCCAGTTAAAGCAGACACACGCATTGGGGATTAGCCCTTTAACTGTCCCCCCCACCCCCCCGCTTTGGGTGGAGGAAAAAGATATTCAGAATATTGTATTTCGTGGGGTTGGGAGCCCTGCAGGATTACTCCTAGTTCTGATTTGTAAATATCAAGAAAGGAATGGAATTGGAGATTAGAGCGACATCTCAGGTATCTGAAAGCTTGAAGCAGTGTTTGTATAACAACAGAGGTAAGCGATTCTTCAGCCTAAAACGTTAATGGCTGAAGAGATGACTGAAGTCTGTTGTTAAAGGTCATAAAGGTTAGAGTGAACACAAAACCTTGTCACTGCATCCCAGAATTCCTGATTGTAGAATTATTGAAGCTTGCAAGGGGGACATTTAGGACAAGGGTGAAATTTAGAACTTTCCTAAATATATTATGTATTAGATATATTGTGTTGACCAAAAAGTGCATGGTTTTTTTTTTCTGTAAAATAAGAGACACGTTTTTCATTTTCACCAATAACTTTATTGATTTGGATATTTGAGTATGTTGGCTCCCATGTGGTATAACTTTGATTGTTCTCAATTAATGTCTCAATTTGATCGCTATCAACTTCAACGGGTCTACCCCACCACGGAGCATCGTCCAGTGAGAAATCCCCAGCACAAAACTTCGCAAACCACTTTTGACACAGCATCTTCTCCATACCATGAACACTTTTTTTTTTTAGTTTCAGTTGTGTTTTTACCTTTCTTGAAATAATAAAGCATAATATTCTAAAAATGTTGCTTATTTTCTTCCATCTTCAATATTAAAATGGCTGCATAAAAATTCACCAATTTTGATGTTTTTTCTTTTTTAAATGCATGCATATGTGGCAGCTGTCACAATACAATTTAACAAAATTGTTTTGGATAAAGTTAAAGACAGCTAAGCGCTATTAGAGCTATCTTACAGAAAAAAAAAAAAAACCCAAAGGAACTTTTTGGCCAACCCAATAATTAGCCTGCCTGGAGCTAGGGAATTTGAATATTTTAAAATGATGCCCTTGCTGGTATGGCTCAGTGGATTGAGCCCCGGCCTGTGAACCAAAGGGTCACCTGTTGAATTCCCAGTCAGGGCACGTGCCTGGGTTGCTGTCCAGGTCCCCAGTAGGGGGCATATGAGAGGCAACCACACATTTATGTATCTCTCCCTCTCTTTCTCCCTCCCTTCCCCTCTCTAAGAATAAATAAATAAAATCTTAAGTAAAATAAAATGAAAACTAGTACCTTTTAATATGGCAACTTGGTCTTAGAGTCAGAAGAACTGGATTCAAATTCAGGTTCTGGTGTTTATTAAATGTCACATCACTTAATTTTTCTTGTTTTATTATCTGTGAAATAACTATTTACATTGTGCACTTTTAAGTTTTTGTATGTAAATATTTAAAAGCACTTAGTAAGTTGTTCATTGCAATGAAACCATATGATATCAAGGTATTTAAGTGACATCTTTTAAGCCAGATCAGTTTGTGGCAGGACAGGAAGGAGAGTCTAGCTGTGTGTTGGAAAGAAGTAAAGGCTTGAGATACTTTGAGAGGTCCTGAAGTATAAGAACTTGGAAGCTTTTAAGGGAAAGAATAGGAACTCATTATAAATTGATAGTAGGCTGGAGGAAAGAGAGGGCATTAAAAAAAGCTGTGTAAATAAAAAGTGTTTTGTTCAACCTAGAAGGCTTGGTATTAGGAATTCATCTTTTTGTTTTTTGTTTTTTTCCCTTAACTCAAAATAATTTTAGACATGCAGAAGTTAAAAAGACAGTGCTGAGTTCCCATACATCCTACACTCCCCTTTTGTTAACATTTTGTATAACCGATTATTGTGGAGGAAGGCCTTGAGAAATGAGTTGTTCTCACGCATGGGTCTGGCAAAAGGAAGGGCAACAAGGAAAGAGTTGTTCACTCTGACATGACCGGCAAGCTGGCATGCAGGCTTATGGAGGCACGCCGCCGAGAACTGAACAGTCTTGCTTGTTCCTTGAAATTCGCTGGAGGCATGGAATGGCCTTGGTTATGTTTACACTTGAGCCTAAACTAGCTGGGAGTGTACGTGATTGATAACAGTTGCTTTTTGCTTTGAAAGCATTGCTACCCACCCTCATTCTTTTCCTGCTTAATAAATATGATGAGAAAACCCAGCTCGGGGCTCTTCAGCCTGATGCTACTGAGTCCTCTGCTTCTCATCTTATCATCCAGATCAGCAACTGGTCTTTGTTCGCCACTGTTCACACTGCAACAGTTTATCAAAACTAGCAAATTAACATCACTACAGTACTATTAACCACAGTCTTTATTTGCATTTTGCCTGTACTTCCACTAATGTTCTGTGTTCCAAGAGCCTACATTGTACAATATTTAGCCATCCTGTCTCCTTAATTTCCTCTAGTCTATGGCATGATTTCTTATCTTTCGTGTCTTTGACACTGTTTTGAAGAGTTTGGGCTTGTCTGGTGTGTTCTCTTGAATAGACTGGTGTTTCGCATTGCTGGGAAGGATGCCAGGAGGGTGATGTGCCCTTCCCAATACATCGTGTCAGAGGGCACGTGGTATCAGTGACATTATTCCTGGTGATGCAAACCATGATCACTTGCTTAAGGTGATATCTCCATTATGAAGTTACTCTTTTCCTTTTTGAAGTTCACACATATTTTGGGGGAGATACTCTGAGGCTATACAGATAACCTGTTTCTCCTTAAACTTTTCCAATGAATTTTAACATTCATTGATGGGTCTTGCCATTGTGGTACAGTGGTGACTCTGTCTCCCTCATTCCTTCTGAATTTGTTAGTTGGAAACGTTCTGTAGGCAAGCATTATTTCTTCTTCCGTGTTATTGATCTAGCATTTTTACTTATTTTTAAAAGATTTCATTTATCTATTTCCAGGAGAGGGGAAGGGAGGGTGAAAGAGAGGAAGAAAAACATCAATGTGTGGTTGCCTCTTGCATGCCCCCTACTGGGGACCTGGCCCTCAACCCAGGCATGTGCCCTGACTGGGAATCCAACCTGTGACCCTTGGGTTTGCAGGCTGGCACTCAGTCCACTGATTGACACCAGCCGAGGCCTACTTATTTTTGGGGGATGAAGAGAAGTGTGACCCACGAGGCTAGGGCCCTGGATTTAATAATTTGGCAACTGGGTTAAACCCAATGATCTGTTTGGTAAAAATGATAATTCTTGAGGTTGAAAAGCAGCTAGTCTAAGCCTGGGAATTAGAAGAGGTAGCGTGGATTCTACCAAGAGAACCAGTTTCTTTTTTCCTAGGATGAGGGCTAGAGAAGACTCCAGTGACTAGATGGGGAGAAAAACCTGGCTAGCTCAGTGATACCAGAGAATGATATCCTTCATTGGACCTTCTAAGTCAAAGCATCTAATTTATGATTGTTATACTTGATGCTACTAGTTATGGCATGAATTTCCATTGTTTTTAGTAATGATGATTGCAGACATGGTACCTGTTATCTGAGTATTATAAGCTTGCTGCTTATGTTTAGATCAAGCTAATTGAGAGGGCCACAATGATGATTAAAAACTTGGTACCCGTTATCTGAATTGCATAAGCTTGATGTTTATTTTTTTAGTTATTTATTTTTAAGTATATTTTATTGATTATGCTATTCACTTGTCCCAATGTTTCCGCCTTTGCTCCCCTCCACCCAGTATCCCCTATTCCCTCTGGCAATCTCCCCTCGTTTAGTTCATGTCCAGGGATCATGCATATAAGTTCTTTGGATAATCCATTTCCTGTACTGTTCTTAACACGCCCCTGTCTGTTCTGTACCTATCAATTTGTACTTCTTAATCCCTGCACCTTTTCCCCCATTCTTTCCCTTCTCCCTCCCAACTGATAACCCTCCAAATGATCTCCATAACTATGATTCTGTTTCTGTTCTGCTTGTTTGCTTAGTTTTTTTTTTTTAATTCAATTGTTGATAGTTGTGGATTTATTGCCATTTTAATGTTCATAGTTTTGATCTTCTTCTAATAGCTGGGCAATGATGAACACCTTTAGCTTTACCGTGTCTGGGAGCACTTTATCTGCCCTTCCTTTCTAAATAATACCTTTGCTGGATAGAGTAATCTAGGTTGTAGGTGCTTGCTTTTCATACTTTGAATGCTTCTTGCTAGTCCCGTCTAGTCTGCAAAGTTTCTTTTGAGAAATCAGATGATAGTCTTATGGGAACTCCTTTGTAGGTAACTCTGCTTTTTCATTGCTGCTTTTAAGATTCTTTCCTTATCTTTAACCTTTGACATTTTATTATGATGTGTCTTGGTATGGCCCTCTTTGCATCCATCTTCTTTGGGATTCTCTGTGCTTCCTGGACTTGTACGTCCGTTTCCTCCACCAAATTAGGAAAGTTATCTTTCATTACTTTTTCAAATAAGTTTTTAATTTCTTGTTCTTTCTCTTCTCCTTCCAGCACTCCTATCATTCGAATGTTGGCAAACTTGAAGTTGTCCCAGAGGCTCCTAGCCTATCCTTGTTTTTTTGGATTCTTTTTCTTCTTGCTGTTCTGGTTGAATTTTTTTTTCTTCCTTATGTTCCAGATCATTGATTTAATTCTCGGCTTCATTCCCTCCACTGTTGATTCCCCGTAAATTTTTCTTTATTTCACTTAGTGTAAACTTTGTTTTTGCCTGGATCTTTTTTATGCTGTGGAAGTACCCAATGAATTCCTGGAGCATCCTGATAACCAGTGTTTTGAACTGTGCATCTGATAGATTGCTTATCTCTGTTTTGTTTAGTTCTTTTTCTGAGGTTTTCTGTTCCTTCATTTGAGCCATATTTCTTTGTCTCCTCATTTTGGCATCCTCCCTGTGGTTTTTTTCTATGTATTAGGTAGAGCTGCTTTGACTCCCAGTTTTAGTAGCATGGCCTATTGTAGAAAAGTGCACCAGTAAGTTGGATAGGGTAGAGCCTTAGGTAATTGCCAGGGCAGTGCAATCCTCGTGAACCAGGTTGATACAGCCTGAGATACGGTGTCACTGCTCTGTGGCTCTGTGTGGGGGAGGGCTCAGAAAGGAGACGATGCTGCTGCCTGGCCTCTGGAGTTTTGTCCCAGAGGAAGTTGCCTCCTGACACTCACTCTGATGCCAGACACTTCAGTTTCTCCCCCTACGCCCTTCCAGCTGTTGCTGCAGTGCTGGAGCCCAGAGGGAGAAAGTCTATGTAAGTCCTAAGTCCGTTATAGGCCATTTAAGAGGAGACGCCTGAGATCCCACAGTTTCTTTTGCTGCCCCAACCCCCACTAGTTTTTACAGCCAGAGGTTATGGGGACTTATCTTCCTGGCAGTGGGACTCTGGCCTGGGTGGTCTGGTGTGAGGTTGGTGTGAGTCTGGGATCCCTCGCTCCTGAGGTGTCCCCTCCTGATCTTTATCCACCATGTGTGGGTGTGGGATTCCTGGCTCTGGCGTCTCTGCCCCTTCTACTTGTCTGGGTGAATGTGACTTCTTTAATTTCTTCATTGTTCAACTTCGATTTAGTTCTATTTTCTGATGATCTGGGTGATAGTTGTGTTGTATTTTAGTTGTAATTTTTGCTGTGGTTGTGCAAGGAGGTGATCCATGTTTACCTACGCGTCCATCTTGATCTTTATGTGTATATCATGCTAGTTGAGAGTGACACAGGTGTGCACTCACTGTGCTATGTGTATGTAGTTTGGTCTCTGGGACTCTCTCACACACTTCTAAAACTACATATGAATTGAATGGATTCTGAATTTGTTTTACTTAATGGGCAAAGTTGGGTACCACTGGAGAAAAAAAGGGGGAAGGACTGAGAATGTTAGAGGCCTCAGTGTTAGAAGGAGAGTTCTCTATTCCCTTCATTTGTGATCACAGATAGCTGTGGCAAATATTAGTGGGAATTCAGCTGGGAAAGTTTCTGTTCAAGGATCAGTTGGGGTAGGTGGGTGGAAAGTATTTCATTTTATCTTTTGGATAAAAATGTGAATGCGTGTTTACAGAATAAATAGCAATTTTATAGAATTCCTTACCATAGGAGAAAGGTTGTAAACTCTGAATGAGATGTTGGGAATCTGTTAGGGAGAATGTTGGTAACTGGTTGGTAAAATATCCATTGCAGTCTTACTCTCAAGTCTTTTAGGAGGCAACTATTAGAAGTGGAGTTGGAGGTTGGTAGCTCAGGGGTCTTACAGAACCTTAAAAGTTTAATGATGGCCAGTTTTGAGGTATAGCTGATTTAGGTAGTGCTTTCTATTTTTCTTTCTGTGTCCGCCTGTTGTGGAGAGAACTTCTCACTCGTTATTTTTTCGGACATCAGAATAAGCACTGAAAGTTAAACAGCAAGTAAAACACATTTGTGACAGAATGTGAGATACAGAGTAAAGAACAGTGAGCTCCCAGGAGCTGCTCTGAAGATACTCTGTGTGTAATTTTCCCTTTTCTGATGGACTTGTTTATACCTGTTGCTCTCTTAACTGGATTCTGTTATTTTTCTTAAGTAGCTGCTTTACTCTATGTCTGTTGGAGGATGTTTATAGTGGAAGTTCTGTTTCTGGAAAAAGCACAAGGCTTAAACATTCTATAGTTATTGATCACTTATTATTGCTAGGCATGTGGGACACAAAAGTGAATAATAACTGTGATTTATTTTCATGGTGTCCAAAAAATAGTAGAATATAACTCCATAATTATAATGTAGTATGCAAAGGTGTCTGTTAAATGCTATGGGAACAAGCAGGGAGTGGAGGAAGTCGAAGTCCACATATGATGTCAGAGCTGAGTCTTGAGCAAGTCAAAGATACTTGAAAGTGTCATGAAAATGACTTCCTAGAAAGAGAGAATAACATGTGCAGAGGTATTAAAGTAAGAAACAGTATGATTTTTTCCCAGAATCTACAGTGATGTGTTTGGAACTAAGTGTATTATGTGGGAGATTAGGAAAAGATAAAGCTAAAGAGGTATCAAGGAACAGAATATTCTGCTACAGATTCAGTTTATATTTTGAATCACTGAAAGATTTTAAGCAGTGGCGAAAATGATTCAAATTATATTCTGGGAAGATTACTTTAGCAGCAGTATAAAGGAATGATTGAAAAATGAACCAGACTGAAGGTAAGGAGGACTGTTAGGAGAGATGTAGTAATCCAAAATATCTTTGTACCTGAACCAAGACAGAGGGGTTGAGAATGGAGACTATGGATTTATCTAGGTGTTATCCTTTTTAAGGTAAAATGAGACTTGACTTGGTGACTGATAAAGGATTAGTGAGGGGAACAAATAGAATGGATAACTCTTAGCTTTTAGAACGTGACACCAATAACCAGAATAGGTATATAGGAGGAACAGGTGGGGAATGCGTTCAGTGTGGTACATTTTATGTTAAAAATTCTGGTGGGGCAGCCAGGTGGAAATGTTCTGAGATATACATGGGTCTGACACTCAGGAGAAGATTGTGGCTGGAGATCTGGAATTCCTTGTCTGTAGTTGGTGGTCCCAAGGTGTGGATGAAAGTGCCAGGCCGAGTATAATACAGGGGAAGGTGGTCAACGACAGTAGTATATGAAGTGCTGGAAATGTCCTGTTACCTTCTGTATTTAGTTGATCCGAACTACTTCTGCAAAGGACATGCTTTTTTCCTTCTTGATTATGTTTAATTCTTTAGATTTGTGTGATAGTTTAGATCTCATAACAGTTGCCTTTTTGTTTTATTTTGTTGTATTTGTTTTAGAAAGGAGGAAGTGCTTCAGACTTAATGTAACCATCTATTTGTAACTCACATGAGACATCTTTTTCTTATTTATGACTTTGAAGTGGATGATCAGATAACAAATGTATGATTAAGTTGCATGTCACCTATATTTAGAGTCCTTTTCAAGTTGGTATAATTAGGGTTGGACGCGTATTTTGGAGTTCTTATAATTGTATGCCTCTCTTACCTAATTTGGGGACCTCATTTTGTTGCTTTTGAGCATCCTGATTTGTAGTTTGTATTTTAGTTTGGGGCAGAAAAGGAATGAATTCCCTCTCTGTTCAGTGGAGGGACTGTGTGTGGGGGATATCTCTACCAAATATGAGTGAGTCATTTGGAGTCCTCCCAGTTGTTCTCTTTATTCTGAGTGTTATTCAATGTAGTAGTTTTGTGGTGGTTTATTGAATGGTGATATGTCACACATGTATGTTTTTTACATTAAGCTGTACCTTTAAAAAATTTTAGTAATATTGTGGTCCTTAACCAATGGTTGAAAAAGGATAAAGCAGAGGATATGAAAGAGTGTATACTTGGAACATAAAATGTTTCTTTTTATTTCCACTTATGAAACATTTGGATTTTTGGTGAAGCTTTTCAGATGTTTTTATTTAAGAACATTTAACTTTTATTGGTGTCATGAGATGTGTTCTAATAATGATTACGTATAACATAACTAAAGGATTTTTAAAAAATCATCAATATTTGATCAATATTGCATATATTATTGACTTTATAACTATACTACTGGAACCTAGAGGTATGTTCCTTTTGTTCAAAATCTAAAATTTACTTGATTTTACAGATTTAAAATAATTGTAATAGCATAATAATATCAGTATGCTAGTGAATATAGTTCTAAAGCAGATCTGTATATGTGTGACTGTGTATGTATACATAACATGTCTTAAAATTTTGAAGTTTTTGCACATATTTTATGATAAAGGATTATATGTGTATAATGTTAATTTTATTGATTTTTTTACTATTTTATGAACTAAATATATTTCATGGTTGCATAATAGGAATAACTGTCTGAATCTCCAAAATATATAAAGAACTCACATGACTCCACTCCAGGAAGACAAACAACCCAATTAAAAAATAAGCAAAAGATTTAACAGACATTTCTCCAAGGAGGACATACAGAGGGCCCAGAGGCATACGAAAAGATGCTCAGCATCACTAGCCATCAGAGAGATGCAAATTAAAACCACAATGAGATACCACCTCACACTGGTCAGAATGGCCATCATAAGCAAATCAACAAACAAGTGTTGGAGAGGATGTGGGGAAAAGGGATCCCTAGTGGACTGTTGGTGGGAATTCAGACTGGTACAGCCACTGTGGAAAACAGTATGGAATTTCCTCAGAAAACTAAAAACGGAACTGCCCTTTGACCCAGCAGTTCCGCTGCTGGGATTATACCCTAAGAATCCTGAAACAACCAATCCAAAAGAATCTATGCACCCCCCTGTTCATAGCAGCAGAATTTACAGTAGCCAAGTACTGAAAACAGCCTAAGTGCCCATCAGTAAATGAGTGGATCAAAAAACTATGGTACATTTACACAATGGAATTCTACGCAGCAGAGAGAAAGAAGGAGCTCCTACCCTTTGCAACAGCATGGATGGAACTGGAGAGCATTATGCTAAGTGAAATAAGCCAGGCAGTGAGGGACAAATACCATATGATCTCACCTTTAACAGGAACCTAATCAACAAAAGAAGAAAGCAAGCAAAATATAACCAAAATAAAAAGAAGTACATAAGGGAAAAAAAAATAACTGAAATTTTACATAGGGAGAATTAGAATTGACTTGAAAGGGAGCTTCACATTGCTTTAATAGTCTTTTTTTTTTTTTAGTAAATGCACTTAAACATTTTTTAAAAGTCAAAGTAATGTATGCATGTGGTTACAAATTAATTAGTATAGGAGAGCTTATGATAAAGAGCGATATACAAGGTTTGTCCAGAAGGTTATCCAGCCATGTAATATGAAAAATAGAGCCATTTATTGAAGAAGATACAAGAAATGTTGTACATAAGACAATGATGCCTCAGTCCCCTTCAAAGTAGGCACCGTGGGACCTCACATAACTTGCCCAGTGTCTCTTCCACTGTTCAAAACACTCTGCAAAATCCTTTGTTGGAATCGTCATCAGCTGCCCCATCATATTTTCCTGAATCTCATCAATGGTCTGAAATCTATTCCCTTTCAAAGGTGATTTTAGTTTTGGGAAAAGCCAGAAGTTGCAGGGCACCAAATCTGGGCTATATGGGGGTTGAGCCACCTGGGCGATTTAATGTTTCCCCCCAAAACTGCACAAGACATGATGTATGAGCAGGTGTATTGTTGTGATGAAGCTGACAATCACCAGTTGCCCATAGCTGTAGCCTTCTGAATTATCCCAGTAGATTGTGTGGAGGAATATTCAAGCTTAATGCAAAATTTGATGCAGATTCATTGCTCTACTCGCTCAGTCATTTTGAATGTGATGGCCACACAGGGCACATGCTCACTCAGTGGCATCTACCGCACCCACTACCTAGTACTGTGAAGTTGTCATTGTTCACACATGTGCGTTCCAGTCCACACTTCTTGGCTGCTAGTTTACATCTATGTTGTGTAAACCGCTTTTGTTATATTAACAATGGCTGGACTTTTCCTGGACAGATCTCATATTCTTTCTTTTTTTTGAAGATTTTATTTATTTATTTTAGAGAGGAAGGGAGGAGGGAGAGAAACATCTACTGGTTGCCTCTTGCACACGCCTCAACTGGGGACAGAATCTGCAACCCAAGCATGAGCCCTGACCAGGAATCTAACCAGCAATCTGCCGCTTTGTGGGATGGCGCCCAATCAGCTGAGCCACACTGGTCAGGGCAAGAGCAATGTATTCTCTATTTCTTATCTCTTCTTCTGGGGACACTGAAAATTTTATTTTGGTCTCTTTCATATTCCAGATATCTTGTAAATTTGGTTATCTGTCTATATTTACAAGTTAAGCAATAAAAGCTGACTGAGAACTGTGTATATGTAGTCTTGTTGATTGGAAAATTTCTCTTAGGGTTACAGAGTTTCAATTAATCTTTCTTGGATTTGCTTTTCACTTCTGATATCCTTACCTACCTGGTGTTTGTGTTCAGTTGGTTCTGGCAGTTTTGGCTTTATCTTCAGCTGTATTATCTTGTTTTGTATTCTATACTGTGCCTTCCTTTTTCTGAGCTGTTTTGTTACATTCCTTATTTATCTTGAAAAATTTGTTGCAGTTTCTTGGCTGCTAATGGCTCCTCTATTCTTGTTCTCTTTGTTATTATACAAACTCCTTTAACAAATTTCTTCAGTATCAATAAAGTGGAATTTCAGAAGGGAAATGAAATAAGACATTCTTGTGATTTCCCCAGTCTGCCATCTTGGACTGGAAATCTGCAGTTTTTTCATTTTAAGTATGAAAAAACTAAGGCCTATAAAAATAGAATGACTTCTTTTGTATCACACAACTAGACAAATATCTTGTGCTTTAACCTCATGAAAATCTAGTTAAAATTTTGGAAATTAATGTTTCTAAAAGCTATTAAGCTTTTGCAGTGTAAAATGATTATAGATTTTTTCTTTGAAATTTGCTTGTTTGCCATAGTTTATTTGTATATTTAATTTTTTCTCCATTTAAAAAAAATTTTAATAAGGGTCAGGAGAACTTCTTAATCAAGTTTTTATCTTCTACACCACTAGCATAATAAATGTTTAAATTATGTTTGTTATGATTTATTTTGGGCTAATGTTTATTAGCCCAAGTTGCTAATTGCCACCCATTTCTCTCTCAAAGACTTTTTCCCAATAATGAAATAAGAATGGAAGTTACTGTGATGTAACTGTTAAACTGTTGTACCAGTCAGGCACATACATGTTTTCTGTGTAATTTTTTGAAGGTTTCCTAGGGCCTCAGTTATCTCATTAGGGGAAATGATATTTTACTCTTGAAATTAGGGATGGACCAAAGTGTTCTCTTTTACCTCCAAGATAGAATTTTATTAGGAGACGAGTTAAAACTATATCAAATGGCTCAGCCCTTTTACACTTTTCATTGGGGCCACTGATTTTTCTCTTCAATATTTTCTTTTGGTTTTAAGGTTATGTGTTACTATAACAATAGAATGGTAATAAAAATACAGTACATTTTGTCTTTTTAATGGTTATAATTAACAAAATTTTTACCTTCTGAATTAAAAAATAGCTAAAATAAAAAGGCAAATAGTATATTTGGGATTAATATGATATGTGATTGATAGCATTCGTATCAAAAGAGCTTATCTTGGTTGGATAGGGAAAATATTAACAGCTTTAATAAAAGAATGAGCAAAATGACCTCTTGAAAGAGGTCATTCAGTGTTATGTTCAAAGATGTTAATTGCTGTGCTGCATGCTTATGGTAGTAGTGAGAAATTTAAAGCAGTGTAGATGTCCAATGATGAAGAATGACATTATAACATAGCCATGTGATGGGTGGGTTAGTATGCAGCTATTAGAAATGGTATTTCAGAAGAATTCGTGATGTGGAAAACTGCTCATGATACAATTAAACAGTGTTCATCTTTGGGTGGTAGGATTAAGGATGTTGCTGTTTTCTTCCGTGTACCTCAAATTTTGCATATGCTCTGCAAAGATCATATGTTACTTTAGTAATTATAAGAAAGCCTACAGAAACTATTTATAAAGTGCACTTGGATATACTCAGTATTTTGGTTACCAGTCTTCTGTCACAAAGCAGTTGAGGCAGATACATTCAATGAGTCAAATACTAGTGCCTTATAAATACATTTTTTAATTTTGCTCTTTAAATTTTGTAGGTTAGACTTATATTTCTTCATGTTTAATTATGTCAGCTATATATTTTATATGATTTCTTGCTGAGTTTTATAAATAAAATGAAAAAATGTCGAAATGTGCAGATTTCAACATTGTAAATGGCCACTGAAATAAGACAAGAAAAGCAACAAAAGTCATCCAGACTGGAAAGAGGGAAATAAAACTGTCTTTATTCATAGAAAATATGATTATGTAGAAAATCCGGTGGAATCTACAAAAATATAATAAGTCAATATAGCAATGTTGTATGATACATGATCAATAAATAAAAATGAACTATTTTTGTATACTCATAATGAAAACTTGGAAATGAAAAGTTAAAAACGCCGCTTACCATCAAAAAATATGAAATACTTAGGGATAATTCAGACAAAGGATATATAAACCTCTACATTGAAAACTATAAAGTATTACTAAAACTTGTGTAGACTCTAAACTAACCTTTAGTTACTCTTTTATCTAACCACTAGAAGACATTTAGAATTTTTAGAGCTCTAAATTGAGATCAGAAAAGAATCATCTCAGCCATATATCTGGTCATTTTTAATTTTTTTTAAGAGTGAGGGGAAGGGAGGGAGAAAGAGCAGGAAAGAAATACCAATGTGTGGTTGCCTCTCCTGCGCCCTGTACTGGGGACCTGGCCCACAACCCAGGCATGTGCCCTCACTGGGAATCCAACTGGCAACCCTTTGGTTTGCAGGCTGGTACTCAGTCCACTGAGCCACATCAGCCCGGGCTCATGTTTCTTAATGTACATACTTAAATACTCTTCATTGATTCTCCAAAACTTAATTTTATCAAAATTAATTGCTACTTAATAGCTGCTAATGTGTTGTATTTTATTTTTTCATCTAAGTATTGTAGAAGGTTGCTTGAAGGCTGATATGGAGATAAGATTGGGAGGGAGGTTGGTTAATTGTTGGTTCGTCTTCTGCAGGTCAGAGAGGATGGAAGATAGTAAACAGGCTCACTTTGTGGTTTGGAAATTAGCAGGCTAAGGAAAGAAATTCTAGGTAGGTATGTGCCACTCAGGATTGTGATTATATGTCCTGGTAATTGATCTTGTAGGTCTGCAATTAGACTTTATGAATACCCAGAGACAATCAGATACTGGCATCAGATTCACACTAAGTTTATATAATATTAAAGTATATATTAGAATGCTGATTTACTCATTTCGGTGGGTGGGGGACGGGACTGGAGAAAAGGGCTTTCCTTTTCCTGAAGTCAGAATATTTACATTTAGCCCCGGCTGGTGTGGTTCAGTGGATTGAGTGTTGGCCTGCGAACCAGGGGGTTGCCTGTTCAATTCCCAGTCAGGGCACATGCCTGGGATGTGGGCCAGGTCCCTGGCGGGGGGCACACGAGAGGCAACCACACACTGATGTTTCCCTCTATTTCTTCCTCCCTTCCTCTCTCTCTAAAAATAAGTAAATAAATCTTTTTTTAAAGAATATTTATATTTAGATCCAGGGAACCCTCTTTCATATGTCTCAAAATTCAGAATTTTTTAGATTTTAGAAAGGTAGTAAGACATATTATTGCATTTTAAGAAACACACAATGGAAAATGGGAGTCTGTATTTTATTATACCCTGTAATAAAATACATTCATATTTCTTCAGTGAAACATTAGATTCTTCATATTAAATACAGTAAATAAATGCTTCATGTCTATTTTAGGTCAGGTTTTTCTGCCAGACAAGTTCTGAAAGAGCTTTTGTTGTTTTGAAAATTCTTTGACTTCAGAATTGCAAGGCATTGAGGACTACTCTTAAGCTTTCTGGGAAACTGAGTAGTGCTTAGAAGGTTGCCCGGTAAACATGCAAGTATAATAACAGGACATGGGTAGGCATGAGATGTTTCCATCAGTCCTCACTGTGCCTGCAGTAGGAAATATCGGGGGTCCTCCTGCTTCTCTGCCCCTTTTTCCTGGCCAGTGCTGAACGTGTTTGAGCAAGTCTGCTCGTTCGTAATACTTTACCTTTTATTTTAAGCACTTTCTGTCAAACTGCTGCTGCTGCTGCTGCTATTGTGCTGATTGATTAAGCCCCCTAATTTGACTCCTGGGCCCGAAAGAACTCAGATAGCACTTCTCATTGTGTGTTGATTCAACAAGCTTTTGCTCTTTACTCCTAAATCATTGGAACTTGAAGTATTTCTAAAACTTGCATTTTGATTTGCAAGATGAAGAGGTCTTTAGTTTGTTTAAAAACTATCCTATTGAATAAAAAACATCTATACACTTCTCACAGGAACTCCCCTCCACCTTCTGAACTCAGAATGGCGGCAGATGGCATGGCAAATATTATATATGCATGTATACAAAACCACTTCAATAGCATCGGCCTGCAGCATCAATGTGTCTGGCTTCACAGCACTTAGTCTAAGCTGTGACCCTTCCAGAGGACATCGTGTTCACTACCTCACACTTCCCAGATTGGGCCTTGATAGTTTATCTGTTACTTGCTCATTTTATAAGCTATAGATTTGTGTGATTATTCAGGATTTCTAACTGATAATCATAGTTAACACCAGTTTAAAAACTGCCATGATCATCTCTAAATGCCTCTACAAGGTTAAAAGCAAGATGCACAGAGTGAGAAACTTACTTTAAATATTTAGAAATATGTACAAGTTTAATATAGTTTCAGGGTACTTATAACAGAGTACTTTGGCTAGTTCATGTAAATCACTTCTGATTTCTCAGGCACTTTTGGAAACTGCAATATGATTATACTGTAATTTTTTAATTAAATCTAATGAAGTCAGAGACACCTCAAAGAGGCATATTATGGTTCTTTTCCTACTCTAGAATTAATGTTGAGAGATATTTTGTTTTATTTCTCCATCCTCCTCTCTTTCTTAAACCTTTCCCTCCTCTTCCTCCCGTTTGTCATCCTCTTCCCCTTCTTCCTGTTCCCTTTTTTTCAAGCAACAAGCTCTCCCCTTTGCAGCATCAGATTTTCCTGAGATAGCCAAATCCTTTTCATGCGCCACCTTTGGCCTCAGTACCGTATATTGTAAGGCTAAATTTTTGCTGTCAGATTACTCCCACGTCTATTTGGTCTTCAGTGGAGATGCCAGGGTTTCGAATTTGGTCTTAGGTGGAACTCAACAGAACAGGAAGATGTCTGCCAGCAATGGCCACTTGGGGCCCTTGAGGTCCTTCCTGCTTCCCTTAGTTGGTCCAGAATGCTCCATTGTGGATCATTAAATTTGGATTTCCTTTTCCCAGACATTGTCTTCTGCATGTCAGAGCACTTCTTAGAAAACTGCAAAACAAAAACAAAAAAACCTGCCACACTCATTGATGGGGATCTCTGGACTTCTTTTGTACTGCTTGTCTCCACCCAGAAGGCAAAGCAGGCTCTCTGCTCTTTGGTCCTCAGGTTTCATGATTATTATTAGGGTACTTATAAAAGTACATATTTAAGAACAATTACAATACACATTTCTATGCCGTTATATTTAATACATTAGTTTCACCTGCAAGATTTGTCAAGTTTGGGGGACAAAGATTATAATAGTAGAAGTTTTTGAAGCTTGATAGTTTTGTAACTACTTTTATACTGAGTATACTTCTGAAAAGTTGTTTATACATTGATTTTTTAAAAAATGAATTGTATTTTAAGCATACTAGCAAGCTTACTATTTAAAGAAATTGTTCAGTGCATCCTTTTGTAAAGTGAACATTCAGCACATAATTTGTTTCTTTGTGTAAACCTGCATTTACATACATCAAATTTGTTTTAAATAGGGTTTTCCTACAAATGTCAGTGCATATGTCTGAAAAGAAGAAAATTTAATCTCAGTTTGATGTGAAGAACAAATTCACATTTGGCACTTTTGATAGATGAGACAAGCCAGATTATTTTAGGTCTATTCTTTTCAACTAAATGCTATCAAAATAGGCTGTACACCCTAAATTAAGGGGTGGCAAGAGTTCATATGTTAAGGTTGAGCTACATTATATTTTTAAACTATATTTTCTTAAATATAGTTCAAGGGCTAATGTAAAGTTGCACAAGGTTTAAAAAGTTATTGAGTAGTTTTATATTCTCTTTACTAAAAACCTAACTGGAACCCCAAAGCTCAATGATCTGGTTTTCTTTAAAATTTTTACTTTATCCTAGTTTGTAGCTATAGAAGTAGAGGTATATGATGCTTTCAATCATGTATTTTTTAGCTTTCTACTTACTGTTTTCTGGTTTTATTTATTTTTTCCAGTTCATTGTATTTTTTTCCATTACCATTTAGTCCCCTTATACTCCCCTCCCCCCAGCAATCACCACACTGTTGTCCATGTCCATGAGTTCTTTTTCTTTTTGGCTCAATCCCTCTACCACCTAAGCATACCCCCGCCACTATCTGTCATCTGTTCGCTATCTATGAGTCTGTCTCTGTTTTGCTTATTAGCTCAGTTTCTTCATTAGATTCCACACATGAGTGAAATCACATAGTACTTGTCATTCTCTGACTGGCTTACTTTATTTACCATATATTCTCCAGGTCCATCCATACTGTCGCAAAGGGTAAAATTTTCTTATTTTTTATGCCTGAGTAGTATTTCATTGTGTAAATGTGCCATAGTTGTTTTATCCACTCATCTACTGATGGACACTTGGGCTGCTTCTGTATCTTGGCAATTGTAAATAATGCTGCAATGAACATAGATGTGCTTATAATCTTTCAAATTAGTGTTTTGTATTCCTTCAGATATATCCCCAGGAATGGGAATGCTGGGTCAAAAGGCAGATCCATTTTTAATTTATTGAGGTATCTCCATACTGCTTTCCACAGTGGCTGCACCAGTATGCCTTCCCACCAACAGTGCAGAACGGTTCCCTTTTCTCCACGTCCTCACCGGCACTTGTTTGCTGATTTACTGATGACAGCCATTCTGACAGGTGTGAGATGGTATCTCATTTGGTTTTAATTTGCATTTATTTCTCTGATGATCAGTGATGTTGAGCATCTTTTCATATGTCTGTAGACCATCTGTATGTCCTCTTTGAAGAAGTGTTTATTCAAGTCCTTTGCCCATTAATTGGGTTATATGCCTTTTTTGATGTTGAATTTTGTAAGTTCTTTATAAATTTTGGATATTAACCCCATATCAGATGTATCGGCAAATATGTTCTCCCATTCTGTGGGTTGTCTTTTTATTTTGTTGATGTTTTCTTTGCTGTGCAAAAACTTTTTAGTTTGATATAGTCCCATTTATTTTTTCTTTTGTTTCTGTGTCTGGGAAGATATAACCAATAAAATATTGCTATGACCAATGTCTGAGATTTTGCTGCCTATGTTTTCTTCCAGGATTTTTATAGTGTTAGGTGTAACATTTAAGTCTTCGATCCATTTTGAATTTATTCTTTTGTGTTGTGTGCGAAGGTAGTCTAGTTTCATTTTTTGGCACAGATCCAATTTTCCCAGCACCGTTTATTGAATAAACTATCTTTAGCCCATTGTGCTTGAATACTAATGGACTATAAAGGTGTGGGATTATTTTGGGGCTTTCTGTTCTGTTCCATTGATCTATGTGTCTGTTTTTATGCCAGTACCATGCTGTTTTGATTACTATGTCTTTATAGTATAGTTTGATATTAGGTTCTGTGATTCCTCCAACTGGTTCTTCTTTCTCAGGATTGCTATTGCTATGTGGGACTCTTTGTGGTTCCATATAAATTTTTGAAACATTTGCTCTAGGTCTGTGAAATACATCATTGGAATCTTGATAGATATTGTGTTGAATCTATAATTTGCTTTGGGGTAGTATGGACACTTTAATAATGTTAATTCTTTCTATCCATGATCACGTTATGTGCTAACACTTATTTGTATCTTCTTCAGTTTCTTTCTTCATTGTCTTATAACTTTCCAAGTGCAGGTCTTTTACATCCTTGGTTAGGTTTATTCCTAGGTATTTTATTCTTTTTGAAGCAATTTTTAATGGGATTGCTTTCTTAATTTCCCTTTCTGTTAGTTCATTATTGGCATATAAAAATGCTGATTTCTGGACATTAATTTTGTATCCTGCTACTTGCTGAATTCATGTATCAGTTTTAGTGGTCTCTTGGTGGAATCTATGAGGTTCTTTATGTATAGTATCATGTCATCTGCAAATAAAGAAAATTTTACTTCTTCCTTCCCAGTTGGATGTCTATTTCTTTTTCTTGTCTGATTGCTACAGCTAGGATTCCAGCACTATGTTGAATAAGAGAAGTGAAAGTGGACATCCCTATCTTGTTCCTGATCTTAAGGGGAATACTTGTTGTTTTTCCCCGTTGAGTATGATTCTGGCAGTGGACTGTCATATATGGCTTTATTATGTATAGGTATGTTCCCTCTAACCTCACTTTGCTGAGGTTTTTTTTTTTTTTAATCATAAATGAGTGCTGGATTTTATCAAATGCCTTTCTTCATATATTGATATGATCATGTGGTTTTTATCCTTTATTTTTTTGGTGTAGTGAATCACATTTATTGATTGATTCGTGAATGCTGTACTATCCTTGCATCCCTGGGATAAATCCTACGTGACTGTGATGTATCATCTTTTCATATATTTCTGTATTCAGTTTGCTGATATTTTGTTGAGGATTTTAGCATTTATGTTCATCAAGGATGTTGGCCTATAAATTTTTTTGTAGTGTCTTTAGCTGGTTTTAGAATTAGGACAATGCTGGCCTCATAAAATGAGCTTGGGAACCTTCTCTCCTCTTGAATTTTTTTAAAGAGCTTAGAAGGAGAGGTGTTAGTTCTTGGAAAGTTTGGTAAAATTCACCTGTGAAGCCAGATGGTCAAGGGTTCTTGCTGGTTAGCAGTTTTTTTATTAGTTTCAGTTTCACTAGGTGTAGTCTGTGTGTTCAGATTCTCTGATTCTTCCTAATTTAGTTTTGGAAGATTGTATATTTCTAGGAATTTATCCACTTCGCCCAGGTTGTCCAGTTGGCTGGCTGGTATATAGTTGTTTATAATATGTTCTTAACAATCCTTTGTATTTCTTTGGTGGCAGTTGTTATTTCTCCCCTTTCATTTCTGATTTTATTTATTTGGGCTCTTTTTTTTCTTGATGGGTCTGCTTAAAGGTTTGTCTATCTTACTTATCTTTTCAAAGACCCAGCTTTGGCTTCATAGATTTTTTGTATCATATTTTTAGACTCTATTTATTTCTGCTCTAATCTTTATTATTTCCTTCCTTCTACTCACTTTGAGCTTTGTTTGTTGTTCTTTTTTAAGTTCCTCTAAGTGTAAAGTTAGATTGTTTATTTGAGCTTTTTCTTATTATTTGAGATAGGCCTGTATTGCTATATATTTTCCTCCTAGAATTGCTTTCCCTGTGTCCCAGAGATTTTGGATGTTCTGTTTGCATTTTTATTTGTTTCAAGGTATCTTTTGATTTCTTCCTTGGTCTCATTGACCCATTCATTGTTTATAACATGTTATTTAGCTTCCATGTCTGTGTGTTTTTCAGGATCTTCCTGTGATTAATTTCTAGTTTATAGCATTGTGGTCAGAGAAAGTGCTTGTTATGATTTCAATCTTCCTACATGATTTGAGACTTGTTTTGTGTCCTAACATGTGGTCTATCCTAAAAACGTTCCATGTACACTTGAAAAGTATGTATATTTGGGTGAAATGCTCTGAAGATATCAATTAAATCCAGTTGATTTAGTATGTCGTTTAAGGCCACTGTGTCCTTGTTGATTTTCTGCCTGGAAGAGCTATCCATTGAAGTCAATGGGGTGTTAAAATCCCCGATTTTGACTATTTCTGTTGATTTCTCCCTTTATGTCCATCAAGATTAGCTTTACATATGTAGGTGCTCCATGTTGGGTGCATAAATGTTTACTAGGTTATATTCTCTTGCTGGATTGTTCCCTTTATCATTATGTTGTGTCATTCTTTGTCTCTTACCATAGCCTTGGTTTTAAAGTCTGTTTTGTCAGATATGAGTATTGCCACCCCAGCTTTTTTTTCCTTTCCATGTGCATGAAATATCTTCTACTGTCCCTTTACTTTTAGTCTGTATCTTTTGATCACAGGTGGGTCTCTTGGAGGCAATATGTGTGTCGGGCGGGGGTTGTTTTCTTATCCATTCAGCTACCCTATGTCCTTCGATAGGGGTATTTAAGTCATTTACATTTAAGGTGATTAATGATACATATTTAGTGCCATTTTATTGTTAGACTATTTTCCTCCTTTTTTTTTTCTTTTTTTCTTCTTAAAGCAAGCCCTTTAAGATTTGTTGTAGTACTGGTTTATGTTAACAGACTCCTTTAGCTTTTTGTTGTCTGGGAAGCACCTTATTTATCCTTCAGTTTAAATGATAGCCTCGCTGGGTAAAGTTGCCTTGTTTGTGTGTTTTTGCTTTTCATTCCTTTGACTATTTCATGCCACTCCCTTCTTGTCTGAAATGTTTCTGTTGAGTAACCAGATGACAGTGTAATTGGTGCTCCCCTGTAGGTTACTATTTGCTTTTCTCTTGTGGCTTTTAGGATTCTCTTCTTGTCTTTAAGCCTTGCCATTTTAATTACAATGTGTGTGGGTATAGGCCTCTTTGGATCCAACTTGTTTGGGATTCTCTGAGCTTCCTGGACTTGTGTGTTTTTTTCCTTCACCAGGTTAGGGAAGTTTTTGGTCATTATTTCTTCAGATAGGTTCTTGGTCGCTTGCTCACTGCCTTCTCCTTCTGGTATTTTTGTGATGTGGATGTTGTTATGCTTCATGTGTCCAAAATGTTTCTTAAGCTCTCCTCATTTTTAAAAAGATTTTTTTCTTTTTGCTGCTGTGCTTGGGCTGCTTTTTTCCTACATTGTCTTACAAATCACCAATTTGATCCTTGGCTGCTTCTAACCTACTATTTATCCCTTCCAGTGTATTATTTATTTTAGATATTGTACTCTTTTTTTTCTGACTGGTCCTTTTTTATGGTTTCTATGTCTTTTTTCATGCTATTGAGTATCCTTATAATCATTACTCTAAACTCTCTACCTGATAAATTGCTTGCCTCCATTTCATCTATTTTCTCTGGAGAATTCTCTTGTTCTTTCATTTGGGGTATGTTTCTTTGTCTTCCCATTTTGGCTGCTGCTTTGCATTTGTTTCTGCATATTCAGTAGATCTTCAAAGACTGATGCAGACCTTCAGACGCTGCTTATGACTGGCCCTGGGCAACCTGTTTGGAGCTATTAGCAATCCACAGCATGTGGCTCCCTCTGCTGGGCCTGAGTGTGTGCCGAAAGAATCAGGCTGCACACCAACGCTGGCTTTTACCTGTACCGGGCCCAGGGGAGGGTCAGCTAAACTCTCAGAGCAGTCAGAGATCTGCCTTAGTTGTTAAAACTAATAAGTGATATAGCTTCAAGCTGTACTCAGCAGGTGGCTTAAGCTCCACAGGGCGGGGCTATTGCCTCCTCTCAGACTGATGCCACTTGGAAGGGATGCTCTGCCTGAGACAGATGGCTTCTGCAGTATGGGAAATTACTCAGTACAGGGATCCTGTTGGCTCTTCCCTTCAGTTCTCTTATCAGAGCCACCAGCTCCAGACTCTCCTCATGCATCTCTAGTCCACTCTGCCTTCCCTCTACCTGGGCCCAGTATAAGTGGCGGCAAACAAAATTTTGTGTGTTGACCCTTTAAGAGACTCTCTGCATCTCCAGCTGTCTCTCCCTGGCAGACAGGAACCCCGCTGCTTTTCACAGTGGGATGTTATCTGGGTTCCTTTCCTGGGTCTGGTGCTGTAGGCTGGGGAGCCCAGCTTGAGGTTTAGATGCCACACTTCTAAGGGGAAACCCCCCAGCCACTAAAATATATCCCTCCAGAACTTCAGCTGCCACCTGTGGGAGCCAAGCCAACCCTCTGTGCCTCATTTGCACTTCCCACCAGTCATGTGGTGAAGTGGTTTCTTCCATCTGGCTATAAGCCCTCTCTACAGCTAGTGTTCAGTTTGGTTATTCAGGATGATTTTGCTACAATTTAGTTGTAATTACAGATTGGTCCTGGGAGGAGGTTAGTGTAGCTTTCACTGATATCTCTGCCATCCTTGGTCTCAGCTCTCTACTTACTGTAATTTGATGATACCCACCAGATTATTAAGCTCCATTTAATACTGGGAAGTGATAATGATAATTCCATTTACTGCTGGTAGTTTGGATACTGAAATGTTAACTAGAATTAACCATAACCAGATATTTAATTCATAGTATGGCATAAATATGGTAGCTCTATAATGAGAAAATAAGGTGTAATTATCATATAATATTTTAACTGCACTGTGGTTGAATAGATTTTTTTCTGTAGGGCTGTGTGGGAGCTGATTACTATTTGTTATATTGTTTCTCTTGGAAAGTATATACAAATTAAAGCTGACAACATTGGGAACTTGACCCCATTTCTCAAACCTTCTGTTCAGTCTATTGGATAGTCAAAGGAGAATGCTCTCATGATTTAACATGGGTACTGTTAGATTCCATGGAAATGAAAGCCTTTCCTTGATAACCGAGGAAGAGGTCAGTGGGTTAGGGAACCTTTGGAAAAATACAGGGATCTGGGAGAAACACCTCTTTTAATATATGTAAGACCAGCCATTTGTCCATGGCCTTAACAAGTTGAGTGTCAGGAATAATCCAGAGGACGTCATTAAGTTAAAAAAAAATGTAAAGGAAGTAAAGACTCAGGAGCAGAGGTTTCAGCTACAAGTTCAAGGTGGGTCATGGAGATACTGTTCCAAATGTAGGCTTTGACCTGTGTGAGGACGTTGGTCACACTGTGCCAGGCAGAACTAGACAGAAGCAACCCAACTTAGTTTATTTGTTCACTCATTCATTCATTGCCTACTACTTTTCAGAGGATGCAGAGATTAATACATGATCAGTGTTGTTAAGGAGTTTATACGTAGGCTACAAGTCTGTATGAGATAGAATGAGACTCCTACCCTGAAGAATAGAAGTTGAGAATGTTGATCATTTGGCAGTGGAGCCAATGGTGAGTAGTATGACTACTGGAGGAAAACTCTTTCCCTTGGCACTTAGCCAGTGAACTTGTGATTAGGCAGTTCTCCATCTAATACATCTATCCTTTCACTTGCCGTTCCTTTTGAGAATGTTTTGAGTTCCTATTTACAATATAATTGTCTCTATAAGAGATTGTTTTAAACTACTATCAGTTAAGAGTTTAGTAATTCTCTGACATTGGTTAATATCCAGCTACTTCATATGTGACCTTGAGTATTTGATCGAACACGCCAAGCCTCTGTTTCCTCATCAGTAAAATGGGAATGAATTCCAGCAGTGTTTACCTCTAAGATTAAGGATTAGATAAGATAATATATGCATAATAGTTGTCTTGCACATAGTAAATTCTCAATAAATTTTACCTGTTTTAGCTCCAGTGTGGGAGAGGAAGAAGATTGATAGGAAGGAAGCAAGATTTCTAGGAAAGAGCTTCGAGGTTGCTGAAAACAACTTGTGTAACTTCATTATTCTTAATTCTTTCTTCACTTGCTTTCCATATCCAAATAGTTGCCAAATTGTGTTGATTCTGTTTCCTTTTACTACATCAGAATTCTGACTTATTGTCTGCATCTTCATTACCTTTGGATGTTTGTGGTAAATTCATAAATACCTTTACCTTTAGTCTCTTTTAATTGTCAGCTTATAAAACTCAATTTTGATATTATTTGCCCTGTCAAAAAAAATCATTGTTTTTCCATTAACTTGACTTTACCCTGGAGTTCAGAATTGTGTAGAATATGACTCAAGTATATTTTCCTACCATGTATCTCAAACTCCGTGTTCCAGTCACATTCAGCTGAGCGTCCCTCTCTGAGTGCGGCCTTACATTGCTTTGACTTGCACTGTTCGCTTGGCGTAAAAGTTTTCTTGTCTTTTTCTGGATGGCTAAATCCTGAAATGTCTTTCAAAATAGCTCTAATCCTTTACTGTCAAGTCTTTCTCGATTAATTCTTACAGTAAAAAGCAGAACTCTGTGTCTTCTAATTTCCTCAAATATTATTTGTGTGTTTTTGTGCTTAATGCTTTCGACATTATTTTTGGTTATTTGTGTGCATCCTCTTTGGCACGAGGAGATGGTAAATTCCTTGAGGACAAAAGCGGTTTTACGTATCTCTGGAGTACTTTGAAGCTCCTAGGACAGTATTTTGCTTATAATAGACTCTCAATAAATCTTGTTTGGTTTTTTTCCTAAAGGAAAAATGTGTGATTATTTTTCAGATGAAGACTAAACATGCTAATGTCCACAGCTGGATAAAAAAGTTAACCAGTCAAATATGTAAATTATAATCTTTATAAAGATTAATAGTTGAAGCAAAAGCATTTATTCTGATTATGGAAATTCTTTTTTTTTTAATTTTTATTGTTATTCAATTACAGTTGTATGCCTTTTCTCCCCATCCCTCTACCCCACACCAGCCGAACCCCCTTCCCTCCCCCACCTCCAACCTCCCCCTTGATTTTGTCCATGTGTCCTTTATACTAGTTCCTGTAATGATTATGGAAATTCTTAAGTTGTACTTTATAATTATATGAGAACTCAGTATATTTCATAGGGTTACTAGGCTTATTCCAAACATTTTAATTCATATATTTATCTAGACAGACTCTCAAGTCACTAGGCGTGTGGATGTATAAATCGCTCTTCCAGATTATTATTATTATTGTTATTATATTATTGTTATTATACTCTGTAGCTATTAATAAGCATTTGGTCTTTATAAAGCTTATAACAGGCATCTGTAGTTCTTAATTATTCAGGACAAGTTAAAGTAGCTTAATATTGTTGCTCTTTTTCCATTTAATAAAGTGTTTTAAGTGGCTAAGGTGGGGGAGAGGTAAAGAAAGAGTATTCAAGGAATTTAAGGTCATGAACTGGTAGAGACCCAGAAGAGTCATAACTGCTAAGTCTTGAAAACAAAAAATAAACTAAGTGTCATGCAGCTTTCTTCGGCTGAGATGAACGCCATCTTTCTCTTAGGAAGAACAAAGAGGCTAGGAGCAACTGTGCATGATCACTTTCACTAAATTCTTCTAAGAATGTTAACTGTCTTTACAACTGGATTCATCCTTTCTAATATTGGGAAACAAATACCCTAGTCCAGTACAGGAATTTTTTATGTAAGTGTAATTTCAAAAACTTCCACACGGTGGCAGAAAATCCTCACATCTGGAAAGAAATGGAAGCCCAAACTGTATTTCTGTTCATCTGAAATCATATTTGTCTTTTCATAGTTCCACTAGTAATCTTTATGCTTGTGTTGTCTCACATACAGCATTGCCATTTTACGTGCCTTACGTAATTGTATTATTTCCTTAAATCAGTTTAGGGGGCAATTGAGTACAGTTATTTATTATTTATAGATGAATGTATGAAACCCAAAATGGGGACTTTCATTTGACTCTATTAAGGAACTGAAATTAGGAATTTCAGAAATTAAGGAATTGATTCAACATACATTCTTTTGTGTTAATTTGCCTAGAATTTTGAATGGTCATCTCACGCTCTCTGGACTGTTGGGTTACTGGCCTGCTTTGTCACTGTCGGGTCTTCTCTGAAATTTTCCATCTTAATTTAAGAAATTCACTTACTTTGTAAATATTTACTAAATGCATACCATGTTTCCTATACTTCCCTACACACTGATAACTTATAATAGTACAAGTAATTCACAAGATATGATCTTTGTCTTATGGGCTTCACAGTCTTGCAAGGCAGATAGCTACCAAATACATTAATGCTTGTGGTTTGTATTAAAACTGATATACTTGTCATAATTTTTTTAATCCTCACCTGAAGATATATTTTTGATTTTAGGAAAGGAGGAAGCGGGGGAGCAGAGAGAAAAACACATCAGTGTGAGAGAGAAACATTGATCAGTTGCCTCTTGCACACACCCCAGCCAGGGATTGAACCTGCAACCTAGGTATATGCCCTGACCGGGAATTCATTCTGCAGCCTTTTGGTAGGACAATGCTCCAACCAACCGAGCCGCCTGGGCAGCGCTATTTGTCATGAAATTTTAAGGAGTGTGCACCTTTTACAAAGGTACTATAGATTTATTGTGAAAATATTGAATTATATGAATGATGACCTGGGACCTGGAAAAGATCAAAATAAATATTTTGGAAATTTTGTGAAAACTTAAATGGGCCAAGGTTTTTAAAAATATATTTTTAAAAATATTTTAAAAATTGAATTTATCAGGGTTATATTAGTTAATAAAGTTATATAGGTTTAAGATGTACAATTCATATTGTACTGTGTGTTCACCACGCCAGGTCATACTTCTCCCCATCACCATTTATGCCCCCTTTACCCACTTCCACCTCTCCCTACCCCATTTCCCTCTAGTGACAACCATTGTCTGTCTGTGAGTTGTGAGGTTTTTTTGCGTAATCTCTACCTTTTTCATCCCTCCCCCTCCTCTGACAGCTATGAGTCTGTTTCTATTTTGTTAGTTTATTTTGTTCATTAGATTCCACATATAAGTGAAATCATAGGGCATTTGTCTTTCTCTGATTGGCTTATTTCACTTAGCATATGTAATACTTTCCAGGTCCGTCCAAGTTGTAACAGAAGTTTAGGATTTGCTTCTTTTTTTTTTACAGCTGCATGGTATTCCACTGTGTAAATGTACCACAGTGTTTTTATCCACTCATCTACTGATGGACACTTGGGCTGCTTCCAAATCTTGGTGATTGCAAATAATGCTGCAATGAGCATAGGGGTACATATATTCTTTTAAATTAGTGTTTCGGGGTTTTTTGGATATATTCCCAACAGTGGAATCACTGGGCCATAAGGCAGTTCCATTTTTAATTTTTTGAGGAAACTCCATACTCTTTTCCACAGTGTCTGCACCAGTCTGCATTCCCACCAACAGTGCATGAGGGTTCCCTTTTCTCCGCATTCTCACCAGTGTTTATTGTTTGTTGATTTATTGATGATAGCCATTCTGACTATCTCATTGTGGTTTAATGTGCATTTCACTGATGATTGGTGGGGGAGGTGGAAGAGGGTAAAGGGGGATAAATGGTGTTGGAAGGATACTTGACTTTGGGTGGTGAGCACACAATACAGTATACAGATGATGCATTGTGGAATTGTACACTTTAAACCTATATAAGTATATTGACCACTGTCACCCTGATAAATTCAGTAAGTTTTTTAATTCTTTTTAAATTACAACTGACATATAGCATTGTATTAATTTTAGGTGTACAGCATAGCAATTTTTATATACCTTACGAAGTGATCTCCTGAGAAGTCTAGTACCCATTTGACACCACTCACACATAGTTATTACAGTATTGTTGACTAT
Source organism: Desmodus rotundus (assembly GCF_022682495.2). Classification (NCBI taxonomy): domain Eukaryota; kingdom Metazoa; phylum Chordata; class Mammalia; order Chiroptera; family Phyllostomidae; genus Desmodus; species Desmodus rotundus. The sequence continues at coordinate 27,541,126 of NC_071392.1, read as the reverse complement.
ATTCCCTATGCGGTACTTTACGTCTCTGTGACTATTTTTATAACTGGCAGTTTGTACTTTTTAATCCCTTTCACCTTTTTTACCCATTTATCCAACTCTCCTTGTATCTAGCAACCATTAATTTTTCTGTGGATCTATGAGTTGTTTTTGTTTGTTTATTTTGTTCTTTGGATTCCACGTGTAAGTGAAATCATATGATATTTGTCTTTCTCTGACTGACTTGTTTCACTTAACATAATACCCTCTGGGTTGATCTATGTTGTTGCAAATGGCAAGATTTCATTCTGTTTTTATGGCTGAGTAATATCCATTGTATATAGGTACCATCTCTTCGTTATCCATTTGTCAATGGACACCTAAGTTACTTCCATATCTTGGCTATTGTAAATAATGCTGCAGTTAATGTGGTACATATAATCTTTCAAATTAGCATTTTTGATTTCTTTGGATAAATACCCAGAAGTGGAATTTCTGGGTCATATGTTAGTTTTATATTTAAGTTCTTGAGGACCCTCCTTACTGTTTTCCATAGTGGCTGCACCAATTTACAATCCTGCCAACAATGCACAGGTTTCCTTTTTTTCCACGTCCTTGGCAGTACTTGCCTGTTGATTTATTGATGACAGCCATTCTGGGAGATGTGAGTTGATAACTCATGGTGGTTTTAGTTTGCATTTCCCTGATGATGAGTGATGTTGAGCATCTTTTCATGTCTCGTGGCCACCTGTATGTCCTTTTTGGTCCTCTGCCCATTTTTTAATTGTACTGTTTTTGGTGTTGAATTATATGAGTTCCTTATATATTTTGGATATTAACCGTTTATCAGGTGTATTATTGGCAAATATTTTCTCCCATTCAGTAGGTTTTCTTTTTTGTTTTGTTGATAGTTTCCTTTGCTGTGCAAAATCTTTTTAGTTTGATGTAGTCCCGTTTGTTTATTTTTTTTCTTTTGTTTCCTTGCCTTTGGAAACATGATTTGGGGCCTCAAGAAACTTTAGGGTGTAGAAGAGCAGGAAAACTACAGCTATGATACACGGCACTTGTGTCTGTCAAGTGTTGGGAGGATCACCACTTAAGGAAAATTAAGTTATGAAAATACAAGTTCAGAATATGTTGAAAAATAAGATATTATTGGAAAGGTATTTTATGGGCAACTATTGGGTGACTTGATTGAAGATCTTTCACTTTTTGTAAAAATATCTTGTTTATTTTTTTTTCATACCTTTATAACAAAATTTCCATAATTGAAATAAATGTTTTAACATCTCTCCGTCTGAATTTTCTTTTGTGTGCAAGAATCCAATCTGTTTTATAGTTGGCCAAAATTACAAGCTCAAACCCTGTTAAAAGTTGTTTAAATTTTATTACACATGTAATTCTGATTTTAGGTAACTAGTTTCATTAGTTCCTTTTCAACTTTTGAGATGAAACTCAATCAAATTTGCTGTTCACTAAAAATGTCTTTTAAAATTGTCTATGTTCTTATCTTTAAAATACTTTTTACGTGTCTGAGTCCACTCAGGAGGGGAAACTACACAGTAATTTGAATAAGAACATTTAATATACAGAATTAGTAACTATAACATGAAATTTTAATAGCAAGTCATTGGCTCGGAAGAAGTGGGTAGAACTCCAGTGAATAGGAATAACAGATAGAATGAGCAACCACGTCCATTACGGCTGGGATAGAGCACAGCCCGAAATGGATTCTTTTCTGAAGTCTCTAGACTTGCTCAGGTTGCTGTGCCTTTGTGCACGGTAAGGCAGTTCCCTTTTATTTCCCGGTAACAAGACTGGATATATACTGGTTCCTACCTCCAGTTAGTAAGAACCTGGGAATCCATATAGAAATCCATGCCATTACTACATCACTTGTCTTAAAATTTTTCTTTTTGTTAATTGGGAGAGCACTTCTAGGAGGCTGACATTTATATTCTCTTGGAATATAGAATTTTTTAATACTTCCACTCTTTCGTCTTTAAGAAAAATCTTTTTTTTCATCTTATAAATACCTTCCCAGTTTCCCTATATTTGTGAGTAATTGTTTGAAATAGGAAGATACATGTGCTATAATGCTAGAAAGAAACAATTAGAAAATAATAGAGTCCAAGATTATTTTAAGGAACCCAGTCTACCGAATGTGAACTTAAACTGTGATTAGTTAGGACTGATGATTTGATTTCCAGAGGGAAATTTAAACATTAGCAAACTTTTAGGAATAAACCCATTCATTCTGTTTATTTACGGTAATTCAAAATTTGATTCATGAAACTTTATAAATATTGTTTGTTATAAAGTGAGGAATATATATACCTTTGGGCATTCTGACAGTTAATAGATTTTGTATAAAGCAATACTTGGACAATCTGTGCTACCATATATTATTCAAAAGTAATAGTAAATGATGCATTTTTTGTTAGGGGATTTGAGTGGGTATGTATAATCCTTTTAAAGAAAACATGTACCTTATGCTTTTAGACTATAATATATTCTACTTTACATTACACAATATTACATATATAAATACATGTTACATGTATACATAGTATATGTTTCTATGTTTTTTTAAAGATTTTATTTATCCATTTTTACAGAGAGGGGAAGGGAAGGAGAAAGAGAGGGAGAGAAATATCAATGTGTGGTTGCCTCTCGTGTGCCCCCTACTGGGGACCTGGCCCACAACCCAGGCATGTGGCCCCACTGGGAATCAAACTGGCGACCCTTTGATTTGCAGCCTGTGCTCAATCCACTGAGCCACACCAACTAGGGAAATAGTATTTGTATGTTAATTTTACTTATTTCAGCATTTATGGGCTATATGTTAGAAAATTGGATCTATATTAAATATGGTAAATGCTAAATCTCTAAATAAGAGTGGTAAATTGCAAAATTTAGTAACAGGCATTTTGATGCTACTGAGAGGAAAAGAAATAATCCTTTGAAGTATGGGACTATGGTAACATGCTCAGGGAAGTTAATATTTTATGTCTGACATTTTTTGAGATGCTGACTCCTGAATTCTTTTTTGGCTGTATATATTTCAGCTCATTTTGTGCAACTTGCTAATTTTTTTGTTTAAAAATATGTATTCAAGATGAATTCAGGTTTAGGGCTTTCGTTTTTCTAGGTAAACTTAATAATTGCATGTTTTTCCATTGTGTTACTGTGCCTTCCCATTGTTTCAAGTGATCATTGTTTTAGATGATTCTCTTTTTATTCAGGTCTATTGTCTTGTCATAGATTCCTCATCTGCAGCATTATAATTCAGGAGAATGACTTCATGATGTTCAATACAGTTTGAATAGATTTCTATTGACTATGTTACTATTCATTTTTCCCTTGAAAGTAATCCATAGTTATTTTCACAGTTACTGCACCCAGATGTTAATGCTAAGACTCTGACTCAGGTGTAATTCTCTTTACAAGATAGATGTATTCTAGCAAAATGAAATTTGAATATATGTAATTCCATTTACCTCATGAGTTGTATGAGGAAATGTAAGATTTATTGTGTGGGGGGCGGGGGTGGCCAACATGTACTGCTCTAAATAACTTATTGAAATATATTTACATACACATATATAAGCAGGCTATATTTGTGTTTTTCTTTTTAATGTTTTTGTTAGTGACTTAATAATATAAAGAAACTATATTTGCTGAGAGTCTAATTGAACAGAACATAAAGAAGTCATTTTTCTTCAACTTTATTTTATAGCAAAATAACATGCTTATGTTCTAGGTTCCTTAGATTCTAGGTCTATATTATTCATGTAATTAATGCCAACTGCTGTAACAAATAGTCCCAAAGTGTCAGTGGCCTAATATGAAAATGCATGTCTTGCTCTTAAGAGGTTTTTATAGGTTTTCCTGTTCAGGCCGCTTTCTGGAAGGGACCTTCTCTAAGCACCGACTCTCAACATTGTAGGTACGTGGCCATGAGTGTGACCTTTTAAATGCCCAGGAACATGTGGGTGCTTTGCCAAATGCTGACTCCTCAAAGCATCTCATTCGCCAGCCTTGCCTTCCACCTTTTGGCTAGTCTGTTTTTTGCCCTCACCTCCACTGTTCTCCTCTTGTCCTGGACATGAGTGACTTGTACATTTGCCTTACATGTTTTTGACAAAGGACTCCAGTGCCCCCTCAGCTCCACCCCAGCACTGGGGGAGTTCTGAGTCTGATAAGACAAAGGCAAGCCCTTTGAGCTACTCCTCTGGGAAGTCACCAAACAGGTCACAAAAAAACATCTTCATTCTTTGAGAATAAGGGCTGTTCTATTCTCTCTGATACTGGGTACCTGTACTGGGAACGTGAGCTGTCTTAAAACCATCGCCCACGTGGTGAGCATGGGACAGGACCAGAGTGGGTTAAAATGCCACAGAGCTTCCTGACTGAGATTCAGCTATTTTTTTCTTGATTAAATGTTTGCTGGGTTGTTGCAAGCTTTCCATTTTTTTTTCCAGAGTTCTGAAAAAGTTGGTTTTGACAGTTTTTGCCAGTATATTTGTTGTTTGTGGAGAGTTGAAGCATTGGAGTTCCCTGTTCCACTATTTTTGCTGACATCTGGTCCTAAGATGTTGAAAAGTTTGAGAACGATCCTATCCTGAGGACACTGGGCAAGGAGAGATGATGGCGACGAGGACATGTTACCCACTGGACACTAATGGAAGAGTATCCAGATGGAGCTGCGCGGTAGGCAGCTGAAAATATGGGGCTGTGGGGAAAGGCAGAGGTGTCAGGGTTTGAGATTAGGCTTCAGATTTGGTGATGTTGGACCTCGAATTTAGAACTGAGTTTGTAGAGAGAATAGCGAAGGGCTGCTGAGGCCTTAGGTTTGGAGGGTAGTCTACAGTCACTGTGTAAAAGGAAACCTGTCAAATTAGTGCAGTAGAACTTTTATTTTGCTTTTTCAAATGGGAAAGAAATTAGTTTTGGAATTTGGTGTAAAGTAACATGTCTACTTGTGCCAATTCCTTTGTCAGCTCTTAAAAAAATACTGTAGGGTCTGTGGGACTCTACTTCACAATTAGCTGCTATTGGTTGGGACTGGAGGAAGGAGTGATTACAATAGCAGCCTTCCTCTGCTTAGTTTTTTATCTCATTTCCATTAAACTAGAGCTTTATTCTCTGCTGGATCAACTTGAACAAACTCTTCTCATTCTCCTTTCCCTTTCAGTCTTCCCCTCTCTCCTATTTACCACTGTTTATTACAGGCCTCTAGGTATTAATGAAAAGGCAATGAATGAAATTTATCAAAAATTCCAATGTACTTTGCCAGTTTCCAGGATGGAATACCAGAGGCTTTTTTAATTATTTGGAACTGCAAAAAAATTTTCATTAAATTTCAAAAGTGTAATTTATAAATATAATATAGAATAAAGCATAACCTCTTGGGAATTTCAAAATAATTTCTCTCTAGTGATTTACAAGCTATTTGTCTTTTAAATATCAATCCATAATTAGACTGTAAAAGAAAGGATATGATCAGGGAAGTTTTAATTGCTCCCTAAGTGTATCTTACCAAAGTAATAATTTTTTTTTAATTGGAAAAGGAGGATACTCACACTACAGGCTGTATTGCTGAAAGCAGAAATGCCAGAAACATTTCCCCTTGTTCGTCCACTAATGAAGTACAGAGGTTTTGAGGAAATTCTATTTAGAGTTAAATACTCAATTTTGTGAATGTGTGAGGAAATAGTATAAAACCTTACACCATCTATATGCACTGGCGATTATGTACATGCTGTGAAAACTGGTCTCATTACAAGGCCAGGGCCTAACTCTGAAATGGGGAAACTTGTTGAGGGATGTAGGAGCATAAACCCTTCGGAGGGCGGCATGCCCACTTCTCTGTGTTTCCTTTTTCTTTTCCCTCCCTCCCTTCTCTTTTTCTTCCTTTCCTCCTCCCTCTCTTTCTCTCCCCTCCCCCAAGGATATGCTTATTGATTTTAGAGAGACAGAAAGGGGGAGAGAGAAACATCAATCGTTTGCCTCCTGTATGCGCCCCAATCAGGGATCGAACCCACAACCTAGTTATGTGCCCTGATTGGGGATCAAACCCACAACCCTTTCACGTGGGGAATGATCCCCCAACCAAAGCTCTCTGCATTTTCTTAATGTCAATGCAGACTGTAAAAAAAGGATATGACCTTACAAAATATAACCTGACAAAACTAGGAAATGTAAAAGGTGAGAATTAACGCATGCAGGTTGGTTCCTCTTTACTCAGTAGGCAGCATGAGAGAGAGGTCTAGCCTACGTAGTCACTGTCTCATTCTTGGAACCTGTAGTGACTTAAGATCTTTAGTAGCTGCAGTGTTTTGTATCTCAGCTTGCCTGAAAACTGTAATCTAGTCGGTCAGACTAGCTTTGGAAAAAGATGCTAAGGTCCAGTTCAGCTGAGTGACGTATACATCAAATTTAACCACATGTGACCTGCATATCTCTTCACTATTATGATCATTGAGAATTGTTATGGAAATTAAAATTTTTTAATTATATTGAGATTTTATAGTGAAGTTTATTTGTGAGCCCTTTAAAGATAAGTTCCTGATTCTGTTTGAGAAGTTATTTAGAAAGAATAAGACTGTATATGAAGTGGCAAATTTGTTTTGTAAAAAGCAATTATTTTTCTTAAGCTGATTTTACTATACAGTGTGGTGTAACATTTATGAGAAATAAGCCAGAGTTCACAGTTGGTCTTGGGAGCTGCCATGTAGGCTGCTACATTACAAATGATCTGCAATTATATTTTGATAGATTTCATTTTGAGTCGTTCCAGGAACTGGCCCTCATGGAAATGTGTCTCTTACTCACATTTACAGTCTCACATTTATAGTCTCAACTGTCTGACATCCATATATCTGTTTTCTTGATTCTTGGCTTTCTGTGACTGTCACCATCCCATGTTGCTTTTTGACAACTCTGCTCCTCGTTGCCATGTTAAAAAATTGTGGCCCAGATTTGTTCATAAGAACCAATCAAAAGTCTCAATTTTTGCATGCCAGGTATGTAAGGAGTTTTATCCCACTTCGATGCTCACCTGTGGGGCAGGTAGCACAAATACAACTATTCACTTGGTAAACACAAATGGTAACCTAATGGAACATGAATTTTATCAGATTTAACAAGCATGTGCTAAAGTATCAATTTCAAATCCTGTTCTTTTGGTGAGGAAATTGTTGTGAAACCTATTCGAAAATGATTTTGGTGTATTTTACTTAGACTTTTAGAATGTGTATGGCTTTAAAAATTATAATAATGCTAAGGTATTTAAGAAATATTTCCAGAAACAGAAGAAAAATTGCTGGTAAAAGTAGGCTTTTTCATTAAAGAACCTTGTTGTGTTCTCAAATGAACATTTACTTAGAGAGGGAGGAGAAACCTAAATAGTTAATTGGCAGCGGGAGAGACTGAGGGTCAAACAAGAGTAATTTAGCGAGAACTGAAAGGGACAGATCTCCGTTACCCATGTAATCACTAAGACCTTATTGGAAATAGGGGTCTCAGGACTGAGAAAAGATACCCTTTGAACCCTGAGGACTATACAAGAAAACAATTTGAAGGCTATTTCAGAAGTTGAGATGTCAACAAACATAATATTTGAATCTGAAAAGTCATTTGCTTTTTTCTTTGCTCACTCACAAAAATTAAATTTAGCATTGAAGACACTTGATATCCCTCACTCACTGAAACAAAAAGAACCGAGAACCCTGATTTTCAGTTCGAGAAGATAAGCAGTACGAGAGGACTCTCTAGAGCATGGCTGTCACACTCATTTTCACGGGGGCCACATCAGCCTGCTGTTGCCTTCAAAGGGCCGAATGTAATTTCAACTCCTTAACTGTTACAGAGTAGTTACATTTATACAGTCCTAAAATTACTTCAGTACTTTGAAGGCAACTGTGAGGCTGACATGGTATCACGCCCCCGCCTCCCCCCCTCCCTGCACCTGCTAAACACCCCCCCCCCCCCAGTGAAAATGAGTTTGACACCCCTGTAGAGTACAGGCTTGTGGTTAGACCAGGCAAAAGGTGGCTTTTCAGTGTCTGGGAAGTTTTGTAGATCAGTTACATTCAGAACTCAGCTGAAATTTAGAGGGAAGTCTTGGGTTGGCTAAAAAGTTTTTTTTTTTTCTATATGATGGCTCTAGTAGTATTTAGGTGTCTTTAACTTCATTTGAAACAATTTTGTTAGATTTTATTGTGACAGCTGTCATATCAGCATGCATTAAAAATAACATCAAAATTGGTGAATTTTTGTGCAGCCATTTTAATTTTGAAGATGGAAGAAAATATGCAACATTTTCATTGTATTATGCGTTATTATTTCAAGAAAGGTAAAAACACAACTGAAACACAAAAAAAGATTGTGCGGTGTATGGAGAAGGTGCTGTGACTGATTGAACGTGTCAGAAGTGTTTTTTGCAAAGTTTCTTGTACTGTTGCCATTTTAGCCAAATAATTCTTTGCTGTGGGGCTGTCTTATGCAGCAGAAGACGTTTAGCAGTAGCCTGGCCCTAGCCTCTCCCACTAGAAGCCAATAGTGGGAGATACTCAAAATACCCAAATCAATAAAGTTATTGGTAAAAATGAAAAATGACTCATTTTACAGAAAAAAACATACAGGTTTTTTTGCCAACTCAATAGTTTTAGTTAAATGGTATTTGTACATAGTTAGGTCTGTTTATTTAACTTTGCTTGTAATTTTATTTTTTAAATTACATGTTTTATATAGCTGTGTGTATATTTTAGTTAATGGAAAAAACTTCAGACGTACACAAGTGTAGAGAGAATATAATGAACCACCACGTACCCATCGCTCGGTTTCAACGTTTATCAGTTTATATCCAATCTTGTTTCATCTGTATCCCCAACTACATCTCCCCTCACCTCTAAATTCTTTTTAAGCAAATTGCAAACATACTTTTGTTCACAAATATTTCAGTATTTATTTCTAAAAGACGCTCTTTAAAATTATTACCATAATACAGTACCGTTATTAAATCTCTGAAATTAACAGTAATTCTTAGTATCATCAAATATCCAGTCAGTGCTTAAGATTTCCTGATTGTCTTTTTTAACAGCATTTTTGATTAAGAATCCAAAAAAAATGATATAATTGTAATTAGTTGCCGGTTAAATCCTTTTGAAATAATAAAAATTAGCTTTTTACTTTGTGTTAATTTCACACCTACAGAAGAGTGGCAAAAATAGTACATCTTCCCTACGTGTTAACATCTTACATAATTATAGCACCATTATCAGAACTAAGAAATTAATGTGGTGCAATATTATTAACTTTTGGTATATTCAATTTTACCATTTTTTACACTAATGTTCTTTTTCTGTTCAAGGGCCTGATTCAATATTCCACATGTCATGTGGTTGTCATGTTGCCTTAGTTTCCTCTAACATGTGACAGTTCATTAGTCTTTCCTTATTTTCTGTGACATTAAATCTTTTGAAGACTACTGGTCAGTGATAATTGCGGTTTGTCTGATGTTTTTTTATGGTTAGACTGAGGTTGAACGTTGTTGGAAGAACATACTGAGGTGAGGTACCATTGGTAGTGCGTGACTATCGGGGGGCGCATGCCATCAATATCACTTGTTCCTGGGGTGTTAACCTCGATCATTTGGTTAAGGTGGAGTCTTCTGGGTTTCTGCACTGTAAAGGCGTTCATCTGTCCTTTATTAACGCTAAGACTGAGGTTGCTTTTGTAGTTTATAAAAAGTCGGGCTTTTGCTGACTGTATTTCCCTAGTGAAATGTAACACATTATAGATGCTCCTTGACCCCCTTGACCCAATAAGCCCATTGTTAGCTGAAGATACTGTTGTCGAAAGTGCCTGTAATAAAACAGCTGTCCTACTGGACATCAGAGAGTAGCCTCGCCCAGCCTCAGTGTGCACAGAGCACTTCCATTAGCCCACAGTGGGGCAGAATCATCTCACACAAAGCCTGTTTTATAATAAAGTGTTGAATATATCATGTAATTAATGTAATTACGACTTGCTGCCTTCCTGCTGGGCAATTACTCTTGGAGTTGCCTTCCTCTTTTCTCCAGAAGCAGGGACACAGATGGTGGCTTGTTCAGTGGACATGATGGGATGCGAAAACACAAACACAGTGTCCAGAAAGCAGGGCGCTGGCTGTCTGCCAGGGAGCGTGTGGCCCCTGCTGCTCGGCATCCACAGTGTTGGACGCGCACGCGGTACTGGCCCCGGAAAAGGCCAAAAGTCAGAATTTGAAGTATGGTTTCTACTAAATGCATATTGCTTGTGCACTACGGTAAAGTCGAAAAATCAAAAGTTGACCGTCTTATGTTCTGTAAATTGGGTTAGATGGTGTTATTCCTTTAGTTTAATGAATTCCCAAAGCTGGTAAAAGTAAATCTAATGCAGTTCATCTTTGGTCTTTAAAAAAGCCTGTGCCATAGAAAAGTCAGTTTGCTAATACTTTTCTGTAGAGATAATTTTAATAAACTATTTTTATCTTTTACATACATTAGAATCTGTTAGAATATGACTTTATCTATTTTGTTACCAGTAATTTAGTGGTATCAATTGGATTCAGACTGTAAACAAGTTTAACATATAAATAGAGAATTTGAAAGTACAGTGAAGGCAGAACCAGTCTCCAAAATATTTCTAGTTCTTCTGTTACTTGTAAATCGGTACTACAGGCCCTGTGCCCTTTTAAAAATTTTAGTGAGAAACAGTAAGCCACACTCAATGATTTTCCTTTTGGTAACAATGTGAGTTGTTACTATAGCATGAAGTTTAGTTTTTCCTGTTAGAAGACTTTCCTAATATTGTATTTCTGTAATTGTATTTCTGTAGTTTACTGCCCTTTAGTTTGCTGGAAATGCTGCAACAAATTAGGAACTTGGTAGCTTAAAATGACAGAAACTTAGTCTCTGACCGGGAGGCCAAAAGTGTGGGTCAAAGTGTGGGCGGCTCTTGGGGAGAGCCTGTGCCTTGTGCTTCCAGTTTCTGGTGGGTGCAGGCGCCCTTGACGGGTGGCCGCAGCGCTCCGACCTTTGTCTCCATCTTCACAGCCCCTTCTCTGGTGGGTCTCATTCCTCCCGCCCTCTCTCCTGTATGAACATTGTGATGGGATTTAGTGCACACGCGAGTAATGTCCTCATCACACGATCCTTAAATACACCTGCAAACCCTTTAACATATAAGGTGACATTCAGGGGTTCCAGGGGCTACTAGGGCTTGATGCCTGTAGGGGACACCATTCAGACTGCCATACCCACCCTCACCACACTCAAAGCCTCTGTCTTTGATGGCCTTCCGCTACCTGAAGCAGCTACTTACCCTGATACTTACCCTGGTACTCACTGCATTCTTTTTGGTTCAAGAGATCAGTCACAGAGGTCTTCTAACCTGAGCAGAATTCTGGGGCCACTTGATTCTTCGAGGCTTAAAACCGAAGGACGCTGTAGCTCATGTGCTTCAGTTTTCTATTCTAAGGCTCCTTCCTCCCTCTAGCTACATTTCCATGGCAGGGCACCTAATCGGAAAATTCGTATGTCATTGCTGCTTGTGCCTGTTTGTGGACACCCCCAAATCACAGTCCCGAACATCTTGCAGTTAGAGTAATGTTGAAAGCACATGGGGCAGAGGAACAGGCAATGGGAGGGCTGTTCTTTTTTCTTTTTTGTGAGTCTTTCCACCCCAAATAATTCATTGATCATTCCTCACGGGTTTTCTATTTTGCATTTCATCAAAACAATGTGGTTTGAATCATCAGATTATTAAAAAATTGAGATATAAATGACATGTAACAGTGCGTTAGTTTTAGGTGTATGAGGTAATGATTTTATGTATGTATTATTGTGAATTGATTCCCAGAATAAGTTAACATTCATCATCCTGTGTTTTGCTAATTTTAATGCATTGCCTTTTCTCTTGATTATGTGTCACATTTACTATTTCTTCATGTTTCCAGTAATTATGGATTTCCCCTGACACTGAATGATAGGTGCTACATTGTAGAGACATTATTCCACTATGTTTTTCCAAAGTACATTGATTTTCTTTTGTTTTATTAAGCTGTCAACTTGGCAGAACTTAGATTCCAAACTCCGTGCTCCCTTTGACACGAAGCCGCTGAAATATCTGTCAGTCATCACTCCCTTAGCCAGCCATGCCCAGGCGAGTGGTTAGCCAGAGAGTTTGGCAGATTTTATTTGTACAATGTAGGGTTTTCCTTCTGTAGCTTTCTCCCCCGTGAAATTTCCACTTCTCACTTTCCAACAGCTGTGGTCATCCCACACTGTCCTCTGATTGCTCAGCCACCACCCGGTGCCACCTGAAACCTTCCTCAGGCAAACAGCTGTGACAGTGGGGATGTAACCCCATGGTCTCTGCCGTTCTCTGAGGACTCAGCGCCTTTCCACTTGTTGTTTGACTCTGGCTGTTCTCCAAGTGCCTTGGGATTGTTGTTTATGTTCTGCCCAGAATTCACACCCAAAACTTTTCTTACCAAATGCACTCTGTGCTCGTTAAGCAGTAAATCATTTCCCCAGCCCCTGGTAACTGCCTATAAATTTGCCTATTCTACGTATTTTATGTAAGTGGAATCCTACAGCATTTGGTCTTATGTGTCTGGCTTATTTCCCTTCGATAGTGTTTTTAATTTTTATCCATGCTGTAGAATGTGTCAGAACTTCCTTCCTTTTTCTGGGTGAGTAATTTTAACACTGTATCTCTCTACCACATCTTGTTTATCCACTCGTCTGTTGATGGACACTGGGTCGTTTCCACACAATTGGCTATTGTGAATAATGCTGTTATGAACACGGGTGTGCAACTATCTGAATGCTTCCTTTCATTTATTTTGGGTGTATACCTGTGATGAAATTGCTGGCTCGATCATACTTAACTTTTTGAGGAACTGCCAAACTTGAGCTGCACATTGGCCGTCTACCACTTTGTATTCCCATCAGCAGGGTACCGACAGAAGGGCCCCGTTTCTTCAAATTCTCGCCAACACTGGGTATTTCCCTTTTATTATCTTTGTTATTATTAGAGCCATCCCAGTGGGTACGAAGTGGTATTTCGTTGAGGTTCTGATCTGCATCTCCCTAATGACTAGTGACGTTACCTATCTTCCCGTGTGCTTATTGGCCATTCGCATTCCTTCTTTGGATCATTGCTGCTCATGTGTTTGCCCACTTTAAAATTGGGTTTTGTCTTTTTGTTGGTGAGTTGTAGTCCTTTATACATTCTGGCTATTAAAACCCTTGTCAGATACATAGTTTGCATGTGTTTTTCCCATTCTGTAGTTTGTCTTTTCGCTTTCTTAATAGTGTCCTCTGTTACACAAAAGTTTTTAAATTTGAAGAATCCTGGTTTATGTAGCTTTTTCTTTTGTTGCTCAAGCTTTTAGTGTCATATCTAAAAATCTATTGTTAAACCCAAGGTCCTCAAGATTTACTGTTCTTTTCTTTTAGGCATTTTATGGTTGTAGGTCTTTTCGTCCATTTAGTGTTAATTTTTGTCTGTCACGGGAGCGAGGGGTTCAGCTTCACTCTCTGCATGTGGGGACGCAGCTGTCCCAGCACTGTCTGTTGGGGGCTGTTCTTACCTCATCGAGCTGCCTTGACATCCTTGTCGAACATCAGTTGGTCTCTGTGTAAGGGTTTATTTCTGGACTCTCCATTCTATTCCATTCATCTCTGTTTTTCCTAAAGCCGGTACCACGCTGTTTTGATTACTTACAGTATTTTTGCGGTAAGTTTTGAAAGTAGGTACTGTGCATGCTCCAACTTTGTTCTTTTTCAAGGTTGTTTTGGCTATTTAGGGCCTCTCAGAATTCCACATGAATGTAAGTATTGGTTTCCCCATTTCTACAAATGAATACCTTTGGTAAAAACTGCTTTTTGGATGCTGTTTGCTTTGGAGCTTCATCCCTGTCCACAGACCTTTAGTTCCTTTACTATTAATGAATTATAATGAAGTATCTGATTGAACCCCAGTGTAATTGTCCTTTCTCCTATTGAAACTAGACGTTTTCAATTTTTTGCTTTAACAAGCAATGCCACAATGAATATTCTTGTGCATGCTGCTTGTTTACATGTGTGCAAGTTTCTTCAGGACAATAGTTTTCAGCTTGGGACAGTTTTGCCTGACAAGGATCACTTGGCAATGTTTGGAGACATCTTTGATAATCAAAACTGAGCGGGACGGATGCCACAGGCATCTAGTGGGTAGAGACAAGCCCAGAGACGCTACTGAACACCCTATAATGCAAGCACAGGCTCCCACCCCAACCACAAAGTGCTCTACAAAGTGTCCAATTGGTCAATGGTGCCAAGGCGGAGAAGCCTCTGGGGCGTGCATTTAGAAGTGGGATTCATAAAGCTTAAGGTGTGAGCAGGGTTTTTGTTTGGGGGTTTTCTTGGTTATTATATGAAATGGATTTCTGTAAAACATGAAAATATTATTTCCAATACAAGTAGAGGTTTGGACTGTCTGGAACTAAAGTTTCTTTGGTGATGCTGGGAGTTATAAGCAATTTAATTATCTTAATCCTCATAGAATAATAACATTATTGAGAGTTAACAAACTCATTCACTTAACCATATAGTCTTCTAACTTCCCGACTGGAAATACATTGGTACCTCCTGCCTGATTAAAAGACCAATTTTCGAGTGAGAATCTGCTTTGAAAAAGTGTCACTCGTGTAAGACAATTATAGTTGGAATACTAGGCTGAAGATGCTGACAGAATGAGAGAAAAATTACAGCATGAAAAGTGTAGAATTTTTTTAAATCCCTACCCAAAGACATGTTTATTGATTTTAGAGAGATGGAGGGGGAGAGAAAAAAAAAAACCATCGGTGTGGGAGAACAGCAAATTAGTTGCCTCCCACAGGCACCCGACCAGGAATCAAACCCACAGCCTTGCGGTGTATGGGTCGATGCTCCAACCCGCTGAGCCGCCCAGCCGTGGCTAGAACTTTTTCCCGACAAAGAGGGTTGTTAAGTATTGAAGGCTTAATGTTGGACAGGTTTCTTTTTTCTCTAGTGTGATTTTAAATTAGTTTTTAAATTGAAGACATGGGGATGAACTTAATAAATTCGGAGAGCCACTTTTAAACCTAACAGAGGCCTGGTGACCCCTCTGCAAATCTCATGGCGTCCATGGCCCCAGACCAGTGCCCTGCCCGTGTACATACAGTTCTGCATGTGCTTTACACACACTTCTGAAGCCAACCTGTGGACCACCCTCCCCCGCCCCGTCCAGCTTTCTAGGTTAAGAACTTTTCTAAAAGTCTATTAAATATCTCAAATGCTAAAAATAAGATACTGAAATTATCACTAACTAGTAGAGACATGACCATAGTATTGTTTGTATGTGTTTCGTCAAAGGCAGAAGACTCATAATGGAGAAAAATGGGTACTTGGAATTAGAATTGTTCAAGTCCTCCAACATTAAATGAGTAAATACAGATCTTAATTTAATTTTATATCTGCAATCTTCATTTTTCTCTCTTTTTACTAGGCATATGCAGCAGTGCTGTGGCAACAAACTAAGGAAAACAGACAAAACTCAACCGAAAAAGCATGCTTTGGGATCTCCCTACCAGAAGAAAAACTTAATGACTTCCGTGATGAACAAATAGGACAGTTGCAGGAGCTGATGCAAGAAGCCACTAAACCCAACAGGCAATTTAGTATCACTGAGTCTAGAAAACCAGAATGTTAGTCTGTACAACAAAGCTTCACAAAGTGAGAACCCCTTATTTTAACCATCATTGGTTTTTTAAATTTATTTCTGCAGCTCTTAGGCTTTGAGAGTGTCTGGTGTTGATGGATTATATTGTTTTACTTGGGGGTGCTGTGCATGCTCTCTGTGACATACGTATGAGGACCACCAGTGGACGGAACTTTACATTATTGAGGTAACAGTACTTGCTGGATGGATTTGATTTTTGGACTAAATGAGGAAGAATATCTGCAAACAAGACAAACTTGTGGAATTTTGCCAAAATATTTTATATATAAATTTGTTTTTAATGCTGTTCTTGTTCAAGCATTAGCCTTGTGTTTTTAGCGTCATCAGATAAGTGTATCATAATATAGATGTGGAATTTCCAAAAGATTATTATTTAATTACACTGTCATCCTGAAAGGTTCATCATTTCCACTTTCATAATACATGTGATAATGCTTTTCAATGGCCCTTCTCCCTGCGTCATTGTTTATAATGAAAGGTTAAAAAGAAGCTCTCAGGTTCAGTATTACTCTATCGTTTGCATAATAGGTTATACAACATATAATGCACTTCTACAGCGTTTGTTAATACCTGATGACCCCTTAAAATAATCTGTAGTTATCTTGAGAATCTCATTTATTGCCTAATGGTTGGGGAGATAAAAAATGCTTTTATAAATTTTTCTTACACTTGAGTTCATTTGTAAAGTGAAAAAATCAAATGGTAATTCTATTCACATCCTAAAATATTTATGAATTTTTAAAAATGTTACACACTAAAACGATTTATATTTTTATTTCATGTTACCTTGAGATCTTTGAAGTGATCATTTTTCAGGGACAGGTGCATTTATATCAGGGCTTTTCACCCCCAGTTTTATTGAGAAACAATTGACACATCACTGTATGTGTTTAAGAAATACAGTGTATGTCAGCTGTTTAAAAATTGATTTGTATTTGTTCCTGTGAGGATTGATAGTATTAACTATTCTTTACTGCTTTTAAACTACTCCTACTTGGTTTGTGAACTGCCTGGCTCTCCTTTAGGTTATAATTTTTCTATTTCCTGTTTTAAAAAAATAATGATGTTCTCTGGGATTTCATCTCGAGGAATCTTACTTTACACATCCATTGCTCCATATATTAGCTGTACTCTTCAATCTATAACATGAACCTAAATCTCATTTCTGAACTTCAGATCTCTGTTTCAAATTCTGTTTGGATTTTCCAGTTCACTTAAAATGAAATTTACTCTTCTTCCCTTTTCAGTGAGTGCATGATATTAACATGTACCCAGTTCGTCAGTTCAGAATTCTGTAATTCAGCCTAGATCTCACCATTTCCCTACAGGGCTCCTCATTATTCAGCATTTCCGACAACGCCATGTGGTCAGTGCTTTGCAAAATGACCATAGTTCTCTATCACTCCTGGTGCTCATGCCCTTTTGCAATATGAGTTCGCAGTTCCTTCTATCAAGAATTCTATCCATTTTCCAATTCTTCAAACATGTACCGGCCTTGTTTTTTTTTATTTGCTCAAAAGAATGTGGGTGGTGACATTATGCAAAATAGGGGTACTAAGCCTCAGAGCCTTGTACACCTGCACTTGGGAACCTTACCCAGCTGCCTGCCATGTGAACAAGCTTAGGAGGATGCTAGGGCCACAAATAATCTCCCTAGGACACGAATGCCTCATGTTTAATAAACTCTGATTAGCCTCATGAATGAAAGGCAGCAAAGACCACCAGAAAACAACTTTAGAATTAGCACATACATAATGTAAAACAATTATTTTATTTAAATATAGAAGTCAAGTTTGAAGATATCTACAGGAAACAAGGCATTATGAAAAAAGAACCAGAGAGAAATTCTAGAAATGGAAAAAAGAATGACTAAATCAAGGGGGCAGGTTTAACAGAAGATTGGATGGCCCTGAAAAGAGAATTTTTGACTGAAAACTGGGACAGGAGAAATTATCCAGAATGGATGTAGCATAGAAAAGGAGCTTGAAAATATGAAAGACTAGAGGATAAAGCAGATGGGTCTAATGTATAGCCAACAGTAGTTTCAAATAGATCATGGGGCAGAAGCAATATTTGAAGTAATTGCTGAGAATTTTTCAAATCTGGAAAATATCAATCTACACATTTATCCCAAGCAGAATCTGTGTGAAACAGTAGAATGCTAAAGACAAAAACTTATAAAAGCAGCCAAAACAAAAGCCTTTTCTTTAGCTGACTTCTCCACAGCCAGTTGAATAGCTATCTCTAATATGTGAGAAGAAAATAACTTGCAACTTCAAATTCTATACTTAACAAATATATTTCAAGAATGATGGTGGTCTGAACACAGTTTCAGGCAACAAACATGAGCAGGTTGCCACCTGCAGGTTCTTACTAAAGGGAATTCTAAAGGATGTGCGGGATTTAGTGGAAAGGCGATGAAAGAACAAACCAAGATGCTTGTACATACCGATTAATCTAAAGGGATATTTACCATATAGAACAATAATTATGTTTCATGAGCTTAACCAAGTGAGAGATTTTAAAATAAACAAGAATTACATAAGTTTGTGGGACAGTGATTGGAGTTGCTGCTATAAGTGTGGACGGTCTGACAATGAAGAAACTGATCACATGTAAATGTGGTTTCTAGTGTATAACTCACTTCTGTATAACAACCGCTAAAATGATTTTATATAAAAGTGGCCATATTGTTCCAAGGTGGTAGAGGAAAAATGAAATAGGAAAAAAAATAAGTGATAAAATAAGAGAAAAAGATACATAAAAGAGAAAGGATAAATAGAAAAAAAATGAAGTAATAGATATAACCCAATTATGTCAGAAATTACAACGTAAAGGAACTGAGGTATCCAGTTAAAGGCAGATTGGAAAATGGTTGGAAAATGAAAGCAATTGTGTGCTGTTGGAAAGCATCCAACGCAAAGCATAAAATGCAAGTCTGCAGGTGAAATGATGGCGAAAGTTACACCAACCAAAAGCCAGCTGACTTAGGTATATTAATAGCTAAAAAAACTTAAGGCAGAAACACTGCTAGAGCTAAAGGAAGTAACTCCACATAATGACGGTTCAGTTCACTGGCAGGATCTCTTTAGACTGTTGTTGTGGAAGTGGGTGATTAAGCAGCCCCATATTTTAGGAAGGTAACACAGTTTCAAATAACACATGAATCAATCAAGAAATACAAGTAACCCGTGAATCGATCAAGAAATGCTAACGAATCCTAGAATATAAGTGCAACTGAACACTAGTGAAATAATAAAATTAATGGATTGTAGCTGAAACAGTAGTTGGAGGAAATTGATAGCCTGAAATGTGTCTACCAGAAAGGCCGCATATTAATAAGAAAAGCTTCTATCTTAATAGAAGAATAGCACGAAATAATCTTAAAGGAAATTGAAGGAAATAAAGATTAGAACAAAGTAATAAAAAAATCAAAAGTTCATTCTTGGAAAAAGTCTTCACAGTGACAAACATCTGGCCAAGTTAATTAAGGAAAAAGAGCAGGTGCACAGCCAGTGTCGGGAGTGAAAGGGGGCAGAACTCTTCATGTTCTTACAGGAGATGCGGTGTCACAAACAACCTAGAGCCAATAAGTGTGTAGCATGTACAAGAAATGGACACATTTTTAGAAACATATAGCTTACCAAAATAAAAGAATAATTCTATAGCCATTAAATTAATTGAATCAATACTCCTAGAAAGAAAATTCCAGGCAAAACAACTTCTTTGGTGAGTACTGCCCAATATTCAAGAAATAAGTAATTGCAAATGTAAGCCTTTGCAGTGAATAGAAAAAGAAGGGTGCTCCCTAACTCATGTTATGAGACCAGCAAGTACCTAATACCAAATGATAATACGTGAAAGGGAAATTACGGGCCAATTTCACTTGGGAACATAGGTGCAAAACCCTAAACTAACAGCCATCTCTCAGTATCTGTGGGAATTGATTCCAGAAGCCCCCCGTGGACACCAAAATCCATGGATGCTCAAGTCCCTTACCTAAAGTTGCATAGTATTTGCATGTAATCTAAACACATCTTATATTAAATAATCTCTAGATTGTAATGCCTAATATAATATACATTATGTAAGTGTTTATATTGTTTAGAGAATGACAAGGGAAAAAAGTCTACATGTTCAGTACAGACAACCATTGCAGGCCTAACTACACAGAGCACATTGGTAACGACATAATTTTCCTCCCCTGATGTTTTTGATCTGCAGTTGGTTGAATCTGCAGATCCGGAACACAGGTACGAAGGGCTAACTGTATTCAGAACATCTAAAGAAGTCCTATATGTCAGTGAGTAGGATGTAAAATCCAGTTCAACAAGAAATTCGCACATAAGGAAATCCACTTGGTCTGTAAACATTAAAAAAATGCTTTGTCTCATTTTCAAGAGAAACACAAATATGAATCACAATGAGACTGTATTGCACAACATCCAGATTGATTAAAATAGGTGACAATAACAGGTGTTGACAAGGATAGGAAGTAATGGAAACTGTCTCCTGCTGGGAGGAGTATACATTCGTACAGCCTTTTGGGAAGACAGTCTGACAGTCTCTGATATATGTGAAGACGTTTCTACTCTATAAATGCTATTGCACTGTGACGCGGTAATGAAGTACAAATTCTGCTGCCAACTACCGATTACTTAACGTGATTGATAGGTTCTGTGACTTTAAGCAAAACAAGGCATAATGAAACCAACTTTATCATAGGCTAATCAATATAGATAAAAGTTAAGTTTCTATGGGACAAAACAACATTGAATGAAACAGCTGTTCATGGACCTGCTGGACATGGATTTGAATACCATCTTTTTAATTCTATGACTTTGAGCATGTCACTTTATAGATTAAAAAAAAGAATACACTCCCCCTTTCCCAAGAAGCAATTTTTGCCCTCAAAGGATTTTTGTGAGGGTTAAATGAGTTAAAGGATTAAATGAGTTAATCCATGTGAAATGCTCAGAACTGTCCCTGGAACTCAATAAACACTACAAAGTATATGTTATCATTGTTATTAATATTCACAGCCCACAAAATTACTCCTACATGTTGCACTGGATGATCTTGTCTACTGGTAGAGGATTAGGATGTAAGAGTGTTCATGTAAGAATTACTTCAGCAGCTCCAAACCAGAAACAGAGCAGACACAAAGTTATGGTTACGTTCAGTAGCAGTGCAACCGAATGAACTGTGGCTTTTCATAACTGCAATACCAATTGAAAGAAAGGAGACAAATACAAATACAGTAGGAATCCATTTGTACAAAGTTCAAAAATATGCAAAATCACAGTATTGTAAGGGATGCAGATATTAGGGGTAAAACCGGTAAGGAAAACCAAGGAAACAACAGTCACACAAATTAGGAGGATAGTAACCTCCTGGGGAGTGAACAAGGTTGTGATGGAAAATGGGCACTTCGACCCCAGGGTCTTCTGGGGCCCTGGGTGGCAACGTTTTATACTTTGACTGGGCGGTATTTACATGGGTGTTTATTGTTATTCTTGACAGCCCTCCCTCCCCACAGCATATTGAGCCTTATTAAAGAAGAGTACGCATTGAGTATGATGTTGGATTTTTAAAATTACAATACTGAGTATCCACTAAAGTAGGAAACTAATTATTTTACTCCAATTAAGGGTGAACCGCAGCTTTTTTTGCCATTTGCATAATTAGCTCCTCTCTTAGCAGAATCCAATTCTCCACAATTTCTATCTATTCATAACATTTCGTGAACTTATTCAATATGTAACAAGAATACACCTGTTTGAGAGGGAATATAAAGATAATGGTTACATTGGTGTTTGCACTTGTTGCTTTATTTTTATAACACCGTGTAACCCTTTTTTCTTTCTAGACCTTGGCACCATTTAATGCTGATGGGTTTCAAAGAAAACTGGTTTTACAGTGCACAACACTGAGGGTGGTTGCCTTTCCCCTCTGGCCTTTAGTTTTTTGGTAAGATCCTGGCAAAGGAAAGACTGGAGGACTTTGGTAATGTCTGTTAGATTCATACAAAATTATGAATTTGAAGAAGTTATCTAGTCTGTATTTTTCATCCTTTCCTTTTCAGAATTTATTTGATCAACATAGGCATCTTGACCCCTCAGATTAGTGAATTTGTATAGGAGACCGACCGTTCTGCACGGTGTAAGCCCAGCTCCCAGAAAGGCCAGTGAGGAATGAGGTCCAGCACATAGGACCCACATCCACGGATAGGTTCTCCTGTGGGGAATCAGGCCCTCATTGTACCCAGGCTGCTTTGAGACTTGCTTTTTGTTAAAACTCCCTCACCCTGAATTGAGGCAGCAAACATTTACTGCACATCTTTAAAGTAACTTCTTAAAATCTATGCTAAACCTTCCAAGGACCAGTGTAACCAGCTTAACCACTTTTCCCTTTACATTTGCAAATATCCTTCCTCTTTTATGTAATTAGCAACACCCTCTTTGTTTTCTGTAACCCGCCTAAAGCAAACCTGTGCATAGTAAATGCGGACCATCCTCAATGTAATCTGCCCAGGAAAGCAATAAAAGCCTGTCAAGGCAAGGGTCTGCTCGCTGTCCCCTTGAGAGAGTGGCCACGCCATCCCTTTTCCTCCACTGGATTTGGTAGTCCCTGTGAATTTGTCTTGTCAGCCACAACACGTGCATCCCATGGGCCAGGATCTGCATCAAATTTGAAACACAAATGTACTTCTTCCAGCTAATTTTGTGTTCTGTGTATATCTGTGTCTGACAGAAACATACAGAAATGCTGGGCTCAGCTGGCGATTATGGGCTTAAATAAATGTCTTATTGTTATATAAATTTAAGATTAACTTGTGCTATTTTAGCAGAGAAATGATAGAGTTCAATGCTAGGTATCTGAAATAGTACACCCTTTTCAGGGTTACAAATCATCTCAGTGCAAAAACTAGTAAGAGCTGAATGTTGAATAATTGTTGCCAAGCAATTTTAGAAGAGTAACTATCTGCATAGTAATGATATACCGAGTGAATAGTGGCACGCACAGTGGAGGACTGGAAAGAGCACCAAGCACCAGGGTGGAAGAACAGTAAAATGTTAAATGCAGAGCTCACCTGAGAAGTCCGCGGCACAGCGGAGACGTTCCTGTGTGGCCTGGACTAGAGCTAGTAGTCTGCATTTGCTGGGCCAGCAGAAGCTACCCTCTGGTGGGTGCACTGAGACAGGTAGGCAGCAGGCTTGCAGAGGAAGTTGGGATATTGGGGTCCTGCTCATTGAGAGGGCAGTTTGGAGCCTGGGGAGTGCAGGCACACTGGGGTGGTGGCAAGCACAAGGAGTGAATAGGGGCATTGGAAACCAAGTTGTAGGCAGGGTGCTGTGGGGTCTGGGATGCTCTGTCCATGTTGGGAGGGCCACATTAGGTGATCACCAGTCCAGGCTACAAGCTTGACAAGAGACTACGCATGCTGGGCAAGCTGCTGGGGAGAGAACCATTGGATACCCTAACACGGCTGCTGATAGCCATGCAGCAGGGGCAAGAGGCAGAAATAGCATCACACTGGATTCGGAGCAAGAAATTACTCCTGTAATAACTCTAATAACAAAGCTTAATACTGTGCTCGCTGCAAGGGAGAAACAGTTTGACCTCCATTCTCGTACAGCTGGCAGTGCGGTTGGGCCTGCAGGGGAGAGGCTACAGCTGACATCCAGCACCTGTAGCTAACAGAATGCTTCCTCTATGCCAGGCACTGGGATTTATTTGGATCCTCTCACTTAAACCTCAACTTCCCTATGATTTGGGATGCTATTATTTTCTCCATTTTATAGATGAAGAATCTGAAGCTCAGAGAAATTAAATAACTCGCTAGAGGTCAAAGAGCTGACGTGCAAGAGCTAGGATGCACATTTTCCGTTTGCCTAGAACCTGGGTCTTAACCACTGCACCATTATACTTCCTCCCAGAGGAAATGCAGTTGAATCGGTAAAAGCGATAGATGGGTCCCCTGTAGAGTCAGCACCTATTATTGGTCCCGTACTCATCAAGTGGCCCCTTAGACTCTTGCTCTCCGGTGGTCTTACCCCATCACAGGGCTCCTGTTGCTCGAAGGGTACTTGGTACGCCTTTAGGCACCTCTGCATCACTTCCTCATAGGTGAGCACCAGGTACGGTCACTGAGGAGTCATGGCAACCATTAGGGCTGTCCCCACTGGAGTCCCCTATGCAGGGAGACACAGGTGCGGCAGTGAACACTGGATGATAGCAGCTCTCCCCAAAGGTGGAGACTGTAGCACTTTAACCTCTTCAGTAGGATTTTTTATTCACCCCCTCAAGAACAGATTTCACTCCCTTATGGGTGATACCACCTCCTCCTTCCCCATCCTCCTTCCTGGTGATGCCTGGTCTATAGGCACCCCTCACCCCCGCCAGGGCAAAAGCTGTGTCTTGTTCCTTGTTGAACTGCCAGAACCTAACAGGGTATGTGGTTTGTAGTGAAGACTCAATAAATAATCTATAATGAGTTAATGAATGATACAACCTACAATGGAGATCAAAGATCATAAATCAAACTAGGTTGATATTCCTCCTGTGTTTCAGCTTTGATTCATTTTTAACCAGTTTGCTAGGCTATAGTTTTTACTCCTTTTATTATAATTTTTTATGTTTCTTTTTTCCTTCCCAAACTGTAAGCTTCCTGAAGGCCAGGACTGTTCTTGATCCATTTGCCAACACCTTGGAAAAAGGTGGAGCCCTGTGCTTTGCACATGAAGTATTCAATGAATAGTTGTTGCAGTGTTGGAAGTAAATAAGCTAAGAGATTTAAAACTTGTCCGAAAGCACGGGTTTCCAGTTAAACCCTGACAGATAGGTTAAGAAGGAGGGGTGGAGGATGATTTCCCTGAGACTCTGCCTCACAGACCATGAGAGACCACAAACTGCTGCCTATTAGAGTGTTTTTTCCTCGTGCTCCCGTAGCATCATTTACCCGTGGTGGTTGTGGGCAGGCTCCCAGATGGAGTCCAAGGCAAGGACTGTTTTTCACTCAGTCTCGTGTGGACTGTCCCCTGCCCAGTGTCAGACACTAAAGGAAGCAGTAGAGGTGGCTCCATGTTTGCGTTCTCCCTTTGCCTCTGGCCAGCTTTGCAATCTCTGGCAAATTATTTAAATTCCTGGGTCTCCATGTTATCATACGATGAGTGGGAGTAATAATAGTAACTACCTGGAAGGCATGAACATCTCCTGCCTCAAGTGGAGTGCCCACCCACATTCCTGGCTCTGGCCCGTACAGACGGGGCTGATAGCAGGGGACCTGTGGCGAGATGGAGAAAAGGACTAATACTGTTAACCAAAGAAGGCAATAAATTATACTAACAGAGGGTCAACAAATAGTTTTCTTTGAAGAGTTCTGTCCTCAGTCTGGTCCTCCTGCAATGCAGAACCTCGGGACTCAGCTCCAGCCCTCTGCTTCTGTGCTCCGGTTTCTGCTGCCTCCTCCGTGCTAACCCCCTTTGAGCAAGTGGGCCAGCTCACCCACAGCTCCCTGTCCATTTTTGTCCCCTCTGTACTTTGTGCAGCCCATTTGTCCCCTGCTTGGAGATCCTTCACCTGGTCTCATTTTGACCCCAGATACTGGGCCCCAACACCTACTTCCTCCTATCACTCCATTCCAGCTCCGCCAAAGGCCAAGCAGAGAGTACTGCTGACTCTCCACCAGGGCCAGGGCCAGGGCCAGGGCCAGAGAAGAAGTGGAACTCGGTGGGGAGAAGAGACAAGAGATTGAAAGATGGGGAGAACCTGGCTGAAGGAGACAAGAAACAAGAGGGATTGAAGTTGCTCCCATAAGCAAACTACTATGGACTGACAAGTGACTAATGGAGACATGCAGAAACTGTTTTCCCTTCCTCCTTGGGCTCTGGAAATGAGCTTAGCTGTCAGGTGGTGAGGTTTGCCGTGCTCGTCATCATTTGCTTATCTGTCTGTAACGGTCTCTTCCTGCTCTTACACACATTGAGACCAGGCCTAGTGAGGACTAAATGAGATAATGTGTCAGGGATTGAGGGAGGTTTAAACAAGGTGAGCAGGCATTTATTTTTATCTGTATAACAAGAAGGAGGGAGGTAGGCGTCAGAGACCCAGGCTTCCCGTTCCACCATCCATTGGGCTTAGAAGTTACCCCCTTGCCCACATACTGCAGCGGGAGAGGCTCCACCACCTCATGCATGTTGCAGGCGGCAGAAAGGAGGGGCAGGGGCTGAGTCTGCATCCCTTCTAAGGAGCCTTCCGGGAAATCCTGTTTCCAGCTACTGGCCAGAACTGTGTCCACACCCACATCTGCAAAGGAGCCTGGGAAATAGAGCTCCTCAACCGGACTCACTGTGACCCCCAGTACAAAAGGGTTTCTATGAGTGAGAAAAGTGGGAGGTAAGTATATCGGTCACAAACATGGATGCATTCAGCCAGACACATATAAATGCTATTGTAAGAAGCATGTAATCAGTAACTATTATTATTGGGTACTTGGTGCTTATTAGATAAATGAACAAATGGATAGAAACGCCCTTGTATACACAAGTGGCAGGAATAGCCAGTAATCCCGTTCTTCATTTGAGGTCTTACAGCCTGTGCTTATGCATCTGTAGCCACAGAATGTGAGTCCTAAGTACAGAGACACTCCGAAGCCTTGAACTTGCTGCTTTGTTGCCTTTCTCCGCTGAGGACAGAGCAAGAGCAGAATTCAAGACTTAGGACCCTGCTCAAGCCCCTCCTCTGTATTCTCCAAAGGAACACACTTTTGCTGCATTGTCCACCTGGTCATCCACTCACTGGCAGTTCCCTCTCTGAACCTATCTCCTCTCGACTTTTTCAGTCCATTTCTTCCCAGCTAGGAAGTGTGCTCCCTTTCTCTTCTCTCCAGTGATGCCTCTTCAATCTCAGAGGCCTTCCTCTTCAGGGCCCTGACCCTCCCTGGACCCACCCGTTCCCCTTTCTCCAGCTCACCAGTCTGCACACCAATCTCTCCCTCCCTGCTGGGAACTCCTCTCACAGTACCTAAATGCATCAAGAGAGACTGCTTTTCATCTTATGCATAGCTCCCTGGGAGCAGGGGTTTTGTCTCATTTTTTTCTCTCTG
The DNA here is from genome assembly GCF_022682495.2 of Desmodus rotundus. Taxonomy (NCBI): domain Eukaryota; kingdom Metazoa; phylum Chordata; class Mammalia; order Chiroptera; family Phyllostomidae; genus Desmodus; species Desmodus rotundus. The sequence continues at coordinate 27,514,266 of NC_071392.1, read as the reverse complement.
CAGCTTTCAGTGCATTGGTATCTATCAGACGGCCAATAAATGTATTTGCCAATTGTTCCCCCTGACCACTGAAGCCCAGGTGTTGCTGCTGTGATGGGTGGTGGTCAACAAGAGTCAGAGAGAAGCGCTTTTACCTGGCAAGGTGGGTGGGGACCACCCCCTGGCACTGGTTTGCCGGCTTCCTCTGTGGTGTGAGCAAGGCAAGCTCTTGGTAAAACATCTTGTTCCAAAGTTCCTTGGCTGTTTGTTTTAAGGTTCACAAGGCTAGAGAGGCTCCCAAATTCCCCAAAGTCTCATGGCAGAGTTATGAGACTCTGGAGCAGAATTACCACGGGTCCAGTTTCCCTTCCTCTTCAAGTGGGTTGTCTGTCTGACTGATGTCAGGGAACCAAAACCAGGTCATGAATTTTCGGTAAATACCTGCAGAAACAAACCTCGCCCCTCAGAGCCTGCAGATGGGATGGCTTTAACTCAGATCAGGGATTTACACAGAAGTTAAAGCCAAACTGGAGTAAAATGCTCAGCACAGTCCCTTCAGTGCCGAAGGAAAACACCCTAACTATTGATCTTATGGGTTCTTATGGGCAGAAAAATAATCCCCTCCACCAAGTAGGAAGATGCACACTAAAGGGGTTGGTTGGCCCACAGAAACTATGCAGCCGGGAGCAAAGAGCAGAAAAACACTCCCTACCATACCCGAGTTATGTGCAATGGAAAAATCCCTTCTGCTGTAGCTCGCTGTCGCACCTGTGATGCTACAGGCTGAACAATAGAAGACACTGGCATGGCTCCAGAAAAACCCGACACTTCCACTGTCATGCCTACTGGAAGCTTTGATGGCTTTGCTGTGGCCACATCACCTGGTGTTCACTTTGGCCTCCAAGGCACATGCAGGTGGACTGCTTGGCAGATACTCAGTGCAAGGTCACCAGAGAGGGTGTCTAGTTTGGACTGTCATTCAGGTTTTCCAGGCACAATAGGCTTAGCCAGCACAATGTGTACTTAGCCTTAAGAGACAGCATCCAGAGCAAGAGCGGCAGAGGCCTTGGAGTGATGCTCTGCCATCCCCAATCACATGCACGGGGTATGATTCGGTCACAGGAAATGAAAAGAAGTTGAAGCGAATGTGATTATGTGAGCAGAGGAGAGACATGGGGCTTATGATCGCTGAACCTAAACACTTTGCTAATTACCGAGCACCCCAAAGGTCATGCGCTGAGCTCCCACTCTGCATTGTAGCTACAGCCCATAAGTTACAGGTTATATAACAATCTCAACAACTAGGGACAGCATACTTGGGGACATTGGTGGATCCCTCATTTAACCACACGGACATTTCGAAAAATTTGACTAAAGATCAAACTCTAATTGATCTGCCAGAGTTGGCGGCGGACATTCATTCTCTGTCACCCCGCCCGTTCAGTTCACAGCGGACAGCTTTATACCTTTAAAGAATCTCTCTGAGACTGGATCAGCCTAAAGCTCCGGATGCAAAACATTGCTCAAATAAATGTGAGCGGATGCTACTAAAATATTCAGTGATTGCAAGCAACTGTTGTAACATATGTTGGCTCAAAACTAGCTTTTAAGAATTTTGCCTGGAGACAAATTCTCTGTGAAACGCTTGAACAATCTAAATACAAAGTTAAAATTTGGTTGGGAAAATAAAGATCAAACTCTGCTCAAGTATCCCTGAGGCTGGGCTAAGATTTACAGTCCAGCCATTCATTCTTTCCTTTCCCCAGGCCAAGTTAGGCTCCTGGCTGAAAGGGAGCCTGGGAAGTGCAGCATGTAGCTGCTCCAGCATCTACAGTCCAGGAAGCCACACAAGAAGGCTGGGTCGGCTGCTGTGTGCACCAGACAGCATTGCTACACTAACTGTGTAAAGGGAGTCTGGCCCTGGGCCTGTAGAACCAGCTGCCCCAAGTTGTGACTTTGGACAAATCATGCACTCACTTCGGTTTTCACCTTATCTCCCACAAGAGAGATTTAGACTGTATTGCTTCAGCAATTAGTCTAGCTGTAACATTATATAATGCCGTAATTCGGAGCAAATGTATTCCAAATTCACTGAGCTCCAGCACGACGGAGGACGCAGAAAATAGCAGGCACTGCCTAATTGATGCCTTTAAATTAAAAGCCTTTCCCACGTCAGGACTTTAGCTCTTTTGCATCTTCGTACTATTTTCAGATTTGTGAAGCATTTTCCCTGCTCTTATGCTAATGGGACTTAGTATAAAGTCAGTTGACTTTAATTAACATTCATAATAATCACTTTTACGAGCTTAAAATCTCTAAGCATATTTTTAATTATCTGGATAAAATTTCTGGAAAAATAATAAATTTGATAAAATAGTGTCACATATAGAAAAATACTGTCTCAGGGGGCATTCATCAACTTTTGAGGCCACAGTGAAACTGGGACCCCAACAGGCCCCAGGGGCCCAGTAAGGAGGGCTGTCGGAACATCACCTCTAGGGCACAATCCTTAAAGGGACTTGGGTGTGCCACCTGGAACACGACAGGCATGTTGGGGCGTGGTGTGACCTTTCTATTTTCCCAAATTTTAACTTTGCATTTACTCGGTTGAATATCAATGCCGACAGGTAACCATTCATTTACTATCTTTGGATCTTTCTAACTGGTTCAGCTTTCCTCACAAATGTGTTTCTTGATGCTTTGATTAAATTAATTTGAAATTTTAAAATAATCCTCTCACTGACAAGTGATCTTCATCTTCCTGCCACATTTACCAAAACGCCCCAAGTTGGTTAAGCATTTTTTTTTTACAGACTTAACGGGCTGAAACCTAACTGCGTCAAGTCTTTTGGTCCAGATTAGAGGGATAACTGAGATAAGAAACCATAAACGTAGTTCGGCAAATTCTTCTGGCTATCTCTCAGGGGCAGTTTACTTTCTGCCTTTGAGGGTGAGATGACTTTGGAGAACAGTCGAGTGTGGCCACGCCAGTGGGTGAGTGACGGGACGGTACGCACGCTTGTCGTTCAGAATGTTCGTGCTGCACAGATGGGGTTCCCGCGCTGCTGGGACAGTTCTGCTGTGGAGTGGGAGACAAAGCTCATACACGGAGAGTCTGTGCTCCGCTTTCTGCTCTCACCCCAGTGCTCGCTGTGCACCCCTGGCTGCCAACCCTGCCAGCTTTGAGACTCATAAATTAGGTCGTAAGTCTTGAACTGTCTAGCTCTCAAAATGACCTCTAGTTATCTCGGCTTTTTCCTCTTAGTTTTATAGCGATGCGGTCATGGCACAGACTGGCACGTAATTTTTACCTGAGAGGGTCTGGGAGCCATTATGGGCTGGGGAATGGAGAGATTGTGGGGAGGCCTGAGGCCCCCACGCTCAGAACAGCCATTTGAAACCTGTGCAACCTCTGGGGGAAATCATTAGGAAAGGAGTCCCTTCTTTTGTTGGCCTCTAACCATAAAAACAAGTCACCACCTTGCTGCGGTCTGCAGGCCTATTCCTTCTACAGTCAGAAATTGCTCATAGATCCCATTGTGATGGCTTCATCAAGTCTGGGGCTGGGCAAATAATTCATATTTTATGACTTGGGTTCTAAAACTGTTACAACAGAAATGACCCCAACATAGGAAAGATGGCGAGTTTGTAACTGCATAGTGTCTTGTTCCTAACAGACTAAAGGAAGGACTGAAAGAGGGTATTTCAAGGTTGCACAAAATAAAAAGTGGGGTGAGTAGCAGCAAACAAATGTGGCAAAATAAATAAGGTGCAGCCCCAAAACAAGAGGTTGTGCCTGGGAAGATGCTGGTGCGAAGGGAGGGCCCATAGGAGGAACACTCCGTCCCTGATTTGTTTCTGATGAAGCGTCGTGCTGATGTTTGTCCTCGAGACAGGGGAAAGGCAGAAAGGAGGGAAAATTAGCAGTGAGGTCTGTTATTACTGTGACGCCAAAAAATAAGTGACAGGACATTTCATCAGTCAACTATGGAGTTAGAGTAAAAATAGGGACCCTCCCTGGAGGGAGGGGGGTCCCGTGGGAAGGAGCACAGAGCAGGTCCAGCCAGAGCTGAAGCACGGGGTCTCCAGGGTGACATCTGAGCCGCTGGGAAGGTATGTTAGAGGTGGGGCTGCCAAATCTAGTGCGAAAACGAAACACACCACGCCAACAATAAACAGAAACAGTACACTGGGTTACATTTGAATAAACAAGAAACTCTGTGTAGTATTTTTAGTCAATCTCAGTGGACATATAAATGAATTCAATGAGCATATTCAATTCAAATTTAACGGGGTATCCTGTATGTTATACCAAAAAAAACCAAGGCCGTCCCTACTTGAGAGCGGGCAACTGTGTGGGAGGAGCCTGACACTATTGTGCCACTATCCGGGGCACGGAGGGGCGGCAGCTGAAAGCGGACAAGAAGAGGGGAATGGGGTGACCTTGGGAAATGCCAGGAAATGCTGTATGTCCTGCAATGCTGAAGTGCCCTGCTCTCCTGTTAATCGGCTGTCCTACGCAGCCGGAGGCGCAGAGGACAAAGCTACGGGAGGACGCGTTCCGTATCAAGCTTCTCAAAGCAAAAACTAATTGGGGCTGGGCGGCCAACAAATGCGAGCGGAGCTACGTGATTGCTCTCATCCACTCTTCTGGAAGCACGAGGCTTTTTCTGGCCTATCTTTCATTTTCTCACTTGTGGTAGAAACATGAGTACCCAAAAGCGTTTTTCTGTCATAAGAAAAACAACAGAGCACACACAATGATAAATGGGGCTGCTGGGGAGGGTACAGCGAGCCCCGGAATCTCAGCACGTGGGGCCTGTCCGGAGGGGGCAAGACCGAAATCCACAGGATGCGCAACAGAAAGCACGAACCCTTATGTAACCAGTGGACTTGAGTTAGTAATAATGTGTCAATACGGGCTCATCAATTATAACAAATGCCCCACACTAACTAACGCAAGACATTAGTAATAGGGAAAACTATGTGTGTGGGGAGAAGGTATCTATGGGAACTTTGTACTTTCTGGGAATTTTTTCCATAAAATGGAAACTGTTCTAAAATATAAAGTGTATAAATTTTAAAAACTGTTGCTGCTCTAAAAACTTTAAAATTCACTGTTTTTTAAAAAAAATTTGGTGAGACTAGAAACTATCCGAAGATTTTAAATTGAACACATAATTGTACCATTTATTTTGACTTTTCACATTCCCGTTCACAGGAACGGGATTCTCAGTTTCCTGGAGGAATTGGTCACAGTGCCAGTAAAGGACCTCACTTCTCAAAAGGTGGTCCACTGACCAGCATCACCTGCAACTCGTTAGAAATGCAGAATCTCAGGCCCCCGCTGCAGTGCGCTGGATCAGAACCTGCGTTTTGACCATGTCCTCCAGCGGTTTCTATGCATGCTAAGTTTTAAGAAGCACCACTATAGAGGTTAGAAATACTGTTTGTGATACCAGATGCACTTGGTTTTGAGTTCTACCTGTCATATATACTTCTAACTGGGCTCTTGTGGGTAAGTAACCCAGCATCTTTAAGCCTCGGTTTTCTGATTTTCAGCACAATGGGAGTGAGAATACCTACCTCAGAGTTATTGGGAGGATGAAATGAGGTCATACCTGTAAAGCTCTTAGCATGGTACGTTGCAATCAGAAAGTAGTCAACAAAAGTGTGGGATTGATATCTCTAATGGCATCAATGCTAGCAAAAACCTAGGAAGAATTTGAACTTCTTGTGTTAGAGGTTTGCCTTTTTAACTTCTGGCATACTTTCCCCCCTCTGCTAAGGAAGGAAGGAAGGAAAGAAGGAAGAACGGAGGAAAATCTAGGAAAGAAAGAAGAAAGGTTGTATTTCTTGAATGTATACGCAAGCTAAAGTCACTCCTCAGACAGCTGGATTATCCCTTTCTCTCTGAGGCAATGCCTGGCGTTGTTCTCTTGGAGCGCTGCCTAAAACCCACATGAGTAGATCTGCTGCAGACTGACACCATGACAAGGGACGCGTTTAGCTCTCATTTAGTCCCGATGACTTTGTGAGCTACTCAGTGAGCTACTCAGGCGGACGTTCCTTTCACACGGAAAGAGACACAGGGTCTTCATTCAGTGCTGCTGGCAGCAAAGGTGCCAGTGCGTCTCAGCCCTGGAACCTGTTACCTGGCTCTGCTGTGGTTTGGACCCCACTCTTTCTAGAAGACATTTCATGCTAAAATAATTTCTTCGAGGAGGGAAGTTTAGGAAGTAGAACTGTACCTTATCTAAACTGAACTCGGTGATAAGAAAGGTGTTTGTATTAATCATGCCTTTTTTATTTTTCATACTGCTGATGCTTTCACATTTTGAGACGTTGCTGACTCTGGAGAGATGTTCCTGCCAGGGCTGGCCAACTCCTACGGACAGGAAGGGGAGGAGTATGCCTTTCATACGCAAACTAACAAATGCAGAGGAATACCCCCCCCCACCCCCCACCACCCAACACTCACCCTTATCTCCTCTGTCTGGCTCTCACACTCTGGGTCACCCCAGGGCCAGGCACCAGACAACTAGGGACAGTGCCTACATCCCAGGACCACTCAAATTATTCTCACGGGCCGATGCCTAGCCATCTTACCTTGCCTCGCCGGTTCCATTCCTCAGAAACCACAACAAAAGTCTGACTGTGTGCTTCCCCTGCTCCCCAAGCCCGATGCTTCCCCACATGGCCCCCACCATGTGGTGTGCCTGCTCCTCCTGCAAATGTAACAAACTGTGTATACAGTGGTAACCATCTCCTGATCTGCTGGCCTCACCACACCTGAATAATAAGAACATCTTAAAAGCAGTGTTTTTAAAGATGTTTACAGATGACTCTGTGCTTTAACGAAGGAGTAATCTGCTCTGAGCAGGCAAACAGATGGATGCTTTAGAGTAAGTCCCCGAGATACCAGAAGGCAGGGGAAGGCTTTTGAAAACTCACAGACTGCATGATGAGGTCTGGCAGAGAGAGTGCGCAGCCCAGAGGGGCAGGTGATTCAGCACAGATTGTGGCAGAGCTTGCGGTGACACTACCGTCCGGCCAGCCCCAGAGAAAGATCGTGTGTCTCCTGAAACTGCAGTGAGAGCAACAAACAGTTCTACCCAAAGAACGACACAGCGTTGATGGAAAACCAAACCAGGTCCTGACCATTCCACTATAGTTTCTATCCAAACCTCTTTAAAATTTTCTATTCTCTTACAATGTATGAAAAAGGGAGAATTTAGTTCTCTTGAACATGAAATGAGGGTTATCATTTTTTCCTTATAACATTTCTAAAATACTCAAAATAGACTAACTTCTAGACTCTGAGACAAGGATCTGTCTCCCCCCCCCATGGAGGGGGTGCTGGTGGGGGGCCTGGTGAGGGCGGGGAGCAGTGAGATGGGGAAGGAAAGAAGAGGGGCTGCTGTGGGCAACTGGACTCCGTCCGCGGGGCCTTCTGACAAAGCCTGAGAATTGCCTCTCTGGAGGTGGAGGAAGCAGGAATCTTTCCTCACTAATGTCTTTCTTTCATTGTTTGAGGGGCTCCTCAGGACCCTTCCAGGCACATTCGCTCTGTCCCTTGTGAGGCTGAAGGGCATATTCTGGCCGCCAGGAAAGGTCCTCAGTTAAACCAAAGAAGACACTGGTGGTCCAAAGGGGACTTCCCCAACGCCCCGGGTGAGTGGGGCCGACTCGTCCAGGATTAGTAGCTTCAAGACTCATCTTTAAAATGTAAATTAATGTACAACTACTGTTTGAATAATCATGATACTCCCTCTCTTTACTACAATATAAATATTCATCATATATTTACATGCAGTTTGGTATATCTTCATATGGTTTTTAAAACCTGATGTGTTGCCATTCAGATCTTGGCCATAGACTCAAACACTATTGAAAACCATTGCCTTGAACACTGGCAGCCAAACACCCAGCAGGATATTCAAGCCCCTCATGATCTGTCCTCAGCTTTGTCTCCCCGTCATGGTCATGATGGCCCATCGTGACAAAATGCTTATAATGTGGTGTCATGCTCCTGGGCCTTGTAACATGCTGGCTCCTTTCCCTAGATGGTTTTTCTGCTTCACTGACTTCCTCCTTCGGGGCCCAATGCCGTCACCTTGCCTTCTCTTCAGTCTTCCTAGGCCGTCTGCCCCACAGCGGCCGCTCCCCACCTTGTTCCACTGCTGCATCCCGAGTGCAGTTTTGTTTGCATGCATCTCATTGCTCTGTAACTACTGATTTATAATGCTGCCTTCACGAGACTGCTGATTGTCCATGTTTTATGATATTTACATCCCCACCACCTACCATGAACTTGACATGTGAGAGATACTTAATGTTATTTAACTAAATTGAACTATATTTCCTGGATCTACATTGCCTCAGAGTTGGGTAGGGAAATTTATTCAGGCTTATAGACCCAAGGTCAAAAGAAATAGAAAAGGCAAGCACATCTTTTTTCCCCTCATTGGGGTAAAGAGTTTGGCTTTTCTTCTAAAAGTAAAGGAGAGCCACTGAAGGGATTTAAACAGAGGAGTCATACGGTCCAGCTTGCATGTTAAATATGCTTTCACGTTGATGTTAAAGGAAGCTTTGTTCATGGGTATTGAACTACTTATACCGCGCACAGTATGCAGGAACCAGTCCACATTATTCAGATCTGCAAGGAAGATCAGAAGGAGCAATTTGTATGTGCAAGTCAAACAAGGGAACAATCCTGCCACCTTCCTATTCTCCCCCTTGTGAATCTCCTATTTGGAGCTCATAACCTTCCCCAAATAATATTTCAGCTAATACACAGAAGTATGTCATTTATTTATTTATTTATTTATTTATTTATTTATTTATTTATTTATTAGAAGTATGTCCTTTAAGTCTTTGGCAGAAAAGCTAATGGCAGTTGATAAGGTAAAAAGTTTGCAATGTCCTAATGATAAACTTGTTGGAAGTTTTAAAAAATGGTAAGGGTTTTTTTTTTTTTTTTTAAGATTTTTATTTTTAGAGAAAGGGAAGGAGAAAGAGAGGGAGAGAAACAGCAATGCGTAGTTGGCTCTCATGTGCCCCCCACTGGGGACCTGGTCCACAACCCAGGCATGTGCCCTGACTGGGAATTGAATTGGCAACCCTTTGGTTGGCAAACCGGCACTCAAACCCCTGAGCAACACCAGCCAGGGCCTCTCTTGTTTTTTTTAATCCCCACTTGAGGACATGTTTTTTGATTCAGACAGAGAGGAAGGAGGAGAGAAGAAAGAGAGAAAGAGAAACCTTGACTGGCTGCCACCCATATACGCCCCTATAGGGGATTCACCGGCCACCTAGGTACATGCCCTGACTGGGGATCAAACCTGCAACCGTTTGGTGTAGGGATGACACTCCAACCAGCTGAGCCACACGGCCTGGGTGCTCAGGGTACTTTCTGTTGTGTGTTATCACTGGGACTCCGGCAGGCTCTACCAGAGGAGGAGCTAAACAGTGGGATGATGGCCTGTTCCAAACTTCCCATCCTCAGGAAGGCGTATTCCTAAAGCCAGACAGAACTTCGTGACCCTGCATGTCTAAAGTCACCTAACATTCCCTACTCTGTGACGGTCTCTGAGTGGACACTTTTCTTGCCCTCTTGTTCTCTAGCAGTTACCTGGCCTTAGACACTTCGACTACAACTATGCCTGAAATACAGGACATTGGCAGGAATTTCAGCATGAAAACCACTCCTCAAGGAAAACTGGACATAAATAGTGAAATTTTAATAGATTTTACCACATTATTCATGTGGCAGTGTTTCCCTAATCTCAGGTGTTTTGTTTGGTAGTGACCCGAAAGGAGACCCATAGAGAATGGTAAGGAATCAGTCGGACATGCTCCTGGGCAACACTGGTCACGTTTAACCCCTCTGACTCCAGTGTTGTCATTAACACATGACAGTAGGAAGCCCCATGCAGGGTTACTAGGGAGTCAGAGAAGGTGATACACAGTGCTTGGACCTAACGGATGCTAAACCAGTGACAGCTTCTATTGCCACTATATTTGCAATCGTGCCTCTGCACGGAGTTGATAATATCTTTGTAATTATAAATAAGTTAGAGCTGCGATCTTGTTTTTCTCGGTGGTTTATTCTGTCACACACTTAGTTACACTACTCCTTTCCTTCCCCCACAGCACGTCGTCCCTCCTCCAGGGAGATGTCAGACCTCAGCGCCCAGCTTCCCTTGTGCTCAGGTATGCTTGACCAGGCCTCTGAACTGGGCTTTGTTTCTCGCTGGCCCAGGTGAAGGAGCAGCAGTGGTGATGGTTCTTCAGCGTTTGCAAGGTTGAGTTTCTGAGACAGAAGACACCCTAGTGACAGAGCTACCAGTGGTTCTAGTGAAGTATTCGTGATTTGGGTCCTTAGCCTTAGCAATCCTTCACTTAACATCCTATATTAAGCCCACTTTTCTGCTTTATTTAGCCACAGTGGAGCCTAGTGTATTCTGGGTTGTTTGTTTGTTTTCAAGTAACCTTTTATTGAGAATAATTGTGGACTTACTGAAAAGTTGCAAACCAAATTACAAAGTTAGGAGACAGTCCACAAGATCACCCTCACTCCTTACACCAGTAACAAGTTCAGAGGTCCTCGCGGCCACCATCATGTCTGATTATTCAGGAGAAGGACTCGCTGAATTCTGTTGTACTGATGGCTATGGTTTATTACAGCAAAAGGATACGGATTAAAATCAGCCAAGGGAAGAGATGCATGCAGCTGAGTCCAGGAACGCTCAGGCCATGGAGCTCCCAACTGCCCGCTCATGGAGTCTCAGCTTTACCTGGACTGGCAACAGTGTGCGACAGCACCCATCCAGGACTGCCGACCGAGCCTTGGTGTCCACAGGTTTAACTGGTTCCAGGGACCTGGCTAGCCATCCACGCGGCTGACCTCGCTCTCCAGGTCCTCGGGAGGCTGAGCTGGTACTGTGGGACCTGAAGTCTCCACCTGCAATCACACAGCTAGCGTGTCCGTGTGTCCCAAAGCCCCCAGGGAAACAAAGACCCTCTCATTAGGCAGGATGTTCTCCAGACCTCTTTGGGCAAGGTTAAGTTCTTCACAACACACAGACCTAAACACAAGTTTAACTATCCCTTATATCTGTACTGGCATAAAGCTGCTCTTTGGTTGCAGTAGCTACCATTTCAGTATCTTGAATACTCCAGGCCATTTACAGGCATTATTTCCAATGGTTGCAGCAATATTTTAAACTAGCTGTTAGGATATTTTATAGATGAAGTAACTGAGATTTTTAATTTATTTTTTACATTTTGTTCATTTACCTATTTTTAAATATTTTATTTACTTATTTTCAGAGAGAAGGGAATGGAGGGAGAGACAGGGGGAGATAAACATTGATCGATCCACTGCCTCTCGTAGGTGCCCCAACTGGGGGCCAACCCCAAAACTTCAGGCATGTACCCTGACCGGGAATTGAACTGGCAACATTTCACTTCATGGGACGATGCCCAACCAAGTGAGCCACACTGGTCAGGGCATAACTGGGATATTTTATAGAAAAGAAGTATAAATATGCCCAAAGTCACCAAGATAATGAGGCAAAGAGTCACAGTTCAGAACCAGCTCTGATGCCAAAGGATATCCTCTTTTCAGTTCTTGCAAGGACTCCTACAAGGTGCTTGTCTTACTATGTGGTGGAAGCATTTACCCTGGACTATGAGAAGTACAGACAGGGCTTCTGCCCACTCCAATAAACTCTGATTAGATATGCACATTTTGCCCTGGCTGGGTGGCTCAGTTGGTTGGTGCGTCATCTGATACACCAAAAAGTCATGGGTTTGATTCCCAGTCAGGGCACAAACTTAGGTTGCAGGTTTGATCCCCGGTTGGGGTGTGTGCAGGAGGCAACTGATTGATGTGTGTGTGTGTGTGTGTGTGTGTGTCTCTCTCAAAGCAATGAACATGTCCGCAGGTGAGGAGATATATATTCTGCACATTTTTTAGATCAGCATGCAAATTTGTATCATCTATATGTATATGAGCATTTTTTTTAAAAAAGAAAGAGTAATTGACACATAAATACCAAAAGTACTATTATATTGCAAAGTTCCTACTCCTGTAATTTTTGCTATACCTTTTCTTAGGCTTATGTGTATCTCACGCCTCTCTCTCTTCACAAATGTAAGTGCTTGCTGTTAGTATTTAAACTGTTTTATGTTCATCTTTTGTCAATGATTAAATCTGATTTTCCACCTTCTTAAGGAAGAACATCAACTTTCCAATGTGCTTGTTTGGGATTTGTGTAAGTTCAGAGTTCACTTTTAATCCTCATTTTGTTTTAGCGAAAACAAAAGGTTGGCTCCCTCTGTCTCAGGAGCCAGAAGCATAACCTAAGCCATCCACTTGAAGGTGCAGCAGGAGATGGGTGCCAGGAAAGCCGAGCCCCAGGGCTGGCTGGCATCTCAGTGTTTGGTGGGTTAATTAATAAGTGCTGAGTGCCAGGCACTGCAGGGAGCTGGTAATGGGATGGAGCTAATACCAGGTCAGGAAGCAAGAACTTTATGTTCTCAACAATTAAAATGGATTTCAATAAACCTCACCCAGGAAGGCTGACAGAGAAAAATCTACATGCTCACATTTCTAAGGTGATAGAAATTAAATTAACTCCTGCTACAGCGCATACTAAGATCAGAAAACAGGAACATGATGATGGTAGATAGCAATATGGATAACAGCAGTATCAACTGCTGCTAGTTGTTGGGAGGTTCCTGGGTGGCAGGTGCTGCATAAACATAGCACATTATTCATTTGCTTCTCACCATAATCCCAAGATAGGAATGATTATAGCCTTTCCGTGTAAATGGAGGACTGAAGTTTATAGAGGTTAAGTAACTTGCCCGAAGTTACACAATTGCTAAAGGGTGGAAAGAGGATTTGAATCAAGGAAGTTTATGTTCAAACTCATGCCTTTACCCACTAGGTTCTAGTTTGATTAAAACAAATGAACAAACAAACAGCCATTGCAAATAATAGAATTACAAGGACAATTTGTCTTTCCACTGTTACAACTTAATAGAAATCAATAGGCCTTTTGTCTGATTGTTAATTGCCCACACATTGCATTAGGAAGAGCTAGGTTGTCAGGAAAGAGTTGGGACAACTAGCAATCTCCATGAAGGCCTTCTTACAAGGGGCCAATGGGGAGAAAGTATATATTTTTGACTGTTCAGTCAAAATTTCCACCTTATATCATTTGCCAATTCTGTGCCCTGAGAAGTAATAAAGTAAAACAGATCTTGAACTTTCCTCAGCAAATAAACACCCTCACACTCACTTACCTCCTCCCAAAAGTGAGGTTGGAAAGAGAACAATTTATCAACAGGGTATTTTCCTCTACAACCCTATCCCCAACCTCCTGAAGTGTAAATAAGAGAGAAATATGTCTCCAGGCCATACATTTTAAAAATGGAATGAATCATCCAGAAAGATGAAAAGCCTTAAGAGTCCCCATACTGATAGGCCACAGGAGAGACTTCATTATGGCATTTGGAGCCTCAAGCTGAACAATGGGCTTCCCACACAAGAGCAGTTATGTCAACCTCAGAAGAAGTGAGTCATCAGAACAAGTACAGTTTATGAAATGGTGTAACAGTGATGAGTCGTATACAGCAAATGATAAAGCAGCTAAGTGTGCAAAAGCACAAGCACAAATGGGACAACATCAAACTAAAAAGCTGCACAGCAAAGGAAACATTAAAAAATATAAAGGCAACCTACAGAATGGGAAAAAGTTTTTGCCAACCAGATAGCAGATCAAGTATTAATGTCCAAAATATATGAAGAACTCATACAACTCAGTGACAAAAAACCCCCAAGAAACAATCCTATTAAGCAAGTGACAGAGAAACTAAACAGACATTTTTCCAAGAAAATATCCATAAGGCCAACAGGTACATGAAAAGATGCTCAACACTGTGAATCACCAGGGAGTGCAGAGCAAGGCCACAATGAGATGGCTGCTCAAGCTGTTGGAGGGGCCGTCACATCTGGAAGACAAGGAACCAGTGGTCGGGAGGTCATGGAGAAAAGGAAACATTGTACTGTGTTGGTGGGACTGTAAATTGGTAGAGCCAGCGCGGAAAACAGTATGGAGATTCATCAAAACAATTAACAGTAGGACTACCATATAATCCACCAACCCCAGTTCGGGGTAAATATCCAAAAGGAAGAAAACGGGATATTGAAGGGCCAAGATATGTAAATAACCTCAATGTCTGTCTATGGATAAAGAAGAGGTGGAGACCACACACACACACACACACAGGAATATTACTCAGCCAGGAGAAAGACACCTTGCCATTTGTGCCACACGGATGGACCTTAGGCATTATCCTAAGTGAGATGAATCAGGGCAAGACAAATACTCGATGACCTCACTTATGTGTGGAACTGAGAAAAGCCAAACTGGTAAAAACAGAGTAGAATGGCAGTTACCAGGGCCTGGGGAAACTTGGAAGAAGCTGTTAAGTGTACAAACTTAAATGCAATACAGAAACAAGTTCTGGGGACCTAATGCACAGCCTAGTGATTATAGTCAACAACAGTGTGATAAACGTTAAGTATTCAATGCTATACACTTCAAATATTATAAACTGGCTCAGAGACTAGATTTAGCTTTTCCACCACAAAAAAGAAGTGGTAATTATGTGATGTGATAGAGGTGTTTGCTGAGGCCACAGCTGTAACCATAAGCAATATGTAAATGTATCAAATGAACATGTTGTATACCCCAAACTTACACACTATTTTACGGCAATTATGTCACAATAGAATTAACTAAAAAACAAAAAACAAAGATGTAACAAGTCAGAGTACATTGTTTTCAAAGGCAGAAGTATAAACTGCTGAAATGTACTCAGAAAAAGGATATTTTCTGACACTCTAATAATGAATCGGGGCGGAGACATACAAGGATTTTTTCCCTCAATCTTTGTTTTACCCCTCCCCACCAGCGAACACTAACACATTATCTTACACAGTTCTTATCAGAGATTGCAAAGATTACAATGTCTATAATGTAGATAGGAAGCATGTCCCATGATGTAATTCCTCCAGAATTTTGTAGGCTCTGTTCTATCGTCATTTCTTCTTCTTGCTAATTGAGAAGTCTGAGACCATTCTGATTTCTGAGCCTTTGTGGATACTGAGGATGATAAAGATGTTTAAAAGCAACAACACTCATTGGATGGATGACCACGATTCAGCCTGTTTCCTCTTGGGCCTGCGATACCCTGCAAGGCCCATTGATAGTTTCCCGAGTTGCAATGACGGGAAAATGTGGGCAGAGGTTGGCACCACACTGTCATTCATCACAAGCTGGAAAAGAACTGCATTAATGAACTAAGACCCACAGATATAATTCTGATTTTCACAAATTGATTTCTTTATCACCTCTTGCACATATGGTTCCATCTTTCGAGCCCAGGCCAATCATGCTACCGTCCCCGCTACTCCTTGTAGGCCTTGTGCTCCAGGGGGTCAACATGGCCTGTCCTCCTCCGTTCCTGTCTTCAGGAAATCAAAACAAATATCTTCCAAGTTCTACTGGTTTAAAAGAATATTTCTTGTTTTCTTACATACTTGGTTTTTGTAGGCAGAATGCATAGTGATTTCTAGTCTACCTCTTGCCAGAAGCAAAAGTCTATATTGATTATTTTTTGTTTTTCTAAACATTCTACCCATCCTGGCTGGGATTTCATAAAACTAAATTTCTTCTAGCCAGGATTGAAATGTAAAACTGAGTTTCTACAAATCGATTTTAAATAAAGTTTTTTGTTTTTGGTAGAAACAAGAACGCCTCACCCTTGTTCCGGATTTTAAGGGAAGCTACACCTCTTTTTAGTGTGGTTAATTGGAGCTCTCTCTCTAACGTCTTGGTTAACAGGTAATCCTGATAAACTTCGTGGGTAAGTTATATTGTAACTGAACATACTTCTTTTACAGTAATATTTTAACCAGTTTTCCTATGATAAATGTTCTTAGCTTCAAAGTTACAAGTTGACAGTCTTTGGAAATATTAAAACAAAACTTTCAATATTGCAGAGAAACACTTCCTCTTTTTTAGAAAATAGGTTAAGATGGAAATTCAAATTTTACTAAATGTTTATAGCAATTGGTATGGACATGTTTCTAACCATTTTCTTACCTAACAAGATACAACAGCTGCCTAACGTGTCTTCCTAAAGCGCTGCGTCAAGTTTCTCATTCTCCTAAGAGTCCCCGCTGCAGCCCCTTGTCGAACACTTGTATTTTTTAGTTAAGGTTGGGTGAAGAACATTAGGCCTATAGTTACCTGTTACAGCAGGAGGAATAGGTACATTAAAAAATTGTTTAAAAAAGTCCTTCTTGAAGGAACTCCCTGCCCCCGCAGGTTAAGGAAGCTAGTGGTCAAAATACTACGGTAGCAATAAACCCGAGTGATAAAAGCTCTGAGACGTTACAAGGTCTACATACCTGTTTAAATAAACCTTGCCTTCATTTCCCTCAAAAATTCACCCCAGTGAGCTATTAAAAGCAAAGAATAATGCCATCATCATTCTAAAATTTTCTTTAATTACATTTGACAAATAAGATGACGTTTTCATCCAGTAAATCATTTTTCTCTGAAACTAGAGAAATTTTACTGTCAACTGTGGTCCCCGAGTGAGGTCCCTAGGCTCTTTCAATTGCCTCTGGGCACCCTAGTACATAAGGGCACACACACAGGTGGGCGGGCGTGTCCGTGCTGCCGCTGCAGACGAGCACAATGACAGGTGCTGGGGATGGAAAGGAACTGTGACGGGGCTGACGGCTGCCAAAGACCTGCTCTCTTCATGTTGAAAAACTTGCATCTTTGCTGAGGCAGTGACACAAACAAATGATCTTAAATAGACTGGTGCGTGGTTCTTTTTTTTAAATTTTTATTTATTTTTAGACAGAGGGGAAGAAATGGAGAGAGGGAGAGAAACATCAATGTGTGGTTAACCTCTCAAGTGCTCCCTACTAGGGACCTGGCCCACAACCAAGGCATGTGCCCTGACTGGGAATCGAACTGGCAACCCTTTGGTTCGCAGGCCTGCACTTTATCCACTGAGCTGCACCAGCCAGGGCTGGTAGGTGGTTCTGAAACATTAGTGTGCACAGAAATCCTCTATCATGGATATAAAATGTGGATTCCTAGGCTCCTACCACCGGAGATTGACTCAGGATATTTGGTTTAAAGCTTGAGAATATGCATTTTAAAAAATGCTCCAGGTTACTCATTTTGAGGAATACTATAATTGGATAGAGGCTATTTTAGGTCCAATATCTGTCTGGGAACACTTCAAGGAAGAGGTTGGGTGGGTCTTAAAGCATAATATGGGTCCTTATGTCTGGAGAGAAAGGTGAGTTTTTCCCATTAAAACTGTCACGAGCCGGGGCCTGGAGGTGGGAGTGGATCCTGTGAGAAGGGGCAATGAGGAGGAGAGGCTGTCCTAGAGTGCAAAGGTCAGGGTGGATGCAAGCAGAAGGTTGGAAAGGTCGATGTTCAATAAATACTTGTTGGGTACAACTTTGTCCCTGGGAGCTTGTAGTCTGTAGATTCAAAACTTAAGTGACATATTTGCTTCTTTATCCCATTCCCTATTAAAAGCCATAATTTCTCTCCTTGTCTCTATACCTCTTTTATGGAAGTGTGTACTTCCTATCTTACTGTGATATGTGGGCTCCTCTTGTCTTCCTTATTAGATTCCAGACTGTTTGAAGGCAGGTCTTTAACATAGTTGTCTTTCTGGGTTTGGTTTTGTTTTGTTTTTGGATTCCATCATATAATGCTATGCACATAGGTAGTGCCCAAAACATTTGTTTAAAAAAATCAGTGAATGACATTGTCACTTTATGAATGAGTATATGTCCTGGGCCAGACCCTATGCTAGGTACTTCGTATTTAACATCTTATTTAGTGTTTGTAAACCTAGTACAAGTTAGGCATCCTTACTCATTTATATCAGGAAAGAATACTGATGCTTGGAAAGTCAATTACCTGTCTATAGCCACACAGTTAGTAAAAGGAGAGGCAGAAGGAGATGCAGGATTGGAAACTATCTGACTCAGAATATGTACTCTTTCACTGCTGGATGGAATGAAGACATGAATGAATGAGGGAGTGAATGGGGGGTGTAAAGGTAAGTAATTCATCTTAAGGAAGGGATAATAAATGAGATCTTAATTATTTATTAATCTTAATAAGATCTTAATCAATAGCAGGCATTGCAACCTACTTATTCTAGAATAAGGAATTCTAGTGGAAGGAAGGTAGTCAGGGACTCTGCTGTCCAGTTCTGAGCTCTTTGGAAGTGTGCTGGCAGGGCACAGACTGTGCAGTGAGAAGGTACGTGGAGTTCAAGGTGGGGCCGCTGGAGAGTCTATACTCCAGTTGATAGGGAGGTAGATCCAACTGCATGACAAGGTGAAAGAAGAAGAAAACAATTCCATTTTTTTAATCCTCACTCACGGATATTTTTTCACTGCTTTTAGAGAGAGGGGAAAGGAGAAAGATAAACATCTATATAAGAGAAAAAGATCAGTTGGTTGCTTCCCTTACGTACCCAGACCAGGGACCGAATCCTGATTTTTTGGTTGTGGGATGATGCTATCACCAACGGAACCACACTGGCCAGGGCAACAATTCATTTTAGGTGGGAATTGGTCCTGGATGAACAATCACCTGAGTGATTGTTAAAAACAAAAATACCAATGACCAGGTCCCATCTCCAGAGATGCCGATTACGTTGGTCTAGGATGATTCCCAGACACTGAAAATGTCGAAGAGTCCCTGGCCTAGGATTTCGCTTCGGTTCCTGAAGACGAGCATGTGGTATCACTGACTTCACAGCTTTGCCTTCCACAGGCGTCCACACGGCAGTCAGTCATGACTCCGAGGTTACTGGACTTCTGATGTGGAATAAAAAAAAGTATGATTTTTGCCAGTGAACTGTTTCGTTCTGATTAGACTGAAGCCATTTGTTCCTGAGCATTCCAGGTGATTTTGCTGCTGGAACCAAATTATGCAGTCATTGGCAACAGACCTGTTTAGCAACATTAATGAAAACATAATTAAGCAAGTTTCCCTCTACTGTGCCTTTTGAAGGGTCCTTATGATGTTTTAAACAATAAAACAGTAGGATAACACAGTAAGAAAATGATTATTTAAATTTCAAGTTGGGCTTTTCAATTAAACTCAAATTATTCCTCTAATGATATGGGTCATTAGTGATGATTTCAAAGTATAAAGCAGGACTTCGGGGATAACGCATGGGCTTTCAAGCTGGAGAACGAGCTCTACGACCTGACTCTGCAGGAGGTGGGTGGCTCTGAGAAGACATGCCCTTGGCTGAGCCTAAGTGTCCCAGTTCACAAGATGAGGACAGTAACCCACGCAACGGGGTGCAGGCGAATGTGTGACTTCTGGCTCTCTGGAGGTGAGGCTGATGTGTGGCATTTGCCATTTTCTGACGTGGAAATACTCCCATTGTGGCAGATTCAAATTGCCGACAGAACCGACACGAATTTCCTGAGAATGCACAATGGGGCCCTGTGAGTTCCGCTGCTTACTGAGATACCTCGACGACAAAATGAGGAAATGAGTGGGAGGTCTCAGTGGCCGGCTCGAACCAACTCAATGTGTATAATGTTCCTTAATTCTCCAGTTTCCAAAAATTTCAAATGTTTACTCTATCGCATAAAAAATCACTAGCCATTTGAAAAAATAAGATATTTTACTCACGGCAGAAAAATAAAGAAATAAAAGCTCAGTATTGTTTTGGAAACCTAAGCCTGAAATAGATTTATGTTCGTCCAAGATGGGTGGGTCCTACATTCACTGTGTCTCCCATTATAAGGCCTGGAAAACATACATTTACACATTTGAGAATTATTAGATCTGCCCTGGCCAAGTAGCTCAGTTGGTTAGCGCGTGGTTTTGCTGTGCCAAGGCTGGAGTTTCTCTCCTTGGTCAGGGCACAAACTAGAAGCAACCAATGAATGCACACATAAGTGGATCAACAAATCGATGTTTCTGTCTCTCTGTCTCTAAAATAATCAATCAATAAAAAATTTTAAAAAGAATTATTAGATCTATGTGGAGATTTGATTCACAAGTATTTATTGAGCACATTTTGAGTTCACAGCCCTATGCTGTTTATATATGCTAAGGACTACGCCAGTAACTTCCGTGCAAGGCGAGATTTGCATGTGTGAAGAAAGCCTTCATTACCTCGAACATCCTTCTTCTACTTATCTTGTCAGTGACCTTCTCTCCGTTCTTGGTACCCAGGGCCTCTCCTTGCCTCTTCCCTGCTCACCATACAGTCATTCCTTCAGGGGATCTCTTTTTCTAACTAAAGGAATCACTAGAAAAGTAACGGTCAAACCTGAGACAAGAGGACAAGGATAAGGTTTGGGGGATGACAGATAACTAGCAGCACCCTATGGGAGCTGAATGTATACACTATCCTGACTTGGCCAGGAGTTTGGTGCCAACAGATGGCATCAGTGAAGGCCTTCCAAAGCTCTTTCCTAGCAAAGCACCCACGTTCCTCCCTATTTCCTGAGCACTAAGTATGGGAAGGCACAGTGAAAGGTCATCACCTTTGCTTTCTGCCTTGTGTAGGCCTCTTACTCTGCACTTACTCCTGCCATTCTTGCCACATATTCTGAGTTCGACCAGATTCTTACCAAGGTCTGAACTGCCCTGTGTGATCTAGACCCTGCCCACTGCTCCGGTAATAACACCAACTTGCATTTACTGAGTGCTCGCTCTGAGCCAGGCATTGCTCTATGTGCTGACCAGAAATCAGTCACCTAATCCTCAAAACAAGCCTCTGGGGTATTAATCCTGATTCACAGATGAGAAAACTGAGTCCAGTGTGGCAGGGTGGGGTTTCTTTGTTAAAGGACATGCTGTAAGGGCAGAGTTCTGAGCATGGCCAAAGCCTCCATCCAAAGGGGCAGGAAGCATTCTTCTCCCACCAGGAGGGGCCCAGGGAAGAGGAGTGGAGATGGAGGAGGACTGCGTCTGTGCCACGTCGTGGAAGATAACAGTGGACCTGACCACGTGGGGTTGCCTCTCACCCTTCCTATCCATTTGTAAATTAACTTTTTAAAAAAGATTTTATTTATTTATTTTCAGAAAGAGGGGAAGGGAGGGAGAAAGAGAGGGAGAGAAACATTGATGTGTGAGAGAAACAGGTTGGTTGCCTCTCACACGCCCCCATCCAGAGACCTGGCCTGCAACCCAGGCGAGAGCCCTGACAGAGAATCGAACTGGTGGCCTTTTGGTTTACAGGCTGGTGCTCAATCCGCTGAGCCACACCAGCCTGGGCTGTAAATCAACTTCTTAATTGAAAATATACATCCAGAAAACTGCCTAGGTCCTAAGTGCACAGCTTGACTGATGAACTTTTACAACAGAAACAGACCAACGTAAGCAGCACCCAGACCAAAAACTGGATAATTACCAGCACCCCAAAAGCTCTCATGTACCCCTTCTCATTCATGTATACTATCCTCCTCAAAGACCACCGCCCCAACTTTTCTCACTATAGACTATTTTTTTTTCTGTTTTTGAACTTTATATGAATGGAATCGTACATATTTACTCTTTTCTTTGTCTGGCTTCTGTTGCTTAGGCTTTTGTTTCTGAAATTCACCCGTGCTCTTTTATGTAGCAGTAATTCATTTGTGCTTATTGCTTACTACTCCACTGTTTAACATATACTATGATGTATTTTTATAAATATTGATGATTTGTTTCTCTCTTCTGCTGATGGACATTTCGGTTGCCTCTAATTTTGGCTACTGTGAATTATGCTTCTATGAACATTCCTGCACATGTATTTTGGTGCCTATACATATGCATTTTGTTAGGTGTATAGAGAGGAGTGGAATTGATGGGCCATAGGATATGCATATGTTTAGCTTTAGTAGAGAATGCCAAATAGTTTTCGAAAGTGGTTATACCAAGTTATACTCCCACCACAGTTCCAGCTGGTGCATGGTGGTGTTCCAATTCTCTTTCACCTGGTGGGTGTGTTTTGGTATTTCATGATGGTTTTAATTTGCGCTTTCCTCGTAAGTAATGAGTTGAGCACAATTATTTATTGGCTATTTGAATATCTACCGTTGTGAAGTGTTTTTTAAGCTCTTTGCCCATTTTGAATTGGATTGTCTGTCTTTTTCCTATTGATTTGTAGGAATTTTGAAAATGTATCTCAACAGTCTGTTTCACAAGGATTTTAAAATTTGTATGTCATTAACCAAATACAGCTCTTTCATACCCAAAGTTAAGAACAGCATTTTATACTTGTCAGTTGTTGAAAAAGCAGCTACTTTTTATGTAACAATTTGGTCTCATATATGTCTTTTTTATAAGATATGGCCTGACTGTACTCAATGATGACAAGGTAATTATTCTAGGAAAAAGCCTTTCACCCTCCCTTCCTGCTTTCCCTCCTTCCTTCCTCCCTTATTCCCCCTTCCCTCTCTCCGCTTGTCTCACCCCTCCCTTCCTTCTTTCATTACCGCTCTTTCTTCCCACAACAAGTTACATTTACGTCAACACTTTACACTGAGTTTCTTTTAGAGAGTTTGTTCTTACTACACAGTCTCCAACCTCTTTTCTGAGAACATTGTACCAACAACTGGGACCTCAGTTTATGTAAATAACCATTTTAGAATTACCTTATAATAATGCTTCCTATGTACTGTATTTCCTGAGTCATTTAAAACTGCTTTTAAAACTCATCTGAAAGAGAAACTCCCAAATATATGCTCACTATGGAATTTCAAATGACTCATGTAGTACAAAAAGAACATCTATAAAAACACGTACTAACAAATAATGCCATCTTTCCTACGCAGGTGTTCTTGGTAAAGCACACGTGACATATGAACATTTGGAGCTGCCCCAAAGATAAATGCTTTCATCCCAAAAGCATCCTCTGGACTACAAAGGGATCCACAATAATTCACATAATGCTCTTTTGTGTCTCTCTGTTCTTTTTGCTCATTCTGTTTCATCTGTTTTATTTTTTTTTACCCAGCTAGCTCCTCAACTAAGTGTAAAACACAATTTTATTTACAGAAAATTTATATGTAAACTTTATAGCAAAGTATTGCATCGAACAGGCTCTATCTGTAGAAAATGAGCACTTGGCAGCCATCACTGGGGGAAGCTTCCCTGAAGGGCTCCCTCTCCATTGTGGAGTAGCTTCCTGCGGATCGCTCCACACTCCGACTCCAGTGTCGTGCAATGTTGGCAAAATGGCAGAGGGTGGCCGAGAAATCGACAGAATTCTACTGTCCCTTCCAAGGCTGAATTCATGCCTTTTTACCGCTAAATCCCAACTTACTGTAAAACAAACAAACAAAAAAACCACACAAAACCCAGCCACATTTGGAATGAAATTTACAGTCACATGCTCAATCCATGCAAAGAAACAGCCTGAGGTAAAAGGTGTCGAAGGTGTCTCCACAATTTAAACCTCAGAATCCACTAGACAATACAGAAGGAATAGCGAGCCACCTGGATTACTGAATGTTAGTGAGAACACATGATTCATTTGCTCTAGAGGGGAACAGAAAAATGGCGTGGGAGGTTGAGGAAAACGTGGAGTCAAAAAATGTTTTAAGATGGAAGCAATAGCAGCATATTTGTTGAGAGAATCGCTGGAGGGGCATCCTTTGGAGGGGAGAAGATGGGATTCTGTGCTCAGGAGAGGGACACAGAGCATGTGTTCCACACATGTTGAGAGAACGAATGACCTAGTGTGTGGGGATTTACTTTCACTTTCATATTCAGTGTTAAATGGGACCTCAGTGTGGTCTAGTGATTAAAGGGAGAGAACTTGGAGCCTTAGAGAGCCTGGGATGCCTTAGGCAAATCATTTGACTCTCTAACACAGTTTATTCGTCTGTAAAGGAGCCATAAGCAGTAGTACCTTCCTCTAGGGTTGCTGGTACTAGTAAATGTGACAAATGTGTAAATTGCCCAGCAAAGAGGCTCGCGCACACACACAGGGCCCTGAGAGTGGTAACTTGTATTAACTGCCTGTGCCTTGGAGCTGCAGCTCCGGGTCCCCAGAGCTAGGCATCCAGGGCGAATGCCACACAAAGCCCAGCTGCACCCTGGAAGGAGCACAGAGCTCCCGCTTCTTCCCGGGCAGCTCCCGGCACACACGTTCCTTGTTCCAGCATTACAACTGTGCAGTACCCCGAAAATCTGAAGCTGTTCCGGGGATGTCCTCTCCTTTTGAAGCCTTCCTTAGAGTACAGCAGACTGCGGGACTGAGGGGAACTGGGGCAGGAGCCATAAAATGGGGAGAGGGGAAAGGTGATTTACTCCTTTACAAAGGTAACCCCGACCGTCTTGAATAGCATTACCCCTTCCTAAGGAATCTGAAAGCCCACGCAAGGGAGGCTAGAAATCTAAAATTAATGCACAATATTAAGAAACATAGATTGATTTTAGTCTCATAATATAGTAATTGAATAAATATTTATAATTTGCCAAAGTCCATCTCCTAGGCTGTCAATCAGCATTCCTCGTCAATGGTGGTTAGAGACTATTTTGACAGTCTGTGCAGGAACATCCAAAGCACTAATTTGGCTGTGACTAACCCATCGTGGCCGATCATTTGGGTTGCTTTGGAGGTAACAGTAAGGAAAAAACACAAGTATGACAAGTTTCAAACCCATGTTGAACAAGTTAAGTATAAGGTTCATATTCTGGGGAAATATTGATGAGAAAAGGGACTCAGGGTAGGATAACTTCGGAAAAGAGAAAATGATGGCCTTTCTTGAATTTGGACAAAAAAAAAACCCAAACCCAGCAAATGCAGGAGTCACTGAGAATACAATGACTTCATAACATTTCCATGATTCCATCCCACAGGCTAAAGTCCAGTGATATGATTAATTGAGAGTATGTTAACACTTACATTGTCAGCTAGAATCATATCAAATTCATCATTTCTGGCTTTTGTACTGACTATACTGCCTGCCAGTCAATGATAATGTCCCTCAATTCAGTAACTGTGACAAGCGCCTTGAAAATTAGAGATGGCGATATTTCATTTGTTAAATTTCATATCTTAAATTTACCAGAGGGCTCATTTTCTGTCTTCACCAGCTACTGTCATAATCAAATCGTAGAATCTTTCTTACACTAATTAAAATTTTTGTATTTCACTTATAATTACCATGCACTTTTTGGTTACTCTTTTCTGGGTTTGGTCTTTAGCTATGATAAAACTGTCTTGTTTTTTTTTCTATACCACTATATTTTTATAAGACATGGAGAGATAATATCTAAAAATAACTTTCAAGGCTGACGGTCTTTTACCCATTAGGTTCGCCAGTTCCTGAAGGGTCAAGAAGAAATCACACGTAAGGAGAGTGGCATCACTGGTGGGTTAATTACGTCCCTGAACCTAGTTCCTGGACTGCCTTCAGTACGATGCCAGGAGGTGATAGGACTTGTGTCAGATCCCCCTCCAGAGTGGACAGACATGTATTAATTGTGCAGAGTTAGGAGCTTTCCTGTGTTACTTAATCCCCTTAGCCACCCAAAGGTCAGTATGAGCATCTCCTTTTTAATGAGTTGACAAGTGAGAAAACAGGCTCAGAGAATGTAAGTGAAAGGTTTGCCCACGAAACCGACACAATTGGGATACAAACCACTCTTTCCTCACTTCAGGTCCAGGGCTCACGGTGTTCTACCACTTTAGCCGCAAGACTCACTGTTACTCTTGGAGGATAGCACGTACCAGTGCTTCTGTCTCCTGCCCGGCCTTTGGCTGTTCTTTCCTTCATTCTTCTGTCATCAATTCATTTGCCTATTCATTCAGAAATGTTTATTGACACCTTCCCGGTTCTAGGCGCCCTGCTGTCCACTGGAAATGCAATGATGAATAACAGACACACGGTGCTTACCTTCCTGGAGTTTACGTTCCATTGGGGATCGCCCAGCAAACGGAGAGATCTCCTGTGAGCTGAGTGCTGCCACGACATTGGGGGAGGGGTGAGATTCTGTAATGGGGGCCCTGCCCAGGTCATCTTTGAGATGCAGTTTGAGGGTTTACATCATGACTCTTGTCTTACCATGGTGTCACATTTGCAGGAATGTCAGTCTGGCTTCCAAAATTCATTTAAAATGAAAATTTTAGTTCCATTTCTTGACAAATGCCAAAGAGGGGTTTCCCACAGAACATGAGTAACATTCACTACGTGTGAGGTGTGGCCCCTTCAAGGGGCAGGGACTACTCAGACCCCACTTTATAGATAAGGTCACCGAGCTGTAAGGAGATGAAATCACTGCCCGAGATCATGCAGCTAGTAAGTAATGGAAATCAGATGTAAACCTAAATATTCTGTCTCTTAACAACTATGTTATCTCTTAGAAACAGTTCTTAAATCTCTCTTCTCTGTCCTTTTTTTCCTCTACTTCTCTATGTAAAGTACCCCCAAATAATATTCCTCAAATTTAGGGTCCTGGTTTTCCTGACTCCTCTTCCCTACCTTCTCTACTGTAGGCCTTTTAAAGTAGAGCAATTCACTGTTTCTGGTTGGTTGTTTTTTTGTGTTTTCTTTTTTTTTTTTTTTTTTTGCCATCGTGAACTGACCCATTACTGTTTCCACAAGAAAGTGAGGGCCCAGGATAGACTGAGTAAGAGACAGTCCTCCCCTCTTAAAACTTTGTGTGTGAACTGTGTGTGGGTGAGCGAGTTCTCCATCGAACAAGGGCAGGTTTTGATCTTTCTCTGGCAGACGCTTTGTGATTTCATTTCCTTTATCTCTGTCAGAGAGGGGTTAGAGTTATCAGCCAGGCCAGGAGGGAGAGGAGTGCTCCATCGGAGGGGGCAAAAAGCATCTGCCAAGGCCGGGAGGACTTTGGGATTTCCTAAGTGATAGGAATATCTTGTTATGCTAACAAGATGACTCACGGTGAGCCTCTTTGTGGCTTCAGGATGGAGGATGGTCACCAGAAAGACCAATCACATGATTAGAGAGTTTGAACTTGGGGCCAGCACAGCCTCCAGGGAAGGAAAGAGGGCTGGAGACTGCATTTCAATCACACACCCAATGACTTAATCAATCATGCCTACATAATTAAAACTGAGGAAAGTCCCACTAAAAACTCTGGACACCGAGGCTGGGTGGAGCTTCCTGGTTGGTGAACACATTGATATGCCAGGAGGGTGGTGGGTCTTGACTCCATGGGGCGGGGGCATGGAGGCTCCAACCCAGGACCCCTCCAGGACTGGCCCTGTGCACATCCTTTATCATCAAACCAGCTGCAAGCACATTGCTTCCCTGAGTTCCAAGAAGTGTTCTAATTAATTGTCAAAACAGGTGGAGCAGGGTCATGAGAACTGTCAAATTTGTAGCCACGTCAGTCAGAAGTGTGGTGGCCTGGGGACTCCTGTAACTTGTGATGGGCACCGGGCAGGCTTGTAGAGGACTTTGTCCTTAAACCCATGAATTTTGACTCAGGGTAGTGTCAGATCTGAACTGTAGTAAATCCATTGGGGTGGAAATGGCACAGAGGCCATGGACATGGCTGGTGTAGTGAGAAAATATTCAGTAAGACTACTTAAACCCCAAGGACATGACAACGGTTTTTGAAAAGCCTGGCTCTCGTGCTAACTCCGATGCTCACCGGGAAGAAGCTGGGGTGGGAGAAAGCGTCCCATGGGGACGGGGCTGCTTCTGCGGCTCTGATGGACTTTCCCTAGGTGTGCCCTTCTGTCCTGTAACACAAACACCGGCTCCTTTCATTCCCTGCCTCTCAGGCACTTCATTTCTGTCTGTGAAGATGCATAAACTGTAGGATATTTACTTTTAGCTTTGCTCCCCTAGCACCCAGTCTGCTTTTGGCGCGAACAGCCTGTCCTGTGCGTTTGAGGGGGGCCGCTGTGGGAGGGTGGCGGGTGACAGAGCAGTTAGTGGGGGCTGTGTTTTATATACTTACTGAACTTCTGCTTCACAAAACAGCTTTCCTGAGCAAATGTACAATCCCATTTTCTGTTAATCACGCCAAATGCATAGTGAACCAGTGCAGGCTTTCCTGGGAAGTCATCTGGGGCTTGCACTCTGCCTTTGAATCTGGGGTAGTTATCTGTGAATAATTTAAGATCTTGGAATGTTAGCTGAGAACTAAGAGTCCAGGTTACTAATTAGCCACCCAGAGTCAAGAAGCCTTTTGTGTCATTTTTGCTATTTTTATAAAAGCATAATCATGCAAGATGGTTTCCCCGAGGAATAAACACCTTTAGCTGTATTTCATGATATTCTTGTGGGCTTTCTCATGTAAATGGCTGAGAGGCAAGAGGCATTTAGACAGACACAGTGGAACGTTTAGAGAAGCGAGGTCTGTGGGTAGGTGTTACGCATTCTGAAAGATTCTGTCATCAGAGGAGAAACTAACCTCTTAGATTTCAGCACAGTCACATGGAAGAATCTTAATAAACCTCTGGGAGATGTGAACAGTATGACCCGAAGAGCCCTCCTGGCCCTAACCAGGTTGGTGCCCTTTGTCCGTAACTTCCAGCCTGTCTGCCTGTTCGTCATGGGGGCCTGGCATCCTGAGACTAAATACTGGCTGGCAGCAAAGAGAAGTGGTGTCTCAGCTTCTCACGAGCTCTGCACCCAGAGAGTCACCACTCCAGACAATTGCTCGTTCATGTTTCTGTAACCTCGACTCTGCCTTCCCACACAGCCACAGTCAATGCTCCTCTGGATTTCTGGTGCCGGTGGGGAGGAAGGAACGGTGGGGAGGAAGGAAGTGGCCCACAGGCACATCTGAGTTCAAAGCCTGGCTGTTACTAGCTGGGTGACTCAAGCATCTCAGGAAATGCTCTAAGCTTCGGATCTCACCTCCATAAAAGTGAGTAAGAACAGCCTCCAGGTTTGCTGTGAGAATCACAATGATGTATATAAAGCTCTTAGCCAGAACCTGACACATACTAAACACTGGTAAATAGTAGCTAATGACCTTGTTATTTATCACGTTTAGGAAAGGGCTATCAGTAAACAGTTTTACTCAGAAGGCCACATGAAAAGTAGTTTATAGAGTATAGTTAAATTGCTTACAGTGCTGATGAGGACAAAACAAGTTTTTTTCTGTTCCATGGTGGCCACAGACATTTTTTTCCGGCCAGACACTGAGACAGGCCCTGTGGGAATAAGAACCCGTGTCTGAGAGCTAGCCTACAACACTCCTAGGAAATTCATTCCTAACATACAGTTTATTGGCTAGTGAGGTTAAATTTTAAAGATAAGGCCTTTTTTTCCCTTAAAACATCTTACCATCACAAACTAGAAATGGGTCTCAGTGAGTACTCCATCTTTTTCTCAGGCTGTGTGGAGGCATTTTTAGTTGCAAGGAGCCAGACTCATTCAGAGGGCCTCAAACAAGGATTCCTAAGGCAACCGCAGAGGAATCCAGAAACAGAGACTGAAGTGTGGAGGCTTCGGAGGGACTGGCCTTCCGGGCTGGCCAGGATTCACTGTGGTTGTGCACACCGCTGCCCCCCCCCCCCCCCCCCCCCCCCCCCCCCGCCTCCCAGTAATGTGTTCCACCGACCTTTCCCTCTCCTCTACTTCTGCAGTTGCCAATTGTTCGAATCCTTCAGACTTCCCCAACCGGAATTCCCAAAGATAAAGTCCAGTTTCTCGAATGATCGTTACCCCCTTTGGGGAGAGCGTCTTAAGGCTGGATGGGGCATAGGCGTCTAGCTAGTAAGTAGGAGCCCCAGGTTCTTCGATTCGGCCTTGGATAAGCGTTAGAGTTGGTGAGAAAGACGACAAGTCTCAATCAGCCGCAGAGTGAAGAGCCTCGAAAGAACAGAATGTGTAGGCTCAGGTGTTCTGTATTCTCAAAGAGCTAGCTTTTCCATCTCCTTTAAAGCTAGGAACAAGTCTGGAGTCTGTTTGTAAACGACTACCTTAAAGCCACTCAGAAATATAGAGAGTGGGGCAGGTTAGAGTGAAGATGTTTTCTTGTTGGATTTATGTTTTTTCTGTTTTCTGTCACCATAACACATTTATTTGCCAGAAATTTCCTGGGAGGCTCTATTTTAAATACAGTGGTTTACTGTCACATGACCCTGAACCTTGAGTGTATCCTGTTGCTGACCTACTGGATGTGGGACATGATAGTTACTCCTTGTAGGTTTGTTATGGAAAATTATATTTAAATTTACTCACAGACCTTGTAGTAGTTAACCCCGTGACGAAGGCTTTATGCTCATGTTACAATTAATTCCATCAATAAGCATATTCCTGTCCTCTTGGAGTTGGGCGTGGGGCCAGGGAACAAACAGCCGTTTTCTCCTCTGTGCGGTTACGGTGTGATGACAAATACATGGCATGTTTAGTCGAGCAGCTTTAAAACTCCTACCACTTCCAGTGCTACCACGCTGGCCAATTCACCACCACCCTTGGTCTGGATTTTGCAAAACTCTTCTATCTAACTTCTGGGCTTCTGCGCTTGCCTTCCTGCAGCCCATACTCAACACAGAAAGAAGCCAGAGAGACACTGTTAAAGTGGTCCGCGCTGACCCTTTCACTGGCTTCCCTCATTTTCAGAGCAAAAACTAAATCCCTGCGTTACCAGTGCAGTTCTGCCCCTTGAAGCCGCCCTGGCCTCCTCCTTAGAACACTCCTGCCTTGTGGCTCCTGCACCTCTGCTCTTGCTTTGTGGAATGCCCCTTGCTCAGATACCTGCATGGCTCCCTTCCTCCCCTCTGCAACTCTCTACTCAAAGGTCGCCTTTTCAGTGTGACCTTTCCCTGGCCATTGCATTTAAAAGGTAGTATCCTCACCTCCAAGACAATATCACTTTATTCTCCTTCTTTCCTCCCTCCCTCCCTCCCTATTATTTATTTATTTATAATCCTCACCCGAGGATGTGTTTATTGATTTTAGAGAGGAAGAAAGAAACATCAGCGTGGCAGAGAGACATTGATCTGTCGCCTCCCATACGTGCCCTGACTAGGGGTCAAACGCACAACCCAGGTACATGCCATGACTGGGAATCGAACCCACAACTTTTGGAGTATGGGATGATGCTCCAAACAACTGAGCCATCTGGTCAGAGCTCCCCACTTTATTTTTTTTCACAGCTATTGTCACCAACTAATGTATACATATGGGGGTGGTGGGCAAAAGTAGGTTTATAGTTGTGAGTATGCAAAACAGAGCTTATTCTTGTATTATTATTCATTAATTATTGTATTATTTTCTATACAAATAACTGTAAACTGACTTTTGCCCACCCTGGTATTTTGCTTGTTTATTTTGTCATCTGTTTTCCCTCAGTAGATGGGGATTCCAGTAAAGCAGGGATATTTTTCTCACCAGCCCCTGCCCTAAACTGCTGAACTCCCAGCAACTAGAACAATTTTTTTTTAAGATTTCATTTATTTATTTTTAGAGAGAGCAGAAGGGAGGGAGAAAGAGATGGAGAGAAACATTGATGTATGAGAGAAACATTGATCGGTTGCCTTTCGCATGCACACCCCCAACTAGGGACCTGGCCTGTAACCCAGGCCCTGTGCCCTGACCAGGAACTGAGCTGGTGACCTTCTGTTTGCAGGACGATGCCCAATCTACTGAGCCACATGGGTCAAGGCACCTAGAACAATTTATGACACATAGCAGGCTCTCCATTAATATTTGTTTAATGAATAAATGAAAAAATACAAATCTCAGCTTTTTTCTTAATAGTAGTTATTGGACTTCCTACTGTTTGGTTGATCTTACATTGGTCACCCTGAAAGTTCTGTGATGGGACAGTTTATTTAACAAAGGACGTGGTTGTACCAGGATTGGTCTATTGCTCAATTCCCTTGGCCAAAGATACAGTTTACATCGTGATTAAGTCAAAGTTAAGGGAAAACTATACTCAGAGAGAGAATGTTGGAGTGTCCCTGGAAAATGTGGGAGCATCCAGGGTCCCTCAGGAGATGGAACTAAGTGTGCACTGTTGGTCTTACGGATGACAGGGACTGATTACAAACTGGACCGCCAGGTCAGGACCTGCGTCAACTCAAACTCATTCCCTCCCCTGGAAAAGTAGCTCAGGGCACTTCTGATTCCAAATCCGGAGCAGAATCCTGGCTTTCTGGCAGATCTGGAAGCTTCCAGAGAGGAATGTTTTGAAGGAGTACAAGAGATCCTATTGCTCAAAATATACTCATTCCATCTCAACTTCCAAAGCATCTAAAATACTACATTCAGGAATCTATCCGTATTAGAGCTGAAGATTTTTGTTGTTGTTTTTCTAAAGAGCAATCTTCTTAAGATGCTCTTGTGCCCAGAGCAGATAATACATAAACACAGACTTTATGGAAAATGTCCATCCTTAAGAGCTAGCTTTTAGGGAAAATGCAGAAATCAATCATTGGCTAAGTGTCTAGAAGGAGGAAAGTAAGAGTAGGAGGTGAACAAGGCAGGAAGAAATTCATCCTGAAGTAATATGAAAATAAAAACTTAACCCCTAAAGAAATATTTCTGTACCTGATGCTCAGTCACGAGCAAATGTCTAATACAAGGTGTCCTACTGGGAAGGCAGGTCTTTCTTGCTGGAAGTAGTTCTTTATGAAACAAATGACATTGTACCCTTTTGTCACATTGTGCTTTGGGGCATGTCTTTAAATCTTAATCTCTAGATTAGGAGCAATGGAAAACAAGGAACATGTTTGTTCTGTCATCTATGGGATGAGCCTTTGGGCAGATGTTTCAGTTTACAGAAAGGCACTGAAAGTTCAGAGGATAAGGCAGCTCTCAGAAAAGCAGGAAGGCGGAATTAAAGCAGTCCATGGTACCTGGGAGGTTCTCACCTTGCATCACGACTGTTTACCTCTAAGAGGCACATTTAACCCCCAAAGGCTTCCGTATCTGTATTTTTAATTTTTATTTTTTCCTCCTTAAGATGCCTATCTTTGTCTCTGAACTACAAGAGGTTTTTCCCTGTGGAGTCCGAGACTAAGGAGGCACAGTGGAAATTGGGCCCTTGGGGGATGGAGGGGCTAAAACTGTTAGTAAGTTCTTGGGGGTGGGGGTGTTGCTAACCCTCTCCCAAAGGAAGGGACAGGGAAAGGGGACACGTTGGGGATTAGTAGAGAATTCTCTGCAGGTTGAGGGATTTTGCCCAAAGAAAGAGGGAAAATGATTTTGTAATTTGACTCCCTCTACCTCAAGCAACAGCCACTCCAGTTTTTTTTTCTGAATCGATCGTGAGCCTCAAAAGCAATGATTTCTTAAAGATTACTGGTATTTGAGTAGGTTCCAGAAGGAGTTTCCTCCTGTCTGTAAAGCAATTTTGATCTTTATGATTACTTTAAAAGCAACACATTTATGCTTGAAAATTTGGAAAATATATCAAAGTATAAAGGAAGTAACAATCACTCGTAATCTCATTATATAATATTTTGACATCATATTTCAATCCTTTTCTAATCACTTATGCACTTTAAACAGTAATGCAACTATTCTTCATATCCTGTTTTGTGATTTGCTTCTTTCCCTTAATTTATCATGTACTGTATATTTTCCACATTAAATGTTTTTCTAAAAGTTTTTTTTAACTACATAGTATTTTAATATATACAGGTATCGATATTTATTGAACTGTTCCCCTATTGTTGGACATTTAGATTTTATTGCAATGTGAACATTTGCTTTAATTTTAAATAGGAATTAAAAACTGCAAATGCAGTTTTAATGAAATGAAACTGCGTTTAAGAAATGAAAACAAGGTCTTCATTTCTTCTTCCTACGACCGTACCCCACTGAACATTAAAATGTCTCTCGGCTGCTGCCCAAGGCCAGAACCCTTCCCTGGCTGTCCTGCAAACTGAAGAGGGCTTCCTAGGCGGTTTCCAGGAGGGGGATGGTGCAAAGGGGGTGACTGGGTGAGGTGGGCAGGGAGGGGGTTCTCACTAGGTGTCAGTCATGGAACTAAATCTGATCACCTGAAATCTTTTGGAGGTAAAGTTATGAGCACACGGATTCCAGAATCTGTGTATGTTTGGCAACTGGGATGGGGTTAGCTGGTAGGGAATAGGAGTTACTCGGAACAGAGTCAACATAGTGAGGTTGAAGGTGAGAGCTAGATAAATCCTATTTTTTCCTCAGGTTTCTTAAGATGTAATTGACATATAACATGTATGTTTAAGGTGTACAATGCGATGACTACACATGTGTAGACATTGCAAATGTTTACCACAGTCAGGTTAGTTAACACGTCCACCCCTCATAAAATGACCACGCTGCTGCTGTTATGGTGAGGCTGTTAAAGCTCCACTCTCCCAGCACCTGTCGAGTATACAGTACTGTTGTCAACTACGTTCACGTCAGATCCCCAGAACCTACCATCTCATGCCTGGAAGTTTGTACCCTCTGACCAACATCTCCCCGCCCTCTCCCCTCAGGTCTCGGCAAACCGGCCCTCCTCTCCGCTTCTCTGAATTCCATGGTTGTAGCCACTGGTGTCCCCCGTGGTTGAGGGCCTGATTCTTGTCTTACTCACACTGGTACTTCTTTTGCCTGGCGCAGAGCGGGCCGTAGGTGCTCAGCAAATATTTGTGGTAACATCAAACAGAATAAGTAAAAGCCCAGGAGATAAGATAAAGCACTTGGATTATATATACTTCCTTCCCTTTTAATTTCCTTCTGTTTGTTATTTCCGTCCTCCTTTTCAATTACTCTGGATTAGGATATTTAATTCAAAGTTTATTTATGAACTCTTAGAAGAAAAGAAAGTATGAGAGCAAAAGCCAATTAAATACGTAACATTAGGTGGATGTATCATGTTAAAGATCAACTACAACCAATAATAAAGTAATAGAAATATCCCTCAATTTAAATTTCAGCAGATCAAAGGCTGCCCACTTTCTGTTGGTTATTCTTTTTTTCTGGACATGGCCGCGCCTTTAGGTTAATAGAAGAATTGGAAGCAGGGCGATCTAGTATGTATGGGGTTAATTCTTGTGTTAGGTGGAAAGATTTCCCTAGTGGGTGTGAATGTACTTTTTTGTCTATGCGGAATTTTGCTGCTAGATTTAATTGAATTTGTTACTTTGTACAACACTTGAAGCCCAAGGGAAATTTCACTTGTTTAAATCAGAGAAACAGGATTTTATATAAATCCCAAATGACCCTATAAACACACAGTATAAAACATATCTAATTCTTACGCTGAATTCAACTCAATAAACCTTTATGAGACACTTCCTATATGGAAGGCACGCGGTAGGGAGAGAGCACTCCGGTCCTCAGGAAGCTGAAAGTTCAGTAACTGCATCTGATGAAGTCAGGGCTAGGTGGCATCTTCCTGCCCCAAACATGCACTTGGAGCTCTAATCATGCACGCGGAGAAATGTCACAGGGAACCTAGGCCGGATAAGAACAGCAGGAGCCCCCGAGGTGGGAGGGCTCTGACTGCTCTGGCCACCCCCCTTTCTACTCACAGCCAACATTGCTCTCCCTGCCCTCCTCCCAGCCGCCGCCATCTCTCCCACGGGTGCAACTGAGTCCATAGTTTCACACCTGTTTTGGGTCACAGATACCTTTGAGAATCTAATGAAAATTTTTGGAGCCTCTTCTCAGAAAACTGAAATAGGTTCATACTGACAATGCCGTGAGTCATTTCCAGACCCCCTGACACCCATCCAGAATTAAAGCTAAAACTGTGCTAACCACACAGAGGACAGAGAGCGAGCTCCGGATGCAGGAAAAGTCCGAATGCTCACGCTCAACCACTCGGAAAGGAAACCAAGTAAGACATAAAAAGTAACTGCTCCCTATCTCTAGCTTGATATGGAAATAAGTGAGTCAGGTTTGTTTTTTTTTTTTACAGAGAAAAATTGAAAATTTTATTTATTACAATACTTAAAATTGTAAAAGAGTAGCAAAACCTCTGAAAATTATCTAATATAAAATACTCTGGTGTTGACAAAAGGTATGTTTGAAATAAAGTACTTCCTCACATAGTAGATAGATTCAGGAATTTAGAGGTATAATGGAAAACAAGTTTTTTTTATTTTAAAAATAAAGACTTATTTGTGATAAAGGAAGAGGAAAGTAGATTGTTTTATTATCCTTTACCCCTAAGTTTTTCCTCTGGCCTTGCTCAATCATTCTTGTTTTCTCTTCCTACATTTGAGCTCAGGTTATTTATACAGAAAAGACTACAGATTTATTAAGCTATCAAAAAGAAATAACTTTTTCAAATCCCAAGCCAAATTTATGGGGAAAAATCCCTCAAGGTAAATGGTAGTTTGGAAGTGTGATCTTTGAACAAAATATTGAGGACCTTTAAGAAAATACCTTGGTTGTTTCCGTGCAGACCTGCTTGCTGTTAAATGTGTACGGCCACAAACCCAGCTCAGCCATAGTCTAAGTAAACTTTCTTCCGTAGTCTGAGCTGAGGGGGCAGAAGCAGCCTTTGTCAAAAATGTTTTAATGCAGTTTTTTTATTATTATTATTTAAGTGAAGAATTTTGACCTCACATTGACTTCTAATTTCCCTTTCCTGAGCTCCCCCGAACCAAGGTTCTGAATACAGAGGCTCACAGAGGGACACGTGATAACCCTCAACATTCAAAACTATATAGAGAGATCTCTCTGAAGAAAATTGTGACGAACACAGTTCATTACGTAGAGTTGATATATTTGATGGGATTATAGCCCTTAGCAGTACTTTCATGGAAGATCCAATCCCTATATTAACAATTCATCCAAAGGATGTGGTCACCTGGGGAATTTGTACTGAAGCCAGGGCCATCTCCCAAGTACGTGCCTGAGGCTCCCACAGTAACTACAAAGGAGGTCCTGGCCCCCCAAGGGCTGCTGGAAGAAACAAGGTTGGGAGGATCAGCTTTGGCCTCACTCCTCAGAGGCAACACAGATGCGGCAGAGGCTGCTCATGTTCCCTTAGAGCCCAGTTTTTCCTTTTAAAACTAGAGCCTACTCAATCCAGACTGCATTTCCCAGGTTTCCTTGTATTGGGCGTGGCCCTGAGAATATGAATGAAAGTACTGTGTACAATGTAATTAAAAATCTTATATTTATAAATGCAGGTTAGAATATCTAAAAGGTCTAGTTTGAAATTGGGACCACTCATTAATCAAAGGCCTCTTAACATTGTTTCTAAACTTTACCATATTTGTAATACAATAAAGTTTGTAAGGAACTTAAAATCTTAAACAACTAGAGTTTGAGTTGTGAATATATTTCTCTCATTGTTGAATAAATTTAGTATAAATTTCTGATCAAAATATAATTTGTGTTCAAGGTTGCTGTTTGGGGTATCCTATACTGTTAATACTTCACATTTTCAACTAGGCCTGAGGAGGGAGAGGTGACCTTCCAATAGGTGTGGGCCGCTGGCTAATTCACTGACGCCCACACTTTTACATACTCTATTCATCAAATCCCCGGTAGATGACAGCTACCTGAGACAAGAGATAATAATAATAATAATAAATTGCTCTGCACAAAAGCACCTGAAGCTGTATACAGTGTCAATTGGCTCATCTTTCTTTGTTTTTGGAGAACAAGTGGGGGCTTTTCAGTTCAGAGATCACAGCAGCATATCTCCAAGGTATTTAATAATCTCAGACTGCTCACGTATACCACGTGCTTTGGGTAACTGTGACCTTTAGCTAAGAGAGAACAAATGAATTAAATTGAACACCCCTGGCAGTTAACAGAACTGCCTTAGGCATTGTTTGTCCAATATACATGAGATAAAATATTGATCAAAATGCACAAATTAAATCAGGAAGGCATGGAGGAATTTCTTAATGCTGTGCAGTCTTCTCTGGGTCTTGAGCCAGTAGGTCAGCCCAATCTAATACTGAACAACTAGCTAAATTCTTAAGAATTTCTGTTTTCCCTCGGTAGAGTCTCCACCAGCCTTTTGGAAATGTATTGAAATAATCAGAGTCCACAGTCTGTGAGTCTGTGGTGGTGGTGGGAGGGGATGTGCTAAAGCCCAGTCACCACTGGCTGAGGACTGCTGACTTAGAAGTGAACTTGAGTCCCCTTTGCTAACTGGGTCCGTTCAGTCAAGTCATCTCAGCAATTTGAGTGTGAGTTTCCTTCATTCGAAAGAGCTTTTGTTAGAATCAGATGACTTGATGTATGGAAAAGGGTTTTGCAAACTGAAGCGTGCCTTATAAGGGATTCTACAGGTTGTGGTTTATTAGATAAGGTCCAGAAACACAGGGTCCATAAGGGAAAAATTTTAATGGATTACAGTACACATAGTTAAATGCGCCCTGCATACTTCTAAAGGAACTTGTAATAGGATAAAGAGAAAATGTGCTTGACTTAAAGAGAAAATTTTTAACGAGTCCAGACTGAAGCCTGAGGGATCAGGCTGCCAGGGTTGGAAAAGTCGTGAAGTTTCCAGACGCCTGCTCAGGCAAACAGAGGGTATTCTGGAACGTCTTAGTTTATGTTACCAGGATGGGTGCCTACTTGCTAGTGACTGTTTATCTGACTATTTTCAGGTGAGACTTTTAACTTAAACTCAGATTGTTTTTTCAACTACCCTTCAGGCACTTCCTCCTGGAGTCTGCATAGGCACCCCAGTCTCCATCTTCCACACATTTGTGAGACCCCTCCCCCAGCCAAATGTGCACCCCCCGCTCCCCCTCCCCAGCAAACAACCAAAGTTGTTTCTCCAGTCTGTATGCATGTTGACAATTGGGGGCTCCATTAGTGCTAAGACAACTTAGCCCAAATCCATGGACAATGTACGAGGATAAAAAAACCATCCTGTGCTTCTTTCTTTCTACCTCATACCCACCCATTGATCACTGGATTCTGTTGACTTTCCCTCCTAATACTTACCTGCTGTTTGTTTTCATCGTGATCTTCACCCAAAACCCATTGCATCTCTTGGCAGAACTTTTGCAATGGCCCTCTCACAGGCCTTCCTGCCTTTAGTAAATGCTCCCCTCAGACTCATTCTCCTCATTCCAGCCAGAACTAGGATTCACTCCTTCTAAAGCACAAGTATGATAACTTCCCTGCGTCAAACACTTCGATTCTGGCCTCTACTGGGCTTGGGGAAGGGCAGTGGCTCTCCGGGTTGGCTGCCATTTCGATCAACTAGGAAGCTTCAAAAGAAATGCTGATGCCTGGGATCCAACCCCAAGGCGGATTTGATTGGTCTGGGGGACAATGAGGCATCAGTAATACTGTTTACTCGGTGTATCCAGGATTGAGAATCTATAGGAAGCTCCAGAACAGCTCCAGAAAGCAAGTTCTGGAATCAGACCGAATTGGGCCCTACCCTTTGCTTTGCCACTTACTAGCTTTGTAATTTGGGTCAATTTGGGGCAAGTTTTTTGACCTGCAGGTTTCATTATCTGTGAGATGAGAATAAGAATCATACGTATCCCATCAGGATTTTGTGAGGATTAGGGATTCGCTGCATCCCTGATGCTTTGCAGAGTACCTGGTGCGCAGTGAGGGCTCTTATTGCTGTGATTGCCATTATCATTGTCGTTATCACCATCGTTATCAAATTTATTCCACACACCACCCTTATCATCTCACCCAGTTTCTCAACAAGGGCAGGAATTTTGGGTAGGAATGTCACTGTGTCCTGCACAGCTGGATATCCAGCACCCATGGTCCCTGACTGCTCTGTGCCAGCAACCATCCCCTTCCAAAATGTCCATCCCCTGGGTGGGGGGGAAGGACACCCTGGTTCTGCCAGAACCTGGCTGCATCTCTTACTTTTTATCTCCCTGACTCTCTCCATTCCCTCTCACTTTTTTGGAGCAAAACTGAACGGAAGTATAGTTTTATCATAGGGCTCATGCTGTTGCTCCTGCTTGAAACACACATTTGCACCCCTCTCTCTGGCCACTTTGATCTCCTCTTTGGAGCTTTTTCAGAAACTCTCTCTCCCCAGTCAGTATTGGCTAGCGGCTCACTCTACTTTATGACGTGTGAACTTTGCACATTCCTTTAACCAGACATGTGTTCTCTTATTTGTATTTATATTGACTCTCTATGAAAGATTCTCTACGTGTTTTCACTTAATACGTAAAACAAAACTGAAAATGATGTATTAACATCTCCATTTTCCAAGAGATGACTCTTAGGCTCACAGATACTAAGTAACTTGCCTGAGTTCACACAACTAGTAAGCATCAGAGCTGGGATTTTTCAGACTTCATACTCTGCGCTTTTCCCACTGCACCGCCGTGTTCTCGTGCTGTGGAGACTTCTTATCTTTGTCTCTTTCACTGACAATAAGCTTCTCAGGGCCAGGCCTAAGTATGGTTTCTCTCTGCAGCACCAGCTATCACGTCTGGTACACAGTTGTTGCTCAATAAATGCTTGTTGAATTTGAAAAATTTGCCCTTTTATGTGGGTGAGTGACTATGCTCTTCTAGCATCATCTTCTTGGCTTGGTTTTGAGCTCCTTGAGGTGAATAAGAACCTGGCCTTATTCATCTTTGTTTCCCTGAGTCTAGAAATTGGTTAACTCACAGTAGGAATGCAATAAACATTTGTTAGAGTTATGTCAAATAATAGCACATTATCTTTACAGTTTGTGGCTTTAGAACACAGGCTGCTTTTTCTGGCTTTTCCAAGACCCAAGACCAAAATGGAACTGCTTTAGAATTTTTTTGAAAACCTTTAACCTCAGACAGCCTCTGAGAAGGACAGAACAATATTAACAAAAAGAAGCTGTTGAGGAGATAGGATGACTGAAACCCGGACAGTTCTCTTTTGTTTATAAAAATACTGTTAGAACAGAAGAGAAATTATTCAGGACCTAGAGCTAGGCAAAAAGTTCTTAGACTTGACACCCAAAGCCAAATTCACAAAAGAAAAATTTACAAACTGAACCTCATCAAAATGAGAAACTTTTGCTCTAGGACAGAGCCAGTGAAGACGGTGAAAAGACAAGCCACAGATTGGGTAACAGTATTTTCAAAGTACGCATTTGACAAAGGACTAATTCACAGAACATACAAAGGACTCTCAAAAATCAACTGCAGAAAACCTAAATAATCCGATTATAAAATGAGCAAAAGACATGAAAGGACATTTAACTGGCGAGGCTATACAGATGGTAAGTAAGCACATGAAAAGTCATTTGACATCATTAACCACCAGGCAAATTCAAGTTAAAATCACAGTGAACTATTGCACACTTATCAGATGGGCTAATATAAAAAATGGTCATAACACCAAGTGCTGGTGAAGATACAGAAAAACTGGAGCCCCCACACATGGCTAGTTGGAGTGCAAAGTGGGGTACAGTCGCCTAAGAAAAGAGTATGGTAGCTTCTTCTAAAGCTAACATGGGCTTAACATATGATACAGCAATTACACTTTTGAGCATCTATCCCAGGAAAATGAAAATGAATGTTCATGCAAAAACCTGTACATGAATGTTTACAGCGGCTTCATTCAGAATAGTCAGAACACTGGAAACAGTCCAAATGTCCTTCAATCACTGAACGGTTAGACAAACTGTAGCACCGTCGTACCATGGAAACCCACTCTACCATAAAGGGAAAACATTGATATGTGCAACGAGTTGGATAGACCTGAATGTAATGATGTTGCATGAAAACATCAATCTCGAACACTTATACAAGATTTCATTTCTATATCATTCTTGAAAGAGCAAACTTGTGAAGATGTAGGAGAGATTAGTGGGTGCCAGGGAGGCTGCGGGAACAGGAGGTAGGCAGCTGTGGCTGTACAAGGGTAGCGTGAAGGATCCTTGCAATGGAACTGTTCCCTACATTGACTGCGGTAGTACTGGCACAGACCTACCCCCCGGATTTACTGCGTGCAGTGAAACACACACAAACGCGTGGAAAAACGGCGCACTCTGAATAAGGTGGTGGACTGTTTAATGTCAATTTCCTGGTTGTGACATTATTCTATGGTTATTCATGATACTACCATTGGGGGAAAGATGGGTGAAGAGTACATACACATTTATAGAATTACATGTTGATTTGCATGTAAATCTATAATTATCTTAAAATAAATTTTAAAAACTCCTGCATAAATTGTCTTAAATGAGACAGAGTTATATTATCATTTCTCATTTTATAGGATAAGAAAGACTCAAGACAATTTAGGTGTCTCACCTAAGTTCACACAAATGTAAAGGGCAGGAACTGAATCTGATCCCAGGTTTCTCTGACTCCAAATATGTGTCTCTATTTTTCACTATTTTATATTTTCAGAAATGATATCAGAAATCCTACCTAGTTTTTCTGTGGATGCTCACAATGAAAACAAACATGCTAGCATAGCTTGTTAGCTCTCCATGGAGAGATTTGGTTCATTCTCTAAGGAGAGAGAGTACAGTGTCAAGTAGGAGGAGGTAGGACAGGTCTGGAAGGATGCTGGTGACCAGCAGAGGGGACAGCATCAGAGATCATCTTTGCTACCTTCACTGTTGTGCCCATAACTGGCTCTGTTGTGTGCTGATTCTGGCACCCAGAAGCTTCAGAAGGGTTGAGGTTATGTACCACGTGGCCTCCGGCATTCCAGACTGGAGTTAGAACAGAGAAGTTTAGAGGAAGCCTCTTCTGCAATTTGTTAAGCACACTGGACCCTGTAGTCAGCCAGGGAATTCTCAGGTTCTTCAGGATAAATCCCAAGGCTATTTGTGTGTGGACACATGCATGCTTTCCTGGGAGGTCCGGAAATGTGTGTATTTTTTATGAGTTGATTCTCCACACTATCAAAGTTTTGATAATGGAGAAGAGCCTTCTGTGACATGTGTCAGATTCCCAGCATACAGTGCCATGGCCAACGCACTTTCCTGTAAACACTTAATAGATAGTGGTTGACTGATTTACAAGGTCATTTTAATCTTACCCGAGTACTAACCAAGTCAGACTAGAATAATTATTTATCATGTCAACATTTCTATAAGCTTTCTCTCAAGGTCTAGGGCTGGCTTTCCTTCTGGAGTCAGGTTTGTATAACATGGAAGGCTGTTTTTTAAAAATTTTTTAAGAATTTTTATTTTTTTAACCTCAGAATACACGTGCAGTATACTTAATCTTCAGTCTTGTAGTTCTGTCTTTGACAAGTGATGTAAATTGTGAGTAGTGAGGAACACAGGAAAGTGTTCTGTGTTTTGCCCTGACCGGTGTGGCTCAGTGGGTTGGGTGTTGGTTTGATTCCCGATCAGGGCACCTGCCTGGGTTGCGGTCCAGGTCCCTGTTTGGGGGCATGAAAGAGGCAACGGATCAAAGTTTCTCTCCCCTCTTTCTACCTTCCTTTTCCTCTAACAATAAATACATAAAATCTTTTTTAAAAAAAGAATGCTTTTTTAAAAAGTTTTTTTTTTTTATTTCTAGAGAGGGGAAAGGAGGGAGAAAGAGAGGGAGAAAAACATCAATGTGTGGTTGCCTCTCACATGGCCCCCACTAGAAACCAGGCCCACAACCCAGGCATGTGCCCTAACTGGGGATTGAACCAATGACCCTTTGGTTTGCAGCCCACACTCAATCCACTGAGCTACGCCAGCCAGGGCTTAGAAAAAGCATTCTGTGTTTTGCTTTTCTTTTAGCACAAAACACTGGCTAATGTCCAACATACATAAAAATGAACATGACCTCCCGCCCTGCACCACTGGCACACACACTCTACCTATGCTATAAATGACTTTGGCGAACACGCTTGCTCTTGGACAGGAATATAAAAATTCTACTGTATCCAGAAAAGACAGGATTTGTCAACGAAAAGGGCTTGGTAAACAATGTTAGTGCTAGTGACTAAATAGTTACGTGAGCTTAGATATACGGAGAGCTTTAATTTGCTTTTTAAACAAACACCACAGACTGGAGTCCTCCTGATACTAACCCACCTGGGCTTCATAGACCGAACAAAAAGGATGTGCTGACTTACAGTTAAAAGCAATAGGAAATACCAGGAACCTGTCTCCTCATACTTTCATCACTTTAAAGACTTAACAGCTGCATTTGTTTGGGAGAAAAATTTTTAAGTGCTTGTGGAATGACACTGAACTATGGTAGATGAGATAAAAGTGATCTTTTATTCCTTTTCAAATGGTAAAAAAAAAAAAAAACTTTTCAATTTGGAGGTAATGGGGAAAAGCCGCCCACACTGAAGGGAAAAGAGCTGAAGGTTAGTTAGTGCAGGTGCGGGCGGCACTGCCTGCTGCTGAGCTCTGGAGAGCTGCAGCCCTTCTCTTGCGAGACAAGCGCTAGCTGCAGCTTTATTGAGCTTTCTTAGTAGGAACCTGGACGAGGTGAGAACCACAGGCGTTGTGGAGCGCCAGGGTGGCACCTCCCCAAACACTGCTTAACGAGATCCACAGCCAAGGAAAGGCTCTCACAGAGCCAGGCAGAGCCTGAGGGCCCCTGAGCAAAATGCCAGCACAGATAACAGGGCCCATTTGAAAACCTGACAAATTTGCTAGCCTGCCATAAAGTCTTCCTTTCACTGAAAAAAACTTCATTATTTTGCCACATCTTCACTTTCCAAAAATGTGTGTTCTTTCTTTGCAGAAAATCACTCAACATTCTTACTTTGTTTTCTTCCATCGTGATGTATTATTTATCTCCTTTGGGTTAACAGGACAGTGGGAGTCCAGTCTGTTCCAGACGGGAGCTCCTTTCCTTTCATGTGCGTGATTTCTAATGTCAGCGTGTAAGACAAATCTCCACCTCCCCCGGACAGACACTTCGGTTGTTTTTGTTCCACATAAGCTATGAAGTTTGGGTTTCTGGCGCTTGTGTCTTTCAAAGACTGCAATCTATAAATTCCCACGTATTAAAGATGAAGCGGCTTACATGCCCATGTGCTGGACAGTGGAGGCAAGCCATCCTGAGATTTGAAATTTGTTGCCTGTGAACCTCACAGCTACCACTGTCTTCAAGTTCAGTTCTGACATGTGACTAAAGTACTTGATACC
This sequence comes from Desmodus rotundus, assembly GCF_022682495.2. Lineage (NCBI taxonomy): Eukaryota > Metazoa > Chordata > Mammalia > Chiroptera > Phyllostomidae > Desmodus > Desmodus rotundus. The sequence goes on along the minus strand of NC_071392.1, from coordinate 27,469,276 downwards.
TAGTGTACCAGGCAAGCATCTTTGTTCTTCCTATGTGAATATTTCATAGACCTATAGGGGTCTATAGGATATGTCAATCTTCCAGTTGCAAGGGTCAGAAAACCAACCTGAGCTTGTTTAGCTATTATTCTATTGAGAAATTCAGAGATAAAAAATATTAAGAATTTCAGTATGGTGACTTTAGAGTATGAAACCCCGAGCAAGAGCAGGGCCCCTCTGAGCCGGAAGCAATGGAGTGGCAACGTGGGTGAAGGCAAAGCACTTGGGTCTGAGAGGTAGAAAGGTAGGGTCCTACTTTGCTTCTGATACTAATTACCAGTATGACTTTGGGGTAGTCTTTTAATTGCTTTCTCACTGACAAGTAAAGCATTTTGGACCAGACCTACATTTCTCATTATCCAATAAGAGACTTCCTTAGAAATAATTTAAGTTTTTTCTTCTATTGGGGCAGAAGACTTCATGTAACTTTAAATTGACAGTTTCCAATCTCCTCATCAAATAGCATACTTAAAAAAAACCCCTCAGTAGTTGGTCTCGCCCTCCATGAAAATACACACAGGCACGAGCGTAATGTTTTAAATTCCAAAGAAATCGTAATTAAACACTTTACGTTCAGGTGATTCATCACTGACTGGGAAGCTTGCTCAGATACATCCGAATTCAATACAACACTTCACCCCTGTTTATTAGGTTTCAGACCAGATGACTCACCTGCAAGGTTTAACCCTCCCTTCTCAGAAGCTTGAACATGTCTAGAGAGTGTGCATCCAATAAAAACTTTTTAAAAATGTAAAAACTTATTGCTTCAAATAAGAAATAACTTTGTGCTTGTGAAATCCTATTTTTGCAATCTATTGCTAAATATTAGTAGCCTGGAACAAGGCCCAGCCAACCAAATGTCACATCTAATAAGATATACACTTTCCTGGAGAAGCAACTTCTGACCTCCACAACACCGTCCCACACAGGGGCCTAGAAGGAGCTTCTGACAACACAAGGATGCCAATGAAGTCGCAGGCTGTGTCCCCTATTGAAGCAGGGTGCAGCCAAGAGGAGGGCCCCAAGAAGGGATTTGTAATGGGGTCCAGAGCTCAAGGTGTCCAGGAAATATTAGAAAAATGCTTGTAGGATGTCCTCACCCCCACAGGCCTGAGCCATGGGGGATGGGACACATGGAACAGGGCCATTCAGAGCTGTTTTGGGTAGCAAGAGCTTTGCAGCTAACCCCTGGCACAGTCATTTAACATATCTATAACCTTTAACTGGTTTCATGGATATGTTAAATAGCTGTGGCCCTGCTTTGAGCCAGGGAGATGGGAGTGACTTCCACCCAAGGTGGGACTGGGAAGCAACTCCCCCTGGTTACAGGGCCTGCGTGAGAGCTTGGAGATGATTGGCTCCACGCCATGGGGCCACACCTGCCCAGACTTACTATGGCAGCCCAGTAAAGCTGGAAGAATACGGGGATGCTGGCAGGTGTAACTGACTGTAGGAGGAGTCGGAAATGGGGCTGAAAAGGAAGATGAGCGCTAGGATTTAAACCTAGGCGCGGCAGCCATAGAAGGGGGAGGACCACAAGGTTTTGGGGGAGAAAGGAGTAGACTACGCGGCTCCGAAGTAAAGAGAGAGGAGGCCATGCAGCTCTGAAGGAAAGAGTAGACCCACGAGGTTCTGAAGCAAGTAGATAGATAGAGGTCCATGTGGTTCTGAAGTAAAAGAGGAGCGTACCACGAGGTTCTGAGAGGAAAGGAAGAGGGCCAGGATCAGGCAGCTTTGGTGAAGTAAAGAGAGGACCATGCAGTTCTGAAGGAGAGTAGAGAGGACCACGAGGTTTTGGAGTGCTTCTTTTTGCCACGCGGCTTAGGCAGCAGGAGAGACTTTGCCAGGAAGAAAGGGGAGAGAGGACTCTTGCTGCTGGGCCGTGAGAAGGTGCCACATGGCTTTGGATTAGCTGGAGATTGCAGCAGCCACACAGCTGATGGTGCCGGGAGCCTGAATCACAGACTTCTACTTCCTTTCCTGAGACACGGTACCCCGGACTGGGCACAGGGAGAGGGAAGGACTGTGCATCTGTGGGTATTCTAAAGGACCTTAGTATCTTATTGAAGACATTAAGCCATTACTTTAAGTCTGTGTAACTTTTAAATAAACAATTCCTTTCCTTTTCACCAGTCTCTGGCATTGAGAGACGTCTTTCCTCTGGCGGCGGGCATTTCGAACCTAGCAGGTGGGCGTGGGGGAAGGAACCTCCAGAGGCAGAAAGGGGGAATCCTTTCTGTAATAATTTATCATGAACCACCCCCTGTCCTGCTCTGTAACACTATGGCGACCCAGGTTTTGCCAGACCAGTTCTCGTTGTGAAACGATATGATTTGTTGTGATACTTAAGTGACAAAGTGGCTCATAACAGGGAGCTGGTGATGAAAGGGGAGACTATAGGAGAATCATAACTAAAACATAGAGGCCACTATTTCCAGCTCTTTTCTCTGGAATTGTAAGAGGTGGGGGAGTGAGAGCGGACTGGAAAAGCTGTAGAGGAAATAGCACTGGGGACTCACTCGAAAGAGAATGTGATAGAAAAGGGTCTTCGTTATCATGTCTCCTGCATGGGAACTCAGCGCACCCCGGCTCTTAAATCAGCTGTGTTTGTGCAGAAAATAACATGCAGCTTCTCCAGGCTTCACCACAATAAACTCAGAAGAGCGAGTGTTCTTAACGCAAATGAACAAAGAATTGAAAGGACAAGAGATTCTTTTAGAACATGTGGAGGAGCGTGCAATGTGAAATAGTTAAGATCACAGATTCTGCCCATTTTCACCTCTTCCTACTTTTTTGGACATGTTGCTTACATTATCTAAATTTATTTCCTCATCTACAAATTGGAGCTGGTATTAACATCTATCTAAAATTTTGTTCTTATAATGATTCATAGAAAGCGCTAAGGGAGCTCTCTACCAAGAAAGTAGTACAATTAGGGGTGTCCAACCTTTTGATATCTCTGGGCCACACTGGAAGGAGAAGAGTTGTCTTGGGCCACACATTAAATACATTGTGACACGTAATCACAAAAAAATCTCATAACGTTTTAAGTAAACTTACGATTTGTGTTGGGCCACATTCATACCATCCTAAGTCACATGCGGCCTGCAGGCTGCAGCTTGGACACCCTGTAACATGTTGAATAAACACTACTATTACTGACACTATGATTTCTATACTATCAGTCATCGTAAGCAGAAATTTAACTTTGTCTCTGCAATATCCATTACCCTCTCTTTCTTTTTACACGACTCCCAATTTTGTTTAGGTGCTTCTGCCATAGGGAAGGTGACCCTCTCCGCAGCTCAGGCTACCTCCTGACAGATCTGACAATTCTAGTAATCTCCCCCCCCCCACCGCCCCCCCTCAGAGATTGAGTTACAAGGATGAGGAGACAGAATCTGGCTGATGAGACAGGAGAAAAGTCCACCACTGCGGGAGCTGGGGCACTCTGGGAAAGATTTCATTGCTTTTTAGAAAGAGACACAGGGACAAAATGACCTTTCAAACACTGGGTGTTGTCTCCAGATGTAAAGTTTGCAACTGTGGTAGCATCTCAGCACCGTGAGGGGAGCGACTTCTGACGACAAACACGTTCCCCACGGCAGTGTGGAACCACTGAACTAGCCAACTATGGAAGAACCATCTTATCTCCAGACTTCTTGTTAAGACAAATAAATCTTCTTGTATTTTAAAACAGTGGACAGTATTTTCCTTACAGATGAAGGTAACCTAATAGAACCCAAAGCACAGAACAAACACGTAACAGGAAGGAACACATTTCCTGTTTGCAGTGTTGCTTCCCGTTGCCTCTAAAGCCATCCAAGTGGCCTCTGCCGTGACAATGCTAATTGTCCTCCCACTTTCTCCCTGCTCATCTCCCCACATAAAGATCCTCCATTGCCCATTAAGGACACAATAAAAGAATCATCAAAATAAAGATACATGTATGTGTGTGCATACTCTTTACCACACTGCAGCCCAAAATTAAAATCTAATGCTAAGGATCTAAAATATTAATTTAGTAATTATCTTATTCAATAAAGGATCCTCAATCACCCATTAAGGACACAATGAAAGAATCAATAAATCCTGCTGCCGTGGAAACACTGCCCCTGGAGGGACTGTGGATCCCACACTGGCTTTTCCTACAGCAATCACTTCCCCAGCGGCTTGTGAGCCTGGGGAGCAAGGAGAGCTCAGTGGGAGAACCACACCAGATTCAGAGAGGGTGGGAAGCACAGACTGGAGCACAAGTGCCTGCAGCCAGGGAAGAGGAGGCAGAGGCAGCACTGGCTGACACCATCAGAGGGCCTTCTGGCCTGCTGACGGGATTATCTGGGGTCCTTTCTTAGGCAAAAAGATCAAAGGTGTAGAGCCAATGAACACCGGCTTATCTCCCATTCAGGAAGGCCTGGATAAAGAAACGCATGCCAAGGCAGGCTGGCTTGGAAACCAACTTTTCGCGTACACCTCTGTGTGGAAATTTCTTGACCTTTTCCCATTTGAAGTCACATAACCCTAGATACATCTAGCTGTCTGCCTGAAACACCTGGTCACAAAGCGTATTTTCCCCACAGGTTGAATTCTCATCTCAGTAATTTCCACAGTTTCTTTCGGGCTTTGAGGCGGTATTACAATGACTGCTGTAGCTTGTGTTAGCTTGGATTTATTTATTTTTTTGCTCCATAAATCAGGTAGAGTGAGGGTTCTTTTTTTTTTAACTCTACAGACCTCATATTCTGAACCCCAGATATGAGCTTTAAATACATAATTGAAATAAGACTGGGCCTCTTAGTCTCCCTGTCTCTCTGTCTCCCTCTCTCTGACTTGAAGGGAATTAACTCTCCAGCTACCTAAACAAAGAAATAAAGAAGGAAAATAGAACAGCCAACAAAACCCAAAGCCTGACCCAAAAGCGTTGAGGAGTAATGCAGAATTTTTTAAATTTTAAATGTTCTTCCTTTTAAACATATAACACACAAGATGTTTCCATTGGAATACATTAAGACAGTTCAGAAGCCTGCATATTGACAACGAAGTGACAGTTCCTCGCCACCGTGCTCCACTTCCCAACCTAACGTTTCTCTTCAGAGGTAACAAATATTAAGAGCTGGATGTACATCTTTCCAGATATTTCTCTTTGTATTTACATAGGTACATGTTAGGTGTGACATGTTTATCAGAGGGAGAAATCGTGGGAAATTATAGGAGTATTCCGTGTTGGGAGGGGGCACAGCATCAAGTTTAGTTAGTACACATAAGATCAACAAGGCCTTTAAAGAGACTAGTTAAAAGAAGGACACAACCAAGGAATGGTCGGCACTTTTGAGAACTACAAATATTCAGACAGACTAAAGCAAGGAAGAGATTTGACCGAACAGAATGAAAATTCTTGGTTAAAAAAAGCAATCTGCGTAGTGCATTCTCCACCACTGCAGCTGTAGGACCCCTAGTTTATGGGACTGACATTCCAACGAGATCAACCACATAGAAATGTGTGGACAGTAATTGGGAAAGGTGGGTGGCTGCAGACTCCAGGCAGGTTTGCTTTGATGGGTGGCCTCGGGTGGAGTTGGGTAGGGGTTTGTACTGCACACAGAAAATAACACCAGGAGGGAAAGGGATGCAATGAAGCTAGAAGAGCAGACAAGTGTCTCAGGTCTTCAGGCTCCAGTGAGCTTCTGGGCATGCTGGCTTGTCCCCCCACACTTGAGTTGGGCTGGCATTAAGTCTACATAGGTAGTTGCATTTCTGTCTTAAGGCCTGGCCTACCTGACATCTTTGTTTCACAAAAACCTAGAATTAGGGGAACTGGAATCAGGGGAAAAGAAGTTGTTTATTCTTTTCGGGGCCCAGGTAATGGTTCACACTAGTCCAGGGGTGTGCGTGCACCCATGTGCGTGTGTGAAGTTTGCCTCTATTTCCTTTCCTTTGGGAAACTGCTGACAGGAAGTTGGACTGACTAAAAAGTGTACAGTTTTTTCCTGTCCATTTGGTCTACAACATAGATAGGCTGTTTGAGCTCCAGAAGCCATCTGCTGTCATGAAGCGGCTTTGAAGAAAGAAGTCACGGGGCTGGAGTGTTGTGGGAGAGAGAAGGAGCCTGGGTGCCTGAGGGTTTGGGAGTACCCCTATCTGTTTCGGACTGCCTACCTCTGTGGTTTTTCTGTTGTTCTTTAGAGTATTCCTTAAATATTTAACTCACTGTTATTTGTTTTCTGTCACATGAAGCAAACTTAATCTTCCTATACTACACGGTCTTCTTTTTGTTTCCCTTCCTGTCTTGTGTTTTGTTGGATTAAGGGTTGCTGTTATTTTAATTGTGAAGTTATTTTATCGTATTTATTTTTTTAAAGATTTTATTTATTTATTTTTAGAGAGGGGAAGGGAGGGCTAAAGAGAGGGAGTGAAACATCAATGTGTGTTACCTCTTGAACACCCCTCACTGGGCACCTGGCCCAAAACCCAGGCATGTGCCCTGACTGGGAATCGAACTGGCGACCCTTTGGTTCACAGTCTGGTGTTCAATCCACTGAGCCACACCAGCCAGGGCTAATTGTGGAGTTATTTTAATTTTTCTGTTTTTTTCCTCTCTAATCATTTTGAAGATATATGCTCTAATTCTGTCCTTCAGTATTTAGTATTAATATTTTAAAGTACATGTTGTAGTTATGTTTTTATCATCTTGCTGAATAGGTAAGAATGTAATGATTAACTGACTTCCCTCTTCAGCCACTTCTCCGTTTATCACTTTGAATTCTTTTTGTTTTAAATCATTATATTGAGGTGTGACTGCCATGTAAAAAGCCAAATGTATTTAATGTATACAACCCTAAATACACTTGTATCATTTTAAATTCTTGAATATTATAATGACTTCATTATTACTATAAAGCTTTATTTTTCAACATAGATGTTATGGTATGTAAGGGATTATAGTGCAATTGGTAAACACATTCTCATTTTACCCTCCTGATCTGATCTACACATAATCACATAATATTTATTAAAAATGCACTGAAAACAGAGGACAGAGTTACAACCACATCTCAGTAAAAAAATGTTTCTCCCAATCCTTTTTTATCCAACTCATCAAAATTTCTGTAGCACTTGTGCAAATGTATCTACCTCTCCCCCTCCTCTCTCCTTGTCTCTTTCACTGTCTCTCTAACTTCACTCTTTCTTTCTCTTCCTCAGAAAATGTTTCTCCATGATGCTCTCTTACACTGCTCCCCTCAGATCTTTTCCTTGTGTCTACAGTCCTCTCTCAACTTCCCACTTTTACATCTCTTCTCTTGAACATATTCATCACCATAAACAACTCCAGGGCCGAGAGATTCACCAACATCATAAAACATGGCAAGGGTTATTGTAACTGCCTAAGATTGAACATATATTTTTAAAAGATTTTATTTATTTATTTTTAGAGAGGGGAAGGGAGGGAGAAAATGAGGGATAGAAACATCAACCTGTGGTTGCCTCTTGCATGCCCCCGTTGGGGACCTGGCCTGCAACCCAGGCACGTGCCTTAGATTGAGAATCGAACCGGTGACCCTTTGGTTCACAGGCCCGCGCTCAATCCACTGAGCCACACCAGCCAGGGGAAGTTTTACCATATATTTTAAAGTTACACATAAACACAGTGAATAAGAGAAACTGCTGCCTAATAAAGTACTATTGTCAATTTTCATGTAAAATGAAGAATTAACCTCTATTTTATCTGCCATACATCTTTATTCTATGGTTTGTATTTCCTTTAAATAGATCTATATCAAATAAATGATTAAAACATAAAAAGCATTTTGTTTGGAGAAAGCCTGCACCTGTAGTTAAATACATAGACGAAATAATTCTGAGTAAGAGAATAAGGCAAGCACATATCCATTCATTCACATTTAGCCCATATTAACAAACCCCAAGCAGTGTGAATATCAAAGGTAACAAAGTATACAACTCATAAACAAAAATGGCCATTTAAAATCTATGTTATATGTACAGACCAATTCAACTTAATTATAAACATAGACATAAATGTCATCTACTCCTCCTGCAAAAAGTTGGTAGCATGCTAGGAAATACCTTTTCAAATATGAAAACAGCTAAATGTTACAACAGAAAAGAGTTCAGGGTTTAAACATCTAAGAAATGGCTTTCTGAAACATAAAAATTGGTATCAGGCCACTCTGTGGAACTTGTCTGAGGTGGGGACCTTGAAACAAAGACACCAGTGATAGGACCACTCATGAATAATGAATGTAAGCACGAGCGAAGCAGCAGCCAAGAAGTCATGAGACCCAGGATAGAGCTGCATATACAATTAGACGCAATTTACTCTCCTGCTTAATCAGTGCCAGGCAGAGGGCCCCAAGCACAGGCTGGCACGTCACAATACATTGCGATAATCTCGACAGCAAGATCTCTGCTTCACTCACGTCTGCACGGTAAACGCCAAAGCTTTGCTGTTCAAGAAAGGAGATGGCAAGATGCCCAACAGACTGACTGCTGCGTGGTTGACTTGCGGTCAGTCCAGTGCGGGTAGTAAATATGAGCCAAATCCAGGAAGAGTCACACAATGCTTGAACCTGATGTTAGAGGTGGGGAGGAGCAGGTTTAATGTTTGCAGTTTGTTCTCGTGACGGTGTAACAGGAGTGTCTTGCTTGTGCGTGTGCATCTGTGTTTTCATGGTAGACTGCCCATCAGAGCTCAAAGGCAGGTTAAAATGAGGCTTTCCTGGAAATCTGGTTTTGCCTCAATGCCTACCCCTAACCGGGCAGTTGTGTTTGCTATGCTGTGGGAGCCTTGGTAACTTGAGGGATGAAATTCATTCCTACTCATAGCGGGTCTGTGCTTACGACTACCTTGTGTTCCATGTGTTCGCTGTTCTTCCTTTTTTAAAGTAAAAGATCATAAGATATCTTAGACAAAAAGGGGAAAATAAACCTAGGTAAAATTCTACAAAGTAGATGAAATGGTGGAAGTACAGTCATGCACCGCAGAATGATACTCGATGGACAACCGTCATCCCAGAAGAGTATAACTGAGCAGAAAGATTCTTATCACCTAGTGATGTTTTAACTGTGGTAATACCTCAGTGCTTTCTGAAGAGAGTGACACCCCTTCAAGAAGAGCCCCAGGCAGGTCCTTCAGGAGGTGTTCTGGAAAAAGGCATTGTTGCCACAGGAGATGATAGCTGCTACTGCCGTCCAGACCTTCCAGGGGGAGCAGGTGTGGAGGTGGGGGACAGTGACATCGATGGTCCTGACCCTGTGTAGGCCTAGGCACACGTTGTTTGCCATAGGAGCAACTATAAACCTACTTTCACCCCACCCTGTATTTTCCCCTTTGCTAAATCCTATACAGGGTCCGGCACAAATAATGCCCCACTTTTATTACAAAGTATTTTTTTATTACAAAACCATAAGCATGTCATTCTGTAACATAACAATATTACACTCAAGCGCACCATATGACATTTTAGGTGACATGTTCAAATTGCTGTCCATCTCGTGCGAGACATTCACATACCCTTACCAACCACATTCAAGCCTTATTTCTGCCGGACCCTGTACAACTTGAATATTCAAGAGATTTAGTTCTGGAAAAAGAGGTGGGCTATTTGGGTCAGCCTATTACTTCGGGGTTTATTTCTTCACACACAAAATACAAAGGCCTCTTAATTCTGTGGTTGGTGCAGTAAACAGAAAAGCAATTAGCCTTGGTTTCTTGACACAGAAGGCACTAGCCTGCTGTGTCAAATCGGGGCAAATTAGAGCACTTCTGTGTTTGAGCTTTCTCGTTTGTTAGGTCAATATAATCATGCTAGATGACTTAGAGATCTGGTTCATCTTTGATCCCATTGGAAAACATTCCTCCAAAGCAAATGGCAGCAACATTATGTCCTGGCAATGTTTCAAAGGAGACACACTTTTTTTATTACAAGTATTGGGGTGACATTCGTTAATAAGATCATATGGGTTTCAAGTGTACATTCCTACGACACATGATCTTTATATTGTGTGCCCACCACCCCAAGTCACCTTCCATCACCATATATTTGCCCCCCTTTACCCTTTACTACTCCCACCCCATGCTGTTCTGTGTCTGTAAGTTTCAGCTTGATTCCCTCACATGAGTGAAATCATATCGTTCTTAGCTTTTTCTGACTGCCTTATTTCTCTTAGCATATTCTCAAGGCCCATCCATGTTGTCGCAAATGTCATTATTTCGATTGTTCTCATGGCTGAGTAGTATTCCACAACATATCTGTACCACATCTTCTTTATCCGGTCCTCTACTGAAGGACACTTTGGTGGTTTCCATGTGTTGGCCCCTGTGAATAATGTGGCATTGAACATAGGGTGCATACATCTTTGCAAATCAATGTTATCAAGTTTTTCGGGTAGATGCCCAGAAGAGGGATTGTTGGGTCATATGGTAACTCTATTCTTAATTTTTTGAGGAACCTCCATACTGTTTTCCATAGTGGCTGTAACAGTTTGCTGTCCCACCAGCAGTGAATAAGAGTTCCTTTTTCTCCACAACTCCTCCAACACTTGTTATTACCTGTCTTGTTGATAACAGCCATTCTAACAGGTGTGAGGTGGTATCTCACTGTACTTTGATTTGCATTTCCCCAACAGCTGTTAACAGATGAAGTTAAGCATCTTCTCATACATCTGTTGGTTGGCCATTTGTATGTCTTCTTTGGAGAAGTGTCTGTTCGGGTCCTCTGCCCATTTTTTTAATTGGAGTTTTTGTTTAGTGTTGAGTTGTATAAGTTCTTTACATATTTTGGATATTAACTCCTTGTTGAAGCTGTTTGCAAATATTATCTCCCATTTGGTTAGTTGTCTTTTGGTTTTGTTGGTGGTTTCTTTCACTGTGCAGAAGCTTTGTAGTTTGATATAGTGTTATTTATTTATTTCTAACTTTACTTCCCTTGCCTTTTGGGTCAAACTCATAAAATCTCTAAGACCAAGGTCCATGAGTTTAGTACCCATTTTTCTTCTATGTAATTTATTGTTTCAGATCTTATATGTAGGTCTTTGATCCATTTTGAATTAATTTTTGTACATGGGGACAAACTCTAGTTTCAGTCTTTTGATGTGGCTTTCCAGTTTTCTAAGCACCATTTATTGAAGATGCTTTCTCTTCGCCATGGTGTGTTTTTGGTTCCTTTGTCAAAAATTATTCATCCATATGCATGTGGTTTTATTTCTGGACTCTCAGTTCATTGGTCTGTGTGTCTGTTTTTCTGCCAGTACCATGCTGTTGTGATTATAAATGCTCTGTAGTACATTTTGAGTTAGGTAGTGTGGTGATATGTCTGGCTTCCTTCTTTTTCCTTAGGATTGCTTTGGTTATTTGGGTTTTTTTGCGGTTCCATACAAATCCAGTGATTTTTTTTTTCTACTTCTTTAAAAAATTACATTGGGATTTTGATGGAGATTTTGATGTATTTTGCTTTAGGTAATATGGACATCTTAACTGCGCTGATTCTTCCAACCCATGAACAAGGAATATCTTTTCATTTCATTGTATAATTTTCAATCTTTTTGATAATGCTTTCTACTAGTTTTCAGTATATAGGTCCTTTACATCCTTTGTTTATTCCTAGGAATTTTATTCTTTTTGTTGCACAGGAGTTTTTTTTCATTTCTTTTTTTCCCCTAAGATTTACTTATTTTTAGAGAGAAGGGAAAGGAGGGAGAAAGAGGGGGAGAGAAACATCAATCTGAAAACATCTTCACAAAAGTTATGTGGTTTAAGAGGAGCAGAGGCTATTATTCACATTTTATAAATAACATTAAAACTCAGAGAAGCTAAAAAATGAACCCAAGTGTACCCAGCTAGGTAAGGTAGATATAGACCCTGGGCTAGGATTTTCCAGCTGCTAATTATCATCCAACTGCTAGTTAGATGTTTCCTTACAAAAATATCTACTGCCTTAGGCCAGATTACTTAGGCCAAACTGTAGTCATATCATTTCTGAAAAACAAGAAACATCTTATCTCTGTCAGGCACAAGGATACTGTGAAACTAAAGCTCCAGTGAATGAGGCTCTGAGAAGGCCATTGGGATATGAAATGGTAAATAAATTTAAATTGTGACATAACAGCTCATTGCTTTATCACCTTATAGAAAGGATTTGGTGAGTTGGGGGCGAAGACAATACGCAGTGACCATGTGAACAATGGCATAAGCTTAATAAACATCTGCAGCTGATTGAAGTCAATAGATGTTTATTTGTGTCAATTCTAGCCTCTTGATTTTGGGGTAATTCTATTTCATATAATTGTTTCATGGGAAACACCAAATGTACAAAGCTTTTTGTTATCACATTAGCCTTTTTCTCATGGAATTTGGGGCCTTAAAAATGTAATAAACATTCAAACTAAATATAGAGTAAAGAATTGATTAATGTCAATACCATACCTTTACTGTAAGATTTGCTGATACTCAAGCGAGGCCTTCTTCATGCCTGGTACTGTGCTGAGGCCTTTATTGCATGTGTTACCCAGTTAATCTATCATTAACTACATTTTACAGGTGAGAAAACAGAAGCACCAAGATTTAAAGTCATTTGCTCCATCTCCCATAGGTCATATGAGCTAAAGATGGGGTTCAAACTCTGGTCAATTTGCTGTCAGACTCTTGGCTCTTTCTGAGCTACGTGGTTTATAGCCAGACCCTGCTCGTCAGGAATTGTGCTGGGTACTGAGAACACAAGGGAAATAGGTGACGAGTCCCACCTCTGCGTACAAATACATTTTTGTACTTGATTGTTCATTCATGTGCGGACCCTTTCCCAGGTGCTGAAGAGAACTATGAGTACACAGAGATGGTCCCTTAAGAGCCCTAAGTTGCTGGGAACGGTGGGCAAGCGAACAAGCAGTAACAGTGCCATGTATGCTCCACTTGGAGTGTGAACAAAACGTTATGGGAGCAAAAAAAAGGGAGCAATTTTGACTGAGGACATTTGTGACATATCTGAAGTGACTGATGAACAAATACAGCATGTGTAATTTCAGAAGGCTCACCTCTCAGATGTTTTAATGTTTCCCCCTAAGGTTCATCTTTCTGTCCCTTTCTGTATCTTTCCCATTGATGCTCTCCTAATATGACCAGAGACCACAGGAACAGCTGAGTTAGGCTCCAAAGAGGTAGCAAGAACATGACTCTGAAGAGCAGACTCGGCCAGCCACACTGAAGGTCTCATCCATGCCTTCTCCTCATCAGGAAAAGACTTTTAGCCCAACCCAACTTGGCTGAAGTTTCAGGCAATTGTGCTACAAAGACGCTACAGCTCCAACGAGAAAAGAAAATAGAACCTTTCAGAGCATGTCACTCTAAGTTTCTAACACTTTCTTCTTGGGTTTCTTTTCACACGTCCAGCTCCCCTCTCTCCTTCACAGCTACTTCTTTCTCTTTGGCATCCACCCCTGGGAGCATGCTCACTGTGTAGGTCTTCTTTAGACTTGCACGATTTTTTGAATGAGTCAAAATTTTGAGAAACATATCTTCAGTGAAGTGAAATGGAGTACTCTGTATAGTTGGGCAGCTTTAATTTTTTTTAATGTTTTTTTCTCACACATTTCACAAACCAGCAGAAACATTAACATTACCCAGTCAGCTCATTCCCACATACTAAAAGTGCATTTCAAACAAATCAAATGTAATTTCATCTCTCAGATGTGTAATCCTCAAGTTTGGCTTTTAATGGAGTGAGATTATAATGTATTTGTTCCGGTGAAAAGTAAACACTGTTTTTTCATTTTGGCAGCAGGGGGAAAAAAATGATATCAAGTACTGCATATCCTGTATAATTTTTCCTCCCAATGGATACATTCTGCAAATGAGATAAATATTTTAAATGTCTGATAGGATTGACAAATGAGAGCCTAGACTTATTTTGTGAATAATTTCATGGCCTATATTATGTTTCAGAAAATAAATCGCTTCTGTGTCATAACACTGCGGTATAAATACTATTTGTTTCTGAGAAACTAGATAAAAGTTCATGTTTATGCTTTTCTCCTTATCCATTTTTAAGGTGTGTATATATTCAGAACAATAATATCATTAAGAAAGGTTAAAAATTACTCATCTAGTTCCCTAAGCAATTTACCTATACTAAGAGTGGTGAGAATAAATGCAAGCATCTTTAAAATTAAGTAAACTCGACAAATGTACTAAGCTGCCCTGCAGTTTTGGGTTCAGCTGCTCTTCTGAAGAGACGGGATGTGCAGACAGCCTGCAGCAAGAACCGGAACTCCAACTTTGACAGATTAAGTCTGACACCTGGGCTATGCGGCTTTCCCATGCATAGTACCACACCTTATCACAATGCCCACAGCGTTCACAATGAATTTACAGAGACAGCCATTGGTATTCAAGGGCATAGCTACTTGAGCATTGCTGCAATGGAAAAAAATAACTATTTTTATAGAACCAAGTACTTGGAACACAACCCCAAAGCCTGCTGAACAGACGCAGAGACAAGGTGTGCCACGGTTTCCCCGAAGCCAAGTTCCTGTGCTGTCAGAAGTGGTGCTCTGGACTTTATCCCCCCATTGAGCTGGGACTCACTTGGCTATTTTTCTTCCCTAGATTGAATACTTTGTGTGTTTCAAGGCAAATGTGAAATCCGCTATGTAAGAAGAAAAAGAACCATATAATACATATAATAGTTTTTTTTTAATTTACCTAGATATACCAAACTATAAGATAGGATCGTAGCAGACATATTAAAATGATGAGAGACATGGGGGAAAGGAGGGGAGGACCCAACTGAAAATCACACCAGAGGGAATGATCTCCTTTTGGTTCTTCTTTATTTATTCATTTATTGTTTAAATTGTATTTTATTGATTATGCTATTACAGTTGTCCCAATTTTTCCCCCTTTGTCCCTCTCCATCCAGCACCCCCAGTCCCTCAGGCCATTCCCACACCCACTATTCATGGGTCATGCGTATAAGTTCTTTGGCTACTCCATTTCCTATATTGTACTTTACAACCTCATGGCTATTCTGTAACTACCTATTTGTACTCCTTAATTCCCTCACCTCTTCACCCATTCCCCTGCAATCCCCTCCCACCTGGCAACCATCAAAATGCTCTCCATATCTATGATTCTGTCTTTGTTCTTAAGGAAATAGACATGTAAGTCCAGGAAGTACAGAGACTCCCAAACAAGATGGATGCAAAGAGGTCCACTCCAAGACACATCATAATTAAAATGCCAAAGGTAAAAGATAAAGAGAGAATCTTAAACATAGCAAGAGAAAAGCAGTAACCTACAGGGGAGAGTTCCCATAATACTGTTGGCTGATTTCTTAAAAGAAACTTTGCAGGCTAGATGGGATTGACAAGAAATATTTAAAGTCATGAAAAGCAGGGACCTACAATCAAGATGCTCTACTCAGCAAAGCTATCATACTCAGCAAAGCTATCATTTACAATGGAAGGGCAGATAAAGTGCTTCCCAGACAAGAAAAATCTAAAGGAGTTCATCATCACCAACCCATTATTATATGAAATGTTAAAGGGACTTATTTAAGAAATAGGAGATCAAAACTATGAACAATGAAATGGCAATAAATACATACCTATTAATAATTTAATCTAAAAAAGTCTTTGTTTAAAAATCCTCACCTGAAGCCATGTTGATTAATTTTTAGAGAGAGAGAGGAAGGAGAGAGAGAGAAAGGGACATCGATCAGTAGCCTCCTGTACATGCCCCTACTGGGGATTAAAACCACAACCTCAGTGTGTGCCCTGACCAAGGATGGAACCTACAACCACTGGTGTATCGGATGGTGCGCCAACCACCTGAGCCACCTGGCCAGGGCTCCTTTTGGTTATGTATATGTATCTGCCCGAGGTCCTTATTGGAACCTTATCAACCTTGACCTTCCAGATAACCAGATTCTTGGCGAAAGACCAATTTTTGGTCATCCTGACAAAGACGACAGGGACTGGGGAGATGAAATACCTCTGCGTTTACTATGCTAAACTGGGAAGTTTTGTTTCCTTTAGAGAATATGAATCTTCTTGATCATTTTACACAGGCCAAAGTTTCCCTAAGTCAGGTAAAAGTTTCAACGTTTGGCGGCTGAAAATGTGATTATCACTGGCAATAACATTTTTTAACTATACAAATGATAAAATTATTACCATCTGAAAATGGTAGTAAATTGTCTTGAGTGATCATTGGCTTTTTTTCTGACCAGTTTGGAACAGAGTCCATGGTCTTTCAGGGTGGGAGAAACTAGGAATCTGAGGCTACTTCCCTTTCCAACTCTTCTGCTTTCCCTCCCCATCCCCTAGCTGAGTGGGATGGTGGAGCAGGGGCCAGGGGGTATGCTAGAACGATCACATTATCCCACTACAAAATGCGGGGCTTTTCCAAAGGCCTGGGATCCAAGTGACTTCTTTCTCTCCTAAGACATTTGCCCTGGTGTCTGTGGCTAACACGTGCTCCTTTTCACACAATGAGTTGGCAGGCAGCCTTTAGGCATTTTCTGGCCAAAATCTGGGATTTATTTAGATTTATCTATTTGTCTACTCAGGGTAGATTTGACTACAGGATTCCAGCACACCTGTTAGAAAGTGGTACTGCCGTGGCCAACTCTGGATACCTTATTATGAGTATAATGCAGGGTGGGGCAAAAGTAGGGTTACAGTTGTTTGTATGGAAATAGACATGCAGCTTATGGTTATTACAATAGCTTTATTAACTCCGCGTTTCATGTACTCAACAACTGTAAACCTATTTTCACCCCACCCTGTACATTCTTTTCCATGAAGTCACTGATTACAAATCTTTAATTTATTATTCTCCACTGTGAAAATAAATAAAAATGTATTTTAATTTATCCTGAAACCCAAAAGGTTTTCTGTTCCCTGAATATGTTCTTTACAGTTGAATAGCACCAGAAACTGGCTGTTTGTCTACTTCCTGTCCTCCACCTTCAATGAGTTACATATCATAGACAATATAGATGGAGGCTTTCCCCCTGCACTCCCCCCCACCCCATTGCCTAGAAATAAACTTGACTAGAAATGAAACCTGCTTGAGCTTTAGAGCCTTAGTCTAACAGACTTCTCTGGGTGTCACAAGAGAAGTTTTCTTCTGATATAATGATGTTGCATTTAATGAAAGAACTAATGGGTAACTGAAATTCATTACATATTCATGAAACCTGATTTATGCTAAAAGCAAGCCTTAATGGAAAAATCTTGGAACTCAAGCTTTAAACATTACAGCTGGAATAGAATCATTCCTTATCACTTTTTAATCTCAGAGATTTCATTTGCACCTCTAAACTTGATATTCCCTCACTTGTGCCTACCCTTTCTTAGAAAATGAAATTTTCCAGGTTGCTTAAAACTCATACTAGAATCCATCAACATCCATATCTTATTGATGTGACAGAAGGAAGGAAAAATTGCTACAAATGTGATCCTCTCTGAAGGTAAAAGGCTGGCATTTCTTGGGGAAATGGATCATAAGTTCCCTTAGTTGGAGTCAATATATAAACATGAAAAATTTCCAGTTAGTTGCACTGAAGTTAACATGTCCAGACTGAAGGAGAAGAGGCAGCTATAAATTAGAAACCAGTGAGAAAGAGAAATTAAAACTGAGGCACGACAATAAATGAGGAAAGTGGCAGTTTCATCAAGGGACAGGGAGGTGGGCAGGAGTGTCGAGTGCAGTCCCAAGGATGGTCCATGCAGGCGGCGGGCCCACCTGTCCTGTCTGTAGCGCCTCCAGAGCTGGCCTGATTGAAGGGTACAAATGGCACAGGGCCGTGTTACTGCCATTAACAAGCTAGTTCCTCACCAGAGCTTACAGAAGGGAGGGGCGGAAAGAGGCAATCTTAGTATGAGGGAGCTGCTGCATTCCAATTGTTTACCCTCCAGATCTAGCCTCCACACTGGAAGGGAGCAGGATTCCTTTTGGAAACGTATCATCAGGGGTCAGTTTCCCACAGGACCTAAGTCACACGGGAGTTTTGCTGAAGAGCCTACAATCATAAGAAGAGAAGGAGAAAAGGAGGGCAGTCAAAAGCACGGTGCCTCATAAACTGCACTCAGAAGTAGAGCAATAGTCCACATCAACAATGTATGTGTTGTGAGTCAGATTTGGAGGTTTTCGATTTAGCATCTGTTTATATTTCCACTCCCCTTTTATTCCCATAGGATGAGCTGGTGGGAATGAGGGGGAGTCATCAACAGACAGGGTTCTCGGCCTCTCTGCCACTTGTTGATCTAATTACCATGTGTTACTAGCATTCCAGCATTGGATTAACACAACATTTTAGGAGTAGAACAGACTCAGAGAGGTCAAGAAACTTGTGCAAGGTCACACAGACATCCCATCGCGGAGTATGCCTTAGGCAGCTTGAATGGCAGAGACACCAGTTTCCCTGAGGTCTCCTCCTGCCCAGGAGACAGTGGGGGCTGGGGGGTGGCTCTGGTCCTGCTGTTGGGAGGCAGGCAGTGGCCCTCCCAGGTGTATGCAAGTCATCACCATAAACAACCTGTCTGTTATCAGTTTAGAGACAACCTTCTAGGCTTTTTCTAGACCAAAAGGTATTAAGAGTTATCTCCATTTTTGCCACCATCTCACATTCTAGAAAATTTTATCTACCCACCAGAGCCTCCTCTATAGTGATGGGGCACAGGAGAGAATATGAAGCCCTTTCATGGAACTATTCTTACTTCTCTGTAGATTGGTTCATATTTGCATTCTCATTTTTGCCATTCACGTGCTAAAGTTTGGGTACTTAACTTTTGGAGTGCGCGATCTTTAGGATACATCCTTTTCCTGCTGCTTCTTGGTTACAGATTATAGAGAGAATGGAGTAGGCCTTTTACAGCTGGAGAGAAAAGAGCGGGCAAAGGATCCTGGAAAGAAACAAGGACAAACATACTCTTTTCAGACTCCCAATATCTTTTAAACTTGTCAGTGTGTTCAGGTTATGTGTATTCCATCTAATATCACAGTTGGTGACCCTGAAAAAGAATTTTGGGGCTAGTATTTTACAAAGAAGAAGGCAAGGTTCCCCCCCCCCCCCAATTTACAAATAACACAGAATTCCAGAACTGTTTTGCAGAATCTTAATGAACATGGGAGGCAGAAGTGAATTGGCTGATGGATTTATAGATGGAAGGGCTAAAAGTTTTTTTTTAATTTAATTGAAAAAATTAAACCTTAGCCTCAAATGACTGTCTTAGTTTGCATATTCATGATGTGATGGATTTTTATATATTCAAATAAGATGTTATGAAGATTTCAAAATAAGTTAAAGGGCTTTTTATAAATTCATCCTAATGTAAATTAGTTTTTCAAAATTATTTATTTTTACATTTTACATGTACTTTAAAATAACCCCAATAATTGAAAACTATTTTAATTTTTAAAATGCATGCCATTGGGCCTACCCAGTAAAATTTAAATGGTAAAAACTTGCATCTGGTTCACTAAGATTATTCACTTCTTAATGAGGGTCTCTGACAATAGGCTTTGTAAAATGTAGTTTATTTCCTATGCTCAGAGCAGGGATCCCTACAGGTAATTCAATTTTGCATAAAGAGAGTCTACTATTCTTTAAAGAAGGTAGAGAAGGGGAAGAAAAAAAATAGATTAATATGAATATCTAGTCCACTTTGTGAAAAGAGAAATTTTCTCAAATTGAATCTATCTCTTCTTGCCAAGTTAGACTTTAACAGAGTTAATATTTGTAAGTGAAAAGTTTTAAGTAATTTGGAAATAAACCTGGCAAGAGCTGATGGCAACGTTTTAACTAGAATCCTCAACCCAGAACTTTTAAGTGGTCCCATATGCACAGGCTGAGGTAAGACCCAGCCGACCTCTCTAAGTTGTGTTGTCTGCAGAAGGGTCTGTTTACCTGAGGAGACAGAGTTAATGGGATTCTTCCTGATGAGCCAACATGCGGAGTATGACCTAAGAGCTTCCTGCCAGTCATTTTTCGGGGCTCTCCAGTTTGTGTGGGCTTGTACCCGAAAGAACCCCAGCGGAATTTCTTTTGAGTACCTTTTGGATGTACCACTGGTTCTGAGGCAGGATAGCTGGACTGAGGTGTCTGAAAGAGGCTTGCAAGAGGAAACAAACTTGCAAGGAAAACCACACAGACAACCAAGGTCCAGTTCTATTCAGCCAGACCTGGAACCGTGACCTAAAGTTGACCTGTAGGCAGTCACATGCTATTATAATATCATTAGCATTGCAGATAGACCAGTACCCATCTTGTGACAAAGTCTTGACAGATCTGGAGAGGACCAAATAAAGACAAAAACTCCCCCTCCCACTGGGAAGGCCTGGCCGGCTCAGCCTCCTCTCCACCCAGATCCACCTTTAATGAGCTCCTCCCCACTCACTTAAAATAGAAGCCTAGCCCCCAGACCCTTCCCGGCAACTCACTTCTCAAGTCTGCTCGCACTCCCTTATCTGAATGCGTACTTTCATTTTAACAAAACCTCTGTGCTTTACTGAATCTCTGTGTCTTACACTCAAGTTCTTTCTTGCACAGTGACAAGAACCTGGACACTGCCCCTGGGTCCAGGCCTCTCTCTGTCTCCCTGTGAGCCTCCCATGTTATTTCCCTTCGGTTTCTCCAGGGAGAGAGCCAGGCTAAACTAGGAGAGGAGTTTCCTCTTTTTCATTAAGCCACAAAAAGACCCTACATCCTATTTCTTCACAATCTTGACACGTTCCTGACCAATGCAGGCTTAGACCAAAGAATTCAGCAAGATGCATATCGATCAGATCTTTCTCATTCAGGAGCAGTGTTGTACCTGCAGGAGGCTTTTCGCAATGTCTGGAGGAAAAAAAATGAGGAGCGGGAAGACTAGTGCGGTATACCTAGGGATGCTGCTCTGCCTCCTGCTAGGCACAGGATGGCCCCACAGCAAAGATTATCTGGCCTGAAATGTCAACATTGAGGAGGTTAAGAAACTTTGATGTAAACCAAATGGAGGGGGGAAAAGGCAACAGAATACCACATTGCCTCAAATGCCTCAGGAACAAAAAAATTAAGGGAAATTCCAGTAGTCCAGAGATACAGAGTGGGCTGTCCGCCCTGCAGCACTGGGCGACTCCTCAGAAGGCTGGTGGGCCCTTAGGTTGCTGTGAAAACTTCTTTCAATGGCCTCATATTTCTTAGGGAAATACCCCTACTGAGGGTACAATTTAGAAAGTGCATTAGCATCTTTACTGTAAACGTATCACATTGAGCAGAGGACTGGTGGTGTGAGCCCGTTTCAAAAGCACTTGCTGCTTTGTTTTAAGAGAAGCCACCGCCACGGCAACAAGGCAGTGACTTATTTCTCTCCCGTGGCATGACAAGTTTCCTCCACTCTGAGGCTGAATCGCCCCTCTAAAGCACGCAAAGCACAGAACGTAATTTATAACTATAACATTCCTCTGCAGTCCTAAAGTTCAGCTTTTGAAGTTACCTTGTTTTGAATTTTTTTAGGTTGCCCTTCATACCAAATCAGACTGATTTGCCCACTTAATTATCTTTAAGTTAATGGTAACCTTGCTTCCCTCATGCAAATAGGTGCAAATAAAATATCATACCTCTGTGGACATATGTCCAAGTACTTTTTTAGGTTTAATTTTCAAATTATAAACATAGTATATGAACATGCTTATTAGCAAAAATTCAAACAACACAGAAATACACAGCATAAAAGTCAAAAACCATGGCCAAATCTCATGCTCTGCCTTATGTCTATAATACAGTAGGCAGTTTGATGGATTTATAATCGAATTGTTTTGAAAATAATTTTTGAGTAGTAAATACATGCAAATCGTTCAAAACTCAAAAGTCACCAAAGAGTTTACAGGAACATTTAAGTCTCTTTCCTTCCCCATTTCTAGCAATCCATTTCCCCTCCTTCAAGGCAAACCCTGTAACAACATGTGTATTTGTGATATGTATTCTCCCCATAATATTTCATGCATTTATAGACAAGTGTTTATAATATTAAGTTACCATTTACTGTTTAGTATGTGTCCACACTGATAAAAACTTTACATACATGATCTCATTTAACTCTCATATGAACCTGAAGAAGGTTAGACAGTATTTAAATTAAATATTTAAGAGCTAGGACATTATAAAACATAAAATTTTATAGGTCAAAAATGGTCAAACATCAGCAAATCATATGCTTGGACCTTATTTTAGGAAATTAGGAGATTTCCATTTTCTGGAGCACAGAAATGTAGGTATCCTGACAACCTGCCCACTACAAACAGCCTCGGCTGTGTAGTTGGGTTTGCAAGAAAGTAAAGTACCCAGAAAGGGAATACAAATTGGGAAATGAAATCAGCTGGAAACCCTGAAGGTCAGAAAGCCCAGGAGATGAAGCCTTGGGGAAGCCTTGGGGCTCACAGAGGAAACCCAGGGCTCATGGGAGACTGGACTGAAACTTTTATAATAACCTTATAGTAACTCTTATAAACATTTGAATAACCACACCTTCAGTAAGAGGGAAATTTAGGGGGAAAAAAAAATCTGCCCATCAGCAGAGATAGACAACAAAGAAATGTGTTTCTTGGTCTTTCCTGAGAATTCATTACCCTGGCACATTTCCCCCCTAGAGCTGTAGATTCAAATATATGCTGTTAGGCTGGCGTCGCTCAAGAAACCAGACAGATGCAGTGAGCTAAGGAGCAGGGTTTATCAGTGGGGAGTAAGAGGGAAAAGCGGAGCCAACCAAGGGAGGTTAAGATTCACTTGGTTGTTCTTAGGGCAGGGTTTTTAAGCACAGACACCCTTGAAGGGTAACTGGTTGTGGTGTCAGAGTCTGATTGGCTAGAGCTGGTTGCTGGGTGCCGTTTCTACTGACCATTGTTCTTGATACATCTTGTCAGGCTCAAGTTAAAGCTGCATCCTGTTATGCCGAATAGGCCGACCCCAGGCCCCAATCTTAGCTGGGCATCTGTCTGTCCTGGGTAGGGTCGGCAGGCAGTTTCCCAGGCAGGCATTTTCCCAGGCTAGTTTCTCATGGTACAGTTTTCCCGCCTGGTGATTTTCCATTCCTGCTAGGCCTACCTAGGTCTGTCATATGCCACCACATAGAATGGGAAATTCCAGTTAAGAAAGGAGTGTGCAAGGGGTTTGGGCTGGCAGTGTGCCTGATTCATCTGTCAAAAGCAAACAAAACTACTTCGGAAGAAACCTGTCCAATACAGACGAGAAAAGATTCCCATAGATGAGTCCAGATGTCATGAAATGAATAAAAAGATTTAAGACAACAAATAGAACTCCTAGATTTGAAAAGTGATAGCTGAAATTAAAGTCTCAAAGTCAAACAGACACCACGGAACAGAAAACCATTGAAATCAAAGGTGGAGGCAAGGAAAGATAAAGGCAGAGAAGATATAAAAAGTTTAAGAGACATGGAAAGAGAAAGGGAAGGTTCAATCTGTGTCTAAAACCAACTTTAGATGAAAAGTATAGTCAATATTTAAAGAAATAAAGGCCGAGAATCTCCAAATCAATGAAAGACAAGAATCTTCACTTTCAGAGAATGAGTCCCAAACAGGATAGAAACCTATCATATATCATAATAAAACTGCTGAAGAGCAAAGATAAAGGTCTTAAAAATAGCCAGAAAAGTAAGAAGAGGCTTTGTAATTTGGTGGAGATTACCGATCCAGTAACTAGCAGAGATGAGTTTTGCTCACAGCTTTAAGATGCCAAAGCCCACGCACCTGACAGCGGCTCTGTTGGGCGCCCATTCCGAACTGCTGTCTTGTCATCTGCTGAGTAGTCCTCAGCCTACGTGAAATGCCCTTACCAACATCTACTCCCTTCTGACCCCACAGCTTTTAGTGTTTACTCTCTGCCTTTTAAACTTTAAACATGTCATTCATTCATTCATTCATTCAACAAATATTTATTGAGCAACTACAATATGCAAGGCATCGTTCTGGATAACAAAAAAAACAAAACTATATACAAAATAAAAGGTTTAGAAACATCAGTCTTTTTTTTTTTAATATATTCACCCGAGGACATTTTTTTTTTTCATTGCTTTTTAGAGAGGGAGGAAGGAAGGAAGGAAGGAGAGAGACAGAAACATCAACTGGTTGCCTTCTTGTGGGCTGCCTTCAGGACAACATGCCTCTTTTCCCTCCGAGAGGCAGTCACTGCCCTGAATGTGGGGATAATCTCTCCATTCCGTTTCTTCGTATTTTAATCACATGCCCATTTCTTCGTATCTTAATCACATGTTGTTTAGATTTGCCTACTTTTGAACTTCGTAGGAATGGAACTACACTTCTGTATTCTTCTGCAATTACTCCAAATTATTATTTTCTTTGAAATTCACTGGCATTGGTGCACAGAGCTGGAGCTCATTTGGACTGCAGCACAGTAATTCGTGAGTGCTGCCCACGGTGACTTCTGCTTGATTTCTGCAGCCCATTAGATATGGCACCTTCGTGAGTTCAGACTTTCTGTTTTTCTAACGCTATAAAATAGTATCCTAATATAAAGATACTTTAGTTGCATCTTGGAAGTTGTTGCGTATAGTTTTTCATTCACATTTGGTTTTAAGTATTTTAAATTTCTGTGAGGTTTCTTTTACCCATGAATTAAAAGCATTGTTTAAATTTCAAATGCATATATATTTTTTAAATCCCCCTTTTGGTAATTATTACCTAATTTAATTTTCTTCAGGTCAGAGATTAGAATATATGATACAGATTTTTGAAATTAGGTGAGAGTTGTTCTATGTTCAGTTGATAATGTATTTAAAAAATAATCCATGTGAGCTTGAAAATTCTAGTAGTGAGCTCAGCATTCCACATGTACACATTAGCTCAAGCTTTTTAATTCTGTTGTTCAAATCTGCCTTATCCTTAGTGTTTTTTTTTTTTTCTTACCTCTTAAATCAATTACTGAAATAATTGGTGTGATATAATCTCTCACTGTGCTGGTACATTTATCCTCATAATTTTTCCCAATTTTAGTCTGTATTTTATAGCTATGTTTTACTTATATACAACTCCCAAATTATCACTTTGTGGTAAATTAAAAATAGTATAAACCTGTGACCCTCTTTATCTTAGATAGTGCTTTTGTCTTAAAGTCTCCTTTTTTGATGTCATTTTAGCACCAGCTTTCTCTTGGTTCATATTTGCCTGGTATATATTTTCCTATCTTGTAATTCACTGTCTTTCAGTGTGCTTATTTTATTTTTAATGTGTACTGGCAGACAGTATATAGCTAATTTAAAAACAATCTAAAACTCTGTTTTCAGCTGGAACCCTAGTCTGTTCACATTGATTGTGATGACTGACAGTGCATTTATTTGTAAGCTCTTATTCTGCAGTATTTGTGCCACTTCTCTGTGTGTGTTTTCTAGCTTTCTTTCAGATTGGAGGTGTTTTTCCTCACCAAATTTTTTCTTCCTCTAGTTTGGAAATTTTACTCTTTTATTATTTTGGGGAGTTACTCTAGAAATTTAAATGTGCATGTATAACAATTACATTTAAAAGTTAATCTATGTAAGTTACTATTTTTCTGAACATTTCAAAGAATCTAGAACATTCCAATTATCCCATTCTCAACATATGTGTTGATATTACTTTCCTTCTCTCTTCAGAACATTCTTCAAGTGTTCTTTTACCAAGAGTCTCTTGGTTTTAAATGCTCCCAAAGGTGTTCACTGAAATGTTTTTATTTTACCTTTTTCCCCTAGTAGCTATTATAGGGTATAGATTTCCATGTAGACACCTATTTACTTTCCATATTTAGAGTACATTATTTCACTATCATCTAACTTGAATTTTGTTCTTTTTTCTTTCTCCTTTAATTCATAATAGGTTCTACATCTCATTATTTGAATATTTTCAGTATTTTGAAGTCAGACTAAGTAGTTTGTTGACTCTTGTTCATGGTAGTTTTATGTCTCATGTGTATTTATTTATTTTGCATTCATGGTTCTAGAAACTTTATCTGTGAGACTTTGAGGCCTCGGCTTAAAGTGTATTTCTTCAATGAAAATTTGTGTTTGCTTCTGTCCAGCGCCTGAGACTTGTTCACAGAGTTATTCAGTCCTTGCAGGTTGTACGGACTCAGGCCTCAAATCTTCAAAGGTTAGGAATTCTTAGGGGAGATTGTTCTTTCTTCCATTTCACTGAGCGTTAATGCCCATATCTTAGCTGTCTCCTTATTTCCGGCTGTGTGTGCGCGCCCATCCTTCTAACTCACTAAGGGAGGGTTTCTTTATGAGATCTTGGATTCTGGGTGTATGTGTGTGTGGGGGGGGGTTGTCTCTGGTCTTGACTCCTCCACTCAGCTTAGAAACGAGCTGTTTCTTACACCTTGCACTGGTATGTGTGGCTAAAGTTTTTTGTAGTTTCAAGCCTCCAGAACAATCACTGATTTCTCCTACATGTTAATAGAAAGATTAAAATAATATTTTATCCAGCTTTTGAAGGGGTGGTATCAGGAGGTGCTCTGAATATCTATATCAAAATTTTGTCTCATTTATCAATCACAGTAAATCTCTAAGGTTAACAGGTAGGATAACACAAGGAAACAAGTGGAGAGATTGAATGGCTAACCCAAGGCCATACAGAGCATCACTAACAGAGTTCTGAGTCTCTTCCAGGTGTTCCCCTTGTGTGTTCCACTCTTACATCTGACACCTGTTTGCCTGGAACTATAGCTTAGAGGAGAACCAGCAGTGAATAACCAATGAGGAGATGGGGCATTCAGTGATAGATGAGGCTGTGCCTGTGGACACTGATGCTGCGTTACCAATGGTCCAGGTGGGGCAGAAAAGCTATTTTCCTATCCAGGTTTAAATGGAATTGGTAATACTGAAAAGCTCACTTTCATTGTTATTTAAATCAACACACGTGTGCACATGCATGAAGTGTTGCACGCACATGCACGGAGTTTTAGTACGTGCTTTCTGCGTGAACTTGTGGCATAAAACACTTAAAATGTTAAAATATCTGGCCAGTGTTTTGTTTACGTTCAATGAATATAAATGTTTAGTAGGAAGTTAACATTTTAGGCTTGAGTATATTCAGATTATCGCATGAAAGGAAGGTCAAATCTTTAAAGAAAATTGAGAGAGGAAGAGGGAGAAATTGAGAGAGACAATAACTAGCAATCAGTCAAAAACTGCTTTATTGTTACCTGTCCAAATAAAGGACAGTCAGATAATTAGATAATTTGCCATTTGTTTTCATCTCATTTAATATATATATTTTTTTGCAATTTATTAAATGAACTCGTTAAACTTAATTCATTGGATGGACATATTTAAAGGATGTTTTATTAGCTGAATTCTTTTTGCCTTCTTTAATAATGTAATACCAGTGGTAGCTGAAAGCTGATTGAGGAAAACCTCCAGGGCCAAAGACCACAACACCTAACTCCTGTGGTGTAACCTAACACCACACTCCAGTGTACCAGCACACCATATGACATTTTAGGTGAAGTGTTCAAATTAAAACTGTAGATTACTACACCCTTCTTATTACCCTCCAACCACACTCCAGCAGGCCTTACCTCTGCCGGACCCTGTCACTTTTCCAGTCCAGGGGAGAACTTCACCATTTCTTCCTCGACGGGTCACACTCCATGGAGCAGACTGCGGCCTGGGCAGCAGGAAGGCACATAAATCCTGACCTTCCTAATACTCTAAACCCTCTCGTACTTCCAACTCTTTTCATCTCATGGCACACAAACTAATTACAAACATTCCGTAGCACACCCTGAAATACATTTTTTTGCCGAGCTGACGAAAAATTTGGTGTAATTTGATTCATTCACACTGGACAGTTATTGTTGTGTTGTCATTTCATCTGACAGTCTAGGGCACAGGTGGCAAACACGTGGCCTGCGGGCGGAATCCGGCCCTCCACCTTGTTTTATCCCGCCCAGCACCTTGTTTCTACCCCAAGGCAGTGCTGAGCTCTCCCTTAACTGTTAAGGAGCAGTTACATTTATACAGCCCTAAAATTACATTCGGCCCTGTGAAGGCAACCTTAAGGCTGATGCGGACCCCGTGAAAATGAGTTTGACACCCCTGGTCTATGGGAAAAGAGGTCAGTGTCCCTGACTAAATAGTCAGGAAGCACGTTTTAAAAGTTCTTGCCGCACACTGGTTGGAAATCGCTGCTCTAAACAAACATAATACTTTTTGGTGAAGGTTGTATGAAAACAACATAAGGCAACAGTATTCGTAGAATGATCACTCCAGGCAATTAGCAGATTCTAAAAATTCGAAATGGGATATGTACCTGGACGGACACACACACACACACACACACACACAGCCTTGCTTGTGGTTTCATCACAGATATTAAAATCCACAAACATGTTTTTTGTGTGGTTAATAGGAAATAGAAGAAAAAACTACTCTATCTTTTGGACACATAGCTCACCCTGGACCCATGTGGCCAGTTAATTACACAGGAATTTACTTTGTTTTTTATAAGTAGGATGTAAGAGGTCAAGGAAGGAAATCTTACTTCACACCTAGAGGAAAATGAAGCTTCAAAGATACATACAGCATAACCAGAAGGGGTTATGACACAGTTGTTTGTGGGATTTATGTCAACTCACTATCTCTAGACAAAAATAACCCTTCCTACCGTGATCATAGTATAAGGAGCTGGTGACTGTTCTTACTCCATTAAAAAGCCCTGTTTCCTAAAACAAACACATATCATATTTCTAAAATGCACACATTTCCAGACACATTAACTACCTCACAATGGCTTAGTAACAACTTGTGCTAACTAATGGAAATTCCAATTGTTTTAAACTCTGATTTTTCTGGGTTATTTTGCCAGAAGCTTACCACATGCAAAAAATTAAATCTACATATTTAAATAGCGATTTTAACTACACACACACACACATATAGCTTTACTATTCAGTTTTAAAAAACAAAAATGGTTTTGTTTATTGTTCTACATATTTAAACCTTGGATCCCATGCTTTTTGTTCACTATGAATCCCTAAATTCAGTTGAAAGACATGTGAAAATGATCTGTGCTCTTGAATTCTATGTGCTCCAAGTATTTACATCCAGATGCTTGTCAAACTTTGCCCTCTTCAGGAGTCGTTAGAAGAAACCCTTCGACTGGGGCTGTATGCGCATTTAAAAAGATGTCACTAGAGATAGGCTTTCCCCCCCCCCCCCCCCCCCCCCCCCCCCGAGGCTTGCTGCCTGTGTTACTGTCTTCGTGCCTGCCCTGAGCATTAAACACAGAGCTACTGATCTGTGTTGTACAAGCAGAGGTTGGAGTGCAACCCACTGTGAACAAAGAAGCTACACGGGACATTAATTCAGAAAACCCCTTTATGGATGGAAAAAGGACCTACACGTACTTCTTGACAGTCACTAAACATTCATGAGCTTTTTTTCCTCTTGTGACAAACCAATGGGTTAAGCAATTGTGGCCGTGGTCTACCTACAAAGTCATGTGCAGAAAGGTTTGGCACCCTGCCCAGAAGAACATGCTGGCATGATGCAACAAAGGGGCTCGCAGAGCTGGCAAAACTCCTGGGAGAGTCGCCTGTGGCCAAGAAGTACCTTGTCTGTCTGTACAGTGGGAGTCCTTCCCAGTGAACCCGGCTAAATGAGGGATTACAGTGGTCTGTTCCCATGGCCTCACTTTTCCACCCCAGGGAAGTGTGACACTGCCTCTTCTTCTTCCCATCCCCAACTTCCAAGTCCAGAGCTGTTCAGAAATATGAAAGAAAACCTCACAGAGAGAGCTAAAACCAAATGTGGATACCTAAAAAGCTGTTCAATATCTTTTCGAATAGAGAATAAAGGGGCAGCAGAAAAACGGTTTGGTCTTTTTCATTCAGTTTCTAGAACTTTGTTCCTCACTATTTTCAAAGGACCCAATTCCTCCCCAAGAAGAGAGTCAACCAGTGTTCTGTCAAGTGCCTTACAGGTGTCTACTTTCCCCAGTGACTGCTCAAATCCTTGATCTAATTCACCTTCGTATCTCCCCAGTGCCTAGAGAGTGTCTTGTTCAATCAGTACTGGAGGTGGGTGAGTGAGAGGGTTGACGGGTAAAATTCTGTTTCCACTTCATTCATCAGTGCAGTGAAAACCTCTACTTGTGGCATCATCTTAAATCCAAAGAGCAAGGCAGAGGGCCTGAATGCCCTGAGGGGGTGATTGTAAGACCAATTCTCAAAGAGTCATGGAGAAATACAGAGAAGTATTTATTAACTTCCAGGTAACTGGCTGAGGTCCTTTGTTGGTTTTCAAACAACCAAATGATTCTGCGATCCCATAACTCAAATGAGTGTCAGAACTCCGCCAGCAGGTTTCAAAGAATGCAGATTTATTTAACTTTTTAGTCTCAGAGAAAGCAAGACTAAATATCAAGCAGGAGCCTTTTGCTGCAAATTCTGTTGCAAAGCAGTAACTTGACAAACAAAGAAAAATTGTTGTCTAACCTGCCTCATCATTTTGGGAGAATAGAGGAATTGATTCACACAAGTATCTTGAAGTAATCAATAGATGTAGCCAGTGCCTCCCAGCAAAGGGAAAGGGCCCAGCTGCTACTTCCACCCCGATAATCACGCTGCTTCAAAGGGCAGGAGGTCACCACCCTCCCTGCTCAACCTGGACAAATAGACAATCTTGCCAGAAGATTTCACCTAATTGTATCTTTCCATTTCATTGAGAACTGGGGCATATTAGAACTAATATTTCTTCACCCATGCAGTATCTGAAAGACTGCAAAGAACTGGAAAAGAGCTCAATAGGACGGCAAAGAAGAAAATGCATGGAGAAACAGCAGTCTCTGCTGCTCTTTGCCATCACTAAGATAGATGGGTAATTGTGACAAACTATGGAACATGACCTTAAATGACATGCTTGTCAGAGAAAAAATGCATTGAGCAAATAGTGGGAGAGGGCTACCAACAATCTGCCGTATTTTAACTTGCTGTGAAACTCTGGCCTGGTCCTTGAACTTGTGTTTTATCTCTAAAGCGTAGATAATTGAGTTTGCCCAATAGACATTTCTGAACAAACCTTTACTTTGTTGGCATTCCTTAGTAGTCTGCCGCTGGGTCTTGGCTGAGCCTCAGGATAAAGTTCACAATGAAGTGTCAGAATCTCCCACACTCCTGGAATTCCACACAGATGCTCACCCTTTGCCCATTTCCATTGCAGAAGGGGGTGGGGCTGCATCCTAGGACCAGCTCCTGTTCTAGAGCCTCAGCTGCTGGACAGGGCATGTGCCTCACCTTAGAGTCACCTGCTCCTTGTCGGGGACATCTAGTTTGTTTGTTTGTCTGTCTGATTAGCCTCAACCACCCATTACCTCCAGATGGGCTATCCGGTTTCTGGCTTTGGCTCCTGCTGATAGGGCTCCAGTCCTGATTTCACCTTTCCCACAGAGCGTTCTCTGCCCCAGCGATGCTCTCAAAACCAACCACATTTCCAGATTGTATTTGCCACCCTCAAAGCATTTCCCACTGCCTTGCTTCACAGAGACCTACACGCGCATCTTTGCTTTCACGCCACTAAAGACAGGTATTTGTTTTCCTAAAACTCTCATGTTCTATGACTCAGGACATCTCTAAACATTAAACAATGTAATCAATGCTGGATAAATACTCATGGATTCCACTTTCCAAAAGACATTTTTATGTAAATTACAGCATAAAGATGTAGTCAATATTGTAATATTTATGTGTGGTGTCATATGGGTACTAGACTTAATGGGATAATCGCTTCATAAGGTACACAGATGTTGTACACTATGGTACACTATGTTGTACACCTGAAACTAATATAATACTGTATGTCATCTGTAATTGTAAAATAATTTAAAAAATTTAATGGGGTAAAGACAGTTTATTCAATAAATGGTGTTGGGAAAATTGGATAGACATGTGCAAAAAATATAACTAAACCACCTTACATCATACACAATAATAAACTCAAAATGGATTAAAAACTTAAATGTTAGACTTGAAACCACAAAAATCCTAGAAGAAACCATAGGCAGTAAAATCAGACATTTCTAGTAGCAATACTTTTTCTGATGTATCTCCTCAGGCAAAGGAAACAAAAGAAAAAATAAGCCAATAGGACTACAAAACTAAAAAGTTTTTTCATGGCAAAGAGACCTATCACCAGAATGAAAAGACAACCCCCTGAATGGGGAACATATTCACCAACGATACACCTGATAAGGGGAGAATATCCAAATTTTATAAAAAACTTGTAAAACTCAACACCAAAAATAAAACCCAAATTAAAAAAAAAAAAAAACAGGCAAAAGACCTGAGTACACACTTCTCCGAGGAGGACATACAGGTAGCCAATAGACATATGAAAAAATATTCAACATCACTGATCATCAGGAAATTGAAAATTAAAATCACAATGAGATATCACCTCACACCCGTCAGAATGGCCATCATTAATAAGTCAGCAATAAGTGTTGGTGAGGATGTGGAGAAAAGGGAACCCTAGTGCACTGTTGGTGGGAACGCAGATTGGTACAGGCACTGTGGAAAATAGTATAGAGATTCCTCAAAAAATTAAAAATGAAACTGCCTTTACACTTAGCAATCCCACTTTCTGGGAATATATCCTAAGAATCCCAAAACATGAATTTGAAAGAATATATGCACTCTTATGTTTATAACAGCATTATTTACAATAGTCAAGACCTGGAAACAGCCCAATTGCCCATCCATAGATGAATGGATAAAAAAAACTGAGGTATATTTACACAGTGAACTCTTACCTTTTGCAACAGCATGGATGGACCTAGGGATTGTTATGCTAAGTGAAATAAGCCAGACAAAGACAAATACCATATGATCTCACTTATATGTGGAATCTAATGAACAAAGTAAACTGACAGACAAAATAGAAATAGAGGCATGGACACATGGAACAGACCGACAGCTGTCAGAAAGGAATGGGGAAGGGGAGACTGGATGAAAGGAGAAGGGATGAGCCAAAGAACATGTATTCATAACCGAGAGACACAGACAACAGTGTGGTGATGGCCTGAGCGAAAGGGAGGTGGGGGGTAGGTGGAGGTAGGCAAAGGGGGAAAGATGGGACTTCTGTAACATTGTAAACAATAAAAATGAAGTTAAAAAAAGAGAGAAGGAAATCTTATCTTTTGGGACAGCATGGCTGGACCTGGGGAGTATTATGCTAAGTGAAATAAGCCAGTCAGAGAAAGACAAATACCATATGCTTTCACTTGTATGTGAATCTAATGAACAAAATAAACTAACAAAGTTGAAACAGACTCATAGATCCAGAGAACAGACCGACAGCTGTCAGAGGGGTGGGGGCTGGGAGGCTGGGTGAAAGATGTGAAGTGATTAAGCAAAATATAAATAAATAAAAACCTCACCAACAGACAACAGTATGGTGGTTACCAGAAGGACAGAGGGGCGAGGGGATCCAGAAGAGGGTAAAGGGAGATAAAAAGTGATGGAAGGAGACAATGCCATACATAGATGATGTATTATAGAATTGTACACCTGAAACCTATATACTTTTATTAACCAATGTCACCTCAGTAAATTCAATAAAAAAGAAAACCGGGACCAGGGGCTGCTGAGAACGAGGAGAGACGTGCAGCACTTCCCAGGCTCTCCAGACACAGTGAAGCTAGTCCTGACCGCCTGTTCACTAGGTGTGAGCACCGGGCCTCCCACGCTCTCTTCTGTCCCCACAACAGCGTAACATCCCTGTGGACACCAGCTCTCATTATCCCCATTGTACGGACAAAGTAATGGAGGCATTTGCAAGGTTAAAGGATCTGCCCAAAGTCACACAATTAGGAAATATGGAAACCAAGATTTGAGCTGAAGTGTTTCTGACTGTAAAGCTGGCAGACCTCATGGCCTCCTTAAAATTAAAATTAAAATAAAAAAGGAAGAAGTTAAATACAAGGTATGTCCAGAAAGTATCCAGCCATGTAATAAGAACATAGAGACATTTATTGAACAATATACAAGAAACATTGTACATAGGACAATGATGTCTCAGTCCCCTTCAAAGTAGGCACCTTGGGGCCTCACACAGTTCTTCCAATTGCTATCAGCTGCCCCGGTGTATTTTTCCTGAATCACATCCACGGTCTGAAATCTCTTCCCTTTCAAAGGTGATTTTAGTTTTTGGAAAAGTCAGAAGCCACAGGGCACCAAATCTAGGCTGTAAGTGGGGCTGAGTCCCCTGGGTGATTTGATGTTTTGCCAAAAAACCCTGCATGAGATGTGATGCACAAGCAGGCAAGGTCTGTCTGGAAAAAGTCCAGCCATTGTTAATATAATGAGAATGATTGGCGAGACATCAATATAACCTGGCAGCCAAGGAGAGTGGACTGGAATACGCATGCTTGAACAATGACTTCACTGTACTAGTCAGTGGGGGCAGTAGATGCCTTTGAGTGAGCATGTGTACTGTGTGGCCATCGCATTCACAATGAGCAAATGAGCAAGTAGAGCAATGAATCTGCATCAAATTTTGCATTAAGCTTGAACATTCCTTTGTGGAAACTATTCGGATGATTCAGAAGGCCGCAGCTTCAGGCAATTGGTGATTGGTAGCTTCATCACCACCCCCCTCCCACAACTCATGCATCACGGCTCATGCATCATGGCTCATGCATCACGTCTTGTGCAGGTTTTTTTGGTGAAACATCAAAGTACCCAGGTGGCTGAGCCTCACTACAACTCAGATTAGGTGCCCCATACACACACACACACACACACACACACACATCGAGTGTGTATATATGTGGGGAGGAGGTTATAGATCACAGTTCTTCACAAATAACCTTTATGGTTGTCTCTTTATATTCTTGGGGTAAACACTCCCCAGGGAGTATAAACGAAAAATAAGTGAGACATTGCTACACCTTTTCGGGAGCACAAATGGGGCCAGTTCAGACCGGGTACACCAGGTGACTAGCCCAGGGTGAGGGACAAGCAGGGTCTGGGCCTATTTGGGTAGGACAGGTGAGCCGTCCTAACATACAGAGCACGCACAGCGTAAGGATGAGCCCTGGCAAAGGAGGACACCCCTCTCCTTTATTAAGTCATTTAAAGTACAATTACATTCAGCACGTAACTAGAGATGAAGTGCTGCCCCTCCATGCAATTCTAGCCTCTTGACAGTGTTAAAACGTCCACACCTTGTGAGCAATTATTTAAATATTCAACACTTTGTATGCATGACTGACTCAGCACTATAATCAGAATCACAGGAACATGGAACTTTGGAATGGAACGAACCTTAGAGACCACATAACTCAGTATCTTGATGTTTATAGATGAGGAAATGGAGGTCTACAGAGGTGCTGTTGTTTCTAAGGTCGCTGGGCAAGGGACCCAATTCCCGTGATTTCTGGTCTTGTGTCATTTCAGAGGGCAGGGCTGGGAGAGTGGACACCTTGCTGCTGGATCATTGATCTGTGCAATCGCCTTCCACTTGAATGCAAACACTGGTTGCCAAATAGATGTCCAAGTCACACATTATACAACTATGATTCTATTCCCAGGATTTAAACAAAATACCCCAAGGGCGGAATCACATAACATGGAACCATGTTACCATCGAACCATGTAACATTTGGTTTTTACAAAGCCTGTATTGATGGAAGGTATAGTTCATACAAAATCTTAGTTCATACAAAATCTTAGCTACCTGAAATATGTAATAGAATATAAATAGTTTATATATCTTTTCATTTCACAAAAACCTGTCTTTATATTTTAATAAGTTGTTCCTTCCTAAAAACTTTAAAAAATATTTTCAAAGTAATTTAGACTTCATTTAAACCACACTACAAGCACTGGATATTTTTCCACAAGGTCCTCTCAGGGGGAGCTCCACCCGCAGGGCACCCCCTGCTGCCTCGGATGAGAATAAGTCTACCAAGACATGATCTGTTTGGGGAGGAAAGGTGGCCGATCCCTCGATCTCTCGAAGGAGAAGGGCCAGGAGCCTGTTCCTCAGTGGGCTTTTATTGGGTTTATTTGCATAGGAAAACAGGGTGTATATATACATAAAGCTCATCAATCATTGTTAGGCAGTAAGGATCAAACAATAGATAACATTCAAAGAACTATGAGGGCTTATTCTGAGTCAGGGTCAGTTAGCTAAAGGGCCATAAACTTTGGGAAACAAACTCATTTCATGCTTGGACCCTTATCATTTAAATTGAGGATATTAGCAAAGCAGGTTTCACAGGATTTTATGCATTCTTTCTTAGGCCTGATTGCCCCAGGGAACCCGCCCTTTCCAGTACAGGGCCATATCCACCTCCAGCATTGTTTCAGGCTTAAGTCTGGTAGAGGAAGTAAGGCAGCCAAGAGATTAGGAGACTTCTTGCAGACAGAATGAGGACTCAGGCTCTGTCAAAGCCGAGGGGCGAGGATCCATCACCCTCTTTTTCTATAGCCGCCCAAGTCCTTCCCTGAGGGCCCCCTCATGACCATGCCTGTCTCTTAAGGTTGCCCCTCCTTTGAGAAATCTTACCTGTCATTGGCTAACTGGTCATCCACTGTGGGCCAGGCATGGTGAAGTAAAAGGGGCAGAGGCAGCACCCCTGCCAGGGAGATATGCTTTGTCTCCTTAGTGGCTTAGGTTCCCAAGGTCCCTCACTTAGCCTTAGCCACAGGGGGTTAAGCTTCTAAAAGCAGGCAGGGTGGTTCCTAACAGTCCTCTGTTCACCACTTTTACAAAAAGATTAATTATCCTCTAATGGTTTCTTTGGTAAGTCTAGATTTTTATATAGAGAGTTTTAGGGCAAACTCAGAGAATTTTGGTCCCTCTGGAAGACATCCAAATGCAATAATAATGATTCACATTAGAGCAAAATTTTGCTAAAGAACGCAGTTCTGAAGTGGAAATCACAACGTTTTATCAGCAGTGTGTATAGTTAAGCCATGAAGTTGGCCTATATCTCAATTTTAAAGATGATACTAATTCAAGAGTTCTAGATTTTTGTTCCAAATCTGTATTCACATCTTCTGGTTTATGATGACCTAAACATCTAAGTCTAGACTAGAGCAGGGTTTCTCACCCTTGGCCCTACTGACATTTTGCACTAGGTAATTGTTTTAAGGGGTACCCTGGGCATTTTAGGATGTTTGGCAGCGCTCCTGGACTATACCTACTAGATGCTAATAGAACTCTCCCACTGCCCTCACTGGGACAACAGAAAAATGCCTCACCTTACTGACCAATGGCCCTCGGGAGAAAATTCCATTTTCTTGTGATCTCCAAACCAATAGCAATGGCATCACCTGTACCATTAAAAATGGAGATGTTTGACCCCACCCTGACCTAATGAATCAGTATCTCTGGGTTGGTACCAAGGACACTGTCACTTAAACC
The DNA here is from genome assembly GCF_022682495.2 of Desmodus rotundus. Taxonomy (NCBI): domain Eukaryota; kingdom Metazoa; phylum Chordata; class Mammalia; order Chiroptera; family Phyllostomidae; genus Desmodus; species Desmodus rotundus. The sequence goes on along the minus strand of NC_071392.1, from coordinate 27,431,806 downwards.
AGCTCTCCAGCTGATTTTGATATGCACTCAAGTTTGAGATCCACAGAAGCCAGGGCCTGGTAAAGTACAATAGGGCTGGGTGTCTATATTTTTATCAAGTTCTTGAGAGATGCTGATACAGACCAGAGTTTGAGAGCCACCAGGGAAGAGGCTCCTGAATGTGTCTGCATATCAGAATCACTTCGGGGTGGGGTGGGGAGCAGATCTTTTTAAAATCCCAAAGTTCAAGTCACATCTCAGACCAATTAAATCACAGCCTTGGGGGTGGAACACAGGCATCAATGCATGTGAAGTTTAAGTATTAGCTGCACGTTAGAATTCACCCGTGGAGCTTCTGAAAATACTTTGTGACTGGTCCCACCTTCTATCAAATCAGAACTCTCCAGGTGGGATTCGAGCACCAGGTTTTTCCTCCAAATCCAATGTCCCAGACGATTCTAGTGTGCACCAAGAACTGAGAATTACTGCTCTAAGGTTGCATTAATACTGGGAAGCAGAAAGGTGTAACTAGGGATGCAGGGCCTGGATTCCAACTGCCTGGGTTTGAATCCTTGGGCAAGTTAGGTCAACTACACTAAGTTCCCATGTCCTCATCTGTCAAATAGGGAAAGTAATAATGGCACTGACCTAGGGGGTTGTGATGATTAAATTAAGTGACCCATTTAAAGTACTCTGCATGATGTCCTAGAATAAAATAAACAGTAATATTTCTAACAATTTTTTAAGGAAAACTCTTATGAGAAGATTGAACATTAAGAAATAGATATATTTGCCCTAGCCTGGTGGCTCAGTTGATTAAAGCATTGTCCTATACACCAAAAGGTTGCAGGTTCAATTCCCAGTCGGAGTGTGTACAGGAAGCAACCAATTGATGCTTCTCTCTCACATTGGTGTTTCTCTCTCTCTCTCTCCCTCCACCCTTCTTCCCTCTCTAAAATCAATAAACATGTCCTTGGGTGAGGATTAAAAAAAGAAATAGATGTCTTCAAACATAAATATTTATTTATGGGCAGATATGAGATTTCTATTCCAAGCAAGACAAACCTGCAGAGTTGGGTTTCTAGCAAATGGAACTTGACTACAGATTCTGAAAGCTGCCAGTTTCAAATAAGCTATTTTAATATTGCCGGTCACCCAGGTTCCCATACGCAGAAGGCACAAGATGGAAACATCCTTGCGGTGCTACTGCCTTTCCTGGGTTTGCTGGGTGGAGTCTAAGGAGAATGTGTGTGACCACAGCTCCCTCCCGGGGAGACCCTCTCAGCCTGTGAGATAGACCTCGGTGGGCACTTCCCCTACTCGCTTCCATTCGCCTCCTGGGATCACACCCCCTCCACCTCCCTCTGTCCTACCCCTCAGCTACTCCTGTGCCTTGCCTCTTTGGAAACTCTTATTTTCATGAACTTTTGGATGCAGAGGTTAAGGCTGACGCGTTGGCAGAGGGTTACGACATTCACAGAAGTGTCTCCGTGGTAAACACAGTCCATTGGAATCAGGCTCTCAGACACTCCTGTAGATCTTGATTTTCTTCGCTGCCCGAACAAGATGCTTCATGTGTCCTAACGACTAACTGAAAATCAGAACTGACGTATAGAACGTCTTTAAAAATAAATATGTTGATGTATGTGTACAGGTCCTAAAAATCAAGGTAATTCAAACAAAATCAAGGCAAGTTCTGATAAATTAAAAAGATTTTGTGTCCCTTTGTAATTCTATTTTGCCTTGTTATTCTTTTTTTTTAAATCCTCACTTGAGGGTATTTTCATTTGATATGAGAGAGAGAGAAAGAGAGAGGGAGGGAGAGGGAGAGGGAGAGGGAGAGGGAGGAAGGGAGAGAGAAACACTGATGCAGAGAGAACTGCCTCCATGTGCACCCACTGGACCCAGGATCGCATGCTTCTGGACCTGGTGTTGCACGCACCAGCGCCCAAGCTGGGGATGCACCTGCAACCTAGGTCTGTGCCATGACTGGAAATGAGAACCTGCAGTATTTCCATTACAGGACACACTCCAACCACTGAGCCACACTGGCCAGGGTGTGCCTTGTCATTCTTACCAACAGATTCTGTGTCTTTCGGAGAACTCTGAGTCTATGTAACAGCAAGGCATGGCAGGGCCTGACGGAACTGTTTTTGAATCCTGGTCCACAACTTGCTGTGTATGTGGCCTTGGGAGAGTTCATCTCTCTGAGCCCCAGTTTCCCTACCATTTTCCTAACTGAGTTATTGTGGATGTCAGATGAGACCAAGAGTAGGTAACTCAGATGTCACTGTCCCCTTATCCTTGAGCTCCAGCTGGCAACAGATTTCCCAAGTTTGAGACACCAGCAACAGCAGGTACAGACAAGTAGCCGACACAGTGTGCTGGAGATGGTTTTCCACATTAAATTCAAGCACTGAGGTGGAGGGAATTTTTTTTTATCCTCACTGGAGGACATGCATTTTGATTTTAGAGAGAGGGGAAGGGAGAGAAAGAGAGAGGGAGAGAAACATCAGTGTGAAAGAGAAACATCCATCGATTGCCTCTCCTATGTGCTTGGACAGGAGACCAAACCCGCAACCCAGGCATGTGCCCTGACCGGAAATCAAACCCGCGACCTGGTTTATGGGATGACGCTCTGACTAACTGAGCCACACTGGCCAGGGCAGAGGAGGAGGGAATTTTATATTCTATTAAATCATCAAAGGATATAAAAATAATGATCCACATATTTTATTATGGAAAGATTTTATGTCATTTTTCTTTTATATTTATGAATAAGTTAAATTAAGTCTGATTTGCTACCACCCATTGACTCTGAGAAACCCAAGTCCCTCTAGAAGGTGGTGGAATTCCAGTCCCCCAAATAAGGACAAATGCCTGTGGACACATTTGAACTCCAGAGTGCTCTGCTCTGACTGGCCATAGAGTATCATGTACTGGCACATGGCGCCATGCTGCTTTGCTAAGTGCATTTTCTGTTTACTGAACGTTTACACAAGAAAAGTCCAGCTCTCAGTGTTTATCTTTAGGAATTATTTGGTAGGCTTGAAGCTTTGCACACACCTTTATATGTGTACAATTGCAGATGAGACTTTTAAGTTCAAAACTTGAGCCTGCACTAAGGTAAGTGGCCAACTGGAGATAGGAATCCTGGTTTATGGCTTAAAGTTGTTCTCAATGAGTGTGGTCTTCAGACCAGGCGTACCAGTAGTACTGGGAATTTGCTTAGAAATTCATGTTCCTAGGCCCCACTCCAGACCCACAGGAGTGGATCCCAGCAATCTGTGTTTTAATAAGCGCTCTAGATTATTCTGATTTTCGTCCAAGTTTGATAACCACTGCTCTAATGCGATGCTTCCTAAACCTGGTTTTTCATCAGCAAGCATCACCTGGAGAGCTTGTAAAAATACAACAAACCAAGGTGATCTCATGCCACTCCCACCCCTAGACTCCGATGCAGTGGGTTTGGCATCAGGGATTTCGTATTTTAAAAAAGTGATACCTCTAGGTAATTACCTAGGTTTGGAAACTGCTTTATAAGTGATCAGATTTCACACTGAATGGCTCACACTGAGAGGAGGAGATAAGGAAAGGAGGGATGAAAGGCAAGAAGCGGAGGGAAGAATAAGAGGGGAAAAAGGCAGGGAAAGAGGATAACATAGCTTTTCTGTTCTGAAGTTAAAATATATAACACATCACTGATACTTCCATATTTAATACTATTTTTCAGACTTAAGCTTAAAGAATTTACATTAACAGCAAGATTTTAAAGAAGGTTTAGGCTAAAAAAATTGTTCTCCTCTCCCTAAATTTTTGACTATTACTATTAACTACAAGATTTGACTAGGACATCCTTTTCTAACACACTCAAAATACTTACTATGGAGTCAGACCTTTTCAAGACTTATCCTAATTGAGCTCTGGAAGCTTAGGCTTGGAATTAAAAAAAAACCCTGCTAACCATTGGGCCTTAATATCCTGGTCACTGCTCCTCATCTCCATCTTAAACACTAGGAAGCTATGCTTTGGAGTTAACAGAAGGCAAAGCCCTTCTGGCTCATTCCTCAGCTGGAGTCATCTGCCATTTCCTCTGGCTCCCCCACATCTGATCATCTTGTGGGTCTCAATAAGAAAAATTCTATCGTATAAAATGTCTGCAAATGACACTCCCCAAAGCTTTTGTGACAAATTTTCAAATAGCATAAGGGGAAACATATGATCCTCCACACTTAAAAAAGAGAGGCACTCATTCTAGCCCTGACCCCCGACTATGAAATAAAGGCCCCTTTCTTTCTAGACCAGGGGAGTAGCAAGCTGACCCACCGTCTATTTTTGCACAATCTGAACTAATAAAAGTGTTTACATTTTTAAATGGTTTAAAACAAGCAAATGTAAAATCGTAGTTTGTGACAGGTGGAAATGATATGACATTTACATTTCAGTGCTCCAAATAAAACGTTATCAGAACCGAGCCCTACTGACTTGTTTATTTATTGCCACAGCAGCTTTTATTCTACAAACTACAAAGGCAGCACTGAGTGTTACTACACTATTGAGAATTCATGCTGCAAAGACTATGGAAGTGCTACGACCCATGAAGCTGAAAATGTTTCTAGTGGCCCCGCAGAGAAAAAACTATGCTGACCTTTGTTCTGGCCTCGAGCTCCTGGAGGGGACGGACCACCTGCTATTCATCCTTGGCAGTTGTCTCCCACCTGAAGTGCCTGCCTTTGTTCTTCCTCACTTTATAGGCACAGGTTTTGCCATATGCCTCCCTTCTGGAGAGCTTATTCCTTATTATCTCATATCTTACATTTTTAACGTTTAGAAAAGGAGCTTTAACAAGGACATAGACAGAGACTGTGAGGGACTCTACTGAGCCACTGGAGCCTGAGGGAACAGTATGGTGAGGAAAGCTGAGGCTCGGGCTTCGTGAGGAGCGCGCTCGCTTTCCCCAGGGCTATTTTCTGCCCCACAACAGGGACACCGCTTTCTCTGGCTACTTGTTTTCCCCTGTCATGAATAAATAAATACATGAATAATGATGGCCTTGTCTGTACAAAGCCAAAAAATTTAAAAAATCCCATTTTCAACTATTTTAAATCATTTTTCACTTTATAGTAAGTTTTTTTTTTCTGCAACAAGAACATACTATGTATCAATCATCTGTTACAAAGAATTAAGTATTGCCATCTAAATTGCATTTAAAACAGAGTGGGGGGTGGTGAAGGGGAGAGTATGAATCAGCCTTAGAAACACAAGAGTGGTTCTAGATAGCTAAAATCAGTCTCTGAAATAAATGGTGTTGGGAGAACCTGACTGGTACATGCAAAAAAAAAAAAATGAAACTAGACCACCAACTTATACCATATACCTGAATAAGCTGAAAATGGATAAAATACCTAAATACAAGTTGTGACACCATAAAAGTCCAAGAGGAAAACATAGGCAGGAAAATTTCAGATATCTCACATGGCAATATATATGGCTAGGGACATCAAGGAAAAAATAAATAAATAGAACTACATCAAATTAAAAAGCTTCTGCACAGCTAAAGAAACCATCATCAAAATGAAAAGGGAACCGAGTGTATGGGAGAACAGATTTGCCAATGACACATTGGACAAGGGTCTGATCTCCAAAACATATAAAGAACTCACATGACTCAACACCAGGAAGACAAACAATCCAATTAAAAAATGGGCAAAGACCTGAATAGACACTTCTCCAAGGAGGACATACAGATGGCCCATAAACATATGAAAAATGCTCAAGGTCATTAGCCTCAGTGAGATGCAAATTAAAACCACAATGAAATATTACCTCATACCTGCCAGAATGGCTATCATTAATATAAATTAACAAACAAATGGCGAGGACGTGGAGAAAAGGGAACCCTAGTGCACTGTTGCTGGGAATGCAGACTGGTGCAGCCACTGTGGGAAACAGTATAGAGTTTCCTCAAAAAATTAAAATTGGAACTGCTGTTTGACCTAGTGATTCTGCTGCTGGGAATATACCCTAAGAATCCTGAAACACCAATTCAAAAGAATTTACGTACTTCTATGTTCATAGCAGTGCTATTTACAGTAACCAAGATTTGGAAACAGGCTATGTCCCCATCCGTAGATGAGTGGATTAAAATCCTGTGGTACACCTACACAATGGAATACTACACAGCAGAAAAAAGAAGGAATTCCTGCCTTTTGTGACAGCACAGATGGAACTAGAGACTAAGTGAAATAAGTCAGTCAGTGGAAGACAAATACCATATGATCTCATTTATAAGAAGAATCTAATGAACACAATAAACTAATGAGCAAAACAGAACCAGAGGCATAGAATCATGGAACAGACTGACAGCTGTAAGAGGGGAGGGTGGAGGCGGGGACTGATTGAAAGAAGGGGAAGGGATCAGTCAAAGAACATACATGTAGGGCTCATGGTCACAGACAACAGTGTGGGGACTGACTATGGAAGTGGGGGCAGGCTGGGTGGAGGGCAGGGAAGAGGGAAAAATGGGGCAACTGTAAAAGCATAACCAATAAAACATTAAAAAAAGAGCTAAAGTCACATGAGATATAAGTTCAAGAAATAAATGGAAAACAATAGCAAACACTTGCCAGGTAGTGGCCAAGCAAAGTCTAAATGCTCCCCTTCTCGTCCGAGTGGCACAAAAAATGAACGAACAAGTGCTGAGTCCACTGCAACTGTGGATTTCAGGCAGCTCTCAAAAACATCTCTGTAGTTTTTATTGCCAATATTAGTGACACCTTCAAACAGACACATGATAAAGTAATTCCCAAGTATGTAGAAAGCTAGTTCTCTTGCACACAAATTACTAAAGAATACGTTAATTTTATAGGCAGAGTCACATTTTCTTTACACTATTTTTTATGTGTAAATACTGACCATTTTATGAGACTAATAGAAATTCTCTGCTGCCATCTCAAATTATACATCACAATCCCATGAATTAGATGCCAGGCCAAACTGCCATTCGGGAGTGGTATTTACATCTTGATTTTAAGTCTGCATGTCTTTGTAGACATTCAAATAGTTACCGATTTCATTTTTCAGTATCTCATCTGTAAAAACATGGTAGGAACTTGTGCTGGGCTCCAGACGGAATAAGCAGCAGGCAAAATGTCCACATTTTTGGATGCTGGATGAGAGCTTTGTGGCCTGCATGCCAGACAACATACAGCTCGAGGTAAAACCGCCAGAACGGGAAATGAAAAATGCTCCTCTCATTGAAAATGACAAAACAGCTAATGTTCACAGAGTGCTTAATGTGTAAGGCACTGTGCTCATTGACTTAAGTGCTTTGTCTTGTTTTTCTGATGCCTTTGTTATTCTAATTTTCAACGCTTTTGATTCAATCTTGCCTCAAGCAGCTTCTGCAGGCAGACGGAAACGTGGGGAACCTGTGGGAAGGGGGGGACAGGAGGCGGCATGCCCTAGTCTAGCTCTTTGCCCCCTGCACGCAGTCACCCGGGGGAAGGCAGGCTCCCGCAAAAGACCCTCCTGCCTCTCAAGTCTTGGTTCTCTCAGCCAAGGCTTACAGCATCGCAGATACAGGGCAAACGTGTTTCTGGGTTATGCTCATTGCTCCCTTCTGAGGCACGGAAGACAGCTCCTGATGAATTGGTTAACGTCGGGAAGGTATACAGATGCAAATTTATGGTTTCTCGGGTGAGACTGGAAGCCAGGAGACATAAATTATAGATTTTCATGGACAGGTTTGTACCTCCCACTCCACCCTGCTATGCACACACAGTTCTAACTTTAAAGCCATTAAAAAAATTCCAAATTGGAATTTTAGCAATCACTAAAATAGAAAGTGAAAGCAGGCTTCAGGTTCCAGTAGAGTTAAGGAGTCTTCTGGTTTGCTGTGCTGTTTGGGGCTAAGCTCCTGAGGGGAGAGAAACATAGCAATTTCTATTTCTTTCTGCTTAAAGCAACAAGCTAAACTCATCTTTTGGTATATCTCATGATGACAGAAGTGAAGCAAAATCTTACGTTATTTTTAAATAGCTTTTATAACGGAAGCATGGAGTGATGCTGAAAAACGTTTTAGACTATTTTTCCTCACATTTACCTATGTTGCTGAAAACTCACCGGTGAGGTAAATCATTACAGTCAGAACCCGCACTGAATACCCTTAGACATCAGTTACCAAGTGGCATTCCTTGATCAGACTAAAGCCCAAGGGGAGGACAAATCAACATTAAAAGTTCTTGGTTTGTCTATTATTCATAAATCCTAGGCTCAAGCTGTCCTCTTTTAACAATTGCCTGTTTTATTTTAAAATATTCAATATGTGAGCAATTACTTCACTATGAAATGTCATATATTCATGAATGCTATTTTGAATAAAAGAATTTATAAATTATCATTTATGCCCAGTGTTCCTGGGAATTAAATAAGTGGTGCCTGAAGTCAGCTGTGAACCAATGTGGATTAGTACCCGCCCCCACCTCCCCCACTTTTTTAATGAAACAGAGATCCAATCATTGTGGAGTAAAAAGTGCAATACAAAATATCTCTGGAAGACCAAACCAACTTCCAAAATTGAGACAACTAAAAAGTACTTGTGTTAATGAACTTGTATTTGTAAATAGTATAACTCCCATTCAAAGATTATATACACTTTGGCATTTTGTCTTTTTCTGCAGTCTCTTCAAACATAGGGGAGTGTATAACTTTCATTCACAACGTGTATTCAAGAGTGTGTGAGTCCGAAGTTTCCTGTAATTTATATAGTTCCCATAGTGCTTTGAGCCTCCAGAACTTGCTCATATTCAAGAATTATTTTAGTCTTCACCACAGCACTGCGGAACAGGCAGGAAGTTTCACTCAGCAGGTAGGTGCTCTTAGTGAGGGTGAAGGGTTTAACATGGTCACAGGGCTGTAAATGCTGAAGCCATTACAAGAAGTGTAATTATATTCATAATTCATTTTATTATCAACACCTATTTGTACAGTAAGAACAACACTGGAGCCCCTTAAAAGTCTCTTCTAAAGCTAAAATTTTATGATTCTGCATTTCAGTTTCCTCATCTCTATATTGGAGCTAACACTATTAAGTACTTGAATGGTTACAAGATAAGATAATTCATGAAAAAGGCTGACCTATGCAGCCAGAGTTTAGAGGGGGAAGGGAGGACCTCCCCCACCCCTGGCCCAATCGACTTTAGTTCACTGACAGGGGCATAAAACTTGCAGGATTAGAGGGCTGGTGGGAAAATTTCAGGACTAAATATTCAAGTCACTAGGAAAAAGTGGAGTCCTCTTCTCCCACAGGTTAGAAAACACAAGATGTTAGGAGTGGTGAGGACTTGCAATGGGTAGTAGGCAGATAAAAAATATTATATGGGGGCTTGTGTCAAGTTGGGGCTGAGATAGAAATGAAAACTGTCATAACTAAAAAGATCTAGTCTGATGGGAGTTGTAACATGTTACAGTCACATTTATATGTTTATAATAAACTCAGAAGGGCTGAGGCCATAGTTCACATGCTCAAAAAATATTAACCTTCCCTTCCTCTTTCCATTTCTCTCTTTCCCTCTCTTCTTCTTCTTCTTTTAATAATGGATGAAGGAGACTCCTTTCCCCTACTCACCTTAATTATTGGAGCCAAAGAAAAGTTAGACTCATACTACTTGGGGCCTGTCTTGAGACAGTTATGGGAATAGCAGCTACAACTTTTCAAACCAGACAGTTGTCATAAAGAAGAGGAAGGCTATATATACTTAGAGTTGAGGAAGCAACTTGAGCTACAAGCCAGCTTGTTCCAGGAAGGATTGCTTTTAAGTCCAAGCCACAGAAATCTTGATAAATGAAATAGCAGAAGTACACAGGAGTTCATTTATCTCAACCAACAGAAATCCAGAATAGACCATCCAGAGTACCAGCTCTTAAGTGCCTTCAGGGAACTGCGACCCACCATCTACATCTACTCTTTCATCTCTGGTCCATTAATTATCTATTGCTGTGTAACAGTGATTGTCCCCACAAACTTACCAGCTTACAACCACCACCTTTATTGTCTTACAGTTTCTACAGGTCAGGAGCCTGGGAACAGTCTAGCTGGGTTCTTTGAAGGCTGAAATCAAGATCGTGGCGAGGGCTGGGTCTGCGTCTGAAAGCTGGACCAAGGAAGTTCTGCTTCCAAATTTACAAGGTGGTGGCAGCTCTCAGTTCCTTGTGGAGTGACAGACTCAGTTCACACTCTGCTGCTACCTGTTGGCTGGAGCGCCCACAGTTTTAGCTGCCTGCTGACCACAGGTGTCCTATAGCTCCTGGCCACACCCACCTCCCATACATGGCCACTTGTTTCATCAAAGCTAGGAAGGCAGTCTCTCAGGAAGATGTTATAACCTTACGTAACGTAATCACAGGAGTGGCTTTCCGTTACCTTTGCTAGTCTATTGGCTAAAAACCAGCCACCTATCGCTCCCACACTCGAGGGGTGGGGGCAGGGCATTGCACAAGGGGATCAGGGAGTGGAGACCATGGCAGCCCCCTTAAATCCTGTCTGTCCTGGTTGCCAGAGGGGAGAGGGGTTGCGGGGGCTGGATGGAAAAGATGAAGAGATTAAGAAGTACTGACTGGTAGTTACAGGATAGTCACAGAGATGTAAACTACAGCATAGGGAATATATCGAACATACCATAATAACTATGTACGGGGCCAGGAGGGTACTTGAAACATTGAGGGGACCACTCTGTAAAGTACATGATTGTCTAACTGCTATGCTGTAATCTGAAACACAAAATAAGATTGAATGTACACTGTAACTGAAAAGAAAGAAAATTTAAAAAATACCCATCTGCCATACCTGGCATGGGTACCAAATGGCTATCACATCTCAAGACACCCTGTCTGTCCCAGGCAGGAAGAAGGCAAAGGGGTGAACACGGCACCAGGAGACAGCCCCGTATGTGTCACTGGTCAGAGCTGTGTCTCACTGCCACACCAGCTCCAAGGCAGACCAGGAACTCTAGTTTCTAGTTTCTCCAGTGTCTACAGGCATCCAAGGAGGTGGTGCTGTGTTAACGAGCTACAGGGTCTGCCATTTACTCCCAGGTGGGAAGGCAGGCCGGAATGACTGGGCATGGTTTGGAAGAGGGCCTATGGTGTTAGAACAGGGAGGGAAAGAATGGGGTAACTGGGGTTTTGGGATGGCCCGAGGGCCTCCAGCCATGAAGTGACCATAGTGGTAACACGATGTCCTTTTCTTACCTCTCAGGCAGATGTGGCCTGGGGGAAATTGGGAGGGCTTTCCCACGTAAGTAAGGAATATACTTATAAAACAATGGGGTAGATTTCCAAAGCACATAAAGAAATCAGTCTCTAACGTTCTGTTCGAAGCCTCAAACACAGCAGTGTAAACGGACCGTTGCTGTGTGTACTCACACTGCACCAGCCTTACTTTTTGCAGATCTACCAGGAGCAGATGGTAAGACGGTAGCCATTTTTTCATGTTCTAAAGAACCTTAAAATTATTGTACAAATGGTATTATGAAAATGAAAAAGTCGACTGGTTATTTTCAAAAACTGTTTTCAATAAGCATTATTTCTTTATGTGAACTTCGTTTTCCTATGCATGCCCTTAACATTTCACTTAAAAACTAGTTACTAATTACTTACCTCAAGCTTTGGAATGAATGGCTGTCAATTTGAATGGACCACACTGTAAAAAAATCAAGTCTTACTCGTTTTACGCCAGAAAGAAATTAATTTGGCTGCAACTTTTCGCCAATGTGGTGGCTCTGCCTCAAGACCAGCTTTCCTGGGACCCGAGTACTTTATAATGATGAAAGGAGATCATATTATCTTGTTATGTGCTCCTTGGGTGTGAAACTGTTCCTCAAAACTAGGCTCAATCTTGCCTGTAGTTTTTTCTCTTTACTGCACGGTTTATTTTTTCCTGATGGAATCAAGTCAAACTCTAGTCACATCAAGGTACTTTATGAAGAACTAGGATATTCTGTGAGTTTGAGAGATGAGTCGCAACACAAAAGACTCTTGTAATTCAGTTCTCAGGCTTCTTTTTTATTAGCTTCCCAGAAAGAGCATACCAGAATTTTAAATAAAGTTCTTCTGCTTTCACCCTATTGAAATATTTCAAGTTAATCGTTATTTGGGCCAGAAGACTGGAATGCAGTTGTATGTCCTGTGTCTTCATCTAGTGCCTTTCTTCTGAAATTTCAACACTGACTTTAAACCCTATTGCTAAAGCTGTGAGCAGCATCTACACATTATTATCATGGAGCTCCAGACCTGTGTAACCTGCTGCCAGCGTTCTGCCAGGTGGGAACAATAGCACACCCGGAAATAAGGGCTAAGACTGCCCGCAGTGAGAAGAAGTGAGACTGGAGAACAAGGGAGGAGAGCTTGCCCGTGAAGTTCTCCTGGAGGCAGTAAAGTGGCAGGTTTTGGAGTTGGAGGCATAGACGCACCTATTCATTTGGAGCTCATGTGTTGCATGAGGTAAGAGATTTAGTTGACAATAGATTTTGATTTCACATCTTGGTGGCGTTTCTCGAGTCCTTATTTTTGACATAAACAGGTCAAAGGGATTCAGAGCAAGCTGAGGTGTGTTCTGATGTCACCTAACATCAGTTATCAGTTGGACCCTGGAGGACTGTCTTTCTCAAGTTCCTACAGAAGCACTATGTTTGAAAGGGGAATGAAAATGACATCTTGGGCATATGATGGTGAGGCAGTGACTCCTCGCCAAGTCTAAGACACTTCAGATACCAGCACCTCTTGGGTAACTGTCCTCTGTATGAATAGGTCTTAGGGGGTCAGTTACCTCTTCCTGGCCAGCTCGCCTAGTGACCGGCATTTAACTAGGCTCCCCATTCTAATATGTTTTATATAAGCAATGACCTCTTATAGCTCCTGCTATAACAAATTACTGCAAATTTAGGGGTGTAAAACAGCACACATTTATTATCTTACAATTCTTTAGGTCAGAAGCCTGACATGGATCTCACTGGGTTAAAATCAGGTGAGTCCCTCTGGAGGCTCTCAAGGAGAACCCATTTCCTTGCCTTTTCTAGCTGCCAGCGGCTACCCACATCCCTCTGATTATGGAAGCAGGGTCCTTCCCTTTTCAAAGCCAGCAACAGCAGGTCCTCTCACACGGCATCCCTCTGACCACCTGCCTCTCTTTCCTGGTTGTGGACCATCGGGGTTACATTGAGCTCACCTGGGTAATCCAGGCTAATCTCCCAGTTTTAGAGCCAGCATATTAGCAGCCTTCACTCCATCTGCAACCTCAATTCCCCCTGGCCATGCAATGTAACTTGTTCCTGGTTCTGAGATTTAGGATGTGAACATTTGGGGAGGGGACATCCATAATTCTGCCTGCCACAGTTCCCAACAGTGTCTGAAAACAGAAGTGATTTTGATCAGCCGTCACACTCATGGGCAAAAGCACAGCTCCAGTACTGATGAAGTGTGAATTTGGCTTTGTCGGCCAGCCCTGCCCCACATAGAGACTTCAGAGAACAGGTCAACCAGCGGTCCTCCTGTCTTCTCACTTCTTCTGAGCGAATACAGCAGAGAGCTTCGTCTGCATTTACTCTCTCCTATGCTGTTGCCAAGAATCCACGTAAGTCCACATGACAGAGACTGTGAGCTGTCGACCAAAATCAGTCCTTTTCTCTCTGGGTCCTCAGACTACATTTCTTAGCCTCTTCTGAAGTTAGGTATGGTCATGTGATGGGGTTCTAGCCAATGGGAATGACACACACACTCTCTCTCTCTCCCTCTCCCTCTCTCTCTCTCTCTCTCTCCCCTTCCAGGTTCTGACTCATGAACCCTCCTACGTGTTGGAGATGACCACGGTGACCTTAAAGTCCAGTGGTCAGCTCCTGAAAGCTGCTGTACGACAATGCGTGCACAACAACACGCTGCCTCTGACCGGAGCCCCCATCAAGGATGGTGTGTGCGAAAGGAAGGTCAGTCATTCTACAAGCCACTGTGTGTTTGCAGTCTCTTTGCTACTGCCACTCAGCCTATGTGACTAATGGGTTTCTCCCGCACTCTTGTTTTGCTGCCCCCTCTTTTTCTCTTTGCATCTTATGACTTCTGCCGGCAAGTACTCCCGGTGCTTATACTCCACCGAACTGCTGCTGCCTTCCACGCTGCTCTCATTTACTGCTTTAGGGTTTAGGGCCACCCACGAGCCTATGTGGTACTTTTGTAAATATTAGAAAAAAATGCCCTTTTCTCTGGATGGGCAAAATCAAAGGGTGCCTCCTTGGGCTGATGCACTCCAAGAGGCTACAATTTAACAAATGGAACAGCTTCTTTGCAACTGGAAAGGCTCCTGCTCTCCCAGGCAGATTCGTGTAGCTTGGTGAGCTACATGCAGGCAGGATCTGGCTCCCATTTGCCTGCTCATATCTTGTGTGTCGCACACACCACACACCTTCCCATGGACGTCCTGCCAGGCGCATCCATGGGGCACACGTTGCCCCTGCCGATACCACCCCCATGCTCAGTGCTGCTTGCCCACGTTACAGGTGTGTAAGCCGGGCCTGGCACCTCTGATGATGCAAGACATCCATTTTATTGACACTATCTTTTTCACTCCAAAGAAGAACTATTTGAAAGAAAAAGATGGTCCTTCCATAGTGTGAGCATCTCCCTGAGGTATTAGTGCCTTAATATGTGCTAGCTCTAGGTACTGAGGAGTGCCTCCGTGGGACATGCAGAATTGGGGAAGCTACAGTGGATTCTTTGCCTAGGAGGTGGGGGTCCAGACCCGCCTTGGACCATCTCTCTTACCTTTATTCCCCAGGAGTGCATACTGTTTCCATCCTGACCTACTGAATTCTGGTAGGCTAGTCACACTGAACCCGGTACCTGCACACCCGGTTGGAGCCCAGTGGCCTTTCTGTGTTGAGGCAAGCACCATGCCTCCTCCTGTGAGCTCCTCACAAACGCAGGAGGATTTCTCTGTGTTTACCAGATGTGGCATAATTGTCTTCTTGGGGACACAGGAAGACTACTTGGAGTTAGGGAGAGCCATGTGACAGGGCTCTGACCTAGGAATGTGAGCTGGAGTGAAACTTCCTTCCAAGAGAACGAAGCCTTATTTTTTGAATGCAAACAAATCCTTTATGGAGAAAGAGATTTGTTTACAATAGAAAGGTAATGTCTCTCCCACTCTTGATGGGGGGCGGGGCATGCATAGATGTCTAGCTCCTATATAAGCTCCCAGTTTCATGATTCTCTTCTGTGCCAAAAAAAAATAATAATAATTCCCTTTTTCATTTGCAGTCCGTCTTTCCTCACTGCAACTCCCCCGGGGGACATGGGACAAGATTAACCAGCTCAGTTATTGGTGTAACCAATAAGAAGTCTGATCTTTAATCTAGAAACCTTGTGGTAAACCTCTCAGGATTGAATAAATAAATGCAGATTTTTAAAGCCACCCCTGTATTCCTTTCTGTTCTCTCTCTTTCCTATCTTCTGGCAGGTTGCAGAGTACACATTGAGGACTCTGAGGCCTCAGGGTAAAGCTGAGCTACTAGGCAGCAGGACCCCGTGTCTCTGGGGTCTCCATGGAGAAGATACCCGTGGGGGGCCTATGTTGGACTGTGATGTGAGCAAGACATTTTCCCTTAACATCTCAAGCCACTGAGATTGTCTTGGCTGGCCATGACAGCTGACCTAACGTTAATACCAATGGATCTCGGTTCTCATAAATGGACAGCAAAAGCCCCAAGTTAGTATTACACCACACTCGCCTAAATGCTACAGGTCAATGAATACAATATTTTTTATGCTAATGGTTATTTCTAGATATTTTATAAAAAAAACTGAAGAAATCTTTAAAATGTTATCATGCTTAGCATAAGATCTATAAACAGTAGAAGGCATTATACAATAATAATGCTGTTATCATTTTGGACACTGATATAATAGGTCTATTCAGACTTCACTTAAATTTAAATATGCAAATATTCCTTTTGAAGGAGAGGTTTAGCATATTATATTGTAATGGCATTCAGCCTCATTTCAAAATGTAGCTGATTTAGATCATTTCAGAGAAATTGACAACTGCTCCTTGTTACAAAGAGCATAAATGAGATGATATATAATTTTTACTGACTGCAGTTATAATCACTTAGGTTAATAGTACTTGTTACTTACATAACTCTTTGCTTCAGTACACTTAGTGCTTTTTATTACAAATGTTCAAAACATCTCTGTAAGCCAGGCAGGAGACAGGGTTGTGTGTGTGTGTGTGGTGTGTGTGCGCGCGCGCGCACACACGTGTGTGTGCGTGTGTGTGTGTGTGTGTGTGGCGCCAACATCTGTAAACAGAGAGCAAACAAGGCGAGGCCCTTCACGCGGTGTTTCCCCACACGCTGCACGGCCACCACAGCACAGGCACAGGAACGCACCAAAGGTGTCACCAGAAGGATGGAGATTATTCACACTGGTGCGGCTGAAGTGAGAGTCTAGCATTCAGTGCAAGTGTCAGGGGCAGCAGAGTGCGGGGCACGACCACAGGTGTCCTGTGGGGATGGTACCAGTCAGTATTCAAAGTAGACCCATCCTGTTGGATGACCTTGGCCGTGCCTGGATTCCCTGGTTTCTGCCGTTTTCCAGGACTTCTCATGTCTCTTCATTGATTTCATTAGCTACCCAGCACTCGCAGGGGTGTCCAACTTTTTGGCATCTCTGGGCCACACTGGAAGAAGAGTTGTCTTGGGCCACACATTAAATACATTGTGACACATAATCACAAAAAAATCTCAATGTTTTATGTGAATTTACAATTTTGTGTTGGGCCACATTCACAGCCATCCTGGGCCACAGGTGGCCCACGGGCCGCAGGGTGGACACCCCTGAGGCATGCTCTGCTTCCTTTCAGTTGGCCTGAGCTGGTTTTCATTTTTGGCAACCAAAACCTTAACTGCCACAAAGTGTTTGAAATGATCGTCTCTGGTATAAAAATTTTGTTGAAAGGGAAGGCTGGTGCCGGAAGAAGGGGGATCTCTAGGGTTTAAGCTGGCTTAAGGAACCTGAGTAGCTGCCGGAGAGCCGCTTCCTTTGAGGATGTCAGCCCTGGCTGCTGATATTCGCCCTCCCTGGCAGAACTTCTGCAGGAAAAGTTCTGTTGCTCTCTCTAAAGCACAGGGTGTCTAATTCCTAGGTACCCTTTAAACCCCAGCCGAGCAGTCAGTTCACATGGGGAGTCTTCCAAGGCTCCCTTCCCTCTCTTCTGGGATGGGTCTACTCTCTCCGTGCTCTCATAGCATGCCCTGCACACACCTCATTGTGCTTACCACGCTGCCCCACACTGCCAGAGTCCCATAGACTGGGAGCACCTCTGGAGGGAGCTTGTGCTATTGATCCCTTTATCCCCAGGCCTGGTAGAGGGCTTGGAGCGCAGTGGGCACTCAGTGAAAGACTGCCGAGTGAATCATGCGGACAGATACCTTAAACATGTTCAGAGCAACGCATCACGCGTTTTTGGACTTCTGTTTCCTTACAGCTGGTTCTTACCGTTCCTGAGCTGAATGCTACATGCTGTGCCGTTGTTTCATGTTGGTTTTTGTGCAGCCTGGATCGGTGCTAAATTACTTTACGTGCGTGGTCTCTCGGACATTAATAACATCAAAAGGGCAGGGGCTGAACCTAGGATGTCTGCGCTACAAGGGAATTCCGGGGTCAATCATTTATCACAAATGCAACATTTTTAGAACACAACCGAACCTGACAATTTTGATTCACACCCTTAGGGTCACGCAGCTGGTCAGAACCCACATCTGTGATCAGAAATCTAGTCTCTAATTTCCAGCCCAGTGCCTTGCCCCACAAATGGTCTAATGGTCAGTCCCTGCCCTATTCCTTCACAAGAATTAGGGCAAGTAAAATCTCCTTTTGGCTTTTTTGTTTGTTTAGGCCAAATCAGCTCTGCCTCTCTTGCTGTCTTTCTTCCTCTCTTCAGTTGCTACTTCTGGTCATTCCTTGTTCCCTGAAGGATTTTAGGCAGCTGCCAAAGAGTCACTATTTCTCTAGTTTTCCCACAAAGCAGATATTGCTCAGGAGAAATCTTTGATCCCACTGGGCTTTGGGACCAAAGGCCCTCGTTAGTATGAAAGTGTGGACATCTGCCTAGACTTTGCTTCAGAAAGTCCGGACCACAAGAGGAGGCTGATTAAAGATTCATTTCCTCCCACATGTCCCGCCTGACATTTACCCAGTTTCTTGTTCTGTTCTGGGTTGTCCTTTCTATGGGGATTTGGGGAGGGCCCCAGGGAGTCTGCTTTAAGGTTCCTGTATGTATTGTTCTAGATATGGACACCAAAAACCTTGAGAGCTCTTTGTCATGTCAACGACAACAAAATCAGTCAGACAGCTACTGTTTTATGGTTTCTAAAGATCACAACTGTGAATTCCTAATCATTTTTCATAGTCTTCAAAATACAGAAGTGTCAGCTTACTTATGTAAGTATTCCCACACAAAGGGGGCGTGCAGTAAAGTCCTCCAATGTGAGGGCCGTGGAGCTAACAAAGATCGTCCTGCCTGTATAGGAAGTTGATGAGATCCTGATTTTAAAGATACAGGAAGTGAAGCCTGACAAAGTTAAGGGACTTGTCCAAGGTTACATAGCCAAGGAGAGCCGGGATGTGAACGGAGGGGCATCCGGTTCCCACACCCAGGCTCTCTCCTCCCCACCATCTGCCTCTGCTGCTGAACGCCGGGATCGCTGGGGCTCCCAGTGTTTGGCCAGACAGGAGATGAGACAGCCCTGGATCTCAGGTGACTCACACATGCTAGGTAACCATCCTTTTCCTTTACTCCTCAGACGGAAGTGATATCATGCAAGCGACAGCATTGGGCCTAGGTAAGACCAACAGTCAGTCACTCCTCCAAGTTCTGGTAAAAACAAGAACTCCCATGCTGCAGGCTGTTTAACTTAGGGCTCTTCTGGTTTGGGGGTGGTCTGTTTCTTTGGAGGAATCCTTCCTTAACCTGTCACGATGAGGATGTCCTAGATTTGTGTTCCTCTTATTTTTGGAAGTTTGTGAGGTCCTGCAGCAGGGTCAAATGAGATGGGAGTTGGAAGGGAGGCGTTGTTCTTTACTGGACTTCCACTATTTTTTTTGCAAGGATAAAATGGACTCAGAAGGTAGTTGCTGTTTTCCCCTAAGATAGCCCATCTTCCAAAAAGGAAAATAGCATATATAAAAACCAAGGGAGGGAAATTAAAGCATTTTCTAATTTTTCAACTACCCTGAATCCCAAGAATAGCTGCCTGTGGGTGTAGTTTTGCTGTAAATAAGGCCACCTGCTTATTCAGTCCTCCTGACAGAACACGGTTATTCCTTTTGTCCAGACAGTTTCTGAGAAACACATCAGTGGTAAAGAGAAACAACAAAAAAGATTTGGCAAAGCTCCTGCGACAGCTCAGACAAGCGGTTAATGAGCAGAAGTAGTGACACGTGACCAGGACATAAGACCTCTGCAGGGACAAGTTTGCAGGAGATTTTTCTATGCACACTGGGCCTACGTGAAAGAATTGGACAAGGACTTGAAACTGGTTTCATCTGTCTTAATGAGAAAGAGATTGTTGTCAGAGTCCTGATAATCAGTGATATTATGAGCACAGTAGTAAGATAGCAACATGGCTGAGCTATGGGGGAAAATGTGCTGGTAAAGTTTGAAATGAAGACATTATGTTCAACAGTACCAGTCTGTAGAATCGCCCACTTCAAGTTCTTTTTCCTACTACTACAGAAATATCTTCTAGAGTCCAGTTAGGAAACTAAAGGCCAGGAGTATCAGTGGCATGGTCCCTCCCACCCAGAAACCCATCCAGGGAGAGGGGCACATCTCTGGAGTGAATGATATAAATGCTGTAATCAGACTGTGTCTAAAGTTCTCCTTGTTTTACTTTAAAATGTAATAACAACTTCACGTGAGTGCTACAGACGAATGTACGACACTGTCTGGATAGTTTCAGTTTGGGAAACGGGTTTCCCTCTAAAGTGACAGCTGTGGAAGTTACCCCTGTCTGTCATGAAAACGAATGTAGACGAAGTGAGATGGAATATGGAGAAAAACTCTTAAGGTCATTTACTGGAGGCTCAGAAATATTTGTAATGATGAAAGATAACAGTGACCACTTGAATTTGGTCCTAGAAACTGGCAGGCTTTGCTGTGGCCTGTTTTCCTGGGTGCATTGATCGATTCAGAAACACCCAGAGACATACAGGTGATCGAAGAAAGTGAAATATTTTGTTCCATGTGAATTGCGCTGCCTGGTTAGCCATAAAAATTGAATGAGAACCACGGTGCACAAAGGCTTTGAAATACATATTCCCTTCTAAATTCATGGACTAATTTATGGTATTTTCTTTCCTAGAAAATCTTGTATTATTTCTACACAAAGCCCTGACTTCTCAAGTTCAAGGGTATATCCTATCTCCAAGTGGGAAGCATATATGTGCTATAATCAGTATATTGGTGTGTCTGCAGCTTTAAATGAATGTGCAATTATAATAAAGACTGACATCTACTTATTACCTTTTTGAGTTACATACACATAGATTACAGAAAAGCAGAATGTTTCCTTAACTTTGGGATTTTAAGTTATTGGGGTTGTCATTTCCTCTTTGAGAAGGGAGCTCAGAAGTTTAATGTCATAAGTTAGAAATATAATTTAATACACAGAATTTTTAGGGTGCTATCTAATAGTGATTTTTTAACCTTTTTCATCTCATGGCACACATGAACTAATTACTAAAATTCTGTGGCACATGAAAAATATATTTTTGCTTGATCACAAAAGGGTATTAATTTCCTTTTAAAAAACTCCTCACCCAAGAATATGTTTAGTGATTTTAGAGAGAGAGGAAAGGAGGGAGGAAGGGAGAAGTAGAGAGAGGGGATTAGAGGGGGGAAGGAGAGAGAAACATCGATGCCTCCCGAACGCACCTCAACTGGGGATCGAACCCACAAACTTTTGGTGTATGGGACAACACTCCAACCAACCAGGCCACTCAGCCAGGGCAAAAATAGGTATAACTCATTCATTCACACCAGACAGCTATTGCTGTGTAGGCTGTCGTCATTGTTTAATTTGACAATCTAAGGGAAAAGAGGACAGTGCCCCTGATTAAATAGTCAGGTATTGCTCGTTTTAAACATTCTTGCAGCGCACCAGTGGCTCCTGGGTTGAAAATTGCTTATCTAACACATAGAATGGAATCAACTTGTGTTCTCATCAACCACAAGCAAGCAAAATAAGGAATACAATCAACAAAGTTCTGGAATTAAGTAGGAGAAAGTTCTTTAAAAATTAGTCAATTTTGTACATGACCACAAAACCACAAGGCTAACACTTTAATCATTTTTCAAGGTCCAGTCAACAGCCAGATATGTGTGCTACTTTAAATACCAAATTACCAAGTAATCATCTAAACATGGAAGTGTAGAGCCCTGTAGGAATTTACTAGGGATGGGTGGGGATGATCCAGACTTTTCAAGGCACTTCTTAAATCCTCAGAGGAGGAAGCAAACTGAAAGGAGGGATGAAGGCAATCACTCCTTCCCCCTCACACACTCCCCTAGGACCAGAATTCAGGGGATGGCTGTGACCCTTACATAGGAACGGATGGGGTGAAAGCTATTCTAGTCTAAGCTGTGAGTGGCTCTGACCATATCATTCTAAACATCCTATATGCTGTTCTTGATAACAGTGAAAATAACTCACTTTAATTCTCCCTCGTCAAAAATCAAAGAATTGTAGACACCTAAAGCTTTAATCTCAGAAAAATGTTTTCCCTATGAGTTTGAATATTATTTGTTAATGACTAGTGGTCAACCATTCCCTAGGATCAGATAATGCCAACAATAAGTTAGGAACCAGTTTGAGCTCCAACGTATAATATTTTCAGGCTTCAAGCATTCTGTGTTCGTTGGATGCTGCCAAACCGTATTTTCTCTTTTCCAACAGCTGCTACCTACAGCTCCCACATCTGTTTCTCTCGTATGCCCATTACAAAAGTTGCTACTCTCTCCAGCTGAAATGAGACTGTAATGAAATGTGATAGAGGCAAATCACATGCCTAAGGAGAGTGCGGCTTCTCCCAGGTAAGCTGACAACACAACTTTTAATGAACATAATTAGAAACTAAATGCCAATCCTACTTTCAGAAAGGCAGATCACAGCGAGATGATGATTGTTACCTAGCTATTTTCCTAATGAAGTGACAAGGAGGCCACATGCACCAGGAGGTACCTTGAAGAGAGGCTGCTAATTGCCACCCACTATTCACCCAAGGACGTATGACTAACAGACTCAAATGACAATCACCGAGACAGTTGGTGAGGAGGAAGATTCTGAAGACAGCTTGCCCACCAAATGAGACAGACGTGCAAAGGAAGCCATTGACTCTGAGAAGAGGCAAACAAGCACATCCAGGTGATTTAAAGAAATTCTTTCTAAATTTAACGTTTAGGGGTTAAAAATATCTTGCATCCCATTTGAATACACAAGCACTAGCCTTTGGATATGTCTGGAAATGGAAGCCTTTAACAATTAAAACAACTGAATTCTATACACAAGCTGCATAAAATGTCAACTATTTCTGAGTTCATTTCACACTATTAAGACACTTTTCTTAACTCTTGATTCCTTCACTTTTCTGTCCCTCACCTCATATGTGCACGTGTCCCAGCTTATTGTATTAATTCCCGAATGTTGCAATTTCAAAAAAAAAATATCTTGTTGAAACTCTCACTAATTCCCTGGGAGGCCTTGATCAAGTCATTTTACCTCCTTACCTGTACGGGCAATGACTGGATGAGGCCATCCCTGAAGTTGCAGCTGTATCCGTCATCATGATCCCTAGCGAGGAAGGCTTCTCCCTGCTGGCTGTTCTCCCCCTTTTCCCGAGGCCGCAGGGCCACGAAAGGGGCAGGAATGTGAACGGTAATGAGAGGGAAAGGCAGGGGGATGTCCCTCACCACCCTCTACACTCAGGTAAGGATAGCACGGTACCTGGCCCAGCCATCATCACTAGACCTACGTTTCCATAAAAGCTAAAAATCAAGGATTTTACTTAGTATTTCACTTCGGACTTGAAGTCAGAGCCACACAGCAGTAAAACAGAAGTGTTTCATTAGGGTTGATTTAAAATGTGGTCTTGGCAGGTGTGATGACAAAGATGGGAAGATCCTTCCATCTTGATGAAATTTATCCCTCAAATGTGCAAGCACAGTCAGACTGGTGGCAAATCTTGTCTTTTTTTAAAGGTGATTTTTAAAAAATAAAATGAGCGCATTATTTAAATCCATGGATGAATAACATATGTTCATTGCAGAAAAGCTAGGAAACAGAATAAAAATGAAAACAACAATATGGTTGTTAAGAGGTCTGACTCTGGGTTATAAAGCACCTTAGGTGGAAAATCAGCACCAATGCCTTATAACTGTGTGTTCTTGGTTACGTTACTTCGTATCTCTAAACATCACTTTCCTCACCTGCAAGGGGAATATAAATCCCACATGAGCGGAGTTTCGTGAGAACTAAATCTAATAATGTGACTAAGGCAGTTACGCAGCTCCTGGCAAACAGCGAGTGCTCGGGGGAAGAGAGTCGTTGTTCTTGTTGCTGCATTTTTATCGTTAGTTGCTATGCTCTCAGTGACCAGTTTACAATGATATTGGTGAAGATGGAGGAAACAAAGTTATTTCCAAGTTCTCAAAGTTCTGGCATTTATAAGAATGTGCACATGGGTTATTTTCCATTGTTCTAATCATTGAAATAACAAGTGACATTGATTTTTTTTTTTTTCAAATCCCTTGGAAGGCAGAATTAAATGCTACACACTATTTGGCAGGAGTGGGTACTACCTTATGAAGTATCAGATGGCACTGCCAACTTGTACATCGGTATCACGAGTGGACACGTAATCTACACAACGTACTTAATGTCTCCTATGCCGTAACCTCATCTGCCTGAACGCCGCTTTCACAGGCAACATCTCATTCGATCTGATAAGAGTTCTCTCTTTCTAAAATCTTGCAAAGGCCCTACACTGTATGCTGAAAAGCTTTTCCCTTTGTGGCAGATGGCCAAGGCTCTCTCTGGCCTAACCCTTTTCTCTTCCCTTCACAGCCCTTCAGTTCTGGTCCCAGTTACCTTCTTCTGAGTTCCTCCAGTGTTGTAGACTCTCCCACAGCCCAGATAACAGTCTGTCCATTCCTCAGAATATGTTGCTTTGACACGTCCCGCTCTTCCTGACAAAGCCCTCGCAGGCTCCACTCCAGTGCTTGCTTCCCACTCTGCCTTCCTTACTCTGAGTTTGTTAACCAGGCTGAACGCTCTCATGGGATTCAGTACTTCCTACTTCTTTTACAGGTTTTGTATTTAGCTCAATTCTTTTATAGATTATAAGGTCCTTAGGAGTTAGAGACTCTGGGAATGTCTGCCTCTCAGATTGTATCACTTGGAAAAGGAAAAATCTCTAAAAATGTGGACTGAATTAATTATACAAGGTCTGTTCAGAAAGTATCCAGCCACATAACTATGAAAAACAGAGACATGTATTGAAGACGATTCAAGAAACATTGTACACAGGATGACGACGCCTCAGTCCCCTTCAAAGTAGGCACCTTGGGACCTCACACAGTTCTCCCAATCACCATCAGCTGTCCCATCATATTTTCCTGAATCTCATCCATGGTCTGAAATCTCTTTGCTCTCAAAGGTGATTTTAGTTTTGGGAAAAGCCAGAAGTCACAGGGCACCAAATCTGGGCTGTAGCGGGGCTGAGTCACCTGGGTGATTTGATGTTTCCCCAAAAAACTCTGACTGAGACGTGATGCATGAGTGGATGGGTGCATTGCTGTGATGAAGCTGCCAATCACCAGTTGCCCATTGCTGCAGCCTTCTGAATCATCTGAAGTTTCTGTAGAGGAATGTTCAAGCTTAACACAAAATTTGATTCAGGTACGTTCCTCTACTCACTCAGTCATTTTGAATGTGATGGCCACACAGTACACATGCTCACTCAACGGTGTCTACCGCCCCCACTGACTAGTACTGTGAAGTTGTCATTGTTCACACATGCTCACTCCAGTCCACTCTCCTTGGCTGCCAGGTTAATCAATGTCATGTAAACTGCTCTCATTATGTTAACCAATGGTTGGACTTTTTCTGGATGCACCTTGTATTTGATACTCATAATAAATGTTGCTAACTTGGCCAGGAAAGTGTTAATAAACATACTCTAGCAGGTGAGGAAACTAAGGCTTGAAGAGGGTGGACAGAGATGTCTCCTAAACTCCATTAGCTGGTGAGATGGACTAAACAAGATCTCCAGGTTTCTAATCTAGTGGTCCTTCTGTTCTGCAAGACCACCTCGCTCTGCACTATGGTAGGACAGGTGAAGTTTCTGAATGAATGTAATGACTGGCTCCTGAATGATTTATTACATGACTTCAGTACAAAGGACTAAGACAACTGAGAATTAAAACAGAATTGGACAAAGTCGATGCCATATCACTACATCTAAATGCTACCGAGTTGTTTTCTTTGGAGATTTTTAAAGTAATCTTTACTTAAGTCTGCATTTAGTTTTGCCTTGTCTCCTTAAATAGGAAGCTCCTGAGGGCAAGGGCTGTATTTTATATGTAATCACACCCAAAAGGCTTGTTTGTAATAGACTTGTTACAAATTGCCCCGGGTCCTGAAAATCCTGTAGACAGTCCTCTTCACTCCCTTTCCAAGCTGTGGAGACTTTGCTCTTAGAGTTTCCATCTTCCCAACTAGCTCGAGAGGGTGGGGAAAACACCCTGGTGTCTCTCTAGGTCTAGCTACAGGAAACATTTTTTCTGAAGAGATTCTGAGAAAGAAAAAAAGACCATGAGACTACACAAAGGTCAAGTTCCTCTGGAAGTGAGCGTCTGGGAGTCCGGGAGGAATCTCGGGAGTGGGAGTACTGGAAATCACAAATCTGGGTTTCCTGTAATATTTTTAAAAGCGTTCATGACAGAATACCGTAAAAGATCAGCACTTAAGTGTTGTGGGAACCTTCTCATTAAATCCACATTGTCTAGAATCTTATTACTGTGATGTGTCTGGCTTTAGCTTTTTATCTTGAAAAATGAGAAGTCTTAAAGGAAAGAAACAGAAATAATCTAAAGAGTAGGAAATGGGATCCATTAAAAATATTAAAGACCTTACATTAAATTCTTAGGAAAAGTCTGAAGTCCATAGCTCCCACCACGTGTCTAAAGAACCGGCCATTGGGAAAGTACTTTTCTAGTTTTGCACAGGAAATTCTTCTTGACGAAGATCGGCCTAAGTTTATGGGAACTTTCAGAGCACTGTGTGGCAAGAAGCATGTGTCCTCGACACAGGACAGGCAAAGCCATCAGAAAGAAAGCCCAACGTGAGCTTCGTGATTGAAAAAAAAAAAAAAGGAGAAAATTTTGCCTTTGTGACACTATGGATGGACCTGGAGAGCATTACACTAAGTGAAATAAGCCAGTCAGTGAAAGACAAATACCATATGATTTCACTCATATGTGGAATCTAATGAACAAACTGAACTAACAGAGACTCATACAGAGCAGGATGACGGCTCTGGGGAGGGGTTAGGAGGTGGAGGGATCGAGCAAAAAGGAAAAAGGACTCATGGACATGGACAACAGGGTGGTGACTGTGGGGGGTGGAGAGGATAATGGGGATAAAAAATGTAATAAAAAAGTAAAGCATTCTTAAATGTGAATAAAAAGGACGATGAGCAGTATGCCATGACTGAAAAATAGATAAGAGGTCATGACGTCACCTTAGAATGTACATTTAAAAATTTATTATTATTATTAGTTGGGGAGAAGGAAGTTAAAAGGATAAGTTAGCCAAGGGAGAAAAAATGTACTGCTTGGAGGGGAGAGGGAAAGAGAAGCAATGGGCATTTGTTACTAATGCTTAAAGAATCACTTGAAAATACATACACAGAAATCTGATACTGAGACAGAAAGTCAGCTAAGTACTTGGCAATTCTGAAGGTCTTTCTCTTTCTCCTTTGTGTGCCTCTTGCTTTGCAATTTCTTCTGTGTATCTATCTCCAAAGACTGCCTCTGAATTCTATCAGGAAATCGGTGGGGAAATCTAGTGGAAGCCGCAGTTTGTGGTTTTTCTAGCCAAATCCAGGGAACAAAAGCATATCCAGATAAAACGCCTAGGGGAAAAGACAGACTCAGTTGGTGCTTCCCTTTGCATTCTGCTTCTTTCCAGTGAAGAGACTTAGATCATCATTTTTTAAAGATTGATTTTCTTTTTCTAGAGAATTTACATGTTTGTATTTGGGAGAGAGGTGGGGAGAAAGATAGGGGAGGGAGGGAGAGACTTAGAGATGGAGGAAGAGAAAGAGACCATAATATATGAAATGTTGATTTAATTCTAGAAATCAATTTATAACTTGGTAAGTATTGTTTTTACAAGGAAATAAATGAGTCATTATCAATTTGGTCTCTGCTTATTAAGTTTTTAAAATAAAAAAGCAGTCATCAAGCATCCAATAAATACATGTAGTCAAGACATTCCTTTGACTGTTATCCTTCTTAATTACGTGGAGATGACTAAGATACAGAGGGTATGACCTGCGAGAGGAATAAAGTATATGAAATGGGTGATGCAATTAAAGACAAACTGGAACAATACTTAAAATGTGAAATGCAAGATGAGGAATGGATAAAAAATTGAATAGGAAATAGTATTATATTATTCTTCATGAGAGGGATAATGTTTGAGGTAAGATGCTAGAGAATAAATAATAGATATATTATTGGACTTGTAATATATAGAGAAGATAGCACTTTTGCTGCATGTATAAATATAAAATAGAAATTTTAAAAGCTAATAAACCTCATGAATCCTGAAGTCAGGTCAACAGTTCACTAAATTTGATTTGATATAACCACTGAATAAGTCATGCCAACTCCCGGCTTTGTGTTCTAAACCCGGTAAGAGTACGAAATTGCTAGTAACAATTCTTGATGAGTATCTGCAGGCATTTTCCATCTATTTGATATAATTTAAATCCAAAGTACAGCTAAGAGTAGAAATGAAACAGGTGGTAAAAGTCAAGGTGAACAGCTTTTATTTTCTGATGCTCTGAGTAACGGCACTAAAGATAACAAGTAAGCGCATACTGGAAGCACAGATCTTTAAAATGCAAACTTCCACTGTCTACATGAAGTGATTTTCAAGGCCTTTTCCTGAAAAATGACACTGTACATGTTAAACAAGTGTTCAAAGAGATTTACTAGGGACTGTTGCATGAAATGTCTTAAGTTGTTCATTCAGATAGGGTTCTCTCTCTCTCTCTCTCTCTCTCTCTCTCTCTCTCTCTCTCTCTCTCTGTGTGTGTGTGTGTGTGTGTGTGTGTGTGTGTGTGTGTCTATCTTGACTGGCTATTCAAAGCACAGCCACGAAACTACCATATTTTGCTGTGTATAATGTGCACCGACGTCTTTGTGTGCATTCCACATGGGGTTATTATACCCATGTATAATGCACATCTTTATTTTTCCCCTCAAAAATTTGGGCAAAAATGTGCAAATTATACACAGAAAAATATGGTATACTGATGTTCAGATTTGGGATTGCTTAGCTCACGAGGCCTTCTCCAGTACCCATATCCAGGCTGCCCCTTCCCTCCTTTTTGGTGGGACTCTACCTCCCTCCCAGATTTAGATACATGTCCTAAATGGGAACTGTCATTGTCTTACGTGACCCCTCGTCCCCCCCGCTTAGAGGTGGCACCCAGCTTCTACCTTGTCCAGCCATTGGAATGTCCAGTCATCCACCTCCACACTCCCCAGCCCTGGCCCTTCAACGATAACTGTTTCAGATAGGGGTTCAGGAGCAAAGTTAGCCAATTAGGTTTCTTTCCCAGGTTTTTGGACCTGAGTTAGGAGAAAATCTCTCCTCTCTGGTCCTGCTGGAAGCCACGATTTATACCCTTGTAGAGATGTTATTTTGAGAGAATGAAGCAAATGTGAAAGAGAAAGAATCCTCCAGGAAGTGAAACAGAATTACCATATGATCCAGCAATTCTACTCCTTGATACATACCCAAAAGAATTCAAAGTTGGGATGCAAACATACTTGTGCACCAGTGCTCACAGCCACACTATTCACAATAATCAAAAGACGCAGACAACCCAAGTGCCCACCAACAGACAAATGGGCAAACCAAATGCTGTATACACATACAACGGAATGCTATCCCGCCATGAAAAGGAATGAAGTCCCGATACACGCTACCACGTAGATGAACCTTGAAAATATTAAGCCAGGCACAAAAGGACAAACATTTTGACTCTGCTTATATAGGTACCTAGAACAGGGGGATGTATAAAAACAGAAAATACAATAGCGGTTGGGGGAGAGGAAAAATGGGGAGTTACTGTTAATGGGTAGAGGTTTCTGTGTGAGGTGATGGAAAAGGACTGAAGTGGTTAGAAGCCGTGAATGAACAATGTAAATGCATTTAATGCCACTGAATGGTATGCTTAAAATGTTAATTTTGTTATGTAAATTTTACCACACACAAAAATAATGATGAGACACAGAGGGGGGGGGAGTGAGGGAGGGAGAGGGATATTAATGATCCAGCAGAGTCCAGCCCTGGTTGAACTGTCCTCGAGTCAGCTCCACCTGTGCCTTTTCTGTGTCCCAGAACTTGCCAACTGTTCTCTACCGAGGGCTAGTACAGGTTGGGTTTCTGGCACTGGAAACCTGGAGTGCTAGCACAGCCCTAAGGAGATTCCTCCCATGATGTACACGGGCTCAGGGGCAGCCCCGTGTTTGTTTATTTCAAAGTGAAGGTTTCATCCTTTCAGAACTCATTTCTCTTCCTGCAGATTAATCTGAAGCCAGTGCCCTTTCTTCAGCAGAACGCCTACGCCCTAGCACAGTGCTCGAATGTTCCACATAAAGTGGATCCTCCATGCAGTAAAAGAACTAATTACTTACCAGCTTCCTGACTCCCTGTCCTCACCGTGTGGATGGCTAGACAAATTCCTCCAAAAAAACAAGGTCCCAGGTCCCTCAGCATCTGCCCTGGTTTTGTATGGTCTCCCAGTTAAAACACCATTCCACATCGCTGGCCCATGGCTGTCAAGCCACACACCTTTGGTCTCTTGGCTATTCAGCAATTATTAAGACAACCAATTTTAGGCCCACAAAAATCACTGGATAAAAGGCTGACATTTTGTACATCCATCACTCCCGTCTATTGTGCCACATCCTTCAAAGAGCTCTAAGTATCGGCAGAAGCTGGAGTCACTCATAATATTAGTTGCATTGCTGTTATGTCCTTAAAATTAGCACTTTCATCTCGCCTGTACTAGAATACAATTTAAGGCACTGATTAGGTCAGGACTTGACAGAAAAAAATTACTCAGTAACATTTTACTCTTTCTGCCCTGGGATGAAGAACTTTAGATTTTCAAACCTGCCAACCTTTCAAGTCATTCAACATTTAAAAGCTCAGTATGCTTTAAAATGATCTGTAATGGGTGTCCCAGAATTCTAGTTTTAACAGCTGTGTAGTGTTCATTTGGTTCATGTGTACATTTGCAAAGGCTTTCTCGGCTCACAAACTAACCAAGATAGTTTATTTGGGACTCTGCTGCCCAGGATGCTTTGGAAATAGGTTAGCTTTCAGCTCCTAGATTGAGAGAGTGGGCCAGCTCTGAACGCACCTGTCAAAGCTTGGGGAAGGAATTGGGCGGGGGAGGTTGGGCAGCTTTCTTCTGTACTGTACCAACCCCTGACACAGAAGAGAAAGACTTGGATACCAAACCCAAATTATAGCAAAGTTCTCTGTCACGGCAATAAGATTGTGGCAGTACACTATTTTTCAAAAACAACCCCCCCACATTCCATTGTTTTCAAATCAAGGTGACCTTGGTGTATCACCCAAGCCCATGTAAATAGTTTTACTCTTTAAAAAATTATGGAAAATTTCAAACATAAACAATAGTAAAAAGAATAGTATGGTGAATCCATCATTCAACAGTTGTCAACATTTTACCAGCATTGTCTATTGAAGCTTGTGAGGAGAGTTATTACATGAGGGGGGACCCAAAAAACCCAGAATTTTTAAAAAATGTGTATTTATTTTTACATGTTTAAACTTCAGTAACCTTCAAAGTATTCTTCATTCGATGCAATACACCTATTGAGACATTCCACTGCTCAGAACAGTTTTTGAACTCATCGATTTTGATGCCTTTTAGTGCTCCTGCTGTTTTTTGTTTCCCCTCTTCCACTTTGGCAAAATACTTCCATTTGAGGGTGTTTTTCATCCAGGGAAACAAAAAAAAGTTGCTTGGGACAAGATGGGGTAAATAGGGAGGGGGCACAGCGGTCATGCCATTTTTATCCAAAACTGAACACTCAGCACAGTGTGGGCAGGGGCGCTCCTAAATCACCCATCAGGAAATAGGCAAAAGCACTGAAGGAGTCTTCAGAAAAAATTCATGTAGGCTGAACACACCCTCTCACACCACCACCACTAGCTGGTACACTGATACAGAGGGGATCCTAGAACAGTCACCTAGCGGGTGAAGCCTGTCCTATAAGGGACCTGCCCTCCAGAAAATAACTCTGGGGGTTTTGGGGTTCCCCCTTGTGTATCTAAATACAGCGTATTTCTTTCTTACAGTAGCTTTAACTTAAAAGTTTATTAATTCTTTTGAATCAAACTAAACTTTTAGTTCCTCCTAAAATTGATTAGGCTCCAATATACATCTATGAAACATGCAATATTTGAAATATGGTAAACTACCCATAATTCTTCAGTAAACAACTATATATTTCCTCTGATTCGATTGCACATCATTAATAATGTCTCGATCAGGCCATTTTCCTAACCCATTAAAGAAAGCTTGCCTTACTTGGGTCAAGTGGCCCTTAAGAAAATGACTTCATGCAGCAATCTGCAGTGATTGCCTCGCCTCCATACAGACTTTAACTAGTAAACCTTGACAGCTCTTTCCACATTCATCTACTCAAAGCCAGGCGGGCTGGGATAAAACGCAACAGAAAACAGGGCATCCTTCCTGGCAGTCCAGGGAGTTCGCATGTTGGTTTAAAAGTGGCTGCTCAACAATCCAGATGTTCATCAACAAGTGAGCAAATAAACAAAATTTGGGACAGACACACAATGGAATATTATTTGGCCTTAAAAAGGAATGAAGTTGTGATGTATGCTACAAGGGGGATGAATCTTGCAAACATTATGCTATGTGAAGTACGCCGGACATAAAAGGACAAGTATTGTATGAATGCACCTAAATACAACAGGATACGCAGAATAGAGACATGAAGTAGGATAGAGGTTGCCAGGGGATGAAGGGACTGGGAAATGGGGGGTTACTGTTCAATGGGTATAGAGTTTCTCTTTGTGGTGATAAAAAACATCACTAGCCATCAGAGACATGCAAATTAAAACCACAACGAGATACCACCTCCCATCTGTCAGAATGGCCATCATTAATAAATCAACAAACAAGTGTTGGTGAGGTTGAACCCTAGCGCACTGCTGGTGGGAATGCAGACTGGGTGGCCACTGTGGAAAACAGTATGGAATTTCCTCAGAAAACTAAAAATGGAACTGCCCTTTGACCGGGCAATTCCACTGCTGGGACTAGACCCTAAGAATCCCGAATCACCAATTCAAAAGAACCTATGCACCCCAGTGTTCATAGCAGTGCTATTCACAACAGCCAAATGCTGGAAACAGCCTAAGTGCCCACCAGTAAGTGAGTGGATCAAAAAACTGTGGCACATTTACACAATGGAATACTAAGCAGCAGAAAAAAAGGAACTCCTACCCCTTGCGACAGCATGGATGGAACTGGAGAATATTATGCTACGTGAAATTAGCCAGTTGGTGAAAGACAAATACCACATGATCTCACCTATACGAGGAATCTAATGGAGACAAACTAGTGAACTAGAACCACAGGCATGGAAATATGGAACAGACTGACGGTGACCCAAGGGGATGGGGGAGGGGATAATGGTGGAAAGAAGGGGAAGGAACAAGTCGAAGAACACGTGCAAATGACCCATGGACATGGACAACAGTGGGGGGATTGACTGTGGGAGCAGGGAGTGGGGTGGGATGGGTGGAGGAGGGCAAAGGGGGAAAATTGGGGACAATTATAATAGAATAACAGTGAAAAATGATTAAAAAATAAAAAGTTCTGGAGATGGATGGTGGTGATGGCTGCACCACAGCGTGAATGTACTCGATGCCACTGAGCTGTACACCGACAAACGGTCAAAATGCTGAATTTCGTTATGTACGTCTTGCCACAATCAGAAAAAAGCATTTAAGAAAAATCGATTTTTACTTTAAAATGTGTAAAGTTTAGACTCATCAGTTGCACTGTTAAGAATTTAGTTTAAGGAAATAATCAAGGCTGTTAAGTAATCAAAGATGCTCAACTAAACTGGCTATTCTTTTTGTGGCATAATGGTGACACTGGCATCTCGTGGGGATGACATTACTGCTATATACTCAATGTGCATATACTATTGTACAGCCATTATAATTATAATTTTAAATGACAGTAAGGTATTCGGAATGCTTTAAGGGGAAATTTAGGTGGAAAAAATTCTAACACATTTTTTACCCCTAAAATTAGCCCTTCCATTCTTCATCATAAGGGATTTTAAAATAATTTTAAAAATATATGATGTGTACACACACATTAAAAATTTAAAGAATAATATATCAAGGTATGTGATCTATTTTTTATTTAAAAATAGATTTATTTTTTATTTATCTATTTTATTTATCTATTTTTTTCTTTTGAAACTTTTTACTGTAATCATGTAGTACCTCAGGAAGGAAGCAAAAGTAATTGTTTTCAAGAAACTTCTCCACTGGACCTATCCTCCCATTTTCAAGCCCGAGCAAGACTATCCTCACTGACCACACCCAAAGGGTGGACTGACAGGTGCTCCCAAGGAGAAGACCTAAGAGTCCAGCTCCAGGCCCAGCCTCCTCCTCACCAACCAGAAGTCGCCCCACCCCTACTCCCTCTGTAGGATTCCGTCATGTTGTGTCCTTCTGTGAGCTCCTCTGAGGGCAGGGACGAAATCCTAGGAGTCCTTCTATTTCTTCTTGGTGCCTAGCACTGGGGTTGGTATGTGGCAGGAAATTAATGACTGTCAAATAGAATATAGAACATGCGCCATCCCTAAAAAGGCTTGGGCTACAGAGAGCACAGTTTAATGTGTATTTTCTCCTAAAACATTTCTCCCCTCCACACACTATCTGTTTACAGGTAGTAAATAACGAAGCCAGAGCTTAAACCCTGACAATCTGTCCCTGGTGCCCCAAATTTCGTCCACGCCACTTCACTGTGAGACATGATCGCCTTTGTCAACTGCATTCAGCAGCACAGAACATAAGGTACCATCAGATTTTGCCTGGCTGCCCTCTTTTGGTTCTCCCACCTGGAGTGAGTTTAAGTACTCCCTGAATATTCTAGCCTTTGCTATCTTTAAAATGCACCTTCTGGACCGGAAACCTCTGCATCTGATTGTGTTGTTTCCTGTTGAATCCACCTGCCCTGGTCATGACTCCCAGCAGCATCTGTAATGTCTAGAGATTTTCCTGCACACTTGCACCCTAATCTGAGTACAAAATCATCCAGATTTCCATTATTTCAGGGTAGACATGGACATGGAGAGGCTAGAGGGAGGCCACTGGTATGCTTGGGTGAGTCAGGAAAACTCCTTTCTCAAGCAGGTATAAAGCATGAACCCAAACTCATCTGTCCCCTCTCAGACCACCGCTGTGACAGAGGACGTGGTTAATGGTTCAACCTCAGAGGACCCGCCTACCTAAGGGTGCATAGAGGTAGAGTACAACTGAACACAAAATAATGGATGTTTTGACACATGCTGAGCCTCAAAATAATGAAGAAATGTCAAGTCAAACAGGAATCGGTTTATAATTACATAATTTTTGACATTTAATAAGATTGATAACATATACTCCCATATATTGCTGTTGAGATTGTATATTGTTATACATTCTTGAGAGGGTAATTTTGCAGTGTCTGTCAAAGTTTTAAATGTAAAGTCAATTTGTCCTCACAATTTACCTCTAGAAATTTATTCTTAAAACTAGTAAGCTCATGTAAGTGATATGTGTGCTTTCATACACATACACACAGATTTATTACACCATGATTCTAGTAGTGACAGATTATAAATCACTCAGCTGGCCTGCGATAGAAACACTGAATACATTATGGCATATTTATAAATCCAACACAATGCTGCCTTAAAAAGTATAAGGTAATTGATACATGTATTGATATTGGAAGATATGCATGATATGTGGTGCCATGAAGTGAGCATATTTCAAAACATAGTTTATATACCACACATGTATATATAAGTACATATAAGTATTGTACATATTATAATAAATATTATATAGAAAATTGAACTATATAAAATTGTATGTTTTGTAGGTTAAAAATACTGGAATATTAGCAATTTTATAAAGTTCAAACTGGTATGTTTAGGAAGAAATTTTTTTAAACAATAGCTGTTTTTGCATTCCAGGAATAACTGTTTTGTCAGTTTCTGCATTTTGAGGTTATTTTATCAGGACAGATTTAATGGACCTTGTTTTATATTAATTCAACACTGAATGTTTCTTTGAAATTCTCCTAATTGCTAAGCATCATTCCAGACTCTGAAGATTCCATAGTGGAA
This sequence comes from Desmodus rotundus, assembly GCF_022682495.2. Lineage (NCBI taxonomy): Eukaryota > Metazoa > Chordata > Mammalia > Chiroptera > Phyllostomidae > Desmodus > Desmodus rotundus. The sequence goes on along the minus strand of NC_071392.1, from coordinate 27,396,009 downwards.
AAAAGAAAACAATTAAAAAGAGAAATTCTTCCCTCACAGAGGTTACATTAAAAAAAAATACTGCCAAAGCCCTGAGTTTATTAAGTGTGAATTAGAGAATAGCAAGGCATGTACAATGCAAATTACTAAGGAGTTAAGCAGTTCAGCTGTTAAATTGGAATGAACCTGGAATTAAGGTTTGCCGCCGTGAATTTATCTATCAATCACGATATACCCTTTACACACAACATGAAGGCACTACAGCGTTTAACTGGAAAACCCTGAGAAGTCTCGGGTATGACTGCGGGTTGCGGCACTTCGTAAGCTGTCACTGGCCATTGTTAGAAGGCAGGTTTTTGATTCAGCGTTTTGAGGATTCTGGGGTAAAACGTACTTTCAAAGTGCTTATTAAAATATTGCAGTTGGGATAGCAGTGGATCAGGACAGTGTAATCGATATTCTTTTACGAGGATGCTTTATTTAAAGCATTCTTAAATAGAGACCCCTTAATGCTCTCATCAGGTTCTCTGGCCTACCCTTTCCTTCGTGTTTCAGTATTTTTCCTCTGGTAGAGAGTGTTGTGTAGTAGAATGAACACCAGGCTGGTACTAACCAGACCTAGGTTTGTGCTCTGAATGCAGACCTACTATGTTTCAAGCCAATTCACCTTTCTTTACTTTAGATTCCACATCTGTAAAATGGTAAGCAGTAAGGTGGTTACTAGGTAGATTTTCTAAGATTTCTTCTAGCTCAAATTTTTATAATTCTATGAGCCATGAAAACATACTATAGAATATAGCGTAGAGAGAAGCTAGGTAAGCATCACAAGACAAAAAGACTACACGATCACCCTTTGTATCAATCAGGATTTTCAGGTGCAAACAACAAAATTTATACTGGTTAGCGAAAGCTAAAGAGAATTTAGGTGGAACTCTAGAGGACCCTGGAAAGGAAGTGTAGCTGCTACTTGAGAATGAACCATACAGTCAGAAAGAACATTCAGCTACTTACAGTGCAGGGCGGTTAAAGTGGAAACACCCCTCCTATGGCAACTGGCTCCCCGATGCTGATCACACTTGGTGCTGGGCCCCATGAGCCCCAGGAGAATGGATGCTTCCCCACTTACCAAATGAGAGATCTCACTGGGCTCAAGCCCATTCTCATGTTCCTCTCTTCTGCGTCTCAGCCTCCTGCAGGTAAATCTAATTACAGGAACAGAGGTTGCAAACTCACAACCCTCAAATACAAGGGGTCCTGGGGAAGTTTTTGTTTTTAAATTTTCCTTGAAAAGACAGATTCACAATGTGGGAATGTATCAAATGCAAATAAGGCAATCAGAAGATATTAAAAAGTACACTTAGCCAAAAAAAATGTAACTTATGAATAACAAATCTGATATATCCTACAGCAAAAGACAGTTCTAGTTATCTTATTAAAAGTTATTTTTATCCATCAGCGGACACTTAGGTTGTTTCCATGTCTTGGTTATTATGAATAATAATGCTGCAGCGAACGTGGAGGTGTGGATATCTTTCTGAGATGCTTAGCTCCCTTCAGGCACATGCCCAGAAGTGGACTGTTGGATCACATGACAGTTTTATTTTTCATTTTTTGAGGAACTGCCTCCTGTTTTCTGTCATGGCTACGCTAGTTTACACTGCAACCAACAATGGGAATGTAAAGGGTTCCCTTTCTCCACGTTCTCATTACCGTTAGCTCCTGTTTTTTTGATAATAGTCATTCTAACGGGTTTGAGGAGATGTCTCATTATGACTTTGATGTGCATTTCCCTGATTCGTGACGTAGAACACATTTCATGTATCTATTGGCCACTTGTATGTCTTTGAGAAAATGTCGTTTCAGGTCCTCTGTCCATTGTTGAATAGTATTTGTTTTTTGGCTATTGAGTTGTAAGAGTTCCTTTTATATTTTGCATGTGAACTGCCTTAACAGATGATATGGTTTGAAAACATTTTCTCCCATTTTGTAGGCTGCCTTTTCATGAATGGATAAAAAAAGTTGTACATATAGACAACGAGCTCTTATTCAGCCAAAAAAAGCAGCGAATCCTGTCATTTGCTATAACATGGATGAAACCGGAAGACATCACGCTAAATGCAACAAACTAGACAGAGCAGAGGAGACAAATAAGGTACGGGACCACTTATGTGTGCAGTCTTTTTTTTTTTTTTTTTTTTTTTTTTAAGAGCCAGTTTCATAGAAATAGAGTAGAACGGTGGTTTCCAGGAACTAGGGGGTAGGGGAACTGGGAAGATGTAGATCGAAGGGTAGCAATTTTCAGTTTTAAGATGAGTAAGTTCTCCAGATCGAATGTTTAGCCTGCTGAGTACAGTTAATAAGTATTATATACTTGAAATTTGCTGACAATAGATCTCAAGTTTTCTCATCTCTCTCTCTCTCTCTCTCTCTCTCTCTCTCTCTCTCACACACACACACACACACACACACACACACACACCCTGGCCAGGAGCTAACTATGTGGGGTGATGACTCTGTTAGGGGCTGCGTGCTCACTTCACAATGTATGTGCTTATCAAACCATCACGTTGTACACCGCACACATACAATTTTATCGATTCTGCTTCAATAAAGCTAAACAGTTTTCTTAAAACTCTTACGGTCTTATATTAGTCAGAACTCAGTTGTAGAAATGAAACCATTCTGGCTAGTTTGAGTCTGCTGAGGTTTAATTCGAAGACTAAGTGGCCACACACTCACTCAGGTGAGGGTCAGAGGGACAGACGGTAGGGTGAGCTTCCAGGACCGCCTGCACCACCACGGAAGGGGCTGCCGAAGGGCTGATGCCCCTGCTGCCCTCAGGGAGCCGGGCTCTGCTGTAGTGCTGGCCCCGGGGTGAGCTCTGCAGGCATCTGTGCCAGCAAAGTGGCTTCATTCACTGCCCTTTAAACCCATCAAACGAGGCTCTGGATGCTGAACTTCCCATGACAGCTGAGGAGAAAAGTCACGGCCTTCACAATTGCTCAGCAGCGGAAAGAAAGCAAGCATTTCGATCTCTGCGTTCTCCCCTCCTAAGCTTCTGGTGCAGAAACGGGGTTACATGCAAGCCAGACTGTAAGTCTGGGGAAGTTGCCTTGAACATTCTCTTTTGCAGCAGGCAGCAAAGCAAACAAAGAGCTTGGAGTGGATCGCAGTGAGAAAGCTGCAAGATCTGCCACACTTTGTTGAGCTCCTAGACAGCCGGGAAAGGTCATTCTTCCCAAGAGTTAATATCTTTCTCCTAATAAATACCTAAGGACGTTAGGGCTCTCCACTGGCACTCAGGCTTCCAAATCATTAAGCTGTTCAAGGTTACACAGCGAGGAAATAGAAGAGATGGGATGGAACTTAAATTTTCTGCTTCCAAGGACAGCACTCTGTCGGCTCCTCACTGTGTAGGCTGTGGCACAGCTTGGATACTAGCCTCATCTCTCTCTCTCTCTCTCTCTCTCTCTCTCTCTCTCTCTCTCTCTCTCTCTCTCACACACACACACACACACACACACACACACACACACACATGTGCGCACGTACCCTTAAGTATTCGTTTGTACATAGCAAATTTTTTTTCACCTTCACCTCAGACCTAGCTAAGATCACGAGGCAGGAAACGTACAGGCTCTTATTGTATCGTTATTGTACTATTTGCTGACACAAAAACTGGCGATGATCCTGCTATAATGGAACGGAATGGGACCATAGTTGCATAGCAAAATCATGATAACTGTACAGCCACTCATGATCAGGACTATGGCTGTGACACTCCCCCTAGCTTCTGAAATGGGGGGGCTCCACCTAGGACCACAGCCCATTTTCCCTGGGGGTGAAGCTTAGTAGTAGCTATAATTCAGATACTGCCCCTTATAAATCATGGTGTATTCTTAGCACATTTAATGAATGAGATTCATATTTAAGGGATCAGAGCAATGTACAGTTGATAAATTTATACCTATATGTAATAATTAGCAATGAATGAAGAACTTACAGCATTTGCAACACAAGTTATACAGGAATAAAAAAAGTGAAATTTAAGGCTGTTTTGTAACTCAGAAAGGAGAATATAAATGCTAAACGATCCTTTGAAATACTCTGAAAGATGGAATTTTCCAAGAAAAAAATAGCAAGGCCTTATAAAGGCACTCCTAGCTGTTTCTCAGAGCAAGTCAGCTGAACAAAGATGGCCTTGTAGCCAGAGGCTTGGAGGTGTGATTTCGAGCACCTTTTCAGGACTTTCAGACAACTCTCCCTGGCTCTGCTGTGGAGACAGGGGCATGGCGGGGAGGGGTGGTCAGCACCCCCGGGACAGCTGATCCCATCCTGTGAAGCAGCTTCCCTCCCTGCGGCGGGAGGAGGAGGAACACGTATGTCATCGTGACCTGAGATTCGCTGTGGATTTCTGGCAAGTTCAAGAGATTCAAGTTTGTTTCAAAGGTTTTAAGTGAAGAACCCTTTTTTAAGATCAGGAAGAACAGCCTTTAATAACGAAAACAAATCATTAAGCTCTCTAATATGGGAACTATCGCCTTAAAAAATAAGTATTTGTTACGTCTTTACTTTCTTTTCCACATACACTAGCAGGTGAATAAGAGCACCAAATTCCATTCCTTTCTCTCCCGGAGCACATGCTGACCACAGAGCGCAGCATTCCGTGGATACACACCTATACCCAGCCTTGGCTGGGCGGAAATATTAGGGCAGGGTTTCTTCAGTTACAGGATGCCCGGGTTTCCCTTAGATTCTGGAATTGATGCTCAAACTTCAGCGTGCACCCAAACACAGACTGCCAGGCCGCACCCCGGAACTTCTGATTGGCAGATCGGACGTGGGGCCTGAGGATTTGCGCTCTAACAAGTTCCCGGTTGATGTTGATTCCGCTGGTCTGGGTATCACACTTTGAGAACCGTGAGATTATAATACTGCTTTAGGTAAGTGAATGTGCTTTTGCAATGATATCACCTGATTTTTCCCGCAAAGTGAGCCCTTCTTCCTTATAGAAAATTTAATGATAAGTGGCAATTTATTAAATTGCAGATAGCATCATTAACAAGTTCAGAATTATGGCTTGTCAACTTGCTGACTTTCATTCAGATAAATACAGCCTTTACTCTCTGCAGCCCAGAAGCTGTTACAGTTTTTATTTACCACGAAGAATGTACCAAGAAGAGCATAATGCAGCAGAAGGAATTCTGAATTTAGTCAGAAAATTTGTAGGCAAATTCCAATCCCACTTCCTATGAACTTCAGGAGCCCTGATCACGTGACCCACACCTTATCCTCTGGGAACCTTGGTTTCCTTGTCACCAAACAGGGGACGAAGCCATCTGTCCTGAAGACCTCACGAATTCTTACAGGCACCAGGTTACATAATGTGTCCTAAAATAACTCATCAACCGCAATATAACAAATATGAGGCAGAATTCCACTTTATCCAACAAAAAATAAGTTCAGCCTAGAAGAACATATCTCCAAAGAAGCAGAACAAAAAATGTAACAAAAGGATGAAATATATATTGCATAAGAATGGCTCACTATATAGAAGAAATTTTAGAAATTATAAACATCTATGTTACCTCACATACCTAATCTTAAAATATTTAGTATAAATAATGTGTGTTTAATCCATTTATTGTCATTAAGTCTTTCATGGTTTTAATACCGAGTCATATTTATGTAGTACTTTATAACTGTCCCAGGGCTTTCTCTTAAATTATTTAATCTTCAACCCCCCCCCCCCCCCCCCCCCCCCAGTGAGGTAGTGTTCTTTCCCTCCCTGCCCTCCTACTTCCTTTAGTTGCTCAGGTAACAGAAAGTCACTGTGGAGTCTTGTAAGTTTTTCACCTTGCAATGCCTATGGGCGTTATCGGAGCCTGTGAGATGACCCCAGCTCTGGGTGAATAAGTAATTCCTTTCTGAAGTTTATAAAGCTGCTCCCCTTTCCTTCTCCTGAGAATCTTCTACGATTTCACATAATAACACACATCCCCAAACAGTGTGGAATTCTAGAGAGGCAGAAGGTGAGCTTTTGGTTTTTCTTTTCCGTGGTCATGGTGCCCTTCTCTTTGTTGGTGGTCTCTTGGAACAGTTGTCCTGGACAGCCAGCATTATAAATGTCCGCAGATAGCCCTGAGTGCTCCTGGATTCTTGGTTCTGAGGATTTCCTCTCCTTAAATTCATAGGTGTCTTCTGTTGCCTAGTATCCTAACATATAAATATGAGGAACACTAGACCTACACAGCAAACAGAGAGAAGCTAAAAGGTTAATCTCTGACAATATCCTCTTCCCCCCTACACCCCACCCACACTCTCTCTCTAAAACAATGAGGCAAAATGGCAAGGAGAGTGCCTCAGATACCCGGAATATGAGACGAGAAAACAAATGGCATCGGAGCAGTGGTTCTTCATCATAAGGATTCTCACCAGAAGAATAAAACATGGAGTGAAGAATAAAGTAAGTAGGTAGGGTTCCTACTGGAAATGGGTTCTCAGCATCTGTCACTTCATCTCTATCCTCCTTTGAGAGCCTATCTAACATCTACCCTACTTCATGAGCAAGGAAAGTGAAATGATAAAGGGAAGTGGCAGAGTCAAGACATGGCTGGCGACTGTAACCCCATGTTTTCCCATGCACAGCGAGGTCCCTTTCACCTGTGACTACTGCTGTGTCCCATATCTTAAGGTATAAACTGAGACAGAAGGTGTCTGAGACTCAAGGGTCCCCTCGTAAGAGAAGTGACCCCAAGCCTACTCACCAAAACACAGCATGGGTGTTGGGTGGCTAATATGTGATCGTGTGAGGAACGAACCCAGCTCCATACAAGCTTAACTGGGTGTCTTCGAGCTCATGACTCCACCCTCTCCTCCTGGGCTGGATTTCCAGCGCTGGGCTTGCTGGCTCTGGTTACACTCAGCTGGTGTCCTGAAGATGTCAGCTGGGTGAGGGATGAAAAGTTCTTTTTCTCCTAATCCCACCTTCCCTTATTTTTTTAAATAGCCTTCTCAAAGAGATGCTTGGGTGCTAGTGCTGTCTATCGTGACCCAAATCATTGAACCTCTGACATCCTGTTTCCTCGGCTCTAACATGAGTGACAGTAGGATGGATATTGCCAGGGACCTAGTCACACTCAATTTCAAAGGATTTTGAGGAGCCTGATGCAGAACATTTTGTGTTACGTCACTTAAACTTTGGGTTTCATACACTTAAGTATTTTTATGTGAGACTAACCATATATCGGCTCACTGCCTGATTTATGAATGGCTATTGCCCCTCACTTTGGACTGAATTCTAACCAATACGAGCTAAATTTTACTGAGTATTCACTGTGTGCCAGTTACATGCTTTACTACAGGTAGTTGTTTTATCCTCACCACATAGTGGTGGGACTTGTCCTTCCAGCATGCCTGTTTCTACTGATGAGGAAGCAAAGCTGAAGTGATGGGAAAGAACTTGCCCACGTCCACAGGTAGAAAGCAGGAGAACCGTGATTAGAAACCAGGGAGTGTGGTTCCAGAGCCTGTGTCTTAGGTTGCCATCCACTTTGCTTCCCAGAGGTCCAATCTGATTATCAGATATCTGTTTAGAGTTTCAAAGTTAAACATATGGAAAAACTCTAGCATTCTTAGCATTCTAGCACATTGAATGCACCACAACTTATCTTAAAATGTCCCTCCCACAAACACACACTCCCAGAGTGGCATGCTGTTCAGGTTAGACCATGGGCTCTGGTGGTGAATGCATCCTTGCAAAGGATGTGCAGGAGAGAATTAAACTAGGCTCAATGGGCCATTGGGTAACAGTGAGCTGTCAAAATTCCCCTTCACATTGAGATCCCTCCTTGCCCCCAGAAAAGAAAGTAATACACAGCATCTCACCTATCACCAGTCACTGGCATCCTGTCTTGGAAGCATGCAGATTGAACTCAGAAGGTCACTTCCTCCTTCATCTTCCAGTCCCAGAGGCTGAAGTGTCCCCTCAGACAGCAAGATGCCAGTGGCTGGTGCTCTTTCAGCTGCTTCAGTAATTAGAAAGCTTCAGAACTAAGAAATGAACCCCCACTGAGGAAAGGCGGTGAAGAAGCAGTGGGTTGCACTGTACATCTTTCCTCTGCTACTGGTAATAGAGCCCAGTGATGGGAGCATCATTTGCCTTTCCTTTCTCCAGAGAGAAGTGAGGAGTGCTGGGGTTAGTTCTGGCGAAGGTCTGAAACAGCCTGTGTACTGCACACACAAACAATCTTTGCCCAGTCAGGGGTGCCCAACCTGTGGCCCGTGGGTCGCATGTGGCTCAGGATGGCTATGTATGTGGCCAGGCACAAAGTCATAAATTTACTTAAAACATACGAGGGTTTTTTTTTTTTTTTGTGATTATGTGTTGTAATGTATTTACTGTGTGGCCCAGAGACGCCAAAAGTTGACACCCCTGAGTGTAAACGCTTGTTGGGATACCATTAATAGTGTGGAGGGAGCCAGGTTAGCTCAGGCTTGCAGAGTCTTCTCCCAAGTCAACACTCCCCACATAGTGGCGGGGCGGGTTTGGCGGGGGGTGATGTTTCAGGTGCAAATGCTTCAAATATGTGTGAAGAGAATCCAATGATTACAAATAGCTAAGTATATTCTTTAGTCTATGAAAGAACTCTCCCTAAACGGGAGAAGCTGGACCCATGAGCAAACCCGTCATATAACCTGCTAGGGGGTCACCGATGATTTTGTGATATGTCTCCAGGATCAGGACATTATGTCAGCGAACAGTTTTGTCTTCTTTAAGCTTTTGTTCACAGCATTAAGGCTGGATTAAAATACCACACAATGCCTCTCAACCTATTATACCGGATCAACAATGGCAGCAAGCTATTCATGAAGCTGTATCTGAACTGAAATAAAACAGGGGCTCTCTCTTCCCATTTTGCATGCTGTTTTAAATTACACCAGCCGTAAATCATGTTTTATTTCATATGCTTCTGCTCAGATTGGGAAGCACAAGAAAAAAATATGCCAAGAACAACTCACGGTGGATCAGTATCAAACTGATCTTGCCAGTGAAGTCCTCCCTGCCCCCACAATGCTGATGCCCTTTGGCAACGCTTACCAAATGAGTGATTGTACTATAACAAGCACCGGAAGTCATTTATTTTACTTTTTTCTCGGGGAAAGCTGATGTTCTACAAACAAAAATATTCTTATAAATAGGCAAGAGGATAATGGGAAAGAAAGAATTTCAAGTAGGGAGGAGGAAGGTGTTCTACGTTGACATGGAACAATACTGCATAATTGTAACCAGGGAGCATTACACAAAAGTGCAGCCTGTCAGATAGAAGACTGCGGGGGGTGGGGGGGTGGGGGGTGGGGCAAGGGCACAGGCAATAATAACCGCCTGGAGCGCTGCTCTCGGGTGATGCACCGGTCCAGGCCCTCCCTGGAGGTGCTGATTCAGAGGGTCTGAACTTCTGATTTATACGAAAGCTCTCAAGCAGGCTGATTCCCTTTTCTACTGGCCAAGCACTGCTCTAACCCCCCACAGTATGACACTTCTTAGTTTGAAAGACAATGAAGATAATGATATCCACCAGTTCAGCCTTTTGCACACCCTGAGAAGTAGCCCGAAGACCAGCTGTTGGAACCTGGTTGAAAAGTGTGTTCAAAGTCATTACACAGGTGTTCTCCTTGGCTTTATACAACACACTCTGGCTACATTTATTTGGAAGTGTCTTTTCCTTTCAAAAGGTAGGATAGATAAGTGTCTCTAAATGGTTCCCCTTTGTATTACCTATCATGGGGAATGGCCCTGTCTCCTGCTTCAAGTCTTCCTGGACTGAACTTCTAATCCACTAAGCCCTGTGGCTTCTACGTCTCTAACAGCTCTTAAATGTGCCTGCTTAGTACCAATGACTGAGCCTCAGTTCAGGTTCTCGTGGTTTTCCCACCAGATTACTGTAATAAGCTTCTCAACTGGATTTTCTACCTTCTGTTTTACTTTCTTCTAGTCCTGTTCTGATAAATTGGATCATTTCACTTTCTCCAAATAAAACGTTTTCATAACTCCCAATTGCCTCCGGAATCCAGTTCAAGCTTAGCAGCACACGAAGTCCTAATTGGCCCCAAGTGTTCGGTTTAAACCCAGGTAACATAGGAAATGCAGGCTGGTTGTGAGTAGATTTTGGCACACTGGAGTCCCGCAGCTGCCATGGCTCACTGCCATATCAGTGTTGATATGTCTCCCATTTTTTGAGAGAATGTAGATTTATGTGCCGTCCCCCAATTTTTATATTAATATGAACACATGACGATTCACCCTTACTTCCCAAGCCTGGGGATTGCTCAGTCCAAGGTTGGTCATTTTATACCTGTGTTACACCTTGACTACAACTGAACATGGCTAATGTCCAGGAATTTCACAGGACTTTAAGCCACATTATGAATACGGGCTATAAAAACCTAAATCTAAACTTGCTGGCTAAGGGCAGGAAGTTAAATAAACATTTACTATCCTGCCTTCTCATTCCAAAGCAATTTTCTCTTCACCACATGATAAAATTCACCTTGACACAAAATCATGACCTTTGTTATAACCCTCTTTATCTCTCTTTTTTAAAAATTTCCCTGTGTTAGGTAGGGAGACTATGAATGGTGTCTCCCGAGAGGAATGCAGACTGCTTTCACATAAAAACTGACGAGACAGAATGCCCATGAACTTAAGACAGCATGGCCATGAGAGGCCATTTGGGACGAAGCTGGAGGAATGACCTGGGGGCTGGCGCTCATGCAGGTGAGCAGAAGGTCATCGACTGATCCCCGTTAGTGATGCCCTGCAAGGCAAGCCACAGTCTACCTCTCCGTGCACAAGGTCTCGAACAAGCGCTAAACCCAACGTCCTCATAGACTTTCATTCAGGGTGAATACGTGTATAGATACATTGATTCTCTCCACATTTTCCAGGATGGCCACCTCTCCACCTTCCAAACCTCATTTTATATAGCATTGACCCAAGAACACCTAATCTCATACTAATCTCTTCCGATCTTGGACTGCCTTGAAAATCTGAGGCAATCTATGCTCCCCCCCAAAATATATATGCAAATAAATTTTTATAATTTGCCTATCAGTTTTAGTATATAGCCATGCATTGACCCCCAAGCTATCCTATGTAAGGACTCGTACTTACAGAATACTCTGATTTATTCCCAAAACAATGATTCCCTATGAGGAAAAAACCCACAGTAAACAAAACTGTAAGCATGTATTATTAAGCTTCCTTACTTAGATGAGCATCTTATTTAGATCAGAGATTTCTTTTGGAAGAAAACTCCTAGCCCTTTGGCACTTTGCTGCAGAACCCCTAGCTCAGAGTCTAGAGCTCAGTAGAGCAGAGGTTGATAAAATTAATTTTATCCATTCACCCAAGATGTCAGATCCTAGGAAATCACGCATACATTCCACTGAGGCAAACCAACAAATGCATCAGAGAATGCTCGAAACAGTCAGTCAAGTGGATTAGGGCGCTGTGTCCTCTCCCCACTAGAGAGCCAGCCTGAGAAACCAAAGAAGACCCGGAAGGCTGCAGTGGAAACACAATGACTGTGAGCTGGATGGTCTGATGGGCAAATGGGTGCCCCTCGTGCCGGTGCCCTTTCGTCCACCCTGGGATAGGGCTGCCAGGGAGAAGCAAGCCAGAGAAGCGTCTTAAGCATAACAAATTTTATTGGATTTTTAATGTTTCTACTATAAAACATAACCGCATTAAAGAACACTTTTGATGACACACCCATAATCACTTTAATGCATCACTACCATTACCATTGTGATATGTATCTTCCATCATTTCTTTCTTACATACACTTGTATCCCAGACATCAGCTCTGTTTGCATCTTCCTCTCGAAGCTCCCCCAAGTAAATACATTCAACACCAGGGAGGAACTAAACAAATTGCAGCATGTACAAAAATTATGAGACAGCTGTCTCATTTTCAACAAACGGAAAATTTAAGGAAGAAAAAGAAGAAACAAATGAAAAACAATTTAAGAGGTATATCAATCAATTGCAATGCTTAGATCTTATTTCAAATACACTTTGAGATGGTTTATATTAGCCTCATTGCAAGCACAAAGCAAAAACCTAGAGCAGATACACAAAAGATAAGGAAAGGGGAAACAGAGCACACTACCCTGCAAAATCAACTTACAAAGGTAGGCAGAAAAGGAGAGAAAAAAGAAACAATGGAAATACAAATCAACCAGAAAAAAGTAAGATGGCATTAGTAAGTCCTTAATGTGTCAATCACTCTAAACGTAAAGGGATTAAATTCACCAATCAAAAGGCACCGAGCGCCTGAATGGCTAAGCAAACAGGGCGCAATGACATGCTGCCTACGACAGACTCACCGCAGCTCTGAGACACACATAGGCTCAGAGAGAAGTTATGGAAAAAGACAGTCCATCAAAGTGGAAACTAAAAGCAGAGGAAGGTACACTTATATCATACAAAATAGATTTCAAGCCTAAAATGGTAGCAATAGACAAAAAAGGTCATTGTATAATGTCAAATGAGTCAATTCATCAAGAAGATAAATCATAAATATATATACACCCAACACTGAAGCACCTAAGTATATTAAGCAAATACCAACAGATCTGAAGGGGGCAGTGAACAACAACACACAGTACAATACTAAGGGACTTCAACACCCCACTTGCAACAATGATCATCCAGACAGAAAACCAGTAAGCAAATGATGGACTTAAATCACATATTAAACCAAATAGACCTAACAGACATCTATAGAAATTCTATCCATCAGAAGCCAAATACGTTTTCTTAAAGTGCACACCAAACTTTTCTCAAATACATTTTTAAAAATTTAACCTTATAAACATAATGTTGAGCGAAACACAGAGTGCATACTGTGTGATTTCACTCCTACAAAATTCAAAATCAGGATGGTGCTTACCTTTGGTCGGGACAGGCACTGGAGGGGGTGGTGGGGCCCAGGTCCTGGTGATATTCCATTGAGGTCCTAGGTACATAGACACATTCACTCATGAGAATTCATCAAGCTGTAAGTTTTGATTTGCACACTTTCTTATGTTTTACAATAAATAGTTACATTCATGAGCTAATCTGAATATTTTTATCTGATGAAACTAAGGAATTGCGGGGAGTTTTCTTCATTGATCGTAATGCTGGGATTTTTGTCAAAAAAGTCTTATGTTTTAGAAGTATATACTGAAATGTTTATGGATAAAAGGGAAGAGGGAAAAGGGGAAAGCTGGAGTTTAGATGGGCCACGTATTGGTAACTGTTGCATCTGCGTGATGATTACATGAAAGTACATTAGCTCTTCTTTCATATATACTTGAAATTTTCCCTCACAAAAGTGATTGTAGAATCTCCTTTGGACACTTCTCTTTGCCCAGTTCCTTCTGTCTGCACTGCCCTGGGGCCTTCACCTCTCTCCCTTCTTCCACCATTGCCTCACCTTAGAGACCAGACCTCCTAATTCTACTAGCCCCCTTCTCAAAGCAGAGCAGCTCACTGGGATTCTCCTAATCTGAGCACCAGCACGTTATACAGGCCCCTCAAGGGCTAAGCCCCAGACAGAAGTGAGTTTATAAAAACAATGAAAAGGTGGGTCTTTTCTAGAAAGGAGGGTCCTATTCTAAATGCTAAGCAAAGAGACTTCCATCCTTCCCTCCCCCTCTCTCCAAATATGCTTGTATAGGTAGGATTTGGAAGATACTTTAGTGCCTTGATAAATTTGAGAAGAATTGTTAATAGCATCAGGAACATAGTCGTTAACCTTGCCCCAGGGCAGGCTACTTCTCCTTACTACTAATCTAAGCCATTTCATAACGGCCCTCACAAACTCTGATGTCAGAGGGTGATCTCTGAAATTGTCCCCAGATCAGGGGGAACATCTCTTTGGAGCTTCAATCCCCTCCTGTTGTTGAATTTTTCTCTGAGAAATTCTACGTTTGTGGGAGGAGGAAGAGGGAGCACTTAAGCAGGGGTGTCCAACGTTTTGGCGTCTCTGGGCCACATTGGAAGAAGAGTTGTTTTGGGCCACACATTAAATACATTGCGACATGTAATCAAAAAAAAAATCTCAATGTTTTAAGTGAATTTATGACTTTGTGTTGGGCCACATTCACAGCCATCCTGGGCCTCATGTGGCCTGTGGGCTGCAGGTTGGACACCCTTGCAAGAGTCTGTGGACTGATTGGGAGTTTCTATGAAGAGTTGACCACATAAGAACACCAACAAATAGGTTTAAGACTAAATGAATAGAGGCAAAAGATTTATCCAAATGAGAGTCCATTAATTTTCCAGGGATGGAGGTGATACAAGATAATTTACTTGAATTGGTCTCAAAGCATACATTGTCAGCCTAGACACAAAAGCACACAAATTGGAGTTTGATTTAGGAATTAATAAACAGATGTGATTTGGAGGAAATTAAAACATCTATCAACTCCTGTGAAACTCAGGACTGGCTGTGTGAACCCAAGTTACAATGCACTCTATCATATCCTCCTCTGAGCTCGGGGGTTTTGGTCCCAGTGACAGTCCCCCACTCAGCGGGAAGCCTTCAGTTCTGTCCCCACCCATGTGAGGTCGGTAGCCTGCCACCGCCAGGAATACCTCTGTGTTCCCTACCCCTGGATCACCTTTGTTAGAGACTCTGCCTTCCTGAGAAAACATCCACTCGGCCATCTGCTCCCTCTGCCCTGAGGCCTTCCTCCTGCTAAGAGTCTATCACAAGTGAAAAACAAACCCCCCAAATAAAAAATAAAATAAACTTCCTAGAGTGTCCGAACAAGGCACCACTTGAAGTAATTATAGAGTTCTTTGGAGAAATTCATTTACTTCTAAAAAATCTGGATGGAAATAATTGGAAAGTAGGTCAATTCTCCAGGGAGTTCAAGACAGGGACAGACTGGAAGGACATTCTTCAGATTCCTGAGTCGTCGTCCACTCTTTTGTACTACTCCTGACGAAGCTTTCACACAAAGGCACTGGTATCGATGTTTTGGACACAGAGCAGCACAGGGGTTTAGAGGACAGCTGACCAACCACACACATTCATGTCACTTTGAATCAACAGGCAACAAGATCCTTCTTAAAGGAGGAGTTCAAATCTGGTAGTCGTTAGCAACTGTGCTTTGGGAAAATCTCAAGTTTCCACGTGTCAGCAAAGAGGTGACTGGCTCAGAGCAACCCTTTTAATGGCCCTTGAAAAGTAGTAAGGGCTTAGTGCACAGCCATACCTCAGGCGGGCTCAGCCCATACAATTCTGGGTAGCGCCCGAGGAGGTAGGTGCATGCTACAGTTTCATATGACAGGAAGGATAGAAGCATTCAGAACATGCGTTTGGTCAGATTGCTGGAGTTTGCCAAACCTTCCTTACTCAGAAAACAGAGATAACACCAGTGCCTGTGGCGTTGGCTTCTGTGAAGATTAAATGAGTTTGTCCAAATAAGCTCCTAGAACAGGGCCTCCTGCCTCACAGCCAGCATTCAGTAAATGTCAGCTATTTTGGACTGAGGGCGTAAATACCCAAGAAGTTGATGATCCCAGTGTGCTATTTAAAAAAAAAAATTTAAAGGAAAATTCCAGGGGAACATGATAGAGTCACACTTTCAATTAGTGGATCAGAACTCATTGTATTGGAGCAGAAAGAAAAAGTCAAATGGTGGGGGAAGGTTGTATGGCATAATGCAAGAGGGGTGGACTAGGGTTAACAGGTCTGGGTTAAGTCCGGGGTCATTTCTACCTCTGTGACTTGGTATCAAGCAAGTCATCCTTTTGAGTTTATAAGGAGTGTTGATCTGTCTGGTTGCTTCTAGCTTTAAACTATGATTTGATGCCAGGTACTAGTTAGATCCCTGCTTCCTTGATTAGGTGCATATTAAGGGAGGTGTTTTTTTTTTTTTTTTTTTCTCGTTGGTTCGTTTTTTAAGTTCACTTTGGGCCCTCATGCCTCCATTGTCCTCTTGTCTGGGTCATCACAACTGATTTCACTATGCTTACACGATAGTAGACTCAACTCGGCAGTTCAAGAACTACCCCAAAACACAAACTGGCACTAAGGTAGAATGTGACAAATATTTCTCTTAAGATACCAGGATATTTGTCTTTCATCTTCCTTAATAACATTTGCAGTGATAAATATATCCTTCATAGGGTTTTTTTTTCCACCCTAAAAATACCATTTGTAGAGACCTGTCACAGTGCTGACCAGTTTCCCTTGTTGCAGACTGCCCACAGCCCGGGCTGCTGCTCAGGGTCATGCCGCCGCTGTGGCCTCGGAACAGAAGGATGCCGAGCTCTGTGAGAACAGGAGCCCTCGCTGGCTTCCCGAGTGCCAGTGCACCCGCTAAATTGAAGCCCAGTCATCACAAGGATTTAGGTTACTTAACCCAACAGCAAGGGTGGTGGATTGAACAAAAGATTGAAGCTGACAAGCTAACTTTCATACAAAGTATGCCTTCAAGAATAACCTCGAAAGGGCATTTAAAACCACCTTTCTGAAATGATTTTTTAAAAAAACCCTCCATCTTGACATACATTGATATTTTCTTCAGCTAATTCCCTTGAAGAGGCAGTACTCATTGTCAATTCAAAACTGAAACTGATGCACTCACCAGGAAGGATAAATGAGATCCCATAGACATTATCATGCAAATACAGTCTTAAAGCTCAGCAGTTGGTTTAAAAAAAATTGTTCAGTCGTATATAAAATCTTGGCATTTCCATGCAAGACACAAATTTATAGAATATCAGACTCACTTATGGAAAAATCAAGCAGAGCTATCATATTTTTTGAAATACTATACATGGATACTGACATAATCAAACGGCAAAACCTGAAGTATGCATGACATCTATTCTCCAGGTTTCCATACATATTTCAGGGGGAAAAAAGTGGCTTAGAAAGCCCCAGATCGAACACAAAGGTTTCATGTTCTCGGTGAGGGAAAACTAAACCAGCACAACAGATCTAGGTAGCGTCTAAAGAGCACTAGGAATGGAAAGAATCAAAGCTCAGTCGGGCTCAGATTCTGCCCTGGCTGTAGTGAGGAGAAGGGAGAGAATGGACAAAGGACTGACACACAAATTAGAATGGGATAAATATCAGAGGTACCAAAATGCTTGCAGGTGGTTGTGTTGGACTAGAGATTAGATTCGGGGAGACAGCATACTGTGTGTGTAAAATGCTACTTCAGTTCAATTTTGACAGAGATGTAGGGCACAGCAGCAAACATGTGGATGGGAAGAGGCTATTTCAGGTGACAGTCATACCTGAAAACACGGAGGAGTTGGCTTGAAGGTGGGAACATCGTGGGCACCTCCGCCTGAGGGCTGGACACCAGGACTGGAGGTGCCCCGCAGAGCATGGGCTCTCAGAGACAGCTCCTAATTTAGTCTTTGTTCTACGGACACTGTTCCCCTAGTGATTTTTATGTCTCTGTGAGACACTGAACCATCTGGAATTAAAGCAACCGATGAAGAAGCAAGCGATGAACGCTTGAAGAAGAATTGACTAAGAAATTCAAGACGTGAGGGGGAGGCGATTGATGGAGACATGCTAGAGGAGCAGGAGGAGACAGGATTCCTGGACTGGGACGGGGGTCCCTCTCAGAAAGACCACATCGCTGTTTCCTCAGAGTGGGGGCCGGCACAATTTCTGTCAAGGGCCAGATGGTAGGTATTCCAGGCTTTGCAGGCTACATGCTCTCTGTCCCATCACTTCAACTCTACTACTATGTTGCAAACGCAGAAACAGACGATACAGAAATGAACAAACATGACCATGTTCCAATACAACTACTTACAAAAATGGGTGGCAGGCCAGGTTGTCTGGCCCATGGGCTGCCACAGGCTGATTTAGAGAATCAGCCAAGAAGCATAAGCATACCGTGTATGATAGTACTGGACAAAGCTAAAAGAAGTTAAAGTCTTTCTTTGACTTTTAGTAAAGTAGGAAGCTAGAGTATCTGTTAAGAAATGTAGATAGAGGACAGAAGGGCATGGAGATATCTGAGAACAGTCACCAAGGGGCCAGCTAGGGATGAAAACACTCAGAGCAGCAGTTTGGATTTTTTTAAAAAAGATATTTTATTTATTTTTACAGAGAGGGAGAAAAAGAGGGAGAGAAATATTGATATGAGAGAAACATGGATTGGTTGCCTCTTGAATGTGCCCCGGCTGGGGACTGCAACCCAGGCACGTGCCCTGCCCTGGAATCAAACTAGCAACCTTTTGCTTTGCAGGACAACGCCCAACCAACTGAGCCACACCACTCAGAAGAGCATTTTGGATTCTTAATGGAGCTGATCAACAGTTCTGGAACCCAAGTGGGGAAAAAAATCTACAAAAGCATTGATCAGCCTGGCACTTGGCTAGTTCTCAGAGTTTAACCCAAAGGCAAAGAAGATCAAGCCATTATTTATTTCAGTGTACTGACAAGGATTTGCTATTATAAAGTCCAAAAAGAAGGGTTTCTCCTTGTCCCTACTCCTAAGTCTCATTCCACAACACACGAGTGTCATCCGCACAAGCCTAAGCGCCGTATTCAGGAGACAAGCAATCAAGTACTGGCTGCGACCCAAAGAGGAAATGAGAAGGCAACAAATAAACTAATAAATATTTCTCAGCCATCAAGTTACCAGCAATGAGAGCCAAGACAGACATAAATGTAATTCTCCGTATTTCCCGTAGTCTTGGGTGCAGAGCCACCCGAGGCAGAGGAATCATAGGATACTATTTCCCCAACAGTAACTCAAAAGCTTCAGAAGATATCTGACACTGAGTGCTCCAGGAACAGGAGGAAATTGAGAAGTAAGAGTAAGCAGCAGGCTCTCTCAGTTAGAAAATGGCTTCTTCTGAAAAATGACTAGGGCTCTTCCCATTTGCTCTAAGGACCAGAAGCGAGTTCTGGGCTTCCCACACACTGTGAGGCAGAGTGGCACATGCCAGTCAAACAGAGCCCAAGATGGGGAAGATTGGCAGGCCCCAGTGGGTACATTTACATCCCCTTTTAACCATCCTCTGGAGGGATGGTCGAGGCTTTCAGGCGTTTCCATCAGGGAAGCAGTTAAAAGTATCACACTGAGCCCCAGAATCACCACAGCTGGAAAGACAGGAATAGTTGCCACCTATTTGAACTTGCTAATTTGCCTGAAAATGACAGAGGAAGACTTGTCAAAGAGGCTTATGTGGCACTGTCAGTCTCTCCCTGAGAGGATTTCCGTCATTCGGCCTTCAACCCTGTGTATTAAGAAGAGCTGTGCTCTGTGCTGCTCTTTATCATTTGTCACCTCAAACCATCCCTTTGTTTCACTGGGTAATAATTCACATCTCGACTCCACTGTTATAAAGTGGGGTTAGAGCTCTCTATGGTAACGGCAGCCCTAGGCATCAGTGAAGCTTTCAGAGTTGCCTCTGCAGTGAGGAGGTTGAAAAACTCAGCTCGCAACCCCAGAACAGTTCAAGGCCACCACACCACACGTTCTATCCTCCCTACTGTCATTGGGGTGGATGGAGGGGGTGGTGGTCCCTGGACTTTAAGGCCTCCAAATGCCCATCTAAGTGGGGACAGGGATCCACAATGAACAGTAAGCCCAGAGAAAGGGATCAGAAATCTCAACGTTGGTACTTAAGATACATTTTTCTTATTAATTAAACAAGGCCTGCAGCAATCAGTGCTTCCTGTCTTCTCGATCTCATGACTATCATTTGCCTTGTTGTTGCCAAATACAAAACAAGGCAACGCTTACTAGGAGTTGGGCACTTTCTCTCAAGAACACTCAAGAACTATTGCCCCAGTTTTACAGATGAGAGAATTTGAATTTAGAGAAATTGGGGCATGTGCCCAGATCACACACCTGTGGCAGGTTGGGATTCAAGCCCAGGTGTGTCTGGCCCCAAAGCCTATGTGCTGATCTAGGCCCCAGCCTCTGAGATCTGAGTCTCCTCCGGCGAAGGCAGAAGCCGCAGAGTATGCGCCGCAGAGACCCAGCCGGTGTCCTGGCATCGTGCAGTGCAGAAAGCAGGCCGCACACACACGCGCGCACACACACACACACACACCCATGCTAGCTAGCTCTTGGTTGAAAAATAATAAAGGTTGCATCTGGTAAAAGTATTTGTAGTTTGGAGTTGTTTTCACATATAAAATCTCATGGTAACCTTAGGAGGAAAGCAGGGCATTAACCATTTCCCATTTTTTCTGCTGGAAAAAACAACACATGAAGTTTCTTAAAGGTTTGGATATACACCTAGCCTTACACAGCTAACAAATGGGAAGAGCAGGATCAGAAACCTCTTTTCTGGGTGGAAGCCCAAATTCTCCCTCTACTCTCAGGGTGCGCCTGTCGTGTGCGCTGCCCACTTAATAGGTCTGCAAAGAAATTTCTCACGTTTTCACTCCTGGTTCCTGAGACACGGCACTTACCAGTGCTGTAGTCCTATTTCCAGGAAATTAGTACAGGCTAAAAAAAAAATAAAGAGTATAAAACTGTTCTTCACTTGTAAGCAGTAGCTAGATTTAGTTGCTACTGTAAAAGAAAAATGGGAAATCTGACTATATTATTCCACGTAAAGCCAGTCACGCTAATGTTGTCACAAAAACTAGTCAAAACAATCATGGGGATGTAAAGCAGAGCATAGAAGATACAGCCAACAACATTGGACTCGTGTGGTGTCAGCTGAATATTGGAAACACCAGGGGGACACTCTGTAAAGTGTGATCGCCTGACCGCTGTGCCGCACACCTGAAGCTCATACAATGTAATAGTGAATGTGAACTGAAACTTTAAAAACTTAAAGTTAGGAAGAGCGACACAAGAATGGGGGAAAAGGTGGGGTATGGAGGAGTTAGCCAGTCCCTGGACAGGAATGTCACAATATATTTGCAATGACTAAGGCCAGAGAAAGCCAGTGCGGAGCCGGAGAGCACAAAGGGAGGGGGGCATGCACACTTGTACATGAAAGAAGAAGGACAAGAGAGAACAGAAGGAACCAAAATTAAATACTTCATAAAAATTATAAGTGTCATTAATCATAGCAACAACGCATACGAGGAGAAAACATGTTGCTAAGGGCGTACCATTATGTAACCCTAATAGCCTCCTAATTTAGGGGCAAGAGGCCTAAAAAAGGAGCATTGAACCCTAGAAGCTCAGGAAATGACAAAAATATTCGGTATGAAGGAGCAACTCTTCTGAAACATGGGGCGTATTTCTCCGTTGCTTTCTGTGTTACTATTACGTGAACTTGGGTAGGAAGGGCTGGGGGAGGACTTTCGACAATCCTGTCAGTCCCCCTGTTGACAGTTGCTATTTTTTCCTCTTGCTATTTCGTTCCTTCCCAGCATCTTATCTCATATGTGAACCAGCTCAGTGGTTACACCCCCACAGGGCGGCCGCGCCCTCCTCACACTGGAAGCAACTGCACCAGCTCTGGCGGAGTGAGACCGGTCAGGGTCCACGTTTCCCACGGCCTAACTAGTAACGGCAGGCTGCAGTCTAAAGTAACACGTCCGAATGCAGGTAATTACCGCCGAAGCTGACAAGCCCTAGAATCAAGCAAACAAGGTGGGAGAGCTCTTTACTACCCAGATTTCTGAGAGGGAGGATAGCACCTGCCTGTGGGCTTAATTTTTTTTTTTTAAATAGAGAATCTACATCATTGTAATAACAAATAGTGACATACTAGGTTCTACCCTATAATTACTAAAGTCACTAAATTTCAAAACATTTTCATAAAGATCTAAAATTGAACGATATTGTGCACAGAAAGATCTCACAGACCTGTCAGAGGTTTCCACTGATCTATCCTCACTAAACCCAGTTTATTTTGAAATGTGATAAGCCCAGGTTTATTTTTTTCCATTTAACCTAAATTTCCTTTTTTAAACTGTCTCCCCACAAGTGCATAATCTGTTTAAAGAAATGATATGGACGTTACTCTTTTCTGCTAAATCTTTGAGCAAAACAGATCTGGAAGATGCTGCAAGTCTAGGCATCGGTAGCTTTCTGCTTGCTCTCTAAGCTCTCTTTGCAGGTCGGCCCCAACACACACACACACACACACACACACACACACACACAAACACACACGTGCACGTGCGCCAAATCACCAAATTAAATCCAGGCCTTTGTCCTGACCCCTCCAATGTCTGTTAAACTGATAAGCCCCATACATTTTTTCTGAATTCACCCCGAGAGACAAAAATTGCAAGCAAAAACATCCAGACGATGGACTTCCATCTTTCTTCGTTTAAAGGCACATACATACGTTCAGGTGAGAAATTCCAAGACAAATTTCAAATTCTCTTAATACACTTTATTGCATTCTTGAAGGCTTGCAGATAAAGCTGCACTTCAGTTGGAAATTCTCGTCTGTCTGTTGTAAATAACTCTTCCAAAAACCAAACTAGATATGAACAACAGCATTCGCTGCTTACTAAACATAGGTACAGGGTAATAATATAAAACAAAGTCAACTAGAATATGCTAAAATTATTATAGTATCAACTCTTTGAGTAGCATAGGAAGACATATATTCTGAAAAAGCCACTTTACCTTGTCGGCTGGTAAAGAGCGACGAGCGAAAGCTTGAGTCTGAATTCCGAGACTGACTTTATGTAGCTGTGGGTTTGGCCCATGGACCAACACCATAAGTATCACCTGGAGCTTGTTAGGAATGCAAATCCTCAAGCCCCGCCCCAAGCCTATGACTCAGGACAGCTGTGAGTATGGTGGGCCCAGCAATCTGTTTAACAAGCCCGCCAGCTAACTGTAATGCTCTCTCAAGTTCGATGTGGTTTGACACTACTGGATAACAGCATTGGATTGAAACTAAAGTTAAGTAGAAACACCTGCCACTTAGAAATTTTACCATTCCACGATGTTCTAAAACAAAACCAGGGTTTTTTCAATGAATTTTTCACTGTAGAAATTTTATATTTACAAGCTATTGCAAAGATGGGGGTGCCATTCACACATTCACTGCACCCTCAGTTTCCGCAATGTTAGCATCTTGCATTAGTATAGTACAATTATCACAATTACCGGACCTATTGACCATGTCAATACACATGATCAATGTACTACAGCCCTATATGGATTTCCTTAGATTTCGCCTTATGTCCTTTTTCTGTTCTACAACCCCATCCTGACCATGTTACATTCAGTCCTCATGTCTCCTTGGGCTCCTCTTAGCTGTGATAGCTTCTCAGCCCTTCTTTGTTCCAAGTAACGATTTTTCAGAGGTCTCTTAGTTGGGGCTTGTCTGATGTTTTTCTCATGATCAGACTAGGGTTATGGGTTTGGGGAGGAAGACCACAGCGTCATTCTTGTTATCACATCAAAGGTACAAACTACCCACAGGACTTATCACAGACAATGTTCATTTGGATCACATGACAAAGGCAGGATTTATCAGGTTTCTCCACCTTTAAGGTATCCGTCTTCCCTCCTTTCCACACTATATATTCTTTGCAAGTAAATTACTGTGGGCAGCCCACACTCGAGGAAAGAGGCATTATGTTCCACCTCCTCGAGGGTGGAGTATCTACTAAATCAGCGTCAGAATTGTGCACCTGAAAAAGTGAATAAAACCTATTTTGATATTTGAGGTGTTTCTAAAAAGAATTGGAAGCCCAAACTGGGTGCGTCATCAACATGAGAAAAAGAACACAGCGTGACGGGGAAGATGTGGCTGCCAGTGGGGGTGAAACGTGTCCGTGCAATTGCGAACTGATGCCAAAAAGTGGGGGCAGGCCTTCTGCACACGGCACTAGGAGTAGTGATGGCATATCGGCGCCATGGCAACCGCCATGTTTTTTGCAGACACATATCCTGGACTCTATCCAGTCTAGATCCCTGCCCTCTTCCTCCAGTAGTTCCCATCCTTGGCTGCGTGCTGACCATTCCTGGGGAGCTCTGGCGGGGCTCGGCCATCGGCATTTAAAAACGCTCCCAGGTGATCCGAATATGCAACCAGGGCTGGAAAACCACTGCTCTCAGCGCTGTCGTCACCCTCAGGTGGTAGCTTTTAACAAACGAACACAGTGAGGAACCAGAGATGCAAGAACAGGGCAGAATGCAGGTTTCATCGTCGCTGCACGCACTCCTTAAAATAGCACAGCAGTGGTGGTAATTACCTCCACCAGACTGAGAACCTCGGAGTCTCAGGAAAGAGACCACACTGAGGAGGGGAGCAGAGAGAAAGCAAATGCTACTCAAAGATGCATAAGGCATGACCCTGCCCTCAAAGCTCTCACCAAATCTGATACAATGAAACACCAGAAATGGGATGGGTATGCTAATGGTGGCCATGGTTGTGGAAGAGTAGTCTAGTAGTACTAGTAACCAATATTTATTAAAGTCTTACTTCAAGCCCGGTCTAAACTCTGTTCTCTTTACAACCAGGTGAGGTAGGTACTACTATTATCTCTGTTTTTACAGATGAGGAAACTGACCCACGTTTCTCTAGCTACGAAGGGGTCAAAGATAGGCTTCACAACTTGGCAATCCAACTCCAGAGTTTTGCTCTGCATCATTTTCTCCTCCCTCCCTTAACTACATCCCAGATCTGCGGGGCACCAGGAAGGAGAAGTGATGAAGTCCAGGGATGTTCAGGGAAGGCTCTCAGGAGATGGGTTGTAGACACTGAGTAGAAGAGACGGAGCTGAATGAGGAGTTGTTGTGAAGCACAGTTTGGTTGGAGGCAGATGAGGCAGGGCACCTAATTCAGGTGTTTATTGCCAGGTTCAAGGCCTGAGGGAGGAGCACTGGAAGTGGGCTGGGATAGTTGCTGGGCATGTTCGCAAACTTAATAGAGTGTTACTGTAGGCAGTCAGTGGGGGGTGCTGAAGAGTCTCCAATATTGGCTGAGCTGGTGGCCAGGGGAGGTTCTTACACTGAGTGCCACAAGCTTGAAATATGAATGGATAGCACTGAAAGCTAGAAAGATGAATGGACAGGGCCCAAGGAAGCCAAAAGCTAGAAAGATAACTGGATAGGAAAAGAAGCCCTCCTCTCCCTCTCCCTATAAGAACCTCAGGCTTGAGCAGGAGGATGGCGACAGTCTTTGAGACGGAACTCTACTATTCTCCCAGGTTGTGCGGCACCTGAATAAAACCTTTTTGCACCAGCACCTGCCTCCTAAGTTTGGCTTTGGTGGTGGCAGGCATTCAAACCTCCGTTTTGTTTGGTTACAGGCATATATGATGAAGGAAGGCACCGATCCTGGCAGCACTTTGGATATCTCCTGTAATCTTCTTTGCCCTGTTCTTTGTGCTAGGAAGTTTGGCCAACAAGGAATACATCAATGAATCTTCTTTGACCTCCGGTTTCTGAAGGTACTGGCCAGTTGTGGAGCCTGAACAAGAGATCAGAGGGAGGGTGAAGAGTGAGAACGTGGCAGTCTTTACCTGGCTCCCTTTCTGAAGTTTTCCTAGGTCTGGCTCTCCCCTCAAATAAAAGTAACTGTTTCTCTTCTTGTGGTTTCTCTATGTGATTCTTTCCCTCTACATCCTTCCAATTCTTTCCAGTTTCTTCAGGCCCATGGTTGGTGGCAATTGCTCCCAGTCCCTAGCCCAGAGTTGCTTGCCCACACCTTCTAAATATGTAGTTCCTTTGTAAATAAACCCTCCTTTAATTGTCCTAATTTGATTGTGCCATGTGGTTACTATAGAGATTCCCAACGTATAAAACTAGGTGCAAATTCTCTTTGTTCTGCCTGTCCCATTTGCCAGCAGTGGTGCCTAGAGGTGTTCCTCCACAACCCACGTGGAAACATATTTACATATTTAATGCTTCTGCGGCACTGACAACAACTCTATCCACTTGGTTTTCATGTTTCCATAGTAACATGGCATAAGCATTGGCCCTAAAAATGACTCCTGCACAATCTCCTAATTACAGCTGATTCCTGCCCACCTGGCATTAAATAGTAATAATAATAAACCAACCATTGCTGGTCAGAATATTTTGCTCCCTGTATTTAAATACATTCTCTCTCCTTGAGATAATGGTTTAATGTTCTAAATTAGCCTTCTTTCTATTTATCAACTTTCTTCTGGCCCTATAGTTTTTTGGTAAGTCTTTCCCCCAAATCCTTAAAATATAGACATGTTTAACTCATATAATTAACAATACCATAAGTTTATAAAGAATTAAAATAATAAAAAAAACCCTAATATCCTTTGAAGGTGATGGGGTGGGGACTGTGATTGCAGACTGATGTAACCCTTACAGGCGTCCAGTGTAAGTAATATCATCATCCCCGTTTACAGGGTGAGGAAGGAAGGCTACATGAGAACGGCTGGCACACCGTGCCTCCTGTAAGAGGTGCTGGAGGCCTCAGCTGAGCTCTGAGAGAGCAGATTATATGTATGGCTATCCACATAGCAGCCTCTTTCCTGTCTTTCCTGCTCTTGTTTTTTTCCTTCTTTCTCTATCTTTTCTTCCTTTTCCTCCTCTTCTCCCATCTACTGCTTCCCCCTTCTTTTCCTTGTAATCAATAAACACAACTTTCTGAACACTTGTCATGTCCAGGGCCATGTTCTGTTAGCTGGCGATGGAGGAACTTCAAAGATATGACTCTTGACTTTGATGAGCTTATAGTCTAGCTAGGCTATGTGTGTTTGCCTTTTAATATACACATTTCAAAGAAAGCACAAGCAGCACATACGCTGTGCCCATAAAAGAGGTATAAATAATGATGATACAATCTTTCAGAAGACAGGTCAGTGACCTGGTTGGGGTGATGAGGAAATGTTCCTTATAGGAGGTAGATTTGAGCTAAGCTTTGAGAGAGGGTAGGGTTTACGGAAAGGAGATGCTACAGCATCCTTCAGTTACCTATTTAGGGTCTGGATGGAGGAACGTTGCCTGAGACACCTCAGGAAGGATGCAGGGCTTTCTCCTTTTCCTCTTACTCTCTCACTGGCAGTCGGTAAGGATGCTTGTGCTTGTCAACAAGGTGGCAAGGGCTGCTGATGACTGGAGGTGGCAGGTTGGGGGTTGTGACTAGAGAAGAATTTAGCCTTAAATCTCTAGGGATCTAAGAAAAGAATAAGAATGGATTCTTAATGAAAACACAGCCTCTCATCTGCTACCTTATTTATTTATTTTTTTTAATTTGAAAGGTCCTAATGATTTAGTTTGGACTTTGAAACAACAACAATTACTTTTCTCCTGGAATGGCAGGAGGTCCAACCAATAATTTGTATGCATAAATTTGACATCCAAATATCAACTCTCTTGCCTTTTTGTCTTGTGACCTACAGACAGAAAGAGAAGCGGTCCCAACACAAACGATTTTCCATGCTGCCTGGAGCTAACCAAATGGATTTAGACAAAGGCCTTTGGTGGCAGATGTAAATGCTTCATGCAAAACAAGATTGTAGGTTACAAAAAAAGAGACATCTCTGTAATTGCTCTGTGTGCACAATAAAATACCTGGCAGCATTTAACATTTCCTGTTCTACAATACCTGATTAGAAGGTTCAGTTTCAGGATGTTAATTAGAATGTGCCACATATCACTACTTAATGGATCTGAAATCTTGGGCAAAGGTTGCTTTACTAATTGTTATTTTCCTATGCTGCTTCTAAAGCTGTTGAATTTTCCCTGTTATGTCAACTTCCCTTGGCAATAAAATAATTTAGGAAAAAAACTCTCAGAGAAGTCACATGGATACCAACATCCACACAAGACCTAATGCTTTAAAAATGTGTTCTATTATTGATATCAATGGGTACAGCATAAAAATTCTGTGTCTTTCATTGTTGTTTTGGTGTAACATAGTGTTCTTAGCATGATAATACAAGTTTAAATACAATTGTTTAATTCCAGGATTAATAGCTCTGTGTCTCCCACCAAAATGTACGAACTGCAAGAATGAGGCCCTGCCCAGTTTGCCTGCCTTCGCATACCCAGAGCTTAGCACAGAACCTGACACAAAGTAGGTATTCAAAGCATATTTGTTACGTGAATCAGGAGAACCTGATAGGAAGATCACAGGCAATGAATATTAAAGATATTTAAATATTGCAGCAGTTTAAGCAAATAATCCATAATGAAATGAAATACTGCTCTGAAGGAACTGTTCAATGCTTTGCTGAGCACCTATCATTCAGCCACGTCCCCCTACTCTTCCCCTCACCTCTCCCCTTCCTTCCCAATTACAGAACATACCGTAGACAAGATACTTGGTATTGGATCTTGCTGGGGAGAGAAAAGAAGTGTCACAGTTTGGTCGTTGAAATTGTGAATGTTAATGAACACAGTAAATTTTCTTAGAAAGAGGTTAATGGCTAAGATTCTGGTCAGCAATTCCAGTGTGTGGGGTGTTCCCCCCATACATCCAAGGAATTCTCCAACACCAACTGGATGTCCTACAATTCAAGTCAATTCTGACACTATGAATACGAAGATAGCATCAGATGTCACAGGCTAAGGGCTTGGTCCCACAAGATGACCCTCACTTCAGACAGCAGTCACAGTCCAGGTTGTTACTGCACTTCTGACCCACCGGCTAGAAATCAGAGGTTCCCATCACCCTGTCCTTGGGTCTGATTAATTTGCTAGGTTGGCTCACAAAACTGAGAAAGCAGTGTACTCACTGGATTCCTAGTTTATTACAAAGAAAATTAAAGGATACAAATGAACAGCCAGAGGCAGAGATGCAAAGGGTGAAATCCTGAACGAAGGAGCTTCTGTCCCTGTGGAGTTTGGGACTCACTACGGGGGCACGTGGAAGCATTCCGGGTCACCGACCTGGAAGCTCTCTGAAACCCACGCTTTTCGGGTTCTATGGAGGCTTCATTACTTGGACATGGTTGATTAAATCATTGGCCATTGGTGAGTGATTCAGCCCCCACTCCCTTACCCCTCCCTGGAGGTAAGGGGGTGGGGCTGAAAGTTCTAACCCTCTAATCACAGGATTGGTTCTCCTGGCAGCCGTTCCCCAGCCTCAGGTTAGTTGCCTAAGTCATCATTAACATAACAAAAGACACCCATGTGGCTCCTATCATTTAGGAAATTCGAAGAGTTTTCGGAGCTCTGTGCCAGGATGAGTGGACCTCAACGAAGGATGTGTTTATTGATTTTAGAGAGAGAGGAAGAGAGAGAGATGAAGAGAGAGAGAGAAACATCGATCACTTGCCTCCCATAGGTGCCCAGGCTGGGGATTGAACCCGACACCCTTTGGTGTACGGGTTCCAACCAACTGAGTAACCTGGCTAGGGCAACATATATGTTTTACTAGAAATCACAATACACCATGTTCCCAACATGGTTGCCAACAGGTAATAATATAAATGAGGTAAAGAAGGTGTGATAGGGTACAAATATACTCACACTGGCCAGTACGTAAGACAATATTTTGAACTCACCATCAGATTCTTCGTGCATCGTACTACCAGATACTGTCAGACATATCCCAAATAAAGTTAAGTTGAGACTAGCGCACAATAGCACCAAAAGGATACATTTAGCGGAGGTAATGAATTCAGATGTCTACTTACCAGTTTTAGACTAATAATTTGAGATTTCAAATAGCAAGTATCCCAAAATGGTATTTTTCTCCACTTAAGTCCCTTGACCAATACAAAAGAAAAAAAAAAGCTATACTTTAAAAGTTTGCCTCCTTTAGTAGTTCATTTTAAATGATTTCCAGGAAAAATAGGATACTTAACATTCCCTTGAAACTTAATGTTTTGCCATGAAATATGACATTATGGAAAACAGGGAAGCAATAAAACATTTGGGTGATGATTCATACCCTTAGAATGTATGAAAATACAGCACTTCTTGTTACCCACCATCAGTGACAGGTGGAACATGATTTGCTATGAATAGAGTCCCAGAGAGCTGCTACTTCTGAGGCTACTTACAAAAGTTATGCCAATTATTCATGAGCCTATACAGGTGAAATTGAATTGTGTGTTGTTTTTCTAGTCCCAAACCACAAACTCGGCAAGGCTGCTGTAGGCACGCAGAACAGAGCAAAAACCAAATCAAAAATAATCTTTCTTGCTGCTCTGGGGTGAAACCAGAACTTAGGCTGGTTTTTAAATGGAATTCATAATGTAAAGTAGAATAATAGAAAAGGATATAAATTAGAGTCTAGTTGAATGGGACCTCAGAGATTGGCCAATTCTACCCGCTATCTTACACACGAAAAAACAGAGGCTCCGAGGAGTCTGACCTCTTCAAGGTCACACAACTTAGTTAATGTAAAAATACAGAGCAAAGAGATAGTTAGTAGCTGGAAGTCAAATGCCAACATTATAAATATTGATGAAACTAAATCTTGAGCTCCTAAATGATATTTAGGTCCTAGAAAATGGTTTATTTACTTCAAGTTATATTGATATAGTTTAACTTTAATACAACACAAAATTACAGGTTTTCTTATAGGTAATTACCATTTTTTACCTGTGTCAGATGGTGTGGTAGACAGAATAATAGCCCCTAAAGACGTTTGCATCCTGAAACAAGGATCCGTAAAGATACTACCTTACAGATCCCCGGAAAAGGGACTGTGTAAATGTTGCTAGTCTTGAGATGGGGAGGTTTCCCTGGGTAATTATTATCTGTATGGGTCCAGTGTAATCACAAGAGTCCTCATTAGAGAGACAACAGGGCTCAAGTCAGAAGGGAAGGTGTGACAATAGTAGCAGATGTCATTGGGGGTGGGGGAGGGAACCATAGTACACTTCTGGCAACAAGACAAGGAGTACAGGTGGCCTCCGGAGGCTGGAAAAAGCAAGGACACAAATTTTCCCCTAGGACCTCCGGAAAGAATGCAGTCTTGCCAATCCATTTTGGACTTCTTTGTCAAACTTGGGAAGAGAGGTCTTTATTGAAGTCAGTGCATTGGGCCTGGCGTCCACCTCCTCGCCACACCACACTTCCTGTCTCCTCATCTGGAGCCCTGCTGCTCTTGGAGGCCCCCAACTGGCCGGGTCTGAGTGCTTTACTTGCAGATCCATATAACTCATGTTTACGGTCTCAGAGGAAGCTGTCAACTGTTCTATTCTTTCACAGGCCCCTTTTCTCCCTTTTCAATGTTTGGAGAACAAATATGCAAATTTTTAGATGGCAACTTGAGCTTTTCTTCTCCCTTACCTGCCTATGTTGAAGAGAAGAAAATGTGTCATTAATCAACCCAGGAAGGATGCTCAAAAGGATTTAGAGCATTTTAAAAAATCTATATCAGCCCTGGCTGGTGTGGCTCAGTGGACTGAGTGCCAGCCTGCAAATCAAGGGGTTGCCAGTTTGTTTCCCAGTCTAGGGCACATACCTGGGTTGCAGGCCAGGTCCCCAGTAGGGGGCATGCAAGAGGCAACCACACATTGATGTTTCTCTCCATCTCTTTCTCCTCTCTAAAATAAAAATAAATAAATAAAAAATATATATCAAATCAGTCTATTCAACAGTGATTTCTTATATCAAGTGTGGTTGTCATTGAGCCAGGAACTGGGGGTTCAATTAGAGTCTTTCTCTCCAGGCACACCGCCCTATACTTCTCAGCTGCCTCTAGCCTGCTCCAGCTTTCAGTGGTCCAGCCTCCTGGACCTTTAAAATAACTTCCTGTAGGGCTGTCTTGACTTAGGTCATATCTGCAATCTATCCTCAACTTTGGCCAAGGTGGATCTTTCAAAAACTGCACTCTCCAACGCAATAGCCCCTAGGCACCTGTGGCCATGCAAACATGTTTAACCAAAAGTAAAGCCTCGTTTTCAAAGTCTAACTAGTCACAGCTGAAGCACTCAACAGCCACACCGAGTCGAGTGGCCACCCTGTTAAACAGTGCGGGTATGGGACCATCTCCATCACTGCAGAAAGTTGTGTTGGACAGCCCTGCTCTACATGGAAATCTGCTCATGTCACTGCTTCTTAGTTTAATGTTCCTATTCGCCTAAAAGACATCAATACTTTGTGTGTCAGCCCTTCCCACTTTGTTTAGTGCCCCCTCTCCCAGACACCTTGCTCAGCTTCTGGACACCACCCTCTCTCCCTGCCCTGCCCTGCCCCTTGCCCTTCAGGTCTCAGCTCACACTTTGTTCCCTGTGAAGCCCCTGTCGAGTCTAACTGTCATGTTTATTCTTCCTCTTTTACTGGGAGGTATACAGGTTAATTGTAAATAACATTTTTACTCTAATCTTTTGTTTGTCGCTCAACAGCTTGTAAGCTCCCTGATGACAGAAACATGTCATTTTTGTGTGTGTATAATATATACGTAGAACATTAATATATAATAATATATACATATATATTGCTGACATGCACACTCACACAGGCACACACACATACAAAACCGAATGAACAAACTGACTAGTCGAGTACCATAAGGTGTAGAGAAATATTCTAAATCTCTTTCTTTAGAATTAAATTCTTTTAAAATGAATTGCTGTATCTTTGGAATGTTAGTTGCAATCTTTGTAGCACGTTGGAATATCAAGCTTGGATTTTGAAGCAAGGGGAGAATTGTACGTATATGTAGTCTAAGTTGCAATCTATTCCAGAGAGTTTACACTGACGGAGAGTCCCTGGCTAGATCTCTAGGTTTCTGACTATATGGAGACACCAGTCTTATGTCACTAACATAACTTTATGTGGCAGTCATGCAAAAGAACCCATCAGGAAAAGATTCCAGACAAAACAACTAATAGGGTTCAATTTTCTGTTCTTATTCATTTAATCAAATTGCTCCCCTATGTACGGAGAACCACAGAGTTTACATTATTAATAATAATGTAAATATCAGCTTTGCTCACCAAGAAATCTTGGTTAAAGCCCTCGTCTCCAAGGAATGATATTTCCATGGGCAACACTCACGAGAAACAAGGTGCCTCGTATACCGGAAAAAGTGGAGAGGCTGATGCTGATTTTCTGGAGCCAAGGACTCTAACTCGAATACATCCAGAATTTGGAACTAAATGCCTGAATGACTGAACTATGTTGAAGGCCACATTTCATGCCGATTGACTTGCTATTTTTCATTTGAAATAAATGGAATTGTATAAAAATAATACATGCCTTTTATTAGAGGCCTCCCACATGCCCAGCACTCTGCCGGGTGCCTCATTTATAGTTCCCTCTTAATCCCCACACACCATATTCAACACAGGTACTGTTACCCCCATGTCATGTGGAGAACTAAGGCTCGGGAGAGAAGAGTGACTCACGCAAGATCACGCTGCTGGAAAGATGTCAGAGCCAGCAGGTGAAGACAAGCCTGAAGCTAAAAGCCACACTTGATCATCTCCTCCACAATTTCTCACAGACAGCAACCTATCCAGCTTATGTTGTACTTGAAGGCTGAGATGAATTCACAAAGTGATGTACACATGTTTTTTGTAGATAAGAAGAGAAAATTTTCTCTTAAGAGTACAAAACAAGCCACTAGAGAACAGCGAAGAGCACAAGGCACCTGTTCACAGATGCTCGAGTCCACGCACCACCCAAGGGTGCCTCCTTTTGGCTTTTCCTCATCATCGCCTGATACCGTGCGAAGAGCTGGACACGAAAAAGCGGGAGGTAAGGGTTGGAGCCCTTTCTCCTCCTCCTGTTCCTGTGTGACCCCCACTTTGACATTTTGAAATCTGCATGGAAGGACCTAAAGAGTGTAATTGTATTCCATGGCAACAAGCCATTCTACTGAAATACTGAAATCACCATTCTATATGGACAGCAAAAAGTGTGAAAGGGTATAAAACAAAAATGATAATAGTGGTTACGAGGGGCTCAATCTTAATCCCTATTAATAAAAAGGTTTTTTGATATAATAAAGGTTAGTTTTAAAGGAAAATTAAGGATACAAATAAAGAAGTTTTGGTTGACCTGAATTAAGCCTCGTTTTTGTTTTTGTTTTTTCTGGAAAAAGTGGTTAATGATACCTACTCTACTGTATTTTAAATAAAGTTAAGTTTCCAGGGTATCCAAGTAAGGCTTTGAAGTACAATGTTTCCTGAGAGGGAAGGCAAGGCCCAAATCTGAGGAGAGAGAACCGGAAGAGTCAGCATCACTAAAAAGCGGAAGGACTGCGACTGTCGTAGCAAAGGGACAGATAATAACCAGCATGGGGTGTTGGGTGAAGGATTAATGACTGCAAACATAAAGCACTTAGGACAGCGCAGGGCATAAGAGTTGCTCCCCGAATGGCAGCCATTACTGAACACACTGATTCTGCAGATGCTGAGATGCAAGCATCACTAAGCAAAAGGCCGAGCTGAGTCCAAGATACTGGACACCCATCCAAGCCAACCAGGCCAAATAATGCACAGGTCCAGGAAGGTGCACAAGGCCTGGGGGTCCAACAGTGAGAGTGGGGTTCCCCCCACTGAGAAAGCGAAGTTCAAGAGAAAAAATGTGTGCCCTGAGGGACTTGTGATGACGTCCAGAGAAGAGAAATTGATGTGGTGGAAAGAAGGAAGGCTGACACGATGTTTGTCTACAACTAAACAAAAACTCCTTGAATTGCCTCTGTCTAAGATCGAAGAGCTAAGAGTAGGGTAGAAGTCCAAAGGGCATTTAAGTGTCTTGAGCTGCCAAAATTATAGAAAAGCTTCAGCGGGTAGCCAAGCGGCCAGATGCCTACCAATGAAATATCCATCTGGAAAAACAGCTATAAGCGGTAATGCTGCTGGTTGTCGCTCTAAAATTTAGGCCAACCCTGCCTACATTTCTGGTCTGATGCCCCCAAGACTGGTAAATGCTGCCCCACCCAAACTCTGTTTCTCAAGCGACAGGTCCTTACTGCAAATGTTCTTTGCAAAACAGTGACATTGAACCTTTGGGACCTGCCGCAAAGGCTCCACCTCTCTCAGTGGGCCTCTTCTTGCCTCTGCCTCACCCCAAACCACTAACATTATTAGAAAGAATACAAAATTGATTTTAAACTGTTGCCAATACCAATGGCCAAGATGAAATAAACCTTTCTTTTTAATCATCATAAGATCAACTCATATTCCTTACAAATATGTAAATAAAAATTTGTATACAAACCACTCTCTACCCACTCATCGACAAATGTTGCCTGAGGGTCTCCGTGAACTCGCGGTCCTGGGCTCTGGAACAGACGCTATGGAACAACACTGACCGGTTTGCTATTCTCAGGAAGTGCCATCTCTACGTGGGGAGCAGTTAACGGGTGTAAGATAAGTGAAGGAGATGACCTTAGACTCTGAGAGATACCATGAATCAAGTACAGCAAGAGCAACTGCGATGCTCTACGTCAAACAAGGCAGTCAGAGAGGCGTCTCTTAGAAGACCGCGTTTGACCTGAGGTCCGAATTACGCAGTGACGTGCCAGGTCTGAGAGACTGCTGTATATTGAATGTCTGTGTCCCCCCAAATTCATATGCTGGAGCCTAATCCCTAACATGGTGGTATTTGGAGGTGGGGTACTTGAGAGGTGCTTGGGTCATGAGAATTGAGCCCTCACAGAAAGGATTAATGCCCTTATAAAAGAGACCCCAGAGAATCCCATTACCCTCTTCACTAGGGGAAGACCCAGAAAGAACCAGGAAGTGGGTCCTCACCAGACGCTGAATCTGCCAGCACCTTGATCTTGGACTTCCCAGCCACCAGAACTGTGAGAAATAAATTTCTGTTGTTTATAAGCCACCCAGCCCAATCTAGGGTATTTTTGTTAGAGCACCCTGAATGGACAAAGTCAGGGACCAAGTTCAAGGCAGAGGGAAACACTGGTATGAGGCCCAAGAAGGGACAAATGGCTCCTGTGTGCTCCAGGAGCAGGGAGGGCCGCTGTGAGCATGAGGAGCTCAGAGGCAAGGCAAGGGCCACAGTAAGGAGCTCGTCATGGACTTCCAGGGCAGCCAGAGCACTGACAGAGTCTAGGCCAGGTGGGGACATGATTTCCGTTTCCAAGCTCTCATGGGTGCTGTTTTAGGGGAGACTAGCTTACTGGGGGCAAGAACAGAAGCAGAGACATATGAGTGCGGCTCCTGCACAGACCTGGCCAGGGGCAACAGCCTAGATTAGGGCAGTGGTGGAGGAGCATGGGGGACCCAGAGGGAGGAGATGCAAGTACCGCTGCCTACAATGCAAACCTGTGGAGATGCTGGATGTGCTGTGGAGGCGGGATTGACAGACTTCATCACGAGTTGGCCAGGGGTGTGGGTGACAGCATGATGAAGGGTGACTTCCTGACTTCTGGTTTGAACAACTTAATGGACAGAGTGCCGTTGCTAAAATGGAGAAAAGGCAAATGTGGGAGCCAGGGATCTTTGGGGGAACACAACAACCCTATGAATAATAGGTATTGTTATTTTTTCTATATTATGGATGAAAAACTAGAATCCTAAAGAGATTGTCCAAAGTCACACAGGTGGGTAGAGAGCAGTTCAGCGAGGTTAAGCCCAGAGCGGTGGGCTCCAGAGCCTGCCCTCCCAGCTGCTGCGTCACTGCCCACCTTGCCACCCACGTCCTGCTCACCTGGACAGAGACTTGGTTATAGCAACAGGACCTAATGGCTTACACAGGCCAGCAGTGAAAATGCTTGGTACTTGTAAGAAGTACATAAGCTTTCCAGAAAAGGAAAGATAACCTGAGCTTTCTAACAAAGGAGATATGAATCCCTTCCCTATAAATTATTTTCCCACAGTATTTGGGCTAGAACACTGGTGATATTAATGCCAGCTGCGTCCCAGACATCTCTTCTTCTATCTATGAGTGATAACACCGGCCAAATGCGTTGTGTTTCCTGATTCTCCATCAAAGAATTCCAGGAAAACAACCAAAGAGGAATGACAAACACAAAACATCTGCCTTGTTATTAAGTTCAAGTGTTGGTTTTCTTGTAGGACAGTCTTATTTCTACGGGGGCCAGTCCTTTTTTCCAACGTGACCTTTGCCCTGGACTTTTCCCTTTACAGGATATTAAACATGACAACAACACCTGTCCTTCTTTGATAACAGACACAGGTGAGAGGCTCAATCAATCACGGGATTACTGGAGGCTGCTCTGGAGATTATTCACGCAGGGCAGGAAGAGAGGGCTTAACTTGCTCACCGGGATCCTGTGCCTTGGCTGGCAACTCTGAAGGGATTATTCTGTGTGACCTCACAGACTGCCACCAGCAGGCACTCTCACTTGGCTGTGGGGGTGGCACTGACATAAGAACACTTGGCAGAACACGAGCAAGTTAATAGCATGATTAGTAAACCCCATCTCCCTTTTAAGAGTCTATTTTTACACTTATTCCTGAGTTGTGAAAAGTTCCCCGTTTGAGATGTTACTATTTTCACTGGTAAAAGACTAAAATTAAATTGCCCGTTTCTCCTGGGGACACATTTCTGGTATTCTCCTTGGTGATTTACCCTGCCTTTCGGAGTCAAGTCTGTTAGGCAGAGCCTCGTGAGCAATGCT
Source organism: Desmodus rotundus (assembly GCF_022682495.2). NCBI lineage: Eukaryota > Metazoa > Chordata > Mammalia > Chiroptera > Phyllostomidae > Desmodus > Desmodus rotundus. Next base: position 27,358,607 of record NC_071392.1, on the reverse strand, counting down.
AACATGTTCCTGGTGGGATGTAAGCTCTGGGGAGTAGAAGAGTTAGTAGTATTTAGCCCATTAAAGAGACTCACTTTTAGCAAGTCCGGAGGATGCTGCACTTCCGCTCTTTATCCTGTTCATAAAGGTTTGTGTTACCAGTGGGGCGTTTGGCAAGGTTCAGTAGTAAATGAGCTTTGCACCCGACCTGCACCCTAAAAATTCCAGGTTTACTTTTTTTGCTGCTGGGAATGGTAAATTCCAATCTTTTTACAAAGAAATTAAGTCCCAATATCTGGAGGACTTTTCTGGTTCTGGAAGGATTGCTTTGCCATCCTGTCCCGGAGCTACTTAAAATAGGACTTAAGTGTTTGTTGTAGATTTGGTCCTATTAGCTAAAATAAGTTCTTTAATTGTATTTCTTTATTTGCTCTGTAATTTTTAGAGAATCTAGGGTGAAAGATAATTACATTTCTCTGGTTTTAAATTTAAAATGGATGTCAATGCCTTCAGAGAGACTGATGTCCCTAAACCGGGTCTCGCCAGTCGTGCAGTTGGTGGGGCCCCTGTCCTGTCGGCCTTTTCTGCACGGAGGAGACAGAGAAGGTTGGGGAGCCATGTGGAGCTAACGCTACAGCTGCTGCAGCATCCAGGCAGGCAGTCACCATGAGAGGCTGTGTGGCTGTGCTTTCTCCCGAGAGGCAGCAGGTGCACAGTAGCAGCTTGGTGCAGAGCCTAAGAAACACCAGTGACTCCATGAGACAAGCAGGCCAGGCGAGGAGGAGACACTGCACTGAAGACTCAGGACAGACTTTGTGACTGTGGCAGGGAGGGGCCGCGGGAGTGGAAAGATAAATATCTCAGAAATGGACCATCTGTCCTGGAAATCCTTCCAACATGGCTTTGAGGGTTATACAGGGTCCGGCACAAATCACGCCCCCTTTTTTTATTACAAAATCATAAGCATGTGATTCTGTAACATAACAATATCACCCTCAAGAGTACCATATGACATTTTAGGTGAAATGTTCAAATTAAAACTACAAATTATTACACCCATATTATTACCCTGCCAACCGCACTCAAGTAGGCCTCACTTCTGCCGGACCCTGTATTTGGGACATAAGGTATTTTCTCTTGGTCCTTTTCCTGGAAGGTCTTGGCATATATCCTCACAGAGGCAGCGAAAGAAATGACATCGGAGGTTTAGCCACAACTGTTTCCAGCAGGGCTGCCAGCAGCGAACAGGAAGTCACCACGGCAGGAGTGGCTTCTGACGAAAAGGAACAGCGACCTGGGCCCCGCCTTTAACACGAGCTAGCTCACCCCGTGTGTGGTCAGGAAGTCGGGGGGACAGTGATTGGTCAGGGAGTCAGGGGGACAGTGATTACAGCTGGCCTCAACGGTGGCAAAGCACCGACCTTCCAAAGTCCGAAGGAAGAGGGGAAATCTGTCATCTGAAAAACGGTTAGTTTGGGGTAACGGCTTTAAGAAATCTGTAGACTGGAAGGTGATATGTGGCCTCAACCCCTCGACGGGAGATAGGGGAAAAATGTCTGTGACAAACGGCGTCCCGTAGGGGCGCCTTATGTAAAAACCTTTCAAGGTTGGCTTTCCAGGGTCAGCTGCACTGATGAGTTGCTGAAAATACCACTTTCTACCTAGAAATGGAATGCGGGCTTCGGCTGAATAAGGTCTGGTGTCCAAACTTCTTGTTTGACATTTTGTTGATGCTAATCATCACATCTCTCCTAATCATTTCATTGACAGCAATTCATAAAAAGAAAAACAGAATACAATCTACATAGGTCTTCATTCACCCTTAAACTGAAAGCCACACAAAACTGTCTCAAAATAAATTGATCAGAATTGTTGTTCATTTGCAAAACTTGGCAAACATGGGGTGGCAACAGTGACTAAATTCTTTCTTTTATTACCTGTTATTTAAACTTTGTTTCCTCGTCTTCTGATGCAAACAGCCCAACAACGACCTCAAAGGCATGAAGCAGCCCCGGAAGAGTGGGAAACGTGGCAGACTCGGAAGGATGGCTCTGAGCACCCCCACCTTTGGGGGACCCACCTGGCTGTGGACTCCCACTTGTGGGATGTTCTCCTTCATTTTGACTGTTACTCACGAGAGCAGCTCACAGAAAAATCTAGCTTCTTCCAAAGACCGTCACCTGATGAGAACCCGCCAGAGGCTGATGAGTCAACACCGAGCGTGAAGCCAGTAGTAACAACATTCACCCACTCACGTATATTTGTGTGACAGGCACGGCGCCCAGCTCTGGGGGTCCAGCAGGGACCGGGACACAGCCCTGTTCTCAAGGAACCCCACTTTATTTCGGGACACAGCACCTGAGAAATCGGACGCACCCCTGATAGTGTTTTAGAATGTGTGCAGAGCTGGTGGGGGAGCAGGAAAGAGCATAGAGAAAGGGTAAGCAGAGGGTGTTCGTGGTAAGAGTGGTACCTAGCACTGTCTTGCATGGCTAGGGAAAGGTCTTAGAGGAAGAGACCGAAAGGAGCTAGCCAGTGTGGGCAGCGTGCACAAAGATAGGACTAAAATTCAGAAGATTGGGGCAGAATACTGAAACTTTGTTGTCTGGTGGGAGTGAACACAGAAGGTCTCTGCACTTGGAAACATCAGGCACCATTCACAGCAAGGGTATCATAAGTAAATAAAGATGAGGTGAGAAGTTCTACACTGATTATTGAGTCCTTTCCCTTCCCAGAGCACTGTCCGTCAAGTATATACCTACTTTCTAAGCAGGATATCAGAAAAGTGTTCTGAGGACCCTGACCAGCCCAGAAAAAATGCCTGAGATACTGAGATGTGGGTTCCCAAGGCAACAGCTCATCCAGGTTACCCTCCTGTAAGATCATGCTCTACACTACACACCCACCTGCACAGAAATTCTGGGCCAATGAGGACTCAGCCAAAAACAGGGGGCACAGGCTAAAAGGATTCACTGAAGAGACTTTAATGAAGGGATTCCCTATAGGGGGGTGGGAAGTCTTAAAGGAACCATGTCCCTGCCCCAATGGCGACCAGCCCAGGGATGAGTGTGAGTGGGGAGACCTTGGAGTGCAAAGGGAAAGAATGGCATCCCAGGGTCCAGTCAGAGCTGAACCTGTTTCAGCCACGGCAAAGTGGTTGTCAGCGAGGGGCAGTCTTATCCCCTGGGGACATTGGCAATGTCTGGAAACATTTTTGGTTGTCAAGATGTTGGGGAGAGGGGATCGCTACTGGTATCTAGAACATACAGGCCAGGAATGCCACTGAACATTCCACAATGCACAGGACCCACCCACAACAAAAAACTCAACGGCCCCAAATGTCAGCGGTGCTGAGGTTAAGAAACTTTGCAATGGAGGAACACAGCCTCGGACAGAACAGGGGCTGGGCAGAGAGGGAGAACAGATGACTGGTCCCCTCTCCTGCTATATTTTCATCTCCCGTCAGTACCTCTACTGGTCAGATCTACTGGGAAGCCAGTGGTGAGGGGTCCCAGGTGGTATGGTCCACAGCACAGTGTCTGGGGCATTGAAAGAGTAGAGGATGGTTCTAGAGAGACACACGGAAAATAAGCACACAGCTTTCGATTAGCTTCTAAGCACAAACCCCTAAAAATGAGAAAAGAGACGAGGCTATAAAACAAACAGAAACCAACTATCATGAACATTCTCTGAGTGCCAACAGAATGTTTCATCCCAAGAATATTACTAAAATGCCTATTTAAAAAAACGGAAAATTTGGATAACAAAACAGATGCTTGGAAATTAAAAAGATAGTAGCAGAAATGAAAATCTTTATATGGGTGGTTTTATTTTTGGCTTTTACTGACCAAGTGTTGATTTTCATGTCTAGGCTGATGAAGAGCAAAACATACGGCAGACAGAATACACTAGACTCAGAAGCTAGAAGGCAGAGAGGCCACAAGAACATAAACCTCATTAACAAAATATTGAGCAAGAACATTGGATTAATTCAAGTCATGTATGAAGCAATTTTATCTCTGGTGACCTTACTTTATAATTGGTTAATGTATATTCTCGTGTTGTACAGTCTCATGAAAGTGTATAGTGAGTCTCCTAGAGCCTTTCAATTTCAACATCTTTAAGAATGTTCTGACAGCTCATATAAAAAGAAGGAAAAGATTTTCTTTGCCTGAGGACCTCATTGCTACCGTCTTTCAAAACCTTTCCACTGAACTCCCTATGAGACAACGACCAACTCCCTCAACTAATATACTCAACAATGGGGGTGTGGGAACAAGCCATTAGCTTCCCAAGTGCAGCATATAAGGAGACAAAGTTGATTAAACAGCTGTATTTGCTCTGATTTTCCCATTATTTGGCCCTAGGGAACACATGCCAGTCTCTTAGGAGATGGACCTATATAACAAATGCATGGATCAAGAGAATGAAAAGACAAGCCACAGACTGGGTAAAAATATTTGCAGAATATAAAGGACTATTATCCAAAATATACAAAGAACTCTTGGGATTCAACAGTAAGAAAACAACCCAATTAAAAAACGGGCCAAAGACTTTAACAGACACCTCACCAAAGAAAATATACAGATGGCAAACAAGCATATGGAAAGATGCTCCACATCATATAACATTAGGGAGATGCAAATTAAAACAATGAGATACCACTACATACCTATTAAAATGGCCAAAATCCAAAACACTGATGAGACCAAATGCTAGCAAGGGTGTGGAGCCACAGGAACTCGCATTTACTGCTAGTGGGAATGCAAAGTGGCACAGACACTTTGGAACACAGTTTGGGGATTTCTTACAAAAAAAAACACTGATCCATGCCCCTCCCCCCCAAAAGAGCTATTTCCTTTGAGGTCTACTAGATACCTAGGATGCAGGTTAGCGCGGCTGTGTATTCTTGAAAAAGCACATAACACGGATTGCGGGAATTTGTTCTTCCATACCTTTAGCACGGAAACTATTGACTAAGAGAGTGGCCACAGAGGAAGAAATCAGGAGTAGGTCTCGTGGGGCAGTCATCATAGAGGGTCATCCAGCACTACGTCCTCAGAGAGCGGAGAAGGTTGAAGGAAGAGGGACCTAGCAGGTCACCACATACAGCTGTGCTGGCTACTCACTGCACAAGGACATGCAGACAAGAGAATTAGGGCAGAGTTGAGACCCAGCCCATTTCTGCTCCTCTAGCTGGACTCCCTCTACCCGGAGGAAGGGTGCCTTTTCCTAATCTTTTGCACAAAGATGCCGAGTGGGACAGAGGCACTGACCTTTCACGAGCACCTTTCAATTGGAAGTAGGGGTCTGGGGACTTGTGTCCCGCTGGTGGGGAGAAGCCAGGCGCCCAACCAGAGACTGGAGGTTTGACGACCACTACCAGTGCTGCAGTGTGAAGCCTGGCTGAGGGGCCCCGGGGGATGTGGGGCGCACACATTCGACTGAAACGTAGTTGGAAGTCTTTATTTACACTTTTACAAAAGGCCTTCAATATGTACAAAACTCAGTCTTTTGGGGAGGGTATTTAAGGTGACTTTCCAGATAGGAATGTGCATTTTTATTTCCCATCCTTAGCCCCCTTCCTTTTTTTATTAAAAGAGTTCTATGACCTTAACTGTATGTGGGAAGTTATTTCATCTTCCTTCAAAGAGCATTTATAATTTTGTTTTGAACTGTGGAACAATGCACTTTATTTAAAATGTTCAGGTGGCCCTGACCGGTGTGGCTTAGTGGGTTGGGCATCGTCCTGCAGAGTGAAAGCTCACCGGTTCCATTCCCAGTCAGGGACACACGCCTGGGTCACAGGTTCGGTCCCAGTCAGGGTCACAGGAGAGGCAACTGATCAATGTTTATCTCTCACATCGAAGTGTCTCTCACTCTCTTTCTCCCTCCCTTCACCCTCTCTAAAAATAAATGAATAACATCTTTAAAAAATGTTCAGGACAATATGGAACTGTAGAAGAAAAAAGAGACGTTTTTCTAAAGCAAAGGTGCTAAGTAGAGCAATTTACTTCCAATGACATTACATGCTGTCTATTCTAATTATTGTATTTAGGGGGAAAAACCCCACATACATACATTAAATGTTATATGTTAGTCAGACTCCTGTTCAATATGGAAATGGTTAGGGCACCAGCGTTTCATAACAGGAAGTTATGACTGAAAACCGAGAATGGGGTCTCCTGACTTGCTCTGCGGAATGATAATCAAGCTGGCTTTCAAAGACTGACCCTGCAGTGAATGCTGTACTTGGGAAATAAATGAAATTGATTATATATTCTAGGCAAAAAAAATGCCCCCAAACCCCCTGTAATTACTTTCAATCTCCCCATAAAATGTTTTCCCATTAGCAAAGATTGTCAAAGTTGTTAGAAAACACAGGAGGATGAGAGCAAGGGCACGTTCCTCGCAGGAATGAGAAATGGAGACCTCTTCCCTCGGTCCACCCCACTCCTCATCAGGGTGGTGCCTCAGCCGCTGCGCTCGGGATGGAGGGATGGGCTCCCTCACCCCCGTCAAGGCAATCCTGCTTGCTTTTCTCCACTGGGCTGCAGAAGAGAATGGCAGCTTTAAGCAGGACTTGCAGATCCTTTTCTAAAATTGCCAGTCTTCAAAACATCTCTTTGGCCTGAAAATCATTTTGCTCCAATGCTTTTTATAGTGCTGACTCATCACCATCATTCACCCTCTTCCAACGCCCTCTCTGCCCCTGGGCCAAACTGCAAGCCCCTGCTCCTGTCAAGCACTGCCTGCAGGGCGGGGCCAGCCTGCGCAGTCCCACGCGAGGCCTGGGTTCTACGAACTCCGGAGCTGCTGTCTCCACTTCACCCCAAGAGTCCTTTCCTCCTTTCAAAAGACAAGCCACACCCAGGCCAGAAACCCATCTCCTCTGTGCCTCTCAGCCCCTCACTGCTCTGCCATTCTTGCATCTCAGGCTCTTCCAAAACCTCTCAACTGAAGGCTTTGGAAGCAAATTCTCCATACCCTTATGGAGAAACTTCTGGGAAAGTTTCCTCCTTCTCCTTAACCTGATTTAGTGTTTCTCAATCTTCAGTCATTTGCGTCCACCTCCATTAGGTTTGCTCCACCTACACGTCATTTGTGTTAAAATGGGATTCTGTCTCATGCTCTGAGCCAGAAACAGTCCCATCGGGACAAAGTAATAAAACAATAGGTACCGAAGACGCACGTCTCAAATGAGGTGCCACCAGAGGCATGATAGGATATTTTAAAACTGCTTTATCTATCCTTCATCCTTGGCTTCTTCAAGGATATCCTTTCCTTCTTCAAGGAAACGGGTTGAACCAAATGGAGCAACAGATCTTTTTTTTCTCCCCTCCCTTAGATTCCATGAGAAGGGCATGTGGAATGAGATAGAAGATGTACTATTTAGAAGTACAGACTGGGGGTCACCGTGGAGAACAGCTGGAAGAGGGACCTCTCCCTAATTAAGGAAGCTGTAACCACCACTTTCTTTGTGAGGGGACTTCTGGGAACCCCCTGAAAACACCTCTCACTGGGTATCTGCCAAACCCATAGGACACTGTTGTCAGATTTTATTTGTGCCAGCCAGACACGACCTTCCTTTCCATTCCTCTCCTCTCGCCCCACTCCCTCCAAAAAAACCTGAGAGGATCCAAGGCAGCCTGGTGTGGACAGAAGAAGAAAAGGGAAGGAGCCAAGGCAGGGGAGGGGAGGACCGGGGGTCAGCTCCCGCCCACGCTGCTGGACACTGAGGTCTGAAGCAGCACCAGCACTGCCGAGGGAACGGCTTTCCTTCTGAAATACGTTTGCAGTTTTGGTAGTTAAACCCTAGCAGTCCCTGTAAAGACTGAACCGGCACGGCTTCTTGGGCCACAAGAGAGAGCGAGCTTTCGTGTTGTGTAACAGTGCCCAGAAAAATTATGGATTCGCCCAAGGGCAGAAGGTTTGTATTTGAGGTTGGGAGCAGGAGAGAAAAATATGTTTTCTTCTTTCACTCTGTGAGCTCTCTTCCCACACAGTGCACAGTCTGCATTCCAATTTGTAAAAGGCGAAAGATGTGTACGACCTGAAGAGAAACCAGAGTGTCTGCCTTGCGTTTTGATGGCCTCTCTGAGGCCCTTTGTCTTGGTGTCCAGCTCTACACGTGCATGGCGTCATCAAATCTCCAGTAGAGAAAAATAGTGTCAAAAACTCTCCGGTCAAAACCACTCAGGAGGCATAAGAACACCCATGAACTTACATCGTGCTTGTAAACCATTTTTTAAAAATAATCAAGTTATCACACAGTGTGTGGTCTTTCCTACCTGGCTTCTCTTCCCTAATACAAAGTTTTGAGACTCATCCCTGTTACTTGTCAATAGTTCCGTCCATTTTATTACTGAGTAGCATTCCACAGTTTCTTTATCTATTCATTGGTGGGTGGATATTTGGATTATTTCCAGTTTGGGGGCAATAATGTATAAAGCAATTTACTTTAAAATTTTAATTTTTTTAGCTTTGTCCTGAGCAATAGGTTTGAGGCATTAACTACATATATATTAAGTTGCATATATTTACATATATACACATTAATATAGATATATAACTATTAATATGAAACCATTTGCCTGTGTAGCTGTTAAAGACGTTCATCCCAGAAAGGCCAGGGCTATATGTACCATGTCTTCGGGAGAACAATGACCTAACCGAATTCTCTCTCCCCTGCTCTGCCGCACTCCTAGCTTCTGCCGCAAGCACCTGGAAAGTGGCAGTCCCTGCTCCGCCACACCACGAGGCAGGGGCCCACCCAGTGCTCCCCCAGCTCCCAGTGCTACTGCCATTGACCTTCTCCCCCAACTGCCTGTGAGAAGCCTATGCACTTTGATGCCCAAATGCAAGAATTCTCATTTTAACTAAGTGGGAACTTTTAATAATTCTTGAGAATCAACATTTATCTTTCAGATGAAAAACATACCTTTTTCAGTCTTGCTTTACTGAGAAAGAAGACCACCACATGTTCTGAACTATCTTTTATTATATCACTGGTAGTATCTTTTATTGCATCTTTCTTGAAAAGGTGAAACTCAGCCCAGTTTTCTAGATGAGGTTTTATAGACCAAAGCTTTGATGCATACAAAAATAATTTGGATTTATTTGCCGTTTTACTCTGGGGATAGCCTACTTGCTGGATACTTTTATAACTGTATTATTTTGTCTATGGCGTAAGTCTCACAAAATAAAACAACTCTGTTTTTATCTGTTTAGCCATCAACGCACATTTTACATTTTGAGATGGTCATCTGTGCCCCAGAATATCTAATCAGATTTAATGGTGCATTTTCTAGTATAAATAAAAGTATCTACTACTAGAATAAGAAGCAAAGGTGTTAAGAAATAAATAATTTAATCTTAAATCTGGTCATTATGCCACAGGACACACACACACACACACACACACACACACACCCCAAACACACCAGTCAAAAGCGTACAGTAGCATGGATAAAGCTTTTTTAATAATTGGCAATATTTCTGCTTTTCCTTTCTTTCTCCAGTAAGTTGTTATCCTTCCTTTCAGACTTAAAGAAATGTAGTTATTGGTGTTGCATTGGCCTAAGGACACAGTCCTGCACTGAAAAGTTTAATGAATAAAACAAAGAACACAGTCACATAATCACTATGGATCTGGTTCCATCTCTTGCTGTTCTGAGCTGGCTTCCTGAGTGGGCAGACCAGCTGGGAGAGCTTATTGCCCTAGGACCCCTTGTGCAGCCGAAGTCCAAACAGAAAAGTCATACTGAAGTTAATAACAGCAGTAACTACTGACTGTACAGCACTAACTTGGACCTTGTCAAAGCTGCTTCTTGTAAAATAGCTCTGTAGGAAGAGGAAGAAAAAGGAAAGAATGTAAGAGAAGGGCCATGCAAAAATGGAAAGGTCTCCTGTATTTTCAAAGCTCACACATATCAAGTTCTGGGAGACGCATGTGCCAGAGGGATACGAAGGAGAGTGACATACATGTTTTAGTGTCACATAAATTGCCACCAAGAGTAATTATCGGACGGTGATAAACATACATGTTTAAGACAATGAATTAGTCTGATTACTTTGTTTGCTTTTAAAATTGTGTGTATGTGTGTGTGTTCTACTTTGGAGAAAGAAGAGGGTAAAGAAGAAATACTTTCCGTGTGTAGTATTCACTATACTGTTCATAGGCAATAGAAATAAAGTCAGGCGTTTGAAACCCCATTAAGGTTGTATAAAAAACAAATCTGGCAGGCATGATTAATGTGGTATGGGCCAACATCGAAATCTACAAAGATCCTGACAAGCTGGGAGCCAACAAGTACTATGTATCAAGGAGAAGTCATTCCCTTTGTCATGTGGGGGGAGGGGGGAGGAGGGGACACATTTATTTGTGCTCTCTGGAGGATACAAAGATAAACGAGCAGCCACCCTCAGAGACAATATTAAAAATATGTCTCAGCTAGATGCCATGCTGTGAACTTTGGAGAAATCATCACGACAGCTCATGTTCAGATGGTTTCAGTGACTGGTGCTGTGGGAGCCACACAGACAGCTTGCTCAAGCTGGTGCCACGGTGCTCCTCGGGGACGTCTGGGCCGTGGACCAGGGCAACCTGCTGGATTGTCACGGCATACCTGCATTCCGGCACAATGAAGCTCAGAGCCTTTCATCCGGAGGTCTTCTTGGTGGACAGTCTTAAAGACTCAGAGCCTAACCTGTGGTGTGCTCTAATTATTACTTAGGGTACAGGTATCCTGGCCTCTGCTTCATCTATCATTGCTGTGTTTCCTGCTTATAAACTAAACACCTAGAATGCTCCCTTCAAGGCTCAGGGACCATTGAGGAAGAGATTAGAACAATTTTATGTTAAAATGACAGTCATGCAAGGATATCAACCAGTGGCATCTGAGCTCATGTAGTCTCCACCACTGGGCCCCTTAGATCAGATTTCCAGAGACTTTTTCCCCCCAGTAGGCAGGGCCCACATCCCTAATGCAGCAAGAAGCCATTACAGTACATAGGCCCTGGGACCCAACAACCCTGAAGAATAAGGGGAAACAGTATCTCTGAGTGAGGAATGAGATAGAGTGTATGGCAAAACAGCTGTCACCGGTAAGGGCCACAGGGACTGTCAAGGAGATAATAAGACCAACCCCAATGGATTTATGGTTTAGAACCAGGAGCAGACCAGCCCGATCCAACACGGTGACTAATTTCACCTTGTCGTAACCCTGGCATCGCTATAGGCTCACTGTACCACATTAGCATTCTGAACAACACGCCCTGGGCGGTCAGGATCGGAAATGGAAAGGCAGCCTAAGGACACAACACAGCCCCTGGGACTCTTCTGAGAAGTCTCCACCCCTTTTCCATAAAAATCCTGAGTGTCCCTCCCCCTTATTGAATGCTCTACCCCTCGACTGAATGATCCTCAATAAAAAAAGTAAATCGCACTAGGGAGGGACTGCTCTGTCTGTGGAGAAGCCACTCTCCGTCTCGCTGCTTTACTAAGAAGTTTTTGTTTATATACATCCATCCATCCATCCATCCATACACACACACATAAATACACAAATAAATAAAATTTAACCACTGGTGTGCCACCAGCACTGGCTGATCAGAACGGAAGTAGACCCCCAGGATGCCCATCTTTGCCATGGTCCCCACCCGCAGAAACTAGGAGTATAATAGGAAGAATAAAAAACACACACTCCGTGCGATGCAAGCCAGAATGTGATGTGTCACAGATACTGTAAAGGGCTGAAAATGTGTGTGTGTGTGTGTGTGTGCATGCACACGCAGGTGAGTGTGAAGTGGGTATGAAAGAGATGAGCCTCAAAGGACTGACGAAATATCATGGGATGGAGAAGGGGAGCAGGACATTCCAGAGGGAAAGGGCAGCCTGAAAAAAAAGTGTGAAGGCAGGAAATCATGGGGCTTTGCCAGAGAGTCCTGAATAAACCGTCCAAGGTGGCTGGAAGATAGGTGTACAGACAATAGACAACAGGCTTTTGCCCTAAGTGTGCTTGAACTTAACTCTTTAGGCAACAGTGAGTAATTGAAAGCTTCTTGAAAAAGGGAGCAACCTGACTGGACCTATCAGGGAGATGAAAGGCTTCTACCTTGAGCTGTCTTCCTCATCTCTGCTAAGGGCAGCAGAACAATGGCTCCTGAAATGCCTCTGCCCCAAGCCCTGGCCCCTGCGACGTGACACCTTCCGTGAAAAAGGGAATTTGCAGAAGTGAGTAAGGTTATCACCTTCGGAGGCAGTCTGGGTTATCTGAGTGAGCCCAATGTAACCACAAGAGTTATTAAAAGTGAAGCACATTTCTGAGCGGTGGTCGGAAAGAGATTGGGCTTGAGAAGCATCAGAGTGATGGCACTTGAGAAGGATGCTCACTTTGTGGCTAGCTTTGAAACAGGGAGCCAGGCAGGGAGCCAAGCACCGCGGCAGCCTCTGGAGTTGGAAACAGCCCTTTGCTGATCTGATTGTTGTGAAAACGGGGATCACAGCCCTACAGCTGCAAGAAACAAAATTGATCCAGTAACTCCAACCACCAGACAACAGAGTCTCCCCTGGAGCTTCCAGAAAGGAACGCTGCCCTGGGCAAACTGATTTTAGCCTGTTTAAACTTGTATTGGACTTATGGGACTCTAAAATAACAAATTTTTGTATAAGACACACAGTTTGTGGTAGTTTGTTAAAGCGGCTCTAAGAAACGGAGGCACATCTCTTTTAGGCACATGGCTTCCCTTTCAGTTTTTCCGATCAGTCAGGCACCCTCTAGCCTTAGGGTCGTTACTTGTGGTCCGGCATCTAACTGGTCTACCTTGTCCCACCCAACCCAACACCTGAGGCTTTGTATGGAGGCTCCTTTAGCTCTCTGTGTTAAAATGCCACTTTCTCACAAAGGCCTTTATCCAATCTATAACAAATTAATTCCCACTACATCTGTGTAGCCTTTTTTATCTCAATTGTCTCAAATAGTATTTGCTTTATATCAGATGTTCAGTAAATACTTGCTTAAGTAGAATTCATCAGTAACTGCATACCTTCAAGTATTGATTTGATCACACAAGGTAGTCTCTCTGTTAGATCTCTCTTCTGTAAAGGAAATTCTCTGTACTTGTAATTAATACATATTCTGCATGACAATAATTTGAGACCCTGTGAACCTCCTCTCCCCAGCAAACTTTGACCCATTGTTTTGAAAGCCATTAATGATCCTTGCCTATATGTAATATTTTATTGTTAAATGCAAAATTGTAATATTTTAATCCCGTCCCTTCTTCTGCTTTCCTTAACTGGCATCCTTCTAATTAAGAAGAGTTTTCTGTCCTTTGCTTCCTCTTTTAGTATTAGCAGTGTGGAAAATAACATGAAATGAAATCAAAGCGGCCAGCCCAGAGGAAGTGCCTTGCAGGTCTTACCCCTCAAACCTCTGGAATGTTAAAACTGGGCAAAACACCCTTTGGACTGGGCCTAAAGCAGCCCTGTACCCCCAACGACTGTTTGCCGAGATAACAAGAAAGCAGAAATCCCCACTATGGATCCCTGTGATAAACACCCATTGCCTTTCCTGAATAGCTGGGTTTATATTTGGATCTCAAATAAATGTTCGCTGTTTCTTACTTTGCCCTTTTATTTTTAGGCTAACACTATGTGTATTTTTGCCATCATTGGTGTCATTATTCCGATGCATTTTAGTTGTCTCAGATTTTACCAGAGTGGTCCCTTCAAGCTGGCTGCTGTGTCCTTTCCCTATGACCACATCAGACTCCTTGCTTCCTGACACACACTCTTCTGAGCTCACTGTGTACTCTCCTGCCCTAGAACCGAGAATCAGCGAAGCTAAAAGAACGAAAAATGGCAGTGAGCTTACAGACAGAGATGACTGAAGTACAAATTGCTTTTACCCTTGCAGTGAGTCTGGTATAAAATATAAACGTGAGGAAATGGGTTTAAAACTACTAGTCAAAATTTTTTACTGAAACATTAGAAAATTGGCTCAAAAGTGAATGAACAGTGTGATGAAAAGTACGGTAAAATGTAAAGTTTCCCTCAAATATATGCAGACTGGTACAGCCACTGTGGAAAACAGGATGGAGTTTCCTCAGAAAATTAGAAATGGAACTGCCTTTTGACCCAGTGATTCCACTTCTGGGATTATATCCTAAGAATCCCCAAACCCCAATTCAAAAGAATATATGCACCCCTATGTTCATAGCAGCACTATTTACAATAGCCAAGACCTGGAAAGAGCCTAAGTGCCCATCAGTAGGTGGGTGATAAAAAAGCTGTGACACATTTACACAATGGAATACTACACAGCCATAATAAAGAAGGAGATCTCACCTTTTGTGACAGCGTGGGTGGACCTGGAGCCTATTGTGCTAAGTGAAATAAGCCAGCCAGAGAAAGACAAATACCATAGGATCTCACTTGTGTGTGGAATCTAATGAACAAAATAAACTAACGAACAAAAGAGAATCAGAGGCATGGAAACATGGGACAGACTGACAGCTTTCAGAGGGGGAAGGGGCGGTGGGGGCTGGTTGAAAGGAAGTGAAGGGATTAGTAAAAGAACTTGTATGTGTGACCCATGGGCATGAACCACAGTGTGGGGACTGGTGGAAGGGGGCAAAGGGGAAATAATTGGGACAACTGTAATAGCATAAACAATAAAATACTAAAATAAATAGGGAAAAATTTCCATCAAATACTTATTTGAAATCAGTCTAGATTTGTGCTTCTCGAACTTGAGCATGAATGAGAATTGCCTGGGGGGCTTATAAAACACAGATGGCCAGCCCCTCCAATGAGAACTGGGGTGGGGCCTGACAACTGGCATTTCTAACAAATTCCCAGGTGGTGCTGATGCCGCTGGCCTGAAAACCTCACTTTGAGAACTGTATAAAAGTCATCCCATTTGATTCTATTGCCTGTCCTTTGTGTGTTCCTAAGTCTTTAGAATATACCTCTGAATGGGGTTCAGTGATACAGAATTGTTCTAACAGTCACCCTGATATATCCAGAGGCTATACGTGTTTGGATAATGATACATGGGTGAGAAAGGAAGTGGAGCTGGGGAGGGTGTTGGATTGGGAGAAGCCTGATTTCTTCATCTGTTGGCCACAAGGCAGGTACAGTCAAGTTCTGTCTGGAGTCCTCTGAAAGGTAGGTGTGTGAGCTCTTCCTACGACTATACATGTTTCTTCTTTAATGGGTCTGGACCTTTACCATCAGCAAAATAAATGTGTTATAAAATCTTCAAATCCTTTCTGACCCCACATCCACCTCATTTCTCCAACCCCTTCACAGCCAAATGCCAGGAAGAGTTGACCTGCCTGTCTCCACTGCCTGAGTTCCCTCTCCTTCTCTGCTAGCTTCCCTTCTGCTCAGTCACCAGCCCCTCCACATGGCTAAATCTGTGGTCTGCTTTTGGTTCGCCTCTTACTTAGTCTCCCAGCAGGGTTGGATGCAATTTCTACTCCTATCTGTTCTACTTCTTTGCTTGATCTCTTCCTCTTTCTCTCTGTTGCTGGATCCTTCTCTCCCAGTGTTCCCAAATATCCCAATGTCAGACCTGGAATCTCTTCTCCTCTCCAAGTATCTGAGCTCCCAGGTGATCTCATCTTTAAATATCATTCCCACACCTTTCCACAAATACCGCTTGATGGAAACTGCCCCATCCCACCAACCCTCCCCTCTTGGCCTAATGTACCTGATGCATTATTTACCATCTGATATACCTGACCTCTCTGCAGAGAGCACCTCAATTCTTGTCTACGCTTCTACAATCTGTATTCCTGTATTTACAAGACTGTAAAACCTTGCATTCATCTCTCCTGCCTTCCCTTTAAAACTCAGTGCCAAAGTATCTTTTTTCATTTGTGTCTCTTAATTTCCTTCCTGCACAAGTAGAATGATATTTGAATTCATTCATATGCCCTAAACACATTTTCTATAATTATTCCCAGTGTTTCTCATTGCTTATTTTCTCTGAATCTCTTGGAGATAAGCTGTATGTAAAAGATGATATAATTTTGTATGGGTGCAGATAATTTTGAAATATGAAACAAATGGCAACGAAAAGATCTTTTCAGCAATTAAAAGAAGAGAATATTGATATGTATATGTAAACACATATGTGCATGTATAAATATATGTGTGTATCTACACATATTTTAAGGCCAGGACAACCAATGCAAGCTTAATTTAGAAAAATGTTTATTCCAAAATGAGAGCCCAGGTTTGATCATTTAAAACTAAATTCAATGTGTCTCTTCAAAAAGCGTCATCTTTTTACATATAACTGAGGTTGTATGTATATGTGTGATGGATGAATAAACATTGATGTCTAGCACTTGAAATGTTCCTCCATGGAACAGCTATTCCAGATCACACTCACAGGAGTCCCTGGACCTTACAGTTTGATTGATGCTCTAGATAAACTTGAAAATCTAATGCAGGTTTTGTAGTGTTGGCCCACAAACTGGCCTACAGCAATACTGGTCAAATCTACGTGGGATCCATCTCTCTCCAGAATTTCCTATGTGAAACACGTTAAGAAATATCTACCAAATGTCTTATGATCAGCACATAACTGCAGTGACCCAGCATCTCATGTTTTACTTTCTTACCGTAGATGCCAATCACTGGTCTCTGAGAAATGAGGCAAGTTGCAGAGCAAAGTGGGTACAGGTACATGGCCAGGCAGATTTCAAAAACTGACAAGGAAAAGGCAATAGAATAAGGGAGAAAGAACAGAACATTTTGCAGTAGAGGTGGCCCAGATTTCAATCTCATCTCTGTCACATATTAGATGGGTTAATTTTAAAATTTTATTTAACTTTGGACCTCTCCTGAACAGGAAAAATAATTATCTCATAAGGTGTGTAACACTGGAATGGGAGGTCCTACAAAAGCATTTTGTAAAGGGCTATATCTGTATCAGTCTCCATACAAAGCCATTCTCGTAGCCTCCTAGAATCACTCCATTCCTACCCACTTCTGACAGTATAAACTCTTCAGTTTTGTGCGCATTGAGTACATACACTGTGCATGTAAAGGTAAACTAACAGATAAGCAAGAACCCACTTATGTAGTTGTAGCTACTTTAATCCCTTCTCAAGAACACTTTCCTATCATGTAATCTTTGATTCATGATGTCTCGTTTGCTTCATTTCTAGGCAAAACCACATAAAAGATAGGATTTTTTAATGCTGTAAATGATAAAACAAAACCAATTTCATCCAGTGGAGTTTTTCTGGTTAAAACTTTTTTACAAATCAACAATCTCCATATTTTTCTGTTAGTTTCCTAAATCACACTAATTGTGCAAGTCAAAGGAGAAAGTGAATGAGATATTTAAAACTAGTTAGCAAAAGACAATTGCCAAGTTTTACTAACACCTGAGGTCAAATTTACATCAATATGCACATTTCAATGCATTCAGGCCCCTCCTGAATACAGAGAGAATTCAGACACTTGTGGAATTTCCCAGACTCGGGTGTTTCGGGGTATTTACAGAGTGAGAGCCTCTCTCATGCACTTAGAAATACCCCCAGTCCTGCTTTCCTCTTCAGACTCCTGGTCAATGCACCTTGCTACCAATGCCTCAGCCTGTGCCCTGTGGAACTGGGGGGAGAGGGGACAGGAAGGAGAAATGTTCACTGGCGCTCTGGCTCACCGGATCTCTTGTTCTCAGTCCCTATTACTCTGTTCTCTTTTTTCTCCCTCAGCCCAAACAGGAATCTCTGAGGCCTAAAAATTCCAACCAAACAGTCTGTCACTCAAAGAAATGATAAAGATATGACCATGCTATTGGAATTGGAAAAAGAGTCAAATTTCCAGGAAGCAGAGTGAGGGAGTGCCACTGAAGCAGAGAAGGAGGAAGAGCCAACATTGGGTGCATCACTGAGCTGGACCCCTGGGACTCCTCCCACGGGCGCCCTTTGAGTGGAGCATGTGGAAGCACCTAAGAATTATTCCTTTGAAGAACAGGAGGCTGGGGCCCTTATCCTCTGGCTCGTGTCCTCTCCTGGTTGAAGATTGTCCTCAGGAGTGCTAACCAACTCCCTGACACTGCTGGCTGCTCAGCAAGCTTCTGCAGCTTTGGAGAAAGCCCTGAGGAGAAGAGGGGAAGAGCAGAGGCACAGGATGCTGTCAGAGAGAGCTGGGGACACAGGTGTAACCAGGCTGCAGTGGAAATCAGAGGGGAGCTGAGAAGATGTAATGCAGGACACAGAATGCATTTGTCACGGCTGTCAGTGTCAGAGACATTCGGCACAATGGTTAAGTTCATAACTTCTGTACAAGAACAGGAATAGAGCAGAATGATGAATATTAGACAGTGCCTACAGCACCAAACACTTGCTCTACTTTAAGTGCTGGAAGACAAGGAAGGGCAGTGTAGTATAATGTGCAGAAAATTGTGGAGACAGACAGATCTGAGTTAACTGGTGTACCTTTTATGCACAGTTTATTGGCTGTGCACCCTTAGAACAAGTTCTATTAGAGCTCAGTTTTTTCACCTATGAAAAAATAATAGCTTCTTTATAAGATTCTGATAGGAAGGAAATGAAATAGCCAGTATGAGTACCTACTTCCATGTCTAGCATAGCGCCTAGTCCAATGCAGCTGGCCAATGAACATTACTTTTTTCTCCCTCTTTATAGAACAGACCTTTTCCCTGAAATACTCATTCAGATGAAAGAGTGCTCATGTTATCTAGGGTATTATAGCTTTAAAGTCATTTAAACCATTTTTATAGATTCTCAGGAACTTTTCCTTTATCTTGTTAATCACAACTTTCCAGGATATCCTTAATTGTACAAAAAACTGCCCTAAGTTGGTCCCAATAAGTTTTTGTGCAAGATCTGACACAGTAAAGTCTACTCAGCCATGCCCAGCAATCAGTCAGCTTTGGAGTCTCAAAGTTTCAAAGATGACCAGTGAGAGGCGGGGCTCGGGGCCAAGGATTTTTCACAAGATTATTCTGAATCACAGCCAGGTTTGGGAGCTTTGGCTCAAGAAGCTATTTAAGAAGCCCCCCAACATTAAGATTTTTAAAAAAGATTTTATTTATTTATTTTTAGAGAGAGGGGAAGGAGAAAGAGAGGAAGAGAAACATCCATGTGTGGTTGCCTCTTGCACACCCCCTACCAGGGACCTGGCCTGCAACCCAGCCATGTGCCCCAACTGGGAATCAAACCAGCAGCCCTTTGGCCAATAATTTGTTCACAGGCTCACGCTCAATCCACTGAGCTACAGCAGCCAGGGCCCCAACAATTAAGATTTAAAAGAATCTTATAACTCAAATATTTTGGGCTGATATTGCTTGGATTTCTCTACTTGTGCTCCCTGATTAGGGGCTTTCCACTATCCCCAACTCCCGCTCCCACCAGAATCCCAGGACTGCAAGAAAACAAGATAGATTTGATGGAATGCATACACTTCATAGGATTTCCTATAAACATTTTATCATTGCATTTTCTAAATAATCCTCTGGGGTTACAGATGGGGAAACCAAGGCCCAGAAGAATCAAGTAACTGATTAGCATTCACCAAGTGGCCCAGCCAAGAACTCAAAAACAGACCCTCTTTCAGGGTTTTCTTACTATATTTCGGCTGAATTACATGGATCTCACATAGTGTTTAGATTTTCAGTTTTTTCCCCTCTTCACATCCTACATTCAGAAAGGCCTTATTGAACATTTCAGCATGAAATGGGGTTCCAGGAGGGGCAGAATGCTGACACTGAGGCAAGATAATGTGATTCTAATCTATTTATTCATAAAAAATGTGAAAGAGACTCATAGCAAATGTGTGGAAAGTAATCACTCTGCTAACACATTTGATTTAGGTGAAAATATTTGCTTTGCTGAATGGCTCATTATTCACGTTAAAATAATAATTTGTTTAAAAAAAGGGTGGCAGCCCTCTAACAGATATAATCTATTCTTCTCATCAAGTTACACATTCATACAATTCATTTTATTGAGTGAGCTGAAATTTGTTGTTTGTTAATTTATAATTATCTTGAGCATTTAGGTTAGCATGCATTTTAAATCACTGCTGTAAGTTTTTCAGATCAATCCCATGTATTTGGCCTCCTCTTCTGTGACTACCAAATAAGGTCAGGCTTCCTCTTTACATGCAACAACATAATTGCATGAACTCTCATTGTGTGCCTGGCAGAAATTAGCCTCCTTCAATGGTCATCTCCTCACCTATGGTTTCCCAGAAGTTTCCCAGGGCAATGTTCTAAAATCCCTCAGTTTTCCTCTGCTCTGCTTTCTCTACTTCCTGCCAGGCCACCTCCTTGGGGGCAGGTGACCCCTGTATTATCAACTCACTTCTAGGCCCATCTGTCTTCCTCCAAAAGAACCCCTGCCTCACATATAGCTAAGACTAAATCAGCCATTCAGGAGTTCACTGAAAACTTGAAGACCAAAGAAGCACAACTGAGAGTGCTGTTAGAAGTTTTATTCTGAGAGTCCCTAAGCCTCCCTGTGGGTTTCCTGGCAGGCCTCTGGGGGGTGGGCTCTCTCACTGTACTCTCTACTCTCTACGTTCACCAACAGGAAGCTTTAGGTGTTTCTGCGCCTGGGAGTCTGGGCCCAACTGCTTCCCATGCAGAGAGAAGCAGGAAGTCTTTTTTTCCTAAGACTCAGCTTATTTCCTGTCCCAGGATGACTGACACTGGGAAGATCCATTCCCTTCAAGGAAAATATTCCAAACCATGAATAAGGTGGGCTCACCCCATGTAGAGTGCGAAGTGTCATGGCCCACCGTACATTTCCCAAACTGTGGTGCGCCCAACCCTTACCAACAGTCCAGAGAAAATGGTGCATGCCAGCTGAGCCCTGCTCCTTTTCCCAGTGCTCTCTGAAGAGAAGACAAGGGCTGCCCATCCTATCTGCTAGAATAAAGTCTCTGCTCCTGGGAGAAAATACTTGCACAAAAATCATCATTTCTTCCAAGAACACACAATGCACTTCAGGTCTGGGGCAATTTCTCATTCTACGTAGGCTCATTTTTACTATCAACTCAACTTCATTACTAATGCCAGCATCCACTTTTAGGTGAATTCCCAGGAACATCAGGTAGGACTCTTTTTACATCAGCATGACTAGAAGGAATTAACAATGACGGATTCCTCCGAGGATGAATTCTCTACTTGGAAATAATTAAATAGACTTTACTCCCTTAAAGGGCATTTTTCCATCCTCAAATCTCTTAAGATATAACCTTTATTTAGGTAGACATGTTATTTCAGTCACAGTTTCAATGCTGCTGCTTTATATAATTTGGCCAATTTATTCAACAGTTATTTAAAATGAGATGGAAATCCTTTTATGTTATCAAGAAAACAAATTAACATAAGGCCACATGAGCCAGCCTTTCAAATAGAGAGAAATATCAACTATTCTCTTCGTAGGTTAACGTAAGAACAGAGAACATAAAACTTCATTAGACACAAATAACACAGACTTCAGGTCTGTCTTGTGGTGAAAGAAGAGAGGTCAACGTGAGACTGAGTGAGTAAACCCAGAGAGAGAAATGTAAAAGGTAGAGAAATCACTAAATAGAGATCGGAGCATAAGACAGGAGGACACCGCCCTCCTCCCCACGCACATACATTTTACACATGAAAACACACCACACAATCCAAGACTCCCACATGAGTGAAATCAAATGGGGGAAAGGACACGCTGAAACCAAGAAACACGCACAGGAGTTGTGGATAATATGACAGGGGTCGTGTCCTAGCGCAGTCCGCTACAGACTTAAAGTGGGGCTCCTTTTTTTTTTTTTTTTTTTAACTATAGGTACAAATAGGAACAGTAAGCTATAGGAACTTAAATCACAATTGATATGACTTCCACACCCCCAAACCAGTACCCATTCTGCTTATGAAAATTTCTATGAAACCCAAGTTGTATTTCTAAACCCGTATTTTAGGTCACTATCTGCCTCGGTGAAAAAGTGTGAGCTTCTATAATATCCTACAAGGGAAATTACTCCTCTCTCCAGGGAGATAATCTACTTATTTTGGGAAACCAAATTAGGTATTCCACAACCACTTTAACATTTTTAGCACAGAATCCTATAGCTGAACATTTTCTAAACTTCAATTTTCTCTAAGTAGTTCTGCACTTAAACTATTCAAACAAAATAGGCTTTAGACTCTGACAAAGCCACATTTGAAATCTGGTTCTGTCATTTACTAGGAGGGGGGACTTACACATATGTAACCTAAGACTGTTTATTTGTTCATTTTTTTTGGTTTTGTTTCTAAACAGGAAGAATGTAAAGATTAAATGATATGATGTATATAAAATGTGTGTCACTGGCACGTGCCTTTAGTAGGTCCTTTGTCTGCTGACTCTCACATTTGGATCGCATGCCAGGCCCTTTAACAAGTACATTCTCATTGAATGCCAAGCAAAGGACTCCTCAGTCTATTACAGTAACAGCGACACTTAATTGCTGTCCTGTGTGCCAAACTCCATTCTAACCGTGTTACATACATAGCTCATGTAATTCTCATAGTACACTAGGAGGCAGGCATTATTATGATCCCTGTATTATAAATGATGAAACCCAATGAGACAAGCTAAACATCTTGCCAAAACCCTGTAAGATAGCAAGCGGGGAGGTAGAATTTCAACTCAGTCATCTGGATTCAGAATCTGTGCTCTGATTTTACAAGCCAAATACATAAAATCTAGTCTGAAGGGCTTGCCACCTGCTGCTGAACTTAAACAGTCTTGAAAAATAAAACTAGAGTAACAGTAGAATTTATTTTCCCAAAACTGGACTCAGTTCAATACACGAGACAGTATTTGGCCTCTGCTTGTACGTGGAAACACGTCTGGAGAAATAGAGTTTCCATTACAGAAAGCCTGATATTTCTCAGGGCTTACCTTTGTACCTTTTCTTTGGCAAAGTGTAGGAGGTTCTATTGTGGGATAATATTCTATAAACTAAAGAGTTCTTAAAGGCCTCCATGTCTATGATTTTGAGCAAAAATATATATGAAAATAGCCCAGGAAGTTAAGCAACGCTGCCGTAAATGACCACCTGAAAGAATTCTCATGTACATGCCTTTATCTGCTCAAATTTTCACAGAGCTCATGTATTCATTCAGCAAACACATGCTGGTTGCGTCTGCTAGAGCTGGAGCCATGCGCCTGGGAGAGGCGTCTCCTCTGATGGAAATTACATTCTAGTTGGAAGAGACAGACAATAATCAAGGATGTGTTGTTGGGCTATATGTTGACATTTCTATCTTCTTTCTTTAAATACTGCATATTGACCGCTCTCCCATCTCCTCTCTTATGGCACCACAAATGCTGATTTTTCTTCCTCCCAGCCATGACAAAGCACAAACCAAGACTGGAAGAAATCCCTGACCTACTAGCTAGATGAAGATCCTTAGGTGGCCCTGGCTGGTGTGGCTCAGTTGGTTGGCATGTTGTCCCATAAACTGGAAGGTCGTGGGTTTGATTCCTGGTCAGGGCACATACCTAGGTTGCAAGTAGGATCCCTGATGGATGTTTCTCTCTCACATTGATTATTTCTCTCCCTCCCTCTCCCTCCCTTTCTTTCTCTCTAAAATCAATGAGCGTGTCCTAGGGTGAGGATAAAAAAAATCCTTCGATTATCCTCCCAGAAACCAGATGAGTCTGAACTTCTGGATGGAGACAGAGAAGGCTCAGTGGCTACTCAAATGAAAGAGGGTAGAGAAGACCTTGCAATTGGAGGGAGAAGAGAAACCTTTGGTCCTGATACCCACATAAGATGGAGAAAAGATCATAGAGGATGTGTAGGTTTTTGTAAAGCCCTCAGGACATTTACATGCAGCCCTATACGCCTGATACATAGTAGGTGTGCAATAATCATTAGCTAGTATAATTATCATCGTGTTGTTTCAGTTATGACCAGTCCCTTTCACACCAGCGGTCCTGTGCCCAAAGCCCTTCTCCACGGCTGACCTCGGACTGCTGACCACATGTCCCTAGACCTCTCCCATCTCACCCTTTCTCTCTCACCTACCACCTTGCTAGTACCAATCTGTCAAGCTTCTATGATAGCCTGCCTAGTCCTAGCCAGTTCACCCCTCGCTGGGGTCCAGTGGCCCTCACCGATCCCCTCTGTCCTGCTGTCCACAGGGCTCTGGATCTCTCCTCACCGCATGGAGGATCTGGGCTCATTACACAGAAGTAGGTAGCGCATCTTCAGCCAGGAATAAGAAGCCCCTGTTTTAACACTGTGTCTATACAAGTTTAAACCTACTTGTAACAAGTCAATCTATAGGGGCATGAAACCCACCTCCAGGGTAAGGATGACATGATTCACAGACCTGAATTAAACATTGTAAATAAAACCCAGAACAAGAACCAGAACTGTAAGTGTTGCATCTATCCTTTGTGACAGCACTGGGTGTTCTTTGCTGGGTGCGGTAGGGGAGAACCATGCAAAGCCAGAAGAAAATGGCCTAATGTTTTTTATTATTTTCTAAGTGAGTGTTAGGAGCTGAATTGTGTCTCCCCCGTCCAACTCATACGTTGAAGCCCAAACTCCTACTAGCTCAGAATAGACTGCACTTAGAGATAAAACCTACAAAGGTCATTAAGTTAAAATGAGGTCATTAGAGCAGGCCCTAATCCAATAGGACTGGTGTCCGCACAAGAAGAGAAAATGTGGACACCCAAAAACATACCAGGGATGTGTGTGCGCAGAGAAAAGACCATATGAGGACACAGCAAGGAGACAGTGTGTGCAAGCCAGGGAGAGAGGAGGCCTCAGAAAAAATAAAAAAGGGTGAAGGGTTTTCAGGAACAACTATAAAGGACACATAGACAAAACCAAGGGTGGGGGTGGAATCAAGGGAGGGAGGTGGAGATGGCTGAGGTGGGAGGAAGTCGTGGGGTGAAAAGGCAGACACCTGTACTTGAACAACAATAAAATTTAAAAAATTAAAAAAGAAAAAAATCAAACCTGCTGATACCTTTATTTTATACTTCTCACTGCCAGACCCATGAGAAAATAAACTCCCATCGTTTAAGCCACCCAGTCTGTGGCATTTTGTACGGCAGCCCTAGAAATCTAGTACAATGGACTAGGCAGTAAGTCTGACAAGGCTAAGAGGACCCATTTTTTAAAGCAGTGGATGTAGAGAAGTTTCCGGAAAAGTCATTCATAAAGGAAGCATGATAGAGTAAAACTAAAGTGAATTTTGGCAGAGCAGAGCTCAAGGAATGAGTCTTCCAATTCCTAGCTATAGGACAGAGGATAATTTATTTAACTTTCATAAATGTCACTTCCCACATCTTTAATTGGGCATCAGACCTCACAGGGAGGTTGTGAGAATTAAGTCAGATATAAAAGCACCAGAATGTTGTTCTACATTTATTAGGCACTCAATAAATGATTGATTTGCCCGTCTTTTCCTTAGGGGTTGGACAATATCTAAGTCACTCTTGACATTATCCACATGGATCTTGTGTCTGTAACTACCTTGAAATGAGTTCACTGTGCCCTGTTTTAACAGCCTGACAGCTACCGGAGTCAAAAAAAAGTCTTTATCCAAGATTTATGAAAGACAAAAGATTCAAAGTTAAGAAAATGTGCGATCATCGAAGATGGTTCTGGTTTCCCTGAGTCGCTGAAGGGACAGAGGCACATCTTTTTTTACCTGTGCTGGGACTTCTTCCCAACTGCACTGGCAGGCACCGCAGCCACGTGGAAGCTCATGCCCCACCCTGCCCCACGGCCTTGACTTTTGAGTCAGTCACACAGCCCTCTACCACAAGCCGATCAACTGGCTCATCCTTACGACTGAACTTCTGTCATGGTCACCAGTGGGCAGTATCTTATATACCAACCAAATCCTGTGGTTTCTACATAAAATGCAAAACTCCCTTTTCTTCCAATCTATGGAAAAGTTGAGAAAATATTTAAAGTGTAATGACTCTTTGGATTTAAACTTAATGTACTTTTGGGTTTGGAGAGAGTACCTGTCAGGAAGTTATTACTGTGCTGAAGTTTGACTCACACACCTATTTCTGTACTAATCTCCCAACAAGGAACAAAATAGTCTTATCCTCACAGTGCCAATCAGCCTACCCCCCAGATCCATTAGTTAGGTGTCATTTTTCACTTCTATCTTGGTGTGGGATTTCCTGTCACCATTATATGATGGAACCCTAAATTACCATCTAGAAATACATGTCTATATATATATTGCTTTACATCACTGTGATCATTGATGACAACTTGTTTTCCAGAAAAAAGAACCACAAATATCTCACTAAATGAACACTATTTTAATTCTATATTAAAGAATATGCATTTTTTTAGATTTTATTTACTTATTTTTAGAGAGATGGAAAGGGAGGGAGAAAGAGAGGGAGAGAAACACTGCCGGCTGCCTCCTGTATGTGCTCCAACCAGGGGCCAAACCTGCAACCCAACTGGGAAGTGAGCCAGCAACCTTTCACTTTGCAGGATGACGCCTAAACAACTGAGCCACACTGGTCAGGGCTAAGGGATATGCATGTTTAAAATAAGTTTTGTGGCTTATGTTTTCAGTGTGTCTGAAACCTGGAAAAAGCTTTAACAATAAATTTAATTAAACAAACTAATGGAAACCAATAAATATAAGACAAAAAAATCCCTGTTCTTCCAAGTTCTAAATCATCAAAATTATGATCATTTAAACATCTGAAATTTTGCATGTATAAATGGCTGTGGACTGAAGAAAACTTCTCAGAGTCCTCAGCTGAACTGGTGCTAGGGAAGTGATCATTGTGTAGAAGGGGTAAGTACAGCATCCAAGCTGGAGCTTTGTGGAAAGTAGGATGCTGACAAGAAGTAAAAATGCAATATGACAGAAAGACTCATTTAAAAGATGGACAAGCGGATGCTCACTGACCCAGAAGATTGGAATATTCAGTACCCTGCAAGAATAGAGCTCTAATAGAGGGATACTTTGACTAGCTAATTAAACTGTTCTTTCAAACGTGCAAAGAACAAATGACTTACGTCATGACGTCAGGACTGGGTGAGTCTCCCTTGTGTAAACACTTTAAAAAAGAAGACTGCTAAATAGAGTGAGGTTTGGACACACTGGTGGAAGAGGGCTGGGAAAATACCTGCTCACTGTGTGTTCCCTGTGGGCACTAATGGTGTTTATCCATTAATGACGAAATTGTGCATTAGGACACAGAACCCAGGATACATGCACGGTCAATGAACAGTCCCATTCATAGACAGGGATACTACCTTTGTGAATATAAAGTCATTTATTTTCATTCTTCCCGTAAACTTTTGTTCATTTGAAGCCTTATATCTCTAAAGTTTATGTCCTCAGTCAAGAGACATTGTGAGGAGAGGCAGAGGATGGATCTGCTAAATCTCTTTAAACCCTCCTTTAGCATATCAAGGTCCAGGGCACAGCTTATAGAATTTGTCCAGCTCAGAGTGTGGAGAAAATACGCCTTTCACCTTTGGGCTACAAAACTTGCTTCTCACTAATAAAAAGAAAATAGGACTTGGAGTGAGAGTGCAAGATTACTCTTTTCCTATTCCTGGGATTTTGAGGGAAGTTAGAAAAAGATGAGAGAAGAGATAAGATGAGGTAGGATACAATAAGATAAGATGAGGTGAGAGACAAGATGAAAAAATGACTAGACGCTGAGGACAGTGGGCACCTCTTGTCTGGCTTCCCCTCTGGAACTTAATGATGAGTCTGTCAATCAGGAGGAAATCAAATCAAAGTAAATGAAGTGGTACAGCGTAGTTTAACAGAAAAAACAAAAACAAAAACGATGCCCTGGTACATGGCTTTCCTGCCTCACTCACAGTTTGTATGTAGGAAGGAAATGACCCAGAAATTCCTGCAGCCCCAGAGTGGAAGCAATAGACCGTGGAGTTGAGAGCTATAAGCCTATTATAGACTCCACCATAGTGAAGATGTCACAGAATGAGGGGAAACCTATAACACCAGACAGAGCCGAGGTGAGGCTGGGTAGGCAAGGGACGCCAAAGAGAGAGACCAGATCCTGAGTTATGACAGCCACAAACATCAGGTGCAAATGTGAGCAGGGCCAGCTCTTGCCCAGGTGGACAGAGGACATTATACAAAGGCCCCACAGTAAGAGGATAGTACCCCCAAGGACCCAAAGGACCCAAACTCTTCATCTCCACTAATAGTTACATTACCCTGCTCACTCACAGTTACCCAAATATTACTTGGAAAGAAGCCCTGCCCTTCCTGTACTCCCTGCGTGTACTATATATTTCTCAGTAGATTTGATTGACTGGACAATTTAGTCAAATGAGTTGCTACTTTATGGAAGTGTGTTTGCATCCCAAGAAACTAATGACTCAGGCATTTTCCAAGTTCAAGGTTAAAGAAAAAAAAACCCTAATATTACTGCATGACACAATGTAATAGTAGGCAGAAAAAAAATTCCTCTGTTTAGAACTAAATATACATGTCCCACAACCCAATTCCCACTCTTCTGTTCCCTTCTATAGAAATCCTAGCTTCCCCAAAACATTTTGTCAAAGCTGGTCTATAAATAAATCGTTGCTCTCTGCAAGGGGAAAATAAAACCAAGGACATTTTCAGCATAGCTTTGCTTTTTCCTCATGACATTGTGGGAAGGTTGGAGAGAATGCTTATGGATATGGTCAGAAATCAGACTTACTGTGATCCCTCCAATGGAAAATCTTAGAATTTTGTTAAAAATATATTCTCTCTAGGTAATTTGTTACATTGGTGAGAAATGAATTCAAAAGTGCCACCTTTTCAAGTTAAGTGATATATATACATATATATATATATTTTTTTTTTTCCCAAAATCATCCCAGGCATCATTATGTATTTCTCATCAAAGGTCCTTGAATCCTTGAAGGAAGCTTTGTGTCATAGGGGAAGATGCACTACAGTGAGAACAAAGAGGCTGTGTCCAAAGCCATCTTTCCACTCCTTTTCAGTCACTCCGCTAACCTTCCTTAATGGGAAACAGGTTGTTCTGAGGCCCTAAAGAAAAATGAAAACTCAGACACAAATTCGGTGTCTAGGAGGCTTTCAGAAAATGCTTTTTAAGTGGAAGAACACATATAGGTTGAACTGCATAAACTTTTCTCCACCCTCATAGTAACAGTCTTCAAAAAGATCATTTCCTTTAGTACTACCTGCATTTATACATCAAAGCACAGAATAAAAAATGTGGGAAATGTGAGCAAATGGAGATAGCTTGGAAGTAAGAGAGGGGAAAAGAAATTGCCCATTTGGAGGCAATGGCATTGCCAGTTCTTTAGGCTGCTCTCCTTGACCTTGACACTGTCTCAAGTATTCTAAGAGGCTTGATTGAAGTTAACAGTGTTGCTTAGTTGAGTTTTATTTGGCTCAAATTGCCATTTTGGTAGACTTATTGCTCAACAGCTGCTCATCTAATCCAGAAAAAAAGCCCAAATCCAGCCATTTCCTTGCTTCTTTTCATTCCAGTGGTACTGACAATTGAATTACATTTTCAAAATCTTTCATGCGTAGGAAAATTTAGAACGCTCAATAAAGCCAGCTGCAGAAGACTGAACGTCAGCTCCAAGCTATATCAAGGCATGAGAGATTCATTTGCTTGCAATGGTCACCTATGGCAACAGCATTTTCCAACTGATTTGCCCCTCATTGTTCCTTCTGTAAGTAAATGTGACATTCTGAGCAAAGCCACTGGATTTCTCCTAGGATTGGCACTCTCTGAAAATACTCCTGCCCTAGTGATGTAGACAGGCTTCAACTGACTGCCTTTCCACGGGAGTAGTGGATGTACGAGCCTGGCTGAGAAGAGAATCTTGCCTACTTAATTTTCTACTCGTTTCCGCCAAAGATCCAGTAGAGAGCAAACATGGCAAGGTTTCCTCATCTGGAGTCCCTAGGATAGGGAATCTTATCTGCATGTAAACATTGTACAGCTCCAGGGGGCATCGATCATATTCTTGTCTTCATATATTCTTATATTCATGCTATTCTAGTAGTGGCCTTGTGATTGTGCACTCTTCTGTGAAGAGGGTCCATAGCTCTCATCAGATTTCTAAAACTGTCGCAGACCCCTCAAAAGTTAAAAATATTCATCAGGTTTCAAAAAGTAGAATAGAAAGCATCTTATCTTTATATGTGATTTTTACTTTTTTCTACATTATTCAAAAAGAACCAACTATGCAAAGTAGTTTCCTTGGATTTAGGTTAAAAGCTTTGCTTTTTAGTTAACTGATGATGATTCATAGGCAAATTATCCATGTTCTTTATTTATCCATGCTCTTCTCTGCTATTTCATTTCTGACTGTCCTCACTAATGGATGATAAACTTGTGCATCAGAGGGTCTACAGGAGGCCAATGTGGTGAATGTTTTACTTATTCATTCTGCTAAAAAGCTGGACGGAAAATATTAATGTAATTTATTGGTTTTCAATGGAAACTGTTCTATTACTCAACAGTTCCAATTCTTTGTGTTATTCACATCACCTTTACCACTGATGGTAACTGGAAGTCAACCTTGCCTAAAATACAGATATTTATTACCCCATATAAGGCATGTGCTTTTTCTGCTGCTTACCTAACCACGGGGTCTTTCAAAAACTTTTTGGAAAACTAGCTATCAAATATACAGAAATAGTCATTGAGTGACATTTCATAAAATCAAGTACTAAAACAGACAGGTTGCATGTGTATGTTTGGAATAGGGGGCCAAAAGAAATCAGACACTTAGCCTAGAGATCAAGTGACCAATGGTTATTCTATAGTAACCATCTTTCCGATGAATACCGAGTGGCCTCTACTCCACAGTCTGATACAAAGGAAATAGACTTACTCAATCACACGGCACCAATTAACTGCTGCAGCAATTTAAAAGAGAATCTTTTTGCTCAGGCAGAAGGAATTCAATCACCTAGTGTAGATAATGAAAGAGCTTCACACTTTTAATCGGATATTGATTGATTACTGTAATATTCTCCTGCAGCAATGGCTGTGGGCATGAGAAATCAGGGAAGAATGGAAGAGATTTTCAGGAGGATATGAGGTAAAGGAGCGTTTAAGACGGAAACTCTGCAAAACAACAGCAACTGATACTTTAAAAGCTTGGTTTCCCTTTTGCCTCCTATAATAAAGTCCACTCTTATTGATTGTTGGGTAGCCACAGAGAATGAGCATTTCTGGACAGTTCTCCAGTGTTAATAATTGTCCTTGTCTATTAGATTTCCTGCCAGCTACCCCCCAACTGGTTAGTACTGACAGTGGCTCAAACAGTGAAGTCCAAAACCTACAGGTTCTATTTTATTTATCCTAAGCTGTCTGTAGTTGTGTTGCTGAATTTTTGATGAAATCTGTATGTTTTGCTTTGTAGAACACGCAGCACCATGTGTACGGACTTGTAATGGCTACTCTAGATGAAGAAAAAGACCAGGAATGGCCGTTCATGTCTCAGGACTCTGAGTTTGTGCTAGGTGGTCCTGTGTGACTCTGAGACAGGTGAACCAGATGGCTGAGTTCGTAACAAGAGAACAATTCCATTTACAAAACCTTTTGGAACTCCTACCCTCTGCACAGCACTGTGCCAGATGCTAGGAGAGATGATAAATGCATTACTGTTCTCAAAAATCACTAACTGCTGTGAGTCAAGAGATAAGAAAACACTTTTAAGAAGAGTAAATGTGGACATAGGAAATTCAGTCCAAAGGGATTAATTTGACAAATAGGCACGAAACCATAAATCTGTTAAGGAATTTTGAATTTGAGTAAAAACAGAGGGTAGCAGAATTAGCGTAAAGGAGAAGGCAATTGATGAGCTAGAATTTGCAGCCTTGTAAGAGAAAATGTTATATCTGCCACTGGGGTGTAATCAAGCACCCCCTATTTATAACACCCTGAAATTAAACCCATAAAGTACTGCTACAACTGTGCTCTGTAGTATTTCTCTGACAGCCCTGTGTGCCCAAGGATATAGGTTAAGTGCAGGGCGGAAATTTACTGTGCCATGCCATGACATCTAAATGGAATAAAGCATTACATTATTGGGCTCACTGGAGATGGATTTCCCAAGACTGCGCGATTATCATGACTCTGAAATAGTTACGCCTCCATCATAAGATGCCAGCATTACTCTCCTAAATACCCGCCCCGCCACACACACTGGTCTCCCATGTAGGCCATCACCATTTCAATCACTTGTTCTCTTAGGGAAACCACATAAAACAGCACACAAATATTTGATAAGAAGTAGGACTAGGTTGTGATGTCAGCAAGATGGCAGGATAGAAAGTACTGGAAGTCCTACTCTGAGCAATTAGGCAAGAAAAAGATATAAAAGGCGCCCAAACCGGAAAGGAAGAAATACAATGATCTCTGCCCACAGATCACGTATTCTTATGTACAAACCTCTAAAGATTCCATCTAAAACCCATCAGAACTAGTAAATGAATTCAGTGCAGGTGCAGGATATAAAATCAAAATGCAAAAATCAGTTATGGTTTATATACTAACAACAAATAGTACTAGAAAGAAATCAAGAAATCAATACCATTAAGGACAGCATCAAAGAGAACAAACTACATATAAACCTAACCTAGAAGGCAAAAGTCTTGTACACTGAAACCTAAAAAATATTATTGAAAGAAATTAAAGGTAAATAAATGGAAAGACATTCCATCTTCATGAATTGTAAGAATTAATATATTAAAATGTCCACACTACCCAAAGTTATCTGATGATTCAATGTAATCCCTATCAAAATCCCAATTGCCTTTTCCACAGAAACAGGCAAAATGATCTTAAAATTGATGTGGAACCAACAAAGGACCAAATAGCCAAAACAATCTTGAGAAAGAATAACAAAGCTAGAGGTATCACGCTTCCTGATTTTAAATAATATAACAAAGATACAGTGATAAAAACAGTGTGGTACTGGCTTAAAGACAGAACAGAATCAGTGGAACAGAACAGAGAGCCCAGAAATAAACCCACATTACACAGTCAACTGACCTTCAACAAGAATGCAGTGAATACACAGTGGGGAAAAGAGTATCTCCAACAAGCAGTTGTAGGAAAATTGGATGTCCACATGCTAAAGAATGAAATTGGATTCTCATCTTACACTATACACAAAAACCAACTCAAAATGGATTAAACACTTAAACACAAGACTGAAATTGTAAAACTCCTAGAGGAAATCATAAGGGAAAAGCTTCTTGACGTTGATCTTGACAATGATTTCTTGATATGGCATCACAAACACAGACAACAAAAGTGGGACTTCATCAAAATAAAAAGCTTCTCCACAGCAAAGGAAACAACAGAGGTAAATGACAATCTATAGAAGGGTGGAAAACATTTGTGAACCACATATAATGGATAAGGGATTAATATCCGAAATATATTCTTTAAGGAACCCCTAGAACTCAATAGCAAAAAAAAAAAAGAAAAAGAAAAAGAAAAAAACACCCAAATAATTCAATTTTAAAATCGCCAAAAGACTTTAATAGATATTTCTCCAAAGAAGACAAAAATGGCCCACAGGTATATGAAAAGATGCTCAACATCACAAATCAAAATTACGAGATATCACCTCACATCTGTTAGGCTGGCCATCATCCAGGAAACAACACAAAACAGAATAATAAGGGTTGGCGTGGGTTTGAAGAAACTGGAGCCCTTGTGCACTGTTGGTGGGAATGTAACACAGAGCAGCCGCTATGTAAAACAGTATGGAGTTTCCATAAAAATTCTAAAACTTGAACATCCATATCCAGCAATCCTACTTCTGAGTATTTATCCAAAGTTCATAAAATTGGGATCCCAGAGAGATATCGGCACTCCCACTTCCATTGCGCCATCCGTAATTTCCAAGCGATAGAAGCAACCAAAATGTCCACTGACGGATGAATAGACAGGGTGGGGCAAAGGTGCTTTACAGGTGTGCACTCACAAAACAGAGTTTATCCTTATATTATTTATTAATTATTGCATTATTTTCCATATGAACAACTGTAGACCTGCCTTTTCCTTACCCTGTATATGTATGAAGATTGTTGAACCATAAGGAATATGATTCTTTCATCTGACGCAATATGGATGAGTCTTGAGGACATTAGTCTAAGTGAAATAAGCCGGTCACAGAGGAACTAATACTGCACGATTCCACTCACACGAGGTACTAAAGCAGTCAGACTCTCTGAAGCAGAAAGTAGGACGGTGGTTGCCAGGGGCGGGGAGGAGGGAGCAGCAATGCAAATGGGTGTGGGCCTCACTGTTCCATGGGGGTAAGGCTTCAGTCACGCAACAGTCACTTGTGAAATGACTTTACAAATTTTCCACTTTGCTTTTAGCTAACAATGCCACACTATACACTTAAAAATTTGTTAAAAGGATAGATCTCATGTAATGTTGTTTTTTAAGCACAATGCTGCCCCCTGATCCTTCACCTCACCCCCCAAAAATAGTAAGGGCTAGGTTTGGACTCCAAACTAAGCACAGGGAGAAACACGAGCAGAGCAGAGTAAAATGTATAGGGTGTGTGTAAGGAGCCTCAGGGAACAGGGGTCACCTCCCTTTAATCAGGTGTCTTTTTTTTTTTTATTGTTGTTCAATTACAGTTGTCTGCATTTTCTCCCCACCCCAGCAAAACCCACTTCCCTCCCCCCCCTCCCCCCTCCCCCTTGGTTTTGTCCATGTGTCCTTTACAGTAGTTCCTGAAAACCCCTCTCCTCACTATCCCCTCCCCACTCCCCTCTGGCTATTGTTAGATTGTTCTTAACTTCAGTGTCTCTTAATCAGGTGTCTTTTAAAATTGACTGCCTGCCTGATGAGTCCTGGGTGACCGCAGCATTTTTTTTTTAATTATTTTATTTTTGTTCAAGTAGAGTTGTCTGAACTTACCCCCCCACTCCCCCCCCACCCCAGACATCCCCACCTCCCTCCCCTGATTCCAACCCCCTTGGTTCTGTCCATGTGTCCTTGATAGTTGTTCCTGAAAACCCTTCTCCCCTCCCCCCATTATCCCGTCCCACCTCCCCTCTGGTTATTGTCAGAGTGTTCTTACTTTCAATGTCTCTGGTTATATTTTGCTTGCCTGTTTTGTTGATTAGGTTCCACTTAAAGGTGAGATCATATGGTATTTGTCCCTCACCGCCTGGTTTATTTCACTTAGCATAATGCTCTCCAGTTCCATCCATGCTGTTGCAAAGGGTAGGAGCTCCTTCTTTCTTTCTGTTGCAAAGTATTCCATTGTGTAAATGTACCATAGTTTTTGGATCCACTCATTTACTGATGGACACTTAGGTTGCTTCCAGCACTTGGCTATTGTAAATTGTGCTATGAACATTGGGGTGCATAGGTTCTTATGGATTGGTGTTTCAGGGTTCTTAGGATATAATCACAGCAGTGGAATTGCTAGGTCAAAAGGCAGTTCCATTTTCAGTTTTCTGAGGAAATTCCATACTGTTTTCCACAGTGGCTGCACCAGTCTGCATTCCCACCAACAGTGCACTAGGGTTCCCTTTTCTCCATATCCTCTCTACTACTTATTGTTGCTGATGTGTTTATGATGGCCATTCTGACTGGTGTAAAGTGGTATCTCACTGTGGTTTTAATTTGCATCTTTCTGATGGCTAGTGATGCTGAGCATCTTTTCTTGTGTCTCTGCCCTCTCCCTGTTAACCCCTTGGTCTGACTGGGCTTTGATTTTGTCTTGCTGTTTTGTTCCTAATTTCCTGAGCCCTATCCCTTCCACAGGTGAATGACAGAGAGGAAAGAGCAGGGAATTCACAGATAGGCAGAGCTAGTTCAAGTCTCAGCTCTGGCACTTTCCAATGGTGTAGACTTGGGTAAGTTATTTAACTCATCTGAGACCCAGGATTCCCCATTTAGGAAATGGATTAGTAACAACCACACACAGCTTTCCGTGAGGTAAGTTAGATAAAGTACCCAAGTTTTAGAGTTGGAAATAATCTCAAAATTATTTCATCCAACGGTTTCAAATATATTTTTGCTTGCTATTACCTAAAAGAATTGTTTAAAAATTGCAGACTCTCATTCATTTAAAGTTGCCATCTAACATTTTTCAAGTTTAACTAATTAAACTTTCAAGTTACATAGTATAAAAACATGCTTTTTCTTATAAATATTGACAATTAAAAATGAAATGACGAAATTCTAGGAATCTAAATGCTACATTATTCTAATACTTATCATCTTCTATTTAAAAAAAAAATACATGTGACTAACCTAAATAACAAAACCAACCAAAAAATGACTGATGGTGGGGGGCACAAATTTCTAAATTGAAAAAGACTGAGTAATAATTCCTGGCCAGGAGGCTTGGTTAGAGCACCATCTCACCAAAAGGTTTCAGTTCAATCTCTGGTCAGCACACATACCTAGGTTGAGGGTTCAGTCCCTGGCTGGTGCATGTACGGGAGGCAACTGATCGATGTTTCTCTGTCACATCAGTGTTTCTCTCTCTCTTTCTCTCTCTCTCTCTCTCTCAAATCAATAAACATTCCTTGGGTGAGGATTAAAAAATAAGAGAGAGAAACCAAAAACCAAACAACAAATGCAATGCACTGAATGCTAGACCAAAAAAGAAAAAAAATCTACTGCTGTAGAAGGTAGTTCTCAGACAACTAATATTATGGAAAAATGGTTAATTTCCCAATTTTCTTAGATATGACAGTGGTATTGTCCATGCTGAAATATTGAAAAGTGTCCACAACTTACCTTCAAATGGTACGTACAAAAATGTACATGCACACGTACCTAGACACAGTAAAAGGGAGAGCTAAAAGCAAGTGAGGCAAAATTTTAAACAGTTGGTGAATTATTCAAAGGGTTTTTTGTCCTATTTTTAAAATCTTCCCAGAGGTTTAAAAATTTATAAATTAAGAAATTAGAATTTATTAAAAATGCATGAATAAGCTTTATGTTTGCTTGGAAAATTATTATTCTTGTTTTCCTTCTGAAACTTGTTTCTAAAGTACATTTTTATCATTGAAAATATCTAATCTTTCCAACACATGCTTATAAACTGAAATAAGATATTTTCTGTGACCAAAAAAATCTCTAAATGACAAAATAACCGAGATTCAGTTATCACAGAAATTATTATTATATAGTAAATCAAAGCAAAATACATTAAAAATGTCCAGAAATGAACTTTTAAATGAGATAAGGCTGTTCTTTCTTTCCCCATTCACTTCCTGTGTCCATGGATAAATGACTTATTGCTGGAATAATACAGAGTTCAACACCAACTATTTCTGTTTTTGTTTTTATAAATAAGAAATCTTGTTCACATTTGGAAAAGTCTTTTTTCCTTCTTAAAAAGTCTTGTTTGAGCAATGTTATTCAAGTAAGTGAATTCATTTTGAGCTAAATGCTAAAAATCACACAGTGATTCACCCTTTTAGAAACAATTTAATCCCATCCTCCTTCAGTCTTATTGAAAGCGAAGCATTAAGAGCCACATGACTTTCAAAAGGATCCTGTTACTCAGTGATTTGAGTCATTCATTTTCTCAGTTCCTGGGGAGATTACCAAAAAGACTCTTCTAAGACTTATGAAATGATTATTAATTATACATTTTGTAACTGTAGAGGAAAGCCAGTCTTCATGGGCAAAGCAGTAAGCCAAATCACACTTCTACCTCAGAAGAAGTCTGACTTTCATAGATGCTTCAAGGAATGTTATAAAGTATACTAAGAAATAAATTATAAAATGTATTTGTTTTCATTGTCTATTACTATGTATCAAACTGCCATAAAACTTAGTGGTTTAAAATAACAATTTGCTATTTTCTATGATTCTGTGGGTTAATCAGGGGGTTCCTTTGCTTCAGGAGCACTGGGAGGGCCGCAGGGTCTGAAATGGCCTCATCCACATGGCTGGCAGGTGGCGCTGACCATAGGCTTGGGGCTCAGGTGTGGCTGTTGGCCAGGGGCCTCAATTCTTGATGTGGGCCTCTCCAGGTGTCTGCTTGGCCTTCTCATAGCAAAGCTACTTCCACATGAGGCTTCGAGAAAATAAACCCCAGTGTGCCACATTGAGCAAGCCTTGTATTATGCTTACTACTGTTTCATTGGCTAAAACTAATCACTAGAACCTAAGCTCCACTTAAAAAACATCGCCAAGACCAGAGGCCACTCCCAGGGTCAACGTGGAAGGGGACCATGAAACAGAATACAGGGAAGCATGATTTACTGGGGGCCACCAAAAGCACAGAATACCACAGCGACTTTTAAGATAGAAAAAGTAGTCAAGAAAGTTGACTATGATGTAGAAATATTCTCTAACACTTTAAATATTTCTCTCCATTCCCTCTTTGCTTGCTTGGTTTCTGAAGAGAAGTCTGATGTAATTGTTATCCTTGTTCCTCCATGGGTAAGGTGTTTTCTCCCCTTCTGGCTTCTCAAGATTTTATCTTTATCTTTGACGTTCTGCAGTTTGAATATGACACGGGTAGCTATAGATTTGGGGGGGCGGTTACTTACTTGTTTGGTGTTCTCTGAGCTTCCTGGATCTGTGGTTTGTGACTGTCATTAACTTTAATTAGAAAATTAGCCTGAGCCCTGAATTTTAATTAGAAAATTCTCAGCCTCTATTACTTCAAAGATTTCTTCTTTTCCTTTCTCTTCTCCTTCTGGTATTCACATTACATATACATTGTTCCTTATATAGTTGTCCCACAGTTCTTGGATATTCTGTTCTGTTTTTTTTAATGCCTGTTTTCTCTTTGATTTTTGGTTTTAGAAATTTCTACTGAGATATACTCAAGCTCCGAAATCCTTTCCTCAGCTGTTTCCAGTCTACTAACAAGCCCATCAAAGGCATTCTTCATTTCTGTTGGAGTTTGTGATCTCTAGCATTTCCGTTTGGTTCTTCTAAAGACATCCATCTACCCCTTTATGCTGTATACTTTATTCATTACAGTACTTAGCTTATGAATCACAGTTTTTTAAAATTCCTGGTTTGATCATTCCAACAACCCTAGCAGGTATGTTTCTGATGATTGCTCTGTCTCTCTTCAAATTTTGGGGGCATTTTTGTTTTTTTTTTCCCTTTTGGATTACCTTGTAATTTTCTCTTAATAGCTGGACATAATATACTGAGTAAGGAAACTGAGGTAAATAGGCCTTAGAGTGAGGTTGCATGTTCCTCTGGTTCAGGACTATGCTGGGCTCACTGTTAGAGCTGTGGTGCCAGAGGCTAAAACTTCCTTCAGCGTCTTTGTTTTTGTTTCCCTGTTATCTCTTTGTGTTCCAGCAGATTCCTGAAATAGGGTGTGAGGTTTGCAATTCTTTCAGCTGTAATGCGCTATTGACAGAAGGAAGTCCTGTTGATGTGCTGATAGGCTGTTGAGGGGGAGGGGAAGTGTTCTATATAGTTCTGTAATTAGACCTTGTCTTTTTAATTTTACTTTTCAATCGCAGTTTAACATTAGTTTCAGAAGTACAGCATAGAGGTTAGACAATCATATACTTTACAAAGAATTCCTTTGACATTTCTAGTACCCACTCGGCACTATACGTAGTTATGATAATATTATTGACTATATTTCCCACGCCGTACTTTACATTCCTGTGACTATTTAGTAACCACCAATTTGTACTTATTAACAGCTTCTCCTTTTTCACCCAACCCCCCAAACTCCTTCCCTTTGGCAACCATTAATCCGTTCTCTGTGTCTGTGAGACTGTTCCAATTTGGTTCATTGATTTTGTTGATTTTTAGATTATACATGTGAAATAAAATCATATGGTCTTTGCTTTTATCTGACTGACTTATTTCACTTGGCATAATACCCTCCAGGTCCATTCATGCTGTCTCAAATGGTAACATTTTATTTTTTATGGCTGAATAATATTCCATTTCTTGTGCACCGCCACTATTTTATCCACTCATATGTTAATGAGCACTTGGGCTGCTTCCATATCTTGGCTGTTGTAAATAACACTGCAATGAACACAGAGGTGCACATATTTTTTCGAATTAGTGTTCCAGGGTTTTCACATGAATAGACAGAAGTGGAATATCTGGGTCATAAGAAAGTTCCATTTTTAATTTATTGAGGACCCTCACTACTGTTTTCCACAGTCACTGCACCAACAATGAACTACCAGAAAGGGGAACTAAGAAAACAATCCCATGTACAAGTGTATCAAAAAAACCTCTATGAATAAATTTAAGATACTGAATACAAATAAATAAAAGCATATACTGTGTTCATGGATAAGAAGAATTGACATCATTAAAATGCCCAGAATAATCAAAGCAATCTATAGATTCAATGCAATTCCTATCAAAATACCAATGGCATATTTCACAGAACTAGAACAAATAATCCAAAAATTTATATGGAACCACGAAAGACCCTGAATAGCCAAGCAATCTCGAAAAAGAAAAATAAACTATATCAAACTATACTATAAGTCCATAGTAATCAAAATAGCATGTTGCTGGCATAGAAACAAACCGGAAAGACCAGAAATAAACCAATGCCTATATGGTTAATTAATATTTGACAGAGGAGGCAAGAACAGACAATGGGGTACAGACCGTCTATTCAATAAATGGTGTTGGGAAAATTGGACAGATATGTGCACAAAAATGAAATTAGATCACTTCTTACACCATATATAGGAATAAATGGATAATAAAAATGGATTTAAGATTTAAATAAAAGATTTGAAACCATAAAACTCCTAGAAGAAAAACATAGGCAGTAAAATCTCAGACATTTCTCTTAGCAATGCTTTTTTTCTAATGTATCTTCCTGGGCAAAGGAAACAACAGAAAAAAATAAACAAGTGGGACTACATCAAACTAAAAAGGTTTTGCACAGCAAAGGAAACCATCAACGGACCAAAAAGACAACCTACTGCATAGATCTTTCCTCTTAATGAGCCTGCGTCGCACGTTTCCTTTCCCTCCCTTCCGTCAGGCAGGCTTTGGTAAGGGCCCAGTCAGTGCATTTCAGTAAAATAACTTCCCTCGATGGCATGACTTGTTAAGGAGAATATAAAATTCTGGGTGGATTTTCAAAATGTACTTCCCATCTTTCTGCTGGATCTTCACTGTGAGAACTTAGTAAAGTTCCCGGAGGAAAAGAGTGTGCACCACTCTCCCCCACCTCCCCAATTAAAGGAGGACTTCAGAGTTTCCTGCAATTCACCAGTTACCTGTTCAGTGTGCTGCCACCAGTACTGGCTTCAGCTGAGTGGCTCAGCCCCTGGGCTTCCCCTGCCTGCAAGCTGTCATCTGTGAGTCTGCTTGTTTGTCTGCTTTTGGGGGCGAGCGTTTGTCCTGAAACTCAATTCTTTAATGGATCTAAAAGGAGTTGTTAGTTTTAGTTAGTTAAGCTTTTTTCTTGTTGTGAGAACTTCTAAGCTCTTTACATGTTGGGCGGGAAACAGGAAATCCTCAAAATAATATCCTTAATTTTTCATTTTATTCATTTCAATGCAGATACTATGTAGCTAAAATCATGAGTCATTATGAAGCGAAGAGTGTGAGAAAGGACGTAGTTTTTCTTCAGTAAATATGGGTTGGGTGAGTTCAGCTTTTGGAATTAATTCAGAAATCACTCCATAAATATTTTTAAATATGAATGATAAAATGTTACATAGTTAGTAAAAAAGAAGATACATATTACTAAAAACCAATCAGTTCTATATGTATTTTGTGTTAACAGGAAAGAAAATATTAAACATTTTACAAGGTATAAAAAGATTAAACATTTTACAAGGTAATATAAAAAGATTGGTGTAAATATTTCATGATATGGCTTGATAACCATTGAATAATTCATGCTATTATTAAAAGAAATCACCTATAATTTGTATCTGTGGTTTTACCCAGTGCAATCTGAAAAATCTAATAATCCACTGAACATTGCCATCGCAATGAAAGGAATAGCATCATCAACCTGCACACCTTGGCTGTTTTAAGTTCCTCTTCTTTCCAGCTAATAAAATACGAGTATACGGACAGGCTGAAGTAAAACTGTTTGCATATAAATACAAGATATATGATGAGGTCAGGTTTT
The DNA here is from genome assembly GCF_022682495.2 of Desmodus rotundus. Lineage (NCBI taxonomy): Eukaryota > Metazoa > Chordata > Mammalia > Chiroptera > Phyllostomidae > Desmodus > Desmodus rotundus. The sequence continues at coordinate 27,316,519 of NC_071392.1, read as the reverse complement.
AAAAATTCAAAAATTCATTTCTAGGACTGAATATGTCTCGCTAACACTCTCCTTACTTTACTCTCACAGATATGCCTAAAGCACTGCATTCTCTGACAGAGGGCAGGGAGGGCAGACGTAGGTCGTTAAATACGTTTGTCATTACCTTTCTCTCCATATTCTGCAATACGTTTGATTTCAGAACCTCCCAACAGAGACTGAAACACCCCAATTCTAATGTCATTTCTACCATTCTCAGAACTGTAAGGAAAAACCCCCAAGATGCCCTATGACATGTTTATAAGTCAATAAATGCAGCTTCTCCCCCAAACGATATTCCAAAATGACCATTTGGGCCCTGGGTATCTTTATATCCCTGGGCAATCTAGGATCATAAGAATTAGGATAGATGAATAGTTGTTTGCCCATTTTACATGAGGAGAGAGAAAGCCAAGTGTGCAGTAGAGGTGGAAAAGTACAATCTACACAAAGCTTGGACAGTATACAAATGGAAGCTGAGAATGAGCAAATCGGTTTCCTTAAAACTATGGAGCTCATATACTCCTTAAAAAGTCTTTGTTTACCTGCAGAGATATGCATACACCAATCTGATGACCTCTCATCTAGGCCAACTTCCACATTTTAAAAATAAAAAACCAGAAGCTCACAGAAATTAAATGACTTCCCCAGCAGCACACAACTGCTCTGTGGCAGAATTGAAACTAGGGTTAGGTTTCCTACCTCCCAACCGGTGTTCTTTCCAACACACGAAGTCATTCTCATTTTGTGTAAGACAGAACTAGGCCCAAAGTCCAAAGAGGTGAAGGGTGCTAACCAAGATGTCTCTAATAATTTGGAGCAGAACCATGACTAGGTAAAAATTCATATACATATAGATTCTTTATTCAATACATTTTCTACATTATTTGTTTAGCATATTGTTGAAATACCAGGACTGTTGGGAGGAGTAACATCTTAAGTTGTTAGCCATTTATATCCCAGTGAGCTAAGGTGGTTTCGATAGGAGAAATGAAAGAAAAGTGCACTGGTCCCTATATCAGAGTTCAATCGAAAGAGCAGAACTGTTACAGAGCAAGGGGGGGGGTGGTTCGCGATAAATTATTACAGAAAGGATCCCCCTTTCTGTCTCTGGAGGTTCCTTCCCCCATGCCCACCTGCTAGGTTCGAAATGCCCGCCGCCAGAGGAAAGACGTCTCTCAATGCCAGAGACTGGTGAAAAGGAAAGGAATTATTTATTTAAAAGTTACACAAACTTAAGAGTAATGACCTAATGTCTTCAATAAGATACTAAAGTCCTCTAGAATGCCCACAGATGCACAGTCCTTCCCTCTCCCTGTGCCCAGTCCGGGGTACCGTGTCTCAGGAAAAGAAGTAGAAGTCCGTGATTCAGGCTCCCGGTACCATCAGCTGTGTGGCTGCTGCAATCTCCAGTTAATCCAAAGCTATGTGGCACCTTCTCATGGCCCACCAGCAAGAGTCCTCTCTCCCCTTTCTCTATGGCTGCAAAGTCTCTCCTGCTGCCTAAGCCGCGTGGCAAAAAGAAGCACTCCAAAACCACGTGGTCCTCTCTACTCTCCTTCAGAACCGCGTGGTCCTTTTCCCCACTTCAGAACCACATGGACCTCTATCTATCTACTTGCTTCAGAGCCTCGTGGTTCTCCCATTTACTTCACAGCCGCGTGGTCTACTCCTTCTTTCAGAGCCGCATGGTCTCCTCCCCATTTACTTTGGAGCCGCGTGGTCTCCTCTACTCTATGGCTGCCAGGCCTAGGTTTAAATCCCAGTGCCCATCTTCCTTTACAGCCCCATTTCTGACTCCTCCTACAGTCAGTTACACCTGCCAGCATCCTTGTATTCTTCCAGCTTTTCTGAGCTGCCATAGTAAGTCTGGGCAGGTGTGGCCCCATGGCATGGAGCCAATCATCTCCAAGCTCTCCCACAGGCCCTGTAACCAGGGGGAGTTGCTTCCCAGTTCCATCTTGGGTGGAATTCGGTCCCATCCCCCTGGCTCAAAGCATGGCCACAGCTACTTAACACATCCATGAAACCAGTTAAAGGTTATAGATATGTTAAATGACTGTGCCAGGGGTTAGCTGCAAAGCTCTTGCTACCCAAAAGAGCTCTGAATGGCCCTGTTCCATGTGTCCCATCCCCCCTGGCTCAGGCCTGTGGGGGTGAGGACATCCTATATACATTTTTCTAATATTTCCTGGACACCCTGAGTCCTGGACCCCATCACAAATCCCTTCCTGGGGCCCTCCTCTTGGCTGCACCCTGCTTCAGAACCACGAGGAGTGGTGGAATAAAGGGTTTATGATAAGGATTAGACCATGAGCAACCGTGAGATCAGTCAGGACCACCTCTGTCATGGTAGGTGGGTTGGCTTTCTCTAGGGCACCTGGATTGCACGGGAGGAAAAGTAAAAATCTAGGTTCTGTCCAAATGAAGGAACAGAGCAGAGGGGATAGTTTCCACCAATAACTGTAAGAGTCAGGCTTCTGAAAGAGAAAAATGTTGGGGGATTCCGACAACTTGACTCTCTATATTACTGAGAGAGCTTGGCGGCCTTGGAACATAGAACTTATGTCATGATTACTGAGCGGAGAAGAATGCTGATGACTTGGAGATACTTCTCACCCAAGAAGCCTGGATGTCTTGATTACCAAAGGGAGAGGAGAATTCAAATGCGGATAAGGCTTCAGATGTGGGTCTTCGGGGCCTGGCACCCTCTTTTCTCCCCTTCTGGAGTGGGCTCCAAGAGGAAATGCAAGGGAAGGAATAGCTAGATAAGTTTGATTGGAGTCTCAGAGCAAAGTGCAGCTGAAAGACGGCTTCCCTTTGGGAAGGATCCTGGGCAATTGACAGGTGATGGCCAAAACGAAGTCTGGCTGGATGAGACTGAAGAGAAACCTCAGAGTCTCACAAACCCCAGCACAGTGGAGAGAAAAACAGCCTGAGTCCCAGAACTCTGCAAAACAAAGAGTCTAAAAATGCAGAGTGGGGCCTGTAGACAGAAGACAGCCTGCATTTGCGTCTTAACAAACCAGATAAATGGGGACACAGGGGTGTGGAGCATCAGACGCTAACACCAGCATTCAACAATATGGATCAGTCAAGGAACATCTTAGCAGAGGTCAGCAGGGGAGGTGACTGCTGGTCACTGATGCACTTCCTTATGATGCCTGGATGATAAACGAGACTTCCTTTCTTCTTTATTACTTCTAGTTACTTATAGCATCCCCAGGAGAAGGGGAAGATGGAGGGAAATCCAAATTTTTAACTGAACAGTTACCCAGAAGAAACTAAGTCTGAAGCGGAAATAAATGGATTACAGTGAATTGTCAAGATCTTGTACCCTTATGAGAAGAGAAAGACATACCAGAGAGCTCTCACCACTGTGCGAGGACACAGGAAGAGGGCAGCCTTCTGCAACCCAGGAAGAGTTTTCGCCAGGAACCAAACTGACTGATACCTTGATCTTGAGTTTTCCGGCCTCCAGAACTATGAAAAATAAATGCCTATTGTTCGAACCACCCGGTCTACGGCATCTTGTTATTAACAGCATAAGCAGACTAATATACTCTGTCTTTATAACTTCTGTGAGTTCAGAAAATTCATACCCTCATAGACAGATACTACAAAATAATCCCCCCAAAATGCTTTACCGCATTATGATAAACATGTTATAATTCAGATTGCACGTTGATCTCTATAAAACAAGCTGTCATTTATTTCTCCTGAACAAATCAGTCTAAATTAGAGTTTGCCAAAAGGATACCAATCATACACTGAAATTTCAAAGCATACTAACATAGAAAAATACTTCTGTAGTAACTGCTCTCAGGATCGGGCTACTTCTGTTTTTTTGTAGACTTACAACCACTAACAACAGTCTGATTTTATACCTCTGACATGCCTTGAACTCAGAATTGCCCTAGCCAGTGGGTCATTAACCCTGTCTCCAGGAAAATACAGTATTTACAAATAATCAGAAATAGCTGTGATTTTGCGGTTAAGAGCATGGACGCTGTGGGCTGGGGTCAAACCCCAGGCTTCGGTGCAATTCTGGGCAAATTACTATTAAATCCCTCATGCCTCAGTTTTCTCTTCTTTAAAATGAGGAACAAAAATGTTGTTGTGAGTATTAAGTAAGATGTGATACACATAAAATGATTAATACAGTACCTGACCCAGCACCGAAATGTCTGCTTTTATTATATCCTAAAGTTGTGCCTAAACAGGAAAACTATTAGAATTCCTGACAGTCACTCAGTCTTCGGTGCTATTAAATGAATCCTCTTTCCTTCTAGCTCTGGGCACTCCCTGCCATCCTCGTGGTTGGTGGGGCCATGTTTCTATTTCTGGCCAATGGACTTGTCAAATGAATTAGAGTGTTTCAGTGGCCATGTGAGATTCTTCAGAGCACTCTCCTCCCTCTGGTGTGGCAGCTGGGAATGCAGAGCCTGGAGAGATGAGAGGGAGCAGAGCCTCCCTGCTGCCTTCCCTATACCAGGAAGAAAGGAGCATCCTAAGCTCCAAAAATGAAGGGAAACCAAGCAGAATTCTAAGGCATAGGCCTTGTTCAGTTACCCCCAGTTTACTACAATTATCTCATATTCTACCTCTCATAGTCTTTCACAAATGCCCACTCATCTGCAAGCCTAGCATACAACACTCAGGTCTAATTGTCTCTTTGGGTCTTCATTTCCTTACGAAGGCTCCCCTGTCATGTAAAACCTATATTAAATAAATGAGTATGGTTTTTCTCCTCTTAACCTGCGTTTTTCAGTTTAATTTTCAGATCCAGGCAGAGACTATAAGAGAGTTAAGGAAAACCTTCTCCTTTACGATGGCCATGGGCCCTTCTGGGATCCAGCTGTGGGGAAGCTGAGTTGGGGATACATTTGTCTGTCAATTGCTTCCACAAAGAGAGAAGTCATTGCTTTTCGGATTGGTTCTGCCTGCCTTCTTACCCGGCACCATGGGGCAGAAGTGAGGGATTAGGTCATGTGGGGATAATAATGCGCCCCACAGTATTGGGAGTACAGAGCAGGAAGGAGAAACAAGGTTTAAAGCACTGGAGTCAGAGTTAATCTATGGAAAATTCATCCAGTAATCACATGTAGGAAGTTGCAAGCAGAGTGTCCTTGTTACCTAGTCAGAATGAAATATACACAGTAACGTAGCATAAATACAAACAACTTTTTAATTTCTCATGGAAATTTCAGGATACACAATTGATCAGAATTCCCTTGTTTGTAAAGCACAAACCTGTAGGAGCCCTGCAAAAATGAGTACATCTGTGTGGGACGTCACGCGTCTCTGCATCTTAACTATAAATAATTAAAAAAACAAACTTTAATCAGCCTTCGTAAGGAAAGATTGTGTTATATTTCTATTCTCTCTGAAAGAAAATGTTACAGGATCATTTTCATAAAACAAGATTGCCCCCCCAAAATATGTTGGGACTTTATAGAGAAATGTCAAGAAGTTAATATTTGGGGGGTTTAGTGTGTTGTTTTTGTTGTTGTAGCATTTTTTAGCTTTTTTAAAATTGTATATTGTTGTGATTTCTTTTCTCATTCTAAATATTCATGTTTATATCTAACTTTGTATTATTTTCCTTATAGAGGACACTTCAAATGGTATAAGCTTCAGGTCCCACAAAGCCTAAGTCAGCCCCTGAATAGGAGGTAAAGACACAATTAAAAGACTTACTGTCTTTTCTCCAGTTTGAGACTATTTTCTATTCTGTGCCTGGCAGAAATGGCTAATTGATGCCTTTTTCTTTCAAATGTGTTGCTGTTGAAGAAAATGAAATTAATAAAATTAAATCAAAAGGAGAGTATAAGACTCCTGTTTGAATTGAAAACTAATTATGGATCTTGAAACAGAACCACAAGAGGTTTTGTGTGTGTGTGGATTATTTAGTGCAAGGGGTAATTTTTAAGAACACAAACCATGCATAGAGAGATGTAGATAGATAAATGTTTATTTATCATTGCTTGTGGTTCTGTTTTGAAACCAATAATTAGTTTTAAATTCACATTCAAAATAATGAATGGCAATGTGTTTGAAATGTAGTTGGCCTGTTCCTACCATATACATTGGAAGGATCGGCAATGCATTCTGTTGGTTCTGATCAGCCATGCTTGTTATTTTTATCAGTTTGCTCTTCAGGTGTCTAAAAATGGGTGAATGGCTTTTGAAAAATATATAATGAAAGGAAACCAACAGGTAGCAGCTCAAGAAACCAAATTATTAAACCTATTTTTCATTCTAGGCAACATAAGTCAGTATCACTTACTTGATAAAGATACCTGAGCTTTGGGAAATAATATTTTCACACTGAATGGACATGATTTCAAGCCAAAACAAAGACTTTTAATGGCTTATTTAGATTATCACCAAGTAAGCACCATCTGCTCAGAATATTACACAAATAGAAAGGGTTCTTTTGAAGCTCCGGGGATAAAGCGATGGCCACGTCACTCATTGAAGACACGTCTGGAGTGCTTGCTTTGCTCACTGCTGTGCTCCTGGACCGAGCCCGGCACACGGTAGGTGCCCAGAAAACACCATGTGGTTGTACAACAGCGCTGAAACGCATTATGGTTCATGGGAGTGACATCCCCTAAAATTGTGTTGTGCTCAACCTATGTGGCCAAACTTAGTAGCCCCCGAAGTTATTTGTTGAGTGAATGAGTGAAATACAGTGAGAGCTTCCCATCTGTCACCCTAGTCCCAGGCACTAAAGACAGGCAAAGGAGTAAGACTGTCCTCCAGTGTAAGAGAGTAGTAAGACTACTCTCCAATTAGCAGGGAGAGACTGGCCGATCAGATTGTAACAAAATGTTACACCAGCTAAGAGAGATGTGAACATTTTTTATGGTCGTGATTAAATCTACCTAAGGAGGTTGAGGAATCTTCTCAGGAGCAGTGACATTTGAGTTGGGTAAAGGATTTTGCAAGGCGAGATCCTTTAAAAAAAGGATCCTTTAAAAAAAGGGAAGGAAGGGCATTCTCAAAGAGAGAGTGAGCCTCAGTCAAAACCTGTAGCTGTGCACAGAAGGATATTGGGAGCCCATGTGCAGTGAGTGAGACGTGGTTCTGGTGTATTGATTATCAGAAGTGGCAGGAGACCGAGCGGAGAGGTAAGGGCCTGTGATCTTATTCACGTCTGAACTCCCCACAGCATCAACTACAACGCCTAACACAGAATCAGCGCTCAGATGCTTAGTAGGAAGGATGAATGTGTGCGAACCCTGAACAAGCTTATTCAGCCTGGATCAATGCTGTTACAACCAGTAAAAACCTTAAATATTTACTCAATGTGAACGAATTGCTTTCTATAGTGTTCAGACGATAATGTGCCCACCAGTACTTTGAAATACAAACATCTTTCATTTTATGTCAGTACCTGACTTTCTAAAAGTTTGTCACTCCTAAATTAATAATAGACGCTCAATGAAACTACAGCAAAATTTATAAGAATTTTAAGAATTCTTTGTAAGAATTTGTATTGGATCTTTCCTGTGCTAATGTCTAAAAAGGAATGTTCTCTCTGGCTTAAAAACCTTGTCACAACATAAAGAATAAACTTTCAGATTCTTTCTGAAACCTAAGTTCTGCTGACTAGATCATTAATACTGTACTAATTTTTATACAGCTCATGTTAAAACTCAAATCCAGTGAGAGACTTTGGTAATATGAAAGGTACAAGAAAACAGAAATTTGGCTAAGTTGAAACTGAAAAAAAAAACAGAAAATAAAATAGAAGAGGCACCCGCGAGGGGAATCATACCACAAGGAACCCTAGTCTGGGACACAGTCTCCTTCCCTGCTGGGCCTGGGACTTCCCAACCCCACCCAGAGACACCACAGAGCGAGGCACCAACCACGAAGACTGTAAGACGACAAAGTCTTGGCCTACCTGGAAAGCATTCCTCATCTGCGTGGGATGGAAGCTCCCTTCCTCCACCTAGGGAGCCAGGGGTAGGGCAGCACCTTCCTCACACTGAAGTAAATGAGCAGGGACCAGTGAGGACCCCAGGGGCATGAGGGAAACCAAGATGGCACGGCAAAGCCCCTGAACATCAGAGCGCCATTTGAACCACAGTCCACGAAAGAAGGCCAGCATCGCAGGATAATTCTAAACAGGGGAATTGCCTGATACAAAAAAAATTTGAATAGAGTCTAGAGTCTCCTAACATAGTAGGTAAAATGTCCTTGATACAAAATAAATATTCCGTCAAACAAAGCAACAGAAAAATTACAACCTGAATGTGAAAAACAATCAACATATCAACACTGAAACGACTCTGATGCTGGAATCATCTGACAAGGAGGTTAAGGCAACAATTATAAAAACGATTCAACAAGAATTAACAAATTCCCCTGAAATAAATGAACGCATAGAAAATCTCAGAAAATAAATAAAAATTACTTTAAACGAACCCCTAAAATACCATAACAGAAATTTTAAAACTTCTCCTGGATGAGGGAAAGAGAGGTGGGGATGAGGTGGAAAAGGGTAAAAGGAGACCAGACTACAGGCGGGGAGCGCACTGTGCCATATGCAGATGACGATTGTAGAGTTGCACACCCAAAACCTATGTGATTTTTCTAACCAATGTCACCCCCCCCAAATTAATAAAGTTTTTAAAAATACTCTGGATAGTCTCAACAGTAGAATAAATTCACAGAAGATACAATTTAGGGAACTTGAGAACATATCAATAGATTTTTATCTCTGAATAACAGAAAGAATAGTTGGGAAAAAAGAACCAAGCCTCAGATAAATACCCCAACATTCATATTATTGGAGTCTTAGAAAGAAAGAAGTGTGTGGAAAGAGTATTCAAAGAATAATGGATAAAGCTTTCTAAATTTCATTAAAGATATAAAATCACAAATTGAAAAAAGCTGAACAAACTCAACATACGATAAATATAAAGATATCTATACTAACACACATCAAAATTAAATTTTTGAAAACTAAAGGTGAAGAAAAATCCTTGAAAAAGGCCAGACAGAAATAGCATATTACCTATAAGAAACAGAAATTCAAATAACAGTGCATTTATAATATGAAAACATAACCCTGGCTGGTGTAGCTCAGTGGATTGAGTGTGGGCTGCGAACCAAAGGGTCACTGGTTCAATTCCCAGTCCGGGCACATGCCTGGGTTGCAGGCCAGGTTCCTAGTGGGGGCCATATGACAGGCAACCACACACTGATGTTTCTCTCCCTCTCTTTCTCCTTCCCTTCCCCTCTCTAAAAATAAATAAAATCTTTAAAAAAATATGAAAACATAGAGGCCAAAGTGTCCTAATATTTTTTAACTGCTAAAAGACTGTCAACTAGGAACTCAAGGATCAAAACAATCACACAGGATTAAAGGTAAATGAAGACATTCTCAGATGAAGGAAAACTATAACAATTTGTCACTAGCAAAGCTACCCTTTTTAAAGTCTTTAAATAAAAGGAAATATTAAAAGAAGAAAACTTGGAGCATCAGGATGGAAGAATAATGCAAGGAGCATAAATATAGGAATATATATGATAGTCTTTCCTTCTCATGAGTTTTCTAAATCACATGTGATGATTAGAGCAAAAATTATAATAGCATTTGATACTCAAACTAGCAACGACCCAGGGTCCCTTCAATTAGTGAACCATTGAATAAACTGCTACATTCGTACTTTGGAATGCTGTTCAGCAATAAAAAGAAACTATTGATACACACAACCCCTTGGGTGAATTTTGATAGAATTATACTGAGTTGAAAAAAGTTAACACCAAAAGATTAGGATTAAATGATTCTATTTATATATTTAATGATTCTATTTATACAACATTCTTAAAATGACACCGTTGTATAGATGAGGGACAGATTAGTGGTTGCAAGGAAGGTGGCAGAGATGGAGTAGAGGGGCAGGTAGGTCGGTGTGTGGCTATGGAGGGGCAGTCCTCATGGAGAGGAGACTGTTCTTGATCTTCCCTGCATCCGTGTCAATATCCTGGTTGTGACACTGTGCTATCGTTTTGCAGATATTACCCCTGGGGGCAATTAGAAAGAGGATATGTAGTATCTCTCTGTATTATTTCTTAAAACTACACACGAATCTATAATGATTTCAAAATAAAAAAATATTAAACAATCACAGAAAGCAATAAACCTTTGGGAAATGGTAGAAAGAGAACTAGATAACCTCTTAGGATCTTTCAAATTTTTCAGAAATCATCGTCCCCACTTTTGGTGATGCCTAAAGGGGTCATCTCGCATCTTCCCCAGGAGCTGCTCCTTGTTGCCATTTCCTGTGTCACCTATGACACACGACCTGCACTGGGCAGAGGTGGTACAGCCAGTGAATAGCTCTGTGGTCTTGGGTCCCTCACGTTTTCTCTTTGGGTCTCTGTCATCCGGCTGTACTAAGAGAGCTTAGCAATCTCTACAGACCCTTCAGCTTCAAAAGTCTAGAATTCCAATCTTATTGTTTTGTATTTAGTTTCTACATCCAACGCAAGTGTGAAAGATGTCAGATTCTTCATCCTTTAACACGCTTTCTGCATTAGCTCCAGCTCTGCTAACTTGTGTTGGATTTGCAGTCAGATCTTAGACCTTTCAACTACCAGGAAATACCAAGCCCTTTTTCCAAATTACCCCATCTGCCGAAAGGCGGGTGCTCATGCATAGTTCTGAAAAGTAAGGCAAAATCAAACTATGGTCTCATATAACATTAAGCCACCCCTTGAGACACATGCCTTGTCAGTGTATATACGTCCTAGTGGATTTTTATTGTGAGAACAAAAAACAGTCTTAGATCAGATTGAAGTTGGATGACAGCCGCCTGTGTTAAGTGGGAAAGAAGAAAAACGCTGTTTCATTACTACCTATTGTGTCTTATTCCCACATCAGCATGACTGGCTTCTACTTGGTTGGCTTCTTCTTAAAATACACTAATTATTTCAGATAACCACCCTGCAGATGCTCTGGGTCTGCAGGGCATCCATGAGAGCACGGTGGCCGCTGGTTGGGTTCCCCTACCAATCCAGTCCCTGTTACGATGGAGGTGGGGAGGGCACAGCTCCCGAAGGCCAGAGAGGGATGCTGTCTGGGGCCAGACAACTTAGAACTTAAAAAAAAGTTTAAAAGAAGGCAGAGAAAAGGAAAAAAGGGGAAGAGGTAGATGACCTTCAACCCCTGCATGACTCACATTGCCTTACGATAACAAACCTACTCAGACAGCAACACAATTTCATGTTTTATCAGTATAGGGCTCCCAAACTTCTTACTGCCGTATGGTCTTTATTATTTTCCCCAAGAGTCTCAAGTTTTAAAAGATTATTTCTCAACTAAAGAAACTGCATTGCTTAGATAATAATTCTTCCCTTCTCCATTTTGAATTAAACAACAACATATAATTGCAAGCTATTTCAGGTCAGCACTAGTGTTAACAAATAAAGCAGAAGAAAATCATATCAAGAGAAATGTGTTACTTTATTCATCTCTGCAGTCTTATCACAGGTAAATATAAAATTTCCATGGTTTTTGTTTTAAAAAATAAAACAAATATGAGGACCACAGGTTCAGGAGCACAGGGTTCTTCTAGAAACGTTATTTTGGCACAGGATACGCACAACAATAATATCACAGCTTTTCAGCAGTCCAAGAGGCCCGGCTGAGAGCCGCTGGGCGTGGGATGTTTAATACAAGCACTTCGGGAGTATTCAAAATAACCCTGATATTAGTTCGAACCCCAGACTCACTATTTTATCTGCTTCACCAGGGGGCTTCCTCTGTAAATCTTATTTTCCTAATCTACAAAAGAGGAACAGTTATATCTGTGTCTTATAATAGATGCTCAAAAAACAGAGCTCAGACTACTGTTAGATGGTCAAGAACGTAAACAACAAATGAAATGGCAGCACAGATATATCCAGGTGAGGTTGGTCGGGCATATTTTACAAAATTACTTTCACGTGTATTCTCTATTCATTTCCATCTTATTTGGTCTTTCCTTCCTAAAAGTATGGGTAGAAGTTGGGGGCAAAAAGGGGAGGGCAGAAGTAAAAAACAGAGAAGAGGGAAGTGGTGAAAAGACAGCTACCCACAGAACTCTGTATTGCCATGGTACTTTCAAATATCATGTTTTCTTATTCTTTTCTTTTTAGGTTAAAATTTTCAGGTTTTCACTGGCTTCTCATTGTGGCACTTATGGGAAGTTTTTAACCCAATAAGCACTCTGTCACTCTTCCTTGTCCTCAGAACTCTGATTTTGTACAGGGCAACGACAAACCCAGGTAAAAATACTTCTCTCACATGACCTTGCAGGTTGAACCAGAACTAACAGTAAAGTCTTGAGATTTCTCCCAGTTGTGTAGTTAGAACATGCAGACAAGTCTTTCCTATGGTTCTCAGTTGTGGCCAATGAGATTTAAGCAAATACCTACTGGGGAGACCTAAGAGAAAAGCTTTTTTTTTTTCCTGTTTAAAGGAGAGTTTGAGCTGGTAAGCACCTTTGCCCTTCACCACTCCCATTCCTGTGTACTGCCTGAAATGCAGTCATGACGCCTAGAGATGCGGCAGCCATTCACGGCCAAGAAAACGACCAGCACATCAAGGATGGAGAGCAGAGCTCGGATTACACGCAGCTGCTACACCTTACCTGATCTTTTTGTACAGCCTCATTCCAAGTCCCCTCTTCATGTGGATGGCTGCTGTTTTAGAGGCTTTATATATCTCAGAAGCACCCAGAACCAAGACCAATATTGTAAGCACGGTTGACTAGCCCAGAGGACTGAAAAAAAATCCCTAAACCTGTCTCATAAAGCTCTTATTTATAATGTCATTGCTAATATATATGTTTCTCTATAGAATTCACACTTTACCATTCACCACTCACCCTTTTTTCTATGTCCAAGCTCACTTATATTCACCCTGTTTTCTATACTATAGCCTCTTTTTTTTCTACATCCAAGCACTTTAAGCCACACAAATAGCTGTGAAATTACTTTTTTTCTTATTTTGGCTAGAACACACGAGGCCAGAAACACACAACAGTGACCATTCCCGCCAAAGCTGCCATCTGCTCCGAGGAAGAGAAGTCTTTTGGAGGATCTTTCGGACTCTCCTACAACTGAGCAACTACAGTAACCCGAAGACTTCCCCAGCACTGTCGGTTCTACCCAATCAGTGGACCTCAAGAATTTCTCACACCACCCCACGAATGAGACTACTCCCCAGCTCTCCAACAGTTAACTTACCCATATTTTTTTTACAAAGTTTTGATTCTTAGGTAAATAAAGCTGAAACCACCTTAATTTTGCAAACATTTGAAAAACCGCTCATTTCAATTTATTCCCATATATTTAAGCATGGAAATAGATATTTGGGGGGAGGGGAGGCTAAGACCAGGAAGCAGCAATGAGGGACCAGTGTGATTGAGAAAGAGAAGGCAGAAAGCCTAATAGTGCAGGTGGGATTGAACTAGTTACTACTCTGCACCCTCTAAAGAACCAGTCATCTCTCTGAAGGACAGGGAGCTGAGCATTTATGCAATTTGGGGATTGCTCCTAAAAGTATGAACCCTCCTGATGCTCAGACCGTGTCTACCTGTGGGCTGAGGGAGCCTCCAGAGGAAACAGTGAGGCAAGAAAGAGGAGAGGCGCTGGGAGTCCTGGGGGGAGGGGTGCAGGGGAAGCTGTGATTCTAGATGCACAGAAACTGTCCACAGCTGCATCTGGAATCAGAGCTGATGCGGCAGGGCCACCGAGAGCCTCTGCTTTTGTATTTTTCAAACATAATCCAAATGCCTAAGTTGCTTTCGCTGGTGATAGTGTCTAGAGATTACTGGTGGGAAATAATATCAAAAGTCCCAGGACATCTGAAAAAAATTTCATTAAGGTTAATAAAACTTCATTTTATAGAAAAACTCACAGTGCTATTGGAGCTACTTTATATTCATAGAATGTATTAAAAATTGAAAGCATCTTCGAGCTAGTTCTAATCAGATTGAGGTCAATTTTCTCTTTCCCCTTAGGTGTTTCACACAAAGTTTTGTTTCTACTTCTTCTCACTTGCATTATTGACTGACTCATCTTGGATGCACTTGTTTCAAGGGCTTTTTGTTGCCAGTATTTCATTCTGAATCTCAGCCTTCCTAGGACTGACCTCTTGCCTTGTTCAGATCTAACAAGACTGTCAGAATGGGGTCCTTGACTTTGGTCTGTTTGAAGATGCGTGGGAAGGTAAAACCTGAGAAGTCCTGCCAGAGAAAATTGATTTTCACAAGAAGAAGAGTCGGGCATTCCATGGCAATAGCGAGCACGGAGCCCCTGCTCCCGGCCAGCCCTGAACTGTACTGACCCTGTTCCTTCCTGGTGCCTGGTCATTCAGCTTCCCCACAAACTCTGTCACTTACCCAGTGGCCGTCCAGTCTACCTCCTGCCACCACTGCCCGTTTTGTCTCTTGAAGACAGCCACAGTCTTTTCTTTCTCCCTTGCAAACAGAAACAAGCTGGAGAGGAAGAAAAAGGAATAGCAATTAAATAAAAACTTCCAGAAATCTGCCTTATGTGACTGAATCTAATTATCCTTAAAAATAAAAGAAAAAAAGATAGTTTGGAATTCCTAGAAATGCCAGTGGATTATGAAATTAACATAAATGGACAGCTGATCTGTTGTTACCTTTTATTATTATTACTATTATTATTATTGTTACTCCTCCTCCGCCTGCACCTCAGCTGGCCTAGTTGATTTCTTCTATGATTTATGTATCTAAATGTCTTCTGTCTGGAGTCCTTAAAAGCCTGTTATAATCCAACATATCAACATTGTTGCTGCAATTCGGTTGGTAACACTGGTTATAAAGATATAATAACCCAAAGTATAAATTCAAGTATATAATGATATTGGAAGCATTAAAATAACTGTCTATTTGCATTTTGTAATGCTTCAGTATAAATGTCAATTATCTCAAGTAAATTTGTATAAGCAGTTGAGAGATCCTCTCTTTTCCATCTGTGAGGAAAACCCACTTGAAAGGCAACTATTCCCTACTCTGTTAAGTTGTAACACGCTATATAACCAACAACCCTCCAGGTCACAATCTCCCAGAAAAAAGAATTGTAACTAGAGTCCAGCTTCCAATCATCCACAGTCAAAACTGTCTCCCGATCTGAGATCCTGGCACAGGTACCACCCTAAGCTGCCCCAAGAATCTCTTGGGGGCCCTGTAAACTTCAGGGGACACACAAACCACATTGTGCTTATAAAACATGAGGAGACGGACTGACAGCACCCTCACTCAGGTCTCGGGCAGAAACCAGGGATCTAAGTGTGTACAAGCACACTCGGGGATCCTGCTGCAAATACCAATTTTCAAAACCTGCTTCTGAGGACACTCTTTAAAAAAGAGGTGAGGGTTGACAATATCACAAAAGAGTGGGGTAAGTGTGTGTGAGAGAGAGGGGGAATCCACATTAACCCCTAAGAACAGTGACTTTGAGAATGAGGAAATAGTACCGGTCTCAGATTGTTCTAGTCTCAAATCTGTCAACATACTGAAGAGGATTTCGGATATAATCTCTTTTGTATTATGTCTGAAGTTACAAACATTCATTACATAATGAGAAGAGGTTGGATTTATGGGTTATACCCTCTGCTGAAAAGAGTTTGCAAAAATACTGCGTGGTATGAATTAAGCTAAAGAGTGTCCAAACACTTCATGATAGGTTTTACACAATGAAAAGCTGATTGAAAACTAAAAATAGATTGTTCTAGCTGTAATTTCCTCATAGATCTTAGGAACTTTTCGGTTACACGTCATGTACATGCATCCCTTAGTTCAAATATCACATATAATCTCTTAATCTTGGAAAGTTTCCTCATTTCAAAAAGGAACAAGGTCACTACCACCATTTTTAGGTTTCCCTAGCCACTCTTAACCCAGGAATTTTTCACACTTATCTCACTCCCATCTGCTGACATTTGTGGCTAGGGCATAGAGGGGAGAGACGGGCTCATTTTCACCCTCTAGAACGCCTCTCCTCACTCTTAACAATCTTCTGAGTGCAAACACCTCTAATTTCCTGTCTCTGGTGCTTGTCAGAGGAAAATTGAGTTTCCTGTTACTCTGTAGACTGATCTGAGGCTCCTCCTGCTTTCATTCCAGATAAGCCTAACTCTGCGTAAATAAAGAGTCCTTGAAGTGTTTTTCAGGAACCAAAAAAGCCTTTAACAGATATACTCACTCTTAACAACATAAAGAACACAGCTTTGTTTTAAGGGATTTTTTTGTTAGCTAGTCCCAGATGAATACATTTGGTAGATTTTCTTTCCCTAACCAAATATCTCTATAAGAAAGAGGGCTCACAAGGAGTTTTATCTTCTCTATTCCTATAACAAGGCTTGTTTTAGTTTGAAAATGTGTATCATGTTAAAGTAACCAGCTTAGGGCCAAGATGGAGTCACTCATGCTAAGCCCACATCAGCAAACCAAAATTTAAGTTTCTTTCTTTTTTTATTGTTGTTCAAAACTTAAGTTTCTATGCTTGGCTCTCCCTGAAGAGGAAGGCTGGTCAGGCCATCAGCTCTTGTATGCGGAGCACAAGTCACCTAACCCGGCTGCAATACCTCCCTTTTGCATATAAGGAAAGTAGCTTTGCTTTTAGCAGTCTTCGAATGCCTGGTATGCCGTCCTTGCTCCCACTGACTTCGGCTTATAAAAATCTTGTGCCACGGACAACTTTTTGTAGCTACTTCCTATTTTCTAGACTGGATGCTGTCCGATTCATGTAAAAGTAAAAGCCAATAAGATCAGTAAATTATCTGAGGACAATTTTTTTTGACAGTCATGAGTTCAAATTTCACAGACCTATAGTCCACAAGCTTTGGTATATTGATATTAATATCACTATATCATAAATCATATCTATGTCTAGATCATACCGAAGTTTATGGACTATATGTTGATGAAATTTTATATATATGTGTGTATATACATATATATATAAAGTTTAGGATATATTTTAAATGTATTTATATCCTAAATTTTATCTATATACCATTTCATAGTCATACCTTGTATATATTCCAATTATATATAGATCCCATTTATATCTGTACATGTATATTTCTGTCTGACTAATTTTGGCTCAAACCTCTCTCTACCTAATGTATTTTAATGTAGTTGCTTCTAGGTGAGCTCTGTTAGTTTCTGGGCAGCCAGTTTTGGGGCAGGTAGAAGGCCCCCTGCTTTTCTGCCTCCCTCTGGGGGCACCAAAGGACTGACTGCAGGATGTCACCCTGGACTCATGTCACTGCAACCACTACTACACAGCAGCCCCCATGCCACCGGGGCACAAGAAACAGCAATGAGTCTGGGAACCTCCCCAATGGGAACCCAAGCCTGTCCTGTGGGCTGTATTACCATCCCCCACCCTCTCAGCTCTGCCCCTTCCACCTCCATTAGGTGGAGGCAGGGAGATGGTGCGTAGGCTGAAATCTAAACACCCTCTCTTTCCCAGCCCTGGAAAAAAAAATTGGAATTTTTGTCCAATCTGGAGATGGAGGTACGAGAAGGAGAAAAAACTTCTAACCGCTGGCATGACTTTTCCAAGCTCCCTGTGTTCAAGGATTAAAAAGCATTTTGTACTCTGATTCTTTTGTTGACAATCTCTAAGTAGAGAAAAGTCACTGGGTAAGTAAAGAGTATGAGAAAGAACATATAAAATAATAATGTTTGACATATTAAGGCACCTATGATTATAAATATGTACATATATGTACACATGTTATATTACACGATCTAGAGACTGTGATTCTATTTTAATAAAGAAAATAATTAAATAATGAATAGAATATAAGTCTAATTTTTATTAAATTATTTATTATAAATAGATATGCATAGAAAAATGTTTGTTATCAGGAAACACACCTACAGGTTAGCCATTATGTGATAATTTTTATGTTCTTCTTCATGCCTCTTTAAGGTTCCTAAATTCTCTTCTCAAATTATATATTCCTTTATAACCATAAAATAAGTAAGTAAATAATAATAGTTTTAAAACTTGATTTGTTGGACATCAAAATAGGCCACTTTATTTATAGAACATGGTGTGTGATGGCCTTTGTAATAAAAATTGGAAGGATAATTAAGTAAGAAAATGCCAGGATACATAAAGCAATTTCTTCAAAAACCATATTAGTTTCTGACATAGCAAACAGAACCTACTTGGATTACAAGCACAGATTGTTTTTATATAATATTTTGAGGTATTCATGACACAGGCTATATGGCAATTCTACTTAGGAATTCAGGCATGTTAGCTAAATAAAATATGACAGGTTTGTTCCCTGTTTTATTTTTGCAGAGTACTTTCTGAATTCGGTAAATGTTTTGTTCCCGTAAAAGAGAGCCTTCAAACTAGATACGACTTTAAAAGTTCTGACCCACTCTTCATTGTGAGCAGAAAGGGTGCTAAGGAGGCCTTCTGAGCCAGGACAGAAACTAGCTACAAATGAAGCAACAGAGATAAGGAGCAGGTGGGCACCCAGGAGAAGTCCTGGGGAGACGGGTGACGGGGACCAGGTACCTTCCCCGCTGTCAGAATGCTTCTCCACCCACCTGCCTTTCATGTCTTTGCTCATATTACTTTTGGTTAAAATTTAAGAGAAAATAAAAGCTGTTACATTTAAATGAAAAATGTTGGTAGGCTGCCACAAAACAGAACAAAACAGCAATATGGTAGTTTTGAGTTATTTGGCAGGAGGTTGGGGTAAGCGTTGGGTTGATTCCAGGAAGCACATCTTTGTGTCTAAAAGACTGATGCCCTGCCAGGGACTGGCAGTCAACTGGTCGGCTGTAGACTGGGGCCTCCAGAGACCTTCTGACAGGTGAAGAGTACGGAGTTTATATCTTATTCTGGGGCTCTGGGCTCCTGCTGCAAAAGGAAGTTGCAGCAAGGAAGTTCCTCTTCAGGTTTTACTAGTGATCTTGGTGCACAAAACCCTGGATATTTTGGGTGGCAGAATACCAAGTGAAGTTCTTTTTTCCAGCATACTATCAGTATGAGCTTGTTCAGGCTGCTACAACAATATTCTGCAGAATGGGTAACAACAGAAATGTATTTTCTTACAATTCTGGAAGCTGGGCGCCCAAGATCAGGGCGCCGGCAGATTCAGGGACTGGTGAGGGGTATTTTCTCACCGATGGCTGTCTCCTCAAAGTCACCACACATGGCAAGAAGAGCAAGCCAGCTGCTGGCGTTCTTTTTTTAATAAGGGCATTCATTCCATTCAGTGGGCTCAGCCCTTCCGACTTCATCATCTCCCTAAGACCCCACCTTCTAACACCATCACGGGGGGGGGGGGGGGGGGGGGGGCGGGGTCAGGATTACAACATACGAATTTTGAGGGGGGGGACACAACGTTCAGATCACAGCATGTGGCAAATTAAGATAAGAAAGTGACCAATGGTAGCAGGATCATCTTTAGCCTCTGCTGGGTAAAGAGGAGGGCACTGGGTGTTTGGTTACAATATTATCAGTGTTCTGTGGCGGTTACAACAGAGGAGGGAAGATTTTGAGGTAAATGCCGAAAACTATGTATTTATCTAAAAACAACTGTAAATCCTGCCTGCTAAAACTTACCGTGTTGATGGAATGAATGCAATTTGCTTGACACCCCTTGGGCAGAGACAGCATGACATACTGGTGCATGAGTAAACTGCGTACTTACGGACAGTTGGTTAACCTCTGAGGCGTCCTAAGCATAAATAAATGCACACGGCGGGGGTGGTCAACGGGCCTTTGAAATGCCCTCATCAACATTCCTAACCCAACTACCACCAGGGTTTCAAATATTGATACTACTATCTGGGCCTTCATTACCAAGTGTGTAAAACAGTATCAATTAGAGAATTAATATTTCGTCGGGGACATGGACTGTGTTTAAGGTATACGGGTTGGTTTAAAATACTGCACTGATACTTTCACTATTGCATGGAGGTAGCAAGCAATGGTAAGTCCACCAGCCCTCCGCCTTAGGGGTAACTGTGTGGGTCCAGAATGCCATTTAGTCTGATGTCCACCCCTTAACGGAGTGTTCTGCTTCTCGAGTCCACTAAGAGTTCACTTGAGCCTTCATAAAACATCATCATTTTACACCGGAGTAAACCTCTCGGCCAAGGCACTTAACAAAGTACTTAATGGAGTATAGAACAGAAACTCACAGATCTCTCAGAAAAGGTAGATTTTTGCTCTGGGGCCTGTTATTAGCCCCACTGATAGTAAATGTTTGCATCGAGACAGAATTTGGTCTAGATCTTGCTTTCATTGTAACATGCCATCTACTAGGAAAACTGGGAGAAAGGAAGTGTAGCCGTTACCTACCTCTATTTTGTAGAGGGTTCTTACATTTATAAATAAACAAAACACAAATCAAGACAACTGTGAAGAGCCAAAGTGCACAATTCAGTTCATTTCAAAGCACATGTCCTCATCTCAAAAATACTGTCAGAACATTACATCCCATGATAAGTTCTGGATTATTCCCAAATGGTACATTTCCCCCATGATGACTGATTTTTACAAACATCTAAAAGCTTACCCTTAGCAAATGCCTTACAAATTTGTAAACCCAAATTTAATTTAACATGACTACGAATAATTAAACCAAAAATTATACAAGAAAGTAACACTGAATATGACCCCACACCCTCAGCAAAGTTCATGTTCTCTTTAAAGCAAAGAATATGAATCACTTTTTGAAGACTTTTTACATCATTTTCCTCTTACAGGCAGATTAATATAACATGGATTGTTCTTTATATCAGGTGTTGACTTGCAAGCTTAATTAAGTCTATACTTAAAGTACTATTGAGTTTTCTCATTAGACTTTCTGCACAGAGACAACGTGAATGACAATCTAGTTATTTTTCCAGGTGATAAGGTTGAAATGCTATAAATAGAATCCAAGTTGATGTAGAAACTGTAGGAATAAAGAGAAGGTGGGACTACATCCATGCTTTTATTCCATTAGAGCTGTTTGAATTTCATTTATTTGTTTTAAAACTACTGAAGTGCCTAAATATATTGTGATACGCTATTTAAAAAGAGGAAGGTAGAAGACAATCAGAAAATACTTAATGTTTCCATCTGGAGGCCTTCTTCAGAGCTGGCCTGAGACAAATTATGGATTAAAGTTTGTTTTGAGGATGGCTTTTTAACTTCCCTTTAAGTAACCCATAATGGTGAAGAGACGGATGCTGTTCTTATTATTTTGGTTGGTAGAGGCCTATTAGTTGAGATAAGTAACTGATAGTCTGTGAAATACTATAGTATTCCACTCAACACAAGATCCTGGAGGCTATTTGTACTAATTTTCTGAGTAATTTAAGTGAGGTTCAAGTTTTCAGGTTTACTAACTTTAAATTGAAAGCAATAACATCTGTCCATATGGACATCACATTTGAAGGATGCATTCAACAAACACTTAAAACACGTACTGGGGATTATTAGGTTTGAGGTACATTTTTAAGTGCTACAAATATAAGCAGTCAAGATCTGCCAGGCTTAGAATGAATCTTTAATGGAACATGTAAAGAAAAGAGAAGAATTAATTAAGAAGGACAAATACAAATACAGGTATCTGTCAATGAATCCAGGAGCTGGTTATTTGAAAAGATAAATAAAATTGACAAGCCTTTAAGCAGACTCAACAAGACAAAGAGAGAGGGCCCAAATAAACACAATCAGAAATGAAAGAGGAGAGATTACAACTGATATCACAGAAATACAAAGGATGGTAAGAAATTATTATGAAGAACTATATGGCAAGGAATTTGAAAACCTAGGTGAAATGGACAAATTTCTAGAAAAACATAATCTTCCAAAACTCAGTGAAGAAGAAGCAGAAAGCCTGAACAGACCAATAACAGCTGATGAAATTGAAGCAATAATCAAAAACTCCCAGGGTACAAAAGCCCTGGACCAGACGGTCCAGGAGAATTCACAGGAGAATTCTACAAAGCATTTAAGGAAGAGCTAACCCCTATCCTTCACAGACTATTCGAAAAAATCCAAGAAGATGGAAGACTCCCAAACTCTTTATGAAGCTAGCATCATCCTAATCCCAAAACCAGATAAAGGCACAAGAAAGAAAATTTCA
The DNA here is from genome assembly GCF_022682495.2 of Desmodus rotundus. NCBI lineage: Eukaryota > Metazoa > Chordata > Mammalia > Chiroptera > Phyllostomidae > Desmodus > Desmodus rotundus. Next base: position 27,294,345 of record NC_071392.1, on the reverse strand, counting down.
GGCCAATATTGCTGATGAACATAGATGCTAAAATCCTCAACAAAATATTGGCAAACTGCATCCAGCAATACATTAAAAAGATCATACACTGTGAACAAGTGGGATTCATCCCAGGGATGCAAGGATGATACAATATTCACAAATCAATAAACATAATACATCACATAAACAAAAGCAAAGACAAAATCACATGATCATATCAATAGATGCAGAAAAAGCATTTGATAAGGTACAGCACCCATTTATGATCAAAACACTCAGCAAAGTGGGAATAGAGGGAGCATTCCTCAACATAATAAAGGCCATATATGAGAAATCTACAGCCAACATCATACTAAATGGGTAAAAACTAAAAACTTTCCCACTAAGATCAGGAACAAGACAAGGTTGTTCACTTTCATCACTTCTATTCAACATAGTATTGGAAGTCCTAGCCACAGCAATCAGACAAGAAAAAGAAATAAAAGGCTTCCAGATTGGAAAGGAAGAAACAAAATTGTCATTGTTTGCAGATGACATGATAGTGTACATAGAAAACCCTATAGATTCCACCAAAAAACTGCTCCACCTAATAAATGAATTTGGAAAAAAGTGGATACAAAGTCAATATCCAGAAATCAAAGGCATTTTTGTTTACAAACAGTGAAACATCAGAAACAGAAATCAGGAAAAAAAATCCCATTTGATATAACAACAAGAAAAGTAAAATACCTAGGAATAAACCTAACCAAGGAGGTAAAAGACCTGTATGCAGGAAACTACACAACACTGAAGAAAGACATTAAGGAAGAAACAAACAAATGGAAACATATACTGTGTTCATGGATTGGAAGAATTAACATCATCAAAAACCCAAAGCAATTTATAGATTCAACACAATACCTATTAAAGTACAAATGGCATATTTCACAGATATAGAACAAACACTTCAAAAATTTATATGGAACCATAAATGACCCTGAATAGCTGCAGCAATTTTGAGAAAGAAGAGCGAAGTAGGAGGGATCACAATACCTGATATCAAACTGTATTACAAGGCCACTATAATCAAAACAGCCTGGTACTGGCATAAGAATAGACAGATGGACCAATGGAACAGAACAGAGAGCCCAGAAATAAACCCAAGTCTCTACGGCCAATCAATATTAGACAAAGGGGGCAGCAGCATAAAATGGAGCAAAAATAGCCTCTTCAACAAATGGTGTTGGGAGAGCTGGACAGCTACATGCAAAAAAAATGAATGTGTATTTCTCTACTTCCCAGAAACTACCATGTAGGTGTTCCTTTTAGCTGCACATGAGAACCATCTGTGAAATGTTTGTTACAATACTGATGGTCTTCTCTTCCCCTCACTGCAGAGTAGCCTCATCAGAATTTCAGTGGAGTAGGGAGCAGGCTCCTCTATGTGAAAAGGCTCTACAAGTGATTATGGTATGTGCTGGGTGGTTAAGAACCACCCAGCCAAGCTGTTGGCTAAGAAATCTTAAATTTCCCTTCTTCCCCTCACATCTTCTGAGGCTTCACTACCAACTTCTGTGTAAGCATGGTAGCAGAACTGCTTGCCAAACCATCATTCTCACTTGGAAGATTAGGCATGTTCCCCAAGTCTACGTCTGATCATGGCAGTCGAGAATAGCAGGAGAAACAAAGGACCCCCAAAAGCCAAAGCAATCTTGAAAGCAGAACAAAGATGGAGGTATCATGCTACCTGATATCAAACTATACTGCAAGGCTATAGTAATCAAACAGCATGGTACTGGCATAAGAACAGACACGTAGGTCAATGGAAGAGAACAGAAAGCCCAGAAGTAAACCTGCACATATGGTCAATTAACCTATGACAAGTGAGAAACGAATACACAATAGGGAAATGAGAAAGTCTATTCAATAAACGGTGTTGGGAAAACTGGATAGATACATGCAGAGAAATAAAACCAGACAACTTTTAAAAAAAATCTTCACCTGAGGATATTTACTTATTTGAGAGCGAGAGAGAAACATAGATTGGTTGCCCCTCAGCGTCTTGCCTTGATGCCAGACAATTCAGTTCCTCCCTGTAGGCCACTGGTCTCTTTCTATCTGCTGTCTCAGTGCTGGAGCTCAGAGGGAGTGAGTCTGAGTATGTCCAAGTGTGGGCCCTTTAAGAGGAATGCATGGGGCCCTAGAAGCCCTCCGTCTCACCCAGCCACAGTCTCTGCTAGTTTTTACAGCCAGAAGTTATGGGGACTCCTCGTCCTGGCTCTGGAAGCCTGGGCTGGGGGGCTGGGACTCCTCACTCCTTGGGATGGAACTCTGCAGCCAAGATATCCCTCTGGAGTTTTATCTGCTATGTGTGGATGTGGGACCGGCCTATTCCAAATCTCCGCCCCTCCTACCAATCTCAATGTGGCTTCTTCTTTAAATCCCTAGTTGTAGGACTTCCATTCAGCCAGATTTCAGGTGGTTCTGAATGATGGTTGTTCTGTAGTTTAGTTGTGATTTTGACATGGTTGTGGCAAGACACAAACACCGCGTTTTGACACTGTACTTCTTATAATTTACATTTAAATCCTTTACAACATCATTTCTTCCACAGTCTATTTCACCCTGGGAATTTTTTTTCAATTTATACTTTTTTTTTGAGATCCATTGATACTTTGTATTTTATTATTATTTTATTAAAAAGTGATTAAATTATTTATTTATAGTGTGGCTTTGGAGGGAAGCATACCTGGCCTGTTTCCTAATTTCTCTTATCACAGGACATTTCCCATTGAGAAGCCTCCAGGTCTCCCTACCTCCTCCCCGAACCCCAGCACTTCATGGTCCTTTTGGTCTTCCATGTGATTCAAACTTCATGTGTTGTCAGTCCACTGGGTGCATTTTAGAACATGACATAGGAGCATGTGATTCCAAATGTGTAATAAATGCTGCCTTTGTTATTATTTTTCATGTGTTTATATTTCATCTTCCTCAGTGGATGGTATACTCCTTGTCTGCTAACTAATGGCTCTGCAAACTCAAGAAGGGATGGTGTCCCTGTAAATTTTACTTATCAAAAATTCTGAAGTTGAACGGTCCCTGCTCAGTGATGTTTAATTACCATTGGTTTTGCAAGTAAACAAGACAAAAAGGAATCATTTTCTGAAATCGTAACTTAAAAGCACAAAATTTTCAGCTTTTTCCCAGGCATTAAAAATTACTGCATGCCTCCTATCATTTTCAAGAAACACGTTTATAAAAGTACAGCTGATTTATTCTGTACCCCTTTAAAATAAAATCAAATCTCCCAATTATGTGCTATTTTTTGTAGTGCATTTTCACAAGTCATAGGAAAACTCAGCTTTAGAGAGATCTCTAAAACCCCTCACTAGAACATTCTGAAAAGCGCTCTTTTCAGAAGATGATTGATTCCATTACGAACTCAGTGACTTAGTTCTTTGTGTGGTTAATCACAAACAATGCCACATCAACCAAGGATTGCATAGATTTATGATGCTCCTTTTCTTTGGGATTTTTGAAAGGTATTTTATTGTCTCATTTGGAGCTTCTATCTGAGCGTTTCCCTTGGGAGAAAAATCACATAATAGCATATGTCTGGAAAGGATTTTCTGAAACCCAATGAGTTGTTGACTCAAGCATTTTGTTTTATTTCCCGTCACCACCTTCAGTTCAGAGTATTCACGAATTCATGAAGTCCTCTGACCTCCTAGCTTGTAGGACCTGACAACATGGTTTTCTATGTGCTACAATTTCAAGTACCTTAAATCTCAAATAAATTAAAATTGGGGACCAAAAAACATTTAATAAACTGCCAGTTATTCACACAGATTTTTATTTGGTCTATAAAAATAGACCAAATGGGCAAAAAATAATTTCATGAAATAGTCTTGCTCTGCTGGCATATGACTTAAATGACAAGAAACAGAACCCACCCATACTAACCTTTGCCAAAAACAAAAATGTGGGGGGAGGAGATTTAATGGAAATATCTATCAATATCTCACAATGCCTTGATCAAGCAGGTGTCACAGTTAACAAAAACGAGCTCAGAGCGTGAGCAGGAGGCTCCACCTCAGGTGTGGCACGGCCTTTCCTCTTCACTTCTCTCACGGCGAAGTGAAGGGAAATTTTTCTTACTGCTTCCCGGCAGATTGACCTTTTATGTCTCCTTACACATGCTGCTTCAGGACCTTTCATGTCATTTTTCAATTCTGCTGCTTAACACAAGGATTAGAACCTAATTCCTAACTCTCTGGAGAGAATATCTGACTGGCCCAATTTGCTCCATGTGACCTATGTGTCCTCAGGTTCATGAGCAATGGCCACCGCTGAGGAAGTGACCAGGAGCTGGGCTTTCTAGCTCTGCCTGACGCATAGGAGTGAATCCACGGAAAAGAAACATAGGCAGGACAGGCAAGTTGACCAATAGAAATCACTCTTCAAGTAAAGATGCCAGAAAGGTGTGGTATGGACAACGGGCAAGAGATGAAGGTGATTACAAATATATAAAACACTTAGGAGCAGCAATAGTAAAAATAACAGGAATAAATAACAAATGGGCATTATTTTCTAAATCTAACTAGTCTTTACCATAATAATTGATTTTAAATAAGAATAAAACCATTTTTTCCTATGTTAATTTACTTTGGAATTTATAAAGCAAGTAAGCAAGTATATAATTGTATTTATTTACATTTCAGCTCTGAATTAGAATTTTGGATACAGAACAAGTGGTGTGCCTCATGTGTGTATATGAAACAAAGTGCATAAAATAGCTCCTGCTTCCCAAAAGCTTAGTTTTCATCGAGGGAGTAAAAGTTGCCAACCATGTATTATCTGTATCATCTATTATTGATATTAGATGATATCTAATATCTAAGCATGGACTATAAGATCTATACGAGAACATAAAAGGGTAGTGAGACTTACCCTTCCACTAATAGAAAGTTAGATAATTTAGACCAACACTCACTCAGATGACACCTAGCAATGATAAACAATTTTAAAAAGTCTTATTGGCATCATATATTTAAGAAGATATAGAAGAATTACCAGGCCAAGACTAGGAGAAGATTGAAAAGCAGGGAGATAGGCATTTGGAACTGCCTTCCCAGGGGCATCTGCTGATTCCTAAAGAGGCTGCTCTGTCACCAAGCAGCTCTTACAGGGCTTGGAGGACAGAAGATGAAGCAGTGGCCACCATGAGTGAGGAATGTGGTACAATCCTGCACTTGGGTTGGGACCCAAAATGGTTTAACCATAGAAGTAAGGATGAATCAGAAGTAAACCCTCCCCTACATAATCTATGGCCCACTGTCAAGTCATCAAGTCTGATAAAATTCTGAAACTGGATTAACATAATAGCAGACTAGAGATGACAGTGCCCACAGGTGCAGAAGCCAACAAAAACATTTTTGAGAGGAAGATATCATTACCTGTGCCTCAAATTATTCCTGAAGTCAACTTTTCAAATAAAGTGTCCCGAACAGGATCAATGACAAGCAGGCCATGATAAGGTTTCAATGATAACAAAAAGAGATGAGAATATATGCAGATGATCCAGCAGAACCAATAGACATTTAATGAGGCCCGTTGATGCTGGACCACATAGTATCTGAACTAATAGACACAGGTTTTAAAAAGAGTTTAAAATCACTGTGCTGCCTATGCTCAAGGAGTTAACATGTGACTAAATATTTCGACAAAACTATAATACAAAAAATGCACACAGCATATTTAAAAAGAGAAAAATAGAAATTTTAGGGCTAAAATTCTAACAATTAAAATTGAGAACTGAATGGATAAGTATAAACAACAGATTAGGCACAGCTAAGAAATATCATTTATCTGGGGAGATAGCTCGAAAGAAACTATGCAGAGTGAAAAACAGACAAATGAATGTAATGCACCAAAGAGAGGGTAGGAGACAGGGGTAATACAATTAAAGTCCTAACACACATTTATTTCCTTTTTAGAAGATCAGAGAATGTGGCAGAAGCAATATTTTAAAAGCTAATGGCTGTGAGTTTTCCAAAACTGATAAAAGACATCTTCCATGGATCTAAGAAGTCCAAGCATAAAAGTCACAAGAAATCCACCATGCATATCATAGCAAAGCTTGACAAAACCACATATAAAAAGAGTCTTAAAAGCTGCCAGAGAACTCATATTTTCTAAGCTGCCAGCTACTCATATTTTCAAATGAGTAATCAGAAAAAAAGTACAGTGATATTTTCAATGGACTGAAAGAAATGAATTTATCTCTATGCTAGTGAAAATACTATTCAGAATTAGAGTAAAGAAATCTTCAGGCCAAAATAAATTAGAAAATTCCATCTGTAAAACCACATTAAAGGAGCCCTGGCTGGTATGTCTCAGGTGATTGAGCACCATACTGTGAAGCAAAGGGTCAGTTCAATTCCCAGTCAGGGCACATGCCTGGGTGGCAGGCCCAGTCCCCAGTAGGGGGTGTGTGAGAGGCAACCACACACTGATATTTCTCTCCATCTCTTTCTCCCTCCCTTCCCCACTCTCTAAAAATAAATAAATAAAATCTTCAAAAAAAACAACAACCTACATTAAAGGAAATAGTAAACAATGACCTCCCAACAGAAGGACGTGGTACTAGATAAATCTTGCAGATACAGGATGAAGTGGAAAGTAATGAAAATTGTAAATATGTGGGTAAACTAAACACCAACCACACGAACGGGTTGTGATAGTGTCTCAGGGGTTAACACACACACAGCCATATGCTGAAGTGATCTAAAGTCGGAACCTGGGTCGCTGGTTATCCTTACAAGAAATCTATTAAAGAGAAACGGCAGAAGTGTTTTAATTTGAAACTGTTGAAGCTTGTTGGTAAAATGCCTCCTTCCACACCCTCACTCTACTCATGCTCCACAAGAAACAGAAGGAAGTTGTCTAAACCATTCAAGACTGGGCCCGGCATGTGTCACTATTGCATATGGACGTATAAACAGAAAGTCTAGGGAGAGCGGCTCTGACCGCCAGCCTCTGCTTCCCTGGGCCAGCAGGCAGTACGCCGCAGCCGAAGGGCAAGCTGGCAGCGAGAGGTGCGCAGGGAACCCCCGAAACCACCCTGAATTACGTAGGGAGTGCCAGGTTGTTCAGAACACATCATCTTCAACAGTTAAAAGTGAGAATATAAATGACTACCTGGAAGTGTTCACTAGTTTTAGAAGAGTCATTACACACCTCTACTTTTAAACTTAGAAAATTTTGTTTATCAAATGACCAAAATAATACTGTTTTTTAACCATACTTTATGTGGCTCAAGAAAAAATATAAATTCTTAATGTTGTAATACACTTATCACAAAGCAGCCATATAGTCCATTTTCAAAGAAGCAATGGTTATAACTGGGCTTATATAACTTTACCCTCTCAGAACTTAAAAAAAAAAATACTCCAAGCATTACAGTGAAAACACAAACACATACTTGAACCAACAACGTTCTACCATCTTTCGGATTCATTTCTCTCTTTCTAAAATTGGGCTAATACAATTGCTTTCAAAGGGACACGGGGAGTAGGAAAAGTTGCAGAGAATATTGTGATTGGTTAATAGGAGTTGATAGATTTTGAATACGAAGTCATAAGTAAGGCAAGAAGCATAGCTTCTCAGGAATACTTCAGTATAATTTCGGCCTAACCCCTGCTTCCCAGTAAATTAACTCAAAAGTTTTCACCTAAACAGACATATAATTGGACTAATCATATTAAAATTGATTGTATTTTTAATAAACACCCCATGCAGATAAACTTCATTAAATACTAGATACAAAGTAGAGAAAGTACCTGTTATTTAAGAAATATTGTTATAATAAAAATGAGGGAATAAATTGGTTAACAATGCACAGAATGCACCATTTCAGTGAATGTTACATTTTTGTAAAAAATATTAGGGTTTAAAATAATAAAATTTAGGTGTTAATTGAGTTCTCCAAGGAAATATTTATGGAAATAGTTAATATTTCTGAAGAATAATACAACAATGTGGTGTTTGCTGAAGAGAACCAATAAAGACAATTACATTCTTGAACTATTGAATTTTATACCTTTCTTTACCATCCAGTGACTTCATAATCACTTTAAGAAAACTGGATTAGGCAATTTGAAACAGACACAGACTTCCTTCTGCAGAGTTATCAATGGCAGGGACCAATATTAGACAGAAATTGCAGAAAAGCTCTCATCAGCTACAATATATTTTAATTCAAAATTCTAGCACGAACGTATGGTAACTATGACAGCAAAGAAGCCCTTCCTCCACTTGTCCAATAAAGAGATAGGATCATTTAGCATTGACAGCCATCAAAGCAATTAAGTAACGAAACAAACAGGACACATTTCTGTCGCCCCTACATCTGCCTGCTGCGCAAGTACGCAGCGGACGAAGCCATCAGTTTGAGCAGCGTTTTCCAGCCTGAAAGCTTTTAGGAAAATTACAGGGCGCTGAACAATTACAGTTCACATTAGAATTCATTGGTGTCACAGTCAAAAGAGGGAACGATTTCTTGTCCTTTCGCAACAGGAATTTGTCTTCATGATCAAAGATAATCATCTCCCATGTTCACAAAACTAATGTTACAGCTAATTGAAAGAAATCATCCAGAGAAGGGAAGCCTCCACGGGCTCTTGATTCAGTACTAAACAGGTTTTGAGTTTCACGAATGCCAGGCAGTTTTGACTGTATTGTCAACATCTGTCCAAGTAATGATGTCACTGGACCAAGGCTAATCCAAGGGTCTGTCCTAGAACCTAGACAGATATCTGACTCCTGTTAATATCAGTAGATGTTCTGACCCCAAATAAGGTATAATTTTTCATTACCCAGGGAAGCATCATTAGGGTGATCATATTAGACAGGACCAAATTCCCGTCTTACCTGATCAAGGGAGAAATGTTTGACAAGAGCAGCCTCTACCCATGGAACCGCTAATCAGTTCTTGCCGTTGCTTCCTTCTGAATTTAGCTCAGAGCTAACAGAAAACAACAAACATAACTGTTATTCAGCAAAAGAGGGAGAAAAGAATGTGATTGGGCAACTTAATGTTTTACCTATATCTAAATTAATTGTATGAATGCAAGAGGCTTTAACAGTGCAAAATCATTTAAGACTTAAGGAAATCTGACTGACCTAGAAGGCAAATGTATACCTAATAAGCAGATTTAAGAAAGTTCAGTGCCATCCGTTTTTTAAAATAAATAAAAATACTTGTGTACCTGTCAAGCTATGCAGACAAAATTTTATGAAAGAGCTAAATGATAAGTTTATAAACCAACAGGGCTTCTTGGACTATAGAACAGAATTCTTATTTACATTTGGTAAAGGAAGAGAAAAAGAAAAGTCAAGATTGTAATCAAAACAGATTAAAAAAAGCTGTACAAAATATATCTGAATAATTAACTTGAATTCTTTTTAATATTAGACCTATCTTTACCATTCTAAAGATATCCTCAAAAAGAGTAAAAATGAAATGTCTGCAGGAAGCCCACATAAATTGCTTTATGGAAAATGCTCAATGATGACGACTAGAAAGGCCATGTTCAGGCGTCTACCCTAATTAACTTTGTCGTGGTTGCTTTGCTATTTGCAAGGTAGGACTGCTGTACGCAATCACAAATATTGCAGAAAGGCCAGGGTAGGTCTGTCTTGGCAGTAAACAGAATTTCATTACAGTGAAGTAATTCAAGAGATTCACTTCAAATATAAAACACTAAAAGTGAAGAAAAGAATGAACATATCCTACGCAAATACAAATGAAAAGAAAGCTGGGGTAGCAATCAATACTCATGCCACACAAAATAGACTTTAAAACAAAACTGTAAAAAGAGACAAAGAAGGACATCACATAATGATGGAGTGAATCCAAGAAGAGGGTATAACATTCATAAATATTAACATACCCAACACAGGAGCATCTACATATATAAAGCAAATATTAATGACATAAAGGGAGAAACTGACACTATACAAAAATAATAGGGGATTTTAATACCATACTTACATCAATGAATAGATCACCCAGACAGAAAATCAATAAGGAAACATTGGCCTTAAATGACACATCATACTAATTGACTTAATAGACATTTACAGAACATTTTAATGCCAAAACTACAGAATGCAATTGCTTTTCAAGGGCACTTGGAACATTCTGCAGGATAGATACCATGCTAGGCCACGAAACGAATTTAAACAAACTCAAAATCATATAGAGCCACTTTTCCAATGACAACAGTGTAAAAGTAGAAATCAATAACAAGGAAAAAACTGGAAAAAAACCCACAAACACGTGGAGACTGAACAACGTGCTATGACACAACAATAGGTCAAAGAAGAAATCAAAGAGAAATTAAAAATTTCTCAAGACAAATGAAAATGGAAATACAATTCCTCAAAATCTATGGGCTTCAGCAAAAGCAATTCTAAGAGGGAAGTTCATAGTGATATAGGACTACCTCAAGAAAAAAGAAAAAATCCCAAATAATTTAAATTTCTGCCTAAAGGAACTAGAAAAACAAGAACAAGGCCAGGAGTTAGTAGAAGAAAAGAAATCATAAATATAAGAACAGAATAAACAAAACAGAGACTAAAAAAAAGTCAACAGAAAAAAATTAATGACATTAAGAGCTGGTTGTTTGAAAAGACAAATAAAATTGATAAACTTTTAGCCAGACTCATCAATGAAAAGAGAAAGGGGCCCAAATATCTAAAATCTGAAATGAAAAAATGAGAAGTTACAACTGACACCACAGAAATACAAAGGATCGTAAAAGAATGCTATGAACAATTATACACCAATAAATTAAACAACCTAGAAGAAATGGATAAGTTTTTAGGAAATACAACCTTCTAAGACTAAACCAGGGAAAAACAGAAAATCTGAACAGATTGATTACTAGTAATGAAATTGTATGCATCTAAGGAATGAGAAGAAGCTTTGAGAAGAAAATGATCACTTAATGGGAAGGATGTTGATGTCTTCTTTGTGTATTTCACCTATTCAGGGACCAAGAATAAAAGCTTTTAATTTTAAATACTAAAAAAAAAAAATTGAATCAGTAATTTAAAAAAAGGAAACAAAATACCTCCCAACAAAAGCACAAGACCAGATGATTGATTGCACAGGTGTATTCTGCCAAATATTTAAAGAATTGATAACTATTCTTCTCAAACTATTCAGAAAAATCCAAGAGGAAGGAATGCTTCCAAACTCATTCTATGAAGGCAGTATTACCCTAACACCCACACCAGACAAAGACACTACAAAAAAAGAGAAAATTACAGGTCAATATCTCAGATGAACATAAATGTAAAAATTCTCAACAAAATATTAGTAAGCCAAATTCAACAATACATTAAAAGGATCATGCCTCATGATCAAGTGGGATTTATCCCAGGGATGCAAGGACATTTGAACACCCACAAGTCAATCAATGCGATACACCACATTGACAAAACCACAGATAAAAATCATACGATCACCTTAATAGATGCAGAAAAATATTTGACAAACTCAGCATCCATTTATGACAAAAAAATAATCTGAAAGTGTTTCCTCTGAAATCAGGAACAAGACAAGGATACCCACTCTCATCACTTTGATTTAACAAGGACTGACAGCAATCAGAAAAGAAAAAATAAGTAAATATATAAAAGGCATCCACATTGGAAAATAAAAGGTAAAACTCTCACTTTTTGTAGATGACATGTCATCTCAGTGTAGAAAACCCTAAAGACTCCACCAAACCTGAATTCAGTAAAGTTTCAGAACACAAAATATTCAGAAATATGTTTCTATGCATGAATAACAAATTATTAAAAGTAGAAATTTAAAAATCAAGCCTATTTACAATTGCATCAAAAAGAATAAAATAGTGGGAAATAAATTTAACCAAGGAGGAAAAAGACCTGTACTCTGAAAACTATAAGACATTGATAAAAGAAACTGAAGATATACAAATAAATGGAAAGTTATACTGTGCTTATGGATTGGAAAGATTAATATTGTCAAAATGTTTATATTAAACAATACAATTTACAGATTTAATGAAAATACCAATGGCATTTTTTTAAAGAACTAGCGCAAATAATCCTAAAATATATATGAACCCACAAAGGACCCTGAATTGCCAAAGCAATCTTGAGAAAGAACAATGATGGAGGTATGCTCCCAGATTATAAACTATACTACAAAACTATAGCAATCAAAACAGTATGGTCCTGGCACCAAAACACACACACAGATCAATGGAACAGAATAAGCATGGGTTTATTTCTGGGCCCTCTGTGGCCAATTAATCTATGGCAAGGGAGGCAAGAATATACGATGGGGTAAAGGCAGCCTCTTCAATAAACAATATTGGGAAAACTGGATAGATGAATATGGACCACCCCACATACAAGTAAAATCAAAATATAGTAAAGACTTAAATGTAAGACCTGAAACCATAAAACTCCTAGAAAAAAATATAGTCAGGAAAATCTTTCACATTGGTATTAGTAGTATTTTTTGGATCTGTCTTCCTGGGCAAGGGCAACAAAAGTAAAATAGACAAATTGGACGACACCAAACAAAAGTCCTCTGGCACAGCAAAGAAAACCACTAACAAAATAAAAAGATAACCTATGGAATGGGAGAGTATATTTGCAAATCACATATCCAAAATATATAAAGAACTCATGCAACTCAACACCAAAAAAACAATTCAATTTAAAAATGAGCAGATGACCTAAAGAGATATTTATTCAAAGAAGATATACAGATTGCCAGCAGACATATAAAAAGATGATCAACATCACTGATTGTCAGAGAAATGCAAATCATAACCACAATGAGATATCACTTCACACTGTTCAGAATGGCTGTTATCAAAAAGTGAACACGTAACAAGTGTTAATGGGGGTGTAGAGAAATGGGAACTTTCATGCACTGTTGCTGGGATTGTAAATTAGTGCAGCCACTATAGAAAACAGTAAGGATCTTCCTCAAAAAACAAAAAATAGAACTACCATATGACACAGCAATTCCATGTCTGCTCATTTATCCAAACCCCCCCAAAAAACCCAAAACACTAATTTGAAAAGATATAAGCACCCCTATGCTCATTGCAGCATTATTTACAATAGCCAAGATATAGAAGCAACCTAGGTGTCCACCAATAGATGAATGGATAAATAAAATTATATATATATGTATATATATACACATACATGACAAAATAATATATAAAATGATATGTATACATGCAATAAAATATTATTCAGTAAAAAAAAAGAATAAAATCTTGCCATTTGCAACAACATGGATAGACCTAGAGGGTATTATGCTAAGTAAAATAAGTCAGATGGAAAAAGACAAATACTGTATGATCTCACTTACATGGGAAATCTGAAAAAAAAAGAAAAACAACAAAAAAAGAGATTAAAACAGACTCAACAGACTCATAGATACAGAGAACAAAGTGAGGGTTGCCAGAGGGGTGGGAGATGGGTGAAGGGAAATAAGAAGTACAAATTTATAGTTATAAGATAAATAAATCATGGGGATATAGTGAACAGCACAGGGAATATAGTTAAAAATATTGTAATAACTTTGTTCAATGGTCACAAGACGTCATGGTGATCACATTGTAAGGTATATAAATATAGAATCACCTATATTTATACTATACTGTACACTGGAAATTAACATAATATTGCATGTCAATTATAGTTTAATAAAAGTTAAAAGTAAATAAAATGATACATGACAAGCTGAAAAAAGTATCTGCAATATCTATCACAAAAATTGATTTCCTTAAAATATAAAGAACTCAAAAATTGAGAGCAAAAAGATAAACAATGGAAATATAAGTTAGAGAAATGGACAAATATTGCACAAAAAAGACAGAAATAGCTTTTAACCACATGAGAAGATACTCAAATTTGTTTATAGGAAAAATGCAAATTAAAATTGCACTGCACTGTGAATGCACCATGATTCCCTCAGTATTTTAAGCATGGTCGGCTTCAGACAAAAAGGAGATTCAGTGAAGAAGGAGGGCGAGACCTAGCCTTTAAGGGTTGTCATAAAAACAATTAAACACACAAGTAACTGTTACATAGTTGGCCAATTGGCTTTCTTTGTGATCTGGGGGAATTTCTCAAGTTTTCTCTCTTTTTCTCTGATGTTCCCCATGGAAGAAAGGGAGGGTAGGAAAGAAGGAAGAGAGGAAGGAAGGAAGGGAAGGGAAGGGAGGGAGGGAGGGAGGGAGGAAGGGAGGGAGGGAGGAAATGATTAAATGAAGGAAGTTGGATTAGAGGTTCTCTAAGGACCCTCTCAGTTCTGACATATCATGAGTTGATGATGCAATAACCCCAAACTTGTAAATCCCCATCTAGCACAATCCTGGGAATGAGAGAGGAACAGACAGTACTTTCTGATGGAGTAATTTGCTTGTCGTGTGGAAGCGAGGCTGTGTGATTTGCCATCTGGGGTGAAGTTTTATGAGTTTGGTTGTTATATATAAATCTTCTCTGTGCAGAAATGTCACTTATTTTCCTGCTGTGTGATTACTTTTTCTTGGCCTTTAAATTTGAGATCATTTGGTTTCTGTTGTGTTTTTCCCTGAACAGAAGACTCAAACCAGTTGTCTTTTCCCAGACTCACATACAGACAAGTAGACTGTTTAACATAAGCACTTAAAGTTCTTGCTGAAACAGAAATATATTTAAAAAGAACAGACAAATTAACTTCTCAGTGGTGGCATTCCTGTCATTGACTATAACTTTGTTTTAAGATAAAAGGGTAAGACATTAAGGAATTTTTGATGCTAGTTTCACCTAAAATTTTTATAATAATATTAGTCCCTCAAATTTCACCTCCGTTTAATACTGGTTAAGATTACATACAAATATAGTATTGGGTCTTCCTAAGTACTTGAAGGCAAAGACATGTTTCCTTTAAAATACAAAATAGAGCTTTAAATAAACATAATCCAAAGAGATCCCGAGGAAATCAGCTGTGTGATATTCCATATAGCTCAATCTCTCTTTAAGATTGGGTTAAAATGTGTCTATGTTGAGTTTCTTTTGTTTTTTTCAATACTTTTTAGAGAGAGAGGAAGGGATAGATGAATGGAGAGAGAGAAACATTGATGCGAGAGAGAAGCATCAATTGGTTGCCTCTCATAGGCTCCCTGACCAGGGATCAAGTAGGCGTGTGCCCTGACAGGGAATCAAAACCACAACCTTCCAGTTACAGGACGACTCTCCCACCAAGTGAGTCACACCAGACAGGGCATCTATGTTGATTTTCAAATGACTAGCTAGTCTGCCTTCTATGGAGGGCAGGCAGCAATCTCATTACAATGGGAGATGGCCAAAACATAACCCACATTGGCCCAGGTGCAGGGGAGTGCCCCCGGACCTGTGCACTCAGGAGTTCTCTGCATCCACACCAATCACCCCAAATTCAATGGCTCCTCATGCCTCTAACATGATGCCACTCACCATAGCATTCTACTTTCCCAGGAAGGTAGTTACTGGAAAGGTAGTTTCATCCTAACTTCTCCCGTCTCATTCTCCTTGGAATACTTCCTTCAGTTTTACAAAGCAAACCTAACCATGGTTCACGTTGTCTCATTTTTAAGACTTACAATGTCACTGGAAGGTACAGTTCATGGATTAAGCATACTAAATATAATTACTTTGCAGGTCTCTTTGGTGAGGCAAACGTTTTACTTATAGAATGCACCAAGTACCCTTCTATTTCAGTTTTAATGTCTTATTCCATTAGTGCTTAAAACATGAAGATATTTTTGGAAATTATTCTACTTTCATTGCTAACATTCTCTATATTCAACTGCATCATAGTCCATACTGGCAGGGATTTTCTTTCCCCCATATATATGACTTCTGTCGTGTGATTATAAAAATGATACATGCTTATTGTAGGACATTGGGAAAATACAGAAAAGACAAGAGAAAAAAATTTTTAAAGGGCTTATAATTCTGCCAAGAGATAATAAATTTTGACATTTTGGTGTATTTCTTACTTTAATAGCCTAACATTTTATAAGGTTTCACATATATTCTTCAGAGCAATTATGGTTTCCAAAACCTCCCTCATCGGTACTCAAGTCTATACCAGGAGACCCACACATTGTCCTTGGCGAAATGGACTAAGGAGTTAAGGCACCAAGAATGAGAGGAGAGAGAAAAATAGGGCTCAGAATCTCCTTTTCAGTTATTAACTTACTACAGCAAGGAATTAAAGGGCCCCCTTCAAAGTCATTCTCAGAAGGTTCTGATCTCATGACTTCAGTATTGCCTTGTTCTTCTATTTAATCACAAGAGTTCAACTATTAATATCATTGTCAAAGTTAGCACAGTTATTCTTTTATTTAGCATTTGGATAAAATGCCACCATCTATTTTATTTTGTGGTACCCAGGCTAACCTCTCATTACTTTCCCTGATTCTGAGGCCTCTGGGCATCCTCTCCCTGTCACTGTCAGCCCTGGGCAGCCCAGGAGGCACGGAACAGTATGGATTGATGCTTGTTAAAAGGAAAATGGAATACAACACATGTTCAAGATAGAGACTAATCTCAACTAGGAAAAATGTGCAGTTTTTTTAAAGTGTGACTCTGATATAGTTATATGCACAGCATAACATAAACTATCAGATCCTGCTAAGGCCACTTTGATGAACAGAACAATGCGGGTTTGCTGTAATTATACTTGTAAGTAAATAAAAGTTGCATCAATGAAATCCATTTTCAAGAAGAATGTAAAAAACAAGCTGTATAAGAAATATCATGGTAAATTTTACTATATTAAGCAAACTTATTCTGCTTGCCTTTATTTTTAAGAGTAACCAAGTGATTTGTCCTTGGTGAGCTTCCTATCATTTGAGAAATTTGAGAACTGGATAAATTTCTACCTGCCAATAGGTGAAGATATCAGCAGTTGCCAATTGGATCACAACAAATATTTAAGTCTGTGAAAATGTAGAATAATGTGAACAATGCATTAAGGCTTTACTTTAATGAAGGTTTGATATAAAAATGTCTCATATCAATTTAATAGTAAATAGTAGTAGTTATTTGGTATCTTTACCTTCTCATATAAGTAAGTGAAATGTTGCCTACCTATGTCAGTCTCTCATTTATTTCTTTTTTAATGAAAATTTACTGATCTATGAAATCCCTAAGTCTGAGAACCACTAGACTTGCTGACTTCTATGATTTCTCTGAATTCTCAAGAGTGTACAATTTAGAGATTAAATGTAATAGGGATATAATTTTAATTTTTCTGTAGAACTCGAAACTATGAAAGTAGTCTTAATATTCCTTAAAAGTTGTTTGCTGAATGACCAACAGTACATGAAAGGTGTTTGATATCACTAATAATCAGGGAAATGCAAATTAAAACTACAATAAGATATCACTCATACTTGCTGGAATAGCTTTTATCCAAATGGTAAGAGATAAGTGTTGACAAGGATGTTGAGGAAAGGGAACCCTTGTACACTTTCGGCAGGAATGTACCTGGACACAGCCACTATGAAAACAGTATGGAGGTTTCTCAGGAAATTAAAAATATTACTGTCATATGACTCAGCAATCCCACTTCTGGGTATGCATCCAAAAGAAATGAAACTACTATCTTGAGAGAAACCTGCACTCCTGCGTTCACTGCAGCATTTTCCACAGTAGCCAAGATGCAGAAGCAACCTAGGTGTCCACTACTAGAAGAGTGGATAAAGAATATGTGACATACACACAGACACAAGGGTATTACTCAGCCAAGAGGAATAAGGAAATCTGGCCATTTTCAACAACATGGATGAATGTGGAGGACATTATGCTAAGTGAGATCGGATAGACATAGAAAGATGAATACTGTGTGATCTCACTTATATGGGGATCTTTAAAAAAAGGTCAAACTTACAGAAACAGAGCATAGGATGGTAGTTACCTGAGGTTCGGAGGAGGGGCAAATAGAGAGACGCTGGTCAAAGGGTACAAGCCTTCCGTTGTAAGATGACTAAGTTCCGAGATCTAATGGAGAGCATGATATCTATACGTTAATAATACTGTATTGTAGATTTGAAATTTGCTAAGACAGTAAGTCTTCAGCATTCTCACCCTTCACACACACACATACAAAGGTAACTATGGGAGGTCAGAGATATGTTAACTAACCTGATTGTGTTAATTATTTCATAAAGCGCAATGAAGCTGACAATTACCAGTTGCCCATAGCTGCAGCCTTCTGAATTATCTGACTAGTTTTTGCAGAGGAATATTCAAGCTTAAATCAAAATTTGATGCAGATTCATTGCTCTACTCACTCAGTCATTTTGAATGCGATGGCCACGCAGTACACATGCTCACTCAAAAGAGTTTACCGCCCCCACTGACTAGTACAGTGAAGTCATCATTATTCACACATGTGCATTCCAGTCCACTCTCCTTGGCTGCCATGTTACATCAATGTCGCCCAAACCACTCATGATATTAACAATGATTGGACCTTTTCCAGACAGACCTCATATACAATTTGGTCAATTATTCCTCAGTAAAGCTAGAAAAAGAAAGTTGTTTGCTTTCATAGACAGTCAAAATATTTACCCTGCAATCTGGTTTATCCTACTAATTTGTTTAAAAGACTAACTGGATTATAATTGATTTTATAACTAGTTTAACTTTTTTTGGCACATCTCTGAAAAGTAATACTTCTATTTATATAGCATACTGTAATATGTATTTTATATTGTACATTATTTTATTTAATCTTATTCTATAAGTTAGGCATTATTACCTTTTAGGAATCAGGGGCTTGGAGAGCTGAAATAATTTTTGAAGTTCATTCCAGCGTCCCTCCAGATGATTTTCATGGTTCTGCCACATGTAAGATTCGATCAATTTAAACCTTTTTTAATCCATTCCATTTTGTTTAATTTTGCATAATGGATTCAAATTATAATACTTATAGAGAGGAATTATTTCAATGTGGAATAAATACTCATTAAAAGTGTCTTTTTAAAAAGATTTTATGTATTTTATTTTTAGTGAGGGGAAGGGAAGGAGCAAGGGAGGGAGAGAAACATCAATGTGAGGTTACCTTTTGTGCGCCCCCTGCACCCTGGGGACCCAGCCCACAACCCAGGCATGTGCCCAGACTGGGAATCAGACTGGCGACCCTTTGGATCCCAGGCCAGCACTCAATCCACCGAACTACACCAGCTGGGGCCTTTGTTTCTGTTTACATATTATTTTCATTTGTTTTTGAGTACTCTTCACATTCAAAATTGGGCTTTCCCTTGTGGCTCATTTCTGTGTAAAATATTTATGATAAAATATATTGCAAAACAATAGAGTTATAATAATGCATCTTCTGCTCCATAAACAATATGAACCTAAAAAACTCCTTCTTTAATAGCTTTTAAATACCAAAATATTACAAATAATCTAATATTCTAAAGTGAGCTCTCAAGTTGGTGAAAAACACAGTTTTTCTTTTTCTTATGAAATGACCCATTTTCAAATTGCATCATCATCTCTTCCATGAAAACTGCCAGGGCTTCTGACCATCCTGGACACTCAGAAGTACCCACACCTCCCACATCCATTCCTAGCTACTCTCCATCCAGAATACATCCTGCACGCACCCTTTCTTTCCCTCTGCAGTGCTACCACCCTGACCTAAGGATCCTCGTGGCTCACCTGCGTTAATACACAGGTTCCAGGCTGTCTTTCACACTGAACCTAGAGCAATCTTATTGTTATATGTGCTAGAGCCTGTCCTGTCCCTCTTTAAACAGCTCCAGTGGTTGCCCACTGTACTCAACACCAAATCCAGTGCCCTTAAATGGCCTCAAGTCTCCGTGCACTAGCCCCTCCTACTACTCTAACCTCTTCTGCTCTTTTCTCCTCTCCTTTCCCGCTACAAATCTGCGCATTGGACTTTGGCTCCTGCACTCCACCAAGCTCATTCCTGACCAGCACCTTTGCCCATGCTGTTCCTTCGGTCTGGAAAAGCCCTTCAGATCTTTAGATTGGACTGGCTTTTTCTCATGATTCAGAGCTCAACTTCCATGGAAAGGCTTTTTATTTGCAACATCCCCACCTTATTACTATCAATCTGTGTTTTATTTTTTTTACACAGCCTTTCCCTTATTGCTGTCTGAGACTGTGTCTCTTATTGATTTATTTATTGGCTTATTAATGGTCTTTCCCACTAAATAAATGGAAGTTTCATGAAAGCAGGGCCTTTTTGCCTTATTCATCATTTTATCTTTCCTCAGTGCCTCGAAGAGTCAGAGCCTCTTTAAGACTTTCACAGGAAGGCACTTTTGCCTTCCTTGGCCCTTCCCTCCACAAAACTATTAAAAATTATATTTTATGACTGCATTGCTAAAAGACAAATAGATTAATACCATATATTGAAACTTATCTTTGATTTAAAATTTATATTTTTTCTTCTGATTTCAAATAAATTACAACTTCTTTGTGGGCCCTCGGCATTGCACTCCCATGAGGGGTGCCTGGGAACGGTGCCTGGACAAGACAGGTCTGGGTTATTGAGTGAGTTGTGAGTGGTGGCCGGGAATTCAGGACAGCCAGGCCCGCCTCTCTTCCATACCACTGATTTGTAATGTCTTGGGTCAATCACCACTGGAGTCCTGTATTTGTAACACAAGGTAAACTCAGATGGCTCTCCTTCTGTTTTCTCAACTCCTCCTCTGAAGTTCAATGACAGTGTGGTCTGTGCCAGGTCATTTCCTCTTTTATTACGCACATTTACTATCTTCTATTGCTTTTATGATTGTTTGAAGTGTTAGTCTTATCTCTGTAACTAGATTATAGATTCTTTCAGGGCTGCAATTTTATTGCATTTTTCCTTATAATGTTCCCAGACTCCATAGCATATGATATACAATTAATATTTGCTGGTTATTTGTCTGTTGTACTTTTAGATTACTACTACATGAAAAATATAGAAAAAGACAAACTTTCGTCAATATACAGTTGGACACTGGCTCGAGAGAGAAGTGGCCTGAAAGGAGGCAGCGGGTGTTCTGAGGCAGTGCTTCCCAGACTTTTTCATGTGGTGTCACGACATGGTGGAAATGGTCCCATCTGCATAGCAGACACAGCTAAAGGCATGAGGCTTCCTGCAGCCCGGGGAGGCTAGCGTTGGGCTCTGGCCGTCCCAGGCTCCACCACGCCGTATATGAGAACAGGATCTCTGTACGACAGAATCACATTGTGTTGGGAAGGAAAAATAATTTTCCCTCCATCCTTCTAGGTTCTTGGCTGAACACCCTTCCTGTAGTAAAAGTCACACTAACAGGGGAAAAAACAAACTGAAGTTTAATAGCATGTAAACCTCCTGTATCCATGGGAGATACCCAGGAAAATTGAGAAAATCTCTAAAGTGGCCTGAGACACTGCCTTAAATACCATTCCCAGCTAAAGACAAAAGATGTTGCCCTGGCCAGTGGGGCTCAGTTGGTTGGCACATTGTCCCATATCCGAAGGGTTGTGGGTTTGATTCCGGGTCAGGGCACATACCTAGGTTGAGGGTTTAATCCCATGTCCAGACTCGTACGATCCCTGGTCCAGGCACCTACGAAAGGCAAAAAATCTTTGCTTCTCTCTCACATCGATGTTTCTTTCTCTGCCTTCCTCTCTCCTTTCCTCTCTCTCTAAAAAAAGCAATGAAAAAAATGTCCTAGGGTGAGTAGGTGTAGATACAGATATAGACATTGGAGGTGGGGGCAGCCATTTATGGGGGGTTAGCGGGCAAAGCACAACAAACAAGAGTAAGGATGTTACGCAGATTTGTCACTCACTTTGTCCACTGATAAGAGTTTCTAGAGATTTTGTCATCCTCCTTTTCCTGGAGTGGGGGTGGGGGAGGGAGGGAAGGAGGGAGGGAGAGAGAGAGAGAGAGATGCTTACAAATGGAGACTTCCCTTATAAATTTAACAGTCTCTTATAAAAGAGTAACTTCTCAGTTTTCAGAGCTTTCCATCTGCTGTTTCTTAAAAATAATTAGCTTAAAATAATCCTTGTGCCAAAGAGACATATTTTGAGGTGGCAAATTCTGCTCCCCTTCAGTGGCCTACCTGCTGGAAGCCTCCTCTGAGGTCCGCTGTAACATCTGATGTGGAATTCCTACCCACCGACCAGTGAAGTACTATTGTAGATATGTCTCCAGTCAGCTGGTGAGAGCCAACTGCTAACTTTTTAGGAATGTTGCCAGGCCATTATTAAAAACAGCCATTATTACAAATTAAATTATATACTTATATATAAGTAAATATTAAAATGAAAGTAATAAATTCTCAACACATCACATCTGACTATTGTATGCTTCTTATATTTTATCGTTAACTTTATTTTCGAGGTGCTTTACGCCTACTG
This sequence comes from Desmodus rotundus, assembly GCF_022682495.2. Classification (NCBI taxonomy): domain Eukaryota; kingdom Metazoa; phylum Chordata; class Mammalia; order Chiroptera; family Phyllostomidae; genus Desmodus; species Desmodus rotundus. Next base: position 27,271,914 of record NC_071392.1, on the reverse strand, counting down.
CATTGGACTGAGAGAAACAATGTAATGACGAGCTACTGCTCAGCACTTCCCGACTCTGTGCTTAGTGACGTCACACCGGCAGCTTGACGTCTGCCGTGGCGGCGGGAGTATTTACCACGTGGAAATCAGAAAATGCTACAAATCAGGGCTTTTTTCCTCCTAAAGAGCCGGATACTAAGAATCGATCAGCGCACTACTCCCTGCTGTCCCTCCTTCTCACACACACACACACACACACACACACACACACACACACACACAGCAAGGCCTTGTGAGGACATTCTGAGGGCCGTGCACCTTGGCAGTCGACAACGAATTCTGGTAAATATATCGGGGTCTACGAAACTGGAGGCATCCTCTGGGCAAATGAGCAGAGGGGAAGAAGGCGGCATTTCTTACTTCGCTTTCTCTCTCTAATTCCCAGATGCACATGTGACCAGCAAGAGAGTCAAACTGAGCTGTCTGGAAAGAGTCTGAAGATAGGGTTCCACTCTGGATTCTTCCCGAGGCCTTTGGTTGGTCATATTGTCTCTCCAAAAATCGGGTTATTTTTTTTTTAACTCAAAAAGAGAGATGATTTAACCACATGACATTAAAGTCCCTTTCAAATCTGTATTTCTATTCTATTTCTGCCCAGTATTCTAGAAAAAGCCAGAAGTAGAGAGTAATGTGGTGGGGATGTTCCAAAAAAGGCCCGTTTGGGACGCTGAACCCTGAATGAGGAGAAAATGCCGTCTAACATGAAGATCTGAAGGAAGAGCTTTCGAGATAGAAGGGACAGCATGGGCAAAAGTGCCAAGAACTGCTGGGGGAAGTGCAAGTTGGCCGGCACACACAGAACGTTTTCACCAGAGCGCCACGATCACGTGCGGACGTGCCCAGGGCGATCGCTGCGGCACTGCTTCTATACAGGACTTACAAACTGGAGACACTCAGTATACATCTTAATAAGGGTCTCGTTAAACTACTACGATATATCCACGCGATGTAATGCTCTCCACCCTTTAAAAAGAATGAGGCAGGACTGTACCTGCTCATAGAAGGGCCTCCAAGGTATGTCATTAAGTGAGAAAGCAAGTCGTCCGCATGAGGGCATAACTGAATGTGTGTTTGTGGTGTGTATGTGATGGTATACCGGTGGAAATTACCAGAAGCATACACGAAAACCGGCAACAGGGGTGATTTGGGGGAATGGAGTAGGAATGAAGGATGTGCAGAAAGCAAGGTTTTTTTAAACTTTTAATTTCTTCACCCTTTGTACTGCTTGAATTTTTAAAAAATATATAAACCTGTATTACTTTTGTAGTGAAAATAAAATACATGAAAATGGTCTTTAAAAGCTATTTAGCAGGGAGGGGAGGGGGGACCAGCCCAGGATGGCAAGAGACAGTTAAAAAATTAAAATTCCCCCGGGGCATTTCATGCTCAGCATTTTCAGCAGCGGGCTCTCCGGACATACTAACATCTGTGCCGGATGCAGGCAGGAGATGGGGTAATAAAAACCATGTAACTGACCTGGGGGAGCCCACAGGTAAACTGTTGGAGAAAATGTCTTGATGTTTGTTGATACGCATTTTAATGGTTCAGTCCTGGCTGCTCTGGAATCCCCTGGGGAGCTTTAAAAATATACCAAGACCCACTGAGAGATATTCATTTAATTGGCCTGGGGAGGGGCCGAGCATAAGTACATTTTAAAAGACTTCCAGGTAATTCTTATGTAGCCAGGGTAGAAAACTGCAGCACCTACCACTGTTTATAACCCTCAGGGGTTATAAACCTTTCAAGTATGTAATGCTGCATTACATACTTGAAGGTAGCCAAAGGAGTAAATCTTAAATGTTCTCACCACAAAAAAGAAATGGTTATTATGCGACATGATGAAGGTGTTAGCCAATGCTATGGTGGTAATCATTTTGCAATATAAAAGTGCATCAATCAATGGATTGTACGCCTTAAACTTATTCAATGTTATATGCCAATTATATTTCAATAAAGCTGGATAAATCAATAAATCCAAAAAAAAATTTAGGCCAAGTGAGAAGGATATTTGGATTTGGTATATTTTAATCTTTCTGTGACTGTGCAATTTGTGTGTGAATGACGTGGAAAACTAATTTGAAAATAAAGAGTGGAGTATAAAATAACATATTCTGTTGTTATCAGGAGAAAACTGAAACTACCTTTTCCATGATAACAATTACCCCAAGACCTGCCTAATACCTGACTCATTTTACCACAAATGTGGTCCATGGGCAAGGGACGTTATCATGATCTCTGGGAGCTGCTTTGAAATGTAGAATCTCCAGCCTCTGGCAAACCTACTAAAACAGAATCAGCATCAAACAAGCTTCCAGGTGAGTCGTAGGCACATGACAGTTTGCAAAGCACTGTGTTAGTTCCAGGAGGACTTAAAATCTTTCAGACCTCCTTGGCTAACCACCATTTAACTGACATTAAGCACAGATTTGGTTCTCCAGAAACAATGACTTGCTTTACGGAGAATCATAGGTGGCTTATATCCCAACCACTTCTGTAACAGTGTTAGTGGCTTTCGCTTTTCTTTTTTAAGCAGTTACTATGTGCTGGGCACAATAGGTAATTGATAAATACTATTTTCATGAAAACTTTAAAGATGTGTGTATCCTTGTTTTTCCCATTCATTGAGGAGTCAATGGAAATTCAGAGAGATTCAAGTCCCACAGCTGATAAATGACACAATCAAACTTTAAATCCAGAGCTGATGAAAAACTCAGTTGCTTCACTCCACTCCACTGGCTCTTTAACACTTATCACAATTGTGGTGCCACGGTGGAGTGCTTATTACATTTGAAAAACTCCTTAAAAGGAAGATTGAAATAATCTCTAATTACTTTAAAGTTGTAGCCCTTGCAGAACTATGTACTAATAAAAATAAAAGGAGAGAAAAATTATATCGTAGTCCATGAGTCAGCCAATCACATATTATATTTTATTTTCAAAACACACACGCACGGTTTTAGTTTGCAAAGTAAATCTAATCTACCAGTATATTAAAGAAAACATGCATTGAAAATTTTTAGGCCCTGAAATGAAGCCAAGAGGAGCATTTTGTTCAAATTATAATTAAACATTAATAAAAGTAGGTTTATGTAACACAAGGGTGGAGCTTTTCAACAAAGTGTGCAAATCTGTGTAGACTACCTTCTAAGTGTGTCTTATCTTTCCTGAAAAACTGCCAAAGTAGAAACTCAGTCTGAGATAGAAAAATCTTTTCATCATCTATCATAAGATGACTTTTAATCCATTCCTTATTTTAAAGATTGATTAAACTTCGGATGAAGTTTAGTTAATAAATACATATTAGCACAACACATCTCCAAGGCACATCTTTCCCATCTCCCCTGTATGTGATCTGTGTGAGTTCCTGCCTTGGACTTCGGACTTGAACTCAAACAATTTCTGTTGGAGGCAAGTGTTCTCTGGAGGCCAGGTAAAACCAGTCTTTTCTTGTTTCTCCTAAAAAGAAGCAATAGAAGACCGTGCACAGACCACAGGAGTTCTGTATTTTCAGCGTGACTGGAGCTGTTGGGACACACGTATGTCCAGTCATGCTGAAAGTACTCATAGGGACATTTTTCGCTGCGAACATGAAGAGTTCGAGGTGCCATTAGGTCTCTGGAGCCCATCTGAGACTTCTGTGGCTCATGGTGCCTGTTAGAGAGTTGATGGGATTTCACATTGGGGTTCAACAGTCACCACATCTTCTTAGTTCTCTGTGTGGCTGAGATGGCAAATTAATTTAAAATTAAGAATAAGAAAAAGTGGAAAAATAATTAGATTTATCTGACAAGGGAGGTTTAAAAAGAAGGCAGAATGCATGCCAATTCCCATTGACTAATAAAAACATTATTCATCCTAAGTGTATAAGCTGTCAAAATGTCATCCAATGTTATCTTTCCCATGCAAATAAACAGAGTAAACTTAAATTTCAGATATCTGAGAAATACCTGATTTCTGATTTAAAAACAAGGATAAAATTAGCAAGTAACTGACATGGGTATGCTGGGGAAATATAATTAAAAACAAGATCTCCCAATTCCAGAAAAACCTCTCTGCAGAGGTAATAGAGAAACACTCTTATCATTGAATAAGCATTAAACTAGAATGGGATGCGCACCCCTAAGCCATTGCAAGAACGGAAAGGAATCTTGCCTTCTTATGTAGCCAAGCAGACAGAACCCATCACATACCTGTTCTCAAGGAAAACGACAGCTAGTCCTCAAGTAAGAGGACCTGATAGCACCATTTGTCACACATGGTCCATCCTAACTTTACCTGGTACTTAAATTTACCTGTTAATTGTATCAGCCTATTGGCTTTATGCAGAGGAACAGACATATAGTTATGGCAGGAGGTAGTTTTGGAACTTGGAGCAAGAAGCACACCAAAGTCAGGCTCCTAAACTCCCCAGAAACTGGGAGATAGAGATGTTATTTCCCTGAATGTTCACATTTCAAAATGAATGACTCCCAGGTCCTTGAGAAAGACACTGCTAGGTAATAGAACTGATAAAAGGCCCATTTAGCCTTCAAAGGGATTTATACACTTTTCAAAGAAAGGAGATAGTATGCACAATCAGAGTTTTCTAAAGCATTTTTAAGGTAAGTGCTCCAAGAAAAAGAAGAGGGAAGTCTCTTCCTTCCTGTTCAATAAGGAGAATTAAGCCTCTTTTAAGTTGTATTTGTCCGTACAGGTGGGCTAACAGACCTGGAAAGTCAACTTCTCTGTCTTTTCCATCCGCCCAAAGGAACAGGGAGACACCTGACTGGGAGATGGACAGCCTCTGTGAGGTCACAAGGAAGCGCTGGCTTTGTCCATGGGTCAAACCACTGAAGTGTTCTGGGCCTCGATTTCCTCCTCAATAAAGGGAGGGCATGGATGCTTATCTCACAGGATTGTTACAGAGATGAAATGAAATATTAAAAATGACATACTTTTGGAGCAGAAACCATAAAGCCCTAGACCAGCAAGCATTCGCCCCTTACAGTATGCTTTCAGCGAACCCAGAAAGACCTCCACTCAAGGCCCTCCCGTTATTTCCGGTTTGTAAAATCCCACTACCAGAAACTAATGAAAGACCCTCCTGAACATGCACGTGCTCTCAAACAACCAATACCTTAGCATCACGTCCAAGTCAATGAGACTCTCTTTGCTCTCCGTAAGCTCCAGAGAGCAGGCCAGCTTAGAGAGCAGTGTGGAGTTCAAAGCCACTATCAGCTGCTGGACTCCAGTTTGGGGGAGGAAGAGGAAGCTGCATGAAAAACAGCACGAAGACTCCATCCGAATTCTCTTCAGAGCTAGCCCGGCCCCAGGGTCATGTAGAAGGAGGTGATGGAAGCTAACTGCCGATCATTCTGGTAGCAGATTACTTCCTCTTTTTAGGAGAAGACAGGACATAAGTTTCAAACATTAGCAGTGTTCAATTTTTCTCTATCCAAACTACAAAGTGTTCTATTTCCACTGGTTCTAAATTCTGAAATTAGAGTTTATTAAGGGGGAGCACAATTATAATATGTATGAAAGGTAAACTTACTCCTTCAGTCGAAGGGGAGGAAGGTCGTGATAAAGAAGGACTTGGTGCGATACTGGCATTTCCTCCACTTCCCATCTCCGCACCTTTTGCAGGACTTCCAACAGCATCACGTTGGGACAGAGCATTTGAAGGTGCACAACCTCCACGGTGCGGTGTGTAGGATCCTCTATGAAGGGGACCGCGGAAGAATTTGCCCTTTTCGGTGGGAAACAAGTGGCTGTTACTAGCAACGATGACTTTGTACTTTAGATCTGGATTTGCCGTACCTTTCTTTGTAGTAGCCAATTCATGAAACAGATACTAAGAGGACCATTTGAAGAGGTGCAGACTCTGAAAAATGGACCAAACTGTTGAACTCAACATACTAAATGTATTTGTAAATCCACTTAGGACATAAAAGGAAAACGGCAAATCTAAGATCATCCAATGCTCAAGAAAGGGTGTCATTGCTGTCTTATTAGGCTCAAGGGGATGTATATTGTTTTCACAGATGTGTGATTTACTGAAATACTGTTTACCGGAAAGGCTAAAAAACTCTGTGCAACACAGTTTGAGTTTTCTTCTAAAATCCTGAATATTCTCCATAAAAGTGAAGCCCAAGGCTGAAGCCTAATAGCTTGAGATAGAAGGTGAATTGAGAGCAAGGGGTCCTGGCGTAGAGCTCTGTTCCAAACGCACGGGGAGGTTTGCCGGCATGTAGAGAGCCTGCTGTCATAAGAACAGGGCCAACTAATCGATGACACAGTAATCCAGTTTCTGTAGGTCTTTTTACACTGGGGCTGTCAGCAACAGGCTCTGCTAATATGACTCGCTGGACTCCTCTGCCTAACGTGGAGCGTACTGTAGACACATCTGCGCTCACACATACTAATTCCTAAGGCAGAAAAGAGAAAACCGTAAACAGTCCTGGCTGACAATCTATAAAGAGAAAGAGATGCCTGTGTTTGAACTTAAAATTAGAACAAGTCGATAGCAATAGCTGACATTTATGCACACATAATGGGTCAGAAATATTCATTCTTTCCATCGTTATAGCAACCCTATGAAGTAGGTACTGTTATAACTGCATTTTCAAGAGGAGGAAACTAAGTTCGGAAAGGTCAAGCACCTTCCTAAGGTCACAGGGCCAGCAAGGGTAGAGGCGGGACTCCAGCTCACGCAGTCTGCCTCCAGAGTTGAGCGTTCTCACCACTCCAATGTATTTCTTTGCAGAGATCTTATAAGTAGACTTTCTGTTACAAATCTAGTACTTACATTCCAATTCACTTCTTCATTTTCTGCTTTAAGTAGTTCCAAGCATAAGGCTTTTCTGTTCCACAATATTCGAAGATCTGTGTTTCCCAGCTCACAGTGGGGCCTGTTTGAACAGGTAAAAATATACATACAATTAGTAAGTTACTTTATCTGCACAGTAGAATACAAGACAAATTTGATTTTTTGTTACCTAACTTAAAGCTAGTAATAGACTATGCTGGTTTTTGTAATTTTGTCTTAATGGGCTTTGATAATGCCAAAACATCACCACGTTGATTTCAACAAATTTACTAGATTACTAATTAGCTTCAAGACAATTCTTTCTTTCCTACCAAATTAACTCAGTCCCAAATGATGCTAAGAACAAGTAATAGTCAAAACTGTACTGATTGCAGCATCAATAATATTGTGTTTATATTAAATTTTTATATTAAATATCCTTTAGCGTAAAATACATATATCACAATTTATTCTGCCCTGGGTCTAATCTATTCCTGAGCCAATACAGTACTTGTTTTAACAGTTTAAAGGGAAGAGGAACATATTTACATACGAATGGAGATTTGCAGATCTCTATTTTACCAAATTCAACACTCATGATTAAAAATAGTTAGTCAGGAATATAAGGAGTTATCTTTAGCCAGATAAGAAATATTTACTAGTTAAATTAGAATCTAAACAAGGATGTCTGCTATTGATATCACTCTTCAGTATTGTATTAGAGTGCAAAGCAACTGGATAAGACAAAAAAAAAAAAAAAAAAACCCAAAAACAATAAGAGAAATAATTCCCAGAAAGAAAAAATATAACTCATCACTTTCAAGAGATATTAGTTTCTATGCAGTTTGAGACTATCAATTTTCCTATTTTTCATCACTTTGTTGGTGATGCTACTGTTTCTGTTTTCCTGAAGGTTTCCTCAGTTATATCTTCTATCACAGTTTTAATTTCTAGGAGCTTTTCTTCGTCTCTGAATGTTTCCCTTTTCGTCTTAATCCTGTTCCTATTTCATAAATGCAATCTCTTGGCAATATTAGCTTTTCTCTCCCTGATGTTTTCTTATGCTGCTTGCATTTTTCTATTTCCTATGAATTTCTCTCTCCCTAATTCCTCCCACTTTTTTTTGACTTGTGTTTTTCATGCTAGAGACTTTGATCATATGTCTGGTGATTCTTAGCAAAACCATTTATATTTAAAAAACATAACCAGAAGCCCCCTGGGAGGGGGCAGAGTTTGTTGAATCGTGTGCTTTATCGTAGGCTGACCAAGCAAAAAACTGACCACTTCTCTGGGTCACCCACAAGTAAGACTCTGAATATCTTTCTCTGGGACTCATTTCTTACATCATCTGTTTGAGAAGTATTAATCTGACTTCTAGAGATACTGATACTAAGCGGGAGAGAAAGACTAAGGCATTCCTCATTCTACGTGCACATCTGCACTTAACCGTGGGTTTTCTGGATGCACCCCTCACCCCCATCTGTTCTCAGCTGTGCCAGGTGACCTGGAGACCATATCCTGCCTGATTCAACTTCTCCAGAGTAGAAGAGTTATCTGGCTGCACAGGGTGGGAGAGGATCTCTATACACTTTCCACCTTCCAAAATTTTCTGGACATCTCTCCTTTGCCATTTCCCCCTCAATCACAGCTGGGTTTAAGGAGGTGGTGGGGATAAATAAATGCCTTTGTCGATCTGCCATGTCGAACCCGCAGCCCATGCTAAATATCAGTCCAAGGAGCCAATTTCCGGCTCCAGTCTTGCAGCAGTTGCTCACTATGAATGGGTAAGTTTTCAAACACTAGAAGCCCAAGTCCCCAGTACTGTGAAATGACTAAGAACAAACGATTGCACCAGCAAGTGTTAAATCCTGAGAAGCCACTGCCCCCACCGCACACTCTGGCAAGCTCTCAATTTGAGCACTAACAAGCCTGTTTGAGAGCCCTGGGAAACAGGCCAAGAAAGAGAATTTCAAGGTCAGGTGTTCATGAATTCTTGCACCTAAACAGCAGGCGGTCGCTTTAGAGAAATCCCCTTAATTTATCCCTATTTTGTTAAGTTATGGATCCCTGCACTAAAGATTAGAAACCAGGCAGAGTCATCTTACAGAGAAGGAAAAAGAATCCAATGTTTTTCTTTAAATCCATTATAAAATCATATCTGTTAGGTGACACCTGAGGCCCTATGCTTAGTCTGTTTCAGACAAAAACAAATACCTTCGAACTTTATGGGCTTTAGAAGAGAGGTCCAGATATAACCCTAATTCCAGGCAATTGCAATTGGATGAGAGGGATGGCCTTAATTATGCGAAAACATGGAGGAGAAAGTCGCTGAGTTACCAGGTGGTGCCAAGTGTACAAATCAGACGCAGAGAAGCCAAGGCGTTCCCTGAGGTCGTTTTCACCCTCTGTCACTGTGCTATTGGAATTGATGTGTGGCCTTCAGCTTTCATAGTGGCAGAAATGGCTAGGACTCCAGGATGATTGTCCGTAAATCCCTAGACGTAAAGGGCAAAGGATTTGGATAATATATAGTTTGCATGAAATCGATATTTGTTTGCAGTACACCTAAAATCAAGTTCCCCGGTTGATGAAATTCAGACCATGCAAAAAAAGACTAATTGCTACACACACACAAGAAAAAACCCTGGAAACTGCTTACATAATTCAATAAGACATTTTATAAATAAAACTCACTGCAGGGCTTCTTTAAATATCAAAATACTCTAGAGTAAATAAGAATTCAAATCATAAACCTGACGCAAACAGGACTCCACAGTAATCATCTCTCTCACGAGAGTGAAGACATTCCCCTGCAGTGCATTCTGCAGGGAGTTTAGAAAGAAAAAGAACACAGTCCTCCAGGCAACACAGCAGATGGAACCGGATGCAACACAGTGGCAACAACAGCCCACAACGGAAAGAAAACAGAGTTCAAACAAGTAAATACTAATAAACACTAGATATTAATTCTACATGGAAGAACAGATATTAAGGAAAGACACGGCTTCTGGAATAACAAAAGGTGTGTATTTTAGCCCCTCCCCCTTCATTATTAAGACCTGAAATTGATAGCGTTCCTTTTGTGTATCCCAAGCCCTTCCTAGGTGATCAATCTAGACACTATTCCTTAGGAGTAATTCAGTCTCAGCCATGACATTTCGGCCTCCTGACTCACTTTTCTTTTTTCCCGGTGGCTAACAGTGAGCTGAGCCCACCTGGCTCAGTCTGCTACGGGACTGCTCTGCAAGCTGCAGGAAGCGTTGGATGCTCCCTTGGCTGTGTGGGCAATTGCAGCGACCACACAGATGAATTTTAAATGGATTATTGGCAGGCTATATAAGGATTATCCTGTCAAAAATCAGCGGAAGTTACACTTATGTTATTTACCTATGGAGGAAGGTCATCTTTTTATATCTCCTTGGCTCGTGCTCTCAATGTTAACTTAACCTGGAAAACCTAATGTGGTGCTTAATCAGGATGGGAAGCAGGCTATATTTATCCCCTGAAATCTACTCTTCTTTTAGGTGCACTCAGTGGTACTGTTATTGCTCTTTTGATTTATTTTCACAGAGTAGCAGACATAAACAGAATTATAATTCTGACTTTCATAACAGCTCATCTTGCTAACAAATGAAACATCTTCTCTTTTACTTTCTTGCAAACAAAGGGGATGGGGGAGGATTCTTCCCAGTTTATGTGGTAATGGTAGCTTAAGTCAGGGTATCCCTAAGCAGAATCTGAGCCAGGGATTTGGATACAATTGGTTTATGAAGGATGTGTAATCTGAAAGAGACCAGTGAGGCGTCGAAGGAGCAGGACCAGAAAGGCAGCCAAGGCAGGCAAGGGTGCGTTTCAGGGTGGAAGTCCTAGGCCCAGCCTGAGTTTGAGGGGAGCTGAGAGCAGATATTACACCGCACAGTTTCTCCACCTGGAGGCCACAAAAACCTGAGCTTTCACTCTCTCCCATATCCCTCAGTTGTCGGATGCAGGATGCCCAGAGGAAGGAGGAGGGGCTCTTCCAGGCTCCACCGCCCCTTAATTCTGGCTCCATGGGCAATCCTCCAAGGGTCACAGGAATGAGTTATTAGTGGCAACAAACTGGGAAGCTGGAGGATGGAGCCAAAAGCATCTAGGCAAGGCACCATTGTATCCTCTGGAAAGGGTATTCACGTTGTATTGTTTTAACCTGGATCAGAAAGTTGCCCTTCTCCCTACATTGCTGCCTATGGACCATATCCTATTTGTAGTCTCCTGTGGAGATCTGCTACTTGGCTGTCTCTAAACTCCAGGTTGATATCCCACACTGAACCATCTCTGATCCTGTAGCATGTACAGCATAAATCATTTTTTATCATCAGCCTGTGTTAAGGGATGCTAGCAAAGCATTTCCCAATCCAAGGGTGAAGGACTAGTTGTGCAACCTGAGGATGAAAGTTCTTTGGGTGTTTTACTGGAGGAAGGACTGAGAGGGAAGAAGATTGAGTTCGTGGAGACCTGTCTATGTCTGCAAACTGGCCTTGGGCCCGATGCACCAAACCCGTGCCCTGCTGAGTTTGGAGAACTGCCAGGCAGCCTCAGGAAGCTCTCACAGAGACTTCTCTGCATGACTTCCAGAGCCTTCGCGCAGGGCCTGTGCAGGTCCAGGCTCAGGAGAGAAGACAGGGTGGAAGGTGGAGTGAGTCTTCTTTCCTCACCACCAAGAACCATAGTTCTATCGTGAATGGAAAAGATCAAGGGATGGTTCCTTCTGGGACACAGTTTGACCTTTTATGTCCATATGGCATTCTTTGTTTTTTTAAAATAATGAGTCAAATTATAAAAACCAAATTATACATTTTTTTAAATTTATACTAAGCAGAATGATCATTCCAGCCTGCCTTATTTCCCATATGAAAATGCTTAAGGGAGGGTAATGGCTCCTGTTCTGTGATGTGTTTTCAAAATCCAGGGAAAACTTACAGATGAAGATAACACTTAGGAATAATGAATTATTGATTAGAGCTTTGTTTGAACTCTGAAATCTAATGAAAAAGAAACTTCTGATATTTTTTCTATTAATTATGAATGGCAAGCCTTTACTCTTTCTGCTGAGAGTATTACAAGTGGGCCCAACTCCCCTTGATTCTTTCCTCTGCATAGGAGTGGGCAGGGAAGCTCTCCTCTGAGTTTGGCTTATGCAGCTCACGAGACTACCTGTAAGCTTCCAGCTTCCCAAATATTTCCCACCCTTCAAGGCCAGCTGAAATGCATTTCCTTGAACAACACCTCTGAGGGTTTTCCTATTGAAATTAATCTTCCCCTCTGAAGATTCTTCAGCATCTCCACATCTCTCTTTTGTACTCTGATTTGCGTAGTTAGCTGTTTTCCTATCTCTTAAAGTACATTTTAAGTTTTTATTTATTTTGTCATCTCCATTGCACCTAAGACACGGGCTTTCCATATAGATTTCAGTATTGGTATGAGTTGAATTTCCTTATTTAAGAAGAATATTTTTGGTCCCTACAATGTGCCTGCATTGTACTAGAAGACACTGGGAATATGTACATAAAAATATGAAAACAGAAATTCTTGAACTTCAAGCCAATGGCTAAAGAAAACCACTTTTAAAGAATTACAACAGATTTACTAAAGACTGTAGAAGAGATGAGCACAAAGCACGAGGTATTGTCTCCATTATAAAAGGTAGGAAGACAAACCCTGGCTGGGTGACTCCGTTGGTTGGAGCATTGTCTCGTGCACTAAAAGGTTGCAGATTTGATCCCTGGTCAGGGTGTATACCAGAGGCAACCAATTGACATTTCTCTAACACATCGATGTTTCTCTCTCCCTCTCTATTTCCCTTCCTCTATCTCTAAAATCAATAAACATCCTTGGGTACAGATTTTTTAAAAAAGATAAGGAAGATGAGGTTGATGGATGTCATTTTGTAGCCGTGAACTCTGTGTGGGAGTCAGATGAGGATCTCAGATAAGGATGAGAGGGCTTGCCACTGGGAGAGAGGACACAACATGGACATGTAGTCTGTCCATCACGTGTTTGAGAAAACAGGGACCGAGTCTGTGCATGTAGCCAAGTTTAACTTCGAATGTGGGCAGAACATTCAGTCTTGAAATATCCCATGAAACAAATTCAGGGACCAAAATCCATAAAATTCCACCAATGCTGATTGCTGCAATCAATTTTAATATGGTTCTCTTTAAAAAGGCAAATGCTCTTAATATCTCAACATATTAACCTAGCTCCTATTCAGGTGTTCAGAGATGCTTTTCTTCATACGGAGGAGCCATGATCGTGGTGAAAACACTGGGTAGAAGTTTGAGTGTTTCAAAACACGTGTGAGCAATAAAAGGAGTGAAAAAAGAATGGGTGGGCCCAGAGAGAATAACAAAATGCAGGCCCTAAAGCAAATGCTGGAGTTTTCTGGAAAACAGACAGACATGTGATAATTTTGGGAACTCCACAGTGAAGAAAATTAAAGAAAATTATATTGGAAGATGCAAAATAACACAAAAAATAAGACATTCATCTTAAAATAGCTTGGAGAGAAATGAGTAGTGGAAGAAAAACAAAAATAACTAGGAAAGGACAGATCTGTTCACCATCCCTAAGTAGTTTTCTATGAATGTGCCTTCAGTAAACGAAGTCCTGTCATTTCTCTTAAGAATTGCTACAGAGCTCATAGCACCAAAAATCCAGTGTTATTCTCCCACCATCCTTTCCATGGCATCTCATTCTACAAACCCTAAGAGGGCTCTTCCTCACATTTAAATGGCAGGCTGTGATTCCACCCTCCTCCAAGGGCAGCCCGAGAGAGAAGAGAAAGCCATTCCACACTACAGCCTCTCTCCAGCTCTGACGTATCTCAACCTCCTGCTGAGCCCGAAGAATTAGTCACTGTGGACTCTTCATTACAACACAGCTAATGAGTAAATAAAATCAAGAGGGAAAAAGATAATTTGGTTAAATATGCACTAGGGATGGAAAAATTGACAGGGGCATTAATTCTACTTACAGCAGAGTTGGCTTCAAATCAAGTCACAGCACGACTAGTTCCGAGCAGCTGCTAAACGTAACCATCATAGGTTTCACTATAAAACTCTGCGGCTCGGTAAGATGCCGAGAGACCAATCCACCAGGGTATGGACATAGCGTCAGCACCAGCTCTTGATAAATTTTACACTAGACGGAAGTCCTTTATAGGTTTCTCCATAGGCCTCTATTTCAATGCAATTCAAACATGACAGTCAGCAAAGATAGGGTGACCCACTGCCCACTTCAAAGTCTCAGTGGGTCTCCTGCAGGGATGTCCTTCTGCTTGGTCTGAGCTCAAAGGCCCCTTTCTCGGGGCAGGATGTTCAGTGAGAAAAGAACACATGGCACACATGGAATGGACTTCCCAGCGGCATCAAGTTCAGTGCTTTATGATCCAACGTGTCACTGAAGGCATTCTAGTCAGGGAAGGAACAGTATATTTGGAGTTTCTTTAAAAAATATAAGACTTATAAAAATTGGGCAATACTAAACCAAGTCAATATGTATGTACCTTTCAAATCCATCTGTGAATGTGTTGCTGTAGATGTGAGCTGTCTTGGTGCTGGGCCAGGCCCAGGGGAGCTGGCAGCCATCTGGGAGAAGGCAAAATGGGAGCGCTGGCATCTGTCCACAGCAGGCACTACATCTCAATCCTCTGTCCTCTCCTCAGACCTCTGATCTCACTTCCATCTTCCTTAATCTCAGCGGACGGCCTTGCCTCTGACTTCCCTGAGAAAACAGAAGACATTAAATAGCCCTTCCCTTCCTATCAAAAAAGAATCCCTTTAAATTTACCTGCGTCTACATTGAACTTTTCCTTCTTTCCTCTTGCATATTGGCAAAAAAAAAAAAAAATGTCCTTCTCTCAAAGGCTAGTCCCTCCCTGTGTTCTCCAGATCCCCCCTTCTAAGCAACATATCTAATGGCTTCCCATCTGTACTCACTTCCAGGCAAGTCCATCCAGTCCCGTGACTTCAGCAAATTTGCCTGAATGCATGACTCCTCTGGAGTCCTAGCTTACTTAGCTCCACTTGGATGACCCCTCTCACCAGGAGCTAAACGTGTGAGCTTCCTACCTGAACACTACTTCCCCTTAGTAAAATACACAGCCTTCCATTCAGTTGCTTCAGCCAGCAGCCCAGAGAATGTCACCCTTCCATCCATGTCCAATAAATGAACAAGTTCCAAAGTATGTCTCAGATCCACTCTCTCCAATTCCATTATCATTCCATAGAACCATCCACAATCACTGCTTACCTGGACTGCTGCAAGGGCTTCCTAACACCTCCTGCTTTCATTTTTGCTACTCTTCCCCTGACAGTGCATTCCCCGTATAGCAGCTTATCCGCTTATTGGTTCCTCTTGAAAGAAAATACCACTCCATTATTCCTTACCTTGAACCTGCTCAGTGGTGTTTCACCGTGCACGAGTGTTGGCATAATGCACACAGCTCTGGAGCTGGCCCATGAACCAGTCCTGACTCTTCTCTTGACTCCCCACCAATTCCCTCAGTGGCCTTCTCTCCAGTCCTTGAACAGGCCTGGCTTCTCCTCACATCAAGCACTTGAGGGAAGATGTCATCCTCACTGTTAGCCTAAGTCCCATTCATCTTTAAATGGAATCCTTTAAAAAAAATACTCCCTAGTTTTCATTTCTTTATTGTTCACCTTCTAAGATCCTACTTGGAATACTTTCTATTTTTTATTCCTTATGTCATCAAAATTGCATTTTAATTTTTGGTTATGGTGTTTATCTAGCACATAGTTTGGCAAAAAGTAGATGCTGAATGAAAATTTGAATGATGAATGAATGGATGGATGAAAAGCATTATGTTCCTAAGTGCTGCTTTTGTAGTCAGCAAGTTGGAATACATTAAAAAAAAAAACAAACTCAAATAGCAATTTGCTATTAGGGCTAAAGTTTAAAAAATTACCATTCTTCTTAAGCATCTTTTCTTTCATTAAGCACCGAGCCAAGTTCCACCAGGAATCAATGGTGTGACCATCACAGTAAAATCTCTGTTTCCCGCTAAGAACAACGAGATCGGGGCATCCTACGATATTAGATGCCAAACAATGCCCGATAGCACTCTGGAAAGTTGCTTTTTTCCTCCTTTGATCAGCTTTTTGATCAATCAAAAATGGAGACAGTCTCAATGACATATTTTTCTGGCTTAAATGCTAGAAAGAGCACTGGTGATTTCTCTAATTCATCATAGTAATTTATCTCAACATGTGGATCCCAGAGCACCTGCATGAAAAGAACAAGGAAAGCGTATACAGGCGCACCTCAGTGATACTGCAGGCTCAGTCCCAGACCAGCACAGCATAGCAAGTATTGCAATAAAGCAGTTGTTTTTTTTGCTGGTGGAGGGCCTTGCCTTCAATTTATAGATAGCATCTGTAAGGCACAACAAAGCAAAGCCCAGTAAAACAAGGTATGCCTGGATAAAAGACAGACCGCAAATCCCACCCACAACCTACAGTGGTCTGTGGGGAGAGCACCAGATGTTAACACACTCTCAGGTGATCCTTCTGCCCTTGGACTGGGGAGCAAGTGACCAAAGGCCGTCAGTCTCTGCAGAAGGGGATATGAAAGTTGTATCAACTGGGCAGTTTCTCAATTCAATTTGTTTTGTCCCACCATAGAACTGTAAAATGTAACTAAATTTAGGTTTTATTTTGGGTTTTTTAGAAAGAGAAATGTGCCATTTTTCTCCTGTCATGAGTAGACCTAATGCCATTATTTCCAGTGCTGAGATGAAAGATTAGGAAAGGCTGGGACACAGGGCTGGACACACACCTGGAGGCAGAGACCCAGTCTCAGGGCAGGAAGGCCAGAGTTCCGCAGGCCGGCTATAGACCCTATCAGGAAGGGACAATAGTACATTGAGCAATGGGAAGTGTTATGCAAGAGCTTAGGGTCTCAGTAGATAGTAAAGCCCAGTGACAGGAAATGGCAAGCAGGAACTATTTGGAGATGGAGACCCACAAACTAGCAGGCAATCAAGTGGAAGAGCACGGTGTCACATATTTAACTGAGAACCTGCTACCGGCCCTTGATCTCCAGCAGTCCTCAAAGTATTGAAAGCTCCATCTAACAAGCTAACCTACGTGATCTTTA
Source organism: Desmodus rotundus (assembly GCF_022682495.2). Lineage (NCBI taxonomy): Eukaryota > Metazoa > Chordata > Mammalia > Chiroptera > Phyllostomidae > Desmodus > Desmodus rotundus. Next base: position 27,254,933 of record NC_071392.1, on the reverse strand, counting down.
TAGAGCAGCGAGCTAATCCATTACATGAAACAGTTGGGTTCATCCGTGAAGTTTCGGATTCATTACTACAAGGTGGTTTATTTACAAAGTAAGTTAAAAAATGTATTTACCTATAATACAGTTTATGGATCATGCAAGCATATATAATTAATTATAACAAAAATGTTTATAAGACTCATATTTGTAACAAACCTTAGAGATAAAGGTTATTTCTGCGAGGTTAAACATCAATGAAGCAACTTCAAGGAGAAGAAATAATTTGTGATAACAAGAAACAGGCCATGAAGAGACTTGACCCTGAATAAGACCGTGCCCGCCCTCTCTTCAGATGCTCTTTGTTGATGTGCTTTGGAGGCCACTGCTTCAGCGTCACGCTCTCTGTTCCTTATTTTACTGAAAGTGGGAAAGCCAGCTTCTCTTCCTCCAAAGACCGCTAATCAAATACTACTGTGACTATAGTTGTTCATTTTTAACCAAGCTTGAACCCCGGTTTGAGGCTCAGAATCCTCTTTCTATGTCAATTAGTACCATGCACTCTGTTTTTAAGGAGACTTACAAGAGCAAGTCAAGGCCCCAGATCTAGAAGGACCAAATAATTGCATGCTCAGTCTAACTAGACAAGAGGCTGAGCACAGGGGCAAACCATGAAATGCAGCTACCATAACAAGGATATAAAAGGTAAAACCACAACCCAAGGAAAAGGCAAAGGTCCACTCATCAGAACTAGAATCTACAGTCACAGTAGGGCTATAAAAAAAGTTCAGTTTTGAGCCCAGATTGTTAAGCTAAAACTTAGTCCCTCCTGACTAATGTCAAACCACTCCTAGAAATTCAGACAAGGATTGATCTTAACAGAATCAGGTAGACCCAAGCACTTTTCCCATGCCATCTAGTATTTTAATCAAAGGAAATATAAAACCTTATGTAATACACTGAGTGTGCATGCCACACACACACACAGCCAGGCACACAACTCAGGTCATAAAGACCAGTTGAGATGGGGGTCCACCACAGCCTGTTCCTTTAAGCCAGTACGGAACATCCATCAACCGTGTACATAAAACCCCAAAAGGCAAGCCCTGGACACAATGCAACTGCCTAGGTCCCTCACTTTCCACTCCAATTTCTGCCTTATTCCTGACACCTGTTCAGTCTTATACCTAGTTTTCAACACTGAACCTGACCTCTGGACTTGTTTCACCTGATTCCCTGACTTGACCTGTCATTCTGCCCTATCTCACACTTTCTTCAGGTAAAACATTATGCCCTTTGGAATACAACTGGTCAGTTAGGCCAGTTCTAGCCTTCCACGAAGGAGGTTTGGAAATAAGAGAAAGAGCTATACCAAAAAGGACAGACACAAGATAATGGCCCCAAGTGGAACCCAAGACCAAGCAGGAGCACAGAGCACAATGCCTTCATACGCCCCGAGCGGCGGTCGTCAACCCCTCTTACCTCGTGGCACACACATAAACTAATTACTAAAATTTTGCGGCACACCAGAACATATAGTTTTTTGCTGGTCTGACACACACACACAAAAGTATAATTTTGATTCATTCATGGTAGACAGCTATTTTTGTGTTGGCTGTGTCCTTTTTTTAATTTGATACCCTAAGGAAAAAGAGGTCAGTGCCCCTGACTAAGTAGCCAGGTATTGCATATTTAAAAACTTTTGCAGCATGCTGATTGAAAATCGCTGATCTAGAGTCTAAGAGAGGCTGTGGACCTGGAACAGGGCTGGCAGTGGAACACAAGTCCCAAATGTCTTGGTAAAATGGTGGCCCAGGGGTCATTCTGTCAGTTGGAAGAATAGGTATGAGAAAATGATGTAAAAATATATGAAGCTGGTACTGTTTGTGCACCAATCATACAGTGTACATCCGTTCCCCACAGAATTTGCTTTCGGGAACCCTTCCCTCTTCCATTTTTAATCTTCTTACATGGGTGGCGTTAGCCTTACCCCAGTTTCTACAGATGAACCCAATTGTTTTAATCTCATCTTCCTAGTTGCACAGATTGATTTATGAATGTGTGTTTAACTCAATCAAAGTCCCGAGAGTCAAGCATCTATATGTGGGGGCTTCTGAGAAACAGACCCAGTGTAGAAGAAACCCACTTTTGAACCCCAGAACCACCTGGCCCATGAAGTGTGGGGGTGTGAGGTCTAAAGCTGCTGAGGCCTCCCCTCCCCTCAATAACGTGAGAGCCTGGAAGAGCAAGGGGGCCATCGCTGGGAGCTGAAGGAGGGAAACAAGACCACAGAAAACAGCAGACAGGCATAAAGGAGACTCTTGGTGGTATCTTCTGACTCTGATTCAAAAGTGCCCAAAGCCAACATCACCTCTGACCTTTTCAGTCGTGTAAGCCAATGCAGCTTTCTGCTTAAGCCCGTCTGAGTTAGAGTTTTCTGTCTTCATAAATGACGCATTTGTAACTGATACAACCAGACTCTGCTTACTTATTGTTGAAGATTTTCTTTGTGTCAGGCACTCTGACAAGTGCTGTGGGTTTTGTGACAGATGAAACAGGCATGGCCCCAGCCCTTGTGTATTTGTCTCATGTAGTGAAGGAGACAGAACCCAAAGAAACACCCAGTAAACATGTAAGTATAACTTGTAGTTAAGTCCTAGGAAAGTAAAAAACAGAGGTGTATTACTCAGCATAAGAGAAACAATTTGATTGGGAAGAGAGGAAGTGATACATTAGCCTGGAGAAGGCAGTGGGTTGACCAGGTCAAGTGTGAGGAAGAGCCCACTGGGCAGAAGGCATGTTCCCCTCCTCTGACCTTCCTGACCCTGTTAGTTAGAGCAACGCACTTCTCACAGAGCTAGCAGCATCCAATCTAATTAGCAACAGTTAACGTACCAGACTAGCAAGCTCTACTATCTCCTGTCCCTAGCATTACCCCCTACCAGCATGCCTGCATTAGAGCTACCCCAGTAACTGGCTTATTCACATGGACTACCACCACACCAGTAAGGGCTCCTACAGTTTTGAAGTTGTGCCTGAGGTTCAGAAGCTTGAGGGTCAATGGCTGGTTTCCTCATTTGCATATGGCTTTCCTACTGATAACACCACTAACATAGGAGAAGGCAACAACCCAGGAGAGTAGAAGTGGTATCTGAACCATTCAGTCTAAACCAACTCTCGGCTCCATTGGGTTGAACACCAGCTATTGTTCTAGGCCATTTCTGTAGCAGTGGCCAAAATATGAATATTCTGTAGTCTCCTGTTCCTCATTTTAACAATTTTCTTTTTTCTTTGCCAGTGTGTCTCTTGAATTCAGTGAACTCAGTCTGTATTCCCTCCTTCCAATATGATAAATAACCTTCTGGTCTCTACCTCTCAACAGATAACACATGTGAAAACCCCAAGGTGAGAAAAGCCCTTGGCTTTCTAGGATCCGGACAGGTCAGTGTGTCCGGGGGCAATGAGACTGCAGAGACTGGCAGGTGCCAGATACTGTCCTGTCTTAGAGACCACATTAAGAATTCTGCACATTATTCTATGCCAATAGGAACCCATTAAATAAAGCATGTTAAACAGGGAATGAGATCAACTTGCCTTTTAAAAATCACTGATAGAGTTCTTCTGCTAAATCAAAAACCAATCAGGGCATTAGTTTCCTTTGAGCTCATCTGAGAGATGATAAATAGGTTCCACAAACCAAAGTGAGTACAGGTCCAGAAACTGGAAAATGTTTCTTGCAGCTTTAAAAAGTTGAAAAGTGAAGAGTGTTCCTCATTTTCCAGGGAAAAAGTAGTTCTGCCTTGGAGCTTTGCAGGGAACACGGCCACAAAAGACCCAAAGTTCCGTGGCAGCTTTACAACTAGTACAGGCACCAATCTTTCCACCCCTGGCACCTGTCATGTGACAAGTACAAGTGAGTAGAGGATACGATCGAGTGTACCAATCAGAACCTGCCACACAAATCTCGACGAAAATGTCAGGAATGTGACACTTTCCGTGGGTAGGACAGTTCTGCACTTGAGGAAGTTGAATTCAATCCAAGCATTATTTTCTAAATGTCACTTCTCATTGTCTAGTCCATTTTATTGCTACAGGCACAAATCATTTTTAATAATGAGCAATATGAAGGGTAAAGAACAATTATAGTCTAGAGGTCATACACATCAAAGGAATTACACAGATAAAATCCCTGAAGCAAGTCCACAAATCCATAAGATAGAAAATTTAATTTCCTTAAAATGTCACCAATTCATCATCTCCAATTTCTGAGCTAAGTAAGAGCAGCTGCAGAGAACATAATTCGGATCCCAGACCCCGGTTCGCCCAGCATGCGATGGATGCTGAGACCCTTTCCCTCCAAATCTCGGTTTCACTGTTCTTTAAAGTTCTAGGTTCCGGGTAAATGCATTAGTAACAAGCTAGCAATTCCTCCCAAACAAAGCCTTGTTTGAAGCGCAACAGACTTCACTGCTTCAAAGTCTTAAGCCAATTTTATTTAATTTCTGGGGCATAACACAGAAGGTAGCAAAATCTAATTGAGGCACTTTTTTATTTTAAACTAACAGCCCTGTTCAGGGTGTCTAGTGTACCTAATCAGAGCCTTTTAGCTTCATGTATTTCAATTACTGTACTTCCAAACTAACACGGCGATGGCCCCCAGAACCATTAAAACTCCTCCTTTTGAAGAAGGTTACAGAAAGCCATTACTATAATGTGTTTTTCCCTACTACCTTTCTGGTATAGGCTGCTGTCCACTTGGGCCAGAATTTAAAATTATTACATTAGAAATCCTGACTTAATGAATAAATTAATCTTCCTTTTTAAAGGAAAATTGTTAATGCTATGTCTTTTAATGAATTTTATGTTTTACAATAATATAACCAGTTTATATATGTTAGCTTTTAGAAGTAAGTGCTTTCCTATTTCCTAAAACAAGGGTATCCAGAAACCCATCCAGGACCAGTGCCAACTGCTGCTGATACGTTTTTCCATTGGTTTAGCCTAACAGGATGCCAAGGAGATCATTCTGGTAACAAGAGTAGCATCAGTAAAGAAAAAACATATCTCTATTTTGTGTCCTGGTAGTTATTTCTGCATTTTAGAGACACAGACCTCATTATTAGTTTACTTGGTGTGAACCTGCAGAGTATGGGCATACCTTGGAAATACTGCGTGTCTGGTTCCAGATCACGTAAATAAAGAGCGAGTATCACCATAAAGCGAACTGTAATCATTTTGCTGGTGGAGGACGGGTCTGGCCTTCAATCTGCAAAATATGTAACATCTGTGAAGCACAATAGAGAGAGGTATGCTTGTACATCCTAGGATCTGTGTTTCTTTGTTTCTTTCTTTTCCTTGAGATATTATAGGAAAGGCGAGTGGCAGCTGCAGATGTTTTGCTGACCTCAGCTGTCAGAGTCTCTCGATGTTGCTCTCACGTGCAGTTGCGGATCCCATGGCTACAACCAGCCACAGCCCTTGGAAACACGCTGAGGTCTGTGTTTCCTACACAAGTTCCTAATGTTCCTTTTATCCCACTCCCATCCTACCCCCTGCATGAGATAAGAGATCACCTCCAGAGACAGCAGGGTCCCTTCCCCGTATTTTGGGATGAATGCTAAAAAAAATCCCATAAAATTAGGATTTCTAATCGTTTTTCTCAAAATAGCCAATAATCATAAACTTAAACATAAATTGTAATCATAAATTAACTTCAACTACTTTCCAAGGTTGGCCTTTCCAAGGGTCATAATTATCAGAAGCATTTGAATTTTGTTTTTATTTTAGCTTTTTATTTAAATGACAACGTGAGTCAGGATACTGAGTCCAATGTAGAAGAAAGAGGGGAGCGAATGGTGGAGAGACACACAGGGGGCTTTAAACATAATAGTAATGTGTTATTTCTTAAACTGGGTACCAGGTACGTGGATGCTCATAGTATCGTTAACCTTTGTGAAGATTACTTTGTAACTACTCAATATTTTATAGAACCAGTTTTTCCATATTTTATTTTATTTTATGTATTTGTAAATATATTTTATTGATTATGCTATTATAGTTGTCACATTTATTTTCTCCCCTTTGTCCCCCTCCACCTGATACCCCCATTCCCTCCAGCAATCCCCCGCTTAGTTCATGTCCATGGGTCGTACATATAAGTTGTTTGGCTTCTCCATTTCCTATACTATTCTTAACCTCCCTCTGTCTGTTTTGTACCTATCAATTATGCTCCTTATTCCCTGTACCTTTTCTGCCATTCTCCCCCTTCCTCAGTTTTGAAAACAAAGCAAACTACACAGAAAGAGTCTCTTTCCAATTTCCACCCTTAAATTATTACAACCTAATTGAAGCAAATCTGTGATATTTGTCAAGATTACTGATACTTTCAGGAAAACTATACAGGAAAAATGTTGCCTCTCAAAAGACTTTTGTCTGAAGTTGCTATAAGATGCCATTTGAACAATACCATGAAATAATACTATCAACATTAGAAGGAAATTGTTACGCTTCATATCAAAAAATATATCTTTAAAAACAACCAGGCACCCTCTACTTCACACAGCAAACATCTGTGTATTGCGCACCTTCTGGGTGGTGCACCTTGTATCTGTGCTGGTGCAAACACAGAGACAAACACAGTCTCTGCCTTCAGGGAGCTTACAGTCTAACAGGGAAGGAACACACGAGTATAAGCAGCTGACCTAATGCAAGATAACATTAAGTAAGTGACAAGCAGGAGGGGAAACAGCATGCAGTGGGGTTGAGTTAAAGTGGACTGAGGCCTCCCTTGGCAAACTGCCTTTTGATAAATTCACAGTGGTCTGGGGTCAGCCCCTCGCCCTCACAGCTCCAGAACTGGACTTTACCGATGCCCCAGAGTTCATCAGATTCAGAGACAATGACTCACACTCACCAACTCCCAAAAGGCTAAAGAATATGAATCAAATGCCAATTTATAAATTTACAATAAGAATTATAACTGCTGGGAAGTGTGGATGCCCATGTTGCCCAACCAGTGCATATCCCACCCCACAGACAAGCTAATGGGATATGAGAAGTCAGACAAAGGTAGAGAGGGATACGGTTATAATGTTTTTAGCAATGCCATTTCGACAACTTGTTAAGTTCAGCGGCACAAAAGGGACACACTTCAGGGATGACTGCACATCCCCACAGTCCTAACAGAACACCTGCTGCTCTAGGCTGGACCAGAATGAGCATGGTCAAGGTCTTCCTCCCTGTTCCTGCTTTCTGGGTGCTTCCAGGGCTGACCGCATGCTCTTACATTGTGTCCTTTCTTTGGTTTGTTAAAAAACTTTAACCATGTTAGAAGCAAGTCTTCCAGCGGGGGACTATTCAGCAACTTTGCCTAGCTGTCCCCTTTTCTGAAATTAGGGCAGAAGGTAATTCTCAGACTGTCCTTCCACATGGCCCGTGAGAGTGACTGGCTTCAGGGCCCTGCAGTAGGAGATGAGACGGCTCTGGAAGTCCTGAACGGCTCACAGCCTCTCCAACACCTGGAGCACCATTTTAAAGAATGGCGAGCCACTGAAGACTTTTAGGAAGAGGAATGACCATTGCACCTTAGAATGCAACCATCTCCTCCAACTCCTATGAAACCCATGTTGTAGGAAAAATACTTTGTAATAACTGTGACATCCAGATGTACTTCATTCAAGGGGATATCCTTTTAAAAGAGCACGCTCAAAGGGTACAATTAGGGGTGTCTTCTCAAAGGGGAGTTAAAACATACTAAAAAAAAACCCAAGTTATGTTACATATCAGTGAGAAAATGAATGTGTCAGTTGGATTTTTCTTATTGTTTCGGGTTTGGTGACTAAACCTTACTTCCTAGACTGAGGCTGTCCAGTGGCTATATATATAAATGCAATCCACATACGTAATAGGAAATTTTCTAGTAGCCACATTAAAAATGCAAAAAGAAGCTGGTAAAATTAATTTTAACTGTAAATTTTATTTAATCTCATGTATCCAAAATATTATATTCTATATGTAAGCAATATAAAAATCTGTTAGAGGTAGTTTTCCTTTTTTCACATCAAGTTTTATAAACCCAGCATGCATTTTGTGCTCAGCAGCCGCACGTGGCTAGTGGCTGCCGTACGGGGTAGCACAGCCTGACTGCTACCAGCTGCACGGTGTTCCGCACTGTCTGACAGAGTTGCCCTTCAGAGAGACAAAAAGATTGTTGTGGCTGCAGAGATTAACCGGGGAATTACTACATTTAATATGATCTATTTTGTCTTGTAGGAAGAGAGAGAAGAAGAGAACGTTAGACTAGCTTAGAGAAGCTAAGACGTTCACTTGAAGCTAGCTAATTAGAAAAGCCAGATCTCTACAAATACCTTTTTCCTTTGGAAGAGTTTTTTGTTTTTTTAATTCTCACCCAAGGATATGTTTTTATTGCTTTTAGAGAGAGGGAAAGGGAGAGTGTATGTGTGAGAGAGAAACTTCAACGTGAGGCAGAAACATCCATAGGTTGCCTCCCGTCCACGCTCCAACTGGATATCAAACCCACAACCTTCTGGTGTATGGGACCACGTTCCAACCAACTGAGCCACTGGGCCTGGGCCCATTGGAAGAGTTTTAAAAACACACAAAAAATTTCTTCTTGGCCTGGGTTTCCATAACTCTACTTGGGACATTCAGGTTTAAAGGTGACCTTTGCATGTTAAACTACCCTCAAACTGATATTCAAAAAATCTCCACTGCAAAAAGATCCGTTCTTCTCCTGACTCCCAACACTGGTTAGAGATGAGAAAAAAGCGTAGCTCACCAATTCCACACACATTGCAGTTATTTTCGACAATCTGATACACGTATATCTTCATATCCCCCATGTAGTAGCTCCACTCCTTGTCAGCTGCAAAGAAAACTATGCTCACAGGTAGTTCTACCCTCTAAGGAGGGAACAGTTGGGGGAAACGGTGACTCATCTTGTTTTTCTACCTGAATCATCATCACATCTGTTAATATGTCCTTCTGTTGATTTTATTATTTTATTACTAGCCCAGTGGTAAGAATTAAAGAAGGGTAGAAGGGGGGAAGTCTACCCTGCCCCACAGGAAGTAGACAGGAGGAGAGTGCTCTGGCTTCATGTATGTGATGATGGGGGAGGGGTGTTCTACTCTCCGCTGGGGTGAGTTCTATGCTAAAGGGGCATTACAGTAAACAGGATTTTACCATCCTAAGGATAAATTATCCCCTCTTATCTCCAGATGGTGCACATGAGAAATGTGTGTTCTTCCTATTTATAAACAAAAACTTTCACAGCAAAATCTTTTGTGAAAGAAAAGGGTCCTGGAAATCAAGTCTGAACCACCAGCAGCAGCACTAGATGGAGAAGACCACACATCCTGGAGATAAAGAGCTCTAGTATACATAACGTTCTGGGGAGGAAAGACGTAAATTATTTGAAAGACTTTACATCAGTTACAGAGAAGGGAGGCAGGAAAGGTAAGGCAGGGGCAGTTCTAGGGTAGGGGCACAGTCCGGGTAGGGAAGAAATATGTACTACTTTTGATTGGTTATGGTCAACAGTCCAGAAAGTTCACGCATAAGCAGGACACAGTGGCATCTGGTGGTCAGCTGCTTCTTTTCAGACAGCCTCGGGGAAGTTGACTCCAAGTTCAAGCATACCTTCAGGAATACAAGCAGTCTTTTTTGCGAGCTAGGCCACAGCTACTGACTGGTTCATTGCTCTTGTCTCTGTCTCTCTCTGGCTTGATATAATTTAATTTAGGACATCTCAGAGTCTTTCTCACGTCACTATTAACATATTTGACTCTAGTTCTTGCAACGTAAAACCTTGCTCTTATTGTATTAAGAATATTCCCCTCTTTCCTGCCCTGAATCACATAACACACTTGTCCACTTTTCTTTTAATCTGTGTTTCCAGTGACTTTAATCATTAGGGTTCTCCCCTCACACTGGTCTGAAAAACAGGGATTTCAGCTCACTCTGCCACACTTCCAGAAAAATTAAAACTTTTTTTTAACTTGATCTGATAACAGCATAGGTCTGTTTTCTGTAATTTAAAGAGGTCTGACTAGAATAATCCACATTAAAATGTACTTGTTTTCTTCTCTCTAGGAAATAGCCATTACAACCAAATCATTAACTTTCAAAGTCACGTGCTAATGTAGCAGAATGCAGTAAGATCTTTTGAAATCTTACAGGTACCGAGTCATGACCCAATAAAACAAAGTAATAGCTGGTTTATCTGCATTACTGTGGAGTTAGTTACTTTCCCAGCAGATACCCTAAGCACTAAAAGCTTGCTATTTAAACCTAAAATCTATATCAAAATCCATAACAAGGTGTAGTCCAGTAACACTCCAAGAGGCTGGGAGAGCAGGTGGGCTGCATGCTTATGCAGCCTTGAGTCTGATTTTCTTCTGTCCCTGTGTCCTGCTCTCCCATGGAGCTATGGGTCAACCCATTGTATGCTTCTCAGAGCTCTTTAAAAAATGCATCCTTTTCCCACCTTACATACACCATACAGCCTCTAATTTGGGCCAGGTGGAACAGCCTCACCTCCAAACTGGTTAAAATTCTGTATACATTAACAGAACTAGTTGTTGAAATTGCAGGACTCACCTGCGGATACACAGAGTGAGCTTAGGCAGCATGAACTTTTTGTGCTATCAGAACTTTGTGGCACCTATTTTGTCTTGTAAGGATTTTTGCTCTGCTGTTAATTTTTTCTAGCTAGTGAAAACTGCTACATAGCAGATCTTAAATAAACAAGAAGTTGCTATTATTATTCAGCAAAATGATCTTTGTCATTTTTTACCCTATTTTATAGGCTAAGTCTGCCACCACCGTAAACTGCCAGAAATACTTTGGGGGTGTATGGGGTATATCTACTAGTGAGAGTTAGTCATTCACATCTCTGAATGACATATCCTAACAAGCAAAAAGGAAGTTGTTACACACAGTTCTCGAGAAGTGATTTGTTCTAGTTAATTTACTTTAATTCATATAATACACTAGGCATTTTCTAACAATCATATTTAAATAGAGCAGACAGGGGAATACAACCTTTGATGACCAAAGATGTTTTATTGGAAACAGCTGTTTTCATGATGCAGCTCAGTTCCAAGATGAAAGAGGACTAGGAGGTGGGGCTCGGTGTGCATTAGCATCCTATCTCTGGGAGGCTGTAAAGAATGTGAAAGCCACTCCCTTCCAACAGCTGATTTACTAATTGTATCTTTTTCACAGGAGGAATTGTTCACTGTGGCTCTTGCTTCCTGTCACGTGCTCAGGCAAATCGAGGTTTTACGGTGACAGAACACAAGCCTGTGAGCTCTCTAGGCACCAGGAAAGGCAGAGTGAGTCCTCTCGCTAGATGTGAACTAAAGTCAGACAAAGCCTGCCTTTATGCATTAATCTGAGAGGATAGCAGTTTAGGGAGGAGAGGAAGTTAGTCACACTGCCAACAAATTGTCTATTACCTATACAGTGGTGTTGATAACCTAAATATATCAGTGTTTCCCGATTTTTTCTGCTGAAGAATCAACATGAAGACTTTTGGTAAAAATAGTTTCCTTTCTAATTTTACAAAAGTAAAGTGTGATTGTTATAAAAGATTCACAGAGCATAAAATGGTAGAAAGGAAAAGTAAAACCACCTACCTTTCATAAATAACTGCTGACATTAATATTAGCAACTGTTGACATTGAACAAATAGATGTATATTAAAATTTTATACCTTCTTATAAATGTCACTTAATTCTACAACATAGACAACAATTCCATTTCAATAAATGAAGATGCATCTCAGGGGATTCATTGGGACTGGAGAGAAATCAAGACGGATCTCTGATTTCTTATCTATTGGCACTCTAGGCATTTCCAATATTTTGTCTTATAAATAACTCCATGGCAAGTAATCTATATCTATCGACCACATCTTGAATTATTCCTTCGGGGAAGATGCAAAAAGGGAAAATAGCTGGGTAAAAGTTTATACACATTTACATTTTTTTCAATTCTTTTTACTTCCTATTTCTGCATGTAGAATGTGTATATGCCTATTGGGCATTTTATCATTCCCAATACTTCCTACACGCCCTCACACTCCAGCGCCCACAGGCAGGACTCAGTGCTCCAACCATGTTTCCGCTTCCCTCCCACCTCGTTTCTGCGCCCACTCCCCGTGTCTTCCTGTTGGACTGAAACGGACTGTAACACAAGCTCCTCCAATTTGGTGTCTCTACTTGGACTTACTTTCAGTGCTGATGCAGCTTCCTTCCCTGCACGCGCTTGCTTTCACTCTTTTCTGGTCAGTCAGGGTAACACTAAACCGCCCTCCTTCTGGAAGTCCTGAGGGATCTGGTCTGACTTGTTCAACCATCAATAAATGGGAATTTATAACTGGGGGAAAACATGCCTGAATGTCAAAGTTAATATATTGTAACTTTACGCAGAAGAGACGCAAGTTTTAAATTTTTATTGGTATGAGAGTGAAAGAACAAAATCAACTTTTCCCATGTCAAATGAAAAGAAAAAAAACCACTTTGTAATAACTGAATTTTTTATTGCTGTATGCTAGCTTTTTACCTACCATAAAAACAACTGCTTAGTAATATTTTATCTTAAATATATGCATTTAAGAGCAATAACAGTTGTCTTGACTTCTTTGTTATCTGTTATTTTACAGCACCAACTATTCTATCCCAAAATACTGTTTTCCAAAGTTGGATGCTGCAGCTGATGAACAGAATGGCAGAACATTCAAGTTGTTTCTATACATTCTTCATATTGCAGCATTTGGTCTACTTAACTACAGGTCTTTAAAAGGCGTTTGTTTTCAGTTAAATTTAGGGCGGGGTGGCAAAGGGTGTGACAAATTAAGTTTTCCAAAAATGGCTGCAACGTTATTTTTGGCCTCACAGGCTCTTGTCTAACCTTGCTACCCCTCCCCAGGAAGGGGAGCCTATTTGTCGTCATTTTGAACCTGGCCAAGCCTTTCTGACTTCCTCAGAAAACAGAATGCTGTGGTAATGGAAGGAGACTTGACTTGGGGCAGTGAACACACAATAACGGGGTGCTGTGTTGTGGCTTGTGCACCTGAAACCCCTGGAGCACAATGCCACAGTGAAAAGGAAATATAGAATGTTGTGGAAATGACATGCATACCTTCTAAGGCTAGGGTAGAAAAAGCGATAGAGCTTCTGCCTGGCTTTTTCTCTTGAGACTCTCATCCTTGGAAACCAGCCACCTCGTCGTGAGGAAGTCCAAGTTACAAAGACAAGCCGCATGTAGGTGTCCTGGCTGAAGTCCCAGCCAACAGCCAGCATCAACCAACAGACATGCGAGCACTAACACACCTTCAGAGGATTCCAGCCCCTGGCCAATGAATCACGCTCAGCCTTTGAGTCCTGTAGCTGAGGCCGCAGGCGCTGCAGAGCAGAGGCAAGCGTGCTGCGCCTGCCCAAATTCCTGGTCCACAGAATCCATGAGCCTAGTAGATGCTGATGTCATCCTACATTTTAAGATACTTTGTTATGCAACAGTAGATCATTGGAACAGAAGGATGGAGAAGGAGAAAAGCAAATCTTTGCATGGTAACTAAGAATTAATTTCTCTATAAATACACAGAATTCCATTAGAGTCACATTTTTTTCTCCATGTTACAGACAAGCTCAAAAATTCCCATTGTCAGATGAGAAGGAGGCACAATATCTGTCCTGTGGGGTTCCCCACTCCCCTGGTTTTCTATACAACCTTGTTTGTCTAGGGTTGTCTGACTTCCAAACCTAAGAAGAATGCTGGTATCTCATTCACTCCCTGCTGATTTTACTTCCTTGGCTTCCCACTGCTGAGTAGTACTGCTGTCCAAATCTACAGGCACACTCCATGTGATGTCTCAATGGCCCAGCTCCCAAACAGCCTTTAAGAAGGACCTAATACACATATAAGTCTACTCCCTCTGGGCCGCATTCAAATGGGGATCCCCGTGTAGTTTCCAGAATGGCACACTCCCACATACCACCATCCCCACCGGTGAGGAGGATGCCCACCCCTCTGACTCGTGTAACTGTTACAAAAGGTGGCGGGCAAAGGTTCTTCTAAAAAGGAAACAGACCACAAGTTTTTGACTATTAAATAAGAGCAATTGGCTAAGGAAAGTCACTTTGTTGCTATGTATACTTTCTAAGGCATACACTTAGATTAACTTATACTGCCAATATGGAATAAAAATTGGCCACACTGAATCATCGATGAATCACCCTCAGCCTTTGAGTGAATTGTACTCTTGACTTTTGGCAAAAACACTTAGAGAAAACAGGAAGAAAAGTTCTCAGAGAAGTTTACAGAGAACATAACCATGGTGTCATCTAGTTGTGGTATACAATTCTATGACCAGAATGTAGAAGGTAGGGTGCGCACCAAGGCCCGGTCCCTCATCCATTATTATGTCTCTCTCTCTCTGTCTTGAGAGAGACAGGTAAACTACTGTTTCAGTTAATATAATTGGTTACCAACTAGGAAACCAAAAAGTCAACAGTCCAGTCACTCTTTTGAAGAGGCACAAGGAACCCTATAACCTAATAACCCCCACCCACTCCCTTTTCAGTCAGCAATCATTAAGCTCCACACATGAGCCAGTGTTGGAAGTGGCGTGTGACAGAGACGGCTTAGGTCATCCAGGAACCATTAAAAATAGCAGGAAGAGCTACATTTTTCCATTGCAAGTCAGTATAAGTATCAGTAACTAAATTATAATTATCAGTAAGTAAATCACACCACAGAGTCCAACATCAAAAAAAGAAAGATAATCATGGTCTTTCTTCAACATTTTCCTTTTTTATTTGAAATTCAGGATAGTATCAGAAATATACACAAAAGTAAGATCACAGGCAAGAATATGGCCAAAAAAGAATTGGTCTTCTTCGAATAATGAGATACCAGGAATAACCTATATATATATAGGTTATTTATATAGGTTATTATATAGAAAGTAAACTGAAAGAAAAAAAATATATTTTTTTCTTTCAGTTCTATTTCCTAACACCCAATAAATGAATTTTTTAAAATGTAAACTCCTGCACAGCCCTGGCTCTATTCAGCCATCTGGTCTCCAGACAACAGCCAGCAGAACTTCAAGTGTTTGAAAGTCAACTTGAGATAAAGGGGTTGTGGACCATCTTAAAATAAGCCTCCCATCTCCATTTTATCACACCATAACAAATATAAACCTTTCAAAAGAGGTTATAAGAGATTACTTGAATATTGCAATTCATACGTGGTTGTGTTCCTACCTCTTTTCTACATGTAAAAGTGTCATAATCTTAACCATTCAATGAAATAGGTCATTGTTTGCTTTTTTAGTTTACATTCCAGTCCAGTAGTGGTCTTGAGCACATGCTGTGTGTCAGATGTGATGTTAATGCTAGAGTAGAAAGACAAATTAGGCTGATAACTTTCATAAAATACAATCAAACAATAAAAATTAATTACTAGAGAAAAGATCAGCTCTTGGATGTCACATCAATGTCAAATTGCTATAAACGTTTCTAAAAACACAGCCATCTAGCAGCTTTATTGAGATTAATTCCCAGTAGTCACTGGTTGGGGACTGATTCTGGGGATATTAGCTCTCCCCAGAACTTCTGGTCTTCCCTGCATATGGGCTGAGCATGCTCCAAAGGTCAGAGACACCTACAGGCCAGAGCTGCTCATGCTCACCATGAGAAGCCAAAGAGTCAGGATGCACAGGGAAGGTGAGTACTCAGAGGGTACGTCAGGGTCCCAACAGTATCTGCTACGTCTACCAACCACACTTCGGCAAAAACTCTTAGGAGACACCATGTGTAATTCATACTGAAATCATATGGTATTCATAAAAAGATGTGAATACCTATCATAACTATCCACATAGTAAGAGATTGCAGGCACATATGATTAAAATCTAAAATAAATTTTAAAATTGATATATACAATACCTTAAGCTCTTCCACTTAATGCATCTTCCCCATTGGAGAATCTATCATTAACATTATACACAGATTTCAATTTCAATACTTTGTTTGCTAACCAACACTCTAGAGAAGGCACTAATTAACAATGCCAAATAGGCAATTTATAGATTCAATGCAATTCCCATCAAGATACCAGTGGCATATTTCACAGAACTAGAACAAGAACTCCAAAAATTTATATGGAACCACAAAAGACCCTGAATAGCAATGGCAGTTTTGAGAAAGGAGAACAAAGTTGGAGGAATCCCACTATCTGATATCAAACTACATTGCAAGGCCATCGTAATCAAACAGCATGGCACTGGATTAAAACAGACATACAGATCAATGAAACAGAATAGAGAGCCCAGAAATAAACTCACAACTTTATAGTCAATTCGTATTTGACAAAGGAGGCAAAAACACACAATGGGGTTTACACAGTCTATTCAATAAATAGTGTTGGGAATGTTGGACAGATACGTGAAATAAAATAAAACTAGACCACCTTCTTACACCATAAACAAGGATAAACTCAAAGGGAATTAAAGACTTAAATATTAGACTCAAAACCATAAAAATCCTAGAAGAAAACACAGGCAGTAAAATCTCGGACACTTCTTGTAGCATTGCCTTTTCTGATATACCTCCCCAAGAAAGAGAAACAGAAGAAACAATAAACACACGAGACTATATTACACTAAAAAGTTATTGCACAGCAAAGGAAGCCATCAAAAAATATGAAAAGACAACCCACTAAATGGAAGAATATATTTGTAGATACATCTGATAAGGGGTTACTATCCAAAATTTGGAAAGAACTTATAAAACTCAACATCAAAAAAACCAAACAATCCAATTAAACAATGGGCAAAGTACCTGAATAGATAAATACTTCTCCAAATAGACATGAAAAGATGCTCAATGTCACTAGTCATCAGAGAAATGCAAATTAAAACCACAATAAGATATCACCTCACACCTACCAGAATGGCTACCATCAATAAATCAACAAACAGCAAGTGCTGACTCACATGTGGAAAGAAGGGAACCCTTTTGCTCTGTTGGTGGGAATGCAGACTGGTGCAGCCACTGTGCAAAACAGTATGGAGTTCCCTCAAAAAATTGAAAATGGAACTGCCTTATGACCCAGCGATTCCACTTCTAAGAATGTATCCAAAGAAAACCAAAATACTAATTTGAAAGAATATATGCACCCCTATGTTCATTGCAGCATTATTTACAGTAGTTAAGATTTTGAAGCAGCCCAAGTGTCCATCAGTAGGTGAGTGGATAAAAAAGCTGTGGTACATTTACACAATGGAATACTACTTGGCCATAAAAAAGAACATCTTACCTTTAATAACAGCATGAATGAATCTGGACAGCATTATACTAAGTGAAATAAGCCAGTCAAAGAGAGACAAATACTATATGATTTCACTCATATGTGGACTCTAATGAACAAAATGCACTAACAAGCAAAATAGAGACAGACTCAAAAATAGAGATTGGCTGACAGCTGTGTGGCGGGGGGTTGTGGCTGGGTGGGGGAGTGTGGAAAGATTGAGAAAAAGAGAGAGGGAGAAATTCATAGACAACAGTGTGGCAATTGCCAGAGCGGAGATGGGGGTGGGGGAGGGGAGGAGGGTATGGGGGAGAAATGGCGACAGGCAGAGACTGGACTTGGCATGGGGGGCACGCAGGGCAGTGTACAGATGGTGTGCCGTGCAACTGTGCACTTGAAACCTGTATTGCTCCAATAAATTCAACAAAAAGAGTAAGAAGAGAAGAGATTAAAGATAACTGACACCTACAAACACTACAAACCACAAATTGACCTCTGAGAAATGGACTTGGCTGCTCTTCATTGGACACAAAACACTGGGAAAGAATTTCTCTACTAAGTTTTTTAAAATGAAATAAAAACTCCTGGAAGTTGTCGTCCCCTTGCCTAATCCAATTTTTTTGTGTTTCACTGGTTGCACTCAAACAAAAACAAATTGAGAAACCTAATAGTAAATTTTTTGGCATAAATATTGGTACAATTGTCCAGTAAATTTCTTAAGCTCAATTTCTAGATGTTGGATTGCTTAGTCAAAGAATGTGGAGACTTAGTATTTTTATATGTACTGGATTATCAAACTGTCCTTCAGAATAACTGTACCAGTTTTCAGCATGCGAGTACGCAATTACCCACACCCTTCTTCATGAATGGATTCTTATTTTTTTAAACTTAGCCCGTTGGAAAGGCAATTAAGTTTCGTTTGCTTCATTCACTCATTCATTCATTCATGTTGCATTTCTAGTAGGTCAGGTCATCTGTATTTCTTTTTTTGAGGGAGTAAGTGAATCATAATAGACGTATTCAGTCTTTGTCTATCTTATATGTTGAAAAGTTTTCACAATTTATTTGCCTTTTAATTTAGTTGTTGTGGTTTATTAACATGCATAATGGTCAGACTGACTTAGAGCTTGTCGTGAATATTCAGTCATATTAATACACAGACAGGATACCCTAATTTTAAGTGCATAAACTTATAAATCTTTACCTTTATAAAATCCTTAGCTTATATACTTAAAAGGGACATTTTCATTCTAAGTGCTATTCAGTTTTCACCTTTTTCTTAATGTTTTATGTTTTTATCTCTTACAGTCACATCTTTAATCCAACTGAAATTTAGAGTATTATGTGAGGTAGCAGTATAGCTTAATATTTTCCAAAATCCCATCTTTTAAAGGTATTAAATGAAATTAAAGGTGTTTTGTGGCCCCACCCCTACCCCCTTATAATACCTCCCAGTGATTTCTGGGAACACTACAGATATTCTTTAGTCTTCCTCTTGTTAGGTGCCCTGTGGCATTAAGGTTTTCACCACACTATTTTTAGTAACCACTCTTTTCGGCTTCCCTGTTTCACACTCCAGGTTTTTCTCCTATTTATCCAGCCGTCCCTTCTTGGTTTCCTTATAGGGAACTGTTCCACATATGGGAAATGTGGCCCAGCCCCCACTCGGAAAAGCCAGTGGGGAGCGAGGTTGGCAGGCAGGACCCACGCCCACGGACAGGTTCTCCCATGAGGAATCAGGCCTGCATTGTACCTAGGCTGCTATGAGACTTGCTTTTGCTAAAACTCCCTCACTCTGAATTGAGGCAGCAAATGTTTACTGCACATCTTTAAAGTAACTTCCTAAAATCTATGCTAAACCTCCCAAGGATGGAGTGTAACCAGTTCAACCACTTTTTCCTTTGCATTTGCAAATATCCTTTTTCTTTGTAGTAATTAGCAACTTCCTCTCCTTTGTTATCTGTAAAAGGTAATCACCTACAGTGAACCTGTGCACAGTAAATGAGGACCATCCTCGATGTGATGTGCCCAGAAACACAATAAAAACCTGTCCAGGCAGGCGTGGGCTCTCTCTTGGGCTCTCTATGGCCCTCTCACCCTCTCTCTCATTTAGAGAGTGGCCATGCCGTCCCTTTTTCTCCACAGGATTTCCGTGTGAATGTGTCCATTGCTGCCACAACACAGGATCCTGCGGGCCGGGATCGCGTCAGTTTCCTTTATTATATTCTCTCAGAATGTTTGTAATATCACTCTCCTGAGATTTTGGCCCAGCATGTTGGTAGATATGTTTATCAAGTAAAGGAAAGTCCCTTCCAGTTCCAAAAATGTTTTCTTGGTAAGTGTTTTTGTCCTAAATGATGCTGAATTGTATTGAATACTACTTTATCTTCAGCTGAAACAGCCATATCCCTTTCTACTTTAACTGTTAACGTGGGAAAACGCATGCACAGGTATTCTGATATTAATTACCTTTGTCTTCCTTGGTCATGATGCATTTTAAGTACATGGCTAGTTTCTGTGTGCTAATGTTTGAATCAACACTTTTGCATAAGTGAGATTGACCAACAATATTATTTTCCTGTACTTTTTTGTTTCAACATTTAAGGTTCTAGCCTCATAAAATTAGTTGGGGAATTCCCCTACTTTTTTATTCTTCATAGTAGTTGCAGAAGATAGGAATTATCTGTTCCTTGAATATTTATATAAATTGCCTATAAATGATATAGAGTGGTTTTTTGCCTTGGTAGTATATTTTTTAACTCCTAATTTAATTTCTTCAATGGCTGTAGATATAATATGGTGTTTTATTTTTTAAGTTTAGTTTTGTTGTGAATTTTGCTCAGAAAAGTCTATTTTGTCTAAGTTTTCAAATTTATGTGCATAAAACTTTTCATAGCATTCTTTTATTATTTCTCAGTCTGCTGCATCTGTGATTATCTTGTTCATTTCTAACAATGTTCACTTGAATCTCTGTTTTGATTTTTACCAGTTTTGATAATTATTTATTCTTCCAATTAACCAACTTTTGGCTGTTATCTCTCTCTTTATTTTTATTTTTAGACAGAGAGGACGGGTGGGAGAAAGACAGGGAGAGAAACATCAATGTGTGGTTGCCTCTCACACACCCCCTACTGGGGACCTGGCCGGCAACCCAGGCATGTGCCCTGACTGCGAATTGAATAGGCGACCCTTTGGTTAGCAGGCTGGCATTCAATCCACTGAGTCACACCAGCCAGGGCTGGCTATGTTACCTCTTGAACTTTATGTTGTTTTTCAATTTCCTTTTTGTTGTCATTACCTTTATTAAATCTTTATTTTTGCTATTATTTTTTTCAGACATTAAATATCAACCTTTTCTGGTTATTGTGTGTCTAGTTAACCCTTTCCATTAAAAAAAAAAAAAACTTGTTGTTCTTACATTTTGGGATTTTTCTACAGTTTTTGTTGGATTTCTATTGACATGATTTTCATTTCCTTTTTTTTTTTACCTTTCCAAAATTCTTCTAGATTGATCAAATCTTACTTTCTCCCATCACCTTCTACTGGTTAATACAGATTCTATTTTTATTTTTTAGTGACTACCCTTAAAACTTCTTATCTATAATCACAGAATCTACATTTTATCCATATATTTACTCTCATTAAAAAACATTTAAAAAAATATATGGACCTCAGAGCTTTAACTTAATCTCCTCACCCATTACATTATCATGGTTTAGTGTCTAGTTCTACTCTGTTTGATATTCCTATAATTATCCATTATTATTATTATTGCTATTTTATTCAACCAAACCTTGTTTTACTCACAGACATACCAATTTATTTCCTTAACATTCCTTCTTGCATTTAATCCTTCTTTTATGGATTTTATTTTCTTCTTCAGTTTTGCCTTTAGTAAAGGTATGCAAATGCTAACCACCCCCCTTTTTTTGCCTGGAAATACATTTGTTTTGCTTATATTCTATAAAAATATTTTAGCTTTGTATAGAATTTTAGCTTGACATATTTTTCTCAGTGCTGTTTTTGTGATTAATCTACAGTGGTAAAACATTAAAAATATTTCCTTTAAAATCACTTGCTGCACAACTTTTATTTAACATTTTTCTAGTTTAGTATTATACAAAAAAGAAATAAAGATTTCAAAATTAGAAAAAAAAACAGCCCAATTTTATTACATAGAAATGATATGACTATTTATATAGAATACCTAAGAGAATTTATGGGAAAAAATGTTGGAAAAAAGTTAAAATTTCTGAGATTATAGACCTAAATGTAAAAATTAAACTTCATAGTTTTAAAAGATAACATGGGATGATATATTAATGACTTCAGGACAGAGATAATTTTCTAGAACAAAACATATTGAGCACAAACCATAAAGGGAAAGTATTTAGACTACAGTAAAATTCTAAACTTCTTTAGAAGAAAAATGCCATAAAGTGAAAAGATGTCACATACTGAAAGATTTTTGTAATCTTGTAGTTGATAAAAAATTAGAATATGCATTATATAAATAATATCTGCAAAGAAATAAGCAAAATGCAAGCAACCCAAGACCAAAGGACCAAAGACTATGAACCAGCAATTCACAGAAGATGAAACCAAACAGCTAGTAAATGTGTTGTGGTCGATGAAATAATTGGTGACAATTCTTCCCTCCCCTGTAGGAGTTCTGTGCCTTCATGCCTATGCCATAGGCTCGTAGGGGTGAGTCCTTTCCTACTTTGTGGATGTCGGACTCAGCGAAGTGCCTTGGGGCAGAAGCAGAAGTGTCACAAGCAGGCACTTGAAATGTCCTTGGGTATTGGGGTTTGAACACTCTGCTCCTGACTTTGCTCCAAGAAGAGAATCGCTAGGTGTCCCTCTGGCCCAAGGAACGAAAGAGACACAAGAAACAGACACAGATCCAGAGACTTGCATCCCGAGGCAGAACCACACCCGTTGGACTGCAAACCCATAAAAACAAATGATTGCCTCTAAGTTTTCAGGTGGGTGGTTACCCAGTATTGTTGTGGCAATAGCTAACGTACACATATGGAAAGACAACCAACTTTATTATTAATAAAGGAAATACTTATGAAGCCACAGTGATGAACCATTTTTTATCCATCAGATTGGCCTTATATAACACTGCTGTACTACACCTTGGAGAATAATTTGACAATAATGTGTAACACTGAAGTATTATAACTTCTAAGTACGTAGCCAAGAAACTCTTGTACTTGTGCACATGGAGACATATACAAAGAATGTTTATTATAGCACTGTTTGTAATAGCAATTTTAAAAAAATCTAAATATTTATCAACAGGAGAATTAATAAATACATTGTAAAATGTTCATAATATGTAAAGCAGTAAAAATAAATGAGCCATAGCTATGTACTTCAGCATTAAAGAAATCTCAAAAACAACACTGAATAATAACAAGCAAGTTTCTGAAGGATACATAAAATATGATTCAACTCACATATTGTTCTAAACCATGTAAAACAGTAGCATATATTGTATAGATGGATACTATTTATGCACTTCACATAACAAAGCAAGTATGGAAGGTAATAACAGAGACAGAATCATGGATGAGAGCATTTTAATGGTTGCTAGATGGGAGGAGAGTTTGGGGTAAAGGGTGAAGAGGTGACGGGATTAAGAAGTACAAATTGGTAGTTACAGAATAGCCATGGGGATGGAAAGTACACTGTAGGAAATGGAGTAGCCAAAGAACTTATATGTATGACCCATGGACATGAACAATGGTGTGGGGATTGCCTGAGGGAGTAGGGGGTGCTGGGTGGAGGGGGACAAAGGGGAGAAATCAGAACAACTATGAAGGCATAATCAATACAATATAATAAAAAACAGAAGTATTATCAGTAAGAATTATACAAGGAGCTTTACTGAATGTTTTATTTATTTGAAAAATATATAAAGGGACCACATATAAGAAAATGATAGGATTGACAAAGCTGGGTGGTGGGTACAACAGCTGTTAGTCATGTTAGTCTCTGGACTTTTCACTATGACTTACCATTTTAATATTTAAAAAACAAAGAGACTTGAATTATGAGGAGAAAGACCTTTTTTGATACCAGCTCTGCCATTAACCGCCTACGTGACCCTTGGCTAAAACTAAGGGCTCTCGGGACCTTTATTTTCTCATCTGCAAAACAAATGTGTTGAACTAAGAGACCTTTAAATTTCCTGGCACCATTAAAATTGCAGATTATATTAATTTTTAAACCTTGAATTAACTGCCTATTTTGATCCATTACTCTGGGCATAATTCAGAATATCTACTTGTACATGCAAAACCTTTAATAGAGCCCTGTGACCTCAATTAGCTCAGCTCAAGGAATACAACACAAACTGTGGGGGGAACAGTGCTTCATTCCACCATCGTGAATGCTCAGAAAGAACCTTCTACCAAACTTCGTGACCAGAAAACTTTGTATTATACTAAAAGCTAAACATCCACAAAAATTGAACAAGAAATATAGAGTCACCAGCCTATGGAAAAGAATGAGAAAATATCCTTATGAATGGCTTGCAGAAATCTGCACACATCAACGGGACCCAGCCAGCAGCCCAGTTTTCTATTCTGCCTTGACACAATTGACGGCAACTGTGATAATCCAAAAAATGTGACAAGCAGGGGCTGGCAACGTACAGAGCTAAATTGGTGTTATTTTTCTACAGTAGACACAAAGAAAAGGCACACTGTTGATAAAAAAGACATATTAAATCTAAAGATTAAATGAGTTTCACTAACAGATTCATGAATTCAGCAGCAATAAAGTATCATTTCTTCTTCCCCCTAGGTGCATTTTGTGTTCTTAACTCCTTTGTTTCAAGTTATTGGAAGAAAACGGAGTTCCTTGTCTACAGAATGTATTATGTCTGAATGCTCCCATGGACAGCATGTAAACAACAAAGCTCTTGGTACTAATCTCTGGGCTTTTCTGGCCTTCTGACATATAGAACTCCTGATGCTCCTAATCCCTGCAAATCAGTCTCTAAAGCCAAGGAAAGTGGGTTCTTTCAAATTAACTTCTAGTGGTTTCCTAGAGACAACAACCTATAAATACCTACATATGGACACTTGATAAAAACGGCACGCCTATGTAATAAATTTTTTCCATGGTTAATAATTGTTTTAAAAGGTGACAGACTTAAAACAATATTCCATAAGGGCATAATTAACTCTCGTCTTGATCACAGTGGCTGAAATCCTTGAGAGTATTTGATGAGTGGCCTTCTCCCTGTACATTTAAGAATTTAAGTCCTGGCTGGTGAGGCTCAGGGTTTTGAGCGCCAGTCTGTGAAGCATAGGGTCACCAGTTCGGTTCCTGGTCAGGGCACATGCCTGGGTTGTGGGCCAGGTCCTCAGTGCAGAGGGACATGCACAAGAGGCAACCTCTCTCCCCCTTTCTCCCTCCTTTCCTCTCTATAAACAAATGAACAAATACAATTTAAGACCCTTCTGCTCTGAGAATAGATCTTACCCACAATGCTCAGCTTGGAACTTTACTTATAAGAGGACGCCCTGTGATGAGGACCATGATGCTCTGCCCTTCATGCCAGGCCCATCCCATTCCATTAAACATTTACTCAGGGAGCAACGCGAATATACAGAATCATACAGCACCTAACAAGAGTGTTAGGGAATAAAAGAGTGACCAGCTGACATGCCCAACATCCTCCAGCTGGGATCAGTCATTTACAATTGTCTGCCCAACATTCTGTACGTTCAAAGCAAAGCAGTTATGACGCAACAGTTAAATTAAGCATGGGTTGTCCCCTTGGCCACCTGGGCTTAAATCCTACCTTCGCTACTTACTAGCTATGTGGTTGATCCCGGGTAACTCACCTAAACACTTGAAATCTCAGTTTCCTCAAATGTTACCTCAACAGTTCCTAACCTTAAGTTCTCGCTGCATAATTGTTGTTATCAATTGCTTCTACAGCTGATGACACATTTAAAATACATTCATATCTATTCTTTTCACCTCCATAATTATACAGTAAAATTGACCTCACCTTCTATTTCTCTTGGTGCGCCATGGGTGACCTATGCCCTGTCCTCAAGATCCGGACTCCTGTCCCAGGCCCAACCCCTCACACTCCCCCCGGGGGGAGGGGGAAGGGGCAGAGGAGAGAGTGCCCCCACCCTCCAGCACCTGCCAGCTGTGAGTTTTAGGGAAGAGAAATGCCTAAGGTGAAGTCAAGGTTTTCTCTGAAGGTGTAATATAAACACTCTGCTTTGTTTCCTCTATAAAATCCTGGCAAGTATTTTTTTAATTAAAGAAATTTTTAACCATGGCAATAAACACGTATCCCAAAATTCACCGTGGTGACCATATTTAAGTGTGGAGTTCAGCAGCGCTAAGTATGCTTATATTCTGGTGCGACAGCATGCGACAACTTGTTCATCTTGCAGGACTGAAGTTTTATTCCCATTAAACAACAGCTCCCCTCTGCCCCTCCCCAACCCCTAACAACCCCCGCTCTACTCTATGTTTCTGCGACTTTGACTACTTCGCATACCTCGAAGTGGAATCATACAATATTTGTCCTTTTGTGACTCGATTCCCTTTTTTAAACTGACAAGAGCTTTAATAGTTACCAGTTTCTTTTCTAAGTGGTATATAAGGTTATTCAGAATTGAAATAAATGAACTTGAAATGCCAAGGGTATCATTAAGGTATGATCATCATTCATGCATGATCAACGAAAATACATAATTTGAAGTTTATGCATAAAGAAAAACGTATCCATACAATTCAGTCTTTTTGTTGGGTTGGACGTCACTGAAATAATTCACGATACCCACATGAGATTAAACTGTTTCTCTGGCCTGGGCCAATCTGTACTACTCTCCTATACTTTGTCCAAGAGGGAGTGCGGGGAGGGTGGTGCTCACACAGGAGAATGAATAGATGAATGGGCACCTGGTGCCGACATCATATAACTAAAGGGGAAGCACGCACCTTATACCTCTTTTCTCAGTTCCGACCCCCGTGGTACTTACATCAACGCCTATCCTCACCAGTATCTGTCAAATGAAGACAAAGATCACGAGGGGAAGAAAAACAGGAAAGACATGTGAAGGTGGTGGCAGAAATAATGGTAGCAGAAGACAAGGGGACAAGGCAGTAGTAGATTATTGGGGGGCATATGATCAACCTTTTACTATAAACCAAAGTAAAGCAGACTTTGCATACAGAAGTCCCTTACACCGTTAGTTATAGGCAAGGGCAGGTGTTGATTTCGTGCAAGTTCTAAGGTGATCAAATATGTTCTTTAATTGTTCGCTTTCTTTTCAGCAGCCCCTCTGCAATTCAGCTCTACTTGCATGCCTGCCCTCCTGGGTCTTGTACCTTTTGCAACAACACTCTAACTACTCAGAGCTTTTTTAAAACTCCGCCCCTGTCCTATCTCCCAACACAATGGAGGATTGCAGACTCACCAACCACAGCCACGGAAGTGACTCTCCAACACACCAGCTGGCTCTTAGTAAAGGAGTGACTTGGCTCCATATTTGTCACCCAAACATGTTATCCCCTTCTAATGTGTAAGTGCTCCCTGAGCATCTGAATAATGTTAAAGAACAGATGCGGTTAATGGTTTTGAAAGGTAAAAGGGTACATCTTTCCTCCTGTTGCCACCTTCCCCTCTGGCCAGGCCTTGAACCTGCATTTCTCCAGGTAGGCTTATGCTTCCTGAAGAAGGCAGGATACAGCTCAACAGAGATAGTTCTGCTCTATCTGTTGGAAATGAGGGTAAGAAACTCAGAAGGGAGACAAAACATAAAAATACAAATCTGGGAGTCATTTCCCCGGAGACGGTTGCTGAAACTCTGGGAGGAGAAAAGCATGCCTTTCATTCACAGGTCAGTAAGAGGTGAACATCGGAGGCTGTGTTGGTTCACGGGAGTGAGGATGCACCTGTGGATGGTTCTCAGTTCAGGTGAGTGCAAATTTTATCAAAGAAAAAAAAACCAACAACAATATGTGACTGGTGCCTGCCTTAGAATAGATCATAACACACAGCTAAATTTCTTCAACCAGAGGTCTGCCAGAAATAAAAGCTAAATCTGCGTGAATGCCATGGACTTCTGGCTGAAGGGGGCACTGCCATGCGGTCCAGCCTGTGGGTGGACGTAGAGGAAGCTGTCAGCCCTGGTCAAGCTCACTCTAACGTGGGGCCCAGACTCCTGCCATCCCTGCTGCAGTGAGTCACTGTCATCCTGCCTGACTCACTCCGTAAGTGGCTGGCCTGGTGCCTTGTGTACACGACGTGCTAAATAGGATGAATCTGAAGCACTTCTGGTCTTTGCGATCAACTAATGAATTTTAAAAGCATGATTTGAATGGTAAATAAGGTGGTGGTTTAAGAAATCTTCATAGTTTTATTCTCAAACACAGTTTTCACACAGATAAGACAAACAGTGATAGAATGTGCTAGAAAGAGGTCTTTTATACTATGGTATGTTTTCCTTACCACTGGAATATTTGGTAGCTTGACACGATCCTAAGGAAGGTGGTTAAAGTAAACGATGATAGTTCTGCTCTATCGGGCTTTTTAAAGAACATTCTAATTCCCTTCAACCCTCATCACAAATGTACCTCTATACACGATATGTCAAATTGTACTTATGCGTGTGAAATATTCATCACAGCATTGTGTTTAAGTATAAATATTAATGAAATGTTGTATCCCGTACGCGAGCAGAAAATCAAATGGAGACGTGTGGAGTGCACTTAGATGGTACTTTATTTTTACCTGCGCAGGGGCGAACTCCCAGGGTGCCCGTTAAGGCTGCAAAGGGGAGTCGCGCCGAACGCTCACAGGCTAGCTCTTTTATACGGTGAGAAGCAAGCAAGCAAGTTACAAAAGTGGGAGTTGCGGCTATCTCTGCATAGCTCTGGGGTCAGGAGGAACTATCTGTCTGTCTCCTGTTGATAAGAACCATCTGTCTGTCCCACTTAATTTGTACCCTCAGTTTAAAGATAAGGGTCCAGACCCGAGATGAGTCTGGCACCCAAAGTTTTATGGCCCTCTAATTGGCTGTAACTCAGAATAAGCCCTCTGCAAATCACGTATTGTTTACCTTTACCCTTACTTTGGCCGACAATGTTGTTTCTCTCCCCTATCTATTCTGGTGACCTTCAAGAGGTTTTCTGCTTAGCAATGCTTAAAATTGGCTAGCCCTCTTTCCTAGCTCTCAACATTCCCCCATTTCCTTGTTGGCACTTATGAGTCAAATCCTTGAATCATACTAATGATGGGGCCACAGGTTAAACAGAGGAGTATAATTAATAAAGGCCCACTAATACAGGAAATCAGGGTAGTCAACTATGGGGACATCTTAATAGATTCCTGCGTACTACGTTGGTTCTTCTAGATTTTCTCATTCTTTTAGTCTCTGGGTTAAGACCTTGATACTATCTCTAATTATCCCTGAATGATTAGCATAAAAGCAACAAGTTTCTCCTAATGCTGCACATAATCCTTCTTTCCTTAAGAACAATAAATCTAATCCTCTCCGATTTTGGACAGCTACCTCTGCTAAGGAGTCTACCAGTCTTTCTAAATCAGCTACCTGATCTTGCAGCAGAGATATGTCCTTAGAGAAAGTCTGCGAAAGCTGCCTTAACTCTAAATCTCCCGAATGAGGGCTGCGGCACTGAGTGCGGGGGACCCTAAGATCCTAACAGTGGCTACTATGGGTATAAGAAGGGGAGGTTTTTTTTTTCCTAGTCCTAGAGGGGAGAACAAAATCTGGGTTTCCTGCATAGAGATACACTTGGGGAATTATGTACCCAGTTACACGAAATTCTGGATAAGAAATTGGTGGCAAACAAAGATATATTCCTTGGAGGCATATAAACCAAATGCCCTCAGGGGCTTTCAGTAATCCTGGATTCTTTTCGGAGGAGTGGGTCATGTTCCTTGTTGTTAAACAACGATTTCTATAATCGGCTTACCTAAAATGGTGGTGTACCTACATGGCTTAGTATCCAATTCCTAATATTCATGCAGGCTCAGCTTATAGAGCCTAGGGGTTCACCTCCTCCCCAAACCTGAGCACAGGTTCCCTTAGTGCCACCTGGGCTCACTGAACCTGTAAGTGAGCAGCCAGGGGCAACCTGGAAGCAGCATAGTAACTGGGAGCAGCATACTAACTAAACCATTATCTACTATATTCCCCCCTTTTGATGCAAAAAGTCGTTTTCGGCTCCTTTAGCATCACTATAGAGCTGGCCATAGTTCTGGGTATCAGTAAACTGCCTTAGTTTCTGGTACTGATGCTGATAATTCTGAAGGGCCAGCACCTTAGCTACTGCAGTACGAGTGACTGTGGCTTCTAGATTCTGAACTAGGGTCTGTAGGATGCAAGGCCCTAGGCTTAATCCCCAGAAGAATTATGAGTAAGGGGCCTAGGAATGGTACACCTTGAGTTCTGGACCCTATTACAAATCCCTTCCTGGGACCTCCTCTTGGCTGCACCCTGCTTCAATCCTTCCTTTCAGATATATAACCCCTTTATAATTATATAAAGGACAATGGGCGAAGGTCTCATCTTCTTGTAACTGCTTCCGGCTGGACATGGACGTTGTCCTACCTAACCTTGGGTCAGGGGTGCCCTGAAAGGGGGTGCAGCACGGAGGTAGTCCTTTCCTGTAAGGGGAAGGACCTTATTTAATCCAAGTCAGTTGGCTGTCACTGCGAAGTTGCAAGCTCGGTGTCCAAAGGCTGGCATTACTGGACAGTTGGCATCCTCGTCATATTCTGGAGGTGACAGATTTGGCAAGAGAGTTGGAAGGCACAATTAAATCATAATTACCGAATCAGAAAGGCAGGCACCTAGGTAAAGAATGGCTTATCTGGAGGAAGGTGTATGAGACATGCTACACCTGTCCAAAACCCTGTGGCTCACTACACTTCACTCGGGCTGAGGGGAATATATCAGGATTTCTCTCCTTTCAGATCTCTGGGCCCTTTCTGTCTTGGCTATTAGGACAGAAAAGGGAAGATAAGCTCTGAAGTGAAGCCCACAGATCTCTCAAACCCTTTACCAACCCAACTACCTAGTTTAACCAAACTAGTTGAGTCTTAGGGGGAGATGATGAAGATGGGCTCCTTAAGTGAGGCCTATATTGCAACCATTCTCTCAGGTAATGAGGCCATAGTCCCACGCCCTATGAAAACAGAAGGAGGAACACGCAGGTTAATTTACACAACCACTCCCAAGCCAGTCTCTATGCTGGTGAGACTGTCTTTTGGGAAGACATTCAGTTGCAAGGCCCTTGCTGCGATGACATACAGCAATGGCAATTTGACAGGCCCTTCGTGCCTGTAAATTGAACATCTTCGGTAATATTACAAACCCAGTTTCAACTTTCAAATGAAAGCAAACTTTCAAGACAGCTGCATGATTCCTATATCCAATACTGAGCATTGTGATTTTCCTTAGACCATGATTTTTCTCCTTAAGATCACCCTCATCGTTATTAAAGAGACTACTTTGAGTCCAACTTTTAATTCTGCCTGTCTGTTTGCATAAACACACCAAGAGCAGCCTGGATCGCCTATGATCTTTAAGTTTGCTTCGCTGGAACTCAGGGAACCTTTAGACTGACTTTTAGTCCGCCCCTCAGGGCACAGAAGCAGAGCCACACATCTGCCACCTGGCTTCACCTGTACCAGTTGTTTCACTTAAATCCTTGAGGCTTTCGTTGTGCCTACAGGTTCCTTTTTATCCATCTTTCAGGAAAGCAACCTTCGTTCCTTCCCTGGAAAGACTGCCACGAACCACACAATCAACCAAGGTGCCAGGCTTCTTCCTGTGGGCTTTTGCTAGCTTCTCAAGTCAATCCCAGTTCCTCGGGGCTTCCTGGTGACAACCAGAACCCAGACATGCCTCCTTCAGGCGTGACATTCCAGTCAAAGCATGGGTTAACAAACTATTAATGACTGGTCTTAATGGATTTATGCAGAGAAACCTTATGTCATTACTCACTCCTTCAGAATGCCAAATTCTGGAGGGATCAGGTAGGGAGAAAAATACCAAGTGCGAAGGAAAATCCTTTTCCTTCTGATATCTACTAAGATTGCATCTCTATGCCTTATACCTTCTATTACTGGCCCCACACACTTTCTTTCCAAAACTTTCACAAACTTTTATAACCTTTTACACACCTTTTTACAAACCCTCTTCTATCTTTACAGCTTCCTATAGACCTTCTGCAACATCCACTAACCTTCTGTATCCTTTCATACATCTTCATTTACATATCTTGCACTTTCCCTTGTTCACTTTCCTACAGAGTGTGAAGTTTTAACTATCCCTGGAATCCTCAATTTTCTTTTCAGAGAAGATACAGAACAAAATCTAAAACACAGACGGAGTTCTATAAGAACAGCACACAGGTAGAGGCATCCTCTTGCACCGGTGCGTCTACTGGAGCCTCCGCAGAGACATGCCATTCAGGTCCGGTCTCTTGGCAGAGACATGCTCCTTTGCCTCAGGCTGAAACACACATCAGGCCCAAATGACCCTTCCTGGGTCCTGAGTGGCAAAGGCATTCTCTCCAACCGGTTACAGGCGACCTTCACTAGGTCTTCAGGTGACCCTAACTAGGTCTTCAGATACAGGGGGTTTCTGATTAGAAATGGAAGCAAAATGAAACTACATTACCATAAAACCAGAAAACAAGTAGTTGAGGTTTCCTTTCCTCCAGGTTTAAAACTTTCACAACCTTTCTACATATTTTTGCCCATCCAGATTTAACTACAGTCTACCTTTAATCCCTGCTCCTTTCCCACCCTGGGAAGGACTGTACTTAAACTCAGCACTTAAACTCAGTACGTGGCAGCCAAAAGTCCCTACCAGTACAGGCATCTTCTACTCAAAGTCCCTAGATATGCAGAGATATCCTGCAGCTTTCTTAAGATTAGACCTTGCAAACGCCCCATCAACTCCGCCCTCTGGGCTGAAGTTCCTTTTGGCAGGGCTTGCTGCCAAAGGACTTCAGTTTCCGTGGTTACCGCAGCCCCCGTGTACCGCTGCCCTTCCCTAAGGAAACTACTGCTATCCGAGAACAGAGCGAGCTCTGGTTTTTTGTATGCCTCATCCCGCAAGTCTGGGCGCACGCCTGTGACCTGCTCTAATATTTCATGGCAGCTATGCATGATGGTTGGATCAGGGGCTGGAAGCAGGGTGGCTGGATTCAAGGCGGCACTTTTCAGGAACTGGACTGATGGGGAATTCAGCAACTGCACCTGGTACTGAGTTAGCTGTGCATTAGACAACCAGCGATCAGGAGAGGATTTCAAAATTCTCTCTATATGATGCTCCCCAATTATCTGCAAATTCTGTCCAAGGGTGAGCTTGCTGGCCTCCTTCACTAGCATGGCTGTGGCAACTAGAGCTCGTAAGCAGGTTGGCCACCCTGAGGCTACTGGGTCCAATCTCTTGGACAAATAGGCCACGGGCCTTCTCCAGGGTCCTAAAGCCTGGCTCAGCACTCTCTTTGCAATGCCTCCGTTTTCTGCCACAAACGGCTGGAACGGCTTTCCTAAATTTGGCAGGTGCAGATACCAAAGCTGCCTTAAGCGCCTCAAAGGCTTGGTTCTCTTTTTCAGTTCAAGTTATATTTCCCTCTTTTCCCCTCATAAGTTCATGGAGAGGCTTGGCCAATTCTGCAAACCCTATAATCCAGAGGCGGCACTATCCTATTGCTCCTAAGAACTACCGCACCTGGCTCTAGTAATCTTTCTAGGAAAGCAGCGGGAGATTCCTCCCTCCCCTTCTCCCAACACAATCTTTGCAACCTCCCTATAAATTCTTTCCCTTTCTTCTGAGGTAAATAGAGTCTGACAATCATCCCAGGTTGGCTGGTGAGTCCTAAATATAGTTTCTAGTAGGGAAATTAATCCCTGCGGTTTCTCAGAAAATGGGGGATTCTGGTGTTTCTAATTATACAGATCACTAGTGGAGAAAGGAACATATATCAACCGAGGGGGTGCTCCAGCAGGGGCACCCGGTCCCGGCGGTGCCTCACGGAGTGGCAGAAGTGCCGGAGGTGCTGGGAATACTAGAGCCTCCTCCCCTTCTCTAGTTCCCCCCTCGGGTGTGAGGAGGGCTCGAGAGTGTCCCTCCCTCCTCGGGCTGGGTAGAATGCGGCACTTCCCTCCTAGGGTAGGGAGGGAGCGCATTCAAGGGGTCTAACATGTCCTCCCCAGGTCCTGGTAGTGGGGGGGTAGAGTTTAGGCACCCTCCGCCCTCTCGGTGCGGAGGGCTCCGGGAATTTCTTTTTGTTTTCCTCTTCCCGCGGCTAACAGAACCGTTCTTCCGCGGGAGGCACTCCTTCTTAGACATTTCTGAATATAGCCTGGCTTGTCTGGGGCTATATCTACCCACACATTGATGTAAACTATCTGATCGGGGTGTGGGGCTCTATAAACTGTGGCCCGAACTGCAAACAATACCGGGAGGTCGAAAGTCCCCTCTGCAGGCCATCCGACACCAAAAGTCAGCCACTCTAGCTGGCAAAGAGTCCGCAGGAACTCCGGATCGAGCTGCACGCTCACGTAGCCGCGTGCACGACGCTGGAAATCAGAAAAGTTATTCAAGATGCAATCAAGCGGGGAGTTCGGGGGTGGACTCCCGCTGGCCCATTTTCACAAGGGTTAGTTTCACGTAACTGAGACAAGCACAATATCGAGACAAACAGCTAACGAGGTCGGAGGATATTCGCCTCGCCCGCCTGGCCTCTCCTCTCGCGAGGACTTAGGTCTGTCTTAGCTAAGGCTGCCCGCGTAGAATTCGGGTTAAACTCCCAGCCGTTATGCCGTATGACAGACTAAGGAACCGCAGGTTGGGGCCCACGCACGCTCCGTAGGCTGATGCCGGTGGAGCCACAGACACAATCACACTCTCATTCTCACTACATTAATAACATACCTCCGACAACATAACACAGACAAACACGACAAGGCCGCGCGGCACAGAGACAAAACCTATATTCGGAAGTGGCGTCCCACTATTCTCCGAACCCCTGGGTAGGGTACCAGCAGCGTCCTGCCTACTACCTCAGGGCAAAGCCTCCGGAGGACTGAAACCAAAACCAAAACAGGATCCTGACAAATTACTTACTGAGTTCGAACTGTCCACCCAGTCTCCGAAAGCAAAACTCCCAAAAGGGAGATCTCGCTGGGGCCTCCAAATGTTGTATCCCGTACTCGAGCAGAAAATCAAATGGAGACGTGTGGAGTGCACTTAGATGGTACTTTATTTTTACCTGCGCAGGGGCGAACTCCCAGGGTGCCCGTTAAGGCTGCAAAGGGGAGTCGCGCCGAACGCTCACAGGCTAGCTCTTTTATACGGTGAGAAGCAAGCAAGCAAGTTACAAAAGTGGGAGTTGCGGCTATCTCTGCATAGCTCTGGGGTCAGGAGGAACTATCTGTCTGTCTCCTGTTGATAAGAACCATCTGTCTGTCCCACTTAATTTGTACCCTCAGTTTAAAGATAAGGGTCCAGACCCGAGATGAGTCTGGCACCCAAAGTTTTATGGCCCTCTAATTGGCTGTAACTCAGAATAAGCCCTCTGCAAATCACGTATTGTTTACCTTTACCCTTACTTTGGCCGACAATGTTGTTTCTCTCCCCTATCTATTCTGGTGACCTTCAAGAGGTTTTCTGCTTAGCAATGCTTAAAATTGGCTAGCCCTCTTTCCTAGCTCTCAACAAAATAATACAGAAACAACTTTATTGATTAAAAGTTATCTCCCCTTCAGAGGATATATTGTCTCATCATGCCTAGATAAATAACTACCACCACTACTGAAACCACAAAATAGAATTTAAAATTTTAAGAGCATGTCTCCATTCTAACTGACTGTGAATGGAATTACCAGCACATTTGTGGGTTTGCTTTTCCATTCCTTTTGATTTTAGCTTATTTTTCCACAATTTCCTATTGCCTCCTGCTACACGAAGGCAGCTGGGCTCCAAAATGTGTTTGACTTCAAAGTTATGCTGTAATTCTAAGAAAAAAAAGATGTAAATAAGACATGGGTAAAAGAAATCTTGTTTAAAAAAATAAATGAATGGCATGAAGATGTTGCTTGATTAAATATTTGCATGAGGATACTATCGAGCATTTTGAGAACATATCAAGCCCCAGAGAACAAAATACATTAACTATAATGAGACCAACAGAATTATCTTTCATGACTCACAACTAGGAGGAAGTTGAATAAGTAAAAATAACTAGAAAACTAAGCCAAAATATAAATGCTGCTAAGATACTAACATTCTCACTATTGTTTACAATTTAACGACTGTATACATCTATATAAGAACAATTGCATATATTTATATAATATTTACATAAACAATTTAAGTGAAATGAACATAAGGTATAAAAAGTAAACACGAGTTCAAATCCTTAGTCTCATTAACTAGCATTGCGATCTGGAGTGAGTTATTTAATTTCTGTTTGAGCACCTGTAAAATGAGGATAATAAAGTCTACCTCACATCGTAGTTACAAAGATTAGAAATGTTACATGAAAAGTACCTGTATCATAAGATTCTTAGTTGTTTAAAAATAGAGAGAGAAACCAACTCTACTAGGTTAAGCATGCAAATAATTTATGAAATGTTTGAACAGCTACACAAGCTGGAGGAGGTCCAGAACAGGAAGCACAGAGGCCACACAGCCAGAGCTCTAACTCAGCCTGCAGACCAGACGGAGACGGCAGCTGGAGACGGCGCCGCTGCTCCCTCTGGGCACGGACGAGCAGGTTTGCACTGACAACAGCAGCACCTCTGGACCCGGCATGCTGCCTTCAGAACCTCCGCCACTGCCGCCTCCGGAAACTGGAGGTATCACCTGTCAGCCAGACCGCAACGAGTTTGTATGGAACCTTTTCTAGTAGAGTCAGCTTTGAACACTGGTGTGCGTCACCCAACAGGAGGAGCCTGGCTCTCACATTTGCACAAGGCCACAGTGAAGTTGGACAACTGGGTTTCTGGTTTCCACAGTGAGAGGCCTACTCATTTGGTGACATTTTCCCTAAATTCAAAAAGGATTTAAAAACAAGCCAAATAGAATGAAAAATATCGATTACAATCCACTGCTTTGGCATCTCAACTTCCTCATACACTTCTCCTCCTGATACAAACTTTCAAGCCAGTACCTCGTTTACTGTATCTACCTCTAAGGCCAGGATCTCTGGGGCAGGCTTATTCCTCCTCCACTTCACAATTCCATCTCGAACAACATGTAAACTACGGATCACAAAAACCACCATCAGCATACTCTGTATAAAATTATAGGGGACAAGGAGAGGATAAAATGAGGAAAATATGGATATTTAAGTACCTATGTTTTCACGTCAGTCCTTTTTTTCTCCAAGTGATAAAGCTCTAGTTAATGTTTTATTATTTTTCTTGTACAGTGTGTGTTGCATGTTTTTAGCCTTAAACCAGCAACACAGCTGGTTGTTGTCTTCACCTGATGAGGTGAGACACATTGAGAAACATTTGTTCAGTAGTTAGCAGAATCCCTTTACTGGTTCATGGACCTGTGGAGGGAGGGCTATCATTACACGAAAGACAAAGTTTATTCCCAAGGGACCTGACTCTGTTGCAGATCTGCCTGAATGAAGTCGCCGTAGACTTCCACTCGCATTTACCACTGTGCACGGAAGCACTGGGTTGGCCAGAAAGTGTGTTTGGTTTTCCATAAGATGGCTCTGATAGAGCTTACTTGTCTTTAACTCCATTTGAAACAATTTTGTTAGATTGTATTGTGACAGCTGTCATATCAGCATGCATTTAAAAAACAAACAATATTGGTGAATTTTTGTGTAGCCATCTTAATATTGAAGATGGAAGAAAAACATGCAACATATTTGTCATATTATGCTTTCTTATTTCAAGGAAGGCAAAAATGCAGCTGAAATGCAATCTTCTGTTGCATTTCAGTGCAGTGTATGGAGAAGGTAGTGTGATTGATCGAACATGTCAAAAGTGATTTGTGAAGTTTTGTACTACAGATTTCTTGCTGGATGATGCTCCACGGTCAAGTAGACAAGTTGAAGTTGATAGCGATCAAATCTAAACATTAACTGAGAACAATCAATGTTATACCACACGAGAGAGAGCCAACATACTCAAAATAGCCAACACAATAAAGTTATTGGTAAAAATGAAAAATGTGTCTTTTATTTTATGGAAAAATCCATATGGACTTTTTGGCCAATTCAACACTTCGAGGCATTCTGGAGGCCCCTTGGGTTACATCTACACTCTGTCCTTTCCTCTCTGCTTTCATTGGATATTAGCAACCCCTCTGAGACCCCCCCCTTAGTGAATCCAAATCAAATATATAAATATTTCAGTATATTTGTACATTTAGCAAATATATATATAATAAAAATTTATATATCTAGGAAAATATAACATATAGTTTGCCTGGTAGTCCACTAGCAGAGAAAGCTAGGAGCTGCTGGTTTTCTCCAAGTAAAGAAACTACATCTGGATCAGCAGCTGTGACGGAGATAATTATATGATTAAGTTATAATCTACTCACATTCTTAAAGTCCATCTGTCATCTGTATAAACCAAATAGGTGGACTTAATGAAAATGTGGTGAAATAATTACTGTTAGTAAGGGTACTCATCTCTTCACTGCTTCCAGAAACATGAAATTGCTTTGTTTGGCTTTGTGGTATGTAGAGGAAATGCTAGGGACTTCCACATGGTCTTTCCTACAATTACGGTCCTCACTCCACAGGTCAATAAACTAATTCTGCTAATTACTGGACACATTTATCCCAACTCTGGATTCTCTGACTGAGGAATTAACCCAGAGGTGGGTTTACAGACTTACTGAACCCACTGTGAGGTGAACCTGAGCCAACACTTCAACAGTCAGCTGACTTGCATAGGCCTCCACTCTGACTGGTGAACCACAACAGCAGGGAACAGCCACTACAAAACCTTTCAAGGATCCTGGTTTCCCCCCTATTTGAAAACTGATGTATTTTCAAAACCTTGGTGAAGGGAGTGAGAGTTAAGGGATAGCTAAGTGGTTTGCACATAACCAATCCCACCTCCCTAAACTTTTATATACCTCTCTCTATAGTCCACCAAGGATGTTCTGACATTTCATCTTCACTTACTGTATGAAATTGTTGAGTCCAGATTTCAGTCAAACAACCAAGCAAATTGTTAGAGCCAGAATCTCTGCTTGGCACATCCAGATCAATAAATTCAGTCTAATCCAACGTATTATTCTTTCCACCCTGGTGTAACACACCCAGGATTCATTTCCATACATATTCTCTATGTTTCTGCCAATACAAATTGGCAAAAGCTTCTGATTTTTCATATGTATGGTGCTTCCCTCAGACCATTTTTGAAGTGGCCTCCTTGGAACCTGTTTGCATGTGGGTCCTGTCTAGAAACAGAGAAGGTGAGTTGCTCAGGATCAGCATTTCTGTAAGACCTCTGGGGAGTTTATTAAAGATTCTGCACGTAGGGGAGAGCTAACTTCCTCCAACAAGGGAAGGAGGATATTACTACTGGGAAGGGAGGCTCAGAAGAATCTGAAAGAAGTTCAGATGTCTCCATCTCAAGTTTCAAGTCCTACTTCTTCCCAGTTAATGTTCCAACTTTCAATAGGGATTTTCAATCTCTTATGAGCCTGTGAATTCAATTTTGTTGTGATTCAGCCATCTATAGAATTTAGACCAGGCGGTACATGAAATAAACATTTCTTTCAAGGCATGAAAGCTTCTGGGTCTTTACCTAAGCTTTGACTCCTTCATTTTCTTTGTCTAAGTTGTCTAGCATCCATAGAAACAAAACAACAAAAACAAAACAAAAAACTCCCCAAAAACCCAAAAGACTCCCCCACAAACCCTACATTCTTTCTTCTCACTATCATTTTCTATTGCAGTAACTCCCTGTCACCCTAGTCTTCTAGCAGCATTTGACTCCAGGTGACCGCAGGTTGATCATACAAGTACCTGGCCACTTGATGGGTTAAAGGGACATTGAGAATCCTCCTTGTTTATGCTGAGCCATGACCTTTATGGTAAGAATGAAATGTAGGCATGCTGTCTCCCAGGGAGAACTGGCCCTTCTCCTCAAGAGATTAGTACTTTTAATATTTAACTGTTCCTTCGGGGAGAACTGGCCCTTCTCCCAGAGGGATCTGTTGGTTAGTTGAGTCACACAAGGCCCTTGACACGTAGCCACTTTTGTCTAAAACACATTTAACCATAGTCCCCAAAGTGAGATTTTGGAATCTCACCCAAGAGAAGGACACTTCGCTGGGAACTCTCCCAGTTGGACCCCAAATGCTGTCTCTGGGATTCCTGGCATCTATGTTCCGGTGTTGGTGAACTCCCGTCTGGTGATGTACACTCTTGATTCTTGCTTTCGCTTTGCTCTCGCTTAATAAAGTGCTTAGTTATTCATATTTGACTTGGGGTTTTTATTGTCTGCAAATCCAAACCTCCAAATTAAGTGGCCACAATCTTGTACGTGCCCCTTAACGGCATACCACTGCATGCTATGGGTGACTAGACGTCCATTTACTGCTGATCATGGGCTCATTAATGCCTTTAAACCTACTCAGACCAGCCCTGGCTGGTGTAGCTCAGTGGATTAAGCACGGACTGTGAAGTAAAGTGTTGCCAGTTCGATTCCCTATCAGGGCCCATGCCTGGGTTATGGGCCAGGACCCCAGTGGGAGCCACGTGACAGGAAACCGCACACTGTTTCTCTCCCTCTCTTTCTCCCTCCCTTCCCCTCTCTCAAAAAATAAATAAATAAAACCTTTGAAACCCTACTCATATCAGAGAACCAACTGCAGATCCCCATGAAGTTTGTCAGTGAGGCGGAGCCATAATGAGCATTACTGGAATAACGGTTTTAAAGGAGGAATGATAGGTTACAGGAATATGGGAAGCACTAGGAAAATAAAGCCCTGGAAGGAGGAGTTTAAAGGATGAGAGAAACAGTCACTAATAACTTCAGCCTGAAGTACTGGCATGGGAGGAAAAGCCAAAGATGGGGAAGGAGAGGGAGGGAAGTTCAGAAGCCTTATGCACCCAGACCCTAAAGGAATTGCAAGGTGGGTGTCAGAGCTGGGGAGACGTCTGCAACACCCCCACAACTGTGATTTGTGCAGAACTCTACAGCAGCTGCATTGTCCATGGGAACCAGCACTGCAGCATCTCACCGCCTCACAACCATCCAGTAATAACAGCTCTCACCTCACCTCTTGATCCACAACTTTTCTACGTGGCTCTCATTGGTAAACTTGCACCCAGAACGCAGAAGGGATTGATGACAGGGGTGCCAAGCTGGCAAGAGCCAATCCAGCACAGCAAGAAACTACCTGTCTCAGCAGAGGCCCTGGGACATTTATAACCTCAGCCAAGCCTCCCAGGAATCGTCGTCCGAATTTATGCTTCTCGTGTCGGCTAAAAATCTTCTAGTTGGAAATTGATTTAATGTAATCTTGAGGTGGTAATGGTCACAGAAATTGATAGAAGTAGACATAAATCCCCTCCAAACTCAAGCTGTAATTCTTCATGACCCATCTGCCTCCCGTACCGGCCAAACAGGGGAGATTAATGGAGATTCTAGGAGCATCACTAACCCTCTGTCTCTCAAGTCGTTATGGCAGCGGCAACTTCTGCAGTTCTCCCTAGAGATGGGCTATTGCTTCCAGGTTTCTGTTTCCATAGGAAGGGAGATCTTGAGTGATTTCCACGTGGCCCTGAATATTCTCCTTACTCCAGAGACAACAGTCCCAATCAGAGAATTCTCCTTGTTGTTGACAGTGTTAACTCAGAAGCCCCCAAACTTTCTTGGAGGACAGTGTCCTTGGCGTCATGGTCATTTTGACACAGTGTCTTTGGATCAAAAGAAATACCTCACAGTTCCTTTCACTAGTTAAGGTTAAACAACTTAATGAACACTCCATCCTAACAAAGCAGTGGCTGTTTGAAAAGAATAGTATACACCATTGAAAGAAGCGATATTGATTTCTTATTCTTGAACAGACAGAAACATTTACGAATGGAGCACACGCATCTACAGGGCACAGCACACCCTCTCAAATCTTAGAATAAGATGGGAAATGCCACTCATTCATTTCCTGCTCTGCATTAATTTTTCATATAGCAGTTGCTTTTTATCACAGGATCTGCCCAAAATCCAGCTTTGCAAAGATTTTATATTGTCAAAATATATGGAAGTGTAATTACCTTGAGCTAACAGGTCTCATGATCTCTAACCGATGTTAAGTATCACTGTGTTCCCCTCAAAAATGTAAAATAGCCCATCACACCCCTGTGCCTCGGGATGCTTACTAAGCACACAGTTTGGGGACGATGGATGTAACTCGCACGTAGCATAGGCTAGTCTCAGCAGTGTGAACACAAATCAATCTTATTTGCTTTCCCTGACTCTAAAACCTACTTATTTGGAGAAATTTTCTCCTCTTGCTGGAGTGTCTGTATGATTCAGACACCTTTCTAAACAAATATGAACTGATTTAATCTTTACGACCCAAGGCAGTAGCCAATATTGTCACTCCAATTTCACAGATGATGAAGCTGAGGCACAGAGAGGTTAGGTAACTGGCCCAAGATCAACACAGCTAGTAAGCGCTCAATCGGGATTCGGTCCCAGGTAGTCATTCAGTTCCAAAGTCTACCACTTTTAACCACCACATCGTGCTGCCCCTTTAATGTGAAGTCACGATGCCCACCCCATCGGGCAGAGACAGCAATGGCGACACCAGCACTGGGCTCTCTGTTACCACCGAACCCTCTGCCACCACTTCCTCGGGAAACTGCAGACGCAGCAATCTCCGCTGCCCATAGAATGGATCTTGTCTGGCACCTTTTTCTTTCACCACTGGCTTCTGACTGGTAGACCCGCCTAAGTCAAATGGTCAACTCCCTGCACTCGGAAAAAAACAGAAGATTGACAAGAGATTTCTGTTTTTATAGAGGAAGGTAGATCTCACTGGAGCTAGAAGTCACCAAATAT
Organism: Desmodus rotundus; assembly: GCF_022682495.2. Taxonomy (NCBI): domain Eukaryota; kingdom Metazoa; phylum Chordata; class Mammalia; order Chiroptera; family Phyllostomidae; genus Desmodus; species Desmodus rotundus. The sequence continues at coordinate 27,212,530 of NC_071392.1, read as the reverse complement.
GAGAAGAGCACAAATGTCTAGAAAGAACAGCAAATGCCTTCTATGTAGCACATAGCACAGTCTTGCACAGACGTACAAATACACATGAAACACTAGCAGTAACAATGATCGGCAGCAATTCTATTAAACAGCGACTGTGTGTTCTTATGTGGTATCTAGATCTTATTGTGATGTATCTATATTTATTTATGCTTTATATTTATCATAGAGTGAGTCTTCCTTCCATAATTTTTACTAACACGTAGGAATACGTACTAAGTTGTTTCTTTCATGAATATTTATCAAGCCTACACTGTTATAGACTAAAAAAAGATATAAAATACATCAATCTACATGATTTTGAAAAAGAAGAAAGGTTTCCTTTCCTCCCACTGGTGATTCCCCCTCCTACACACTTTTCAAATGTTGGTCTAAATGTAGGTTTAGATGACTTCTCGGGGCATAATATATTGCATTCCAGCATATTATGGACATGTTCATGTTCTCCTCAAATCCACATTAATCAGAACTGGCCCAAATTAAGGTAATTAAACATAGAAAACAATTACAAGCTTTAACGTATCTCTCCAACTGGTGGCTTAAGTATTAAAGAAAAACCATGCTCCATGAGAAATAACAGAAGAACTAAAATATTGGGGGTGTTTCTGTGTAAATATATGCACACTAACTCAAGAGAGACCAAAAATGATAAAACTGGGAAAATGTACATTTTATTATGAGGTTTCACGAAGCACATTACTGAATCAGACCAAAAGCCCCACTAACTTGGTATTCTGTCTCAACAGGAACAATAATAGTTCCCTCAAAGACGTGGTCCATTTGCCAGACCCACCTGAATTTTACAGATCTTACATTAAAAAGCAGGTAAAATATCATCTACAGGAAAATCTTTTCACATCTATTCAAATACCATCAATTCATGTAAAATCAAAGCAGTATCAAGACATTTAAAAACGACTCCTGAGAAACAACACTTGAATGCGCCGAGGGCGTCCTGGTCACTGCTGCGGCAGCCTGCTTCCTGCAGGATGGCGATGGAGCAGCCTAGAGAATTTATGTGAAAGAGCATAGAAAGAGGCATTCACTTGCTTTTCTCCCAGAAGCAGCTGCTCTGTCCATAGCTCCTCACCGCCCAGTCACATGCCCACATGGAGACAATGACCTCGGCAGAATCAGAACCAGGTGGTCCCAACAATTCTTTCCTCAACCTGCTCCTCACCGCTCTCTTCTGTCTCCCCTTCCCCCCAACTGCATCCCCCATCATACCCCATGCCCCCACAGTGCCACCCTACATCCTCAGTCACTTGCTCCTTTGCCAGTTCCTCCAGCAACACTCTTCCCTTACCCCACCTGCACCATGAAAAGGTTTCTGTCTTTAGAACTGTGCCTTTAGGAGTCTACTCTCTGTGCTTCTAGAACAGTTAAGTAACTAATGCATTAATGAGGAATAAGTTGGTAGTGGTAAATAATGCTCTCTGGTAGATTCCTCCTCTAGGATAGCTACATCCTAAAAGAGAATGGCTGAATCTTCACATGGTCCTCCCTGGGTCCGCTGAGTGAACTCTCTTCATCTCTTATCTCCATTATATCATTCACAGGTGACATTTTCCAAAATTTATGAGCATGTTAATGTCCACTCTTAGGTACAAGAGGACAGCCACCACAGATTGATATCCCTAAGACATCCAGCATCGACTCTGCTGAACTGTACCAACCTATGACTAAGACCAAATGACGGAAGCAGGTTTTGCTAAGCATCTCGGGTGAGACTCCCCAGGGCGCCTCCTATTCTAGCGTGGCAAAAGGCCCACTGTGGATTTAGGCAGTGTGTGGAACTGACAGCAGCACTCCCCAGCCTCCCTCTTTCCTCCACTAGCAGTTCTGACATCTATGGATGTGAAGCTTCTTCTCTATCCAGCAGGTAGGCTAGTCAGTGTTAGGGGACATGGGGGAAAACAGTGAGGGAAGGATGTGCAGGAGGTCGTAAGGTCATCTGCAAGAGAAGATGTCGGGAAAATGACAGAGCAAAATGGAAAAACAAGGGCTAGGAAAAGTACCAAATCATTCCTCACCATTCCTGTATTGTTTAGCAAGATTATGTCCAAGAGGCTACTGAGTAATGGTTTTCCTGGTTGTGAAAAATAATGTGGTAAGAAATTACTCCTGCAGAGCTGGCCAGTCACTCAACTTGGGAAAATAAAGTCCACAACTTTCCAACAGCGTGGCAAATTGTATCACGTTAACATGCAGAAGGAGCTGCAGAAACAAGAAGGCTTGCTGATTAAATTTCAGAAAGTCCCATTATTAAGAGATATGTTTCTTTTCATTCAGACAAGTGTCTTTGGAGAAAATATTCCCACTCTAAAAATTAAAGCTCTCAGGTCCAGCGGCAAGATATGGGTAGTAAATTGGACAAAAAGAAAGAAGAGAACGTTGCAGGTGGGAGGGGAGGGAGAGTAGGAAAAGAAGAGGAGAGGAGGAAGTAAAGACCTGAGAGAACCTTTAAGCATTTGAAATATATTTAAACTATTTCTAGGAACAAGAATTCTTTTGTTTTAGCCACATGTCTAATTACTTTGAACTGACTTAATTCTTCCTAGAAAATGCTGCAAACTTTTAAAATATAATCTGCACCTGTACTGAAGGCAAACTACTGCTTTGAAAATGCCGAAAGGGTTGTCAACTTTCCTACTTGGCTCCTAAGTGTATCAAGGAAACACTGAAAATATATCATTCCACCCATAAAAAACTAGCATTCCAGAAAACTTGGAAATAGGAGGCATAAAGAAAAATGTCAAGAAAGCTCTGTGGTCCAAAGGCAATAAGTACAGCTTGATGTTCCAAATAAACAATCTGTCTAGAGGTGAGGGAAGAGACAATTACCTGGTAATTTATTCACCAATCCTTTTATTCATTCATCCGTTCATCCACGTGTTCTATTCACTCATTCAACAAGTATGTGTTGAAAGCCCTGTACATGGCCGGTCCTGGAAATGCCGTACTGAATAAAGGAAACACAGCTGGATAGTATACATTTTTCACTGGATAGCAGAGTTGTGCTTTTGCTCCAGGAACTATTATGCAGAAATGATATACTTTGGTCTTGTCATTAAATGACAAAGTATAGCAGACACTTGAGGAACCCTTCGGGATATTAACTGGACTCGGTGTCATCAGGGTTGAAATACTGATAAACTGACGTTGTAACAGAGTATATGGCCATAAATTATAACTGGCCTCCCTCATAAATATTTCAGAAAACATTCTTTAGCTGAGAAGAAAAGAAAGGACAATTTTAGAAAACAAAATTTCTTAAACTGATATATAAGACATTCGTTTCTTATTCAGTTTTAAGCACGTCACTCACGCAAATGTCAAGGCTAACAAAAGATTTCCAAACTTCGGTCTTTGGCTCTAAGGATTTTACATTTTAAATGTTGAGTTTCAAAATAAGTGGAAACCTGAGCAACTTTCAAGATCTGAAGCAAGCCAGACAAGAATCTGTTCAGACATTCCGTCCTGACACCCTTTGCATGGTGTGTCCCAGCTGCACTGCCCCTCACACCGATTTTAAACCTCTCTAACTCTTATACTTTCCCCGAGAATGCACTGTCATAAAACCCAGTGTATTTCCCTCTTAGGTCGTGTCTGTCTCCCAAGCGAAGCGTAAGGTCTGAGGCCAGAAAGTGCTCATTGGTGCATCTTTAATCTGAAATTCTAGCAGTGAAGACAAATGGGGCATCTCTGCAAATGCCCTCCTCCTAGTGTTAGCTGGTTTCTAGTCATCTATCCAACTGTCCTTTTCTCTCGTTCTGAATTTTTATTTACTGATTTGAGACAGAAGGAGAAGGAAAAAGAGAGAGACAGAGGGAACTGATTTGTTATTCCACTTATTCATGCATTCACTGGCTGATTCTTATAGGTGCCCTGACCAGGGATCAAACCCACAACCTTGGTATGTTGGGACAACACTCTAACCAGCTGACCTACCCAGCCAGAGCCCTGACCCTACTTTTCACAGTCCCAACAGGGTGCTTTGTCAACCCTTACACAGGCTTCCTTTACCCCCGCCTCCCTGTCCTGCCCTGTGTTCCTCCCAGCATTTGGAATGACCTACCACCTCTCCACACATTCAGTTTCTTCCTTCCAGTTCTAACTCAATACTACTAAGGACCCAAGGTCTGGGGCCCGATCAGGTTAACAGTGACTCTTCTGGTACCTGTGAATTCCTTTAGCATTTGTATTTGTGCTCTACACTTGGGTGTTTGGCCAACTACCAATAGCCCCTGTTCTTTGAAGAAAAAGAACTCTTTCAATCAATTAACAAAGTATTACAGAATAGAATACTTGACCCAATACTTTCACTTAGGTTTTAAGAAGAAAAGTAAAAAAGTCCTCATATTTGCTATAAAGGTCTGACTTTTCTCCACCATCCCCTTTTTTAAAAAGCTGACTCCAGAACACAACAGGAAATACCGAACCTAAAAGATAAAGTGTCCTCTGTCCCTCTTTGTTCCAAGTAATTTTTCCTTGTTCCGAGTATGATCTAAATTAGTCATTGAATTATTCAAACTAAGCTTGCCCTAGGAAATTATGAAGCAACGTTCGCCCACGTGTGCCTCTCCTCTCCTTTTTAACTTCACTCTAAGTCCCTCTTTCTTCCCAGTAATCTCAAAGTAGAACTATCTGCTGTCAAGGTCAGATAAACTAATCCACTCTGTCCAATGCAGTCTTGAGCCCAGGATCAGGGGAGAGTCCCTGCTCTTTGCCAGGCCCTAAGTTAACTAGTAATTTTTCCTGGAAAACAACGAGTAAATGTTCAGATCTCCACTAGAGTGACATTAGGCAGACAGAGTTTTCAGTAAAGTCACTATTTGCTATTGAAAATAGCATTAAGGAACAATAATACCTAAAACTATTTGAAGACTTGCATATCTTATTTAATCCTCTCATTAACTCTTTAATGCAGATCCTACTTCTAATGCCTATCTCTCATGCCCCCACAAGCCCAATCTGTTCATAACATAGCTGTCAGAGTGACTTTTTAATACCCTAGGTCAGATTATGTCACTGCTCTGTTCTAAAACTCTCAGAGGTGCCCAGTCTCTCTGAGTAAAAGCCCAAGTCTTCAGGATGGCCTACAAGATCCTCCAGGACCCTCCATTCTCTTTTGGAATTGACTTCCTCCTACTCTTCCCTTCCTTGCCCGCCCCAAACACCCTGGGCCTCTTGCTGTCCTTCAGTCTCAGCAGCACCCCCACCGCACCCCCGGTCCTTGCACTAGCTATTTCTACATGCTTCGGTGACATCTTCTCAAAGAGATCATCTTGAACACTGCAACACCCATCTCTGTCCCCACAGTATTCCTTGCTCCCTTTATTCTGCTCTATTTTTTTCTGATAGTTGTCATTTTCTTAGATGCTATATGTTCTTTTGTGTGTGGGCTGTTTCTTTATTAGGTTTTTTTTTTATTGCTCCCCCACCCCCAAATTCCAGAATGCACACTCATCAGGACCAGGGTCTTTGTGTTCTGTTCACTTGAATTCCTGGTATTAGACCAATGCCTGGACCACAGCAGGCATTCAGTTAATATTCACTGAAAGATTGTATTGACTGACTGTATAGAAGACACTGAGTTACGGAGAGGTTAAGAAATTTGTTCAAAGACACACAGCTGCTAAGAGGCTGAAGTGGGATTTAACAGCTCCGTGTACAATCTAACCTCTGAATAACGGCAGAGTGACTGTCTAAGGCTGAATTCCTCAAAAGCAGACCTTGATGCCAGATTCATATAAGGGGGGTTATTAGGAAAATGTTTCCAGGAGGAACCTATAAAAGACGGGGGAATAGGCAGGAAAAGGGAAGGAGTCAAGAATGATGAGATCTGAGGCGAAGTCCTGAAGACTGTAGCTTCTGCCTGATCTCACAGGAGGTCTCTGGAGTATAAGCCACACTTCAACTCAGAGAAGTCCTAGTCAGACCCGAAGCAGGGGGCCTGGGCTTTAGTGGCCCCTCACTTGTAGTCAATGGCCAAGAGCTGGGGGACGGACAAGGTGAACATTCTCTGGAACGTCCTCCCGGCTCTCTCTGTGCCTAAGGACAAATTGCTCCATTGGCCTGACAGCAGTTAAGAGTAGAAGGGAAAGCAACCACAGGGGAGAGAAGGACGCTGAAGGTGAGGGCGGAGGTGTAAGGGGGGCACGACACTGATGGGTCTGCTGCAGTGGTCCTTCAGTGTCTTTCATAAGGCCTAAAGTCATGCCCAATGCCCCGTCACGGCCTAAGACTCTGCTCCTCTCAACCTTTCAAGCCATATCCTGTGCCACTATTTCATGGCTCACTGACCACAGAATCTTTGCAGTTTCTAGGACATTCCTCATCTCATTCTACATGACAGTCTGCTTCTGATCTTTCATGGCCCAGCCAAAATATCCTCAAAAAGAAAGAAAAAAAAGAAAAAGAAAACTCTTTCTTAAGCACTGATCCATCACACTTTTTATTTCCTAAGAAGTACTTATCACAATCTGTATTCATTCTTGTTTCATTCATATCTACCGATTTGTTTGTTTGTTTGTTCTCTGTTTCCCCACTCAAATATGGACCACATCAAGGTAAGGGCGATGTCTGTCCACTTGCTATATCCCTAGCGCCTCACACATTATAGGGGCTCAAAATATCTCCCGAATGAAAAGAAGTCACTAACCATGCAAAATCACAGCTGCATCTACTACTCAAATCTGTTAGCACAGATCTTCAGAAAGTTAAATTTAGCCAAACAGCCCTGACTGGCATGGCTCAGTGGATTGAGGGCTGGCCCGCAAACCAGAGGGTCACTGGTTCAATTCCCAGTCAGGGCACAATCCTGGGTTGTGGGCCAGGTCCCCAGTAGGGGGTACATGAGAGGCAACCACACATTGCTGTTTCTCTCCCTCGCTTTCTCCCTCCCTTCCCCCTGTCTAAAAATAAATAAATACAATCTTTTAAAAAATTTAGAACGAGGTTGGGTTCTGACTGATGTGGCTCATTCGGTTGGACATTGTCCCGCAAAGTGAAAGCTGCCGTTCAATTCCCAGCCAGGGCACGGCCCGGGTTGTGGCCTAGTCCCCAGGCGGTCAGGGCGTGTGCAAGAGGCAACGGATCAATGTTTCTCTCTCACACCGATGTTTCTCTTCCTCTCTTTCTCCCTCCCTTCCCCTCTAAGTAAATAAAATGTTTAAAAGAATGAAGTTGGAAAGATAAAACACATCCTAGGTTGGTTAGTTGCCACTTCTACCCGGTAATTTTAGTACGAGATAAACCCAGCTTTGCTTCACCCGCGGAGAAAACATCACTTCTAGATACACTAAGCAAGACTGAAGGCCAAGACTAAGAGCTAACAACTGAATGGCTTCATTAGCCCAAAATTTGGTAGATTAGTTAAAATTGCTGAATTTCAGGCAGAGGCAGCCCAGAAGTAGGTATACAAAACCCTGTACTCTCTCATATCCATTAACTTTCCCATTTCTCTCTTTTGTGAGTTGGAAGATAGTACACCAAAGAGAATACAGACGTAGTATGTTTATATTTGTTTCAAGATTAGAATAAAAGTAACTCTTCTCCCCCAAATAAAAATAGTAGTTTCTTTTCTCTTTTTAGACTGCTTCAACAAACACATTTCACACCAGATACAAAAACACAAAACGTGAATTTTATTTTAAGAATTCTTTGAAGTCAAAAGAAACTTCCAGCTTGTGTTTTGACTATAGAAGCTTCGAAGAATCACTAATGTGTTGTCTGATTTGCCAGCAACGACAAACACTCCCAGTGTATGTAGCCTGTGCACACTTCCCTTTGCCCGGCTGTACACAGTTCTGGTAAGGAGTGTTCCAGCACTGGCACACCTCGTTATTGTGTTTCACCGGTGTTGCATTTTACAAACCGAAGGCAAGACCCTCCAACAGCAAAAAGATCACAAGTCACTTGATTGCTGTACTTGCTCTATTGTGGTGGTCTGGGGCTGAACCCGCAATATTTTTGAGGTGTACCTATCATTTCTTTGGGAAAAAAACATGTATTATCTAATAACAACTAAGAATTCCTAATTGTACTTAAAGTTTTCTCTATTTAATCCCAATAATGGGACACATAAGTACATATCAATGAGAATTCTGTCCTTAAACTACGTATATAAAATAAAACTAGGATAGGTTTAAAAGCTACCTGTTCTTCAAGGCCAAGCTCAACCAGTATCTCTTCTAGACAAGTCTGCCCAGCCCCACGGTTCTAAGGAACTCACAACACCTTCCTTAAAATCCCCCAAATATCTCTCCATTGTTTTCAGACACTCACCTCTTTCTGCCATCCATGTTAATGAGCTTCAGGCAAATCAGCCTCTGACCTCCCAGGGCAGTGGCATGGTGTCCGGTGAAGGGCAGTGCCCTGCAGCCACACTGCCTGGCCCCAGCCCCTGCCTCCACAACTGACTGAACTCACGGGAATGTGTAAGAAAAACAATTTTCTTTAACTCAACTTCACCTGTAGTTCAGTTCTTGATTCTACCGGATACAGAAGTGGTATTTATATTGATTCCAGGTTTCCCAATCAATTCAGGGGTCTCTCCCTCCCCCTCAGGAGAGAAATGCCTGGTGTGCATCTATGCACAGGGGCCTGCCGTTGCCATCAGCATGCACCGGCCTTGTCTGAGGAATAGCCCCCTCCCTCCACCCTGCTCCTGGTCCCCTTCACCCTGGCCCAGCTGAGTTCTCCGCTGCTGTTAGTCCTCCATACCACACCTCTAGGTATAGAGGCCCTCAGGGCTGTTGCTTTCCCCTTCTGCCTATCTATAGTCAGAGGGACATTTTCCTGGTCATTTTGTATCATAATTTAAAAAGTGACAAGCTTCTCTTCTTATGCTTAAACATCTTTCCAAGCCCATATAGACATAAAAAAGCTGTCTAACCCAGTGCGCATTTACTTACGCACCCACACGTGTCGGAGGGACGTAAAGGAATATAACGAGACAGTATTTTCTGTAACAGTTCTTTTACAACACTAACTTCCGATATTTGTTTGCCACAGTCATAATGCCATCCTGCCAGTGGCAGGTAGCAGGCCCCACCCCCATCTCTTTCTGCCACAACATTCAGCCCCGCCCATTTTCTCCTGGGCTCCTGGTATCTTTCTAAATAATATGGTATGTGAGCTCTTTGTTTGATCATTCCTGATATTTTCCACTAACTTCCTGCTATGATAGATAAGGGTTTACGTCACTTTACAATCACCTACCAACCCTTCTCACATGGTCCCGATTTGGGTGGCTTTGTTTTTTCATTATTGGCTACTAGACACCACCTGGATTCCTGGTTCCGTCCACTATAGATAGCGTTTTTTATGTGCCATTTAGTATGGCAAGATACTGGTTTTCCTGATGTGCTCTCAGCCCTCCTCCACCTCACTTTCAGCTCTTAACTTCTGTCATCCTTACTTTTAATTTTATGCCATCAAGATTGACAGCATGGATGCTGTTCTGTAGCATCATCTCGTCTTCTGGGTTCTGTCGATGCATTGTTTTAGAAGTTAAAAGATGTCTTCATTATTATAACTACACACATATTTTCCACTGTAGAACCACCAGTAAGATAACATTTCTTTTCTCATTCTTTTTTGGGGGGATGGGAAGGAGTTTATTCTAGAGTTTAATTGCCTTATTGCTTACTCTCTTAAGAAAAATATTTTTGCCCTGGCTGGGCACTTTAGTTGGTTGGAGTATGGTCCCATAAACCAAAAGGCTGAGGGTTCGATCCCCAGTTGGGGCACACATGGGAGGCAACTGATCGATGTTTCTCTCTCTCTCAAATGAGTAAATATATCCTTGGGTAAGGATTTAAAAAAATTTTAAATATCTTTTACTGAAGATAGAGATTGAGGAAGAGATAAATAAATGAAAGCAACACCATGTTCATGGGTAGGAAAAATTAGCAACATTAAAATGTCCATACTATCCAAAGCAATCTACAGATTCAACACAATTCTTATCAAAATATTGATGGCATATTTCACAGATCTACAACAAATATTCCAAAATTTATATGGAACTACAAAAGACGCCAAATAGCCTCAGCAATTTTGAGAAACAAAAATAAAGGTATCGCACTACCTGATATCGAACTGTACTACAAGGCCGTAGTAACCAAAACAACGTGATATTGGCACGGGAACAGTCATATAGGTCAACGGAACAGAATAGAGAGCACAGAAACGAATCCACGCCTTTATGGTCAATTAATGTTTCACTAAGGAGGCAAGAACATACAGTGGGGAAGACAGTCTCTTCAGCAAATGGTGTTGGGAAAACTGGGTAGATACAGGCAAAAAAATGAAACTAGACCACCAACTTATATCGTACACAAAAAATAAACTCAAAATGGATTAAAGACTTAAATGTAAGACGTGAAACCATAAAATCCTAAGAGAAAAGATAGGGAGTAAAAATTCAGACATTTCTCATAGCAAAAAGGAAAAATCAAACAAATGGGACTACATCAAACTAAGAAGTTTCTGCACAGCAAACGAAATCATCAACGAAATGAAAAGGGAACCCACTGAATGGGACAACATATTTGCTGATGATATATCTGACAAGGGGTTAATTTCCAAAATATATAAATAACTTATACAACTCAACACTCAGAAGACAAATAACCCAATTAAGAAATGGGCAAAAGATCTGAATAGACACTTCTCCAAAGAGGACATACAGATGGCCAAGAGACATATGAAAAAGTGTTCAGCACCACTAATCATCAGAGAGATGCATTTCAAAACCACAATGGTTACCACCTCACACCTGTCAGAATGTCCATCATCAATAAATCAACAAACAACAAATGCTGACTGAGATGTGGAGAAAAGGGAACCCTAGTGCACTGTTGGTGGGAATGCAGACTGGTGCAGCCACTGTGGAACAGAGTACAGAGTTCACTCAAAATATTAAAAATGAAACTGCCTTTCAGCCCAGTGATCCCACTTCTGGGAATGTATCCAAAGAAACCTGAAACACTAATTTGAAAGACCATATGCACCCCTGTGTTCATTGCAGCATTATTTACAATAGCCAAGATATGGAAACAGCCCAAGTGTCCATCGGTAGATGAGTATATTCAAAAGCTATGACACATTTACACAATGGAATACTACGCAGCCATGATAAAGAAGAAACTCTCACATTTTGTGACAGCATGGATGGACCTGGAGAATGTTATGCTAAGTGAAATAAGCCAGTCAGAGAAAGACAAATACCATACGATCTCACTTATATGTGGAATCTAATGAACAAAATAAGCTGATGCACAAAGTAGAAACACAGGCATGGATACATGGAAGAGACTGACAGCTGTCAGAGGGGAGAGGGTGAGGGCTGGATGAAAGAAGGAGAAGGGATTAGGCAAAAAAACATTTATATAATATATAACACATAGACACAGCCAAAAGTGTGGTGATAGCCAAAGGGAAAGAGGGGTGGGGACCAGGTGAAGGTGAGCAAAGGGGGGATAAATAGGGACAGAAAGAGACTTTTCTTGGGCCAATGGGTACATGATGAAATGTGCAGATGATGTTTCGTGGAGATGTACACTTGAAACCTGTATGGCTTTGTGAACTAATGTCACTCCAGTAAATTCAATAAAAGGTCATTAATTAACTAAAATAAAAAAAAATTAGAAAAAAGTATCTGCATTTGTATGTGAGATTTTGAATGACTTTACTAATTTTGTAAAGCTTTGGCAAAGAGTTTTTGTTGGGTTTTGTGTTTTTTGTTTTTGTTTTTTGCTTGCTTTCTTTCAGCCATAATGAGTTGCAATGGGCATACACCACCAAGTTTAATGTGTATAGAATAATGATGTCCTTTTTATTTGTGTTGGTTTTTAATCATTACTGAACCCCAGGAGGTTAGAATTTAATGCCACCATTGTAACCTTTCCTCTATTTCTTGTGTCTATCCAACTGGGGACAAATCAAGTGAGGCTTGGTCATGAGTAAGACCTGTTGACTGTGTTTCCTTCCATTAGTCATGTCCCACAATGAGAACAAGAGTATATATGCCCTTGACTTTGCGGCTGAGAAGAGTCAGTTGGGCTAAAACCCCAACCAGGAATTTGAAGAGGAAGAGATGTGAGATTGTTAAGAAAAAAAAGTGAAGAATTATACAGCTACACGTACATGCTTTACCATGTACAGAGTCACTTCTTACTAGTAAGAATGGCAATAATACAACACATTGCTTTAAATGGCTAGATTGTTAATTTCTATTCTCTCCAATTTTTTAGCCGTCCAGTAAGTGCTTAAAAGCCAAAGGAGACTCGCAAAATGGACTCTGCTCGTTTGCCTGACTGGCTTCCCTTTTTCTGGAACTGTGACACACAAGCCTTATCAGACTGGTTCTGATCTGGCTGAGACGAGAAATTTGATAAGCCAAAATTGAAGAAGGCAAAAAGGCAAGAGAAAAACTCACAACCTTCCAAAGAAACAATTGAAATGGAGAACCAAACAGGCGAATTCCAATGAGAAATGGGGCAAATATGCACTGTACATTCCACATGCCTCTCCTTCTTATTTTATCTCCTTTAGCTGTTTAACATTGTTAAGATGCAAAGAGGTTGGATCAAATTTAATGACTGTGCTACTCTGTTTCACATCAAAGAATCAAGAAGTACTGACGCTTCTGGTCAAGACGGAGGCATAGGTAAATACGGCTCGCCTGCTCGCACAACCACATCAAAATTACAACTAAATTATAGAACACCCATCACTCAGAACTGTCAGAAATTGAACTGAATGGAAGTCCAACAACTACAGAATTAAAGAAACCACATCCATCCAAATGGGAGGAGAAGCAGAAATGTGGAGGCACAGAACAGGCTGGTCCCATACCCACGTGTGGTGGGTCAAAATTTGGGAGGGATATCTCGGGAGCAAGGAGTACCAATCCCACACCAGGCCCCCCTTCCCAGGGTTCCAGTGCCAGAAAGATAAGTCCCTGTATTTTCTTGCTGCAAACACCACTGGGGATAGAATCAATGGAAGAAATTGCTAGAGTCCTGAACAGTTCCTCTTAAAGAACTTGCAAACAGACTTACTCAGACTTACGCCCTCTGAACTGCAGCACCAGCGTAGCAGCTTGAAAGGCCCAGTAGCACACAGAGAAGCACTGAAGTGTCTGGCATCTGGGTGAGAGCTGGCGGACAGCTTTCTCCCAGACAGAATCGCAAGCAGAGGCCACAGAGCAGGCAGGCTGGTGACATATCTGAGACTCCATCAACCTGGCTAAGACTGTTTGGCCTGCCCTGGAGATCCCCTGAGGCTTCCTCCCACCCAACTTACCTGCTCACCCAAGAGGTTAACAGTGGCTTTTTCATATGAATGGCAGGTCTTGGCTCAGGCTTTACCACTTCCTAAATCCTCTCAAAACAAATAACCTCCAGCCTCAGGGAGCCCCCAGCCTGGACTTCTTACTAAGTGGCCTCAGGCCCTGCACTGGCAGCAGCCAGTTTTGGATCACAGTTTGGCTTCACCTAGGAACCTCCAAGCCCAGCACAAGTAGCAGTCGTCTGCAGATTGCTTTTTAGCTCAGGCAGGGTGGCCCCACGGAAAACACAGGTGGGGGCCTGCACCATCTGGGAAGCCTCAGTGCCTGCACAACCAGTGGACAGCTGCAGACTTCATGGGAACACCACCACCCTGCCCCTGCACAGCTGATCCTCCAAGGAGGGTGGAGGTTGGTGGTCAGTGGTCACAGCCAATCATTGCAACTGATTGGCCTGGGTAAATCCCTTCCATTGACCTGCCAACAGCAACCAAGGGTCGACTACAAGAGGAGGATGTACTCAGCTCACACAAAGGGCGCACCTCAAGTACCCAGCTTGGGAGATATGGAAGCTGTGCCACTGGACCCTCCAGGACACCCACTACATTAGTCCACACTACCAAGGCACAGAGTCAAAGCAGCTCTACCTAATTCATAGAGACAAACACAGGGAGGCTGCCAAAATGAGGAGACAAAGAAACATGACCCAAATGAAAGAACTGATCAAACTCCAGAAAAACAACTAAATAAAATGGAGATAAGCAATCTATCAGATGCAGAGTTCAAAACACTGTTTATAAGGATGCTCAGGGAATTTTGTGAGGACCTCCACAGCATAAAAAAGACCCAGTCAGAAATGAAGGATACACAAATTGAAATTAAGACCAATTTATAGAGAAACAAGAGTAGAGTGGATAAAGCCAAGAATCAAATCAATGATTTGGAACATAAGGAAGTAAAAAACAACCAATAAGAACAACACAAAGAAAAAAGAATTAAAAAAAAAAAAACCCAACGAGGATAGTGTAAACAGCTTCCAGGACAACTTCAAAAGGTCCAACATTTGCATCATAGGGGTGCCAGGAGAAGAGAAAGAGCAAAATATTGGAATCTATTTGAAAAAATAATGAAGGAAAACTTTCCTAATTTGGTGAAGGAAATAGATATACAAGTCCAGGAAGCACAAAGAGTTCCAAACAAGATGGATGCAAAGAGGCCCATTCCAAGACATCATAATTAAATGCCAAAGGTTAAAGATAAAAGAGAGAATCTTAAAAGCAGCAAGAGAAAAGCAGTTATCTACAGGGGAATCCCCATAAGACTGTCAGCTGATTTCTCAAAAGAAACTTTGCAGGTGATACGGGATTGGCAAGAAATATTCAAAGTCATGAAAAGCAGGGACCTACAGCCAAGATTGCTCTACCCAGCAAAGCCATCATTTAGAATCAAAGGGCAGATAAAGAGCTTCCTAGATAAGAAAAAACTAAAGGAGTTCATCATCACCAAACTATTATTATATGAAATGTTAAAGGGACTTATTTAAGAAAAAGAGGAAGATCAAAACTATGAACAATAAAATGGCAATAAATGCATATCTGTCAACAATTGCATCTAAAAAACAAACTAAACAAACAAGAACAGGAACAGAACCATGGATACGGAAAGTGTTGTCAGGGTTACCGATAGGAGGGGGATATGGAAGAATGGGTGAAGAGGTGAGGGGATTAAGAAGTACAAATTGGTAGTTACAGAATAGCCATGGGGATGTAAAGTGTACTATAAGAAATGGAGTAGCCAAAAAACTTACATGCATGACCCATGTACATGAACAATGCTGTGGGGATTGTCTGAGGGAGTGGGAGGTGTTGGGTGGAGAGGGGAAAAGGGGGAAAAATTGGAGCAACTGTAATAGCATGATCAATAAAATATAATTTTAAAAAAAGAACTACTGAAAAGAAAGACTTGTGTCTCCCAGGCACATCTGACTGGCAGGAAAGAAAAGGTACTTGGATGTTGCTGAAGAAGCCGCTGGGTGGAAACAGTGAATTTCAAGTAAAAACCAAGCTGGTCCATGGTGTCCTGCAGGCTATAAAATGAAGTTTAATCAGAGATCCATTTTTTGGTGGTGTTCAAATTATTTTAATAGTGTATTTATTTCTGGGCTCTCTATTCTGTTCCATTGATCTGTGTGTCTTTTTTATGCCAGTACCATGCTGTTTTGATTACTATGGCCTCATAGTATAGTTTGATATTAGGTAGCATGATTCCTCCAAGTTCGTTCTTCTTTGTCAAGATGGCTGTTGCTATTTTGGGCCTTCTGTGGTTCTATATAAATTTTTGAAATATTTGTTCTAGTTCTGTGAAATATGTCATTGACATCTTGATAGGAATTGCATTGAATCTATAGATTTCTTTGGGTAATATGAATATATTAATGATATTAATTATTCCTATCCATGAACACAGAGGGACTTCCACTTGTTTGTATCTTCTTCAATCAGTCCTGTGGAATCTAATGAACAAACTGAACTAACAAGCAAAATGAGAGATTGACTCATAGATACAGAGCAGACTGATAGTTCTGGGAGAGAGTGGAGGGATCGAGCAAAAAGAGAAAAGGACTCATGGACGTGGACAACAGGGTGGTGACTGCGAGGGGGAGGATGGTATAAGGGGGATAAATGGTCATGGAAAAAAGTACAATAAAAATAAATTTAAAAAATATATTGGAATGCACACTTTTTAAAAATACGCAAATAAAAAATTTTAAATATCATTAAATAAAAGTCGAAGGACTCAGCTCCACATCCACGCATCACCACTTCAGGCTTCAGCATTCTTCAGCAACAAGAACTGATGTCGACGCAAAGATAAATCATGGCTGACAATATAACAGCAGAGGCTATAGTTGTATAACTCCAGCTGTAGTTCCAGAGTCTGGGAAGGCGGGGTCT
Source organism: Desmodus rotundus (assembly GCF_022682495.2). NCBI lineage: Eukaryota > Metazoa > Chordata > Mammalia > Chiroptera > Phyllostomidae > Desmodus > Desmodus rotundus. Next base: position 27,196,237 of record NC_071392.1, on the reverse strand, counting down.
TGTAGAGCATAAAACAACCCCACACAGATCCTGCCTCCTTCATCTAGTCTCTTCGTGATCTCAGATCAAATGAATCTCTCAAAGCTACAGTTGCCTTGACAGTAAGACACTGATAATAATATTCACATTATAGGGGGACTGAAATAAGGAAGTAAGACATTTAGCATAAATCTGGCGACTGGTAAGCACTCGATAAAAAAGTAACTATCATTATTGATGCTATTCTTTATATTCTTATACAGCCCGGCCATTTCAGGCAGTTGCTATTGTTGACCCTCAGTCCCGGTTTGTTTAAAGTGAGCTACACCTTCATTATGTTTTCTAAACTTATGAAACCTATATTCGTAAAATACAGGCTGGTGCTGTAAGCTCATATATGTAATAAGAAAAATAAAGGTATGTTGAATGTGGTTTTTAAAAAATGAGATTTGAGTTAGTTAATTTCATTTAGTATACAGAGCTAACCAGTGCCTGGAAATATTCTCCTTACCAAGGTACTATGTCTCTCAGTGAAGTATTACATCGCCCCTAGAACACCTGAATACTACATTTAGAGTAAATAATGATGTTACGATCATGACTGCAATTTATTGTGTATCATTTTCGAGGCTCTTGACTATGCATTTGATAATATGACTTCACATTATCATCATAAAAAACTTACAATGTAGGTATGTTAAGCACGCATAGGCACGCACACACAGATGTTATTAGATGTTAAGTTATATGCCCAAGGTCAAACAGCTAGTATATAATTTTTTAAAAAACACTCTATAAACCAGGTCCATGTTACTGAGATATCTGTGTTCCCTTCCATTATCTATATTCTTATAACCTCTAATAGATTCTAAGTACATATGTATTAGTCACCTGTGAATCTCAAAGTTTTAAAACGCCTATGCATTATACGGCTTAAAGTGGCGAGATCCCATTAAACTAGAATTGATTGAGTAATTAAAGTGACTTTCCTTCTGTATGCTTAGCATGTACTTAAGAGATGTCGGTAGAACAAAGTTGAAATAAATCTGCCACTGGCACAAAATTTGAAAGCCAGAAATAACTGGACTTCCTTTGTCCAGAAGTCATTCTAATTGATACCATAGAAAGATGATAGAAGAATCCAAAATGAAGTAAGTGGGAAAGAGATTGGCAATAAATTTTTAAATGTTCCTCTGATTTCCTAGTAACTGGTAATGCTATTTGCTAATTTTGGAAGAATCAGCTTCAGGTCTCTGGAATTCAGTTGGACCTTTACTTAAATTAGTTCCTTATAATTAAAAATCCATTTACTCATAATTCTATTGATTCTCTTTGTGGCCATCACAGATGTAAAATAATAAGTTATGATTTTGTATATAATTATTACTCCAGGTAACTGCATTCAGGGAGAGCTTTAGGACTGGTTTTCATACATCACAACAGTGACTCATGGCCTATATGAAACAATCGGAGTGGAAGGCCGCAGGCTTTCTTACTTTCTGTTCACAGAATCAGCATCTAGACTGAGCTATCAGACTTCTCCATGGTTTATGCATTAGTGGCTTCAGCTTTCCCTTAAACTTTGAAGAGGAGCACAAACATATACTGCTAGATACTTCCCGAGACAAGAGTTCATGATTTCTTTTACACTGTGTTACACGCTACGACAAACATTGTCAAAGTTTAGCGAAGTCCCCCAGGCTTCTCCCAGCTTATAAATCAGAGCCTCTCATACCCAAGGTCTTGGGCAAAACTCCTTCCCACTAACAACTTTGACCATGCCTTCCCCTCTCTTAATTCTCCCTCTTACTGAGGTTTATACCAGTTGTTTTATCTGGGTATTTTGAAATGCTTCCCTTCATGTATTCCTTGCTTAGTGTTCCTTTCAGACAAATGTACAACAAACTTCATGGAGCTTGAATCTAAGGTTTCACAACTCATTGATTAATTAATTAGCCTTTATGTGGTTTTTAATACATCAAAATTATCAGTATAAATATAGACATAAGATTATAGAGCATTTAGACATTTCTGGAATCTTCCTATGAAACTGCTTTGATCAAATCTAAAATCCTTAATGGTAAAGTTTTTTTTCCCTCTTCTATCTTAATGTGAAGATCAGAGTAGAAACTAAAGAATCATTGATGATGATATTTTTTTACTAAGGACATACTATATTAGGGAATATATATATCTATCAATATATATATTCTAGGAAATTTAGCTATACACACATTTCTTATTGTTTTAAAGTTCTGTACTTTTTAATAAGAAAATTATCTCTAAGCAAATATAGTTTGATTTTATTATATGGCTTTAATTAAACATTCTTCATAGTTTTCCTTTGTTGGTCAATTAGTCTACTTTAATTTTGATGTAACTCTTCTATAAGGAAGTGTTTCTCTGGACCTCCACTTTATTCTCCTCAGGTAAATGCACTGTCACAACAACTCAAGCCAAAAATAAAGACTTAAGGACTACTGTGTGATTCCACTCATGAAACTCAAATGACAAAGAGGGTCCCACAGGGGCAATGCACAGGGAGGGGATTCTCAGTACAAGATAAGCTGAGTAACGGGGCTGCTCAAAAATCTCAACATATTCACCAAGCGAAGGGAAAATGATTTTAAAAAATGGAGATGAAAAGGTAGGACATGTTCCTTCATTTGTTTAGTTAACAATTTTTACCTACCACAATCAGGCATTATTTTGTGACCTGAATATAAAGTGTTCCCTACCCTTAAGAAATTTATATTCCAATAAAAGAAAAAAAAAAGATACAGTCACAGTAAAGCAACATTTAAGCACCCTTGTGTGAATATAAGGGAATTGCAAGCTTGGTCCAATGGCAGGAATTTAGGAGGTAACCTGCTTCGATACGGTGATCAGGAAAGCCTTTCTGCAACTCTAGAGATATTTAACTTGAGAACCTAACAGTGAGAAAAGACCAAAGAGCAAGGGGATAAATACTCTAGCATAGAAGTCAAAAAAGATTCTGTAATGGAACAAAGATAAATATTTCATGTTCTGCTGGCCATTTGTTTTCTGTTGCGACTACTCACCAGGTCCATTGGCATGTTAAAGCAGCCACTGGCAATACCTAAACAAATGTGCGTGATGGTGCTTCAATAAAGCTTTATTGAGAAAACAAGCAGTGGGCCAGATTTGGCCTATGATTGTAGTTTGCCAGTTTCTACTCTAGGCAGAAATATGATCTGGGCAAAAACAGGACAGGGACTTCTGTGCTCAAGGAACCAAAGGGACACTGCTGTGGCTAAAGGAGAGTAAGTAGGAGGAGAGAAGCCTAAAATGAGCTTGAAGAGGTAAGCAGGGCCCAGATGATGCACAGCTTTGAAGGTCAGGGTAGGTGTTTGGACTTTATTTAAGCCCCTTACAGTTGTGAGCAGAGTAGTAACACGGTGCTCTTTGTGTTTTAAAGGCTCATTAGAATTTCTATGAGGACAATGGATTGGAAGACTACTGAAGTGGTTCTGGAGATGATATCGTGGCCCGGATTCACATGGAGGCAGTGAAAATGGGAAGACGTGGGTATACACAGATACATTTAAAAGCCAGGATCCTAACAATGCATTAGATGAAGGGGGAACAATGATGAAAGAGAGAGGAAAATTCACTTTAACTCAGGTTTCTGGCCAGACCATTGAGATTGACCACAGGTAGTGAAGTTGGGCTAAATTGTAAGTTTCAAAGACAAAGACTAGGGAGAGAAAAGCCTAAAAAGTTAGGTTCAGCCCATATCAGGGAATAAAAATGATTAGTCTGGCTTATTGCTTTAAGACTGCAGAGTCATGCTGAATAAGGAGGTTATCTTCCATCTTTTGGCAAATATATACAATGTGTATTCCTTAATAGCATGCAGAAGCAATGGGAGGAAATCACACTTAATAAGTAATGAGCTAAGGAGATTGTACTTGTTTTAGTGAAAAATAGGAAATTACTGAAGAGGTTTGAGGAGCGGAAAACTGTAACCAGAGCTGTGCTATAAACTGTGTTGCACCGGGTGAGTCAGAGAGAGAGATGTAAGAAATCAGGGAGAGCTGTTAATAAATTATTAAAACCATATATAAAGATATGATAAAGACTTGGTCCAGGGTTATTAGTATTAAAAATGCTAAGAAATATAAACTTAGTTGGTATTTTGGTTGGAGAGAGCTATACATACATATAATTTAGGTTGTTTATAATAAATAAATGATATAAATAATATAATTTTAAACTTAAAACATGAGAAGAGCCAAATTTTAAAGGACAATGTTGAATAATTAACTAGACTAGAAAGTTAGTCCAATGAAATCTAAAACTTAGTTCCGAGTTCTTTGATAGCCAAGATAAATAAAATAAAAACTAGGGAGAGGTTAAAATGTTGGATTACATAGCTCCCATCTGATATGAGGAAATATATCAGTGTTCCGGGGGAAAACACTGAATTATAAAAGAAATAAATATCAGAGTATTTTATATTAGGAAAAATAAGATCACAATAAACTATATACTCTAATAGTGATTTGATAAAAATATATATAATCCTCATGAGCAATGAATGTCTTAAATTAAAAACTCTTATATCTTATATTGAAAGTCCCAATTAAAGTTGAAGACATTATACCGTACACCAGTGATGGTATCTTTACAGAAAGTGGGAACAAGAAAACCCAAATAATGAGTTTTACAATGACTTGAGTTGATTCTGAAATAAGTAGGAAACAGGAATAGGTGGTTAGTTCCCTTAGGCATCTCCTACCCAAACTCTCAGCACATTAATGACATCGACTCTTCAGCCATACAGACAACACGGTGGATAAGAGCTAGGGCCATGGACTCTGGAATGAGAGAGTCTGAGTTCATAACCCATTTACCAGTAGAGACATTAAAGAAGAGCTGTGCCAACCAAGGGGCTGTTGATGCCAAATGGCAAAGTGTTCACAGGCCTGGGGTGATCAGGAAGGAAAGGGTCCAGGGTAGACTGTACTTTGAGCTGGCAAAGAGTTCAAAGTCAACTGCCTGACACATCAACTATTAAACTACTGCCTAGAGAAAGAAATGAATGAGGTATGGCTCCACCACTGGGTTTCTCAGTTTGACCTTGACATATATACTTCCCTATCTTAGGGTACCAGATTGAATTTAAATTGGAACATTCTCATCATTAATCTAGTCTAAATGATTTATTTCCTGATTTTTAACTGGTGTTCCTATGACGTGTTACAAACTTGACATTTTGCTAAGACAACTGAACTGACTGTACCTAATTTTAATTGAATTATTGACCTTCAAGGATCCGGTTTAACCAAACTGATATCTGATTAGGAGTATTTTCAGTAGACTTATTAGTCTGGCTTATTGTTTTAGGACTGCAGTCATGTGGAATAAGGAGATTACTTTCAGTCTTTTGGCAAATATATACAATGTGAATTCTTTAATTGCATCCAGAAGCAATGGAAGGAAAACACATTTAATAAAATATTTTAAAGACTGTCATCTCGACTACTGTAAATAGTTAAAAAAACCATCAAACTCCTAATTTTTTTATTCAAGAACACCAGTGACTAGGTGAAAAACAATAGCTGTGAGCTTTGCTTTTCTTCCAGAGCAAGTTATTTTGGCTGGCTAATAGAATTTGCTGATGTTTAGACTGAAAAAAGAGTCGTCAGTCGACTTCATCTGGTTTGAGGTCCCAATGTCTGCCCCCTCCAGCATTTGCCTCCATGGTTCCAGCTTCTCCACAGATGTCTGATGCACATCCTTACCTCCCTGCCTTTGCTTAAGCCATCCCTCTCCCAAGAATGTCTTCCATTCCACCCCACCCCGTCTAGGGAAATTTCATTCCAGCTCCCATAATACAATGTACCCTCCTCTGTGATAGCAGCTATTATATGTCCTGCCTCCCCGACTTTTGTGATTGTATTGGGGCAAAAGCTGACTCATTCATCTCTGTATTCCCAGTGCCGTATTTGCTTGGCAAATAACAAACATTAAATAAATAGTTATTGAACTAATTCTCCTTATGGAATTAATGTGCAGAAGGTTGGGGGATTGGAATATCGTATCCTTGTTTCAATAATGTGTCCACTTCTGACTTTACTATACCAGGAACTAAAATTAGTTTTCCATAACACTTCATTATTTTATGACTGAGAAGTATTGCATTGTATATATGTACCACATCTTCATTATCCAGTCATCCACTGGTGAACAACAGTTGTTTCCATATCTTGTCTGTTGTGAATAACGCTTCAGCGAACACAGGGCGCAGGTGTCTTTTTGAATTAGTGAGTTTCCCATAAGAAGGGGCTTTCGGGACAATGGGCAGCAACACAACACGAAACTCCCGAAGACGCAGCATCGGGAAACACAAAGGGCAGCAAGTGCACTCAGATACAGGGCACTGGTATTCCCTGACGAACCACGATTTCACTACCTGGTTTTAGGCAGAGCTGCTCAAAATGCCCTCTAGCCTACCTCAGATGGTGCAGAACCTTGTAACCCTGCCTTTGCTTCTGTGGTGGTAGCTCTTTTTCATGAAATGGAAAAATGCTTAATTCCAGGGAAAAAAAGAAAATCTATAATCAGTACCCAAATAAACCAAGAGTCGTAATTAATACAATAATCTTTGAGAGCCTGTAGACAATGAAATGGAAAATTCTAGAACACAGCACAAAGGCCCATCACCGCCTGGCTCCTCACGGCCCTTGTATCCTTTTCCTTGTCCTCACCTTCCCAAAGTTTTACTGGTAAATTGGCAAAGTTCTGAGAATTCTCAATGATGCCTCACATGGAGAGAAGAAAACTGAGTTGGTGGATCATTATTTTCTTCCAAAATGCAAGGAAAAAAGTAATGCTAGAAAAGAGAACAACAAAATTGACTTTATGGGGAGTGGAGGGCCACACAGAAATCACAGAGATCAAAGTCCGAGAGACAACCTCACGAGAAAGGGAAAGACCCGCCAACCCAGCAATTGACATGGAACAGGACTGCACATCTCAGGACTACGAGCAAAATCTAGGTGTCCAGACGGCACCGTACCTCATCCAAGTCCCCACACCCTCTCTGAGGCTAAGAAAAGTGAAAGGAATGCAAAATTCTTCACAGGGAAAAAAACCTCAAACTGTAAGAACAGAGCCAAGTAGTCCTCCCATTCTGTCTGCCCAGAGCCACCCGAGGCACCTCCAGTTGGAGAGAAGGGCCCAGAAACTGTTCAAATCTATTACACACTTGATCAGGATTCTCCAGAGAAACAGAACCAATAGGATGTGTGTATTGTGTGTGGAAAAGACATTGATTTTAAGGAATCAATTCAGGGTTAAGGGATTGACTCACAGGATTGCGGGGCTGGCAGATCTGAAATCCACAGGGCAGCCTGGCAGGCTGAACATTCAGCAAGAAGTTGAGTCGTGAGTCCAAAGGCAGTCTGGAGACAGAGTTCCTTCTTCCTCGCGGGACCTTAGTCTTTTTCATTCAAAACCTTCAACTGATTGGCTGAAGCCCACCCATATAATGGAGAGTAATGGCTTAACCCAAAGTCTACTGATTTAAATATTAATTGCATCTTAAAAGTTACCATCACAGCCATATCTACAGTGGTGTTTGATGGAACAACAGCCTAGTCAAGTTGACATATAAAATTAACCATGCACACACACACACACACACACACATTCTAGGTGGCTACCTAGAATAATAGTTAATGTTTATTGCATGTGCTAGGCACTCTTCTTTACATTTCACATGTATTTACTCATTTAATCATCACAGAAATTTTACAAAGTAAGTACTGTTTATTATCATTTATTATCCTATTTGACGGATTAGAAAATTAAGGCAGAGAGTGCTTAAGTAATTTATCTGAGGTCACAAGGCTGGCAAATGGCTAAGCCAGTATTAAAATGGACAATGCTTGCTCAAAACTCACCCATTTTACCACTGAGCTAGAAGAAAACATAACTCAGGAAACAAAAGAAAATTTCTCAATTACTTCACACTAAGAATATCTTAACAAGAACATAAATACAATAAAATAAGAGCATACCAATAAATTGATAGGGCAATTAATGAGATAAAAAGGAAATTACTAGTTTATGAAAACAAATAGGGGATTATACAAACTGATTCTGGAAATAATAACTAAATTAGTAACAGCAAGGTACAGAAAAGACAACATGAATTACTGACAGAAAGAGGAGAGAATTAAGGTAACCTAAGTGAATGTGGACAGGAAGGGCAAAGAATTGGAGCAATTTGGAAGGATATTATAGACATGAGATAGCATACAGATTAAAATATGTATGTATATATTAGAAAATATGATCCAAAAAAAGACCATAATATTCTTGAAGTGGGATTTTTGCTCCAAAGATATATTTAAAGACATAATACAATAAAACTTCCCTAAAATGAAGAAAGAGAACAATCTGCAAAACAAAAACAGTTCATGATACTCCAAGAAAATTATGTGGACGATCAACAGTAAGGCATGTCCCTTAATTAAACCATTAAATGTCAAGAATAAAGAGCCCTGGCTGATGTGGCTCAGTGCACTGAGCGCCATCCTGTAAACCGGAACATTGCAGGTTTGATTCCCAGTCAGGGCACATGCCTGGGATGCACGCCAGGTCCCCGGTTGGGGGACTGTGAGAGGCAACCAACTGATGTATCTCGTTGATGGTTTTCTCATTCTCTTTTTCCCTCCCTTTCCCTCTCTCTAAAAATAAATAAATAAATAAAATATTAAAAAAAGAAGAAAGAATTCCTCAGGTACTCAAGGGGGAAAAGAAAATTACATACAAACATAGAAAAAAACTGCTCCACCTTTGAATTCTCCATAACATTCAATTCCACAATGAACAATTTCCATAATGTCCTGATTAACACAGAATTTAATTTGAAAACATAACTAATCTAGAGGTCACTTGAGCTTAGAGCTCACTAAGGGACATTCACTACCACGAAAGGACTCAGGGAACACAATTCGCTTCATTTCTTCTCAAGGAAAAAACAGTTGCTTGACAATGACATCCAGCCATATAAAAAATAAGTTAAAAGAAACTCAGGAATGGCAGAGCTGGGTTAAAAGAACTCGTAGTGAACAATGAGTCTGTTAAAATAAAGAGCAAACAACTAATGAAAGTATGGCAGCAAAACTAAACGTGAATATTATAAACCTGAATAATGTTAAAATAATCACGTAACTACAGGAGGTGGCAGGGGAAGGGGAGATGGGAGAAAGTTTGAGTGCCAATGTCCTCATCTTTCAAACCAGGGAATAAATAGATATTATCTAAATATTGATTTTTTTAAATGTTACCTGCTAGTCTCTTGATGTTTATTCCTAAACCTTATTTGTTTGTTCAACATTAATGAGTTCTTTTATGGAAAACAATACTTTGTGGTGAATAAACATTTTTTACTTGTGATTTTCTTCTATTTAAGTCAAACAAAATATAAATAACTATCTTTCATTAAAAATATTCTTGAGGGTCTCATTCCATTTTTATAACTTTTATTTCCCTGCCTACCACTCTACTTTTATAACCATATAATATGATAGAAAGATATTCACAATGATATTCTTTTAATGCTAAGGGTGGCAATTTCTGAGTTTGGGGTAATTTTCTAAAAAATACATTATTGTACTTTTCTTCATTGCTTTGTCTTTTATAAAGAGTGTATCTTATTTTACAACAATCAGATGACTATTTTGCCTTTAAAAATTGTAAGCAGTACTTGTATATCAAGATATTAACAGTGGCTCATGCCGGGTTATGAGAAAATGGATAATACTAATTTTTTCTTTGTACTTTTCTATAGTTTTTAAATTTACAAACATAAAAATGATTTATTAACTACTTACTTTTTACTATTTTATTTCTTATACATATATTTTATTAAAATGTATTGTTTCATAAATTTGATGCTCTGGAAAATAAATAAAAGACTATAAATATCCCAAATTAAAACAAATAAACTACAAATAAAAAGTACAAATATCCCAAAGAAAACAAATAACGAATATAAATGTCCCAACCCCTGCAATGGTCAAGGAGAACGTGACAGTAACTGCATGATATTACTAAGAACACTGAGTCAGCAATTAACAAATGGGATGGGAAAAGTGGGAAAGGTATTCTTTAATCAATTTTATCTCATTATTATTTATTACTCAATCCCATGAAACAGCTTTTGTGTTATGTACTGTGGAACATTTGCAACATATGGCATTTGTACGGAGTTACACACCTACTTACATTGAGCTAACAGGGAAGAAACTGTGAAAGGGCTATATTTATTGTTACCTCATACACCACATCAACAACTGAGAAACAAAAATAAGTAAATACTCTAAAATTCCCCACTTTAAGTATGGAATTTTACCGGGTGCACAGGGATATGAATACATGTTTGCTTATGTTAAAGTAAGAACAACAACGATAACAATAATCACAGAAGGATAAACTAAAAACCTAAACAGAAGTGGCTTCTAGAGGGAAGAGGTTGGAGGGACAGGAAGTAAAGCTGCACGTCTTTGACTGCCTTATGTTTTGAATACTTGAGTTTGGAACCATGGATTTTACATAAGTTAAAAATGAAATTAAATTTAAAAACAATCCCTGAAACTCAAGAGCAAAATAAGGAAATAAAACTATGTGTATGAGAGTTGGTAGCATAACGACACAGAACTTTTAAAATGACTTCAAACACAGTAAATTGATCAAACATACCTAGCTCATGTGATATATCTTAAAGACAAAAAATTGCAAATAAAAATTCTGTTTCTAGTAATCATATAGTTGGCCATGTTGGCATTACATATTGGGATAAAGCAAGTGAATATCATGTTAATGTCACTGGGAAGTGGAATTTTTTGGCATGTTAGAGAAGATGCAAAACAGAAGAGGTCAAGGAAAGACTCTATAGGGTCCAGATTTGAATAGAAAGTGTCAGTATACATTCATAATTTTATACACACACACACAGATTTTCAACTCTATTCATTGGCCTTGAAACAATAAAGAACTCAGCAGTAATGTGCACCCACAATGCCCAGATTATAATCTCTAATTATCATTTTTAAAAGATTTTATTTATGTATTTTTAGAGAAACGGAGGGAGGAAGAGAGGGAGAGAACATGTGCCCCCAACTGGGGACCTGACCCCGCAAACCAGGCATGTGGCCTAGACTGGGAATTGAACTGGCGACCCTTTAGTTGCAGGCTGGCACTCAATCCACTGAGCCGCACCAGCCAGGGCTCTAATTATCATTTTTAATTCAAATGAAATGAGAGTCCCTTGAATGCAAACTGCAGGACTGAGGTGGATAATACACAGGTTAAACCTGGAATAGCTTGCCCTGCCGAAAACCACTAAAGCCTACTTGAGGTATATCAAAGTCTGAGAAGCCCATTTGAAATGTCATCTGCTAGCCAAAAAAATGGGATAATTTGAGCATCAGTTAGAGGATCTGCTTCTTTCTTTCTTTGATGGACTGAAATACTTTAAATGTGTTTAAATCCATGAGGTCATAATAATCCTAAAATATTTGGGAAAAAAGAATATATTTGAATGTGTTAACTCACCAACTTCTTTTTAAAATTAATAAAGGGAAGTAATCAAGCACTTACCCCATCTTTCTTATATCTGCCATGTCATGAAGGAGTTAAATAGTTGAGAAAAATTTTTATATAGAAGAAATAGTCCAGCTAACAAAAATAATGCATGACAAAATACAAACACTATTTTGAAAGTACTAATGAATTAATTAATGGTCATCAATAGATCAACAACCAGATATCATGTGCTTCCTAACAACACATGTAAAGTAGCCTTGTCAGAAAAACTGAACTCACGTGGGATGAAGCTTCCCATGTTCCACATACAACTACCAACTAACAGGAAACAGGAGAGAAGAACAAGTTAAAAGAAACCATAAGGAGGCAATCACCAGACTCTGGAATGTAGTACACTTTACTGATTAGTTTCATTCATATACTGCAAGGGGGCTACGGAGGGAGGGTGGGACAGAGGAGAACTGAAGACTGGGGGAGGTTTTCCAGATAAATGAACCAAGTGCAGGGCATGAGCTTCATTAGAATTTTGATTTCAACTAGTAAACTGTGTGGGGTAGGGGTTTATAAAACAATAGGAATATCTGAACAATCGACTGGATATTTAATGTTGTAAAGAATTACTTTATCTTGCTTTAGGTGAAAAGATGTCATGGTTCTTTTTCTATTCTTTAAAGAAATCCTTATCACTCATAGGGACATGCTGAACTATGTAGTTAAAATGATGTCTGGTATTTTCTTCAAAATGATATGAGTGCGGGGAAATATGAAGCGTTTATAGGTGAAACTTGCAAACTGTTTCAAGTGAAGGATTCTAGTTTTGTATGTTTATAATTTCCCATATAAAAAGTTATAAAAACAAAAATTAGAATGCCTTGCATTGTAAAGCTAGGCCTAAAAAATGAGATAGATACATGGGACTTTTAAAATGCAGGGTTATTTTTAAAAGAACAACTACTAGAGGAAAAAAATTACTGGCTTATTTTATATAAGTTGCAAATTATTTCTTTTATGCATTACACCAAAAACATCAGAATTAACTGAAAAATATAATACTAAGAGGAGAAAACAACTCCACCCAAGGAATTTAATTCACTTAAAGATGAAAGAACTGTGTCTGCAAGGCTAACCAGGGCTTCACGGAAAGCTGTGATTTCTGTACAGATGTTAGTAGGCTAACAGTTTCCTATTGCCCATGACCACCCATTGGGCATCCTCACTACATTTATTATCATATACGAAATCTTCGAGTGATCTGTGTAGAGTCCTTCAGTGATACCCGGTAAAAATCTTGTACCATTTTGCTGGTCTCTGAGTCTTAGCAAGAAAGGGCAGCAGAGAAGCGCAAGCACATCTTCTTCCAAACCCTGCTCCTAGATGTGTCAGGAAAGAGGACTTAACTATCTCGGAACAAAAGATATCCTAGAATATCCTAGAACGGCACTGACACATTCTGCGTGCATGTCGCGTTCAAATTCTCCTTTCTCAAAAATGTAAAATAAATCTGCTTCCATCGTCCGAAGTACTATGAGACTAAAAGTCCTTTTGAAACGCTGAAGAACGGCAGGTACTCTAGCTGATGTGAGAGTAGGACGCCCCTGCTCTTGCAAGGCTGTTTTATCTCAGAAACACGTAAAACACTGCAGATGGAAATGGAAAAAACAATGCCCCTGACATCTGAAGTGTGCCTTTCTTAGTACGACTGCCGACCTTTTAATACCTGAAGTTCTGTGGCCATCCTAAAAAGTGCAACTTATCCTGACGTTCCAAAAGACGGAAAAGTTGCCGAAGTCCGAGGAATGAGTCATTTTGCTCAGTTTTGATGCGTAATCTCAGGTGTCATGGAACTCTGATCTGATGGGAATAGGAAGAAGGCAAGGGGAGGGGGCCTCAGATCTGCAGACGGAAGAAGACCGGCCGCTGGGGATTGGATGGCGAGATCTTGATTTTCCTAAAATTGCGTCATTTCGAACCCAATTGGGTCCACATATTATGGGCACCGACGGGTTACCGTCTCGGAAACTCTCAATCAGACGCAAGCGAAAGGAGAGGAGGCGGCTAATTAAATATTGAGCAGAAAGTCGCGTGGGGGAGCGTGTCACGTGGGTCTCCAGGCTCGTGGAGCCTGGTATAAATACCGCGCGGCACCAAACAGGCAGAGCGCGCGCTGCGACCTTCTCCTCTACCGCAGGGCGACCGCCAGTGCGGAGCGCAGGGCGTGCGCTCGGAGCAGCCAGAGGAACCCTGCGGGCCTGTCCGCCGCAGTAAGTGTCTGCGCCCTGCCAGGGGGGCTTTCCGCGCCGCCCAGAGCACCCAGGTGGCGGCTAGCCGCGCTGGATGGGCCCGCTGGGGCGAGGGACAGTGGGGGGACAACAGGGAGACGAGTAATCCAGCTGCCAAAGTCCCTCTCTGTCTCCCACCTGCAGAGCCTCCAGGCGTGGAGGTGTGTGTTGGTTGGTGGGTTGCGGGCCGGTGGAGTTGGTCTCCGGGAAAAAGGGGATTTGAGCAGCTCTGGGGTATGATTCTCTTTCCTGAAGGGCCCCTTTCCTCAATCAGCCCCTAATTCCGTTGTGGGACCAAAGTCGCTGCCCCAGCTCCTGGACAGCCGCCCCGAATGTGTGTAATTTTTCCCTCCTCAGTCTCTCCTCCCTACTCCTCCCAGAAACCCAGCATGAAAACCCTCGTGGCCTTGGCAGTCTTTTTTCTCGTCTCCACTCAACTGTTTGCAGAAGAAATCGAAGCCAACGATGATCTGAATTATTGGTCCGACTGGTCCGACAGCGACCAGATCAAAGTGAGTCCAGGTCCCGAGCTGGCCCTCGCCGTTCCTCCCGAGCTGGGGAGCTGCCACTTTCCACCGCGGTGGACCCTCGTTAGCCTGGCGGGCAGTCGCGGCCAGTGGGACCAGTGGCAGTGGAGGCGTGCGGGGGGCAATGGTAAGGCGACGCCACCCTCTGAGTCCCGCGAGATGCCCACCATGTAAGTGTCCTCCCGAAAGCTGCACGGGCGGGTCTCGGGAACTCACTGGAGCGACAATGCCTTCCTTGATGAGCCCGGGGTCCTCACAGGGCTGGAAACTTCACAGGGTTTCATCCCCAGGTAAGGGGGATTTCGGGGACTCCAGGCCAGCTTCGAGGTCCGACGTTTGGAAATGCTGGAGAGGAGGAGAGGAGGGCGCGCCGGGCGCAGGCAGAAGCGGGGGCAAGGGCGAGCTGCTGTGGGCTTAGAGGGACGGAGGTGGGTGCGAAGCTGACTTCCTGTGGTGACAATTATTTTACGGACCTGCGAATATAGCGGCAAGTTTTCTTCTGTCTGACTCGTGGGCTATTGGTGCAAGTGAGCGTGCCCCGCAGGAACAGCGAAAGTCGCGCCATGCAGGTCGCCGCAAGTGGTGTCACACTTTCTCACCCTCGACACACACCTGTGTGCATTTAGGGTGGCAAGGCGTCTCCGAAGCCCGCACCACAGTCGAGACGAAGTCAGGTGGCGAAGAGGCAGATGAGTGGGGGTCCCCAGGCTAGGGGCAGAGTCGAAAGCGTGTAGGGCTACAGGACTTTGTGCCTCCTGCTAACTGGCAGGGGCCTCGGGGAGGCGGTGGCGCTCGACGCGAGTTCCGCGGAGAGGGGCGGAGGCAGGGAGCGCCCTGCCAAGGACCCCACTCAGCCCTGCGCTGGGGGAGCCCGGCCACCTCTAGCCTCGGCTTCGGAGCGGAGCGGAGCGCAGCGCGCGTCCCACCGCGGGTTCCACCCAGGGCCGCCGAGTTGAGCCCGGGGATGGAGCTCAGCAGCGGAATGACTCGCGCTCCTGGGAGCCTCGCGCAGATTGCTACATCACGGTCTGTCTGTACGTCTGCCCCCAGGAGGAGCTGCCCGAGCCCTTTGACCCTCTTCTGCTGAGAATCTCCCGGAGCCTCAAGCCTCATCGGCAGTTCTACGGCTTAATGGGCAAACGGGATGCTGGTGAGATGAACAGCCATCCCTCCCTCCGGGCAACCCGCCCGGTCTGCTTGCTTATTCTCAGAGCACCCAGATCTGCTCTTGCTCCTGGAGTAGAGATTTCTAGCCTAACACGTGTGGTAACCACCCCCACTCCTCACTCCCCGCCCCCCCTCCCCTTGCACTCTCTAGCCTGCACCCCACTTACACAGGCACGTGCCCGCGCAGGGAGGGAGGCATCCGTCCCGCGCGCCTCGCAGTGTTAGGCCCAAACCACCAAGAACGGGAACCAACCTTAGCTCCCTTGACCAAAGATCCAGTGACAAAGCAGAAGGCACGGGCCTCCACGGGGTGGTACTCAGAATGTTATCAGTGCATGTGGAAGCTGATTATAAACCACTAGGGTTAGAATAGGCTTTGCTGCCCCTTGTCTCCGGTAGAAATATCAGTTTCTTTAAATGCGTGGTACTATCCGTGGAACCTGTAAATTGTTAATGTCACTTGTTTCTCGTCAGGTTCCTCACCTGAAAAACAAGTGGCCCTGTTAAAGGCTCTTTATGGTAAACATTTTTTAATAAATATTTTACTATTGTGAATGCTTATGTAGGGAAGTGAAAAAATGCATTAGTGGGCTGAAATACAGATTCATGAAGATGTCTGTTTAATGACCAGATGGACTTGTGTGTCTCATTCCCGAGCATGGATGGGTGGCCCTCCTTGAATACGAGCTTCTTATAGGAAAACACAGGGGGCCTTGCCTAACAGTTGTCAACAGGCCTCAGGAGTCTCACAGTCCTGGATTTGCATCTGTGACCCACAGCAAGCACTTAAAATATTTTTCCTTTGTTAACATATTTTGTTTTATTATCAATAATTTTATTAGTGTTTACGGTTTGCTATATTCCTCAGGAGAGTTTGTGAATGGGAAATGTTACATATTTTAAAATTTAATTTATTTTGTACTTAAAAGTTACAATGTAGCATCTTTAAAACAAATTATTGTGTTTGCTTTTTTTTCCCCCTTTCTTCTAGGACATGGCCTGATCTCTCATAAAAGTAAGTGCAAAATTATTTTGACATTTATCAAATACAAATGTTATGAGATTGGGCTCCAATTTATATAACACCTGCTCTATTTTATAACTTAGGGCTTACTATGTTTAATTAAGACGATATAAGAATGGTGGAGACACATATTATATTTACATCCAGAACATGATTGTTTAGAGCTTTGTGATTTAGATATATCATACTTTCCAAAATGATACATTATGTTAAAAATCCTTTAACTACCAGCTAAACTGCTGCTGAATTTCTGACCCACAGAAACTGTAAGACAATAAACATTTGTTATTGTATTAAGCTGCTAAAAAATACCTTTTAACTATTATAAATTGTTACTGTAGGTAAGAATTCCAATCCCAGGGGTAAAAATCCCTCACACATTCCCCCCTGACACCCCACAACCACCACTTTCACTGCAAAACCAAACCAAACAAAAACTGCAAATATTTACAGGTATCTTCTAATCACGTTGAGTGTGCGGATGCCGTAGTGACATCCCTTATTAGATAACGGGGCAGCGGAGAGTTTCCAGCGGGTGTCTGAGTAGGTGATCCCCACTGAAGGTAAAGAGGGAATTGCAGTTTTTATTCCATAACTGAGTGGGAAACCTCAGTCTATCGAAGCACAGTGAGACATTTCTCAGGGCAGTGAAGACGGCAGAACTGTGACACTTGACAGTCATTAGACCCCAGTCTCCCCGTTAATGGAACCAGAGCTGACAGGCAGCCCCGGGGGCCATCATAACTGTGCTGTGCACCCTCCCTGACTTGGGTTTTCGGCGCGCTGGGTGGCCGAGCAGGCCGCAGTGCGGAAGCAGCCCTACTTCCAAGGAATGCAGTGCAAACAGGAGACGTCCTCCCACTACACTCAATGTACTCTTTCCCAGAGGCTTCATCTTTGAAACTGAATAAGTCATTTGTTATTTACTTCGTAAGGAGTTGACTTTCAGGGGAATTATATATAGAAAAATTCTAGTAATGAAAATAAATGCACTCCATTAATATCAAAGCTGACACATTTTCCAAAAGAAATATTTAAAATCCAATAAAACAGAAAGAGTGACCGTTTAGAAGTTTATAATTATCAGAGGTAGGGATCTGACTTCACTAAGGATCAGCTCCTGAGAAATAAAGCATATCCATTAACAAAAGGAAGTAAGCTTGGAGAGCTCTCTGTCACACAATGTGCCACTGACTTCCTAGAAGTCACAGCTAGCTTCAACAGCAGCAATATTTAAAACTTTATATATATATATATACACATATATATATATAAACAGATAAATATAATATGAATAAAGGGAATATTTAGATACAGAATTGAGAGAAGTGCTTTCATTGTACTGTTTTAGTATCGTTTATAAGACTTATTAAGAATCCTCATTTCTTCTGACTCACCAACACCTGAAGTAGATATATATTTATTTTACGCACATATATTTGGAAGCGTGGGTGTTTTTGGTACTAGCTATAACACTTTATTTCCTCAATGATATACATATTAAAATACCCATAAATGTATTTTTCCAGGGCATAAAACAGATTCCTTTGTTGGATTAATGGGCAAAAGAAGTTTTAATTCTGGTATGTATAAAATCATGACTGAAAATAGATAGTATCTTAAATTTACTTGTATTATTTTCTTTCTAACGCATAGTTCCAAAGTATTAAAAAGGAATAATGAATTTAAAATAAGTATTTATGGTGAAGACAGTCTAACTGCAATAAATAAATCCAAGAATGGATTTAGAGCTGATTAAGCCAATATCACCACAGTAACAATCTCTCTAAACGGCCAGCCTTACCAGTGTCTGCCCCACTGAGTCATTACCTAACCTGAACCTTTGGGCTAGTCTCACACTCTTTCCCTTAAAATAAACCACATTTAGCCTTACTGAACTGAGGGTGTGGGAGATGCAGGAAATAAGACTGATTCCCACTTGTTACCAAGGAAATTTGAAAGTCTTGTAAGACATTACATCTGGCAGTTTCCCAAAACAAAAATAAAGAAATAAACAAAACAAAATTAACTCATTTATACAAATTACTTGTTCTTCATCAAGTGATAGAAGCTCGAACTCTAAAACATCCTGATGGATGTTCAAGAATAGTATAGTCCATCCCAGTGCCTTCAAAAAAGAACACAATGACATCACCCTGCAGAGAGATAATCAGTCCTGGCTACACAGTCTTTAGAGAGAATGGACGCCACCATTCTCCTCACAGCCCATGTTAATTCTGAACAACTCTTTCACTCGGTATTAAGGCCGCGTGTTTCCTCTCTTCTCTTTCGTTTCTATTTCCTATGTAAATGCTGCATACTTATATCTGAAAACTCATTCATCGTAGTATTTTCAAGGTTAAATAGCCCCTATGTCGTTTTCACAGAGACTGACTTGTTGTAAGCACATTCAGGCCTACACAGTCCCTAGTTTAGTTTCCTTGGGAAAACTATTCAAATTCTCTTCATTTTATGTTGAGTAAAAATGGAAGTAAAATACTAATCATATAATTAATTAGAAAGTAATTAGCACCTGTCTTGTCCATCTAAAATATTTCAAATTTCTAGGAAATATGTAACAAAGATATGCTGGTTTAATTCTCAATTATCTGGAAAATCATGTAAAAATGATGTCTGCTAGTATTTACATTGGTTCTCTACCCTGCAAATTTAGACTACTATATTTGTATTACTGGGGCTTGAGTAGCCCCAGTAATTTGGGGGCTACTCAAGTTTAAATTTTAAAGACATTACGAGTCTATCTAATCAAAGACTTAAAATTGCTTTATTGATATGTATTATCACCTGGCTTTTGGAAATGGAATATAAATTTAAACCACTCAGGCTTTATTCGTATCAGAAGTGTGTACTAGCCCTTATATAGCTCTGGTTTTCTTGATGATTGCATTAGTCTTCACCTCTCCATTTCTAGAATTGGTGTGTCTCAGAACTTGCTCAACTTTACAAATAATATAGATACTGTACAA
The DNA here is from genome assembly GCF_022682495.2 of Desmodus rotundus. NCBI lineage: Eukaryota > Metazoa > Chordata > Mammalia > Chiroptera > Phyllostomidae > Desmodus > Desmodus rotundus. The sequence continues at coordinate 27,176,691 of NC_071392.1, read as the reverse complement.
TTCAGAACAGAGTCAATGCCATTAAAAATACTTAAAGTAGTAATGTATAGTAAGTAGAATAGAATCAGAATTGATTAATGACTAAATCTTCGTTCCTCTATTTTAGTAAAGAAATATAAAAGGAAAAAATGGGCAAAATGTCATCCATACTCAATCAGAGATCTATTCATATACTCAGGGCAAAGTTATTATCATCTTCTACAGCCATCTGGTCCTTATCCTTTTGAGGTCACAAACACCTTCGACCATCTAGAAAAATCTATAAACCCCCTTCCCACAAAAACCCTCCTCTCCTCATTCATACACACAAAAGTTTACATAGGGTTTCGGAGGGTTCAAGGACCCAGTGAGAAATTCTGCTTCTAGTTAAGAGGACACGATGTTCCAGCTAAATCTCTGATGTACCTTCGTTTAGTTCGCATTAGCATGCACCTCACTTCTCTGAGGGACGGAAGCGCGTTACCTAACGTGAACTTGTGCTAGTCACCCTCCTCCTCAAATGAACAAGCCAGGGTGAGCAATGAACTGTTCGCTTCCTTCAGAACTGCCCGGGCTCGGGGGTTTGGGCTCAGACTCTCCTACCCCAGAAATGCATTTGTGATTGACAAAACAAGCAGCTTATTGTTGACCTCACCTACGGGACAGTTGGATGCTGAAGAGCCTCTGCTCCGTGTTGAAGGGGAAGTGATGACACAGGAAACGTGACCTACCTTCTCTCTCAACAAATCCTTCCCACTGGGAACACTGGGAAAAGAAACCCATGGTTTCTACATATCTTTCACAGTTCTGTCTCCTGTTTCTATTTAAATTTAAAATTTTATACAGGGCATACTGAAGTTTCAAAAGCACAGTAGTTCACTATGATGTAAATCTTAGTATATAAAATGTTAGTTAAAATGATGAAAAGTATACTTGAGTATTTTGCTAATAGCAGTCTGATCTTACCCTTTTGTGGTTACAGACCCCTTTGAAACTGTGTATCATATCATATCATATCATATCTTTGGTCTTTTTTTTAGTTCAGGTAGCCAGTGCACTTAAATAACTTGCTAGGTGTGCGTTAAGTACTTTCAGGAGCAGTGGTTAACCTTTCACAGGACATTAGGGTGCTAGGAGGTAAGGGAAACTGTTGTATTTCGATGACCCAACTGTCCTGCCTATAGACTGAGGCTGTTTTAGTGTCAAGAGCATCAGGAGGCATCCACAAGACAGGCAGAGACCGTCATACCATAAGTTACCCCTATCACAGGAATCAGCAAACTTTTTCTATAAAGAGCCACATAGTAAACATTTTAGGCTTTGTGAGCCATGCAATATGGAAAAGAATGGGTGGGGCCATGCTCCAGTAAAATGTCATTTACAAGAAAAGGTAGTGGGCTGGATTTGGCCCGTGGCCAAAAGTGTGTTGACTCTGTCCTACAATAAAAGTCCCACATTCTGTTTCCATCCTATGACTACTCCTAGCTAATTTGGGCACTGTCCTTTCTATAAATCACCAGGGGTGTCTGCCACTGCTTGAGAATGCTGCTGAGAATCAACATTGCAATACACTGTGGAAATGTGCTTTTGGGGTATCCAGTACAGGACACAGGAGCAAAGTTACCAAGAATTCTGCGGTTAGGTCACCTCCAATCAGGGCAGAGACCGAGGCAAGAGTGAAAGATGTGCAAATAAAACTCTGGGAAATATTTCAATGGAGGGAAAAAGTCATTATGAGTTTTGAAAGTCATGTGTGCCTTGCACTTTGTTTTATTCCCTCAGTGAATCCCCTTAAAGAATTCTCTCTTCTTTGTTCTCAGCAGCTTATGAGAGGAGTGCAATGCAGAACTATGAAAGAAGACGTAAATAAACTACCTAGTGTGTTACTTACTGAGCTTCATTTGTGTCAATGGCCAACAAAAGGTAAAAAAAATGAGAAATGCACTATGAGGAGTAATTATTTATTTAATAATAATCATTGTTTTGAGATGAAAACTCACAAAGTGTCTATTTTTCATATTGTGCCAATATGTGTTGTAAAAGTGTGTTATAATTCTGATATGATGACTCCCTTAGAAATAGAAATCAGTGGTAATTTCTCAACAAAGCACAGTGTTCAAGGAAATTGTAAAAACCTGTCAATAATATATAGCCTCTGAAGAAAGAAATCATTTTTGTTTCTGGGAAGCAGTCACGTCAGCTCCTGCTAACGAGAAGGAAGCTCACAGACAGGCTTGTGCTTCTCCATTAGTTTTTATGGTGAAAATGTACTGAGATTTGGTATCAAACTATATTTGTATCCCTGCAGCATGTTTTATGTTTTGTGACTATATAGAGATGTTTTAAAAACCCTTAATGTGATTCTAAGGTCTTCATTTCATAGTACAATGTGTTGTGATAGTTGACATTTTAAATAAAAGAAAAAAATATCTTGAGAATTGGCTCTTATTCTTTTATGAACATTTAGGTCAAGTCTGCAACCTTTCTTTTAGTAGATGAAATATGTTCAAAGCGGCTTTGGCTGACAATGAAACATAAAGCTACTAAATTTCTCTTAAAGAAAAAGACTAAAATGTAATCTCAGTTTCTCTCTCACACATGCACACATTTTTTTACTGAATTAGTCAATTGGCATGAGATCATTCATTGAGAAAACAATTATGTTTTGGAATCCAAAGACTAACAGCTAAATTCTGTTTACACATGCCTGTGATTCCCTTTTGCAAATAGGACAATAATCCATTTTAAAGATGCATTTCACCGATTACTTCCTTGTAGGATAAAACATCAGCACACACTACCACTTCAGCCCTGCATGGATCCCAAGCACACCACTGTGTGAATTTCACTAGAATTAAGACACCAAATGAAACTGTCGCAAAGGGCATCAGAAGTTCATACAGATAGATAGGGGGCTGATAATATGATACCTTCCCCATAACAAAGGCAAGAGCCCCTTCCCAGCATCTCTAAGGGTTCCTGTGCTTTGCTAACACCAGTAACACTCTCCAGCAGAAACACATGCATCAGGAATAAGTACAGAGCAGTTGCAGGGAGACTCTCATGCATTTAAGGGGAAAGATTGATAAGTGTCCTTGGAACCGTTTTCTGATTGCGTAGAGAATGTAAAATATTGACAAGCGGTGAAAACAACTCAGCACAAGTATTGCTCGGTGAAATAAAACTTCATGAATTTAGCCTGGGTGGGTGTCTTTTGTTGATCAATGTTAAAACCATTTGTGGAACAGGAGAGCTAAAGTATACTTTAACCTACCTTTAAATGAATAACCTGGTTTTTAAAAGAAACTCAAGCTGATTTTCCTTATTATATAGTACATTTAAATACTACAAATTATATTAGGATAAGCAAAATGGACAAAACCAGTCATCTCAAGCCCCACTCCCCGGTATTGTTAAATGCTCTATTTAACAACAACAATAACTGTGAAATATAATAATTATAATAATAATAGCTATCATTTTATAGTCATGCACTGCATAATGACGTGTTGGTCACCAAAAGGCTGCATAAACCGTGGTGGTCCCATAAAATTATAATGAAGCTAGAAGATCCCTATCACCCAGAGACACCGTAGTTGTCATAACGTCATACTGCACAGTATCACTCGCGTGTCTGTGGTGCTGGTGTAAGCAAGCCACACTGTCAGTTGTATAAAAGTACAGCGCGTACAGTTACGTACAGTACGTGATCTTGATAATGCTAAGAGACAACTATGTTACTGGTTTATATATTTTCTATGCTATACTTTTTATCCTTACTTTAGAGTGTACTATTTCTACTTATAAAAAAAGATTTGCCGTAAAACATTATGCTGTGTTATGCCAGCAGCAGCCTCACACTTCCTGTGTTTACCACATCTGTTGATTGGTTCATTTTCCTTTGCACTTAATCTAACTCATGGAGCTTTGCCCACTAACATGCTATGTGCAGGCTTGCACCCTAGGAGCAACAGGCTCTACCATACAGCCCAGGTGTGCAGGAGGGTATGCTCTCTCGGTTTGCATAAGTGCACCCTATAATGTTCGAACAACAACAAAATCACACAATAATGCATTTCTCAGAACATATCCCCATCATTAAGCAGCACATGACTGTACACAGGTAATCGCTCATCGAGGGAAGTAGCATTATCATCTTCACCACTTTACAGATGAGGATATGAAGCTCAAGGAACTATTGGGGTCAGAGATTATACTATGAGAGGAGTCAATTTAGAAAAAAAATATTAAGGGAATATAGCAAAGTAAATTAATATCTAACAATGAGATTGATTAAGCAAACTGGTATGCTGATACAACTAAATATTATGTCATCATTTAAAATGACACAGTGTGTCCTGGCCAGGTGGTTCAGTTGGCTGGAGTGTCATCCCATACACCAAAAGGTTGCAGTACAGGTTTGATTCCTGATCAGGACACATACTGAGGTTGCTGGTTCAATCCCCAGTCAGGTCACGTATGGGAGGCAAATGATTCATGTTTCTCTCTCTCTCCCTTTCTCTCTAAAGTCAATTTTATAAGTAATAAATAAATAATAAATAACTGACTGACATGGTGTATTTAGTCATGTGAAACAACATCTGTGGTGTGTTGTTAGGTACAAGGCAGTATTTCTGCATTATATTTGCATATATAATTCTGCACAGACATTATAACACAGAGAAACGATGTAACGGATAAGAGTGTGGGGTTCAGAGTCGAACTGCTCAGGAGGATTGCATCCCAGCTCTGTTACTTAACGATGTGATGATGGGTGAGTCTCTAACTTCTTCCTGCCTTATTTTCTTCATCAATAAAATTGGGCAATGATAGCATTGCATCACTAATATCATGCACTACACTACTATACATGGTGGGTGCTGTCCACTGCGGAGCTGGGCCTGGGGCTGTGGGCCACGGTGCCTGTAAAGCTTGGAGCACAGTCTCCAGCACCCACCAAGTGTTCCTGGCCATTGTAAGCTACTCTCCAAAATGTGAGCGAGAAAACCAGCATGATATTTTTGCCACTAAAAAATATGGGCACACCGAAGAAGCTGAAGCATGGGGGTGGTCTTTAAATCGTTGCCACACAGATTAAATCTAGCGCGTCATTACAAATTGGGTGGCCCTTTGCTGTTCATTCGTGCACTGTGCAGCCCCCTGCCCACCCCTCCCCTCCCTGCAATTCTGTAATCTCTGCAGCAGGATGCCTCAGTGAGGCCGAAGGACCTGCACCGGTGAGCCCCCACTCATGCCTGCGTTCCCTGCGGCCTGGAACCGGCAACAGCAGGAGTCCAGAAAGGGAGAGACTCTTCGGCGCTCAGTCTGTACCCGTGAAATGTTTACTGTCACTTTCCCTCTGTGGCACATTTCCTTTCCCGAGAATAAGTTTTTATCACCTATATTCTCTCTTCAATATTCTATTCTGTTATAAAACAGCAAACAGACCAATCTATATAATTAAGTTACCTGAATACTTTATTGCTTTGGGTTTTTCGTTTGGTTTTGAGTCAGGGCCCAGGACAAAAATAAATGACACTCAGAGTGAGTCATTTGAAGGGAATTTAATAAAGGCACCACTTGCAAAGACTGGGTAGGGCACAGAGAAGCCAGCAGAGGCAGTGGTTCTCAGAGCTGGAACCTTCAGGCATCACTGCTCCCGCCCGCTACCAGAAGGAGCAAGATGAGGAAGCGAGGCGCAAGGCATAGAGCTATCTAATCACTGTGTCGTACACCTGAAATTAATGTAATATCATGGGTCAACTGTAACTGAAAAATAATTTTCAAAAAAGGTGAAGTGAGCGTGCAAAGGGCCACCTGGAGCTGTTGTCATCAGTCGGGGCAAAACCAACGTGGGTAATCGGGTCTGTGTGGGGTGAGGAGGGCGGCGAGGCCACAGAACAAATATCCCCCTCACTCTGCTACTGCTGCCCAGTCTCCTGTCGGTGCCTCCCACTGGGCAGCCCCAACCAGAAAACTCAGGGCTCGCAGCTCCTAACGCTGCCACACAGGTCAGCAGCACGGACAGGGCACCAGAGCAGGTGCAGAAATCCGGCAGGTACATTTGGGGTGGAAAAGGAAGATGTCCAATACACCATGTACTCCATTATTTCTGAATCTAAAGAAAACCAATGAGAAAAAATTCAAATAAAGAAATGTGTAAAGTAAAAATAAAAGTCCTCCTCTGGACACCCAGTGCTTTTCCCCAGGGATACAGTTTGACATGGACCCTTCCAACAAACAAACAACTAGAATAATTTGAACACATGCTAAAATCCACCCTTTTAATGCCAAATCATTATATATTATTTTTAAGTTATATTTTTAAAGAAATTAATAAGTACATTGGGATTTATTTTTTATAAAAAAACAGAGTAAAGACTTTTGGTGGACCAGAAATTACGTGGGTCCCTAAATAAGACAGCATGCTGGAAGCCATGGCAGTGGGCCATGAACTTGGCAGGCAACCACTGCAGGCTGCTGAACGAGGTGTGAACTGACCACTGCAGAACACAGGCAGACTTCTTATCAGCAACACTGGGGGCTATGAAATAAGGGAACAAAATCTAAACATTCTTAAGGGAAATAATATTTAGCCAAACTACCATTTAGCAATGAGGATAAACTTGTGAAAGAAAGCCAACTAACAGCTGTTGGCTTAAGCCTTTACTGTAACCATCACAACAAAACAGCTCAAGATAGCTAGTTGTCCCACTACAGAGCAGACAGCCTAAAGAATTTGTATGTTCAATTGATGGGGGTCAAAGTTCCACTGCATTTTGAAAATTGTCCACTGTCCCCATTGGTATGGAGAATATAGGCTGGATTAGTCATCGAGTGAAATTTGGGGACTGCAAGACTGGAGCTAAAGTTTCAGCAGCTGTTAGATACTCAATCTGTATTTAGCAGGACTGGTGAGGAAGAAGAGGTGGGGCCCAAATCTTGCCATCAGTGGAATAAACTCTGCCATTCAGCTTCTTTCATAAACTGAGGGTATTTTCAAACATGTAAGACTTCAGAAAGTCTTAACCACCACCTACTTTGAAAGAATTACTAAAGGATGTATTTCAGCAAGAAGAAAAATAAATCTGGGAGGAAGTAAGGAGCAAGAAACATGGTAACAAAATAATAAAAATATATTGCTAAATTGAAATCAGTTGTATGTTGGTATATATGTGTTAAATAAACAACCTGGAAATAAGATTCCATAAGATGTCAACATGGGAGTCAGTGGAGAAGGAAGAAGAGTATCAAAGGGAACAAATGCATGCTAAATTTCTTGTCTTATTGAGAGGAAGGGTAGACTACAGATATATTTGACTCCAGACTTTTTAAAAAGGAAGTGTAAGTTTGTGTATGTGAGCTAACACTTGTGCAAGCTGAACATGAGAGAAATGCATAAATGTATAACTATCAAAGCAGAAGGGGAAAAATATTGAATCTAATAGAAGGCAAGAAAGCCTTTAAAAATTGTTGCCAAAACCAGAAAAAAAAAAAACTATGGTAAGAATAAATCAGAGCCTATCAATATTTACAATAAATATGAGCAGTGTTATCAGAACAATGGAAAGACATGGTGGGGCAAAAAATATCCAACTATTACTATTTACCAGAGACAAGCCTGTAAAAAAAAAGTAATACAGAATTGTTGAAAATAAAGATATTAAGCCCTGGCTGGTGTGGCCCAGTGGATTGAGTGCCAGCCTGCAAGCCAAAGGGTCGCCGGTTCAATTCCCAGTCAGGGCATATATCTGGGTTGTGGGCCAGGTCTCTAGTTAGGGGTGTGCAAGAGGCAACTGCACATTCATATTTCTCTTCTCTTTCTCCCTCCCTTCCCCTCTCTCTAAAAATAAATAAATATTTTTTAAAAGAAAATAAATATATTAAAAGTATATCCACCAAAATATTAACTTGAGAATTTTATAGCATTACTATCAGACAGAACAGGAGATCAAAAACAATATTTAATACTGATAAAAGGAGTAATCCACTAAAAAATATAATAGTAGCGACCTTTATTAATATGAGGTATGTTCAAATTACATAAAGTGCAAGCCAATGGAAATAATGAAAAGTATAAAAACGGACACATCTCTCATACTTGTGAGAGACGGCACTCTTTTGGTAAAGCAACAAGTTAGCCAGAGAGCAAGCAAGGGTAAGAGGAACTGAACGACATAATTAAGAATCCTCATCAAATAGACATGCAGAGAATTTACACAGACACACATAATTAAAAATATTCACCAAATAGGCATACTTTAAAAATGTATATGTGAAACATTCAGAGAGTTGAGCAAGTGGACACAACTGAAGTTTTAAAAACTTCATCTCATATAAGCTATCATCACATAGGATACTGCAAGAGAATAAAACATCAACATGGTGCCAGAAAATCCAAATATTGAGGCAGACTCCTAAATAATTCTTGGAATAAAGAGTAAACAGTTTAAAATACTTTGAAATAAATCACCACATGAGGTGGGGATCCCCAAGACCATCCTTGCATTGGGAGGTTTGCGAGAAGAACTCAGGGGACACAGCACATAATCGTGCCCGTAGCTAAGATTCACTGCAGCCAGCTAGTATGGGTACACAGCCAGGTCAAAGGGGAAAAGACAGTGTCCAGGCGAACCCTAGTGCGGGCTTCCTCATACCTTCTCTCTGCCCTGAGGGGTCACGGAGTGCACCCTCAGCAACACAAATGCAGCAATAGTGTGGGCTGTGTCTGCCCAGCGGAGCCCAGTACAGACTTAGCACTCAAGGTTTGCACTGGGGGCTGGTCACAGAGGCACCCTCTGCCTAGCACGTTCCAAAACTCCAGACTGCCAGAAGGAAAGCAGATGGCTCACAAACAAGGAATTTGTGGAAACAGGTTAGGTACAGTGAGCTACCCTTATCACACAGGGAAAGTTTTACAGCAGTGACGTTCCCAAACAGCAGCCCAGGGCCAAGCTTGCCAGCAGGCCTTTAACGACAGCAGTCTGAGGGCCGGCAATGGGAGCTGCTGTCTGAGCGGCAGGGGAGGCCTGTCCGAGGTGTGGGGCCAGAGCCGTGCGCAGGGGGGTACTTATAGCCATAAATGAGTTTCTCACAAAACAAAAAGACTTGAAATTTAATAAACAAGATTTCACCAAAAAAAAAAAACCACTGAAAAAAAGTAAGTCCAATGAAAACAGAATAAAGGAATTAAGCAACAAGTCAGATAGATATTAAAAAACAAAAACTATAAGAATCACACAAAAGTAGACTTGATCAATAACATAAACCCTACTTCTTCAAAAGAAGTGATTTTTTAAAAAATAAAACTTTGGAAATTTATAAATAAGAAAAAAGGGACAGAAGCTAAAACTTTATATAGACAGGAAAATAGCTGAAAATACACAGGAGTTTGAAATTTTGAAGATAATATTACATAAAATGCTATACCAATAGCATTGGTATATCATTCAAAGGATAGACTTTAGATATTAGGAATCATAAATAGTGAAATCAGTTAAAACAATTCAATAACTAGGACAGAACTTTTAGCTGACTCAGTCACTGTACCCCTCTCCCACCCTGACACTGTAAAGGTGATGGCCCAGGCCATTTAATCAGGAATATCAACTAATACTCCAGGAATAAAGAAATAAATTGTTTTTCATCTGCAAACTGTTTCAAAATTACGAAAGTTAAGAAAAAGAGTCAGGTAACTAACTACCTAACACAATGCAGGAGTTTGTTCTGACTGAAAGCAACTACCCAGCTCACTTGTAAGTCCAACCTAACTCTGAAGACTACCGCAAGCAGTTAGAACTAATGAATAAGTTCAGTGCAGTTGCAAGATACAAAGTCAACATACAAAACCAGTTGTGTTTCTATACACTAACAACAAACAATCTGAAAAAGAAATAAAGAAAACCAATCCTATATACAATAGCATCATTAGAAACAATAAAATAGTTAGGAATTTAACCAAGTAGGTGAAAAATGTGTACACAGAACACTGTAAGGGAGTGATGAAAGAAATTGAAGAAGACACAAGTAGGTAGACAGATATTCTGTGCTCATGAATTAGAATCACTAATGTTGTTAAAATGTCTGTACTATCCAAGGCAATCTATGGAGTCAATTCAATCCCTGGCAAAATCCCAATGGCACTTTTTCACAGAAATAGAAAACAGCCATAAAATTTGTATGGAACTACAAAAAAAAAATCCAAATAGCAAAAAGCAATCTTGAGAAAGAAAAACAAAGCTGGAGGCATCACAATTCCTGATTTCAAACTATATTATAATGCCATCAAAACAGTATGGCACTGGCACAAAAACAGACACATGGACCAAAGGAACAGAACTGAGAGCCCAGAAGTATATACAGTCAACTAGTATTTGACAATGAATCCAAGAATACTCAATGGGAAAAGGATAGTCTCTTCAATAAATGGTGCTGGGATAATTAGATATTCACATACACAATAATGAAATTCTATTCCTTTCTCATACAGTTCACAAAAATTAAATTGTGATAGATTAAAGACAAATGTAAGACCTGAAACTGTAAACCTCCTAGAAGAAAACAAAGTGGAAAATCCCCTTGACATTGGTCTTGGCAATGATGTTTTTGGACATGACACCAAAAGCTCAAGCAATAAAGCAAAAATCAACAGGTGAGACTACATCAAACTAAAACGCTTTGCACAGCAAATAAAACGATCAAAAAGCCCTGGTCGGTGTGGCTCAGTTGGTTGGAGCATTGTCCTGTAATCGAAAGGCTGCGGATTTGATTCCCAGTCAGGGCACACACCTAGGTTGTGGGTTTGGTCCCCAGTCCTGCAGTGTGCCATCCCCGGTCCAGATATGTACGGAGGCAACCAATCCATGCTTCTATCTCCCATCGATGTTTCTCTCTCTCCCCTTTTCTTTCCCTTCCTCCCTCTCTAAAAGAAAATTTAAAATGTTCTCAGGTGAGAATAAAATAATAATAATAATAAAACAATCAACAAAATAGAAAGGAGGAAATATTTGCAAATCATATATCAGGTAAGGTGTTAATATCCAAAAATATATAAGAAACTCATGCAACTCAACAGCAAAAACACACACAATCTGTTTTTCAAAATAGGCAGAGATCCTGAATAGACTTTTTTCTTTTTACGTTTTTTATTGTTGTTCAATTACAGTTGTTCCCATTCCCCCCCCCCATTACTCTCCTCTGCCCTACCCACCCCATCTCCCACATTCAATCCTCCAATGGACTTTTTTTTTCAGACAACACATACAAATGGCCAACAAGTACAGGAAAAGATGCTCAACAACAATCATCATTAGGGAAATGCAAATCAAAACCACAAAGAGGTATTACCTCATACCTGTGAGAATAGCTGTCATCAAAGACAAGAGATAATGTGCTGGCGGGGATGCAGAGAAAAGGGAACTTCTGTACACTGTTGGTGGGAATGTAAATTGGTGCAGCCAGTGCAGAAAACAGTATAGAGATTTCTCGACAAATTAAAAATTGAACTACCAGGTGACCCAGCAATCCCATTTCTGGTATCTATTGAAAGGAAAGGAAATCAGAACCCTGAAGAGCTATTTGCATACCCACGTTCATGGCAGCACTATTCACAATAGCCAAGCTATGGAAACAAGTTAATCATCCATTTACAGATGAAAAGATAAAGATGTGATTTGTATACATATAGAATATTGGATTTCCCAGCCTCCAGAACTGTGAGAAATAAAACTTTGTTGTTTAAGCCACCCAGTCTATGGTATTTTGTTATAGCAGCCTGAATAGACAAAACCAATGGAGATACAATCACAAGTATCCAGACTGTTGGAGTCAATAAAGAAAACACTAGCCCTGGCTGGTGTAGCTCAGTGGATTGAGCGCCAGACTGAGAAGCAAAGGTTGCCAGTTCAATTCCCAGTCAGGGTATATGCCTGGGTTGCGGGCCAGGTCCCCAGTAGGGGGCATGTGAGACCACACATTGATGTTTCTTTCCTTCTCTTTCTCCCTCCCTTCCTTTCTGTATAAAAATAAAATCTTTAAAAAAAAAGAAAAGAAAAGCGTTAACCTCCTCAACAGAAACATCTAAAGATTAAAGAAAAAAGAGAGGTACGTACAGATGAAAAGGGACTCGAGACACATCAATCAATTGTAATATATGTACATCCTTTGACTTCTATATAAACAAACAAAAAAATTATGAAACAATTTGAAAAGTTTGGACAATGGATATTTGATGACAATAAGGAATTATTATTAATATTTAGATGTGATCATTGTATTCAGTTATGGTTAAACAATATGAATCATAGTCTTCAGTCTTAAAAAGCTCATAGTTAGTGGGGAAGATACACAAGTGAAAAACGGTTAAAATGCAGTAAGTGAATGTGGAAGGGGAACCATCTGACAGGCTGATGGAATGATTCTTTGTGCGAGAAAGAGGAGAGTCTTGAAAGATGGGAAGTTGGCCAGAGGAGTAGAGAAGAAGGGTGCTCCAAATGAAGGGAAAAAATACAAACAGAAACAAGGAGGTTTGAAAGAGCAGGACGTGTGCCAAGGAGCGCGATATTTCAGCACCATTACAGCACAAAGCAAGTGGCGAGAGATGAGGACGTAGAGACAGGATCTCTCCTGATTCTGTGCTAAGGCTAACGGAATATGTGGTTGGTTTTCCATTATTTTCAGAGATGGAGAAACGTCACTGAAGAGTTATTGATACAAACATGTTCCTCTTTCTGGAGATAAAAAAGATAAAAGATACCTTCAATGTACCTTGGAAGGAAATTTGTTTTGTTTTGGAAATATAATCAAAATGAGTCATTTATCACATAAATATTATAGAAGCATTGAACTTGGGCAAAGTCATGAGAAATAATAGGATTGTCACACATAAAAGCATTGTTTCACACTGTTTGAGTTTTATAAGGGAAATGTCAGGAATCACTGTATTAAGAAAAACTCTATTGCAAAGGTTTAACTCTCTTAACATGACAGATAATACAAATTGAGGTTTTTAGGAAATTTGGATACAAGGTGTCTTTTAAAAAACTTCACGGGCCCACCACACCATCGAATCATTTACATCTACTGTTGCAATATTGGAAACACTATTAATTTTCACAATCATCACTGTTTTGATAATTTAGGCAGTCCATCTAAATAATGTTTCAAAACAGATAAAATAATAAAGTGGCCACAGGGGTATAGTATAACATGATTGTGCTTCTTGGTAACCTGGAGCATGAAAACAGTAAGTTTGGTTTAAAAAAAAAGTCTGAAGACTATTAAACCTTTTCCTTACCTTTAAATACAGCCACCAACTCTTTAATAAGAAATTGACTTCCTTTGCTTTCCCTCTTTCCTCTCTCCCTTCTTCCTTCCTCTCTCTTTCCTTTTTTATCAGGCATATGTTGTTTATGCTTACATTCCTTTGCTATAAAGTCTGTTAACTTGCATTTAGGTGTTTCAGACTAAGGAGTTCTGTTCTGATGATGCAAATTAAATACATCTGTAGCAGAACGAGTTCTGTAGAAATAGTTCTTTTCCCTAGAATTTCTCCACAATTTGTCTGCCCTATGCCTGGAAAGTATCATTTATTCTCGAAAACTGTGTCCATCTTTTTCTTCACATATTTGCTCACAGAAAGTTTCTTGATTTTTATTCCTTCACCTTGACAGTGAAGACTATGAAGAGGAACTGGCCTGTTTGGGACACAGTGCAAACTGGGTTCTGCTGCCCTGTGTGGAATGACTTACAAACAAGCCAGACTTGGGAGCACTATTGTGGGATGGCTTTGTCTGAGCCATGAAACCTGTTCACTGGGGTGAAAGCTCTCCCCCCATCTCCCTCTTCCAAACTTCTCTCTAAAGAATGGGTGTTTCACTGACAAGCTTTCTGGGGCAATGAAGAGGAGTAAACCATGAAGAGGGGAGGAAAGAATTTTCTACAAAGCAGAAGAGAAAAAGTCCTCTGGAGACTCCTCTCAGCAGGGGTTGGTTTGTCTTCCGATTTGTGACTAGACAGGGCCTTGGCATCTGCTTTGGGACCTGAGAGTGGCCAGTTCTAGTAGCCAGCCTCTGCTAAACCTTGGTGTGTCTGCCACCAGCACAAAGGTGTGGGGGTGCTGTGTTTTCCATTTTCAGTGGCATCCAGACGAAAACACTAGCCGTACCATCATTCATGTATAGTGGTAGATTAAAGCCATTTTCAAATATTCCAAGTTAATAAAAAAACTTATGCCTTGGCTGGTGTGGCTCAGTGGATTGAGTGCCGGCCTGCGAATGAAAAGGTCTCCAGTTCGATTCCCACTCAGGGCACATGCCCGGCTTGCAGGCAGGTCCCCAGTAAGGGCGTGTGAGGGGTAACCACACATGGATGTTTCCCTCCTTCTCTTTCTCCCTCCCTTCCCCTCTCTAAAAATAAATAAATAAAATCTTTTAAAAAACCTTACTGCCTTACATGGACCATTTTTCAAGTATTTTTGATTGGCTGTGGTCATCAAAATGAGAGTTAACAAAGAAAAAGATCAAGAAACATCAGAAACAAGCTTAGGGTACAGTAAGGGAATAAGTGAAAGAAATTCCTCAGGGAATTATAAATGTAGACTCGGGGTCACAGCTACGCATGAGAGAGCGCTCCTTGTCTAGGTTAGAGAAGGTTTAGTCAACAGGTAAAATATAACTCAAGTAGCATCTCTAAAACACAGCTACCATTGTACCATACTTTAATTCCAAGGACAGAACATTCAGCAGAACTGGCCCATCTGCTGATGAGATTCCTGTTTTCCCTTCAAATTCATGATGCTTAGGTCAGCTGAAGACAGGGTTCTGTTTCCACATACTCCTGAGACCGGGAGTCAGGCCTCAGTGAGCTACCAGGCGGAAAATAAAGATCAGCCCCTATCTCTGACCATAGCTCTTCTGAGTATGTGATACAGGTCTATCCCACCTTTCTGCAAGATTTCTTTATGTTTCCTGCACTAACTTCCAACTTTGCTTCCTGGTTTCCTAGAAATGGCACCTGTTAACTTCAAAGGAAGCTGAGGCTAGCTCATGGCCCTGAAACTGTTCAGCTTGCCTTCTTTTGGAGCCTTCATCTCATAGCGGCAATATTCCCTTTCCTTACACAGTTCGGTCTATGCTTGCTATGGATCTAAACAAAACAAAACACTAAAACTAAACAGTGTATTTACAGACATACAAGAGGCAAAACTGCAACAAAAAAACAAGGAAATGATTAACACATAGACAGGATAGTGGTTCCCTTCATTGGGGGAGGAAGTAGAGAGTTACACAGGGCATTTCTAAGGTACCGGAAATATTCCATTTATTATGAGTCGGGATACATTGGGGTTTTTAGAATAATCTTTCTTCAAACCATACGTACATGTCTTATACACTGCTTTGTATGTACACTCTATTGGTCATTTGACACACACACACACAAACACACGATTTTTAAAAGTTACTGGACACGAGACAAAAACCTCTCATAGCTCCATCACCTGAAACATTTCCTCCAAACATCAGTCTTGCAAATGGACAGCAGAGTGATACTGACTGATATTTCCCTTGTCTTTATAATAAACAACCTGCCTCTTTTTTTCTAGGATCTTTTTTTACTAAATAATAAGCACTCAAATTATATTTGTTGAATATAACAAATATTCAACAAATATTTGGATGCCTTGGATGCCTTGACCCTCTCTTTTTTTTTTTTATTACCATTTCCCCACTCCTCCCCTTTGGCAACCATCAACCTGCCTCTTGAAAGGCTGGGTGAAGTAAGTGTATGTGAGTATGTGTTTCCTACTATTGGCTGACTCTGACCCCAAATTCCTGCGCAAACTCATAAAACTGAAATAAAATCTCCTCCCCTTATCTCACACCCATGAGACTGTAAAACATTTACAGAGTTAAGAGTTAAATGAAATACTTTATAGTAGAAGCTTTTAAAGTGAATCTGCTCATGAGCCAAAATAATTTATATCATAATAAGTCAGGTCTGTAAGAAAGAAAAAATAAGAAGACAATTGTTGGGGCAAAAGGTTTAGGAAGAAATTAAAAGCTAGAGAGAGAGAGAGAAATAGATTCTGGTCAAGATAGAGGCATAGGCAAACATGCTTCACCTGCACGCACAAGCATAGAAAGAATTACAACCAGACCTCAAAACACCACCAAGAACCGTCAGAAAATCAAGCTGTATGGAAGTCTGACGACCAAGGATTTAAAGAAGCCACATCATTGAGATGGGTGCCTTTTCTACAATAGGCCACACTACTAAGACAGGAAGTCAAAGCAGCTCTACTAATACACAAAAACAAACGCTGGGAGGCTGCCAAATTGAGTAGACAAAGAAAAATGGTCCAAATGAAAGAACAGAACAAAACCCCAGAAAAATAACTAAACATAATGAAGATAACCAACCTATCAGATGTACAGCTCAAAACTGGTTATCAGAGTGCTCAAAGAACTCATTAAGTACAGCAACAAAATTTAAAAAAGATCCAGGAAGAAATGAAGATTACACTAAGTGAAATGAAAACCTACAAGGAACCAACAGTGGAGGTAATGAAGCCAGGATTCAAATCAACAATTTGGAACATAAGGAAGAAATGAGCATTCAACCAGAACAGCAAGAAGAAAAAAGAATTAAAAAAACAAAAGAGGACAAGTATAAGAAGCCTCTGGGACATCTCCAAATGTACCAACATCCAAATCATAGGCATGCCAGAAGGAGAAGAGAAAGAACAAGAAATTGAAAACTTATTTGAAAAAATAATGAAAGAAAACTTCCCTAATTTGGTGAAGGAAATAGACATCCAAGTCCAGGGAGAACAGAGAATCCTGAAAAAAAAAACCAAACAAACCCTAAGCAAACAAGCACAACAGGAACACAATCATAGATATAGAGATCTTTTGGAGGGTTATCAGCTGGGAGGGTGAAGAAGGAGGACGAGGAAAAAGGCACAGGGAACGAGAAGCATAATTGGCAGGTACAAAATAGACAGGGGGCTTATTAAGAACAGCATAGGAAATGGAGAAACCAAAGAACTTACATTCCCGACCCATGGACATGAACTAAGGGCGGGGGATTGCTGGAGGGAGTGGGGTTCCGTGTGGAAGGGGGCAAAGGGGGAAAAATTGGGATAACCGTAATAGCATAATCAAGGAAATATATTTTTTAAAAAAGAAAGAAAGAAACCCATGTCAAATCAACAGCCCCTCAGATAGGAGGAATTTTACTCAATAGAGGACATTTCCAGCAGATATTACCTTTCCTCAGTTTCCTAAACTTGGCATAGATTAATCTCAATTCTTTAAAATATGTACCTGTGTCATCTCTTTCCTCAAATTCAGTTTATGTACATGTAAGAAAACTATTAAGTATAGAGATAATCCCTAATGTATGCTTCATTCAGTCATTATGTAGCATAAAGAAATATTTAGGGAGGTTAAAAAACTTCCTCTACTGCTATTTCATAAAATGGTATTCTTTCCTAATATCCATTAATGGTCTCTTCTAAATAGGTATTAAGTCTATTAGGTAACTATATCATTCTGCATTTGCAGTCCCTCAATCGTGATTCAATTATGTTAGGCTATAAAAATGTATCCTGTAATTCCACACAACTACTTTCGAATTTGTTTTTCAAAATTTCATTGTAATGGCTTCCTTGGTGTCCAAGTATTTTATGTGACTCCAACCCATACTGATGGAGGTTGGGTTACAATGTCAGGAAGGTAAAAATCATGTTACATCACTCGGCATAGCATGTCAGAAAGACTGGTTCATTCACTCACCTATATATTCATTATATATCAATTGTCTTCTAGTTGTAAAACATTGTGAATTAGACAATGACACTGACATCAAGCACTCGCTATCTTATAGGAGGATATGCCCAAGTGATCAATTTTCCGTAAGAGAAATAAAGTATGATTAGGCATGTGATAGCAGAGACCGTTTCCCTCTGGCTGTCTGGTAATACCTTGAGCCTGGAATGGTGCTGGCTCATAGCCAATGCTCATCGTTGCTGAATGGGGGGTGAGAGACAAGGGACGAGTGAATGAATACATAAATGAAAGAAGAGGTGGCATGTAATCGAGGCTTCGATGGTGAAAGCATCTGGTTATGGGAAAATAAAGAATGTAGGTTTCAAGAACCAAGGTCATGCGTCTGCGTCTCACACTGATCACTGTAATTCAGTTCTTCTCCAGCTGAGCCATACGTGCCTCAGCATGGTCCTGAACTTCCCTCTCCATGCTGTGTTGCCACAGCCACTCGATAAGTCAAACATGAACATAAAGGCAAATGCATCCCAGAAACTAGGGGAAATGTGCCCATCTATCAGATGAGTACTGGCCTTTGCAAAAGAGCCACCTTGACGTACACACTTTCAGTTCCACGGTGCTGACATGATTCGATGCGTGCTTAGAACTCTGACTATCGCCTCCAGGTCTGCATCCACTCTTCTTAAACATCCGCACTCTTATCCCTTAAGAGCTGCTTTGACATTTGGGAATCCTGGTAGTTCCTCTACTTAAATGTGCAAATAGTATCAACTTATTTAGCAATGTTATTATTAAATATCTTAAAGAGATACCACGGTTACATTCCCAGAACATTTGTTCTACACAATGACAAAGGATGTACAGTGAAAAGGAGGCTGGTTTAGATGGTTACATCACCATTTTATTTAAAAAATTCTCAGCTCCCCACTATAATATAATGGCATATTTTCAGCAACAAAACATTAATTTTAGCTTAATAATTTGATTTTTAAATTTTTATTTTATTATCATAAGAACACTTAACATGAGATCTACCCTGTTTACAAATTCTTATGTGTACATTATTGCTGATCACAGGTGTGGCGTTATACAGCAGATGTCCATAGTCACCTTATTCATCTCACCTGAAACTTGATGCCCATTATTAGGAGCGCCCCAATTCTCCCTCCCTCTGGTCCCTAGAAACCACCCTTCCACTCTTGGATTCTATGAATTTGACTATTTTCAATATCTTAGAAGTGAGATCATGCAGTATTTGTCTTTCTGTGATAGACTTATATCACTTAGCTTATTTCACTGATTTTATTTGTTCTCAGGGTTTATCCATGCTGTTGCATATTACATCGTTTCCTTCCTTTGTAAGGCTTACTAGTGTTTCAGTGTGTACATGTACCGCATTTTCTTTATCCATCATCTTTCAATGGATATTTAAGGTTGTTTCCACAACGCCGCTATGATAAATAGTTCTGCAATGATCACAGTGGTGCTAATACCTCTTTGAGATCCTGATTTCAATTCTTTTGGATAAATACCCAGAAGTGGGATTGCTGGATCACATGACAACTCCATTTTTTAATTTTTTTGGAGGTATCCCTATCATCATTTTGTTCGATCATATGACAGCGCCATTTTTTTAGTTTTTTAAGGAATCTCCATCATCATTTTGCTGGATCACATGACAGCTCCATTTTTTTTGAGGCATCTCCATACCTTTTTCTATAGTGACTGCATCATTTTGCATCCCTACCAACAGTGTACAACAACTTGTAAGGCGTATTTTTTAAAAAGCTCAATGGAACTGAAGTGCAAACTAACATATTAGAATATCAGCGTTGCCAACAATTCAATAAGAGCTTGAAGTAAGATCAGACTAAAACCTGAAAGCCTAGAGTATCATTTTAAAGAATTATTTCATAGTAAAAAAGTGCATCCAGAGGACTTGATACACGTACCAGTGACTCTGATCTGCAGAAACAGCCTTGTGAAAACTTCAGAGTGGATGAGCGTCTCTGACATAATACCCAGCAGTAACATAAACCATGGAACAAAGAAACACCCTTTTTTAAAACTAAGATTTCTCAGAAAGGGATCTTAACTCTGCCCCCAGATGGGAAGTATACGTTTTCTTGTTTCATCATTATGATGTATTATAAATGCCATGTCTTCAATGTCCCCCCTTGGCGAGGATAGGCCAGTGTCTTTCTGATAACGTCCAGGATAGGCTACGCTTTACACACACCCTCTGTCTATGCTGACTACACATTTCTTCCATTCCTCAGTAATAGTCAAAGACACGCTGTCTTCTTTACAGTTGACCCGGAAAACGAATCAACACTGTGGATTCCTCAAATCCTGGAAGTTTTTAAAAATACTTTCAGAAAGTTCCATTAAGTAACGGTAGTATAAAGAATATTTTAAAAGCCCTTGTCATTTAGTCTTAAGTGTATCTACCCTATTTTTCTTTCATTTGTACATTAGATTCAAGGTTTCCTTCAAAATTACAGTATTAATGTATGAGAGAATATCATTTCCCTGTACACTTATAAAACTCTAAGAATTTCTTATGGGCTCGTAGATGTCATTTTCTTGATTTTAATAGAAGAAACAGAGGAAGAAAAACTTCCAGACAAATACCTGTCTAAATATTTTAGAAACTAGTGAAATTTAAGAAAAATGCTTTTTAAAATAGCAAATCATTTATGTAATATGTGGTAAATAATTACTTCTCATTATTAAATAAACTGCAACTATTTGTCTGCATGATTTATAACATAAATCATTAGGCCAACTGAAATAATGTATTTCAATGGTTCTCAAAATGATTTCGCGGTGGGACCGTGACACATGATACTCATAAAACACGTGTGACACTATTCTGAATGGAGGGCTGCAAACACACGGGGCAATCTGAGGGTTATGAACAATTCCCAATAATGCCACCCTGAAAAGATTCCCACTCAAGAAAATATAAGGGAATGCAAGCGAGTAAAAATAATTCTATTTTTTACCTATACTATTTATTTGTTTGTTTGTTTGTTTGTTTATTTATTTTTAGACAGGTAGGAAGGGAAGGACAGAGGGAGAGAAACAGCAATGTGCGGTTGCCTCTCAAGCGCTCCCTAATAGGGACCTGGCCCGCAACCCAGGCATGTGCCCTGACTGGCAACCCTTTGGTTTGCAGGCCCACACTCTGTCCCCTGAACTACACCATCCAGGGTTTACCTTTACTTTCTTAATTGTAGTTGCTAATACTGCCCTGTCACTCATTAGTTCATTCAAACACCATGTCTTTTGTCACAAATTCACTGAATGTCTGCATGGCCTCAGGTTTTGTGATGGGCACCGCATTACAGAGAAAAATGAGGGCTGTTGAACTCACCTTTCTCTCTTACTGATCAATATATTAATAGTATTGCCTGTAAATGTCAAATTGCTGTCTTATGTTAACTTCTATAATTGATAGATTGCAAAATGTTCTTTATCTTAACTTAAGACTCATTGCACTTTCTAAAATCACTGAACATTTTACCTACTTTACTTAACATACATTTACTGGCCACTGTGTGTTTGATAGGAAGGCCGAATAGAAAACTTTAGGTTTAAGATGACCAGTTAGAAATTAAGCCGTAAGCTTCTGTGAAGGTGACAGTTGTATGTATGATATGTTCCTCCCCTGCCTGAAACCTACTGAAATCCAGGAAAGACAGGACAGCCTATGTACAATTAAAATATTCCAATTTAGCTTCCTAACCACGAAAAATTAAAAATGAGCCCTGCAGTTCCTCAATAAAGTGAATGAGTTGAAACCAACACGGAGCCATCAAGTAAAAAAAATAATTGTATTTCAATTTCTAGCAATAGGGAATACCAAAGACATCAAAATCATCTGGCCATAAGCCATCCTAAAGTATTTTCAGGAGGAAAGTATTTTAAAATATGCCTTTAAATTAATGAAAGATGCTGTGAGAAATTAAGATAAATCATGTGAGGCTGGTGGCAACGTGGGAACTGCAGCCTGGGAAGGAAGCCTGGAGCCCAAGGGGCCAGAGCACTGTGGGGTTCTCAAAGCGGGGTCCCTAGACCAGCGCCATCGTTGTCAACAAGGCGTGTGTCAGAAATGCAGATTCCTAAGCCTTTCCAAAGCCCACTAAGTCAGCAACTCTGGGAGTTGAGCCTAGCCATCAGTGCTTTAGCAGAACGACAGCGATCCTGATAGTATAGCATAGAGCAGGGCCCTCTAAGGGCTTGCCAGTCTCCTCAGTATGCAGCCTGGGAATCGGCAGTATTATTGGAAACGCAGAATCTCGGACCCAATCCCAGACCTACTGAAACGGAATCTGCAATCTAACAAGACACACAGGTGACTCGTGAACACTGAGTTTGGGAAGCACTGGTCTTCAGCCATGTCGTGCAGACTTTCTTGACCCACAGAAATGTTTCTTTGTGACACACACGTTGCAGCAGGGTCAGGCCTAGAGGAGAGGAGTCAGGTGCCCAGGGCGCACAGTTTAAGGAGGCACTCACTCTCGGGGTTGTGCAAATACTGTCAATGAGTGCATCGTTAGGATATACATGTATATGTATATATGTGTATATTTGTCTGACTGCATTGTTAATACCTCTACAACGAACGTGAAATTAATTCTCAAATTTAAATGAGAAAAATATCCCCTCTTAGTCTTCAAAAATAAGGAGAAAGAAAAATACTAAGACTCTTCTCCAGATTGTTGTGCTATAAGAACCTCAAATCACAGTGAGGTGGGTATAGAGATATTACAGTTCAGTGTCTCATTCATTTAGAGGAAAACTGGAATTACTAAATACAGTGAGTCGTTAATATCCTTACGTTGCAGAACAAAACTGGTTTTTTGACTGTCAGGGAGCCTGACTTTTAAAGCAATACAACAATCATGGCATTGTTATTCTTTCTTGGCACTGAGTTGGTGTGAGAAGCATCTCATACATTTTTATGCCCAGGGTAGCGGCAAACAGTCTCACACTGGAAATAAATTGTATGTTCAGTCTGCCACAAAGCAGAGATATTATACTCAGGACGGATCCACTGAACTGTTTTTGTTTTCTCATTTCGTGCAGTTTGGCTTTGCTTGTTTTTGTTTTAAATAAAATAATGTAAGGGTGATTCTACTTGAGATGGTAGACCTAAACAAGCCACATTTAGCTTTTAAAAGACATATTATACAGGAGATATATTATGGAATTGTATACCTGAAACCTATATAATTTCATTAACCAATATCACCCCCATCAGTTCAATTAAAAAGGACACAGTAATAAATCCCTCGACAAGCGCTAAGCCATTTGGAAGGGTTTTAATGTCTGTTCAGAATGTCGAACCCACAGGTTTCTCGGGAGTGCAGCACAGGCGAGGCAGCCCTGGAGCAGGGACAGAGAGATAACAGCCTGTCTCCAGCAGGCACTTCAGCATTATTTCTAGTAACGGCACTTCCTCCTCCCCCCACGATACCGCAAGCAGAGGATGGAACCACGCTTTTAGCAATAACATTTTGTCAGTTATAGGTAGAAGTGGCCAGAAAAGAATTACAGAATGTTCCAGCGAGAGAAACCAGAGAGCGTCTTACCTAACTGCTTCGTCTGTGGCCAAGGAGGCTGACAGCCAGAGAAGTCAGCCACTCCTTAGCGACAGCCAGGCAGTCAAGAGAAGGGGGGCTTCCGCTCAGTTTCTGTGATGATTATTGGGGTGTAGTTGTGAAAATATGATATACTGGCTTTTCTGAAACCCAGGCAAATTTCAAGTTTAGAATCTGCTTTAGTTTCTGTTGCTATTGTGAACCTAAAAATAAAAGGCCAAACTGAGAGGCAACAAGCCTTTACTTGAGATCCAAAAGAACAGCTATTCAGGAAGCACTGATTCAGGCAGAAGTCCAGTGTTCTGATGGGAAGGTGAAGGCAAGGGGTGTTCATGAGAAAGGGAAAGGGAACAATTCACGAATAGACAGAAGGAATTTCTATAGGCGCAGATAAACTAACATAGTGACGCTAATTCTAAAGAATGTCTTTAATTTTCAGTCTATAGTCAGGATGTCGGCTTCCTTGTTATCTTTGCAAACAGTTGGGGTTACAGGGCTGCTTTAGGCTCAGCCCAAAGGTCATTTGGCCGAGTTTTAGTATTCCAGAGGTTTGAGGGGTAAGACATGCAGGGCAATTACTCTGGATGGCAGCTCCAACTCTATTTTAAAGTGGCTTTGTTTATATTATTTTTCACACTGCATGACAAACAAGCACAAATGTAGTGGCTTAAAACATCCCCCATTTATTAGCTCAGAGCTCAACAGCCAGAAGTCCAGGCCCAGCATGGACGGAATCTCAGGCTCTCACGGGCTGAACAAGGTCTTGGCCAGCTGCACTCCCACCTGCAGCTCAGGGTTTCCTCCAAGTCCATGTGGGTGTGGCAGGAATCAGGTCCTTGAGGATGTAATGCTGGAGTCCTGTTTGCTTGCTGACCGTCAGCTGAGAGACATGTTCAGCTCCTACAAGCTGCACATACTCCTGGCCACATGGCTCCCGAATGTTTAAAACCAACAACGGAGAATCCTTCTCAGGCTCAGTCCCTCTCATGCTTCAGATCTCCCAGACTCTCCCTCCCTGTCTCCAGGAAGAGCCTCACTTCCTGTAAGGGTTCATGTGATGAGGTCAGGTCACCCAGAATATCTCTCCTTTTTAAAGCCACAGTGCCATGTAACATAACCTAGTCAGCAGAGTGGTAACCTGTCAGATATTATTTTAATTTTTTAAAAATGTTTATTAATTTTAGAGAGAGAGGAAGGAAAAGAAAGAGACAGAGAAACATCTTTGTGAGAGAGAAACATCGATCAATTGCCTCCCATTCATGCCCCAACCAGGGATTGAACTCACGACTGTGCCATTAAGGGACACAGACGAGATTGTGGCCACTTAATTTGGAGGTTTGGATTCGCAGACAATAAAAACCCCAAGTCAAAGGTGAATAGCTGAGCACTTTATTAAGCGAGAGCAAAGCAAAACAAGAATCAAGAGCGTACATCACCAGACGGGAGTTCACCCACACCAGCACACAGATGCCGGGAATCCCGGAGACAGCATTCAGGATCTGACTGGGAAAGTTCCCAGCGAAGCATCCTTCTCTTGGGTGAGATTCCAAAGTCTCACTTTGGGGGCTATGGTTAAATATGTTTCAGACAAAAGTGGCTACACACCAAGGGCCTTGTGTGACTAAACAAACCAACAGGTCCCTCTGGGAGAAGGGCCAGTTCTCCCTGGGAGATAGCACGCCTACATTTCATTCTTACAATAAAGATCACAGGTTGGGCATAAACAGGGAGGATTCTCAATGTCCCTTTAACACGTCAATGACCTAGGGATGTGCCCTAACCGAGGATCAAACCCACAATCTTTTGGTGTATGGGACAATGCTCCAACTAACTGAGCCATACAGGCCAAGGCTGATAGCCCACCATTGACAGGTCCCTCCCACGCTCAGGGGGTGGAGATCATCTTACAATTCTGCCTGCCACAGAAGCCATCAGATTCGGCAGAGCCGTAATACAGGCCCAGCCCTGAGCTCCTCCAGGCTGAACAGAGGTGCGTCAGGATTCCGCACATTGCTGAGGGCAATGCTCCTGATTGTGGGCACGCAGATTAACGAGCCACAAAAGTTCTCGCTCACTTGCCAAATTTCAATCAAAAATTTTAGAGGCTTATAGCCTTATGTAAAGAGAGGTACCCAACCTAAATAACATAAGATTATTGAGTGAAACGGGAACACTTTAAATGTCCAGTTTGAGATTATCTATATCAACTCTTCAAAATTATGTTGTGCCTGTAAAAGAGCTGTGTTCAGATTCTCCTCTTCGTCATGAAAAGAAAAGCCGTGGCAAATGAAGGCTGTGCGTATTGTGAAGACAGTGCTCCATCTATGATAATGATCTGAGCCTTTTTTGGAGCTAACTCAGTAAAAGATGCATTCATTATGCAGACGGAAAGACATGGCCTGCTGATGGCAGCCGTCCCACCTGTCCATTTCCATGGCTACAGCTCGACTTCTGATCTTCTCTGTCTGTCTCCTAGACCCTGCCTCGGCTCCTCATCAGTGCCTACAGTCCACTGGTATGCCTTGTAATTTTTTTCCTGATAACCAGACACAATGCATCAGATAAAAGGAATTGCTCAGTAATGTGATGGTGAGGAGTGGGACGAAGAAGAGGCATTCTATAGCTCTACAATTAGGTCTCAGTCTTTCAGGGAGCCTGTGCCTCTGGACTTCACAAGAGTTTCTCAGCTGTTTTTCCCTCCCTTCGATGGGACGGCAAGGCTAGAGTGGGCTGTAGTTGGGTGTGTTTCTTCCCCAGGTCAGGTAGGCTTTAACAATATCCCAGTAAGTTAGGCTCTGGTTAATTAGTTTCCCTGAGGGCAGGCCTTGCTTGGGAAAAAAACAAAAAAGGAAACAAAAAACCCCAGAGGGCTCTGGTGTATTTTAAAACGGTTCCTTTCCACCTCCTCCTAATGGGGGCACCAGAGGATTTTTGTCCAATATTTACTGGAAGAATCCAGCTGAGTTCCTAGAGATAAACCTCACAATAATGTCCCCACCTTCCCCATCACTACTGGGTCCCCCTGGAGATTTATTGCTCAGAGTTGTCTACACTAAGCCTCCAGCCACTCATCAATTCCAGTTCTGCCTTTCCTCCCCTGGCCCTGGTTCATGTGTCGGTTTCCCCTCTCTGCTCAGGTAAGCCTGGGCACTGTATTCACCTGTCTCCAGTTGTGGAGGCTATGGTGTGCTCTGTTCCCCGCTTCTCTTGCAGACTAAGAAGAGCTTTATTTTGTTAGTAAAGATATGTGTACCCTAATTTCACTGCAGCATTATTCACGGTGGCCGCGACATGGAAACAACTAAAATGCCCTATGATAGATGATTAGATAAAGAAGATGCAGTACATGTATACAAGGGAACACTACTCAGCCACAAGAAGCGATGAAATACTGCCATTTGTGGCAACATGGATAGATCTTAAGAATGTCACGCTAAGCAAAATAAGTCAGGAAAAATAAAGAACCTTATGATTTCATTCATATATGAGATATGAAACTAAAAGCAAAAAATGAACAAACAAGACAGACAAATGAGCAAAAATTCAGTAATGCAGACAACAGCATGGTGGTTACCAGAGGGAAGGGAATGGAAGGAAGGTAGTAAAGGGTAAAGGGGGTCAAATATATGGTGATGGAAGGAAAGTTGACTTTGGGTGGTAAGCACACAATACAATATACAGATGATGTATTATAGAATTGTACACTTGAAATGTATATAATATTATTAACTGTCATCCCAATAAATTTAATAAAAAGTTTTTTTTAGAAAGATAAAATAACTGGTTGACAGTAGAAAAAGGGGACCACATATTGTATGATCCATGTGTATGCAATTTTCAGAAGAGGCAAATTCAGGGAAACGGAAAGTAGATACTGGTGTCCAGAGAATGAGCAGGTCAGGGAGTGAGTAATGACTACTCAGGAGTAAGCACTTTCTTCTGGGGTGATGTCAATGTTCTAAAGTTGATTGTGGGGATGGTTGTACAATTCTGTGAATATTCTCAAAACCACTGAATTGCACACTTTTAAAAGGGTGAATTTTATGGTATGTAAATTGTATCACAATAAAGCTGTTATTTCTTTTTAAAGAAAAAAAAATGTTGTTGATTTTTCAGCCTGTTCAGCTTTTTATTGTTACAACAGAGCAGCAACTTCCAAGGAAACCCAGAAAAGTCAGGATGTTTTTAACTCATGACTTTGAAAAATCCCAATACTCAGGATGTCATTAATGTCCAACTTTAATTCTATTAAACAGAAAATTTAATACTATTTCCTTTTAGTCCTGTGGCCAAAACCATGCTTACATAATATTGAGAAATTTCATTCAAAATCTCTAGTAAATAACCACGAGAAATGTCTGTTCACAACATACAGTTGAACAGCATTTGACCCACCAAATAGATTTTGTCTGGAGTGTGTATTCTCGTGATGGCTTTCCACAAGTCTGACAAAGCTTAGGTTGTTCTTCTGTCTGCCACAGGAAGTTCGAGTTTTATTTTCAAATTTCCCAATATTTAACCAGTATTAAAGGAACAAGATAAAGGACCTATATTTAAGATGACAGCTGTATTTGAAATATGCTATAAAGCACTTCTCTTAAATTATACTGTGTAGGTGGGATGCTATAAAAATGCTTTTTGTCTTGTAGAATGTACAGTATTAGAGTACTTTAATATTTTAAATGACTTTTTAAAGGAGGAAACACCAGAAATATTATTTGCCATTTTTCCCACATGCTATGAAGTTTATCATTAGTTGACAAGTTAGAATCTCAGAGTCTGAGGTGGTTTCGTTTACAAGACATATAAGCCACCCCTCTTAGAAAAATAAGCCAGTGAGATGAATTCGGTTAACTGTGAGTAGTTATAGTTAAATAGTACTAAATATTTGGTTCTACGAAGCAGAATACAGAAAACTAAAAAGGCATAAAGAAGCAAGAGCCTACAGAGTGGAAAGGGGGGATCTAAAACTAAAGAACAAAATTAATGGCATCAAGATTAAATTAAGCTGACCTTAAATCTGAGGGAAGTTACTGCCCCAACTATAGGTGGCTTTTGCTAAAATTATAAAGTATAACTTACACGCAGGTGTGTTTAGAAAGCATTTGTATGGTTTAAGGAGCAATAATAAAATAAACACTCATATGCCCTCTGCCAAGGTCAAGAAGTAGAATATCACCATCATCGGAAGCCACTGTGTGCTCTTTTTGACTGAAGCCTGTCCCCTCCACCCCCACCCTTCTCAGTGGTAACTACTATCCTGAAATTGTAATTGTTCTCTAATTTTTCTTTCTGTTTTTACAACCTATGCATCTCTACGGTTAAACATTTATAATGGAATAATACCGCGTATTCTTCTATAACTTGCTTCTTTTGTTCAAGTTTATGCCTTTGAGATTATCCATGTTGATATGCATGCTGGATGAATCTTTTTCACTGCAGTGTAGTATTTTACTATATAACTATTCCATTCTCAGTTATCCATCTTACAGTTTATAAAGACTTGAGTTATTCCACCGTTTTTCCCTATTACAAACAATGTTGCTATAAATGTTCAGGTACCTGTCTCCTAGTACATGTGCCAAAGTTTCCCAAGAGCATATACTTAGTAGCAGAATGGCTGGGTCATACAATATGGTCGTGCTCGACTTTACTTGGTAATGCAAACTGCCTTTCAAAAGTGGTTGTGCCAACTGGCATCTCACCAACAGGGATAAGAGTTCCCACAGCTCTACTACAGCTTTGGCTACACTTGGTATTATTAGTCTTTCTAGCTCCTGTCCAGTTGGTGGACTCTCTCGGCAGAATTAAAAAGCATTTCAATATCATTGTCCATTTTCTCTGTTGTGTTGGTGACTTTTTCTTATTTATTCATAGCAGTTTTTTATATACTCTGGATACTAATCCCTTGTTAGTTAACCACGGTTCTGAAAATATTTTTTCCAGTTAGTGGTTTGTCTCATCCCTCTCTTGATGGCATCTTTTCTTATCTCTAATGAGAGATAATCCTAGTAGCTGGTAGGAGGGAGGACAGTGTGGTTCACCAAGAAATACCAAAAAAAAAAAAAAAAAAAAATCAAGGGAGGCTAGAAGAAAAAGTCATTGTATGGAATAGAGTCAATTCCTGACATAAAGTTCAAATGAGTTGGGCCAGACAGCATTTAAATATAAGTGAAAAAGAAACAAAAGTGTAGCTAAGTGTTTTCCTCTCAAAACCTGGTCTACATTATTTTAAATGCAATGCTAACTTACATTTAAGTTAGCTATTTTAGGGGTATGTTTTAGAAGATTTTATTCATTTCATTTTGGAGAGAAGGGAAGGGAGGGAGAGAAACATAGATATGCAAGAGATACATAAATCAGTTGCCTCTTGCATGCCTCCACCTGGGGACCTGGCCTGCAACCCAGGCATGTGCCCTGACTGGGAATCGAACCACCAACCTTTCTGTTTATAGGCTGGCACTCAATCCACTGAGCCAGGGTAGGTTTTAATTTTTTTTTTAAGAGGGTAAAGCATGTTTGCCTCTACCTCAGACACTATTAGGAAAATACTTTTAAAAATTCATGGCAGCATATTCAAATTGCAAACTTATTTCTGTGAGAGCAGGTGAATCCTGTGAAAGCAAAATCGTGTCTAAACATAAAATGTGATATCGGTAAACAGTCTGGGTTTTACTGTTTCATTTTTACTCTATCTGTTCACAGCAAATGAGCATTAGGTTTATGTTTTTCATTTCTTAATCTTCCCTCATCTTCTTTTAAAATTTTCAAGACATTGCATCATTAGAGTCACACATTTGATTCACAAGTGTTTTGAGCACCAACCAAGTATCAAGTTCTCTGCTACCACTTATAATAAAACAATAAATAAAACTGGGCACTACCCTGGAGAAGCTTATTCCCTAAAGAAAAGCAGCAGACAACTGCAACACAGTAAGATAAATACCATATTCCGGTTGAGAACAACGTGCTTGGGAGGCAATTAACAGGGCATCCAACTCAATCTAGTCCAATCTCCTTGCTTCATTCTAAAAGTTCTGCAATAACACTTTTTTTTTCATTCATTCATCCTCCAGAACCTCTGGCAACCATGATCTTTTAACTGTCTCCATAGTTTTGCCTTTTACAGAATGTCCTATATTTAGAACCACACAGTAAGTAGCTTCTCAGATTGGTCTCTTTCACGTAGCAATATGCATTTAAGTTTCCTGTGTCTTTTTGTGACTTAATAGCCTATTTCTTTTCTTCTTTTTTTTTTCTGAATAATATTTCATTGTCTGAATGTACCACAGTTTATCCATTCATCTATTGAAGGACATCTTGGTTGCTTCCAAGTTTTGGCAATTATGGATAAAGATACTATAAATACTTCTGTGCAGGTTTTTGTTTGAACATGAGTTTGTAACTCATTTGGGTAAATTCCAAGGAGCACTACTGCTGGAGCATATGATAACAGTATACTTAGTCTTATAAAGAAACTACCAACTGGCTTTCAAAGTAGCTGTACTATTTTGCATTCCCATCAGCAATGAATGAAAGTTCCTGTTGCTCTTCATCCTCACCAGCATCTGATGGTGTCAGTGTTTTGGATTTTCACCATTCTAATAGGTGGATAGCGGTATCTTGTTCTTTTAAGTCCAATAACATTTTTGTTTCAGGAGAAGTAATTACATTTTGACTGTAAGCTTTGCCAAACCCTTCACCATAGGATTTTTGAAAGAATTTTAAAACTCCCTCATAAAATTTACATGGAAATGAAAAAAGCAAATAATAATAATCGAGATAACTTTATAAAATAGAAAATACCTATGTATCATTTGGTGCCTTTTCTACTTATATTTAAATGCTGTCTAACTGAGCTTAATGTAATTTTGTCAAAAGTAGCTCTGATATCAAGCCCTGGCTGGTGTGGCTCAGTAGATTGAGTGCTGGCCTGCAAACCAGTCACTGGTTCAGCTCCGGGTCAGGGCACTTGCCTGGGCTGCTGGCCAGGTCCCCAGTGGGTGGCGTGCAAGAGGCAACCACACACTGATGTTTCTCTCCCTTTCTCCTTCCCTTCTTCTCTGTCTGGAAATAAAATCTTTAATATACATGTATGATATCAAGATTTATTATAAAACTATAGTAATTATTATGTTGCAATATTAGCAGAAATACATAAATAGAGAAATATATAAATAGCACAGAATTCAGATTCTGGGGATGTCCTACTCATATATAGAAACAGACTGTCTTTGCAGATTAGTGGGGGGGGGCAAATGGATTCTTTAACAACTGTGCTTGTACAACTGGTCATCCACATAAAAATGTCCATTGGTACTTCACATTATACACAGCAAAACATTCAAAATGGACTGAGGACCAAATGTAACACTATGAAAATCAAAACTTTAAAACTTCAGAAGACAATTCAAAAGAAAGTCTTCATGATCCTGATAAATATAAGGATATGTTGCACCAGGTAAAAAAACAAAAACAAAACAAATTCACAAAAGGAAATAAATGTAACTAAAAAGAAATAAAGATAAGTGCAAATACATTTAAATGTCTGTTTATTGACAGATGTCACAAAATAAAAGACAAATCACTGATTGGTAGGAATATAACTGATAAAGAGTTAATCTCTAGAATAAATAAATAACTCCTGCAAGTGAGTAAGAACGGCCACCCCCACCCCCGGCAATAATCTCCGAAAGTTTGAGATGCACAAATTCTATGGTCTACACTTTCCATTCTAAAGCATTTACCCTAGAAAAACTCATGTATATCTATCAGCAAGAGGATGAACAAAGAATTGCGGAGGATTTATTCAACAGAATACCATACAGTTAAAATAGCTAAATCTCAAAAACAAGGTTAATAAGATATTGAAAATAAAAAAGAATGTTGAGAAAGTACATACCCATTTATTACAAATTGAAAGTATGCAAAACAAATCTATGTGTTGCGCATAAATACCTGCATATGTCATAGAAAAAGGACGACCTTAGTGGCAACGGTAAACCCGGGAATTCAGGATAGTGCTTACCTCTGGGCCTCCGCAGCACGTGTGCAGCTGACCCTGGAACAGCACCGGTTTGAACTGCAGGGTCCACTCATACGGGGATTTTTTTTTCAGTAAGTAGAGTGAACCTGTCCTATCTGCAGGTTTCTCCGAGGATTCAACTAACCCGGGATTGAAAACAGTATTTTCGCATTGCCAACCGCAGATTCGCAAACTAGGATCAAAAACGGTATTTTCCTATTCCAAACTGTGGTTTCCCAACTGCAGATTCTCAACCACGGAAATTGCACTGAGGATTCAAAGGGCTGACTGTAGAATCAGAAGTTATACCTGGAAGGGGAGGGGGGTGGTTACACTCGGGTTTTTCACTGCTCAAGGGGTCGTCCATCAACCCCCGCCTTGCTGAAGGGTCAAATGTGTTGTATTCTTAAACTGAGCGATGTGTACACAGGTGGTCATTAGCTTCTTAATCCCTTTTCTTGTGTCTGAAATATTTCATAATTAATTTAAGATTGAGGGTTTTTTCTTCTTTTTTAAAGGAGTACCTAAAATAGTGCTGTGAGCAGGGCAGGAGTTCTGATGAAAAGACTCCACTTAAAGACCGGGTAAGGTCCCCACCTTCCTTCCAAGGCACACTTCACACCCAGTATGAAACCCTTCAGATGTGACCATGCTCTGCCTTCCATCTTACCCTTGACCCCTTGACCTACAGCGCAGCTCCTCCGCTGGCACTTTCGCCCACATACACCTCCCCTCCCAGTGTTCCCGCCCTCTGCCCTTACTCAGCCACCCCCACTCCACAGCACCTTCCCATCTGGCCTGGCCACTGCCGAAAGAGGCCCTAGACGCTCTGCTCCACCTATTCCCACTTTTCTCCGGTACATCTCAATTCCATAGAATGCTTCAAGGAGCCCTTTTGAAAAGGCATTTTTGAAACAGCCAGTAACATGGCATTAATAAAACATTGCTCCCAACACAGGCGTTTATAAATGTTCTCATTACTAAACCTCAGATGGTGTCTGCAGAGTGGCTGATTTTCTTGAATAGTCCTTGTTTATGTACACAGCTGGCTTTCCCATTTGATATTCTGCTTAAATGTCTACAACTCTGTTTAATAGTTGAGGGCAAAAATGCTCCAAGTTTTACTGCCACCATTGGAAATATTTTCCCATGCTCCCAGTGTACAAGACCCAAGCTGAACTAGCATTTGGTGAAATGATGCCACAATATATCATCTTCAGGAATTTTTTTTTTTTTTTGCTGCAAAACACTCCTCCCTTACTGCCAAAGGACATTTAGAAATGTACGAATTCCCTAAAAATTGGCAGGGATGTTTTACAGGAAAATTTTGGGTCCTAGTTACTCAAAGTAAGTGATGTTGTCACACCCAGTGTGCACAGAGAAAGTCGGGGTAACCCAAAACTACAAAAGAAGAATTTAAAATACTTTTTAAAAAGTTAGTGGAGAAAAATAATTCAAAATGAAGCTGAACAAATGCGGGGGGGGGGGAAAGCAGTCAAAGGGTTGGGATCCAGGACAGTTAAAGGGTGCCTAACACATCATTCTGACCTCACACTCACCTTCCTTTTCCGTTCTTCTCATAGCCCTGTGTCCTCATTCTGCCTGTTGCTGGAATGAATGGCCACAGCTATGCCCACCCAGACTGGCTCCTACGGGGCTGCTCTTAATACCAGGAATCTGTCCTTCCCTTCCACACCACCATCAAAACCCACCTGTTCTGTGTCTCATCCATTCAGTTTTCACAGTGGAGACCCGTCTTCTCCTACAGTGCTAGTGGAAGTTTATGGCTCCCCGTTATACCTTCCACAGACATTTACATAAGCTCTAATCCAAGTAAATGCATCTTTGATATCCCTAAAAGGCAGCTAGCAGAGACGTTTGGCTGTGGGGTGGGGGAGAGTTGTGTGTTGCTAATAGTGCTTTGTTAGTTTCCCTAAATTACAACCCCTGAGTAACTGATAAGGCCTTCTGCCCTGAAGCTTTGTAGTGGGTCAGCCTTGCAGAGTAGACAGAGTCCTGCTTCTCTGTCCTTTGTGTGTGTTTGTGGTTGTTACCTCCAAGGAATTCCATGGCTCCTTGATTGTGCCAAGTTCTTACCAGACAAGATGGGACAGGCGGATGGAGCTGGTCTCAGCACTCTGCCTTTCTTTAACTCAGGCAGGCCTGGGACAGGTAGCTACAGGCATTCAGGCATCCTGGACTCCAAGTCCTCATCAGTGGCCACACTCTACCTAAGTTCTGGGTCTGCCCTTACACTCTACCAGCTCTGCACTTCTTGGTTGGCTTTCTGTGTAAGACTTTAGCAGTTTGGATGTGATGTTCTGCTCTTCATTTCAAATCTGGTCCAGGCTTACCCACTTACACCCTATCTAGCTCTTCCAGGTGTTCATCCCCACTGATGCAGGCCTGGCCTTGAGCCTATCCCAGGGACAGCCTGTCTAGCTGGTGCTTCCTCCTGGCCTTTCAGAGCCTGAAAATAAATCTCAGCTCCCACTGAGCTGTTTTAGTGGTCAGGATGAGCAGAGCCAGCCTTCGATAGGCTGGGTGCAGGAAATGGTTAGCTGCACAGGGATTACACGGTATGATTTGAGGAGCCATTTTACAGAAAAGTGTTTAGGAGCCCCACCCCCAGAGTCGGACCACTTTAATTCAAGTCCCATATCCAGGGCTTCCAGCCAAGATGGAAGCATAGGTAGATACACTTTGCCTCCTCGCATAACTAAAAAGAGGACAATAACAAATTTAAAACAAAAAATAACCAGAACTGCCAAAAAATCGAACTGTATGGAAGTCCAACAACCAAGGAGTTAAAGAAGGAACATTCATCCACACCTGCAGCCAGGGTGGAGAACACCTGCAGCAAGGCAGTGGC
Organism: Desmodus rotundus; assembly: GCF_022682495.2. Taxonomy (NCBI): domain Eukaryota; kingdom Metazoa; phylum Chordata; class Mammalia; order Chiroptera; family Phyllostomidae; genus Desmodus; species Desmodus rotundus. The sequence continues at coordinate 27,141,420 of NC_071392.1, read as the reverse complement.
TGGTGGAGTGGGTGGTCCCACATTTGTGTGTGGATAAATGGGGAGGAGAAACGGGAGTGAGACAGACCGCGCAACCCAGGGTTCCATTGTGGGGAAATAAAGCTTCAAAAACCTCTAACTGTAAAAACCTGTGGGGGTTGTGTGTGCAGGAGAAACTCCCAGACTCACAGGAGATTTTGCTGGAGAGACCCACAGGGTCCTAGAATGTACACAAACCCGCCCACATGGGAATCGGCACCAGAAGGACCCAATTTGCTTGTGGGTAGCGGAGGAAGAGACTGAAAGCCAGCAGAGAGCTGAGCAAGTGGCACTGTTCCCTTTTGGACCCCTCCCCCACATACAGTGCCACAACACAGCCCCGCCCTGGTGAATACCTAAGGCTCCACCCCTTACATTGTAACAGGCATGCCAAGATAAAAAAAAAAATGACCCAAATGGAGATCAATGCTCCAAAAATAGAACTAAGCAATAAAGAGATAGTTATCAGATGCAGATTTCAAAACACTGGTTATCAAGATGCTCACAGAAATTGTTGAGTATGGTCACAAAATAGAGGAAGAAGGGAAGGCTATGCAAAGTGAAATAAAGGAAAATATACAGGGAACCAACAGTGAAGGGAAGGAAACTGGGACTCAAATCAACCATTTGGAGAAGAAGGAAAAAATAGACATCCAACCAGAACAGAATGAAGAAACAAGAATTTTAAAAAATGAGGAGAGGCTTAGGAACCTCTGGGACAACTTTAAACGTTCCAACATTCAAATCATAGGGGTGCCAGAAGGAGAAGAGGAAGAGCAAAAAATTGAAAATTTGCAAAAATAATGGAGAACTTCCCCAATCTGACGGAGGAAATGGACTTCCAGGAAGTCCAGGAAGCTCACAAAGTCCCAAAGTAATTGAACCCAAGGAGGAACACACCAAAACACATCATAATTCAATTACCCAAGGTTAAAGATAAGGAGAGAATCTTAAAAGCAGCCAGAGAAAAGGAGGCAGTTACCTCCAAAGAGTTCCTATAAGACTATCAGCTAATTTCTCAAAAGAAACCTTGCAGGCAAGAAGGGGCTGGAAAGAAGTATTCCAAGTCATGAAAGGCAAGGACCTACAGCCTAGATGACTCTATCCAGCAAAGCTATTGTTTAGACTGGGAGGGCAGATAAAGTGCTTCCCAGATAAGATTGAGTTAAAGGAGTTCCTCCTCACCCAGCCCCTATTATATGAAATGTTAAAGGGACTTATCTAAGAAAATCAGTGGGGAGGGGGAAAGGGGAGGATGGGGTAAAGATACAGAGAATAAGAAACATAAATGGTAGGTACAAAATAGACATGGGGAGGTTAAGAATAGTATAGGAAATGGAGAAGCCAAACAACTTATATGTATGACCAATGGACATGAACAAAGTGGAGGATGCTGGTGGTGGGGGCTGGGAGGTGCCGGGCAGAGGGAAATAAAGGGGAGAGAAAAATGGGACAACTGTAATATCATAATCAACAAAATATATTTTTTAAAAATCCCATTACTATTAGCTGTTTAACACTGGGAAACTTCCTTCACCTCTCCAAGCCTTGCTTTGTGGGATGATGGTGAGACTTACTTCATAAGCTGATAGTTGAAAATAAATGAGACATACAAATTCTGCACCTACCCTGGTAACCCACATGTAGTTAGTGTTCAGGGCATTCGCTAATACTAGAATCATTACTACAATCAGGTGGTATAGCAACTCTTGCTTCTACTATTGGAGATTCAAACCTGGCTGCGTGAAGAAACACTCACCTCGGCCCCACCCCCTAACCACTATCAAATCCCCAATCTAGTCTCCTTTCTTTGCTCTCTGAAGCCCTGCTCTCTCCAGAGAGCCTCATGCTGTACATAATAAAATATCCTGTGTGTGTGTAGCATCATCCATCTTGACATCAAAATTAAATTTTATGTGGATGTCTATTCTGCTTCTGCAGAGTAATAACAACACATAGTATATTGGAATCAGAGAGACACTGTCGAGGGGTGAGGCCCCTTCTGCAGCAATAAGGCAAAGGGAAATAGCGGAAATTCTTGCAAAGTGTTCCTGTAAGACTAGAGAAGATCTAATTTGCTCAAAGTTTATCTGTGCTCTCTGCCATGCATTGTTACTACAAAATTCACAAACCTTTGCTCTGATGCTGAGAAGCATCCCCTGAGCCCGGCCAGTGTCCTTGGAGGAAAATCCTAGAAAAGCAAAATGTGTCTAGGTTCACCGTTGCTGCTGTGCACAGCAGGAGAAATCCAGCCGAAGAGCCTGAGTGAGACACATACACTGCAGGCACGATTGTTTCGTCAAAGCAGAAACTTTGTTCAGCTTGCCTATCATCTAAGGTTATTTTCCCCAAAACTCACACAAAATTACTCATCTCTAAATAGAAGTAGGACATGGTTTGCCTGCAATATTCCCATCCCATTGATAGGTTTAATGAGATGAACGCTGCAGGAACTGAAATCAAGCTTATCAGATTAAATTCCAATTTGGCAGTTTAGAGAGAAGTGTTCATCAATTTGGTGAATATGCAAAATAGAAAAATCACCTTGTCATCCCCAAATATACAGGACTGTACATTTGATAAAGAGGAAACAAATGTTGTCAACTTCCTTCTCTGAAAAAAGTTATAAAAATACATTTCATTTTTACTCTGAAATGCTTTGGGTGTAATACATTAGATAGCATAGTAAGATTTCCTTCTTCCTTTATCACATTTCAGTACTTTTATGTCCTCCACATCTTAGAAACCAAGAATGGAAGAGCTCTGAAAGATGAAACTTCAGGGAATTATTTCTGTCTGTGCTTTGTAATCTCACAGCCGTCTGTATCTGTTACTCATTTCCTGCTAGTGACTAAATGGATGTCTTTCATCTCTTTCTGGATGACAGCCCGGGAGACAGGTAAGCGAAATGTTTGTCACTGATTACTGAACATCATCTATGGTCATGACGAGATAGCCAACAGAAAAGAGGGATGGGTTAACCCAGAACTGTTTACCTTTTCTGAAAAGCTGGAACTTGCCTTCCGGGGCAGAGGTGTGTGTGAGAGCAGAGATGGGAGCATTTGAGTAAAAATTTACATTAATTACCAGTAGCTAGTATGTCTTATTCACCCAGCACTAATATACCGTTTGCACATAGTAGGCACGTGATAAGTGCAATGGAAAATAAATGTGTGTATTAGAACCAATAATAGTTTTTTTTCTTTTGCTGACCATCAAAATTTATTTTATGTTAACATGCACTGATGATTAAATATTGATAGCTAAGCCATTCTAATTTAAAAATGCGTATGACCTGCACAGCCTAAATCATGCCAGCAAAACACTGCTCATTGAGAAGGACTGTAAAGAGCATGGACACACATTCGCAGCACTGGAGGAGCTTAGTCTGGGGGTTTCTTACTTTAAACTGTACTAAATATTGCCAATTTGGTCTCCAAACTGGCTATACCAATTCAAATTTCCTCACTCTGGGTAAAAAGGGAGTTCATCAACCCACATTATTGCTAGCATTTGGGCTCATAGTTTTTTTTAATTAATTTTTACAGTGTGGTAGATGTAGTTGTTGTGTGTTTTATTTGGATTTCTCTTGATTTGTAGTGAGATGGAGCATGTTTTTTGGTGACTGAGGTTTACTCTTCTGCTGTCCTGTAAATTGTCTCCTAACTTTCCCCCAGTTTTCAACTGAGGTTTTTATCTTCTTCCTGTTGATTTGTAAGAATAGTTATGCGTCCTGAGTATCAACCTTCTGTTGTTTATATGCACTGAAAATACATTCAGTGCATTGTCTTTTCCACTTCAGATGTTTTTGAAATAATTATATTCTTCATTAAGAATATACAATGTTTGACATGAAAGTAAATAAAATAAAGTAAAATAAAGCATATACTGTGTTCAGGGACTGGAAGAATACCATCATTAAAATGTCCATAGTATCCAAAGCAACCTGTAGGTTCAACACAATTCCTATTAAAATACCAATGGCATATTTCACAGATCTAGAACAAATATTTCAAAAGTTTATATGGAACCAAAAAAGACCCGAATAGCCTCTGCAATCTTGAGAAAGAAAAACAAAACAGGAGGAATCAAAATACCTGATATAAAACTATACTACAAGGCCACTGTAATCAAAACAGTCTGGCACTGGCATTAAGAACAGACATGTAGATCAATGGAATAGAATAGAGAATCCAGAAATAAACCCAAGTCTCTATGATCAATTAATATTTGACAAAGAAGGCAGCAGCCTGCAATGCAGTAAAAATAGCCTCTTCAATAAATGGTGTTGGGAGAACTGGCCTGATATATGTAAAAAAATGAAACTAGAACACCAACTTACACCATATACCAGAATAAACTCAAGATGGATAAAAGACTTAGATATAAGTTGTGACACCATAAAAGTCCTAGAAGGAAACATAGGAAAATTTCAGATATTCCACATAGCAATATTTTTGCCTATATATCTCCTAGGGCAAGGGAAATAAAGGAAAAAAATAAACAAATTGGACTACATCAAACTAAAAAGCTTCTGCACAGCTAAAGAAAACATCTTCAGAATGACAGGGGAACCAACCACACATTAGGGTGGAGAACATATTTGCCAATGATACATTGGACAAGAGTTTAATCTCCAAAATATATAAAGAACTCACACGACTCAACACCAGGAAGATAAACAATCCAACTAAAAAATGGGCAAAGGACCTGAAGAGACACTTAAATTAAAACCACATTGAGATACCACCACACACCAGTCAGAATGGCCATCATTAATAAATCAACAAACAAGAACTCCTGGCGAGGATGCAGAGAAAAGGGAGCCCTAGCACACTGTTGGTGGGAATGCAGACTGGTGCAGTCACTGTGAGAAACAGTATGGGATTTCCTCAAAAAACTAAAAATGGAACTGTCCTTTGACCCAACGATTCCACTGCTAACTTTCTGCTAAGTAGGCACAAATGATCATTACCGATTTTAACGATGAGCCTGGTGCACTCATTCAGGTCTATGAAGTGGAGTGTGCAGTAACCAAGAATAATAACAAGCTACTAGCCAAGGCTGACCTCACAGATATTTCTCAGATTGAAGAAACATTTGATATATGTATCTTCAGGATCCCCAGTAGGTTTTCTGTACACAAGAATACATAAAGAGAGGACAAGATCATGACAAAAGACATTTGAGCAAGAAAGATATTGAGCAGATAGTCCAGAAAGTAGAATAATACAAAGCTGAATGTAAGAAGCAAAGAGGCAAGTTGGTCCCCCAAGAACTTCTTCAAACCCCTGCATTCACCATGAAGATCAATATGGACATGGAAGAACATCAAGGCCAGACTGATGACAAACAGACAATTTTTGACTAGTTCAATAAAAACGTCAATTGGCCAGACAAGAATCAGACAGTTGAGAAGGAAGAACATTTGGATAGAAGGTCTGAAGCCCCGCCCCTCTCGATTGTATCAGGGTGGAGGCAGCTTACCTGGAGGAGTGTCTGGAAGTAGCCTCAGGATGGAGCTTCTCATCTGTATGATGATTATAAATTCCAGTTTGCCCTGGACACATAACAGGCTTGTATCTGTTATCCTGAGCTAAATAGTAATAATGTCACCCTCATTTCAAAGGAGTCATAGCTTAGAGAGAATAATGTACATGGTCGCTACTCATGTAGCCAGACCAGAGAGCAGAGAGTGCATTCCAAACAATCACAAAAGTTGTAGGACTCAAATTTGTAATCAGAAATTCAGGGGCATTTTAAAAAAATAATACAGGCACTTCACTATGAATTCAATAATAGGCATTCTGAACGCTTGAATGTGGGAGCATAGAAAAGGTGGCTACATTGCACTTGATGGTTCTAAAATCCGAGTGGAAAATTCATGTCCTGAAGAATAGTGCTCCTTTTAAAATAGGTAACATGTACAATAGAAATATTTCATAACAAACACTTTATAACCAACAGAAAAACAACTAAATGAAATACAACACCATGCTAGTAACAGTTGTCCTGAAAGTGGAAAGTAGACGTGCTTGCTTTTCCTCTCTGTATACTTTCCGTAGTTCCCAGTTGTTTTGCAGTGTGGACATAATACTTTTATAATCAGAAAATGACTCTTTTAAATGTTCACAGTGACTCAAAAACAAGCAAAATGTAATTGCAGAATACAAACCACACTTAAAGTTACTCCAAAAGGCTGAAAATGGGGGGATTTACAAAGATAAACTAGGAACGTACAAATGAAAAAAGGCCTAGATATCTAACAATGTAAAATTCAGGTGAAAGAGTATGAAACAAAATAAAGAAGGACAAGTTTTAATGCAAAAGGCCAGAATTTACAGAAGTCCATAATATATCTATGTAGCCAAATAACATACCAGCAACCGGCAAAACTCGGAATCTATAGGAGAAGCAAGAATATTAAAAACATAGACAATATTACATTGTTTTCCAAGTGAACATGGAGCATAGATAAATATTGATTATATTTTAACTCACAAAGAAAACTTTAATAAGTTTCAAGAAGTAAAGATAATCAAAACATTATCTAATCAAATGCAATAAACCAGAAGTTTATAATAAAATTTTTAAAGATCTTTCTGCTTGGAAATTTAAAAACTCAATATTATACAATTGCAAGTTTAAAACAAAGTACAAACTGCAATAGCAGAACTTTTTAAAAATGTTGAAAAGTATCAGAATCTATGGGTACAATTTAAGTAGAGATCAGAGGGAAATTGATAACATTAAATATCACTAAAATGAAATAATGAAAGTTAATTAATCATCCAACTCAAAAATTGAAAAAAGAATAATAAACTAACTCCCACAAAAACTCAGAAGGATTAAGTCATTAACAGCATAAATTAACATTAGTAAAAAGAACAATTTAAAATAAAAAAATAAGGTTATTTGAAAAGATAAAAACTAGACAAACCACTTAGCAACCTTACCCCCCCTCAAAAAAAAGGGATTTTAAACACATACATCCATAATAAGAAATTGCAAGAAGAAGTAACCATCAAAACAGAAAATTAAAAATTTTAAGCGACCAGTTTACAAGTGTATACCAAACAATAAACACATTGAAAACCTTTGATGAAAAATTTTCTCGGAAAACCTAATTTACTAAAACTCACCTCAGCAAAGATTTTTTTGAAAATATGTTTAACCATGTCACTTTGCTAGAAGAGCAAAAATAATTAAAGAGCTCCTGTGCCCCAAGAAAGCACCAGATCCACAGAAGATGGATGTGTAATGTCAGTCTGTGTAAAATGCTCTAAATCTTAGATAAAGAAAAACAGGACAACTCCTTGATTCTTTCACTGAGGTGAGCATAGCCCGACACCAACCCCTGCAGACTGCACACACACGAGAAAGCCACGGACCCCTTCCACTTACAGCAACGCACAAGACCCGAATAGGGTATTAGCAAACAACAGCCAGCAGCAGCCCTTTAAAAATACATCATGACTCCATAAGCAGATCTCAGTGAAGAAATTAAAGGAAAAATCCATTAATAAAAAATTCATTATATTAAGAGACCAAGGGAGAAAGTTCATCTGATCTCCATAGATGCTAAATTTACTCAACAAAAACCTAAAAATTTTTAATAGAATTTAATATACTATACAGCAAAACATACTTCCTTGACATGAATTCATGTTTTATTTATATATACCAAATGCAGTGTATAAAACCTGGTTGTATATACCTTGGGGGAAAAAAGAACTATAAAATCATTCTACAAATATGAGAAATTTGAATATGAACAGGATGTTACATTGTCTTAGGCAGTTACTGTTAATTATCATAATTCTGATAATAGTGTTGTGGTTAACTAGGAGAATGTCTTTATTTCAGGAGATATATACTCAATTATTTAGAGGGCCAAGTGTCATATCTGAAACTTAATTCCAAATTATTCTACAGAAAGCGTATATATGAAAAACACTACTAATTGTTGGATTTGGGTGGTGGCCATACAGATGTTCACTGTACTATTCTTTCAACTTCTCTGTCTTTTTGAAAAATTTTTATGAAATATTGGAGATTGGATAAAATTTATAAAACTAGTAATGACAGTACCTTGCCAAAATACTTTCACTCTCTTACTGTTCTAACTAGGCACTTTTGGTTCCAAGGATCAGACACCCACTCAAGTTACCTCAAGAAAATATATTTTTAAGAGTGTAGGTGGACTGGACCTAAAATTGGAGTCCGCACTCATGGGCACTCAATTCACTCCAGAAACTGCCTACTCTCACCGCAGCCCCTGAGGGTTCACCTACTCGTTCTTTCTGGGTCTCAGCCACCCTCAGTGCTTCTACTGCTTCCCAACTCTCCACTGACAGGCTTCCTTTGTTGCTTCCATCTAACAGAGTTAAATACACATCACCCTTTGATTCATCAACCTCACACCTCGAGATCAATTGCAAAGGCATGCTGGCAAAAATTACAGAATATTATCTATACAAAGCTATTCATTGTAGCATCATTAAATGAGCACAGAGCTGAAAACAACCCAATTTCCAACTTCCTTCAAAAGGGGTCTGACTGAATAGACTTTCATAGTCCATTCAGTGAACTGCGTAGCCATGCAAAGCAATGAGAACAATCTCTACATGCCGAGAAGGAATGATCTCCAGGTTACATCGTAGAGTGAAGTAAACAATGGCTAGTGTACTAATTATGGTGTGTTATGTTTTAGGGTAAAATATATATAAATATAAATGTATATACAAATGTGCATATTTATGTCTACTTTCATAAAAAAGATGGGAGGATAAACCCAAAATTAATAAAAATGCTTCTCTACTGTGGGAGAGAAAAGAGGATGGGTGAGCCAGATACAAAAGCAAACTTCTCTGAATGGAACTTATTTTAGAGTTCTGCCAGGTTTCCCAGGGTCCAGGCCTATGACTGTCAGAGTGTCATTCTATTGGCCAAGCAGCACACCACAGTCCGCTCGGATTCAAGGGAAGGGAGAGAGCTTCCCCCTGTCCGGGGCGAGTATGGCTGAGAACATGCGGCCATCTTCAATCTGCCACTACATTTCTAAATGTGATGCAATAAAACAACCCAACGTTATCTGCTTCGGAATGTGATGCAATAAAGACTACAAGGGGAGACCCAAAACCCCAAAAATTTATTAATAAAAATTGTGTATTTATTCTGACATGTTTCAACTTCAGTCACCTTCAAAGGACTCTCCATTTGATGCAATACACCTATCGAGACAACTCTTCCACTGTTCAAAACAGTTTTTGAACTTGTCAATTTTGATGCCTTTTAGTTCTTCTGCCATTTTTTGCTTCACCTCTTCCATGTCAGCAAAATGTTTCCCTTTGAGGACATTTTTCATCTTGGGAAACAAAAAAATGTTGCTCGGGGGTGAGATCGGGTGAGTAGGGAGGGTAGGGCATGGGGTCATGCCATTTTGGTCAAAAACTTCTGAACACTCACTGCAGTGTGGACAGGCACACTTGAAAATCACTCATTGAGAAGTGGGCAAACTCATTGAAAGAGTCTTCAAAAAAAATTTCATTGAAGCCAAGCGCAGCCTCTCACAACAACGCTAGCTGGTGCACTGATACAGATGGGTTCCTAGGACAGTCCCCTAGTGCAGAAGCTTGTACTACAAGGGGCCCACTCTCTAGAAGATAATTCTCTTTTTTTCTGAGTCCCCCTCATATACAACAGTAGCAATAAAGTCATCTTGCCTAAGAAATTAAATCTGAACATCTACTCAGGCCTCTAACTCTCAGTTAAACAATACCTTATAGAAGCAATCAGCCAAATCCAAAATGTGGGATATTCTACAGGACAAATAATCAGAATCCAATATGAAGGTTTGCTTTGGATTATGACTCAGATGAGCTAACTGTAAAAAGACATCTTTGGGACAATTGGTGAAATTTGAAATTAGACTATGCAGAAGAGGAAAAACAATTTTCCCTCTACCCTTCTAGGTTCTCAGCTGAAACCCTCCTGTAATAAAAGATTAACATGAAGGAAAAAATCTATTTTAATCCATACATACACACCTACACAAGGACCCTTACAAAGACATGAGAACCAAAGGTGGCTTTAGCGTTCTTAGTTATCACTAACTGGTCTGGGCCATGCCTCTCAGTGTTACTTAGTTCAGGCTCTCTGAAGAGACTCAGCCAAGCCCGGGCCAGGTGGCTCAGTTGGTTGGAGCATCATCCTGTGAGGGGGGAGTATTTGAAGACTAAGGTATGTCCATAGACTAGTGGCAGTGGAGGGGGAGCTGACACACTAATTAGCATCTTCTTGCTGGCTCCCTGAAGGTGGGGGGAATGAACCTTTGATTGGATCAGCTTTGCATGCTCCAAATTCAAAAATAACAATAACAGCTTTTTGACGCATAAACTTGTAGTAAGCCCCGCATCTATTTGGCTGCCATCTTCTTTGTTACAAGGAGTGAATGGGGATCAGGAGTTACTGTACTATCCTTGTACAGGTGAGGCAAGTGGCGAAGTGATTTACCTGGGCACAGAGCAGTTGGTGCTCAGGGAAGTAAATGAATTGTGTTTTTGTTAATCAACTAGACTGCATCCTCAGAAAACTGTGTTGCATAGAAAGGACTTTTCAATGCATATAATGAATAATTATCTTTAAGCATCCTCCCCCGTTTTCAAATGTCTTTTTAGACTTTCCTGTGGAAATCTACATTTCCAGCAAGGAGATGGGGCATGTTGGAATAGTAAGAAAGAGGTTGGAAAGCCAGAGACTATTCTACTTACGAGAGGCCTTAAGAAGCAGGCTGAGGAGTTTAGAATCCATGGCTTTGCTAAAAGTGGTGACCAAGAAGGTGAAGTTCAAAAGGAGGAGGGCGAATTAATAAAAGGAAGAGTAATGAAAGCTGGGACACCAGCTAGGAAGGCCAGTTATGAAGTCCTGAGCCCCCAGACCAGCAGTGGGAATGCAGAGGATGCAGAGTATCTGGGAGGTTTTCCAAAATGAGATATTACTTATTTTGGTGACTAAAGTAGAGTGATACCCCAGACAGACATGGAATAAGAATGAGAACCTCAGAAGGAAGGCAGCCACTCAGTCTCTGATTAGTAAGAGCTGAAAGAAAGTAGGGTAAGACAGACATTTTAAAGGCCAAACTTTGGGTATATCATTATATAGGTACAAAATTCTCTAATTCCTTTATAAACATTTATTGAATTGTGGAAAAGGTGGACTTCAGGCAATTTGGACCATTTTTCCCTATTTTGAGAAGTTAATTCTGGGCCCAGAAAATTCATATTGAAATTAATTTACTAATACTGCAGAGAGTTATACCCGGGGTTGGCTGAGAGTTCAGAATATCTGTAAAGTTATTGAATCATTCTTGCATTTCCTTCATGTCACTGATTCTAAAAGCTTTACCAGCATCTAATAATCTTAGCCATGGTAGATTTAATAAAATTTCTTTTACTTTAAATTACATTTATTGTGAAATGTTTTAACTACCCACGGATAACATTCAGCTGGCAAGGAGAGTCATTCCCAGGTTGAAACAGACAAGTTTGACAATTCCCTGATGATGGCAATTGATGCTGCTGCTTTCAGAGGAATCAGCAATCTGATTTCATCTGGAAGCCCAAGCATCACATCCCAGAGTCAGTATCTTACAACAGCAGTAATCCAAGAAAACTGTAGGCTCTTTCCCAAGAGAAAGGGCTCTGAGGGTACACCTGCTTCTCTCACGTTGTAAACATGTGTATCTTCTCGGCAATTTGACCATCATCTAAAAGTTAACTCCTTGAAATTGAGGGAGGATCTTCTTCTAACCCTGTAGCTTTCTATCGCGGCTGCACATTAGAGTGACACGAAAATGTGACTGACTGTTCTGATATCGAGCCCCACCCCTCCCCCGTGCGAATGTAATTGTTCTGGAGTGTGGACTGAGGAGCAAGCGCTTCAGATGCTCCCCAGGCGATTGTAATGTGCAGATACAGTTGAGAATGTCTGCTGTTTCCTTAATGTTCTCGAAAGCTCAGATTTCTTTTCACTTTTTAAACGATTTCCTGAAGTTATGAAAAATTTATTAGAATATACCACTGGTATAAGGAGAAAAAAATGCCAGAGGGACTGAAAACAAACAAATAATGCAAGGACAAAAAAAAAAAAGGAGTTTTATCTAGGTAGTTGGAGAGCACTTTCAGGAGAAAATTGTTACTTGGAGAAATTAAAGGCTTTTAGGTGGACGAAACAGAACCAATGACTACTTTGTGTGGGAAATGTTGAGTCTAGGGGAGCTTGGAATTATTCAGCATGATATGGTAAAAAGATGTCTCCCTTTGGCAGAGAAGCAATTTCCTATTGGTTTTGTTCTTTGGTTGACCAATAGGTTTGATTTTCATAAACTGAGTGTTTTGCTGATTCTTCTGGCAGCTGGAAAAAAACAAGGTTGTCTGGCCATTTGGTTGTTTGGGTGTTTGGCTGGATTTTGGAGGACAGAGAAGATTGGAACATGGCCTCACAGGCCTCCATACACCTGCCAACAGGCCCAATCCCAAGATCTGGAGAGAAACGACCATCCAGCGACTTCTGTTGTAGGGTTTGGTTGCTGGAACTTTGCAACAGCAACGTCAAGCACCTTTCTTTCCCATGTTGTAATTTCCCCCCTTGGTTGTCCCCCTAGGTTTTCTGTAATGCTTTTCTAATAATCGCTACCAGCATTTTCTATTTCGTGCCAGTGTGGTCTTAGCAATGAAGGCGGCGGTGTCCATGTTTGTAGTGACAAGGGGCAACAGGCAGTAGCAGGGATGAAACAGATGTCAGGAGTGAGGGTATTACATGGTGGGTGAAAAGCAGAACTCCTATGGGAGCTTCATTGCAATTTTCTGCAGTTACACTGCAAGAAATCCTGATACTTCATTTAGAGATAAAAGGAATAAATAATTTCAGAAAATTTCAGAAATTGAGGAGCCTGGCTGGTGTGGCTCAGTGGATTGAGTGCAGGCCTGTGAACCAAGTGTCGCCAGTTCAATTCCCAGTCAGGGCACATGCCTGGTTTGTAGGCCAGGATCCAGTAGGGGGCACACGAGAGTCAACCATACATTGATGTTTCTCTCCCTCTCTTTCTTCTTCCCTTCCCCTCTCTCTAGAAATAAAAATAAATAAAATCTTAAAAAAAAAAGAAATTGAGGAATGTATGCTTTCATCTAAGGCAGCCTAGTTGCAGATAATTCTAAATTTACTACAGTAGTGAATTCTAGTCCTTTCTCCTCTTCCTGAGGCCACGCCTAAACACCTGCTTACTATTAGGTTAGGCCATGTGAACACTGGGTTCCTGCTAGTGAGCAGATGTAATTTGAAGTGCTTCTAGGCTTGACTTCTAGAACTTCTCATATGGTCTTCCATGGTCTTCCTCTTTACTCACTGGGCACCTGAAAGCAGGGTTTCCAGTGTAGGTATCTGAGAATACCCTGAAGGATGATGGAGCCTCTACGTGAAGGAGTCTAGGTTCCTAAGTATCCCAGGAAAAGCTGCCCATCAAACACTTCCTGGACTAGGAAGAAGATAAAAACATGTATTATGTTAAGCCACTGAAGTCTGGGGGTTGCGACAGTAACCAGCAGCTAGTTTTACTTAACTTGACAATATACTAAGCGACTATCTGAGCCCAAAGAGTCTCGTTCTATACAATCATTCGACAAAGATCAGACGAGATCGGGCACGTTCAGGGTGGTATGGCCGTAGACTCGACAAAGAAAAAGAGTAAAAAACCTCAATAAATTTAAAAGAATTCAAATCATACAAAATATGTTTCTGACTGTAATGGAATTAAATTAGAAAATAGACAACAGAAAGAAATCTGAAAAATCCCCAAATTAAACTAAAAAAACACCCATCTAAGAAACCAATGGGTCAAAGGGAAAAAAATCAAAGGGAAAACTAAAAAGTATTTTGAACAGAATAAAAATGAAAACACAATATTTCAGAATTTGTGGGATGCTTTTAAAGCTGTACTTAGGGAAATTGATAGCTCTTTATATTACAATTATTCTTTGGTAGTTCTTTATCCCATCTCTTCAGTTCTGTTCCTCTTACATTGTTTTTGCCCATGTGAGGATGGAAACTATGATTTTTATCTTCTTTGTCTTACTACTAATTATCACAACCTACCTACTAAATAAATATGTATCAAGAGACAACTGTTGGCCTACAGTCCTGGCTCAGAGTAAAAGCTTGATAAGTATCTTCTGAATACAGAATGAGAAAATTTTGGCTTAGAGAGAAGGAAACAGAGGAAATGAAGAGAGTTAGCAGCTCCGTTGCCCAGACAGCTAGGCTAAATCAAAACATTTCATACTCAGGTTCATGCCACTCATGTTTTGATCCTCATTTCCTCTCTTTTAAAAGAGCAAGTCATAGAATGACAAATCTAATCTGGTCACATCTAATGGACAAATTGCTGGCATTTCCAGCAAGATCTTGTCCTGCCTCCTCTGAGTGCTTCCAATGAGACTATCCGATATGTCTGTGAATTTTCTAGATTCATGATAGTACAAGGCTTTGGATCTGCTTTTATAAACTGATTTGTAATTGCAATAAAAATAGGAGGGTGAGCACTGGCACTGAGTTTGCCTTGAAGTCCTTCCAGCTCGAGTGGTCTGCCTCCCTAACCAAGGTAGTTTACAGGAAGGCGGAGCCTCCGTCACACAGTTACTTCAGCCTCAGAAGAGCACAGGTGTATCCCCCAAACTTCCATTTTGTTCCCTGTGTCACTTACTAGAAAACAACACATTTGCATACATCGCCTTGAACACATTTGTTTCTATCTTATGCACACTCTCAGTAAGCAGGCTCCACGGACATACACAACTGCACGCAGCCCCTCTGCATGCGCCCACATTAGCCATCGTCAAAGGGGAAGCAATCCCCAGTGGCCGACCATGAAGAAACAATTCCGACTACATTCCCGCTCCTCCTTCATTGCCTTGATGAACACCCACCTTTCGAGTGAACCCGCACGTGCTTCCTGCTCATTCTCCTTGACCACCTCAGTGGACTCTTCTCAGACTTCTGCAGTTCCGTTACAGCTTCCTTATGACTTCAGAAATTGCATGTATTATCCAAAAGTGTACGGAAGAGGAAGCTGGCGTTTGCAGTTTTATTCCCATTGCCTTCTGATGACTCCTTCCATTTGGATGGCCTCTTTGTCTGCATTCCAGAATGCATCTTGCCAATGTTTTTGAGGAACAACCAGCCATTACTCTTACATACTGTTCTGGAGCTAAAACTTACAGGGAAACGTTTATCACGATCTAAGTGTATTTTGGCATCTACTTTTCTAAGATACGTTACTTGAGTTGGGCCGCGATAATCAAACCCTGCTCTCAAACTATTTTGTCACCACTCAGTGTTTTGCATAATCAGGTGGAGTATGTTAATTTAATAGGCCTTTGTGCTCCATGTCTGGTTACCTAATATTTTAAATGACACAATGGTAAGCACATAAATTCAGCTCTCTCCTTCCAAGGCAGCATGTGAGTCTTACTAATTTTTATTAGAACACAATAAACCTTGCCATTAATATAACACTTTAGAACTGTTGGGGAAAACCAACACCTTGTATTTAAAATGACAAGTTAATAATCATTGCCATCTGCAGGCAACAAAAAAGTCTCTGGTTTATACCAACTTATTGGATCAAAGGCAATTGCAAATGAACAAAATAATTGTATTTCCAGGGAACAATGCACTCACAGATACAAACAGACTTGGTTATTTCCTGCTCTCCACATTCGCATCGGAACAAGTAGCACCCAGAGCAAACAGAAGGATGATACTGAGCAAGAGCAGTTGCATCGGCAGCCCTGAGGTCACAGTCCTCACTGGAGAATGTAGAGTAAAAGGCAAGATGGGGAAATGGATGGGTCCCCCGATAGAATTCTTTTGGAGCGTCACTACTCTCAGGGGGCAAATAACCATTTACTTATTTCAGCTCGTTCTGTAACTTTTCTGAGCAAATCAGCAATAAAACTTACTTGATAAGCTAAATTGATAGTTATGCACATGCTAAATATCTGTCTGGTATCCCTACTCAACTCAAGCATATGATCTATTATTGGAGCA
Organism: Desmodus rotundus; assembly: GCF_022682495.2. Taxonomy (NCBI): domain Eukaryota; kingdom Metazoa; phylum Chordata; class Mammalia; order Chiroptera; family Phyllostomidae; genus Desmodus; species Desmodus rotundus. The sequence goes on along the minus strand of NC_071392.1, from coordinate 27,125,298 downwards.
AGACACTGATGTGTTCCAGTTCATTACGTTTGCATATGTAAACACAGTATGGGGAAAATGCTACCATATGTCAATCAAAAATATGTTTTGGTATATAACATTTTTAAGAAATAGTACCTTTAAAAATATATCCTTGGCTAACAGTCAACCTCAGTGCCTCTCAAAGGCAGTAACTACTGCCACTCAGGAGGAACAATTCCTCATTATTTTGTACACTGCAGATGTTTAGCATTCCTGGGCCCCGCCCACTAAGTGTCAGGAGACTCTCCTGGTCTTACGGCAATCAAAAATACTCCCATTATTTCAAAATCGTTTCTCGGGCAATAATTCTTCCCTCTACCCCAATAAAGGAGCTTCCTGAAAGTTTTCCCACTAGGAGTTGAAGGATTTAATAAGTAATTTGCCTACTGTGTGGTCCATGACTCTTTAGACAAATTCTAAACCAAAGATACAAAGGAAAACTTAACCTGGAGGGTAATTTGTACAGGGCCATAAATATATTTATTTCTGCTTCTACCTTTTGCTAAATGATGCCTAACAAGGATCCAAAGTTGAAAACCTAAAAATTTTAAATTCTATATAACCTTCCCCCCCAAAAAAAACTCCACCAATAATAAATGTCAAACTGAAACCGGAAAAGTCAGTGTTTGTGCTGCCCGTCACTACCAGAACCAATAAGTACAAACAAGGATTGGATCTTGATGGGCGCTTCATTCAGATGGCTGGCGATCCGAGAAGATGGCAGGTTATGGGCCCTAACAGACCACCTTATAACTCATCTCAAGCTGATCTTTTTCATAAGGAGAAGAAAAGAGTAGGTGAGGGATTTGAAATTCAGGAAAAAGGTTAGTCAGATAAAGGCTGCAGTCTGGCAATTTTCCTAGCACCCTTTCATCTGTTGACAGGGATTTTTTTTCTTTTTAAAGATTTTATAGATTTATTTTTAGAGAGGGGAAGGGAGAGAGAAGGAGAGGGAGAGAAACATCAATGTGTGGTTGCCTCTCGTGTGCCCCCTACTGGGGAACCTGGCCCCGCAACCCAGGCATGTGCCCTGACTGGGAATTGAACTAGCGACCTTTCGCTGAGCCACAGCAGCCAGGGCTTTAATATCTTAACTGAACAACTGAGTCCCTTTGCTTCGCAGCCAGCACTCAATCCACTGAGCCACACCAGCCAGGGTGTTCACAGGGATTCTTGACCTGCATCCTGGCCAGCGATTGTTCCCTCCCTGGAGCACAATGGCTCAGTTACCATTTTTGTCGCCTGCAGTCTTCCTGGGGCATAAAGGACGAATTGCTTATGGGTCCCCTGGAGTCAGGGTGGGTCTGGCCATAAATTCCAGTTCCTGGAACAATTGCTTCCTACATGCATTAATTCCCAAGCTTATTAACTATAACTTAAAGCTAAAAAATTTTCAACTCTTGAGTTCCCCCTATCAAAACTAGAAATATATTTGCAGGGCTTAGTAACTTTAATGTATAATTAAAGTTACTAATTAATGTCCAAAAGAAACCTGGACAGAGGAAATCAACAAGCAATTCAAAAATAAGAAAAATGATTAACAAACATAAAAAAAACATATTTGACCTAATTAATCCATAATGAACATAAATCATATAAATTAAAACAAGAAAGAATTATTTTTTTACCTGTAGAATTAAAACTTTGTTAAAAGAAAAACTCACTTTTGATGAGAATTCAATGAAGTAAATAGAGACAAAAACTGATGTAGCCTTTATGGGAGAAATTCGGCCATAGCTATCAAAGCCTTAAAACTTGCAAGTCATCTCATCTACCAACACTTTCTTTGGGAACTCAGACTAGAAATATAACTGTGGAGCAGCAAAGGAGGGGAAATAGAACAACTATAATCATATCAAAATAAATTTTAAACAGAAAGAAATTATCTGGGTCCAAAGAAAGACTTAGAAACCAAAGTATTAAGGAAAAAACCAAAGTTTTAGAAAGACTAGCTACCCCAAATAGAATCGTGTTTAAAGGGAAACCCCCCACAAGACTACACGTTGCCGGGTTTACAAATGGTGCTGACAGAGAATAAACAGACTTTTCTCACATGATTATTTCTGTAAAGGTCATTAGAGATGTGTAGATATCAATGTGGTAAAATGTCACAATGCTGATGGGGCTTCGTCGACTCCATTGTCTTAACCACATTGGCACACCAAACTCCCCAGCTGCCACGAAAACAAGCCACTAATAGCTAACAGCCGCAGCCTTGTCCAGAGAATCACCCTCATCCAACACGAGCTTCTTCACCTGCAAGTGCCCAGAAGGTTTGGCCTTCCTTCAAGAGCATCCATGGCCAAGGACTGACTCATACAGACAGACAAAAACCAGGCCCCCTTGCCTAAAGGTGAGATACTGTGATGCCACTCCCTCTCTCCATGGGAACAGGCTGAAAGTGAACATGGGCAGAAACTTGGTCTTTGCTTAGCTTTTGCATCATAATGTCTTTTATGATGCAAAAGACATCATAGGGAGGGGGGAAGGGAGGGGAGAAGGGAGGGAGGAAGGGAGGGAGAAACATTGATACGTGAGAGATACATCAACCAGTTGCCTCTCACATGCCTCCCACTGGGGACCTGGCCTGCAGCCCAGTAATGTGCCCTGACTGGGAATAAAACAGGCGACCTTTCGGTTGGCAGGCCAACACTCAATCCACTGAGCCACACCATCCAGGGCTTTAAAGTCTTAATTGAACAACTGAGTGACTTGTGTGTGTCTGGAAGTCAGTATGGCCGAAGGCAGTACTGTTTGTGTCTTTGACCTCGGGTTCTGTTACATTACAGGTCTCCTATACCAGCCTGATGAACGGTATCAATGTACCATCCTAATTCTGTGACTCGCCTTGGCCGGTGGTGAGGGAAGCTGCTCTCCCCAACTCAGATCTCAACTGAAACAGGGAGCAAAAGGGAAAGTGAGGTGGGGGGAGAGTGAGTTCTGCTTTGGGCAACATAGTCTGTCAGGCAGCTGAGGACTTGTCAGATACCCAGCAGGAAGTTAGGGAGGAGTCTGAGGCGTGCCATTTTTAGCATCATCGCATTAGAAGTCACAGCATCTGATAACGTTTTAATTCCAGTTGCAAATAAGAATTGATAGAATGAGATTTAATTAATTTTTTTTGCTCTAGGCAGCTATTCCACAAAATAGATATCTGCGCCGCCCCCCCCACCCCGTGTTCACTGCAACATGATTTACAATAGCTATGACAGTAAAACCTGAGTACCCCTTGATCTTTTCTATTGTCTTCTTAGTCTGTTTCATTTATTTCTCCTCTGACCTTAGCTACTTCCTCACTTCTACAACCTTGGGTTTAGTTTGTTCTTTTGTTAGGTCCTTGAGGTGGAAAGTTTGAGCTCTTTAAACGAGCTCTTTCTTTTTTCTTAATGTAGGTGTTCAGTGCTAGGAACTCCTGTCTTCAAACTCCTGTTTTCAAGCTGCATCCCATGAGTTTGGTGATAATTTCTTTAGATTTCTTCTTTGACCCAATGGTTCAGTAGCATGTTGTTTAATCTCCAAATATTTGTGAATTTTCCATTTTTCTTCCTGTAATTGATTTCGAGTTTCATTCAGTTGTGGTTGGAAAAATGCTTGATATGATTTCAACCTTCTTAAATTGATTAGGACACTGTGTCTGTGTGTGTGTGCGTGAAAGAAAGAGAGAGAGAGAGAGACCTAACATATTGCAGGGTCCAGCACAAATAACACCCCTTTTTTATTACAAAATGTTTTATTACAAAATCATAGGCATGCAATTCTGTAATATAACAATATCACACTCAAGCACACCATATGACATCTTAGGTGAAATGTTGAAATTAAAACTATAAATTATTACACCCGTATTATTACCCTTCAACCACACTCAAGCAGGCCTTACTTCTGCTGGATCTGGTATACATTCTGGAGAACATTTCATGTGCTCTTGAGAAGAATGTATATTCTGCTGCTTTCGGATGGAATGTTATATAAATTTAAGTTCATCTGGTCTAATGCGTCATTTAAGTTCAGTTTTTTAAATTGATTTTCTGTCTAGATGACTTAACCATTGTTGAGAGTGGGGTATTAAAGTTTCCTACTAGTATTGTATTGCGGTCTCTTTCTCCCTTTCGGTCTGTTAATATTTGCTTCATGTATTTAAGTGCTTCTACATTGGGTCTATAAATATTTACAAATGTTCTATCTTCTTGTTGAATTGACCCTTTTATCATGCTATATGGCCTTCTTTGTTTCTCATTACAGTCTTGGACATGAAGTCCATTTAGGAGGGAGGGGAGTTCTATGTGCACGGAATACTTCTTCTATCCCTTCACTTTCAGTCTGTGTGTGTCCTTAAAGCTGAAATTAGTCTCTTGTAGGCAGCACATATTATAGTGGGTCTTCTTCTTCTTTTTTTTAATCCATTCAACCCCTCTGTGTATTTTGATCGAAGAATGTAGCCTATTTACATTTTAAATAATTACTGATAAGTCTGGACTTACCATTGTCATTTCATTGATTGTTTTCTACCTGTACTACAATCCTTTGTTCCTTTCTTCTTTTCATCCTTTGTGATATGATGGCTTTCTGTAGTGGTATCCATACATTCTCTTCTCTTTATCTTTTATGTGTCTATTATAGTTTGTTTGCTTTGAGGTTCCCATGAGGCTTACTAACACACAATGACTTACATTTGTAACAATCTAATTTAAGTCCTAACAACTTAAGTATGAACACATATTAAGCTCTATATTTTTACACCCCTCCTTCATGTTTTATATTTTGTACACATTTTACCTTGTTTATCCATTAACAAATTATTGTAGTTATAATTATTTTTACTACTTTTGTCTTCATAATATATTTATAACTGATTTAGCCACTACTATTATCAATATAACATTATATAACCCCTTACCATTGAGATTTATACTTTCATATGTTTTCCTGTTACTAATTAGCATCCTTTCATTTCAGCTTGAAGAATTTCCTTTAACATACAAGGCTGCTCTAATCATAATAAATTCCTTCAGATTTTGCTTGTCTGGAAAACTTGATCTCCTTTTCAATTCTGAATGACAGCTTTTCTGGGAAGAGTATTCTTAGTTGACAGTGTTTTATTTTTTTCCTTTCAGTACTTTGAAATACAATGCCAGTGATATTTCAAAGTACTGGCCTTCATCCCTTCTGGCCTGCAAAATTTCTCCTCAAAAATGTGCTGATAGTCTTTTGGAGGTTCCCTTGTACTTAGAGTTCTCACTCTCTCTCCATTACTCTGAAGATTCTCATTCTGTCTTTAAATTTTGACAGTTTAATAATAATGTGTTACAGTGCAGGTCTTCTTGGTTTATTATTGTTGTTGTTATTATTATTATTAGTTTTAGAACTCTGGGCTTCCTGGGTCTGGCTGTCTGTCTCTTTCTCCAGGTCAAGGAAGTCTTCAGCCATATCTGTTTGAAGAAGCTTTCTGCCCCTTTCTGTCTCTCTTCTCCCTCTGGAGCTCTTCTCAGTTTACTGGATCATGTCCGTAAGACCCTTACTATCTTCACTGTTTTTCACTCTTTTTTCTTTTTGCTCCTCTGATTGGATGAATTTCACTGCCCTTTCTTCAAGTTTGCTGATGATCCACTCTTCATTTGAGCTAGCCTGTTGTTGAACTCTTATGTTAAGTTTTTCGATGAAGTTATTGCATTCTTTACTTCCGTGATTTCTGTTTGGTAACTTCTTACAATTTTTATCTCTTTGTTGAAATTCTCATTTCATTCACACATCGTGCTCTTGACTTTTGGGAGCATCTTTATAACCATTATCTTTAGCTCTTTCTCCAGTAAATTATTTACCCCATTTCCTTAGGACTTTTTCTGAAGTTTTATATTATTCTTTTGTTTAGAGTATATTTCTTTATTTCTCTATTTTTCTTGATGCTAAGCACTGGTTTCTATCCATTAAATAAAAGTCACCTCTCCTTGTCTTGACGAAGTGGTCTCATATAAGAGATGAGCCTTATTGAGCAACCTGGCATGAGCCCTTGGCTGCCTCTCAGACCTGCCCTGTGATGGTCCAATCTGCCTTCTTGTTCTCCGTGGTTCCTGATAGTTGAGGGGATGCTAAAACCTGTCAGTGTCCCGAAGGGAAGGGTCTCAGTCAGCACTGGCATGCAGGCTGGTTGCAGGTCGGACCCTTAAGCAGCAGCTTTTGAAGTGTGCAGGTAGATCTCTTCAAAGGCGAGACTGGAACCTGGGCCCTCCCATGACGCAGCTGTGCCCTGTACACAGGTCTGGTCTTTCTTTGCCATGGACCACAGCAAGCCATTCCTTGCCCGTGCTGGCCTCGCCATTAACACCTGCCTGGCCTCTCTCAGCCACTGAGTATGGGACTTTTTTGTTTGGGTTTATTAACAGAGATATTTATAAGGCCATCACCCAGGGTTTGTGGTTTTAAACCATGTCCACAAAAGAAGTACTAGACTACAAATGCATGCATACACGCACACAGTTCAGATGTTAAAACTGACAGAAAAATCCCCCCCAAAACCTTGTGGAACATATTTGAGTGAATGTCATCTTACCCCACCTTGTGGTCATGTGAGAACCACACGGACTAGTCCCATACCAAATACAACAGAATGTGGCTTGGTCAGGGGATAATGTAATAGGATTAATATAACATTGTGCATTTTACTAAAAATCTAAGACAGTCGTTCATAAAATTCAATCTGATCGAAATTTGTGCACAGCCCTAGACACCCTGCCCCTTCACCCAATAGTGATCCATTCTTTTCAACTCTGTTTTCTTCTCACTCCCTGAAACAGAACAACACAGAGCCGGGGTTCTACTTGCCTGCCCCAGAAATTCTAGCATTCCCACGAAAGTCTTGACCAGTGAGGTCAACCCAATAAAGTTAATGGATAGAAGTTACTATTTTGTTAGTAAGAACTAACGAAGGCATTTCGTGTACACAATAATGGTCCTTGTAGTTGGGGCTCCCCAAGTCTCTATGGATTGTCTATCTGCAAATAAAAATCGCCTTGCTAATACAGAACCCCTTTCCGTGGTATCCATTACCATCAACAGGCAACTCCGTGGGCCACAGGTTGACCTTCTTCTCTTTCAACATCTAGGCTGCTTGTACATTCCATGTCTGCATCCATAGAATTGGGATGACAACAATAGCGGGTACCTTTCAGAACTGTTACAGAGACTGAGATGTGGTTAGACTCACAGTAAGTCATCGCAGTACATTAGCTGATTTTATGTGTAAACGAAGTGTTCAGTACAAGGTCTTTGTCTGGTAGGCGGGTTAGCATAAGCTGAAGTGAGTCAGGGCTAGCTAGAATGGGTGAGTATAAACATGACAGTTTATGTATAGATTTTATTCCATTTGAAAGGTAAATAAAACCAGATTTGGGGGTGGCCACATTCCTTCTTACCTTTCAGAATATAAAAGATCTTACCTTTTAAGGGCGCACTTTGTACAGGTGTGTTTAGGACGGTGGATCAAAGAGGAGGGAGATAAAACGTTCTGGAAAAAAAGATACACATAAGCTTATACTGTTGTATCCCGAACGCGAGCAGAAAATCAAATGGAGACGTGTGGAGTGCACTTAGATGGTACTTTATTTTTACCTGCGCAGGAGCGAACTCCCAGGGTGCCCGTTAAGGCTGCAAAGGGGAGTCGCCCCGAACGCTCACAGGCTAGCTCTTTTATACGGTGAGAAGCAAGCAAGCAAGTTACAAAAGTGGGAGTTGCGGTTATCTCTGCATAGCTCTAGGGTCAGGAGGAACTATCTGTCTGTCTCCTGTTGATAAGAACCATCTGTCTGTCCCACTTAATTTGTACCCTCAGTTTAAAGATAAGGGTCCAGACCCGAGATGAGTCTGGCACCCAAAGTTTTATGGCCCTCTAATTGGCTGTAACTCAGAATAAGCCCTCTGCAAATCACGTATTGTTTACCTTTACCCTTACTTTGGCCGACAATGTTGTTTCTCTCCCCTATCTATTCTGGTGACCTTCAAGAGGTTTTCTGCTTAGCAATGCTTAAAATTGGCTAGCCCTCTTTCCTAGCTCTCAACAATACTAGACTACACACTAGTCATATGCTGTTAGCAAGTCAAAACCACTTACTAATAACCTATAGTAAATCATGGAGCTTCTGTGCTGAGATTTATTTTATGAAGTGAACAAAACCTCTCTCTGATTTGGCACAAAATAGTTCGTCAACATCACTATGCTTGAGAAATGCATAAAATTGCCTGAGGATGAAACCATGTGTGATGACTGCCACCTTGTGGTCATATTATACTAGACCTCAGAAATCAAATAAATATTTCACATTGCAACAACCAAATTCTAAAATACGATAGTTTGAGTATGACTCCCCCCACCCCCAAGCATTGTTAAAAATTCTCCAAGTTGCAAAGAGAGCAATGAATTAATTTCTTAACATCCATTTGCTGGCTAGCTAGGGCCTGAAATCAGGTAAGAATTCACGTAAGATCTAAATCACATAATATCTAAGTCACATAAGGCCTAAATTGTACAAGTGATATGTGCTTATGTGTTTGTTATGTATTTTTTAAATTGAAAAAATATTACTGTATGCCTAATTAGATGTGCTAAATAACTAATGAACTACCCATAAAATGGAATATATGTTCCCATTAAAATACAGAATTAGAGAGAAATTACAGAATTATATATTTTTCCATGTACATAATTACATTCTATATTCTTATCCTTTGAAGGGTGGCAGAGTGAGGGTTAGGTACGACGTCTAAACCCCTGTAACCCGGATCAAATATCCTACTCTGATTACTTATCAGTTCTATGAACTTGGGCGTGCAGTGTAGTACCTTTCTGCCACTTCTCCTCCTTCATAAAATGTGAATGAGCTCAACAGCACACATCACACAGAGCTGTTGGGAACATCAGTTAAGTTTTTAGAGCAGTTCTTGGCATTCCAGAAAGGTGATCAGTAAATGAGAACTCTTAGTCTGGGCAACAAAGATTAGGATGGCATAAGTCCAATTAGCTTTCTTGTTAGAAATCAGACTTTCTCCTTCAAATTGTTCCCATTTCTCCCCCTCTCCCCCCGCCCCCAGCTCTTTCACTCCTGCCTCCTTCTGCCAACACACTGCCTTGGCTCTCGGTGACCCGAGAGAGGCAATTTTCTGCTGGAGACCCAAAGTGAGATCCCTGAAAATGACTGCGGGTGGGGGGAGGGGAGTGTCAGAACTGCTACCAGCGAGGGCTGGCGCTATGCCTCCCATGTATTATTTTATTGTTCCAGTTATTCTATTGCTGCCCCACTGTTATACATTGAACAGGTGGGGAGGAAAGAACTCCCCGTTAGTTCATGAAGAGGTATCACCCCCGCCCTGAAACACAGACTTGCCCCTCAGTACACCCTCCAGAAATCCTGAACTCTGGGCTCACAGCATGACAAAGTGGGACTGTGGGTTGCCACTCTTGAAAAGGGGATGAGTATAGTTTGTGTGTACGAAGGGAAAGTGAACCAAGTATTGGGTGACCGAAGGGTAGATTTGGGAGTTTTTAATTAGTACTGTTCTCCAGACATTTCATTTCCCTTCCTGATACATGCACCTTTAAGTCAAGAGTGGTCATGTGACTTGCTTCAACCCATAAAAAGCGTGAAAAAGTGACGCATCAGGATGGAAGCTCTAAGTTTCAGCCTGTGATTCACCATTTTTTCTGTTCCGGCCTTTCTGGTCGTGAAAGTACGTGTCCAGCTTGTGCCTCAGCCTGGATCCCGGGGGGGATTATAAACCCCCTCAACAATGAGCAAGTCCCTTCGAGGTCCAGATGAACACACAGTTGGAGCAAGAAATAACATTTGTTGCGGTAATGTTCTGAAATTTTCTCACCATCATCTAACCCACCCTGTTATCGAAAATGATTGTCACCAGAATCCCCTGGGAGGTAAGCCTACGCTCCCTGCCCCTATCCCAAATGCAAGTGCAGAGGCCCTTTCCCTTTGTCTTCTACCTCACAGCACAGACCGGGCTGCAGTTGCACCCTGACAATGGGAAGTTGGGAGAGAACGAAAGGTTCTGCAGCCAAACCCTCTTGCTACCTCGGGGCCCTGCCACTTAGTGATTAGCTCAATGACTTTGGTTTGCTCAGGTGACCTGTATAAATAGGGGTAATAGTGACTACCTGTTCGTTACTATGCCTGTATAAGAAAGCACCCCAAAATGTCATAGTGCCAAACAACCACGGAATTTGAACAGAGCACAGTGGGGATGGATGGATAATTTCTGCTCCCCAAGACCAAGGCCTCGGGTGGAAGATTCAGTCTAAGAGCCCAAATCAGCTGGAGGATCACACACTCACATACCTGGTGGTTGAAGGCTGTTGACCAAGACCTTGGCTGGGGCCATCAGCCCTGACCCTTACACATGGCCTCTTCGTGTGGTCTGGGCTTTCTCACAACATGTATCAAGAAAGCAGAAGTCAAATCAGCTTTCGTGGCCTCGCCTCAGAAGTCAGTGTCGCTTCTGCTGGGTTCTACTAGTCAAGGGAATCATAAAACCCTGCCGAGGCCCCAGGACAGGGGAAGCAGATGGCCTCTGCAGAGGAGGGGCAAGGCTCCGGAGGAGCCGGTGGAGCCAGAAATATGGCTGTAGCCGGTTCTAGGAAGTAAAATCTGCCACACTTCCTCAAGTGAGGGTTAGCTCACGGAATGAACACACACAATCAAGTACTTAGAATAGTTGGTAGGTACGTGCCTGGTGTGACTGATCCACAGCCCAGGTTTAGAATCACGGGACTGTCCCCCTGGGGACCCACTCCAAGGACCTGTTATCTCAGACTCCAGACCAAACGAAGGCAACTGCAAGCCAGGAGGAACTGAGGGGCAGGCTCCGACTCTGCAGCCTCGAGAAGGCATTGGTACACCAGTCTGACCCCAGCAGGCCCGGGGCTCGTTCCTCTACATACTTTCCTTGTAAGCGCTTTCTGGAGCTCGAGGACTTATTTAACCAAGGTTATATACTAGCAGGCATACGATTGTGCCTTTATAGTAAGAAATCTGCAACAAAGCATTAAAACTGTTTACAGCAGTGGTAGGATTTAGGTGGCCTTTTTTTTTTTTTAATTTACTTTTATTCATATTTTTTAACAAACTCCCTGAGCATTTTCAAATTCCCATTGCCCACCACATCCTCCTTGGCAACCATCAGCTTGTTCTCTGTATCTAAGGGTCTGTTTCTATTTGTTTTGTGTTTTTAGATTCCACGTGTGAGTGAAATCATATGGTATTTGCCTTTCTCTGACTTATTTCATTTAGCACACTCTCTAGGTCCATCTATGCTGTCACAAATGGCAAGACTCCACCCTTGTTCACTGCTGAGTAATCCTCCACTGCATGTACGTCACGTGTTCCTTATCCTTCGTCCACCAGTGGACATCTCGGTTGCTTCCATGTCTCGGCCATCACTAGCACTGCTGCAATGAGCACAGCAGTGCATCTCTCCTTACAAATTAGTGCTTGTGTTTTTATCGGATCCATACCCAGAGGTGGAACTGCTGAATCATATGGCAGGCAGCTCTACTGTTACTTTTTGAGGTATCTCCATACTGTTGGAAGTGTATCATTCTGTCAAAAACTATAAAGTACCTTTTATAGAGTCAGTGTTAAGGCAAAATGAAATACACCCCTTAAGGGGCACATCATCCACTAGGGTGCTGCAGTGAGGCTGAAAAGGCAGGGTAGTACCAGCTAAGAACCCTTCCCTTTACACGGAGAGGACTGGAGTACCTGTTGCTAGCAATGCTGTGTGAACTGGAAACCATACCTCTTTTGTGCCTAGTCCCCAACATCAGATTTGTCCAGGGAAACAGGCTTGGCCAGGACGAAACTGTTGAGTCATCTGTACACGCCCCAGTGGCAATAGTTTCTTCAAATTTTCTATTTCAGTTGCAGGAGGAAAGGCTAACTTTATACCATGTGCCAAAAACTTTACATTGATCTCCCACACAAGTTGGAGTCCACTGAGCTGCCACAGCGATGGCTGACCGAGGGACTGCGCTATGAAACTGACAAACTTTTTGGTTATCTAAAATGCCAGGTTTCATAGTCACTAAAATTTACACCATCAAAACCTGGCAGTTTGTGGTTTATGGCATACCGTAATCTTGCAAGGTACAGCTGACCTTTGAACATGGGCTTGAACTGCACAGGTTCACTTATACACGGATTTTTTTTCAATATACACCTTGAGTGTATTTTCTCTTCCTTAGGATTTTAACATTTTCTTTTCTCTAGCTAACTTTACTGTAAGAATACATAATACATGTAACATACAAAACATGTGTTAATTGATTATATTATCGGTAAGGCTCCTGGTCAACAACAGGCTGTTAGCAGTTAAGTGTTGGGGGAATTAAAATTTACATGCAGATTTTCACCTGTGCAGGGTGTTGGCCCTCCTAACCCCAGTGTTGTTCAAGGGTCAACTGTATATGCCAGGTAGATGCTGGGTGGCACCCGGGGAGGCCAAGGGAGGCCTCAGCCAATCCAAATTCTTGTCACAGAACGAGAAAGCGTTCAAGAGCTTGACAGAAGGGTTTAGCCAAGGACAGCAGAGTTATTAATGCGAATGTACACACTGAGGAGTGAGTGGGGGCAACCTCGGAGAACCGGACACCCCGGTGGGGTCTGGGTGGAAGGTTTCCAGCAAACATGGGTTTGGAAGAAAACAGGAGGGTGCTCTGCTTCTGGTGCTGGTGGGGTGACTGCCGATCCTGCTCATCCTTGTCCCTTCTCTCTACAGTGATTTTTTTCCGTCCTCTCAATTACAGGAAACTGGGGAGGGGGAAGTGAGAGAACAGGTGGTCAGTGAAGGTCCTATCTGTGAAGTTCCAACCAAGAGGGAGAAGGGCTGGGATAAAGCTTGAAGCCTTTTTCCCTTTTTCTAACTTTGCTGCCTCATCATCGCTGTCAGCCAAATTTTCCAAGCCCTCTTGGGATCCCTTAGCTTGGCTGGGTGGGGTTGTACCATGAATAGATACACCTGGAGCCAAACAGTGCTACGTTTAAGCAATGCAAGCACCTGCAAACACAAGATTATCATGAAGAGCCATCCATTATCAATTAATGACATTTCTCCAGCTTTATAGAGACATTTAAAAATTATAAGTAAAGGCCTATAGTTAGCTTCAAACAGTCCCGATCCTCTAACTCACCAGCTAAATCCCTGGCCTACTCCCTCTTCCCATCAGGCCTCCCCACATTTCCCTGCGCACCAGCAGCATCCTCAATTCTAGTCACCCAATTCACCTTTACACTGTATTTCAAAATATTGACCCTGAACAACCAACGAACATTCCAATGAAAATCTTCTACCTGTTAATTGAATGTGAAGGGAAGTAGAATTTGCCACCTCAAAATACACCTCTTGGGGAATACTGATTATTTTAAGCTGGTTATTTTTAATCAAGGGCAGTTGTGGGAGAAACTCTGAAAACCACGTAGAAGCTATTCTTTGTCAAAGGACTTATACATTTGTAGGGGCATCTCCCTCCCTCACTGTGCCAGGCCAGCCTTCACTATCAAGGGAGAAGTCTTGGACTTAATCTGCATAAACGACCTTACCCCTGGTTGTGGCACTTTTCCTGGGTCTTTTGTCTGCAGCTGAGGTTATTTAAGGTGATGGCTTCTGAAATGGCAAGCCACTCAGTTTTCCTGGGTGTCTCCCTTGTATACTGGTGGTATACGTTACTAAACTTTGTTTTTCTCCTGCTAATCTGTCATGTTCATTCAATTATTAGAAAGGTAGAGGATAACTTTTCCTTTAGAAAAAGTTTCCTTCTTATATTTTCTTTCCCAAACTGGGTTCAGAATGCTTTTTCCTTTCATCAGAAATGCTTGGCTTGGGTTGTTCCTCCAGAACTGTGGCTCCCGGAATATGTCCACCCAGCCCACCACCGCTTTTACAAAGCTTTAACTGAGCACGCCCCTGCCCATTTGTTGGCACATTGTCTATGGACACTTTTGCACTAGTGGTAGTTAGTTCCAACAGAGCGCTGCAAAGCCTAAAAGATTTACTCTCTGGTCCTTCACAGAAAAAGTTTGCTGACCTTCGACCAAGAATAATAATTCTGATATGGCAGGCGGTTACACAGAGATGAGCAGAGGAGGAACCATAAACCAGGTAGGAAGGATACCAGGGTGCAATGCCCCAGTACCCAGCAATGCACAGAACTGGGAGGACAAGTCCTGTACGGTGGGACCCCGCCCCCAGGGTGACCCTTCCATGCAGGTCAGACCCTCCTCTGCCTTCTCCTTAGCCACATCACTCGTCATGCAACAGACCCCCTTAGAGGGGAAACTAGGGGGCCAGAGAAAAGCCTCAGATGACTCCCATACAAGTCCTTGCATTCCCTTAAGCATTAAGTCCTCAAGGCAGGGAGGTTCTGACCCACGTCACATAATCTTAGGAACAAAGCCTTGGTCTACTGATCAGAGACAGAGTTTTGGTCAAACTAGAGGTAACGGCAAGGCCTCAGTCATGTTTCAGCTCCAGGCCCAGAAAATCAGTAAGGCCAGGCGGGGTGACACCATGGCTGGCACCAGAACCAGCTGCGATGACTAATGACCCCCTGCCCTGGTGCCAACCAATCAGTGGAGACCACGACACAACCTGGAAAATGGAATGTTCTATTGAGATCCTCCCCGGAGACCTCCCCTACAAATCCGGCCTTTGGGAAACAGGTAAAACCTCATAAGACAAAGGGCCCGGTCAGAGCGTGTGCTGCCCCTGCCTCTCCCCCTTTCTTCCATCAAGGCACTCACCTTTGCTGTCTTTCCTCTCGGCTCCAAGGGCCCTGCGTTTGCCTCTGCAGCTTGTTTCCTGAGCACACCAGCCCAGCTGGCTCACTTCTTCTACCTCTGTGGCTTTCTAAATAAACTTCCGCTGGTATTTGGGTCTTGCCTCTGAATTCTTTCTTAGTCAAACTTAAGGACCGAGCTCTAACACGGGGTGCCATTCATTCACCATTAACGGTTCCACAAAACACGCCACACTGGTTCAACAATAACCTAACATCCGGATTACTGTCTCACAAAACACAGCTGCCATGAGCTCTTGCAAAGGACTAACTTGTGCAGAGTCTGCCCGGCCAGTTGTCAGGAACGCAGAAGGAACTGAGAGGGGAGTCGGAGACCACACTCTGACGAGGAAGGGGCTGGAAGGAGGCCACGTGGCCGAGAGACAAAGCAGCCCTGCCAGGAGAGTGCTTGTGAGACCTCACAGCAAACGTCAGGCTGTCCCCACTCCTGGCCCACTCTCTACCTCACTGCCACACAGCAAAAGCTGCTCAGTTTCCAGTCACCTGTAATGAAAGCACAGTGTGCATATAAATAACTACAGCAATGTTTTAAATTGAAGACTTTTATTTTTTTTCACCCCTTGGGTGGAGGCTGCTCTTTGCCACCCTTCTAGCCCCAAAGTCCTCTGCCCTTCACAACGAGAAGAAACATTTACTTTCACTCTAGCTCAGAACACGCCTAAGCTTTGGCGGCTGACTTGTAATGGGTCAGAGTGCGTGCGGAAGGGTCGTTGGCATTAATCCACCTGGGCATCCAGTAGTGGGTCAGCCAGTCAGCCCGGCCCGGGTAGTGGCGTTCAAAGATTTGCCGGTAGTAATAGCCTTCTTTAGTCTTAGGGGTGTTGAAGGGAAAGTTCTGGGCTGCAGCTGCCATCATTGCATCATCAACCTGTGAGAAGAAGAGCATAAAAGCGACATGTTTTTTCCAACAGCATGGAAATCCCTGTATTTAATCTAGCTTATAAAACCAAAAGCAGCACTCCAGGAAGACAAACAACCCAATTAAAAAATGGGCAAAGGACTTGAACAGATACTTCTCCGAGGAAGACATACAGAGGGCCCAGAGACATATGAAAAGATGCTCAGCATCACTAGCCATCAGAAAGATGCAAATTAAAACCACAGTGAGGTACCATCTCACACCAGTGGCCAACATAAACAAATCCACAAACAAATGTCGGAGAGGATGCAGAGAAAAGGGAACCCTAGTACACTGTTGCTGGGAATGCAGACTGGTGAGGCCACTGTGGAAAACAGTATGGAATTTCCTCAGAAAACTAAAAATGGAACTGCCCTTTGACCCAGCAATTCTGCTGCTGGGATTGTACCCTAAGACCCCTGAAACACCAATCCAAAAGAACCTATGCACCCCCCTGTTCATAGCAGCACAATTTACAATAGCCAAGTACTGGAAGCAACCTAAATGCCCATCAGCAAATGAGTGGATCCAAAAACTATGGTACATTTACACAATGGAATTCTACGCAGCAGAGAGAAAGAAGGAGCTCATACCCTTTGCAACAGCATGGATGGAACTGGAGAGTATTAAGCTAAGTGAAATAAGCCAGACGGTGAGGGACAAATACCGTATGATCTCACCTTTAACTGGAACATAATCAACAGAAGAAAAAAGCAAACAAAATATAACCAGAGACATTGAAGTTAAGAATAATCTAACAATAGTCAGGGGGGAGTGGGGAGGGGACAGTGAGGAGAGGGGATTATAGGAACTACTATAAAGGACACATGGACAAAATCAAGGGGGAGGGTGGAGTTGGGGGAAGGAGGGGGGTTCAGCTGGGGTGGGGTGGAGGGATGGGGAGAAAAGGCATACAACTGTAATTGAATAACAATAAAAAATTTAAAAATAAATAAATAAAATCTTAAAACCAAAAGAAAAAAAAAACATTAAGAAAAGGCTTGACTGTAAATAGTGCCCGACACCCTCTGATTCACCCATCACTTAGAAAATGTGAAATACCATAAAATGCATAGCTGTGAAACTTTTAAAAAACATTCAGGTGCATATTTCTAATCTGTGGTGGCTCTGAGTGTTTTATTCACTTATGCCTGATAATGTCTGGCACCCAGCTGGTGCCCAAAAGTCTGTTAAATGAAGGTCAGTGTTGATTGGGTAACTGTCTTCTGTCTCTCTTTTAACACGAGATGCTATTTTATAATCCTGCATGCTACTTAATTCTTATAAAAGAGGCAATCTCTCCTACAGACACAAAACACTTAAACTAAATACAAAATAAACTTGGCATCCAAACTGTCCTAGTACAGAAAGTATTTCTAAAAACATCATACCTGATGTTCGATATAGTCCTGTAAAATCCTAAACCAGGAATTCTTCACTGAGGTTATGCCGTCACTGAAGGCTTCTTTCGGTCGCCAGAGAATCTCCTTAGGGATCAAGTTGGAGTCCTCAAATGTCTCTCTCAGCAGATGTTTTTCTACCCCGTTCTGACATGGAAACAAAAGGAATACCAGTAAAAGCTCCAAACAGAACCAATACCAATGGACAGTTTTTACTGGGTTGGCCAATAAGTCCATTTAGTTTTTTCCATAAAATAAAAGATACACTTTTCATTTTCACCAGTAACTTGATTGATTTGGATATTTTGAGTATGTCGGCCATCTCCCACATGGTAGTACGTTGACTGTTCTCAATTAATGTCTCGATTTTATTACTATCAACTTCAACTGGTCTGCCTGACTGTGGAGCATAGTCCAGAGAGAAATCTCCAGCATGAAACTTCGCAAACCACTTTTGACATGTTCAATCAACCACAGCACCTTCTCTATACACTGCACTAATCTTTTTTTGTATTTCAGTTGCATTTTTACCCTTCTTGAAATAATAAAGCATAATATGTGAAAATGTTTCATATCTTCTTGCATCTTCAATATTAAAATGGCTACACAAAAATTCACCAATTTTGATAAGTTTTTTTTTTAATGCACGCTGACAGCTGTCACAATGCAATCTAACAAAAATTTTTTGAATGAAGTTAAAGACAACTAAACTCTACTAGAGCCATCTTATGGAAAAAAACAAGTGAACTTTTTGGCCAACCCAATATCCTCAATTGATTCACTTACCTTGGGAATTCTCATATCTGCTGGTAGAGACAGGTAATAGGAACAAAATCGATGATCCAGGAATGGGACTCTCAATTCAAGGCTTAAAGGGGAAGAGGAGAAAACTAAATGAAAATGAGTATTTAGTGCCTGTCAGTTTAGATTCTGGTTTAGTTTCCTAGCAGTTCAACCTGCCTCTAAGTCATGTCAAGATTACATTGTCATTTTTACAATCCTCCTGACTGCCCTATAAGAATGCACGAACACAAAAACCTTCATTCCATATACGTCTTACCCCACCTGGGGAGTGAAACAAACCTCATGAGGATAACTACTTTTACTTTCCCTTCTGAGGACAAGTAAATATCTATCTCAAAAAGCAGTAAAAGAATCCTGAGTGACCTGATCATTAAGAATGTCCTTGGCCTTGACCTTTCTGACTCAAAGAATTTTTACCCAACTGATTAATAAGTTACATACAAGACTCAGTATAAACCAGTGTCCACAGTATTTCCTCAAAGGCCACATCATCTGCTTCCCGAATCCTGGTGACTCTCACTAGGACGCATAGGATCGTAACCACAGATTCAGTTCATTCCCAACCCCATACGTTATTATTCTTTAATCTAAGTGTGATTGGTAGAAGCAACAAAAACATTAAATGTTGGTTATTCATCATGTACAGCGAGACTCTTCAATTCTCCAACAGGTCCAGCTAAAATGTAAGCACCTGAACCAACCAGAAATGATACTAAAGAAACCTTGATTAGATTACAGGTTTATGATCTAATCAAGCCTCTTGCATCTTCCTTGCCCCATCCCCATGCAAGGTCACCAGAGCATCAAACAGGCATGGCAGACGCTCAGCACTCGTTTCAAGGATGTGTACAATCTTCCTTGCCCTTAAAGACGTAAGAAGAGCTACAACTGCCTCCCCTCCCGGTTGTTCAGGTACGAGCAGAATGCGCTATACTTTGAAGAGAGAAACTCCATCTAGAACGACCTGTAAAAGTCCTCTCCCCATTCCCACAACTCTGAATTTAGCCTAATTCCTGCAGGACTAAGAGCCAAGTTTCCTTGTCCTGAGTTACCCATGGGCAGCGGTAGTTCGATCTGCACGGAGAACATCAAACAAATAGAGTTCCTTCAGGAGCCTCTCACTCTCCTCCTCGGCTTCTTCAGGGGAGGGAGCCTATTTTACAAACAAAGAGCCGAAAGTTAGAAAATATACACACACAGACAGATTTGCTTCGGGCAAATAAAAGTTTTTATTTCCTACTATTACACACACTCCAACTCTAAGGACAGGTAAGACGAAGAGCTGAGCAGTTTAGGAAAGGGAGACAAGGCTGTATAAAGCAGATTTCCCCTCCCAGCAAAGAGCAAATAGCATGGGCACACCGTGCACTGGCCGTAACATCACAGGGGTTCAGAAATGTAAGAAACATGATTCTCGTGCTGACTAGTTTCAAAGAATAGAGACTATCTGACACGATTAAGGCTTCTTTTTACCCAAAAGAAACACAAAGCAGACACCATTAGATTTCCTCATACACCTCACAAGCTACTCAAAAGTGTTACTGCTATACTGAAAAGAGAGATGATGGAAAATAGTCAAGTAATTCACACTTTTCTTAATTTAACACCAGTATCCTGCCATTGCCAAAGGCTCACCTTGTGGAAATATATGTAACCCTGCGTAAGTTCATCGGAACCTTCTCCAGAGAAAATCACCACGCTATCTGTGTTCTTCCGAATGTACTTGGAAATTAAGTACATACCTTAAAAAAGAGAAACAGAAGTGATTGTTAATGTCAACGTAACTCTTCACCAAAAGTGTCATTTATTTTGCTTTTGGAAACAACCGCAAGCTCTGCTCTTGGATTAGACTCTTATTATTTCTGTATAGAGATACTAACATGAAAGGTACAAATTTTTTTTAGACATTTGCATCCTTGTTCAGTTTCACAAAATTTTAAGGTGGACATTCTTGGTCTAAAAGCATTAAAATTTAAAACCTATATATAAAACTGTGGACTGGTTTTGGGCTACTTCATTGCAAAAGCATGTCTTTTAAATGAAGTATATAAAAACATAAGAGTTGAGGTTTTGGTAGTTTAGTTTTAATTTTGTTCTAATACTACCCATCCACCAAATTAACATATAGTTAAGGGCACTATATAAGTTATTAAAAGATGCCCATTGGTTCCTGTCCCACATCCCTGTAACCCAGTATTTTTCTTAACCATTTTCACTATTACCTCCCTAGGGAGACTTTTTAGATACTTTCCCTAATTGCTCACTCCCAATGAAATATTAATATCTGTTCATGTATTTCTGCTCCCTTGTGGGTAAGACCGCCCTATCAGACTCTGAGTCCCTTTAAAGAGAAGCATATCGAAGCCGGTAGCATATCAGAGGCGGGACAACACTGGACCAGGCTGATCTGAAGTGGACTTCTGATCTCGGTAGGTGTCCCCAGGGTAGAACTAGTACTGCTTGCTGGGCAGTAATTGTTACTGGCTGGTAAGCTGTATGATGCAATCTTTACCGAGACGCATCCAAAGTGAGTATTCCTTACAGAAGATTAGTTGTAACACAAGCCTATCTCTCTGTACAGCTTAAGAAACTTTACACAGAGAAACTGAGGGAGGAGATTGCAGCAAATATGTATCTACTCTTTGGAGAAATAGAAATAGTGATACTATAAATGTGGAAGTTTATGTATTTACTGTTCTTCTCACTCCAACAGATTTGAGGAATTCTTAAATGGTCTTGTCTCAGACAACTGATGACATGGGAATGTTATTCGTGTGTATTCTTGAGGGTTGTTTTTAAACTGTTGCTTGAAATAATAGTTTTCAAACTTTATACTTTTTCAGAATTAAAAGTCTTTTTGAGAGCATAAAATACCTCACCCACTGAAGCACGAACTGTCGTAATGTCGTAAGTTTCCAAGGAGAATATGACTTCGTCCAGGGCCTGAATACCCTCCTCAGAGTTAAAGAGGACTTCATGGTGTTCACTCCCAATGTGATTCGCCACCTGATTAAAGAAATAGCTTGTTATTTAAAGAACAGAACTGCCCTTGAAAGTGAAACCTGACAGCCGTCCACAGTGCATTATGAACTAAAAACAGCGGGAAATAAGGCAAAACAAGGTGAAGTCGTTGTGTAAGCCACCACAGTGCAGAGAAGGGTTCTCCAGGCCACCACTCGGCAGCCCCACCCAGTCAGGTTCTCTTGTCCCCACCTGTTCCCTCCCCTTCACTCAACCACCAAGAGGCAGGTCTCCCACCAGCCTCTGCCACTCCAAGACTTCAACCTAACAGTCAGGGGGCTTCCAATGAGCACCCCCCCAAACACACACCTATTTCACCTACCCCACACCTCATCTCTCTCCGGCCCAGCATGATCCTGCTCTAACACTGGCCACCTTTCAGCCTTCCTGCAATGCCTGACTTTATACCCAGGATGTTATGCCTCAGTGAAACGGCCCCTCCCCTTATCCTATCTTCTTTGGCCATTTTAGATTCTTCCAGCATTAATCAACTTGCTTTGGGACTGCTCTCTAGCTCTTTTTCAATCATTCTATGTAACTTTTTCCAGAGTAGGAATGAGGTCTCCCACATACTGAATGTGTACCAGGTCCCCTGTACCCATAGTTCTTAACATACTGGTTTATTAAAAAAAAAAAAAAAAAACCAAAAAACCTAAATAACAACAACAGCTAACATTCACCAAGTACTTACTACATACTAGGCTCTATCCTATGCACTGTGTATGAATTATATAATTTTACACCTCAAAACTAGCCTGTAGTAGACATTATTACTCCCGTCGCGTAAGTGAGGAACTGCATGGAGGAGCTAGGATGTGAGACCAGCAGCCAGGCTCCAACGCCTGCCGTCCTAACCACTGTACCAGGCCCTCACTTTCAAGAGGAGAATCATTATCCTAGGGTTTTTGTGAGAATTGCATGGATGGTAGATGAAAGTACCCAGAATACGGTGTACAACATGGCTAACGTTAAACGGGCATTTCGTTGCACTGCATTTTAATATGCTTAACTTAAAGCAATTACTGGAGTCAATGCAGCAGTGGACGTACAGAATCAGCATTTATTGACGTATCTTCATTCTAACAGCAGGCAGTCAGAGTCTCACCTTTCTGGCAGCTACTAAATCAGGACTGTCTTCCATGCCGATCGCAAACGTCTGGAAAGGGTACTGGACTTGAGCCTCTTTCAGCTGCTTTGCCAGGGTGGCAGCAACCAGACTGGAATCCAAGCCCCCTATGAGCGAGACAGCAAGTGCGCTGGTCACGTGCCTTGCGTAGGTTGGGGCAGATGGCTAATATTCTTACTAAGTACCAAGATTGGAGTTTTATCATTTAAAATCCCCAAGTTTTCTAAACTAAAAAACAACTTCAATAAGAGAAAAATCTAACACATAACCTGTGATAATGGCATCAGTATTAGAATTGGTTAAAAATCACTACATACAACTCTAAAGAATGTTTACTCACTCATAACAACAATGTAATCATAGTGTAACTTTAAGTTGTTGAACTACCATAAATATTAAATGCCAGCTTATCAAAAACTTCTTCCTATCATGCAGAAAAGATTAATTCATAAAGTAAGTATTTTATAGATAACACTTCAGGGATGGCTACAAGTCATTGAACTTAAACAAATACACACGAAATATAACTAGGTTAATTTGATTAGGTTAAATATTAACAGTCCTCACCTGACAAAAGACAGCCAATCCTCCGGTCTGTCATCAAACGTTTCTTAATGGCATTGTTAAAAAGTATCCGGAGGTTGCTCTTCACGGTTTCTATCTCAAAACCTGTTAACACATAAAGTAAGGTAAACGGCTCTGGAAAAGCTCGGGCTAAGTCATTCATTGAAACGAGGCAACAATCATCGACATCTACCACGATGGTATTTGCTCAACAGCGGGGTCTGCCAGATCCCAATATGCCACCTCCAAATGAAACAGGAAGCAGATCTTCCACCTATGTCAGTCCAGTGATGCAAGAGTGCAGTTTTCCTTTGGGAGAGAGAGGTGGGGCGTGGCTGGGCAGGCACTCGCTTTCCTACCTGGGAACAGTTTCTCCACACTGTCGTGGAGGGCGTGCAGAGGCTCATCCCTGCAGTGATGGTATTTAACCATTTCCACGGATGCGACCTTGCCGTTTGGCTTTAAATCCAATACTTCGTAGTGTCCTGGGAG
Source organism: Desmodus rotundus (assembly GCF_022682495.2). Lineage (NCBI taxonomy): Eukaryota > Metazoa > Chordata > Mammalia > Chiroptera > Phyllostomidae > Desmodus > Desmodus rotundus. The sequence continues at coordinate 27,102,121 of NC_071392.1, read as the reverse complement.
AAATGGCTCCACTTTTAAAAAAGGAGCCGTGGAGTGCTTCAAGTTAACAAGACCTGCAAATTCAAAAAGATACATTTATTCAAATTAGGGCAACCCTTCACAGGAACTTTCATACTTAGTTAATATCCTTGAAATTCCTATTTATTTTCCCTTTCTAATACAAATGCATGTCCATTATAGAAGCAAAAATAGGAAAATAAATTTAATCACTCAAACCCTACCATCTAGTTACTAGAGAGATAATAGTGGCACAGGGGTGCACGGCAAAACTGCACCGATTTGTAGGGATTCAACGCAACAGGAAAATGTCCAATGTTCCGTTTCTCCTGCCTAGCTAGAATTTCTGATCAAGAAACTCTATTTTCTATAATAAAGCAAGCAAAGAAAAAAAGAAAAATGAGATGCATTTATTAAGCAAAGAGACGGGACCTGAAATGTTAATTTGTAATCTCTGGCAGTCATTTCTTTGTCATCAGTACAGTATTTTAAGCAAACCGCCATGGTTCCCAGTCCTTTAACAAGGAAAATGACCCATTATTAAGTCCTTTAGTCAGGTATTGGGAAGCCAGGCATTTATCCCCTCGCTAGTTATGGTGCCCACAGTGTAGCAACTTCCTTCAGCAAGTTCTCCCAGGGAGGAGCCAACCTGAGGCCACCATGATCTCAGACACAAAATCAGTGTTTGACTGTAAACAGGAACAGCCTCTCCATACACAACACTCATTAGGATTTAAAATTCGAGTTCGTTAACCCAGTAATCTACGTGTGGCACTCAATTTGAAGACTAGATGAGACGCAGACGCCACCACCAGCTAGCACACCTTAACAGAGCCACACAACCCGGGCAGAGGAGGAAGGGCAGTTCAAAGGTTTTAAGCAGGGAGTAGTACCAAGACCAGGTGAGTTTTGGGTAAGTTACTGTAAAAGCAGTGAGAAATGAAAACTGTTGCAGTTCTCTGGCTGAGGTCATCCTGTCTGGGAAAGGCAGTGTTATGGAGGATGTAAAACATAAGTCGAGAAACTTCTAGGGGTACATCAAAGGTAAGACTACAATTCTGTATGGAGTTAATGGGGCCCACAGGAGACACAGTGGAGGTCTGTTTTTCCCTTGTGTTCTCTTCACTGGGCTTCCCCAATAGTACTTAACAGATATACTTGTTCTGTGCCATTTGAAATGCCTGAAAACAGACCAATTCAGACATCTATTAGGACCCACACTGTGACGGGTGTCCTAAGGACCCTTTTATTGGTCTCAGCTTCCTTGTTTCGGCCAATAGTAAATTTGGAAGCTAAGTGAGAAAGGACTTAAGCAATGAAGAAAAAGAGGCAGGCAGGGAGACCAGATTTTAGAAGGTTACTGCGATCTAGGTAAGAGATAAAAGACATGAACGTCTTCCTCAAGTTTACTGTCAAAATATGCTAAATATGATTTGCAAGTATTTTCTTCCATTCTGTGGGTTGTGTTTTCATTTTCTGGATGGTATTCTTTTTCCATACAAAAGTGTTTAATTTTGATGAAGTCCAACTTATCTCTCCTTTTGTTGCTTATGTTTTTGGTATTACATCTAAGAGATCTTTGTGAGATACAATGTCATAAAGATTTACCTCTTTGTTTTCTTCTAAGAATTTTCTAGTTTGGGCTCTTACATGTGGACCTCTGATCCATTTAAATTTTTGCGTACGGTGTGAGGTAAAGGTCCAACTTCACTCATTCGCATGTGCGTGTCCAGCTGTCCCAGCTGTAGAACAGATTATTCTCTCCCTGTTCAATGGTCCTGCTGCTCTTGTTGAAAACCAGTTGACTGCAGATGTGTGGATTCACTTCCTGGACTCTCACTTCTATTCTACTGGTCTGTATGTCTATTCTTATGTTGGGCCCATACTGTCCTGCTTACCCTTGTATTACAGCAAGACCTGAAATCAGGAAGTACTGAGTCCTCCTGCTTTGTTCTTTTCCGAGACTCTCCCGGCTTTCCTGGGTCCCTGTACCTCTACATCGACCTCAGAGTCAGTTTGTCAGTTTTGACAAAGAAGTCACTTGGGATTCTGATAGGAATCACATTAATGTGAAGGTCACTTTCGGGAATACGGTCATCCCGACAATGTCGAGTTTCTGATTCATGATCATGGCATGATTTTCCTTATTTAAATCTCTCATGTATTTCCACAGTGTTTTATAGTTTTCAGAGTACAAGGTTTACATTTCTTTCGTTAAATTTAACACTAAGTGTCTTATTCTTTCTGATGCTACTATACATAAAATTATTTTCGTAATCTCATTTTTAGATTGTTCATTACAAGTATATAGTGTTCACTGCAAGTGTATCAAATACAAGTGATTTTTACATGTTGACCATATGCTCTGCAACCTTGCTGATCATAATGGAAGGAATACACAGGGGGGCAAAAGTAGGTTTACAGTCGTTCATATGGCAAATAATGACTAATAAATAATACACAAGAATACACTCTGTGTTTTGTGTACTCATAATTGTAAACCTACTTTTGCCCCACCCTGTATGGGAACTCTGTACTTTCTGTTCAATTTTTCTGAAACCTCAAACTGCTCTAAAAAATAGTCTGTTAAGTTTTAAAAACATTAAAAATTAAATGACTCTCAGCAGGAAAAAAAGGACAAAGGAACTAAATAGACTGTTCTCCAAGGACGAATACCAATGGCACGTAAACAAGATTCTTGACATCAGCGCCAACAGGGCAAAGCAACTCAAGATCACATGGACGAGTACTTCATGGGTATTAGAATGGCTAGAATCCAAAAATCAGAAAGAAAGTGTCTGTGAGGACGAGGAGACACTGAAATCCTCATACACTGCTGGTGAAAACATAAAACGGTGCAGCTGCTTTGGAAAACAGTCTGGCAGTTCCTCAAACAATTAAACACAGAGCTACCGCTTGACCCGCCAAGTCCATCCCGAGGCGTACGCCCATGAGAAACGAAAACACATATCCACCCAAAAGCCTTTACATAAATGTTTACAGGAGCATTACTCACAGCAGCCAAAAGGGAGAATCAACCAATGTCCACCCACTGACAAACATACAAACAAATGTGGTATATCCATGTAATGCGATATCTTTTGCTCATAAAAAGTAAAAAATAAAAAGTAAGTACCTACACGTGCTACGAGAGACAAATCTTGAAAACATTATGCAAGCGGAAGAAACCAGTCACAGAAGCCCACATATGACATGCTCCCATTCACATGAAATGTCCTGAGCAGGAAAATCCGCAGAGTTTCAATGGCTGATGCATATAGAGGGCAGGGAGTAATAGCTAAAGGGTACAAGGTTTCTTTCTGAGTTCATAAAAAATTTCTAAAATTGACAGGAATTTTGGTTGCAGATATATCTGTGAATATACTAAAACCCACTGAATTGTATACTTTAAGCGGGTTAATTGTATGTTATGTGAATTATATTATCAATAAAGCTGTTTTCAAAATGCCAAACAAACATTTGCTGCAGCATGGCCTGGTACCATAGTGCAATAATTGCAGGGCCGACCCTAGTGTTACAATATGCTGTAAGTAGACTTGCCAATACACATGGGATCAAAGTAGATGCAACGCATATCAGCACAACAAAAATTAAATGACTTTACTATACAGATTTAGACTTCAAGGATTACAGAATTTAGGTACTAAAAAAGAGAGTCCAACTCCTTGGTTTAAAAAATACAAAGCTCAGAGGATCCATGACTGACTTAGTCAATAGTAAAATTTTGTGTTGCTCCCTATGGGATCTGCAAATATGACCTAGAAAAAGACACAAAATCCAGGATAATAATGACAATCTATAGAAAAATTCTATCATTACCTTTAGCTTCTGAACACACAGCCAAAAATCCATCTTCTGTCATAGCTTTAAACAAAGGTCTGACTCCATAGGTATCTCTGCCCAGGAACACTTTCTTACTGGCCGTATCCAGTAAAATAAACGCAAATACCCCATCCAACATGCAAACTGTTTGCTCAATTCCTCCTTTGGCATAAAGATGAAGGATTATCTCACCATCCACTTTGGTCTGATATTCAAATTCAAAATGGTGTTGCAGCTTAAGGAAGCAATAGCAAAACAAGAATGTTAGATTCCTTGTGCATTCACTAATAATTTTTTCCAAGTTCTTTCAATATTTCTGAGCTCACTAATCATTTCATGCATGTTAGTGATTCAGAAGAATCATGGCATTAAAAAATATAACTTGTTTGAACTCACAATCCTACACATTCTTTATAAAAGCTAAACCTGTGAAAATTTTAGTTGCATTGATAAGCAGAATGCAGAGACAATGTACCAGAACAGTAATACATGGAGGGGTGGGAATGCATATTATAGACATACTGTGTAGGTAATACAAATGTATTTACACACATCTAGATGTAGGTTAAGCAAATACGTTGTCCAATTGCCATGACACTAGAAATATATCTTCTGCTACTACGAGATTTTGGTTTGGGAATATAGTACTGGCTGAGTTTCTTCTAGTTCAGCCTTAAAGACCTACCTAGGAAAACAGAAAGCAAAAGCATTTGTCACTATTCCCTGACAAATAAATGATTCCATCACAACAATAGAGACACAGGGTCCAAAACAAAGCTGCTGGTCCCTAGGAGAGGACAACAACGTCCACTCCTCCCACCGCCACAGTGGGATTGCAGCTACTTCTGCCTGACGGACAAAGTGACGGTGGAGCTTACTAGTGCACATGCCCCAAAGGAAGAGCAAAGAGGCCGTCACCATCATCGCGTACAGAGTAGGAGGTTTCAGTTACACCCTATACTCTGGGGCTCTCCACCACTAGCAAGCTGTGAAGGTGAAAAGTCCTTGGCAAGTTCTTTTTCTCTGTACTTAACTCATGATTTCTGGTTGACAATGGAGCGAAAAGGGTTCATATAAAATCAAGTGGAAATTCTAGGTAAATTTAAACATTTAAAACATGTTTTTATATTTCAAAAGGTAAGTCCACATGTTTGCCTATGTATGGCCTGTAAAACATGCTTCACAGTCTTGCTTGCTTTATAAATTTGTGAGACTTTTGTCTCTATGAACTCACAGAACTGTCCAAAAATGGGCTCTGGCTGCCTCCAGGGTCGACTAAGCTACCTCCTGCTTGCCTCTCCCTAATCCGAGAGACTATCAGGGATGATCTCTGTCACTGGCAGGTGGGGTCTGGCAGTGGTCTTCGGCTGACCTTTCTGGACTCAAGTACCTGAAGGACAAATGACCCTAAAGCACCCAATGATTTCAGCAAGCAACAGGTTCCCATTCTTCCTCTCCACATGCCCAACACCATGTCATCGCCACTCTTGGACCTAACTTTCACAGGTAATTCATGAGTCACTGATTCACACGTACCACTTCTCACTCTCCCAAGACAAAAGCCCCTATATCTTGCCACCATCCAGAAATCACACTGCTGTTGGACTTGGCTGCAAGCCCCTGCTGCCCCCTGCAGGGAGAGGGCGTCCTCTATGCCCCAGCCTTTACTCAGACTCCTTCTGGCCTTAACTTCTTGTCCCTCTACTCCCAATATACCTCAGGCTGTATTTTAGTAGCAAATTTTATTTTCATCAGAAACAGGAGGGGTTTGGAGTTTATGTTGCAGAATACTTTATAAGGGCCTCAAATGTCCATTCTGCTCTATCGACAGACTTCTAGCTGTTCAAACCGCATTACCACAGATGACTGAGAGAGGCAATGGAACCTCTCTGTTTTTGAAAATAGACGTATTTGGCTAATTTACAATAGAAATATTTTCAAAATATTTAACTTTTGTAACTATTAACAAAAAAGTAACTTGGTGAAAAACTATGAAAACGTTTCAAGTGAGAAGCCTATAATTGAGAGTGTTCCTATAAGCAGACAACAAACAATGGCAAAAGCTACTGTTTAGAGATAAAAATGTCCAAAGGGTGGTGAGAATATATAAAACCCTACCCATGAATGATAGGCACATATGAAGGAGGCTTAAAAAATACCCAGAGGCATCACAACCAAAGGAATGAACAATAAATGAAATCTGGCTCAAAACAAAGCAAAACAGAAAAACAGCTATAAACATATTCTTGGGGCAATTGGGGAATTATGAGCTAGATATTAGATGGTATTGTGGATTTCTTAGGTTTAATAATAGTACTGGTGTTAGGTTGAAAAATGTCCTTATTCTTAAGAGATACATGCTTATATATTTAGAAGTTAATATCTGTAATACCCTCTAAATACAACCCAAAATAAATATGTATATGTTTAAATACAGAGAGACAGAGAGATAAAGCCAATATGGCAAAACATTAATTACTCAATACAGATTTTCACTGTTCTGTTCCTTTTGTAAGTCTGAACTTTTCAAAATTAAAAGTTGGAAATGAGGCTGACAAACAAACAAAACCCCTGCAAATTTTAGATTAAAAAATTTATCATGAAACAGCAGGCAAATAATTCCAGAGTGAAAGGTTCTTAGCAAATTTAGCTTCTCCAGGTCAGAATTTCCACCCCTCACCCACTCTCATCCTAAGAGTAAACTTTCACCAGATTAAGAATCTTCCCATTTTAATGCTGCCAGAAGTCCCACTTCTTGCGCTCCATTGCATCTGGCCACGTGTCTGTCCTTTGGCTCTGATGAAGTGGTAGTATGCAGTAACAATAAATATCTTAAGGGCAGCATTGTAGAAAAGCTACAAATAAGATCACCTCTAAACTGTTAAATTCTATCCCTGCCTTAAAATCCCCAAATCTCCCTACTCTTAGAACAGTATTCCAACTCCCTTACTACACCAAATCCTGCTTGATCTGGTCCTGCCTACCTTTCCAAGTCCTTGTTTTCTTAGGACTATCCCAGGGCTGCTTCCTGCCTCAGGGCTTCTACATGGGCTATCCCCTCTACATGAAATGCTCTTCCCAGCCTTGCTGGCTGATCCTTGTCCACTGGTTCTCAGTCCAAGTGTCAGTTTCTCAAGTGCCTTCTCTGATCACCCTTCCTAAACCTGGGTCTTCTGTATCCATCAGCTCCATGTTCACATTTTCAGAATGCTTGTTATACGCACAAAGATTTTTTGTCTGCATCCTAATAGAATCAACTCCATTACAGAGCTGACCTACCTCTCATATATATTACTGTACCCCCAGCACCTAACGCAGAGCCTAGCACTAATTAATATTTAAATTTAGAATAGGGAAAAAAAGATTCTAAGAGTTAAGGAAACTGAACTGTAATCCCCGTTTTGTCTTTTTCTGTGCATGACCCTGTCACCTCACCTCATTGTGCATCAGTTTCCGATCTATATACTTGGAGCAAATAACATCACAAACATGGAGAATGCTTTGAAAAGTAAAAACCATTATACAAAATGTATAAAATGGTTATAACCAATACGCCATGAGGATTAACCACATCACCATATATTCTGGTTGCATTTTGTTCACCTTCTGGTGGTTGTAGATTTCTCCATTGTAACACAGCCACAGATAAGGAAATTTCTTCACGCGAATTGGTTGCATCCCAAACAACTGGTCAACCACCGCCAACCGGTGAAATCCAAAGCAGCAGTTGGTATATCCATTGACGTTCTCAAAGCGAAATGCATCCGGACCCCTGTGTGCAATCTTCATGGCACTCAGACACTGAACAGAGAGGCAGTCATCACTGCCAAAGAGGGCCCAGATGCCACACATGGTGCAACGGAGCTACGGGCTCTCTGCAGAGGGAAAAGCAGACCGGTTAAATACTCAGCATCTGATCCAAGTTTGTGTTAAAGCTTGATTCCAAAAACTTGCATAAACTACTTCAAAGATCAAAATATAAACTATCTTGGGGGGATGGGGCACGAGGGGACTAAATGGTAATGAAAAAATATAATAAAGATTATATATTTTAAAATATATGTATATATAAACTTCCTATCTACAGCAATCTTTAATTAGGTTGGCAGGCACACAGAGGCAGAGAATAATTTTATTTACTTACAAGTGTTCAGAAAAGATGGGTGACTGTCATGTCCAACCAGCTATGGGAGCTTGGCACCCAAAGCCTGCATCGCTCTCACCTTAGGATTTGGTCAGCTAGAGCTGGCGGTGTTCAGGCCACATTCTGTTCCACATCCCAGGTTCACTCCCAAGATACAGATGCTCATGTAGGCTGGCTCCAGTCTACCCACAGATCCTGCCCCACTCCCTTCAGCCCAGAATCTCTAAGGCCCTCAAAAATCCACAAGACTCTCTAGATTACTATAGTCTCCTCGACAATTAGAAGTACTCTCTTTACCTATAGTAGTAACTGCACACAGAATATGGTAGGGAGAATGGAAAATGATACATATTGCTAAAGTATAATATTAAGCTATACAGCTCTTATAAGCATTTTACAACCTCTAGCTAACCTCTAAATGATTTATTCAAATGTGACAAAATAAATTATAGAGAGAAAAAGAAAGCATCATCTGATACAGATATCCTGGCTTTTTTTAACAATAATAAAAAAAATTACGTTAACAGAGATATAAAATGTTCACTGTCAAAACACCCTAAAGGACAAAATATTCTCAAATTGCTGCCTTAGTCAGTAAGTAAGAAGAGTAGGGGAGACAGGGACATTGATAGCATCTCTGAAGAACAGCTGGGTTCATCCCTGTGGGCCAAGAAGCAAATAAATAATTCCTACAAATGTTAATTGCTTCCCAATTTCAAATTTTCAGCTGTGAAATAAAGGGCTGTTTTATTTGCATGCTTCCAGCTCAAAACAGTTATTTTACCAACATATTAATTTGGAAATGATTTTGGTGTTTTTTAAAAATGCAAACTTGCAACAAATGACTAGATAATTTGGAACAAAGATCATAAATAAAAAATACATATTCAGGTTAAATCAATCATTTTGAGCAATCCTCTGAGGGCATTTCATTTATATCTAAGTGAACCAAAGCTTTGTTTGGCCTTTTAATGAGACTAAACCAAATTAATGAAATATGGTATTAACTCTAGCAACTTGAAAATAAAAGTATCACATGTCTTATACAGTCCCTTCTACACACTGGGCCAAATAGCCAATCATGAGATATTTACTTTGAGATTTAGTAGAAAAGTTCACTGAGATGTGAGATTACTATTGATAAGTCATCAACCTTTGACTCTGTACCTTATATACAATGGAATACTACTTAGCCATCAAAAAGAATGAAAGCTTGCCATTTACAATAACATGGATGGACCATGATGGTATAATACTAAGTGAAAGAAGTTAGAAGATAAATACTATATGATTTCACTTATATGTGGAATCAAAAAAACAAAACAAAAACAAACTCATAGATACAGAGAACAACAGATTAGTGGATACAGAGAAGAAAGGGGTTAGAAGGTGGGTAAAAGGCGTGAAGAGGGTCAATTGTATGGCCATGGATAATAACTAGACTTTTGGGGGGTGATCATTTTGCAGTCTATACAGATATCAAATTACAATGTTCTACAACTGAAACTTAAATTTTTAAAAAAGTGGACTGGGAAAGTGCTTTGAAAAGCACATGAGGTCATCAGTGAATCATTCATTTACCTAGGTCCTCCCATTGTTGCTTAGAGAATCCCTTTGAGTCTGCTAAGCTGAATACTATAACCACTAACTTGGAGCGGAAAGGGAGGTAACAAACTTGTGAAGCACGATTAATTCTCCAGCAGAAAAAAGCAAATAAAACCCATCACCTATTTCTATTGGAATCGGACTTATTAGAGGGCCAAGGTCCTATTGCAATGCTTTTTCCCACTGCTATTCCTTGTTCCCAGTAATTTTCTGTATTTCCTCATAAGCTTCTAGAGCAGTGCTGCCCAACATGAATGTGAGCCACATATGTCATTTTAAATATACTAGTGGCTCCATTAAAAAAAGGTGAAATTAATTTTAAATATATTTTATTTAACACAATTTACTGAAAATAGTATCATTCCAACATGTAATCAGTATAAACAACTTTCAAGGGAGACATTTTACATTGCTTTTCTGTACTGAATTGTCAACATCCGGTATATATTACACTTAAAACACATCTCAACTGGGACTAGCTAGCATTTCAAGTTCTCACTAGAGTTACAGGAGGCTATTATAGCCGCTGAGGAATTTGCGTAGTGTTGTTTCAGTGCCATCTGTTCTAATTACCAACTACTTGAACTTCTTACCACTTTATTTTTACATTAAGGCCTCAGCAACCAACTCCTGGTCAGTTGCAAGATTTAATTGCTTTTAATCGATCTTTCAGCAATGCGATCAATCAATGAAAAAAAAAGAGTTCTCAGCGGTTTTAAATTATTTGTCAAGCACCCAGGGCAACACACAGTAAAGAAATAATGCCATGGGAGGAGAAGAAAACTGGGCCTTTATTCAAAATAGTAACATTAATCTGAAGCCTGTCCTACTGAATATATATCCACTGAAAATGGGTATGCCAATTCTGTTGCCGTTTTTTTCTATTCCACGCCGCCTGTCACCCTCAACAGCTCTCTTCTGACAAGGTTTGCTCATCAAGTCACCTGAGTCAGGGAAAGGAGGTGGCTAGGTAAAAGGGGGCAGCCGGAAGAGGGGGTGGGTAAGTACAGACCCCGAGGCCCAGACCTACAACTCCGAAGACCTTCCCTCCTGGACCAGGATGACGCTATCAAGTCCCCCCAACCTGGGGTCCCAACCGCACCCAGGCAACGTGCACTCTCCGGCCAGTGCACCAGAAGGCCCCCGGACTGCTAAAATTTCCACAGGCTTCGATGCAATATAATAAAAAATAATAAAAATCACAGGGGGCAACTTAGGCCGCCATCTCCACCTTCTCTCCGAAGCAGCGGGCCTCCCACCGGTGACCACGACACACGTCTTTCCTCTCGCGCTTGCTCCCTCGTGCACAACAATCGGCTCCGCCCTCTTTACCCAGCAGGAGCCGCAGGAGCTGCAGCATCCACCAGAGCTAGGGATCCGGTATCCTCGCCTGCCCTCCCACCTGCGGGGCCAAGCTGCCGCGCATCCTTCACTCCCACGCAGTGCAGCCAGAGGCATGCGGGTAGGGGCGCCACACTGGGCGCTCGAGCCTGCTTTACCTGAACGCAAACAAGGAAGGTGAGCCACTAGCGGTGGAGCAGAGAAGAGGGCTGCGGTCGGGAAGCGCATGGGGCGGTGCAGCCGCCTTCCTCTCACTTTATAGCCGCCTAGCTCCTGTAATGCTGCGGAAAGTTTCATCAGGCCTGCGAGGACCAACCAGCGCCAGCGCGTGCTGGGGAGTGGGCGTGGCCTGGCGGCTGAGCTGGACAAGCTCGGAGGAGGGGTGGGCGTGGCAGCTAGGAGGAAGCGCTCTGTTTCCAGCTCCTTAAAGTGTCAGTGCCCTTGCTGAAGAATAGCCTCAGAGGTCAGGCCAGGGTCCCTATTGACTCCTAGGGTTACCCCGCCTGCTGTTCTGACAGTTAGGGGGTCTTCTACACTTGGTTCTTAGGGAAATCCTCACCAAGTTGATTGCAGTCTCCCCTGGGCATCAGATCTCCCTCATATCCTCAATTGCAAGGTCCTTAGGAGTGTTGTACTTCCTCCTCACAGTGAGGCAGACAGGAATAGCTGGAAAAGTATCCTCTTTTTATTAAACACAAACTAAGTTTCATTACATTCTACCTCTGGATATAGCTCAGTTCATTTGTATTTTGTGATGGATCACTATTACATTTGTGATGTGGTTGCCCTGAATTTGTGTTCCCACATTGTCACCTTCTTGGTTGTGTTGACATCTTCGCCTTTTGAGTCCATGGATCAGCTCAGTGGATACCATTAGGTAGATTCTCAAACATGTAATCAGTTCGATTGCTCATTACATTTGGTTGCTGATGAGTTTCATTTTCAGGAAAACACTGAGCTCAAGTCTGAATTTTACCACTAACTGCTTATATACCATCGGAATGCCCTATAACCTCCTTATGTTTCTATCTTCAAAATAAGGAAATAAGAAATGACCGTAATTCCTCCAGTCCCCAAATTCTCTTTTTAAATTATGTTGTATTGATTATGCTATTACAGTTGTCCTGATTTTTCCCCCTTTGGCCCCCTCCACCCAGCACCCACCCTCCATCAGGCAATGCCCCCTCCATTGTTCATATCAGTGAGTTATGGGTATTAGTTCTTTGGCTACTCCATTTCCTATACTGTACTTTACATCCCCATGGCCATTCTGTAACTACCTATTTGTACTCCTTAATCTCCTCACCCCTTCATCCATTCTTCTGTACCCCCCTCTCATCTGGTATCTAACTTCTTTTCTCTTGCTGCTTTTAAGATTCTCTATCTTTAACCTTTGGCATTTTAAATATGATGTGTCTTGGAGTGGGCCTCCCTGCATCCATCTTGTTTGGGACTCTGTGCTCCATGGACTTGTATGTCTGTTTCCTTCACCAAGTTAGGGGTGTGTTCTTTCATTATTTTTCCAGATAGATTTCCAATTTCTTGCTCTTTCTCTTATCCCTCTAGCATCCCTATAATGTGAATGTTGGACCTCTTGAAGTTGTCCCAGATAGCAGAGGCTGCTATCCCCATTTTTGTTTTGATTCTTTTTTGTTGTTCTCATTGGTTGTTTTTTGCTTCCTTATGTTCCAAATCATTGATTTGATGCTTGGCTTCATCCACTCTACTTTTGTTTCCCTGTAAGTTGTTCTTTATTTCAATTAGTGAATCTTTCATTTTTGACTGTATCTTTTTTATGCTGTTGAGGTCCTCAGCAAGTTCCTTGAGCATCCTTATAACCAGTGTTTTGAACTCTGCATCTGATAGATTGCTTATCTTCATTTTGTTTTACTCTTTTTCTGGAATTTTGATCAGTTCTTTCATTTGGGTCATGTTTCTTTGTCTCCTTGTTTTGGCAGCCTCCCTGTGTTTGTCTCTATGTATTAGGTAGAGATGCTTTCACTCTGTGTCTTGGTAGTGTGGACTAATGCAGTGGGTATCCTGTAGGGTCCAGTGGCACAGCCTCCTCTATCACCCAAGCTGGGTACTAGAGGCATGACCTTTGAGTAATCTGAGTACATCCTCCTCTTGTAGTTGAGCCTTGGTTGCTGTTGGCAGGTCATTGGGAGGGATTTATTCAGGTCAGTCAGCTGTAAGGATTGTCTGTGACCAGTGACCACCAACCTCCTGTATCTGTGGAGGATCAGCTGTGCAGAGGCAGGGTGGTGGTGCTCCAGTGTGGTCTGTAGCTGTCTACTGGGTGTGCTGGCCCTGGGGTTTCCCAGCTGGTGCAGGCCAAGGTCAGCCCCTACTATATTTTGCCTGGGGCCACCCTGCCTAAGCTGTAAAGCAATCTGAGATGGCTGCTACTTGTGTTGGGTTTGGAGATTCCCAATAGAAGCCAAGCTGTGATTCTAATCTGACTGCTGCTAGTGCTCGGCCTGGGGCTTACTGAAGTCAGCTGTTGCTTTTTTGATGGGATTTAGGAAGTTGTGACCCATGTGCCAAGATCAGCTGTTCTTATGGAAAAGTAGCTCGGGTGGGCCCATAAGTGGGGAGGGGTAGAGTCTCTGGGGATCTCCAAAGGGGGTCACATGATGTTAGCCAGGTTGATGGAAGCCCAGATATGGTACCAGCCTACTGGCTCTGTGGGGGGAGGGTTTAACAAAGGGACAATGGCCTCTGCAGGCCCTGTCTTGAGTTTCTCCCTGTATACTACTGGTGCTTTCCAGGTGCTAACCTGGTGCTGGAGCTCAGAGGGAGCGAGTCTGAGTAGCTGAGTCCATGTGTGGGATCTTTAATAGGAACTGCTTGGGATTCCAGAAGTTTCTTCCACCAACTCAATCCCCACTGGTTTTTGTAGCCAGAAGTTGTAGGGACTTATCTTCCCGTCACTGGAACCCTGGGCTGGGGGGCCTGGTATAGGTCTAGGAATCCCCACTCCTGAGATATCCCCCCTGAATTTTTATCTACCACACGATGATGTGGGACCAGCTTGTTCCACATCTGCGCCCCTCCTACCAGTCTGGATGGATGTGGTTTCTTTAATTCCATAGTTGTCAGACTTCCATTCATCTTGGTTTCTGATGGTTCTGAGTGCTAGTTGTTCTATATTTTAGTTGTGATTTTGATGTGGTTGTGCAGAGAGATGAGCCATAGCTGCCTATGCCACCATCTTGACCAGAAGTCCCTCCAGTCCTGAAATGCTAAGTACTAAAGTGATGAGCACTCTGTAGAGCCATAGCACCCAAGGAGGGAAATTAGTTTTTTTCATCCCCACAATGCTCTCTATTTCACTGAAACTCAAAATAGCCTTGTAATCTTGATAGTTTTACATTAGGCCCAGTTAGAAGCGGATTATCTGAATTCACACACATGGTACTTGTAGATCGAGGCCGTGAAATCAGGGTCGTCTGGATATACAGGCCATTCACTTTTCATCACATTCTGCCTATGGACTAAAATGGCAAGAAGGGCCGGGTTGTACTGGAGATGCTGACAGAGAGCAAGGGGCTGGCACGGCCTCTTATTTTTACTGAACATGAAGATTTCCATTCAGGATTAAATACATTTTCTTTTCCAGATTTCATACCAGTTCCTATATTGGAGCATGACCCTAAAATTAGACTTTTTTCCTATTTATTATCTGCAGTGAGAGTTTGAAAGGGGAGAGTCTCCATTTAAAGGCGCGGTAGAACTAACTGGTACCAGCATTGCCCTCAAGTTTATTACCCGCTGCAGGGACAGGCTGGTCCTCAGAAACAGGTGTCTAAGGCCTAAAATTTCCTCATAAGAATCTAAGTCAAGCTGATAGCCAAAATATTAGAGGTCAGAGGTCCCTAGACATTTTAAATACAAAAGTTCCTTTTAGAATCACACACACACACATACACACACACACACGGTTTCTTGACCTGACCCCACAAGAAGATAGTGAGCTTTCAGTAACCCTTTGACAGAGAAAATATGCCACCATGATAAAAAATAACTAAACAAGATAACATGACTTTAGAACTCTTAAATAAATTTGTGTTTCATTAGTCACATCGGCATGAAAATAAATTGAGAAATAGGAAAATTACACATGCAAGACATACTAAGATCAGACTACAGTCAGTGCTTGTAGAGTATACGAGTTTGATATCCCCACACAATACATCCCCTGACTAGTTCAAGAACTGCCAGAAATGTAAAGTCCATAAGCACAGAGCATGCAGTGGACATGTAGCAGTTGACAGACAAGAACAAAGATGATAGATGACTAAGTTCTAAGGTTCCTATTGCCCTAAAGTTTTCAGCACCAAACAGACTTTGCTCTATCCTCATCTACATAATCTCTCTCAAACCTGACAACAACCTGGGCCTGTAGGTCTTCTAGCCACAGTTTACAAAGGTAAAAATGAGGCTCAGAGGAGTTGAGGGATTTGGTTGAGCACACACAGTTTGAATTAAGTAATAAAGAACTGAATGATAGTCTGTACAAAGCCAGATCCCATTTGCCTTACCACCCTGTCTGTGGCGTGGGAGACAGATACTTGGTATGCTATCTAGTGTGGTTGGCTGTGCTGAATATCTTCTGCTTGTCCCCCCAGAGCCACTCCAACATCCTGCTCTACCTCATTTTGTGCCCTGGCTCCCTTGCTCTCCTCTTCCAGTGCAACTGTCCAAGGGGAGATGCTTCAAGGAGAGGGTGTGAAGGTATTTCTCCCCCTAACTCCCATACCACAAAATTCCTCTCCTGAAGTCCACAGCGCCCTATCCATACCCTCCTCTGTTCAGATTCCAAGAACTGCTATCTCCTCTTCCCCTTCAGTCCTACTGCTGGGGTACTGAACTCTCTTGCTTTTCCCAAACCCTGCCCACACTTATGTAATTACCCCTACTGGAGTGTGCCATCTGCTTCCTATCAGAACCCTCACCGATGCATTGATCTAAGGTATAACTGAGGATGTGGTGGCTTTAACTGCAGTGGAAAATGATTCATGTCCTCTCTTAATTATTAGACACAAATGAAAACTAAATTATGTTGGCCCATTTTCCCACATCTTATCCTACCACCACATGAAAGCCTCACTCTAAAAGCAGCCTTGGAGCATTTAAAATTATTTGACCTGAATCACTAAGGAATCAGAATAAAATATTCCTCTGCCAAATAAAACCTTTAGGCTAGTTTGTAAATTTTTTAAAAATATCAACCAAATTTCTTTTTATCAATGTATCTTTCTTTCTTTCTTTCTTTCATTTTGGTAGGTAGATCCATTTTCTAGAATTAAAAATATATATACTAATTAGACTATACCACATGATGGCAGTAGCTATCCTTTGGTATTCGTTGACTCCGACAATGTACATAATAAAAAGCTTCATTTGTGTTAAGTTTAATAACAACTTAAAGTTGCACTGTATTCAACCCAATATATCTTTGTAGAATATTCAAGCCCACTCCCAGGTATACAAATAGCTTAT
The DNA here is from genome assembly GCF_022682495.2 of Desmodus rotundus. NCBI lineage: Eukaryota > Metazoa > Chordata > Mammalia > Chiroptera > Phyllostomidae > Desmodus > Desmodus rotundus. The sequence continues at coordinate 27,085,686 of NC_071392.1, read as the reverse complement.
GATGTGTTTCTTTGGCAATTCATGTGATCTTCTTGTGCTTCCACATCTGTAAAGTAATGGGGCAGAAATAAGTAAATCTTCTAGTTCTTTCTAAGAGTTCTAACTGTTAAAACTAAGTAGATGTGGGCTATTTAAGGCATTCCGAGCTAGGATGAGAAATGACCACTTATGGATCTTCTTGGGATGAGGGATCCCAAGAACCCTCACATTTACACTGCGAATAGGATTTCCCATTTAAACATAACCACAGTCAGGGATAGGACAGAACTTACTCGTGATCACACAGTCACGCGGGAGTGTATCCGGAATTTGGGCCTAAATGCATCTGGCGCCAGCGTCTATTCTCTCTCAGACGAGGTGCGTATCCTTTGTATGAAAGGGTACAGCTGAGGTTCAGGTTGTGCTGTCTTAAAATGCAGTTATTACTCAGTATGATCTTTTTCCAGGCTTTGCTTGCATTTTTCAATTGGCAACTAACGAAGGACCAGAGGCATTTTTTAATTCTTTTAATTGACATATTAAGAATGTAGAATTAATCTCATTCCTGTTTTGAAAAGGCTCTGGTGTCAATATCCCTATCTTCCTAATCTCCACTTACCCATCCCCACTGTCATTCATATGTCCCCCAAATTTATTACGTAAAATTAACACACACAAGCTACAGGGTCCACAGCCAGAGAATAGCTCTAGCTGAGAAGATTAACTAAAACAAGAGCTTTTACATGAAAATAATCTAGTCGGTATGTAGTTATAAACATGAATGTCTTTTTTAATGTCAAGTGAGCAGTCTCACAATAGTTGTACATTTTGTTTCCCATTGATTGAGAAAAATAAGTAATAAGCCACTTAAAATGTAGTAAAAATTTTGAAACATTTTGTTTTTTCAGCATAATAGCATCCACATATATCCTGAACTATAATTCTTCATGTATGTCCATGATGTCTCTGATAGGCAGGGCCAAGGACAGAGTGAAATTTTAAGGAGAATGGAAATAACAGCGGAGGTGACAGGAGCCACAAGAGGTTTGTAGGTGACATGGAATTATCCGGTTGACTTTTCAAACACTAACGTGGAAGGCTGTGGGGAGAGCCAACGTCAGCAACAGGAGCCCATCAGCAGGAGGTCGGTTAGAGAGAGAATGTCGGCAGCACAAGGCTGCCCTGGCACCTCTGCGGTCACTTGGAGACCAGTGGACAGGAGGGTGAGAGAGAGGGAAAATCCAGAACATTCTAGGCTTCGAGAATGGGCTAAAGGAGAAACCATGCTTAAAAAAAAAAATAAGGTGTATCAGAAGAGGAGATGTTGAAAAGGGGACATTTGCAGGGTAGGGAAAGGGTTAGAATGAGGGGTAAATAATATTGAGTTTAGTTTAATGTCTACCTTGATAGAAATGCCATCAGGCAGTTGGACAGGCATGGCGATCTAAATCTAAGGAGATCTGAGTTAGAGTTTTAGAAGACAATAAAACACAGTGGTTATAACTACAGCTTTAGAGTCAAGTAGGCAATGGGTTAAATCAAAGCTCTACCATTTACTGACTCCATGGGATTGGACAAGATTTGCAGCCTTACTGAGCATAAGCTTCCTTATTTGAAAATGAGAACAGTTAGATTCAGGTGAGTATTTGGTGTGGATTGAATGAGAGACACAAGGCAAATAGATCAATTGGCAAAGTGCCTGACATATAATAGTAATTGCTTGGTAAATGTTGTATGCCATTATTATTACAATAGATAACTGAACACACCCAAAAGATCGGAGCTGATAACCTTAGAAGCAGGTAAGAGAGGATAATTAAAAGCAGGGCTTTGGGGATGCCAACTCTGGAGGGGCGGGCACGGCAGAAACAAGGAAACAGGCTGAGGAGTAGAAAAACGGAAAAGAAAAATCAGGAGAGGTGGTGACCTGGACACCAATGACAAAGTTGGCAACAGGTAGGAGGATGGATCAGAATAAATCTACCAAGCAGTTGTGGAGCAGAAAATTAACCATTAGATCTGTTAATGAGGATGTCTCTCTCTACCTCAACAAAAAGTACTTTGAGGAAGGGGGACAAGCAGTACACAGAGAGAGCAGTTAGTTTTCTTAGAAGTCTGAAAGCATAATTATTAAAAGGGGATATATAATTCTAAGGGAGAGAACATAATCTAGTTTAAAAACAGGAAGGTGCTAATTAATAGCATTAACACAGCTGAAGTGGACCTCTCTGGGAACGTTCCCTTCAGTGGGTGGCCTCATTATTTCTGCCATCCTAACAAAACAAACAACAAGTTCTTAAGTCTGTGACTCTACTTCTTTCTTCATCTACTTTATTTCTGTTTACCTTCAACAGTAACACTCTTCCAATGGTTGGCCTAAATGCCCCATTTCCATTGTTTTTTTTTTATTGTCTCCCAAACATACTCCAAAAGGATTTCTTTCCCACATTCTACAAAAAATACCAGTAACCTTCACAGTTGCAAAACCCAGAGGCCATTGCTCTGTCCTCACCTGAGCTGACCTATCAGCAACACTTTATACAGTTAACCACTGCCTTCCCTTTAAATCCTTGGCTTTCCAGACACACATGATCTTCCTCCTTTTTCAACAGCCACTCTATCTCCTTCACCGGTCCCTTATTATCATCTTGATCTCTTAATATTGGGCAGTCAGTCCCTGGACCTCCTTACTGTTTTTTTAAAAATCTACACTTATCACTCACTCAGCAACCTAATTCAATATCATGACTTTAAAAAAATTTACTTGCTAATGACTCCCAACTTTATTCCTTAAGCTGGATCTTTCCAGAAATTCCAGAATACTATATCTGAAACAGCACACAAATCACATTGACCAACTCAAAGCTGGTTCTGCTCTCCTACAGCAGATTGGTGATTCATGCAATCCCTGAGTTACTGCGCAGAGACAGCACTGCGAACGGGCTACCCCTGTCCTCGGCACTGTCTTTGTACCAGGAATCTTCAGTGTGTAAACTCGAGTAACAGAAGTGTGGCCACCAGAGCCCTTTGCAAAGTGAGAGGTGCTTCAATAAGGAAGATCCAACGCCTAGACCAAATACGGACAAATACAGAACCGACCAAACTCTGCCAGGTTGGAATTCATTTGAGCTTTCTGTTGTTCTTTAACCCTAAATCATCAGTGGCCAAGTTCCCACCACCACCCAGTCAAGACTTGCCTCACTAGCACTACCACATACCAACCTGCTGTCCCCAACCCTTAAGACTTGTCCAAATCTGATGTGTAGGTATCCATATGCCTTACAATCAACAAATGGGGAAAGTTGATGAAGAATAGCAGCTTCCAGAGTAAACAGAACATCTTGTCGTATATGCTAAAGATAGAAAGTGTTTTCATAGTCTACTCCAGACTCTCCAGAACTAACATTGTGACTCCTTCATAGAGTGTTTATGTTTTATTCCCCTGGACAAATATTGTGAATTATTTTTATCTTAAATATTTTATTGGATAAATAGCATAAGTTCTTTCAGTTGTAGGTAGTTCCCTTTAAGTAGCCTTCTTCAAGTTTGTCCACTTGAGACCTCAAGCCCTGCCCTGCACCGATCCTGCCTCTATCATAAAGTCTAGTTGTATTACAAGGACCAGGAATTTTACTTACATTTGTACCTGTTGTACTAGACTATGGACTTAAGCTAGAAAGAAAATGAAATGTAAGCAGTTGGTGGATGGGAAGAATATAAAAGGATGGAAGCTAAAGTAGTCTCAGTTCATTGGGTGTGTTGAGGTAGTAGGCTAGAGGGTTCTTGTCACATCATAATCATATATTTGCAGGGATTTATACAAATTTGTATGTATTTATGCCTGTAAAACTATAACTTGCTGGCATATGGCAATTCATGAGTACAGAGGAAAGGGAGAGGTGGGCGGGCTCCATGCACCCTCAGCTGCTCTCAGCCTTCCCTCTGCTCCTCCCACTCCTGCTCGTCTTGATATTTCATTGCTACAGGCAACACTACCTCACTTCTGTGAGAATGAACTAGGTCTCCAGATGGGGTGGGGCCTCTGTTGCAGCAGTCAGGCCAATGACTCCAAACTATAGGGGGAGGAGAAAAGAGGTCTGGGGAAGGCAACACGTGTTGGGAGGAAAGATAAGGGGAGAGGAGAAAAAGCCTTTGAGCCAAGTGTCATAACACAGATGCAAGTTGGAATAATAAAAATCCAGGGCTGATCTGCATCTTAATTCTAAAGAACTGCCTTACCTGAAACTTGGAGGTTGCCTGGTTTATTGCTCTATAAAACAAGGAGCTTCTGCATTTGTTTACATCTCTTTGGGGAAGAATGATAAATTCCTGTTATTCAACTTCCAGTCATAGTCCCCCCATCCTTAACTGTAATTTGTTTGACTCATTTCTCTTTTCTCAGATGGTGTGAAACATGCACATTTTGCTCCAAATGTATTTGTCGAATCAATGATGGGTAAGACACACTGGAAGTGTTATTCAGCAGGTGTCCCAAAGCCTTCTTTTTGATCTCCAGGCAAACCCTCCTTCCTCTGCCTTCTCAAAGCACTTCCTACTTCCATCACAGTCATCATTCCATCCTAAGCAATACTTATTTAGTTGTGTTAAGATCTAATACCTGGGTCACACCCCAGACCAAGAGAATTAAAACACTGATTTAAAACTCCAGGTGAGGTCCAGACGTGGATAAGTTTAAAGACTTCCCCCAGGTGATTCTAATGTGCAGCCAGTGTCATGAATTCCTAAGCACCATTTCAGATCAAGGAAATATTTTTATTCATCATCATTCCCAGCAGCACCAGCCCAGTATCCAGAATTAAGAAGATCCTTACTTATTTATTCCATTCAATCCATTTAATATCTTATTAGCATTTGATTAAAGAGTAATTTTTACATCAGTAGGGATAGACAGTACCAGGCTAGGAGATTCTTCAGTCTATTCCCAATTACATAACAATTTTATGTTATGACCAATAGATCTTGCTTGACCTCTTGGTATTTTAATATTTGTGAAATAAGGAGCTAGACTAAATAAGGGTTAAGGTTCATCCAGCCTTTAAGTTTTAAGCACTAACTGGAAATGAGAAATTTGGGCACATGGTACCATGGATAAAGAAATCAATATTTATTAATCTTTTCAAGTTCAACTATATCTTATTTAAACTCCCAATAACCTTACAAAATAGGCTTCGTTTCTATATTGAACATGAGAAATGTAAAATGTAATATTTTATAACTTACATCTGTTTTTCACCCAATATATCCAACTCCAGAGCCCGATCTCCTCATTCAGTGCACAGAGAGAATGACCTATATAAGCCACTTGCCCCAGTGATGCTGCCAAAAGCAGGTGGCTGCACCAGGCTGGAAAACATTGCCCATCCTCTGCTTCCAACAGGGCACAAATGAAGACCAAATTGCACTGGATTCTGTATTATAACTAAATACCACTTTTTTCTTTTGATTTCCTTCCCATTTCCACACTAAGCCTACTATAAAGGATGGAAACATTTAAAAGTTCTTTCTAATGAGCTGTTAATAATGAAAATTAAATATTTCCCTACTTTGTAAAGATCCTAGGACTAGTAACCCCATACACACCCAGGTGCATACCCAAAAACCTCATTTCATTATTCTGCCCACATATGACCTTGGCACTACAGTGGCGAATAATGTTCATTAAAATTATTAAATTCTAAAGCCCCAAGGAAAGCTTTTATGAAATGATGAGCAATCAGAAGGGAGAATCAGTCTTTTTTACTTGTGAGACACTCTTTTTAACATAAAAATAAATTGAAGTACCCACATAAAAGTATCTCACTGATTAGTGACATTCACAATGAGAAGTCACTAAAATTTTGGTAATACTTTGAAATTATTCTGTATCTTGTTCCTTATATAACAACTATATACATATGAGAGAATTATATTTGACATACATATGAGACAAATATAAACAGAAAACATAGGTGGGACCAACTGTGAATGAGCTCAGATGAATGCTATGGAGACTGGTAGGCAACAAGAACTCAAGGAGCCAGGAGAGGTGTTTAAAGCAAAGTGACAGGATCAGACTGATTTAAAAGCATCAGTAACGGTGTGCAGGACTAGAAGGGCTGTGGAAAGACCAGCCCAGGAAATCAGGTAAGAGGCAGAGGGTGGCAACACATTCTTGTCGTGACATTTGTGAACTAAATGCTGCTGGGCATGAAGACCAGTCTGACAGAGGATAATGGAGAGGAAGGAGTCAAGGATGTTTCTAGATTTGAAGACTGCATGGAGGATAGACTCACGAAGCCAAATAAAGAGTACAAAAAGAGGAGTTTTGTGTAGTTTGTGGGGAAGGGTGGACTTGGAATGCGTGGGAATATTGGGAGGCAGTAGACCACAGTTGTTAAAACAGTTTAGGATTTAGGATTCGGACCTGTGTTCAAATCCAAGCTCTGCCACTTGCTGACTGTGTGATCTTGGGCAGTGTCCTTAACCATTATGAATCTGTTCCCTCATTTCAAAGTAGGGGTAGTGATACTACATCTAAGTATGGAAAAAATGATATAACATGGACACAGGAACTAGAGATGCCCTGACATGTAATGATTACACTATCAAAGGTAAGTGCAAGTATTATTATGTATAGATTTTCAAATCATCAGAAATGTCCAGGAGTTGAAGCCACGCAAGTGAAACAGGAGAAGCAACTCTTTGTCCTGAGAAACAGGACAGAAAAGTCAAAGCAGGCTCCATGGATGTCAAGACTAGAGAGGAGTCAAGTGAGAAGGAAAAGGCACGAGAACTCGGAGAGGCCAGTGATGTGCAACCAATGAAGTAAGAGTTTTAACAAGCAAGGGAAGAGCTGAGTACCATCCCGATTTTCCCTGAGTATGGGGGCAGGGACTAAATATCACCCTGGGTTTATCAATGAATTAGTAGTCACCGCCCGGAAACAACCTCAGTGTGAAGAGAGATAGGAGTGTAGCAGCCACATGCAGGGGCGCCTTTATATCAATTTCTCAGGTAAGAAATATATAAGGTAAGAGATTGTAATTTAAGTTCAAACCAGGAAGACCCTAATTCAAAACAAAGAATAATCTGATTTACTTTTTAAAAGGTGGGAGGAGGGTCACTCCACATACTCATTTTCCCCTCCCTTCCCAAATCTACTGCCATAAATTACTTTAGTGCTATGATCAGAATAAATCCCCAGTCCATCTCCTTTTGCTTTGTTCTCTCTATTGCTACCACCCTGGTTCAGTTCACTACCATCGCTCTCCCAGACTACTAGCCACTTAATAAGTGTCCTGGGCTTAACTCACCCCTCCGAAAAGCACTTCTCTGTACAGTTACCCAAGAAATCTTTTAAAATTGTGAATTAAATAATACTTCCCTGTTTCAAGCCTTCAGCATTTCCCACTGCATTTAAAATACAATCCTCACCCTGGGCAAAGAGGTTCAAGGTGAAGGAACACCAACTATATCTCTCATGTCATCTCCCCCTACACTCCCCCTTGGCTAACAAATTGAGCGCAATGGCCACCTTTCCTTTCCGCTGGCAATGCAACTCATTCCTATCTTACGCCCTTTACACCCACTCCCCCCTCTGTCTGGGGTGCTCTTTCGGATGACCTTCCTGTTCTTCCTGTTATTCTCATCTCAGATCCAGTGATGTCACCTCCTTAGATAAGCCTTCCATGGCATTGTCCATTGAAGTAGCTCTTCTCCCCTCCCACAGTCTATTTACATCTCCCTTTGCCTTAACAGCTCTGTTGCTCTCTGAGAAATCTTTTCTGGATTGTTTATTGTCCATCTCCTACTTCCAGAATGAAAACTTCAAGGACACTGGTACCTCGCTCTTGGTCTTGAATGTGAAGGGATTACTTAGGAAAGATCAAGATTCTACTTATCCAGGAACAAACAGCAAGGTGTTTGGGTAAGCAGAAGTGATGAGTAAACCTAAAAAGAAGGGATATTTGGTTCAAAAGTTTTGTCCCTAAGGCCTTTATTTCCTTTACATCAGCATTGGCTGCTTAGAGTAAAGGGGCTACAGGTGACTTAAGGAGAAGAGTAAGTAATGACCAAGAAAAGGACTGCCACGTGTGAGTGAGGCTCCAGCCAAGAGTGGCAGCTATATACCTCCAGTGGGGCACTCATCTCAGAGAGCAGGAGAGAACAGTGAACTAGGGCTGATCCCCTGAGCACGAGGAGCTTACGAAGAGGGATTGCCTGGTCTCCCCGATTCCACCTTAGTTCCTCACAGCAGCCAAGGTGATTTCACAAAAACGCCAACCAGATCATGATACTTCCCCATTCAGAACCCTTGAAGGTGCTTCATTCACACTCAGAACTAAATCCAAACTCCTCAAGTTTTTCCTGAGTAGGTCTGTGCCTGCTTTCCTCTCTGACATCATTTGATATCAGTCTCTTGCTAACCATACCCCAGACACATTGGACTACTCTTTTCCTCAACCTCCCAAGGTTATTCATACCTGACGACTTTGTTCTTGCTATTTTCTCTACTGGAACCACTCTACCCTCAGATCTCAGCATGACAAGTTGCTTTGTATCAAGAGCTCAAAGCTCTAACATCACCACCTCAGCAATGGCCACCAACTCTGAAGTTGTCAGTGACCTCCTCACCCCAACCAGGTCACATTACTTCAATCTGTTCATTTTCTGCCAGTGCTTACTGATGGCTTTCCCTTTTCCAGGCACCGATCTCAGCATGGAACATGTGCTAATTCATTTTTTTAACCCCAGCAACAACCCAAATGAAAAGGAAGCTTTTAGTATTATACTGTGTTACAGAAGAAGAAACGAAGGTGCAAAGAGATTGAATAAATTGTTCAAAGTCACATCAGTAAAAGGTAGAGAAGCTGTAATTCAAACCCAGGCAGAGTGACCCCAGAGCCAGTGCCTGAAACCCCTTCCAGGATACTCAAGCACATAGCATGTAAAGGCTCAATACATGTTGATTAATTGTATAATCATAAAGGGAATAAGAAATCCAACACAGAGATGTACTTTTTCCATTTGCTATGTTCTCAGTACCCAGAATTACCCAGCAGACAACCTTGAAACTAGACTTCCAGGAAAGAAGAGAGGGAACCCCACTCCTGAAAGTTGTCAACACCAGAAACAGTCAGTAGGCCCCAGAGCTGGCGGGAAAGGGTTACTCATTTATAGCTGCATTTGGATGATATCCACGGGGACTTCATGGAAGCCTGAGCAGGATGGAGAGCTGAGGGGGCTTTATCAGGAAATACAAATGACCGGACTTTGACAGATGGTAGGTATCTTCACTTGCAGCCCCACCTTCCCCTCCTCCACCCTCAGTGTTTCTGTGTGAGATACTAAACACTCAAGTTTTAGGGGCTTTTGGTGATGGTACCTATGTAACAAGTATCTCTCTAGGCCCTGGAGGCTACAATACAACCACCTGTGAAACCTGCATCCAGGATAAGGACAGGCAGGTAGCCTCAGAGTCAGCTCTATCAGCCCTGGCTCTCAGTGTCCTTCAGATACAATAGCCTCATTTCAAACAGACTCCCTGGCCTATGCATCCCCGAGTGTGCCCTGTGTTATCCTCCGTCATGGCTGGGGCTACTATACTGTTAACCAAAATTTTCCATCATCACGGTGTAGTCAGCTACTTGGACTCCAGCTTTTAACCTGTGTGTATTCCAGTCCTGGGTGACAGTTCAAAAGCAGCCATGTAAGTTTCATCTTGTTCAGAGCTCATCAGCAGCCAGTGGGTCAGGGTGTGTCCACTGGTGCCATATCACTGCCCCTCCAACCTCCGTGGAATCTGCCCAGAGCCAGTCACCGTTCCTCTCCCTCTGCCCAGTACTCCATTCCTCCCCGACACAGTGACCCTCTAGCAGTCACCCCACATTTAAGCCCTCTCCAACTAACCTTCTGGTACTCCAAAGAGTGATAATGAAGGCCATGTCCAGTAGGGGCCCAGGCGTTAAGAGTGGGAGACCCTGGCTGCCTTTCTTCCCAGTGTATACATTGGAGCATAATAAGCTTTTCTCCCAGCAAACCTGAGGAAGCCACAGTTGTGCCATGCCCAGTGCTGGGTGCTCAGGCTAAATAGGTCAAGGCCCAGCAACCATAGCCTCCTGTCTCTGGCGCTACCACTGGCCAGCCATTCACTCCAAGTTCAGAACAACGGTGTTAACCAAATGTCTCCCCAGCTTGACTCTCAGGAAGCTCTCTTGGCAGAGAAGCCAAGAAGATGTGGGTTTAAATGAACTACTTTATCCTTCATCTGTATTGAAGGGTTATCTTGAGAATTAAAAATAATGTTTGTAACACACCAAACACCATCCCCAGAACCTGTGGTGTGAGTTTAATAAATGGCAGTTATTATAAAAACATGATTTGGTACTTGCCCTCTGATTGTATTACACACCTCAGCTGCACATCAGAGTTAGAGACACTCTCTCTGCCTGGCCCACGGCCTTCAGACTTGAGGCCACTTCAGACCAGACACTTCCCTGCTGTCCACACTGGCCACCCTCTGTTCTGCCTCACAGGACTGCATGTGGAAGGGGGATACTTTTTTAAAAAGAGGGTGGTGGCGGGGGCGGGGGGGGGAGCAGTTGTTGAAGAGATTTTAAACAAATTTAAAAATATTTCCAACAAATCTTAACCAAGATAGATGATTATAACTTATCGATTTTAGGTATTGGACATGCAAACTCAAAGTCAATTAAAAAAGATCTATGCTCTCCTGTGGTTCACAGTCCTGGCTGTGGGTGAATATCACAATGAAACCAAGAAACAGCAGATTCGGGATCTTACTCCAGAGACAGGGAATCCATGGTTCCAGCCGCACCATCCCCTCCTCCACCCTTGGCATTTCTACGCAAGACCCTCCCTAGAAAGGACATGGGTACATTTCAGATTTTCCCGGCTGACACATGTGGGTATGTGAAGTGAAGGTCGCTGACCTGCGCTCAGAACATTTAGGACTTTGGGGTTGGAAAGCACTATAAAAACGGCAGTAGCTGCTCAAGATGATGGAATTGTGCCCATTATTTTGGTTTCCAAATGTTTCATTACAATATTCTCTGAATACTAAATTAGAAAATATTATTATAATTGTTGTTTACAGAAAAACAAATGCCTTCTGTCTGTAGAACAGGAACTTGGTCCCTGACACAGTTAACCTCCCGCAGGTTCCATGTGGTCACGTGTTATTGCATCTGTTCAGTCAGATGAGGCCCCGTGAGGATCCGTCAGAGGACAACAGCTCAGGGGAAGTTGTGAGGAGAGTGAAAGGTGAAAGATTTATATGACCTGAAGAGAAACCAGAGTACAGAAGTTGTGATGAGAGGGACTGCGGTGTGACAGAAGGCTATGACGGTGCAGTGTGGACCACCCTGCACATTTTGGAATGTAATTGCAATGAATGGCAAACCCGTAACACTTCTAAAAAAACACATGTATGAGCTTCTTCAAATTTATGCTTTTTATATGAATCCTTGAATTGCAAATACATTTTTCTGGGGGGGAAATAGCCTTCTGAATAGAGACCGGGTAGCAAGAGAGAGGGTGCCTGGACAGGGAAGTGGAGATGGGGCTGTGATGGATATGGAAAAAGAAATGTCATCCCAAGGAAGCCTCTGTCCTGCCACCACCTCCTCCAACTCCCCCACGGCCAAGCATTCACCTTGGTACCTGTGTGAGCAAGTGCGGTGGAGGTATGAACTCTGCAAGGCCAAGAGCGTCCCTGAGTGACATAAGTGCTGAGAAATCCAGATGAGAGGGAGCTATAGAGATGGCTGCTCACTGCTTTCCTTCTGGAACTCCCATCCCAGCTAAGGCACTCAACAACCTTGCAAAGTCAATATTTTACTAAGGCAGGATGTGGAAAAATTGGAGCCCTTATACATTGGTGGGAATGTAAAATGGTTCAGCCACTGTGGGAAACCGGCAGTTCCTGAAAAAGTTGAATATAGAGCCCTGGCCAGCGCGGCTCAGTTGGTTGGGCATCTGAGTGAAGCAGAGTAAACAGTCACTGGTTCAATTCCCAGTCAGAGGACATGCCTGGGTTGCAGGTTCAGTCCCTGGTTGGACTTCAGAGAACTACATATACAGGAAATGTTTGTAGCAACACTATTCACAATAGCCAAACCAATCAAATGGCCTCTGATACATGCATGAATAAACAAACTGATAAATACATTCAATAGAATATATCTCTGTAGGTACAAATTTAGGCATAACAAGGAATGAAGTGCAAATACCTGTCACAACATGCGTGAGTCTCAGAAACATTACCCTAAATGAAAGAAGCCAGACCCAAAGGCCACACATTGTATCGTTTCATTGATATGAAACACCCTGAATAGATAATTCCATACAGACAGATCGCAGACTGCTGGTTGTCAGGAATTGGGAGAGGGGCAGAGTAACGACAAACTGCTTAAAGGGTGAGGGATTTTACTTTGGAATGACAGAAATATTTTAGAATTAGATGGGACATAGTGGTTGTAAAACATTGTACAGAAAACTTTTTTAATTTTTATAAAGAAATGGAAGTCTGAATTAGAGTAATATACTGAAAAAGAAGTCCTTTTAGGCCCTAGATTGAAGAGAAGTGAAAAAACATGACTATTTTTTGGGTTATTAACTAATATAACTGTGGGACTGTGGGAAAGAAATGGCATGAAAATATAAAATATTATAGCATTAAGAACTGCCAGATATTTGCTAGATTAATTTGGCAGTTATGAATTTAATATGATGATAATTTTTAAGGAATCTATATTTATTTTACACATAAAATCAGTACATTTCTATAGAGTTGCAAATGTTATGCTGGTGTGGGGACAAAACTGTACTCACTCTCTTACTTTAATCCTGTGCTCGACAAAGTAAGAGGATATTGAACCCAGAAGTTGGCTCAGTAAGAATGGGAAACATCTGGGGAAAAATATTTTTCTCCCCATTGTACAAGGATAAAAAGCAACTTATGTTCAAGAGAAATTAAGTGATTTTCCAAGGACACGTAACCAGAAGCGATTCATTAAAGATTTCAATTTAGGTTTGTCCGAATCTCAAGTCCATTTTCTTTCTACCACAGGCACTTTCTAAGATGGTAGAAGGCTGGTATTTTACTACAGTACTGCACACCTAGAGGTATTGACTAAAGACAGAATGGCTTTAAGTAGGATTAAAAAAAAAAAAACAAAACCCAGTAAGTACCGTCTCTTTTAAAAACTAAACACAAAACAAAAAGAAATTATATATGCACATCTCCTCCAAATCCAACTCCATTCACAATTTAGAGACCTATTGGAAAGACTAGAAGAATTTGTCAGTCTTTTAACTAAGCCATAGGAGAGTCAGTATAAAATCCTCCCTTTCTAAGTAAAGACCAAGGTGAGTCATCTCTCTGACTTACCATATGGTACATGTATGCCCTTGGCCTAAACCAGCGATTTTCAGCCGGTATGCTGAAAGAATTTTTAAAACGTGATACTTGACTATTTAGTCAGGGCACTGATCTCTTTTCCCTTAGATTTTCAAGAGAAAAAAAAAAAGACAACAGCCAACAATAGCCATGTAGTGGGACTGAATCAAAATTTTACCTTTTTTTGGTCAGATCAGCAAAACCATATTTTTTTGCTGTTATGCAGAATTTTAGTAATTAGTTTATGTATGCCATGAGATAAAAAAGCCTCACACCCTGGCTGGTGTAGTTCAGTGGACTGAGTGCCAGCCTGCAAATCAGATGGTTGCCGGTTCGATTCCCAGTCAGGGCACATGCCTGGATTTCTGGCCAGGCCCTGGTGAGGGGCGCACGCGAGAGGCAACCACACACTGATCTTTCCCTCCTTCTCTTTCTCCCTCCCTTCCTCTCTCTCTAAAAATAAATAAATACAATGTTAAAAAAAAGAAAAAGGTTCAAAATCTCTGGCCTAAATGAACATATCCTGCCTGGATCAGCCCAGAGAGTGTCAGTTATAATAACTAAGATTTTTAAAATGTTGACACGGTTGCGATGTAGATCTACTAAATCAACGCTTCTCAGCCATTTTAGTGTATGGATGACTTTGCTAAATCACAAAATTATATGGACCCTTTCTAGACCTATGTCATAGTAGCTATTCTCTTGGTAATAATCATTGCTGAGAATATACATGGAAGAATGACTTTAGAAACACTTTAAAGTAAATTCCCATGTTATTCATCACTAAAGTACAGCTAATTGTTTTTCAGAGATTATTATTCAGTGTATGTACAATATACAAGAGTAATAGCTGTGAGTCCCTGAGCCACAGATGAGGAAACACTGAACTCCAAGCCCCGCCTCTGTCTGAGTCCCTGGCATGGGGCCCCACTGTGACTTTCTGGGGCCCTCAGCACTTTGCCTTTGTGGATCCTTCCCCCTAAAATTTATATTTTATAACTCTTTTGGTATACAAATATATTAATATTATGTTAAAATATTTTCTTTGACATAAAAGTTCATTTTTTTCCTTCTGATTTTAAAAGAAATGAAAATGTTTTCATTGCAGGCCCTCCACACTCTGCCGCACAGAGGAGCCAGCCCTGCCCAGGTGTGAGCACCTTCAGGGCAGTGGACACAGAAAGTGCTCACTAATGATTAAGTTGGTTATTAGTCAATAACCCAAAAAATAGTCATGTTTTTTCACTTCCCTTCAATCCAGGGCCTAAAAGGACTTCTTTCTCAGTATATGAAATACAATTTTTTTTAAAGTAAACTTCTGATCTTTAATTCTCCAGTCTGTTGGTTGTCTCTTAAAATTCCTTAAGTGCACTAGCTGCTTCCAAACCATAATTCAACAGGTTAAAAACCAGGAGGGAAAATTCAAGAAGAGAGTTTCTGGTTTCCAGACATAGTATTGTATTGCCATGCTCATTTGCTGCTGCGCCTCTTGGTTTAGACCATTTGCTGCTGTGCCTCTTGGCTTCATGTACGTCCTGTACAAGTGCATAGAGGAAGTCTTAACAAAATCCATCAGGAGATGCATTTTAGACTTCAAGGACAATGGCCCTGGAAGCAAGGGGAAGGAGAGCCGGAATGCGAACTACCGAGAAGCAGACCAGAAGATGATGATGCAGCTGTGCAGAAGCCCAGATGTCTTCGGGGCAAGCTCTGTAGGACGTGGGACCAACTGGACCAGAAAGATGAGGAGGGGCAGAAGCCTGGGATGGTTTCCCCGTGTACCAGTTAGCCACTGATAGCCACTCAGCTCCAAATTCACCCAAAGCCTGCTTTGTGAAGTAAACATGGGCCCTTTAATTATTTTTCCTTTGCCAGCTGGCACAACATTAAGCTTTGCCAGTAGAGGGCACAGAAGGAACAGGCTTTGCTTCCTAGTTCTGGAAAAGTGTGTGTGTCTTTCTCCAGCACCTGCACCTGTGTCACACTCAGTGTCCCCATGGCCAGCAGCTTCCCCAGTCACCACTCCTCGGAAGGTTTTGTAGTAAAATGCCTCCACTGATACACCTCCCTGTGAACAGCTTTCCTTGGCACCCCAGAGGGCTCGTTTCTGGCAAGTTTCACCAGCATTGCACCACAGTGACTTCTCTGTCACCCAGTGAGCTGGCTGTGTCCCCACTGACAAAGTCTGGTCTCAGCCTGGAAGGGGATAGGTATGCACAATCTCAGCCCTGGAGACAGTGGCTACTCCTTCCATCTCCTATTCCTAGATTTGTGTCAGTTCTCCCCCCATCTACTTCCTAGCCCATCTCTTGTTACTTCTAATCCCTTTCACAGTTAATAGTTTTCTATATTGAACTTTCTCATTACAGTGTGGTTTCCCTCTCTGGACAGGGCCAGACTAATATACAGTTCCTAAATTAAATTCATAAGGATGTTAATGTTACTAATAAATATGAAAAACAGGGCGAGGAGGAGGTTTGGAAAAAAAACAATTGTTCTGTTTCGTATATAAACTAAGATTCTTTTTTAATTGTTGTTCAAGTACAGTTGTCTGCCTTTTCCCCCCACTACTTCCCCCCCACCCCCAGCCATCTCCACCTCTCCCCCCATTCCCACCCCCCTCCTTGGTTTTGTCTATGTGTCATTTATACTTGTTCCTGAAAACCCTTCTCCCTTTTCCCCCCATTATGCCCTCCTTCCTCCACTGTGGTTACTATCATTTTGTTCTTTATTTCAATGTCTCTGGTTATATTTTGCTTGCTTGTTTTTTTGATTAGGTTCCACTTAAAGGTGAGATCATATGGTATTTGTCCCTCACCCCCTGACTTATTTCACTTAGCATAATGCCTCCAGTTCCGTCCGTGCTGTTGTGAAAGGTAGGAGCTCCTTCTTTCTCTCTGCTGAGTAGTGTTCTATCGTGTAAATGTACTATGGTTTTTTCTTGACAGACATTCAGGAGACAGTCAAGAACAGGATTTTACATTATCTGGGACTTTTCCAAAATACACAGTCTAACTCCACCCACTGAGATATTTATTGAGATATAGTATTAAACACAGACACCTGTACTTTTAAAAAAAATTTTCCACAGGTTGTTCTTATGCATTTGAAACATTTTGCAGTACAGTGTGCTGTTTAAGAAAAGTTTGGTACTTGGATTATCTGGGTTTAAATCTTGTTTTGCCTTTTACTTGTGTTAGTGATGACTGAGCCTCTTCTGCAAAATGTGGCGAGTAAAATTTAGCTGTTTAAATGGTAAGGATTAAATTAGATGAAAACATAGTAAAGAGTAGGAGTGATTATTTTTCTCATATGTTCTGAATCTGCTTTACTTTCTACACTCCACTTACTCCCACATGATATATTATACATTTATGTCCTTATTTTAAATTCGCCTCTCTGGAAAGTAAACTCCAGGAAGGGGAATTTGTTCTAATCACAGTTGCTCCCAGGGCCTGGGACCAGGGGAGGTATTCAACAAGTATTAGTTGAGTGAATAGTAACATCGATCTGAGCAGCAACATAATATTAGGAAGCATAATCAGTTGCCCTAAAAAAAGCAAGAGAGGGTTTAACTTAACACACAACCAATATTTTACACATAGGAAGAAGATAAGTGAAGACTTTGTAGGGGAGGTAAAAACTTTTCCTTTATCCTCTTAGGTGCTTTTTAATAAATCTGTGATGAAATGGACAAAGAACAAGAGGAAAGGCATACAAATTTTATTTGATGTTTATTACTACATGCACACAGAGGCCTTCATAGAAAATGAGTGAAGACCCAAGCAGGCATTCAGGCCCAGGGGCTCGTATGCCTTTTTAACACAGGGCAATAAATGTTGGAGACCAAACCAGACAAAGGAAAGGGGTTTGGGCCTCTAGGGACAGTAAACTGCGGGAAGGGTGGGGAAACTAATGGAAGATAAGAGTTACTTATTAAAGTTTTGTGTATTTAGACTCAACTTGGTGCTATCTCCACCTCCATTGATAAAGGCTGTTCTTCCCTTCTTGGTCTGAGAGAGGGAGACACCTTCACAAAGGGAAACTTATGCCTTGTTTTAAGGTGTAAGAAAGGTAGAGAGATTTTCCTGCTTGTGCTTTCTCTCAATTGCCTTTAGCTAAAATAATTCTTATGCCAAAGTGGCATATTCTGATACCCTTCTGCATTAAGGAGGACAAGTCAGAGAGGCAAGAAGAGAATCAGCAGAGGATAGAGCAAGAAGCCAATGAATAACATGGTAGAACAACAAGAGGCTGGTCAACATCTTTAAGGAGGATTGGGGCTGAAAACTGGCCCCTGGATTTGGCAATGAGGAAGTCACTGGGGACCTGTCCTGCTGTGGTGAGGGTAGAGACTGTAGATCTCTGGAGCTCTGAAAGCCTGACTGGTAAAATCAGTACGTAATTCTAACTAGAACAGCATAGCCGAAACCAAGGAAGAAGAGAAGATTTCACTCTAGCTCATTGACGGTCCTAAAGTATTTACAGAAAGATGAAATGGTTCACATGGAAACCACGAATTTACTTAAAGACACAAAATTTATTTGCACAACACAAGCTTGGGACTCTGAGGACTCTGAGCTACAAACACAGGTATCCAAGCTCTCCAAATACCAATATTCTGAAAATAGTTACCTCTATGTGTGATCAGTTGAAACCATGAGCCACTAAAATACCAAACTCAAGTCAATCAAGCTCATTGCTTAAAATGCTGACTCACGATTTGACTTCTTGTGTAATAATTTGACTTCTTGTGTAATTTTACTACTGGGAATGAATTCTTGTCCACAGAGTAGAACTATTTCTCACTTTTAAAAGTAGTATGTTGGACTCTGTTTTAATGTTACACCACTAGGAATTCAGTCACCATAAGTCTATCTGCCTAGATCTGACTACTTCAGGGACACTTGCAAATTTTCACTGTGGAGGCAAAAGCTGAGGTTCAAAGCTCAGATTGTGATGACTTCAGGAAACGTCACATTCCCATGTGATCATTTGATAGCCAGCCTGTCTGCCTGTCTAGCCACCTCCTCTCTGTACTATACTATATCATAGCAGTGATAAGACTGAGGAAGAAAACGCAGCATTCAGAGACTTTTCTTTCTGAAAGTTCTTTGGGCAAGGACAGGAAAGACACAGGATGGCAGCTTACTGTGGAGTTATGGTCAAAGGTGGGCTTAGAGAAGGGACCATGTAAAAAGCAAGACTTTCTCATCATGAGGCAGAGGGGACAATGCAAGAAGTATCTTTAGGGAGTACAGTCAAAAAGGAGAACATGGCAGGTATGTAATTCGGCATCCAGGGGAAGGACTGATCTCTGAGAGGAGGGTCCTCTGTTCTCTCCCAGTAGGAGAGAAAGGTTAGAAATGAATTAATGCATTGTAAGTAAGCCAAGAGAAAAGTAGAAGAAGTTAGAAGAGCTTCTACTTCAAAAACTTTCCATTTTCTCCAAGAAATCTGCTAAGAGTGACAGGGTTAGGGAAAGGGTTTGCAGATATTGGTGAAAGTTTGGAATACCTGGGAAAGCAGATAGGAAAGGAGGTGACTAGGGACAAATGAGAGGCAGAATGAACATCCCTGAGGTCACAGATAGGCTGGAGACCATTCATTTCTAGTGGTGCTATTACTTGGTTGTCAGCATCAGAAGCGAAGAAAGCAGATGGCTGGTTAGTAGAGATTAATTTGTTCCAAACTGGAGCAAAGATAAAAGGATGAAAGGCCAAGGAAAATAAGACTTTTGGTGAAAGAGTCATTGACATGATGGAATTTGGGTTTGGGGCTGGGAAGGGAAGGATGTGAAACCATAAGCCGATCTGTGGAGAAAGAGAATATGGAGGCACAGAAGTAGATGTATTAATAAATGGGCCTACTGGGAGTGATAAGGCAATGAAAGGGTATAAAAATGGAAGATGCTGCTGGAAGTG
Organism: Desmodus rotundus; assembly: GCF_022682495.2. Classification (NCBI taxonomy): domain Eukaryota; kingdom Metazoa; phylum Chordata; class Mammalia; order Chiroptera; family Phyllostomidae; genus Desmodus; species Desmodus rotundus. Next base: position 27,066,363 of record NC_071392.1, on the reverse strand, counting down.
GGGATGGCAACCAGGTTCTCTGTCAGTGACTCAACCAAAGCCTTCTAGATGAGGCCGCTATGGGGTGGGAGTATTGCCGACCACTCTCTGCAGGAAATTCTGGGCCAGCTGTTCACAGATGCCTGATGTGGGTCAGGAACCCTGTGTTGAAAGACCCTTGTGCTGCAGACACCCAGGTATTCCTGAGGCTTGTTAGATGACACCCATCCAAACCTGACTTCTCTGTCTAACTGCCAGGACAAGGATCTGCACTGGAGCTGGATCCCATCTCAAGTGCAGTCCCTGGGGAGCCCAGGTCTCCATTCACCTTGGCCCAAATTCTGGCCCTCCATGAAAGGGACAGAGGCATACACTTCATACGCAGCAGAGGCTGGCATATTCCAGCAGGACGCAGCATGCATGGTCTCCACCCCTTCACCTACTGACCAGGGAGCTGGAACAAGAGTTGTTATTAGCCAAAGCTGGTGTTGCCCTCTAGAAGCGGTACCTTAAGAAAACTGCCCAGTGGTGATGGCTTTACTCAGTTAACTGTCAAATGCTGGCTGCTCGAATATCAGCAAATGCAACCTGTTGACAAGACTGAGCTGAGTTCATTGTTTACTATGGTAAGAGAGACCACCAGCTTCACCGGGCTTTGGCAGCATCTCAGGGAGGGAGCCAGGGAATGAATGGCAAGATCAGAATTTACTGAAGATTAGAAGTTTGATCTAAAGTGACTCTTTCAAAGCAGCAGGGAGGGGTCCATTAGGATTGGGTAAGGATCACAGTGCAAGTCCAGGATTAATGAAAACAGCAAGACAATGATTTTGAGGCAAGGGATTAAAAGAATTTTGGGTACAAACTCTCTGTTGGTGCTCCCATTGAAGAACTGGTGGGTCTGTGTTAGTTTCCTATTGCTACTCTAGCAGGTTACCACAAACTTAGTGTCTATAAATAGCACAAAGTTATTACCTTGCAGCCCTGGAGGTCAGAAGTCCCAAAGCAGTGTTGACAGGGCTACATTTCTTCTGAAGGCTCTAGGGGGGAAGCTGTTCCCTTTCGCTTTCCAGCTTGTAGAGATCACCTGTACGTCTGGGCTCAAGGCCTCCTCACCACATCACTTTGACCTCTGCTTCCACCGTCCTCACAGCTCCCTCTCTGAACCTGACTCTGGCTCTCCAGCCTCTCTTGTAAGGGTCCTTGTGATTACTTTGGGCCCACCCAGATAATCCAAGATAATCTCCCCATCTCAAGATCCCTCAATCATATCTGCGAAGTCCCTTTTGCCATGTGAGGTGACATATTTTATCTTGAAAGTAAGTTAACCGGTTATAATAACGCAGGTTTCAGGGATGAAGACATGGACATCTTTGGGCAGACATTAGTCTGTCTTCCAAGAATCTCCTATAACAAACAATCAAACAATTTGCCTGGGCCGGAGACTCGGGAAAGTAAAGGGAGCCAACAAAGACAGTGGAATAGCAAGGTCACATCAGTGCAGACAGGATGTTGTCGTTCTCAGAATCCAGCCTTCGTGTGAAAGTAAAATGGCTTTGGGTCTTACCACCTTGGGCTACAGCAACTAAAGCTGCTAAGATTCAGACATCGCAATAATAAACATGATGTATTGAATTTGGCCATCGTCGTGCGGTTGAATTTCACCATTTGCTCAGTGTCCAACAGTCAAAATTGCCAGTTACCACTCAGTCAGCAGAGCTGGACTCCCAGGGAGCAGACGCTGCCTCTCCAGGAAAGCTGTCAGTCTGACAAAGTGTAGCCACAAGGCCAGCCAGCAGTCTCGGCAGCACCGGAGTCTCTCTCCTCAGCAGACCCTGGAAGCTGGGCTGGCTGGAAGCAGCAGACAGTCATAGGGTTTATGGGGCTGGGAGAGGCTTGCCAGGGCCAGTGCATGACCCCCACAGCCTCCTGTGGGTTCCTCACGCCCCCAGAGCTCCCCATCTGCAGTTCTAAACACAGCCTGCAATGCCTTCGGTGATACAATGCACTCAAAATCCTCTTTGCTTTGATCTTACCCTTGTGTCTGCTGTGGGGGAAATACAATTAAAAAGAAAATCTCCTGCCAACTCAGAAAACCTCTCCACAAAGGTAGAAGAGAAAGAAAGTCGTGTTATTATTGAATAGCCATTAAACTAGAACGGGATGCACATCACAGGCAACTTGCTGAAGGGGTTGCAAAAGGGGAAGAAATCTTACTCTTTTATATACCTAAGTGGGTACAACCCATTACATTCATGTTTCCAGGGTAATGTGGCTAATTTATCATATATTTGTGGCTAGAGGTAGGGTTTCAACTTGGAATCTGGTGACAGCTGGAGTTAGGCCATCTCCTCCCAGGAACCTGGGAGACAGAGCATTATCCTCCGTGATTTCAAAGGGATGCCTGTCATGTGGTTGTGGGACTGGCAGGAGGCTTACTCGGCATGTGACCTGACACTAGCCCCAGGAACAGCACAAGCCTGGCAGCACATGGCTCTGCTCTCTGACCCCCAACACGGGACACCTGCCTTTGGCCTCCATTTCAGGCCCTGTCCCCAACCTCTGCCACATCACTCCTAAATTAACCTGTTGTTATTATAACCAGGGTTCCCAACTTCAGCCCATGGGTACATCCCTGCTTTGGAGAACTCAATTCAAGGCCTCCATGCTATCATCCTCCCACCAGGTGTCTGACGTAGAAAAGAGCTTGTCTTTTAGGAGAGATCACTGCATTGTGTACAAGATCTTCCTCCAGGCTATCAGGGTCTAGCCTTGTCCATTGCCCTTGAGCTCTATAAATTGTGGTACATTCTGTCCTATCGTGTAGAGATTCAACTGCCTTCCCACCAACCTACAGAGGGAAATCGCATCCAGTTGCAGATTCACTTCAACATCCCTTTGCTCTGTATACTTCTGAGCTTTTTTGACTTTTCCTTTGTACAGGTAATGACGTCTGCCTGATTTCCTTACGAGTTAAACAACAGGTTCACTTTTACATCTGTATACAGAATAGGTTCAGGGTAAGCCCCCCTAAAATATGCCACTCTGGCATCAGTATTATTTTTGAGGTGAAGGTGACTGAGAAAAAAGCAAACATGGATGAGCTCTCTGCCCTGCATCTACCTGGAAGCAGAACATAAATTTCCCCTGTGAAGGTGTCCCCCCCCCCCCCCCCCCCGCCCTTCACTCCCCATAACCAGGAAGGAGATGACAACCTGACCACCTACGGCAAGATGGCGCCACAATAAACATGTAACTAACTATTGCAGCCACACATATCTTCCACTAGTTTCCCCTTTTATTTACCTTTCCACAGCGTGCCATCTGTGGAAGCCTAAAACTCTTTTCCTTTGTTCTGTCACTTCTCTACAAATTTGTCATTCTTTGCTAAGACACTAATAAGCCAAAGCTCTAGCCACCTCACTGGCTTACTCATCACTGAGTTGCGCCTCATGTGCACGGGCACTGCATGTGTTAATGAACTCGCTTGTTTTTCTCTTGTTAGCCTATCTTTTGTCAGTCTGATTTTCAGGGTCCAGCTGGAGAAACTAGGAGGGTGAGGTGAATTTTTTTTCCTCTCCTACAATAAGCTTACTTACCTCTTCTTGAAAATTATCTTTTAACATAACAGTAACCAAAGTGGGAGAACGAGCCAGGTGTTCTTTCACTTTTCTTGCCACAGATACCATGTCCCTCGGGCCACCCTGCCTCCACGGAATATGTCTACCGTGCATGCCGTCAGCCCACACAAAACACCTTTTCTCCCATTTACTGTTTGATCTTCAATCGACTCACAGATTTCCTTTCTCCTGAAATCCATGGTTGCTGTATCAGCCAGCCCCCTCTGGACCACCTAAGAGGACATCGTAGCCCATCCCTTTCCCTGATCCTGCCTAGACCCACTGATACTGCCTGTATTTGGCTTAGAGTCTGTTTTTATGGAATTCTTGTTGAAATACAGGTAGAATCATCATATAACTTACTGTCTAGCTCAGGACTTGTGAGAATGAAAGGGAGTGCTATGAAAATCACAAGGCAAGAGGAGTAAGTCAGGACCGTCCTGGGAAGCCCAGGATGTACGTTCATGCTCTGAATCTGTGGGAGAATGTGGCTTTAGAATCAGATAATATGTGAATGCTAGAATCCCAGGTAAATCATTTGCAAGTTATGTGATGTTGAGCAAGTTGTTTACTTCATGGAGCTATATTTGGTTATTTCTCCTGTCGATTGGAAGTAGAGAAATGCCTTTCCAGCACCAGCTGTGAAAATTAGAGGTCACTAGAAGATTAGAGATACTTAACCGAGTGTCTTTCACAAAAGGGTGCTGGGGGGAAAAAGGAGCATCTCTGATTACTAATGTGAGACCTGATGTTGGTTCCCACCCTGGACTTCTCATCACAGCTGTGGATTAGAGGCCTTGCTCCCGGTCCTGCTGGTAGCTCACTCCACCCCCCGACCTGTGGAGAGAAATCGACAGGCTTCCCACCTACCTACCACCTAGGATTTGCTGCTCTACCTCACAGGGCTGTGTGCAAGACTAAGAAAAATTACCTACTATTTTCAGGAAAAAATATTTCTCGTAGCTATTTCCATTATTTAAGCATTATCTCATAAAAAATCTGAAAGGCAATGAAAAATGTTGTGGATAATGTCAGCAAAAGAAATGAACTTTCAAATCTAAATTCTACACAAAGCTGAATCTACTCTAGGGGTTCTCAACCCTGCCTGCATATCAGAGTTCCCCGCGGAGCTTTAGAAAGGGATTATACAGACATAGAGATGGCTGAGTTTCACCCTAAAGTAATGGTTCTCTGTGTCTGGTGTGGGCCACATCTTTTTAAAGTCCCCTGATGATTCGGATGGCCAGCCAGGGTAGAAAACCACTGGCCTCCTCTCTGAAGAGGAATATTTTTAAATTATACAAATATGATGAAAGGGGAGACTGTACATAGAAAAATGGCAGTTGTTAACTTCTAAGATGGTGGACTCCATTATTGTTGTAATATTATTTTAAAATAAGCAGAAGGATATCAATTACATGTATCTGTGGGGTCAGAGTCATTTGCTAGAAACATCCACTTGGAAGCCAGTGAAGGAGGCAAGGCAAAGGACTTCAGGGGTGTCTAAAAGTTAAGAAAACAAATACTACCCACGTGGTGCTTTTTAGATCCTTCCATCTCCCACCTTGCCCAAGTGCAAACCACAGGCAAGCATCCTCTGTTGTCTGGCTGCCAGATGACGCGCAGGATATACGCTCGCTGGCAGGCAGCAGAGACTGCAGTCTGCCCTCAGCTATTCTCAACCTCCTCCATGTCTGGATTTTTAAATTCAGACTGAAGATTACGTCATTTCCACAGTGCCCTACCAGGGCTTTAAAGGGGCCTGAGAAATCTATTGTGGCCAAGGAATTTCACCTTAAACTAGAGACAGGAGAAAGGAAGGATGGAAATGGGCATGTGATGCTAGGTCTGTGAGCCAGGCCATCAAGAAAGACGTGGAGGAGGTTTTGGCTGCAGGTTTCTCATTTCCACAAAGAATAAGGAGGGGCTGCCTTTTTCTAGCATTTGGTGATGGCCTGGTTTAACCTTCAGTAAGTGCCAGTATCTTTTATATTTGTTTATATCTCTTTTGAAGAAATTCATTCATTCAACAAATATTTACTCAGACTTTACCGAGTGTCAAGGACTATTCTGAACCCTGGAGACACAATGAACAAAACAGATGAAAATCTCTGCTCACTGGAGCTGATGTGAGAATGAAATTATCACCATTGTAGTAATTACTCTCCTTATTTCACCCCTACCCCCCCGAACACACACACACTGTTTTAAATTGCTTGGTACATTATTTGCCTTCATTTCCTCTGACCAAATTAAACACAATATCTGGTAAAGACTTGTTCCTTAAATATGTGTAGACGTGAAGAATGGTGACTACAGAGAAATGGCTAGAATAATAGACTGCTTTCATTATGCATGCAGCAGATTTAGTGAAGCTTTCCCTTTGGTCCACAGGCAAAATTCACACCTGCCTCCCTCTGTAGTCTCGAAGTGTTATTTCAGCCCGACTGCAGCAAGGTTTGGTTGAGTCAACATCTTTTTTTTTCCCTCCACCGGATTGGGAGTATCTTCTGGTAATGAAACTAACTGAAGTACTGATACCACTAACACATTCACCAGCACTAAGAAGACTCTCAAATATTTACACAGTTCAAGTGAATGTTGATTTTTCATTATATTTAATTACTAGATAATCTCTCCACCTATGGAGTTAAAACAACAGCTAAGATATGAGGTAAGACTTTGGGCTTAAGCCCAGTCACATAGTTGAGTTAGGATGTGACCATAGGCAACTTGCGTTCATTCCCTCCTGAGGTTTCCACACCTGTTACACTGCAGTGCTAATTAATACACTCTAAGATTCCTCTTAGTTCCAGAATTCTAAGCACTAAGTAGATGTGAGTTAGTAAAATATGGCACTCTTAAGTAGTAAAAGTACTATTTGTTAATCTTCAAAAGATCAACCTTGTCTCATTTAAAACTTATAATATTTTTAAGTATTCTATTCTTTTTAAAAATTATTTTTAGAAGGACTTGAGATTCAAAGATACAACCCATTCAAGATCAAAAAGTTGGTCTGTGTTTGTCCAGCATTTGAACTCAGTCTGTTTGATTCAAAGTTCAACGTATTGTTCAGGTACAATGAGACTGACTTAGAGAGGTGGCTTTGCTAGGGTAGAAACCAGTTTCGTATCCCCCCTCCATTTTTTAAATTACAGGACACAATAGAAGAACAAATGCCATGTATTAACAGTATAAAATTATTACTATAATATTATCACTAAACATTTTTTATGACTCCTGACCCATTCAGTTATTGGAATTTATAAGCATTGGAGACATTAAAAACTCTTTGAATTGTGCTGTTGAGAATGAACTCAATTTCTGCCCTGGCTGGTTGTGGCTCAGGGGGTAGGAGTGTTGTCCCATAACCAAAGTGGGGCGGGTTTGATTTTTGGTTGGGGCACATACCTACATTGTGGGTCTGGTCCCCGGTCTGGGCGCTTAGAGGAGGCAGCCAATGGATGCTTCTCTCTCACATTGATGTTTCTCTCTCTCTCCCTCCCTGTCTCTCTAAAAGCAATGAAAAAAAAAAAGTCCTTGGGTGAGGATTAAAAAAAAAAGAATGAACTCAGTTCTTCTTAAGCAAAGGCACTTGAGCTAGCATTACTTCCTTCCCCACTGAGTGCCTCCACATGCTCCCACACAAACCCAGATTATTAAACAAAAGCATATGCCTTTGGCTTCAGGATCCACAGCCATGAAATACTGGTGGCTGAGGAAGTTCTCTAAGCTCTGAAAAGAGGGTTTTCAAAAAACATTTTGATTTGGTTGATATATAGATTTCAATTCTGAAATCCTATTTTATGACACCAAAAGATTTCAAGCATCATAACTTATACTTTTGGTAAGCCATTGATTGTGGTAATAGATAATAAAAAGTCACCAGGATTTAAGTAACTCTTTATATAAACTTGAATTTCCTTCATCATAATAGCATCTACACTTACCTAGAAAATAACACATAGATATGAACAAAACATCTTGCCTCAGAACCAGCTAGAATAATTGTGAAAGGCTTGAGTGATTTATTCAAGAAAAGTTATTAAGCATAATCGTATAATTTATTTTTTCAAAAAATAACCCTGAAATTGGAGAGCAGGACAAATGCTTTGAGGAGAAGCCAGTGGAGGGAGATGAGTTAAGAGTTAAGAAATGGCTCAGCCCTGGCTGGCATGGCTCAGTAGATTGAGCATCAGTCTATGAACTGGGTTGTAGGCCAGGTCCCCAGCTGGGGTGTGCAAGAGGCAACCCAGGCGAAGTTTCTCTCCCTCTCTTCCTTCTCCCTCCTCTCCCTCCAAAAATAAAGTTTAAAAAATCTTTTTAAAAATGACTCAGTAATAGCAGAGATATAAAGATAGAGCTGAGGTAAACACTCAAGATAGTCCATGGGGACTGTGTGAGTGTGAGGGGTGGAATGAAAGAAAGGAAGAGATGAGTATCTGTAATTTTGAAGACTGGGTATAAGGCAAAACCAAAAGTGTTAAATCACCTTTTGTGGGAGTCAGCAAACTATAGGCCATGAGCCAAATCTGACCCACCACCTGTTTTCGTGTGACCTACAAGTTAAAAAGTTTTTACATTTTTAAATGGTTGAAAAATAACCAAAGATTAATATTTCATTCTAAATCAAAACTATATAAACTCAAGTCTGAATCCATAAGTGAAGTGTTACTGGAACACAGCCATGCCCACCTTGTACAACAATGGCGGTTGGATGGTTGTGGCAGGGACTGTACAATACACAAAATCTAAAATGCTCCGTGGCCCTTTACAGAAAGTGGGTCCTCCCCTGACCTAAACCACTGATATTACAAAGAGCACTGGATAACTAATTTTGTTAAAGAGAGCACTCAGGGTCCGGCGCAAGTCAGCTCTCACACATCTTACATCTTTTCCAGATTGGTATTTCCCTGGTGGCTGTGCCAACTTCCTTTGAACACATTGGCCCAATAAGTTGGGCTTCGGGGAGGTTTCCCCTTCCTGTTCAATTGAGACAGCATTGTTTCTATGTTTCCTGTTGATTTCACTAGTTAAACTCTTAGAGGTCTAGAGGTGCCAGTCCTGCTGCCTGTGTACGTGACCTTTTCCCTCAGGACTGGGGGCAGCAGACAGTCAGTGCCCTCCCACAGCTTTCAGACCTTCTGGGGGGCTCCAGATGACTTCCAGCTGCCAGGATATCTGTCTCCTGTAGCCTGGGGAATTTTTTTTTTTAAAACACAGTAAGCCCCTCTACCTAAGTTTCTGGCAAGTGAAAAGTGCAGAGGAATTAAAACACCCAGGAGTATCCCTCCACCAATAACTCTTGGGAGTTGGTATGCAACTATCCTAGTTGCCTCACCCCTTGGGCATGTATTTGGCATCATTTCTGAGAAGGTTCTTGTGGGATTAAGCTCCAGCCTCTCACTATGGTAGCTCACTTAATATTACCATTTATCAGTTGTTCTTCTTTCCCCATTTCCTGAAATTTCTCAATACTCTGTGTATACTAGAATTCTTGTCTCAGTCTCTGCTTCTAAGATAATGCAAACCAAATACTGAGACTAAAATCATCCCCCCTGCTGCCCTTTGCCTCTCATCACCTGGGGGGAGTTGTACTTGGAATAACATAGAGGGTCCCCAGAAATTTCAGCTGTTCCAACAAAGGTCAAAATGGGCACAGGTAAGAAGTAAATTTGTTCTCCTCCCTAGATGGGTCAAGAATAAACCCTTGCACTGAGAATGAAACCGAGCTCTCCCTAGGCCTTTCCCTGGGGAGATGGTGTCCTCCTGCCTGAAGCTCTAGCTCATATTGCTCAGCTTAGACCCAGACGTACAGCCGCCCAATGGACATCATCTGGCTGTAGCCCCCCCGTCAGTCTTGTGTGTGTCCATGTGTAGAAGTATTCTTGACCGTGACCTTTCTGGCATGCCCCGCATCCAGCTGGTCACCAAGTCCTCCTGCGCTGGGGTCAGAGGTGTCTCTGCATCAGTGAGGCTCCTGATGTCATCTTCTATCTCCTGACTGACCTTCTACTGATCCTTTCATATGCTGTTTGCCTCTCCACACTGCTGCCAAGGTTATCTTTCAGAGAAGACAATCAATCAAATTTTGCCTATTTGCTTCAAAACCCCTTTGACTCCACCTTGCCTACAGAATAAACTTTAATCTTCTTGGTGTGTTCCCTAAGGCCCTTAGCAGTTGGCCCAGACTCCCAAAAGTTATCCATTTCTCACACATTTATGAGTGATTATTTTCCAGATGGATTTAGATGCTGTTGAGATGATGAAAATACAAACTCATTTCAAAGCTTTACTGAATTCATACTGGTTTTATTTGTGTATTTCTTAATCAATAAAATACAGAAAAGTACAGATATCATGTGGAGTTGCAATTTTCTGCTGTTAAAAAAGATATTCTCATACTTTCAAAGTTGGGAGCCAACTTCTTTTATATAATTTTTAAATCCTCTTTCAACTTTCTGTACTTATTCAAGTTAAGTAACTTTTTTAAGGCAGGGTCATTCCAAGGGCGTAGACTCTGAGAACAACGGTGTACCTGGGCTGGAAAATAAGTCTGGTTCTGTGTTTGTGTACACGTGTATGTATACAGTGTGGGGGACAGTGGGTGGTAGGAAGATCAACCCAGGGCTTACGCACACACGGCAGGATGTTATTATACTTTGTTTTCAGCAATTCAGTTAAAACGACTCTGGCTCCTTTGGTAGGCTTCAGTAAGGGAATTGGAATAACGGCACCTCAATATAACACAGTACAATTTATGGTAAAATTTAGGCTTTCAAAACATCCTTTCATAAAGAGGGAGGATGCAAGCTGTTTTCCACACTGCTAAAGCCACTACCTTCAGGCGGCATCACCAGGACACTGTCTTGTACTGGAGTCTCCCAGCACAGAATCAGGATGCAGTAATTGGAGGAAGGGACCTCTGGACTCGAATGGATTTGGGTTCAAATCCTGGGAACACTATTTCTTGGTAACTGTGATCTTCAACAGGTCACTTTTTTGAATCTCAATTTCTTCATCTATAACATGAATAATAGATACGTTGTACAATATTATGATGCCTTTAAGTGAAATCAAGTTGTTCTTATGGGTATTAATGTATTTTTTCTCTTTCCCTATTACTATTACTAAAAGTACTACGCTCCCAAATATCTCATATATGTTTAAGGCTTCAAACTTTGTGTCTGGAAGGATCCACAGAGCTTACTGAGAACACCTTACCTAGTTTTCAGATTTGGAAACCATGAGAGGCCATGCAGACTGCCTGCCATTATGTCATGAAGTAGTAATATTTGAAATAACCACAAAGGCAAATGGGGTGGAGGGAAGCTTATGAGAGTTGCTGAAAATCAAGGTTAGCAGAGGTTGAAAAACAAAACAAAACCTACAAATGTGCATGAGGGAGGGGATTTGCTTAAAAAATACTTTACAGTCATGGTCAGAACGGAAGAAAGCCCATACCAAAGGTCAGTCCCCTTCCCCTACCTGCTGTTGGGAGGCAATTGCCCAGAGGTCCCACATGTTTCTGCGTGCCTCCCAAGCAGAGCACCGACTGCCTTTGTACCCAACTATTTTTTTAAGAATGTTTGTCTAGTGAGCAGTTTAAAAAAACCAAAGGATGTCTCCCTCTGGAGCAAAGGAAAGTTTAGTTTACTATCCATTATAAAAGACTCAGGTTCTCTAAGCTCAGGATTCCTCTCTGTATGCAACCAACTCACCGCATGTGCAGCTGCCACATAACTCTCTTTACATTGCCCTGTGGGGATGTGGGTTCAGGAAACCATTGCAAGAAAATGCTGATACTCTGGCTACTGCTCTTACTGTAATTGAACCCTTTGTCTCTGACTCGGGGTTCTTGCCTCTCCTGCCAGCATGCATGAAACTCTCAGGATAACTTGTTAGTTTGAAAATGGGGGGGGGATCTCAGAACCTCCAGTTCTTGACATTTACTAAGTATTATTATCAATTAAATCTGTTTCTAAGTCCTTGAAGCAGAAACTTGATATTAATATAGCAGGCTCCTGATGTCTTTCTTTTTTTTAATTTTTATTGTTATTCAATTACAGTTGTAGCTCCTGATGTCTTTAATAGACCACTACCAACTGAGGCAGACCCAGAAATAGCAATAACAATCCCTTATTTAGTGTATGAAAACTCTTAGTCCCCCATTAAAGTACCCCTCAAACCCCTTCTAGCTGCTTAGAGCCCTAGCTTCTAAGGGTTTTTCCTGCTAACTGCATTCATCTATGACCTCGATCAGATGATTGACCTTGAGCACTGGAGCTACCTCACCTGCACAAAGTGCAGGAAATGGCAAAGATCTTGTACTGTTTCTCCCCGACAGATTTGAAGCCAATGACTGACTAAAGTGGAAGTGCTCCTTCCCTCAAAGGAGTAAGGAAGTGCTCCTTACTCCTTTCCCTCAACTCTGGGGATCTAATTTACATTCCAGAACTTCCTGTGGGATCAGGATGAGACTGGGACTTGCCGTGAAATGACACCTTTGCCGGGCTTCTTTACCTTCCCTGTCCTGCTTCCCCACTCCCTTTCTCGTTTCTTTTTAGACCATGTTCTTCGAAAATAAAGAGCAAATGCTTGGCCTGGAGACTACTTCTAGAAAAAGTGACCTAAGATGGCCAATGATTCTCAAGCCTGGTTGCATATTAAAATCAACTGGAGAATCTTTTAAAAATTTATGATAGTATCCCAACCCGAGTCAATTAAATCTCAGGCAGTAGGGCCAAGGCATGCATATATATATATATAAAAGCTCCCCAGATGACTCTAATGTTTAGCTCTGATTTCAGTCATTTGAGCAACACATTCTTCAGGTAGTTTAATTTCACTATTTGCTACCTTCCCAGGATTCAAACAGACCAGGCAGAAATGCTATCCAGGATACTGCCCAGCCCAGGAAATCATCCAGTCTGAAAACTTGGCAACAGCATGGCCCAGCTCAAGCAGCAGCAGAATGCTTCTCCTTGGCGATGCTGGCAAAAGTCTTTGACATCTAGGGCAGTCGTTAGGTGGGAAAGGCCTTAAGGGCTTCTCTAGGGAAAGCTGCACACAACTGCAAAGCAACAACAGCCCCCTGGTCCTCCCTACCACCCGAAAAGACCACTGCTGTTTATGTACGGTTCCAAATCCAGTCAACACGGTGTCCGATGACATGATATCCATAACGAGTCTCATGTCAACAGGCCTTGACCCCTACCTTGAACTGAGTATTTCTTGATCCCTCCCTTAGATCAGACGATCTAAGGGTATTGTGCTGGTTAACATTTATTTGCCAACTTGGCTAGGCCATGGTGCCCAGTTGTTTGGTCAAACACTAGTCTAGTCATTATTGTGAAGATATTTTGTAGATGTTACTAGTTTCTACAGTCTCTTGATTTTAAGCAAACAGGTTATCCCTAACAAAGGTGGGCTTCATCCAATAGTTGAAGGTCTTAAAAGCAAAAACTGAGGTTTACTGAAGAAGGAAGTCCTGCCTGAGTTTCCAGCATGTTAAACTGCCCTACAAATTTCAGACTTGTCAGCCTCCGTATAACACATGGGCCAATTCCTTCAAATAAATCTCAGTATACAGACAACATTCTATTGGTTCTGTTTCTCTGGGAAACTCTGACTGACACAGGTGTGATCCACCCTTCCCAGTCTCAAAGGCCCCTGGAAAATATGACTACGGCCTTCATTTTAGCCAATTCCTTAGCCACATTCACCCTAACTGAATTTGACACAACAAGCCCCCCAGACTTTTACTTCCAGCTGCCAAGTATATTCCCACAATTATCTGTCTGCCTGGTGCCAGACTGTAGACAGGTGCTCTTTCCAAATTCTCTTTAGACAGGTAGCTGATTACATGGCTTGGCTACCTATCCAGCCCCTATGGAGCATGCCCAGAGCAAGCTGCGACCTCCCTTCACACAGAATACCCTCTACCCCAAACTACACTATTGTTGCTCCCATGTTCCAGGACCCTATTCCTCCTGGACACACTGACATAATCCCATGTTTAGCAAAGTTTCTGGCATATGACGGTGCCTAAGAAAAATCTAATGAAGTAAAAGTGGTCACCTAGCAAGCTCAGGAACTCCAAGAGGACTTTTGAGAAAACTTCTGGTGAGCCAGGGAAAGTAGAAAGTCCATCTACCAAGAGATGGACCGCTGGCATCTCCGAGGAATGCTACACTGTCCCAGTCAACTCCTCCTTACTGAGTGCACTCATCAGAGCACAGGCCAAGGCTCACCTCCACACAAACCGTCTCTGCCAAATGGGAGGAGGGAAATGGCCAAACACAATCATATCTTGTCTCAGCAATAAACCTGCCCACTTCCCATCCCCTTGTTCTACCCTCCTTATTGCCAACCGTATCTTTGGTCTATATACTCACACAAGTTCATGGCTTTTACTTCATGTTTGGCCAACCCTCTCCATCCAGCTTCGTGCTCTCAAGAGCCCTTGTGTTCAGATCTGGACTCTGGAATCAGAGATATTCATTTTAGAATCCTGGCGTTATCACGTAGTCCTTGGTTCCTTCACTTGCCAAGTAGAAGCCATATAACAACCTACCAGGACTGTTGTGGGGTTTACTGTTGCTGGTAATCAAAGAACTAGTGAAACCTAGCAGAGCATTTGGCACACAGTAGGAGTTTCAAAATTTTGTCCATTATTATTATCATTATCGGACAAAAGTTAATATTTGAAATCCAGACACCACCACAATTACAAAAACGATCATACACGTGGGCCACAATACCCTGCCCACCCTTCCAGACCAAGAAATCTTAGCAGGAGATTTACCAGCTACTGCCATGTTTCCCACAAACTTAGAAGGGGCCATATCAAGAAGTATTTTAATGTTTTGTATTTTGAAATTACAATTTTCTTAGCCATTGACAATCTTTAAGCTTAACTCATCAGTATATGAAAGGAACTGGCTTGTCAGCTTTCCCTAATAGTAGGTAGCTCACAAAAATAACTTTTTGATGAAAACACTATACAAAATTGAATTAACTCCTGTGATTCTCAGCTCTACCTGCACATCATAGGAAACACCTATGCAGCTTTATAAACCATTCTCTGACTTGATCTCCAACCAGAGTTCCACTTCTGTGATACAGAAAGAGATGCAGCCTTGGACCAGGGGAGCTGTGGGCAGCCATCGGCTATTCCCAGCCTGCTCTCCGTGTGCCCTATCCCCACCCCTCCCCCTCCATATTCTGCTTGTCTGGATGTGATAGTGCAGACTGGCCACTACCTCATTCCTGTGGGCTCCCAGCAAGACTTCAAAGTGGTGGAGCCTCTGCTGTAGGCAGATGCTGCCTCTGGCCAGAACCTGGGAGGGAAGGGGGGATGGGAAGGAGGGAGGTGTGTGTCGGATGGAAGAGCGAGCAGAGAGGCAGGGAGAGGGCACAAAGTAGACCTGTATCTGTGCCCCTGGCTGTTAGAAAAGAAAAATTACCAAATAACAGAGGGGTTGCCACAGAGAACAGAGCCCCACCCCAGCTATTCAGAGATTGCCTGGTTTACTTCACAGTAAAAAATGTTGCTTCTGCTTCTGTTCGTATCTCTTTTAAAGAAAACTGTTGCCTTTAATTGTTGTTATTTTCCTCTGCATCTTATTCCTGTCCCCGGCCTGTGACTGTACATTATTTGGTAATTTCTCCTCCTATTCTCAGATCTCAGGTACAGTGGTTACCTGACAATTATTTGTTGCCCCACCAATTTGTGTTGAATTAATGCATGGTGCGCAGTGGGCTGGCCGCCCCACACACAGCGCCATGGACTTCGGGTGCCATTCGATTTTGTCCTCAGGCAACACACAGCCTTCCTCCCTCTGGGTCTGCAGCAGTTAATCCAGACAACACTTAGTCCTACCCATCTTGGACTAAGTCAGCATCTCCACCAGGCTGTGAGCCCCTCAGGTAAAGGGTCTGTTTATCCACCAGCCCCCGGCACAACACTGGCATTGAGACGGCTCTTCAATGTTTGCGACATGCAGACAATTTTCTATCTCCGTATTACTTGACTGGTGTTTTATTTCTTCATCACTAGGAATGAAATCAATGCTGGAAACGGGAAACACAGGGTCCTGGTCCTATAACTCCTTTCTGATGTAACTGCAGACAGCGTATAAGACCTCTTGAGTGTCTGTGTCTGAAACTGAGGGGGCTGAATCGTGACACTATGGAAAAGCAAATGAACCGGTATAAACTTACTTCACGTAAACCTCACCAAAACTTTAAATGTGTACTTTATTCTCACTTGAAGAACAAAGGAAAATAGTCAGCACTTTGATTTACTCGAGGTCAGATAGTATGCCGAGGAGTCCAACCCGAATCTGAACCATAGCCCACTGTCTCTCACCTCCCATGCTGCTTCCCTGGTAGGAGACCAGCCACATGGATCCACATAGAGACGTCCTCAGGGAAGCTGCTGAAGAACCAGTGGCTTCTTTAGAATGGAGAACAGTTCTCATCCTCCCTTTCATCACAGATCTTAATAGAAGACAGAGTTTCATAGCATGACATTACAGTATTATTAAATGACATCTTTTTTCCTAACTCTGTCTTTATTCCTTTATTGGAGTCTTTGAAAATATCCAGAAACATATAAAAAGTATTTTATTTGAATTTTGAAAAAGAACAAAAATTTTCCTTGGTTTTTATGGGCCTCAAAGTTAGTTATGCCTCACCAACCTACCATACAATCTTCCTGTTCCTCCCCCAAATAGACACATAAAATGAAATTTATCAGTCCAGGTACAACTTTGAACTTCAAGTCCACAGCCTTCTAACAGCTTTGGCTAAGAAAGTTACTTGAAATAATTAACCTGTAAAATCTGGAAGAAATATCTCATAAAAATCTAGTTGGTTCCCAATATTTATATTGTAAGAATCCCTTTCCTACCAAACATAAAAATGCAATTCTACATGATACTAGTGGGGCTACTTTTTTGTATCCGTTGGTTGGGAAAGTATGTGACCCAACATCAAAATGAGTTCAGTCACGCTTTGAAATGTTTGTAATTTCTGCATCTCTGCAGCATGTGTATCTTGTGTGCGTGTGAAAAATCGCTGACTGCAAGACAGGCTGGGCCGGTTGTCAAGGGCTTGGGTGGCATACCGAGGAGACTGAAATTTATTCTGCAGGCAAAACGAAGTCAAGAGAGGTTTGAAAGCACAGTGACAGGACCAGATTGATTTTCTTTTTCGGAAGATGATTTTGTCAGCAGTGTGGAGAGCCAGTTGTGAAGTGAAGAGAGCAGTGGCAGGAGAGGAAGGAGGGAGGAGACTATAGATATCAGAAGCCACCGTGACGCAGAGATACTGCACCTCTGACCCCAACACTGGAGGCCTGGTGAGCAGCCAGATACGGGCAGTACAGGAGATGGATGCCCAAGATGTTCTAAATTTGGAAATTTTGAAGACTGTTACCTTGAAAAGAATAAGGACTAGCAGAGGAGGAATGTGTATTTTGGATGAGGTTGGGGGTTGGAATGGTGGAATAACTGGCGAGACTAAAAATACTGGATCTATATGCATTATGTTTGAAATGATGTTTCTTCTCAGCATGTCATTGGATGTTTAAGTCTGAGGGCGAGGAGATCTGAGCTTAGCTGGATCTTTGGTCGGCAGTAAACCGTAGTTGTTATAACAATGCTGACAAGTCCCGTAGGCCTTGGTTCAAATCCACTTACTCACTGGCTCACAGAAAATGCTGAACTCTAACAAGCATTAGTTCCCTTATTTGAAAATTAGGATAATTCATGCCCACATCAAGGGTTTCTTACTAAAGATTATGGGTTTTTAAAAAATAAAATATTAGTAAAGTACATGGCATATGGTAGTTGCCAAAAAAAAAATAGCAGGTGCTATTATGTAGATTGCAAGCCACCAGAGTGTTATCATCTTCTGAGATAGTGGAATGTATCATTTTTGGAAAGCTAAAGAGAAAGAAATAAAAGGCAGGGCCCTGGAGATGCAATGCTAGAGAAACAACCGAAGGAAAGGCAGGCATAAAGGCTGAGAAGGAGAGAAGGGAATCAGGAAAACAGGGTGACCTGGCTGTTCCTGGAGGAAAAAGTTCATCAAGCAGGAGGTAGGCCCGATTCCTGAAGACAGGAACTCAACATTGACCCTGAATTAGTAAGGGAGTCACAGTACCCTGGAAAGGGATGTGAGCACGAAGGCAGCTGGCAGCGGCCGTATTCAGGCACTCCTAGAGCTCTGAAAGGTTAATTCCCGAAGTCGTTACACAATTGCAAGAGAGAATGCAATCTGAGCTAAAAGAGAGAGCGTAACCAACAGTACTGACAATGCCAAAAAAAAACAAAACAAAATCCTGATGCATCTATTGACATACTTGGAGCAGTTAATATGTGCTGTTAAAGTTTCCCTTGCAGATGCAAAAAACATATCCCTGTGCTTTCTGTCTATCTGATTGTGGCAGACAAGATCGGACGTTGGAATACAGGAATTATAAAAACATATGGGAGAGGGGGAGATCATTTTTACAACTCAGAAATAACCAATTAAGAGTATTGAGCCTGTTTTACTTCTAAAAAGGAATCAGGAGTTTGAATTTTTTTAAACTGTTCAAACAAAACAATGTATAAATATTCCTGTCCCTCATCTACCAAATCAAATCCATCAACAACTGCTATTAGCACTATTTCCAAAATCAGTTCCAAATCCAACCTCTTTTATGGTGGCTTTCTACAGTCTAAATTTAGCTAAATTAGAACTACATTTCCCAGAATGCCCTTCCCTGTCTGGTTGTGGGTGATAGTTGCACAAAAGAGAAATTTGTGTGATAATTCAACCACCAAAGCAAAGCTGCTGCTGTCAAGGTCTAAAAGTATGTCTGGGTGTCCTGCTAAGGTTCACTAAGTTTTTTCCTTGCTAATAACCTTTCACTTTAACTTTTTTCCCAGGTGCCCCTCCATCACCATCTGTCCCCCCTATATCCTCTTCCACCTCTCCCCAGCCCCTTTCCCTCCATTGGCAACCATCACACTGTTGTCTGTGTCCGCGAGTCTTTTTTTTTTTTTTGCTTAACTCCTTCACCCTTTTCACCCACCCTGTAACGCCCTCCCCTCTGACTGCTCAGTCTGGTCTGCAGTTCACTTATATCACTCGTATTGTCGGCTCCCACTGCTGGAGTGGGGAAGCAGCTGGGCCCGAAGCAACTCCAGCTCCCTCTATACCTCCTCTCCCAGCTTCTCCACATCCTGGGTCAGATACCTGGGGTGGGGAGGGGAGGTCATCTGCTTCCTAAAGTTGAAGGCACTGACAGACAGACAAGGTTCCAATTTGTTCCCTGCTTCAAATTTAGCTTTTCTTCCCAACTCAAGGACCCACTGACTGCATCGACCACAGACCTGTCACCAGACACAAAGGCCACGGTTTTCTGTAGACTTTTTCATCATTGCCCACAATTGTGTAAAGTCTAAATCCTATAATCAATCCAATATTTCATAACATTCTTAGTGGTTGTTTTCCTGATTGAACCTTGACTGATACAGAAATTAAGACTAAAAGTAGTTCAAGGGGAACAGAATCTTAAGAATGGTTCTCTAAATTAGTTTTGGGTTATCTGGAATTGATTTCCTGATACAATTAGAGAGGCAATAGTAGAGGACATGCTGGTAGGTCATGGCATGCAAGAGTTACTTGAAATATCACCTGAAGACATCTGTAATCAAGGACCAATAAAAGGCAAAAATTTGAATGAACTAACGGCTACTAAGGAAGATTTTAGTGAAAATAAATAAGTAGTTTGCCAATGGATGGTTGCTTCTAAGAGCACTGAGAAAAGAGGCGGGCTCTCACTCAGTAGCCAGATGTAAGCCAGTGCATAGATCTAAAGCCCCTTGAAGAAAGGAAGAGAGGGTCCCTTGAGGATCCCTGCTACTGGACAACCAAAACTGTGTACTCTAAGTCTCCCTCCCAGCCCTCGTTGAGTGGTTTTCAACTTGGGGCAATTTTACCCTCTGGAAGTTTTGTCTATATCTGGAGACATTTTGGGTCATCACAACTGGAGGGGGCTACTAGCATCTAATGGGTAGAGGCAAGGGATGCTACCGAACACCCTACAATGTACAGGCAGCCCCCACAACGGAATTATGTAGCCCAAAACGTCAAGAGTGCCAAGGTTGAGAAAGTCTGCTTTCCCCAAGAGGCCTGTGACCACTGAATTTCAACAAGCAGAAAGTGGGTCCACATCATCATGATTTTCAGTGATTCAGGAGCACCAGGCCTAAACAGTAAGGTCGATTTCATATACATTGTAAATCTGAGTCACAGCACAGACTGAAGAGTGAGGTGAGCACAGTATCCTGGCTCTCCTAGAACTATGAAAGCTTAGTTATCCAAAGCATTATGTAATTGTATGAGAAAAAATGTTATCTGGATTAAAAATAAAAAGAATATAATTAACTATATTGAGAAACCAAAAGAAAATTTTGTTTAAATGTCCGGTGGTCCTCTTTCTTTCACTCACCACATCCATCCCATCAGCAACCGCATTGCAGAGCTTATTCCTGAGTCCAGCTTTTCTCATCTCCCCCTTCTGCTCTGCCCCACTCTTGCCTCGCAGCTGCCATCATGCCTCTCCTGGAAAGCTACTTTAGCAGCCTCTTTTCCCTTTCCCATGTTCCTGGAGAATCCATTCTTGCCAAGTGGTCCTCTTAAAATGTAGGTTACTTAAAATACTCTCGAGCATCACAGAGTCCAGATGAGTTGACAGGTTTATGAGATGAAATTGGGAGCTTTTTCCTACCTTGAAGGAAAGCCCGGAGGGATGAGTAAGGAAACCACTGATCCAGTTTTGCTCTCCTGGAGAGGAAGGTCTCCCTGTTTCCTTGCTTCCATTTCTCGTCCTGCCCCACTGCCACACACTAACTCACAGGTTATCCTTCACAGCAGCACAATGATCTATCCAAACCACAAATCAGGTCACTCTGTATAAAACACACCAGCAAGGGCCTGCTGGAGCCAGCGCCTCATCTACATAGTCCGGAGTAGCGCCTGAGGGTCTTACCATTTTTTATCTGTCCAGGTGATTCTAATATGTAGCTAAGACTAAGAACCACTGGACTACAGTTGTGCTTCTCAAACTCTAATGTGCACCCAAATCACCTGGTGGTCTTGTGAACTTCACTTTCTGACCCAGTAGGGCTGGGTGGGGTCTGAGATGCTTTAGTTCTAACAAGCTCCCAGGTAGTGTTGAGGTGGCCTTCTGAGAGCCACGCTCTGAGTAGCCACTCCTCCTGGGCCCTCTGACATAACCCAGTGCTCAGCCTAGTGCCAAGCAGATAGAAAGCCCTAGATAAACACACCTGTGGCCTGTTTCTTCATTGCAGGCATCAGACACACCTGCTCCCCAGTGTCTCTGGCTCTTATCACCCAGTGGCTGCATGATTTCCTACAGGTGGCCTTGCCTCCCTGAGCCTAAACTCCTTCACTTGTCAGATAGCAGTAAAATAACTACCTCCAGGGCTTTCATGAGGGTTGGGGCAATTAGAGGATTAGAACCCCAGTGGAGAGCCTGGCTCCCAGCTGGGGCCTCTCTGGTAAGAGACTGACCTAAACAGATGGTTGTTCTGGTGATGCCACCTGAAAAACAAGTGGCTTTCCTGGGAGGAAGAATCGCTTCCAGCAGCCCTGTCCCCCTTTTGTAAATTTCAGGATGCAACTCAGAATCAAATTGTATCATATTACAGTACAAGCTTATTACTTTAGAATTATTATTATTTTTTCCCAACTTCAACCACTTCCAATAGTGGATCCTACCATCAGGGCCAAAGGCCTCTTCAGACTCTACTGCTTAAGAATACATCTTTTAAATATTTAATATTTCAACAAATAAAAAATTCTATAAATAAGTTACTTTTAGCCCTTTCCATCATTTAAGCTTTATTTCATTCAAAGGAGAAGGGTAATGGCTATGATTCTCTCATTAAATCAGCATAAAAATGAAATGTTAAATTAAAATTCTATCAAAAGTGTAGCAGGTGTGGAACAAGGTTCAGGATGGGGAGTAGGCTGAGAAGCCCCAAACCCCCACTAACATGGCGGGGGATAGGGGAGGGGGAAGCAGAGCAAGGCCATTGAGAGTTACTTTGCACATCTAAAGAACTTACCTAGCTTTTAGTAATGCTGATAGCTATGCCTGCCCCTTGTGCCTAGAGCCAGGGAGTTGGGTATGACTCCAGTCGTGATGCCACTGGGAGGCAGCCCCCCCACCGTCCGCCCTTGCACTATAGCACCTTCGAGAGAGCAGGAAGGCAGTCCCCCTACCTCACTGAGCCAAGCCTATCTGGACCAACAATGGCAGCGGAGAAAGGCAGAAGAAACTAGAGTACTGGCAGGTATAACCCTTTGTGGGAGGAGTCAGAAATGGGGTTATAGAGAAAGATCTGTGCCAAGATTTATACTCAAGCGCTAGCCAGTCATGCTGTCTTGGCCACACAATTTGAAAGGATGCAGAAGGACCCCCACCAGCTCATCGTGAGGAGGGGCCACGTGGTTTTGGATTAAGAACAGGGGCCTAGCCAAGCAGGGACAACTGACAGAAGCTTGAACATTAAAACGGGAATCTGCCTAGCTAACTTACAGGCTTCTATGTCTTTTCCTGAGAATTGGTACTTCTGACTGGCTTGGTCTGGCAAGGGGCAGCAGGACTGTGTGTGTGTGTATGGGTGTTTAATTTCAAGGGACTTCAGGACTTAAAAACAGAATTCCACCATTATTCTGAACCTCTATAACTTTTGAATAAATAGTTCCTTTCCTTTTCATAAGACTCTGGCATTGGGAGTCACAGTTTGTTTCGGTGGCAGGCAATAGAACCCAGAGGGGTTCTGTTAAAAAAGGGCATTTGATTTTGTCGTGGTTCTGAGTCCTGATTGGTCCTCGGAATGACCTGTAGAGCATCTAAACAAAAAGATGCCTGTTTGGGGCCACAGAAAATGTGTTTCTAAGAACATCTTATACTTGTCTTTTGGGGCACATATATATCTGTCCCTGTGGAGTGTATATCTGAGACTAGAATTGCTAAGTCATAAACTATGCACATGATCAGCTTTTGTAGACACTCCCAAAGAGTTTCTCAAAATGGTTGTACAAATTAACATTCACACCAATGGTGCATGAGAGTCCCCATTGTTCCATATCCCCATCATCGCTTAGTATTGTCCCTCCTTTTCACAGTAACCATTCTGATGGTTGTTTTAATTTGCATATCCTGAACCACTAATGAAGTTGAGCATATACTTATTGGTCATTTGTATATTTTCTCTTGAGATGTGTCTAGTATTTTTTAAATTGAGTTTAAATTGAGTTGGTTTTTAAACGTATTAATATATAACATATTATAGATTATTAATACATATTGTAGATAAATATATAGATAATATTATGTTTAATATTCAGGGCACAAGTCCTTTGTTTTGTACTGAGAATATATATTTTTAAATTTTATTTATTGATTTTTAGAGAAAGGGAGGGAGAAAGAGAGGGAGAGAAACATCAGTGTGCGGTTGCCTCTCATGTGCCCCCTACTGGGGACCTGGACCACAACCCAGACATGTGCCCTGACTGGGAATTGAACCAGAGACCCTTTGGTTCACAGGCTGGCACTTAACCCACTGAGCCACACCAGCCAGGGCTGTTTGAGAATAGTTTTCTTTACATAACATTCTCTTAATGATGACTTTTATTGAACAGATGTTCTTAATTTCCATGTATCTGTTATTAGTTGTGGACTACCTAGGTGCCCATCAATAGTAACATGGATAAATAAATGGTTGTTTATTTGCAGAATGAAATACTATACAGCAATGAGAATGAACAAATCACACCTATCTGCAATGAAATGAATGAACCTCATGTAACATTGAGGGAAAGAATCTAAATACACGAGTATATATTGTTTTAATTCCGTTTATTTTTTTTTTAATTCCAAAAACAAACTACACTAATTCATGATGTCACAGGTCAGGGTGCTGACAAATTTCCCTGGGCTGTACTCATTAGACACCATACAAATAGGTCTCTTGATCTGCTGGTAACAATTGGATTATTCATCTGGGTACTGGTTTTCTGAGTTCAGTTTGTGAAAATTAGTCTAGCTTCACATTTATGGAACAATACGTTTACTTTAATAAAATGTTAACAAAAATAGAGGTACACCTGACTGAACCCCAGTCCCAGAGGGCCTGGGCATCCATGTTTCCTAGTGATTCAGATGGGCAGCCAGGGCTGAGGACCATTGATTAAAACTTTGATCATAAACATCTACAGATAATAAGAAGCCCCGTTTCTTGAAAAATGTCTGTAGTTTACTGGACACATTGAGATTATGACTTTTTTTCTTGTATCATTGTCACCTATATTCTTACAATGTTGTTTTGTGCAATTATTAAAATCCTCTAAGCTTTACTTCTTTGTTTTCTCATTCTTTTTTATTGTTGTTGTTATTCATTTTCTGGAAAGAAACATTTGCTGGTGGCAAGAGGGAGGAGGAGGGTCAGAAGCTGGAAGAAGTGAAAAGATAAATGTGATCCTCCACCTTGGGCTGCTCTGATGAGTTTCAGCCCATTAAAAGCTTCCTCCTCTGGGTGTGGGCAGAAGGTGTCACTGGTGATATGCACTTCTCAGGAGGGCAGGGTTCAAAGCTCACAGGGCTCTGAAAATTATGGCAGCAGAGCGAGGTCCTGAAGAATGGAAGAGACAGAGGCAGCCGCAGCTGCCAAGCACAGCTCTCTCCTTGGCTTTTTCTCTGCCCTTTTCTGCCCTGCTTGTCTGGCAGTTTGAATTCAAACTAGTCACTTCATTTTTTACAAGGGCCCATGAAAAGGGGAATGGAGTCTGATGCTGCTAGGCATATCGTAGTTTAGATTAGAAGCTGGGAGTCGGGGGGAGGAGACACGAGAGGTGGGATGACATGTTAACACTATACCCATGAGCCTGGAACGAAATAGGACTCTGATATTGCTTTTTTGTAGATATTGCTTTTTTTAAGGTTTTATTTATTGTTAGAGAGGGGGGAAGAGAGGGAGAGAAACATGAATGTGAGAGAGAAATATTGGTTGATTGCCTCTCATATGCGCCCCAACCAACCAAGGACCAAATCGCAACCCAGCCATGTGCTCTGACCGGGAATTGAACTGATGACCTTTCACTTTGCAGGACAATGCCCAACCAACTGAGCCACACTGGTCAGGGTGGGATATTGCTTTCCCCGTGAGAGAAAGAAGGAGCCCCCATTCCCAGTAATTTGGTGGTTAACTGTTTTCCCCCCTTGTCAAAGCCTTCCTTTGTGTTCCCAGGCAAAACGAATCCCACTTCCTCTGTGCTTCTGCGGCACTTGGCACTTCTGCCTATCCCAGCTTCCTGCACTGTGCTTAGTGGGCTGAGATTCATGGCTCTCTCCAGACCACTAGCTGTCTGGTCTCCACCACTGGAGTGTGTTCCCTGGAGCAGCGGCATCACCTGAGAACATTTACACATGCACGTTCTCAGCTCCCAGCCCAGACCCAGTGAATCAAAACTGCAGGTATGGGGCCCAGCATTCTGAGGTTCAATGAGCCTTCCCGGTGATCCTAATGCAAGTTAGAATGGCTCCCAAACTCTGGGAGTGTGGCTTCTTTAGATAAAGGGTACCTGAAGCACATAACCCTGTGGGACCTGGAAATCAGCTGAATGTGGGAAGGTAGAGAAGTAAAAGGCAAAGATGTTTCTAGTTTGGAAGGCCGGATTGGTTGTCCATGAAACCAAATAAGGAATGCAAGGAGAGGAGGATATTTCAGTTTGTTATTACATCTTTGTGGGGTTCAGAGAGATAAATTTGGTTTTACACCTATTTTTGGACTCGTGAAGTCCATGCACATGCTGTCCACCTGGCGGCTCCAGGGACAGACCTGAAAATGTGAGGTCTGAGCTTGTGAGCCACATGGGCCTGGAGTCACATCCAGGTTCTGCCATTTTTGGTTCTTCAGGCTTGGGCCAAGGTCTTACACCTTCCTGACCCTGAGCTCCCATATCTGACAATTAAAATAGTTGTACCTACTGCACAGAGTTCAGGGAGGGATTAAATGATATAATATGTTTAACTCAATTAGCAACATTCCTGGCTCACAGAAACGGCTGATGCTATTAATTTATAGATTTGTGAGACTACAGAATATAGAAGGGAAAGGTGGGGTGGGTCTGGTTACCCAGGTGTGCAAGACAGAAGAAACGAGGCTGAGTCTGAGGATGCTAGTTCTGGGAGGGGGACTAGCAGAAGCAGGACTTAGAAGACACAGGAGGAGAGGCAGGACAAGGTCAGGAGGGAGCGGCCTAGGGGTCAATGCATGAAAGGAGTAGATAGATAACGGCACAAACTGCAGCAAGTAAGCAGCGTTGGAATGAAGAATTCGCCATTTTATTTGTCATTGAGCAAGTCGATGGTGGTCTGGCAAATAGCAGCATCACAGCAGAAGGAAAACCCACCTTCAATATCAGCAATACTAAAATGCTGTAAATTTAGTCATTAACATGGATCCTGCCCTACCCAGGTGGCTCAGTGAGTTGGAGCTTCTTCCTGTATACCAAAAGGTTGCAGGCTTGAACTGGCCAGGCACATACCTAGGTTGCAGGTTCGATTCCCAGTACCTGATGCTCTGAGGGTTTTGCATAGGTTGTTGTCTCTTTTGGAACTCTGGTGCCCTTTGATCTTCCATGACAGCCTTGTCTCCACATCAATGTCACAGCCTCAGAAAGACCTTCCCTTTCTACCCAAATGAAAGTCTCCCTACTCTGTTATCTTCAAAGCATTTCTGAGTAGGTAAAAATACTTCCTGTATGGATTGTTTATTTGCTTATGGCCTGTACCCCCATTTGGCACATTATTTCCCAAAGGGCAGGGACCTTGGCTCTCTGGTGTAGGTGGAGGACTTAAGCTTGGAGAGCCAGAAGGTCTATTTTTCTGAATAAGCAAGCAGGAAGGGACCACAGGGGCTATTCTTGGAAAGAAAAAAGATGGATCACAGATTATACCTCACCATCTGTATTTCCTTTATTAAAAAAAAAAGCAAAAGAGGTAAATTTGGCTGCCAAATGTGAGCCTTCCAGGGACAAAGCAGTTTGAGAAGAAGGAAAACCTAGTAAAGAACTGCTGAAAAGGCTTTAACTAGCTACAACCAAAGGGGCCACTGAGCATCGTGGGGGATCCAGAAGGGAGTGGAAGTCATAAACGGTTTGTGGTATGATCTGCAGTGTGATTTTTCTCAGAAAGAGAAGCAGCCCAGATCTGCTTATCATATTTAATTCTTAGAACAGCCTCTGAGATGTATGCTAAAGAATCCCCACTTTACAAGTAATTAAACTAAAAGGCAGAGAGGTTAATGTGACCTATCTAAGACTAGGAAGCTAATAAGTGGCATGAACAGGCACTCAGAACCCAGAGCCAGGGCTCTTAGCCGCATCTCCCTACTGCCCTCCGCCCTTATTGGAGTGACACGCAGTTGGCATGTCATTAAAAATGTGATAAATGTGCACTGCAGAGCTCCAGAACTTCCCATTCCTTTCAAAATGGCAAACCAGGCATGAGAAACAAGATGAATACACAACTTGATAACATTTGCATAAGTTTACATAAATCAAAACTTTTGCACACAGATGATTCACATTATGCAAGAATGCATACAAAAAGAGAGGCAGTAAATAGTTTAGAATGGGTACATATGGAGGATTTAGAGATAAACAAGGAATAGACAAAGTAAGAGAAGTGCCTCGCATGCCATATAAAGATAATGAGCCATGAACTGAGAAATATAGTGCGGTACTCTGCACCTGAGGTCAGGTAAACCTGGGGGTGCCCAGCCCAACTCTCCAGGTGTGAGGACAGGAGCAGATGCTTTCCTCCTCCCCACAGATATCTCCTGTCATTCTACCTTCACAGGCCTGGTAGTGGGATGGAGAAGATTTAAATTCAAACAGAACTGCTTATACATTTTTTTAACCATTTATTATTACTAGCATTTGCCACTCAAAAATATGAATACTTATCAAGTTTAGATGAGACAAAAAAATGGGCCTTCAAATCAAAAGCCTATAAATAAAAACGCGAAATAATTTGATGGTCTCATCCCTGGAAATGACTCTCAAGTACACTTCCCTATGTTGGGGGTCCATAGCTCTGCAGCGTGGCTCAGGGATCTGAAGTGTGTGTGCAAGCACGTATGCGTGGGCACGTGTGTGTGTTTTGAAAGCAACCCCCAGATAATTTTCACGCTTGAGAAGAACTGCACTGCCACTCAGTGAGGACCAACTTCCTAGTCAGACATAGGAGGGTGGGACGTCTCAGGCACGAACAGTGACGATGCAGCATGGAAAGCCCCGGTGGGCTCAGATTTGGGGACATCGGTGGTGGAAGCAGATGCAATGGGTTGGGCTCCAGAGGTCCTAGGAAGCAAGACTAAGAGTACCACACCTCCCTCTGGAGACAACAGGGGCTGGCACAGGTTTTTGAGCAAGAGGTGGCATGATCACATGTGGTGGTTGGATGCATAGCTCTGCCAGCCGCAGAGAGTGGACTGCAGGGCTGGAGGGATCAGTCTACAGGCTAAGTGAACAGGAAAAAGGGAAGGCAGCTGCGTGGACTTTCTGCCTAACAGAGGAGGGAGGTGTAGGATGATTCTGATGCTTCTATTGTTAGAGATTGGGTAGAAGGTGGCTCCAGGAACATTAAGTTCCCTGCTTCATTTACAAATTGTACATAAATAAGATCAGGAGAAACCAGGCAGCTGAGCCACCCTAGAAATAAATCAACCTCTTCTTTTTTTAAGTCATGTAAGCCAGAATGTTTGTGTTAAAACTGTTGTGTTCATTTCATCCTGGCTTCCCCCTCTGGTGGACGCCTGGGAGGAATAACTACCGCAGTATATTCATTCCCGAAATGAAGGCTGTGCACAAGAGCAGCTCAGCCTCCTTGGTATCTTATGTTTGATCATCTAATTTAGCCTTCTGACTCCCTGGGCCTGTCTGGTCTCCGTGTAATTGCTGAGCAAATCTGCCTGCACTTTAAGCCTTAAATCAGCCTGGTAAATATTGCTGACCTACCAGAGTATATTGTTTGTTATTATGGTTTTGAGCATCTATATCCTTTTATGTTTTAGTACCTTCTTCTTTCTACCCAGATCATTCCCTTCTCACCCACCCGGCTAAACTCTTTTTCTCTCTGCTTCAGTCTTGCAGATGATTATAAAAGGAACAGTTATAATTTCTTGTATAAAGTACTGTTCTAATAAGCATGTTACAGTTCAGTTCAGAATCCTCCCCAGTGGCAGCTGAAGAAGCCCCACTGAGAAGCTGTGTAATAAACCAGCAAATAGATGAAGAGGCTATGGGTAAGAAAGCATCGGGAAATGAGAAAAAGGAAAGAGTCCAATGAATTCACGGGGAGACTGCAAATAAATTTATTGAGGAGAGAGGCACAAGATGTTTAAAAGATTAGGGATCACTAGTGAAGAAGATGTGACAAAACAAACGACTAAAAAATAATCACCAGGACAAAGGCCAAGATAGTGGCCAAGCAGGTACAAGCTGAGTCCACTCACTCTAGCCCCCACATCGGATTCTCAGCTGATCTTCCAACAAAATCCCTGAACAATCCATGGAATCTTAGCTGATATGAAGTTGTGAGCCAAGGAGTACAGGAGACACTTCACAACAGGCGATAAGGAGATTTGATAAGTTGAGGGAGAAATACCCTGTGCACGGTGCCTGAAGATGGAGAGAGATTGATCAGAAATCGCAGCTTCGTGGCTCCCTCCCCTCCCAGGGCAAGGTGACGCAGTCCCGAGTCGGGAGGCCACAGACCTGGGCCAACAGTGACTTGGGAGGTTGTGCAAGTTTGTACACAGCAAGCAGCTTGTCATCCATAGCTTGGTGCCAAACACCAACCAGAAGAATGCCAGAGAGGGAGAGGGGGACTTTATCTGTACCCAGGTAGGGAGGAGGCAGGCTGTGGCCAGCCGTGCCGGTGAGAGACTTCTGGCTTTTTAGAGAGGTGGTGCGGGTGGAAAGCTGGACAGTGACTTGGTGCTGCACTGAGTGTGCCACAGAAAGGCTTTTTAAAAGAAGAGCTGAAGAGTGCCTGCTGGGCAGGGACTCCACGTGCAACTGCCTTGCCAACAAAGGGACAAGGTTGGAAGTGCAGTTTGCTCCCACTGAATACAGCTGGGCAGGGAGATCAGAAAATCGCACAGCAGAGGGATTTCTGGCCCCAGCCTAGAGCAGCTAGCAAGCTGGGAGCTACACAACATGGAGAGTTCAGGACTGTGTCTACTATGAGGGCAGTGGGCTGGGAATTAACAGGCAAGAGTGGAGCACCTGAGATTATTTACAGCCAGGTAAAACCCCCTTCCCAGCAGAAATCAGACCTCTGGGACAGGAAAAACTACCCAGCCTCTACCTCCTGCAGGATTGGCAGAACAGGCAGGACAAGCTTAAGAAACTCCTGCAGAGTGCATATCCACAGGAGAAAGGAAGAGAATCTCAGAAAGGACCCATTTTGAACTTCCCTCAGGGAGACAAAATACACTGGTTCCTAAGGTCCTATTCCACTGAGGCCAGCAAGGCAGGGAGATCAGAAATCGCAGCAGCAAGGGGGGAATCAGGACCCCACCCCGCCTCAGCTCTCACACAGAGCTGCCAAGAACACCAAGTAGGAAAGAACTGATCCTCTTACACAGATTGGCCCCTCCTTTGACACAGACAGCTAGTTCACCAGAAACTATACATTATTGGAAATAAGCTGGGACAGACGAAGATGGGTGGTGCAGGGTTAGGGGAACACAACCACAATTTTCCCAGAAGACTGAACAGTGACTCCCAGGGGAAACCTAGGGGTCTACCCTTCAGATCGCGATAGAAATCCCCTCTGGAGGCAGGTGAAGGTGGTACATGCCATGCTGCTAGAAGTCAGATGACACCCCCGCCCTCCGCCCCCACTGGACCTTGAGCTGATGAAAAGCCAGAGGAGGATCCAGAAGAAGACAGAGGACAAACACCAAACTCTGCTGGGACTAATTCCACTTGTTCCTCTTCAGAATTTGCATTATTTTTTCTCTTGCATAGCCCTTTAACATTTGTTTGATTTCTTCAACTAATTCACTGTTTTTTTCTTTTATTTTTCATTCTTTTAATTTAGATTTTACATATTTTTATTTTACTTGTATTTCAAATCTCACATAGTACCCTTCCCTTGTCTTACTCCATTTTGCCTTCTTCCTGCCCTTTATTTTCATTGTAAATTTTATTTTCCCTCTCTTTACACCTTGTTCCTATTCCTTACTTTCACTATTTCTCCTTCCTGTATCCTCTCAAAATTATTCTTCCTGCCTTTAGTCAGCTCAGTCTTTTCCCCTTTCTTATAATATTCTTATTTTCTTTCTACCTTTATTAATTGTGGCTTGTTTTGCATGGATATTGTGGTTTTTGCTGTTTTTCTTTAATTGTATTACTATTTGTTCATTATTTTTTAATTTCATATCTCCTATGTTACTCTCTCCCTGTCTTACTCCATTTTGCCTTCCTCCAGTCCTTGCTTATTTCAGTTTGGAATTTTATTTTTTCCCTTTCTTAGCCTGGAATCTATTCCTTACCCTTATTATTCCTCCTCTCTCTATCCATTCAAAACCATTTTTCTTTAGTGTAGACAGCTCATATTCTCTTTTCTCTTTCTTAAAATGTTCTTATTTTTTTCACTTTATTAATATTTGCTCATCTGTCATTGTTATTGACCCTGTTGTGGTTTTTCTGCAATTTTGTTCCTATTGGTTCACTCTTTTTTTATTTCAAACCTCCTATTATACTCTTCGTTTTTCTTACTCCATTTTGCCATCACCCTTCCCTTTTTTGCTTACATTTTAAATTTTATTTTCTCCCTTTCTTTGCCTTGTTTCTATTCCCTACTCTTATTATTCTTCCTCCCCCTTCCCTCTCAAAATCATTTTTCTCTCCCTTAGTCATCTCATATTCTTTTTCCTATCTTATAATATTCTTAATCTCTTTCTGCCTTTATTAATCTTTGCTCATTTGTGTTGGTATTGCTAATATAGGTTAAACCTATACCTTCTGGCATAGGTTTAGTTTTCTGGATTGTATTGTTTTGTTAACTAGCACCTGTACAACAGCACACAAGACATGGCAGGGGGTGTGACTCCCAGTCAGCCAGCTGGAGGGGAGAACCCACCAATGAGTGAGCCATCAATAATCAAAGCCCAAGTACAACAAGAGAGCCCAAGTGAACTGAATGAAGGGCATACCTACAGCATCCAGATCAGGAGATAAAAGAGACCTCACCACTGAGTCACATAGAACTCCTACCACTGAAGACCACCCCATGAAGACAGGCAGTCAAAGCAGAGCAATTTGAGATGCAGGAAAAAAAAAAGACAACCAGTCACCTAAAATGGGGAGACAAAGAAATAACCCCAGTTGAAAAGAAAGGAGGAATCCCCACAAAAACAGCTAAATGAAATTAAGGCAAGCAATCTATCAGACACAGAATTCAAAGTAATGGTTATAGGGATGCCCAAAGAACTCAGTAAAAACTACAAGAAACTTTATGGGAGCTACAGGGAACTTAGTGGAAACTATAGCAGCATGAAAAGGGACACAGAAACTATGAATAACAACCAGGAAGAAATGAAGAATACAATATATGAAATGAATAATACTGTGGAATGAATCAAAAGCAGGCTAGATGAGGCAGAGGACCAAATCAACAAGCTGGAAGAGAAGGTAGAAAAAATACCCAGTCAGAGCAACAAAATGAAAAAAGATTAAAAAAGAATGAGGATAGTTTAAGGGAGTGTCAGGACAACATGAAACACAATAACTTTTGCATCATAGGAATATCAGAAGGAAAAGAAAAGGAGCAAGGGATAGCAAACTTGTTTGAAAAAGTGACAGAAAACTTCCCTAACTTGATGAGGGAAAAAGTCATGCAAGTTCAGGAAACACAGGAGGTCCCAATCAAGGTGAACCCAAAGTGGCCCACTGCAAGACACATCATAATTAAAATAGAAAAATTTAAAGACAAAGAGAGAATCTTAAATGCAGCAAGGGAGACACAGCTAGTAACATACAAGGGAGCTCTGATAAGGCTATCAGCTGATTTTTCAACAGAAACACACAAACCAGAAGGCACTGGCATGAAATAATCCAAGTAATGAAAAGCAAGGACCTACAACCAAGACTTCTCTATCCAGCAAGGCTCTCATTTAAAATGGAAGGTGAAATAAAGAGCTTCCCAGACAAAAGAAGGCTAAAAGAGTATATCACCACCAAACCAGCACTGCAAGAGATGCTAAAGGGACTGCTATAAAAAGGAGAAGAGAGAGAGAAACGGATATAGAAAAAATGGCAATGAATAAGTACCTATTAATAATAACCTTAAGTGTAAATGGATTAAATGCCCCAATATAAAGACATAGGGTAGCTGAATGGATAAGAAAGATAACTGCATAAGCAAATCTTTTGCTTGGCATATGACTCTTATCCCTGCTTGCCCCCAATGGTTATAATTCTATTAGGCTCCAGAAATATTCTCAAGATAATCAAATCAACCCTCAGAGTGCTAAATAAAAATGCCAGTGAACGCATCATGATTTGAATTAAGTGAGACAACCTAATCACTTGGGTAAAACAACACTCTCCAGGGGTCTTGGCTATTCGTGGGAATCACCTGGGGAAATCTAAAGCTATTGACTCCTGGTTCCCATCTCCATGGATTGCAATGTGATTGGTGCAAGGTCAGGTCTGGGAGTCAGAACTTTTTTAAAGCTCCACATGCTTTACAGTGAAAACTAAACTGGTGCCATTATTTTTTCCATATTGCAGAGAACAGATGTTACTAAATGAAAATGAAATTATTTCTTAGCTTTGTGTTCTATTCTCTTGTCTGGGAATCACAACGTCTATGTAAGCATTACTAGATGAATGTAGGTAGATTTACCTGACATGTTAAAAATTACTGTGCAAGTAAAATGAGATATGTCGGGTGGATAGTTTCAGACTTATTAAAAAATCAAAAATTCCAAAATGTTAATGCCATAAGAATTGGTTGTTCTGTCTAAACAGAGAACCAGGGGTAAATATTCTCCCCTCTTCCTGCCTTAACTGAAGGCTGATCACTCAGGATGTGAGTCAATACCCTCCCCCCACCCTGCAGAGTTAAGAAGAGTTGGTGTCTGTGTGTTATATATATGTATATATTGCTTATCATATCACATATATCATATATATATTGCTTAATCCCTTCACCTTTATTACCCGGCCTCTAACCCTCCTCCCCTCTGACAGCTGTCTGTTCTATGTAACTGTGCTTCTGTTTCTATTTTGTCTGTTAAATTATTTTGTTGTTTACATTCCACATGTAAGTGACAACAATATGGTGATAGAGGGAGGAAAAGGGGGTGGGGGAAGGTGGAGGTGGGCAAAGGGGGGATCCATGGGGATGAAAAGAGACTTGACTTTGAGTGGTAAGTGCATGATGCAGTATGCAGATGTTTTATTGAGTTGTATACTTGAAACCTCTGTGGTTTTGTTAACCACTGTCACCCCAATAAACTCAATAAAAAAGAAGAAGAGTTGGTATTCTCTCTGATGGGCCCCTTACACTCCTAGGTCATTTGCCCACATTTGGCTGTTTTTAGAGATACTTATGTAAAGAGGTATGGGTCTTAGCTTTTAATAGTTTTTCATCTGAAGGGGAAAATCCCAGCCTTTGGGTATGACTCATGCCTAAGATATGCAGAGGGAGCCCAGGGGTATGAAGGCCTCCTTTGCAGCTGTTCTTCTTTGAACAGCTGAGGGGAAGCCCCTCACCCAGTCCTGATAGCAGAGTAATAGTGCTGACTCAGCTTCTGCTTCTAAGGCGCCAGAGATAAGGGCATGGCCCAGCCCTGTGTGCTTGTATTTTCGGTCTTAGATGCTGTTGGTCCTTCTCTCTAAACCACAAGGGCCAGCTCACACTAGGTACCAAATGCAAACCTTCAGTTTCTGGGAGAAAAAAGGGGGCTTATTAAATTGAATGGGATGATTAACAATGCTGTAAAAACTATACTATGTGTAGTTTAAATAAGATGCACATGGTATACTTGTCTTCTTTCATTAGACCCATTGTTATAGTTCCCTTCGGACACTCCTCGAAATCCTCCACCCGGAAAGCCCTGGCCCCAGGTCCGTCTCAGGACAGAGCTGGGAGAAGGATGGTCACTAACTGTTGACAACTTGCACCATCCCTGACATGAGATTCCAAATGGATTCTGCCACCGCCCAATTCTTTCAGCCCCTCCAGGGTGTGCCACTATCACTTAAGAAGACTCCTGGCTCTTCTCCGTGGATGCATTTAGACAGATGTTGGGATTGCCTGTCTACTTGCTGGTGGAAGAGACAAGGAACAGGATATCCACTATTGAACTTGAACAGACTTACTTTATCCAATTTGAACAGAATCAGAGATAAGCAAAGAGAAGCAGGCAGGCAGAGAAGGCTGACATATTCTTTATCGACAGGTCTATGTCATGGAAGAGCAAGAGAAAACTCACACTAGGGCTGGCATGAATTAAGGAGAGGGTTAGCATAACAGCCGACTCCTCCTATCTTGAACAACAGGCCCCAGCCTGCCTGGTCTGTGGAGATAGTAATGAACTGGTCTCCTTGGCAACCAAGTTATACTTGCTCAGCAGGGCCACCAGGCAGGCATCTGCAGAGCCTGGAAAGTATGCTATTGTTCCTGCCACTAGTAAATGCTCACACCATCCAGATATCCACCCTTCATTGCTGCCATTTACTGCCTTCAGGCCACTCTCCAGCACGGAGCAAAATCCCCTCCACCCTGAATCCTGAGTGATTTCAAACTTTACGAAGACAGCCAGTGAGCAATTTTACCTCAGGATTCCTGCATCTCCTTTGCTGCACTGCACTGCAGTCCCCCATCCTGGATCTTAATACCGTGGAAATGCCTCGACTCAGAAATTCTAAACTCCAGTCGTCTACTCTTAGATCACCTCCTATCCTTTCTGCGCTCTCTACCTTCATAACCACAGTGTCTGTTCACAAAACCCTCTAACAGTTAGTCTAATTCCTTAAGCTGTTCTTTCATTACTAACAGGACCCTCTTGGCCTCTCTTCTTCCACTACTCAGCCCAGGCCCCTTTGTTCTAAATTACTGTCTCCAGAAAAATCAAAACCCATGATCACGGCTACAGTCTGCCTTCTCTGACTAAACACTAGTGCTGTGGCTGCAATTGCACAATGGCACAAAGTGACGACACAATCATTTGGGGTTTCCAGGCTCAGCTGCACCCTGAGCGCTGCTTACCGACCTCTTTGTTTTTGACTGGCTTCTTCCTCTCATCTCCTGAATGACTCTCAGTTGATTGCTTTACTTCCTACATTAGCCACAAAACTGGCATCAGCAGCAGCACCAAGTCCTACCTTATTTTACTGGTACACACTACAGACTTGTTCTCCAACTCTGCCCAGAACTGAGTGGGCAAGCTCTTTCTTCTTCCCTCATCACCACGACGGTCTTGCCCCAAACCCCTCTGGAAGGGGCTTCCTCAGTCTTTCTCCTGTTTTTTCTTTACCTTTAGCATCTCCCTCTCCCCTGATCCTTCCACTCGTGTCTACAGACTGGCTCACATTCCTCCAAACTTAATATTCAAACCCTTGACCCAGCATGCCCACCTGGGGTTTGGCAAACTATGGTCCACAGGAAGCACATCCCTGTCAATAAAATTTAATTGGAATATAGCCACTCTCATTTGTTTACACTATATTGTCTATGGCTGCTTTCACACTACAAGAACAGAGTTGAGTAATTGTGATAGAGATCTTGCGGCTCTCAAAGCCAAAAATATCTGCTCTATGGACCTTTTCAGGAAGAAATGCCTGCCCCTCCATACTCACCACCCTCCTTCTTCCCTCTTGGCCATTCCCTAACCCATGGCAATTGGGATCTTACTTCTGTGCCTTACCACCTTCTTCTTCTTCCCTTACTCAGGTCATGCAGGTGGCTCATAATTTCTTGATTCAAAGAGAAGGGAGATTTTCTCATTTCTTATTCATTCCTTTGCCCTATGGGACATTAATTGATCACACCCTCCTTGATTTCTAGGGAAAGACTCTATAAATTCAAATGCCCAGAGGAGACAGGCAGGCCTTGTCAATGAGTGAAAAGGCCACATTAAGATGTAAATGAGGGCCTGGAGAGCCTGTCCCCAGAGCAGAAGGGCAGGCCATTTCACTGGGAGGGGTGAAACAGGGGCTGTCCTTCTTGGGCCTGGGAATGGAAAATACCTGGTGGCCAGGAAGCCAAGCAAAGACCGGGTGGCCAGAAGAACACTGGAACACTGGATGGCCAGATTTCCCAACATTTCAAGGAAGTCAGAAATGCAGATTTTATGTGACATCTCTTAACTCTTAAGTGTTGGCAATTAGCCCTGGCTGGTGTGGCTCAGTGGGTTGAGTACTGGCCTGGGAACCAAAAGGTCACTGGTTTGATTCCCAGTCAGGGCACATGCCTGGGTTGTGGGCCAGGTCCCCAGTTGGGGGTGTGTGAGAAGCAACCACACATCGATGTTTCCCTGTCTTTCTCCCTACTTTTCCCCTCTCTCTAAAAGTAAATAAATAAAGTCTTCAAAAAAAACTTTAAAAAATGTTGGCAATTATTTTTTAAAATATTATAACCCCGATGAGCCAAACAAAATGAAACTTTTGACCAGTTGTCTAAAGCCTGTGGATTATCCCCCTTGGATTCCAAGACTGGACATCCCGATTCTCTAAGCTGATCTCTGATTTTTGCTGCTGGAGGTTCTCTGTGAGCCAACCTGCCTGTGATTTCTCAAGTATGTATCCTCAACTCATGGGTCTTTTCTCACTAAACAGTCTTTCTGGGTAAAATTCTGAATCTACAGCTCACTCTCTAACCTATGCCCCTGCTTCTGACTCCTGTTTCCAATACTGCTGACACTCCACCTGGAAATTCCACAGACATTTCAGTATCCACATCGGCCCTCTACCATCTTCAACCACTGCCCTTTGCTAAGCCAACACCTACTCATCAATTTAAGATTCAGCTTCCCTCCAACCATGTTGCCCTCTTCTCCATTCTTCCATCAGAATTTGGGGTGCCTTGCTGTGTCTCCATAATATTTTGGTAACTATACTTTTTATAAAGTATTAAAATTATCTGTCTTTGTGAGCCAGCATAGGGTCTTGGGCCTAGGAATGGAAAATACCGGGTGGCCAGGAAGCCAAGTGAAGACCAGGTGGCCAGAAGGAACACTGGATAAGCTGACCACAAAAATGTCACCACCCCTCCACTGCCTACTCAAAAACATAGAGGGAGCTGATTTTATGTTCCTTCTTTTTAAAAAAATATTTTATGTAAAATATATTTTTTAATATTTTTAAAAATTAAAAAATATTTTAAAAATTATTTTTAGAGAGGAGGAAGGGAGAGAGAAATAGAGGAAGAGAAACATCCACGTGCAAGAGCTACATCAATTGGTTGCCTCCTGCACACGCCCCAACCAGGGCCTGTGCCCTGACCAGGAATCAAACTGGAAACCTTTGGCTATACAGGACCATACTCCACCAACCGAGCCACTTCTAATGCCTGCTTCCTTACAGACAGTGAAACTATGCCCCACACGCACAGCTGATCAAGGTCTGACACTGCACGACCTACCTGTGGTGGCTGGCAGTAGTGAACCATACCACTGACTTGCTCCCACAGCACAGGCAGGGACAGAGTTACCAGGCAACACAGCTGGAAAAGGAAGTCACCCAACCCTGAAATGGGAAATTTCCCAAAACTGCCTTTTTCAAAAAGCCCGCTTTTTTATGCAGGACCT
This sequence comes from Desmodus rotundus, assembly GCF_022682495.2. NCBI lineage: Eukaryota > Metazoa > Chordata > Mammalia > Chiroptera > Phyllostomidae > Desmodus > Desmodus rotundus. The sequence continues at coordinate 27,027,842 of NC_071392.1, read as the reverse complement.
CTTTGTCCATAGCCTATTGTCCAGCAGCCAATCAGACACAGCCCCTCCCCCAGTTGGTTCAGAGGACCTTCCTTTCCTCTGTGCTGCCTCCCTTGTGTGGCAGCATTAGGTTCATAAAATTTGTCCAGCAATTTCTCTGGTAGTTCCCCTTGATTTCTCTCTTGGGGGATACATGGACCCCAAACTCTGTTAACATTTGTGTCTGTCCTATCCCGCCAGAGTGTGGCCTCTCTCTGTATCTCATTAGTCTCTGTATTCTCAGCTTCTAGCCGAGCTCTGGCATATAATAGGTTCCTAATACATGCTTGCCAAATTAACAAATAAGAGAACGATGCACTAAAAAATTAAATCGCCAAGTTTTCTATGACTACTGAGCACTTTTAATAGTTTCATTTTCATTTTATGGTATCCCTGGTATATAACTAGTATTATTAACATAATATTTTAGTATTTTATCAAAACATATAATTTTCCCTTGTGATTTTAAAAAGCATTTGTTTTCATGCTAAAGTGAAGCTTTATTTTGTCCAACAATAACAAAATAGTAAAATGTAATAAATGGAAGTCAATGACCAAAGGTTTGCCAAATAAATATATCATTAAGCAAAACATAGTAAGAACACATCTCTACTAAGTGTGAGATTAACTGAGAGAATTTACTACCATACAGAACAGAAAAACTAGTTTCTTGATCTTAAAATCTTGTTATGTGAAATGATAGTTAACAATGTAACAACAAAAGTTTCTCTTAAGCAAATATAAAGCCAGTAATGTCAGCTTTCTGGAGGAACTTGTAATGCCCCAGCATGCTGCATGAGGCAGTTAAACGGACTTGAGCAGAGCAAGGATGATGGGCCAGGTACAGAAGGTCACCAGGGGCAGAAAGCCCAGGGTGCCCAACAATGGGAAATCAAGCACCTCGCCCCCATGGTGAAATTTTCTCCCCTAGCATAGCTCTAGTTATGTGTTTTAGACCCCCTGATGTCTCATATCACTGGTTGTGGGATTCAGATCCTCCCCTGTCCCTTCCCCTCCTGGCCTGCTGCTAGTCATTTGGGTTAGAACCCCTCAGAGGGAGAATGAACAAGGGGGGCCAGAGAATAGCCCTTAAGCATAAGCCTCCAGGACAACGAGGTTCTGATCTGAATCAAATACTTCTAGGCCTCAGTTGTGCTTCAGGTCCAGGCCCAGAAAGGTAACAAAATCAGGTAAGTGATGCCATGCTGACATCAGGACCTGCTGCCCTGCCCTGGCACCAACCAATCAGTGGAGACTACGATCCTGAAAGGACACACCTGAAAAGATGATGACTATTCTAATGAATCCTCCCCAGAACCTCCCCTAAAATCTCCACCCTTAAAGCCCAGAGCATTTCCCTCACAGTAGCATGCCCTCCCCTTTCCTGCTACCTTTACCCCTCTCTCTGCTAAGCTCCAAGGGCCCTTCTTTTGCTTCTGTAACTGGTTTCCAAGGCCTTTTCTTCCTTCCTTCCTCCCTTCCTTCCTTCCTTCCTTCCTCTCTCCCTCTCTCTCTCTCTTTCTTTCTTTCTTCTTTTTATTGTTGACTCTATTATAGATGTCCCTCCTGAGACCACTTCTACTGCTCACTGCTCCTACCTCTGTGACTTTCTAAATAAACTTCCACTTTTAGTTGAGTCTTGGATCTGAATTCTTTCTTAGCCAGACCTCAAGTACCTAGGTTGCTGAACCAGGTCCTGTGTGACCCCACTTGTTTAACACCTGTGCTATCAACAATGTGTTTGATTTTCTGGAATATTTTAAAGAATTCTATTAGCTACATCTCTGGGGAGAAATTGTAGGGGATGAGGCAGGGTGAAAATTTTGAATTAACATCCGTTTTATTTCATCCATTGTTAAGTGCCTGGAACTCTACATAATTAGGACTTGCAAATAAAACATTGAAATAAAGTTCTCTCTTTTGACCAATAGGTGGCAGTATTGCTTTGGGGCAAATAATAACAATGACACCTTAGAGACTGTCATTTTTTTAGACTTCCATATCTGTTTTTTTTAGTATTTTATTCTTGTTCTATTATAGTTGTCCCAATTTTCCCCCCTTTGCCCTCCTCTGCCCAGCCTACCTCCTGCTCCCACAGTCAAGCTCCACCCTATTGTCCATGCCCATGGGTGACTGATACATGTCTCTTGACCAGTCCCTTTCTCTTCTTTCCATCCTTATTCCCCTCCCCCTTCCCCTCTGGATGCTGTCAGTCTAGTCCTTGTTTCCATACCTCTGGTTATATTTTGCTCATTTGTTTCTTTTGTTGATTAGGTTCCATTTATAGGAGATCACATGGTATTTGTCTTTCACAGTCTGGCTTATTTCACCTAGCATAATGCTCTTTGGATCCATCCATGCTGTCATGAAAGGTAGGAGTTCCTTCTTTCTTTCTGCTGTATAGTATTCCATTGTGTAAAGGTACTGCAGTTTTTTGATCCATTCATTCCACATCTGTTTTTATCTTTATTTCATTCTTAAACTCTAGGCTTCAAAGTGCCCCATACAAATGGCAATGGAATAGGCAAGGCACACAGATGGTATTTGAATAAAACTGAAGAGGACTCACCATATCACACCTTCATTCAGAGCCCTGCTTTCTCTCCCTCCAGGAAGGCTTCTTTCCCATCAAGTAAACCTAGAGTGATGATTAAAGCCGAAAAATATACCCTATGTTCTAAGGGGTAAATTTGCTCCTCTGAGAACCTCCTAAATCACAAGAACCTCCTTGTGATTTAGAAGATATTTGGTCTTTATCCACAGTTCCTAGCTTACAGCTCCCAAAGCCCTTGGAATTTCCTAAGTGTTGAGAGTGATAAAGGTGGCTTTTATGTTAATGGTGATTTTTTCTGACCTGATCCAAGGGTTGTCAAGAGAACCAACCCTGTGATTAGATGTTTGAAATGTTTAGCCCCACCCCTTCTCAGGAGATGAAAGGGGCTGGAGATCGAGTTCCATTGCTAGTGGCCACTTATTACATAGTCACTATGTTTTACATTTTACAGAATAGTGACTATGTAATAAAGCCCCATAAAAACCCAGGAAGACAGCTCATTGGCCCTTTCTTTTGGAAGCTCTCTTCTATAAGAGGGAACCAGAACACTTCCACCTGCCTCCATGCTGGACCCCAAGTTCCCTGAGGACAGAGCTCCTTTGTTCAGGACTTCACCCTGTGTATCTCTTCATTTGGCTGTTTAATATCCTTTTTAATACATCAGCAATCAATATATTTAGAAACATATGTAATATGTTTCTCTGACTTCTGTGAGCCATTCTAGCAAATTAATCAAACCTAAAGTTTTTGTGGGAAGCTCTGAATTATAGCCAGTTGGTCAGAAGTACAGATAACAACCTAAACTTGCAACTGGCATTCTGAGTTGGAGGAGGCTGTTGGAACCTCCAGTCTATAGCTGGTTGGTCAGAGGCACAGGTTACTGGAGTCAGAAGCTTGGTGGGTGAGGTGGGGACGCAGATGGGGCAGTCTTGGACTGAATACATAACCTGTGGAATATGATGCTATCTCCAGGTAGATAGTATCAGAATTGAGTTGAATTCTTAGACACCTTGCTGGTATCCAAGAATTGTTTGTTGGTGTGGGGGAAACACCCTCTTCTAGTTTGGAACTGGGTCTTGCAACCCTTTTCATCCCCCATCCTGGCAAGAATATAGCCTGGAAAAGTGGCACTGGTGGTGATTCTGGAAGAAACAAGAGTGCAGCGTGAACATCGTGAAGCAAAAGAGAACAAGGAAGTATGCGACCATGAAGCAAATGCTTAGTCTGAGAGATCAGAGGCTTAAAGAAAAGGATAGATTAAAGCCTAAAAAGAAAGAAAAGAAGAATCCCAGTGCACTCAAGGAAACAGAAGTCCCCCGATACCCTTCCTGCTATTCCTCCAATATAACACACAGCTGGGCCCAGCTTACCACATCCTGGTTGATGCCAACTTTATCAAGTTTCCCGTTAAGGCTGAACTGGACTTAGTGCAGTTAGTGATGGGCTGTCTCTATGCCAAGTGCGCCCCTTGTATAACTGTGTAATGGCTGAAACTGAGAAATTGCAGCAGAAGCATCGAGTGGCTCTAAGGATCGCCAAGGAGCCAAGCCTTGAACGGTTGATTACCACGCACACACAAAGGAACCTATGCGGATGACTGCTTAGTACAGAGAGTAACTCAGCACAAGTGTTACATTGTGGCCACAGTTGACCAAGACCTTCAACCAAGAATCAGGAAAATCCCTGGAGCTCCCATCATGTACATTTCTAACCATAGATGCAACACTGATCGGATGCCACATGATTATGGAGCCCCTCGGTTCTAATACTAAAAGACAAAGTCCTCTGCTTTCCTTCAACCAACTTTCTCTGTTGCCAGTTTACTAAACATGCTACAGAATGAGTTATTGCTCCACTCACCCATTTGTTCCGTTATAAGCTAAGTATGCTTAAATACACTCACTTTTTGATGTTGTTTTGAAAATTAAAAGAATCTAGTCTGAATATGTATTCACATGAGTCTCTTTCTTTCACATATAAAAACATTCTTTTATTATTTATTTATTTATTTATTTTTTATTGTTGTTCAAGTACAGTTGTCTCCATTTGCCCGCCACTATTTTCCCCTGCCCCACCCATTCCACTGCTGGGATTATACCACAGGCCTCTTTTTCATATTGATTACTGGGTAGGACTAGAGTCAGGAATACCAATTTATTGGTGCTCTGTTAATTTGGGGGGTGGGTATTATTTTTTTATTGATGTATAATGTTATATTAGTTTTAGGTGTACGATATGATTTGATATTTGCGTACATTATGAAATAATGTTTTGAAGTTTATGCATGTATATGCATCCATGTAACTGTCACACTGATTAACGTATTGAACATTTCTCACACCTCTGAAGGTTCTCTATGCTCCCTTAATTTTTAAAATTAGGAAAATATTTTATTTCTCAAAAAGCATGAATAAAACAAAAACAAACAAAAACCTCACGAGACAGAAGAGTTGGGAAGAGGGCTTGCTGTACTTTATGCATAGATTGGGGTCTTTGCATAGCTTTGAATGGGAACTCTGGGGTAGACGCTTTTTGGAGGATATACTCAACCCAAGGACGGGATGGAAAATACAGGTCACAGTGAGGGTGTGGAGCAACCGGGGTTTTGTTTGACAGTGGGGGGTTACCAGTAGATACAGTCATGTGGGAAAGCGGGCACTATCTGCATGTGTGTACTCCGTGACCCAACAATTCGAATCCTGCACACATACACAACAAAAATGCATACATGCTTTCACCAAAAAAATACTAAAATATTCAAAGAAGCAAATGGCCTGTCAACAATAGAATTGATAACTATTAATAGATTGTGATATGTCCACACAACGGAATACTATACAGCCAAAAGAATGAATCCTGCACAAATACATATAACAATATGGATGAGTCTCACAAACATAACATTAGGGGAAAGAAGACAGATACAAAGAGTGCAAACATTATGATTCCACTTTCATAAAGTTCAAAATTAACCCTGAAGTCGGGAATGTAGTTACCCTTGAGTAGGAGTGGTGATGAGAGAAAGGATTTCTAGGATGCTGCTTATGTTCTGACCTTGCTTATGCAAGTGTGTTCAGCTTGCAACACGTGCCAACCTGTACACTTACATTTAGGTAAGTATGCAGATTATTCTTCAATTAAAGTTAAAAAAATTAAACTAGCCAAACATAGGTGAAAGTCACCTCCACCTGGAATGATAGTGCAACTAGATGAAGTAAGTCACATTGCAGTCAGACCCTCCACAATGGGTGAGCCTTCCCGGGAAGCAATAGAGAATGAGTATTCTATTAAAAAAATGGAATGGTATCAGCAAAAGCGTGGAGGTTAGAAAGAACAAGGACTATTTGAAAACTGATAAGATTGGTCAAAGAATAAGGTTGGTTTAAGGAAGAAGGAAAAGGATCTCAAAACTAGACTGAAGGAGTCTAAAGAATTTGGTCTTTATTCATTAGGTAATGTGGAATAGTGAAGTTTTTCTTATCTTTTGTTTTTTAAGTGAAAAGCAAAATCATCAGATCTGCACTTTGGGAAGATCAATGCATGGGACGCAGAGGAGAAAGGAGAGACTATGATTAGGTGGGGGCAGCGAACAAGAGTACAAGGCCCCCTGTGACATGGACCCTGCCCACCCACCTCTTTAACCTGGTCCCTCACCGAATCCGATCTGGCTACAAGCCAGTTATCCAACCAAACGAAGCCCTCCCAGCGTTGCACTGGGGCTCCATCCCCTTGAAAGATCTTCTCTCCACCCCCTCACTAGGCATACACTGGAAAAGAGCCATCTCCCCTCCCAGAAGCACCCCTAGGAGCTTTGCACAAAATAAATCAAAGCCTACAAGTGTGAAACTTGTCTTCATGATGAAAGAGTGTGTATATAAATCAAATAAGGAACATAATGTGTAAACAGTTGCTATGGTCAAATTACTTGCAAACTGAAGGAAAAAGTATATTAATTTTTTGACATCGGTTTCCAAACAACATTTCATTCAGTAGTTTCTCAGCACTCCTGAGACATCTTCAGTGGCTTAACTGGGGTTTTGATAACCACAGAAACCTGTAGTAGTGCCCACAATAAAAACCACCAGGCATCCCCCCAGAAAATAACCACAGCCCAATTTCATTTTGGTGCACAACGTACTATGCCTCCCCTTGTCACACTACCAACCAGAAAGATTCTCCATGGTTATTGGCAAGAGTTTAAAATGGGATATTGCATACTGAATTGATTTTTATAGGCTCAAATTGCAAAATGCTTGATGGAAATGTCTAAGGGCAAAAGAGAGTCACCTGGATGTTTTCCAAGGATGAAAATGAAATAGCAAAGTCAAGTGATTCACACTTTGTACACCCACGCAAACGCACCATCAGCATTAAGTGCAGCCCTCTATAAATGTAAATACAGGCCAAGGGGACACACACGCCAGGCCCTGGCAAGTAAGAGGCTCAAATGTTTGTAGAGGAGAAAAGTGCCACAACCCAACCCTGGTGAGGAGGAAGAATAGACGTCAGCTGATGCCTCTTGGAGCAGGTGGGGCAGCAGTGAGCTGATGGAGAAGCCCAGGGCTTGATGATGGGACAAAGGCCTTTACTGAAGGTCGGTGTCTTAAAATTTCAAACACACTGATGCTCAGCCCATATCCTCAGATTTAACTAGTCAAGGGAGCGTCCCCAGTGTGGGGATGTTCCAGATGATTCTAAGGTGCAGCAAAGGCTAAGCACCACTGAAATAGCAGGAAGGCGGGGGAACTGTGTCTGTGGGGTGAGTTCAGGTTGCATCACTTTCCTAATGGAAAATCATTCTCTATTACCTCACGCCACCCCACCCCTTTCTTCTCTACCTCACCTCACCCCACCCCACCCACACTCACCCTACACACTCTGGCTGCAGTTTGATGTCTCCCAAGTCAGGTCCGCTGGAAGATTCGGTCTTTTCTCTCCCCAACCCCCAATGCTCACCCCAGACAACTCTCTCAACCAGTCATCAGTTCTGTCTATTCTGTATCTTAACTCTCAGATCTGCCCTCTCCTTCCTACCTCCATAGTTGCTACCTTATCCTGGGCCTTTGCTCAACAAATATTTATTGAGTGCTCATCACCCTTTAGGTACAGGGTATATACTGCACTGGCAAATAAAACAGATGTAGTCCCCACCCCGAGAGGCTGACAGTCTAATGGGGGGGAAAGGCCATAAATAAGTCAGTGCACAAATAAGTTTAAGAGTACACATGTAAGCACTAAGAAGGAAACAAGAATACTAAGGGGCGGCAGAGAGAATCTGATGAGGTAGGGAGGAGAGTCTAGGAGGGCCACATAATTTCTTTCAAAACTCTCGGTCTCATTCCTCTCTTCATGACCCAGCTCCCACCCACCAACCCAGGATCCCCCACCCTGGAGCTCTGACAACACCCGGACTCTAGCATCTGCAGGATATCCACAATCCTTTAAACCCACTGTATACATAACTGCCCTGCCTAGAACTCTCTTTCCATATCCTCCCTCTGGCTTATACCCATTTATCTTTCAGAACACATCTTATGCCGCTTCCTATTATTGGCCTCATTGGACCCTGACTAGTTGGAGGGGGCTGTCACTTATACAAGGTTTTAGGGCACTCCATGTTTACAGGAAGCACAGCTCTCTGATCTCTGATGTGACTAGTTTTCCTGGTCTGCGCCTCTGACTTGTAGGTTCTTCAGGACAGGGATTGTATCTTCTTCTCTATTTCCCATGCCCGGCACAGCGCTTGGCACATTAACACACAGCAAGTCTGACCATATGCCTGGAAGGTCCTCTGAATGCTTTTCACCTCTTAGCTGGTCCTGCTAGGTCTTAAATGAATATAGGGTGACCGACTGGCTGTCCCTGTTTGCTCTTAAGTACTGAAGCCGGGATTTAAAGCCATCTTCTATTTTCAAAGCCTATGTGTCTTCTGCATAATGATGTCAAATCATCTCTACAGTGTTTTGAAAGTCATTGACACTAAGTTGCAGAGCTAACAAATATGATTACATTCAAAATGTTTTCAAATATTTTATTTATGTATTTTTAGAGAGAGGGGAAAGCAAGAGAAAGAGAGGGAAAGAAACATCAATGTATGGTTGCCTCTCACATGGCCCCTAGTGGGGACCTGGTCCACAACCCAGGCATGTGCCCTGACTGGGAATCGAACCCGTGACTCTCTGGTTCACAGGCCAGCACTCAATCTACTGAGCTACACCAGCCAGGGCTGGAGATTCTTGAGAAATACAGATAAACAAGAAGGAAAGGTTGTAACCAGGCTTAACTGTGTATGTGTGTAGGTATCATAGGTATTGTTTTCTCCCCTACAGGTCTAGTGTTGTGACTGCCGTCATTCATGCAAGAGAGACTAATCCTTGCTCAGACTTCAAACACTGTGGTTCAAACTGAGATAGTTTTGTTTGTTTGTTGGTTTTAATACTTCACCAGTTGCTTAAAACAGGACATGTTGCTTTCATTTGGGACCATGTATTCTACTCCTTTAGTTTGCCCTCATGCTTTCCGAGTGCTCTATGATGGACCATCTGTAGTCCTCTGTCCTCCTGCTCCGAGGCCGCTGCCCAGCAATCATGCTGGGCTTCCCTGTTTCCTGTGCTCCCACCTTCCTCTTTCTCAGATTACTCCCTCTGACTCAACCCTCAAGTAACTTTTTTAAAAAAGGTGTGTCAAAGAAGAAAATCTAATCCTTAACTCTCTGAAAATGCCTTTTCTTTCACTTAAACTGATTAATAGTTTGGCTAAGCACAGCAGCCTGCATTTAAAATGACCTTACCCAGAACTTTGAAAGCCTTGCTCTGTATTATCTCATGACGCTGGTAAGAAGTTTGATGCATTTACTGGTAATTGTCTTTGCAAACCCTGTGTTCTCTCTCTCTCTCTTTCTCTGTCATCTTAGGTTTTAAGGTGTGTGCGCTGTGTTCACGAGTGTAATTGCTGCACAAAAGGGAATGTATTATCTTACTGAGGTAGGCAGAATAATGCTCCCCCACCCCCAAAGAAGTCCACGCCCCGGTACTGAGAACCTGTTGTGGATTCATTCTTTTGCATAGCAAAAGGGATTTGGCAGGCATGATTAAGGTTACTGACCTAGAGATGGAAGTTATCCTGAATTATCTGGGTGGGCGCAATCTAATCGCATGAGCTCTTAAATATGGAGAGCCTTTTCTGAGTGAGCCAGAGCTGGGACAGGAGAAAGAGACCGAAGGTGTGAAAGGGACTAGAGCTGTCATTGCTAGCTTTAAGATGATGGGAAGTGACCATGAGACAAAGACAGCAGGTGGACTCCAGAAGCTGGATCTACCCTCAGCTGCCAGCCAGCAAGCCAATGAGGACTTCAGATTTACATCCGTGAGCAACCAAATCTGCCAACAATGGGAATAAACTGAAAACAGATTCTCCCTAGAGCCTCCAGAAAGAGACGCAGCCCGGATGGCACTTACATTTTAGTGCAGTGAAACCCACACCAGATTATGTCCTACAGAGTTTAGTTAATACATTTCTGTGTGTGTATGTGTGGTTTAAATGTGTGTTGCTTAAAGCCACTAAAGTTGTAGTGATTTATTACAGCAGCAACAGCAAACCAACACATTTATATTTTGACAAGTGCTGCCAAAATTTCATCTCAAAAAGCTGAATTTATTTATACTTAGATCAATAGTTGTTGAGAAAACTTCTCAAAGCCTTCACTAATGTAGGATATTTTCAATATCTTAATTTTTCTAAACTGATCCTAAAAATATTTCATTTTTGTTTTCATTTGTAGTCCTCTAATTTTTTAATCAATGTTGAGCATCTTCTATATATTTGTTAAACAGGCTTTATTTTGTTTGGAATTACACTGTCTTTTTTTATCCTTAGATTTCTAAAGTTTCAGACTGTTATGATTATGTGTATAAAATGTATCCTGTTAGGTACTTGTTAGATACTTTGAATTGAATGATTCGTATCTCTTTTCTGCTCTGGAAACTCTGTTGCATATTAAACCATGTGGCAGAATTTGCTAGTTGCCTAACTCAGTATCATTTCCTGCTCCTTAGTAACAGTATCCTAAGCTTTATCTGATCATATGGCTGCCCAAAATAAATTTTCTCTTTTTCCTTGAAACTAGGTTTGTCAAAAGAAATATAAACATAATTATGAGAAAGCCACTTAAAGATAGTTGCCACAGCTTGGAAAGCCTTTTTTTCCTTTTTTTTTTTTTTTTTGGCCTTATGGCCTTACTTCATTTTTGTCCTGGGTTCAGACATAATGGCTGCAGTTCCAGCAGCCCTTTTGGGCTATGAGGTGGCCTTGAGAATGGAAACCATTTACTAGATGATGGAATGGGAAAGTAACTGCCTGGTGTTCCTGGCGACTCACTGAAGTCATCAAACTGCCTCAGAACTATTTCTTTTATGTGAGTGAGAAATTTCAATCTTGTCAATCTCTTATTCCTTTATGGTTTTCTGTTGTATGATGCAGGCAAATCTGATGCTAATAAAAAATTCTAGCGCTGGTCTGCTATGTCTTTTATCTTTCCTAATCTCTCTCTCTTTGTTCTATTTTCTAGGTGAGTTTCTTGATTTCATCTTTAAACTGCTCTAGTTTTTTTTTCAGTTACAATTTTATTTTCCAAGAGTTCTTTCTTTTTCACAACACACAGTTTTCTTGTTTTATATACGCCATTGCTTTTTATATCTCAGAAGCTGCTGATTGGAAAGTCTTATTTTGAACTATTCTTCTGTTCTGTGACTTGTTTCTTTCCTTTTTCCCCCCCTCTATTGATTTATCTTGGGTTTCCCTTTTCATGTTAGAGACTTTCAACTGATATCTATTGGTCCTTGGTTGCTGTTCACATTAAGAATGAGACAATGAGACAAATTAACACCATATGCCTCCTGATAAGATGTACTGAGAAAAACACCTACTCCAGTGGCATTCTCCAAAAGTGCATAACCTGAATTTAATAATGTAGAAACATTAGACAAATCCAAATGGAGTCACACTCTATAAAATAATTAAAGTGTAGTCTTAAATGTCAATGTCATGAAACACGAAGACTAAGGGATTAACCTCATTACAAGAGATAAAAAGAGACAAGGCAACCAAATGTAACATAGTCTAGAAGTTCTTTTTGCTAAAAAGAACATTTAAAAAAACACTTGGCAAAATATGAATAAGATATACAATTAGATGCTAATAGTATATCAATATTAACTTCCTGATTTTGGTAATTTTTCTGTACTTGTGTAAGAGAATGTTAAAGAAACACACTTGAAGTATTTAAGTATAACGGGGCATCATGTCTATAACTGACTCTGAAATGGTTAGGAGAACATAAAATATATGTGTGTGTATACCTACGTATTTGTCAAGAAGGAGAGAGAAAAAGAAATAAAGTAAACATGGCAGGAACCTGGGTATAGTGTACATGGGAATTCTTTGTGCCTTTCTTCCAACTGTAAAATAAGTCTAAAACTGTGCTAAAATAAAAAGGGCTTGTTTTGTTTATTGAAGAATATGTCAGTAGAAGGGCTCCGTGGGAGTTGCAGGCACATGGGCTGGTTAATGGCAGGCTTCAGCAGAGTTGCTGCCGACGCGAAACCAGCTGTAACTCTGGGAGCCTTGAATGCCAGAATATGGAGGTATCTACCCTGGGAGTATTTTCTCTAGTGGACTGCTCTCGTTTGTCCCAGGTAGTAACTTAAGGTTGTTTAAACCTCCCAGTTTTGGGCCTGGGGCACATGGTTGTGTACAGACCCTTTCAGTACAGTTTCTCAGGCCTACCGCCTTTGTATCTGCCGTGTCAGAGTCTAGAATGTGTGCGGGGCTCTGCCCACCTTGTCATGGTGTGTTCTCGGCCCCGGCTTCCTCCACTCTCTTCATCAATCAACACTCGTTAATTTGCTCTGCATCTTCCAGAAATTTGTTGAAATATCTTTTTTACCAAAGACCCCTCCCATTATTTTCATTGCGTTATTTTACTTTTCATTCTTTATAATTTTCATTCCTAAGCATATGTTTAATCAGCCATTGTAAACCAGAATTCTTTAGACAATATGATGTTAATTTTAATCTGTAACTTATTATTCAAGGAACACATCCTTTTTCTACTTCTCTGTTGCATGTCTGTGAATCCTTCAGCTTCTCAACATTCCATATTGTCATAAGCCTTCTCAGATCACTATAGATTACAATGAATTTTCAGCCTTTGGTATTTTTTGTCATATGATTTTTTTGGTCACTTTGTCAAGTTATATCATTTAATTAGTTAATGTGCATCGTCTTCTATAGCTTCACTTTATAGAATTTCATTTGCTAAGGCCAAATCCAACTTATGTTTTTGTTTACTTTTAAGTCTTCACCTGAGGATATATTGATGTGAGAGAGAAACACTGACTGGTTGCCTCCCATAAACATCCTGACGGGGATCGAACCTGCAAACTTTTGGTGTTCGGGGCAACACTCCAACCAAGTGAGCCATTGGTCAGGGTCATTTTTTAAAAACTTTATCTGAAGTAACAATATGCCCAGGAGAACAGTATAGTCAAGTACATCACATGCTACCTTTCCTTCTCCCAGCCATGGCCAGGCATCTGCCCCAAATGGGCAGCCAATCCATTGGTTGATCAGAGATATTTAGTTGATGTGGCTTGACTAGCCCAGCTGATCTGGACCCATCAGATTTTCATTGTTGCGAGTTCAAACTATAAACACAAAGACTGTTACTAGTCACGTCAGCTCAGTGGCTGAGGCAGCCATTTCCAAGATGATGAGTAAGCAAATGAAACTGATCTTCAGAGAGATGAAAATGCTACATATGTGAAAAGAAACTGAGATTAAGTGAGAAGGAGAGAATTTATCTTGGTTCTGTACAGCTTTCTAGTTTGTGTGAGGCCCACATGCACAGAATTCTGTGAAATATCAGTAACACTGAACTACATCTTCCTTTCTAATAACTAAGCTAGTTTGAGTGGGAATCTATTTCTGCAACCAAAAATATAAAAAATCCTTAGCTTTAGTATGTTAATTCCTGGACTTTGCTTTTTAAAACAGAAATAACTCTTTATTAAAAAAGGCTATGCATAAAAATTAACATCTATATCAATCAGTACACAATTAAAATGCCAGAGAATTAGAGGCTGCTTTTAAAAACAATATCCTGTGACAGAATGTAGAGTCCTCCTCACTAATCCTTGACTGTTCTTAGTCATTTTAATCTAATCCAACCACTAGAGTAAGCATTTCTTCTGAGGAAATTCAGTTTTGTTGTTTCAAGAATCAAGTTCTCCTGTAGGAGTTTCTGCCAACAACTGATTAAGGAAACCCAGTGCTTTCTCTGCTTCCTTCATTTGCCCTTTTGCATCTTTCTCCAGAAGCACTAGGAGAAACACCCAGTGCTTTCGACCTGTTTCCATGTTTGCTCTCGTGAAATTGTCTTAGTGCAGGTCTGTCCTTTCTATACACCTTGGCCTGTGAAGCTAGAGTTTCTCCTTGGTTTTATATCAAATATAACATGGGTTTTGGAAAGAATGTAGAGAGTTATAAGAATATCCAAACAGAATAAAATTATTTAAACACACTTAAATCCTAATTTTGAAAGACTTATAAAAATTTCTCACAATAGTTCTCCAAAGTGAGTTCCCAAATACAGGGACTATGTCTTTTAATTCCTTTCTAAATTACCTCCAAAAAGGAAAAGAAAACAGATTCAGAGCCATGTAACTTTCAATTGCCCAATGAATGCAGTTGAATTGAATCATTTCAATTACTAGAAGAAAATTTTATTAAACTTATGGGCCAAGTTTCAAAACAAATATTTTTAAAGCAAAGTTAGAAAGTGACATTAAAATTTTTGAGTTGCAAAAGTCAGCAATTAAGAGTAATTTTTCAAAATAAGCATTGCACATCTCCTGTGAATAAGCAGTTTATTTTGGCAACTGCCGAAGCTTGTCCTGGGTGGATTCAGAATGATCCCAGACTATTGCTGCTGTCTTCCAGACCAGTGAGAGATCAGTTCTGATTCAGCTAACTCACTTATTGTTAAAGCTAACATAAATGTTTCAGATAATCTTCAAACAACAATTTTTCCACTTTAAAACAGTGTATGTTCATAAAAGAAAATTCTGAAAGTATGACAAAGTTGGAAAAATAAACTATCCAGAGTTCCATCATCTAAACATATTTACTCTTAATATACTCTTCCAGTTACTTTCTTCTCAAATACCAAAAAAAAAAAAGTTAATTGCTTTTTGCATTGGATAATAAGCTAACGTGCATGGAATGCTGAGTATGATCTAAACTTTAATGTACCGTTTTTCCATGAATTCTCCCATACTGACTTTTGAATTCGAGGTCAAAGTTGTCTTGCTGAAGAAAACACTTTGGCCCCAATCACAGAATGTTTATGTATATGTGTGTTGAAGAAGGGGGTGGGGAAGTATTCAAAAACTGCTTCTCCAATGTGACTGTGCATTAGAATTACCTGTAAACTTGTTAAAATATACAGTAGGCATTTTTAACAAGCTCCCAGGTGATGCAGAAGTTGTTGGTTCATAAACATATTTAGTAGCAAGATCCTAACATAACCTGGAACATAAGAAAATTGATGCAAGAAATTTTTGCCTTTACACATCTCTCTACTACTAAGCCATTGCCACATCCCTGATCCATTTCTGGGAAAACAAGAGACAATTTCTCATACCTGGAAAGATTCCCACAGGCTGAGGGTGGAGTAGGAACTTATTATTGAAATGCAAGTGAAAATATTGAGCAACCCTACTGAGTCTCTGCTCTGTACAGGAAGCCTTGCAAAGTTCACAAAGCATCTGTTCATCTCTTCTCCTTTGGTAGTAATGTACATGGTATCTGGCAACAAGTTTTCTTAGGATATTTCCCAGCCTCCCCTGCAGCTGAATATGGCCATGTTACCAACTTCCAGTCAATAATATCTAAGCAGAAGTACGTGCAAGCCATGTTTTAAGGATGGCGATTAAATTAAGATATTTTATTTGTCCTAGTTAGGGTAAGCTACAACGCAGGTGCAGTCAGCTAAAATTTTAATGGAAAGGGCATACTCCAGAGACTGAATTTCAATAGAAAAACACGCATATCCTAGACGTGAGTAAGTATTTTTGTCTCCAACATCTGGATCAACACCAGACTCTGCTAATGTTCTCAGTGAACATCAGAAATGGGATTTAAGGGGAAAATTGGATGCAAATTAAAGATATTTAAGAGATGAGGTTGGCTAAAACCATTCAGAGACCCTCCCCACCCTTGCACCAACACAGTAAAAGAAGCCAGTGAGGCCTGCAGCGTGTGCCTGTAGGAACGACGCCCGAGACTTGATCTCCAAGTGACCCTGGGTCAAGCCTTTGGCTTTAGGCTGACTAGTGTCATAGATAATAGATTCCTGCTCCTGACATGTCATCCCTGCCTGGATTGAAAGTTTCACTCCAGGTGAGATTGGAGATTAGAGAAGATTAGAATTGAGATTTCAATGAAGTGAAAGAATAGAAAACAGAAACTATTCTTATGCTTACTTATAAATGTTTTGTTAATAAATGTCTGCTTTTGAGGCAGAATTTGTTCTGAGAATTGTTTTTCATTTCACCTGGTAACAAAGTTGGGGAGGCACCTAAGTCTGTTCTTTACCAAAAAGACCCTGTGAATGGTGCAGGACTCAATTGGCTTGTGTTCTTTCACGGCAAAGAACAAGAGGGATAGCAAGAGCTGGATTTCCTCACGTCCACGGAGCCACCACGGACCCCTAGGCCTCCCGCTTCCAGACGTGATTCTCTGTCAGAGAGAACCCATCATTCCCAAGCTGGGTCAGACACTTTCCTCTTACTTTTCTGTTAGGCTCCGCAGAACTTACCCTGATAGTCCCACTGTGTGCCTCAGGCACCATCATGGGAAAACGGGGATCGGTGGACAGCTGTTGTGATTCACTCCTCACCCTCTGCGTGCTTGCTCTCTTCTCTATTTAGGATTCCCTCCACCACCCTGTCCCTCTACTTTCAGACACTTTTCACTCCCCTTCGACCCCTTCTGAGAGGAATCAGAAATCATTTACGTTCCCTAGGAAGGGTCATCTATGGCCTTGCTGCCTTGGTGAGGACTAAATCAGTCCCCTTCATTTTTTTGAGGAAAAGAGTTTTTAATCTTAACTCTTTTCCAATGATAACTAGATCACAAGTCAGGCATTTTGCCCTTAAATGCCACATCTCAACACATATGATTTTAAAAATAAAAATGATCGATTTTGCAGGATCAACTATAACCCAAAGCCAGGGGTGTTCAACCCATGGCCCTTGGGGGCCACATGTGGCCCAGGATGGCTGTGAATGTGGCCCAAAACAAAATCGTAGATTTACTTAAAACATTATGAGATTTTTTGTGTGATTATGTGTCATAATATATTTAACATGTGGCCCAAGACAACTTTTCTTCCAGTGTGGCCCACGATGCTAAAAAGTTGGACATCCCTGTAACATGGTATGAGATCTCTTTCCATTTTTTTAGTTATTTTCTTTCTCTTAGCCTTCGCATTCATTTCACAGATTTTTTTGAAAGCAGTTTTTTTCCGGATGACAAATGTCTCAAGACCACATAATAAGCAAGATTACACGAGATGGCTTTGCCAGTTAGAATGCCTTTTGGGTGTATTGCCGTCCTTTGTCCTGTCTCCATGTTTCCCTTCCCACTTCAGCAAAATAGGAAAAACAACTAAATAAAGGGCTTCACACATCTAAGACCGCTGTACCATAATTTGGATTCTCTGGAGATTTCCTCTTCACGCAAAACCCAGTCCATTATGAAAGCAGTGGAGTACGATGATTAAGCATATGTTCCAGAGTCAAGCTGAGTTCAAATCCTGGCACTAGCTATAGAGTCTTAGGCAAATAACTTCACCAATATGTGCCTCAGTTTCCTCATCTAAAAATGGGAAGAATAATACTGCCTACCTCACAAGGTTCTTATAAGGATTAAACAAGGCAATAAATTTAAAGAGCTTAGTACAGCAGTTGGCGTGTAGCAAGCACTTAGAGAATCTATTTACTCAAAAAATAATTATTCAATGCTTGCTACAAGCAAAGGACTGCTTAACATTGCAGCAAATTGGAAATTGAGGCTGGGTTCCTACCCTTAAAAGGAATTTGCAGTCCAGTGGGAGGGATGAATAAAACCTGCAAAGTGATGGCTATCACAGAAATGGATATATGTTAAGATATTTAGATAAATTATTTATTACAGTATGTTAAAGAATAACAAATTCTTTGTTATTCCTGCAATTGGGTCTGATTCCCTCCACCTTGAATGTGGGTTGGCCTTACAAACTTGCTTAACTAACAATGTGATAGCAGTGATGTTCTAGGACTCCTGCCCAGGTCTTTTGGAATGTTTGCTTGGAGGGAAGCCAGTCGTCATGTAAGAAGTCCAACTATCTGGGACCACCATGCTGTTAAGGAAGCCCAAGATATCAGTCTGGTGAATCTGCAGAGACAGAGTATGAGACCTGGCTGTTCCAGCCATCCCAGCCCCGGAATCAGACGTGAGTAAAGAAGCTGACCTGGCAGCAGCTTGACAGCCCCAGGAAATGCAATGTGGGGAAGAACTGAGAACCCAGCTAACAGCCAGAACCTATGGCCTCAGGTAAGTCATCCCAGCCAACTAACTTGATATGACAAGCCATTTAAACTGTCCTTGATAGAGATGACTTATTTCAAATGGGGTTATGATACTTGTCTTTCTTACGTCTCTAAGCATGCTGGAATGAAAAAAAAAAATAGTGTGTGCAGAAAAGAGCTAGCATCGTAGGCCTGACACTGCTATCCCTAGAAAGGTCTACTTGGAAGACTTGCCCTTGGCTGGCATCTGGAAGCTTGGCTGCTAAACAGTTCCCTGCACCAATATAAACCTATCCCCAAGTAACGAGAGCGCCTCACTAGGGCTAGACTGTTTGTGCAAACAGTCTGTGGTTTATGCTGAACACCCGCTTTCCTTCTGGGACTCTGGGATTTTGGTGTGTGATAGGCAGAGGGTGTCTATTTGACCATCCCTCAGTAAAAACCTGTGGCACCAAGTTGCTGATGAGCTGTCCCAGCAGACAACACTTTGCATATGATGTCTTCACTGATTGCTGAAATAATAAAGCCACTCCACTGTGAGAGGACTCTTAGCAGTTGTCAGCTGGTTTCCTTCAACTTTGCCTTATGCACCTTTTCCTTTTTCTGTTCTTGCCATGGTAATAAATCTTAGCCATGAGTAAAAGAAAAAGAAAAAAAAAATCTCAGTCCTGAGACCGTCTAGCAAATCACTGGGCTTGGGGGTCATTTGAGGGAACCCTGATATACAGCATTTAAAAAATTGTGAGAGAACTATTGGAGAGCTCTTCAACTTTCTTTTCATAAAAGAAGGAATCCCTCCTAACTTTCTCATGCTCTCTTTCTCTTCTCCCCTTTTCCCAGGGTGTGCATATTGAACTTCCTTCTCACCCAAGTCCAAGGTGGCACATGGACATGAACACACTATTGGAGATGACGCTTTTGATTCTTCAGCCCTAGAGAAGAAGCTGCGTAACTGCTGTCTTGTATACAAATACAACAGCGCTTTCCTGCATTTCATATTTTGATCCAATTCTGTTTCTCTTGGGTGGAAGTAGGGTAAAATTTTTGTCTCATTGGGCTGAAGATATCATTGAAATTTCGTTTTGAAGTATTTACCCAGAGACTAAACTGGTGATAAAAAGTATTTTCTTTGCAATTACATAGCGAGACTTCATAAATTTATGGCCAGTCACTAAGGAATTGGCACCGCAACATCAGCAGGAGCTTATATCTGGCACACAAAATCTATGCACATTCCCTGCTGTGTGGCACACCCATCTCACACTGTATGATACACATGGCTCTTTTCAGATGGTCTCCTGATAGACTCGCTGATTATGTTTTGACAGGGCTGAATATCGTTTTTTTTTTTTAATTTCAGAGAATGACAACAGCTTATTCACTATGATAAGCAAGGTCCTTGGATTTGGCTGTAGAAATCAACTAAGCCACTATATTTTAAGAATTCACACAATAAGCCAGTAAACGACTGAATATGTGTGCTAAGCACTTTAAATATTATGTGGTAAGCACTATAAATCATGTTATAGACAGCAGACTGAGAGTTAGGAGACCAAGTTCTAACCTAGTCTATGTTCTAAAGACCTGACCTTGAAAAATAATTTTTCCCCACTTGACCTCTATCACACCAGCTGTAAAATAAGGAGTTGGGGGAGGGGAGGCAGTTCAAGTGAAGCAGTTTTTCTATCTCATTCTACAGTTCAGTGATAATATAATGTAAGGGGTAAGTGCCAAATAGAGGATACAAATGCATTTTGCAGGGGGAGAGGTTCCTGGAGGCTAACATAGGAACATTCAATTGGCCAGCAAAGAATGAGGCACTCCCCTTGTGGGAGGAGCTGGGGAGAAAATATAAAGCCCGATCCGCTCTCAGGGATGTTAGGGAAATTTCAATATGAAATAACAATGATAATAATAGCTAACCAATTCAATATTTATATACTAAGGTAATGTGTATTACCTCATTTAATTTCCATAAAAACTCTAGTTATTATTGTTCCTGTTTACAGAGGAGAACACTGAGGGATAGAAAAATTAAGAAGTTTCATAAGGCTACACAGCCAGTGGTAGAATCCAGATGTGAGCCTTCTAATTGTTGTATGCCATTCGCGTGTGAAAGTCAGCAATAAAAGTCTCCACAGAAGCACTGTCGTTTAGATGCAGTTGTCTGGAAAACCAGCACACCCAGAAAATAATAGGCCACCATCAAGGAGAAGAATGGCAGTTACCTTTCACGCAGTACCATCTGTGTGCTTTTCATTTGTTATCTCTAACCTTCATGGACACTTTTGTTTGTTTGTTTTAAGTACCATTTTACAGTTAAGAAATCTGGGTTCAGCAAGTTCAACCTGTAATAGGTAGAGGGCTGTTAGGTGGGAGGGTGGGGGTTCAGTCCTGAGTTTGTCTAACTTCAAAAGTCTTCTTATTCTACCCTGCCATGCTGGCTTCTTGGCAAGAAAAAAAACTATTTGCAAATATTAAAACCAGCTGTATCCTACTGTAACTTTCATTTATATGAAATTCTAGAACAGGGAAAACTAGCCTGTAGAGACAGAAAGGAGACCAGAGTTGCCTGGGGCAGGGGAAAGGAGGGGATTGCCTGCAATGGGTCACAAGGACATTTTTGGAGCTGTGACAAGATTTTATATCTTGATTACAGTGTTGACTATATTGGCCAAAACTTATTGAACTGTACAATTAAAATAAGTGCATTTGTTATATGCAAATTATATAGCAATAAAGTTGATTTTTTAAAAACTCAGCTTACTCCAGTGTTTGGTCTTCTAGACGAAGCTGGGGCCACTGGCCCTGTGAGGCTTCATATGTATGGGGTCGTCACAGTGCATATAAAACAGGAGGTCTTGGCATCCATTCCAGCCAACTTTTACACTACCTTCTTGAACTGCACAGACTGAAAAGCTGCAAATTACGTTTCCCTGACTCCTTTACAGCTAATGTTCAGACTGTGGGTTCAATATACTGAAAGGACCTGAAAAGCAGTAGTGACAGCAGGGCCGCCTGCCCGCCCTGGTGTTTGCTGCTGTTGGCAAGTAGGGTCAGGCAGGCACTGGGTTTCTCTACGACAGCATTTCAATGTCCAGGGACCCGCTGCATGAGTACTGTGAGTCAGTGAGTCCAAGGATGAGTGGCTTCGTGATCCGGATTGCCACTGCGGCTGTCATGTAAGAATTCAGATAGATGTTTTTCCAACACTCTTGACTTCCCACTTTTAGGACTGTGGCAGGGGCGATAGCTTCTCTGGCAAATCTGTTCAATAGTTATCTCCTGGGAATTACGGCTGGAAGTTCATTTAGAGACTGCTCCTCTAGCACTACAATTATTTTGCAAGCGTCCAGTGAAATCTCTTTCTACCTATAATTGTTTGATTCCTTTGTTTCCCTGGAACTATACACTGACATCATGAAAGATGGTGTGGGGGTTCATTCATAAGGGTAACTAAAATAATTACCATTGTCATCAGATTAATAGCAACTTTTACTGAGTACTGACTTTCTGCCAAGATAAACACAATGAGGTACATGCAGGGGGCAACTCGGTTTCTCTCTCCATCCTACTCAAGCTCTGCGAGTAGGTCTGCCCTCCACTCCATGAGTGAAATGAGGCAGGTCTTCTAACTTTTTCAGTCACTTTCACATCATAAAAAGTCCTCTAATTCATTTCAGTCCCCCAAATGTTCCCATTTCAGTCATTAAAAGGTCCATTCCACTAGCATATAATGCAACACTCTCATTAGGTTAAAAGCTATTTACACCTCTAGCTTGAGCTTTCTTAGGGCCAGAAAGCCTGTCATTCTGAGGAAGAGGAAATGGTTGGCTTCTGCTCCATTTCTCTGGAGGATCTTTCTTTGCTTCCCTTCCCCCTTCCATGTCCCGTCCTCCATCAGACTACCTTAGGATCCTCTGGGGTTGGGAGGTGGTAGGGAAGAGGTGAAGCTAGTCTCTAAAAAGTCTCTAAACTGGCCTGGCTATCACCTGGCATTGCAGCTCTCTGGGTATGGCAGATCCCAGCACTGAGTTTTTGCTCTGCTATCCATGGGGGTCCACCTAGGCCCCTGCAGCCACTAGACAGGCAACTTCAGCCATAGCCTTCCACATTTAGTCTCTAAGACATGAGTCAAACGTCAATTCCCACTTCCCTTGAGCTCTCAGAAGGGTCCCTGTCAGCTGACTTGAGGTGAGAGGGCAGCACTGCTCTTGCCTCCCATATGAGGAGCAGGAAGAAAACTCTCTCTCAGAAAGATTCCTCTCTTTTTGGCCTTATCAGCCTTGCTTGCTTTATTGGGAGGTGGCTGGTTGCATATGCCACCTTGAAAAGACTCATATTCTGTAGCATGCCTTACATATGTGGGTTAGCAACTCACTTTAGAATGTGGAGGTCCTCTGCAGTTACTGATTTTGTTTTTGGTCTTTGAGGCCATGAAATTTTGGTCTTTGTGGTCCAAATTGAGACAGAATGTCATTTCAGCATTCCAACAACACTCTAAGGTGATGACTCATGCTCCCATTTTAGAGAGGCGCTGAGGTTCATTTCAGGTTCCAGCTGAGGTTTAGAAACAAATGAAGGGCAGAAAGGGGACTCCAGCACAGATGAGTATGACGGCAAGGCCTTTGCTGTTCGCTGTTACGATTACAAAGGGCTGAGCAGAAGTAGGTTTACAGCCGTGAGTGACATGCTTTTCGAGTTAATAAAGCCATTGTAATAATCATAACCTGCATGTCTTTTCCACATGAACAACTGTAAAGCTACTTTTTCCCTCCCCTGTATGTTGGACACTACTGACATTGATGATGTGAATTGAACTATGTCCCCCAAACTTCATATACTGAAGCCCTAACCCCCAGTGTATCAGAATGTGACCTTATCGGAAACAGAATCCTTGCAGATGGAATCAGTTAAGATGAAATCACACTGGGAGTAGGGTAGGCCTCTACTCCTATATGATGGGTGTCCTAAGAAAAAAGGGGAAAATCTGAACACAGGTACACAGAGAGAAAGCCACATAAACATTGGTGCTAAGCTGCTACAAGCCAAGGAACTACCCAAGTTAGGAGAGAAGCTTAAAAGAGATCTTTCTCTAGTGCCTTCAGGAGGAGCACGGTCCTGCAGATGTCTTGATCTTGGGCTGTGGGCCTTCAGGTTACGAGACAACATATTTCTGGTTTGTAAGCCACTCAGTTTGCAGGGCTTGGTGATGGCAGACCTAGAAAACTAATAAAACCGCCATGTGACAGCCATGAGAGTGACTGAAATTCTAGTTGAAATAAGTACTGTGTGAAGGAGAGCGCCTGAGCGGCTGAGAGCAGACGAGGTATTGCAGCAGCCAGAGTGGGGCCCAGGGTTCGTCCAGGCTGGATGACAGAGCTGAGCTGGTCATTAGGAGCCCTTGGGCAGGCTGTTAGGTAGAAAGCTTCTAAATTAATTTCACTTCCCTCATAATAGAGGATTACTAAATTTACTTTGAAAAACTTTAAGAAAAAAAAAATCCCACACCAGAACTTCGCATAATTGTATCTGGGAAGGCCTAAAGATAGTAGGGTGGGTCGAACAGGAAGTTATACCTGTAACTTAATTCACTGAATTAGGAGTAAATGAAAGGGCAACATAGTATAAGCTGATTTTTAATATGTAATGTTCTTGATGGCTTTGAGAATAGGAATGCTAACATACAGGAATATTTTAATAAAATTCATTTAACACATTCATAGGACCTCCAAACATATAAACAAGTATAGAGATTTTCAAATTGTAATTCATGTAGAATGTGGAGACACATTTGCACATCCTAAACAAGACACACACACACATTGTTTTAAAGATTTTAGGTGTTAATTTCCAAAACTATTGGTGCAAGTAGCACAGATATGCAATTAAATATTAATAAAAATATCCCCAAATCTCAGTGGCTTCTCACCACATACATGTACTTTTCACCCACATCTATCCAGTGTGGATCAGATGGTCCCCTGAAGCCTGTAGCTGTGCCATTGGGAAGGCCTGGCTTCTACTGACGGGAAGGGAGGGACAGAAAAGGCACACTGGCTTTTAACTGGCTCAGTCCAGGAGAGCCACACACCACTTGCGCTCGTAGATCATTGGCCAGAACAAGTTAAATGGCCCAACCTAACTGCAAGTGAGGCTGAGTAATGTAGGAGAACACCTGGAATATGAGGGGAACACGAATGATCTCTGCCTGCAACTATACAAGGAATAAGTGTATAAAATGCACTAAGTCCAAAAGTGAGATGTTAGTGAGAGATCCAATGAGAATCCAATCTCATTAATCTTAATGAGAGGACGACACTCAGGTGCCTTCCCATCTATATGCAAATTATTACAGCATGACTAATTGCTAAAGTTAAGTGATGCTCAAGAGCCCCCTATTACTTCTGGTGTTTCCCAGAGGAGGACCCTACATGCGACCCCTCCCACCAAACTAAATAAAACAAAAAGGAAGTAGGGGTTCCGGGACTTGGAAGAGAAGTAAAAAGCATGAGAAGAGGGTCTCGGCAGAGGGAGGGAGGTCTAGTCAGATGGCACTGGCAGGGGCCCCGGAGGAAAGGTGGCTAATGATAGATACATCCCCCACGTCAGGGCAGTGACAGCTAACGTCCAAGTTTACCTCATCCTCAATTCCTTCCTGAGCTATAGTGCTGTCTCTCAGCCTAAATAATACTAAAAGTCTGCTATCCCAGAGAAAGGGCCTGGCCTTCGGAAGTAAAGAGGGTCGGTCCCATATTTCACAAAAATTCACTACTCAAACTATGTGTCCCAATTTTTTTTCCAAAAAATATTGCCACTGTGCAAGTTCCCTGTAGGAAAATAGAAGGGAAAGGATTTTTCTGGGCAAGAGGGAAAGGCCCCATAGTGGGTGGGTGACAGCAGATTTGAAAGCATGTCCACGCAGCATATTTTTCTCAGCTTTTGCCAGCAGTGTTCTACAAAAATAAAAAAAAACCATTTTCCATATTTTCATTATATTGTACTTGCATAAATAAATCTTAGAGGGATACTGAAGGGGCTAATGTAATAGCTACTTCAGATGGGGAAAGGGGGAAATAGGGCAGACAAGCGTAGGGGTAGGAGTGAGAATTTTCACTATGTACCCTTTTATATTATTTGATTTTCAAACCATGTGGATATATTATCTATTCCAAACTGTTAAAATAATTACGGAAAAAAAGTCTCCCAACCACCACAGCTTTGTGTTCAAGCTACTTTGGGAGAACAAAAGAATCAGAGAGCAGGGCAGAGAGTGGACAGTAGCCACAGGAAAACGAACCTGCCAGCACACGCAGGCCATGGAAGCGGGAGGCCATGAAGGGAAGTGGGAGCCCCTGACTCAACTCCTCACTCCTTAAAGCTCCAGAGATATTTGGGGGAGAACCCAAAGAAGAGGACAGTGAGGTTGAGCTTTCCACACATGGAACAGGAGTTGGGATCTGAAAATTTCAATATAAGAGGAAAAGGATGGTCCTGGAAGGATGGGAGAACTTGGGGATATCTAGGTGACAAACACTGGGATTAAACCACCATGACATTCAAGGCCATTGACAATTTGACCTGATCCTTTTTGGGTCTCACTTCTCTCTTTTACTGGAGAACTTCTTCCATCGAGCAGCAGTCCAAGGGACACAATTAAGGAGCTCACAGTCTGGTTGACAAAAACTGACTTACAGACAACAAGGTGTTACTAATGCTCTGCTAGGAAAGCGTACTGTTTCAGTGGGGGCACAAGTGAACAGTGGCCAACTGAGCCTGGGGGGAGACCAGGTAATCAGGCTTCATAGTCAAGGTAAAGCCTGAGCTAAGTCCTGGACAATGAACGGATATATGGGAAAGTGGGGGAGATGAGAAGGACGTTCCTGGCAAAGCAGTCTGTGCATAGGCTTAGAGGGATGACACAAAATGGGGTTTCAAACCTGTGCTGTGCCAGTGACTCCACATGGTAAAAATATAACTAAATAAAGGAGGTGCTGAGATGGAGAAGCAAGAGGAGAGGCTTCGTTTGTGATGGACTTTATCCTCCCAGGGGTGTCCAACCTTTTGGCATCTCCGGGCTACACTAGAAGGAGAAGAATTGTCTTGGGCCACACATTAAATACACAAACACTAATGAAAACTGATGAGCAAAAAAAAGGTTTTAAGTAAATTTACAGCTTTGTGTCGCGCTGCATTCATAGCCATCCTGGGCTGCATGTGGCCTGTGGGCTGCAGGTTGGATACCCCTGCAACAATGGGGTATTATAAGGGTGAGTAAAAGATCCTGTAGAAATTTGATAACATGGGCCTCAGTATTGAGAACTGATGGCATCTACTGGAGGCAGGTGGGACTGGAAGTTGGTGAGACAAGTTAGAAACCACTGCCACAGAGAGAAGAAAGTTGGAGGGAGCCTGAACTGAGGCATTTACCTTACACCTCACCATTCTGCTGTGACTCTGCTAGCTGTGAGGCTTTAAGCAAGTTACCTAACTTCTCTGAAGTTGAGGTTTTTCACCTGCCAAATTACCTGCTTTACATGGCTAAACAAAACATATATAAAGCTCCAGGCACGTAGAAGATCCTTGATTAATGGAAAAACTATTACTCCCCAAATACACCATAAGCCAAGGATTTCAACACCGTCACCTTTTTGTGGGAATCCCTGGGTATTCCAGTTACCTATTGCTGCATAGTAATAAATTATCAAAAAATGTAGTGGCTTAAGTCAACAACCATGATTCTGTGGGTTTTCTGGGTGGTTTTTCTGTTTGCCTTACTGGGGTTCCTTCACAGGGCTGCATTCAGCCGGTGGCTAGGCTGTGCTAGGAGGTCTAGCACATATCCATGGCCATAGCAGAGATGGTTGGAAGGTGGGGGCTTAACTTTATCCACATGATCTCTCATTATTTCATTGTCTAATCCAAGCTTTTATATATGGTGGCTGACTTCCAAGACAGTGAAAAGGGAGGCTGCAAGGCCTCTTATGTTTCATGGATTTATTACTATGAAACAAACCATTCCCAGATAACTCAACCATTTATTTGATTTACTTGCTTATGATTCTACAATTTGCGCAGGAATTGGCCATTTAACAGGAACTGGCTGGGGCAGCTCAACAAAAACTACAGGATTCAGGGTGCCAGGCTTATTCACATGACTGACACCCCAGCTGGGGTGACTGAAATTGGGGAGACTGCCTGGATTTCTCTCTCTCCGCTCCCTGTCTTATCATTCAGTAACCTAGCCTCCACTTTTTCACATGGGGGCCAGATCCTAAGAAGTCAAAAAAGGAATTTGCAAGGCCTCTTAAAGTCTACAACTGCTTAGTCATGCTCCTAATTTTCACCTCACTCTGTTGCTCAAAGCAAGTCCCAGAGCTGGTCCAAATTCAAGGTAAAGGAAATAGACACCACCTCTTGATGGGAGGATTGGAAAAGTCCTGTTGCAAAAGGGTGAGCACTGGGAGGGGTTAGCTAGCTATCTGGAAATGATCTACCCCAATGGGAACACACTAGTTTGGAATATCTACATACTTGGCTACAGATTCTCATTCCATCACTCATTATCCATTTGACCCCAAATTCAGTGACACCAAATCTCTGGACTGTCTAAGTATGGGGCATACCCCCCTTGTGAGCACCTTAAGGGAAAGATTCTGTGGGAGTCATCCCTCTATATTCAGAATTTAGCAGGATGCCTGGCACTTACTAACAGAATAAAGCACTCGGTAAGTATGTATATTGAATTAACAAATAAGGACGTAATAAATAAATAAATAATATTAGCTATTTACTGGGCACTTCCCATATATCAGGAACTAGTCTAAACACTTTAGACATATTGATGATTTATCCAAGTGTTACAATCCTGTGTGGTAGGCCCTATTATACCCCACATTCAGATTAGGAATCCAGGTACAAAAGGCTAAATAGTTTGCCCCAAAACGAGTATGTTAGTGTGTGGTGGCCTGGATTTGGCTCCATTTGATTTGGCTCCAGAGCCTTGTCCAGAACCACCAGGCTTTGCTGCCTTCATGAAAGTGTAAATAACTATAGTGAACATGGGATTAAAAACTGAAGAAATACTGGACTTAGAAACGGATAATTATCCCAGACATGAATCTTCTAGAAGCATCATAGTATTCTGGTTAAGAGTACAGTGCATAAACTTTTGAGTCAGACATATTGATTTAAAGTGCAGCTCCTCCAAGTGCCATTGCTTCGGATGGGACACTCTCGAAGTCTCAGTTTCCTCATCTGAAAAAGAAATCTAAAAATAGTACCTATCTCACAGGATTGTGGTGAGACTCAAAAGAGACAGGGAAAGTACAGTCCTTATCTCAGAGTTCACATGTAATGAAGCTCAGTGAACACTTACTGTTGGTCACATGTTAAGGAATATGGAAATGAAATGGTAAGGCAATGCTCAAAAGAAAAAAATTGGAGTCAGATGCAGGTATATGCATATTATACATGATAAAATTTCCCCCAAAACAGTTTTTTAACACTTTTTCAATACAAAGAAATCTAAGAAGTTGGAAAACAAAAAACAAAACTCTTCATAAGAAAGCCAAGAAAAGTTTGGGCACTAAATATGTCATTTAAGTATTAAAAATGTCATACTTTTATCAAGAATGCTGTGTTGATTTTTTGAAAGAGGTAGATTATATCAAAAAAATTTTAAAGGACTACTACAAGCAGAAGACAAATACCATATGATCTCACCTATAAGTGTAACCTAATCAACAAAACAAACAAGCAAGCAAAATATAACCAGAGACATTGAAATAAAGAACAAACTGACAGTAACCAGAGAGGAGGGGGAGGAGGGATAATGGGGGAAAGAAGGGGAAGGGTCATCAAGGAACATGTATAAAGGACCCATGGACAAAGCCAAAGGGAGGTAGGATGGTAGGAGGGGGAGGATTGGGGGAAAAAGCAGACAACTCTACTTGAACAACAACATTTTTTTAAAAAGAAAGAAAATAAAGGGGGGCTAGGTAAGATAGTAAAGTATTACAAATCCCAAGAGTCAAAAGGACTACCCAAAGAGCAAAACACAGAAAACGATTGATCTTTACAAGAAAAGAAAAGGAAAAAAAAAAAACCCCAGCATGCTAAAAAGCTAATGTCAGTTTTCAATTTAAGGTTCAAGAACACTATAAAGAAACTCAGTATGTAAACACCAACTGATGAAAGGGCCAAAACTTATTGACACAGGTTTTATTAAAAGAAGATCATGCTAGCTAAGTTCAATAAGCCTGAGATTGCTATCTGCTGAAAGAAAAGGCACAGACATGGTCACTGGGGTTGTCTAAATAATTTTTTTTTGCACATCAATGAAGCCTTTATTAAAAAATTAGCAAATAACTGCTGTGGAAATAAAAAAAGATGCATCTTATTAAATTTCATTGACCAAGACGACAGTTGAGAGAATCCTCCTGTAATCTTTTCTCAGCCTATGTGTCTTGCCCTTTTGCTTTCCCCACCCTTATTTCCTTCTCTCGGGTGAGGGGTGGCAGCAGGAGGGAGAAAAATCTGAACGGCAGCAGCAGTGGTGGGCAGAAGGCGGGTGGGAGCTTCTGAAGTTATTAGTTCCTTGTTGCTATCATATATACGATTGCTACCAAAAAGGGTTTTTTCCATGTACAAACTATGTAATTTTTTTACTTCAAATTATATATACAAATTGAAGTAGAAGATTATAAAACTGCATAGATCTTTCCTAAGAGGACTTTCATAAAAGAATTGGCTCTACAAGGCTCTAGAGGACCAGAGACTCTTGTACAAGGTGTACTGTGTTCCTTTTTTAGATCAAATGTTCATTATACAGCTCTGTAGACTATAAATGGTGCAGCATTATAAGCACTTTTGGGAAAAGAGGCAGAAAAGGTCTCATTTATTTTAGGTATGAAAACATAAGAGTACTTTAGAAAGAAAAGATAAAGTAATATACAAGGTTTTCATCAACTAAAACAATGGGATTCTTTCATTTATTCAGCAAATATTTGTGAAACACATAATAATATGTGCCAGACACTGGAAAGACAGCAACGAATAAGACAAAATTTCTGCTCTCTTGGGCCTTATCCTCTAATGGGCTGAAACACTCAATAAAGAGACAGATGAGTATAATACACAATTGAGTTCTATGAAGAAAGGTAAGTCAGGGTAAAGAATAGAGGGGAGAATTATGAACCTCTTTAGGTTTTGTCCTCCCTGTTTTTAAAGGTCTAAACCCAGACCAAGAACTTGGCATACATTAAGAACTTAATAAATCTTTGTTGAATGACTACCCTAGCCATCAGTGGTCCCTGGTCAGCAGGAGTCTCCAGGGTGTTTGCTGGTGAGCCTGCTAGAGTGTGACAGGTCACAGGGACAAGTAGAATCAAAGAACCTATAAAGGAAACATAAAACCTCTGGGGTCCTTCTCATTTGGTTCCTGCCTAATGAAGACATCCCTCTACTGCCATAAGTAACTCCAGGAACACAGGGCGGGGCAGGCCTCTTCATCTGGCCACCACATGGGGCATAAAACAATACTCATAGAAGTTATTTTTATTGTGCACATATCCTGACACTTCCTGGGCCTCAACTAAATCTTAGGACACCTCACCCCCTCTCCAATAGGCCCGTAGGCACGAAGGATCTCCTATTTCTCTGAGAACAGAATTATACCACCTTTGAGAAAGAGCCCAGAACTTAGAAAAGCTGGTTTATCCTCTCTGGGTGGGTAAAAGGAAGTAGCGTTTAGAAACATTCAAGGACAAAGACCTTTCATCCTTTGTCAACACTTCGTGTGTGTATATGTATGTGTACCTACGTTTCCTCCCCTGGAGTCACCACCTGCTCCTCCCTTCTTCAATGGGCCACCACATTGCTAATCCTGTTATTTGAACATTGGAGGAAATTGAAACAGTACTGGAAGTCAAAATGATATAACTGAATCATTTTTTTAATACAAGCAATACTGAGAATGAGAGGTGTTGTGGCAGATCAACTTATAAAACCAGCACTAGCAGTGGTACCGAGATTTGAACCCAGGCCTGCCTAATTCCAAGCCCTTGTTTATTTCATTTCGTGACCCAGCTTCTTTTATGATCCCAATTAAATAGGCCCTGGTAAGTGAGATTCAGGCAAATGTTAAGGAAGCCTGGGCTTGAAACAGAGTAAGGCTGAACTTTGGGCAAGAGCCAAGGATATCAACACCAGCAACAATGATAACAATATACCAGACATTGAATCAGAATGCAGCCAAGGAAGACAGCCCAAAATCTACCAAGAAGAAGCCAACCAGCATTCCAACAAGTACTGGGCTCTTGTTGAAACTCTCCCTTAAAAAAAACCAAACATGAAAAAGGGGATCTTTAATACCCGGAAAAGGAGGGTGGTGAAGATTAGACAGTGGTGAAACCAATTATACAAATAACCACAGGAAGTCAGGGTAGGGGAGAACAGGAGCCTTTACATCTTTCAGATGAGATAATAGTAGTAATAATAAGACCAACAACAGTAGCAGCAATAGCAGCTAATATTTTTTGAGACCTAACTGTCAAAAAGTATGTTAAGCCATTTGCATATGTTATATAATTTGATCACAATATCCCTCCATGACGGGTGCTGTTAATGGTCTCATTTTACATCTGAGAAAATTGAGGTTTGTGGGGCAATTTGGCCCCACAGCCCTTAACCACTGCATTATAGATTCTAATTTCCTGTAGAAATACCCTCTCCTCAGTAAGGATATTTCTACTTTTAACATTCACTTTACTCTATTTCTTGATAAATAATACCCTAACCTTATCATGCTAAGACTGATTACATCTAAATTTCTTTTTATTTCCCCCCCCCAACTATTTAAAAATGCAAGAACCATTCTTAACCTGTGGGCCATAAAAACAGATGGTGGGCTGGAGTTTATCAACCCCTGGTTTGGAGCAAAGACCATGCCTATTATCACAAGTGATACATACCATATTTTGTGCGTACGTGACTTCCTCTCTGATATAAAATCACTCCTTTTGGTGTGTCTATATTAAAAAGTATTCAGATGTTTTGTGATGGTACTCACCCCTTTTGTGGCCCCTAAATGTGATGTGTGTGTTACGGGCCGCTGAGTCAAATCCAATTCCTGGTGACACTATGAATTAGTGAGGTCCACAACCTCCTGTCAACAGCCCTGCTCAGCTGCTGCAGACTCACGCCTGTGCCTTCTTTTATGGAGTGAGCGCACCTCATATTTGGTCTTTCTCTCTTTCTGCTGCCTTCTCTTTTTCCCAGCATTATTGTCTTTTCCAAAGCACCCTGAACTATTATGGTGTGGCCAAAGTAGGACAGCTTCGGTTTTGTCATTTTTGCCTTTAGTGATGTTTCAGGCTTATTTTGCTCTCTGACCCATTGTTCTTCCTTCTGGTGGTACAGGGTATCCACTGAGCTTTCCCCCAAGACTAATTTTCTTTCTATCAGCTTTCTTCACTGTCCAACTTTCACATCCATACATAGTAATTAGAAATATGAGGGTGTGTGTGGGCATAGCCTTGGTTTCTAAGGATACATCTTTACTCATGGTGATCTAATCCTTCCATTGCTGCCCTTTTGAGTCTCAGCCTTCTTTTGATTTCTTGGCTACAGCCTCCTTTTGAATAGATTCAATAGTTATGGTAACATAGCTAACATTTACAAAGGGATTAACACATGCCAAGCTCTATATTAAAGGGATTTTTATGCATTATCTTATGATGTCCTTATAACAATTCTATGAGGTAGATAGTATCATTATTCTCATAGTTCAGGTAAGAAAACTAAGGCTTAGAGGAAGGTAAACTAATTTTTTTTTTAAATGATTCAATGTCTAGTGGCAGAGCTGGGAATAGAATCCAAGCTATCTACCGCCCGAACTTACTGCTATGGGTAAAATTTTAAGTTAATTCTATAAATTGCCTAACACTAATCCCATAACTAGATAAGCAGTATGCATTAATATTCAAACTAAATAACTCTGGTTGTTATCTATCACAAAAACAAATGGTTTTGTTGCTTCCTGATGAGGTTTACTCAGGATTGGGTACATATTTGAAATGAGAAAACCTAAAAATCCGATCTGTCAGCAGCAGATTTTCTAGCTGTAAAGTTGTTTTTGCATCACATATGGTATTGCCACAGTCCCACAGAGTGAGGGGGCCCTGTCCATAACACCCCCACGAGATATGGAGACAGGAGGCACTATGTAGTAGTGCGGCGGACCCAAGATTGGTCACAGAGCCTTTCTATCCGTTGCATCGGGCGTTATAGGCACAGTGCCCAAGCCCACAAATATTTTAAGAGTCTACAAAATGGCTTGATGCTTCAGAAAGAAAAAAATTGGGCCCACAATACATAAAAGAAAATATTGAAAAAATGGAAATTGATTGATGTTAATTAACTATCTGTAAAGGTGACATCAATTCCAGTTGGCCAACCGCAGCTAAATCTTCATTTGGTTATATGAAAATATCTGTGGTGGGAAATGGTTGCCTTTTAATATGTTTCACAGGATGTGAGGTGGAGCTAACACGGGGAAAGAGTCTGAATGGTGTTCCTCTCACCCAGCCTCCAAGATGCCAGGCCTGTGCTACTCTCTGTAGCTTCCTCAGAGGTCTCCAGGCTCAGGCCATACATAGGAGGCCTCTTCCCCAGAGCCACATTGGATTATGGCATCTCCGTAAGAGGCTTGATCTACAAGGCCGAATATACTTACTTCCAGCTTACTCGTTTACTTGCTCATAGCTACTGTGCCCTCAGCACACAGTTCTTTCCCTCTCTCATCTTCTCTCACTTTTCCCCATCCACGGAAAAACCCCATCTGATGCACTGCCTCCAGGTCTCAGGAGGTTCTAAGGAGCTGCGTAACTCATCTGCTTGGCACACTGAAGATTTATGATAACCAAATATAAACGGAGAACATAAGGACAGACAAAAGTTACACTATATGTAAGTGACACTGAATGAAATGAAATTATAAAATGCTAAGGAAAATAAAAGGTAAAAATTAAAATTTATATTTCCATTGAAATAAGATCCATTTAAAGATCTTTTGTGTGATTTAGTCCTACATTTATTGATAATGAAAGATGACCATGATTTATTTAGTGAAAAAGACTACAAAACAATATGACGTGATTCTAGTTTTGTTTTAAACACTAGTGTACATTTGTTCAAAGAATGAAAAAATCTAAAAAGGTCAAATCAAAAATGTTTATAAACATAATAGTTTTGTCTGGGTGATGGGATTATAAAACAAAGTTTTTCCCCTAATATTTCTATAATAAACATAAACTGCTATTGTAAATTTTACAAAGTTAGTGAAAAAAAAAGTTATGACCCAGTCTTCAAGAAACATTTTACTATGGGATACAGAAAACAGGATTAATTTATTTAGGAGAAAAGATGAATAATGCTATTTAAAGTTTATACTTTGTCAGTGAATGAGTTTTTAAAAAGAACTTCACTGAGTAGCAGAAAATTCTGGATCGATTTCCTGGCTCACCCATTGGCCATCTGTGTATCTTAGGCAAATTACTCAAAGACACAGTTTGTCCATCTTTATCTAATAAATTTTCCCAGGACTAATATTCTTTGACTTCACATCCCTAGCTCTGTGGTAACTAGTAATATAGACGACCCTTTCCTTTTCCCTCCCAGGTATATACTGAAATTCAAAAATTAATTCTGTAACTCATGTATCCATACATTTATCTATTTGTTCAACTGACACTTATTGGCATGCTGTTACATGCCTGGAACTTAGCTAAAGCATCTCCTATTTCTTGGTTGCCTGAAGCTTGTTTCCTTGGTAGATTTCTCAGGGAACACTATACAATGAGTTACTGCATGTTCATAGCTACTTTACTTCTCTTTAGTTTTTATACTTAAAAACAAGTTTGGGTGTGTAGAAAAATCATTGTTTCACATTTCCTTTCCTTGAGTATCTTAACTATATTGCTCTGTTGTTTTATGCTGTGGATTAATCTGATGAAAATATCTTATTTTTCTGAGTGACTTGGTCTTTATTCCTGGATGTCTAAAGAGTTTTTTCTTTATTGTCCAGCTTTACTAGAATAAGTCTTGCTGTTGACAATTCTGGGTTCATTGTCCAAGGTCAGTGGTGTGCTCTTTCAATATAGATGTTCAATTTATTTTAATTTTAAAAATCTTGCATCATGAATTTCATATTTGCTTTGTTCTATTGGTTTCATTTTCTTGTTCCAACACAAATTACACTTATGTTGGATCTTCTTTTCCTGTCTCCTATATCTCTCATTTTTCTCTGGAATCCTACTTACTTATTCATTTTCCTTCCTTTGTAAACTGTATTTCTCAAGTTCTGTTTCCGACAAGGTGGGCTAGGTTATTTCAGAACAATGTGATAGGTATTGGGAATTCTCTCTCTGTCTGGTGTGGCTCAGTTGGTAGGAGCGTTGACCTATAACTGAAAGGTTATAGGTTTGATTCCTAGTCAGGCCCATACCTGGGTTGTTGTGGGTTCGATCCCCAGTCCAGGTACCTATGATCCCTGGTCCTGGAATCCAGCACATACAACAGGCAACCAATTGATGCTTCTCTCTCTCCCTTCCTCTCTTTTTAAAAGCAATGAAAAAATGTCCTCAGGTGAGGATTAAAAAATTTTTTTTAGAGAATTCTCGCCCAGGCAGTAAGGATTTATGGGGACATTATCCAGAATATAAGGGAATCCCAGAGGGCTGAACAGCATTGCTTTCAGATTTGAGGCTATTAGAGAATAGCAGCTGAAAAGATTAGAACTTTAAAATTTTTGATAGATTCATGGGGTTGGCAGAAAATTGGAGTTCAGGGACATGCAGGGAAGAGGAAATCCATAAATTTCAATTGGGACCAAAAAGGGACACATTTTATGAGTAAGGGTAAATTGGAAAAGACCAGCCTTCACAGTGATTTAAGACCAGTCTGAATTATCTAAGTCCCCAAATGAGTCCAGTCATCTCATTTCTGAGTTTCCTAGTTCTAATATATGCTGTTCTCTTTTAGTTTCTATTGTTTTCTGAAATTCTTTTAGATAATTCTTTTATGTTATTTAGTTTGTATCTGTTTCGATTATGTATTTTCTAGTATGCATTAATTATTCACTGACATTATTTAGTTTGTTTTCTTTTTTTACTTTATTTTTGTTCAATTGCAGTTGTCTGCATTTTCTTCCCCACCCCCACCCCAGCTAAACCCACCTCCCTCCCTTGCTTCCACCCTCCCCCTTGGTTTTGTCCATGTGTCCTTTATAGTAGTTCCTGAAAACCTTTCTCCCCACTGTCCCCTCCCCCCTCCCCTCTGGCTATTGTTTATTATTATTGTTTATTATTAAGAACAATCTAGTTCTTAATTTCAATATCTATGGTTATATTGTTTATATTTTTCTTTTGTTGATTAGGTTCCAGTTAAATGTGAGATCATATGGCATTTGTCCCTCACTGCCTGGCTTATTTCACTTAGTATAATGAAATACTCTCCAGTTCCATCCATGCTATTGCAAAGGGTAGGAGTCCTTCTTTCTCTCTGCTGCATAGAATTCCATTGTGTAAATGTACCATAGTTTTTTGATCCAGAGAAATTCAAAACTATGCATCATGATCTGGCTCTGACCTGGGCTTATTTTTAAATCATGAACCTATCCATCAGGGTAACACAGTCACTAATTCTGCCTTGACTGCCTGCTAAGATTATAATTACTCCCAATACAGTTTCGGTTCAGTTTAGGTGTTTCTTAGCTTCCCTAAAGATACACTTTTGAAGTAGAACCAGGCTCTGTATCTGAAAGGTGCCCACAATTCTAACATTGCTTTCATTTTCCTCACCAACTCTCTTCACATTATAGCTTCCTTCATTAGCTAGTCTCAGAGTATGTGCATATACGTTCTGAAAATTCCTTTGAAAGCAGACTTCATTTGAGAAACTCCTTATGTTAAAAGTGCTGTATTTTCCTCACAGGCATGTTTCAAATTGTTCTTTTTAGTTCAGGAACCTCAGTCAAAATGCTTCCTTGAATGTTCAGAGGACTCACTAAATCAAAAATGGTTTTCTCAAGTTAATATTGCATTAACTTTGCAGTACATTCCTTCGTAGTGAAAACTGGCATATTCATGCCTGCTATCCTCAAAGTATGATAGACCTGACATAGTTCTTTGATGAATAAAGTCAAATTATTTTTCTGCAATTTTGTAGAGTCCCCTCTATTCTTCAGAACTGGTTAGAATTGTCCCCCTTCCTTTCTCTAAAGAAAGGAAACCAAAAGAGGGGTGGTCTTTAGTCTCTAGTGATCTACTGCAGGATTCTGTGCTTGACCCTGTTTGGTTTAATTCAATCAACATTCCAGCTTCCCGTGAGTGCCTCCTTTGTGGTAAGCTTTGCGTTGGGTGGAAAAGATAAAGAATCACCTTTAAGGGGGCAGTACAGTTAGTTGTTGACTTGAATCCTTATCCATCATTCACCGGCAGGTGACTGGAGTTAGCTATTTGATTTCTCTGGGCCTTAATTTCCATACCTACATGACATATATAGTTATTATGGGAATTACATTTACATATACTTATTATTATATGTTCTTAATATATACACATATTTGTTTACCTACACAAATATATAACATGTATATATACATACATAGAAATACACATATACATATATAATTTTTACAACAGCTATATCATGCAGGAATTGTATATAGAGATACATGAGTAGTAGGCGGTGCTCAATAAATGTTTGTTCCTTTTGGGTAATGATACAATCTACTTGTAACTTGATAACTTGATAACATTTCTTTCTCTTTTACTTCTCCCAACACACAAAAATGACTCTTAAACAGCCTTAATTTTCTTACCGAATGAATTAAAATTGATGTTTCAAGATACTCCTCCTTTCTCAAAAATCGTGTGACATTTGTGCAATGCACTGAGACCAGCAGGATTCTTTATCTGAGATCATAAACTCCTTAGGGGTTCAGGGAGTTCTTGCACCTGCATAGTATGTGAATCGAGTATGTTTATTACTTAGGCCTGTTTGGAGGGAGGCAATTCATTGCTATCACAGATTTTTAATGGGACTGAGAAACAACCAAAAAAAGTCAGGAATCATAAAATCACAGCTGGGTTTCACAATAGAGTGTATACTTTAGAAGTCAGGCACTGACTGTATCATTTCCTTTTTTAAAATGGTTAGCACAGAGCCAGAAAGAGTTAAAAACTTAAACTTTAAAAGATAATGGAAGTAATGATGACGTTCTTTTTTCTACTAGGAGGGGCAGGTTTAAAAACAAGAGCTAAAAATAAAATGCAAGAGATTGAAAGGCGGCAGGCCAAATACTGACAGCAGTGAAAGAACAGGAAGCAAACAAAAAAGGAGAAAAAACAACACCCTCCCGCATACACACACACACCCCTGCCCCTAACACACACACACACACACACACACACTCACACTCACACAGAGGAAGAGGAGGGGTGAAGGAAAATCAGTTGTACAAGAAATATAAATGCAAAGCAGGAGAGAGATTTAGATTTAGGCAGGGGGAGAGAGAGAGAGAAAGAGAGATTGATTGATTATTGGACTGTAGTAGTTTGCTCCCTTCTGTCCCCTTTCCCATTAATCTTTTCAAGTCAAAGAAGTCTCTCTACAGATCCAATAAAAGAAGGAGTTTTACAGACTAAATGAAGGTACAGGAAATTCCAATTTTATCTTCATTTCATTATAATGTTCTTGGCAAGTCATTGTTTATCACCTGAATTTTCTTTATCTGCAACATTTATATACTTAATGACAGTAAACTAGAAAAAGTCCCCTGTCTCCACATGAGCTATATTACAAAAATTCATTTAAAGGTGATGCATTTTGAAGTAAGAAGGGATTTTCCTACAGAAACAGTATTTAAAACAGTATCACAACAGTCCATTAAAGCATATCTAACATGTAATGGAAGAAAAGGAAACTGGCCTTTGGGTCATCAGCTGGGAGCTTGGTAAACTGGAACATGGCACATCCTCTCATTTCCTTTCTCACACCCTACAGAGCTTTGTACTCACCAGTGTTGATAATTCGGGGTGTATGTCTGACTTCAAAGAATAAAAGGCAGCAATACCATGAATGGCTATTTGTAGATGAGATCCCTATTTCTTCAAAGACTTTAATTCTTTCCTATCCCACATGTGTGCCCTTCTTGACCCTAGTATCTCTCCACATTTTATATTGGATACAAATTCCAGTCTCCTCAGAGCACTAGAGATCTGGTTCTTCTGAACATTGCAAGTTTCTTTCTATTATGTTTCTGAATATCATTTTTACTTTCCGTCTAGATCTTTCAGGTTTCAACTATAAAGGGTTACCTCCCTGCTCATCAGCTTTCACTTTCTACCCTCAACTCCTAGCCTCTGCCATTCCCTGCCATCATTTATATCCTTGATAAAAGTCTAATGTATAAGGGGATAGATAATGTTATCTTGACTGGTGATGCATATATTAAATGGTTCAAGTAGAGCACAAGGAAAGACAAAATGCTATCCCACTTCTTGTGAGAAAAGAGGTCAGACTCCTCTTCTTAGGCAGGAAGTAGAAAAATGGATGTATAGACAAATATTTAGAAGGGGAGGAAAATAAAGATGGTCCTGTGTGTCTGCTAGTTTGGATCTACTCAGTAAAAAAGAAGGCAAGTGCAGCACAAAGTGGAGGGTAAGGCTTGACTTTAAATAGGTTCTAAAGTATAAACAGATACATGCAACTCATTCTAGAGACAAAAGGTGAAATAGAGGGCACATGTCCAAGGACATGTCCAAAGAGGTGCTGTAGCTGCAGGAACTGTATCAGTAAAACTAGTCCCGGGACCAGTGTTAACAGATGGCAGTGAGAAAGCGGAATTGCCTCCATTTACAGATACAGTACTAATCAGTAGAAGTAATTAGTATTAAGAAAAAACATAATGAGCCATAATACACAATCAATTTAAATAGAGTTTAAGCAACTATAAGGCCAGGACAAAGTAATGGATAGCAACTTGAATTTTTACAATAATTTTATCATTATTCACTACTTCTGGACTGATAGGTATGTTGTACAAACAATGGTATATTAGACTGAGGGTCTGAATTATTTGCAAGTAGACTATTAGTCAAGAGGATTTAGAACAAGAATTTTATTGACATGCAGCCACCCTAAGCAAAGAGAGACTGAAATGTCCCAAAATAGTTGCTTCTAATTTTGGAAGTCATCCTAAGCCATAGACTCATGAGGCTTTAACTGCTGGAAAGAAAAAATAAAACAACTTAGAAATCACTTAATCCAAATTCTTTCCTTTAATGATAATTGCCCTTTAGATGAAAATCACTACGCACATTTCAATATAATAATCTATATAGGGACTATCTTTGCTAATTAATGTTTGCTACTAGGGAACTAAAATATGGCAACAAGTTAAAAATTTTCAGAGTAACATGGTCACTCTGAAACATAGGTGTCATTATCTCCCTCCCATTGACAACTGAGGACCATGAGGCTCTGGAAGCAGCTAGTAAGTAACAGAGCCAGGATTAGAACACATTTTATCTAATACTTAGTATTTTTATCAGGTTGAATCACCATGGAAACATTTTTTAAAAGATACCAGAAAGATAGCAAAACATGAACCTTTCCATACTTTCTCTAGTATGTGATCTTTCAAGTATCCTTAAAATACGTGTGCAAGTAGTCTATTGAGGTTTACCCTCAGGCAAAGATGGTCATAAAAAGGGCTGACATGGTGAAAGTATTTCAAAATTCTACCTCAGATTAAATGTGAAAAATCCAAAAGTTTCAGTAATTGTCCAAATCACCATGAATGGCACGGTAAAATTATTATGGGCTCATTTGTGGGCAGAGAACAAGACTGACAGGTTGCACCAGGTCCCTTTCTCTTCATTTCTCATGCGGAGCACTGATGTTAATGTATGAAGACCTAATTTTAGGTAGGCAAAAGTCACTCAAAATTATATCGCCTATTGACTGTAGATACCTAGAAAGGAGGTTGAATTTCAAGGGGAATGATATATAGCCTTCCTCTTGCTTTAGGTTGCGTCATAGGCTGGGTTTCTCAGAAAACAATCTCTGGAACAGAGATCAGCATGCACACAATTTATTAGGGAGTGCTTTTGAGATTAATGCCTGAGGAAGGGAAGAGAACGAGGCAGGACTGGACAAGGGAAAGGCTGGGCCATCATCCAGTCCTAACAGAGGCTTCACACAACTAGATAGAGAACTCTGATGAAGGAGTGGCCATAAAGAATATCACCGGTTGGTTTTGGGTGGCTGGGTTTTTAATACCCTTGGTTGATCAGTCATTGGACATGGATGCCCTTGAGCTGAGGCAGCTGTCTGCACCTGAGGCAATTCCCTGAGAAGGCTGGCAGCTGCGGGTTGTCTGCTGGCAGCACACCCAATAGCTGGGGGGAAAAGTCTTACAGTCCTGAAGGGGGATCAGAGCGATGCATCACAGTGTCTACCTCAGGTATGCTGCCTTTGATTGTATGTACAGCATTGTTTTGTATTATTTAAGATGCATGGGGTGAGTCATAGTAAAATGCCCCAGAAATGCCCCAGTCTGATAAAGATTAACTTTGCCTGTCAACTTTATGGGGCATTTAGGAATTTCCTTTAGACCTTCCTCAGTAGAAGGATCAAATGGTGTCTGGGAAGTTAGAATTTAAAGGGTCAGAACCCTAATCTCACACCTGTCAGAATGGCCATCATTAACAAATCAACAAACAACAAGTGCTAGTGAAGATGTAGAGGAAAGGGAGCCCTAGGGCACTGTTGGTGGGAATGCAGACTGGTGAGTCCACTGTGGAAAACAGTATGGAATTTCCCTTAGAAAATTAAAAATGGAGCTGTCTTTTGACCCAGCAATTCCACTGCTGGGACTATACTCTAAGAACCCTGAAACACCAATCCAAAAGGACCTATATACCCCAATGTTCATAGCAGTGTTATTTTCAATAGCCAAGTGCTGGGAACAACCTAAGTGCCCATCAGTAAATGAGTGGATCAAAAAACTGTGGCACGTTTACACAATGGAACACCATGCAGTTGAAAGAAAGAAGGAACTCCTACACTTTGCGACAGCATGGATGGAACTGGAGAGTATTATGCTAAGTGAAATAAGCCAGATGGTGAAAGAAAAATACCATATGATCTCACCTATAAATGGAACCTAATCAACAAAACAAACAAATGAGCAAAATAGAGCCAGAGGCATGGAAACAATGAACAGACTGACAGCGACCAGAAGGGAGGTTGGAGGGGGTTTAGGGTAGAAAGAAGGGGAAGGGATTAATTAGTCAAGGAACATGTATAAATGACCCATGGACATGGACAAGGGTGTGGAGATTGACTGTGGGAGCGGGGGGATGGGCAGGTCAGTGGAGAGCAAAGGGGTAATAATTGAGACAACTGTAATAGAACAATAAAACAGTTAATAACAAAAGATACAAAAAACCCATAGATTTATACAATGGAATACTATGTAGCAGGAAAAAAGAAGGAACTCCTACCTTTTGTGACAGCATGGTGGAACTAGAGACTATTTTGCTAAGTGAAATAGGCCAGTCAGGGAAAGACAAATACCATATGATCTCACTTATAACTGGAATCTAAAGAACAAAAATAAATTAATGAGAAAAACAGAACCAGAGACACAGAAACATGGAACAGACTTAGCTGTAGAAGGGGAAGAAGGAAGCAGAGAATGATGGAAGGAAGGGGAAGGAACTAGTCAAAGAACATCTATGAACCACCCATTGACATGGACAACAGAGAGGGGGTTGACTGTGGGCTAGAGAGGTGGGCTGGGTTGAGGGTGGCAAAAGGGAAAAAATTGGGACAACTGTAATAGAATAAGCAATATAAAATAAAAAAATAATTTAAAAAATGAACTTAATGGGTCGGACTGGTATTTTTCTGTGAGCAGGACAAGAAATCACAGCAGCCAGTGGGAGATGATGACCAGAAAACCAAAAGACAGAAGCCAGGTTAGGAAGGAGCTCAGACTGGGTTGTACCCACCCACCTGTGTAAGGGAGTGGTGATCCTTGCACAAGCAGATCTGGGACTAAATAAAGCTCTTTCATGGGCTGAACTTAGCCAAAAGGCCATAGTTTGCTGATGCCTGATTTAAAAGGTTAGCATTAAAAACACTGTCCAGGAATCCACTTGGTTTCATTTGCATCCAACACCACAGATTTCTGTGTGACCTTGGGCAAGATCCCCAAACTTTCTATGTCTCAATATCCTCATCTAATACATAGATGTAATTGTAGTACTTATAAGGTAGTAATAGCCCTGGTTGGTATGGCTCAGTGGATTGAGTGCCAGCCTGAAAACTAAAAGGTTGCCGGTTCGATTCCCAATCAGGGCACATGCATGGGTTGTGGGCCAGGTCCCCAGTGGGGTATGTGAGAGGCAACCAATCAACATACCTTTTGCACATAGGAGTTTTTCTCCCTCTCTTTCTCCCTCACTTCCCCTCTCTCTAAGAATAAACAAATAAATAAATAATCTTTTTTAAAAAGAGTAGTTAATATAGTCCAAGTTAAATATTGAGTAGGTTGTCTATCACTTAGGTATTCAGCAAGCAATTTTTGGAATCATTATTGTCATTATATTTAATATAATTAACACTAAATTAATTAAATATTTTCTGTCCAAGGCACTACTAGCTTACATTTTGGAGGCAGGAGAGTAAGAGAATAGTTCAAGTGAATTGTTAAAGTTTTAAAACAATAATCAAGGACAAAGTTGTATAGACATTCTTTATACTATTCTTGCAACATTCCTATAAAATTGAATTTATGTCAAAATAAAAATGAAGAAGAAAAAAGTAAAACTCTTTGACTTTGCTGGAATTATTCAGGATAGAAACATACATCTAAGCACTATTTTTCTTCTAGTTGGTTTTATGTAACTATAAAACCTTTACAAAAACTTTTTAATTTATCCCTTATTTTTTTGTGAAAACATCACTATTTCAGCCATGCTACAGAATAAGAAAAAAAGTATGTTGTACATATTTGTACTAGAGAGAAGAGGGGAATATCATATTCATGGGGTGCAGATGAGATGCAAGCAGGAGAAATTAAAATGAGAAAGTTTTTAGAAAGAGGTGAAATGCAGGAAGGAAGAATATTATTGCTATATTCTTTCTTGAGTCTTTCCTGGAGATATTTCTTTCTTGGGAATAAATAAATATTTATAAGCACCCACTGTGTGCCAGACACAGTACTAGGTGCTTTCACATTATCTCATTTAGTAATAACAATACTGTGGGAAATAATATTATTGCCACTTTACAATGAGAGAAATTGAGGCTCAAAGAGATAATTCCGTTTTCTAAGACCACATAGTAAAGTTATGAGGCTGGAGGGAATGTAGCACAGGTTTCAATTCAGAAACAACTGGGTTAAATGTCCATCAGCAGGTAAATGGATATACAAATTGTAATAAATATTGTAATAAATCCTTATAATGAGATACCACTCAGCAATACAAAGGAATGTACCACTGA
Organism: Desmodus rotundus; assembly: GCF_022682495.2. Lineage (NCBI taxonomy): Eukaryota > Metazoa > Chordata > Mammalia > Chiroptera > Phyllostomidae > Desmodus > Desmodus rotundus. Next base: position 26,983,061 of record NC_071392.1, on the reverse strand, counting down.
TAAACTCAACAACATGGTTTAATTTCAAAGCAACTCGCTAAGTAAAAAAGCCAGATAAAAGAGAGAATAAATTGTATGATTCCATTTATATAACCCTAAAAAATGCAAACTAATCTACAGTACAAAAGCAGGTAAGTGGTTGCTTGGAGACGGGGTGGAGTGGGGAGTGGCATGAGAAAAACTTGGGGGTTGATAGATATGTTTACTGTCTTGATTGTGGTAATGGGTTTCATGGGTATACACAGACAAAATATCATATTATATACCTTACATATGTATAGCTAGTTATTGTATGTTAATTATACCTCGATGAAGAGGTTTTTAAAAACCTGGGTGAAATCCATGTTATACTACGTACAAGTGCTTAATCTCTGAGACTAGTTTTTTTTATCAATTAATACGGTTGCTTAACACCTACTTCAGAGGGGTGGTGTGAAGTGTAAAGTAAATCAGTGGCATCAGTGTTTAGTATGGGTCCTAAAACATAATATAGTGTCTAATATATAGTAAGAAAGCAGCAGAAGTCATATAAGACATCCTAGACTCTGAGTTCTTCCATCTTAGAGCTTTCTCCACTTTAATTAGTAGTTTTAGTCACTGTTATTTTTATTTATGGCTATAACTTATACTCATCAATCTTCAAAGCCCTAGATCTTTACACTAAACTGTGACAAATTTTATGATTTGAGTTAAGGGACACCATCTCCTGATGGAGGACCAGACCCAGAGTCTTTTGCATAAAATCTGTTTTGTCTTAGAACCAAGTTTGTCCAAGCTGTGGCTACTATTGTACTCTTCACCTCCAGAATTTGTGTTTAGTTCCTTTTTATTTCTATCTCTTTTTGTTTGTCATTTTTCTCTGTGTACAGCTCTCTTCTCAGTTTCTCTCTCCTGTGAACTTTATCCATCAATGTATTCTACAGTCTCAGTTCTGCCTCCTTCTGCTCAGTTCTGATTCCAGGAGTCAGCTGCAGGCTGCCGGGAACTTTCTCAAGACAATAAGGTTGATAATAAGGCTCTCCTTCTTTGCTTATTTCTGCTTCTTTATTGATATTCTCATTTTGCTCATACATTATTTTCCACATTTCCTTTAGTTCATTGCTCATGTTTTCCATTAGTATTTTGAGCAAAAGACAGTTGTTTTAAAATTTTTGTCTGGTAGTGCCAATGTCTGAACTTCCTCAGAGATGGTTTCTATCAATTTATTTTGTTCCTTTGAATGAGCCACACTTTCTTGTTTCTTTGTAATTTTTTTTAATAAAAACTGAAAACTGAATTACTATAATGTGGTAACTAAAAGATTCTTTGTATGCCTTGTAATTTTTCTTTTTAAATATATTTTATTGTTTATGCTATTACAGTTGTCCCATATTTTTTCTCCCCTTTATCCCCCTCCGCCCTGCACCCCACTCCCACCAGCATTCCCCCACTTTAGTTCATGTCCATGGGTTGTACATGTAAGTTCTTTGGCTTCTCCATTTCCCATACTATTCTTAACCTCCCCCTATCTATTTTGTACCTACCATTTATGCTTCTTATTCCCTGTACCTTTTCCCTCATTCTCCCCAGTCCCCCTCCCGGCTGATAACCCTCCATGTGATCTCCATTTCTATGATTCTGTTCCTGTTCTAGTTGTTTGCTTAGTTTGTTTTTGTTTTTTCTTTAGGTTGTTGTTGAAAGTTGTGTATTTGTTGTCATTTTACTGTTCATATTTATAATCATCTTTTTCTTAGATAAGTGCCTTTAACATTTCATATAATAAGGGCTTGGTGATGATGAACTCCTTTAATTTGACCTTATCTGGGAAGCACTTTATCTACCCTTCCATTCTAAATGATAGCTTTGCTGGATTGACTAATCTTGGATGTAGGTCCTTGCTTTTCATTTTAATACATCTTTCCAGCCCCTTCTTGCCTACAAGGTTTCTTTTGAGAAATCAGCTGCTAGTCTTATAGGAACTCCTTTGTAGGTAGCTCTCCTTTTCTCTTGCTGCTTTCAGGATTCTCTCCTTATCTTTAATCTTGGGTAACATAATTATGATGTGCCTTGGTGTGTGCTTCCTTGGCTCCAACTTCTTTGGGACTCTCTGAGCTTCCTGGACTTCCTGGAAGTCTATTTCCTTTGCCAGATGAGGGTAGTTCTCCTTCACTATTTTTTCAAAAAAGTTTTCAACTTCTTCTCTTCCTCTTCTCCTTCTGGCACCCCTATGATTTGGATGTTGGAACATTTAAAGTTGTCCCAGAGGTTGCTAAGCCTCTCCTCATTTTTTTGAATTCTTGTTTCTGCATTCTCTTCCAGTTGAATGTTTATTTCTTCCTCCTGCTCCAAATCTTTAATTTGAGCCCGGTGTCCTTCTTGTCACTGTTGGTTCCCTGTACATTTTCCCTCTTACTTTTCATAGCCCTTTTTCCTCTATTTTGTGACCATACTCAACCATTTCTGTGGCCATCCTGATTACCAGTGTTTTGAACTGTGCGTCTGATAGATTGGCTATCTCTTTATTGCTTAGTTCTATTTTTGGAGCTTTGATCTGTTCTTTCATTTGGACCATATTTTTTTGTCTCGGTGTGTCTGTTATGTAGTAAGGGGCAGAGCCTTAGGTATTCACCAGGGCAGGGCAACCTACATTCCTGCGTTGTGGCACTGTATGTGGGGGAGGGGTCCAAGAGGGACCAATGCCCCTTGCTCAACTCTTGGCCGGCTTTTAGTCACTTCCTCCACTACCCACAAGCCAATTGGGCCCTTCTGGTGCTGATTCCCAGGCGGATGGGTTTGTGTACATATTAGGACCCTGCAGGTCTCTCCAGCGAACTCTCCTGTGAAGCTGAGAGTCTCTCCTATTGCCAGAACACCCACAGGTGTTTATAGTCAGAGGTTTTGAGGCTTTATTTCCCAAGCTGGACCCCTGGGTTGCACAGTGTTTCTAGCTCCCTAGTTGTTCCTCCCGGTTTATCTGCATGCAAATGTGAGATTGCTCGTTCTGCCCACCGCTGCCTTGTCACAAGTCCTCTCTGCTCTGGCTGACCATCTCTGTTCCTCCTACCTGTCTGAATGAATGTTTCTTATTTAACTCCTTAGTTGTCGGACTTCTATACAGTTAAATTTTCTGGCAGTTCTGGTTATTTTTTGTTTTTAAATTTGTTGTTGTCCTTCTTCTGGTTGTGTGAGGAGGCAAAGATTATCTACCTATGCTTCCATCTTGGCCGGATTCCCATTGTAATATTTTTCGGATGTAAACTGGACATTGGACTAATATGATGTGGTAACTGGAAGTCAGATTCTCCCCTTTCACAGGGTTTACTATTTTGGAGTTGTTGAACGCTGTAGTAGTCTGTTTATTTAATTTCCTACCCAAACTATTATTGAAAAGACTGTTGTATTCCTGTCAACGTGGTCACTAAAGTCTGTGCTCGTATGCAGTTCATGTTTTGATAGAAATTTCCTAGAATTCTGGGAACCTCCCAGTCTTTGCAAATTGGCTCCAAGCCAGGGCCCTCCTTCAATTTGCCAGGCTTGCACTGTGTCAAGGGATCAGCGCAAGGTAAAAGCTTAGGGTCTCTTAAGATTTTTTTCTGAGAACATATTTACCCTGGGCATGTATGTGGCTTTCTAAAGTCCTCTATATCCATGGTTGCTTTTAAATGTCATAACTTTCTAAAGAAACACTCTCTACCTTTTGCCTTAGACAGTGTATTGTATATTTCACTGTATTCTCTGCCCCAGCTATCTGAGGGTTATTAATTTGGCTTGCATTGTTTTCCAGCTTTTTCACCTGAGCTCTGAGTTAGGCAAAACACACCAGGACACTTTGCTTCAGTCCTACAGCTTGTTCCCTGTATTAATTAGTCTAATTGGGCTGCCATAACAAAATGCCACAGCCTGGATGACTCAGATGACAGAAATTTATTTCTCACAGTTCTGGAGACTAGAAAGTCCAATACCAAGCTTCCAGCCAATTCAGTTTCTGGTGAGGGTTCTTTTTTCTGGTTTACAGACAGCTGCCTTCTCACTGTGTCCTCACTTGACTGAGAGAGAGATGGCTCTTGTAACTCTTCTTATAAGGGCACTAGCCTTATCAGATGAGGCTCTCACCCTCATGACCTCGTTTAACTTTTATCTCCTTTTCATGGGCCCTACAGTCACATTGTAGGTTAGGACTTCAACATATAAATTTTGGAGGATACAATTCAGTTCCTAGCACCCGCAGACAGATTAGAACAGACATCACAACAGTCTTCGAGCAAGGTCAGCTTTGCTCCCTCCAGGATCAAGGGAACGATGCCACACTGAGAACACAGGGTGCTGCCACTTGAAGATTGCTACCAGTTTCAGACTGCTGCTTCTTCATGACGGACTGCAGCAGCATTATGACTGCTGTTGCTTTTTAAGACTGCTGCCACTTTAAGACTACTGACATTATGAGACTGTTCCCAAGCAGGGGAGGTAGAGGAAAGACAGGTAAAATCACTACAAAATTTTCCTGCTGCTTTGAAGTGCCTTTTTCTTGATTCAGTGCTTACTTGCTTGCTGTAAACTTTTAAGTATTTTCTAGAGTTCTCACAAAATTGGTTCTGACAGTTGCTGTGGGAGAAAAGGACTTGGAGCTTCCCACTTTGCCATTTTGCTTATTATATACAAAAGATTATAATTTTTGCCTGCTTCTCATAAGCCTTATATTATTCCTTAGACCAAGGTTTCAAAATGCTTTCCAGTTCTTATAAATGAAAAGAAATATTTAGATCTCTTGTAAATGAAGTGAAGAAGTATATTTTAAAGAATGGGAAAATTACCCATTCACACTAATTTAACCAAAAAAAGTGTAATTTAATATAAGAATACAGTGTAGGGATTCATGCAACTCATGAGCAAGCAGGCTGTCTGCTGCAAGGGGGCGATGGGAAATCTTCGAGAAGCTAGAAAGTGACTCTCACCCTATTTTTTCTCTCTCTCGGGGACCACACAGCTCTGGGTCCTTATTCTTCTCAGATAATCTGCTTCATTTCTGTCTCTCCCTACAGATTGGGTTCCCCTTATCTTGGGTTTATGTTTGGGTTCCAAGCCGATGTTACAGATTCAGTGTTCATTTAACAGAGAGTAACTGAGGCCTCTCTCTCTCCCAATTCCAAATTTCCAAAGGAGAGAATCTGGTTGATTCATATTCCTTAAAGAATGAAAACCTGTTGAATGAGCTGTGGCCAGGAAGTGAGAAGAGATTTCTCATATACATGGCTGTGGGGACCCAACCTGTAGAAGGGATTGACAGAAAAATTGGTGAGAAAGGGGACGCTTTTCTATCAAGAACGGACAGAAACCCAAAAAGATATCCGTCGCAATCCATTTTTAAATTTAAATACATTTAGATTCAACTTAAAAGAAGAAAAGAAGTGCCACATTAAGCAGCTAAAATTTGTAAGTCAGTTCTTTACAATAATAATTAGCATACATATTTATAAATCTTCTACTACTTCAGGATTTTAAACTAAAGCCAGCTTCTCCTATTCCATCTTCAAGAAATGTTCTCTGCTCTCGTTGAGCCACTAGGGAAAATAATTAAGGAACATCCTGATTCTTATTCCAGAGAACTAGAGAAACACCAAGTCACCCGAGGGAACCCCACCTCATAAGTAGAGACTATTTCTCTAGATGACGCAAGTTCCTCAGCACACACGTGGCAGCCTCTGCTTTTAAGCTAGTGCGTTGTGAGTTATGCTGAGTCCTCTTCCCCTGAGGTTAAAAGTATTTCCTAGACTTTTTTTTTTTCTCTATCTCCTCCTCTGCTCTGTTCTCTACCTTTATCCACTTCATGTGTCACTGAATTCAGAAAATAACACTAACCTTTGCAACAATCTCAAAATCTTGGTAGAAGATGTAGCTGCAAGGAATAAAAACTGTTTGAAAAATGCTCTCTTACATTCCATAAGGTAAAAATAGTTTATCCTGGCAGGTATTTTGATATGAGATGAGAAGCTCAGTTGAAAAGCATATAATGTCCAGAAAGGGAAGCTCTGACCTTTTCTTCCTAAAATTCTTCCTATTCAAGTAAATAAAAATGATAGGTAGCAGGGACCACTTCCAACTACCAATAAACTGTCTAATTAAGCCAGTAGTTTCAGCTGACTTGGAGTCACAGCTGAACAGCAGAATGCAAGAATGAACAACAATACCTAACACAAAACCAGAGTTTGGATAATTCACCCACTACATAATCGGGACTTGAATCTTACGCTAAGGCTCTATCTTACTCATCCTCATGCCTTTACCTATGCGGTTAGCCATACCCCCAAGTTGTGCATTGTCAATAACGACAGAATCTCTACCCTTGATGTTCCATTGTCCTCCTTTCTGAAAAAGAAATACATGTAGTCTACCATTTATTTTCTTGCTGCTGGGTGAAATTTTGCTCTAGGATAAACTCTTCGGCTCAGAGCAAATTATTGGTTAAATGTATGTTTATTACTAAGTATGTTTAATTACCACTGTTACCATAAAGAGGGACACACACCCAACCACAATTACAAATTAATTCATGAAAAGAAAAAAGCCAGTCATGATTATGTATTCTTTTAAAAGTGCAATAAATTATCAACAGGCTAATAAAATGAGGTCTGACACTTAATAACCTACCATCCTGCCATATTCTTAAACCCTAACTGCTTACTATAAATGATGCTAGTATTTTACAAAGGAACACAGTAGAGTAGAATCAGTTACTACCTCTTGAAAGAAAAGTCTTCATGGTACACACACCTAAAATATTTGATGCTCAACTGTAATTTGACTTTGGATACAAGAGCACAGCAAAAACTAATGAAAGCACTGTATGAGAATCATTTGGCTATATGAAAATTCAACAAAAAGAATTTTATATTTTGTTATTTTTTCATAAAATTGTGAGCTATACATCCTTTACATCAGTAAGATTTATTATGAATTAATGTACACTAATAGAGATGCATATATACAAGTATATATTTTTTAGAGAGCTGGTTGTTAAACATTCGCCAGCAGATCATTGTATAAAACTCTATTTCAAGCTTCTCCCCTTCATATACACACATTCAAATTAAAGTGAATATGTACTCCTCAAAAAAAAAAAATTTAATGTTTAATTGCTTAAAAATAAAATAGGATAGACCTCAAGAGCCTAATGTAATCTCATTGACTACCTTTTGACAAGTTGGGATTATTTCCCCAATTTACAGATAAGGGAATTGAGATTTAGAGGTCTTAAATGACTTGCCCTGGGCCACTCAGCTAATCAGTGATAAAATTGAGAGCATCATTCAAGTCTCAAGGGTTTTACTGCTCTATTCACCATATATTTCTTCCAGGATTGTCAATGTTTAGATCTCAGCAAGATGCACAACTGATTTCTCTATGACAGGGGTGTCAAACTCATTTTCACCGGGGGCCACATCAGCCTCACGGTTGCCTTCAAAGGGCCAAAATAATTTTAGGACTGTAATAAATATAAGTACTCCTTAATTGTTAAGGAGTTGAAATTCGGCCCTTTGAAGGTAACCTTGAGGCTAATGTGGCCCCCGGTGAAAATGAGTTTGACACCCCTGCTCTACGACCATGTCAGAATACCCTTATGTAATACAGGTGTCAGGGATTAAAGATAATACCAGCATCATATGTAATCTGTTTAAAGTGAAAAAGAAATATTCTACTTCATTCAATTGTTTATTCATTCAAACAACAAATAATTAAACGCTAAAATACAGGGTCCAGCAGAAATAAGGCCTGCTTGAGTGTGGTTGGTAGGGTAATAATATCGGTGTGATAATTTATAGTTTTAATTTGAACATTTCACCTAAAATGTCATACAGCGTGCTTCAGTGTGATATTGTTATGTTACAGAATTACATGCTTATGATTTTGTAAGAAGATATTTTGTAATAAAAAAGGGGTGTTATTTGTGCCAGACTGTGCATGTGCCAGGCATTGTGCTAGGCACTGTTATACCTAATACTATACTGTTATATCTATTAGTTACTTTTGTGGCGTAACAAATTATCCCCAACGTAATGGCTTAAAACAACAAACATTTATTAACTCACAATTTCTCTGGGCCAGGAATTCAGGAGCACCTTAGCTGAGTGGTCCTGGCTCAGGTTCTCTCTTGAGGTTCCCAAGGTGATCGGGGATGCAGTCATCTGAAGGCTTGACTAGGGCTGGAGGATCTGCTTCCAAACTCACTCACATTGCTGTTGTCAGGATTCCTCAGTTCCACACTAGCTGTTGGCTGGAAGCCTTAATGACTCATAATGTGGGCCTCTATGTGTTTTATAATGCTCCCCCCAGCCCAAAAATCATTTCTCAAATGTCATTCCTCAAATGAGAACAAGTCACTAACTACAGTTCAAACTCAGGGTGAGGGGAATTCACCTCCACCTTTCGAAGGAAGAAGTATCAAAGAACTTGTGGACATATTTTAAACCTACTATACCAGTGAACATAATTTACTATACAGAACTTAATCTAATTATTACAAAATGATTTATTAATATAATTGTAATTTTTGGGTATTTAAAGAGAAATTAAGTCTATTAGAGAAGAAAGTGGCTTTTTATTGTTGTTATTGCTTGTTTGCATTGTGTCCCCATTTTCATCTCATCCTGTTTATTGAAAATACTGCATAGTGCTAAATAAATGATGACTTCTTCTATCTTAATATACCAGCTAGAAATTGCATTCGGTGCTTATAATAGAAAAACTGAACAACAAAACCTTAAATAGGAGGAATTCATTTTCCCTCACACAACAAGTCCAGAAATGGGCAGTCCAGAACTGGTAAGCTGGCCCTCCAAAGCTATCATGAAACAGGCATCTCTGACTTCCTATGCTATTAATAGTGTGGGGGCTTTTGTTACTATGGTTGAAATACGGCTGCTCTGTCTCCAGAATCTTGCCATTGCTCCTGGTAAGAAAATGAATGGGTACAGGTCCAATGACTAAGTGAACAGTTCTTCCATGAAGCTTTTGAGTCCCTCCTAGAAATACCCACTTTAATTTTGTTGACAGGCCACATGGCCAACCATGGATTACAAGAGTCTGGGGAAGTAAAGATATTTAACTGGACCCATTGTCACCCTGAAAAAAAAAAAGAATTCTACTGTTGGGAACTGCCCTGCCTGGTTTCAGAAGCTGTAAACCCCCATGGCTAAGGCTGAGTCAGAGACCTTGGGACCATAAGCCTCTAAGGAGACAAAGCTTATCTCCCTGGCAGGGGGTCCACCTCTGCCCACTTTACTTGGCTTGGCCCTCAGCCTTACCAGTTAGCCAATGACGGGTAAGATTCCTCAAGGGAGGGACGACCTAAGACAGGCATGGTCAAGAAGAGGCCCTCAGGGAAGCACTTGGGGGGGCTACAGAAAAAGGGGGTGATGGACCCTCGCCCCTTGGCTTTGACATAGCCTAAGTCCTCATTCTGTCTACAAGAAGTCTCCTAATCTCTTGGCTGCCTTACTTCCCCTGCCCGAAGTAAGCCTGAAACAATGACAGAGGTCGGTGCAGCCCTGTGCTGGAAAGGGTGGATTCCCCGGGGCGATCGGGCCTAAGAATACATAAAACCCTGTGAAACCTGCTTTGCTAAGAATGCCCTCAGTTTTCTGATAAGGGTCCAAGCATGAAATTTCCCCAAGTTTTCCCAAAAGTTTCCCAAAGTTTTATAGCCCTTTAGCTAACTGACCCTGACTCAGAATAAGCCCTCAGAGTTCTTTGTATGTTACCTATTGTTTGATCCTTACTGCCTGACAACGATTGATGAGCTTTACCTGTATTCCTGTGCAAATTGAACCCAATAAAAGCCCATTAAGGAAAAGGCTCTGGGCCCTTCTCCTTTGAGAGATTTGCCACCTTTCCTCCCCAAACAGATCATGTCTTGGTAGACTTATTCTCATCCGTGGCCGACGGTGGGGGGGGGGACCTTGGGAGGGAACCCTGCGGGCAGAGCACCACCCCCCATTCTACCAGTAAAGAAGAAAGGCTATTGCTTTAAACAACTAGCAGTGTCAATCACCCTGCTCCCAGGAGCCTCAGGACACGTTACTCTGCCCCAAAGAGCTCTGACACACGCTGCCAAAACACCACACCAGACTGACAATACTGTCTGAGGTCTGTCTGTGTTTCAAATGGGAGAATCTGGTTGTTTTGAGTCCCACGTATACAGTGTGTTTTTCAAAGTAGCCACAATTTCTTTTTTGTAGTTGATAATGTTGAAGAACTGGCTGACAAAAATATCACTTCTAGGAATTTGTCCCAAAAGATAATTAACTGTACAGTTGTACAAAGGGACATGTATGAGGAAGTTCATCAAAGAGTTGTTAAAAATAGCTAATATTTGGGAAAAAATCATAAATATCAATCAAGAGAATACTGGTTAGATAAATGATGGTATATCCACTTACTGGGTATTATGCAACTTTCAAAAGTGATGTTATTCGTGACATACTGTTCAGTTAGAAAAGAACTGTGTACATAAGATCCAATATAGAAAGTATCGTATTTATATGTCTTTGTATTTTTTATTCTCGCAGATGTATGGAAGAGTAGAACGTGAATTTTTAAAATGGTTATCTCTGGATTACGAGATTTGGGAAAACACTGTATTTGTTTGAGTAGTATGTGTTGTTTTCATCAAAATAGTAGCTATTTTCAAAAATACCCAAGAGGGTGGGAGGGACTGACCTTATCTGGTATTCTTCATATCAAATGCCTTGTTGCCAGTAATTTTCTTAGACATGCTGTGGCTGAACTTATCCTTAGACAGGTTTCTTATTTTTGCTCACTAGAAAATGTTATTCCTTATTCATTATAAATTTCATTGAAATTTAAATGAGGGGTTTTTTTCTTTGGTTTCCTTTCTATTTCAAACAGCGACTTCTGAAGGCTCTCCTTTCCCTGTTTTATAGCAGCTGTGGAAGGGAAGGCGGGGGAAGACAGGAGAGAATGGAGGTACGGACGAAAGGGAGAGAAGTCTGGAGGTGGGGGCCAGGGAAAGAGCGGTAAACTGAATATCAGGATCCTTGCGCTTCTAGCATGAGCCTATCCGTTTATCTTTCTGACCTCAGTTTTCTCAGCAGAAAAATGAGAGGTTTAGATAAGAATCACTAGATGTTTTAAAATTCTTTTGGAAGTTTCTTTTGTATCTACTTAATGACATATCCTGGAAAACTACACTAGAGCAGAATTGAAACAAATTAAAAGAATAATAACAATAACTTAAAAATGCTGTTTCTTCTTTCTCCCAGGCATGTTAAGTAACAGTGCCAAGATTACACAACTAATAGGGTCCAAGATTCCAGCTGATTCTACACTCCTAACAGCTTTGCTAAAAGCCACTATAGAACTACCTTAGGAGGGCATTTGAAAGAAGCTAGATAGCTTTTTCGCCTTCAAGTTAGGCCTTGTAGAAGATAGTTAACCCCAATAAATCCAAGACCTTACCCCCATCTTCAGATTGCTTCCGTTGCCTCTATGGCCCGACAGGCTCCTCCCTCTAACTCAAAGATAACTTTCTGATTCAATGTCTTTTTGCCAACTAAAGAGGAGGTAAGTTTTGCAAAGCCCGGAGGAAGCTTCTCCAGCCATTGCCTGACTGCACTGAAGTAATGGCAGAACCCAAGACCACGTGTGCCTACAGAAGGCTTTGTATGTAGTATTACCACTGAATTTTCAGCCCTTCCTAGTTCACAGAACTGGTTACCCAGCACTCGTTTGCGTACCTCATCTTGCTGTATTTCTTTTCATTAAGGCCTGAGAGATACCGAGTAAAGAGAGCACGAAGATGGGGTAGGAAAAACGGGTAAAGCAGGCTAGAGGTCAGGACTTCTGCAGGGCTACATCCTGTCCCTCAGACGAAGGTCCATAAGGCGCCCCCCAGCTTCAGTCTCTGCTGTCTCATTGCTTTAGTCCCTCTCAAGGTCCGGGCTAGTGCAAGACATCACCCTACAGCTGGACAAGGAAGGTGATAGCCAGCAGTGAAGTGCCGCCAGAGGGCTGCGACTATCGCTCACGGATCTTACTTCCCAGATTCACACGCAGAAAGGCGAGAAGCGAGCTCGGCAGCCAATCCCCGCATCCGCACGTCTCCGTAGCTCCGCCCACCCTGCCCCCTCTAGCTCTGCCCTTCCCTGGGGCTGGTGCGGCAGCCGCGACGTAAGCGATAGGAGACCCCTGGGTGGCGCCTGCGCCGTCCGCGGCCAAGGCCGGGACGCGCTGCGGGGAGGGGCGGAGCGAGAGGGCGGGAGCGCGCGCTGGGCGCCCGTGGCCGCCGTCGCCGCCGCCGCCGCTGCCGGGCAATAATCTAGGCGGCAGCAGGCGGCCCCGGCTAGCGGCCGCAAGCTACTTCTGCGGCTGCCGAGGAGAGCGGAGGTCGCCGGTCTCGTGTGGTCCTCCTCTCCGCCCCCCAGGAGGGGCGAGAGGGAGCCGCAGCTGATGTCAGGTACGGCCGGCGGTGGCGCCCTCAAACCGCGAGTGCTAGGTCTGGGTTCCCGACTCCCTCCTCCATTTCGGAGTGTGTGTGGGGAGCGGGCGGGAGCCTGGAGGGTGGAACCAAACCCCGGGCAAACCAAACAGGTGTCTTCGAGTCGCCACGGGAGCTGGGGAGGTGTGGGCTTCTGTTGGCGGTGCGGGGCACTTCCTGCTCCGGGCGCGTCTGCGAACTGCCACTGGGTGCTCCTGCCCAGCCGTCCGCTATTTGGTTGAATTGTTGCGTCCTCTTCGCCGGGGGTCCTTCCCTTTTGCCTTCTCGCGCCTTCCAGCTCCTCGCGCTCTGTCTGCCGTCGGGCGGCGACGGTGAGACGCCGGCCGCACCGGGTTTACGGCGGGACCATTTAGCGGTCCTGCCCCGCGGGCCCTCCCGGCCCCCTCCAACCGGTGGGTCGAGCGGGACTTGCCGCTCAGGTGTGGGCACCTTCCGCGACAGCCTGCGGGCTGCCGGGCCACCTGAGCTTCCAGCGGGTGGGCGCCTTCCACGAGTGCGGGGGACTTCCTCTGGGCTTTCTTGGAACATCACATTCGTCTGTGAGAAATACATACATATATTTAAATTCCTCTGCCTTGGCAGAACGGCCAAGCCAGGTGTGCTTTGACACCTTGGAGAGGGAGGAAAAGAGTACCTTCCTACCTTACCCCCAAGTATGATTTGATTAGTAGCTGCTGGCAAGTTGGCCATACAGCTTTGGATTTGGATAAATTTTATGTTCTTGAAAGGTGAACGTTATTTCGGAGTGGGGATTTAGTTTTTACCCTCTACCTCTTACCCTCTCCTCTTATTTTTTAAAATAATACATAAACCAAAAAAAAAAAAAAAAACCATCGCATGCCCTGGAAACGTTGACTAGATTTATAAACTAGTTCTCTGAATTCATTATAGGTATGTGGTGTATCCTTTTTATGCTTTTCAGATTGGAAACTATTACTACCTGGGAATTGATTTCATTATGAAAGTTCGTGATAAAGTTAGGACTTTAATGCATTAGAGTGAATAATTAGCCAATGTGTAAGGGATAGAAATAGTTTATTTACTAAAAGCCGGGCATAAGACATACCTATGACTGGGTGCCAGGAAAAAGTGTGAGTGATTTCAAGTTGTTTAATTCTGGTGTGAGCTTAGACAGTGGGAATCTTGAGTTTTTAAGAGGTACTTAGCTTTTTCCACCCTTGTCAGATAAATGTCAAGTGAGCTTTGTGCACATGATGTTATACGTATTCTAAGTATTATAGTAAACTATATTTTCTGTCAGTCTTAGTATATATTGATATGCAATTAAGTGAATATAAAGTTTTGAGTTACCAGTTAACTCTTTTTACTATATTTTAAGGAAAATAGTGATTTACTAAGGAAAGTGTGACTCATTTAAAGTTCTTAACTGGAAAAGTATGCTTTTTCAGTGCTATTAGAGAAGCATTAAATGTCTCTTGTAAATTTGCCTAGAACTTATGTTTTAATGAATCTTTTAAATGAGGACTTAGCATTTAAAAAATATTTTGTGGTTACTACTCATTTAAAGGTAGGTATCAGGTTTTTTTTAAATATGCTTTTTTGGTATAGAGTATATATTTCTGAGTGAATTCAGTATTCAGAAATTATTAGAGTTTTATCACAAACTTATTTAGGAGTACATATAATGAGTTAATGTTCACCTAAGCCATAGAAATATGAACGTTTGCCACTAGACATATGCCTTCTACTACTTGTATATTGATTTGTGCTCACTAAGATAAAAACTGCATTATATACAGCTTATGAACTTCACAAACCATGGTGATTTAAAATAGTCTTTGTGAGGTAAAATCATTGATTGGAATTCTTGTGACAGTGCAGGTATAACACTAGATGGAAAAAGGACAACCATGCTGAACTTAAGATTCACTTAAAATATTAAGCTTTCCAGGATAACTGTGTGACTTTTAGAAGATTTGTTGAGATATGAGTAAAAAGGCTAGTGTACAAACTAGCAGGATGGAAAGAAAGGTATGACAAAATTCTTTTACCCAAAATACAGTGGGATTAAGGTCATTCTTTTAAAAGGAGAAGAAAAAAAAGGGGGGGAAGTCAGCATTTTATCTTAAAATCTAAATGTGTTTCTAATGTGTACTTAAATTTTCACTTTGCAGCTAATTCAAATGTCCAAGGGGAAAATGCATGCCAAAATCTGTAAAGTGTGAAAATATGAAGTGTCCCTTGGAGAAAAAAACTCCTGTTACAACTTGGGGGAGTGCTACTGGTATCTAGTGAGCATAGGCCAAGGATGCTGCTAAATATCTGACAGTAAACAGAACAGCCCTCACAACAGAGAATTATTCAGCTCAAGATGTCACTTGTGCCAAGTTAAGAAATCTTGGCTTAATGGGATTTACGTAAGTTGGGGCATAGGCGGTGGAGGGAAGAGGATGTTTGTTCTGTAGACAGAGAAGACAGTAGGAATAGAGGAGCTAACTTCCTTGGGATGTTTAGCAAACTAGATAGTTCAGGATTGCTGAAGCATAAATTAGAAGGCCTGGAGTATTCAAATATGAGTCTGGAAACTTGGAGAGAATCTAGATTAAGTGTTTATCATGGGCTTAGTTTTTGTCTTATAGGCAGTGGGGTGACATTTAGGTCATTTTGGTGACAGAATGGGGATGAGTCGAAGAGACATAGCATTTGGGTCAGGGAAACTGGTGAAATGTTGCAGTACCTTAGGGGAGAGAGGAGGATCTGAAATGGGACAAGTAGTAGAAACGGAGAGGGAGAGGATGGATTAGAAAAATATTTAGTAAATAAAATTGGCAAGATTTGGTAATTGGATGTGGGGTAAAGGTAAGGAGAGTGTTAAAAATGTCTCCCTGTTTTCTACTTTAGATAATCAAATAGCTCCTAGTAAAATAGGAACCTATTGGTCAGTAATTTAGGTGATTACCAGCAATTTAGGTGAGATGAGCAGGCTTAAGGGAGGAAGGCAGTAAGAATGAGTATGTTTTGGACATGTTGAATTTGAGATGCCTATGGTCCAGGTGGAAATGTCTTGTGTATATATGATTCCGAAACTTGGAGAAGTCTAAAGAGGATCAACAGATATTTTTGTGTAACAAGTGTAGGAAAATTAATGCAATTTATTTTTTTTAATTTTTATTGTTATTCAATTACAGTTGTATGCCTTTTCTCCCCATCCTTCCACCCGCAATTTATTTTTTCTTATATTATTTCACTCCCTATATAAAACGCCTACCTTTATTTTTTTTGTCAGAAAAGTAATAGGTAAGTATTTGATTTAAAAATTAAAATATAAAAAGGTTATAAAACAAAAATAAATTTGTCCTTCCTGCCTGCGCCATAGAGTCTTGGTTCCCAGAGACATCGCGTGTTAAATATTTTGTACATAGTGGTTCCCCCTTATCCATGGAGCATGTGCTCCATGATCCCCAGTGGATACTTGAAACTGTGGGTAGTACCAAACCCTGTTATACAGACATACCTTGGAGATACTGAGGGTTCAGTTCCAGGTCATTGCAATAAAGCCAGTCAATCTTTTTGCCGGTGGAGAGTTTTGCCTTCCATTTGTAAAAAAATGCAACATCTATGAAGCACAGCAAAGCAAAGTGCAGTAAAATGGGGTATGCCTGTATATATGTTTTTTTTCCCCTGAACATAACATACCTTTTCACTTAAAGAAAGCACTTTTTACAGCTTCTCTTTGAGAGCAACACTACTCTTGTGCTTTGGGGCCATTATTTAGTAAAACAAGGATTACTTGAACATACTAACCTACACCGATGGATCTGATAACCTGACTATTAAAGTGACTAGTGGAAGGGGAGCATATACAGCCTAGATGGTGTACAAACTGATGAATCACATCCTGGGTGGTACAGAGCTGGATAGCATGAGATTTCATCATGCTACTTAGAACAGTGTGCCTTTTAAAACTTATGAATTGTTGATTCTGGAACTTTCCATTTAATATTTTTTGCACCATGGGTAACTGAAACCACGGAAAGTGAAACTGGATTGGGGGAAGGGTTCTGTACTTACATTTTTAGAATTTTTTGACATATACAGAAGCATTTAAAAAACCAAATACAGTCATACGATACAGACTGTAGTAGTGCTTTGTCTCAAAAAATAAATCTTTTATCTTACACAGTTGTTAAAAGAGATGTTATGAGAGAAAATCAGAGAAAAGGGTAAAGTGGAGACTAATGGATCTAGAGTATCATCTCCATCGTCTCTTTGATGTAAATTAAAGGATGCGCATACATGTATGCTGATAGAGGCATTACTTTCTTTCCCCCCAAGGATATACAAGAAATGATACTAGTTACCTTTGGGGAGAACTAGGGTAGAGTTGCGAAAGAAAACGTTTTCTTTACTGTGTATATATTTTTTTTCTATGATTTCAACTGGGTTTGTTTTACCTTACTAACAAAAGGTGATAGTTTTTGCCAGAAGTGCAAAGATTTTTATTACTGCATTATGGTTCATTGTTTTCAATACCTGCAGAGTATTCGATGGTATGGATTGTGCTATTTTTTAAGTAGTTCCTTGTCAATAAACAAACATAGCTGTGGCTGCCGTGAACATCTTTCAGACCATGATGACCATAAGAGAAATTTCTAATTATGAAATGATGAGTCAAGGGATATTTATTTAAATTTTTAAAACATACTGCCAAATTGCCCGTCCACAAGACAGTAAATATTGTGAGAAAGTATGAGTGCCAGTTTTCTTTCATATCTATGTCAATACTGCGTGTTACTAAACTTCAATTTGTTTTGCCAGTATGTTAGGTTAAAAATAGTATCTTCATTTAACTTAGATTTCTTTAATATGAATAAAATTTAAACATCATCGACCATTGCATTTTCTTTTTCTGTAAATTTTTTTAAATCTTTTAATGTTTTTATACTTTATTTTTAGATTTTATTTATTTATTTTTAGAAAGAAGGGAAGGGAGAGAAAAAGGGAGGGAAAGAAACAACTTGTGTGGTTGCCTCTCCAAAGCCCCCTACTGGGGACCTGGCCTGAAATCCAGGCATGTGTCCTAGACTGGGAATTGAACTGGTGACCCTTTAGTTCGAAGGCCGGCACTCAATCCGCTGAGCCACACCAGCTAGAGCTAACATCTGTTTTTATGTTAGGTGGGGTTTTTTGTTTTTTCTTTATGACACTTTTTTCCTGTACAGACCTTTGAACCAGCAATTTTACTGCCAGAAATTTATCCAATGAATAACCTCATACAGTTTTTCTATAGTCACAGCTTTTGAGTTTTGGGAAGATCTCAATTCATGATATAAACATGTAAAATGATGTTGTCTTCTAGTTTTGTTTTAATTTTATTTTTTAAATATTGAAATTTTGGAAATATTTGGAATTTGAAAGAGAAAGATAGGGATCCAGCCGGTTGCTTTTTACTTTTTCCCAAAAGATTAATTCAATATCATTTCTTGAATAAGCCATGTTTTTCTTGATTTGAAATGCTATGTGTATTATGTATTAAATTTCCATATGTACTTTAAAAAAATTTTACTTATTTATTTTTAGAGAGGGGGAAGGGAGGGAGAAGGGAAGGGAGAGAAACATCCATGTGCGAGAGATATGTCAGTCAGGTTGCTTCTCACACACCCCCAACTGGTGACCTGGCCCTCGACCCAGGCATGTGCCCTGACTGGGAGTCAGACCAGCAGCGTTTTGATTCGAAGGCCGGCACTCAATCCCCAGAGTCACACCAGCCAGGGCTGTACTTGGTTTTTTTAATGGATTATTTGATCTGATAAAAACCACCAAGGATAGCTTTGGGTTTACAAAGGTAGATTAATTAAGGTAGATTTGCTGCTGTGAGGGAGACTGAACACCAGAGGAACTGCAGCATTTCAATAAATAAAGAAGGGACAGGGTTATTACAGGATTTTGAAGAGTAGAGTTTAGATAAAATTTAAATGAATCAATATTTGATAGGTTTAAAGCACAGGAAGACTGTGTGTCAAGGGGTTAATTAAAATCACACTTGTTGCCTTGGAGACTACAAAGTTAAGGTAAATGTGGAATGTTCTGTCTGGGAAACCCTTATCTGACTGATTTAGAAATTGAGGCTGCTTCTGTTTCATTAATGGTCCATCATCTGTACAAGAGTAGGATGTTGCAGTATCATTGATACACTTTCTGACAGTTTGGTTACACAGAAAAAAAGTTTCTCAGCACTAAGTCTTTTGTATTAACAAACATTTAAAAAAAATGTTACACATATTCAGATACATTGATATGCCTGTTTCACCTGAATATAAAATTATTTTTATTACTATACCACTGTTTGTTTTAGGTGATATATTTCAGTATTTTGCTGACCTAATCTACCCTCTCACACTCACAAGCCTTTCAGAAATTTCCCATTGTACTCACATGTTTATTTTTCCAAACAACATTTAGAATAATTTTTACATTATTAAATTTTTTAAATCTTATATTTTAAGTGGGTCTGGTAGGCTTAGTTCACCCCCTGCACCCTTCTCTGGCATTTCTCATGTTCATGTGTTTATTTTTCCATACTTTTTCAATACTTTTCACCAAGTGATTAAAAATTTTCAAATCTTATATTTTTGTTGGGATGCATTAATATATAGATTACTTAGGAAGAAATCAACATCTTTATTATTGATTTTTTCCAGCATTTTTTTTATTGTGGTAAAATACACATAAAATTTACCAACTTAACTATTTTTAAGTGTAAGTTTCAATGGTATTAAGTACATTTATATTGTTGCGCGGCTGAAACTCTGTACCCGTTAAATAATAACTCCCTATTGCTTCCCTTCCCCATCCCTGGCATCCACCATTCTGCTTTCTCTCTGTGTGATTTTAACTAGGTATCTCATAAAGTCAAGTCATGTAGTATTTGTCATTTTGTGATTGACTTATTTCACTTAGCATAGTGGCCTCAAGTTTCATCGTGTTATAGCCTATTTCAAAATTTTCTTCCTTTTAAAGGCTGAATATTCCATTGTAGGTATATACCACACTTTGATTGCCCAGTCATCCATTGATGGAACTTGGGTTGCTTCCACATTTTAGCTATTTTGAATAATGCTTCAGTAAACATGGGTATAAAAATATCGCTTTGAGACCTTGTTTTTAGTTCTTTGGGGCATATACTCAGAAGTGGAATTGCTAGATCATACAGTTATTCTAGTTATAATTTTTTGTGGAACTGTCATACTGTCACCAATATTTTCCACAGTGACTGTACCATTTTAAATTCCGACCAACAATGCACAAAAGTTTCCATTTTTTCACACTGTCATTAACATTAGTTTTTTTTCTTCTTTTTTGATGTAGCCATGCTAATGAATGTGATGTGATAATCCATTGTTTTCATGATCAATGATGTTGAGCAGCATTTTATCCTCAACGTGCTCACACTTACTGGCCAATTGTGTGTCTTTTTTTGGAGATGTGTCTATTCAATTCCTTCGCTCATTTTTTAATTAGGTGGGTTTTTTGTTGTTAGGAATTCTCTCTGTATGCTAGATATTAACCTTTTACCAGATACACGATTTGCAAGTATTTTCTTTTATTCCATGGGTTGCCTTTTTACTCTCTTGTTACTATCTTTTGGTGCACAAACTTTTAAGTTTTTCATAAAGTCCATTGTGACTACATTATTGTTCTCATATGTGCCTTTGATGTTATATCCAAAAACTTATTGCCACTTCCAGTGTCAGGAAGCTTTTGTACTATGTTTTCTTCTAAGAGTTTTATAGTTTTAGATTTATGTTTAGGTCTTTGATCCATTTTGAATTAATTTTTGTATATGGCATTAGGTAAGGGTCCAACTTCATTCTTTTTGCATGTGGATATCCAGTGTTCCCAGCACATTGTGTTTAAGACTGTCCTTTGCCCATTCTGTGGACTTGGCCCCCTTGACAAAAATCTGTTGACAGTGAATATGAGGGTTTATTTCTGGACTCTCTATTTTATCCCATTGGTCTATATGTGTATCTTTATGCCAGTGCTACACTGTTTGATCACTGTAGCTTTTGTAGTAGGTTTTGAAATCAGAAAATATGAATCCTCCAGCTTTATTCTTCTTTTTCAAGATTGTTTTGTCTTTTGGGGGTGCATTGAAATTCCATGTGGATTTTATGATGGATATTTCTGTTTCTACCAAATTGTTGGATTTTGATAGAGATTGCGGTGAATCTGTAGATCACTGTGAGTAGGTAACCTTGCAAGATGATTATGCATCTGTCCAAAATTGAAGAGGGCACTTCAGGGAGAAAAAAATAGAATGGCCAACGGCATCCATATAAAAGGCTATCGTGAACTTGGCAGATGGGTGAATATAGGCTTTATGGATAGGAAGTATCAGAAGTAAGAGGACAGGAAGGTAAACTAGAGTCAGATCTTGTGTACCAAATAAACAATGTGGACTGGATCCTATGGCTTTAGAACGTTTTATGTTTTTTTATTTTTTTAAGAATTTATTTATTTATTTTTAGAGAGGAGAAGGGAGGGAGAAAGAGAGGAAGAGAAACATCAATGTGTGGTTGCATCTTGCATGCCCCCAACTGGAGACCTGGCCCCGCAACCCAGGCACATGCCCTACGCTGGGAATTGAACCGGCGACCCTTTGATTCACAGGCCAGTATTCAATCCACTGAGTTACTCCAGCCAGGGCAGAAAGTTTTGTTTTTCAATAAGACTGCTATGTCACACCTCTACAAAGTTGTTAGTGAAGACAAGTAAAATAACTGAGCCTGGGGAAGAATGGTTAAGGAATGAAAGTTTCATCACAGAGTTGAGTCACTGAAATAATTGTTTGAAGGCAAAGGGAATATGCTAAAGAAAACCTCAGCTTGTCTTTTGAGTTTTTTGTGTATCAGGCCACATGGCAAAGTATTAAAAGTTTTAGGAATTTACACAACTCTTTTATCCTGTATTATGTTTAAGTGATTAATGATTAAATGAATTAATTTAAAGCACTTAGAAGAATAATTTTTACATTGATTAATAACTTGTTACCTGTTTTTATTTGCTAGATTGTACTTTAGATTTGATTGTTAGTTACAATTTTTTAATCCAAATATACAAATGACCAAATGTGAGTGTTTTCCCACAGCTCCAGATCTGCATCTCAAACAGCGTGCTCAACATTTCTGCATCAGTGCTTTATTACTAGAGCTTTTAAGTAGACCCAGTATGATATACTGAATCAATAACCAAAGTCTCTCATGTCTTTAAAATACTTTTATTCATCCCGCTTACTTGTTGGATAGTCTGGCTGGGTATAAAATTCTAGATTGAAAATCCTTTTTCTTCAGAATTTTGAAGGCATTTCTACATTTTTTTTCCTGGCTTTCATTGTTGTATGAAAGTACAAAACCATTTACCGTATTTTTCATACTATAAGATTCACTTTTCCCCCAAAATTTGGGAGGAAAATGGGGGTGTGTCTTATAGTCCGAATGTAGCTTACCCGGGTCATGGGGACAGGGCGCGATGGTGGAGCGGGTGTTTTTTGGGGGGGGGTTTCCCCCCTATTTTCCTCCTCTAAAACCTATGTGCATCTTATAGTCTGAAAAATATAGTAATTCCTGATCTCTTGTATATAGCCTTTTGCTCCTTTCTCTGAAAGCTTATAGAATGGTTTCCTAAGGTACTTTGTTTCAGGGCTGCCCTCACATTGCCAGAGCGAGCCTACTTTACCAATGTACAGAATGGTTTCTGAAGTTTTGTGATAATGTATTTTTATGGGTCTTTTTATTCACTGTGCTGGATATCATTGGATCTTTTCAATCTAGAAACTTTCATGAAATATTTGATCTTTAGATGTCCTTATCCCTCTTTTATCTGTACCTCTAAGCTGATCTGCAGTATCTATTATTTTCCATTATCTTGTCTCTTTGCTCACTTTTAGGGCAATTTCCTTAACATTATCCTATAGCTGCTTTACTGAGGTTTTTATTTTCTTAAGTTTTAATTTGTAGGGATTCTTTATATTCTTCGCATTTTTTTTAAGCTTGTAACTTGTTCTTATGAATAAAATGGCATGGTATTTTTTTTGTCTCAGGATTTTAATGATAGTATTTTGTTTCTTGTTTTCTTCTTCTTTTTCGTAGTTTTTGTCTCATTGCATAGTCTCTTCTAAGTTCTTTTAAATTTGACTAGCTTGGCCTTTTTTCTTTCATACTAGAGGCTTTCCTTAAAATATCTGGTGATCCTTAACTATTAATACATTGAAGAACTAAAATACGAATTGAAGTCCCCTTGCATGTTCTTGGGTTTATCACTAGTAGTCTTCACTATAAGATGATCCGTCTGGAATGATTTCATTGCTGAACCTTTTGAGGATTCCATAGTGCAAATCTAAACCAAGTGGATTTTAACTTCCCCTCTCTGGAAGTCACTGTGGCAGATTATGCTAATCAGTCCTTAGGCCTGCCTGTACATCCTTCCTGTTCGCAGGCTCCTGTTGTGTTTTCACTCCCAGTATCTGTTTCCTAAGGTCCTTTGTTGTGGGGCTGCCTTCACATTGCCAGAGCCTACTTTGCCAATGTACAGGCTGTGGAAGTGTCTGGGAAGTTTGTTTCCTGAGGGCAGCCCTTAACCAATGGTTGATTGTGTTGGTACAACTCTGAAGTATAGCCTACATTACCTCCAGAATTATACTACAGTGAGCTAAAATTATCTTCCATGGGAAGATACGGTATCTTCCATAAGATACCATGGACTTTTCCTGGTACCCTTGCTTGGCTTCCTTCCCTTCTCTGTCTTCCCTATAAGTTTTTTCAGGGAATAATTTCTAATAAGTCACTTTAACACAAATGCCTCATCTCAGAGTTTGCTTCCACAGAACCCACCTTAAGATGACTACTAATGATTGGGCTACATTCTCTTTGATAATGTATTATTTTGAAGGATTGAACTGAGGTTTACTACGCTATCAATTTTGAGGGCTCATTTTGTCAGATATTGGTATCAAGTTTTTATATAAAAGAAGAATTGGTTAAGGTCTACTACTTTATTTTCTAGAATGATTTATGTAGCTAAAAATTAAGTTCTTTGGAAGATTGAAATATCCTGGAAAAGCCTGGATATTTTTGAAGTCTGACTTTTTGACAGCATTCTTTATTTCCCCTGTGGTTATTTGCCCATTTAGGTGTATATCTTGAGTCAGCTTTGGTAATTTGCTTTTTTAGAAAAATGTGTGTTTCATTTGTGCTTTCATCCTTAACAGCTATTTGTCATACAATGTATTCTCTTGTTTTTTCCTATTATCTGTAAATGTTGATAAAATTTGAATCCTGATTTGAATAAACCCAACTGTAAAAAAAGACATTTGTTAGTTAATTGATGCAATTTGATTGTAGAAGACGGGGAAATATTATTAGACTGTGGTTTGGATAAGGTTAAAGAATTATTGTTAATTTTATTAGACATTTCATAATGGCATTGTGGCTTGTAAGAACATTTCATATTTTCAGAGAAGTATATTAAAGTATGTAGAGATGAAATGACTTAATGTCTGGGATAAGCATTAAAATTCTAATTAATTGACAGAATAATATATTAAGTAAATATAGCACATATTATGATTCAATCCGTGTGATGGATATATGAGGGTTCATTATTATACTTTCATATGCGTTTGAAGATTTTTATAATTAAAAAAAAACAACTGTTACCCCTGTGATCTAATCAAAGTACTTCTTAGCATATTCTCTCCAGCCCCCACTTATTTTTCATTTACGTCTTTGCTGCCTAAGTGTATTATAGTTAAATATTTAGTTAAATTTATATATAGTTAAATTTTTAGTTAAATATATTTTATTCTCTGTAGCTTTTCTTTCCAGGATAATAACATTTCTGCTTTGTTTCATAATTACCACACACAGTTACTCCACAGTTTTATATTGGAAAGGATTACAGCCTTTCATGTTGTATGCTAATCCTTTCATTGAATGATTCTTTATTTGTGAATTTTGTGGGGGGGGTTTTAAACGTGAATTTAACTCTCAGATGAATTATATCTTTAAGTAGGTGGTGGTACATAGAGTATGTATGTACTGAGTCGTTTCGTATTAGAAAATGTCTTTCTGTTCTGTTGATTTTTTAATGACACCTTCCTGATAATTTAAGTCCATTGGCCTGCTTGGGTTTTTTGCAGGGTTTTTTAGTTTTATTTTTTTGTTTTGGTTTTTTTTTGGCTTTTGAAAATTGCCTAATATTTTTTCTTTTGTAGTTCTGCCTAATATTTTGTGTTTGACTTGCTTTTTTACCTTGGATAATTAGAGCTTTTATGTTTTTTTTTTTTAATTGTGAAGTTCATTATCTCTCTCAGTACTGATCCATCTATAAAAACCCAGGTTTTTCTGGGTTATATATGAGACTTTTAAATATTCAGATCTCACTTCTGGTCAAGATAACAGCATATGTAAATGTGGTACTCAACTCCTGCCACAACCATATCAAAATTACTAAGCTACAGAACAACCATCATTCAGAACCACCTGAAATCTGGCTGAATGGAAGTCATACAACTAGGAATGTAAAGAAGAAGCCACAATGAGACTGGTGGTAGGGGTGGAGACACAGAAAGACTGGTTCCACACCTATATATGGCAGATAAATAGGGGGAGGGATATCTTAGCTGTGGAATTCCCCAAAGAGGAGTAAGGGGTCCCATCCCCACATAAGGCCCCCCCAACCCAGGATTTCAGTGCCAGGAAGAAAAGCCCCATAACTGTTGGTTGTAAAAACCAGCAGGATTTGAGGCTAAGGAACATGGAAGCTGCTGGACTCTTGTGCAATTTCTCTTAAAGGGCTGGCACATGGACTTACTCTTTCTCCCTCTGAGCTTCAGCGCTGGGACAGCTACTTGAAAGGCACCAGAGTTACACAGGGAGGAACTGAATTGTTTGGCATCAGGGCAAGAACTGAGGGGGCAGCTTTCCCCCAGACAAGAGTGTTAGCACAAGCCATTGTTCCTTTGATGAGCCCTCCCCCAACAGCTTGCAGGAGGGTGCCATATCTGAGATTCCATCAGTTTGGCTCACTCTGTTTGCCCCTCCCTAGTGATTCCCTGAGGCCCTGCCCCACCCAACTTTGGGGCCCACCCAAGCTATTTTCAGTGGCTTTTCCATATGAATGGCTTACATGGTTCATACTTCAGATTTTCCTAAATTCTCTCAAACAAGCAGCATCTGGTTTGCTTGTTTGAGCCTCATACCTCTTGCTGAGTGGCCCCAGGCCCAGCACTAGCAACAGGTGGCCTTGGTTCACAGCTTTGCTTTACTTGGGTACCTCTAAGCTCAGCACAAGTAGCAGCCATCTGCAGATGTTTTGTAGCTTATACTGGGTGGCCTTGGGCAGAATACAGGCTTACCTTGGCCTGTACCTCCTGGGAAGCCCCAGAGCCTATGTATCCAGCGGACAGCTTCAGACTACATTGAAGCACCGCCACCCAACCACCTCCACAAGAGACACCCTCAAGGGGCAGATTCAGCAGGCACCAGAGCCTGCTCAAGTAAGTAAGTCCTGGTATGTGGGTTGGGCCTCTGCACAGCTGATCCTCCATGGTGGTGAGCAGTTGGTGGTCAGTGGTCACAGCCAGTCCTTGTAGGTGATTGGCCTAGGTAAATCCCTTCCACTGATGTGCCAAGAGCAGTCAAGGCTCAACTACAAGGGGAAGGGAGTACAGTCCACATGGGGGACATACCTGGAGTGCCCATCTTGGGTGGTAGGGGTGGCTGTGCCACTGGACCCTCACAGGACACCTACTGCATTAGTCTACCAAGTCTGAGAAATGTAGCAGCTCTACCCAATACATAGAAACAACCACAAGGAGGCTGCCAAAATGAGGAGACAAAAAAAACATGGTCCAAGTGAAAATACAGAACAGAACTTGAGTTAAAGAACTAAACAATGGGAAGACAAGCAGTCTTCTAGATGCGAGTTCAAAACAGTGGTTATAAGGATGCTTAATGAACTGAGAACATCAATAGCATAAAAAAGAACCAGTCAGAAATGAAGGATACACTAATTGAAGAATAATTTACCGGGAATCATCAGTAGAATGGAAGAAGCCAAGACTAAAATAAGCGATTTGGAATATAAGGAAGCAAAAAACAAACAAAAAAAACCCCAAAACAAAACACACCTAATCAAAGCAGCAAAAAGAAAACAGAATCCAAAAATATAAAGACAGTGTAAGAAGTGCCTGGGACAACTTTAAGTGTACCAACATTCTCATCATGGGGGTACCAGAAAAAGAAGAGAGGAAGAAATTGAAAGCCTATTTGAAAAAATGACAGAAAACTGCCCTAACCTAGTGATGTGTAAGTCCAGCAAGCACAGAGAGTCCCAAACAAGATGAACCCAAAGAGGTCCACACCAAGATACATCATAATTAAAATGCCAAAGATGAAAGACAGAGAATCTTAAAAGCAGCAAGAGAAAGGCAGTTAGCTATGTACAAGGGAGCTTCTGTAGACTGTCAGCTGATTTCTCAAAAGAAACTCCTCAGGCCAGAAAGGATTGGCAAGAAATATTCAAAGTGATGAAAAGCAGGGACCTACAACGAAAATTACTCTACCCAGTAAAGCTATCATTTAGAATTTAAGGAAAGATAAAGGGCTTCCCAGACAAGAAAAAGCTAAAGGAGTTCACCACCACCAAACCAGTATTATTTGGTATGTTAAAGGATCTTCTTTAAGAAGGAGAAGATCAAAAATATGAACAATAAAATGGCAATAAACAATATCAACAATTGAGTCTAAAAAAATAAATGAACAAGCAGAACAGAAACAATCATAGATACAGAGAATGTTTTAGTCACTATATGATGTCTTAAACACAGGTAGACCGATTCTTCCCATTTTATTATTCTTTTTTAAAATTGTTATAGCTATTCTAGTTTATTTGCCTTAATGTGTAATTTTAGAATAATCTTGTCTCTATAAGAAATCTTGAAGGGATTCTTACAGAAATTGCATTAAACCCGTGCATCCAATTGGGGAGAATTGACATCTTTACTATGTTGAGTCTTCTAATGCATGAACATGCTCTGTCTCCCCATTTATTTAGTTGGATCTTGTTTTGATTTTTTTATTATTTAGTTTTTAATCATACAAGTTTAGTTCATGCCTTCAATTGTTTTATGTTTTCCATAATCTTTATCTTCAAAGGGATCGTTTAAAGGAGGACTTCTCGAGAAGTAAATGTCAGAAATGTGTAGCCAACATTCAGAGTTTGTTTAGATTTGCGTCATTTCCCTTTTTTTAAGAAATATGTTCAAGTAAATCTAACTTATATGTTAAGTCTTTAAAATAGCATAACTGGTACAATCCAAATTCTGTAAAACTATATAGCAAAATGGTGAAGAGTCTTGAATTCTTGATTTAGGCCACTAATGTGAGCCTGAGAAGGTTACTAACCTCTCTAAATTCATCTGTGAAATGGGATTCATAGTCTTTAGTTTATGGTACGGGACTCAAATGTTAGCTATAATTATCTCTCCTTCTGTCTCTTTCTCTGTTGTTTATAAAGATGATATTCATATCTGTAATGGTATTCACCACGAGTTGGTTCTGGTTGATGGGGTTTACGGTAATTTCTTCATGCAGTGCTTTATTGTGTGCTCTTTTTTTAAAAACAGTGAATAACACAAAGCTTTTCCTTAATAAAGTAAAAATATAAATTTTAGTTGTCCCAGCACTTGTTTTTGCATCTGAAATCTCAATTGTTGAGCCTGGAAATCTGTATTTTTAAGATGCTCCTCAAGTGATCCTGAATCGTGTTTTCTCATACTCATATTTACCCATGTCCCACCCTAGCAATAATTATTCATTTCATTAACTTTCCATAATGTGCTGTTTTAGCAGCAAACAAAGGGAAAAACTTGTAGATAAAAGTTAAATACTATTAGATATACTCTCATAGGAGAGGAATTAACTTTCCATTGTAGCTAAGTGATCAGACTTTCTACTTTTGGTATGTATAGTGCTCGATAATTTATAATGTACTGCTGTTTTTTTTGTCTTACAGAAATACACTTTCGGGAAATGGCCTCTAAATCTTGGCTGAATTTTTTAATCTTCCTCTGTGGATCAGCAATTGGATTTGTTTTATGTTCTCAGCTATTTAGTATTTTGTTGGGAGAACAGGCTGACACTCAGCCTAAGATTCTTCATAATGATCCTCATGCTGGGCATTCCGATGATAATGGACAGAATCATCTAGAAGGACAGATGAACTTCAATGCAGATGCTAGCCAACATAAAGGTATAGTTTAAAGAAGTAAACATAAATAGTATTTTTCAGTCTGTGTAAGTATTGGAAAAATTGGGAAAAGTTACATGAATTTAATTATATCACACTATATTTTATTTTATGATCTTAATTCCAGATATTAAATGACATTCTTGGTTTGCCTCAGAAAAGGAAATTGCTAAAACTTAGATGTATTTAGGTAGTAAAATATTAATTTTGCATTTATTTTTCAGTAGGAACAGATCAGAAACCGTAATTTGGGGAAAGGCAAAACTTTTCAGACTAGATTTGTTTCTGAAAATTTTTGTTTAGTCTAATTTTGTTATCATGATTTATATCTGTATCTTTGGATTTTGCTTTCATCTTATTTTGGTCTTAGTTTTTGCTTATCATGTTTTCTTAGAGAAATGCAAGAGTTATATATCAATTTCAGTTCATATATTTATTAATAGTTAATATCACTAATCTTTTTTCCTTTTGAGAAGAATAAAGAACTAAGGAAGCAGAAAGCTAGGTATGTGTTACGACTTCATTTTTTCCTGGCCTCATATCTCTACCTAGATTTTCTCAGTTGAGTCCTCTGTGTGCCCATTAAATGTAGGTTTTCTCCCAAGTTTCTGTCCTTTGGCTCTTACTTGCCTGTGTGATGTCATCAGCCCCTGTAGTTTTAATTTCCATCTCTTCTTTACTGTCGTTATCTTCAGCCCCATTCTTGATACTATAAGGCATTAACACAGTTCAAAGATCTCTGCAAATGTTGTGATTTATGTCAACAGAAAAGGATACAAGCAGCTTGAAAATAATTAGAGCTCTAGGATGCAGAGGGTCCCTATTGAGTTGTTTCTCTTACCTT
Organism: Desmodus rotundus; assembly: GCF_022682495.2. Classification (NCBI taxonomy): domain Eukaryota; kingdom Metazoa; phylum Chordata; class Mammalia; order Chiroptera; family Phyllostomidae; genus Desmodus; species Desmodus rotundus. The sequence goes on along the minus strand of NC_071392.1, from coordinate 26,953,455 downwards.
TCTGGCTGTAAATTACTTAATTCCTCCCTCTCAAGCAGAAGTTCTAGGGCAAATCTTGGTTGAGTTTTGTGAACTAGCAAGCACGTGCACACTTTTACAAATTATATTATGTTGTGTAAATGTTTATATAACTGATTTAGCTCCAAGCAGGTGCTCTGTGTTCTTGTTGTAAAGCAGTTTGATCACTGTGCACTTGCTCTGTAGCATTGCTTCAGCTCTTGAAATGATCAATTGGATTGCTCTACTACTAGTAGGCTGTGCTGGGTTGGCCTTCACTGCAGGAACATATACAAAATGAAGGGGATGCTAAAAGTTGTCTCTTTTCCTCAAACTTAACATGTGCAAATGAGCTCCTTTTCTTTTCCTACCTACTCCTAAAACTACTCTACTTCCTTTCTTATTTTATATAGCTCATTACTACCTGCCTATGATAGAAACTGAAATCATGGTAGATGCTTTTCTTTGCTTACCAGTCAGTCTCATTTGTGACTTAAATCTAACACTTCACCTTCTATACCATTTTTCAGATTTCTTCTCTCAATCCGTAGTGCATTTCCCCTAGTTCAGATCTTTAGTATAGCCCATGTACCTGCACTCAGCCAAACTTCACCATGCCTTTTGTCCTTTGTTTTGGTGAACGTTACTCATTTAATGACTTGTTTCCTGCATCATCTCTTATTTTTGCTGATAAGGCTTTATCTCCCCTTCTTCTCTTTTCTAGCCATATTCCCACAGTTTTCTTTTCCCATAGCACATCAAACCCTTTGTATTTACCTCCTAAATTGTAGCATCTTTTTATCTTCTTGGTATGTAGCAAGTATAGGTTTGCACATGTGTGTTATTCATCTTTTTATCTCCTGTGCTAGCACATGCTGATTACAGAGTAATTAATGAGTGAGGATTTGATATATCTAGCTAGGTGATTGGACTCCCAAGTATAAGACTTGTGATGCTCTCTGACTGGAAATAGGGTGATTTTGTCTGTTTTTAGATCATGATTCTTGATACTCAGAGGGATATGAGTGTATTTTCATGTCCTGCTCCAACCTTGCCTTCTAGACTCTCACAGTTAACTAGAAGTTTATGTTTTTTTGTTAATTTTTCATAGGACTAAGCTTTTGTAACTCACTTGTTGACCTTAACTTGAAGGATATGCTTTCTGAGGATTCTACCTAGAGCATTGCCACATGTAGTATAGATTTTTCAGACTTCAGTAAGTGTTGAAATCACAATTAAATAGTTAGAAACTTTATGGTAATTTGACAGTAATTTTGTCTAAATCTAAATATAAAAACTTATTCGGGTTTGTATTTTATATTTCTTTTTAAAATTTTATTTATCAGTATTTCACTTTTAGCATGTTTAATAAAAGTATAAGTCTCTACCTATTGGAAATAAAAATTGATCCTCACCAAATACTGATCTAGAATCTTATAGTTGGACTCTTCCTCTGTACCAATGTTACTCAAAATGTGGCCCTGGCATGACAGCCTGTGAATTGTTTGTTACCTGTCTGCACCCAGATAAGGAGCTTGCACAGGATGTAAATCATTTAAACTCACTGTTTAAGGACTTTTTTTGAGGGAGGAGGGGAAAGCGAGACTTCCTCAATGAAAAAATTAATATGCTGCTTTATATTCCGGCGTAAGCTCCTCACACATTTCTTTGCAAACCCATACTTTGGAAAACACTACTCTAGATAATGTTGGAAATACTACCTCTACCTATCCATCTATTCTTTTTCTCACTGGTGGATTTGAATTTGTAATGAGATGTGTTACTAAGAGAAGTAATCTCAACTGTGCATTAATGCCCCTTCATCAAACTGGGGTAGTTGGGAAAGCCTTTTTAAAGCCACGTCAGAGGCTACTTCTAGAAATTCATTCCAGGGGACTCTAGTGAGCTTCAGAATGAACTGCCACTTGAGCAGCATGTCTTTCCTGCCTTTCAGAGTTTATTCAGAGCAATGAAAAATTCCTCTCAATTTTCTATTAAGAACCAACTGGAGCTTTCTTTGTAGAATGAAGTGAAAAGCAGACTCACTTAAGGCAGTGAAACGCACACAAATAACCAGGAGAACTTGTTAAAATTCAGATTCTGATTCAGTGGGTCTGGGGTGGGACCTGAGATGCAACATTTCTAACAAACTCCCAGGTGTTGCTGATGCTATTTGGACAATGAATCAAAGGAATAGTAAGAATTTAATTCATAGTGACAACTCTTGTTAGCTCCAGTGATCTCCTGGATAAGATTGACAAGAAACCAGTAAATCAGAATGTCAGTTCATATTAGGTTGAGTTTTGCTTTCTTTCAAATTAAATCACTAATGGTAGCTAGGTAAATAGAAGCAGGGGTGGGGGGTGGTTCTTCGAAATTGTTTAAGAAAATGTCTTCTTTAGCATAATTTGTTTGAATTTTACATATATGTAATATAACTTAAAATTTTTTTGTTTAATAGATGAGAACACAGACATTGCTGAAAACCTCTATCAGAAGGTTAAAATTCTTTGCTGGGTTATGACAGGACCCCAAAATCTAGAGAAAAAGGCTAAACATGTCAAAGCTACATGGGCCCAGCGCTGTAATAAAGTGTTGTTTATGAGTTCAGAAGAAAATAAAGACTTCCCTGCTGTGGGATTGAAAACCAGAGAAGGCAGAGACCAGCTATACTGGAAAACAATTAAAGCTTTTCAGTACGTTCATGATCACTATCTAGAAGATGCTGATTGGTTTATGAAAGCAGATGATGATACATATGTTATACTAGACAATTTAAGATGGCTTCTCTCAAAACACAACCCTGAAGAACCCATTTACTTCGGGAGAAGGTTTAAGCCCTATGTAAAGCAGGGCTACATGAGTGGAGGAGCAGGATATGTACTGAGCAAAGAAGCCTTGAAGAGATTTGTCGATGCATTTAAAACAGAGAAATGTACACACAGTTCCTCCATCGAAGATTTAGCACTGGGGAGATGCATGGAAATTATAAATGTAGAAGCGGGAGATTCCAGAGATACCACTGGAAAAGAAACTTTTCATCCCTTTGTACCAGAACACCACTTAATCAAGGGTTATCTACCTAGAACATTTTGGTACTGGAATTACAACTATTATCCTCCTGTAGAGGTAAGTTTAGAAATTTTATTATAATATAAATACTCAACTGATTTTTGCTTACTTAAAAAAAATTAGCTAGTATGTGTATGTTTCTTTAGTACCACTATCTCCTTTAGTCTTTTTACATAGAATGACAGTCTAACAAAGTAAACAAGCATAAGAGTGTTAGCAATAGTCAGTCATTCAACAAATATTGGTACTTACTATATTCCAGGCACTAAGACTGTAGCAGGAAATATGGCCAATCTTCACTTCTCATGAACCTTACATTCTAGATGAGGAGACATACCATAAACAGAAAGACTGTGTCAAGTTATAGTATGATTCTAGGTTGTGGTAACTGCCCTGAAAAAAAACCAGGTGTGGGGATATAGCGTGACTCAGAGGGGAGTGGGATACTCTAGTTTGAATGATCAAGGAACAACAAACACAGCAAAAGACTTTGAGGTTCAGAAAGACCTAGGTTCAAATCCTGCTCTCCCACTTAATAGGTAAATGACCTTGGATGGGCAGAATTTGGTTAACTTCCTAGCATCAGTTTCCTCATCTGCAAAATGGACATGATTTACCTGTCTCATTCAGTTGTAGTTACGGTATAGTACAGTGCCTGTCACACACTAAGCATCTCATAAGCCTGAGCTCTTATTTGACAACTTAACTTACATTCCTGAAAACTTTATCTAAAGTGCATTATTTTATTAAATTTATCAGGTGTACAAATATTTGAGAAGAGTATAATATCTTATACCCACAAACTAGCTTTACCAAATATTAATCTTACACTATATTTGCTTCAGATTTTTAAAAATAAAGACGTGTAGATATAGTTGAGACCTGTGTATCCTCCCCAATCCAGTTTTCCTACCTCCTCCTTCAGATAACCACTGTCATGAATTTAATATTTATCATTGCCATGCCTGTTTTTATATTTTCTACATGTTTATGTATCCATAAATAAAGATTTATTTAAAGATTTATTAAAATCTTATTTAAAGATTTTTAAATAAGTGGAATTATACCATATGTATCCTTGTACATTTGCCCTTTTCACACAACAGTAAAACTTACCAATCTATGTATCTGCTTTTTTATTAATTTAAACTACTGTGTAATAACCTGATTCAGAGATTTTCAACCGGTGTGCTGCAAGATTTTTTAAAACATGCAATACCTGATTGTTTTAGTGAGGGGCACTGACCCCTTTTCCCTTAAATTGTCAAATAAAAGAATGACAACAGCCAACATAATAGCCATCCAGTGTGCATGAATCAAAATTATATCTATTTTTTGTCAGATTGGCAAAACAGTATTTTCTGGTGTGCTGCAGAATTTAGTAATTAGTTTATGTGTGCATGACATGAAAAAGGTTGAGAAGTACTGGTATGATACATGAACGTACTATAATTTATCCATTCGCCTGGTGATAAAAGGTCATTACCAGTTATTTGCTATTATGAGCATTGTAGCAGTAAATGAAGGAGACCAGGAATCATGAAACCCAGCTTTTAATCTCAGTTCTGTTGTTATTGGGCTGGCCAAAAGTTTGTTTACTTTTTTCCATAAGGTGGCTCTAGTAGTGCTTAGTTGTCTTTAACTTCATTCAAAGCAATTTTGTTAGATTTTATTGTGACAGCTATTATATCAGCATGCATTTAAAAAAATTATCAAAATTGGTGAATTTTTGTGTAGCCACTTTAATATTGAAGATGGAAGAAAATACACAACATTTTTGGCATATTCTATATTATTTCAAGAAAGGTAAAAACAGCTGAAACGCAAAAAAAGATGCGTGCAGTGTATGGAGAGGGTGCTGTGACTGATCAAACATGTTAAAAGTGGTTTGCGAAGGTTCCTGCTGGAGATTTCTCGCTAGACTAAATGCTCCACGGTCAGTAGACCAGTTGAAGTTGGTAGTGATCAAATTGAAACATTGAGAACAGTCAACATTATACCACATGGGAGATAGCTGACATACTCACAATAACCAAATCAGTAAAGTTGGTGGTGAAAATAAAAAATGTCTTTTATTTTATGGAAAAAACCATAGGGGCTTTCTAGCCAACCCAATAATTAATAATGCCTTCAGGCAAGTTACTGGGACTTTCTGCCTTCTTTCCCTTTAGCCCTGAGATACAAGTAAGTACTTTGTGCTATCCATTCCCTTCTTCACAAGTCAACAGTTTCAAATCATCACCTAGTAGTTCTCAATCAGGGTTTTTTTTGTTTGTTTTCTGCCCCTAGAGGACCTTTTTCACCCAGAGGACATTTAGCAAATCTGGAGGCATTTTGGTTGTTAACCAGGAGGTTACAGCTGGCATCTAGTGGGTAGAAACCCACAAGATTGTAAACCCACTGAATGCTAAACATTCCACAACACACAGCACAGCCCCCAACAACAAAGAATTATAATATCTGGCCCAAAATGTCAGTGTCACTGATGTTAAGAGACCCTGACCTAGAACATCTAACTCAAGCTTTAGATAATCAGCTTTAAAGGAAACTGACAAACCATTACTACTTCTATCACCCACCAGAGTAGTGTGTTCTTGGTACTTACACAGACATGATACCTAAACCTTATAGTAATTCTGCATTTAATAGGTGACAAAACTGAGGCTCAGGAAATTAAAGTGACTTACCTCTCCTGATAAATAGTTTAAGCATTATTGCAAACCACCTTGATTCTAAAAGCTCTTATTTTCATCCTGAGCTCTCCTGTATGATTAATGGGATATCTACCCCAAAAAGGTGGGGATAGGAGGATATGTTAGAATAAGTATGTTGTTGGGATAAAATTCCACTTTCATAAATAAACCTTTTAAAGTTCAGTTGTATGTAATGAGTCTGTTTGAAACCTTATACTAGCATTTTATTTCTATTGTAGATGCAAAATTTTCTAGATTAAAACAGATGCATTCCCAAGCCTGTGTTTTGATAGTCTATTTTTGTTTTGTTTTAATGAGGTGCTACTTTGGGTGCTTTTTTGATATAGACTTTTCTTAGTGTATTCTGACCATTCCAAGGTTACCTGGCCCCTTGCCTTCTTAATTTTGCATCCCTTTGCATACAAAAATTATACCCAAACTCAAAAGTATTATAAATGATGTAATAAATGCACCTAAAGGCATAAAACTTCCAAAATTATCTGATATTGGGTACACGTACAGTAAGAGCAAAGGGGTATCATAATTGTCATTGTTTTGTAACCAGTAAAAATCCTTCTTTTCCTTTATGAGAACTGCCCACAATTCCCACCAACAAGTAGATGAGAATTCCCACCAACCTAGCAGTATGCTTCATACGAACTAAATAAATATTTCTGTAGTGCATCTTTTATTTAAATTGTAGTTGTTTTTAAAATGTATGGCAAAAGTTATGTTTTTCCTATAAAAATTTATTCAGTTGTATTAAAGGCTATAAAATAGACTTGGGAGTACCAAAACTGACTCAACTTTATAATGTTGCTGCTTCTCTCTGATCAAACTTGTTATTACTCATCCATCATTTAATAAATTTTCTTCTCCCTGAGTTACTGTTTTTAAAGCCATCCTAAATTTCATACATATATTCTCTGTGGTAATCACTAAAAATGAAAGTGTAGAAAATTTTTTGGAGTCAGGGAGTGAGATATTCTAGTTCAGGGGTCCCCAACCTCTGGCCTGTCGACCTACATGGGGCCACACAGCAGAAGGTGAGCTTGAATACAATGCATTTGAATCATCCTGAAACCATCCTCCCTACCCCAGTCCATGGAAATACTGTATTCCACGAAACTGGTCCCTGGTGCCAAAAAGGTTGGGGACCGCTGTTCTAGTTGTCAGAGTTACGTTCTTAAGTTGGTGGTTCAGAACTTTTCGTACTTGTCATACTGCCTGCTCACTTCCCTGTAAGTGCGTCTGTTCCCTGGGAAAAGACTTTTTCATCAGAGAATTTGCAGTCATGATACAGAGGATTTAAAATAGATGTGCATGTATTTATATATATAAATATATATGCTTCTGCATGTGAAATTGCTTTTTTTATAGGTCAGCAATAATCAAGTATGACTCATTCTATTCTTCAGTTTTATTTAGACTAATTCATCTGAAATTTACTGGCATATGGTTAGGTAGAGAGTTCCTGAATTTTTAAAATTGTTAACTAATTATTCCAATACCATTTTTTAATGAGTCTTACTTTCATTGCTGACTTAAAACCCCTCTTTATCATATACTCTTGCATACTTACAGTAGGATTGGTGTCTGGAGTTCAGTTCTGTTCCATTGCTCTATTTGGTTTTGGCTCAGTGCCATATAGTGTTTAACCTTGTAGCTTTACAACACATTTAAGTTATTAATCTAAGAGTGTGTATTTCTCTTTTAAATTGTTCTGGCAGCTCTTATGTCATTTCCTTGTGTATAAATTTACAAATTTAGGGACAGTGGACATCTTTGCTCAGGATTTTTTAAGTTTCCTTTTAGGTCCCCTAGTGAAGTTTTACAGTTTTCTTCAGAACTTTATTTCTTCTTAAGTATTTCCCTAGATATTTAATATTTTTGTTACTGTTCCACTTAGGCTGCTTCTTAAAACTTCTTAATTGGTATATATCAAAGCTTTTGGTTTCCTAAAGCATCTGTGAAATCTGGCTGTGGTCTCAGCTTCCTAATTTCAGGTGATTTTTCACTTGACTCTCGAGTTTTTGAGGTAACCATAATGATACAAAGGACTATTTTATTTTTAATAACTATAGCTGTTTTATTATCTTTTATTGCTTATAACGCTTAATAATAACAGTATTCTGGCCATCCCTTGGAAAATAATAATGCAATAGGGTGTAACAATACAGTAAACCCTATAAAAATATTATTACAATTTCAGAGTCAAAATTGCTTCCACAGAGGACCAGCAATTTAAAATTAACTGCTATTATTCAGGTTTTTTTAGTTTACTATGCATTGGCCAGTATAGTAGCCACTAAGCACATTAACTGTTGAGCACTTGAAATGTGGCAAGTCCTCACTGAGATGTGCTTTAAGTGTAAAATTCACACGTGATCTCATGGTTTTAGCACAACTAACAAGAATGATATCATTAATAAATTTTAAAGTATTACATACTGCAAAAATAACAATATGGATTTATTTGGTTAAATAAAATGCCTTCAAATTAATTTTACTTATTTCTACATTTTAAATGTGGCTACTAGAAAATCTTAAACCACATTATGTGATTTATTATTAGGTGATTTATTTATTTATTTTTTAAAAGATTTTATTTATTTATTTTTAGAGACAGGGGAAGGAAGGAGAGAGAAAGGGAGAGAAACATCAATGTATGGTTGCCTATTGTGAACCCCCAATGGGGACCTGGCCTCCTGGGAATCGAACTGGCAACCCTTTGGTTTGCAGCCCACGCTCAATCCACTGAGCTACACCAGCCAGGGCTAAACTACATTATGTGATTTATGTATACCTATTGGACAGAGCTGATTTAGATAATCACAAGTTGACTTACATGTTTACTTTTCATATATTTGTTTCTATTCTATTCCCTAAAAGCATAAAAAGTAGACACCAGATAATTTTTCAGTGCCTACATAGTTGTCCAAGATCTCACAAACACTGTTTGTTTCAAAGGAAAAGTTGAGAATCAGGCCAGAGAAAATATAATAAACAATTTCTTGATAATTTTTACTGCATTGTAAGCTACATACTTCCAAATATGAATTATTAAATGTTCAATTTAATAGGTCAATATCAGTCTTCTCTGGGTACTTGTCAAACTGTCTCCCTGGGTCCTTACAAAGACATTATATAGAATCTGAATTTTGTTGGAGTCACCTGGATGAAACAGTCTCCAGATATCAATTTTGATCCCCAAAACAACCCTGTGACTGTTTAATTCTGTGACCAGTTTTTTTGTTTTCTTTATTTTCATGCTTTTTCATTCCTATTTGTTGTATTTTTTTGTCTTGTTTTAAACTTGTTCTCATGCCAACTGTATTAGGAATGTATGAGAATTCCATAAGTGAACAAAGGTTTAACCCTTACTGAGGGCCACCTGAATGTTACTGTTCTAGCAATAATAGCTCACATATTGAGCATTTATGATATATGAAGCTTAGTCCCAGGCATTTTACACACCTTATCTCCTTTAACCATCTTTTGCAGATGGGGAAATTGAAGCTTATAGAGATTCAATAATTTGCCCAATGCCATACACTAGTAGGCAAAATCTGAATTCAAACCTAGGTTTGACTCAGAACTTTCTCTCTCAAATGCTACAGTATTTTTCGGACTATAAGACACCCCCCAATTTGGGAGGAAATGGGGGTGCGTCTTATAATCCGAATGTAGCTTACATTCACATTGGTGAAATCTTATGTCATTTATGTTATTAAATATTTTACCACATTTTTTGCTTCAAATTTTTTTTCCTATTTTCCTTCTCTAAAACCTAGGTGGGTCTTATGGCCTGAAAAATACAGTTGTACTGTTTGGGTTAGTGTGCAGATAAAGTACTAGGTTGCAGACACATTATGGGCAAGACTTTCTAGTCATTGAATGCTCCAAAGGTATTTTTCTGAGGCTAAGCCCAGCAAAAATGTACAGTGAGAAAATTATGAAGAGAAAGCAAAATTTGAAGAAATAGAGCTTTATCCTTTGTATAGTTGTTCCTTTCACTTAAAAAAAAAAAGTCTTGATGTTTTCCTGCTAAAACACTGTAGAGTATAAGAGAATATTATTTCAGTTAGAAATACTTATCAATTTCATGTCCAGTTTTAAATTATTAGGAACTCTATAAATTCCTTTCTTCCACATGTCTAATAAACTAGGTGCCTCTTTAAACCTTGCCAGTTTTAATTACTGGATTCTGTTAAAATTAGTGTTTCCCTTATCACTATGTACATATTGTATTTTAACGATGTGCTACTTACTAATAATACCTGTTTCCACTACTTTTTTAGGGGCCTGGTTGCTGTTCTGATCTTGCAGTTTCTTTTCACTATGTTGATCCTACAACTATGTATGAATTAGAATACCTCGTTTATCATCTACGTCCTTATGGATATTTATACAGATATCAACCTGCCTTACCTGAGAGTATATTAAAGGAAATAAGTCGAGCATACAAAAATGAAGATACAAAAGTAAAATTGGGAAACCTTGAAAGAAAACATGAATGAACAGAGGTAAAATGTCTAGCATTGCACTGAAGAACTTCTGCATTTCTTATATAGAACACTGGACTCCCAGTGAAGAATTCTAAGTGAACATTCCTTTAATGAAATCTTTCATACGAATTGACTGTCAGCTGAAGCTTTAATGAGCTGTGAGGTCTGTTAAAATGTGTTTTGATACAGTAATATATACATGAAAAACTTGTGATTTTATAATGTTGGCCTGGCAGAGGGACTAGAAGAGAGATTTTATTGCCTATTCTGACCACGTGTATTATATTCACTGGGAAGTTAAAACAGTAAAATTTGTTAAAACGTCACTGCACCGTATTAGTAACACACACATGATGTTAAACAGATCCGCCTTAAAATTTTAGAAGGAAGTGTTGTTGTTTTTGGTGGTGTTTGTAAACTCAAGACATGAGTTTATATTTGCAATGTAGTATAAATGAACCAAACTCCCTGCCGCCTGTCCCCCCACACACACCAGTGTGCAGTTTTGGCTAATCAAAACTTTGCTGTGACTTTAAAATTGGCAGTATTTCTTTCAGAAATAGGTAGAATAAGAATGCACTTGTCTTAACGTGCATTAATAAAACCACATTTTGAAATGATCATGGTCCTTGACTGTAATATATACATATTTGGTTCTAATTAATAGTTAATCTTATACAGGCATACCTCATTTTATTGTACTTTGTTTTATTGCACCTCATAGATGTACTTTTTAAACCGAATTGAAGGCAAAAAGATTAGGACTCGCTTTATTGGGGTGGTCTGGAACAGAACCCACGATATCTCTTAGGTATGCCTATACTGAGTCCCTGCTGTCTCTTCTAAGTATGTTTAACAATTCTTGGATACCATTTTCAGCTAGCATTTGGTAAACATGGATTTTTAAGTATTTTGTTCCCATATTTACCCATTGTTAATTATGAGTAACTGATAGTTACTGTAACGCTTTGGGGGGAATGCTTTTCTTATGTCAGTGCCACTCTCAGGAATTGATTATTTAAAACTCTTTCCAACTACATAATTATAGTTCCTTTTATTCTTACCCTTTTGTGAGAAACTTGTTTGTGCCTTTCATAATTTGTTTAAAGAATTTTGAATTCATTTTTAGGATCTGAGGTGGTTATTAGTTACACTGGCAAAATAATTTAAATGTAGGATTTTACCCAGAGTTAATTAAAAACATTAGAAAATGCAAAGTTCTTAAGCAAGCTGAAATATGTCACATGTTAAAAGACCAAATACTTAATTCGTGAATAGCATCTGAATTTTGATGCTGGCTTACATACACAGGTAGATTTACAGTTGTTCATATGGAAAGTAATACAGTAAGAAATAATAACAATGAATGATGTTTTGCATACTTACAACTGTAAACCTACTTTTGCAACACCCTCTATTTTGGGATGATTGTTTTGCTGATGCGTACATAATTTCAATTGAGTAGAATACCCATTCAAGACTGCCATCAAAAACACATTCATGAATGTTTTCTTCTATTTTTAGTGACCATCTAAAGAGTTTCTGGAAGGAAAAAAATTTCTCATTTTTGTTATCTTTAGCAGTATCATCTGAGTGTATCATAAAAATGTTTTACAGACTTTCTGTAATATTATGTTACATGTTACAAATGATTTACATTTCTCTTATGTTTATCATTATGCTAATTTTACACGGCTGTCACACCATTGACCCTGCTGCTTAACTAAATAGTTTATTGTGCCAAACATGTCAAAACCATGACCTCTTTGATGGTATATTTGCGAGGATGTTCATATTAGTGGACAGTTATGGATACTCTGCCCATGTAGTGGAAACTTACACCAATTTTTACCTATTAAATTGTTTTTCATAGTGTTCATGGTGGTTTCATCTGCCAGAATTTCAAGGCATTCTTTCTATTCTTTGAACAGCTCTTCACCTTGGTGTGCATATGAATTTATTTTAGTCCATATTTGCTGTTGTACTTTTCTGTGCTACAAGTATAAATGGTTTATCATAAACATCAAAAAGCATTAGAATTTACTCACAGGAAATTGGCATGTGAAAAATCCTGGGATCAGGAGTCAGACTGCCTGGGTTTAAATTCTTGCTTCATCACTTACTAGTTTTGTAACTTTGAGCAATTTACTTAATCTCTCTGTGCCTCAATTTCCTCATCTGTAAATTAGCAACAGTAATATTACCTACCTCACAAGAATCTTATGAGGATTAAACAAGTGAATATATTTATGGCTCTTAGAACACTGTCTGGCCCAGAGGATGGAACAATAAGTTTAAGGTTTTATGGTTAACTTGCAGTGTATATATTTGTTTCAAACGAATGAAAAATCTACTTTAATCAAATCAGATGTTGAAGGAAATATTTTGTACATTTCTTCTAAGTAATAGCTAGTTTTTATCTGATGCATACTATATGCCAAGTACTGTGCTTAGTTACTCCCTGTACATTAGTGTTAAATCCTAACAAATTGGGTGTTACTTCCATAATATAGATGAGAAAACAGAGGTTCAGAATTAAAGTAACTTTTCCATTGTCACAAAGCTAATAATGAGATTTCTACTCAAAGCCTGTGTGTTCTTTGTACCATGTGTCAGCCCAGAGGTTAGTCATTTAGCATTATTTCCTTTTTTACTTACATGTGACATCTTTTACTCATTGGCCAGTAATAGTTAAATTAACCAGATTGCCACAATGCTTCTCAAATTGTGGTTTTTATAGTCTTGCTGGGGAGCTTGTTAAAACTCAGATTTCAAGCCAAGCCCAGAAATTCTGAATCTCGCATGGGGCCCAACACTGTTCATTCTTACTAGCTACCCTTGGGCTGTGGTTCTCAAAGTGTGGTGTAAACTGCAGTTTCCGGGTCATTTGGGAACTGACTGGAGATCCTATCTCTCCTGGGCCCCATCTCAGACCTACTGAATCAGAAACTAGGACTGGAGGCTAGCAGTTCTGTTTAAACAAGCCCTGCAGGTGAGGCTCATTCATGCTAGTTTGAGAACCTTTTGACACTAAGATCTCAGTGATTCTGATGCAGATGATCCTTCAAACTTGCTAAGAATCACTGGGTAAGTAAGGTTTCTTTCAAAGAGTTAGATAGAGCATGTTTTAAATAGTGTAGTCCAAGATTACACTGTATTAAATGTAAAAGACTTTAAAGATGATTTAAAGGGTCAATGGATCATTTATTTTGACAAAATTCTTTTGCTTTTTTAGAGTGGCTAATACCAGGGCCTACACAGTAAAATCTGTAATTCTTTGAGTTTAGTGATTTCATATTGTGGCAGGAAAGGTTCATTAAGTAAGTACATACTGATTCATTTAAAGCATATGTAAATGAATGTCATTAAAAATGTCCACAGTTAAAAATTTTTAAGTAGAGATAGAAAAATATTTTGTAATATGCAGAATGTTTTTTTTACTAATTCATACTATCAAAACCGCATCATACTGTCATACTGTATCATTTTCAAAAATCAGTTGACTGTCCTATGTGACCTAATTTGAAAAATTCAAGTATTTGATGGAGCACATAAAATTAGATTTCATGATGATACTGACTTACCTTTTAAATTAAGATCTCTGTTATTTGGATAAGTGATTTTAATGTGGTCTCAAAACATATGGCCTTTACTATCTTATGTTCTCCATACCAGTATACTTGTATTTTCAATTGGAAAGTTCATAGATGATATAAAAGATTGTTGTGCCGGAGTTAAATTATTTATTTTCAAAGACCTTAAATTTCAGAGGAGTTTTGTTCCTGTACAATTTGAAAATAAATCACTGACCAGTTTTTAATACTTTTTTGAAGTATGTTAATAGGATTTGGGCATTAAATTTGTTGATTATTTTCATAATTGTTTTTTTGAGTATGAATTTTTTACTTCCTTGAGCCTATAAAACTATATCTGATTGAGGCTTGAAAAATCCCTAACTTGATTAATTAGGTCAAGTATATCCTTTTATTCTACATTTAAATTTTCTGTTTATTTAGAGTATGTCTTTGACAGTTTCTGCTTCTTTGTATTTATTGCCCTCTTTAAATTTCCTTTTAACTAATTCCATTTTCTAACTACTCTTAGTGCTACCTTCACAAGGTTAATTTGGCTGTCGTTACTGATTAGCATTTGTATCACTGATAATTTTATATAGCTATTAACTTTGTTTCCCTGTGAGTTTAGAAGTAAAAACATCTGTCTTAAGAATAATGCCTGCTGGCTTTCGGGATACGTGCCCTACTTAAAAGTCTACAATTTTAAACTAATTCTAGATATGTAATTACTAAACGAAGTGAAGTTATTTGGATTCTACCGGCAACCCCTTACTTTTCTCAAAAACAAACAAACAAAAAAAACTCTCATCTGCCCGATTTCTTTATGTTTTTAGAGTAGGGCTGAGAGAAACATACTTAATAAATCTGGGGGACACCCTGTAGTTTAATTAATGCTAAATGTAACTATTGATTTAAAAATTACTTATTTCAGTTGAAATAGAAACTTTAATAGAGATTAGAATAAGAAATTTCACAAATTCTCTAAAGAGGAATCAACCTAAAACTAGTGTTCTATTTTTAACTCCTTTCCCTCTCTAATTTTCAGGTTATATCAGTTAAGTTTAAATAACTTTCCAGAGCCCTGCAAATTAATAAAGTATATTACAGGGAAACTAATCTTACTGCTGAGCAGTATGCTATTTTACACAGTGAATGTTTGTGTTTTAGAGTTTAAAAATTATGTAAGGTAATAGTATCATGAATGGTTTAAAAATGTCTGGTGACTTGCTTATTTTAAGTGATCACCGATAAGTCAGAAAAATGTATTTTTAAATATGTTTTTTGAAGTGCCTTTTGAACATTTTTAAACAATGGATTTAAACAATTGCATAAAATAAATCACCATGTTTAAAGCTGCTTTATCTGATTATTTTTAACTTATGTAGAAGTTACGGGAGAGACATTGTCTTATGGGTACTTTGGGGGTTATTTTACCAAAAATATTAATTTAAATTGTTCTACCAAAGTTTTTCACTTTGGATCGACTTAAGTAAGTTTACTGCAATATATATTATTTTTTAAAGCAACAAAATATTCTACCTCAGATCTTGAATAGTGTACCTTAAAAAATTATAAACACTTACTCTAGTCTAGATGTGTGTGTGGGTATGTGTGTAGAAAGAGGGAGAGAGAGAGATTGCTTTCCTATTTCTTGCTATATTTTGATCTGTCGTATATACTGAGAAAATAACTTATTCACTAATTATATATTCAAATAATTGTGCCCAACATCTACTAGAAATACAGTGGTGAGCAAGACATACAGGTTCCTGTTCTGACAGAGCCTTAATTTTACAGCTAGCCAATAAAATAAGTTAATAGATAAATGAACAAGATATTCAGAGAGTGCTGTTAGGGAAGTAAAACTGATGTGATAGAGCAAATTTCTGGGGGTGGGGGTGTCACTCAGCCCTCTGAGGAGGTAATATCTGAGCTGAGACCCAAATGACATATTTTATACACTTGAGACATAAAAGGTATTAATGTCTATGAAGTTCTTTGTTCCCACTATGTAAAAAAAGAATAGTGTTTCCACTTTTGCTCAATCATGCTTTGGGCATATGTGAAGGCTCAGTGAAATGCCATCACTAGGCCAAAAAACTTTGTGGTTTTAGGCATATTTCATCCAGAGCTCAGGTCTGTTGATATTAGATTAGTCTGGGACTTTTAAAATATGAATAAAAATTGGAATACCTCTTCCTAAGCAAATGATTACCAGCATTGATAAGGCCCTTGAGTCAGCCTATCTGCCTCAATTTTCAGTAACCTTCTACCCAGTGTATTCCGTCTTAGTCCATATGTACATATATGTGTGTATGCGTGTATACACATACACTGTTATTTGGATTAACAGCTTTAGAAAAACTAAGGAGTTTTCCATTTAGTTGTATTTAATTGTACTAATTGATAAGTCACTAGAGAAGAGATTTATTTATCTAAATACATAAAGATTTACCACCTAATTTTGGTTTTCCTAAGGTATAATCCTGGAAATGATTCAAGATTACTGCTGAATTTATCTTCTTGCTAAAGGGAAGGGATCTATCTCAAACATATTTTAACATCAGATCTAATAATGCTGACAACGTAGGTTGTCCAAATAGAAATTCCTTATGTATTTAAGACCTAATGAACATTGAACAACTAAAGTTCAGCAGTATGGACATCCTCTAGATAAGTCCATCAGTATTAGTAACACATGGAAGTAAACTTTGTTTTGCCATGAGTTTGATTTGTTACTAATAAGTGAATTTAGTATTGCTGCCTAGAACTTTACTGTAGTTTGTGAAAAGTTGACAAGGGGAGCCATTTAAAAAATAGAGCTAGGGCAGCCATTCCAGAAGAACTGCCTTGCATGTCTCACTACTCAAACCTTTGGAATGTTTGAACGTGGACTGGGCCGAACCAGCGTGGTAGTTCAAACAGCTGTTTACAAAGATAACAGGAAAGCGAACATCCTGATTATGGACTGAAAATGAGAGAGACACTTTAGAATTAGCACCTACCATGTATAGTTATAGGATAACTGAGCTTATGTGCACCTATACAGATTCCTTCCTTCTACTCATGTAATTATTTCCCTTTCTCATAAAAACAAAACGACGACAAAAAAACTTGCCTTCACCCCCATCAAAACACTATTTGTTTAGGTTTCTGCTTCCCAAGTAGGTATTCTTTTTGATCTCACTTGTTGCCTCTCACTTTGGCCTTTTATTTTTAGATCAACACATTCTCAAAATTACTGTTTTGGTGCATCATTGCTTCTGAAAGAAGCACTAGTTGTTTGTGCTAGTGTATTCTGTTACTAATATTTCTTTTTTAGAGGACTGAAAGTTTGTCCGGGGTACTTACACTCTCTTATGCTTTGCCTCTCTATAGTGCATTTGAATACAGCTGCCTACTTTGCAATAATGAAATACTTACTGTCTTCTTTTTTTTTATGAGATTCAGTTCTAGGACTATTTGGGTTTTTTACTGAATAATGGAAGATTCACAGTACTTCTGGTTTGTAGAAGTGCTTGATGATGTGCCATTTTAGAACTAATTTGAGTACCGTGTCTTAGTCTTAACAGCTAATCAAGTTCTGACTTTTGTCAGCTTCAAATCTTTTTTCATAGAACTTACCTTAAATAAACTGCATTGTCTTTCCTCCTTATACACCTATAACACTGGAATTATATACCTGGTAGCGTTTAGGTTGAGTTTCACTTTCCATTAATGTTGTTAGTTTGTAAAGGAATGGTGTGATACAAATCCAGAAAGTAGTTTAAAAGAGAAGCAATGATTCAACTTTTCCTTTAGATCTTTTTTTTAAGATTTTATTTATTCTTTTTTAAAGATTTTATTTATTTTTAGAGAGAGGGGAAGGAAGGGAGAAGAGGGGGAGAAAAACGTCAATGTGTGGTTGCCTCTTATGCACCCCATGCTGGGGACCTGGCCTGCAACCCAGGCATGGGTCATGAGTGGGAATTGAACAGGTGACACTTTGGTTGTCAGGGCTCCTTTAGATCTATACAAGGCTGTCTTTCTGTATTTGTACTGTTCAGTTGTGCGTGTGTGAGAGAGAGAGAGGGAGAAAGAGAGAAATTGGAGTAGAAAGCTATGGTTATTTTAATAGTTGGATTTTTCTTTAATTAAAATATTGAAACCATTGCTTTTTCATATAATTAGATTTATATAATATTTCTATTTGATGAGGTGACAGTATGTACTTAGAATAATGGGGTATAGAATGATTAATTGTTCATAAAAAATAGTTTTTACAAACTTACTTGCCTGGGTGAATTTCCCCTCACTTTTTGCCTTGGAATTTCTGGCTCTTTGAATTCCCCTATTCTTTTATTCTCTCATCCCATGTATTTTCTTTTTTCTTTTCTTCTCATTGGCAGCAATTCTTTAATTCAAGATGTTTTATTGCCTCCATTTTCTATCAATAGATGTTTTGAAGACTTTAAATTTAAAGAATTATATATCTTTTGAGAATTTTAATTCCCTCTCACAAGCTGAAGAAACTTTCTTAGAATTAACTGAAAACTTGAAAAATACATGCCCAAATAATCCTAGAATTTCCTCTTCCCTTTGGAAATGTTTCCTTCTAGAACCTACCCAGCAAAAATATGGGCACATTTTTAAAAACTTGAAAACTACTAAGAATTTGCCTTATTATTTTTAGCCCCAAATTGATGTCATCTTGTCTAGCAAAAGTGCTACATGAGGTTTTGAATGGCACTCTTTGTGGCAGAGGATAGCTCTTGGGAACAAAATCACAGGTATTTCTCTGCTCTCTGAAAAGTGAGGCTAAGGATTCTCCTGTGCTTTGCTGTTGCCTCCTGGGATATAGTTGTCCACTGGGCACTGTTATCTTCTGCTGTGACTTGGATGTAGCCTTGTGGGAGGGACTTTTCTTCTCTTACTACCACAGCACAATAGAGAGTGGACTTCATAGGTGTTCCAGAATAACAGAATGAGAATTCCACAGAATAACTTCTGAGAGCCACCTAGACCCATTGGGATTCTCTTGCTTCTCACCAAGCTGTCTTTCCTTTGCCACCTGTTTCCAAGGCACAGAAGTAGCAGAACTCCCCCCATCCCCCTCCAGTAGAAGCATTCTGGGTACCATCACATCTTTAGAGTCTGAGCCAAATTGATATGTACTCTAAGAAAAATGAGGAAGATTTCCTTTCGTTCCAGTCTGAAGCTCTCACTCCTCACTTCCACCAGAGAACTGATTCGTCAAGTGGAAGCAGAAAAAAGAGTTGGGAAATAAATGAAATACCTCTATTTCCTTAGTGATCCTAAATTAGACAAGGGTGGGATGAGGAGCAAGGGGAAGAAACTGCTTGGAGATGAGAAGCAACTTCCAAGTGTTGTGTAGTTCAGGCCTTCGCCTAGGGTTTGTATTTTTCAAAGTCTGTCTCAATTACCGCTTCCTTCACTTTCTTCTACCCTAAAAGTCCAGTTCTTGTATTCATGTGAATGACTTATTTTTGTCCCAGGCACTTTGATGGTCCTGGGGTTGCAGAGAGAAAACAACACAGTCCTGCCCCAGGAACTCACTGTCTAGAGAGGCTCTTATGACTTAACTATAACAGAGCTGATGAGCCTTCAAATATGTCGAACCAAAATGAGCAGTGAAGGCTAAGGACTTAGAAGTAAAGAGCAGAACTCCAAGACAACAGATGCCTAGTTACCTGAGATAAAGCCCTGCCAGGTGCACTGTTGGGGCAAATGAGATTGCCTTTCGGAGGTTAAGCTTTTTGTGAGATTACAGTTTGAGGGAGGTTAAACTGTAACTTCTGTAATGAAAAGTTTTGTTGGTAGTGTTTGAAAGTTTCAAAAGAAAAATTGAAGCTCATGATAGAATTTTAAAATCCAATAAATTTTTCTGTCATATTTTAGAATGCTAGATCATCTGCCCATTCTTATTTTTGCAAATGAAACACAAGAATATACATTGTGCCTGTACACACGCACACACATACCTCCACTTTGGAGGCCTCTGGTGAACAGTCTGTCCTCAGGGCTAATGCGACTTGTTGGAATCTGTTGCTGGCTGGAGGTGGACGTGCCGGAAGGTGTTCGGGAGGTGCCCTTGGGATTCACAACTACAGGGAAGTAGGAGAAACAGGTTTGTGCAGAAGGTGTTGAACCTGTAAGGCCTAAGCCAATCCCTCAGGGAAACTCTGGGACTGGGGTGATCTTTCGGTCTTGTCCCACTTAGGAGACGCTGCCTGGCCTTTATACAGCGGTATTTACCCATCACGGGGTGAGGACTGCTCAGGGAGCAGGCATGACCTTGGACAAGGCAGCTGTCTTCAGCTGAGAGCCACCAGCTGCCAACACTCCCAGCAGCTGGGGAATGGGGGCCTCAAACTTAAAGGGGGGACTGGACCACACCCCATGATGTCCACTATAGAATTGCTATAAAGCATGGCCTTGAATGCTCACCCATGTCTTCTGTCTTCAGGCCTTTAATGTCTTTTGTTTTGACTTCTCAAGATTATCCAGACTTTCACACTCTGTACTCTCTGTACTGTGATTTTCAATACTTTGAAATTTTCCTAAAGTGGAAAATCAGGCTAAAACCATACTTGTTTGAAAGTTCCTAAAATATACATTGGACAAGGTGTGCTTTGCTCCAAGAGAGTACCGTAATTTCCTGAACCAATTTGCTACAGGGGTGTGTCACATTTTCTCTAACCATTTATTTGTCAGTGGACGCTTGCTTTGTTTCTGTGTCCAGGTATCGTGAGTAATGCTGCAATGGGCACAGGTGTGCAGGTACCTCTTCGGTTAGTGATTTCAGTTCCTTCGGATAGATACCCAGGCGTGGGATTGCTAGATCATACGGTAGTTCAGTTTTCAAGGTTTTCCGTTGGTTGTACCATTTTACATTCCCACTAACAGTGTATAATGGTTTCCTTTTCTCCACATCCTCGCCAATTATTTGTTATTTCTTTTTGAGAACAACCTTCCTAACAAGTGTGACATGGTATCTCATGGTTTTGATTTGCATTCCCCTGACGATTAGTGATGTTGAGTGCTTTTGCAAGTACCTGTTACCATTTGTATGTCTTCTTTGGAAAAATGTCTGTTTAGGTCCTTTGTCCATTTTCTAATTGGACTCTTTGCTTTATTTGCTATTGACTTGTAAAGCCAATTTCATAGAATAGAATGGTGGTTGCCAAGATCTGCGGGGAGAGGGAAATGGGTGAGTAGTCAAAAGGGTACAAATTTTCAGATGTAAGACGACTAAGTCCTGAGGACCTAAAGCAGAGCATGGTGACTCTAGTCAGTAACATGGTATCGTGTACTTGAAAGTTACTGAGAGTGGATTTCAAGAATTCTCACCACACAGAAAAAGAGAACTATTAAATATGTGAGGTGATAGATGTGCTAATTATCCACAATCTGTATGTGTATCCAATCATCACATTGTGTACTTTAAATATATACAATTATATTTGTCAATTATTCCTCAATAAAGTTAAAAATAAAATTTTTTTAAAAAAGCTAAAATCTGCCTCTAAAGCCTATCTAGCTAAAGAGGAGAGAGAGTGGACTGAAATCCAAAACGTTGGTGCACCTACTATGTGCCGGCTTGAGCTGCAACTTCATGTATACCAAATCTAATACCTACCCTGTGCAGCAAATACCATTATAATCTCAGTATCTCCATGGGCCCCTAACTGGCGTTTAGAAAAATGGATTGGTCCAATAAGTTCTAGTTGCACACCAGAATCACCTAATGAGCTATAAAAAAAGTCCTGATGCTCAGGCCTCACCCCTCATCCACTGAATCAGTGAGGCCCAGGCCTCTGGCACTTTTTAGTTTCTTGGATAATTCTGATGTCACCCAGATGAGCTTTGACAACCACTGGTTTGAAGCGTGGTCCTGCCTCAGAATCACCTGAGGGCCCGGGCCGACATCAGGGGTTGTCTCCCTGACAGCCAGCCCCCGCTTCTTCGTTTACAACAGAGCCCCAGTTGTGTCCAGGTGGCAGTGTGCTGGCGGTAAACACGGTAGCCTCGGTTTTATACTCTAGTCCTGTTAGCCCATCATACTTTCCCAGATACCTTGCCATCTCTTTGCAGCTGGAGGCCAACAGCAGCAGTTCTGGCCAAAAACATGTAAGGAGACTGCCGGAGATGGGGAGTTTTTCTAGGAAAGATTTTGCTTCTGAAGAAAGACGAAGGCTCACTATGGGAGCTGTGTGGTGCATGGTCGTGAGGGTGTGCTGCTAGGAGCAGCAGTGACCTGTGGTGGTGAGATGAGAGGTCTAAGATGGCAAGCTAACGTGCTGAGGAGGTAGGACAGAAAGAGCCTGGAAGCTTGACAACATCATTGAGCTGCATCCAGGAGACTTAGCATGAGGTAATTCGATTATTATTGGGTATTTTGTCCATGCAGCTGAAAGCATTTCTAACTGCACAGGGCTAATTTAGAATGCAAATCAATTTCTGGTAATGGGGCTTGGGTTACTCACATTTTTAACGACTACCCAATGCTTTGTGTGCTGGACGTCTGAAGTTCACTGATCTTACCTATCCAGGAAATGATGAAGCTGCTTCTAACTGGCCCTTGCTTTTTCCAGTTTACTGTGCTGCAAAGAAATGGAAAGATATCAGTATTCCTCACTTGTTACCATACTTCCCATGAGAATGTCGGTATTAGACATATCACAAAATAATAAGGAAATAACTTAGAGAAAACATGTCTATAAGTATTTTTGTTAAAAAACAACAACTAGCTGTAAAATTCTGTTTGCTATACATTGGGAAGTAACGGGTGCTTGGGGAGTGGTGGGAGGAGAGAGTGGGCAGCCAGGAAGGCACCACTTTCCACATTCATGACCAGGGACCTGCTGAGCGATGGCGGCTCCCAGGGTCTCTGAAAATGCTCGCAATGATCAGTTTGCACAACTCTTCATAAATATGTTAACTCCACATATCAGAATACACCCTAATAATATATGTTGGGACACAATTTCTTTGTCTAAAAGAAAGCTTCCAGACTTCTCGTTTTAGTGTTCTGTATCTTTATCATTACTCCCAGAGTTGGCTCTAATATTTCCTTCCCATTTGGAAGTGATTTTATGCGTAGGAAATGGTACGTGAGCTCCCTGAAGAGAGTAGCCCCCCACTGTAGTCCCTTGCCCTGTCCCTCGCCTAAGACACAGTGCTTTGAACTTAGTAAGAAGTGTTCATCCAATGTCAATTGCAAGGTCCCAAAAGACCCAGAAGGCAGACACCTTCTTGGGAACTGGTATGTGAGAGGCATCTGGAATGTATCATCAGCTCACTCTCGGACAGGGCCCAACACAGAAAATCAAAGTACAGTAGAGTACACCAAAGGTCGCAGAGCTGAGGAGCTGCAGAGCCAGCTCTCTGTTTGTTTGGTCTTCCTCCCAGGTCCATTCCTCACAGATCAGCCTTCTTTAATATCAACATCAAGTTTATCTTCCCTTTGAAGATTACATGGAACAGGAAGGTAACTGTTTACCCTAAGCAAATAACATGCTGCCATTTAAAATTTAAAAAAAAAAAAGGTTCCTCTGGTGTAATTAGAACTTAATATCTTTGAGATAAGAGACCCAACTCTGGTACTGTGCATTATAATGCAGCATAATGACTAGTGTATGGAAATTTAATCTGCATTCACCACATTAATGCATCAAAGCACAAGTGTTTAGGCCCTTTTCTTTCACCTCGCCTTCTTCATATCCCAGTTCAGTGCTTTATTGCAGAAAATCAGTGTCTTTCTAAATGTACAAAGAGATGTCTGGCCATTTCCCATCCAATCCTGCATGCATTAGGGATTCTGGCCCACAGTAGCTAACACGAGAAAGACTTGCAGCCCTGACCAGTGTGGTTCGGTTGGGGCAGTCCCGCAAAGCCAAACAACGTCAGTTGGATTCCCAGTGGGGCACATGCCTGGGTTGCACTTACAAGAGGCAACTCATTGATGTTTCTCTCCCTCTCTCCCTTCCTTTCTCTAAAAATAAATAAAATCTTAAAATTACAAAAAGGCTTACAGATATTTCCTTAAAATGTGAATGAAATGAAACATGGTCAAAAGTTGCCCCAGCTCAGACATGTAGGATGTCAGAAAACATACTCTGATCCCACACATCACAAGATACTCCAAACCAGTCAGAACTGTTCAAACTTAGAGAGCTTGTTTCAGGATAGAAACCAACAAGCAAACCTTACATAGGAAATGAAAGTGTTTTGAATTTGCTTCTTCTAGTAACTTCAATGGCTCCAAAGAATAAAACGGTCTTAAGAACTAAACAAAATAGAACATAACAAAACAGACTCATAAACAACAGGATGGTGGTTACCAGAGGGGAAGGGGTGGGTGGGGGAGGATGAGGAGGGTATAGGGGGTCAAATGTATGTTTGGCCGGTGAGCACACACTGCGAAATACAGATGATATATTATAGAATTGTACACCTGAAAATAACGTATCAACCTATGGCACCCGATGCATTTAATTTTTAAAAAGAAATATTTTAAAAAGAAATCTGTGTTTTTAAGATTCACCATCAGATATTTCTTACCTCAGGCAAACTTTTTATGAGCTGAAAAACAAACAAACGAACAAAGGACTCAGTTTTCAGTTTTCTCTAACTGCTCCAACATCAAAAGAGCTACCTGACCACTTAGGGAGATAAGAAATTTCTTAGGATGAATTGAAGATGTTTTCTTGAATCTGAGATGGTCCCCTGCACAATACTAAAACTGACATATCTTCCCTGTGAAATCAGAGTCGACAATTCACTTTTGGAGAAGTCTGTGGGGAGCTAATTACACTGTTTCCCCACCTCCGGAGTTCATTCCTGGGAGATACTGAGTCACAGGGAGCTGGGGTCTCCTTGCTCTTTGGTGGAGAGACGTGCTTCATGGTGACATAGCCGATAGCCTCTTTACTACACATTGACCCCTGTGGTGTTTTGTTTTCAGTCTCTCTCTGTCTCTGTACCCCCCACATGTCCTCCATCTCCACCTGTGCCAGACTTCCTTGTCTCTCCAGGCTCCAATCAAATGCCTCCAGGGAATTTTTACCATTCCTCTCTGTACCCCTCATGGCACTTGTTAGAACCATCTACATAAACCTCATATCTTTTAATAAATAGATTGGCACATCTAAGAAGGCAGGGACTCAGCCTGTATCTGAAAAAGGCGAAAGATTTGTACGATCTGAAGAGAAACCAGAGTATCATCCTGTATCTTTGCACTTCCTCCAATGGCCAGGACAAGGCCTCGGACCCCAGACATAGTCATAAATGTTGGTTGCCTGGATGGTTATCTGATCCAGATTGGTCCGACCGACCTTTCCCCTGTAGGAAGGGGCTTCTAACCCCATGGCCTCTGCCTCCCTTAGTCCTGAACAACTTCCACACCCCAGCTGCTCCCAACCACCCTGGCGCTTGTTAGCTCCTTTTTCTGAAAGATGGGGAGTGGCTGAAGTTGGATTTCATCCATTGTTTGAGCTTTAAATTTTATTTACAATGAGCTTTAAAATTCAATTGCTCTAGATACCTCAAACAGTGAGATTAAGTCATTTGTTGAATGAATATGTTTACTAAGTACTCATTATGGGCCAGCACTGCATATGTTTGAGCCATCAGGAAACTTAGAATAAAGGGCATACAAGCAGAAGAGTAACAGCGGCATCTGTATCAGATTAAAATTATTATTTTTTTGTGGTGGTGTGTTCTTTAAATCCTAACTCTCAGCAGGCCTGGTTCTGTACTCTTTGGCACAGCCCGGAAGAAGAGCTTGAGGCATACCCAGAATGGGGCTAGAGGCCCTAATAGCTGAAGCCTGAGAAATGCTGAGAACCTAGAAAGAGACACTGGTAATTCTCCAGGTAGGAGTTCCTGGAGTGACGGTGTTACTTTTTGATGGGCAAGTAAAAACGTTCTGTTTAAACTTGCCCATAGAAATCAACTATGCCTTGATTTAGGAAAGAAGTTTGTCTCCATGCCGAATAGCAAGTCTTCTGAAATCTGGCTGTCCACCGTTGGGGAATTTGTGTGTGTGCGTGTGCCTGCTAGTGTTTCCAGAGATACATAAGTGTCGATTATAGCATAAATGCTTTCTAGATGAAAATATATCTCCTTAAATACTAGGCTAGGTAGGTTAAAACAAGCTTAACTACTAAGGAACTTACCAACCCTAAAATACCTATGTTTCATTTCAAAGGTGGATCTCAGAAATGTGACATGAAAATCACATAATTGATGAGGTATGGTAGGCATGAGTGTTTTCAACATGTCTTTACATGAATTTTTAAATGTTTATACTTTTTGAAGAGTTAATACATATGCATGGTGTAAAATTCTAAAAGAAAATAGAATGCAGAAAAAATACCCATCTCCCTTCTCTGTATCTGATTTTAAAAAAGATGTGATAGGGACAGGTATAGGGCAGCGGATGGTACACAATCTAGTAGCTTAAAAGGAGAATAAAACAGTGGGAGAGAATATTAAATGAGTTTTATTCCATAGTTTGGAGAAGATATGAAATGGACAAAAACCATAACTCAGTCTGAAGAGAAGACATTCAAGGAAAGCAAGTTAAAAATAGATTGTGTGGTTCAATACCTAGTACCTCATGCCAGGAACCTCCCAGCTATTCATTCATTCATTCATTCATGCACTCATTCACTTAGCAAGTAGCTTTAATTCTCCCAATTTACTAATGACACCAAGATTGAGAAATGTTTTGAGGTGTGAATACCAGCTCTGCCTCTTACCAGCTAAGGAATCTTAAGTGGAAATTTTGAACCTCACTTTTCTCCTCTAAAGTGTAAATGAGCAATGTCATGAGCACGCCTGTAAGTTCCTTAGCATAGTCTCTGGGACATGTAGGAACTTAATAATTCTCTTACTCTTATTAAGTAGTACACTTGAACCAATTAGATCAGATCTATGCTGAAAAACAGCAAGTTAGAAGGACCTCTGTTCTAGTTTCTTATATTCTGGCTCTCAAGATTTAAATCTACTCTCACTCTACATAACGAGTTTTATTTCTTAGGAAGGTAAGTGGGGCCCAAGGATCTGAATTTTCTTTTTTATTTGTTTTTTAAATATATTTATTGATTATGCTATTACAGTTGTCCCATTTCCCCCCTTCACTCCATCCTGCACACCACCTCCCTCCCACATTCCCCCCCTATAGTTCATGTCCATGGGTCATACATACAAGTTCTTTGGCTTCTACATTTCCTATACTATTCTTACGCTCCCCCTGTCTATTTTCTACTACCATTTATGCTATTTATTCTCTGTACCTTCCCCCCCTCTTTCCCCCTCCCCTCCCCTGTTGATAATCCTCCATGTGATCTCCATTTCTGTGGTTCTGTTCCTGATCTAGTTGTTTGCTTAGTTTGCTTTTGTTTTTGTTTTAGGTGTGGTTGTTAATAACTGTGAGTTTGCTGTCCTTTTTACTGTTCATATTTTTTTATCTTCTTTTTCTTAGATAAGTCCCTTTAACATTTCATATAATAAGGGCTTGGTGATGATGAACTCCTTTAACTTGACCTTATCTGAGAAGCACTTCATCTGCCCTTCCATTCTAAATGATAGTTTTGCAGGATAGAGTAATCTTGGGTGCAGGTCCTTGCCTTTCATGACTTGGAATACTTCTTTCCAGCCCCTTCTTGCCTGTAAGGCCTCTTTTGAGAAATCAGCTGACAGTCTTATGGGAACTCCTTTGTAGGTAACTGTGTCCTTTCTCTTGCTGCTTCTAAGATTCTCTCCTTCTCTTTAATCTTGGGTAATGTAATTATGATGTGCCTTGGTGTGTTCCTCCTTGGGTCCAGCTTCTTTGGGACTCTCTGAGCTTCCTGGACTTCCTGGAAGTCTATTTCCTTTGCCAGATGAGGGAAGTTCTCCTTCATTATTTGTTCAAATAAGTTTTCAATTTTTGTTCTTCCTCTTCTCCTTCTGGCACCCCTATAATTCGGATGTTGGAACGTTTCAAGATGTCCTGGAGGTTCCTAAGCCTCTCCTCATTTTTTTGAATTCTTGTTTCTTCATTTTTTTCTGGTTGGATGTTTCTTTCTTCTTTCTGGTCCACACTGTTGATTTGAGTCCCAGTTTCCTTCCCACCACTATTGGTTCCCTGTACATTTTCCTTTGTTTCTCTTAGCATAGGCTTCATTTTTTCATCTAGTTTTCGAACAAATTCAACCAATTCTGTGAGCATCTTAATAACCAGTGTTTTGAACTGTGCATCCGATAGGTTGGCTATCTCTTCCCTGCTTAGTTGTATTTTTTCTGGAGCTTTGAAGTGTTCTGTCATTTGGGCCATTTTTTTTTTTTTTTTTTTTTTTTGGTCTTGGCGTGTCTGTTACTTAAAGGGGCGGAGCCTTAGGTGTTCACCCGGGCGGAGTAATGCTGGTCGCTGCACGTGGGGGAGGGGCTGAGAAGGAGCAATGGCGCTTGCTCCACTCTGTGCCAGCTTTCAGTCACCTCCTCTGCTACCCACAATCAAACTGTTCCCCTGTAGTGCTGATTCCCAAGTGTGTGGGCTTGTGCACGCTCTAGGCCCCTGTGGGTCTCTCCAATGACCTCTCCTGTGAGGCTGGGAGTTTCTCCTGCTGCTGCCTCAACCCCCACGGGTGTTTTCAATCAGTGGTTTGAGGCTTTATTTCCCTGAGCAGGAGCTCTGGGTTGCGTGGTCTGCTTCGCTCCCCCACCGTTCCTCCCAGATGATCTGTGCGCGAATGTGGGGCCATGGGGTCTGCTAGCGGTTGCGCTGCCTGCCCTGTTCACTCCACAATCCGCCACCTCTCTTCGTCCATCCACCAGCCTCCGAGTTGCCGTGAGTCCTATCCGCCCCGGCTGCCCATCTCCGCCCCTCTGACCAGTTTGGATGAATGTTTCTTCTTTATCTCCTTGATTGTCGAACTTCCATGCGGTTCGATTTTCTGTCAGTTCTGGTTGGTTTTTGTTTTTAAATTGTTGTCCTTCTTTTGGTTGCACGAGGAGGCGCAGTGTGTCTACCTACGCCTCCATCTTGGCCGGAAGCCTGGATCTTAATTTTCAATGTAAATGATTTAAATGTCATTAACATTTTGCTCAGTCCCTATGTATCACAAGTCACAAAGGCATCTACTTTATATTACCAAAAAGAGGGAGGGAGGAAAGGAGGGAAAGGAAAGAGAAAAAAGAAGAAGGTGGCCCTCTATTTCCATTTCTTATATATTACTCCCTGACTGTGATTGCATGAGCCTCGCATCCCCCTGTGCCCTCCATAGTCTCATGGATTATCAGTTAAAAGGACGTCTAGCCTTCTGTGCAATGATTTTCCACAATTTGTTTCTCAATAAACCCTATTAACTTGGCCGTCCAGGTGGAGGAGAAAACGTGCCTAGCTAGGGTATAGATGTTTTCAGAGCCAGATTCAGGAGAAGGTCCACTGGGCATCTGGGAGAGGCACCCGCATATAAGGGGCGCCAAAACATTTCTGGAGACATAGTAAGGTTAGGAAAACTGCTGACCAGAACTCACCTCAGGGAGAGTACTCTCTAGGGAATACTTTGAATGACTGCTGCGGATGAGAGCCAAGGCCTCCGGAAGCATTCTGAAGTCACACCACGTGTTTCCTGAATACTGAGTGTTGGTTCATTGGATGTGTACTGTTGTTTTACTCTTGGAGTCTGAAGGACTGAGACCAGAGCTGGTACTGCTGTCAGCATCTCTCATTCTTCACCCTGTCTCTATGCAAAGTGTGGTCTCAACTCTAAAGAACTCTTGAATAATTGTTGGAAGATAAAATTTAATAAGGTAGCCAGGTACTTACTCATAGGTCTTGGTTTATAACATTTCCAAATATCACCTGGGATGATGCACTTAAAATTTACACTGTATCTCGGTGTTGCCTGTTACATTTCAATCCTATATAGTCGAGGTTATTTATTGGAGGTCCCTTTCTAGAACAGGGAGGCATACCAGATTTCACCATCAAGAACATAGATTTACCAGTCACACATCTTGCAAGTGCCCAATTCACCAATGTCCCCTAGTTAGGCACACCTCTCTGCTATTAATTAAAATATAGAAAAGCAATTGTCAGTAATAATGTGTGTGCTGGTGGAGTTAACTCATTTATATAGAGCTGTTCTGTTGTGGCTTCACCTGTCTTGCCACATTGTGGGGTATTTCTTGATGCATGTGGAAACAATGGTGTGTCGGCAGAAGAGGTAAATTGGCTTGAGCAGTTAGCCATTAACTGCTAATTTGTTGATTGCAGTTTATCCCATTACAAAATTCTGTATCTTCTTAAATTTGTGTGCTGTGTTATATAGACACTAGTAGAACCAGAGCCAGATGTTTTATTCAACTTGACTTGTGTATTACAGAGGGTAGAACTCAACAACTGCAGTGTGCTCTGTACCCTGTAATTCCAAACACTCAAACTGTCTGAAGCATAATTTTTTTTAATGTGAGAATATATACCTTGTTGTCATGCATGTACAATAGAGTGGTTTTATCATAGCAAAACCCTGGGGACATGTGAATTGGACTTGAGAAGCTTTGGATACAAACATCCTATTAAGTGGCAAATTCACATTCCAAAGGGAAAGAAGCTCCTGCATTGGGTAAATTTCTGTCCATTGAAATGTTTTTGAGGAAATTGTATTGAAAGGAGATGTAGCAAAGAAGCTTCAGAATGTTTCTTTGTCTAATGATGAGATTTGCCAGAGACTGCAAAACCTATTCCTCTTTTTTTTTAAAGATTTTATATGTTTTACTTTTAGGGAGAGGGGAAGGGAGGGAGAGAGAGGTAGAGAAACATTGATCAGTTGCCTCTTGCACGCCCCTCACCAGGGACCTGGCCTGCAACCCGGTCTTGTGCTCTGACCAGGTTGAACAATCGAACAGGTGACCCTTTGGTCTGTGTGTGGGATTACGCCAAACCCACTGAGCCACACCAGTCTGGGAAAAACCTAGTCCTCTTGAAGTAGCTACTAGTTTGACAAGCCACATGATAGCTATGGCTGCGGTCAGCTGTCATAGTTACGCAGGAAAGGGAGGTGGATGAATCCCCCTTTTGTGTGCTGATTCATTTAACGGTGAAAGGAATCAATGTGTTCAATCTCACCCCAGACTCCATTCTGAACCACAAACTAACACTTCATGTATGTGGGTCAACTTGTACTGATGGTACCCCCTGTGCTGTGCTTGGTAAAACTTCAAGCGAGCTGCCTACACACAGCGAGGAGTAGCTATTCGTATAATCCACTATCATACGCTTGGTGCAGAGGTTTGTCTGCAAAAACAGAGTGCTCTCTTTTTTATATAGTGACAAAAATTCCACCAGGAGAGATAAACCAGATCTTTGCATCTTCATGATTTTTATATGTCATTCATTTCCATATACACTAGAATTGCCCATAGCAGCATGTTTATTTTGTAACAGGGTAGTATTATGAAAATTAGTAAAGTGCTTCTTTCTTTTGTCTCTCTTGAGAGGTGGTATTTACCCAGTTGGCCTGAGTGTCTAGCTAATTGAATGGGAGGGGGTGTACAGTGGTAGAAATTGGGATTTATAGTAAGAGGGGATGCAAAACATTTATATTATTCAGGTTATGGAATAAAAAATAAGATTATGAAGGAAAAATAAAAAAGGCTTCCAAGTCAGGCCATTGCCTTGAGAGAGGATTTTCCAAATACCCCAATCTCTCTTCTTTAACGTATCTCAGGCCCAGCCTGGAGGATCCAGCTCATAGAGGGCCTCTGTGGGCCAGAGAAGAAACCTTTGCTCTCTGTGATGACAAGGCTCCAAGCCCTGCTGCTACATGGAAAACAACACAGCCTCACACAAAAAAGATAACTTACCCTTTTTTCTTCCAGGGAATGTTGGGAAAAGGGAAGCAAGATGGAGAAGGAAGACCAAAACAAAGCAAAGTGCAGGGATGAAATGTCCCCCCAGCCCTTGCTCCTCCCCCACCACAGCTTAGATGAGTGAGGAAAACTCAGAAGTAGAAGCAGAGAAGGGGTTCTTGCCTATCTCTCCACTTGAGACTCTGGGAAGGATTGCCCACAGACTGTTCTGCCCAACCTCGAGAGAACCCACATCGCTAGCCAGTGCAAAAGGTCAGGAGGATGTTATGGTTTCCTCAAGTGGCCTTGGTTCCCATGAGCTACCTGGTCAGGGACTCAGAAATGTCTGTAGCCCCTGAAGAGCCAGAATGGGGCTAAGTCAGTCAAGGAGAGGCCAGGTGACAGGAGCCACAATAAGCTATCCAGTCCCACGGATAAGCTATACTCTAACCACACGAAGACCCAAGAGCAGCTCTCAGGGACTGCGCTAATGGTTCCTCACCATCGGCACTGGAGAAGAGGTCCAGAAGGATATGAAGAAAGTTAAAACCATGTGGAGAATGGAGGGGAAGGTGCAGGTGCCAAACCAGCACACACACGGACTTTTGTGACCCTCTTATATAGTAGCCACAGAATTGAGCCACAAGTATCAGCTGGGCAAGAACTAACCAAGTGAACTAGGTCCGTCATCTGTCCACTGTGCCCAAGACTCTTCCCCTTGACCCAGGAACCGGGAAAATCACACCTGTTCCCCTGTATCCATAGAAGCCATCTTGGACGTAAGTCAGGGGAACATGCCATATAAGAGATCTGGGAGGCTGTTTGTTTGTTTTTGTCTTTTCCCCCAAAGCTCAGCATTACCTAAAGGGATGGTTTCCTTTATTCTTTTGAACTAAGGTTTCACCCAGTTTTCCCCAGTATTGGAGGTCAGGGGGAACAAATTTTGGTTGTAGTGTAATTTAAATTTGTAACCCTGTTACGTTTGTTTTTGAAAGCTGTGAGAAATAAAAGTGTTTATTTACTGCCAAAGTAATATTTTAGTTGACAATTAAAAAAAATAGAAAATTTGTCCTTCACCTAGCACATTAGTAGCTGTACTCAAACATAAAAATGAACACAATTCATCTGAATATTGATTTAACCCAGAGACAAATTATTTGCTTCTATAAATACATTTCTACTTGGGGTAAAGCATGTTGAAATAACTTTCCTTTTCTTGGAGAAAGTTTTAGAGAATGAAGAAATGGCCATTGCAACTGATGTGACAACAACATACTTGCAACAATTATGTCACTCTTTTCATGGGTATTTTCCACTGGAGATTTCATGTAGAAATAACAAACAAAAAACTAAGGATACTGGAACCGTTTTTTGAAAAATCTCAATTCCACTAATGATAGTCCTCTGTATAAAAGATAATCTTACTAAATTATGACCCATTGAGTTATGTTTTAGCAAAAAAGTCTTGGGAATTTCTAGTGAATTTGAATAGCATATCCTACAAATGGCAGACAGCAAAGGAGATTTTGTGATTTTAGATCTTCTCACTTATACATTGAAGAAAAAAAAAGGTCTAGAAACTGATGACAAATATAGTTATTTCCAAGTAAAATGTTTCTTGAATATCTTTGAATAACAGCTACACTTTTACTGTGTTCTTATTAATTCAGTATTATAGTAAGTACTAATTACATTTGATTTTATAGTTAAAATTATCTTAAAAGTCTTACTCTCTTTCAGGGGTTTGGGATACATGATGTAAGAACATAATCTGAGAGTAAAAGGATGCTAGTGGCTATCAGATTAAGGACCAGGGTTCAATTCCCAAATGTCAGCTCAGCCTTCCAGAGACCCAGTGCTTATGTCCCAAGAGCAGCAACTCGACGCAAAGCCTACTGCCCTCCTCTACATGTGACCGAAACCCAAGGAGGGCATCCGTCTGCCCTTCATTTTGAACTTTGTCTTAGAGGCTTGGACAGAACATCATGTATGTTAAAGAACAACACAAAAAGCCCTTGTTGCTATCAAACAAATGTAATAACTCTAAGCTATAAGAGTGCATGTTGAATGTAAAATTTTAAGTAGACATTCTTGTCACAAGCTATTGGATCTTGAAGGCTCAGCATGTCCATGTCCAATGTGTTAGCTCAGTGTCATTTCCCCTTCGCGCCAGCGCTTTCCCAGTGGGAAGTCTCTGCACGTCCATCTGCCAAGGACAGCTTCTTTCCCTTCTTCAGTGATGATTCGTCCTGCTTGAGAACGATGGAGCCCACACCCAGCATCTCAGCCCTCTCTCTCCTTGCTATTTCTCTTGTCCAATTATTACATCTTTTTATGTTCCAACAGGGCACCAGAGACCCGTTTTCAAGGTCTCTACCCAGAGAAGTTGTAGGTAGTGTGGAAAATCCTTACACGTATAGCATTTTATTACATTGTGCATCTGTTAGAGTTGTGCGGGAAGAAAGATTGTCTGAATTAAAAATCAGCCTTGCTGCCAAAAAACAGTCTGAGTCTCCCAAGAAGGGAGTCTGTCTCAAACAGTTACATCCTCAGGTCCCTAGCTGTCCAACGGTGGTGGGGGGGGGGGGAGCCTGCTCTTGGGAGCAAAGTTCTTTGGAATTCTTCCAGACCGCCCCCCTGCTGTGGGTGGCTGAGAGGTTCTTCTATGCTAACTCCACATTTTTGTTTCTGTGTGTACCTGGCTGAGTCTGGCTGTCCACTTCAACATCTCGGCCACACACTCCTT
Source organism: Desmodus rotundus (assembly GCF_022682495.2). NCBI lineage: Eukaryota > Metazoa > Chordata > Mammalia > Chiroptera > Phyllostomidae > Desmodus > Desmodus rotundus. The sequence goes on along the minus strand of NC_071392.1, from coordinate 26,919,023 downwards.
CCTGCCCCCAGCAAGTGCTCACAGTAGATGGGGTGCTTGATGTGTATACTCTCTTGGCCCAATTTCATCAGTAGTCAGCTAAGTATTGCAGCGTGCTTACAAATGCTGCAGAGAAAGATATTTTCCAGTCTCCTCTCTGCCTTGCTTCTGCCAGAGTCTAGACCCTCCACTCAGACCTTCCTGGTTTGCACTAAGACTCTGCCTCTTTGGCACGGTGATGCCTCTTTGAGTCCCTTCAGTCAATAACCAAAGATGTACCTGAGCACATCCCTGCTTGTCAGCAAGCTCACGTCAGTATCATAGGTGTAGAATCTTACAGATTAAAAAATCTGATTCATGTCTGATATTTAATGAGAAACTTAGAAGAGGATAAACATGAAATTATTTCTGAGTATGTTTTGGCTAACAGAAGAACTTTGAATCAGGAGCAGCTTTTGTTAGGGGTACTCAGAAAACAGGGGAAAGAAGGAAATAAAATAATTGGCATAGACAAAAGAAGGCCGAAAGAGTTGGCAGTGAAATACTGGAAACATAAGAGAAGATCATTGAAAGTAGCTTCAGCCTAAGAACGAAGCCTGAGGGACTATGTGAATAAAGATACCAAATAGGTCAGCAATGGGCAGTAGGAGATAGAAGTCAACCGCCTCACAGTTACACGTTCAGAACAATATTTGTAGCAAATATAGGTAGCTATAGACTGGATTCCACTTGCTCCTTGCAAACTAACAAAATGCTCATTTGCTTAGGGCAGAAATTTCACCAGTTAAAAATTCTTGCCTTCCTAGGTTCCTTTTCAGCTGAGGGAGTGGTGTGACACTGATGAGATGTAGGCAAATATCCCTCCAGACTTTCCTTCCCTATCAACAGCCACCGGAAGAAAAGAACGTTGCCGTTCCCCGTGGCTCTTCCTCCTTCCAGCCTCGTGCATAGTCTCGATGCTGCAGGTGCAGCGGCCATCTTGCAACCAGGAGGAAGAAAATCCCAGGACTAACTGACAGGTGGAGGGGCCAGGGTTCGGGATGAAAGCCTGCAGCAACTGCTTTTTTTTTTTTTTTTTTTGAAGCAGAGTGCATTTCAAACAGAGTGTAGAGTACATTTAAGAACAAACCCACCCAGATTTAAAAAAAAAAAAAAAAGATACTCCTTTTAAACAGATCATCTATAACAAAGTAAAACGAATCAGACACTTCTAATGCTGAAATAGTGATGTAGGAGAGGAACAGCCAGTTCAAGTTCCAGTGAACAGAGATCGATAAATGGAAATTACATTTCTCATACTACTCATGTAAAATGAGTAAAAGGCCAATATAAATAGTTTTATTTCAAATTCTGTATTCGTTGGTATATTTTAGTGAACCTAAGGAATAAGCACTTTCCTCAGTGTACGTACAACCCAAGTCTGCCAAGGTTTCCTGTTTTTTTCAATGTAAGGTTTCAGGTTCTTCCACCACAGATAGGGCTTCCTTGGGTGTTTTGAGGAACCTAAGCCTGCATGGGGAAGAATTGCTGTGTTGTGATCCTTTAGGCCTTTGAGCCCAGGGATATACACATCCCAGCAGCCATTGTCTTATAGGCGCTGGTTCTATTTTCCTTGCAGCTGTCGCAGTTTGGGTGTAATCTCTCAGAAACGAAGTTATTAGCTGTGTAAGAATCAAGCACCTCCAACGTCGCTATTTGCCCTGAAGGTTCCTTAAACTCTTTGTTGTCCAGACAAACCCTAATGGTATACACCCAAGATGAGCTTTGGAGGATTAATTACAGACTGCTGGGAATCTGAGAATGGGATGGCACCCCAGTAGCTCTGATCCGTGAGTCATACTATTTCATAGAATCAACCCACCGTAGGTAAACTTAGTGTGTACTTTTGATAATGCAACAAGAATGAACATAGGACACATCTCCAAGTGACTTTCTTTAGGAAATTTGAGTATAAATCTGTTAACAGTAATATGTAGTCAAAAGATATGCCTCTAAAATTTAGACAACAAATTGAAAAAATGATGTTTCTATTCTTTGGGGGGAGGAGGAGCAAATGCATTTCAAGTATATACATAATGCACAAGTGGGTAAATACATTTATCAGTTCTATTTAAATGACCTATTTTATGATTATCTTAGTTTCTTATTCAGAAATGGATTAGGTCAACTTAAGTACTATTTGTTACATGAGATGTAGCAACGCCTGTGTTACCCAGCTTGGAAGACAGAACGTGGATCAGATGTCCGTTATACCTTAAATCAAATGTCATTTCCTTCCATTGTAATAGTTGAAATTTAAGAAAGAAAGTGAGCCAGATGGGGTACGACATGTTGCAAACGGCAGTGTAGTTCCCAAGGAGACCTTCAGGGCATTTTCCCCAAGGGTTGGCTCAGCACTTCCTTATGCAGAAAGTGTGTTTGGTCAGGTGAGAACTTCCAATGGAGCTCCTCTGTGGGCAGGGGAATGCTAACGGCTGTCTGACAGCCTGCCACACACATTGGGTTTTCCCCAGCATCCCTGGCCAGTTTTCCTTCAATCTGGCGAGCGATGTGGTGCTCACTGCCAGCAGGCACCATACCCACTATCCTGAAGGGTCTGTTTCCAGCAAGCCTTCTTTCATTGCCATCTTGATAGTGCCTCTCTATTCCAGGCCTTTCTGGAATCGATAACCATATGATTTTGATTTGCATTTCTTTGTTATAGTGCTTTACATGACTACTTTTCCGACTTCACAAAGCTATGTCTGATCTCCCCAGGACATCAAAGTGCCTGGAAGGTCTGATTCTCTTTGACACAGAGGAGCTCACCAGAGTCCCCAACTCTCCTGCAGAACTAGCAAGTGACCTAAATTATTGAGTGGGGAACAGGAGAAAGGAAGCGGGAAGAAGTGAGACCCAAGACAAGCCACAATACCTGTTCCCTGAAGAGAGGGAGGGTGCTAGACAGGAAACCTTTTCCTCTTAGGAGTTACCATCTGTTAGGCACCGCTGCACAGAGCTGGTCATCACCAACATCAACCACTTTTACCCAGGGGTAGGATGATCTTGCATACAATTAGTAAGGACGCTTATAATGATGTGTACCTAAACAACATCCTCAGATGGTAATAACAATTAGAAGAGTGATAGAGAAGCGCTTCACAAATGTCCTAGCTCAAGTTCCAGTAGGTTCATGCTCAAGTGCAGAGGCTGGGGGCTTTCACTTCCACTCCTCCATGCCCCTTAGGGTGTCTGGGCCCAGGTCCAGAGAGCTGGTTTTTCTGGTCTTTAAAAAGGGCAGTTGTCCATGAAATAGCTCCAGTAGGGCTGAGGGATGTCCTGGGGCATGGTGGGCAGGCATCGCCCCTGCCGGGGCCTGGAGGTGTAGTGCCGCCTGCAGTGTGTGGGAAGGAAGAGGAATACTGTTGTTTCTCAGCACAGGCGTGTGTGTTGGGCACCAGACTGGGGAGTGTGTTGGGAGTCATCTGTTGCTCAGTTGTAACGGCTGGTGCAGAGGAGAGTATGTACACAAATGAACCCCGGGAGGGGCACATACAAAAGCTGAGGGTTTGTAGCAAACCAAGGGCCAAGCAGATGGTATGGTTGTGCCAGGAAGTCTATCAAAATGGAAAGTAGGGAGTGGAACCTCAGGCCTTGCGTCTTGGTTAAATCCTAAACACTACTCATTGTGTGCTTCTGTTGTAGACAATGCATAGGAGTGAATGGGGCAGAAAGTCAGACATGAGGATGAATAAGATGAGTGAGGACAGTTTGGAGTCAAGAATGAGTGGCTTGTCGTGCCAGTGGTCCTATGTAGGCAGAGCAAGGACGTGCAGACGTGTGAAATGGTGATACTTAGGTCAAGGGCACTGGGGTGATCACTGCTACAGGGATGCTAACTTTTTACTCTTCAGAATGCTTATCCTCCCACCCCCACCCCACCCCAGAATATGAGCTCCTTGAGTTGTTCATTTCTGGCTCTCCAGCTCCTGGAACAGCCTGGCACGTACAGGTGCACAATAAATATGTGTTGAATGCATGATAAAACTGGCTGGGATTCCTCAATTATATAAACAGATGAAGAGCCAGCCACCCTACAAAACCCATTCTTGATTTAGAAGCAATAAAAAGCCATGCATTTCAGTAATAGCAGAGAATCACTCTTAGGTTGCTTCCTTTCTCTACCTTTCCCTGTCCCCAACACTATTTTCCGCCCCCTGACCTGCAAAAGGTCTGTTTGTTCACGCTGATTCCCAACACCAGCCTCAACATGATTTCCCTTCCCACCCCGCCCAACTCTGCTGCACCAGGTGGTGGGGCATCACTCTGCTCCTTCACACAGGGAGCTCAGCACCACTAAGCTTGCTGGTCACTGAGAGTAATTCCTCCCAACACAGATGAAGCCTAGATGAAAGGTGGAGACATGGGCCAGAGGCGAATAGGGCCTTTCTGGAGGGCACATACATCTTGAATTTCATTCATGATCAAACCACAAACCAGCCCTACTGACTGAACGCCTTGGCATGGTGTACAGCAATACTCAGCAAAGCTTCAGAATGACACAGAATGACTTTGTGCAGTAATACTCAGGTTTTTCCCCCCGGGCAGATGTAGTCTTGGCGCAGCATCTGGTTATGTAGGATTCATCACTGTACTTGCGCAGGTCTCCTTTATTCAACTCATAGCAGGGACCCGTAGCTGCCAGCTCACACCCTCTTTGAAATTAGGTAGCGATAAATAAGTTAATTCACCATAGATACCTTTATCCAAAAAAAGAACTAACAAATGTGGAAAATCCACAGTACCTATGCCTGTGTTTTCCTGAGGCCCTTAGGTAATATGGAATTCTTTGAAAATGTGGAAAGATTTTGATAACATCACAGTCAAGATTCTATTAAATCACTGGTATCCACCAGACTAAATATTTCGAGCTCTTCCTCTCCCAGCCCCCACCCGCCCCCGCCAAGCTCCATGCCTCATCCAGAGCCTAACACAGGGACTTGCTTACAGTCCTACCAGAGAGACACTGGCTAGATGAATGAAAGCATTCATTAATCAATATGACTGGAAGAATTTGAATAAATGATTCCTGTTTCCTTCAGTCTAATAAGAGGGAAACAGCTCGATAAATATAAGTGTAGGTTTGATAGAATTTGTGAATTCTCTTGAGTGTTTGCAAACCTGAGATTTTATTTCTCAGATACATAGAGTATATTATGGTTTAGCATCGAATCTTTTGCAGTCAGGTACTTTTGTGCGTTTTCTTTAATAACCAATTTGGAGTGCTCTCTGTGCTTTCACTGTAGTATTCGTGAATCCAACTGATAATAAAAAATATTTAAAATGAAGGAAATAAATCCCTCCCACTGGGAGGCTGGGGATGGTGCTAAAAATAGAGGGGAGGAGAGATTACTAAATCTGATTATATATGTTCTGATTTGCAAGAGGGCTCTCCTCCACTCAACTTTGTGTTGGCAGAAAGCGTTCCGAGCAGTGTGCAAATGGAAAATTCAGAGATGAATGCCCAGAGGAAGAAAAGCTACATTTGGATGTTGCTTTTAAACTTTTTTCAATAAGGATTTGATCCTTTTGCTTTACAAGTGGGTTGTCCCATCCCACTTGTTCTGGGGCTTGGCTGAGGACTTGCCCTAATTATAAGACTCTGGATGTAGAAGCTGCTGTTGATGCCTAAACAACCACTCAGAATATCACTGTAATTGTATGTCTTCCTCTCTGAGGTCTTCAAAAATAGGAGCATGACTTACATGCTTGAAAAGTGTTTAAAAAGTGCTTGGTGCTGAAAAATAAAAATAAAAAGAGCTAAAAACTTGCTAGTATTCCATTATAATTCTGTGTTTTAAGATTAGCTTTATTGGAGTAGTAATACCTTGAATTTACAAAATTCTGTAACGTTTAAAGCCTTGTCTTGCATTCTTTCTCCCCTGGAAATATGATGTATGCTTGATGATTATTACTATACTTAATTTGAAGGTAAGAAAATAAAAAGGAAGTAACTTGTCTCACTCCCTGTCTTCTTTGTGTCCCCAGTCTCTGCGGGCCTCTCTGTCACTATGGATTGATTCCATTACCTCTAACGTGTGGGTGGAAGATCGACTTCTCTTTAGAGCTCTTGCCCCACATACTCTCCTGGACGCTGTCCACCGATGTCCCGCAAGTACCTTGAAATAAGTATTTGAAAACTGAATCATCCCCTTAACCCTGATCTTGTCCTTCACTTGTCCTGGCAAACGGCTCTCCTCCCCAGCCAGTCACCCCAGCCAGAGTCCTGGCCTTCAGCCCTCACCTTCATGCATTCTCTTCCATATCTTTTTTATGCGTGTCCTCCTCCTCTTCCTGCCACTGCTTAGTTTAGCTCTTCACAGCCTCTTCCGTGGACTACTGACATGATGTGCTGATTGGCCTGCTCCTGGCCTAGACTGACCCAGCACACAGCGGCCAGAGTGAGCTCATACACCTGGAATCGTCAATTTCTCATTAAAATCCTGAAGCAGCTTTCCATGGTCTATGGAATAATGTCCAAATTATTACGCCTGGCATATTTGGTCTGGCCCTTGCCCACTTCTTGAACTTTATAACCTTCCAGCCTCTAACATACCCTCCACTCACATTTATAGCTCCGACTGTCTGTCATCTACTACAGGCTGAGGCAACAAGAAACCATACGATTCCATTTATATAACACTCCTGAAATGACACAGTCATAGCAATGGAGAATAGGTTAATGGTTGCCAGGGGTTAAGGTGGGAGGGAAGGAGAGAAGTAGGGGCAGCTATAAAATGGCAAAAGGAAGGGTCATTCTCCTGATGGAAACGGTGTGTTGCATCAGCATGATTGCCCTGGTTGTGGTGCTGCGCTACAGTTTTGTCAGGCGTTACCGCTGGGGAAAAGTGGATAAAGGGTACACAAGATCTCTCTCTTGCTCTGCCTATTATTTCTTATAGCTGCATATGAATCTACAGTTGCCTCAAAATAAAACTTTTAATGCAAAGATAATGCACAAATATTATAATAAACATATGGTGGTTTGAGTAAGTATTTCCAGGATTATTGAAAACTAAACCTCAGCGCCATTCCCTATTCACAATAGCACCAGTGTTTATTAGGTACTTAAGAGTTACGCAGCCTTAACTTTTCCAGTCTGCAGCTCCCTCCTGTGTATTGGGCAGGACTGTTACTGTATAGCAAAACTTCCAGCTGATGTTCCAGGGAACGCTGGTGATATGCCAAATGTAGGGGAGAGGAAATAATCTTTCCTTTACCCTTCCAGGTTTGTGGCTGAGGCTCTTGTATAATAAAAACAGATTGGCAGAAGGAAATTAAACAATTTAAATTGTATTTAATTAAGTTAATGAAATTAATTTAAAATTTAAATCAATTGAATTTATTAATTGTGGGAGCCCCACAAAGGTATGAGACTCAAAAGGCAGCCAGACAATCAAGGCTTGTATAGCATTGAGCTGAGGTCTGGGACTGCAAAGGGAGAAGGCGGTCCATAGGAAGCTAAGAAGAGGAGATATTTGGTACACAAAGATTGCCTTATAGATAAGTCTCTCAGGTGAGAGCTTATCTCTGGTGATAGCTCTCTTCCTGTTAGGGACTCCCATTCTAATGTAAATTTCCCTTATAAATGGGTAACTTCTACTCTGTTTTCAGAGCATCTCAAAATACTCAGCTCAAAATAATCCTGCCAAAGAGGCATGTTTTGGGGTGGAACATGCTGCTCCCCTTCACAAATATGTTCTGGGGATATCAAGAGACTGGCCCGAGCCCCGGGCTGCTCATCCTCAGCTGTGGGCAGCCTCACCTCTATGCCCCAGAGTACATCTGCAATCATCCCGAATGTGGGTCATGAAAAAGGTCACACAGGAAAAGCCAGTACAGGGTCCAGATTGCAGCCTGCACGAAAAGGCACAGGGGGTACTTCCTGTTTTGTAAGTAATCTGTCCTGTGTGTTTGGCATCTGCCATGCATCAGCCACTTCAGGTACTATACTATAGGGAACGTTCCAGGCGTGGGAAATGTGGCCCATCCCCCACTTGGAAAAGCCAGTGGGGAGCGAGGTTCGTGGGGCAGGACCCACGCCCACAGACAGGTTCTCCTGTGGGGAATCAGGCCTGCATTGTACCTAGGCTGCTATGAGATTTGCTTTTGCTAAAACTCCCTCACCCCGAATTGAGGCAGCAAATGTTACTGAGTATCTTTAACTTCCTAAAGTCTGTGCTAAACCTCCCAAGTATGGAGTGTAACCAGTTCAACCACTTTCTCCCTTGAGCTGTAACACCCTTCTCTTTGAAGTAATTAGCAGTATTCTGTCCTTTGTTGTCTGTAAAAGGTAATCACCTACAGTGAACCTGTGCATAGTAAATGAGGACCATCCTCAATATAATGTGCCCAGAAAAGCAATAAAAGCCTGTCCAGGCAGGGGTCACGCTCTCTTGGGCTCTCTCTGGCCCTCTCGCCCTGTCTCACTTAGAGAGTGGCCATGCTCAGGGTAGGTCAGAGACCCACAGGGCTTCCTTTCTGTTGGGAAATAAGCACAGTGCAAATATCTACAGGAAATAACACTTTAGATAGTGTCAGTAAATAGTCTTTGGTATGGAGTAATATTTTATATTCTTTGTGGAAGAAACTCAAGTAACCTCAGCCCTGAGACCTCTAAAAGGAAGGCAGGTCGGTGTGTTTCGCAGCCTCACAGCAGCAGAAAGCAGCAGGGGGGAGAGAGCTCGGGAGAGGAAGTCTAGTGCTCTGGTGCTACTTCACCGTTTCCAGCACAGGCAGAATTCTTTTTTTGGATCAAACAGGACCGGGGAGATGTGAGTGAGCACTTCATAAATATTTAGTCAAAGCAGTTACCTTCCTTCCATTTCCTTTCAATAATCCTCAGTGCCCGATGCGAACTAACTGGGAGTTTTCTAAGACATGACAGAGAATAGAGACGGGGGCCCTGAACAGCCTTAAAGTGATTACAGCTAAATTAAATACAGTGATCAACTGAATGGGGAGGACTTTCTCGAATTGCCATATGATGTGAGCAATTTCCATATCATTAGTGGTTGCTTGGATGTGGCGTGACTCAGTCGGCGGGCTTCTGGTTTCCCTGTAGGTAGGAAACATACTGCCAGGCAGATGTTTCACTAGCTATCAGTGGCTTCGTTTTAAATAGGTAAGTTCCTTCCCTTTGCAGTGAATCCAGAGCGATCTACTTCAAAACAACAAATCTCTTTTGAGTACCTAGTATATGCACTGCCATCCGGTCGGCCTGAGAAGCGAAACAAAAAATAAGTCTCGAGCAGACAATGCAGATAAAGCCAACATGTGTGCATACATTGCAGTCACCTCTGCCAGGGTAGGTAAGTGAGTGAGCACAGCTGGTCCAGGTGGAAAAGCATTGTCCTCGTTTGAGATGATAAGGGGTGGCCAGGTAGACCAAGGAACAGTTCCAGTCAAGATAAGAGGCAAATAATCTCAGGGTAATTTCAGGAAGAACAGGTGTTGTGGGCGACAGGAATGTGAGAGCTCCAGGTCTCGTCGAACTGGTCTGTCCTCCAATACAGTAGCCTCTAGCCACAGGTGGCTACTGAGCATTTGCAATGTGTCTAATCCAAACAGAAATTTGCTGTAAATATAAAATTGTTGTAACTGTAAAATACATACCAGATTTGAACACTTAATTTAAAAATACAATATCTTATGGCTTTTTTATAGTGCTTACATGTTGAAATCATATTTGGACTGTAGGGAAGGAAGAAAAATTCTTTTTTTTTCTATTGACCTTAGGTTCATTAGTGGAAATCCTAAAAATTAGATTGACAAAAGCCAGATTCACAAGAGAAAAACAGCCCTGGCTGGTGTAGCTCAGTGGATTGAGCCCAGGCTGGAAACCAAAGGGTCACCTGTTCAATTCCCAGTCAGGGCACATGCCTGGGTTGTAGGCCAGGTCCCCAATAGGGGACATGTGAGAGGCAACCATACACTGATGTTTTTTTCCCTCTCTTTCTCTTTCCCTTCCCCTCTCTCTAAAAATAAATAAATAAAATCTTCAAAAAAAATAAAAAGAGAAAAACAAACAGAATTTTATTAATGCATGCATTGCTCATAAACAGGATTACCTAGTGATAAGTAACTCAAACTTGGACTTATATAGAGTATCTCAACAAAGAACAATAAATTTATAGAGAAGTAACAAGACAAACAAAAAGGGCTTTAAGCTTCTGGGGACAACAAATTGTTGGAAGACAAATATATGGATGGAGAAACTAACAGAAGAGAAGGGTTGTTTTAGCAAGAAAGAGTCTAGAGTTGTCTCCAGTGATTAAAATCCTTCTGCCCATCCTAAGAGAATGGGAGAAGGCAGAGAGTTTTTCTTGTGTCTGCTTCTTTTCAATTGCCTTCAGCCAAAATAATCCTTATGCAATCCTTGCATATTTTGGTGTGGCAAACTCTGAGCCTCTTTAGGATATAGTAGATTGAATAAAATGTATTACTAAAATTAACTCCACCTATTTCTTTTTTACTATTGTAATGTGCACATGTGGCTAACATTATTTTTCTACGGGATAGTGGTTGGCCAAATTATGGCACACCTTGAATACCAGATAAGGTGTCTGAAAAACACTTCTCCCTCAGCACTGGATTTTAGCAACGTGAGGTGGGCATGACACCATCAGTGGGGCTGGGCTCATGCTGCTACTGCGGGATCATCATCGGGAACCAGGACCAAGGGCCGGGAAAGGGCCGGGAAAGGGCTGGGCAACAGCTTCTCTGTGGGAGTGGGCAGCTGGGTGGAGACAACTGTACTTGAACAACAATAAAAAAAAAAAAGAAAGAAAGAAAGAAATGAACAACAGAGGCACTGCTGACGGTAGGCACTGGCAGGTCCAAGGAGAGACGGTCCCTAGCAAGAAAAACCAGGGGCGAGCCCATTCCGGGTTTGCTCTGTCTAGATTTTATAGCAACATGCTATTCGAGAAAATACTTTATCGTTAAAATTTCTATTGGAAAAATATGTGTTACTACCAGTCTGAATTTTTCCTCCCTGTAACTTTATTTTCCCCTTGAAATGACAGTTTTACATAGAATTGTTAAAAACTGAAGGCTGCTGAGGGGCCCAGGTATTGAATTTTGCATATTGTCTGAAATTTACTTTTGAGCACTTCAGCAGAAGTAGTGTGATGTGCAGATGTCTGTTTAAATTAGTTTTTGTCTATCTCCGAGGAGATGTTTGTTAACTCCTGAAGTATTCTAATCATACATCCACACTTGAAAGGCAGGTAACGCATAAAAGACGCCATGCTCTGGATGACAATTCTGCAAGAGCTTCAAAAATTGCTCTCTGAACCTGCATGTAATGGGATTCTTAAGGGATAGGGTAAGACCTTTTCAATGGGGAAATGACTGATGTGCCGTCTGAGGGGCCAGGCAGCCTTGGGAAAGACTCCTAGATTTATATTTTTGTCCTGCATTTTTTCACTTAAGAGGATTTTCTTGCCTAATACAATTAGAAACTTAGCTGATTTCGGTCGGAACGCTTTCTCATTTTGTCTGGGAAATAGCCTTTCAGGCAAAGTGCTTATTGGAGTTCCTAGATGAGCAGGGAGCTAGAATTTCACTCAGCTTGCAGAGCAAGACGCATGAGTGGGTGTTGGGAGGTCAATTTGTAATAGGTATTTGCAAACACGTCTTGGTCTGAGATTCATCTCCATGAGAGGTGATGGGAAGACCGATAGCTCAGTGACCATGCACCCTGGTGGGTCCAGGAAAGTGCCAGTTCTACTGTCCAGACTTGATTACTAATAACACCACTTTTAAAGTGTCAGTTTGAATGATAAATTATATGGTTATGTTTCTTATGGCAGTTTTAAAACACATCTACAAACTTTTTGCTATTCCTGTGTTCAGGAAAAACCTAGTCCTGCCCCTTGCCCATGGCCTATATCAGTGACTGGCTTCTAAAGAGTGGAGTAAGGTGGGGGTGACAGTGTGTGGCCTTGGGGTAGGTCATCAAATTAAGGCACTCATGCTCCTGTGGACCAATCATTCTGGGGGAGGCTAGATGCCACCCTGGGAACATGTGTGACCATTCTGGGGTTCCAGTAAAGCGGTTTGCCTAAATTCCCACCGCCGGGGGCGGGGGTGGGGGCCAGTTCCCAATCTGACTCTGTCTGATGTCATACTCCACTCTCAGAAGAAAAGTGCGCTCTATTGCCTGGAAGAAAAGAATCTGGAAAAGCAACATAACAGAAATTTTGACAAAAGGCCATGAGCAAATGCAGAAAGATGCTGTCTGAAAGAGGTAGCAAACCTAAGGGTTTATATGCTGTTTTTAAGCCATATTTTTTTTCAGAATGTATAATACGTTCACACCGCTCAAAAGACATGAACTGTGTTTCGGTGCAAAGTCTCTCACCTCCGCTCTCAGCCACCTCGCGCTCCTTTCTGAAGACAATCAATGTTACCAGTTTCTCGTACATCTTTCCAGAACTGTTCTTGCCCGTACAACATATGCTCTCACCACAGCCTTTTTTCACACAAATAATAGCATAGAAGAGACACTGTTTGGCTAACAATGCCAATTTTTTTAAATCTAACACTGAATTGTGAATGTCACTATATATCAGCATGTAAAAGAGTATTATTTTTATAGTTGCATTATGTTCCAGGGAATTGTGTGACATAATTTATCTAATGGCTTCCCTTGTGATACTCATTTTCAGTTATTTTCAATAACTTCTTTTCTTAAAAAAATGCTGTGATGAATAATCTTGTTCACACATTTCTGGATGCAGGGTTTTAGACCAGAGGTCACCCACTGACCCGACGTGCCGAGGGGTCAGTCGGAGGGCTGAGTGACTAAACTGGCTCACAGTTCAAACTTGGATGAACCCTGAAATGATTGGCTTCCTTTTCCATTATTCTGGGAGCGGGATGAGGGCAATAAAGCAGATATTGTTTTAGTTCTCTTAAATAAATGGGTAGGTATTTATTTTCTAATCCATTTTGTCAGAGAATAGCTGATGAAATTATTAAAGCTTGGCAGGTATTCAACACTTTCTCCTTTGTCTGTGCACCAAGGAAATAGTGGGTGCTTTTTCATATCAATACCTTCAAGCCTTTTCCACAAACTTCCCCCTTCCTCTGCATTCTCTTTCTACCTGCTCCCTGCCTCTTCCTCTTTTAGATGTCCAATTGTCCTCGCCTGAAAGGTGTGGTTGGTCCCTGCTTCCTCCTCCTGTCTCACCGCTGGGTCACAATGCAGGGGTCAGAAGAGCTGGCAGTGAGCTCACGTGCTCATTCTTGGTGGCCAGGATAGTGAGCCAGCGTGGACGGGAGGCTCCTTCGTAGCAGAAGAGGCTGTGCTCACACCAGCTGTTGGGGGGGGTGGGGGGGCAGTCCCTCCTCCCACACGTTCCTCCTGGGTAACTTTTCATGGGCCCGAGGCCTCCGTGTGCTGGACAGCCGGCATTCCCACGCAAGTTCTGTGAACACCAGCCTCCAGGTGTGTCCCCCCTCCCTTTGTAGCTGGATGCTTTCTCACACCTACTCTATACAAAAAAGGATTTGGATGGGATTCAGGATATGCTACCCCAAAATACAGTACCTTGGCATATTGAGTCTTTTTTTTTAAGTTGGAGGAGTTTGAGAAAATAGAAGCAGGAAGTCACTCTGACCTTTCCCACCCTCCCTGTCCCTGGAGGAAAGGAACACCCTCATCTCCCAAGACCAAGTGACATCAAGGAGAACCCTAACTCACAGACCTTGCTTAGTTTCCCCCAGTTTACTGCACTTGCCTCACACTCCTTAAACTGTCATATTTTCTACAACTGCCCACTTGTCACCAAACTTAGAACAAAAACTCTCAGGTTTGTTTCTTTGGGTTCTCATGAAGGCTTCAATGCTACTTCCAATTTATATTAAATAAATTTATGTGATTGTAATCTGGTTTTGTTAGTTTGATTTTCAGACCGAGCCAGGGAGCCTAAGAAGGGCCGGGAAAATTTTTTCCTCCCCCGTTGTATCAAGGGGCAGTTCCTTCTAGTGGAAGGTAGGCCACACCCCATACCCCACAGAGGCCCTGCCCAGGGCTCCTCTCAGTGGGATGACTGGACAGCAGACGCCTCCTGCCCTCTCTCGCCTGAGTGACCCAGCCCAGTAATTTCCCTTCTCCCAATAAAGCCTCTCCCTGGACCCATGTTGTGTGCTGTTGTGGCATTTGTCCTGAACCCTGACAAGAGATAAATGGTGACCACAAAGAGACCCATCTTGTTTGCCAGGTGACCACTCAGTCCCCAAATCCTCCCAATCCTGGTAGCTGGTTTACTGAATGAAATGGGCTTAATAGATGTAAGCAGGGTGCAATGGCTTTTCCTTGTCCCTTCTCCCCCTCGAATGGACCCATTGCCCTGTGGACCCATTCCAGGCCAGCTCTGGAAGATATCTTGAGCAAGTCTATATCACCTTTCAGGTCACTGTCACATAATAAAAAGTCCATTCCAGTTGACCCAGCTGTGGAGTTGGGGTTGGGGACAAAGGACATCACTGTTGCCTGAGACACAGCTGCCACCTCCACCCAATCTCGCATCAGCCCAGTCTACCTCTCCCGGAGGTGGGAAAAGACTTTCCAACAGCTTCATACCTTCCACAAAGAGTAGAAGGTGACAGATTGACCCAAGAACAGCATTCTGTTAAAGTCCCAGGGATAAAAGAAAGATACAAGGGTGAGAAGCAGCTCCCTGTACTGGATAAACTAAGCTCCTTGGACCAGACCATGTCCACAGGAGTAATTAATCAGAATAATTTGAAAGCATACAGACGAATGCTAATCAAGCCTTCTTCCTGTTGCTGAAGGGACACTGAACGGTGAGCGTTTCCATGGCAATTTCTGGTGTAGAAAAGTGAGAATGATGAAGATGGATTCCTGCACGTGGGATATGCCTCTCAGGAGACCTTCAGCATGAAAATGCCCGCATAAGACTCGCAAAATCCATCTTGTCTAGAATGTTTTAAACCCTTACCAAGGATAACAGGCGTGTTACCATGACTGATCAATTCACCCAATCGCAGGTCATCAAAGCAGTAGTGTTCCGGCAGAAAAACGGAGCTTCAAGTGAGCACATTCAGCTTTGGAAAAATTGCATTGTTTAACCTAGGCTCTCATTTTCAAATGTTAGAAGTTTAAAAATAAAATACTTTGTGTCTTAAGTTGCCAAGAACACAGACCTTGGAGTTACTTGAATGTTTTTTTCAACCAATAGGAGCTTGCAATTCAAGCAGTGACTTAAAGGCACTCAAAAGGACATTGTGTTTGGGTTTAAGAACCTGCCGGCTTTTTGTAGAAGGGTTTCTATTCAACTAGAAAAATCTTCATGAGAAGATCTTTAAACATAAGTTGCCAGGCATAACCCTCCACGACTTATTTGCCATAATAGTTGGCACAAAGCAGGATATATAAGAATGTGTTTTTGTTAAAAATCCTGACTCTGGCTGTTCAATGTTCCCGATTCCTTATAACAAGTATGAGGAAGGACCCCCCAAAACCCTGGAATTGTCTTCTGAATGGTGGGCCCCTTGTAGTACAGGCTTCCCCCACTAGGTGAGTGTTCTAGGAACCCATCTGTATCAGCGTACCAGCTGGTGGTGTTGTAAGAGGCTGTGTTCGGTTTCAGTGAATTTTTTTGAAGACTCAACGCATTTGTCCCTTTCATGATGGGTGATTTATGAGTGTTCCTGCCACACCATGCTGCGTGTTCAGCAGTCTTTGACCAAATATGGCATGACCCCCAAAATGGCCCTACCCCCCCCATTCATCTGATCTCACCCTGAGCAACTGGGTTTTTTTTTGTTTTCCCAATGAAAAAAGTCCTCAAAGGGACTTTCGCTGATGTGGAAGAAGTGAAACCAAAAAATGACAGAAGCACTAAAAGGTATCAAAATCAACACGTTCATAAACTGTTTTGGGCGGTGGAAGAAACGTCTCGATGGGTGTATTGCATCGAATGGAGAGTACTCTGAAGGTGACTGGAGTTTAACCGTGTAAGAATAAACACACAATTTTTGGTAAATAAAGTCAGGTTTTTGGGTCCCCCCTTGCATACCAAAAGTTAACTTTCTTAGCAGTGTTAGCAAGTTCTTACTTGTTCTGTGATGATTAGGCACACACATACACAAAAGCACTGCTTAGCAGGAACCAATGAAAAATTTATAATTTGGGGCTAGCTTCCAAAAAGTACGTAGAGGAAAAAGGAGTAGCATTTCTTCTGATTCTGGGTTCTTTAAGAATTCAGACCACTGCTTGGCTTCCTAAATAAACAAGCGGTTGCATCCGTTTCATTAGTGGTAAAAACCATACATTACAAACACTAAAAGCATTACAATTCAGATGCATCCCCTCCTGCCTTCTGGTTTAAAGTTATACATGATTCATGCTATATTTTAAGTGAATGACTGAAATATGTTATTAAGTTTTTCTCACATTTGTAAGAGTACTTCAGTTATTGGTATTGATGAAACAACCATCCAAATCCCCCCATTCTAACTGCATGTCAGTTGTGTGGTAAATGCAGCAAAGGAGACATACACTCCTTAGGCGTATGCATGTCAAGAGTTAAGTGTCTTTTAGGTTCAACATAGAATAAACGACTTGATGCCTCCTGCTACCTGGGTGGGGTTTACTCTCAACTATTTTCATGGGAGTCTCAGAAAATTCACAGTAACGTCCTGTGAGACTGTCTATGGAGCAGGTGAAAACTCGTCCTTGGGTGTTCGGGTGGGTGTAGAATACTTGAACCTGTGAGTGGAAGTTATTTACTGGAATGGAGGGGAAAAGGCAATTTCCCTGTGTGTGGGCACGCAACTGACCCTAAAGGGACCCCCGACTTCCTGTCTCATTCTCTTCCTACACCATGCCTCTGTCCACACGTTTAATGTCCATGTGACTAGTGTTTAACATGTGCATTTTTACATAACATACGATCTTAATCAGCCTGTCTTATTTAGATTGCATATGCCATTATTTCTGACATTCTTATTACTACATTCTTATGATCCATAAGATTCCTATAAGAGATTCTGCTTCAAAAAAATGCCACATGGAGGAAGGTGACTTATATCCTACATAAGTTCGTGGTCACCTTAATTATAGAATCTTTAAAACAAGTACATTTTTAATGAACTAAGGTGGATAAAGGCACAGCTAAAAACTTATCCAAAAAAAGAAATAAAAAGTCCAGTCCAGGGTAATAGTAAAACTAAAAAGCTCTTTCTAATTTAAAACTTCCCCTATCCTGGGTCAAGCCTGCTTCAGGCTGAGAAATATACAGCTGGGAGGATAATTTGTTTTCTTTCTTTAGTGTTTGTTCTACCTTCTTCCCACCATCTGGATACTGTTTGGGACCCATCCATGGATAGAGCACCAGGAAATCTGCGATTAGCGGGAAGGCACAGAATACTTACGGTAAAGGTTACAACTCTAACCATTATCCGTGCCCCTGGGGCTTGGTGAAAACCACAGCCAGTTTGCACACCTGCAGGTTCTCTGGAGATCCCGTGCCACTGATGAGTCTCTCACCTAAAAAGTTGGAGACACGTGATATCTTTTTCAGGTGTCTGCTTCTGAATTCCCATGTACCTCCAGGTTCCCCAAAAAGGCTGATTCATTTGTTAGAATCACTTCACAGCCCCCAGCCTCCCACCAGGTTGTCTGTTTGGATGGGGGTTCCTCTCAGAATGACCCAATCCAGCAGCTTCTCCGAGGTCCCCAGTGCACGGAGTCATCCCTGCCCTGCCAGACTGAAAGCACAGGCCGTTCCTAGGCAACCATCCCTCCGCTGCTGCCGCTGCTGCCAGGCAGGGCCAGCTCTCAACACGGCCTCCTGACTTCAGCTTCCCAGGCAGGAGGCGGATGGGAGTGACAATGACTCTCAAACATCAAGACAACAAGGTCAAATCTCCAAATGTGATTTTTTTTCCCTAAGCTCCTCTCATTAGCTTAAAGTGAAGGAGGTAACACCCGCTTTAAGGAACATACCCACTCCTTTCTGCAAAGAAATCCCCACAGGAGGCTCTTCCACCTTCTAATGATTCTCACCTTCTCTTTCACAGTCTGCAGGTGAGTGATCAGCCAGTGGCGGCAAAACCATCTCATATCCTTTTCACATGCCCCGTGTAGGCGATCCACTAGCTTGCTTTGGGAACGAGGGAGTACTTGGCACTTGTTTGTCCTCAAAACATGAGGCCTCTGCTAAGTTTCAAGACACCTTGTTACACTTGATATTCTCAATTTTTAGATGCTATCTTTTTTTAGTATGTTTTGTTGATTTTATTATTACAGTTGTCCCAATTTCCACCACCCCCCCCCCGCTCTGCCTGGTATCCCCCTCCCCTCCAGCAAAACCCCCCTCTTTAGTTCATGTCCATGGGTTATGCATGTAAGTTCTTGGGCTTCTCCATTTCCTATACTATTCTTAACCTCCTCCTGTCTGTTTTGTACCTACAAAATATGCTTCTTATTCCCTGCACCTTTTCTCCCATTCTCTCCCTCTCCCTCCCAGCTGATTATCCTCCAAATGATCTTCATATCTTTGATTCTGTCCTGTTCTGGTTCTTTGCTTATTTTGTTTTTGTTTTTTAGATTCAGTTGTTGATAGTTGTGAGTTTGTTATCATTTTATGTTCCTAGTTTTGATCTTCTTCTTTAACGTTTCATGTAATAATAGCTTGGTGACCATGTACCCCGCATGCTCTCACATACACACACCACATACTATACATATCACACATATTATATGCCACATACTTCTCTACATACATCACACAAACACACACTCACCCCACATGCTGACACACATACCACATAAACTCATGTACAGTGACCGAGGATTGGAGGTGGGACTGAGGGACACATATAGTGTGACGGTGACATGAAGAAAGAGGTTGGCTTCCTCGGCCAAGGCGAAACACACCCCCTGTGCTCTTGATAACTGCCACCTGGAGGATCACATTGTCCTGCAGTGATCCTCCAAAAAATCAAACCTGACTTTGATGTTGCTCTGGCTTAAACCCTGCCGTGGCTTCCTAGAAGCTTCAGAATGGAAGCCTCCCAAGTTCTAACCACACAGACTACTTGCAGTTCCCTAAATAGACTCATTTGCCTCCACTCCCCTGCACAGCTGCTCCCTCAGCCCGGGGCTTGCTTCCTTTTCTCTACTTCTCACCTTTATCAAGCTCATATCTCCTCCTCTTGAGCAGCCTTGCCCTGTAGGTGTCCAGAGAGGTGGACAAAATGGGTGAGCAGCAGAACGTGCCCAGACTGAACACGGGCCTGAGTTTGGTCCAACATTTTGGTGTCGTGGTGTGTTCACTGCCAGGCCAGCTTGCCCGTTCCAGGAAGCCCTCCCCACACCCCAGGCTGATATTGCAGCTCCCACGTGCACTCACAGCGCGTGATTTCCTGGGCACGCTGCTTCAGCCCTCGCCACGCTGTTCTGAAATTAACTGTCTCCTCCACTAGGTGGTGGCTCCTTGAGGGCAGTGACCTGGACGTATCTGTCATTGTGTTCACAGCGCCTAGGAACTGTTTCTTAGGTTGGATGCCTGGAAAGGGAGAGATGGCCTCCCAACGGCTCCCTTCTTTTCTACCAGTTAGCGGAGGTGCTCACATCTCCTGTGGGGCCAGTACTGAGGGGAACTGGAGATGACCCCTGTGCCCTCAGTTCCCTGGACTCCGATGGTAGAGAGCCAGCATAACAGCCTGCCATGGCCTTCATTCAGGCCAGGAGGACACCATTGTCTAAACACAACTCTGGGCGACTGCTTCCTTTAAGATAACTATAATGCATTTTTTTTTTCCATTCTGGAGATACTAATAGTTTATCATGGAAAACTAGGAAAACCAAAAAAGGCAACTGAGTAAATTTCTTCCCCTTCTCCATAACCTCTGCATTTAAGTGATAGCCCAGTCAGTCCCAGGAGAGCCATGATGGGTCAGTAAATGAACAAGGGTCCTTCTCTGTCCACATCCTCACCTGTCAGACCAAAACCTAGCTCAGAGCTCCATGGGTTCACAAAGTGACAGAACTAGAAGCCACTTCTCTGATTTCCAAACTGGATTTCTCCTCTTAACTGATATTGAAATTTAAAATAAAATGAACTTATCAACCAGACTTTCACAGTTGAGAGCTTTATAAAGGAAGTTCTTAACAAGTATCTATTGTATTATCCCTGGAACAACAAATTATTATATGCTTACACAAAACTCTTTATTGGAGGTGGTGCAAAGCAGGGAACAAGTGAAGTAGAGTGTAATACAATCCCAGACTGAACCCCTTCTCCTCTCCCTTTCCTTCCCCTCCCCTGCTCTCCTCTTCTCTCTTCTCCCTCTTCCTTTCAGAGGCTCAGATAATTGGATTTCTACCACTGTTAGGAAATTATGAAGTGGCCTGTCCTGTGTCTCCTAGGCGAAAGACTTGCTCAGGGGAATCCAGATTGACCAAGTCCTTCTGGCTTATTCTAGGCCCTGTGCCAGCTTCCCTTTTACCATTGGTGAGGTTGGTGCAGAAGGTACACAGCAATTGGCATACCCTAGGCTATCTGCACATCCACCCAGGAACTGGCCTGGCATCCGGAATCTGGGAAAGAAATGGAAAGGCAGCTATTGTGCCATTCTTGTGTCTTCTGGGTCACCTTAAAAGACAAGCGACATGTTCCTGGTGGCCTGTGGCTAATCATTACTCTGACAGACAGGGGCCCTGGGCACGCCGAACAGCAGGAGGCCCCAGCAGGGGAAGAAGCTGCACTGGCGCTGGCGCAGAACCCTGGCTGGGAGGCACCACCTCTCTCAAAGCCTCTGTTCTCTCACCTCTAAAAGGACTCTCCTTGGACTTTTTTTTTCTTACCACAAGTAGTTTCAAGGAACAACTTATCTTAAAAACATGGGGTTAATGTATAACTAGGGGGAGTAGGAAGTACAAGTCGAGGGAGTGCAGGGCCGCTTCAGAACCCATCCTGATCCTTCCTGGAGCTCCCCTTCCCTTTGGGGCTGCTCCAGCCTCTGTGCGCTCCTCCCAGCTTCCCTGGCTTCCACCCTGTGCCTGACCTGCTCCAAAGACCTCCAAGCTTGCACATGGCTTTTGGCTGCCAACGCCCTAATTCAAGCTCATGGTCTCATTTTACTTTGAATTTCACTACCTAGTTCTGTGTGTCCCAGTCCATAGTTCCAAGATAAAAGCTCTAATTGACCCTGTGTTGGAGAGTTACATCATGTGCTCCAAAAGGATTTATTCAAGTCTTAATTCCCAGTACCTGTGGATGGGCCCTTATTTGTAAATAGGATCTTTGTGGACATGATCAAGTCAAGATGAGGTCACACTGTATTACAGCGTGCCTAAATCTACCACGACTGGTGTCCTTAAAAGAAGAGGTCAAATTAGGACACAGAAAAAAATGCGCAGGGAGGAAGCCATGTGACAACAGAGGCAGGGCTGCAGCGCTGCATCTGGAAGCCAAGGGAAGAAAAGGATTGTTTGGCAACCACCAGACACTGCAAAGGAAGGAATCTTCTGTAGAGCCTTTGGAGCTTGACTCCTCTGGCCTCAGAACTGTACAGAATAAATTTCTGTTTTTTCAAGTCACTCAGTTGGTGGTAATTTGCTATGATAGCCCTTGAAAACCAATACACCCAGCTTATCATTTGGGGCCGGGCCATCCTTGGAATGAGGCTACTTCAGGTGGGATATTCACTCTTTGCCCAGTCAGCTGTGGCCAAGGGACTAAGGCAGTGTCATCTAATCATGGTCACTTAGGAAGCAATGCTGTAGGCAGAGCAATATGCTGTAGAAGGAGGCATGAATGTGAATAGGAAAATGCTGGTGTGACCTCTCCATTACCAACTAGGTGGCTTTTAATTAATTTTCCTTTCCAAAGATGCACCCTGCCTGGGACGGCATGCCATCTCTGGTTGGATCTTAGTCCAAGGACTCTTTTTGTTGCTTTGGTTGTTTGGCAAAGTAATATTTTTAGTATAAATTATTTGCTCATCGGCAATTCCCAAGGGGCAGTTCCTTCAAACAAAAGGTGTGTTGGTTACTGCCCAGACCATCCCTTGTTCACAGGGGAGGCTGGTGACAATGCCACCCACACTGGCCCCACCGAGGCAGAACATTTGTTTACATCCAGAGGCAATTACCATGTTAAGAAGAACTAATGATCTTACCCAGAAATTTGAATACAGCCACAGTCACATCAAGTGAAACAGAGAAAAAGAAGCAATGTCTATGGCCTAAGGTGGCGAAAGCTTGATGGACCAAGGTGGCAGGAATGAGAAGGCAAGCAGGTTAAAATCAGGACCATGAGTGATGAGTGTGCGCAGGATCTTCTCTTTCCTGTGCAAACACCGTGCCTCCAGGGCACACGCGGTGTGTTTAACACAGAGCAGACAGCCTAAGACTCTGTGTTTAACAGAGAGCAGACAGCCTGAGATTCTATAGTCCTAAAAAATGCTTGTTTATGGGGAATTTACTTTTGGCTGAATGAGCAAACCATTTTGACATATTAGAACTCTCTATTTAGGATGGTAGCCTTGAGTATTTGTTCAAAAAACGGACTCTTAATTTAGGAACAAAAGCAGGGAGCTTAAGTTACGGACAGGGTCGGCTGGAGTTTAGCTTTGCCACTTACCTAGATATAATCTGCTTTCTTGTGTATCTTAAATAACTTGTCTTCATGAATGTAAACATTAGGCCTATTCACTGTAGAGATTTAGGATACAAACTTGTTTTCAAAAATGTCAGTGTCTGATGGCAGCAGTGGCTTTGAAAAGGTCCTTTGAATCAGATCTCTGCTTGTGATCTGTCCTGTTAGTGCATTTCTTTCTTTCCTCCCTGAAACTCGAGCTCCGCTCCAACCTTAGCCCGGGTTGCTGTCTTTACCCTGTCTTCACTCATGTTCTTGGGAGAAAGGGGTGAAACATCTACTTCGTAAGAATAATTCCTTGGTCTACAACCTTGATCTCATATTATCCCTTTAGTCATTCTTTGTCTTTTTGAATGTTCGGTCTCTCCTTCTTCATTGTTCCTTTCCCTCTACTCATCAATCAAGTTCTCCTTTTTTCAGTGTCATCCTCTCTGACATTTCTTTCCCAGTGAACCACCTTACAATGCACTTTCTTTTCATCATTACACTTTTTGAAAGGATAATTCACAACCTCTTCACTCACTTGCATTAATTTCTTGCAATCTAGCTCCTACTCCTGTTATTGTCTCCCTACCCACCTTCCCTCTTTAGGGTCTGTCACGAATTTTTAAAAATTTATTCACAAGTAAGTCAGCATTGACCCCTCTTATGAACTTGAGATATGCATTTCCACATGCCTACGTGTTATCTCTTCCCTAAAGTTCTCATGGTTATTCAAGGGGGACAAATTTAAAACCAAACCTATGGTTAAGCCCCATACCTTACTACTTCCCTCTTCCATGCTCATCAGAAATGCTACTACCAACTGTCCTATTTTGACAATGCTTCTGGATATTTTTTCCTCTTCCCCATTCCTGAGTTTCCAAATCCTCCATCTCTGACAGTTTGCTAGTGTTCCAGTGCTCATTTCCTTTGCAATTGATTTTTAGCCAGTGTTTTCACTTCTAGTCTTTTTTCTCCTTTTGCTCCATTCTTCACCAATACAATTGGTTAATAATATTGAACATACATCATGTAAACATTTCTCAATGATTTCCAGAGATTATTTTGGGGATGTAGACTCAGTTTAAAAAAAAAAGGAATTTCTGGAATCTAAGGGATGAAGATTCTGTGTCTTTATATTACGGGTACTAATAACAGTGCCCTTACTCGATAGCCTCGGGCATGTGAAGACTGGGGAGTGTTAGCTGCACACCGTTTCCCAGTCATCGTTGCTGCATTACCCAGGGCGTCAGCGCAGTCAGAGTAGTAGCTGCTCCTTTCAAATTAAAATCAATCAGATAAAATCACATCACACAAAAGTATCCTCTTTACCCATGTTAATATTTGCATTTTTTTATAAGGACACGTTAGATACCCCAGAGATATTGATTATTAAAAGAAATAAATGGTTAACTAGTGGAATTGCAGATAACAGTGACAGGTTGATAGAGAAAATATTTTGTTCTTTGGGGCAAAACTTTTGAATTCCTTAGATCACACAAACATGCTGCTATAACCTACCTACTCATAAATTAGTCGCATCCTGAACCTACAATGACGTCTAATCAGCAAGCTAAGAAGAGAGTGTAAAAGGAGCATTTAAACCCCATTACCTGTGCACTTAATCTACTCATGTCCAATTACTTTACGATTTAATGCCTGTGCATCCAACCAAAGAGAAAGCTTCAAAGTAGATAGATTGGTAGATTAATTCATAGACCTCAGGAGCGAAGAGTGATTGTTTAAATGGCTTCCTTCTCCCCATCCTGCTAGGAGCCTTATTCACGCTGAGATCGATGTCTACAACACCCTTGAGTGAGATCGCACACCAGCGTATCACACTTCCTAGGAAACGTGCCTTGAGGTCACATTGGGAGGGGGCACCGTGCAGGTTAGGGTGATTGGAAGCACTGAGAAAAGGGCAAAAGAACAAGACTTGGTTGGATTTCTTTTTGTGAGTTAACTGTAAAATTTTTATTCTCTTCATAATTTTCTTTTTTCTACCTTCCCTGCCCCCATCTCTGCTCATAGCAGGTTCTGTGCTCCATTGTATCCAAGGTGACATGTCAAAAGCAGAGGTTTGTGGGAGCTTGGAGACTTCTTGGACTTCTTTTCCTGAAGCTTTCATCTCCCGAGGACATTAGGGCTTGAGGGGGAGGGATAAAGCAATGATGAGAAGAGAGCCTGGGGAGTGATGTCCTTTGGCTTCAGGAAAGATCTGTGGTCCCAGAGGGTCAGGCCATGGTTCGGCTTCAGGGACAGTATACTAGGGAGGTACTAAGGCCACAGGAATGTGCCGTGGAATAAGTCGTGGTCCTTGGGGTTTAAGCAATTGCACCAAAAAGATTCCTGTGGCCTCAGAGTAGAACGGAAGTGAAGAGCCGGGCCTGAATTTACTGCCAGGTTAGCTCCACCGGGTCTCAGAATACAAACTCAAGTCATATACTTTAAAAGCAGACATGACATTTCTCACACACTTGACTTTGTAAACGGAGGTTGATGTCAGTGCACAGGTATAATCTTTTCTAAACACAGACTGAAAGCTTGAGGCTTTGGGAATAGAGTGGGTTTCTCGCTAGAGAAATTTATGGTGGAGACCATCAGAAATTGAAGGCTACTGGCCTGTCGATCAAAAGTCGTTTTCAGGCTTTTCTACCTTTGGAGCAGGTGGTAGCCCAGCTGCTCTGCCCTCTCTGCAGACCACACCTCTATCACCCCCTGACTGCTAGGAAATGGGTAATACATTTTGTTCTTGATTTTAAGCTTTTAAGACCTGAGCTTCAAAAATAAAAATTATTAAAAAGATCTTCACCACAATGGGCAGCATTTTCCAACCTCCCATCTCACTGGAAGTTCCCTTGGAACGGGAGGAGGGTGTAGAAGTTGGGATCCTCACCAGAAAGGGCACTGAGGTGGACCTACTACCCCCGAAGCTGACGTGAGGATGCAGGGGGTGCGAAGCGGCCAGGCCTTACCCAAACCTTCCAGAGCAATGACTCTTTAACAGGAGTGTGATACTCATTTTCACTGGGGGCCACATCAGCCTTGTGGTTGCCTTCAAAGGGCCGAATGTAATTTCAGGGCTATAGAAATGTAACTACTCCTTAACAGTTAAGCGAGAGCTCGGTGCTGCCGCTGGGTAGAAACAAGGTGGAGGGCAGGCTTCGGCCCACAGGCCTTGTGTTGCCACCTGTGCTTTAGAGGAAGCCCCTGACAGGAGTCTCCTTTAAAAAATCTAAGCATCTGTCCCCTGGAGAGCTCTGGCTCTGGCCACCTTCCTCGTCTATGGAAACTAAGGCCAATCA
Organism: Desmodus rotundus; assembly: GCF_022682495.2. Taxonomy (NCBI): domain Eukaryota; kingdom Metazoa; phylum Chordata; class Mammalia; order Chiroptera; family Phyllostomidae; genus Desmodus; species Desmodus rotundus. Next base: position 26,893,075 of record NC_071392.1, on the reverse strand, counting down.
GTGTCAGGGAAGAGGTGGCAACAACCAAGAGCAAGGGACAGCCTTGCCGCCGTGGACATCCCCCCAGTCCCCTCACCAGTCACAGAGCAGACGGCCGGGCAAGCTATGTGAGTCCAGATGATGCCCCTCTGTTCCCAGCTGCCCGCTCAGCCTGTGCTGGAGGGGGAGGTGGTGGGTTGACAATGATATTAAAGTTTTATAAATTAATATTTTATTTTATTAGGAGATTGAAATTTTGTGAACATTGTCAAACTACAAGAACTAGAATGACATTGTTTTAATGACAAAAATGTGGAAGTAAGATTGAGACACTGCTAAGTTATTCTATTAACAGGTGTAAGCGGGGAAAAAGGGAAGAGGGGGCACTGACTCAAGCCCAGTTCACAGCAGATTTTGGAAAAATAAAAATTGTATTTTGTTTATACACCAGTGACTTGTGCTTGCTCTTTCAAAATGATTATGTTTACAAGCAGTTTAATTATTGTTTTTGTCCTTGGTCGTGTTTCTATTTGGCTGTTTTCTTTATCTATTGATTAATTAAGGGATATTTATATACTAGGGAAATTCACGCATGGTCATAGAGTGGACAAATATTTTTCTTCACTTTGTTATTTGTGTTATACTTTTTAATGAATTTTTCCTATAGCATTTTTTGCATAATTAATTTGTTATTTTCCTTGGTCAATACTGGGGTTTGTATATTGCTAAGAAGAGCACCTCACCCTAAAATGCTACTAAAAAAATCATTCATGATTTCTTCTAGTACTTTCTTTTTTTGTAATTATTATTATTTTATTTAATTAAACTTTTTTATTGTTGTTCAATTACAGTTGTCTGCATTTTCTCCCCACCCCTCCACCCCCCCGCAGCCAAACCCACCTCCCTCCCCGCCTCCACCCTCCCCCTTGATTTTGTCCATGTGTCCTTTATAGTAGCTCCTGAAAGCCCCTCTCCCCACTATCCCCTCCCCCTCCCCTCTGGCTATTGTTAGATTGTTCTTAACTTCAATGTCTCTGGTTATATGTTGTTTGCTTTTTTCTTTTGTTGATTAGGTTCCAGTTAAGGTGAGATCATATGGTATTTGTCCCTCACCATCTTCTAGTACTTTCTTTTCATGTTTATAAATGCCATCTTGAGAAGTACACAATAACCTTTAAGAGAGAGCACCTGCTGTTGCTCTATCCACAAGGAACCTTTGTGACTTTTTCTTCCAGCACTTTTTTTCCCACCCTCGTTGCGGCCCTGACTTGCTGTGGATCTCTGCCTCTCTGAGACCGTGACTGCCAGGCTAATCACTCCTGTTTCGTGCTTGGCCACCTGCATACACTGATTCCCACTGACACGGGTGCCCTTCTTACAATCACCTGCCACGTCTGCTCAGGAAATAGCGTGGTCAGGAAGCCCACAGTCTCCTTATCCCTCCTTTTAGAGGGGGTTTGATGTTAGGGACCCAGGGAGTTCCTGAAATTTGGGGTCATCAGCAGCCCAAGTGGATTAGAACAGAGCACTTTGTCACCTTTCTCAGGCTTGTACTTAGGTTCCATTTTCGGTGCCATTTGGAAGATAAAATAACACATTTATGTTCCACTTTCCGGAATTTCCATCTCCTACTGGATAGGGATTATATTCTTGGAAGTCAGCAGTGGCTATTATAAAATGGAAGGAATTAGTATTAACATAAATAGGACAGGTTATGTCTTTTCATCAGAGGATTCCCATTAGGTTATTGCCAACTAGATCCACCTGTCTCTTGGGATTTCTCTGTAGGCTAAAGAATAATGTTCTAAAGTCCCATATAATCATCCCTAAGAAATACGCAAAAGCCTTATTATGACTGTGGCTCCTAAGGGGTTTGGTTTGTTCCCCCCCTCCCCCGCCCAATTTGAATTCATTCTTTCACTTGACGTATTTTCATTGAGTATCTGTATCTTGGTCAGTTTGGGCTGCTGTTACAAATTACCACAGACTGGGTGGCTGAAATAATAAACACTTATTTCTCACGGTGCTGGAGGCTAGCAGCCCAAGACCAGAGTGCCAGCAGGGTTGGGGTACAGTGAGAACCTGCTTCCCGGTTCACAGCCATCTTCTTGTATCCTCATGTGGTGGAAAGAGGGTGAGAGAGCCCGCTGGGGTCCCTTTGATAAGGATGCTAGTCCCACTCATGCAAGCTTCACCCGCATGACCTAATTATATCCCGAAGGCCCCACTTTCTAATACCATTACATCAGGCATAAGGCCTTCACCGTATGACCCTGGGGGGTGCGGGAAACACACATTCCATTCCTTGCAATCTACTACACAAGCAAGCATTGGGGATACGGTAGTGTTGTACAAAACTAAATCCCTGCTTTTGTGGAGAATACATTGTTATGGAGAAATATATAAATCAATATGTACCATAATATTAGGTAGTAATAGGTGCTATGAAAATAAAATAAGGCAGAGTAAGAGGATGAAGAATGATGAGGATCAGGCTAGCAGGGATGACCTTGCTAAAGACACAATGTTGGAGCAGAGACCTGAATTAATCGGGTGAAAGAGCAATGTGGACATCCGAGGGCAAAGTGTTTCGAGAATAGGAAACAGCTGGTGCAAAGGCTTTGCAGCAGGAATGTGCTGGGTGTGTGTAAGCAACAGCAAGTTGGCCAATGTGGCTGGAGAAAAATGAGTGAGGGAAAGAATGAAGATGTGGTAAGAGAGGATAATAAAGATGTTATAACTGTTGGCTAGTTTCCAGCAAAAGGATATAACCTGATTTATATTTTAAAAGGCTCACTCCGGCTTCAGTGTGAAGAATTGACTATAGAAAGGAAGGAATGAAAGGAAGGTGTATTACTCTGGGTTCTTCAGAGAAACAGACCCAAGAGAGTTTATGTACGTATTTATTTATGAATTGTAAGGAATTGACTCACATGGTTACGGATGCTGAGAATTGACAGATATGTAGTCAGTTGGAAGCTGGAGACCTTAAGTTCAAGTCCAAGGTCAGAAGACAAATGCCCCAGCTCAAAGGTAGGTCAGGAGAGAAATTGCTCAGAATTTTTTGTTCTATTCAGGCCTCCATTGGATTTGGGAGATCCACCATATTGGGGAGGGAAATCTGCTGTATTCAGTGTACCAGTTCCAACGTTACTCTTATCTGGACACACCCTCACAGACACACCCAGAAAATGTTTAACCAAATATCTGGGCACCCCTGTGGCCCAGCCAAGTGCATACATAAAATTAACCATCACATAAGAAGAGCAGTTAAGAGGCAATGGATAGAACTGGCCAGAGCTGATCTAATAGTGGTTTGGGCCAGGAATGTTACCTGGACCTAAGGAGAGGTGGTTAGATTCCAGATGCACTTTGAAGGTGCACTTTAAAGATCTGGCATGGGGGTGGGAGGAGTCAAGGGTTACACTGAGGGTTTCAGCATGAACATGTGAATGGTGTTATTAGGGAGATGGAGAACACTGGGGGAGAAATCAGCTTTAGGGGCTGAATACAAAATTTGGCTTTGGATCTATTAGTCTTGAGAGGCATATTAAGCATCTAAGTGGAGAATTCAGGCAGACAGATGAGACTAGAAGGTAGAGAACAGGACTAGAAATAAAAATTGGGGCGTCTTTAGCATAGAAAGAGTATATAAAGTCAGAGGCTGCATGAGGCCTCCAGCAACAAGAGTAGATTCCTTAGTCATCAGAGGCTGAGCCTTACCTCTCTACAATTTTAGACAATAGTAGAGATCAAGGCCAGTATCAGGACAGGAAACCAGGATATGATTTCCTAGAAGCCAAAGGAAAAATAGGGGCTTAATAAGGAGGGAGTGAGAAAGTGTTTGAAGGCTGCCTAGAGATTAAGCAACGTGAGGCCTGATGGTTTTCCACTGGCTTTGGCTCCTTGCTCCGTATGATGGAATAGGTTGGATCCCTTGGGCACCCTCCCAGTTCAGGGAGACTGCCAGTTGCCTGTTGAAGATGTTTTCCTCCTTCTTACAGAACCCCAGTTTTACCCAGGTGGCGATGTGTCTACCTCCTCTGAAGCTAGGAATAATCTTACAGCACAGGTCTAGACAATTAAGGACAAACAGAAGGCACGGAATGAGGAGTTTTGGAAAGTTTTTAAAGCAGACTAAAGCAGCTGGCTTGAGTGTCTGTTTCCCTTAGCTCATCCCTTTTGTCCTGCCTGAAGCCTGGATGTGATGGCTGGAAATCTGGTGGCCATCCTGACAGCAAAAGGACCGTGGACACTCCGTAAAGAAGGTGCATAGAAGCTGCAAGAAGCCCAAATCGCTCAAGGACAATATGGAACCTCGATGCCAGTTTTGGACTACTTACCTTTTGACTTTTTTTTTGTGGGGAAAAAAAATTGCATCTCTAATTTGTTTAACTGTCTTGCATTCAGTTTCTGCTACTTGGCAAAGGAACCTGATCCTAACTGGCACACTGGTTGGGCAGCCTTTCCCTTGGCTCTCCCTGCCGAAGCAGCCCTATTGTCCTACACGGCGGAAATGGTGTGGGGCTGGAGGCACAGGCCGTGGTTCTGGGACCAGCTCTGCTACTCACAGAGAGTAGGGTGCCTTTGGTCAAATCGACTGCACAAACTTCAGACTTGTCTTTTCTTGTCTGTAAAATGAGTGTGCGAGAAGGGTCATCAATCCCCGCCCTTTTCTCACAGCCTTATGTTTTTTTCTTCAGAATTAATTTTCTCTTACAAAGCAGTAAGCTGTACTCATTGTCCTGCTTGAAATAAATGTGAATGCATTGCATCTCTGGGGCTCAGACTAGATGAAGTCTGTGGGAAAGAACCCATGGGCAACAATAAAAATAAACTCTTACAGATCTTTAGCTATGAAAATAGAAAGCTTCATGCCTTTCAGTGGCTTCAAAACCAAGTCTGGTAAAGCAAAGCAAACCAAGAGCAAAAACTCCAGGTGTAAATGAAAATTAGGCCTGATGCATTTAAAGGCCTAGCTTTGCATGATAAAGTCAAAACACCTGTGTCAGAGGGCTGGTGCGGGGCACAGGTATGGGTTTACAGCAGACTTCAGTAATACTGCTAGACCAGAGACACTGGCAGGAGCTCCCAGTCTCTGAGAACAGTGGGCAGCTTTGTGTTGGTGCATTTGGATTGGAACTGGCTTCCTGCTCGAGGCTGATGCTTCTTTTTCAGCGGTGAGGTTGACTTTGGAACCACTGGGGAGGGGGGAGAGAGAGAGACAGAAAGACAGAGAGAGGGGTGGGGGTGGGACAAAGGAAAGATGAACAGCCCGAGAGCAGAAGGGGAAAAGTGTTACCTCTCAAAGTCAATGATTTTCAGTGTCTCTCTAACCACTGATACCCGAAATGCCAGCATACCAAGTGCTGGTTCCAAGAGTGGGTTTTTCCTGGTAGAAACTAGTCCTTTTTCCTTATTATTTTTAATTGAATTTATTTGGGTGACATTGGTTAATAAAAGTATGTAGGTTTCAAGGATACATCTCTATAATATATCATTTGTATATTCTATTGTGTGTTCACCACCCCAAGTCAAATCCCCTTCCATCATCATTTATTCCTCCTTTACCTTCTCCTACCTCCCCCAATCCCTTTTCTCCAGTACTCCCCATACTGTTGTATATGAGGCTGGTTGGTTGGTTTTGCTTCATTTCTTCACCCTTTTTCACCCAGCTCCCTCACCCCCTCCCTTCTGACAGCTGTCAGTCTGTTCTCTGTATCTATGAGTCTATTTTGACTTTGTTAGTTTATTTTGTTCATTAAATCCCAAATATAAATGAAATCATATGGTATTTGTCTTTCTCTGACTTGCTTATTTTACTTAGCATAATGTTCTCTGGGTCCACCCATGCTGTTGAAAAAGGTAAGGTTTCCTTCTTTTTATGGCTGCGTAGTATTCCATTGTGTAAATGTACTACAGCTTTTTTATCTGCTCGTCTAGCGATAGACACTCGGGTTATTTCCAGATCTTGGCTGTCATAAATAACACTGCAGTGAGCATAGGGGTGCATATATTCTTTCAAATTAGTGTTTCAGTTTTCTTCGGAGATATTCCCAGAAGGGTCATAAGGCAGTTCCATTTTGAGGAAATTCCATACTGCTTTCCACAGTGGCTGCCCCAGTCTGCATTCCCACCAACAGTGTACTTTTCTCCACGTCCTCGCCGGCACTAGTTGTTTGTTGATTTATTGAAGATAGCTATTCTGACAGGTGTGAGGTTTTAATTTGCTCATTGCGGTTTTCATTTGCATTTCTCTGATGACACTGAGCATCTTTTCTTGTCTATTTGGAGAAGTGTCTCTTCAGGTCCATTGTCCATTTTAATTGTGTTGTTAGCTTTTTTGGTGTTGAGTTATATAAATTCTTTATAAATTTTGGATGTTAACCCCTTACCAGACGTATCACTGTCGAATATGTTCTCCCACTCCTGCCTTCCTTACACGTGTGGAGGAGAAAGCCTCTTCTCCACAGGAGACCTCAGATGAGGCTGAACCCTCAAGGCTGGCTGACGGCTTGGGGGACACTCTTGGGGAGGCCCGTCCAGTCTGATCTGGAGTTGAGCTGGTGCTGGGCATCACTTAGATTCTGTTCAGCCCTTTCTTCAACTGTTTTGCTTGCCAACAATGATTTTGTACCTCATCAGTCTCGTTCTTTTTGATAGAGTGGGAGTGATGGCCTCTTGGGACTTTCTATATCTGGCACAGGGGAGCCGCCTGCTTCATTCTCGGGGAGGACCATGCAGGCCCAGGGTCCGACAGCTGTAGACAGTGCTCTGAGCAGTTGAAGGCAGGGTGCCATTCTCGTGTTACCGAGCCCTGCCCAGAGCTCTTTACACTTGGAGAAGGAGAACCTGGAGGCAATGGCTTAGCCAAAAGGCATGACTGTGCTAATGGAAGGATTTCAGACAATGTGATGTCAGGGATATCTCAATTAAAAAAAAAGACAACATTGCAAGTAGATGGAATAGGTCTTTTAGGGTCAGAAACACTTGCCAATTTCTTCGTATCCCAGCACCTCGGAGCCTGCTCCATCTATGCTTAAAGCCTCCTGCACCTGTGGAGGCTGCTGCTGCTTCTGGTCCCTTAACTGGCTCCAAGGGCCTAGAGCCACGGAGGGAAGATGGGGTGGCAATGAGGGATGAAGAGTGAGGTGGTGATGACCCACAGTCCCCTCACAAAGCACAGACCTGCTGGTCCTACTCCCTTCCACCCGCTACCTCCTAACTAAGAATTCTTTCATTAATCTACTCAACTTATAAAATATATTGCAGTGCCAAACTATGCTGGATTATGGCTATGTGGTGAGCCACACATGCAAGGCACTTGCCCTCAGCGGAGATGATAGGAAGCAAACAAACATTGGAAGGAGGTTGGTGAATGTAATGGAGTCACTGGGGGAGGAGCGTCTAGACAGGGAGGTCAGGGAAGGACACTGGGGCAGAGACCTTGGGGAGATGAAGACGGAACCAGCCAAGTGAAGAGTGGAGGAAGGGCCTCAGGTTCAGGGGCAGCAAAAACAGAGGCTATGAGGTGGGAAAGAGCCTTGTTTGTGGACAGACAGAAAGGATGGCAGTATGGCTGAAGTGCTGGAAAGTGATCAGGGAGAGGTGTGAGGGATTCAGGTCAGCAAGTGGGCGCCAAAGCCTGCTGGGCCCTGTTGTAGGGGTTGTGAGAAACCACTGAGGTTTTCACAGTAGGAGAGAAGCTTGATAGAATTTACACACACACACACACACACACACACACTCCAAGGCCACAGGGGCAGCCATGGAACAGTGCATTGTGTGTTAGAGCTGGAGGAGATGGAATGGAGGCTGACTGTGGGAAACTGAGGAATTCCTCCCTGGGGGTTGCAACCCTGTGCTGGGGGAGCACGCACTGTTTTCATCCCCACCCAGAACTCATTCCCTAGTCCCCAAAGGTGCCTGGTTTCCCTAGGGGCCCGTGCATGTTTGTACTGAGGGTGTGTGGCCATCATCTCGTCGTTATTAACTGACCACCCAGCAATGCCTGCCGTCATCTGTATACTCCCGTTTCCGCTTCTGTCCTGGCTGCCACTTGCTGTCAGCTTCTGCAAAGACTATCCGGGAACAGGGAGTGCTGGGGATTTTCCCTCATGATTAGAGAAACTTCACTTGGCAAGAATGTCCTAGAATCCGGGCCAGAGAGCATTTGAACGTCATTCATTACCAGAAGCCACGTGGAGCATAGCTTTCAGTGTTCTGCTGTTGGGCTGTCCTGCCTCTGGTTCCGTGAGTGGTTCCAGCCAAGCTTCCTTCTCCTCGCCCACCAATGACGAACACCCTGGAGTTACGTCAGCAATTGCCGTGTTCTCACTCACTCCCATCCTGTTTTCAATCTGATGTCCTGTCATTCTAACCCTACACCCTGTGGACCTGACTGTTATTCTTGATAATGACCGTTTGTGGATGGTGTTTCTGTCTTCTGACCTCAGCTTTTCCTAAGGACCTCTGACCTGGTTTGTCTGTCCTTCCCCATCTCTGCCACTATGGAACCTACCCATAGTGTAACAGAACCCCAGTTCCCTGTGAGAAAGACTTGGGGACTGCCTCTGCCCAGCTGAGTCACCCCACCCCCAGGAATCCAACCATTGGAGCTAAAGTTGCTGTTGCCTTTTCTCCCAGGAGTCTGAGTAAGTCCTCGTACAAACTGGACTCACAGCTGGCCCTGATATTCTAGAATTCCCAAGGCTGGCATGAAAATTAGATCTAAGCTGTGACCTTCATTTCACACATGTAAAAAGAATGTGTAAAGAACCATCGCTTGTGAAAGCAGCCTCATTTCTTCACAATCACTTTTCAAATACCACTAATTGCTTTGTGATTTCAACTTGGACAAATGCATTACTCCAACAGCCATTGAAATAGAGGAGGAGATAATATCACGTCTGAGTCACCAGCACCACACCTGTTTCTTGAATGACAAGGTTTCTCTTCCCGCTCTCGCTCGCTGGACACCCTGGCCTCACAAGTGCTGAGATTGGACAGACCATTATTGTCTGCATTGCACCTGCGAGCTTCTTCCTTGCTACTTGATAGAGTCCAACTAATAATATCATTAAAGAGAAACCGATTCAGCAGAAGCAGGCATGACTGTCTCGCTCTTTACAAGGCTAGGAGCCAAGCCACCAAATGGTTGGTAGAGAGAGAAGGAAAATTATGACTCAAAGGTCAGTTCTTTCCTATAGGATGCAAGAGGAAGTGGGGATTTCAAGCTTGTAGTGTTTTGTTTTTGTTATTGTGAGAATGATTGAAGAGGACGTAAGTATATGCTCTTATAACAGGGGATGTGAGAGAACTGGGAATAGAAAAGCACGTGGATAAAATTTTTAAAAATCCAAAATTCATCACAGATGCACAAATGTTCTTTTGCCATGAAAGAATGGGTATAATAACTATTTCAGTGTATGGACTATGTATGATACTGTTGAACAAATGTTTCAGTGTATCAGAAGTCATGTTATTCTCTTCTCATTTGGGTCACTGAGGCAACTGGCCGAATGGCAGTGTGGCGCACGGGGGCAATGAGGGAAGGGCGCTGGGCGGAGGGCAAGGAGGGCTGGGTTCTGTATCATGTGAAGACAAGAGGCCCTCAGACACCTCTGTACAAGGGGCCTCCCTGGTGGAAGACAAAGACCCAGGGACCGTCAGTGCCCCGAGCATTAAGTTAATCAAGGCGATCAGAGCTGCACTTGAAGATCAGCCCCACTCCAAACCGAGATAAATATTGACAATAAGTTTTTGACTCACAGGGGAGTAAACCCACTCAGTTCCATGGTAACCCCTTGTCTCTGATAGGACATGCCTTCTCAGGGAACATCGAACAAACCCCCACCCGAAACAGGTTTTTGGCCCCTTATTCTGTAACCTGGTGGAAGATGCAAAGTGTTTACTGGGCATGAAAAGTTGACATAAGTGGAGCCATTTTAAATAGGTACAGTCCAGCCATCCCAGAGGAACTGCCTTGCACGTCTTGCCCCTCCAACCTATGGAATGTTTGAACTGAGCAAAATACCCTTTGCACTGGGCCAGAGCGACATTGTATGTCAAACAATACAATTGCAGAGAAGGAGGTGGAGGGTGAATAAGTGTGAGTATGCTGCTCTGCTCAGTCAAAGGAAAGCAAATGCCCTGATTACCTAATTGCAAATTAAACACATTCTGTAGAATTACCACCACCGTGTATAGCTAAAGAGTAACTTAGCTTATCTGCACCTGTAGGAAGTCCTTCCTTGACTTATTAACACCAATATAAATTTCTTCCTTTTATTCATGTAATTATTCCCCTTCCCTTTCTCATAAAAATCCCTTGCCTTCACCCCTAACTGGAACACTATTTGGGTTTCTCCCTGAATCAGTGCTTTCTGAATGGCTATTCTTCCTGATTTCAAACAAATGCTTGTTGGTTTTTCAGTTTTAGGTTAGCATGGACCACCCTTGTCCACCTTCACCAACTATGTTATGTCCTAAGGTCTTTGGGTTCCCTTCTGAGAAGTATCCGTTTCCCTCCCTAACAGTGGAGTGCAGATTCTTAAGGGCTCTGGAGTTACTGCTGAATTAGAAGAAATTGCATTGTGCAAATTACAGATGAGATTCAGTATTAATGTAAAGAGGAATTGGTGTTTTACAAATAGTCAGTGGTAATTGTAATATAGTACTTACAGCATTGTGCATAGAAATGGTTATAAAGCCTAATGAAGCTTGTTTGGGATCCCTCTTAAATTACAGTCTGCCTCTACAGCACAGAGGGCTGGGGAGGGCCTATTTGGATCTTGAGATTGTGGAGAAGGGAGGTAGAATTTTGATCAAGTGTAGGTTTAAAAGTCGAAGACACTTGGGTTGAGAACTCCTTGAACAGTTCTTCAGTTTCACCTCAACTTTAAGAGACACTCTATTAATAGTCCATAAAGAGTTTTGCAAGTAGCTGCTGCTGACTGACTCATATTTCTAATGTCATTTCCTATATTCCCTGTGCAGAGTAGAGGATGAGTTTCTGTTATGGTAATTGGGCTGCCCAGAGTCAACCAAACCCACAGGTCTGACTCACAGCTGATCCACCCTTCTGAGTACTTGTACCCTAGGAATGACCTAAAGCCATAAAGGCTGGAAATTACTGTTATTTCACTATTAGACTCAGAGGCCTTGACAAACCACAGAACGGACAGCACTCTGAGGTTGCGCCCGACATGAATCAGCCTTTGGACGCGGGCTGTGTGCCCAAGACTCCTCGCGGGTCGGTTATCCCATTTGTAGACACAGCCTGAGGACAGATAAAGCAACAGACACACATTTCCTGAAGTTAGAAGAACTGATTTTGAGTAGTAAATTTTCTATGTAACTATCCGTGGGGCCAGCCAGAGTAACTAGCTAACGTAGCTCTGTTAAATGACTGAGAGCAAATCATTCCCCATCTGGGAACTGAGTTCTGACATTTGTAAAGCGAATGCCTTAGACTCAGTAATGACTAGTAAATGATAAACTTCTATTAAGATTTGTAACAAGAAACACTAACTTTTAGGAAGTAAGTCTTGAGAAGAAGAGCCTAGGCCTAATGCATCTGAAACTCCCTAAGGTATTCCCCGAATGATTTAAATAAGTCAACATTGAAGTTATAGTGGGTTGGCCAAAAAGTTCACTTAGTTTTTTCCATATGATGGCTCCAGTAGTGCTTAGTTGTCTTGAACTTCATTTGAAACAATTTTGTTAGATTGTATTGTAACAGCTGTCATATCAGTGTGCATTGACAAAACACTTACCAAATTGGTGAATTTTTGTGCAGCCATTTTAATATTGAAGATGGAAAAAAATAAGCAACATCGTTGGCATATTTTGCTCCATTATTTCACGAAAGGTAAAAGTGCAACTTGGCCCAATGGGAGATTTGTGCAGTATATGGAGTAGGTGCTGTGACTGATCGAACATACCAAAAGTGGTTTGCGAAGTTTCTCGGTACTATTGACATTTTGGCCAAATAATTCTTTGCTGAGGGGCTGTTTTACACATTGCAAGATGTTTAGCAGCACCCCTGGCCTCTACCCACTAGAAGCCAATAGTGGGAGAAAGCTGACATGCCATATTTTTCAGACTATAAGATGCACCCCCAAATTTGGGAGGAAAATGGGGGTGCATCTTACAGTCCAAAACATACGGTACTCAAAATATCCAAATCAATAAAGTTATTCATAAAAATGAAAAATGTGTCTTTATAGAAAAAAACTAAATGGCCAACCCAATAAATAAAGATGCTTAAAACTGATATAGAACCTTTTGGGGGTTCCTTAATAACGATAATTATACACTTTATAAAAACTCTAATTTTAAAAAATAGTTGGAATAAAATTTAGCCCTGGGCAGTATGGCTCAGTTGGTTGCAGCATCACCCTGTAACTGAGAGGTTGTGGGTTTGATTCCCGGGCAAGGTACGTACCTAGGTTGTAGTTTCAATCTCCAGTCTGGGTGTTTACAGAAGGCAACCAGTCCATGCTTCTCTCTTGCATGGGTATGTCTCTCTCTCTCTCCCTTCCTCTCTCTGAAGGCAATGAACAAAATGTCCTCTGGTGAGGATTTAAAAAATAAATAAATGAAGTAAAGTTAGAAGAAAATTTCACTGTTGGGTGAAAAAGTTTATATTGTAAGAAAAGTTATTTTGGTTAATGGCTGACATTCCCTAACAATGATAGTTTTTTATGAAATATTGTAATTGATTTGCTGTCTATTAGTGGACTTAAACTTACTCCTTTAGTAAGTAAGGCTTACTAAAGCCTTTAGGCTCAGTGGGATACAATGGTTTTTACTTCTTTTTCAGCTCTAACACCACCAAAGTCAGTACTCTAAATATAGTCAGCATTCAATAAAAATGTCATTATTAACTGCACAACGGTGTGTGGGGGAAGGACATTGCTACTTGTTTGGACATGCCGCTCTGATTGAATTCCGCTTTTGCCTCTCCAGCTACTCAGACAGTAAAGTAAATGTAATGCATTTGATCTTCCCCCTACAAGGTCAGTGGCTGATAATGAGATCCCCTGTGAAAATATTAGTAGGGTTTTTATATGTACTCCATCGGGGAGATGAAAGTCTGCGTACCTCCGTCACTCCCCCTAGAACTTTTTCCTACAGTCTGAGCATTTCAACAGCAGCACCCATACATTCACTGCCGATTTCCAATGATGTCCTCAAAAGGTAACTGTTACATATTGTATTAGTCAGGGTCCTCCAGAGAAATGGAACTAATAGGATGTATATGCAAAAGAGAGATTCATTTTTAGGAATTGGTTCACTGATTATAGGGGCTGGGAAATCCAAACTCCGAGGGACAAGCAGGTGGGCCAACTCAGGGAAGAGCTAATGGTGCTGCTCAACTCTGAAGGTAGTCTGGAGGCGAGTTCCTTCCTCCTCAGGGGACCTCAGTCTCGTCTCTGATTGGATGAGGCCCATCTCCATCACAGAGGGCAATAGACTCAGAGTCTATTGATTTTACTGTTACATCTAGAAAACTAATATTTTCACGACAACATCCAGCCTAGTGTTTGACCCAACATCTAGGCATTGAAGCCAAGCCCAGATGACACATAAAATTGACCACACATACCAAAGAAGAAAAAGGGTTTTGACCCACTGCTGTTATCTTCTGCAAGTTCTCTAATTTCATTCATTCTTTCTTGTTAAAACAAGATTCATTTATTTAATTTTAGAGAGAGGGGAAGGAAGAGAGAAAGAGAGGGACAGAAACCTTGACTGGTTGCCTGTCACATTTGCCCCAACCTTGGGCCGAACCCAGGCACGTGCCCTGACCAGAACTGAACTGGCAACCTTTTGCTTCGCAGGACGATGCCCAACTGAACCACACCCGTCAGGGCTAATTTCTTTCTTTTTTAAAAATATTCTACCAATAAAAAAATAGTACTTATGTCCATGGTTTTTCTGATTTTAGAAAGAAAACATTTTTTCTGGCCTTTCATTGTCTCCTCTTACTGAATTCTACTTCAGATTATGTTTATTCCCCCCATAAGTGCTATACATCGGGGCTCAGGATACGCAGAAGGAAAAGCATGGTTTCTGACCCTCAGGGAGCTACCCTCGGTGAAGCATGTGCAGCAGACTGTGGCCAAGCCGTGTGCGCTCTTTTCTGAGTTGTTTGTCCTTGCCCAAGGACAAGAGAGGAAGCAGAAATTTAATGAGTGATTCAGCTCGTTGGCGGTGCTGGCCTCTGCTGGTCCTGTTTGTTTCCTCTGTGTGGTGTGCTGTCCTCCTTGCAGAGCAGTTAGAAATCTGGTCCCCCCACCCCCCAGCGGAGGCTGAGGTCACATGACCCAGAAAGGTTTGTTATTTCATTATCCAGCCCCATCTCCCCAGCAAACACTCCGCTAAATGAATTTAGTCTCCCCGTAAAACGTGTTGCCTAAGGAAATGAAATTACCTCAGTGGCTGTTTCTCTTCACTTTTACTTGTAACTTTTTTTTTTGTCTAATTCATTAAAAATTTTACCTTTCAATTACAGTTAGCATTTAATATTATATTAGTTTCAGGTGTAGAGCATAGTGGTTAGACACCTACATAACTTACAAAGTTATCCCCTGGTAAGTGTGGTACCCACCTGATATTATACATATTGTTGACTATTCTCTAAGCTGTACTTTACATCCCTGTGACTATTTTGTAACTGCCAATTTGCACTTGATTCCTTCACTTTTTTCACCCAGCCCTCAAACCCCCTCCCACCTGGCAACTAGCAGTTTGTAATTTGTGTCTATGAATTGGCTTCAGTTTTGTTGTCCATTTATTTGCGTTTGATTCCACATGTAAGTGAAATCACACGGTATTTGTCTTTCTCTGTCTTCCTTATTTCACTTAGTATTGCTTGACTTTACATTTCACTTACTACTTTATGTTAATTAAGCTCCTGATATTTTTTCTTTTTTTATTGTGTTAAAATGCACATAAATTAACCACCTTACTCATTTTCAAGTGTACAGCTCAGTGGTATTAAATACCCCCACATTGTTGTGCAGCCATCACCACCATCCCTCCCCACAGCTCTTTCATCCCGTGAATCTGAAACTATACCTATTCCACATAACTTTCCCAGCCTCCCAGCCCCTGGCAACCACCATTAAGCTGTATGTCTTTATGATTTTGACCACTTTAAGTATGTCGTGTATGTGAATTCATTCGGTATTTGTCTTTTTGTATCTGGAATTAAGCTCCAGGTTTTTAAGTGCACTTTATGGCTACATCTGTAGTTGATGGAGCTGTGTCTGGTGATGGAGTGGACAATGGTGGACCTGTGTCACTGAGGTCAAGAAAAAAAACTCCTTCCTCACAGGAGTGCTGGGGCTTGATTGTGCAGCTCTGGTCCTGGCCTCTCAGAGCCAGGGAGGTGTTAAGCCCTGGCTTTTTATTATTGTTGTTCAAGTACAGTTGTTTCCATTTTCCCACCACCACTTTCCCCCACCCCCACCTCCCACCCTCAATCCTACCCCCCTTTGGCTTTGTCCATGGGTCCTTTATACGTGTTCCTTGACAACCCTTCCCCTTATTTCCCCCTGTTACCCCCCTACCCTCTCCCCTCTGGTTACTTTCAGTTTGTTCTTTATTTCAATGTCTCTGGTTATATTTTGCTTGCTTGTTTTGTTGATTAGGTTTCACTTATAGGTGAGATCATATGGTATTTGTGTTTCACTGCCTGGTTTATTTCATTTAGCATAATGCTCTTCAGTTCCATCCATGCTGTTACAAAGGGTAGAAGCTCCTTCTTTCTTTCTGTTGCATAGAATTTCACTGTGTAAATGTACCATAGTTTTTTTATCCACTCATTGCTGATGGGCTCTTAGGTTTTTTCCAGCACTTGGCTATTGTAAATAGTGCTGCTATGAACAGTGGGGTGCATAGGTTCTTTGGAACTGTTGTTTCAGGGTTCTTAGGGCATAATCCCAGCAGTGGGATTGCTGGGTCAAAAGGCAGTTCCATTTTTAGTTTTCTGAGGAAATTCCATACTGTTTTCCACAGTGGCCTCACCAGTCTGCATTCCCACCAACAGCGCACTAGGGTTCCCTTTTCTCCACAGCCTCTCCAGCACTTGCTTGTGGATTTGTTTATGATGGCCATTGTGACCTGTGTGAGGTGGTATCCCATTGTGGCTTTAATTTGCATCTCTCTGATGGCTAGGGATGCTGAGCATCCTTTCATATGTCTCCGGGCCTTCTTGGAGAAGTGTCTGTTCAGGTCCTTTGCTCATTTTTAAATTGGATTGTTTGTCTTACTGGAGTGGAGTCCTGTGAGTTCTTTGTATATTTTGGAGATCATACCCTTGTCCAAGGTATCGTTGGCAAATACATTTTCCCATACGGTTGGTTCCCTTTTCATTTTGCTGATGTTTTCTTCAGCCATGCAGCTTTTTATTTTGATGTAGTCCCATTTGTTTATTCTTTCTTTTATGTCTGTTGCTCTAGGGGAGATATTGGTGAAAATATGGCTGTGTGGAATATCTGAGATTGTCCTGCCTGTGTTCTCTCCTCTAGGACTTTTATTGTATCATGACTTATATTTAAGTCTTTTGTCCACCTGGAGTGTGTGTGTGTGTGTGTGTGTGTGTGTGTGTGTGTGTGTTGTAAGCTGGTGATCAAGTTCCTTTTTTTTTTTTTTGCATGTAGCTGTCCAGATCTCCCAACACCATTTGTTGAAGAGGCTATTTTTACTCCATTTTATGTTTCTGCACCCTTTGTTGAATATTAATTGACTGTGGAGACATAGGCTTATTTCTGAAGCCCAGACTTTTAACTTGGCATTTATCCTCCAGCACTGCTGCGAAGCCACTGTGAACAAGAAGTGAAATTCTAGGAACTGGCGTTCTAGCAGACATAGCTCCTGGAATTAGGAGCATTTGACAGTGGCCCTGGCAGGCCTTCCTCCCCCTCATTGGCCTCAGTGGTGAGGAATGGACAGAGGGGCTGGGGGGACAGATAAGGTCATGGACAGAGACCTGGAACATTCAGAAACATCCAAGACTAGAAGACAGATCACACCTTTTGCTCTCTAGTCCTATTGTGTACCAGGGGTGTCTAACTTGCTCCCCAGGGGCCACACGCAGACCAGGATGGCTATGTATGCAGCCCAACACAAAATCATAAATGTACTCAAAACATTATGAGATTTTGTTTGTGATTATGTGTTGTAATGTATTCAATGTGTGGCTCAAGACAACTCTTCTTCTTCCACTTAAAACATTATGAGATTTTTTTGTGATTACACATCACAATGTAATTAATGTGTGGCCCAAGACAGCTCTTCTTCTTCCAGTGTGGTGCAGATACGCCAAAAGGTTGGACCCCCCTGCTAGACCCTGTCAAGGGAGTAGAGAAAGCTATCATCGATTTTACCCCTTCTAGATTGGACAGAGTCCTTCCTTGTTCCCCCTACCACTTCCCTTTTCACATTTTTCTTTGCTCTCAAGCATAAGTCTCATCCACCGTCTCTGGCCAGGACACAGAGGTTGAGAAATCCTGCATCCTGCTCAGTGTGGAGAGCTCTGGGTTTCCGATGGTGCCAGGCACGTCTGTAATTGCTCTCTGAAGTATTGGGGGAGACAAACAGAATCTAAGTTTCTCAATTGTCCTCAGCACATGCTTCAGATTCCAGTGGAGTATTAGATCCTAGAATGGTTCAGAGTAAAAATTCCAGGAGAAATGCAATTACTGAAAACCAGAGCCAGAGGCATATACAATTTAATAAAACTACAAAACAGCCCCAGATTCTGCAAGTAGGAAAGAAAAAATGGTTAATGTAAGATGTGTTCTGGCTTTTAAAAATGGTCTTTACCCATTCTTTATATCTTCCGAAATGAAATATTTTATTACATTTAGATGAATTCTGCACATTAACCATCATTTTGAAATGTGACTGCAGGGCAGACCTCTGTGCATCTCTTTGTAAGTTTTGTTCCCCTAGTTCCTCAGAGAAATACATTAGCTTGAGTCTTTAAAAAAATCACTGTTATAAAAAAATTGCTGTCGCCCCTATTCTATACTAGGCAAATAAGAAATGCAGAATCAGTTCCATCTCTCCCCATTGGCACATATCATGGGAATCATAATTAGATGGATGCTTCAGCAGCCTCGAATCAGAGCAAGGGACTTGGTGGGATGAGGCAAATGTCTGCCAGCATGAGTCTGTGACAGCCCGGTGCCTCTGTCCACAGCAGGGTGAATCTGTCACTGGATGTGGCTATGAGCTGGTATGCCCCCACCTCCTCTGCCCGGACGCGATGAGTACCATCATATGCAGTTTTAAGATAAATTTAAAATAATTTGTTTTGCAAAAATCTGTTGAGACTCATGAAATATCTCTTGATTTGAGATAATTTTGCAAAGACACAGCCAGTAGAATTCATCACTGCTGTACAAGTGCTTCTCTCTCGTCGGGGTCAGTTCCCTTTCCCAATGCTGCTGATGTTGATGCAGCATTTCCTTAGCTTGGAGGGAAACGCCTCAGGGCGTCAGAGGCAGGCAGGTCCAAACAATGGGAAGAAGACAAAGATGAAGTGGGAAAACAGATGGGGAAAAAAAAAAACCCAAAACAGAAGAGGTGAGAAGGTGAGAGGCAGGGAAGGAAAGAAAAAAGCAATTTGTAAGAGGACCTGTTTTTGTTGGAAGTTTAAATTTCCTCCAAACACTGCTTCAGTGATTATGGTTTCTTCACGGCAATTGAGGTTACCTCAGGGATTGAGCTGGGAAACAGGCCTGCATCCTCCCCCCTAGGCTGATCTAACAAGAATGCCTTCTGCTGGTTGCTGCCTTTCTGTGTATTTTTCACCCCTAATCACAAATCACTGCTATTTGCAAAGTAGAATGAAAATAAAGAGTGACATGACTAGCTGTGATGGTATCCAGCAAAAGCTACTGTTTTCTTTTTTGTTTTTTCTCAGCTCTGTCCTTCCTTCTCTTTTTCCTTTGCCATTAGGTATCAACATCCACCTGAATACATCAAAATTGCTAAAACATAATAGGCTAGAAAATGTATGTATACATTTCTTAAGGTTTAAGCAGTTTTGTCAAGGGATTAGGAGACAAATAACATTATTCAGCACTATATGCTAGGTGACGTAGACACAGTCTGATTTGGGTTTTGTCTAAACTTGCTAGATAGGTATTATTTTTCTCATTTTATGGACAAAGAAACATTTCAGAGAGCTTAATTGTCTATATTCTCCCTGCTAATGAATAGAATGGTGATTCAAACCCATGTCTCTTTGACTTAAACCTTCTTCCATCCTAATATCTGTTCCCAATGTGGGGAGTATTCTTTGAAGAATCAGTTCTGGAACCTCCTTAGAAAGACACAGTAACTTCAGCAAACTTGCTATTAAGACACACATATGACACAATAAACAGGGTGCACACTCGTACCTAGAACTGTGACCTAGGGCCTAAGGTTACCTAACCCTCCTGTGCTTAAGTCTCCTCAACTGCAAAATTACGTTAATAGTGCTAACACACAACAACAGATGAAGCAGTGGAACGGAACAGAGAACCCAGAAACGTATCACCCAGATCTGCTCACTTGATTTATGACAGAGATGACACTTCAGTGCTGTGGAAAAGGAAGGTCACTTCAGTGAGTGGGATTCAGTTACCTGGATAGAAATACGGGGAAAATCTGGATCTCCACCTCATACCGTACCTCAAAGTCAATTCCAAATGGACTGAAGAATTAAATGTGAAACGTGATGCAACAAGAATTTTAGAATAATAATAGAGCATCTTCATTATCTAAAAATAAGCAAAGATTTCTTAAACAGAAAAGCTAAAAAAAAAAAAAAAGCTAACAAATAGGATTAGATGACAAGATGAACATGAAAGGCCCTACTATTAAGAGAGTGAACAGAGCCCTGGCTAGTGTGGCTCAGTGGATTGAGCACTGGCCTGTGAACCAAACCAAAGAGTCGCTGGTTCAATTCTCAGTCAGGGCACAAGCCTGGGTTGCAGGCCAGGTTCCCTGGTGTGGGGGGCATGAGAGACAATCACACATTGATGTTTCTCTCCTTCTCTTTCTCCTTCCCTTCCCCTCTCTCTAAAAATAAATAATTAAAATCTTTAAAAAAAGAGAGAGTGAACAGGTAATCCACAGAGTAGATATAGAGGTGTTTTTTTAATACATACAACTGACTCAAATTCAAAATATTAGAGCACCTAAAAGTTAATGTAAAAAGCAGATTGTAATGAAGATTAAATTAATATGGTTTAGAATAGGATTTGGCACATACTGAGTGTTCACTTCATATATGCTGTTGGTATTATTAGAACAAAAGTCTGGGATTCTCCTGTTTAGAATTTCTGTTCTCTTCCCAGCCTATATGTCTTATACACATAATTATGTATATGGTTATACATAGTTTTACTATGGATACTATGGTATCCATGGGAATAAGGCACTAAAAAGGTAAATCCGTGGAATAGGATTCAAAATGTGTTCGACAACATGAAGAATAGCATTTGTTTTCCCAGTATTTCAGTATTTGTTCTTTGCCTTCCATTGCTGTGTGCTGATAGGAAAGGTATAAAGTGGGGAGCAATGTTACCATCCAAATTCAGCTGAAAGAGGGTCTCCCACTCCCTCCCACAGGTAACAACCATCTCATAGACCTCTCATTCCTGGAGCACCGCCAAGCCCCAGAGAGTCTGTTTTCCAGGAATCTTAAGCCCAGGACCTGTCCCCTGAATGCTCATATTCAAGCCAGTCTGAAGCTGCAGAGGGACCAGAGTCTCCCTGTCCACTTTACACTTGACCTCTTCAAAGGTCCTCTGAAAGGAGGGCCTCTGCATTCCCACATCCACTGAAGGGCCTTGAAGACTAATGTACTCATAGTCTTGCAGTTCCCATACAACCCACTCCTGTTTTCAGTACCCTCCACCCAAGTCTTGCCTCAACCTGAGTGACCTCAATTTTCATGTGGAGTCCTTGCCTCGTGAGCTCATGACCACTCTTCCTCTCGAGCTACCCACTTCCATGACCTTGACTTAAATTTTGTCATAACCCAAGGAGCCCCTCCGAGGTAATAAATTTAGGCATTCCACTCTTTAAGCACGAAATTATGTTCTTCCAATTCTTTTTTATTCATTCTCATGACATTGGTTCTTTGGCTTCAACAAAGCCACTAGTCACTGAATCCCTTCACTTCCCAACTATCACCACTGTTTTCCACTGAATTGCATCCCCTAAAACTTGTATGGTAAAGTCCTAGCCCCCAGTATCTCAGGAAGTGGCTGTATTTGGGCACGGGGCCTTTGAAAAGGTAAATGAAGGGTAAAATGAGGTTCTATGGGTGGACCTTAATCCCATGTGACTGATGTCCTGGTGAGAAGGGGAGATTAGGACACAGACGTGTGTGTCACCAGAGGAGAGACCATGTGAAAATGCAGTGAGAAGGTGGCCACATGCAGGCCAAAGACAGACATATCAGAAGAAACCAAATCTGCTGACACCTTGACCTTGGACTTCTAGACTCCAGAACCATGAGAAAATAAATCCCTGTTGTTTAACCACCTAGAATAGGGTGTAGAATCGCCCCCCATATGTGCTCCTTTCAGTGGGATTTGTATTTCGTGAGCCATTCACCACTCTTCTGACACCCTCATTCCGTTGTCCCTCCAGTTAACTGGCCTAGCTAGTCCCTGCTGACAAGGAGGCACTGCGGGGGAAGGGGAGAAATCCACCCTCTCTTAAGTTCTTGTGGGTGGAGTAATAATAAAACACAAGATTACATTAATAGGAGAAAGACCAACTTGACATTGTGTGCTTGGGAGAGTCATAAACGATGTTCAGGGAGCTAGCCAGCATTTTACACTTTTGTGGACAAAGGAACAATAAATTTGTGAAGAACTGACCGGACAAAAAAGTGCTCATTAGGAAGGAGTCTAAGCAAGGTTTGGGTGGTCACTCGTGAGGAATCTAGACGAAGTCTGGGCTTTTGGATTTTAAAAATAAGCACAAATATTTAGTAAAGAACTTTTCTAGTATGATACACAGTCTTTTTAAAATGATGAGAATCTAAAAAATAAAAAAGCCCTTCCTCTGAAAGTCCATACAATGTTGTTCGAATTGGGAAGAAAACACAGATTTTTTCATGGTGGAAGTGGAAACTCAAGAGAACATCTACAAAGTACCAGAATCCAATTCAAGGCTTTTAACGTGTTCATGGCTACTTATAGCTGATGGGTCAGAAAATCAAATGATACTGCCCAATATCCTATAGCAATGAATTTGAGAGTCTTTTTTGCAAAATAAAATTATGGAAAATTTATTCATTTAGAAAGCTCACTGAAGCTTTACATAAAACCAAATGACCTGAGGAGGGGTAGGATCTGTACTGGGGAGAAGAAATTTAAGAGAGAGATTCACTAATTTTAAAATAACAGGTCTAGGAAAGTACAGATAACAAGCATATCATGGTCAAAACTTTCCACCTCTTTGTGCCAAAACTTCATGTAAAAATTATTTGCCAGAGGCTTTTGGTACTGGAAATATAAATATTTTCTATAGAGTTAAGTTTAAAGCTTCATTGTGTTAAGATATTAAAAATTGTTTTTTTGGTATTAATTAAACACACCAGATCAATCATTTGCAAATATTTTTAGCAAAGCTGAATTAAGAAACTTGTCTCCTGACTTCTGCTTACCCCAGACTGGTTTTCCCACAGTGATGGATATTTAGTAATATGAATTATAATGTCCACACTAACTGAAAAGCATGTGAAGGGGCTTTTAATTAGCCTTTGGCCACACTGGCCATTGGAAGGAAGTGGCCAGTGTCCTTTTGTCCCTGGTGCATGAACCCCTTTTTAAAATTTATTTACTCATTCACTCATTCATTTATTATTTTTATTATACTTATTAATATTGTTATTTTTATCCTCACCCAAGGACTTTTTTTTTTAATTGCTTTTTGAGAGAGAGGAAGGGAAAGAGAGAGAAACAATTGGTTGCCTCCTGTCCATGCCTGGACCGGGAATTGGACCCACAACCTAGGTATGTGCGCTGACCGGGAATAGAGCCTGCAACCCTTTGGTTACCGGTGGTCCTACCAACTGAGCCACACTGGCCAGGGCATAAGCCCCTTTTTAAAATACCTCATTATAGTTTTCATTGGAACAATACAAGTCTCTCTGTCAGTAAACAAATTATTTCTTTCCTAGGTGGATGGGTTTAATAATTGCAAGCTTCTAAATGCCCAGAACATATCTCTGTCTGCTTCCAATGTCTATTCTAAGAAAAAAATGACATCTTCATGTTTTATTGCTATCTTCCTAAAAATGTTTTTAGTCTCTAAGGGGCTCTAAGAAAGGTGGTACTGCACCCTCTAACATAAACAGTCCCCTCTCTTCTTTCTACTGCTTTTTGCGTCAGCATTTCTGTGACCTCTCCCAGCCCAAACCACTGTAGGAGTCCAAGTCCACTGCCCCAGGTTACAGTTAGTTATCACCTTACTTGGGCCATTAGGAGGTGCCACAAGGGCAATACTATTTGGGCATCAAACAAAGGGGGTCATCTTTTGCTGGACTATTAGGAAATGCTTCATTAAGGATGTGATATTGAAACCAAATCTTATAGAATATGTAGGAGTCTCCCATATATGCAGAGAAGAGGTAGAGGAAACAGCAGGCATGAAGATACAGAGGCAAGTGTATCAGTATCAAACCCAACCTCGTACATTTGGGATTAGTAAGCAGAATGGCTGGAGCATCAGGACAGGAGGGACTGATGGAACAGAATGGAAGCTGGATTGTGAAGGGGATTCTAAATCCTATAAATCCTGCTGCCAAGGCTGGACCTCGTTATGCACCTAACGGGGAATGATGCTTTGAAAATAATCTGATTTGTGTCCTAGAAAGAATGCTTCAGATAGTTCTATAAAGTATTAATTGGCCCAGAAATGAATAAACATAAGGACAGCAGTCAAAGAAGTTAGAACATAGAGGAGGGGATAGATTTGAGGGGGATTTCTGAGGGCGAACTGGCGGGACTCGGTGACTTATGGAATGTGAAATGAAGGTGAGGGCCGAAGGTCAGCTTGGAAGACTGGCGGACCTGGGGACAACAGCAGTGAGGCTGGGCTTCCGAAACACTTGCAGTCACTGTTGGAACTATGCCGGCACATTTATGGGTTAAGTAATAGTATAACAGGAGGATAAGATCTCCACCCCCCTCTCCAACACCCAGAGCCTCTCAAGAACAGAGATGCTAATGTGATTGATCGCATGCAAGTCACCGATGTAGTTACATTTACCTCTAGACAGGGACAATGCATAGTGTTAAAATATTATAATGCTGAGCACATAAGGGGTATGTAGCCTTTGGAGAATTCTCTCTCTCTCTGTCTCTCCTCTCTGCCTCCCTCCACTCCTCCCGCAAGATACTTTAAAAAATACTTAACAGCTTTATTGAGATATAATTAATTTACAATAAACTGCATCTATTTAAAGTATACAATCTGATAAGTTTTAAAATACGTATATGCCCATTTATTTTCTCCTTTCTGTTTCAAAATTAGTTTCCATTTTGGTCTGTCTTTCTTTCTCCTACTCAATTTACACTTAATGCAGTGTTCCTTTCTAGGTTCTTAAAAGAGATGCTTACGTCCTTGATTTGAAACCTTTCTTTTTTTCCAGTAGCTATTCTGTGCTACAAAATTTCCCCTACACACTATTTTAGTGGCATGCCACAAATTTTGATACACTGTGTACTTATTTTCATTTAATTCAAAATACTTTCTAACTTCATCTTTGATGTCTTTTTTGACCTATGAATCTACAAGTATCCTATAGAATTTTGAAATACTTGAGATTTTTTCCAAATATATTTTTGGTTTGGGTTTATAATTTAATTTCACTGTGATAAGAGAACATATTTGGTATGATTCAAATTCTTTTAAATTCCTTGGCTCTTATTTTTCAGCCCAGAATATGTTCTCTATCCCATACTCCATGAATCTCAAGGTTTTCCAGTCAGGCTGGTGTTACAGGTGCTGTTCCTGGTTCAGTGCTAACACCTGGCCCTGCTACCTCTAATCCTTTCAGTTGGTTCCGTTCCCAGTTTTGGGTAGTTTCCTTATGTGCATTCATTCATCGTTACCCAAGAGGAACCCTCCGCAGATCTTCCATCTTCTTGCTCTGAGAACTTCTCTCCTTTCCAGTGGTTTGTCCTCATCCTCAGATTTCTAGGCACCGTGGTCTTCCTGGACTGGCAGCTCTTTTTCCATCCAGGGAGTCTGCCAGGTTCTGCCTGAGTCCCCCTTCTCTGTGTGGTAGCCTGGAAACACTCAAATCAGTAGGTTTTCCTACCTATTGGGGATCACTGCTCCTTCTTAACTGATTTACAGTGTTTTGCAGGCTGTTGTTTCCTATATTCTGTCTGTTTTGGTTGTTTTAGGAACGTGGATAAATCTGGTCCATGTTGCTACATCTTGACTGGAAGCAAAATTCTCCACCTTTTCTTTCTCCTCTGAGAAGCTGCAGCAGTAGCCATGTCAGAGCCCTTCCCTACATGAGAAGAGCCCCCCAGCCATCTCCTGTAATCTCACTCCTCTGTCACACACCAGCCAGGCCCGGGGCTCCAGCCTCCCATCCGCAGCCAAGGCAAGCCTGAGGGTAGAAATTTGTACTTGTCAACTTTCATTGTTGTAACAGCCCCGAATCGTGACTGATGAAAACGTTTATTTCTTGTTCACATGATGGGGGGGCTGCAGTCGGTTCCAGTTCTGCTGGGTCTAACCAGCTTGGCTTGTTTCAGCTGGGCTTGCCTGGGCCCGGCTCTGTGCATCTTGTCCCAGAAACCCAGGTGAAGGAGACACGCTAGTGTCTTGGTGAAGGCCCAGAACAAGAGGCACAGAGCCAAAGCATACAAACACACTTAAAGCTTCTGCTCAGTCATGGCTTCCTTCACATCTATGCACATTCCACCGTCCAAAGCAAAGTAATGGCCAAGCCCAAAATCAAGTGTATGGGAAAATACACCCTACCTACAAGGACCATGGCAAGGATCAAAAATAAACAATGATTATGATCAAACAATTATAATCTTCCATAGCTTTGAAGACTTACTCTCTCTTGCTGTATTTTCTCTGCTATGTGCTCTGCTAGGACAATGGGCCTTTTATTCATAGTACTGAGCACATCAGAGTATTTCACAGATTAATTTCAACATGGCATTTATGTGGTTCTTTTGTGTTACCTCCACTAGAAAATAAGCTTCATAAATGAAGAAATGGTACCTGGCATATAGCAGGCAGCAAATGTTGTATGAATGAATGAATGAACGTCTTTTTCTGCTTACTTTCCTGAGACACTAAGGACTGTGCTCGATAGCATTTGGTTAGAAACAGTTTAGAATGAAGTAACCTAGGACCAAAGGATGCTACCTGATCTAGACTTGTTTGTCATAGAGCTCAGCCCTGGCACTTGACTCAAGTATAGAAAATGATGAGGAGCTTTGCTTTGCTTTGCTGTTACTTTCTGTATATATTCTTGTGGACAGAGGCGGTGGAGTTTGGAGCAATACTCAGGCATTCCTGGGGTCTTGAGGTAATTCCAAATGAATACTTTCTACAACCACATCCAGTTTTTACACTGGGATCCTGAGTGGCAGCAGGAAAGTAGAACACGTGAAAAGATCAAATTTCCCGCATGGGATGAGGTTTCTGGTGGTCTTTAGAACTTGGCATTGCATCCCTAACAGCCACAGGGCTGAGTAGGCTCCCACAGAGTTCTAGTACCTCTATATCCAGTATTTGTAGCTCATTCTAGGCTGGCTGCCCCAGGATATCCTGTTTGGAACTGCATCCAAGAGCGAACTCCGGGGACTCACAGCATGTCCTCAGATAGAGTAACTTCTGGGATCCACGGAGCACATTGTCGGCCACAGTAATTTCTGGAAACTCATAGCATATGCGCGGGTATCCCAAATCACCATGACCGCTTACCTTCAAGTTGGTTTTGGCTCTGTTTGTTTGGGGAGCAAACTTAGAGGGGACTTCAGTGATATTGGCAATAATCTATTTCTGTAGCTGGATAGTAGATACACAGGCTTTTATATGATTATTTTACTTGAAATCTAATTGTATGTAACATACATTCTTTTGCACTATAAGACACTTCACAATATTAAGAAATGAAAAAATGAAAGAGAAATAAAGATTAAAACTAAAGGGAGATTTCATCTCAACCACCAGATAAACAAAGGTCGATTAACTGACAACGCTCGCTCGGTGACGGTGAGGAAGTGAGAAAGCATGCCCGCTGCTAAGTGGGGGCAATGTAAATCGGTGCAATCTTTAGGGAGGGCTCTTTGAAATACCTACCAAAAATATCTCCTCTTTGTCCTTATAGTTTTCATTTATGAATATCTCCTACAGATATACTGTCCCTACACAAAGACTAACATGTACAAGGATGTTCAATGAAGATTTGATCATAATAACATAACATTGGAAACACTTAAGGGCCCAACAAAAATGAATTGATCAAGTTGAACAGCAGTGAAAGGTCTTAAAAGACTCAGGTAGATCTTTCCTGATAAGGAATAATGCTAAGTGAAGATGTAAGGAAGAGAGAGAAGGAGGGAAGGGAAGATTCCCAAAAGGGAATGGATGGTGTTTTCAAAATTAGCAAATGGCTGAGGGTAGCTGAATCAAAGAACATGTATAAGGACCTGAAGGGAGATAAAGTAGCAATATAAGCAGCAGTGAGGTCCTGAAAGTCCTTGAATACTGTGCTAAAAAGTGTACTCTGTATCTTGAAGAAGCTGGAGCATGCTTAAAGCATTTAAAAGAGAAGGATTGCATCCCACTTACCATAACTCCACAGCACTGGGTGGATAAAGTTGGAGATGAGGAGGCCAGCTTTGAAGAAATGATGGATGCAGGGCAGAGAGGAACAGGAAGAAGAAAGATAGACCAGGCACACTGAGCAATTGGATATGGGGGAGTGAGGGAGAGGAAAGAGTCGGGGGTGTCTCACCAAGGCCAGACAATGTCACTGGCTGAGTGATTATGCCATTGACAGAGAAATGAAACACAGAGGGACTTCTGGTTTGTGATGAAGGTGTAGAGGGGTCCAAAGTAAGATTAATAGATTTATCCTCTCACTTTTAGTATGGGGAAGAGCTCTGGTAACGCTCTAAAATTTGAAGAGGCACAATTTTAGTCCATTTTACTGTATTCGTGAGTGTTTTTCTAATAACAAAGTAATGTACCACAGGGAAAGTCTACACATTCCAATATTTATTTCCTGGAAGACTAGAGATCAGACAATTACATAAAGGCAAGGGTTTTGGGTTTTGTCCCTGCCCCCCCAGGAGGGACATGTTCTGTTTGGCTTTAAACAGCCGAAAGCAAGTCTGAGCAGAGATTTATTCATAATAGAACAATTCGAGAAAAATCCCAATTTGCATATACTGACAAAACCATAGCGCTCTTCATTAAGATGCGAGAGAGGGAAAACAGCCAAATAATAAATTTAAGATAACTCCAACTAATATGCTAAGGAGGAAATAACTGGAGAATTCTGTTAGGAGTTAAAAATAATGTTAAGGAACTGTGAGTGCAGAGTTTAAGGGCAAATTTGAAGACTGGCAAAAATAAAATTGAAGCCTGCAGTCAATTGCAGAGAGAAAAAGGGAGAGAAGCCTTTGCTGTCTTGCAATGCACAAGTCCTATTTTCCCATTTAGAATTCCTGCTATGTAATTCCTCTGTTCCTTTCTGCTTCTAAGATAGAGGTAAAGTTCCCCATGTCTTCTATTAATGTGGCAGTTATCTTGGGTTTTTAATATTCTATAGGAATATACTATTTAGAACAAGGGACATGTTCATTTGCTCCTTCCCCCTACTGTGGTCACTGTGAAACCCTCACACACTGGAGGGCACACTCAGAATTAGAGGCTGGTATGGTCAGAGAGCCATGGAAGTGGAGAAGCTACTGAAGTAGCTGGAAGGAAAGGCACACCCCGCCAGTCTTATAATAACAACACAATCGTTATGAAAGGCTCCACGGGCCAGAGTAGGAGTTTGTTAGGGTGCAAGCCACAGGAGACACCCAGTGCATGCGTAGCAGTGAGGTTGGTGTTACCCGAAGAACGGGGCTGCCCAGATCATCGTCCTACCAGAAATGTTCACCCCAAGAACGCCCAGTCACTTAGGGTGTTTCTATAAAGGACATAAGCAATAGATACAGGAGATATAGGACTAGAAGATTCTTGGTGATGATAACAGCCCTTCTTTTTGTAACCTGATTCAAAAATTCCTACCTTTCAGAGTCTGGTGTGACTTTAAATGTATTTGTTTAAATGAAAAATATTTTCAAAGATATTAATTTTTGTAAAATGATAAAAAATAATGCTCTTAAATTCAAATCAGTTCAATATTTTTTTAAACACCCAAAGTGCCATGGATATATGTGTAAAATATGATTTGGGGGCTTTTCTTGTTTTGACAATCATATACACAACCTAAAATATAGCTTATTTTAGTGACGTCATACTAAAAATATAAGGAGGGGGAATCTTGGACACTTCAACAGCGTTAATCCGTCTTTGCATTGCTATTCACAAAAGACATTGGATTATAGATTTGTAGAGAAAAAGGGAGTAAAAAGTTGCCAAAATCCCAAGTCAAACAGTCAAATAGTAAAGAGTAGAGTCTCTCCTAAGGAGAGCGTGATGCAGATGTCTCCTTGCTGGTTTTCAGCCAGGGTTACTCAGCAGACTTGCCTGTGGGTATTCCAGCCTCACCGCAGACCGACTTAGCAAGCATTTCTCTGGCAGTTAATGAAGGTTTGTTGGCCGTCTCCTTTGAGCTGACAATCTGTGTCATTTTTCTGTTTTTTCCTTTTTATTCTTTTTAACTTATAAGATCTCTTGGTGTATTAGAGATATGAAACAATTCTGTTATGTGTTACTTGCAAATATTTTTCTCTCATCCTCTCATTTACTTTCTGCTGTGCTTAGGATAAACATTAAGACTAAAATTACCAAGTCTAATTGTTGCACAGATTTATCACTCCCTGCAGAACCCTGATTAGAGCATCTCTTGCAGTTGGCAAAGAGGTTTCAACGGGATAATAGAATGATCCCCTAAGATATTTTAACATTTCAGTGGAGTGTTTTCATTGTTAAAATTCTTGAACATCATTAGTACTTGATAAAATACTAAAAGTTTCTCAATGTCTTAATTTTAAATGGAGACTTCTTTAGATACTATACATTCTTGTTTCTAGCACATTTTGTACACAGTCTGTCCTTTTTTCATTGGAGGACAGAGAAACAAAATGTCATATATCTCCTACATCGTTATTGGGTTTTTGACTAGCTGAATACAAAAACATAAATCATCATTCTCTTTCCCAGAATGAATGCTCAGATTGTTTGATTAAGCCTCTTTGATCCTTTTTGTAACTAGACAATACTCCCTCTGACTTTTCTTTGTTTTGCTAATCCTGGGGGGGAAGGGGGTGTTCTCAGTCTAGAAGTGGATGTGACAGAGTAAGAGCTTTTACTCACTGACATACCACTTTTTTCTTATTTTACTTCTAAACGGGTATAACTTTTTCTGATCTATTTCTATTCCCCTCTTCCAAGTAGTTAACTATTTTTTAAATATTTTATTTATTTATTTTTAGAGAGATGAAGGGAGGGAGAAAGAGAAGGAGAGAAAGATCAATGTGTGGTTGCATCTTGCGTGCCCCCTACTGGGGACCTGGCCTGCAACCCAGGCATGTGCCCTGACTGGGAATCAAACCAGGGACCCTTTGATTCCCAGACTGCACTCAATCCACTGAGCCACACCAGCCAGGGCTCCAAGTAGTTAACTATTTATGTAATTTTAAAAAGTAAGTTCTAATACTTTTTTAAATGAATTGAGTTCTTCCTATAGGCCAGGAACTAGGGACACGGAGATAAATAAGACATGTCTTTGCTCCTGAACTCAGAGAGCTGGCAGAGGATACAGATGTTGTGAATGAGGGAGTAATGGGGGCAACAATGTCTATTTCCTAGTTGCCTTTAAATAGTTACCTTACGTGGCAAAAGGAAATTTGTAGATGTGTCTATCTGAGATGGGAAGCTGATCCTGGATTATCCACGTGGGCCAGATCTAAGCACAGGAGCCCTTAAAAGCAGAGAACCTTCCTCAGCTGCAGTCAGAGTCAGAGCAATAGCAGCCTGAGAAATATTCAACTGGCTGTTGCTGGCTTTGAAGATAGAGAAACGGGCATGAGCCAAGGGAAGTGTGGGGCATCTAGAAGTTGGAAAAGGTGAAAAAGAAAAAAAAGAAAGAAAAAAAAAAAGAAATACAACCCCCCTGATACCTGGATTTTAGCCCAATGAGACCTGTATCAGATATTTGACCTACAGAACTGTAAAATAATACATTTGTGTTGTTTAGCTGCCAAATCTGTGGCAATTTGTTAGAGTGACAAATGGAAACCAATGCAAATGCTCTAAGTCCAAGGCAGTTCAGACTGAGGGTAGAATGGAGGCATAAGCCAGGGGTTTTGGGCCCTCGGTGTGGATGGAGCATGCACCAAGGAAGTCCCACAAAGGAGGAGGGGGAGGCCTGCAAGTTACCCTTGAAGTATCAGGTTTGGTCATCACAGAAGTAGGAGAAGGATGTTTCCAACAAAGGGACAAACACCCGAGTCAATATTACAGTGTTTTCATATCAATTTTCTATGTGGACAGAGTTGTGAAAAGCTTGGAAAAAGAATAGAAGTACTACTGCTTCTGGCAAAATAGCAGGATAGATACTCCAAAGAGTTTTTCTACTTTCAATAGCCAGATGATGACTAATCGGTGCTTTTTAATGCATTGCTGGACTTCCAGGAATTAAAAAAATACCCTAACTCTCCCATCCCACAGCAATAAAATATGGTGATGGCCAACTACGTAGCTCAGATCCACTTTCATGCTGAGGACAACTAAAAAAGACAAAAAACAACCACCTAGAAATTACCAAGGTGCCATGAAGGTGGAAATCTAGAGAGAGGACACCGAACAGCAAACATTTCTTGTCTTGGGGGAGTTTCCCAGCCAAGAAAGGTGGCTGAGAAGGCAGATCAGCATAAACAAGGGAAATAAGTGCTAGCCATAAGGAAAAAAATAGTTAAATTTGAGACTGCATTAAAATCAAGAGTGTCTCTTGATTTAAAAAAGAGTAAAGAAAAAGACAAGCCGCAAAGATATTGGTAACACGAATAATGAACAAATAACTTGATTTAAGAATATATAAGAAACTCCCCAAAATTCAAGGAAAAGACAGACAGTCCAACAGAAAATTCTTCCCCAGGGATAAACACGCATTTTACAGAAGCAGCAGCAGCACAGACGGTGAATAAATATGGCAAAATGTCACCAGAGAAAGTAAAACCAAAACAAGATATCGTTTTGTACCTAGTATTAGCAAAATGAAGAAATCTGACAATACTCAGTATTGGTAAGAATATCAAGCAAAAGGAACTCTTATACACAGCTGGTGAGAGTTGACAATGAATTGTTTCAAACACTTTGGAAAATGTTTTGATTTGGTATGATATACTATGTTTGAATGTTTACATGTTCTGCAAGCCCAGCAATTTTATTTTGGGGTATGTATCCTAGAAGAACACTGGTGAATGTGCACCCAAAGCCGTGCATAGGAGTATTTATAGCAATGCTCATGAACCGGTAAAAAAATAAGTAAATAAACAGAAATAGTGTAATCGATCATCAACAAGACAGTCTTTAAATATGATATATTCACACAAATATACAACTGTGAAAGCAAATGAATTATAATGTAATAACATACCAAGTTGCAAAGAATTATATATTGTGAAACAAATTTTCTAAAGCTCAAAATGCCTAAATAATAAATTTATAGGAACACATTTAGATATTTTTAGGAATGCATATGGTAAGACATATGGATTAATTATAATATTGAATGAAAATAGCAAGTTGCAAAGACTCGAGTATGATGCCATTTTTATAACATTCTAAAATACGCAAAACTGTGTATTGTTTAGAGATACATAGAGATATATATGGTTTTACCTGTAAAATTATATATAAAATACAACAGCAAAATAAAATGGTAAACGCAAAATTCAAGATGAATCATCCCTGACAGGAAATAGGGGGCCAGGATGGTGGAGGGGTACACAGGAAGCTCCAGTGGAATTGGTCATGCTTGGTCATTCTCTGTGTGAAGTATTCACTGGTGTTCATCTTATGATAATATTTTTAAACTGACAAGTATATTGCTTATATTCTTTTGTAGTATCAAATATTACATCATAAAAATTTAATCAAACTGCACAAAATTGTTTTTGCTGAGACGGCTCTTCTTCCAGCACCTCCTTCCTTGAGTGTTTGTTTTTTTGTGTGTGCCACTGACCTTGAACGAGGGTCACAGGCCTGAAAGGAGAGGAAAAGGTGCCATGAGACAGATACACGTGCTGTCTGAGCGTAACTCACAACTAATGACCTTCCCGGGCTGGGTGTCACAGAATTATTGTAAAGTGACACAGCCAGTTCTCTATTGCTCTGTTGGGTCATATTTCAATTTGGTGGCTCATTTTTCAGCCTGCGGCCTCTCTTTAAAATGCCCTCCTCACGAGTGGATGTGGGTTTTAAGTAGTTCCTGGCTGTCAAGTGCCTTCTTTTTCTATCCTTCTAGAATTGAAAGTCATTATTTACATGTTTCAAAGGAAGGATGAGAAATGTTCCTTCATTTAAATTCCAATTTTTGTTTTCAATATATAGTTTTAACACACAGTAAAGGTTTTTTACCAAACACATTGGAGTGCAGAGTGACAGCTGTTAATCCATTTGAATTAAGTCATTTTAATTCAGATTGGTTTTTTATTCACTTTCACAGCAAGTAGGGCAAAAACCTAACCACTCCATTCCACCTCCTATCCCAGCACCTCCCATTTCTCAGAACCATTCCGTCTAGCTGGTTTCCTTCAAGCAGGCTATCTTTATCTTACGGCCTCCTATGTACAGACACACTCCCATCGCATCTGATCCCCAAGTCCTTCTCCACCACCTACCTACCTTTTGCTACTGGCATGGCTGTGAGGGGTTTGGGAGACTGAAGTGGGTAGATGGGACCAGGGGATCAGTGAGGAATGGGGGGCTGGGCTGGGGGAGGAGTTTAATCTGACACAATACATAGAACAGGAATGAACGGGAATCAGAACCACATTGCAGGTTGTGAAGTAGATACTAAAACCTATGTATTGAGGTTTCACGGCTCTGAGTCGAATCCTCAGGGCTGCCATTTTTCAGCTGGGTCACTGTTAACAGATTACTAAACTCAGAGCCTCAGCTTTTTACCTGTTAACGTGGTTAATAACATCCACATCCTAGTGTGGTTATCAGGATTCACTTACGTTTATAAACTGTAAATACTCAGTACACAATCAAATATGGTGCTGTATTTGTGTTGGGTGAATAGGTTGAGATTATTAAGGTTCTTTCTAGACTTGTTGATAGACGTGTAGATTTGTGTCATTGCAGGCGGACTTACCGGCTCATCCTTGAATACAGGTTTCTTGACACTGTTTTTCACTGGTGAATCTATTTCCTGAGCCATTACAGCCACTGAACCAAAAGCGGGCACAGGAGTTGACCTGTTTGTCATAATACCACCGGACCACATATTCACTACAGTTTCCGGGCTTTAGGTCTTCTAAACATCTAGGGTCTAGGTAGAGAAAAGGACAGTGTGTTGTTATAGGTGTTTCGTTCACTGAAAAGGTGAAAAATAAAAGCTTTATAAAATTTGTTCTCCATGCACACTAACATACCAACTAGGAAAATATTGTTCTAAGTGAAAGAAGAGTTCTCTAACACCCCAAACATTTCCTCCACCACCTGAAACTCCACCATTAAATATACAGTCCTTTGAGAACATAAAAACTTTTCATCTTCATGAAACCCCATTAAAAATTCATATTTCCCTGAAAGCATAACACTGTGAGCCTTCATTGCCTAATATTCTTGTGAGGATTAGTTGACAGGAGAAAAATAGAATTTCCTAATTTACTTCACAATTGACCAAAAATTAAATTAATATTTGGAATGAAGGTGATTTTTGGCTTTCTGTACACATTCCCTTCTAGTTTGTTTCTAGAAAGCACCACTGCACTCACATGCCATTGTGCCCCTGAAAAAGAAAGATCTCTTTAAGTTACAAAAAAAAGTAAAACAATTTTTACTCTCCTTCACATCACAATTTTCTTCTATAAAGAGGAGCTCTTGTAGGAAAATAAAAACATGACCTTTTATGTCTGTATACAAATAAGTTTGGGGAACACATCCACTGTAAAAAAGCAAAGAAAAGCTACAACAATAAATCCTTTGTTAAATCCCTTTTTATTTACGGTACTCTTTAGTGCTACTATTCATATTTCTTACCTGGGGAAGAGAGAAGCCACAAAAAACCCAAGTAGACACTTGCTGCTTTCTGTGTTCTGTGAGATGGTTTATGTGTCATAAGCTTCATTTCTCAGTATCAAAGCCAGCGCTCCCCCCATCTCTCATAAGCATTTCCCTAGATTTGAAGTATGTCTCAGTTCATTTACTT
Organism: Desmodus rotundus; assembly: GCF_022682495.2. Classification (NCBI taxonomy): domain Eukaryota; kingdom Metazoa; phylum Chordata; class Mammalia; order Chiroptera; family Phyllostomidae; genus Desmodus; species Desmodus rotundus. The sequence continues at coordinate 26,857,464 of NC_071392.1, read as the reverse complement.
CTGAAACTAAATGAACACTCCTTAAGCCAATTGGAAAGGAGCAGTGGATTTTCACTACCTTTGCTCTTAAAAACAATAACTAAATGGTATCATGTAATTTGTTTTCAAGCCAATCTTTTTAAGCAAGGGTATTGTCTTCCTGGCATGTTCTTCAGAAACTGTACCTAGTGATTAATTTCTGTGGATGTTAATTCCATAGAAAATATGTTAATGAATCTAGGTTCTAGCTCTTTTTCCTCTTCTACAATCTAGGGTTCAAAATTCAAATGTCTATATGTGTGAAGGCCGTGTGTAAGTAATAGGGAGTGGTAGGGACTATGGCAAACATGAGAACACAATCCTCTGTAAAGACATTCACATGAAAAACAATAGTAACAAACACTAAAGAGCTTTAAAAGTTTTGCAGGGTTGTTCTGCAGCCAGTCAGTTTTTCAATTTTATATATAATAAAATGAAAATTATCTCTTGTCCCCCACTGTTTATAATCAAAATATATTGTCTCTAAAGGAGGTTTCAGAGATCGTCTCTGTGCCTTCTTCACACGCAGATGCAGCATCTGATCCACAGATATCTTACCTTTGTGCACCAACTTTTCCAACTCTAAGTTCAAAATGGGACTGGGAGTCCTTGTTTCCGGCCCCTCTGCCTCATCCTCGGGGATGCTGAGCAATGGCCCCAGGGTGGTGGCCAGCCTGTCAGCCCAAGTAGGCTCCAGAGACTCCTTCTCTTTGTCCTGGGCTCCGGGGGTACTGACCTACACAAAAAGTTCACATTTTTGTTTCTGGTGATATCAGGTCAAGAATGTGAGCTTGCTTTTGGGGACATTTAAGGAAAGACTCACCATGCTGCTTCCCCCAACTCTCCAATATTAATTCTTTTAATAAAACCTTAGGAAATGATGCCCCTCTTCTACATCATGCTCTCTGAATACCTAAATTATGGATTTTCCTACTACTGTATGTGGGTGTATGTGTACACACCCACACACACTTCCCATGCACACATGCTTCTGTGCTGAGCCTTCCAGAGGGGTCCACGTGTAGGCCATGGAAGATGGGAGGTTGGGAGGAATTTATCTTCATTCTTAGTCATTGGTATGAGGAGAGAAGATAATCATTAATTTCTTTCACCATTTTTTCATGATCTTTTTCCTCTCTATTTCCTAATACTAGAAATTTTAAAAGTTTATTCCAAAATACCTATCCAAACTCAACCAATTTTGAGAATGGGAATGGGGGTGGCAAGGCCAATAATAGGCTAAAATAAAAACAACAGCAATCACTTCTCATCTCATCCTGTTATCCAGACCCCAGCACATGTCAAATACTACAGGATGCTTAGCTTCTAACAAGTTAAGTGTTAGCTAAGGAACAAAGGATTATAATTTCAAAAGCAAATTTTGTGGGTTAAAGATGTAATTGTCATCCACATGGAGTTGAATTGATTATTCATCTCAGTCCTGGCGCAGGATGGTCATTTATGCTGACAGGGCCCCCTCTTGTTTATTTATTTTTAGATCAGTTTGCATTTTCAAAATGTATTTAAATGGGCAAATCTGTGAACTAGGTAAAGGTCATTTCTGATGCTATCTCACCTGTGTTTCTTGTCATCCTGTGACCAGAGCCAGCTGTCGTCATTCGCTGCTCTCTGCCACCGAAGCTGTTCTACTGCTTCTGGTTCTGTATGCACTCGAGTGCACACCAGTATGGGGGGAATGCTAATCAAGTCCATTGCTGGTGTGTACATATTTACAGTAATTGAAGTCCTACCAAGTAAATCAAAGCAAATATTTCCATTGGAACTGATCAGGTCACCAGCCGCATATAAATGGATACTCAATTCAAATACAGTAGTGGATTTTCACTAGCCCCAAAACACAACTTTTGGTACAAATGGAGGTAAAACTGGTTCATTTGGCATTCCTATTTCTTTCGGAATGGTTTGTGTATACATATGGCAATTATAATCACAGAACTAGAGAATTTTAAGGCTAGAGGAAAACTTTCTCAGCACTTCATTTTCTAGAGGGGGGCTCTGAAGTTCCAAATGATTAAGGAGCTTCCCCCAAATTATTGGTAAGCTAGTGGCAAACATCTGAGAAATGCCTGTTTCAGGAGAGAAATATTGTTGGGTTTTCTTTTTTTCTGCACATATTCCTTTGCAGACAAAATAAATACGGTAAAGGAGAAGGTTGCCTGAGGCATAGTTTATCAAACCTAAGAATGTCAATGGACATTGCACGGACACTACCTCTCAAGTGAGACCGTGCCTTTGAAGAAGCGCCCTGGACAGCATGGCTTTCTTAAAGGGATGAACTCAGCCTTGAAATCCTTACACTACTCAAGTCTTAAGGCCCCATCAGCTATTCTTTTCCGCTTATGCTTTTGGAGTGTTTTCTTTCTCAGCCACATCATCGTTTGGGAATTCTGACCCCGAGAGCATCGCACCCCAGGTTCTTAGAACCAGTGAAATTAATTGTTTTCATAAATGAGAATAAGTTTATTCTTGGATCCATGATTATTTTTAAAAATACATAATTGTTATGGTTTGCCGCTTTTACAATTTTCTCCCTTATTACAAAAGCAGACATGTTCATCGAAGGGATTTTAGAAAATCTGAACAAGCGGTAAGAAGAAAAGAGAAGTCACAAGCGATTGATTCTACCTCCCAGAAATAATCATTGTTAATATTCAGGTGCATTTTTCCCCTCAGTCTTTTTGCTATGTGCACATTTTTTGTAACAAAAAATTTACTGGATTATGTTTGGTTTTTTATGTTTTTTAATTTTAATATATCCTGGTTCCATATATTTTACTGTGACTCCTATACACCATTTTAAATATAGAACATACCTAATTACAATGGCCCTTTAAAACATTTAGTTTATTTGCTTTTTTTTTCCTGTTAGAAACCACAAGGCTGATTACTGCTTAAAGTAATCATATATCTGAGCTTCTGAGACAAAGTCCTCTTCAAAAAAGCTTTAGCAACTTGCATTCTCACTACTAAGTATCTTTCTTAAACTATCACCATTTATTAGACACTATGGTTGAAAAAAAGAGATGATTACCAATTTGTGAGGTAAAAAATTCTTCAGCTGACACATGGCCCCGCTACACTCTGTCTCCTCCACACTCTCCTAAGCTCAGCTTCCGCTACTCCCAGCACACCTTGCCGTGACCTTTCATTCATTCCTTCCTCTTCATTCTGCGTCCAGCTCAAAACGAACCCACCCGCCATGGTCCCCAGCCGCAGAACCTTCCCCAGCAACCCAGTCAGTACTGACGTCCCTCTCCCAGATGGTGCGTCGTACCTTCTAAGGCTTCTGTACTTGGCCCTGATCATATGGAAGTTAACCTTTAGTCCTATACTGTCTTGCATCACTCCTGTTTCCCATGTGTAAACATCCCTTTCCTGATAAGAGAAATTAAGCCACACCACATTTCTCTTTCTTTCTTTTATTTTTTCCTTCCTTCCTTTTACTTATTTATTTTTTTTTACAGTCTTTATAGTATAGATAAGCAAATAGTGGCCACTGGATAAATTCAGAATGGGAGAGGGAGAAGGGGAGGAGAAAAGGAGAGGGAGGAGGAAAGAGAGAGGAAGAAGGAGGGGGAAGAACTTTGGATTAATTATTTAATTCCTCTAGGCTTTAATATCATCATTTTAAAATAAGAAAAGCTTAGACCCTAACATAACTTCCAGTTCTAAAAGTGGGAGTTAAGCAGCCCCAAACTTGACTGGTGAAATACAGACCATATTCACAGTAGTGGTTCCCCAGGGAGAGAGGAGAAAGAGACTTAAAACAAGCAAGGACTTGAACTTTATTTGAAGCAAGGGTGAGTGAACAAATGTAAACAATGGTTACATCTGGGAGGTGGGGACTCAGATGTTTGTTTAATGTATTCCCTCTTCTATGAATCTTAAGCCTAAACACAGGAGCCTGCCTACCAGCTCCACACATTTCCGCTCCCATCACACTGGCTTGCCTTCAAGGAGAGTGATGGTCCCAGCTTCAGGGAGGGGCTCAGCACAGTGAAAAGACAAAGAACAGGAGACTGGGGCATGTGAAGTCCAGGGCTGCTCCGTGCAGCTGGACGAACAAATGTGTCGTCAGTCCCTTTCAGTCTTCGTGCAGATGTTTAAGAGGAGGGAAACAGATTTTGAGCAGCATCCTAGGAACATGAATGTATGACCCAAAGGAGGATTGTTAACCAGGCTCTACACAATTCCAAAAGGCCATTTGGTTTCTGATTTCCGAACATTCCCCTCATAATTCATTACACAGAATCTTGCATCTATTACAGACACACTCTTCCAATCTGAGCTCATGTCTTCTCTGCACGAATGCAAATGATCATCTGCATTGGCCCATGTGTTCAGTCTTAGCTTTTCCCAGCAGTGCGGGTGGAAGTTTCTCCCAGCGGGCTGTGGGGATTCTGCCCTTGCCAGCTGGCTCAGCAGCCAGTGCCTGCAAGGTGCCTGGCTTCCCTGGCTTCTGACCTGGATTGACCCTTTCCGGGTGATAGCACTTCTTTTGCCAGGGCTCTCAGCACTTACATACTTAACCTGAATGTTCTTTATCTGCATTTAAGGTTGCTGAGGACTCTCAGGGACAACTTGAGTTTTGGGGCTGCATCTCCCCTGTTCTTCTGCAGCTTTCTTAGAGGGTAAACTACAGAATTTTATTTGTTTAAACCCTCTCATACATTCATATAATGCCCAGTAAATGTTTGTGGCATTGGCCACATTATGTTTTTGATTGTTCTAATCATATACTTTTACAAAAGGAAGAATGTTCTGGTAACAATCCCTCATTTTATAAATTAGGAAATGGAAATCTTAAGAAACAGGTGCTTCAGTCCTGGCCGGCATGGCTCTGATGGTTGGAGTGTCCTGTACACCAAATGTTGTGGTCAGGGCACAGAGCTAGGCTGCAGGTTCAATCCCCCGTCAGGGTGCATATGAGAGGCACCCTGTTTTTCTCTCTCTCTCTCCCTCCCTCCCTTCCTCTCTCTAAAAAGCAATGAAAAAAATGTCCTCAGGTGAGGATAACAGAAAAAAAAAGAAATAGATCCTCCGCCCAATGTCAGGTACCAGATTTCATTTCTAAGATGTCGTTCATTGTGAGAAACACTATACATTTAAAGTCTTTTTTAAAAAGACCACAACATACTAACTAGACACATCCCAATCTCTGAAATAATACAACAGAAAAAATATATAAACTTTGGAGCCAAGAAGATAAATATTTAGCTTCAGCATTGAGACTACCACATTGCCTGACTTCCAGGTCTGGGATATTTCTTCTAGACAGTTTGCAATGTTTTTGTTTTTTTTCCCCTTTCCACCATAGGATAGGAGCATCTTAAAGGTAATAAGTCTATTATTGGCAATATAGGATGCTTATACAACATCTTCACATAGCAATGCTAAGAATTAGTTGTTAAGTAGAATTTATGAAAGAGAATTGAATTTTGTTTCTGTTTTTGTTTTTGCCACCACATAAGAGGGTGTTACTTGTATTAAAACAATAAATTATATTGACTGGTATGATCATATCTGTATATGTGGCTTAGTCAAGGACATTTATAAGTAATTTAGTCTAATTTCAGGAAATCACCTCATTTCCCTGTTAGTGGAGACAGTAAACTAACAGTAGGCTCAGTCCCAAGTGTTTTGAAAGTTTGAAAAGTCTATGTCATTTGAAAGGATGAAGTATGGCCTTTGAATAGACTACTTCATTTAATAGTGAGTATGATCTGACTGAGCAACCTACATTTTACTTGAGTAGGACATTAGGAGAAAACATAGACGTACTGAAATATTATGTTATTTTTCCTAATCTGTCATGGAGGCTTAGTACCAAATTCAAATATATACCATGTTATAATAGATTATTAAGAAAATTCAGCCCAGCCCTGGCTGGTATGGCTCAGTGGACTGAACAACAGACTGTGAAGCAAAGGGTTGCCAGTTCGATTCCCAGTCAGGGCACATGCCTGGGTTGTGGGCCGGGTCCCCAGTAGGGGGTCTGTGAGAGGCAACCACACATTGACGTTTCTCTCCCTCTCTTTCTCCCTTCTTTTCCCCTTCTCTAAAAATAAATCAAGTTTTTAAAAGAAGAAAATTCCACCCAAATGGAATTACATATAAGAAAAATAATTCAATGATGTTATTTTTATGAGTAAAAAATAAATAAAATTATACTGTCAACAAGTAATGGATGAACTGAATGGGATATAGAAAAGAGAGATGGGGCCAGTGTTTTGAAGCCATATTGACAAGAAGTGATGAGTCAGTAGAGATATGGATAAGGAGAATGGAGTGGAGAGAGTGGAGAGAGGAATGATCAGACCAAAGAGGACAGTACCAACAACTGTGGAAGGTAAAGCAAGAACAGAGCTAGAGGTGTCCCAGGTTTCTTGTCAGGTGCCTGGCTGGTTGGTGAGACTGCGCGTCTGGGTGGGGGGGGTGGGGATCTGGAGGAGCAGCACTGTGAACATGGTCCATGTTGAATGTTGTGGGCACTAAAGTGTGCAGAGACCATCAAAAATGTCAACCTGGGGCCCAGGACAAAGGTCTGGATTGGGGAGGCAGACTGGGGAGTAGTTAGCTTTAGAAACGAGAATGAGAATGTGGAAGAAGAGACACAGGCTAAGGACAAATCTCAGAAAAATTTAATATTTAAGGGGTAAAGAAAGAAAGAGAAACCCCAGAAGCAATTAAGAGAATGCTCAGAAGGGCGAGAGGATGTGGAGAGAGAGAAAACCTTCAACATCAAAGAAATGAGTGGCATGGGGTTATATGTGAAAGAGAAAAGAAGTAAGAATGTGGCAATAAGGATTTGACAATTAGGAGGTTGGTGGTGGCTTTTCCAGCTGAGTTTCAGTGCCACATTGGAGGCAGTGGCCTGACTTCATAGGGTATCCCCAGTGAGTGGAAGTGAAGGAGTTGAAAGGGAGAGCCAGAGGGAGAGGGAAGCTGAGGGTGTGTGTGTGTGTGTGAGAGAGAGAGAGAGACAGACAGGCAGAGACAGAGAGAGACATCAACAGCAGAGACTGGCCTGTGGAATAATCTTATATAAAAAGAGATAGGATAGTAGAAAGAGGGGCATGTGAACTACAGGAGGGTTAGGGAATGTTTTAGATGGGAGAGTCTGAAGCCCATTTACTGACTACAGAGCAGGAGTCCGAAATATTGGCAGAAAAGAGCACAACAGTGAAGCAAGGTCCTGGGCTTGGTAGAGAAGGGAAGGGAATGGGCCTCAGAGTGCAGGTAGGGGACTAAAAGCTGTGCCCTCAGAGTTGAGGGTAGAGCCCAGGACCAGGTTTTGGGGCAAAGGACCCCATCTAATTCCAATGTCAAGTTGGAACCTGCCCAGGGCTCCAGCTCTCAAAAAAAACTGCCAGAGGAGCCTCACTATCAGAAGGGGCTTTCTTTGGGTGGATCTCAAAATAGAGTACGAATGAGAGAGAATTGTGGGGAAAGGAGAGGATGAGATGGGAGGAACAGCAAGAGTGAAAATTGAGATGGAGCTCTCTGAGCAGCTTGTGTGGTAATGGCGAGGGGGGGAGAAATGAGGCAAGTGGGGACCAGGGATGGGGTCTCACTAAAAGTAAGTGGATGGATCAAGAGAGGGTGGGACAGCCAGCAAAGTTAACCTGCTGGGTTCATTTTGTGTAATGCACATTGATATAGAATGTACATTTCTTCCATAGATGCAGATCCTGCACTCTAGACTTAAGGCTAGCATTGAACTACACTTCAGGGTGACAACAGAGAGAAAGTGGAGACCCCTAGCTCTCCTTTTCCTCCACCACATCTCTCCACCTGGGCCAGGAGTGACCAGAGGGACTTTTCCTACGCTAGCTTGGTTATTGCCATCACTGGTTTGCCATGGAAGCTCTCTGCATAGGAGTCCCACAGCCTTCTTTCTACGGAGAGGAAGAAATCTCTGCTGCTAGTTATTTAACTTATTTGCAATCAGAGGACAATTTTTTGTAATATGAAAAACAAAGCTTTATGGAAAGGATAGATAGGGCTTCTTTCCTTTCTAGTCTTTTGTGTGTATGTGTGTGTGTTGGGGGGGGGGGGGCGTCTAGAATATTTTTACAAGAGACCAACTCCAGTGAATAAACATTTTTAAAAAATTTTCATTGACATACAATTGATATAAAATACCCTATTCCTAGTTTCAGGTATACATCGCAGTGATTCAATATTTGTTTTATATATATGTAACAAACATATAGATAACTAATATAAATATATATAAAACTAAATAATCCCCACGATAAGTCCAGTTACCATCTGTCATCATATGAAGTTATTACAATATTATTGACTACATTCCTATGCTATATATTGCATCTCCATGACTTATTTATTTTATAACTGAAAGTTTGTACCTTTATTTATTTTTTGGAAGTTTTTATCTCTTAATTCCTTTTACCTATTTTGCCCCCTAACCCTCCCCCTCTCAGATAACCACCAGTTTGTTTTGTGTATCTGAAAGTCTGTTTCTGCTTTGTTTATTTGTTTTGTTCTTAGATTCCACCTGTAAGTGAGATCATATGGCATTTGTCTTTCTCTGTCTGAATTATCTCAGTATAATGTCTTCCAGGCCCATCCATGTTGTTGCAAAATGCAAGACTTCATTCTTTTTGTGGCTGAGTCATATTCCACAGTACGTAGTTCTCACCTCTCCATTATCCATTTATCTATCAGTTGACACTCAGGTTGTTTCCATACCTTGACCGTTGCAAATAGCGTTGTAGTAAAAATAGGGGTGCGTATATCTCTCCAAATTACTGTTTTTATTTCCTGTGGATAAATACCCAGAAGTGGAATTGTTGGATTGTATGGTTGTCTATTTTAACTTTTTTTTTTTTTGAGGAAACTCCAGACTGTTTTTCATAGGGGCTGCACCATTTTACATTCCCACTAACAGTGTATGAGTATCCCCCTTTTTATGCCTCTTCACAACCACTTGTTATTTTTTTAATCCTTTTATAATAGCCATTCTGGCAGGTTTGAGGTGGTGTCTCACATGGTTTTGATCTGCGTTTCCCCGTGATCAGTGACTGTGAGCACCTTTTCCTGTGCCCTGTGGTCATCTGTTCGTCTTCTTCAGAAAAATGTCTGTGCAAGTCCTCTGTCCATTTTCGATCAGATTGTTTGTTTTTGATATTAAGTAGCATAAATTCTTTATATATCTTTGACATTAATCATTTATCAGGTGTACAATTTGCAAATATCTCCTTCCATTCAGTAGGTTGCCTTTTCATTTTCTTGATGGTTTCCATTGCTGTACAAAAGCTTTTTAGCTTGATGTAATCCCATATGCTTATTTTTCCTTTTGTTGCTTGTGTCAGAGGAGACTGGTCCAAAAAATAATGCTAAGACTGATGTCAAAGAGATTCAAGTCTTTAACTGATTGTGATTTATTTTTGCATATGGTGTAAGACAGTTGTCCTGTTTCTTTCTTTTGCATGTAGCTGTCCAGTCTTCCCAACATCACTACTGAAGAGGTCATTTTTTCCCAGTTGTATATTCTTGTCTCCTTTGTCATAGATTAATTGATCATATATGCATGGGTTTATGTTTTGGCTCTCTGTTCTATTCCATTGATCTATGTGTCTGTTTTTATGCCAGTACCATGCTGATTTGATTACTATAGACTTGTAGTATAGTTTAAAATCAGGGAGCATGATAACTCCAACTGTTTTGTTTTTTCTTAACGTTGCTTTGGCTAGTCAGGGTCTTTTATGGGTCCATATAAATTTTAGGATTATTTGTTCTAGTCCTGTGAAAAATGACATTGGTATTTTGATGAAGATTGTATCAAATCTGTAGATTGCTTTGAGTAGTAGGGACATTTAAACAATATTCTTCTAATCCATGAGTATTCCATTTATTTTGTCATTTTCAATTTTTCATCATTGTTGACATTATTTATTAATGCATTTAGAATAATGAAAGATGCCTTCATGCAGGAAATTAAAACAATTTGCTTAATGAATCATTATGGTTATTACCAGTTGGTCTGGTTGAATAATGTTTACTTGATTTTATTGCCCTACTCCCATTTATATCCTGGAAATCTCAGCCCAACTGGCCAAACCCAGAAATAATAAAGGAACACGGAGTGTCAGCATTATTAGTCCCAAAGAAAACAAGTGTTTTGTTTTGTTTTGTTTTAAGATTTTATGTATTCTAAAAGAGAGGAGAAGGGAGGGACAGAAATATCAAGGTGTGAGAGAAACATTGATCCATTGGTGATCCAGGAGGTGCCTCTTACACACCTCCAACCTGGGACCCGGCCTGCAACCCAGGTATGTGCCTTGACCAAGAATTGAAACAGTGACCTTTTTTTAATGTATATGGTCTTTTATATAACAATATAATTTATGACTTTCATTGAAGAAAATCTTTAGACTTTTTACTCCAACAGTTGGTATAGCATTCATTTGGTCAGTATGTATTTACTGAGGCACAATTTTAGGCTGTGAATGGGACACAAAGTTTAATGAGACACAGATCATAGCCTCAAGGAATTTAAGTCCATTAGGAAAATTGATGTGCATATATAAATAATTATTAGCAATGTAAAGTGCAATAAATTCCAGAAGTAGAAATGATCTGACATTTCAGGAGGGAGATGGTAAAATGGATGTACAGGTTTCACTTCCCAGAACTGACCAGAAAGAGCGATGGGGAAGGGCATTGCTGAAGTGCTATGAACTTAACAGAACCTAGGAAGTCCTTCTGCTTTCTTTATTTCCCAACACACTGTTCCCAGATGTTTAGTGTATATCAAGTTCATGCCACAATTACATAAAATGCTTAAAGTGTGAGTCCTTCCTGGAGGAAGGCTATTGACTTAGATGTCACACAAAAGTATAAATAGCCAATATCAAATTTTCCCTAAGAAGAGATTTGATAGGAGGAAGAGGAGGAAGGAAGGATAGATATAAGTAAGTGTCTTAAGGAGTAGGTAGAAGGGAAAACAGAGAAAGAAAATAGAGGGACAAGAAGAGACTTCTGAGGCTATTTGTTTTGCAATATTTCCTAGGGTGGGCTTGGGAACAATCTGGGAATCAAAAGGTTTTGACAGATTCACTTTACTTTAGATGTTTGGGTACAGTGATTATACTTTAAGATAAAGGTGGGTATGCATGCAGAGATATTATAAATATGTTTTGGTATTAATGTGTATATGTCATACATACAAATGACAGAGGTAAATGCATATATGTTTGTTAGACTAAATGTCTATTAGGAACATTCATTATTCAGTTTTGTCTGGATGCTTCTGCAAAGAGAGTCAGGGTATGAAAGTCTAGAGAAAAGGGGGGGCAATCCAAGAAGCTCAAGTTCTTTGTGAGCTGCCGTCATCTCAGTCACAGGCACCCTAGAGAGACCTAGCTGATGCTGACTTTCCTTCTATGTGGCTCCGACATAAATCCAAACTATTTTGGATGTTTTCTTCTTGTGCCCTTTCCTTCCCAGCTACCAGAATGATTCAGCTGTCATAATCTATTGACATCCCTGGTCTCTCAGGGCCATCAGGCTTCTTGGGTCATGATATGAGGCATAGGGTCTTGTTGTCCTTCATTCTGTGTCACAACTGCCTTGGATTTCCCTCAGGCAACTCTACTTTACCTGGTGCAAACTAAGCTCATTATTTTCCTTCAAAAAACTGTATCCTGTCTCCTACATTCTCCATCTCAGTAGATGGTGTTCAAATCCACCCCATCTCCAAGCTAGAAATCCAGCTGTCATCCCCAAACCTGTCCCTCTCCCTGACCTCCAAGCCATACTATCACCAAGTCCTCTTCATTTGACCCCAGAAATGGCTTCCCAGCACATGCCTCCTTTATTCTCGTGTTCCCATCATCTCTCACTTGGACTATCACTCCTCATAGCTCAGTCTCTGGTCTCCTCCCTTGCTCCTCCTATTTATCTTTCACATGGAAGCCAGGCTTATTCCTCCTGTGAACCAAACATGACCATATGACCCTTGATCTAAAAAGCTCTCAGCTTTCTCCTGATTGCCTGGCCTGTGGATGCAGTTCAAGCTCTTTAGCTTAACAGCTCAAGTTATTTATCCAGATTTAACTCTCATCCTTCTGCCACACACACTTGAGGCTCTAGTTAGACTTAACTTGTACTAAGTTATTGAAATGCCCTGCCCTTTGGAATCCCCCTTTGCCTACACATTCCTTCTGCAGGAAGTACCCTGAAAAACTCCTGTTTATTCTATAAACTCAGCCCATTGCTGCCGCCTCCTCTATAAGCCTTCCATCACCCTGCCCGGAAATGAATTGTATCAGCTCTTGTGCTTTATCCACAGCTCTGCTGAAGTTATTAACACTTCTTATACTCATCCACTGACAGACTCTGGACTTCTCTTGGGCAGGAACTGTGTCTGAAGAGTCACCACCTACTATAGCAGTAGATGATCAATTCATACTACTGGATTCATCACTTACAAGGTGAACTCAGCTTCAGCACCACTTGCTGGATGAAACCCGTTTGCCCTTGTTCGGGAAATCTTCAGAAAGGGACATGGATTGAGTAGGAGAGGGACAAAGTGATAGCCTGTGTACATTACTCTCTGTAATTTATTTGAAAATGCTCAGTAAAGAGTCATTTACTCTCAGTAAAGAGCCAACCCTGGGGGCCAAATTCGAGTCTTCATCTGTTTGGGAAAAAATTTTATCCAAACACAGCCATATTCATTCACTAAGTACTGGCTGTGGTGCTGTTGCTCTTCACAGACAGAGCTGAGTAATTGCAGCAGAGATCAAATGGCCAGCAAAACCAAAAAGATGTTCTATATTGCCTTTTACAGAAAGAGGTTGCTGGCTGATATGAACCATGTGGAATAAATATGTTAATTTCAATCAATAGTCCAGGGGCAGTCTGAAATTGCCCATCTCAGAGATGGTTAGTATTTAATTAAATAGAAATATATTGGAGGCCTTTGTGCCCTTTTTGGAACAGAATATAAAAATCTAGTGAGTCCTATAGTCTGTCCCCTTAGGAATGGCTTCCTAGGCCCGATTCCTGAATGGTCCTGGATCCACCTACGGATCTGGAGATTCCTCCAGGCCTTAGTCCAACCAGACAGCTGAATCCCGATGCTAGAATATTGTTGCACTTGCTCATAATGAATCTTTCACATCCATGAAAACTTCCTAAAAGGACAGGACAGGGCCTTCACGGAGCTTACAGAACAGGGTCATGCAGACATGCACCCGCTTGCTAGAGGATGTCCTTATGTGCAGTAAAGATGAGTCTAGACCTGCCTTGTTGTAACTTGGTGGGGAAGAGACTACAATATGCACTGACCAGTAATTATGGGAGACTCTCCAATTTTGACCTCAAAGAACCTAATAATTGCTTGTAACCTGATTGGCTAAGCTCAGTGCCCAGAAGCTGGCTATGAAAACAGTCACATTTGTTACAGTACATTCAGGAGGTAATTCTCTGTTGATCTGAAACAAAGCATCCACCATGCACCAAATGCATGCCTAGCCTCCCTCCAAGTCTCCATCTGAGCACAGGAAGTAGAAGCTAAATGAGCAAGAGTGTGGCTTGGATTGAGGCATAGTGGCAGGTTGAACATTGTGCACTTTGAAGAAACTTGAGAGGATGCAAAAATGGGCAGTGACATCCTGGCTGGTGTAGCTCAGTGGATTGAGCAAGGGCCTGCAAACCAAAGGGTCACCGCTTCGATTCCCAGCTGGGGCACGTGCCTTGGCTGTGGGTCAGGTCCCCAGTAGAGAGTGCGCAAGAGGAAACCACACACTGATGTTTCTCTCCCTCTCTTTTTCCCTCCCTTCACCCCTCTCTAAAAATAAATAAATAAAATATGTTTAAAAATGGGCAGCGGGTACACAGATGAGAAAGAGTTGTGACCTGTTATGAAAGCATGGTGAGTGGGTGATTCAAATAGCACAGGGTTAATCTGTTCTAGTGTATATAATTACATTAGGGTGGCAGAGGTCCATGAAAACTATTATTAATAAATAATTACTTATAAAATATAGACATATTTTAAAATTTTATCTTCATTCTTACCAGCCCCAGAGCTATTTCAGAACTAGAATCTGGAGACAAAAGTGCTAATATTTAGAGCCAAGGAACTGGAACTACACATACCTCAGCTGATTCTTGGCAGTGCAAAGCAAGATGTTCTTTGGTGTCAGGCAGACAGAAAACACAATGTTAAGCTTGCAAATTAAGCAAGACAGTTACTTACTGACTCAGAAATTTCTTTCTGAGGCTGTGGAGTGGAAATGCTGAGTTCTTCCCCTGCCGTGCCAAGTCCAGGTTGAAGTGGTGACGATCCCAAAATGTGAACGAGGTAGGAATCAAAATCCTCACAATGTTTTTTAAACAGTCTCTGCTTCAGGGTGTCTTTTAAAAGAGAAGTAGAAAATGGAGGTAGTAGGAGGAGAAAACATTACTCAAAACCTATTTAAAGAGCTCTACCTTCTCCTTTCAGTAAACAGCCTCCCGTCACTTGAAGTCAACTGTGAGGCGAACTAAGTTTTAAAGCATTTTTACATCATCAGTACGAGGCCATTTAAATAATTTAATTAAATGTAATAATATATGAAGGCCCAAACAAGCAAAAAGAATGACTTAAGTGCTTGCTTATGTAAAGCATTGGTTAACTGAACTACTCTGTGGAAGGGACAAGTCTCACCCTTAATAAGTTTAACGTGCAGATTTAGGGACAGCAAAAGGCCAGCCGGCCCCAAAACAATATCCCTCTCTGGCTGGAACAAATAACTAACTCCTTCGGTTTAGATGATAAGGCTCTTCAATTAACTTGTCTCTGAAATGTGCAATACTTCTGGTCTTTCTAACACATTAACAGCCCAGTGAGATTGAATGCATCAGACAAACCCATTAGTCACCCAGCCAACTTTTAAGGAAATGGGACCCCAAGTTAGAAAGGTCTAAAGAAAAGGGTGACTAGAAAGTGGAGGTTCTGAGTATGGTATGCTGTGGTTAGGGCCTGCCGTGCAGGTACCCAGATCTGCTGGCGAACAGCATGAGGCAAGGAGGGTCTGTGCCAGGCTGTGTCAGGCCCCTTTCCCAGGGGATGGAGAAGAAATGGTGGTGCCAAACCAAAGCCTGCAAACAGGTGAAGCACCAATTTTACCTCCTTTATAAGCTTGCCGGGTGTGGGCCCTGCCAGAGTGAACGATCAGTTTCCAAAGAGCTGGAACATGCTTCATGGTAAAGCAATAACAACCACACTTTAGTCTTAGGTGGAAGAGTGTCTTAGAGTGCCTCTTCAGGGACTGTCCCTTACTGTGAGAGGGTAAAGTAGCACGGGGATACCCATCACCTCGGCGTTGACTGTAGGATGAATACTCAAAATGTTGCTCCACTGTAAGATAAACTCCTGCTATCCACCTATTTACTCATTATCTGTTTTCCTAAAAACAGAGAATGTTCCATTTGAGGAAACCTGAGAGGGTACAAAATGGGCAGTGGGTACACAGACAGATGAGAAAGAGTTGTGACCTGTTATGAAAGAATCTACATAGAATGGCAAGTGGGTGATTCAAATAGTACAGGGTTAACCTGTTCTGGTGCATATAATTTGGTGGTAAACAGAACATTCTCTGTTTTTATAAGAATAGATAATAGAGTAACCCTAGTTACTATGTCTCTCATCCCTTCAGATTACTATAACTTTTTTTCATTCATCATGCACTTCCTAATTCATTGATTCTATGGTTACTTTCTGCCTTGCCGCTGGCTTGCTCCATCTCCTATTCAGGTCAGGTTACTTTTTGAACATTAATCTTAGCAATACCCCCTAGTTCTATTCATCCATGTTCCTTGACCATAGATACATCAGTGAACTCCAAGACCAATTCAGCACTTGTTCCTAACGAATAAAGACAAGGGATTATGCTCTCTAAATGGGATAATATTAAATGCTTCTACCTTCTGAAGTTTATGTTACAATTTAATGTTTGCACAAGCCTCATTAGCCACCCCCCCACTTCCACTTTTGTTCAGGGTGATGCAGCGACACGGTACCTGGAAGAACAACGTAAGTGTCTTTGCCCTGGAGCTGAGTCTTACCTTGCAGGGCAATGAAGTCATCAAACTGATAAACGTGCCCGCTATCGGTAGCAATTAGATTCATTTCTTGGTAGAACATATCGAAGTTGGGGTCATTTTTCTTCACCACCCCAATCACAAATATTTCCACATTGGCGTCCCTGGCGCTCTTCACCACCTCTGTCAGATTCTTTTTATCTCGGCTATCTGTCTGCCCATCCGTGATGACCAAGGCCACTTTCTTTACGCCCGGCCTTGCGGCTTCAAACATCTGGTTGGCTGCGTGGAGGGCTGTGGCTGTGTAGGTGCCTTCCCCCAGGTACTGCATGTTGTCCACAGCCAGCTTGAAGTCGTCCTTGCTGGAGAACTGCGTCAGATGGGCCACCCTCTCCACCTTGTGGCTGTAGTTGATTATGCCTACGCGAGCTGTGGCAAGGTCCAGAGTGACCTGGTCAATCAGGGTCTTCACAAAATTTTTGATGATCAGGAAGTTGTCTGTGCCTACACTTTCTGAGCTGTCAATCACAAACAGCAGCTCCAATGGAGCCTCTTCACATTTTGGCCCACAACCTGAAAGGTGAACGTCAAGACAGAAACATTGCAGAATGGAACGCAAAACGCCACTCATTGATAGCAGATGGTTGTGTGTGTGTGTGTGTGTGTGTGTGTGTGTGTTTGCGGGGTGGGGGGGTGATGAGAGACGGGCCCAGATGAACCTGACACCTGGACTTTCACCTTCCTCTGCTATGACCGTGAACATAGCTGACAACCATCTCCCTTCTGGTTTCTATACCTGACTCTTTTCAAAAAATAATTTCTTCAGAAAAAAAACTATAAATGACAAAATAATGAGCACTAGGTGCCAATTTCTCAGATTAAAAATTAAAAAATTTTTTTGAGTCAGCATCCCCAGCGTCTGTCTTCTGATTACATTCCCCTCCCTCTCCCAAGAGATAACCACTAGCCTAAAATTGTCACTTCACCATTTTTGTTTCATCTGAATCTGAAAGCTAATATTTCAGTCTGCAACCATATCCCCATATGAGAATAGAGGTTGGCTCATTGGCATGGCCAGTGGGTAAAGTAATGGGATGAAAAATTTTAATTGTGAGGGAAGGGTTAGAGCTTCTAACTGTACAAGAATAAAGAATAGCTACTCTAGTTTATGCCCCCAGTCATCCACAATGTCAGCAAAGTGGCTCCCATCCCACCAACGAGGCCAGCTTTCCATCTGTACTGTGAGACCTTTGGAGGGTATCGAGAATGCTTGTCCACAAACCTCTTTTTAGGGTTTACCATTCAGAGCAGTTGCCAGAGTTCCCAGGCAGTCAGAATTATCAGGGACCCATTGGTTTATCCACAGTCCTATTGCCCAACAAGTCTATCACAAAAAGTCATGAGGAAACTCGGTGCTGATTTTACAGAGCTTCTAGAACTCAGAAGCCACATCTAAACTGGCCTGTCACTGCATAGAGTCCCAGGATGGTCCAGAAGTCTTTCGGGTGGCAAACCAGTTCTGGAGTTCTCCGTATGGAAGAACAATGATATTCCTGCCTCTGTCCTCCTTAAACACAGAAGGCTCTTCTATCTTTCTTATTCCATTTAATCTCTTGCTTTTTGGCTAATCTCTTTTCTTTACTTCCTCTTTCTCATAACTCTATTTTAAGTCTAATGTATTTAGCCAAATATGGAGAAGCATTTAGATATGGATGTGAAGCAAGAGGACCTCCTGACTCTGTCCCCTGCCTTTCAGGGGCGATGCACTTTAGAAAAAGTGCTGAACACAAAATTCCAAAAGACTTCTTGGCGTCAGGAAAAACGCAGGTATGATAGTCACCAGCCAGGCCGCACTCAAATACCAGCTGGGCCCCTGTGGTTCTGTTTCCTTTGTTGTTGTTTTTCCTTCCCAAGCTCAGGTAAAGGTCACTGAACATAAATGAGCTCTGTGTATACAAAGGCCTGGCTGCCCACAGACGCCAGGCAGGTGTCTTTGTGCTTCTCAACCAGCCAGGAAAATGACTTTCTTTTCCTAAATCAGGATTCCCACAGCCCCTCGCTCTGCATCCTCTCAGTTTCCCACTGACTTTTCAGATGAGCTGTAAACTTTCTCATGAGCTCCGCAGTACATGTTTTCTGGGTGAGCACATTATCTTGACCACCACAGAACATAGTGGGGTTGGAACTTTAAAGGGTTGTTTTATTTTCCCTCAATAGTCAAATCTTACCGCATATTTCAAAGATAAGTTTGATAATTTCTTCCTTCTGGAGGGAAAAAAAGGAATGTGTATTAATTGTATGGCCATAATATTTTTCCTATCGTCATAAAAGATATGTCTTATTACAACCAGCATGGGGTCATTTGATTTCATCCTTCCACTGCAGAAAATAAAATAAAGAGCACAGAGGTTAAAAGGTGGCTATAATATGTCATAACTGAAATGTGTTTGAGTTGTGAAATGTAATAGCTCAGACTTTTGGAGTTCAAATTGTGGCTCCAGCTTTTATTAGGTGTATGACCTTGGGTATGAGGTGACTTAGAGTATCTGGGTCTTCGGGCTGGGGATGGATGATTAAACAAGGTAATACAAACAGAGCTCTTTACACAGGGTCTGACCCCACAAAGTAACCCGCCCCCCTTCCACAGGTTCACCTTCCATGGATTCAGTTACCTGCAGTCAACTGCAGTTTGAAAATATTAAATGGAAAATTCCAGAAATAAACAAGTCAGAAGTTTTAAATTGTGTGCTGTTCTGAGTAGCAACATGGAATCTCGTGCTGTCCCACCCCATCCTGCCCAGGACGTGAATCATCCCTTTGACCTGTGTATCCACATTGTATCCACTCCCCTGCCCCCTCCTGTCCCCCACACTAGTCACTTAGTAGTCGACTGGGCTGTCAGATCGACTGCCACGATACGGCAGTGCTTGTGTTCAGGGAAGCCTTATTTTACTTACTAATGGCCCCAAAGCACAAGAGTGGTGATGCTGGAAATTGGATATGCCAAGGAGAAGCTATAAGGTACTTCATTTAAGTGAAAAGGTAAAAAGTCTTGACTTAATAAGGAAAAAAAATCCTATGCTAAAGTTGCTAAGATCTACGATAAGAGTGCATCTTCTATCCATGAAGTCAGATACGTTGAGAGAGAGAGACCACATTCACATAACTTTGATTATAGTATATTATAATTATTACATTTTATTATCAGTTTTATTGTTGATCTCTTACTATGCTTAGTTTATAAGTTAAACTATATCATAGGTGTGCATGCATAGGAAAAACATAGTACATATAGGGTACTGTGTGGTTTCAGGCATCCACTGGGGGTGTTGGAATATATTCCCTGTGGCTAAGGGGGGAACCACTGATACTCCTTACAGTGGTGTGGGCAATGCATGTATTCGGCTGCATGATTTAACCCATATGTGCTGAGCAACTAGGACAAGCAACATGGCCAAAAGAGAATGTATTCTTTGCTGTACTCCCTCCTCGTTTTGTGCCACTCCCTGATTTTGCAAGTCCCCTCTCCAGCTTCCTACTCCTCTCTCTTTGGCTCTTTCATGAAAAGTCCCAGTGTTCAAATGCTCCTTCTTGGTCCTGATGCCCGTTGGCTCCCTCAGAAGGGCCCAGCAGGAGCTGGAAAAGAGAAGTGCATCTGCCAATGCCCCTCCCTGAGTAGCATGCTTGCAAATAACTGGCCTGAGGTTAGGGAAGGTGGGACTCCCCATTTGCAGAGACAGGAAGCTGACAGGGATGGTTAACTAATAGATGAAAGAAACAGGAGCCCAGAAAATCTTGACAGGAGGGAGCAGTGGACCTAATCTAAGAAGATAAAACTTAACAGTTGCAAAAGTAAAGTTTTAAAGAAAAAATCTGTAATGACAGAATTGGGGTGAAGTGACATTGCCGATGTCAAGACTTAATAGAACATGTATGGGAATATTCAGGGCATTTTAATTCAATTTTTTTTACCATAAATTAAGTAGAAGCCAATAATTCCAAGTGGCTATTTAAAAAGAAATTCCAGTATGATATTAAAAAATTATATAAAATGAGAGTGTCGAAAGTTATCTTTTTTTCAGGTCCCAGCTTTCTCACATTACTGAGACATTTAAGAAATCTGAAACCAGAACAGATGTACAAAGGGAAAATGTACATATTTATCCTAGATCCTAAATTCTCTTTTCCTTCACCCTTCCCTTACTGCTCATGCCTTTTTCTGTAATCTGGAAAGCGAAAGTCAGAAGAACCATAATCCCCATTTCTAAGATCTCTGCCTCTTGGTTAAAAACCTTCTGTTTAAGAGAGAAAAGTCTATCTTGCCCCCAAACATCATCATATATCATTTTGCCTGCTCCGGACCCACGTATCTACTTCTATCACAGCATTCATCAAGCTGTACGTGAACACCCTTTGCTTGTCCTTCTCTCCACTGGGCTGGGAGCTCCCTGGGTGCAGAGACAGGGGCATTCTCTACTGTTCTCCCAGGGTCCCTCTCAGAGACTGCCCTGGAGTACACACCCATTACATGTTGGTGAAGTGAATGAATAAATGAATGAAGGAAGGAAACCAGTCCCCTCTCCATGGTAGAATAGGAAGGAGGGTATAAACCTATGGGGTCCATTTGTCTGGGCAGCTTGCTCACACTCTGCCCTGCTACTTTTGGGGTAGAATTGCTGCATATGTAGCTGCTTCAGTCACCATAGACATCTTGGGTGCGGTGGTGGGGGGTGAATTGTGGGAAAGAACAAAGAAATAAAGGTTGTTGGGTCATAAAAAACAAACGAACAAATAGTGTGCACTCCTGTTTGTTACATGCCCGGCTCTCATCTCTCATCTTTACTACGGGAACTCCCACGCCTCACACCTGGATTTTCCCAGCACAGTACCTAGAATCAGCATCCCCAGATGCAAACCGTGATCACCCTCCAAAATCAAAAAGGGAATAAGAGAGAGGGTCCCTATTTCTTCTCCATTCCAGAAGATATAGCTCCTTCAAGTCAGCAAGGAAGAATTAGACTTTGCTCTAAAAATTCTGGAACTTTTCCACCCTGCAGGGCTTCAAAGAGTGAGCTGTTTGTCTGCAGTGGTGTAGGGAGCAGCCTGTAGACGCTTCACAATTACTCGTCTTCGTGGATCAGTGAATAAAAATACTGTGATTGCTGCTCTTTTCAGAGCACTTCCTAAAGAAACTAGCTGAGGAAAAAAAAGCCCCCATTCTGAAATGTGAAGGGTCATGTAAAATACAAAGTCATTTGGTCATTTGGCTTCTTGTAAAAGGCTCACCTCGTTACCTTTCCACCAGGAATCAGAGGGGAATAGTCACCAGCCTCTACCATGAGGCCAGATAAGGGTTGCTGGCTGATATTTCTCCCGCACATTCCGATTCAGTTACCTCGTGCCTCTAAGTCAACACTGGAGTTGTTTGTAGTGCTATCATTTAAACAGCAACTGAAACTCTGCATGAAAGTTTCACACTTCTAAAGCTAAAATCTGAGTGTAACAGTTTTGCAAGAACCCTCAGTTAGCCTCTAGGATTGATACTCACTGTAAGTCCTTGGTCTCCTTTTGGTCCCTGTAACCCCTGCTTAGCAGAAGAAGAACAACAGTCAGTAGAGGTTGGAGCCAGTTAATGTATAAAATTACAGTAAGGCTTCAAAAGTCACTCCTTGCCTCTTTTCCTGGCGATCCGGGCTCTCCAGTTTCCCCTTTACTTCCTTTTATCCCTGCATCGCCCCGTTCTCCGTGCTCCCCCTTTAGAATATAGTGAAAAGGTAAGTTTAGAATGTGAAATGCAGAGCCAAAGAACAACAACTCTGAAACTTTATTTATAACTAGTATCTCTTGAAGAGCTGTAGTCCTTGTTGATACAAATGTATGATAGAGAAAAATGTGGGCATTTTATTCATGCCACCCCTCCAGCCTCCCACCCCCCTGCTAGGTACCATAATCTAATTCATCATGAACCAGAGATCTCAGAGGAAAGAGACCTTAAGATACCATTGGGGCAGCTCACTGCCTTCAGGAAGTTCAACTATAATATATTTTATACCTGAGTTATCTGGTATCTTCTACATGTTATGTTGCGAGGATTTATTCCTTTGTCAGCTGGCTTTCAAGAATGAAGGGAATGGGATTTTATAAAGTAAGCATGTTCATAGATAGGAAAGAAAATGCATAAGGATTCACTTTCAAATGGATTTTTTCCTCTGAGAGTTTTGTAAAAAAGAAGAGTAATAAGTATATGAGAACCCTTCCAAAGTTCAAGTCAAGCAGTTGAGATACTAAGCCTACAAATGTTTTCAAGGTCCTGAAATACTTACCTTCTGGCCAGGGAAGCCACGGCCAGTTGTGCCCTTTGGCCCCGGAAAGCCTTGAGGTCCTTGCTCTCCCTACACAGGATGTGAGAAAAGGATGTTCCTGTTAATCTTCTGAGAAAAGTCAGAATATTCTTTGGGTCAGATATATACTTGCAGTTTCAATACTGCATTACAGCATTACCTAAATTTGGGGTGAAAATACATATGTCAGATAGGCTCCATGCTCTGCTAGTAAAAGCTGAACTGCTGGGAATGCAGTAGAAGCGAGGCAGCTAATTTGTCAAATGCGCCTATTTCTGTGGTGTAAATACTCCCACCTCAGCCTGTTTCAAACTATGGACTTCGTATCAATTAGTTCACACATAGCGATGAGTGGTTATTTCAGTTGTGACATGGATGATGATTTTTATAATCTTTATATTTTGTCTAAATTCTATTATATGTCGAAAGCATGAATTATCTTAACAATGGATGAAAAGAAGATATAATAACATCTGTTGAATGTCAAGGAGTTTTTATATAATTCACCAACACTCAGATTCCAAGCTGGAGATCGGAGCAGAAGAAATGAGAGGAGAAATATCTGTCCCACTTCCAAAGACTGCACTGCTGACACGGGTGCAATAAAAAGGGATGGGCAGGAATATGTGGGTGACGCAGCCCAACCTCCTGACACCCGCTGGGAAACGTGCCCTACTAACAGCCCATCTGCAGCCTCATCTTGGGCTTGAAGGATAGAAGCACCTGCCTGTGCACAGACTAGGCGGCCGGCCCTCAGAGTGCTGTGAAGGACAAAGGAAAGATACCCACCTGAGAGTCTCCCATTCTCTCTTCTAATGAAAGAAAATTTAAAAATCAAAAAAAAGTACAGGAAAATATCCTCTGAGAAAGATGTATCAGTAATGATACTCTGACATACATTCATGTTCTCAGGATTTTTCTCTGTGTGTGTGTGTGTGTGTGTGTGTGTAGGTGGCTGAAGACGTCTTCTTTCAACTATGTCCCTGGTGAAGAGGTAGCTGGGGCTGTCAATGAGGGACACAAAGCCACCGGTGGGGGGTGGGGGTCAGCAGGGTTCCCGGCCGGGTGTAAGGGAGACTAAGGTTATGGGAGAGCCCGGAAAGGAAATCTATGGTTGGTTTTGTTCCAACCCGAAGGACAAAACAGTGTGACAAAGGAGCTGGGATTGTAGTGTGATGGTGAATTATCACTGGGAATTATATATTTAGACCAAGTGGGTCCAAAAAGGACTCAATACCTTTCTGACAATTATTCAGAATAATTATTTCTTTTACAAACTTTTAGATTCCTACAGCAGCCGGTATAGAAAATGTTCAATCAATGTTTACTACTAACTAGTTGCTTTTAAGAAATGACGCAATTTGCTAACAAAGTCAACAGGCCCTAAGGCTTCACTGATGCGCCCGGAGGGGAAAACCCCAGAGTAGCCAGTTATCAGGTCAGGATCAGCTCCACGCCTAGGGCTTTATTTTGCACTACCTTACAATATAGACATTTTAATATATGATTGTTAACATTGTAGCTATTTTAGGCAGCGGGTTTCCCTATAATAAAGATTTTTCCCCCTCTTTAATCACCAGTTTCCCTTCAAAATGTTCAAGGCTTTCTATAATTTTCAGAGCAGACAATCTGCCTAAAAGCCTTTTAGCAAGTAAGTCCATGCCTTAGCTTGGCAGAGGTGAATGCTATCCAATCAGATTTTTTTTTCCTTCACAAATGTCAGGAAAATGATATACTATGATTTCAGCATGGGTCAGAAGCAACTGCAGGAAAGAACCTGTCTCTCTGAAGGTATAATTAAGTCAAAATGTCAAACCCAGCTTCTTAACCACTGTCTCTTACCCTTGGATCTGTCCTGTTAAAGATGTAATCTTTTTAGCTTTTCATACGATTGCTTTTCTTCTGGGAGATAACTTTCTGGGAGGATACACAACTACCTGAATATTTTAATAGATCTTTTTTCATTCCTGATATCTCAGGAAACAACTGTTTTGGGTTTTTTTGCAAATGTTTTCTCAGTAAGGTAAAATTCATAGATGATCAAAACTGTAAAATAGATGTCACTCTTCTACTTAGGGTGTAGAAAACCAGAAAAAGGCTGCTTTTATTCTTAAAACAGCAACAAAAAAATGCACACTAATGAAGTCACACCTTTCCTTGAATCCATGGCAGAGCTGTGGGTACAAGGCAATGAACTAACTTGGAACCTAAGGAAACACAGGCTCCTCCAAGGAGAGAGGGCCCTGGCACTCGCCTACCTGCCGGAAACACCAGATGTCATACAGGCTGGTAGGAAGAATTCAACTAGCATTTTTAACAAATGGCTAAAGGCTGAGTGTAGCAAGTATGAGAGGCTAGAACCCTTGGGAGCTTCAGGCACAAGGGAAATTCATACCCACTCACAGGCCGTTCCCCAGGGACTTCCCCAATGCTCAAGAGAGAGACTGGAGACAGGGCAAGTCCTGAAGCTCCCTGGTGGACCAGGCCTTGGGGAGGGCAGTTGTCCTCCTGAGAAAGGCACAAGGCCCTCTCTGGGACAAAAATCTTCAGCTGCTGGCATAGGCGCCGCAAACACGGTCACTTCGAGGGTACAGATGAAAACCCATGGTGGCTGGGAGAAGGAGAAAGAATAAAAACCTGCAGAAGTACATCCTGGGCCCAGACTTTCAGAGACGCCTTCTTCCTTGGGGAGGGACAGGAAACCATCCTCAGCCCGGGCCAGAGGAAGCCTCCTATGCATTTGCTGGAACTCATAGAACTATATGTACTTGAAAGGGGGTGGGGCTTTTTATCTGTATTTAATCCTTTACTAAAAATTTTTAATTCAAAAGAATTAACAGAACACTTGGCAAAATGAATAAGGTCTGTAGATCAAACAGTAGCATATCAACACAGTCAGGGGCCACTAAAGACGTTGCAGTCAACCACAGACCGAGTGTACGGTGGTGGTCACGTAAGATGCTGATGGAGCTGAATTTCCTGTAAGAAATGGAAGGCTTTGTGGTGCAGGAGGAATTCTTGTTGTTATTCTGCTGGGAGCAATATCTGCGGGGCTTGGGAACAGATTCCCTCTCACTCACAGCACCTTAGTTTTGAGAGCACAGACTTCCTCCCAAGCAGCCGGTCACTGGCCTGTTTCAACACGGAGGAGCCTGCCCCCATGCACTACACACTCGGAGGGCTCTACCGTCCTCCCGGATCTGGCCTGATGGTCTGCGGGACCATCCTTTGTGAAGGACCTGAGGTTCTGTACAAGGACGCGGGTCCCCAGGAACTGCCTTAGCAAGTACTGGGTGTCACTGCCACCGCAGTAAAAGCTTTCTGTGGTTGCGTGGAGCCAGCCTGTCCCTGTCCTTTGGAAATATTTTTGGATCGTAATGATGTGAAGCATAGATAGTTTTATTTTCTCCATCAATTCAATGCCAGAGTGAACACCCTGTGCCAGCTGGGGTCAATGGAACCAAAAACAAGTTTCCAAAGTCAAATTATTGAGGCCTCAGTTTTAGGCCCCTCCATGTTAAGCACCCTCTATTTGTATGAAGAGCACAAAGTTCCTTCATCCGACCACTGCTTCAACATGCAATAGCCAGAACCATATTGCCATGGCAGTCCCCTGTGGTCCTTCCTCTCTGCATCTGTATTTCTTATTCCTACCGATCCTCAGGCCACCTTTCACTCCCGCCCTCCAACAGTCACTATTACGATGATCTGTGCCTTCTCCAGCCAGTGCCCCCTCCGTAATCCCAGTCAGTCCAGCCCACATCCCTGTTCATGGAGCAGCGCTGACAGCTCTCATGTTCTCTTTCTGACGCTGCCAGGAGGAGGGGTTGTGGGACAGTGTTTGCAACACCAGCAGTAGTGCGCGGTGATGTCCTGTGTCTTCCTCCCCTCTCACCACTCACCACTGACACACCCAGATCAACTTCCCGGACTGCAAACTCCATTCCTGGTAAGTGCCCTGCACAGGTCGACCATGTTTTATCTTTTAAACCATATTCATACTGTACCTTGTCTATGTTCAGATATGCAAATACCATTGTGCTATAATACGTACAATATTGAGTACAGTAACGTGCTGTACAAGCTTGTGGGCCAGGGGCCCTAGACTATACCATATCGCTTAGGTGTGTCACAGGCTATGCCGTCTAGGTTTGTGCAAGTGTACCCTGTGACGTTCCCACGATGACATAATTGCCTAGTGATGTGTTTCTCAGAACACATCCCCGTTGTTAAGCAACATGTGACCATCGTAATTTGCTGACGTTTATAACTTTACTGTGTCATGTGAGAGAGAGTGCTTGTTTGTATGAGAAGCACAAAACATTTGGGGGTAAATACTGCAACTGCCTCTCAGGTGTTTCAGAAAAATAATAGTGGTTGTGTATACACATGCACACACACAGGATGATGAAGCAAATGTGGGATGTTAACCTTGAAGAAATCTGGGTCAAGGGTGCATGGGAATTAATTCTTTGCTATCCTTGCAACTTTTTTATAAGACTGAAATTATTTCAAAATTAAAATACTATATAAAATGAATGAATGGATACACTAAATGGTTGCAAAAAAGAGATCATCTATCGGTGCTAAGGAACTGAAGCCTGTGAGTAGACAGGTACTTTGCCTATCCAAAGCTGGGAACCCACAGGTTAAAAGAACACCAAGAGACCAAAAGCAAAGCCACAGTTGTGGGTTTCTCCCTACCCAGAGACAACTTTGGCTCTTTATTTTAATCATCACCCAAGGACAGTTTTTAAAAATTGCTTTGAGAGAGAGAGAGACAGAGACAGAGAGAGAAATTGATGTGAGAGAGAAACATCGATTGGCTGCTTCCTGCACTCGCCCTGACTGGGGGACCAAACTGACAACCTAGGCAGGTGCCCTAACTGGGAATTGAACCCACGGCATTTTGGTGTACAGGACGACACTCCAATCAACTTTTGCCGCACTGGCCAGCGAAAGCTTTGCTCTTTGAATTTAGGAGGCTTACGAGGTTACCAGAAACCTGTTGCCCCAGGATTTACACTCATACAATACCAAGGTCAGTTCAACCTTTAAACCAGCAGTAGCATTGCCACACTTGGACACGGCCAGTTTACATGCCTGATAACGGTTACCTCCACCATACTGTGACTTTGTCTGCGTGGGGATGATATAAACGCTAATCCAGAAGGAGAACATCTGAGCTGCACAGATCGAAAGGAAGTCCTCGGCTACCACTTCTTCCTGTTTGAGTTACTGCCTCTGAAGTTTCTTCTGTCATCTCATAGGTAATAATCAAGATAATTATTTAGAACAGGGATATCACTCATTTCACATGTACAGAAGAGTACTAGAGAGTCCAGTATTGGGGAAATGTTTTAATGTCCTCTAGGATTTCAGGACTTGCCCATTGCGTCAGGCTAAAATGTGGATGGTAAGAAAAAACAAAACAAAACCAACCATGATACCTAAGTGGGACTTAGGCTCAAACTTGACACCCTTTTCCTTTTACTGTTGAGCTGCTTTCTTCGTTATCACTTTTCTCTTCTTGCTAAAAGAAAAAGGGCTAAAGTCAAAATTAGAAAATGTATCTCCAGTATTTCCAGCTCAACCAGAAGCTTGAGTTTCTTCTTTATCAAGATTTGTGGTCCTGAGAAATTGCAGAGGCCTGGTTACATATGAAAACAAAGGGGACCTCTGGCTAATCTCCTGTCATAGGTCAGCTGGAGCGTTCTGGGTTGAGAGCTCTTGCTATAGAAGCCATGAGAAGAGAAAGCATTTTAATTTTTTACTACATTTTCTTTGTAGGATGCAATCATGCAACCATTTCAAAAGTCTAAACCCATCCCATCTTTTTGTAGTGGCCCCCAAAACATCCTAGAATAAATCAATTTACTGTTCTTTCTTTTGCCTCTCCTTGTTTGCTTTTCTTTGTTCCTGCTGGTGATTAGAGTATTGCTAATTAGGAGCCAGGGGAATTGTAAAATTTGAAAGTGGGACAAGCAGCCTTCTGCCAGCTTGAAAAAAGAAGCCAGTATTGTGTTAAGATGTTGATTTAGCAGGGTAATGGTAGAGTTAGCACGTCCCAGTGACCTGCCTTGAATAAGCATGTAGTGTTTGGCCTGGAATCCAGGAACCACTCTGTATTGAAAGGGATTATTTTCTTATACTTGGTGGGCATAGTTGGTTCACTTTAAAAGGAAAATGGTATTTTCCAGGTGGCCTATGGAGACCCTGGCCTATGGAGATTATTGTACGCATAGTTGAAGGGGATCCAGAGACCCCTAGAACAACCAAATGGTCTGGCATTTTGGCATTCACCTCCCCCCTGAAGTTCTGGTCCTAACAGTTTCCTTTGTAACTAGCAGCTGCCCCTTGTTGCGTACCTATGTGTGAAGGACCGAGCTAGGTAATGACAGAGCTAAGCACATTCTTGTTTAGTTTCTGTAGCAACCCTGGGAGAAAGTATGTAAATGGTAAAACTGAGACTTAGCGGTTCTTCCACGCCATCTCAGATTGTATCTGATTTCACAGCAGCGCCTTGACCAGTAACTGGGCCTTCTGAACACAAAGCTGCCAGTTGCCCCAACGACTCTCCTGATCTTTATGCCTCAGTTCTCTCTTGCCACGGAGTGAAAGCTTCCTCATGTCCAACATGAAAATCAGTTAAGAGCTTCCAGTTTTGTAAAATCCTTTCCTTTGTGGAATTGAATTCTTCTACCTTAATGTCTCATTGGTATACAGGGTGTGGCACAAATAAAGCCCCTTTTTTGTTACAAAATCTTATATTACAAAGTCACAAGCTTGTAATTCTGTAACATAACAATATCACACTCAAGCACACCATGTGACATTTTAGGTGAAATGTTCAAACTAAAACTATAAATTATTATACCCATGTTATCATCCTACCAACCGCACTCAAGCGGGCGTCACTTCTGCCAGGCCCTGTATTTCGGTGTAGACAGTCTCATGAATATGTGTGTGTGCAAATGAATTTAATTTACACTCCAGGGGTGCTGAGTTAACATTTGAAACACCCTCATCAATGGTCCGCACTTCAAAGACATGTGCTTCAACGACTACTATCAGAATTTTCTCCAGAGGGGAGATAAGAACGATTTACCCTCATTCAGAATAGGCGCCTCCTATTCTCATCCCATAAGGAAGAACCCCTCCGCCTGACCTGACTAAGAGGTTAACCGGTCCCATCATGGGAATGTTCTTATATTTGTGTCAGAGTGATCATTTTGTGCAAAGTGCTTGTCAAAGTGCTTTAAAAGATAGAGAATTGGAAGTTGGGCCAAGCTATCACTACATGTTCTTTGCATGCATGTCAGTAAGTAGCTGAATGTAGGGTAGAATTCTAACACTTGCTTTAAATAAAACATGCCACCTGATCGCCAGGGTGTCTAGGAGGGTGCACGTAACTCCTATTGACTTTTCATCTTCAGAAGCTGCTGACAGTCATCAAGAAGAACGCGACAAATCGTAAATGTCTGAATTGACCAAGGTTAGCTGACAACAGTTACAGCCCAGTGTGCTTGATTTGGGCATAATTTCTCCCAATCATTTTGCTTAAACTTTTAGTCTCTGCTTTCATTTTCCTGTTTATGTTTACTAGCAGATGATAAACTGATCGAACAAGTGGTACGTGAATGTTTGCAAATAATCTCAGCAACAGAAGCCACTTGGCTATTTGATTACTGCGTGGACCCATGTGCTCCCTGTTATGATTTTCTAACCAGTTCACAGAGTGTAGTCCTGCTGTCTGACCATAAAATGATTCTTAGTGGTGTAAATACTAGAATTAAATACACTGATAGATCACAGCGCAGAGTGTCATGGCTTCTAGGGGCTTTACCTGTTGGAATCTGTTCTATAAATTGACCTATCCTGCCCTTATGCCTAAATATTCTTCTGTAAAATTGGCCAAATTTCATGAATATCTTGCAAGGTGTTTGAATTACTTGCATCACAAATGATAAATAGGAGATGACAAGGTGGCTTTGTGGCACTTGCCCTGCTGGAGACGGGGTTCAGGGATGCTCCCTTTGCTCGGTGTCTGTGCAGTGCGCCTCCTGGTTTGCTTGTTTCTTTGTCAGTTCGGTTTTCAGAACTCCTGCATCACTCTTAGTGCTGCCTGTGCCCTCCAGGTCGGCCTCAGCCTTGGCCCCTCACTTTCACTTTTGTGTTATCCTTAGCAACCTTGTTCACATCCATGGCATTAACTGTGACCCTCTAGGGATAATCTCCAATTTTCTAATCCCCAGTCCTATCCCAGTCTCTAAGCTCCAGGCCTGACTTATATCTGTTTTCTAGACCTTCCCACTTGTTGGCCATTTCAGAACCAAATCTATCAAAGACAGAAATTCGATTCAGCCACATCTATTTCTCTCCCTGCTTTTCCCTCTTTAACTCACCTCTCAGTCTTACAGGATTTTCTTGTTCTGACCTTGTCTGTGCTCCCTGGATACCATCATTGGCTTGTCCCAGCCAGCAAACACCTCCCAGGGGGTCTTCCCTGACTCTCCCTTGCCCTCGCCCTAGCTGGGAGTAATACCCCTACAGATCAACCCGCACCTCTCCTGTAGCAGAGTCTCATAACAGCTATGGATGCTCACATCCTTTCTGTCCTATTTATCTTAAATTCCCCAAGCAGAGGCTCTTCATTTTATTTATCTTTACACCTTCTGAGGTACCTATTTCAGGGCCCTACATATCCCACTGAGCTAGAGGGAGTGGATGTGGAGAATGGCTGTCATTTTGGTAGAAGTTTCTGAGACCCATGTGCCCTAAACACTGTCTTAACTAGACTTACAACCCCCACAGGTACTTAGAGCTTCTCTGGTTCCTATGAGGCAAATTTCATGATAAGCTTTTAGGGACTGATATGGACCAGAGATAACAGCCTAAAGACACAAGGAGAATTGCCAGCTGAGATTTCACGCTGTGGGTCGTGAAGGAGGTGTTTATAAATGGTCCTCCGGCCTGGAGTCTGGAGCGGAATCCAGGTCCACTTTACCAGCAGCTCCCGTGGCGCTGGCCCCAGAGACCTCTGAACAAAGGAGTCAAGGGTTGGCCAGCAGTTAGAAAACCGCTGGGAGTCATTTAAGAAGCATCCCGCTGAATGCACAGGCCCCTTCTGCGTTGCCGCCAGCCTGTGGGGACGGGGAAGGTGCTGCCCTGCGTGGCCAGACCTGCTGCCATGGCATCAGGAAACTGGGCTCCTTCTTCAGGCACCCCTGTGTACACATTCGCTGAACAGAAGGATTCCGTGAAATGTTGTGTGCTTTTCAGACTTCTCTTTTCCATGTGTCAGTTGATCAACAGACAAGAATGGGCCCAAAGCATGAAAGGCAAAGCCCCCCTTGTGCCGATTTAGCACTGGGGTAGGCTCACTAATGGCTCCAAAGATGTGCAGGCCCCCGCACCTGGAATCTGTCGTGCTATTATACGCCCCCCCCCAAAAAAAAACCCCTATAAACTCCAAATATACCAAAATATATGCCATGGTCATGCATCCCTGGACATGTAGCAAAGGGAAGATGCTAATCAGAATTAAGCAGGTCGGCTGTGCACAGACCTGAGGAACTCCACGAGGAAGGGCACTGTGGGAGTCCTTTCCACGGAGATGCACGGAAAAGCACAGCAGGCAGCTTCACACGTGAGCAGAAGGTAGCAGCTCCCGCTGTCGCAATGAATGTGTCTTAACTATCACACATTTAGGTGTGAAGGCTGGGGAAAGGCAAACTTGTTTAGGCTCCAGGTCACATGTTCAATTACATCAAACAGAATATCCCAATGTGACAGCCAGCCGGGTCTTCCCGTAGGCCGAAGTTATTTCCTGTGGGTAGATTCGGTGTGAGGCCCATTAACTTGGGAGGTGCAACCAAACAGCAGACCAAGGGGCAGATCACCCCCACCTTTCATCCCTTGGCCCCTGCAGCCGTGCTGCGGACTCCCAACCCACTGTGAGCAGAGCACCTGCTACGCCCACACACTTCCGGATCGGGCCCTAGCCACCCGGACACTCAGACTGCTGCCCCTCCCACGTAGAAATTTTGGAGACGTCATTGACACTGACATCTAAAAGCCATAATGGAAACATATTGCTTTTAAATTCTTGTGTTTGAGATGTGAATGCCAGAATATATGCCTCTGTTGTTCTCCTAGTTTTATCTCCTGTCCAACAGGATCATAGCTACGGAAAGACAGTAGCACTCTATGAACTGGTTAT
The DNA here is from genome assembly GCF_022682495.2 of Desmodus rotundus. Classification (NCBI taxonomy): domain Eukaryota; kingdom Metazoa; phylum Chordata; class Mammalia; order Chiroptera; family Phyllostomidae; genus Desmodus; species Desmodus rotundus. The sequence continues at coordinate 26,824,803 of NC_071392.1, read as the reverse complement.
TCTCTACCAGGAATTAAAGCCCAAAGAGGACTAACTTATCGCCCACTCAGAGAAATGCCTTTCACCAGAATTCTCAGTGTTAGCTCCTCTATGGGTCTCTGTCTGGATATGCAATGGGGATTAAAGAAGTAACATTAATAAAGTTCGATGAATTCCTTAAATAAAAGTGTGACAGGCTTATTTCACTCAGCATAATGTCCTCTAGCTTGATCCATGTTCTTGCATATGGCAGAGTTCCCTTCTTTTGGGGGGCTGGATAATATTCAATAGTGTGTGTATACCACATTTTCTTGATTCACTCATCCCTCAGTGGGCGTTTAGGCTGTTTCCACACCGCGGCTACTGTGACCAGCGCTGCAGGGAACAGGTGTGCTGAGTGAAAGAAGCCGGGCACAGAAGGACGACTACTGCATGGTTGCACCATGTGAGATAGAGAAAGCGGTCAAGCTCCTGGAAGCAGAATAGAATGAGGCCAGGAGGAGGAGATGGGATGTTGTTCGGCGGGTGTGAAGTCTTAGTTATGTGAGATCAGTAAGTTCTGGAGGCCTTCTGAGCAACGTAATGCCTGTAGTTAACAACACTGTATTGTACACGTAAAAACTTAAGTGGGTGGGTCCCACGTTAAGTACTTTTTGCCACAATAAAAATAAAAACAATAGCTAAAAGTAATACATGTGTTTAAAAAGGAAATGACAAATATTCAAGTGTATTTTTAATAATATACAGAAAATAATTTTTAAAAGCTGGAAAAATGGGGAAAGGCAGAGAATTGTACTTGAATAACAATAAAATTAGGGGGGGAAGCTGGAAAAATGTATATATAATAAAGCTTATAGTTAATAGTTCCTACAGGCAGTCCTCAACCTCATTCATTTATATGCCCCGTTTTCCTTTCTCAGTGCTTCCAATTTAACACAATAGGAACCATTCCTGACAAATCAAATGCCGCTTTCAGAGGGGCAGAGCTTACTCATAATGGAACCTTTTCTCTTGGTTTTCTCTGCAATGCTGTTTTAGACTGAATTCATAAGCTGCTTAATGACAACTTAAGAGTTGGCCTTAATATACCATGTAACACACAGATGTGTGGCAAACACACAGAGTAAAATAATGTGAAAAGATCCACAAAGTCATAGTCTCTTAAACAAATAGAGCTTTCAAGAAAATTCTGTTATTAACAAAGTTAACTCAGGTTTTAATTGCATCATGCTTGGTTCAAGCAAGAAAATGTAAGTTAAAGTCTAACAGTAAAAGAGACAAATAGTGTATAATAGAGTTGTCTTTACAAATTTTTATAAGCTTAGACTCATGCTCGAAGTAAAGTAGAAAACCACATCAAAGGGTCAGCAGCAGCAGAAAAATTCACAGGTAGGCAGATTTCAGTTCAATAGAAAGAAGGAAAGCCTACCAATTATGGCTATAGAACAAGACTTTCAAAACACAATGGAACAGAAATACTACTGCAAGTATGGGAAATTACAAGAATGTTCTCTGCAGCATTATGTAAGGAAGGGAAACAAATTATATAACTTATGTTACAGCCATGTTATGGGTTACTACATAGCTGTTAAAATACAGTGTTTATGTATTGATTTGGAGGGCCATTCATGATCTACTCATCAGGGGTGGAGCGGGGTAGGAAGCAAGTCGGGGAAGTTCTGCAGAGAATGGTGTTAAAGGCTGTTGTGCTATATATGTGTCTGTCGACACATCTGTGGGAAATATGGCAACTACACACCAACCTCCAACCAGTGGCAGCCTCTAGGACTGAAGGAGAAAGGAGACATTCACAACTTTGCATGATTATGAGATATTTGGATTTAATACAAGTATGCATTATTTTCATTTTAAAAAGCAACAAACCTTCTTGAATTTGTTACAAGGTCATTGAAATACATACAAGAAAGGGAAAAAGCTTCCATTCCCTGGAATGTCCATGCAGAGTCTGGATGACCAGATGCCCTTTGGAATTTTAGAGTAGATTCTTGTGTTGGGCAGAAGGGGTATTAGTAGAGCCCGTTCTAATTCAGAAGATCAAGGGCTTGGCCTCTAGCAACTCCTTTTTCTTTGGCATCATGAATATTTCCTTGTTTACTAGATCTTTCCCAACAGCTTACATGATACCATAATATCTTTCATCTTAAATATAAATTTAATCTCACATATCACTCCATTACTCCATTTCCATGTTCTCCTTTTCAAAAATGTTGCTGGTGTGCTTTGTCTGCACTTCCTTTCTCACCATTAACTCTTTTTTAAAAATTAAAAAAACTGTACGTATTAATTACAGTTGGCCTACAGTATTATATTAGTTTCAGGTGTACAACATGGAGATTAGATGATTTATAACTTACAAAGTGATCACCCCAGTACACCTACTCTTTAACTCCCATTATAACCAACATCTATGGGGTGCCTACTACAAGATGAACACGACAGTGAAAGCTATACGTTAATTTTTACACAACTTTATTAGGCAGGTTTTATTATTACCCTTATCTGATAAACTAAGAAACAGGAATTTGGAGAGGTTAAGGATCTTGTGCAAGGTTATACATATCTCCAGACAGAGCTGAAGTTTGAATCCAGGTGGTCTGATGCCAAAAGCCAAAACCTTAATCACTATGCTACATTGTATATGAATAATCATACCTAATATCTATGTGCCAATTTGTAATGACAAAAATATGGCTCATGCCTTTGATTCTCAGAGTGGCCTGATAAGGCAGTTGGTATTCTCGCACAGGTATGTATTCTATGAGATGGGTACTCATGAAGAGAGGGAAGTAAATCAAAGATGGGTGGGACTGAACTTGTCAATAAGATATATCCTCAAGAACTAGCCAGCAGTTGAACATACTGAGTACAGAGGGCTAGCCTGCAAACGTGGCCTTACTTGATCTCTTGGAGCACTGATATTAGTGAGGTCAGAACAGGTCAGTGAGCTGAGACAGCAGCAATTATTAGGCCATCTCCAATCTGAAGGAATAAAGGGATTTGGTCATTTTTTGTATAATGGCCTCTTTTCCACCATTAGGTTGCCTAGACTTCATAGTCAGTCAGTGACCACGTTTTACCCTGTGTCTCCAGGGAATGTTCACATAGTAAATGCTCAATAAAAGTTATTTGTAAATGATTGAGGCGAAGAAGTTTGGACTTGGCCTGGCATTTGTTATGTAAATTTTCTAAATAAAACTGCCAAAAGCTTAATACAAAATAAATGTAATAATAACTAGTCTTTCAAAGCAAGCTTTTAAAGATATAAACACCTAAGTATAACTTTGTATGTTTCTCACTAATTTTTATTTGCTCTGTCGAGCTTCAACTAAACCACATGTTGCCTCTGGGGGTAATCAGAACATTTCCATTCTTACCTTAGAATTTCTATTAGGGCTGGCTTGTAGTTCCGTGGTTTCCAAAAAGTCTGACTGCAAGTGTGTTGGTTTATACCTACGGGTGAAGTTTTCAAGCAAACATCACCAGGCTGGCTTGTGTGGTGTTTAATTAGGAGCTTCTCAGAATTCACACTGTCTGTTAGCCTTTTCCCTTCTCTGTCCCACAATGCAGAAACTAGTAAGTTTCACCATCCCTTGGGATTCAGGTCTTAGGTATGACAATGACATTTCCAATAACAGAAAGGAGCTTAGTTATCTTCTCAAAGTCTAATCTCAGCAAAGTAGTCTTTGAATTATTTCTTTTATATGGCTAAATAATTTATAACATTATTAGAGCTATCTGCTCCTATCACTATTTTTCCTTTTTTACTGAATTTATTGGGGTGACATTGGTTAATAGAATTATATAGGTTTCAGGTGTACCATTCTACAACACTTCAACTGTATACTGGATTGTGTGTTCACCACCCCAAGTCAAGTCTCCTTCCATCATCCTAAAATTTTGATTTTAAAATAATTGCAGACTTACGGAATTGTAGTAATACAAGTATTTCCCATATTCCCTTCACTGAGACCCATCAGTTGTTAAGACTTTTCCCTGTTTGTTTTATTCCACCTGTGTGTATGTGTGCATGTGCATGAGTGTGCATATGTGTGTGCTTCTGTGTGCACAGCACCTGTCAAGGTCACCGATGACTTTCCTGTTGTCAAATCTAATGATCACTTTCTAGCTCTCATCCCATCAGCAGGCTTGAAACAAGGAGATCATTCCCTCCTTCTTCAAACACCTTCTCACTTGGCTTCTAGGAGCCACTTCCTCTTGGTTCTCCATGTACTGGCTACTGCTTCTCAGTCTCCTTTGCTATGCTGTCTTCATCATAAAAACCTCCAAATTCGAGAGGGACCGGGGCCCAGTCCTTGGATCTCTTTTCTTTTCTATCTACATTAACTCCCCACATGTTCTCATCCACGGCCCAAACTAAAATACTGTCTATATGCTGTTAAATCAAATTTATACCTCCTGTCTGGATCTCTCCTCCAAACTCTAGTTCCTATTCCCAAACTCCTACTTAATAGCTCCACTGGAGGTTTAGCTTTACACGTCCAAATCTAAGTTTCAGGTTATGTGAATTGGTTTCTTGTGCACCTTACCATCCCCATTTTCCTACAGACTCTCCCATTTCAGAAAATGGCAACTCCATCCTTCCAGTTGTTTAGGCCAAATTTCTTAGTCACCTTATCTCCTTCATCTTACACCCCACATCCAATCCAGAATCCAACCAGTCCTTACCATTTCCACCATTACCACCCTGGGCTAAACCATCACCATCTCTCATCCAACTTTGGCAATATCTTCCTATCTCAGCCTTTTATTTGCCTTTGTACCCCATAGTCTATTTGTTACATGCTTCCAGAACCATCCTTTTAAAACATGATTTATGCCAGGTTACTTCTCTGTGCAAAGCCTTCTCACCTCATGACTTGCTTCATTTCTTGAGTTTGCCAGCCACGGGCATGTATCCCAGACTGCTAATTAAGAACACCAAAAGTTTTCCCACCCACGGTCTGAGCTTCTATCCCACTTTTTAACATACAGTATGGAATGTCAAGAGCTAGGAACGCCAAGTGAAGAAGGACAAAGAACATGGCCAATAAGGAAGTATTTTTGACAAAGGAAGCAAAAGCAGGTGGTAAAGGGATTCTCCCAGTGGGAGAAGTGTTTCCCTGAGTCTTTTGTTCCTTAATTCCTCCTTTGCAATCTACCATCAGTACAGATGGTCTACATTGGCTGACTTTAGTTAGTGCCACTTCATGACTTCATCAGCAAAGCACCAGGGTTAGACTTGAGGAGAGTGTGTGACTTCTTGCCAAGGCTGGTTGCAATGACATTGCCTTATGCGCCAAGAAGGGGTAAATTATAAATACACATATTCTATAGCTCAGAAGGAATGGGATAATATTGGTGGGTGATATGTGGATTCAGTCTTACTAGTTCCCAGTTCCATGAGATATACCACTCTTCATCCAATACTTCCAACACAAAGACATTCCACTACTCAGGTGGCATATGAGAGACTGTATGTAGCAGATGTCACAGGTTGAAAGCAAACTGCTTTAGAGAATAAGACTATGTGGACTTGTAGCTTTCACTCTGAGTGAAATAAATATCTAATCAAAATATGAAACAAAGCCCTCTTATCCTTTATAAGGTAAAGAGCCAATAGATGCAATCCACAGGTCCCTGTTTTCTTCTCCCCCATGGTATATTTTATTTATTTATTTTTTTAGTAAGTGGATGTAAGGGAATGCAAACGGAAACTCTATAGAATCTAACCTCCATGTGCAGATGCTTTAGCTCTCACAGTTACTTCTGTCCCCAGCACTCAGCACTGTGCCCAGCACATGGTAGTTGCTGAGGAGTGTTTGTAGAATGAATGCTCTGGAAAAGAGGCAAGAGACTCAATATTGAGGAAGGCTACAGACAGGACTTGTTCATTTTTCATGGGATGCTTAATAGCTGCCAGGTGTGCGTACGGTAGGTGCTCAGGAAACAAAAAACAAACACAAGACATCTGCTAATCTCACATATCTCACAGAATCTGGTGTTTAGATGAGAAAGCAAGTGCTTACAATATAATGTGAAAGGGTCTGTGATGGGCGTTATTATGCAGCGTGCCAGGAAAACACAAAGGAAACACAGGGTAAGGAGACAGGGAAGGCTTCTGGAGGAAACCTACCTAATACAAGTCCTGACGTAAGAGGAAAAATGAGCCTGTAGAAGTGGGGAGCGACAGGGGTTTCTTGAAGAAGAGGGAACAGCATAGGCTAAAGCACCGGCGTCGGGAAATGAGGCTTCCACAGGAAACTGAAAGACTCTCAGCAGGACTGCATCTCTGAGAGCAGGGGCGGTGTCGGTGGGGGAGCGTTGAGAAGACAGAAGACTGGGTGTCTAGATCAAATGGAGTATTGCCATTTTTTGAAGCTGATCTCTTTGGGTGTATTTAAAGACTCTTTAGATGTATTTGGTTGATATGAAAATATATAAAGGTTTTTAAAAATATAAACTAGATTTTCTGAAATGTATTTATGCCTACATCTTACTATGGAAGTTTTCTAATGGCCCATAGAAGGCAGACGCCACTTTTCCTGGACTTTGGCAGGGAAGTCAGGTAATAACAAGTGGCACTTCCATCATAAGTATGTCCTAAACCACATAATTTCACTGATAATGTATCAACATATAATTATCACAGACTTAGGAGAGAGAAAAAGAGGGGAAAGGGAGAAAGGCAAAGGAGAGAGGGAAATTCCACCTTTGTTTTCTCCAAATGCATAATGAGAACTGTATCTAGGATTAGGATTTAGGATTTTTTTGTTTTCTGTGCCACAGTCCACATATAAAATACAGTTCTGTATGGTTCAGCAGCTTAAAATTCCGTTGGCAGATCTGCAATCAGACATATGTCTGCCATCAATTTTGTCATAACATTTTCTATTACACGTTCCTGTTTTCAGACACAGGGCACTAGATATAAATCTTTCCCTAGGGAGTTAAATTTATGTGAACTGATTATAAGGCTTAGATTTTCAAATGCCATTTGTAATTGCCTGAATTCCTGAATAGCCTCCTTAGTCCAATCCTGGTCCTGCTACAGTCTTTTCTCAGCCCAGCAGCCAGAGTTATTCTTTTAAAAAGTAAGTCAGACCATACCACACTGCTGGTCAAAGCTCAGAAATCAGCTTTACTCTAAGTAAAAGCCAGTCCTTACAAGTGCCTATGTGGCTACACCTGCACTGGCCATCTTGCAACCTCAGCTTGTTACTTCCCTGACCCCTCTCCAGCCACCAAGTTTCTTTGCTCTTCTTGGAACATGCCAGGCATCCTCCTGTTATTGAATGGCTTTTGCAAGAGCTCCTCTCTCAGCCTGGACTGTTCTTCCCTCGGAAATCCACAAGGGTCACTCCCACACCTTCCTCAGGTCTCAGCACAAATGGTACAATCTCCTGAGGCCGCCCCACTGTATACTCTTGCCCTTCTCCCCTTTTTTGGCCATAGCAGTTCCATCTTCAAAGATATAACTTATTTACTATATTTATTGCTCAAAGAATGCAACTTCCATAAAGACAGATCTTTGTCTCTTTTGCTCCTGATACATCCCAAGCACCTAGAACAGATTCTGGCATTTACATATGCTCCATAAATACATATTGAATGAATTGCTAATAGAAACTTTTGTACAACTAGCTAGGACTCAATACTAGGGTCAGTATCCTTAATTTTGGGCAGAAGGAAGATCTGATTTAAAAACTTGTATATAAATGCCCTGGCCAGTATGGCTTAGTTGGTTGGAGCATCACCCCACAGGTGGTTTGGTTCCAGTCAGAGCACATACCTAGGTTTCAGGTTGGATGCCCGATAGGGGCACATATGGGAGGCAGCCAACTGATGTTTCTCTCTCTCAAATCAATGTGTTTCTCTTTCTCTCTCTCTCATTCCACCCCCTCCACCTCTGTCTCTCCAAAAAGCAGTAGTAAAAAATGTCCTCAGGTAAGAATTAAAAAAAAAACTTGTATAAAACTTATTTTCCTTATAGGCACAACAGAAACAGATTCTGTATTGAAGGACATATTAGCATTACTCATCACGATCCTGGCAGAGTCTGCGTACACGATTTTTTTAATATATACACAGTAAAAACTGCACAGCCAATGTGTTTGCTGTGTGCAACCACCACAGTAAGGTAATTAAAGGAGAAAGGACAGATCGAGGTCCAGGGAAGATTTATTTCTTTCTAAAACTGGCATAATAATCACAGTGGGAACTATTGACTCCTCAGATTTCATTTTAAAACCAACAGAAGCCAGTTGGAGAACTTTCAGAAGACTAGTACTCTAATAAATTAAAAATCTGTTTTCAACATTGAAATTTAAGAGCTACTCTTTAAAGGCATAATGGCATACACCAAAAAAAAAAGTCTTAAAAAACTCATTTCTTTACACCAATGAATAGGAATTGATAATGTGTTAGTACTACTCTTTAAATGTCATCTCTACAATATGAACTCACAAGAAAACCTGTCCCTTCCCAAGACTTACACTTCCTGGTGAAAACTACAAAGTTGTGAAAATCTAACAATTGGATAGCACTGGGTCTGTCATTTATTTCTAACTTAATTGTTAACTTAAGAGGCCCGTGGAGCATGTCATGATGTGGCATAATGACGGGCTGGTCTGGTGACAGGCACTGATGGACCATGCTTTTTTCTCCTTAGCTTTTTTTATTTTTCAACTACAGTTGACATTCAATATTATATTAGTTCCAGGTGTACAGCACAGTGGTCAGACACGTGTGTAACTTATGCAGTGATCCCCCTGATAACTGTTGTCCCACATAGCACCAGAGATAATTATCACAATATTTTTTACTCTATTTCCTGTGCTGTGCTTTACGTCCCTGTGACTATTTTAATCTATTAGCGAGTCTTTAGAAGTAAGACCTAGATCAGCTCAATCAAGAATTTTTGTATATATGTTCTCATTCTCACTGGGCAGAATCCACTGAGTATTTAAAAGAACCACCAGATAAAATACCCTGTGGTTTATTCACATCGAACAAGTACATTTACTTTTGTAACATTCACTGTGATCCCATTGTATTATGGTAATCAATCACAAACATATACTTTCAAGAAAGCCAAATCCAGCACTTCCAAGATTTGTTATTAGATCAACCAAGTTTAGAGTACTCTTAATGATGGAATTTAATCACAGTTTATTGAATTAAAGTATATACAAATGAAGCACTTTGCAGGTCAACAATATGGTTACAGGCAGAACTTTATCGTCATTCACCAACCTCCACACATTCATTCAATCGCTCATTACTTTGTTCATTTACTAAATGAGTATTTGTTAAGTGCCTAGGATATGTCACTCTGCTCAATGCTAGGAAATTAGAGATGGATGAGAGGAAGAAAGCCACTGTTCTCAAGGAGTTCTTTTTTTTTAAATCAGGAGAAGACAGATAACATACAAGTAAACAAGGAAACAAATATTTCTGTGTGGTGATATTGTTATGAAAACAATAAAACAGGACAATGTCATGGGATGATTGAGAATGGGGTAGAGATGGAACGGTGAGGTTAGGAATGGTTTCTCTAAGGAGATAACATCTGAGCTAAGATCTGTAAAGAGAAGGAGCCAGCCATGTGAAATGCTAAAATAGGAGAAACAGTAGTGCAAAGGCCCTACAGAAGGAATGACCTTTGTTTCTGAAAACAGAAAGAAAATGATTGTGCCCTGATTGTATTGCGTGAGACAAAGGGAGATGCAGGATCAAGTCTCAGAGGTGGGCAGCATCCAGGTCACAGATAGCCTTTTGAGCTTTTCTCCCTCTCTTTTTTTCTTTCTTTAATTTTAAAAAATATTATGGGAAGATTGCTAGGGGGAGGGGTGTATAAGGGGACTAAATGGTAATGGAAAAAATACATGGAAGGAATGAAGGAAGGAAGGGAGGAAGGAAGGAAGGAAGGAAGGAAGGAAGGAAGGAAGGAAAGAAGGAAAAAAGGAAGAAAGAAAAGAAAAAAAGAAAGATTGATTACAGGAAGACTTTAGAGCTTTTTAAGCAAGGAAGGGATATGGTCTGAATATTTTTTTCTAAAAGAATACTCTATATAGAATAATATGTGGATTTTAAAAACTCAAATAGAGCATTTAGAAATAAAAAATATTAATTGAAGCTAAAAATTTAATGGACAGACTAAATAACAAATTTGATACAGCTGAAAAAAGATTTAGCAAACTGGAAAACAGACCTGAAAAATCTTAGAGATAATGTAAACTCAGAAAGACAAGACTGAAAATATGAAAGGACAGATACTTAGAAGGAAAGAATAAAAAGGTTTAACTAATTGCTGTTCCAAAAAGACAGAGAGGGTGTGAAGTGGGGAAGATTAGAGTAGATTGTTTCAAATTACTTAATGGAAAGATAAGGCAGAGAATTTCCCAGAAACAATTTAAAAAAAATACTAGTTCACAGAATTGGGAATTCTAACAAACCTTAGGCAGGATAAATAAAACGAAATCTACATCTAAATGCATCACAGTGAAAGCATAACACCAAATAAAAAGAGTGAAATGCATAACACCAAATAAAAAAAGAATCCCTTAAAAACCACTGAGAAAAGGACAAACTATCACCAAAGGAATAGCTAGACAGTCTAGATAACTTTTCGCGAGCAATAACAGAGGCCAAATGACAGGAAAATCTTCATGTGTACTGAGAGGAAAAACTGTGTATCTAGAATTCTATACTTAAGAAATATCTTCTAAGAAAATATGAAGGAGAAATAAATATAGTTTCAGGCAAACAAAAATGAGGAGAGTGAGGAGAGTTCACTCTGGTAGGTCTTCACCAAAGAAAATTCTGAATAATCCAAGCCAGGCATGAGTTCAAGTCTGAGGCGCCATACAGATTAAAGAGAAAAGAGTAGAAAATTTGTGGATAAGTCTAAATAAGCATTAATAGTATTTAAAATGTCTTGAAAGATTGAAATGTAATTAAAATATAAAATAAGAATAATAATATTAGGGTAGGGATAAATGGAATCAAAGTGTTCTGAGCTATTGTAACCAGAAAGTTGATATGGGCTATTTCACAAGGCAACTGTGAATATTTTTAAGAGTAATTATTGAAAAAACAGGGAGAATAATGTATAAATTCAAGACTACCAAAGGGGAAATGCAATAGTTAAAAATTAATCTTAAAAAAGAGTAAGAAAAGATTTTTAAAGAAAGAATCAGCCCTGGTTGGTGTGGCTTGGTGGATTGGGTGCCAGCCTGCAAACCAAAGGGTCACTGGCTCGATTCCCAGTCAAGGCACACGCCTGGGTTGCAGGCCAGGCCCCCAGTAGGAGACGCACGAGAGGAACCACACACTGATGTTTCTCTCCTCTTTCTCCCTCCCTTCCCTTCTCTAAAAATAAATAAATAAAATCTTTTTTTAAAAAAAAAGAATCATAGAACAAGTGAGACAAATAGTACCAAATTGAAAAATAGATAACATTTTAAAGTTTACTAGTTATAATAAAAATAAATAACTAAATGCTCCTGGCAAAAGACAAATATTGTCAGACTAGAGATTTAAAAACCCAAATACGTTGTCTAAGGGAAATGTAAAATAAAAGGACAGAAGTAAAATGATGAAAGTAGAAACCTAGTAAAATTTAGCCAAAAGGCAACAACTACATTAATTTCAGGCAATAGAAGCGTTTACCAAAAGCCTTACTAACCAGTGTCTTTAAAAAGTCATCATAACCAATTTCCTTTTTTTTTGCCTTTCTCTTTTCCCTCCTAATTCCCTCTCTCTGTCTCAGAGGCAGATGATTTTTTTGTCCGTTTCTCTCCATTTCGATGCTCTTTGCTCGTCTCACTGTTTGCCTTTCCCCTGGAGGGCAGAATGCACACCAGTGGGGTCAGTGGTTCCCACCCTGCTGATGTGAGAAACACTTCTGAAGAATTTATGATTGATGAATTTTTCACAGAATGAAAAAAAATTATTCTGGGGGCTATCATAGCCTGTCCATTCGAGCCACAAAACACACAGAAAACTCCATAATCTTAGCTTCATTAGGGACTCTTCAGAGTAACCTTGACAGGAAACTCACCTCATTTCCCATCATTTCTTATATCTAAAATGAGGTCATATCTGCAGCTAGATAAGCAAAGGTACTGATAATAGAAAGCCAATAACTATAAAGTCCCTAAGATAGTTGTAAAAGCAATAAAAACGATTTATATTACTGACGAGGCGGCTACTGACTGGCTTGTCAGGGAGATTTGCAGTACAAAAGAGTGTGTCTGCCAACCAGCCAAACCAGAAAGGGTAGATAAGCCTTGGAACGTGTGAGGGCATAGGGGTGGTTAAGCCTCACCAGGGCAGCCACAGGGGCCAGCCCACATCCGGCTGTGATCCCTAGTCTTGTGCCTGCCATCTGATTTCAAAAGGTCACTAAGTCCAACCCCTGCCTCCTGACAGAAATGCACTCAGGGGAAAAGAAGGGCTCTTTCATCCTTTTAAAAATATTTAGGTTATCAGAAAAAAAAAAAAAAAAGACCTCATTGTATATATCACTCATCTTAAAGGGTCAACTTTTAATTCCAACATGCAAATACAATTTTGAGTGGCATTTTCCTTTGAAAGTCTCAAGCTGATCATTTTCCTCTCTCTGCATCTGCCCGGACTTGTTTATTACCCAACACATGATTTCTTCAGGGAGGCTTCGGGGAAATGCCACTGTGAGTGATCTTGGATACTTACTTAACATCTCTGTGGCCCGGTTCCCTAAAGCCTACTTCATAGGCTGGCGAGGCTTGTATAAGATAATGCATGAAACTTAGAGAATACCATTACGGCCCTACTTTTTTCCCCGAGCTCAAAGCTCTGAGTAGTAAAGGTACTTCTCTTGCTGAAAGGAGGAGGGGGAAAATATATACTAGTAACTTACTTCTAACTAAGCAGTGATGGGTGGGAAAAGATAAAATACCTTTTATAAATCTTCAGTGAAATTCATGATAACCGCTTAAATAAAATGTTTCATATGATTTTCTTATTTTTGGCAATAATTTAAATCTTTTTATCAATTTATTTTCTTAATATTCAGCATCAGCACATGGCGTCGGACATTGTCTTTGTTACCGAGTCTTCAGTCCTTTTGACTTTTCTCGGGAATTGGGGAAACCATAGCAAACCTTGGGTGGGATTCAATATTTCCTTGGGAAATCATGGTTTAGGGATTCGTTTGTCCTTTTAGGTTCCTGGCAGTGGAAGGAACACGGTCACCAACCATGCCTCGGTCCTTGCTCATGGCACGTGGGCAATAAATGCACCCTGGTACCGAGGGGTCCGGCCCCACCGAATGGAGAGCCCAACACTTCCATTCCAGTCCTCGTTTGGGGAACTGGTTATTAAAAAGAAAAATTTAATAAAGAGATTGAGAGAGGAAAATGACCTATTGTATCCTCAGATTCAGATTCAAAAATTTAAAAAAAGACCAAAAAAATCCTTTTTCCTAAATGACCCAGCAGGAAATGAAAAGTGTGAACCGAGGAGGGAGTAATACGTCTGGCCTCTGAGCCTGCCCCAGTTAATTAATGCACACTTTCCCTGATATCTACAAGCTATCTGGAGAATACGCTGGGCTCAGTAGTTTTGGCTTTGGTTTATAACCCATATCACTGCTTTTAATTTTGTTTAAAAATAATAAAGGTTATCATAATGTCGGGGAAGCCTTCAATGTCTGTAACTAGGTTTGTGGACTTCGATAACCAGGACTGATTTTTAGTCACAGCCCTCTCTGCCACAGGCATTTTGACAGGTGTGATCTCAAAACATCAAGCCGTTTGAGAGTATGAACCTCCCATGTGGTTCCGACAACTCCTTTCTATGCAGAGAAATCATTAGGGGAATTTGAAAATTATAACACAGAAAAAGTATTAGAAATTAATTCAAATGCAGATTCTGGCATAAACACATGTACAGTCTACGTTATGCTGTTAACTACAGTATTCCTTACTGTTTCAATTCAGTTTCTAAGGTGTGTTCGGGTTGAATGCAGTGAACATGCTATTACCATGGTTGGTTTTGTTTTCTGGTTTTGCTGCTTTTCTTTGTTTTTGTTAGTTTGTTTACAATCAGGAGGGGGAAGAAAGCTTTAAATTAAAACACCAAAAAGTCATCCTATTTAAAATGTGTGTGTTTATTGCTCCTCTTGCAATATTAACATTATATGCATGGTTATACATTTAGAAAACTAGAAAAACTTCTTAATGGCATTACCTCTTAATCTTTCTGCAGATATTCACGACTTAGTACATATTGAATCTACCCATGACCTTTAATAAATGGGACCATCTTCCCCCTTAGGTCAACTTCATTTCAATGAATACGTCATTTCTATTTGGCCTTTAAAGGAGACAATTTTCCATGCCGTAATGGGTCCTCTCTATAAAAATCTAGTCGATAGGTTCTGGAACACTTTCAAAGAGATCAGGTGCCAGGTAGACACCCAGCAGAAGGCTGGCAGGCTCCATGTGAGATTTCCATCACAGTATGCTGACATTCTTTCAAGTTTTACTGTTTCTGGTGAAGGGACACCAGAGGTAGCAAAAATGCCTGATGCAGTAAAAAGCATGTTTGGAGTTTACAGAACCAGGGTTACCCTGACACAGCTGAAACAAACAAAAAATCTGCCTAAGAAATGATATTAACCTTAAACATTGAGCCAAGAATCTTCAAGCTTCTACCCTGAATTTCTCATCAGAGCACGTTGGTGAGAGAACCCACTTTTGTTCTGGCTGCCCCTTCACTAGGCCCCGTACGCTGGGCTGACACACCCACCAGCACACCCCTCCTGGTCTCAAATGCTAGGGGCATCCCAAGTAATCCCCCAGGATTCCCACCCTCCCTTATTCTCCACATGAGCCTCATTGCTGGGCCCTCTTTACCTCCCCCCGCCCCCCATCAGGCTCTTCATGCCAGCTCCGCCTCCCTCCTCTGCTGCCACGCCCATCTTCCCCCAGCCTTAGAACCACAGCTCTCTTCCAGGTTTCAGGTGTCCCTCATCCTCTGACCCTGACTTTGTCATAGACAGAAATGAAAATGTCCCGGTCCCACTGAACCCCAACCCTTGTCCAACTCTATCTGATACTCAGCCTGTCTACTCAAAACAATTTCCAAATCACCCACTTGTGTTCCTGATGCTGCTTGAAATAAATAAGAAGATATCAAGGCTGTAAAGTTTTCTTTTCAAGGTAGGATAAAAGAAATCATAGGGCTGACTCAGTCTTTGTAAGCACAGGTGACTGTGCCCCACAGTATCAGGAGAGTGGCAAGGCACTTTGGAAGTTGTTATGGAGACCACTCTTGCATCCTGTTCTCTTCTGGAACCACCAACATACTACAGGGCAACAATTTTTTTATCTTACCTAGAAACAAGTTAAATTATTTGTGGCAGTAAACGCCAGCTGTTCACCAAACCTCTGCTTCCCTGCTTCCTGGGCACAGAGCTAGACTCCCTTTCCGTGAGACTAGTTCGCACCAGTAACATGTGGTCAGAGGTGACGTCTGTCACTTCTTGACCAAGACGGTTAAGAAGCAAGTGTGCCTCTTCCACACTCTCTCTTTCTGTTTGCTGGGTGTAAGTGGAAAAGAAGCCCAGCAGATGAAGGAACCATAAACTGAAGATGAGGTTCTCTGAAATTCTATGTGGAAGAAAATTGACAACAACAAGGAGCACTCACATATGGCCTATTATGCGAATAAAAACCTCTATTGTGTTTGAGCTGTTATACATTTTGGGGTCTTTTGGGGGTTCTGAAGGCATGCCTACACTAATTAATGCAACCAATATTTTATGTTTTAGAGCACTGAATCACTTGGATGTCAGAGTTCTGGGCCTTCATCCTGGAAAATATAAGAAATGCTAGCTGAAAGGGAAGAGAAGCAGGAAAGAGTAGTAATGTGAGTAACTACAACATTTACTGCCTATGTAGCCTGTGCCTCTCCTGTCTTAGATGCATTATACATACTGTTTCATGTAATTGCATTTATGCTTCACAGTGACTTTACGAAGTAGTGCTGTCATTACCCCCATTACTCAGATGTGGAAACTGAGGCAGAGATGTTGGACTCAGGAAGCCATGATTCAAATCTGTTGACTCCATAGTCCAAGCTCTAGTTGAGTACCCACTACTATGTTCTAGGCAGTTTATGCAATTTCATCTCCACAACTCCTTGTAAATGGGCTTTATCATCCCCATTTCAAAGATGAATAAGTTGAGGTTCGACAAAGACAGATGATTCGTCCAAGCTTACACAACTGGAAAATTCAGGCAAAGGTCTGAGTGGCTCTAAAGCCCTTCTCTTTCCATTATACCTTTGAAGTCAGAATACAGATAGACAGGAGAGGTCATTCGGACTGAGTCTGCCTTCATTTCCTCGGAGGTCGAGCTGCTAGCTCTGTGACCGAGGGACAACTGCAGTCCTCTCTATCTGTCATCTCTGGAGACATTGGGATTTCCGCCAGATAGTGTTCACCTGACTCCCCTAGCACGTCACTGAAGTTATTTTTTTCACACTGATAATAAACCGGCTGGGCTTGACATACCAGTCAACCCATCCTTTGCCACCGCCCACAGGGAGGGCTCCCTCAGCCAGGACTGGATCCATCATGTTCAGGCTTAAAGAATGGAAGCCAGTGGTGTAGAAATGCATTCATTTAATGAATAAAGGGTTTAGCACAGCAGGAGCGATAGTCCCATTCTGCCAATGTACCTCAGAATCCTAAAGTTATGGAGGGCCACCAGGGATTTTATTTTTATAAGGACCTCCTGATCCTCTGAGAAAAAATACTGTGGAAATGTCAGGGCTGATCAGGACCCCGGAACTGACTTAAAGATGGAGAGAGGGAAACTAGAATGATTCCTCAGTAGAAACTAAGATTTCTGTCTGTCCCCATAGTGGGCTTTTCAACTAGAATGGCCCACCCTCTCATTATAACCCTCCGGGCCCTTGTAAGTACTGGCCCCTCCAGGGCTCATTGACATATTAAGGAATTCTCGCAAGACCCAGCCCTATCCCTTCTGACTTCCCCTGGGGATTCCTGGCACATCCAGAGTCCACATCTAGGGGAAAGGTCAGGGCTGCAGGCTCACAATGGGTCAATATGATGGCGTCATATAACCTGCTGGCCTCTGCTGTGAACCTCAAACACCAAGGCCACTTAGAGACCGAAGAGCCAGAGTCCCACATTCATCTACACAATCAATAGACATCTGTGGTTGGGAAAAAGCAGGAGCGAGGTCTCCAGGAGCTGGAACGCCTCTGCAGGGCGGGGCCAGCGGGGCCACAGCAGCGACTTCATAGGAAAGACAGGGGCTGCTGTGGTGCCCATGGAGGGAGCCAATCAGGTTTCCAGGGTTCCCAGGACCAGGGATGCCACAGCAGCAGCCCCACAGATCACTGCGACAGTTACACTGTTCGCCGAGCAATTTATGTCATGTTTGGTGTTCCTGAAACGAATGTACTTACAGCATTTTTGCACTTCTGGTTGGTGTCTTTAAATACTGCATGCAATTTTAATGGCTAAACTTACATTACATTTATTTCATAGTAGTCCTATTCTATATTGTCCACAGCCTCTTTTCTCCATCACCCTTGTGGACTGAGAGGTGACTCTAGCACAGACGTGTTTACTTACCTTAATTCCTTGCGATCCGTAGCCAGGGGTGCCAGGGGGGCCAGGCAAGCCTTTCTGCCCAATATTACCCTGTGGGAAGATGGAGAGAAATCAGACAAGTGTGAGAAGATTTAGGGAGAAACAATGGATTATTGCTCTTAACTTTGTTCTTACTTCAGTCAGACCAGGACCCTCATCCATGCTGCCTATAAGCTAGGTCATATTTTATATAAAACAGTGGTTTTCCAAAATTTTTAAGCCACAGAATCCTTTGCAAAAATCTTATATGTAATCCACATATCAATAAAGACTTAAGGCAGAGCTGCTTGGTGTAAGCAGAAGTGTTGGCCTGGGAGCCTTGTCACCCGGGCTCCTTCAGCTGCCCTACCAACAACCCCTAGAAGCCAGGGGTACAAAGACCACTCCCAGACAATCTATGGAGCCTTGGGTCGATTGCTGCATTTCAGTATGGAGTGCTAATTCACCGGGCTTGCAGTTAAAGATTCAGTGGATATTGATGTGGATCCTTGTTGAATTTTTAAGAAAATATGTAAATGAAGCAAAAAGGGCACAATTTCCCAGTCTGTAATCCTTATGGCATAAGTGGACCCCGTACTTCCTGAGGAAAAACTTCTGTGGTCAAATGAGATTGGAAAATGCTCTACATCACAGTGTGCACCTCTCCTTGGAGATCTCCAGCACATGTGAAAATACCAGCATTAAAGCTTCTAGGAAGTCCCAAAATTAGAGATATTAGTTTAACTATCCCAGAAGTTCCCAAATTAACATTTGATGGGACAAACGTTATAGAAATTCTGGGTTAATATAATTTACTCTATAAGTCAGACTTTTTCTTTCCAGTATGAAAAAACCTTTATTTTTTCTGATTATAAGAGGAATACCTGCTCATTGCAATCAATCAATCAATCCATCAATCAATAAAATAAAACAGAAATAAAGGTGACGCTGAAGAAAAACTAGGCCCGTCTTCCCATCACCCAGCAATAACAAGTACTACCATCCTGGGCACCCTTCACCCACATAGAGTGGTCTATGAGGTTAAGAAATAGCCCACTGCCCAAATGGAGTTGACGGACACCAAAAGATAAAGCATCTTAGTGATTCCGAGGTCCTCGGTAACTTTGGCTCATAAAGCCTCTCCCCTTTCTGCTTGATAACAGGAGTCTAATTCACTTCTGGGCATTTTGGGTGTGAATACATCTATTTGTAATTTGAATTTGTGATGGCTCATCAACACCTGTTTTCCCTATAAACATACCTGATAATTCTTTGCCTTACTTTTTGAACAACTCAAAAAAAAATGCTGAGCAGGTGAATGAAAAATGAAAATGGGCTTCTTGACATCAGCACTCAACACTCACAATAACCCATTTTGAGCTGGGCGATTCTTTACTATGGGAGCTGTCCTGTGCACTGTAGGACATGTAGCAGCACCCCGGGCCTCCGCCCACGAGAAGTCAGCAGCAGTCCTTCTCCGGTTGTGACCCCCGCCCCCCAAAATGGTTCCAGATGTTGCCACATATCCCCCTGGGGTGGAGAGAGGAGGACAAAATCTCCCTCCTTAAGAAACACTGGATTAAAAGAACCAAAGGATGAATAGTCACCAAACTGGATGTGGCAAAAGGAAGTGAAATAGAAATGAGAGCAAAGGATGAGAGCAAAGGGAGCCAACGGAAGTTTCTCTTACCTTCCGTGGAGACAATAAACCTAGACATCGCACTGAGGCCCTGACAGTGTACCACACACAGATGACACAATAGATACGTTAGCTGGCGTCCTGTTAAAAGGCCACCTGATGCACCTGTGGCCCAAGTAAAGGTGTGCTTCTTAATGATGGCACAGCCTCTAAGGAACCTAGAAATATTTTGAGCACTTTGCAACTGGGTTTTAAAGAGACACTGGCGTACCAATTTCTTTGGGGAAGGGAATAGCTTTATAAGCCTGAATGTTCTATTTATTGACAGTTCACTTGATATGAGAAAAAAGGCTTTTCATCAGTAATCAAGAAAAAAGAAGTAAGCACCCAAACGAGCACAGACTGTGAAGTTAGTGCTCACTTGGCTGCCACCGATGGTGCCTGAGCCTCACACAGAGCGCAGCCCTGAGGACTCACCTTTGGCCCTTGGGTTCCCGCGCCCCGAGGCCCAGGGGGGCCTGGAGGTCCTCTGACGCCCGGCTCTCCCTGCAAAGACAGTGAATGACAACTTACTAATTTTTTAAAACCCTGTATGTTGTATATTTAAAACATTAAAATATTAAAACTATTTCATATAAATTTACATATTCAAAAATATTTTTAATACTCCACACCCTTGAATTTGACTAAGCTATAGAGTCCTTTTATGCCACATCACGTTCTTACACTTGACCAAGGGAGTGTTACCTCCCTTTGTTTTCATTTCTTATTGCCATTTATTCAATCTGCAAGCCAACTGGGTCCATTTCAAAGCAACCAAGTCAATTAACTACTTGGCAACCCTAATATGCACTTTTTTTTCCCCCGGAACTCCCTTCTCTGGAATTTGGACAAATAATTACCACCATTGAGAAAAGAGACATGAATAAAAGGAACCACGAAAAGATGTGACCCATCCTGGACTAGTTGCTTAGTACTTTTACGCAGTACTTTACAAAGATTAGGAAACTTGGGTTAGGGCCAGCCCCGTGACACTCTGCCACCGGAGTGGTTGTGACGGCAGGGTAGACTCTGTAAAGGCTTTTCAGACTCTCCAAAGCGTGACAGTTCCATGCCAGGTGACTATCACCAGGAAAGTGGTGAGACCTGATTAGGACAAGTCAGCCCCGTGGTTACACCTATTTAAGATGTGAATGATGATGGGAAGAAACAGAAACAAAAATGTCTTCATTAGCCACTTTCTGCATGCCCAGCATGTTACTAGGCATGTTCATATATGTTATTTGCTGTAATTTAGTATTTACCACCATCCTGTATTACAGGGATGACTAATTTACCCCTCCAAGCCTCAGTCAGTTCACCAGCTGTATCGAAAATCCTGTTTACATTTCATGGGGAGGACGACAAAGTGAACAAAGAATGTGCGTGCTCCTCTTGCAGAGTGGAGCGTAGAGCAGGCCCTCGGTAAATGTTGACTCCCCACCCCACCTATTTTGCTAAGCAGGAAACTAAAGTTTGCCCAAGGCTGTACAGCTAGTAAGAGGCAGGGCTAGGAGGATGTGGAGAAATGGGAACCCTCATATCTTGCTGGTGCAGCCACTTTGGAAAACACTTGGGCAGTTAATTCCTTAAAAAGTTCAACATAAATTTAACTTATGATCTAGTAATTTCACTCCTGGGTATACACCCAAGGAAAATGAAAACATATGTCAATACTAAGACTTACAGACAAATGTTCTCAGCAGTATTATTCGTAATAGCCCCCAAATGGAAACAACCTGAATGTCCATCAACTGGCATAATAACTGGATAGACAAAATGTGGGACATTCAGCAACAACAAGAAATGAACTACACATGCATGATTAGACATGGAGGAACCTCCATAACATCATTTGCAGTAGAAGAAGCCAGATTCTTAAGAACACATAGGGCGATGGCTGTGTAACCTGGTAAATTTACTAAACAGTCACTGAAGTGTACACTTGAAATGGGTGGTTTCTTTGTTATACTAAATGTCTCAATGAAGTTAATAAGAAAAAGAAAGGACCAGAAGCAGGCTTTGGACCTCGATCTCCCAAGCTCTTTGCTCTGGGCCTCCTTGCATCCATATCCTGTAGGAGATAAATACTAAGTAACTCACAGCTCTCAACAGTGCAAAATCATGGATTTTGAGAAATGATGACATTGTTTATCTAGAAAAACAGCCCATTCTTTACTTTTTACTTATAAATCCTAAAATACTTCTAGAGAAAAGAAGGCCTTAAAAGAGTGAGGAAAACTTTTAAACTATATCTTATTACTGACTTAATTCTTTTAATCTCTATTTTTATAATTACATATTTCCCTTTTGCTTCCATACACCCTTATGGTTCTGGTCTCCAGCCTCCCTCTTCCTCTCATTACTTAACTGCCCCTGAGACCACAGACACAAATTCTTTCCTCAACCCCTCTCTCCTTCTGACCCCCACCTTCGAGTGGCCCCACATTCTCCCAGTTTAAATGGTCACTCCAGTCACCAACTGTTCCAAGTAGAGAACATGAACGTGTCTTGAATTACATAGATTTTTATCACCTCTCTTTTCTGGAGGACCTGTGAAGTCCTTTACAGGAAGTGTCTACAAGCTCACTGTATGAAGGTCTCCAGCTACACCTGACTGACACCCACCCCTGCTACACTTTGAGCCCCTCCAGCAACGCCGAACACAGTGAAGTAGTAAATCTAGTTAAGGAGATTTTATCCAGAACCATTCAATGTTTTATCAGAAAATAATTGTCTTTTTTGCCTGGTTGCCCTTACCCCCACCCCAGATACAGTGGGTCTCTCTCTTGCGTTTCTGTTTTTCTCCACCCTTCCATGGTGAGGGTTAGACACTTGATGTGACGAAACGGGACTACACGGCCCTGCCTAGGAGGTATTCTCACTAAGAAAAATTGAACCTGTGTCTGAGCAGGTGTCTAGACCTAACTACCAGTTTATAAAACAAAACAGAAAAACAACAAAGAACAGAAAAACATGTTGAACGACATCATAAGGATACCATTAGCAAAATCCTCAAGGACAAAAAAAAAAAAGTCCACCAAGAAAGCGCAAAGAAAAAAACAAAAGACATGTAACCTTTGATTTTAAAAAGAGATATGAATTCAAATGCCATGTGTACACATCATTTGGATCCCAATTCAAACCAACCAACTGTAATAAATTTACAAGACAAACTGGGAAATTTTAATGTTTGAAATAGTATGATACTATGGAAGTGTTATTAACATTTCTCAGGTTTGCTAATGGTATCAGTTAGGTTTTTAAAACAGAGTTCCTACATCAGAGAGACAAATGCCAGCGTGTTATGTGGGTGGAGTCTGGGGTTGCGGGGATGAGCAGTGTGAGGAGAAGTGAGAGTGGGGGACACAGCTAGAGACTGATCACATGCTGATAGGTGATAACCATTGAAAAAGCAAGCATGAGGGGTAAATGGGAATTTACTGCTTTTGTATATGCTTACTAATGTTTGTGATAATTTAATAAACTATTTTTAAAACCCATGAACAATACCAAAAAATATCTCACCAGTGAGGGTGAGGAAAGGCTGCTGTGATGTTCAGCCTTGATCAGGAGAAGGAGCCGAGATTTTTGAGCTAGAACGATGGGCGAAGGGGAGGAGGAACACAGCACTAGATCCAGTCATCACTAGCATAACTTACACATGCTTCATACATTCTTGGTGTGTACAAAATCGTTTTAAAACTAAGGACATGGTAAGAAGGCAGATAGATATTTTTTTTAAAGTGCCATTTCTTTTGACAAAGAATTTGACACTCTAATTCATACTTGTGATGATTTTAGTCACCACCTTCTCAATTAGTATTTACCATACTAATACTCTCTCACACACACACACACCCCAGATGGGAAAGTAAGTGGGAAAAATAGTTAAAATACGTTGTGAGCTTACTTTAGGCCACTCTCATCAAGTTTGTTGCTGCTGTTCTTTTTCTCTCTCATTTAGTTCTCCCTGACCCTCACCTTTAAAATGTCTGGAGGCTCAATGCGATAGTATAGCTGCCCCGTGGACACCGTAGGGCCCTTTCCTATATGTGAACTCTAGTGAATGAGCTTTGCAGGGGTGTGATCCCATGTTGTATGTGGTACTACACTGTTTACCTCAGCCGAGTTGTCCACTCTTACTCATATAGTTGTTGATATATAGCCATGTTTTATCTATCAAAATATGTTCTGTATCTTTTGACCGATGTGGACATAATCTGATACAGGCTTTTATGGTCTGATAGAGCCTCAGTCCAGTCTTAACGTAGTCTGCAGATGGAAGACTTGGTCAGTAACAAGGTGTGAGGGCCGTTCCTTGGTGTATATGTACCATACTTTTCAATAGGTGGGACCATCAAGCTCTTAATGAGCGGGGTGAACCCACAGAGGTAGCATCTCTCTACTATGGTGGGGCCTTAAAAATGCATCCTGGCTTTTGCCCCATGCTAGGCTACAACGTCAGGGGAGTGTGTGTGAGAGAAGTGGGGTCGGGACTCACTTCACCACTTGATAGCACCGGCTCTGCCACCGTGCAGCACCCATGGCACTGAAGAAGTGTGTTTACCATGGCATTTTCAGTCCATCCATGGATGCAGTGACATTCACAACTGAACAGAAGTGCAGCAGGTACTTGGATAGCGGGTCTTTAGCTTCCTGTGCAGAATCCGAGAGTTGCTAGAACCTGCAGAGGGAGCTCTTGCACTAGGAGACAATGAGCAAACCAGAGAGCAAATTCTGGACCTGCCATTCGTAACTATATCCATCAATTTCATACGACCGTAGCTTAAGTCCTACTCCCACTTGCTTACCGCCACTGCCCCCCAGAAGAGCAACTAACTACTTAGATGGCCCACAGCTTCCTTTTTGCCCACAAAGGGATGCTAGAAAAGATACTCCTTTCATTTTGACAGGAAATGGTCAAGTTTAAGACTACCTGCAATACTTGTATATGTGAACTTAACAAGTGATTTGGTGAAGGTTTTACTTAGACTATAACCTTGCAGAGTGGGGAATTTCAACTCCTTTAAAATCACACATAATCTTATAATGATCCTACCAATCATTTATTGAATCTTTTACTTTTTAAAAGGAAGAAAAAAGCAAAAACACACTGCCCTTCATTTTCTCACTAAATCTTTGAGGTAAGTCTTTGTTTTTGTTCATCTTAAAACTATTATAATTAGTAATTAAATACTAATTAAAATGTATTGTTTATTACATGGCAGGCACTTTTCATTCATTATCTTATCTGACCCTATTAATATCAACTTATTCTAATTTACAGATAAGGAAGTTAGGCTCAAGAGGATACAGGATTTGCCAAAAAACATGCAGCCAGAAGCTACTCAAACCAAGATTTGAGGCCAGAGTCCACCTCTCACCTCAGCGCTGGCTAAGGCTGGATGAACTAGGCTGACTTCTCCATAGACTCGCTTCCAGAGGTCACTGAACGCAGACACATAGCTATGCGGTGGTCAGAGCTTTTTCCCTACATTGATGCCATCGCGCTCTCTTAAGGGGAAGAAAGAAAATATCCTGGCTGCAAGGCCCCTGAGAGGCCCACGCAATCCGCACAAGTACCCGCTGTCTAAGGCTCCCTTTCAATTTTCCCTCCATCTCCATTCCTCAATTTCGTGGCTTACCCTGATGTTTTCATTGGTCTTATTCCAGATCTCCTGCCTACACAAATTCCTATTCTGTTTTTATCCATACTGCAGTATACTTGATTTGGCAGAATAATGCATACATGACTATTACTACTACTACTACTACTACTTTGGTATGTCAGAATTCATAAAAATGTCTTATCGACATAATTCCACTAATTTCTTAGAGTAAACCGTGAAGTAGGCATTCTTATCCCACATCAAAGATGAGGAGGCTAAGTCTGAGACACGATGACTTGCTGAGGTCACACAGCTAATAAGTGGCAGAAGTCTCAAGTAGAGTAGTGAGAAGGAAACAATCTGTTATATTTTCTATATTTTATAAGTTTGAAATGTAATATTTGAGAAGATAGCACTCCTAGAAACAAAAGAGCCCGTTCGACTCTCTCTCCTTCCCTCTCCCCTCACACACCTTAACAAGTGAAGCTTAATCATGATTTCTCCCTCTGTGTTGATTCAGTGCCTGTCACCCTTTGAGAAGACTACAGAAGCAAGTTACAGTTGTTGTATAAGTGACTTTATGCTTTTTTTTTACTCTGGGGACAATGAAATGCAAATTAAATTTACTGTGAAAAGAATGAGCTTCTTAAGAATTTTCTAAGGAATGGTACACTGAAGATTCTACTAAATGATGAAACCAAGGAACAACTGAATTTTAAAATGAGGTAGAATGATGATTAGCAGCTGCGTTATGTTCCTTACTTTCTGGCTTTTACATAAAATTAAGATGCAGCTAGCTACTCAGGTTCCAACCACCACAAACTTAAGTACCACGCTGGAGTGAATTATGTAAAGTGAGTCTACAAATTCCTAACGCATCTCTGAGTACAGGCAATGTTAGTGACTCTTCACTACCTCACTTGGGTTGTCAGGATGTCAATGAAAATTTTACAGTCCTTCTCCTAAGATTATGGACAGACAACCCGGATATTAATAATGTGTATTAATTATTGACTGGCCATTGTCATATCACTCAGCCACTTTTTATTGACACCCACTGAAAAGGGAGACAGTAACAATTCCTAGCATAAATATCAGGGGGATGAGGAAAAAATTTAGAAGATACTAGAATTCAAGCACTCAAATCACTGTAACTTTTCCTTTAGTGTATTTTTCCAGCTTTAAATTTCAAAATATTTAAAATGATTTCAATTCTTCAAATCAATTTCTCTTCTAGAAATTTACTACTCACCCCAAAGCAGCAGTAACTCAATACCCATGATAATTTAAAAACTTGCTTGAGAATTTAGGGATTTGTTGTTGATTATTTCTTTCTTTTCTCAAAATCAGCTCCTCAAAGATGAGCAAATGATTCTCCTGTGCCAAGAATCTCACTGGGGAGGGAGAGTCTTATATCACCGAGTTTGAAACCTTGAAAATTGAAATATTGTCACTGCCCCTAATGACAGAGAAGGAAAGGCTCTCTTGTACTGATATTCAATGTCACTTTCTGCTGGGGGAAATTTCCTCCAGTCTGCATGATCAAAAATAAAAATATGTTGGTGGTGGCATGGGTGGAGAACATTGGGATTCAGTGTGCACCTCCAGGCCTAAAGGGAAGATACGTGTGGGCCCCCAGGGAGAGAAGAGCAGAGCTAGGAAAACCAATGCCCAGAGGAAGGAAGGCAATACTGAACATAATGAGAGGCTGGAGTGCAGCTCGGATTTTAGAGATCATGCACAGAACTGAGTCGGGAAATAACCTTGAGAAGTCACCTAATCAAGTTTTCCTGGTTGGAATGTGACCTTTACTGAAATCTAAAGGTCACACTGTCTGGCAGTGAAATTTGATATGGCTCTGGCTTTAATTAGTCCTGTTCTTTGAGCTGATTGTCCTGCCTGTAGCAATTTTGCAGTCCAGCTACGGGAGGTAGGTGTCTTCAACTCCAATTTGGAATCGTGGACCCTTAACTTCGCTACATGAAGGCTGTGTCCTAGGCTAGCCCTCCTTGTTGGACACAGTTCAAAACGGAGTTCCTCGTCCAGCGCACGTCCGCTGATGGAATCTACAAATTCCTAATGCATCTCTGTGTGAATCGCGCCTCTGTTCGGCCGCTGCCTGTTGGTGGTGTGCACATATGTGAGCCATTGCAGAGAACAGAGGGGCGATTCAGATGCTGGGAACATTTTTAGAATAATGATACTCAGTGGAATTTTACATACACTTGCATTTTAATTTATGACAGTGGACCACTTTTGTCAAATAAAGCATATATTTATAATCTTCAAACATTTAGAGCTTTTAAAAATGTTTAACTCTTTGGGGTTTAGGTTTATGCTTCTCCTTAATGTTGACATATTTTAAGTCAGGACAATGGAAAACTAGATGGAAAGAGAAACCACCCCACTGTGCACGAAATGGCCCCGCGATAGGCAGAGGAGGGATAGCTCTGGAGACTGAGCATCTGCCGGTCAGGCCAAGTCATTCTTCCGCTCTGATCTCTTCATGCATCTAGTCTTTTATTCATTCGCCTGTACTCATAGTTCCCTCTCACATGCAAATACAATATAGTATCAAAACCATTTATAAAGGGGCAAGTTGTTCAACCTCTATGGTTCTTGATTTCCTTATCTATAAAATAAGGGGGTTGTTTAAAAATGTCGCAATATTCTGGAAATATTTAGACAGTAACAACAACAACCCAATAAGTTTTTCTGCCCACAGACCTTATTCCAACCACTTGATGGTTAAGAGATCCCTTGAAGGCTCCAAAAACCACATTTGATCTCTGTGCAAGATTTGGCTGAGTTCAGTGGCTCCAAAGCTTTGGGGGAGGCCATGGCTTTCTCTGTGAGGGGCTAGCACACTGAAGGGGCTCAAGGAGCTCAGAGAGGAACATGGAGGATGCACTTGCCTTTAGGGAGCTCAGGGGAGCCACTCCTTGCATTGATTCCTCTCCTAAGAGTCCAAGAACAAAGTGTTACCCTCAGCTGTGTCAGTGCGTCAGCCCTGGGGCAATACGCACCACCTCAGGAGCCTTTTGTGGTGAAAATACAGGAACAAAGAGTTATCTGAGCTTCTCAAAGGAAAATGAGTTTTATGTAATGATTGTCCCCAAATCACAAAGCGTGCCTAAAGGAAGGCAGGCAGTGTTAGATGGGATCTTTGAACCTGCCTTCCCTGTCAATGAGCAGAGCACTTGAGTCCAGGGTCAGGGCACTGGATGAGCACTTCTCACTTGGCAAGAAACCAGATTGCCTGTTCCTCTTCAGGGCCTGTTTCCAAAGTAGATTTTAAAACTCTATCTACTGTTTCCTTGAACATTGTAGTTTTTACAAAAATGTTAGAAATCTCTCAGAAGCCCTTGTCAAAATGTGGATTAAATTCAAGGTAATGGATATAGAGGTGCCACTTAGCCACTGATGTACTATGGAATTCTTCCACCTGGAAAAAAGCCACAGAGCACCACAAGGGTGCAAGATGTCAGGGACTGGTTTTTATGTGTTTTAAAACACAGAAGCTTTGATTCAAATATCTGTGTCATGTGCTAAACACATGTGATCTTAACTAAATATCACAAAAGCCCACCATAAATTCATCGTCAACCTTAATGGTTTCCTCATTTTCAAAACACACTCGTTTTGTAAGTTAATGCCCTCAGGCCAATATTTTAAGGTGACTACACAGAATTTAAATGAAAAACATATCAGATCTATATGTCTATGCAACTACACACATAATTTCTCTGCCATTTTAAAAGTCAAAGTTGAAGGAGAAGGACTTTCGTGCACCTTTAAGTCCTGTACTTTTGCTACCACTGACAACCTCAGGCATTGTGAGAGTTTCACCTTAGCTCTGCCAGTCGACTTCTATGAATATATTCCTTTCTTTACCAGTTTCTGAGTGTGTATCCAAGTTTTCTTTAGGAAAAAAAAAAGGCCACATAGAGGCTTTAAGGCTTCTTTAAAAGAGAATAGATGATTTTGAGTTATGAAAAGCTGATGTTTGCTTTTAAAATTTCCTCGATTTTTAAGTTTATGATCCACGATCTTTGATTCTAACACTAGCTCACCCTCCTGACATTTCTCTGCAGGGCTCGTGATACCCAGGATAACATGCTTTCCCAGCACCTATAGAAAGAGGCAGCAGAGAAGGAAATGGCAGTGGAGACAGAGGTGGGTCAATGGAGGCGGGTCCAAGCTAATGTTCTCTTCTCCCATCAGCTAGAGGTGAGCATCTAGGCTGCTGCTTCCTCTCAGCCTCCCATGTGGGCCAACAGGGATAATAGGTTTCACTTAACATACAGCTTTTAGCAACATGTTGACGGTTCCAAAAAAAAAAATAGAAAAGATAAAATTTGGAAAGAACATTTTTTCCCATGATCTTTCCCCTTAAAATGTATATGAGCCCTGACTAGGTAGGTAGCTCAGTAGGTTAGAGTGTTGTCCTGATACACCAAGGTTGCAGGTTAAATTCCTGGTCAGGGCACATACAAGAATCAACCGATGAATGCATGAATAAGGGAACAACAAACTGATGGATCAATCTTCCTCTCTCTCTCTCTCTCCCCTCTTTCTTTCTCTCTCTAAAAAATGTATATATGAAAACAAGTACAAGAGAAATAGTATGTGAAATCATTTAGTAAATGTTTTAGTCTATATGTTAAATAACCCAATATAGTGAATATTTACAAAAATCAAATTTTTAAATGCTCCCTATCTGTGCCTAAGTTCCTGTCATTATTATTATTGCTCCTATAAGACAGTAGCATAATAGTATAATTAATATAATACAACATATTCTTATATAAAATATTTATGATAATCTACTCTAAAAATGTAAATGACCATACTGTTCCATTGGAATACAAGTATAGCACAGTATATATTTAACACACTTTATATCATGCCTTATTTTAAATAGAAATAAGCTTCTATTTCTCTAAAGAAATATTTAGTGTAATAACAAAAGTTTTTACTAATGTTTCACTCAAAGCAGAAAATAATGAGATTTACATATTGAACTTTCTCTTTCTACTGTTAAAATTTAGCATTAGACAGACACTTTGCCTTAAAGAATAAAAAATACTGGGATACCCAAGTTCAGTATGGTTATTGACATGTTGGGATGTATGAGAGGGCCGGATTCGGTCCTTAGCCTGACCAAGCCAGAACCTTGATAAAAGCCCCCCGAGTGTGTCTCCTCTGCATAGTTCACTCAGCACTTTGAGACACAGCCTGTCCCTGGCTCTGATGGTCACCCTGACAGAGATGGGGCAGGAACCGAGATCTCCTTTGGAGATGATATTCAGTGCATGGGTCCCAACCTTTCGTTCTACTGGGGGAGGACAAAAGAACACCTGCCCCATTCACTGGACAGAAGCACTACCAAGGCATCATCACACTCCTAAGTGATGGGGCAGACAAAAACAAAACCCACAAAGTTGCCATCGAACACCTCCAACATCTCTCTCTAGTGATCCGGAAGCATTTGAAGAACTGAGTGGGTGTATTTCTAAAGAAAAATGTCCTCTTTAGGGTACTATTGATCGCTTGTTCATTTTTCATTCATTCAACATATTACAAAGCTCCCATAGGGTGGCACACATTGTTCTGGAGCCAGGAATTTAGCAGAGAACAAGACAAAGAGCCTGCCTTCAGGAAAATTACTCTTGTGAAGTATGCGAGGTAGGAAATGAGCAAGGTGACTGCAGAAAGTGATGGGAGGTCCCAGGTGGGACATACACTAGAGGACGTGATAGTGAGGAGGAGGGAGGGAAGGGAGGAAGGGAGAAAGGGAGGATTGCTTTTGCATGGGTGGGTGGTCAGGGAGGTGAGCCATCCTCAGAGAACCAAGGCCTGGAAGCAGGAATGAGCTGAAGTAGTGTGCAGTGCAGGCCAGTGTGGCTTCCTGGAGGGGGGTGGTGGGGCAGCAGCAAGAGAGGAAGGGACAGGAGCCATGGACAGGAGCCATAGTCAGGTCGTGAAGGGCCTCATAGGCGTGGAAAGTGGTTCAAACTTGTTCTCAGCACAAAGAGAAGACAGCAGAGTGTTTTCTGAGAAGGAAACAGATATGATCTGACTTGTGGTTATAAAAGACCCCTCTGCCTACTAGGTAATATAGAAGGGCAGAGGTAGAAGAGGGAAGACAAGGAAAGAGAGTATTTTCATAGCTCAGGCAAGAGATGATGGTGGATTTCCCTGGCGGAAGCAGCAGGAGAAAACCAGACAGAGTCAAGATTTGTTTTGAAAGTGGAACTGACAGGATCTACCATAGGGCTCAGTGTGGAGGGGGGAGAGGGAAAAGAAGAGACCAAGAATTACCAAGTATGAGTGTGGGGTTCATGGTAGAGCCACTTACAGGCTTACGGGGGAAAATCAAAGGTTTGACTTGGGGTGTTAGGTTAGTGATGTCTGTGAGAAATCTAGGAGGCCCGATGTGGAAGAAACAAGATGTGAGAGGGAAGACAGAAATGTGGACACCATTAGCACGTGGAGAGTGGTTAAGGCCACGGGTTGGGAAAAGAGCACTAAGGAAGGGGAGGAAGGCTCGGAAGTGGACTCGGATCTTGATACAGGAAGACAAAACAGCCAAGGGTGTGAGAGTTGCCACAAAGAAAGCAAGAGAAAAACCATAAAAGCTACATATTCAAATTAGTGCAAGGTCCCCAGGAAGTCCATAGATGAGGATAAGTAACTTTATCAGTTCTTCAGCTAACTCTATTCTTCCATAATGCCTGATAAAAACTTCACCAAAATCACCTACCTATAGGTACATTTTTAGAAGCTATTATGTCACCTACTTTAAAATCTTACCTTTGCTCCAGTGTCCCCCACTCCACGTAAACCCATTGGTCCAGGGGGGCCTGGTAATCCTCGCGGTCCCTAGATGACATAATAAGGGAGAGAGTGAGCAACTGTGTGTTTGCAGTGTCCATGAAGGAAGGACTGAAGGGAGGGAGGGAGGGAGGGAGGAAGGAAGGAAGGAAGGAAGGAAGGAAGGAAGGAAGGAAGGAAGGAAGGAAGGAAGGAAAGAGAGAGAGAAAAAGAAAGAAAGAAAAGGGAAAAGAAAGGAAGAAAGAGGAGGAGAGGGACAGAAGGAGGAAAGAGGGAGGGAGGGAGGAAGGAAAAATGAAGGCAGTGCAGTAAGAGGGAAAGAAATACAGCTCTTAGGGTGTATGGTTAGGGGGTGGAGGGACCGAGCAAAAAGGAAAAAGGACTCATGGACGTGGACAACAGGTGATTGTGGGGGACAGTAATAAAGGGGTTAAATGGTAATGGAAAAAATACAATAAAAATAAATTTAAAAAACAATATCCAAACTTACAGTCACACCAGGATAGCCATCGCCTTTGAGTCCTGGAGCACCCACTGGTCCTTGAGGGCCTTGGGCACCCTGGGTAAATTCCAACACCAGGTGATGTCATAAGACTACACAATGAAACACCTGGCAAAACTTAAGCACAGTACCAACTCAATGTGCCCAAGGTGGGTTTGGTAAGTACAAAGGAACGAATTGAAAAAATTTTGAACAAAACCCTGCCACAAGGGGTAACTCATTATCTCCTCCTAAGTCTTGCCCATGGTGTGTGGTGGGAGTCGTGGAATGCACGTAGGGAACATATGCTAAGCATTGCCAAGTGCTCCATAGGACACACACTTTACAGGGATTAGAAGACAGCTGGTTGCTGATATTTTAATTTTTAAAATGACAGATTTTTACTGCAACATTGATCATGGAAAAGTATAAAAATGAGAACATTTTGTAAGCACCACGTGAGAATAAGGGTAGAAAAGAATATGCAGGGGTACCCTCCAAAAATGGAATTATCTTCTGGAGGGCAGGTCCCTTGTGGTCCAGGTTTCCCGTGATAGGTAAGTGTTCTAGGAATCCCTCTGTATCAGTGTACCAACGGGCATTGTTGTGAGAGGCTGCGTTTGGCTTCATTGAATTGTTTTTTGAAGACTCAACGCATTTGCCCATTTCATGATGGGTGATTTACAGGTGCACCTGCCCAGTGATTTTTGACCAAAAACATCATGGCCCTGGTGCCCAACCCTCCCTATTCACCTGCTCTCACCCTGAGCAACTATTTTATTTCTCCGATGAAAAAGTCCTCAAAGGGGAACATTTTGCCAATGTGGAAGAGGTGAAACAAAAAAGGCAAAAGTGCAAAAAGGCATCAAAATCAACAGGTTAAAAAACTGGTCTGAGTAGTGGGAAAAATTTCTTGATAGGCGTATTACATCAAATGGACAGTACTTTGACGGTGACTGAAGTTTAAACATGTAAGAATAAATACACAATATTTTATAAATAAATTCTGGGGTTTTGGGGAACCCCCTTGCATAGCAAAATTGTAAGTGTAAGGTAAGATAAAAAATAGGTATGTTGCCTATTATCGTGTTACATCTCGTCTTCCTCAATGGGGCCCAAGTGACATGGGGACTAAATAATCCCAAATAAAATTTTGAAAATAATTTTTTAAAAAGTTTGAAGGAGATAAGCCACAGAGTTTGTGGTTTATATCTTGAGACCTAGGAAAAAGTTGTAAATATTGCTTTAGAGTGATAACCTTAGGCATCAAAAACTTTTAGTAATAACTACTGGCCTCCTACATAGAGGAGAGAGGAGGGTGATTATTGCCTTTCAAACAATAGCTTTTTGAGATGTGTAAGTCTATACAATGGAAACTAAAGAAATTTTGGCTACAGTAAAATGGAGAGAGAGAGGAAGAAAAATGAGGAAGACTTCTAGGTTTGTTCAACGTAAGTCTATTGCACTTGTGTTTAAAACTTGTAACGGTCCTTTTATACCACATTCCATTCTGCTACTATGCTAACTCTTGCCATGGTCCTTGTCAATAGACATCAATTACTTTGATAAAGAGCTCTTCATGTTTTCAAGTATGAATGGTTTTTACATTAGAAAGAAGCTCTAGGAATAGACAGACCTTTGCTTTCCAAATTGGAAGGAGTAGCAGGACTCTTAATACTTTCATATGCACACAAACGCAGAAATCAAACTGCCATTCTTCCAAGCCAAAATGTTGCCTAAGATCCAACTCCCCCGAATGTTCCCAGTTTTACTCCTATGAAAGAACGATTGATTGGAGGGGGACAATCTGTATGCCTTTAAGCAATAAGAAAGTTGAATTTGTTTTGAAAACCATGCGCGCAACAACTGGTTTTTCCTATTAAATCGAAGAGACTCGTTCTATATGATTAACCTTTTTAAGAGTGATCATTTTCAGAACACAGAGGTCATTTACTAAAAACTTAATTTACTATCTATCAGCAACAAAGATCCAAGGTGATTGCATAAAATGGTATGACACAGAGCAAAGCAAGGTCATCTGGAGAGGTGGGGTTTGGTATATCTCCAACTGCAGGAAACTGGTAACTTCTCAGAAGCAATGTCTTATTCTGTTCCAACTACATTTAAGGTTAAAGCTTTACACATCCATATGGGAAATGTCCCAAAATAAGATGTCCATTTCTCGCCACGCTTACACAAGGAGCGGGCCAACAACAAAACGCAACAAGAACTGCTGCCTGGTGAAGTTGAAAGGAAATTGGAATAAAAATTCAATTTCAGTTTTTAGTTATAAGTTCCAAGCCTATAACAAATTATCAGCAGCTGTTATCGTTTATCCTCTGGCACCCACACTCAGGGAAAAACATCAAAACATTAATAGTTTACAACATTTTTTTCCTAGAGACATTTGTCCTCTCTCCTGCAAAAATTGTAGTTAGCTTGTGACTTCTAATGTTAATGAGAACATCGGGAGATGGGAATAAAGGAAGGGTTCTTTCTCAGATTTTTATTTTGGACCCCTCACAGCATATTTTAGATGGAATTTTGACACCTGGCCTTTTTGCCCTGGATTCAAGAAAATGTGTCTCTCATTCAGCATAAAGTAGGGCAGAAATCTTACTCTGATGTTTTGAAATGGGCTTTGGGGGGGGGATCTGGGAGTTCTCTGATACAGAAAAACTGAATTAATGTGCTAAAACTTCCATCAGATATTTAATCCCCCAAAAGCATAAAAACCAATACATTATAGCCCCGGCCAGGGTGGCTCAGTTGGTTGGAGCGTTGTCCTGTAACCAAGAGGTTGCAGGTTGGCTTCCTGGTCAGGACACATGCCTAGTTGCGGGTTCAGTCCCTGGTCTGGGCATGTAGGGAAGGTAGCCAATTGGTTTTTCTCTCATATAGATGTTTCTTTCTCTCCCTTCCTCTCTCTCTAAAAGCAATTAGAAAATATCCTGGGGTGAGGATTTAAAAAAATGCATTAGGGAAGAATGACATCTTTAGAGGCCAAGAGGTTAGAAAGAGGAGTGAAGAAGCAAATAACTTTAAACATGTCACTGATAACGTCCAATGATGATCAGTAGAAAACAGGTAGGACTTATAAACCCGAGCTGCATATTTAGTTAGATTTTATTCCTATCGTAAGGAATAGTATAAGTAAAGAGAAGTAACTATAAATCATAAACCTAGGAATACACAAATCCAAGAAGTTATCAAACAACATGAAAATCATCACCCAAATGTTATATCTATTATTTAAGATACAGAACAAGGTTATATCTATAGTTGTAGCATTAGGAAATCTGGACTTTTCTCCTTGAGTTGTACATCACTTGGGTTCCCGTAGAGTCTTTGCAGTAACTTGGGTTCCCAAGTGCCTCCAAGTCTGAGGAGTAAGGTTATCATCTTGTTCTGCTTTGTCCGAGACTTTCTCTGTTTCAGCTTGAATGTCCCTGGGACCTCCTCTGTCCCAAACAAACAAGATTGTCTCTCTAGCAAGGATGACAAAGTGATTAAGAACAATGATGGCCAGGATCCTCCTCGGCCCTTCAAAAAGAACCCTCCTGTGTACATCAGTATATGACAGGCTTTGCATTGTATTTCAAAGATAGGTTGAAGTTTTCTTTTTTTGAAGTTTGAAAATCACCGATGTTAGTACATGGACCCTTTTCTGTAGAAGAGACCATTTGATAGAACGGAAGCCAGCTCCAAAGCTGTGTAACAACATGGCCCTGACCCACTGAGTGCAGAGTGGGGAGCCCTGGAGCCGCTCTCTGCAAGGATGTGCTGTGGACATTGGAGTGGTACCTGCTCCTGCAGTGCCAGTTGCTGAGTGAGGGAAATGGGCTTTGTTGCCATGGAGAAACAGAAATGACTCCTTAAAGCTGTCTTTTCCTACAATTCTTTGCATTTTAATTTAAAATAACTCCGAAAGATGGATAACAAAGCACAGAAATTTGATTCAATAAAGCTTCCAAATGTGCACTTTCTTTGGCAATGTTTCGCAGAAGAGATACATTGGCCATTAATATGTAAATGAAAAAGACTAGAGGCCATATAATCTCACATCACTGATATTACAAAATGAGCATTTTCAAACAACTGTTTAGTCAGCACAAATTCAGCCACTTATGAAAAACAAATGATTTCTCTGTCTCATTTCCCACAGTACCTGGCATCTACTTAAGAGTTTAATTGAGTAAGTTATTTTATATCTCTTTGCTTACAAATCTTTGCTGTTTCTCACTTATCTACAAGACAGAGTAACAAAACAACAAGGAGATGAGCTAAGAAATGTAATTGTTATAAATAATGATGTCTTATGAAGGAAGCAAATAGTTTAGCTAATGAGTAATCAAAGTGGCCTACTTTAGATTGCTAGAAATGCCTTTAGAAGTGGTATTAATAGAGCTCAGGCCTAAAAGATGAGGTGTTGGCTATGCACACAGTGATGCTAATAGCATTCTAAGCAGAAAGGTCAGCATCTTCAAGGACACTGAAGCAGGAAAGAGTTCAGCAGCTTCTAGGAGCTTCTGGAAGCTCAGTGTAGTTAAAGATAGTCATCGAGATGTAAAGTACAGCATAGGAGATATAGTCAATAATATTATAGTAACTGTGTAGGTGCCAGGAGGTTACTGAAAATATTGGGGGAACACTTTGTAAAGTATATGATTGTCTAATGACTGAATCTAATACAAAATAATATTGGATGTACACTGTAACTGAAAAGGAAAAAAAGAAAAAGAAAAGACCTGTTGGCTTGATTTTTTTTAAGGGAATAGCGTATTCTTACATTTGAGTTCATCAACGTAAATACTGGAAGTGGAACCGTTTCGGCCATCAATTTCCCATGCTTAAATTACTTTCATTCTCTCACATAAGAAAAAAATAAATAAAAGAACATGAATAAAGCATACCTTTGGTCCTCGAATAGCAATGCCAGGTTCTCCTTTAAGTCCAGGCATCCCAGGTCCTCCTCTGTCTCCCTGTACATTTCAAATAATGTTCAGAGGTTCAGACTTGAGGTTGCATGAGAAACCGTAATGGCAGGGGACAACAGTGATTGGCCAGTTTGTAAAGGGCTTAACCTGTCAGTCTCGGATCTTGAGAGAGTGCATTCTTCTAATATACTTGAGAGGAATTTCAGATCCTAAGTAAATAAAACCTGTCCCTAAAGTCTACCAGGCTGGGTAGAGAAAGGCCTCTGAAGCAGGAGATGGCCATCCAGACTCAGATGTGCGGACTGTAGGAATGTCTGGGAACGGTCTCAAATCTGAGTGAATTTCTTTTCTGTTATACTTTCTGATTATAAATCTTAGCAAATTCTTGTGAACAGATGCAATAAATTCTTACTTGTATTAAGATCTAAGATTTGGGGAAGGTAATTCGAGATGAAATGACAAGTTCAAGGCCAGGAGCAAGAAATCTGGTCTCTCATCTTACATTTGTGGTTGGCCTTTAGTTTGCGTAATTGTGATGCATCAGGGTTGAAGTAGATAACATTTTGGGGTTCTTCCAAAGCTAAAATTCTAGTAGACTGGTATCATGAATTTCTCCCCCTCTCCAACTATCTAAGAAAAAGAAAAAAGTATTCACAAGAATGCATACCTTTGTCCCAGGTGGTCCAGGAATTGATGTTCCAGGAAGCCCAAAAGGTCCCATAACCCCTGGATCACCCTAAAAGCAAAGTAAAATACTCATTACATTTCAAACAAAAAAACCTACATATAGGAATTATATTAGGAAAAGCATAGAAATGTGTTTCCAGCATTTTGAAATATTATGACCTGTTTCATAGTCCAATGTGAAAACATTTTAACATCTTTGTTAAACCACTACTAAAGTTATTGATGATTAAGATTTCAGTGCCTTTAATAAATGCACTGTTAATTCCTGAGTATTAGGCACATTTTATCTCTTGTGCATCCTTTTATTAGCTAATAAAAATTATGCAATTAATAGTGCTTCCCTTTCATTGTATGCCAGGAAGCTCAGAGGGAAATATTTGTTCAATTATAACAATTATCTTCAGCATAAGTTTTTGGGTATACTTGGAAGATAAATAATGTTTCTTACAGTTTATAACTTTTTCCTTTGTTTTGTTTTGTGGTCCACGGTATGTCAGTCTTCCACTGTAAACTCTTTCATATCCCTTTTTAGAAGTAGAGAGCTTATGGTATAAATAAATAAATTAACTAATTAATTTTCAAATAGAAAAATTAAAACATTTCTCAATTTTGGGGGTGTCTCAATATTAAGTCTTCATAAAGACTCAATTTGAAATAGCAAGTAGTATCTCTGTCCCACGTAATTCTAGACCAATTATTCTCAAATTTTAAGGAGTAATCATCACAGTAATTTGGTAAAATAGAGCGTCCAGGATTTCAGTCCCAGAGGTATTTTGAAAATTCCAGTTGATATTCAGTATCAGATTAGTTTCAGGTGTATTAACATAATTTATAAACTCATTATCCCAGTACGTCTAGGACCCAAGTGGTGCCATACACAGTCATTACAACATTGTCAACTGTATTCCCCATGCTGTTCTCCACATCCCCATCGCTATTTTGTGACTGCCAATTTGAACTTTATCTCATCACGATGTTCACCCTGCCCCCAACCCACCTCCCATCTGGCAACCATCAGTTTGTTCTCTATATCTATGAGTCTGTTTCTGTTTTGTTTGTTCATTTATTTTGTTTTTTAGATTCCACAGATAAGTGAAATATATGGTATTTATCTTTGTCTGACTTATTTCACTTAATATAATACCTTCTAGGTGCACGCATGTTATTGCAAATGCTAAGATTTCATTCTTTTTTATGGCTAAATAATTTTCCATTGTATATATGTGCCACATCTTTTTTGTTTGTTTTTAAATTAAGCTTTTATTCTCATTTTTTAAATCCTTACCTGAGGATATGTTTATTGATTTTAGAGAGAGATGAAGGGAAGGGGGGGAGAGAGAGAGATAGGTGTGAGAAAAATCGACTGGTCACCTCTTGTGCATGCCCTGACTGACAATCAAACCCACAACCCAGGCTTGTGCCCTGACCAGGAGTCAAACCTGCAACCCTCTGGTGCATGGGGACAATGCTCCAACCGCCTGAGCCACCTGGCCAGGGCCTGCATCTTCTCTATTCAGTCGTCTATTGATGGTCAGTTCCAGATATTTTAATTCAATAGATGTAGGGGCTGGGTCAAAGAATATGAATTTTTATGAGGCACATCTGGGGATTCTGATATAGGTAACAGGGTGCACACACCCTACCAGGTGCTTAAATGGACCCATTTGGCACTATTAGAAGAAAATATTAGGGCTACACTATTTTTATCTCCTCTTTTAAATTTTCAATTATTTAGATAAACCTTGTAACATTAACATGATAGTTTCTGAATAAAAATTACAATTAAACACTAACTAAACAGACAAACCTATGCTGGGGTGCCAGCAGAGATCTGTAACCGAACAGTTTGGAAACTAGTGATCTAGGACAGGTGTGGCAAACTGCCCCCTGTGGGCCAAGTCCGACCTGCCCCCTGGCTTTGCACGGCCGAGGGCTAAAATGGCTTTCCCGTGTGTAAATGATTGTTCTATCAGTGGGCACATAATATCCTCAATTTCGCCTCTTGGACCGCAAAGCCTAAAATATTTACCACCTGTCCCTTTACCAAAAAATATGCCTCCTCCTGCCGTAAAGAACGAACCGTTCTTCGCATCAGGAGCCGCGCATTGGATCTCCTGCCCCCTTCGGGAGAACTGCTGGTAAGGACTCCTGCCCTGAGCCACGTTCGCTTCACGCCTGAGGCCCCTGCTCTGCTGAGTCTCCGCCGTGAGGGGCAGGCTGAGCACGTCGGCCTATGAGGGCCCGACCCTGACGCAGGTGTGTGCCGACCCTGCCTTTCCCACCTGCAGGTCAACGGCCCACGACCAGCCAGGGCTCTGGTAACACGTAGCCACCCCACTCAGTCCTCTGACAAAGGGATACAGCATTAACCTGTTATATTTTTCACAAAGACCAGGGTGAGCAAGATTGTGCTTCCAGATTTAATCTCCTCTACCTTTTTTTTCACATTTTAAATTATTTTATTGTTGTTCAGTTACAGTTGTCTGCATTTTCCCTCCACCACTCCCCCTCGACCCCAGCCAAACCCACCTCCCTCCCTCACTTCCACCCGCCCCCTTGGTTTTGTCCATGTGTCCTTTATAGTTGTTACTGAAACCCTTCCCCCCATTATCCCCTCCCACCTCCCCTCTGGTTACTGTGAGATTGTTCTTAATTTCAATGTCTCTGGTTATATTTTGCTTGCTTGTTTGTTTTGTTGATTAGGTTCCAGTTAAAGGTGAGATCATAATGGTCCTCTACCTTTTTTAAAGAGGCCAATTACTGTACTTTTGAAATATAAAGTTATATACATAGAAGCTATACAATTACTTAAAGACCCTTTATTAAGGTGTGATTATGAATTCAAATATAGCAGTTCTTCATAAAAAAGAGCCTTATTTCAAAATACAGAAAAATATTCACTTGGAATAAGAGCAACTAAGACATGAAGAGTAATCACTGTTGTTAGTAATAATACAACACATTTCTTATAAAGTGGGATTTCTCATCGTGTGCTCCTCGAACTGCCTGCAGCAGAAGGCACTTACTGGAGAAAATCAGATTCCTGGTACCCAAATCTCTGGGCATGGTGCCACGAAACAGGGATCTGTAAGGAGCCCCCCAGGGGACACCGAGGGGCACGGATGTCTAAGAATCAGTGGCCCACGGGGATGCTGTGTTTTGCACCTGCTCTCATCACGCCTCGGCCGTTTTTTTAGTTGTTTGTTAGTAGTCTGGTCTTCGTCTCCTTCTACATTAGCATCTTGCTAGAGGCCTGAACTCTCTCAGGTTTGCAAAGTTCTGTTTCCTGACACATCCAAATAACCTCAACATCCTCTCCTGCTAAAGCGAGACATGCACCTAATTGCTCGCCTCACGATTTCCTTTTCTTCTTCCTCGGCTCCCTGTCCTGGGCAGTTTATCAGGACATGCGCCCCCGACGTTTCATTTCCGTATGCTCTCTGAATAACTCCACGTATTGAACTCTTGCTACGTGCCAGAAACTGTACTAAGCATTTTATTATCTCTCTTACTTTTCCCAAAAACCCTGTGAAATAGATCTTAGTATAACTTTCCTTCTGTGATTGAAACAACTGGCCCCAGAAGGTTCTGGGGAGGAGCAGGATGAGGATCCCCCTCTCCAGCCTTCTGCAGCCCTGCCCCTCAATTGCCTCACAGCCTGGGACGTTGTAAGTGGTTCAGCAAAACTAGACGATGATATCTCCCATGGCCTTAACTGTATCTCAGAGAGGACTGACATAGAGATTCTCACTTAGAAGCATAAATATTCCAATGAAGAGTACATATGTTACGCAACCTTCTTATTCCATTCTATTATGGTCTGGATTAATATATTTTCTGGAGACTTTTTTCATTTTGAGGTTTTTGCTTTCTATTTGTTCAGAAGAAAATGGGAAATCAAATTTGTGGTAGAAATCTAATATTCTACTAAAACCAGACATGATTACAACGTCCCCAGAGCAAAAATGAGAGTATGAAAACCTTACCTTTGGCCCTTCGGGCCCCGGAAACCCCCTCTGTCCTGGATTTCCTTTGCTCCCTTTCTTTCCTTCATCTCCCTGACAAAATAATTATAAAAATATAGTTGTTGTATTAACAAACCCTCCTCAATCACACAGCAACCCTATCAGGGCCACATTCTCAACTAGTACCAGCTTAAAGTGATGTGTTCCAAGCCCAGCTCAGGTATACGGGGTTTGTCAAGGTTCTTGAGCAGATTGGGTGCTTCAGAATCGATACGCTTTAATATTTTTAAAAACCTCAGTTCAGTATCTTTCTTTGGGGAGTTTCATTTGAACTTACAATTCTTGGGCACTCTTGGTCTATTAATGGATGGTTCTGAGAGAGTCACAGTACCACCAAAGAGATTTATCTATGCTTTTCCTTGGTGGCTCTCAGCGTTCATGCTATTTCAGTTTCAAACATAAAATGGGATATTTTTCAAATCCAGCCCCATTTCTTCCTCAGTGGGGAGTCTTGTTCTTCCCCCACAGGGGACTGGGGATTCTGTTGTGGGGTGAAAGATGTGTGAGTGTTAAATTAACCTGGTGCAGAGCTGGAAACTGCCTGCTGACTGTTCCCCAGCCTGGCTGTGTACACCAACCCTCCCCCAAGAGAGCACTCTTCCCTTCACCCAGAAGCCTGTGAGCGTTACAAAACTATCCTCGAACTAGCGCTCAACTGCAAGGCACCGTATCCAAACGTGGGCCCAGCTCAACAAAGGAATAACTCCCTGGGCTTTGCAACTGAGTCCATATAAACATTTAGTACATAAATGTCTGTAGCGTGGTTTTTAAATCTGAGCGTGCGTAAGAAATCCCCTGGAGGGCTTGTTAGCCCAGAGATTGCTGGGCCCTCGTCCAGAGTCTCTGATTTAGTAGGTCTGCACTGGGGCACAAGAATTCATCTATGTGACTCATTCCTAGGGGGTGTCGATGCCGTGGGTCCAGGGACCATGCCTGGAGAACCACTGGACTATATACCAAGGTCATCAGCAATGCAGGAACACCTCTGAGAAGAAGAGGTGACTTCCTGTGGGATCTAGACAGATGTAACGAACTCCCCAAGGTCCCTACTAAGGGAGAGCAGTTACACAGGTAACAAAAAAAGTAGCATTTGAATGTCTAAATATCACTTTTTGTATCATAATTTCCCAATAGAGAAAAAAATCTAACCAAAACTATTTATTCTTTCATTCACTACCAAATTCAATATATTGACTGAAATTACCCCAGAAGACAACAGGAACCCAACTAAATAAGAAAGTGCCAACACTGAACCACAGGGGGACACGGGGCTGCGTAACATATTCCTACCCCTCTTCTGCTATAATATCCTTCCTTCCAAAGGCACGATCACCTCCAAGCCACACATCCAGTGGCCTCTCTTTTCAATGCACATGACGGTGGTGGCATGTGACACCCTTTGAAATGCTTTCTCCTCGGGTTCCCTAACATGGTAACTATTGTGTCTACCTTTGTCCTGTTTTGAGTGTTCTTTCTCTAGCAACTGTACAGCGTGAAAGTCAAACCTCAGCTCTGTTTCTCAGAGCTATCATTCATTCATATAAGTCCAGTTATTACCTTTTGGAAGGGTCTGCCTTCCAAAAGCATATTCTAGAATGTATCAGTCCTCCTGAATGTTAACAGGCAAGCATTTCTATGAGCATTTTTGCATGATGTTAAGAAGATATTCTCTGTCTATATTCCTTGCCCCCTGCCCCTCAAGGATCGCATAATCGGGTGAGTCCATAAATAAAATTGGTTGAAATTCTACAAATATACTTAAATTTCAAATTCTCACTTTTAAGGTTTAGGACTCAATTTTAGCCAATGTTTTTCAAGAACATAGTTGTCTTAAGCTGTCCATTACTTTTTCCACACAACTGTATACAGATTTGACTTTTTCTTTCCTCGTGTAGAATTTTTCAGGATCTTTGTAGTTCATTGATGACTGTATATAAAAAAATACAGGGACACCTGTCACCTTAGAGGCTGTCAGTTACATCACTAATGGTCTTATTGACGAATGTGGATATTCTGATCTGACATATAAAGATGGTATTCACTAGCATTTCTACAATGTATAAAATGAATTTATTCCAAGTTGTGAAAGCAAAATTGCCACTTAATAGGGTGACATTTCTTATTACTGTATGAAATTCCATAAATACTTAAAGAAAATTTATGGACTTGCAAGTCTTACAGATGTATCTCAA
The DNA here is from genome assembly GCF_022682495.2 of Desmodus rotundus. NCBI lineage: Eukaryota > Metazoa > Chordata > Mammalia > Chiroptera > Phyllostomidae > Desmodus > Desmodus rotundus. The sequence goes on along the minus strand of NC_071392.1, from coordinate 26,780,704 downwards.
GGCTTCTTTTCCCCTTCCTCTGAGTTTTTTAAATGTCAATCTGGCTATTAAGAAAAACATGTGTTGAACTCTTTGTATGAGCTGGATGTTAGAATAGATGTTAAGAAATAAAAATGAGTAATAACATACTTGCTTTCTTCTGGAGCTCACAAGCTAGTATCCATAACTTTAAGCCAGAAGTAAACACATTTGACATAGCAAGAATAACAATCAAATTTTTCCCAAGTTGGCTCCTTAGTATCAGGACCAGAACACAGGCAGTCTGCTTCCCCCAACACTGTCATCACCATACCTTGGGGCCAGGCTGTCCTTTTCCAGGTGGTCCTTCTGGGCCTCTTGCTCCTGGAAGCCCAGCTTCTCCCTGGAGAAAATGATACAGATGGCTTAGCTGACCCTCCACAGGCAGTGTTCAAGGTGCAGCAGAAGTAACGCCTGTGTGAGTGTGATTGGAAGGGTAATAATACAGGTGTAATAATTTATAGTTTTAGTTTGAACATTCCACCTAAAATGTCACATGGTGTGCTTGGTGTGATGTTGTTATGTTGCAGAATTAAGTGCTTATGACTGTGTGACACTGGAGGGGCGTTATTTGTGCCACACCCTGCATATCAGCCTCCTTGTCTCTCTTCTCACGGCCAGTGGTTCTCTGCTGAGACCCTTCAAACCAGACAAGACCTTAACTCTACTCTCAAAATTAGTTTGGAAGGTTGTCAACTTGAATAAATTAATATCAAACTCTAGTTTAGCTCAGAGCAGCTGAAATATGAAAAAGTCCAATTTCTCAGCCAATTTCCAAATAAGCTTACTTTCCTTTTGGCTTGTCATTCACTTTTGGTGGTTTGTTTGTTTTTTTGAAAAACAAGACCTTCAGCCTTCTTATCTGATGTTTTTTACTACTTGTATTGAAAAATAAATATTTCACATGTCCACTTAAAATACTTCAGGAAATCTTTATAATGGTTTTACTTCCCCAATGCATTTACAGATGTTTCTTTTAGACGGGGGGGGGGGGGGAAAGGTGTTTTTGTCTAAGTTTAAATTAAAGTGCTTTCTAGGTATCCCAAAAAGACCAGGTCACTAGAGAGCATCCTGGCAAACCCCAGAGAGAAGGCAGAAGGCGTGGTACACTCACTACTCATCCTTTGAATTAGTGCTCTTTTTCTCTCTGATGTAAGTGAACAAGGAAATTTAAATGTGTGGTATCTTTTTCTTAAAAGACTAAATTTGCCCTGGATGGTTTAATTTGAGGTCCTGCAGGACCAAGGTATCAGTGTGGTCCAATTGTTTTTACTCTGGTAATATGAAAAACCTAGGTACCTTCTTCCCTGCAGCTCCATCCTCTCCTGGTACTCCTGGATGGCCTGGGAGTCCTATTGTTCCTGGTGCCCCCTGGTGGATGAGAAAAGACTTTATTTACCCCCATTTCGAGGTACTTGTAATTAGATATATCTTAATAGTGTCTAAGAAAAGACTTTGAGCTGAGAAATCTAAATAGCAATTAAACTATTTGACCTTGGCCAAGTTACTTAACTTCTCTGGGTCTCAGTTGTGGATTATGTTTTTGTTATGGGTTGAATTGACCCCCAAAAGTATATGTTAAAGTCCTAACCCTTGGAACCTGTGAATGTGACATTTTTTTGGAAATACGGTCTTTGCAGATGTAACAGAGTTAAGATGAGGTCATTGGAGTGGGCTCTAATCCAATAGGACCGGTGTTCCTTTAAAAAGTGGAAAACACCTTGAGAAGACAGGTGCACAGGGACAGTACCAAGTGACAGCAGTAGCAAAGACTCCAGCGATGTAGCTGCAAGCCAGGGAATGCCACGGATCAGCCCCCGCAATAAGCTAAGGAGAGGCCAAGAAGGATTCTTCCCTGTGGGTTCTGGGGGAGGCATGGCCCTGCACACACATTGGTTTTCTATTTCTAGCCTCCAGAACAGTGAGCCAATGGATTCCTGCTGTAGTAAGCATACAGTTTGTGGTGCTTCGATGCAGCAATCCTGAGAAACTAATATGAAAGTGACATGAAAAAATTTGGGACCTCGCATCACCTTCAGTTCTAACACTCAATTTCACTTGCTTTTGAGTTAATTTATAATTAAGAGTAAGTTCTGTAATATATTCAGTGGAAACACATGCTACCTTCAAACGGTATAAAAGTGTTCTAACTGCATTTATTAGAAGCAAATTATATTAAAGATAATTGCAAGTCATCTCAACTAACTCAAAAGGCTACTGAAAAACAAGCACAGTGAACTGAAAAATAAGTAAAAGGAGACAATAAAGATGAGAACAGAAAAACATAAACTTGAAAAGAAAAAGTAAGAATAGTAACAAAGTTAAAAGGTAATACTTTAAAAATCCCTAAAATAAACCTCTAGCAGAAGTGATTAATATTTAAAAGAAAAGCCATAAATAAACAGTATTAAGAATTAAAGAGATATAAATATATACATAAATATTTTAAAAATTATAGAAAATTCCTATGACAATTTCAAAAATATGTTGGAAAACATGAATAAATAGATAATCTTCAACAGAAATATAAATTACATAAATAGGAAAAAATGCTTTATAAGACAAGCTTTATAAACTAATAGCTGTAAGTAAATTGAATCAGTAATTCAAGGGATCTCACTTCCTCTCAGGATCATGGGCTTAGCTGGGTTTACAGTCAAGCCTTACCAAATTATTAAACCTTTGAAGAACAGATAAATCCTGTCTTACCCATAGTTCTAAAAGATAAAAAGAGGAAGTCTACACAACTTATTTTATGAGGCTAATATCATCTTGCTTTAAACACACACACACACACACACAATAACAAGACAAGAAAAACTCAATTATAGACCAATCTACCTGTGAAAATAGATAAAACTTAAGGCTCCAGTCAGAATGGAGGAATAGGAACTAGATTTAATTTCTTGCCTAATACAGCTAAACCACTGGACAAAATATATGAAACAGCGTCTCTGAAGACATTCGACACCAAATAATGAAGGAAAATAATCCCTAAGAGAGGAGAAACAAATTAGGTAACAGCTACAAATTTCCCAGTTTACTGCCTGAATAGTTTCCCAGCCATGGTGCAGGGAGCAGCTACCCAGGGAAAGTTTGGAAATTTAAGGAGACAAGGTAGCCAGGTGTGAAAAATTCACAGAACAGATTATCAAAAAGGAAGCGGTCACATGTAGAGAACTATGATTTGTGAGTGTTCAGGGGAATACTGTACAGCACAGTGTGAAGAAACTACCCACAGCCAGAGAAAACAACCAATGTAAAGGATTTGCGAGGACCCTAGACTAAATGCTGCTCTTTTCCTACCTCATAAAACTTAAAAGCAAGACCACAAAGCTCAAACTATTTTCAAGTAACTTAAAAAGCAACCAGAAACAAAGCTAAAATATTTATCGGAATACAAAAATATCCAGCACCTCCCCAAGAAAAGGATAAAATTCACAATGCTTGGCATCCAATCAAAAATTATCAGGCATTCAAAAAAGCTGGAAAATGCAGCCCTTTGTGTTGAGAAAAATCAATCAGTTGAAACTGACCCCCAAAATGACACGTGATAGAATTAGAAAATGAGAACATTAAAACATCATAATTTGCAATAGCCAAGTGTTGGAAGCAACCTAAGTGCCCATCAGTAAATGAGCGGATCAAAAAACTGTGGTACATTTACACAATGGAATACTACAGAGCAGAAAGAAAGAAGGAGCTCCTACCCTTCACAACTGCATGGATGGATCTGGAGAGCACTATGCTAAGTGAAATAAGCCAGGTGGTGAAAGACAAATACCATATGGTCTCACCTATAAGTGGAACCTAATCAACAAAACAAACAAGCACGTGAAATAGAAACGGAGACATGGAAATAAAGAACAAACTGACAGTAACCAGAGGGGAGGGAGGAAGGGATAACGGGGGTGGGGTGGGGGGGAGGGGAAGGGTAGTCAAGGAACATGTATAAAAGACACATGGACAAAGCCAAAGGGGGTTAGGATCAAGGGTGGGAGGTGAGGATGGGGGGGGAGGGGGGAGTGGTGGGGGGAAAATGGAATCAACTGTACTTGAACAATTTTTTTAAAGAAAGAAGAAATAAAAAATAAATCAAAAAAAGAACATTAAAATATTTATTATGACTGTATTCCATATGGGTCATGGAATATTTGGGTGTTCTTTGTATTATTCTGTACAGTAGCATGTTTGAAATATTTTATTTTTTAAAGTAAGAGATGCTTAAGATTACACATCTAGTTAGTGGCAAAACTGGGATTTGAACTTAGGTAGTCTAACTGCTGAGCCTTTCTACTCTATATCACCCCTCTGAAATTGGCATCTGTATGACATCGTACATGCATATGCATACGTGTATACACTCCATGTATGGATAGACATCTGTCATATTTAGCACTTAGCACATTGTATGGCACGTCAAAACCACTCAACAAATGGCAGCAATTACTACTGTATTAGTACACTTTTTATCCCCTGTAATTATATGTTTACATTTAACACGCACGTTCTTCTTAGGCCTACATCTTAAATTTCTTCCACTGACCAAATATGTTTAAAGTGAGGACAATGGCAGAGAACAATGGTAAAGTTTAATGCTAAGGGTGGCTCACCAGACCATATATGCTTTCAGGATGAGTTATAGAAATTGTGAAAGGTGAAGTAAGGATTCATTCATTTATACAGCAGCATTTATTGCATACCTATCATGTCCCCCAAGCTGGGGATTAAATAATTAAGAAGAAAAATAAGGAAACCAGGTTCCTGCCAATGAAGCAGCAAGGTCCGATAGAAATATAAAGCAAGCCCTATATGTAATTTTAATTTTTATAACAGCCACATATATACAGTTAAAGGAAATAGGAAAAATAATTCTAGTAGGTTTTATTTACTATATCTGAAATATTATCATTTCAATATTTAATGAGTGTGCAAATGTACTAATGACATATTTTACATTGGTTTTTTTGTAGCGAGCATTGTAATCTGGTGTGCAGGTCACATCACTTGGAGGACATTTCAGCTCACACTTCAAGCACTCGGTAGCCACATGTGGCTATAGCTTCAATATTGGAGAGTGCACTTCTAGAGGGGGTAGTAAGATGAAAAGTACTGTTGACCCTTGAACAGTGTGGGTTTGAACTGCATGGGTCCACTTCCGCGCAGATTTTTTTCAATAAATATACAGTCAGCCCACCTGCGTCACTGGGTTTTGCATCCATGGATTCAACCAGCCATGGATCAAAACTACTCTGTGGTTGGGAATCCGTGGGTGTGGACAGCCAACTGTATGCAGTCTTCTACACCATTTTATGTGGGGGACTTGAGCCTCCAAAAATTTGGTGTCTAATGGGAGTCCTGGAACCCATCCCCCCACGGAAACCAAGGGATGACTTGTTCTGGGGGGACTTGAAAGTTATTGCAGGGAGTCAGCACCCCTCAGCTCCACCTTGTTCAAGGGTCAACTATAATTCAAAAACCATGCAAACTAAATGCAAGTTGAGATAAGTGGTAAAAGCAAGGAAAACACAGAGTGCTAAGATATAAAATTACCGGGTAACAGAATTACTGGACTTACTTTACATTTAGGGAAGGGATTGCTTAGGAAGCCAGAAAACAAAGGAAGGGAAGTAATCTTTACTGAAATCCTAACTACTAGGGGCTTTGTTTTATAATACGGCATGTGATAATGTTCTTAAAGAACCACTCTGTACCAAAAGAGTGCCTCGGACACTAATAAATTCATGAATAAAAAAACCAAACAGCAGTCGTTAAGGTAAACCAATTTTGGTCTTTTTTAAACAACAAGAGTTACACTGAGTATCAGACCCTTTTCTAAATAAATGCTCTACTTTGATAAAGTAACAGTTAGATGACACATGCATGATCTGTATTTCATTTGGATATAAGTGAAACTTTACATAATATTACATAAATTATCTAAATGCTTCCAAGCAGCATAGTCAACTCACCTTTGGGCCTTGTACTCCGATCCCCACTGGTCCTCTAGGGCCTGTAGGTCCCACCTGGCCTACTTCTCCCTGATGCAGAAAGAGCATTGGAAAGATATTTGACTAGGTGAAGAAAATAAAAATAATATATTTCTGTCTTTGGCCTCCTAAGAGCTATCTTATATCGACGAAATAGGAGAAAACTGAGCTTCGTGTGCTCAGTTTATATATATATTTCCCCACCATATTTGGAATGTGTACATGTGTAATGGTCTGGATTAAAATACAGGCTATGTAACATACTCAGATTGATTTTACAGAGCCCCCATCAGCCCCCGACACATGAGAAGCCAAGATGACTGATGACCAAGGGCAGCATCGTGACCAGAGACAATAGCCTGAGTGTTAGATGATGTGCCCCGAAGCAGAAATCTCAAGGACAGTAACAGTGTTGCACTGAGCTGCTTCTCACATGGGCATCACGGAGGAGTATGCTTGACAGGGAGACCTCTCAGAGAAGTATTTTATTTATGGAACAATGATTGGTGATTCCCTGAAGCAACGTGAAGGACAGCTAATGAGAGAACAGGTGCCATACCTCTCCTCGAGGGCTAAATAATAGTCCTAATTTAGGAGGTAATTCAATTCCTAAATTTACAGAAAATGTTTATTTGTTGGGTCATTTCTGACCCCATGTCTTTAAGTAAGTGTTTTAGAGATTGGACCTACTGGTGAGAATGAGAATGAGTCTGCCCAGGGGTATATGCATCCGCGTGTAGTCTCTACTGCTATCGCTGCTGCAGTTGCTAGACCAGGGTCTCATACGTAAGAGTAATAAAGCAAACAGCAAATAAAGATTGTGTTAATAGAAGCTTCTACGAGCATGAAGAATATACATTACATTTTGTAAGCCACTAAGAACATCAGTAATATTTTACATTAAGTAGAGATCTCTGATTTTTAAGTTCATTTCAGCTGCTGCCTTCCATATGCCCAGCCACTGCCCAGAAAACAGAAGTTAGATAATAGACATACAAAACTCCTCTCTCCTTGAGAACGTTACCTTGGAACCAGGTAACCCCTGTCCTGGGGGTCCTTGTGGGCCAGGGGGACCAATAGGACCTTGGATTCCCTTTAAAATAAAATAAACAGTATTAGTGAAATTAGGAAGAAATATGAATGATCAGTTTTAAATCTTCTAAAGTGATTATGATACTTCAAGTCCTCTAAAATGATAATGAATTACTAATACTCTCTATTAGCTGGACGGGGTGGCAGAGGCTTCTAGTTGAATCATAAAATGCATCCTCCCCTCCTCCTGGGGAAAGAGACATTTCAGCCGGCCCACATGGCTGCCTAGAATAAAGACCACATGTCCCGGTCCCTGTGGCAGCCAGGTGTTGCCATATGACTGGATTCTGGCTGCTGGAATGTGAACAGAAGTGAGGTGTGTGATTTCTGGTCCATGTGTAAGGTGGATGTATGCCGTCTCCTCCCCTCTGCCCGTTCTCCAGTGGACGAAGGGAGAACATGGTGTTGTTCCTGGATTATGTGGGGGAAGAATCACCCTCAGGATGGTGGACAAACCATAATGAAGAAGCCTGAAGCCCTGAGGAACAGAGCTGCCACAGCAGCTTGGAGTTCTGAGTAAGAGAAATGGCATTTCACTTTGTTAACCCATTTCTCACTCAGTCACACGCAAGCAAACCTATACCCTAGCTGTGCCGATGGATATATACCAAGATGCTAAAATGAACGTTTGACTTAGGCTGTTAGAAGCAATAGGCATGGACAGCAAACTGATAGATGTTCAAACATTTGCCTCTCACTCACGTCGTAGGTATAAAAAGGGAAAGGAGACAGCATTTATAAGGTTCTTCTTTGGAGAAAGGAGCCATGAAAATCTTTCTTTGGAGAAAATGAGAGGGGTTTAAGTTGCTTCACTCTTTATCCCATTTTTTAAAGGGAACTTCAATGAAATGACTTGAAGAAATTAATTTTTTAAACAATTATGAAATTTTATTTTTAAGAGCTTTTATTGAACTCACTGGTTAATAAAATTATATAAATTTCAAGTGTACAATTCCATAACGCATTGTGTGTTCACCACCCCAGTTGAATTTCCTTCCATCACCATCTGCCCCCTTTCATCCTCTTCTCCCTGCCCCACCTCCACTTGCCCACTGGCAATACCACATTGTTGTCTGTGTCTATGAGTTTTTGTTTTGTTTGCTTTGTTTTGCTTGATCTCTTCACCTATTCCACCACAGAGGCCAGTGTCTGACTTGTACCTGAGGAAGCTAACTGGACTGCGATAGCCAAGCAAGGGCTGGGGTGGGACCCACCCGTGCATCAGAGTTTGTGCAAAGGCCACACGAGTTTTTCCTGTGGACCAGATGCACTCGAAGTGTGAGACAGTACACATGGAGCTGTTCTGAAGCCTGTCCAAGAGGGCCTGGAAGAGTAATGGAACTCCAACAAGAAGAGCTGGTGTAGAGTAAACCCCCAGAAACGCAGAGGCTGATGGGAAGAAACAGCTGGAGGAACAGAGTGCTTTACCCATATCGTAAGAGGGGCAAACACAGGGGCCAGTGCAGGACCCCACAAGAGTCAGTGTCGGGGTCAAAAAACCTCTGTACCCCTCCGCTCCTCCCAGCCTTGACTCAGCCTGGGAAGGATGAGAAGCACGTTTCTTCCCATGGACCCAGGCTCTCTACACAGCTCATACCAGGCGAACAAAGATGGAAGGGAAGATTTATATGGTGACTAGAGAGTTTTTATTGTACAACTAAAACTGGGATTTGCAGCTTAGAGTGATCCTAGAACTTTCTATTAACTAAAAACGATAAGAAAAGTCTATAGCCTGGTGATAATTTCTTTTTGTGGTAGGACAAAGAAGAAACTTCCCCCAATAAAAAAATATCTTAAAGGGATAAAAGAGAAAAAAGAAAAAAACTAAGATTTTATTTTGCTCAGGCCCCACAAGCCATGCCCGCACATAGAGTGGTTACAGAAATATGATTACTACAAATGTTAGGCCCCTTCTCCAGCTGGATGATACCACTGCTGTTCAGTTTAAAATTACAAATAGTACTCCCCTTTCTCTGGTTTATAAAGATGAAGCAATCTAAACAATTTAAGAAAGCCAAGCTTGAAAACACTGAACCTTTATAAGAAGGAATTCTTCCTAACCCAAGTAGCATGCAATAGGACAAGGAACCAAAAAAATCAAAGGGATGTGCCTATATGTGCCTACGCATTTATATGTGGTTATTTATATTCTTCTTTATTTTACAAAATATTTGAGGTTGTTGCTCTGGCCAGGTGGTTCAGTTCTTTGGAGCATCTTCCCGTACACCGAAAGTTGCAGGTTCGATTCCTAGTCAAGGGCACATACCTAGGTTGCAGGTTTGGTCCCTGGTAGAGGCATGTATGGAAGGCAACCAATTGATGTTTCTCTCTCACACTGGTCTCTCTCTGTCTCTCTCTCTCCCCTTCCTCCCTCTTTCTCTCTAAAATCAATAAACTTATCCTTAGGTGAGGATAAAAAAGAAAAGATTGGAGGTTGTCAAGTCTCCAAATATTTAACGAAAATCTGCAGGATATCATATACTTGTTGCTGGAATGGAAACAAAAGTTTCCTCATGAATAGATAAACGGGAAAATTCATTTCTGCAAGAGAAATAGAAATACCTAATAAAATCAGGAATTCAAAGGATAAACATGTTAAATTAAGGATAAGAAGAAAAATGAATAACTGCATGGATTAAGGTTAAATTTAAGTAGATTTTAGATCATTTGTCTTAGAAGGATAAACAAATTTTTTTCTTGTTCAGAGGAGTTTACAAATAGTACATTCCGTTCAGGCTCCCATCCGATAGGGCTCAGCTCCATGAGGACACGTGCAGCTCAAAAGCATTTTTCTCTTGGAAAAGAACAGACAGGGATGAGAAAACAAAAGTCAAGGAGGTTTGAGGGAGTTTTTAAGTTGAAGGAAAACAACCTCCAGGAAGAAGCAGTCCTGGAGGCAACAGGAAGCTGCAGGTGGGAGGTCCAGCATGCACAGGCCATCTGGACACATTGGTGTCTTTGAACCTGTTTCAGCCTTAGAGTGGTGACTCAGCACCAAGAACACCACCAGACCCAGGATGTGACAGTCCTGTGAAGCCACTTCTGGGATCAGAAAGTAAGCAAACAAACTACAAAGCTTGAGAATGCCTGGTCACACAGTGAACCCATACACAGTCAAAGTATCCAGCTCTTAATTATCATCTAAATATTTATTTACAGATTTATTTCGGCTTCTCTTGCACCTCAATCCTTCTAATTTATTACACTAGGCCCTCCACCAAGGAAAAGAAAATGAAATAACTCCAACTTTGCTGTTGCTCAGATTAACAACAATAAAAATATACTAATTAATTAGAAGGTGGTTAAAAATAAACTCAAAGTTAATGGCAACCAAAAGCCAAATGAAAAATTATTCCATTTTTCTTTAATGCTTTTCTTCCCCCCACTATCCTAGGAAAAGGAAATACTGTTCATTCTCTAAGCAACAGAATAGTTCAAACCTTAATCATAAATTTTAATCAAACTGATTTGCTATTTTCTGTGCAGGAGGGTGTTCGGAATAATTTGGGATTTACTGGTCACTTGATTAGATGAAACAGTGTAGGAAAAAGCACGTGGTCAACGACACCCATAGATAGTACTGTTATGTTACCTTCATATCACTTAGATGTAATCAGGTCAAGTTTGAGAAGCAATTTCAGTCATGAATGTGGACACAAGCTGAGAGATTTTTCTTCTAACCAAAAGGGGCCAAGTGTTATTTATAAACTCTGTGGCTTGTGTCTGTTCAGGAGTGGTGCCCCTTAAAATTAAGTAGTTACTTCTGATTCTGGACTTCGTTTTAAATTTAATACTTTTTTAGGTTTGTACATGGCTGGGGGTGAGAAGGACTAGCCTACTGGCATTGGGAGAAAGTGAGATTTAATCACTCTCAAAGCTGTGAAGGGGGAAAAATAAAGACACAAACCAAACGGTAAATAAACTGTTGCTTCAAAGGCATGGTAAAAATATAAAATATTATCCTAAAACTCTTATCCTATTAATTAGGCTTTAATGCTAAAAGTTATAGCACCAAGCCCTGGCCAGTGTGGCTCAGCTGGCTGGAGCATCACCTGTCAACAGAAAGGTCACAGGTTCGATTCCAGGTAAGATCACATGACCAGGTAGTGGGTTCAGGTCCCCTGTTGGGGCGCGTAGGTAGGAGAGGCAACCGATCAGTGTTTCTCTCATGTTGCTGTTTCTGTCTCTCCCTCTCTCCCCTTCTTTTCCTCTCTCTAAAATCAATAAAGCATGTCCTCAGGTGAGTATATAAAAAAAGAAAATGTTACAGCACCAAGAAACACACAATTTATTTAAGTCTTGGAAGTTCTAAAAAATCAGATCTCCTGAAACCAACTTATCCTACCTACACTCACTTTGAATGTGAATTCCATTGCAGTTTGACTATCAAATACACTCACTGATGTTTGCAAGCCTGGCCTTCATTGAACATCAGGATCGGGCTGGTTATTCTGTATCTTAGGGAAAGGGCGAAAGCATCGGTTACCTGCTCCCCTTGATTCCCAATGCCAGGGATGCCCATTGGTCCTTGGGGTCCCACAGGTCCCAAATCCCCCTGTATAGAAAATAAGTCAAACATATAACCATAAAATGAAACTTTATTCTTTCATACTTTGTTAATCTGGAATTATGCTAGATTAAAATCTATCTTTACATCATATAAAAATTCAACATGGAAAGTTAGCAAACTCCATTCCTTTTTAGAAGTTTGCCAGAATAGTTAATAATGTTTTTACTGTTTAATGTAAATTGGTGAGAATTTGCACCAGTGTATATTTATCAGTCATTTTTCTCACAAGAACCAAAATTTCCTGAATGGTTATTATAAGCACACAAACATTCTGTTAGGATTATAACAGAAATATTTAAGAGTATAAAATTCATAAGGTACAGGAAATTATGATTTGAGAAAGAAATTGAAGAAAAATGTTTTAAATTTTCTAAATACCTTTTCCCTTCAAATCTTATTAAAGATGCATTTTGAAAATTAAGAAATTAAGTTACATACAAAAAATTAAAAGAACCCTACTTCTCCCTTCCATGAAATAAATTTGGGAAACAAAATGAATGTTATCACTAAGAAGAACAATGTCATTCCTCCATTCTTTGCGTCTGTCATCCAATATCGTATGCTTGAGGGCATAGTAAGGTCTCTTTCGTAACTAATGACTGCAGCTTTGGTAGCATGAAAGCAGCCGCCGACCGTACACGAGTGAGCAGGCAAACCTGTGTTCTAATAACACTGTATTTCCCCAAACAGGCAGTCAGCTTCATAGTGTGCCAATGCCTGGGCCAAACAAATACATTTTTATGAACAGAAGTACATCAATAGATTACACGTTATGCAATATTAAAAAGTATATTGGACCTGTCACTAAAACATGCCCTGAAATATGCTTTTTAATGTTTCACTTTGCATCAGTTCCCAGTCTTAGTAAATATCATGGAAGGAAAATGTAATGGAGTTAAGTCCTAATTCAGGACTGGATCATTCTGATTCATGACTTGATTGCTTATCCTGTGGCAGGCTCTGTGCTAAACGCCTTCCATGCTTTATTTCATCGAATCCTCACAACAACCCTCTGAATGAGGCTATTTCCCAGATGAGGCTAAGGAACACCCAGTCACACAGCAGGTGTTAGATGGCGGAGGCAAGATTCAAGTCTGCTCTCTGACTCCAGAACCCAACTCATAACCGCTATTCTGCAAATATCTGATATACTCATGAGAGAGGTCTTTTGTGCATTGTTAATTACATTTAAATATCTATATCAAAACTACTTCCTTTTTGTACCAATTATATGTATTTGAGAGCCCTTAACATAGATGTATTTATCTTACCACTTGAAGCACAGACAGCAAAGTCTGCGAATTTAATTTATAAAAGAATAGAAAAGGAAGACGGGGAAGGGAAAAGGAAGTCACTATTAAATTAATAAGGGAACAGCAGATGAAAGCTTTGCAATTACTCTGTGAAAGTGTCCTAATATTTTGATGTGTTTTCTTTGCATGAACTCCAGGTGTAAAAATAAAAAATGCAATGTCAACAATACCTTAAAAAGTTAATTTACTGAACACATTAAAAAAAAAGTTCAGTTGTACTCAATTTTCACTGCTCCAAAGGAAGAAAGAGCATCTTACATACTTTCAGAGTATTTTGCAGCTGAAGTTACAACCAAGAATTATATCACACCTAAAATTTATATAACTCACTATTTACCACTATCTCTGCTGTTTAAATACAGATTCCCAGAAAAGACAGCTACCAGTAAATAAAACAAATGAGTAATTCAAGTTTGAAACACGATACCTAAGATAATCTTGAATGTCAATCATTATTCTAGGATAATATCTAATATAATGATATGCTTAGAGGCTGATGTATAAATGACTCCATATTGATATGAGGTCTCTGTCTTTTGTACATTTTATACCCCTTCCTCCTCCGGTAGCTGTCCCTTCCCACTGGTATTTAGGGCCTTAGCCTCTAGTAGCTACTATCACTGGTCTTACCCCTATTTCTAATCTGGGTATAGTAATTCGTAGCTATTTTGAAGAAAACAAGTAGCTAGTAAGAAAGAAGAAAGCAGTGGAAGGTGGGCCATGGTGTTGAACATAAACAATTTTGCAAAACACCAGTGTCAGACGTGGCCATTCTGTGTGATGAAGTAAGCAAGACAAAAGCAAGACCTCGCCCGAGTCATGTCTGAGCGCAGACGAAAACAGAAAACAATGTCCAAACCCCTCAAAAATGATCAGACGTTCTCCTATACTGGCAAAAATGAGTATGTGCTACTTCTTTACCAATTACAGCTAAGCCTGGCTCTGTTTTTCTCACCTCCTAGGTAAAATTCATTAAAATGCCCAAACTTAAAATTACCCTCACTTCCCTATAGCATCCACTTCACCTAATACATGCCCAAATCACCTAATATAAGCCCAAATCCTATGAAAAAAAAATATTTCATTTTCTTACTGCATTGTGATAGGTTCCTCAGGGGATGTGGTCTCTCACTGCAATGAGTCGATAAACCTAAATTTGTTCAACTGTGGGTGGATTTCTGTTGATCCTTGCTGGAGGGCATGAGTGCTAGTTTTCTTGAATGACCTACCTATGTTAGCCCCATTTTAAGGTAAGATTTTTGAGCGGGCGCCTAAGGGTGGAAATAGGCTTCTGTAATGAGGTCAGGTCATGTTTTTTAGCAGCTGCTTTCTTTACTAAGCAGAGGTCTCTTTTGCTAATGTTTGGCTTCAAAGCTGCTTGGCTGAAGATAGGGTAACTGGGAGTCAGGACTTAAATAAATAAATGAGACATTACTATAAATATACAATTTGGGAATTTCCAGATCATAATTCATCCTATACAATGAGATACCTTGCATATACTTAATTTAGAATTAAGATGACCCCATGACCCCTGTGTGGTATAGTTGTCAGGTTGTATACCATTCAGAAATATTCATACATAATGAAAAATTGTAAGAATAACTTTGTTGGCAGCTATTCTATTATAGACCCTATTTGCAGTACCTTGTCCCCTTTGATTGACAGGCCTTGTAATCCTTGTGGGCCAATCGGTCCTTCAGAACCTTTTTCACCCTGAAAGTATATGGGAGAGACATCAGTGCACTAGTAAAAATCAGAATTTTAAAACAGTTAAAGCATCCAAAGCAACCAAGTTCACTGATCACTGCAAATGGGTAATTCTAATGGACTCCAAGATTTGTAACTTGCAAAAAAAAAAATTTAGTCTTATAGGAAGGACTCTGTCCGAGCAGAACACATATGCAATATCACTAAAGTTAGAAAAGAGCTGTATTCCTACTATAACCAGAGATATCTGGAGATGGGGGCCTAATCAATCACGTAGCATATCTACCCAAATCAGCCCCCCCCCCCCGTTTCCCCAACGGTGCTGCAACACACAGTGAAAATGTGTCCCTCACATTAGTATGTGAACTAATGCTCGCTAGGGATGAATTATTTATGAAATGTTTTATGTCAGCATTTATAAATATTCATTGAAATTTAGTTTTAAAAGAATGTAAAATCTTTTTGGATCGAATCACGGGACCTCTGTGAATAACTCTAATCGTCATGTAATGTCAGGGAAGTCCTAACACTGCACATGTATGAAAAATAAGCCACGTAGCAATCCAAAACAGCATTCATTTCATGAATTTATTTGAACCAAGAGTAAAAGCAAAGAACATTTGCAAGAAACCTAGGCAACAGGAAAATATATCTTTGAATCTTTCTCTATTCATGATATATTCCCTTAAGTCCTACATCATTGCAAAGCAGCCCCAAGTAGTTTGGTCCTGCTGGTTGGGGCATAAAGTATTCTGAACAATGAGTTCTCCTGATCATTTCCCCAGCACATAATTCGTGCGGTCGACCCTAAAACAGCAGTGAACGCAGGGTGTTCTTTCTCTGATGAGCTGGAGGGCAATGCACTGTCACGGGTGGTTATGAACCAGGGTGTATCTATCATTCTATCAGACAGCTGAACTTGTCACTAAGACATGCTCTCCTACATGCTGTCTTAGCGTTACACCTATCCACTTCTCATTTATTTCTTTATCTTTAAAAGACAGATTATAAAGAGAAATAATTCTGGCTATTTAAAATTTCCAGTTTTTTTGGACTACACATAAATAGAAATTAGCAAAAAACAATTCAAGAAACTAGGAATTATAAAGCCTTCTGATATGTAGTGCCAAATTGCTAGTCTCTGTATTGGATAGTGACATTTTGGTTAGTGAAGGGCATTCATAATGTCCCCTTTATCTAACGTATTGATATTATCTTCATTTATTATGACAATTTTATTTTGCTAGTGGAAAGGGGCCTCTCTGAAAATTCAACCCAGCAGTCACTGAAAACTTTGTCTGAATTGTTTGTTTTAGCTAATCAGTTTTCCTCTAGCCGAGATTCGGTGTTCTTGTAGATCATTGAATATTTCATGATGGAAGAGGCCAAGAACGAGAGGCACTCTCAGAGTGGGAGGCTGCACTGAGAAGGTCAGAATGCAGTGACCTAACTGAATGCAGGGGAAGGTCTCAGTCACTTAGAAAAGAACATGCGCTTCTCTGGGCAGTGTGTGTGTGTGTGCTGGGGAACGACTCTCCAAAGGAAGGAAGAAAGACTCCAAAATCTATCCTCACTTGCTTTGAGGTTTTATGGATGCTGCCCAAAGTATCTTGGAAAATCATTTCCCATGTGGCCTCTGGCAAATGCGATGTAGATTGTGAGAAAACAGCCTAGACAAGGGACTAGCACACTGTAGCCCCACGGCCAAATCCGGCTCCCTGCCTGTGTTTCGTGAGTACAGCTTTGTGGGAGCACAGCCACACTCGCTCATTTATACTAGGTCGTTTATGGCTGCTCTCGTGCTACAACAGTGGAGTTAAGCAGCTTCAACAGAGCCATATGGTTCACCAAGCCTAAAATATTTACCATCTGGTCCTTTACAGGAAAAGTTTGCCAACCCCTGGTCTAGAGGAACTTGAGCTCTGAGAATTACGTGTGGAAAGCAGTGGAAACAATTACATTCTTAATTGCTCCTTACAGTGATAAGGTAATTCCAGTTCCCTCTTCACAACCACATTTTCCTTTTTAGCATATCCAATGTTAATGCCAAAACTGTTATCAATGGGCTTACTAGACGGTTTCTTATCTATGGTTCACAAAACAAATCTGTGAGTAAAGCTTTGTCATAGCTACACTCTGAAACTTAAGTACTGGGCATAAAGATGCTATCACTGTGGCTTTAATGACCGCAGGTGAAGAGGTTTTGCTAATTTCATAAGCAATGATTATATAAAGTAGAAATCTGTCAATTACGTTTTTATGATTACAACATTCACTGTGGTTTCACATTGAGGGGAAATTTACATATTCCTTCATTTAATAGGGTGACGTTGGTGATGAAAATACTTGACTTCTGATAACTGGACATATTTTAAAAATTTTGTGACTTACGACTATGCAAGACAAAGCACTTTTTCCTGGTACAGAAGGCACTGTTACCTTTGGTCCTGGAAATCCTTCTCCCGGTAAGCCCCTCTCTCCTGGCGCTCCCTCAGGACCACGGGGACCCTGGGTAGGATAAAAGGAAGAACAAGGGAAGAGAGAAAAAGGACAATGGGAGGAGGGGAAAGGAAGGGAGGAGAGGAGGAAAGAAGAAAGAAAATGGTTATATTTCAGTTCAAGTGGGCACGGCAAGTCCTACCTACTTAAGTTGTTAGTAAGAATCCTTCTGGTAAGCTTCCTACTAGTCAGTAGAATCCTAGAGGTGTGAAGAGTAATATCCCCATTGTATTAAATACTTGTTCCACTTGGTTGGCGTGTGATGTTCTACTCTGGTGTCCTCAAGCTAGTGGAAAATGGAAATTACGTGAGACGTCAGAATAAGGTATAGAAAATAAATCCTAAGGAAAGGCTAAAATCTAGGATTGTGGAAGGATACAGAGTAATTTAATGGTTTAATTATGAGGGGAGCCTTGTGAAGAAATCACTGCACAGCCATTTTAAAACATGGCTTCTATTTACATGTTTTTAACTTCTATCCTCACAAATTTGGATTCAAACTTGAATTCTTTCCAGAACTAGTTGAATGTACTGGAAGTTTATGTGTAAATAGAAATGTTGATGGAATCATTAAGAGGAATATTAATTTAAATTAAGAAGTCCGTGTAACTATTGCTCAGAAAGGCGCTAGGAAAAGTGAGAACTTATCACATAAGGGAAGAAAACCCCATCTCCGGCTTTGAAGTAGACTGGCAGGGAATGTACTATTTGAAAAGTAAGACAACAGTAATGTATTCACTTAAACACTAGGAATTTTAAAAGGCTGCAAATTTTCCCTCCTTTTCTTCTTGGCCAGCAGGCCAAAAAGTAGAAAAGGGACTAACAACAGGAATCTTAAAAGCACAAACTGGAGCTTTTCCTTGAATTGACCTAAAAAGACAATTAGGGCTCACTTGCCAGGGAAGTGCGCCTGTGATAGAACAAGGGCTGCAGAGCTGCCCAGAAGCTCCAAAGCCAGCACACTGCCGGCACTGACTGGTGTCGGGGCTGGATACGCAGTCGTCTGGGTAATTCAAGGGATGCTTTCTACTCAAGTCTGGAAGCAGAACCAGGATGGAGCATTATGCTAATCAGTGACTGAGCACAGTCACGGATTTGTAGGAAAAAAGCGTACAAGAAAGCCTAAAAGAACTGTGTCTTTTTTTCTTTTCTTTTTTTTTTTTTGCTTTTCCCTAATATGGTATATTTTTAAAGACATCTTCTTTAGTATTTGTGCATAGCCAATTTAGTAAAGACTTTAATTAAAATAAAAGGCTAACATTTAATTCAAGTTAAATTGCTATGTTTATGGGAAAATCTAGGTGCTTTGGTTTTGTTTGTTTTTAATCCTCACCTGAGAATGTGTTTATTGATTTGAGAGAGAGAGAAAGGGAGAGAAAGAAACATTGATCGGTTGACTCCCATATACACCTAGACTGGGGATCGAACCCTCAACCTAGGTATGTTCCCTGACCTGGGATCGAACCTGCAACCTTTGGGTGTATGGGATGACACTCCAACCCACTGAGCAACCCTGCCAGGGCAGGAAAACCTGTTTTTAAATAATCCGAGTCCTTAATCAAAGTATTGATAATCAGGATGGCTTACTCTAATGCTAGAGCAATTAATTAGGAAGAAAATAAATACGAGAATGAAAACTAGATTGCAAACTAAAACAGACAACATCTAGCTAACATTGCACACTCTAATAAAAAAACTGGCCAATTATCTTATTCCCCAGTGACATGACAAATAAAAAATAACAATTTATTTTAAAGGCCAAGAAATCTATTTTCCAATTTATTCATTTTTTTCATTCATTCAACAAATATTTACCAAATGCCTAGTAGGTGCAAGCTCTGTGCTAGGTTCCAAGAAGAGCAGACAGACCTGCTCTCTGTCTCATGGAGTTTATAATCTTGCATGATAATTAAAAGCAGATTTTGGTATCATTTGGACTGAGGTTCGAGTCCCAGGCCTGCTACACATTATTATCAGCGTGCCTTAAACAAGTAATGTAATCTCTTTAAAGCTCAGCAAACACATCACAATGTTGCTAACACTAGTACCTACCTCAAACTTAAGTATTAACGTGAGGATTAAGTCAGAGAGATTTAAAGCTTTTTCATAACAAGCATTAAAGGTATCTGCTATCGCTATCAAAATTATTTTACTTGAGTCCTGCAGTGGCTACGAATGTCTTTTTATGGACATTTTTACAAAGAAGTTGGTCTCAGGGTTAATCACTGATATTACGTATTGAGAGAGGCATGCTACACAGAACAAACACTGAACCTTCTTCCTTCCGTCGCGGCATTTCTAGAATACATCAGCTAAGGTGAGAGTGAAATAACGGAGGCTTTTAGGAGCCATGTGGTCCAAATATTAGGAACATTTAAAAAATAGAGAGCCAAGGTTCAATTAGTATAAACGGTCAGAGTAATATTCCACCCCACCAGTATATTCTCAAGTTTCCTAGTTGAGCAATCAGGATCGAGGAGATTGTTAACCAGAGAAAGCAGGCACTTGGGTTAGATGAACTATTGTGTTGGCCAAACAGTCCACTTAGATTTTTTCATTAAATCAAAGACACATTTTTCATTTTCACCAATAACTATTGATTTAGATATTTTGAATCTGTCAGCTATCTCCCTATAACATTGATTGTTCTCAGTCAATGTTTTGATTTGATCACCCTCAACTTCAACTGGTCTACCTGACTGGGGAGCATCATCCAACGAGAAATCTCCAGCACAGAATTTCACAAACCACTTAGCCACATTCAATCAGCCACAGCACCTTCTCTGTTCACCGCACAAATCTTTTTTTTTTTTTTTGCATTTCAGTTGTGCTTTTACCTTTCTTGAAATAATAAAACATGATATGTTGAAAATGTTGCTTATTTTCTTCCATCTTCAATATTAAAATGGCTACACAAAAATTCACCAACTTTGATTTTTTTTAAATGCATGCTGATATGACAGCTGTCACAATACAATCTGACAAATTGTTTCAAATGAAATTAAAGACAACTAAGCACTACTAGAGCCATCGTATAGAAAAAAATAAATGAACTTTTAGGCCAACCCAATATACTTTTAATTTATGAAGACAGTACCAACAGATCATTTTTTAAAGGCAGAAGTGCTTCTATAAAAAACTGTCTTTTTCAAAGGTCATGAGAATCAGTTACAACTATGACATACTTACTCAGAGTCTAATGAATACCTCTAATCAAAAAATATAATGAAGGAGCTTAATTATCACTTAACACAGTCTGGTCAGTCAAATGCTTTATTTGAGACATTAAGCAAGATAAAGTGTAGTTATCCATTATATTATTACTTTCCTTAATAGTCTAAATAGTGTGGATAATCAATAAAGTGGTTTTTAATATATATTGCAAGCAAGATAAATATATTAAGTAAGTAATAATAAAAATTGTCTATAATAGTCACACATGCCATGTGCTTTATTTTAAATTTCAAAGTAATTACAAGTTCTGTTTCAGGGAGTATTTTTTTACTGATAGTGTGCTGAATAACCTTGCACAAAAAATAAAAAGATCACCCTGAGAGTCTAAAATCAATTTATTTTTTATGAATCAGTCATCTGAGACAAGCACAAAATGAGTGGTAATAGTGTAATTAAAGATGGAAGTTTCTGTATTTGTTACTAGAATATAGAAACGAAATCTATTTTGTATGTTCCACTTACATCCTATGCACTTAAACCCATCTGTTAGTTCTAGGAGGTTTGGTATAGATTTCTGGGGATTTTCTATGAATACCATTATGTCATCTGTAAATAGGAACAACTTTAGTTCTTTTCGATTTATATGCCTTTTATTTCCTCTTCTTGCCTCATGGTTCTGGCTAGGACATCTAATACTACCCTGAATAAGATGGGTGAAAACAGAAAGCTTTGTCTTGTTTTTGACTTTACCATTTAATCATGGAGGGTAATGTTAGCTGTAGTTTTTCTGCTTATTTTCCTCTTCGTGTTTGTAGAAGTTGAAGTTCTCTTTTATTTCTAGTTTCTGATAGTTTTTATCAGAGTTTATGAGGGTTTTGAACTTTAAGTTTCATGAATGCTTTTCTGTTTCTTCTTATCTCATATGCAATTTTTAGCCAATTAATATGATGTATTATATTAATTAATTTTCAATTATTAAATCAGTCTTGCATCCAGGAATGAACCCCATTTGGTCATGCTGTATAATTGTTTTCATATATTGCTGGATTCTACTCACCAACATTTCGTTAAGGATGTTTGTATCTAGATTCATGAGGGATATTGTTCTATAGTTTTCTTTCTATGTATTGTCATTGTTTTGCTATATAAGTTGGGAAACAATGTTTTGCTGTCTTTTCTATTTTCTGGAAGAGATTATGTAAACTTGACTGTATCCATATTTAATGGCTTTTCAAGAAAATCTAAAGTTAGCACAGCAAAATATTAAGATGTATCTATCTGGTGGAAGCTTACTAAATTCTCCTCTGTATTTATTTACCTCATTTTCAATCCCACTTCCTCAGTGCCTTGTGAAAAGATCTTGTTTATTTCTGTTAAAAAATCCCCGGATTCTCTGCTGTACTCCCTGTGCACACGGCAATCTGCATGTGCCTGTATCTTTCTTTCTAGCTGATGTCCCTCCAGTCTTCTCAGTTTCCAGCCTCTCCAGTGAACAACCAGCAGTGTCTGCAAGAAAGCTGATTTCTACTCTCTCAGCGGCTTCCCTTTAGGGCCACTGTCTAGTTAGTGGAAAGTGAGACTTGACCAGTGATCTCTAGATAATTAGTCTAGTATGTCTTCCCTTCATAAGATGTGTTCGGCTTTGAATTAGTGCATGCAGGCTTTAGGAAAAGCCTGACCCTCGAGTGATATGCTCCCATTTCACTCGCAGAGTACAGCCAGGAGGCACACGTTTCTGTTCCATTTACATATGAGGACCTATGCAACGCAAAACGAAATTGGGAGGCCAACTAGGTTTTCATTTGCACCCCAGGGAGTCAGCTACTGTTCTTTGCTAGGAGAATGATTACTTGAAAAGTTAAGAAGCTTTTTATGCTAGAATAGTCATGTTTGATTCATTTCCTCTGCAGATCTCTCTTGATAGAAATAGTTTTCTCTTTTCCATGCCTCTGCAAATAACACAGGTATGGCCTCTCTGCCATCATTGACACTAGGCTGAGCGTACACTCATGGATCAGGTAATGACCGAAGTCCTCAATGTTGTGAATTTCTCAGGGCTGCAGGAAAGTAAATTACAAAGTACAGACATTAGACCTGAATCCAGATCTCATATCTCCCAGGAAATTTTGACACATAAGAACTCATTTTCTTGAACAAGCTGATTAGTCTTGTAAGAGATTGCAGTAAGAGAGCCAGTTGTACATATCATCTGTGTGTCTGTGTCCCTATTTCAAGTATTATGAAAAATGAGACTTTCATCGGCTCTTGCATATCTATGGTCTTTTGTTGTCCAAAAAGATACATGATGAAAGAGCACGTAAGTACTGTATATGTCCTTCGTATTCCATCTAGAATAGCTAGCTACTTACTGGCTGGCCTGGCTCACCAACACCAATGGGTCCCGGAGCCCCTGTTCTTCCTTCCTGGCCTCTCTCTCCCTAAGAGAAAGAAATAATCAAATGAAAGTTTGAGCTTTTAAACAAAGAAGAAACATAGCACAAAATACTCTAAAGATTTCAATAACAATAAATAGCAAAACAGCCAAACTTTTCTCATTCATTAAGATAAAAAAAAAATTCTGGAGGAGGAGAAATGGCTTGAAATTTCAGTGAAGAAATCACCCTAAAATGTCCAGCATCCCTTCTGGTCTAAATGCAATAGGCACTGTATAGTAATTAGCAGGATGGACTGTGAGTAACTCATTTTGTCACTGAGATGACCACGCTGACAATGCTCATGCTGTCCCTGGCCCATCACCACCCCCACTCAGTTCCCTGTCACCTCTCCTTTCAGTTCTGTTTCACACTTGATCTCCTCAGAGCCCTTCTCCAACAGCTCTGCCAATACAGACTCCACCTTCCCTGGAGTCTCAACGTGCTACCGTGTAATTGACACCCATGGTGACACTTGATGACGTCCAAAGCACACTGTTTTGAACTGTTGTCTGCGTTAGCCCCACATCAATGTCTTTTTGTCCTAATGACTTAGAAAATTCATTTAAAATAAGCGCTCTGCTCTATTACATCCTTCATGTGCAGGGGACCTGGGATGTTGGTGTTCCAGTCCCTTCTAGCTCCCTGTGCACCTCTCTATCAACATTTACTTCTCAGTGCCATGGTTCTTCTGGTTTCTGTCCCTGTAGGCTTCTTTAATGTGCGTAGGTGATAGTTGATGTGTTGAGGAGTTTCACAAATCAATAACGCTTTGCATATTAACCTTTCAAGTCCATGAAAACTCAGCAGACCCAGTTGTACATTGGCAAGAGGGTGGGTATTTGGAGATAAGCAAATTTTTCACTCCAATCAAGTAAAAAACTATATTGATTATTCTTGTGGTAACTGCCCCTGACCAGGACACGCAGCGTCCAAGCATCCAGACGATAACTAACTTCTGCAAGCAGCCTCTTTGTATCTTTGAGGGTAAGATGAGCAGAGTTTAAATCATAGCTTCCCCAGCCCCCACAATAAATTCAAAAATCATCATTGGGCAAAGTGACAAGTATCTTTACCTTAATACCTTGCTGTCCAATACCCGGGACTCCTGGAGGACCATAAGGACCAGGAGGACCTGGCTCACCCTAGAGGAAGAAACAGTGATATGTTAGCTCAACTCAGTATCATTTGTTGAGCAGCTCTGAGATTCTTTGTTGAGGGCAACAAAGAAACCTAGTACCCAAGCACTGCCCTCGAGTGTGCACGCCAGTGAGAAACAGAACACAGACCCAGTTCGCAATTCCACACTCAGCATTGTAGGCACAGTCTTTGGGGCTGACAAAAGTGTTTCAATTTGCATTTTTAAATCAGAATTAAAATTAAACATAATAAAAATTAATATATAACAATGAATTCAGTCTGGATTTTGTCTTCATATCAACTCAGTTGTAAAACACTATTTTTAACATAGTTTTTGGTTGAAGGGACCCACCAAGACAAAGTTTTTAGGATCCATCAAAGTTACAGTGCAGCCCTCACTTGTTCATTCAATAAGTCTTCATTAAGTATTTCTGGCAGACACATTTTATTTTCTACCCAGTGATGATACTCTACCCTCTGTCCTTCCTTGCTGTTAAAATTATGACCCGTTCAGGCCGTGGGCAGCTATTCCTTGCCCTAAGGGGTGTAGAATGAATGATAGAAAATTGGTCTAATGCAAGTCTAGAGTCTCCTTTCCCTTGGCCACTGGTTACTCTAGGTTGGTCCTTGGCTGAGTTCTGACAAATGTAGGGGGCTTATTTAATGCAAAATGGAGCCTTATGCCTCTGGCTCTTGTTTCCTGCTCGAGGCTGACACAGCTATCTTACAGTCATGAGGCACCCACCTCTCAGAGGAATGCCAACAGTTGATGAGGATGATGCCGAAAAAATTTCAAAGAGCCTGCCTGATTCCTGGAGAACCGTATTAAGCTACTGATTCCATCCTGGACTACCTACTTTCAAACATACTTTTTGAAGCATTCTTCAACAAAAAGAGTGCTCATGATTAAGTCACTATTAGTCAAGGTGTCTGTTAATTTTCAGTTACTGCTGTCTCCTATGTAGCAGGCCGGGCATAGAATTCAGGCCATTATGGAACTGAATGAGAGCATCAGGCCCATTCATTTCACAGCTGTTAGTCCCAGAGAGATCACCTCAAAATCAGTTGATTGGAAAGTTTATGATGCTTTGGCATTTGAGTGGATTGAATTTACAAGTACCTTCTCTTCATCCTTTTGAGTACAAGTCAATCTGGAAGATAAATCAACTTCATTTTTTTCCCTTTGAAATTCAATTTTGTACTTATTTTTCTATGTAGATAAATCTTCTACAGCAGCCAGGTCATTACCGTTAATTTTTACGTGCTCTTTGCCATGGAATTTCTCTCTATATAATATCAGATTAAAACTTCTTCCTAAACTTAAAATTGTTTTCTTTTTTTTTTTTATCCTTACCTGAGGACATTTTTTCATTGCTTTTAGAGAAAGTGGAAGGAAGACAGGAAGGGAGAGAGAGAAACACTGGTGCAAGAGAGGAGCATCAACTGGTTGCCTCCCCTACGTGCCCAGACTGGGGATCACATGTGCCTGGACCGGGGATCAAACCTGCAACCTAGGCATGTGCCCTGACCCAGAATAGAACCAGCAGCTTTTTGGTTATAGGATGATACTCCAACCAACTGAGCCATACCAGCCAAGGCAAGTTGTTCTCTTAATCTCAAAGTTTGATTTAAGTGCTAGAGAATATTCAGTTTCCCAGGTTTATACTTCAAAGAACCATTTCCTTACGTCTTTGCTGTCCACTCAAGTTGGAATCTCCTTGTCAATTACACTGCATGTGGGTGACTGTTTCCATTATTCAGTAAATGAACACCTTGGTCATTTACCAAATCATTTAGCTTTGGTCAAGTACCAGCAGCTACTGAGAGATTTCGTAATATTTCTTAAATATTGGGGAAATTACAGGGATCTGAAGCTTAAATTACAGAGGGATTTCAAGTGCTTAAATTAATTTCTCAGGAGCCTAGCATCTCAACATAGGACCTGCAGACCAGTGTCAGCCAACATTTAACATTTGCCTTTCCTACTTCCCCTTTCCCTTTCCTACAAAGATTCCTGAGGAGCTAGAAAAGTGGTCCCGGTTGTAAAGTACTACACAGCTGGGTACGACAGAAAAGAAAGAAGAGAGTCAGCACTCAGAATGATTTTCTAGGAATTCACCAAGGTGACATAGCCCTAGTAAGACTCCAGACTTGATTCCTTTTCTGCTATTATTCTTGCTCCAGCCCTCACCAACACACATGCACACACACACACACACTGCCGCAGTGTTACTTATTCCTCTACTTCATTCTCTCTAACCATCAGAGGGTGTGCAAAGCGGGCTGGGTCTAAGTGGTGGCCCCAGAGGGCTCTGTTTCTCATGACCTCCATACGAGTGTGGGCGTGTGCGAGTGTGAGCAGGGGTGCCACACAGTTAGACAGACCGCTTCGGTCCTCCTCAGAAATTAAGGACCTCTATGCTGTGGGCCTCAAGATTGAAGAAAGCCGCTGTTTACTTAAACCAACTATTTCCAAGCACTGCCCTGGCACTTTATATACATTTAATGTTTTAACAATTTTAGGCAATAGGTATTTTTTCTGTGTTATGATGTAGGGATATAATCTCCATTTTTTAAATCTATTTTTCAGCGTATGTAAAATCACAGGAAAAAAACATAGCTTTGGAGTCATTCATTGTAGTCGAATCCTCGCTCTATAAATTACTAACAGTTTGAGCTTTTGCAAGATCTTCCTATGCAAAACAAAGATAATTACATCTACCTTACAGGGTTGCTGAGAGGGTTCAAGATATTGTCACAGAACGTCTAAGTCATGACCAGTCACGTGGTAGCTGTTCAATGTGTGCAGATTCAACTGTCACTCATCAGGCTTTCCTTGGGCACCAACCTGACACCCAGTACCCGCTTAGAATTACAGACGCAAAGCAGACCGCGCCTGCGCTTCACAGACACTTACAGCTGGCTGGACAGACGAACGAACGTAAAGCAAAATACAAGCACAGATGTTAGGTAGAATAAAGACATCCACAGAGACTGTAAGGCTGTGAGGCAGAAATGTTTAATTCTACCCGCAGCAATTGGAACATTTTCATATAGCAGGGAAGATCTTTGCTCTGAATGAAGAAGTAGGAATCACATCTAATGTGGTAGGAAAGGAAAGGACCAAAAGTTCAGGAAAAGGAAAGCATCTGAGACACAAAGTGATTTGAAATGTTCTGGGTACAATAAGCAGTTCTGTGGGCTCGGGTGGACAGGAATGGGAAGACAGCAGGTCACTGTCTGGAGCAGTTCTGTCCACTGAAAATACACAGTGAGCCACAAATGTAACTTTAAATTTTCTAGTAGCCATGCTGAGAAAGTAAAAATACATTTTACCTAATCCAATATATCCAAAACATTGCCCTTTCAACACATAATCAATTAGAAATCTTACCAATGATTTAATTTTTATTATTTTTAATTCTGTATCTTTGAAATCCTACATGTATTTAACATTTAGGGTGCATCTGACTTTGCACGAGGCACATTTCAAGTGCTCAGGAGCCATTTATGGCCATTGAACTTGCCGGCGCAGGTTTGGAGTGACTAAAGAGGCCGGAGGCTCAGGTCAGAACCACGGAGAATACCAGCGTTTAAATGAAGTGGGAGTGGAAGAGCACAGAGATGTCCTGTGGAAAGTTGGTGAAGGCAGTGGCCAAGAAAAAAAAGGGGGAGCTAACAAAAACAGTATAAAGGAAGTCAGGAAAAATAATTTTAAAGGAAACTCCTAATTCCCAAAGACAAACTCATGATCTTCCACTTGCAGATGTGGTCATCCTGCAGCATTCTCTCTCAGGAAAGGGCACCCCAACCCTTCCATGGGTCAAACCAGAACCTAGGAGTCACTCTTGACAACTCTCACACCCTTATCTGCCATATGCAATGCATCACCAGCGCCTATCAATACACCTCCTAAATCTCTCTCAAATCCATCGACCACCTTGATTCTCTACCATGTCTCTACAGCCTACCCCAAAAGAACAGCAGCTTTTGCTCAGACTACAACAGCTTCCGTAGGACTCTACATGTATCCATTCTAGCACACTCCAATTCATTCCCCTCATTGCTGCCACAACAATCTTTTCTATTTTAATTTTAATTTCAAAGCCTTTCCCTTAGCTCTCAGGATGAAGACAGAGCTCCTTAGAAGGCTGGCAAGCTCCTGCACAGCATGGTCCTGTGGCCTTTCCAGCCCCCTCTGTTATTCGTTGCTTCTTCACACACCACCCTAGCAGCATTGACCTTTGTTCAGTCCCTTGTCATGTTCCCTTCTGCCACAGGATCTTTGCACATGCTATTTTTTAAAACCCTCACCTGAAGTTATGTTTATTGATTTTAGAAGAGAGGGAGGGAGAGGGATGGGGAGAGAAAGAAATATCGATGTGAGAGAAATATCAATCAGATGCCTCCCATATGTGTCCCAACTAGTAATCAAACCCACAACCTAGATATGTGCCCTGAATGGGAATCAAACCCGCAACCTCTTGGTGCATGGGACAACATTCCAACCAACTGAGCCACCCATACTATTTTATGTATCTGGGATGTTTTTGCTTCCCTATTTTCCTAGTCAATCCTGCCTCATCCTTCAGATCTTATTTTAAGGAATATGGCTTCAGGGAGGGCTTCTCCGACCAGGTGAAATCCCTATTTCAGAGGCACCGATAGCATCATTTTCCTCTTTTTCTGAGCAGTCTTTATAATTGCAACTTTGCATTTAGTTAATATGGTTCCCCCTAGACTGTGGGGAGGATGTCATGTGATTTTGCTCAGTTTTGCATTGTCAGTGCTCAGCTAATTGATATCATCCACTCAACTATCCATGCAGCATTTACTGAGCAGCACAAGGGAGCAGGTGCTGTGCTGGCTGCTGGCGGTGAACAAAACAGGACGCCTTTCTAGGCTGGGGAAGTTGGGAGTCTAGAAATGCTCCCCTGGAGTTCCCCCTGGTTTCTTCAGGTTTTCAGTCAAGAGCAACTGTATATAAATTACATAGTGATAGCAAGTACCAATTATGTAGTTACTCTTGCAAACTTACCCAGGTACAATTAATCTTTGCGGTTTTTCTTTTTTCAACTGAAGGAGTAATGAAATTCTAATAGATGGCCTAAGGTTACACCATGTGGAAAATCCAGCCAGAGAAACCCAACACTCCTATTTCCTGGCTCTGGCTCTAACCAAAGCCAACGTCCTTCCTTTCCCTAAGATAATAAATAATGAAGGGTTGTCCAAGACTCTTGGAAATTTTTGAGGATAGAACTCTACCATTTCTTGAGTAATAAAATTGTGAACAATTTAATCAGACCGTGAGATTTTCTTAACATTAAAAAGATGTTTTAGCAACTATTTTTTGTTATTTCCCACTCAATGTGTAGCACCAGCTTAAATATTTTGTCTCGTGACAAATATTCTCTTCCCAAATGGAAGAAAAGGATGGACGAGTGTTTTGCAATTGCAAAATGGTTCGGGTATAGCCGAGATACATGCTCAGCTAAAACTCAGGGCAGGGATGAGTATAGACGTATTCCTGGGGAAAAGTCAAGAAAGGCCCCCCCGCCTTTTTTGGAAAGAAGGTAAAAGGGGACAGGAAACTAATACTTATCAAATTCTTACTAAATCAAGCTCAATTTTTAGTCCCTAATTTCTCTTGTTTGACAGGAAGTGTTATGTAATAAGAGGTGTATTTTTACAAAATATATCCAGCTAGACTTATTCTACATAATAAATTTTAATAAAAGGAGGGGTTGTCAAGGTACTTAACTACTTAATAATTATTGTCAACATATATGGCACTTAATATGTAACAAGTGCTATTCTGAGTGCTTCACATATATTAGCTCATATAATCCTCAAAACAATGTTAAGAGGTAGACACTAATATTAACCCATTACATGGATGAGCAAATGAGGCATGGGAAGGAAGTGACTGGCCCAAGTTACAGAGCTAATGTAATAGTAGGCTAGGTTTGAATCCTACCAGTCTGCTTTTAGAGATTGTGCTCTAGCTACCCTGCAAACTGCCCCATGGGACTTTTCAAAATCATCTCATTGTAGACTAAATTCATGTCTTTATTATAGGATGAAAAACACAAAAGTCAGATAGTTTAAATCTACCCATAGCTGAAGATCCATCATATGAAAACCAAGAATCCTGAAACACAATGTAAGCTGAGAGGAAATACACTTTACACAAGCTGACTCACATGTCATTTTCCCCAGCATCAGTGTTGTCACTGAATTAGTGGTAACGGGGTAAAGGTAACATAAATTACAACTGGTAGTACTATGATCACACAATGTAATTTTACATATGTAAACCCATTCCTGAGTTTGGAACCACCATCATGTTAAAATCTCCAATTGCAGGCTTGTTTGAATACCTCTACTTGGGGAAGAGAAAAGACCAGAGTTCATATACTCCACCTACTTGCCCCTTCCAAAGAAGAAAAAACTTCAAAGTAACAAAGAATTGGAGAATAATGTAATTAAAACTATACTACTATACCAGATTTTAGTAACTCTTAACTCCACTAAGGTTAAACCACATACAGTTGACAACATCCAACCAAGTCTGACCTACAAAAATGGCAATTCACATGGTTCAGTCTAACTGGAAAGTCATACTTCATCCCATGTAATAAAGTCTAAGGCATAGTGTGTTATTTCCCTAAAAAGGGGCACCAGTCAGCACCCCATCAAGTGAGCTTTTAAGAATCACACTGGTGGCCACTGTTGGACTCCTCCTGCACAGAGTAAGTTGCTGGAACATATTCAGGGTGAACCCTGTCCATAGATCTGAGAACCAAACATTGATTTAGGAGAGAAGATGGGTTCATATGACAGTGTGATGTGTTTCTTAAACTTACCTTGGAGACGGGGGCCGGGGAAAATGAGGAGAGTTACTGTTGAAAGGGCGCAATGTTTATTTTGGGGTGATGAGAAAGTTTTGAGTATGGACAGTGGTGATGGTTATACAACATTGTGAATGTATTCACTACTACTGAATCATACACTTACAAATGGTTAAAATGTGACGTTAATTATATTTTACCTTATCCATGGAATAAACTTGATTTTCCCTGTTGCAGTGTTGCTATTGCAGCTTGAATTAAGTAAGAACACAGATTTAACTATTTTTCTAAGACTTCTGAGTTCTCTCCAAAGACATTGCAGTAACCGATTCTATTCCACATTAGTGCCAGCTTGACTGGGCATGTGGGTTAGACTCGGTGCCTTGGTGGGAAATATCAGCAGCATTTTGGTTTCTCAATCTGTCAGAGTTTTCACCTTAGCGGTCTCTACATACACACCTGCACACACATTCACACAGGGCGTACACCATCTGCCCAGAACCACCTGCGTCAGAGATTCGGGAATGAACATCATCTAACTTGAAGCCATTGGCTGACATCCCGCATGTTCTGGCAGACGCTTCGAATTGTCACTTTCAGTTGTCTCATGCCAAGTGAGTTAATAAGCTAATTTAGAGTCCTGGTGGGCAGGTGTGCATGTAGGTCAAAGCCCTTTCTGCAACCAGAATCGCTGGATTACTAATGCCCCTTTCCCTTTAATTATAGGCTCAGGGCAGAAATAGCATTTAGACTGACATCTCCAAAGGAAAAATATTCACATGGTTTGGCAGCTTGGTTCTGGTTCTTCATTAAACAGATATTTGTAATTAAAATTGTAAAAGATACTTCCCATTACAGTGCTATTCGCTGAGCTATCACAACCTTGTTCAAAGTTGTTAGCCTGAACCAGAAGGCCCATTATTGGTTTTGGACAGCTGGTAAAGCTGATGTGTTCCAGTATCCTGTACTTCAAATACTCTCTATGAGGCCAAAAATATAGTCATTCAGTTAGGAGACCTATGGACTTAAAAAGAAAGTTTTCTGTTTGATTAATTATTCTGTATCAGGAATTGCTGACATCATGTATGTTTCAGCTAATTTACTTCCCATTGAGTTATAAGGATTTATATTCCATTGCAAATCATGATTTTTTTTAAAGATTGAAAGCAACATCATAATGTCAGGAAATTGTTAGGTGTTTTTTTTTAAATATATTTATTGATTATGCTATTACAGTTGTCCCATTTCCCCCCCTTCACTCCACTCCATCCTGTCCCCCCTCCCTCCTACATTCCCCCCCTATAGTTCATGTCCATGGGTCATACATACAAGTTCTCTGGCCTCTACATTTCCTATACTATTCTTACCCTCCCCCTGTCTATTTTCTACCTACCATTTATGCTACTTATTCTCTGTACCTTTCCCCCCTCTCTCCCCCTCCCACTCCCCTATTGATAACCCTCCATGTGATCTCCATTTCTGTGGTTCTGTTTCTGTTCTAGTTGTTTGCTTAGTTTTCTTTTGTTTTGGTTTTCGGTGTGGTTGTTAATAACTGTGAGTTTGCTGTCATTTTTACTGTTCATATTTTTTATCTTCTTTTTCTTAGGTAACTCCCTTTAACATTTCATATAATAAGGGCTTGGTGATGATGAACTCCTTTAATTTGACCTTATCTGGGAAGCACTTTATCTGCCCTTCCATTCTAAATGATAGCTTTGCTGGATAGAGTAATCTTGGATGTAGGTCCTTGCCTTTTATGACTTTGAATACTTCCTGCCAGCCCCTTCTTGCCTGTAAGTTCTCTTTTGAGAAATCAGGTAACAGTCTCATGGGAACTCCTTTGTAGGTAACTGTGTCCTTTTCTCTTGCTGCTTCTAAGATTCTCTCCTTCTCTTTAATCTTGGGTAATGTAATGATGATGTGCCTTGGTGTGTCCCTCCTTGGGTCCAGCTTCTTTGGGACCCTCTGAGCTTCCTGGACTTCCTGGAAGTCTATTTCCTTTGCCAGATTGGGGAAGTTCTCCTTCATTATTTATTCAAATAAGTTTTCAATTTTTTGTTCTTCCTCTTCTCCTTCTGCCACCCCTATAATTTGGGATGTTGGAACATTTCAAGATGTCCTGGAGGTTCCTAAACCTCTCCTCATTTTTCTGAATTCTTGTTTCTTCATTCTTTTCTGGTCGGATGTTTCCTTCTTCCTTCTGGTCCACACCATTGATTTGAGTCCCAGTTTCCTTCTCATCACTATTGGTTCCTTGTACATTTTCCTTTGTTTCTCTTAGCATAGCCTTCATTTTTTCATCTAATTTGTGACCAAATTCAACCAATTCTATGAGCATCCTGATTACCAGTGTTTTGAACTGTACATCTGATAGGTTGGCTATCTCTTCCTCGCTTAGTTGTATTTTTTCTGGAGCTTTGAAGTGTTCTGTCATTTGGGCCATTTTTTTTTTTGTCTTGGTTTGCCTGTTACGTAAAGGGGCGGAGCCTTAGGTGTTCCCTGGGGTGGGGTAAAGCTGGTCACTGCACTGTGATGATGTACGTGGGGGAGGGGCTGAGAGGGAGAAATGGTGCCTGCTCCACTCTCTGCCAGATTTCAGCCACTCCCTCCACTACCCACAATCAAATTGGGCTCCTCTAGTGCTGATTCCCGAGTGGGTGGGCTTGTGCACTCTCTAGGCCCCCGTGTATCTCTCCAATGACCTCTCCTGTGAGGCTGGGAGTTTCTCCTGCTGCTTCCTCAACCTTCACAGGTATTTTCAATCAGCAGTTTGAGGCTGGAGCCCTGGGTTACGTGGTGTGCTTCGCTCCTCTGACGGTCCTCCCAGTTTATCTGTGAGCGAATGTGGGGCTGTGGGGCTATTGGTCCAAAACCAATAGCTGTCGCACTGCCTGCCCCATTCGCTCCACAATCCGCCACCTCTCTGGGTCCTTCCACCAGCTGCCACCTTGCCTCAAGTCCTGTCTGCCCCGGCTGCCCATCTCTTCCCCTCCTACCTGTCTAGGTGAGTGTTTCTTCTTTATCTCCTTGGTTGTCGGATCCGTGCGGTTCGATTTTCTGTTAGTTCTGGTTGTTTTTTGTTTTTAAATTGTTGTTGTCCTTTTGGTTGTGCGAGGAGGAGCCGTGTGTCTACCTATGTCTCCATCTTGGCTGGAAGCCAAATTGTTAGGTTTTTGAGTTGTATGGGAACTAAAATAAGGAGAAAGTTGAAAATTCTTCACAGTTGTTCATATTTGTGGTATTGAACTACTTCCAAACCACAATTGAAATATTAGTTAGGTTTAGTAGGTTGACCTACTAAAGCTACTAAGCTAACTTTGAGTCAAATCAAGTATTTAAATAATTACCAAAACAGCAATGTATTTTTGAAACTATTGTACTAAATCTTCATCAATGATTTTTCTGTTCTAATGAAAATATTGACATTATAAAAAACATGAGAATCTAAGTTGTATATATGAACTGTAAAGAAAATAAAATTAAGCCCCAAGTCTTTATGCCAGTCTGAGAAAGAAAGTGGAAGTATAAATAACACACTAGATTACTTAATGCACAAGAAGCTTTTGATGGTTTATGCCAACCACTGTCCTATTTGTCTTCATTATCCAACTAACTCGGAAGAACGGCCAAAATTCCTGCCTACTTCACCCTTCTCTCTGATTCCTTCCACAATCTCCCCATTCTCTCAATTGAAATTGCTCTCTCAAAAGTTTCCAATAACCTCAGAATTGACAAACTGACTCCCTCCTTAGGCTCCTGTCTGTTTGACCTCTATCTTCAGTATGCTACTGCTGACAACTCATTCCATTTAAAACCTTCCCCTCATTCACTCATTGGTTCAGTCAACAAATACTTATAATTCAGCTTACTTTAAATGCGTTTGAGGTCGCATATATATTTTTTTATCTCTCAGATATGATTGTGGTGCTTCTGACCCTTTATCACTGGATCTTATGCTTTAGATTTTTCTTTAAAACAGTGATGGACCTGCATATACCTGTCCAATTCTCCTGCCAACTGTCCATATCTGAAAGAACTTTGGCAATGTATAAAGGCATAATACATGGAAGCTCAAAGAAAACTTGATTGGTACACTGCCAGGTACCAAAATTACCTGCATATGCATTCCTAGTGGCTGTGTTTAGGACCGATGAGTAGTGCTCTTTTTTTTCTTTTTTTCTTTTTTATCCTCACCTGAGGACATGCTCATTGATTTTAGAGAGGAAAGGAGGGAGAGAAACATCAGTATGAGGAGAAACATCCATTGTTTGCCTCTCCTATGTGCCCCAACTAGGGACCAAACCCATAACCTAGGCATGTGCCCTGACCAGAATCAAACCCGTGACCTTTCAGTTTATGGGACTACGTTCCAACCAACTGAGCCACACCAGCCGGGGCAGCCCTCTTTTTAAAAATAACCTTTTTTCATAGAGCATTTTGAAGGAAACAGGATGTTCTACAGGGATGTTTATTAGGCTTGCAGTTTTAATTTTAGAATCTGTATATTTAGCTATTACTTAATTCCTCCAGCTACTTGAAAAATATCTACTGTGCTTAGGAACCTCAAACTATGGGATAAAAAAATGGAGGCTGGACAGAGTTGGATAAGGAGGAGAAGGGGTCTAAGAATCACAGGGTGATGCAGCACTTGGGTGTGTTCTAAGTGCCTAATTTGCCTTCCCTACTCCTCTTGAAACATAGGCTTTGTCTTTTTATTAATACTACGTCCTTTGTTCATTTTCGATGGATGATGGATGTTTAATTCACTGGAGATTATTTTTTTGCCCTGACCACATTCAATTTGTTAAACTGGACCAGGCTGATGACATTTCTCTATGGATTTTCTTAACATCTCAGAAGTTAAACTGAACATAAGGTAAGACCAAGTCTCATACATTAAAGGACTTTAAGATTTTTATACTTGTGTGTAGCGCAAGAAGAAAAGACTTAGCAGGGAGAAAACCCTACAGGAAATATGTGAACATCTGAGAGTAAAACAATGGAAGAGGTTAGAAGAAGGGAGGTAATTCATGTATTAAGATAATTTAATATATAATATCACAGTACTTGTTAATGCTTTGGGGATTAACATGTGGTATTTTGCCTTGGGAAAATACATCAGGGCTATTTCCAACTGTCCTTTGGCCTTAGTACTGAAATCCTAGCACTAGGAGACTTCAACATGTCACGACCCGTTTCCTGGTCAAGCCACAATGAGCTGTCTCTCCCTCCAGGAGCACAAAGAGGGTCTCGGAAAGAGCAAATTTGCATGAGACTTGAGAAAAAAATATCCTTCAGACATAACCACAGAAAAACATCAAGAAATGGGAAAAATTACCTAACGTGGGCTTGTCCATCCAGCCTTCTGTGCTTATTTGTTCAAAACTAATTTTGGTGATTTATTCTCCATGATTTGAAAGGCTTGCCAATCTTGCACCATTCTTTCCAGTTATTAGAGGGCCCATTCCATGGCCAGATGTGACTGCAACCTGAACCACCAGGGCCGCGCTTGGAAGTCGGCACAGGGATTTAGGCACTCAGTTTTTACTGAGAGAGCACAGTGCTCTTTTGAGTCACACTTTCAGGTCCATCCTAGGGATAAGTCTTTGTGGGTACTCTCATGGTTATAATTCGAGTTAATGTAGAAATGGATGGGATGCCCTCCTTAGGAATGCCACTGCGTGGCCCTCATGTGTGAGAGAGACTGAGGTGCCCTTGGAGCCAAGGTTTCGCTGTGAGGAACATCTATGTTTTGTTTCTAAGGAAACAAGGGCATCCGGGGCAAAAGAGGAGCTACTTTACATGTGGAAAAGATTAGGGGCAGAAAGAATTTGTGGAAACAAGGCCAGAGTCACATTTTTCCTTGATTTGTCACATGCTATTTTTTTTCCTTTTGTTCTTTGGCCACCTTCACTGCAAACCCTTTGATGAAGCAAATCAAACCACTAGAGCAACAGAATGGGATTGTAGTTCATGAGAGCAACCATTCACACATTTAGAGACAGGCAGACCCTATCCAGGAATACTCAGGGAATATTCACAAATGTTACAAATCTAAAGGTTTCCATTAGAATGTCTTATAAGAAATAAAATAATTCAAAGAGCACATTACTGGTTTCTATTTCCTCATACAATTCCCTTCCTTCTTTTCTTGCATTTCTGGATAAACATTATAACCAAGTAGAAAGGTGCCTCTTAACAGATTGATGTTTCTGTTAGAGTACATTAAAAGTGGAGACAGATGCAATTTGCATCCTGCCCAAAAGAAATGTATTTACCTCAGGTTGACTATTCAGGAAACTGAGCAATTTTCCTAAGGAGATAAATATAATATGGTGGTTAAGAGCAGACCGGCTGGGTCTGAATCCTGGCTCTGTCCCTTACTTGCTGTGTAGACTTGGACCCACTGCTAACCTCCCTGTGCCATAGCTTGATCTGTACCTAATGTTGGGGTAAGAAAAGAGTGTGCCTCAAAAGGTAGTATTATGTTAAATGAGCATTTAGAACTGTACCTGCAGATAATCAATAAATAAGGGTTATCCATCATTATAGAAGTTTTAAAATAAATAATCCTCCCTGTGCCCATTAGAAAACACAGAATTATTGGATTTTAGATGCTGTTTTTATACAAATTACAGTAGCAATTTCTTAAAAAGTATTTTGTCATAAAATGGGAGTGGATGAAAAGAAATGTCACTATAAAACAATATTATTTTTAGATTGAGGAAAAAATAGTTTATCTGGTCTTTAGGATTTAGAAGTAATTCTGGGATGTAAAATGAAAGTATTCCCTGAAAGCTGACTTTTAATACAATACACTCATAAATGTATAAAATTTAAAAAATAATGTTCAATGTGACATGCATCTCTGATCCAAAGACAAGTAGAAATTAGTAATAGTCTCCAACTAAGAGTCAAGAGACTACTACATTTGTGACTTTAAACCAGACATACAACTAGAGGGAAAAAGAGAAGCTCATTCTCACCTCACTTCCTCCCGACAACCTTGAACATGCCCTAGATATTCGCAGTGAACTTTATGTCTTTTTGATTGGCAATGCACGTTGTGTGTTCACCTAGCAGTGAGTAACATCAAAGCAGTAATTTTATGTTACATATCTTTTACCACAATTTTTAAAAAAAATTGAGAGGCTCTTTTGTAAATTAATGAAGTCCTCAGATGCTTTTGACACAACTCCTTTTATGATGTCGCTGTGAAGGTCAAGCGTGCAGTGTTATTATGTCAGAAAATCACAGGCTCCCTCAAACATTTCACTCTTTGTTATTTATTCTTTCTAGGAATTAATGCATGGCTGGATGAAAAGCTAAATTTTGTTGAAATAATGTATTTAAAAAGAAAAGCCATAGTGGTAATCGTATGAGACATAAAGAGGAATGACCCAATGACAGCACCCCTTTGTGGACTGCCACCAACCCTGTCCCAACGGCAGGAGTCCTTCGCCCGGCCCAGCACTTCCGCAGGTGCCCCCCAGAGCTGACGGGCCTGCCTCTGCCCCTGCCTCTGCCTCAGGCAAGCCATTGGATCTCCAGACTTTCTCATTTTCAAAAATGAAAATTCTGGGCCAAAGTGACCACCCATATCCCTTGCGCCTCAAAAATTCCATAATTCTAGTACTGTCACAAACTCCAACCCTGAACCCTGATTTTAAGCCTCTCTTTCACAAACAAATGAAAATCATCATCTTCGGTAAACAAAAAATCCTAGAAATAAGCATGAACTGTCAAAATATTTTTTTTCCTTGCTCCAGGATTTTACCTACAGCCAAAGCAATTTTATAAAATCCTTCTACTCGGTATTCAAAAGAGCCATTTCTCTCCCCTCAGAGAGAAATGTAGGCAAGGACTGGGGAAGACACCTTCCCCAGATGAAGCTGAGGCATGCTCCTGTGGAGAAGCCCGTTCTATTTTAATTGCCAATTAAAAGTGGCCTGGGGAATCACACACTGTCATTATCTCATTAAAAATAAAAAATACTATTCTTGTCACTCCTTTACTCTCGCCCAAGTAGCCCAACTACTCCCCACAACTTAAATTTAATAGCACTTTTAAAGTATTGGCTTTATCTAGGGCCCACTGGGGACAGCAATTTCCACGGTTATCACCGCCGTAAATTTCACAGATCTCCAGTCACTAACTCAGCTCCACCTACTGGGTATTTTCCACATCCGTGAAACTTACTAAGCATTGAGAAGAATTGAAAAGGAAGTAGAGGGCTCGATTTCAGCAAATGAATGGTCACTCTCATTGGAAAACAGAGTTTTATAAAGGGTCCTTTACACATCCCTCTCATTGCATCTTTTAGTTCTGCTTGGCTCTCCTTCAGCCCTCCCTATCTGTCTCGCCTGGTTATCTGGAATGACGTTATAAGCACGGAACTGATCACTGAG
The DNA here is from genome assembly GCF_022682495.2 of Desmodus rotundus. NCBI lineage: Eukaryota > Metazoa > Chordata > Mammalia > Chiroptera > Phyllostomidae > Desmodus > Desmodus rotundus. The sequence goes on along the minus strand of NC_071392.1, from coordinate 26,741,507 downwards.
GTTATGCCCCTGTTTAAAAAAAAAACAAACTTGATTTCTTTGTTATAAGAGTTATAAATTCTCTTCCCTTGTGAACTGTAGATGGAGTTGGCATTCCATGTAGGAAGTAGGGTCATTTGAATTGAGTTACTTGTTACTACTTAGAAGTTTCTAGTGATCTATATTATATAATGTCTAAAGGGCACAAGTCAAAGAGGATGCACTGCAAAGATTCTGATGATGGCTTATTTCTAATAATGCCCCCTTTGAATAATATAATAGTAAGTGAAAAAGCTATGCCGGTGACTTCCTCCAGGTACCTGAACAATCTTGCTTCTATGTACACACCTGCAGGTTATTTTGCATTGCCAAACATACTTCCTGAAAGAGTCCATTGACTTCTGCTTTGTAACAACATGCATTACCATGGCTCACGAGGGGAAAGGCACTCTGCCCATCTTTAACCCAAGAATAGGATTACCTTATTGCCTTGAAATCCCTTCGAACCCGGGTCCCCTGGAGGTCCACTAATGCCCTGCTCCAAGATGAAAACCAAGAATTAGTTCTGGCTCTAAGGGCCAGCAGGAATGAATCATTCATTAGGAGATCCCTGGAGATCCCAGAGTTAGAATTCAGACCACAATTCAGTTAAAAAGTGATTACATGGGATTGAGAAATGGAATGAGATGAAATACCTTGTGTCACATAAGCAGCTTCTAAAATAGTACTTAAGCTGAGAGCAAACATTATTAATGAGATGTTTGTTTGCTAAACCTGTGTTTCCAACCTTATTTCTTTACTGGACCCATTTTTTGAAAGATTTCAAATAAACAACTTAAAAAAAATATCTAAGGCATCTATAACTGAAAATTGGAACTTCCAATGGCCCTTTGATGGCGAGTGACTGTCCTACCTTGGCACAATTCCAGGCCATAGTGAAGGAGTTGATGGTTAATGAATGCTATCTAGGAAATCTTGGGTAAGAGTATCATTTTCAGAAGACTTTTTGAAATATTGAAATCAACTCTTTACACCCCCCATTATAACTATAGAAGAGGCAACTTCATAGACTAGACAAAAATCATCCAAATTATTATTTTTTAAGATACGTCTAACTTAAGTAAATGCCTTAAAGAATCATTCCATGTTATTGAGCATCACACATACTTAACTTAGATGAAATGTATAACTCTTTCAACTACATTTTAGTAGTGTGGCAAAAACAGTTACATTCCGCTTGTAATTACTTGGGCTTTATCTGTCTTTTTAGACTCTAATTCATAAACTTTTACCTTTGACTACTCACTAAGTGTACTCCCCTGCTGGCACTTATCTTGAGGGAGCCTGAATTAGTTATTAAAACATGAGGGTAGTGGTTTCCAAACTTGGTTGCACATTGGAGTCACTTGGGGAACTTTAAAAATATTGATGCCTAGCTCCAATCCCCAGACATTCTGATTGAATTGGTAGAGGGTGTGAGTGAGCAAATGGACTTTAAAAGCTCCCTGGGTGACTCTAGTCCAGACTTAGATTTGGTTTTAGCGTCCTTACCTGAAGTCCTCTGGGTCCTTTTGGTCCATATGACCCAGGGGATCCCTATGGAATAAAATTAATGGTAAGTCACTCAAAATATCCACCTTCAAAGTACAACGATTTTAGGTGGAAGAGAAGGGAACATGTTTTCAGTAATGGCCAGTCTTCTTCGGTTATCCAAACCTCAAAGCTAACATATTCATTGTTAACAAAATGATCCTCATTAATAAGTCAAATGGAGGGTCAAACTTTCCAGTAGCAAACAAACTCCATGAAAACATAATGTTAGATATAAGTTCTTGGCCTATATATTGTCATTTTCATCAAAATAGAAGATTTCTTAAGATTCCTTAGAAAGTAGTAAACTGTGAAATACTGCTTTCTTCCTACCAGGCAATGTCAGTTAAATTAATTTAGTAAGTATTTCCAATGTCTAAATCACTCTTTGCCCATCTTCAAAACACAGAACTTAGCAAAACACAGATCATACTTAACATTCTTCTAATAGAAAATATTTCAGTATGTTTCATAACTAGGAAACCCTTTGAAATTTATTTTTCTTAGAGGATAATGTAGTCTCATATCTCTTTTCTCAGATTTTCACTTTTTTTTCCTGCTTTTGTTGTATGTGTTCCTGCACACTGCTTTAGCATATCTTCATCCACTTTTATTCTTAATTCCCAATGAATTTTTCTTCGCTCTCACTCTCTTGATCTCTCACACCTTTTATGGGAAGAAATCATGAAACTTTTCTCTGTAAAATGTGTTCAGATTTCCATTCTCACTATCCAGGTAGAGAGAACACACCTTCATCTTCTAGAATCCCCATCAACACTGAGTATTACATATTATCTATTATTTCAGTGTTTGCCCATTTGATTGGTGGAATAATATTTTAATGTTTTAATTTCACTTATCTGATTGCTAATGTATTGGATATTTTTAATTTATTAGCCATTATATTTTCTTTTTTGGGTTTTCTGTTTCTTTGTATGTTTTACTTGTGAATTTATGTGAATTCTCTTCATGTCAAGGACTCTTTTTCATTGACTGTGTACATGCATTTTTCAAATTTTTACTTCTCTGACATTGGGATACATATTACAATCAATTGCATCTTTATAATTGACAGTATTTTTCTTTCTTTTTGGCACAGAATATAATAGGGCATTTAGCAATCCTTGGCATCTTAGTCAATGAAATATGACATTAACTCTTTGTCAGCCATTTTTATCTCAAATACTTTTCCTAGTTATTATCTGATTTTTATTTTTGCTCTGTTCTGTATGTGTCCCTCCTGCATTTTTGAGTCCAAGTTCATCTCTCGTTCTCAGTTATCTTCCAGGAAGAATCCATTCATTATCATACTTTCCATTTCGCCCAGAGATAATTTCCAAGCCTACGTTTTTGGACCCTCCTGAGCTTTCACTCTGCAGCAGTTTAAAAAGCTTTCAGAAAACCTCAGGCTGTTTAAAGTGTTTAGTTACATGGGCCACAGTCATTATCTTGTCCTTTCCTTTTCACTTTCTGCCTCACTTTCTCCCCTTGACTCTCTGCCATAATTAAAATATAGATATTGAAAGAGTTTGGTGTCTTACAGGCATGCTCTTAGTAGTTTTTAACTGTAACAAAAACTACTTTTACTCTGCGCTTTTTTTGACCCTTTATTATTATATTTCAAATGCACTCAATGTATTTCTGGTCCATTAAGGAACTCCTTAACATGTTTAATATTGTCTCCTGTTTAAATACTTTACTCGTATTTGTTTTTTTAATGAAAAGTGAATACCTACTCAATTATCTGTAACTCACTGGATTTTCAAAATGTCCAACCCCTATCTGAGTCTGCTTCTGTCACAGTATTTGTAACTATCTCATTAACTTATTTCATAGAGTTCACTCTGCTTGGGAAGCGCTTGGTCTCAGTGTTTACATCAGGACAACAATTCTACTTTTTCCCAATGGAGCTTGAATTGACGTTTTGCTGGTTAAATTATTCTTTTCACCATAACATTCAGTAGGCCTGCCCTCAAAGGTTAGTGTACCACGAAGCAAAGTCTTAATGGAACATAAGAAAGGCATTTGGGGACATTATTACTTAAAATTAGGTAATGGCTTTGTCCTTTGCTTCCTGTTTTACTGGTGAGAAAATTGAGCCAATGACTCTCTAACTTCAGTAGTAAGATCAGCACAATGCATCCCAGGAATTTCCTATTTTTTTTAATTGTTTGTTTTTTTTTTAATAAGTAGAGTTGGTATACAATCTTACATTGGTTATATTAGTTTCCGGTGTACAATACAGCGATTCAACATTTTTATAACTTATAATGTGATCACCCCACTGAGCTAATTCTAGCAATCATCTATCACTGTGTCAACTTATCACAACATTGTTGACTTTATTCCCCTTCCCCTTTTCACTAGTCCTCTGCTCTCTCCCTTCTGGTAACCATTTCTTTGATCTCTATTAAAACACAACAAAACGAACAAACAAACAAAAACACTCATAGAAACAGGAATTTCGTCTTAAGGAAACTCGGCCCCACAGGATCAGAGATGTTGGCATTTTAAAAACATGTTCCTTACTTTGTCACCTTTTATTCCTGGTTTACCACATTCTCCACGTACACCCTAAAATAAATGAATAAAATAAATCAGAGGACATTTACAGCCATTCTGTGTTAGGATTTTCTTTTAAAGATTCCCAGCAGAATCTTACGACATAAGCACTGTGATGGATTATACCCAGTGTTATCCTCAGTCCTGTGGGTTCTTTGGGCATTGAAGTCTGGAAAATTGTACCCATAAGTCATTTTTAACTTGACAGAATCAAATCAGCGATACCACCTAATGAGGTCTAACATTTTCGAGAGATGGATGAAATTAAAAGAAGCTGAGGTTTACTGACCATCTACCATATATTACACGCCCTTTGCATGTGTGATTTAATCGAATCCACAGTACAGCCCAATGCGATCAGCTCTACAATTCTTATTTTATAGAAGAGAAAACTTAAGCTGAATGAGATAACGTCTCCGCATCAGAGGTAGTAAGAATCAAAGTCTGATCCCAGGCCTACCCAGTCTCAGAGTCCCTACTGTTTCCACAACACTGTGCTCCAGCCCTAGTACCAACTTTCAGCAAGCGGTAGACAGATTCTGCCTCAAGAGTGTAAGGAAACTCTTCGGAGACCCTGCCCTGACTTGGTAGGGAAAGGAGGCAAGATGAACTAGCAAGGCCTGCTGTGAGACGGAGTGGGGCGTGGTGGCCAGCATGCTGTGTATGCCCCATCCTCATTCTCCACCGTGCTGCCTTTCCTGGAATATGAATGAAAAAAAGCTAGCATATACATTATGCCTCACAGTTTATCATTAATGTTATTTTATGGAAATTATCTCAGTTAATCTGCCATCAACTGTCTGAGGTAGATATTATCAGCCCAGTTGTACAGTCTCAAATTGTGTGATTCAAAAAGGTTAAGTAACTTGCTCAGGACTTCTAACACTTCTAAAAATTGAAGTAGAATGTAACAGAGTCACTGCAGAGTTGCTTTCATATATATATATACATTTTGAGCCTCAAAACAATTCATATTTCTAAGAAAAGCCAAGTCAGCTGGAGAAGTAAATGGTTCACTTCAATGTACATGCTAGCCAGTGACTCCTCCTCCAGCGTCCTCACTGCTGGTTTCCGCTTCTGCTGCTGCTGTATTCCCCATGCGCTGCTCTGAGGCGTACCACTTGAAATACCAGTACACGAGTAAGAGATTGCACAAACAAGCACTTTAGTGGCCTGCTTCCTTCATCAAGGAAGTCTTACTATGGAAAATAAAGGTCAGTTGAGTTAAACAGTATACTTAATGATCTAGTAGATTTATATTCTGGTGCAAGCTTTATCTTATCACAAAATAGCAACAAACGGTTCACAGACTAACAGCCAGCCTGCGGACCACATCTTGGATAGCGCTGCTCCAAGAAGGGAAATCACAATTGTAACCACCAGCTATGGGTGCAAAGTGTGTGCCAAGGCCTTTGCATTATTGCTGATCTCACACCAGCCTTGCAAGGTCGGTAGATATATCTTAGTTCACAGATAAGGGAAATGAGGCTCAGAGAGATTAAGTAATTTGCCCATGACCGCAAGCTGAGTCTGGTAGACGCTCAGGCCTGTGTTCTTCATTAGCCACCCAAAGAGGAACAAAGCACACCGCGATGTTCTGTAAATTACTCCGCACCGACCTGACACTTCTGCCTCGGGTGCTGCACAGGGCATTGCTGGCATGGGAGCGGAAAGAGGGAGGTGCAATGCTTCGATGCAGCTACACCTCTGTTCAAAAGCAATCTATTCTCTCCCCACATCACGTGAGTCAGACTGACCCAGGAGAAACCGAGCTTTCCCTTCGAACACGTTGCACATTTATTTCTGAACGCAAATGGAAAATCACTCTTGAAGAATCAGTTAGAAAGCAATTAATGTAATAATGTTAGATGGGAATAAAATGAGTCGACCACCAAAATATAAAACAGAAAAGTAACATAAATACACTCAAAATTATTTTGGCTGGAATTCACATTCCATTAGCCCAGACAGATGTGTTAGCTATGGGGTCCTGAGGAACAGCATTTGTTTGGGGTGGGGGCATGTTCCCATCAGCGAAACTATTGTACCGGTGTTATTTGCCTCTGCGAAGGCGGTTTCTTTTTGGTGGACTTATGGATCGCTGTGGAGTGACCACAGTGACAGTCCCAGGGAGCAAGTGCTTCAGAAAGCTGTGAATAGATTAGCTCTGTTCCCAGCCTCTTGACTCCCGATGCTGCTGCTCCTGGTGAAATCCTGGCTTGAATGTCAGGGTCAGGGTCACTTTCTCTGACCCTGTGTATATTTGTGTGTATTTTCCAAGTGAGATCTCCTCCCGGCAGTCTGTAATTCCCCAGAGGTTTCAATGAATATTTTATGCATATATGAAATACACATATCTTCCTGGGGTCAATAATTAGCTCATTATATAAATCAAGATGGAATGGGAGGTTATTCATAATTCTTCTAAAGTGTATATACATATACGTGTGTGTGTGTGTGTGTGTGTGTGTTTATGACAAATTTGCAATCATGGAACTTTTTCAACTTTCCCATATCAACATGTGTGTCTGGTCTCTTCCTAACAGCACCTTGCATTTACAGGCCAGCAAAGAGTTTAGAACACACTGTCACATTCATTATCCTGTTTGATTCTCTGAGAATTAGGGAGGCCTGTATTAATCCAGTTCTATATGGAGGATGAAATAGACACTCCAAGAGGCTGAGGAGCCCAGGTTCTTAAGGGCAGAATCGTGGCATTTCTTACTCTCTTCCTCTGGATTAGAGATATGTTTATTTTTGTATGGGGGTTGACCCCTAATATTTGCAGGGCCGAAGGATGAGTGTAAGCAGAAGCCCACATACCATATATCTAAATAATGGAAAGTTAAAAATCAAGCTAATAAACTAATCATGTTCTAGCTTCCCTTCTTCACAAATATACCTTCAAAAGAAATTTAAAAATTAAAGAATTTAGGGGTTCCCCAGAGGTCCATGCAGGAGCCCAGCCCCACTTCACTTCCCACCTCCAGCTCCTTCCACAGTGAGAGATGCTGTGTGTGAGTAGAGAAGGTGCCCCACACAGCACAACAAAGCTGCCTCCAGGCCCCTCGTACCCTAGCAGACAGCTTCCATTTGGTTCCCCCTCATGCCTGGGAAGAAAGTAGACATGGGAAACAGGTTTGTGTATGCTTTCAAAGAAGGCTCAGATCACTTTGCAGGGACGTTTGGGGTCTTGGTTACCCAAAGCATGATCTAGGCCAAGCAGGCACAGGCCTCCTGCCCTGCAAAGCCTGGCTTGGGGTGGGGGACAGAGGAGACCCAGAGAAGGACCCTCTAAGGTGAGGCCTCTTGCCCAGGTCTGAGGGTTGTACCACCTGCAGGAATGGAGGCAGGGACTCCTCAGATTTCAGAGAGAAAATCTGATCATAGAACAGTGGCAGACTTTGTGAACCGTTGAGCCCTCTCAGAGGTTCCTGAGTCCCAGGGCAACTTGTTCATTTCTTTTGAATCAGGCTATTAACTTCTTCTTCTTGAATTAATTGCATCAGTTTCCTAATTTGTAACTTGCAAATAATCTACAAACCCATCCCTTTTATTTGTCAAATTTACTGCCCCCTACAATCTCTATGCAGATGCTTACCTGAATGAAGTCAGTGGTTCTGCACTGTTTGACCAGGATAGATCCTCTTTCCCCATAAGAGGGTTGGGAAGTTAAGCACCAAAGGAACAAGCGCGTTGCAGTATTTCTGCATCCGTTTGTACACTGAAACTTTCAGTCTGGATACCCGTTTGCAGAGCTCAGGGAGACTGGGCACCAATCTCGGTGACCTCAGGGCTCCTTCCACCCCTTACGACACACACCCATATCTCCAGTTATGTTATTATTTGTGTCAACAGAGCTTATATTTATGAATTAGGGAATCCAGACTTACAAAAATAACTTTTATTCAGTACATAAATACAGCAATGTTTCTGTTTTTCTTTCTGGAATTCTGGTCTATTGGTTGTTACAAACTTACCTTCTCACCCTTGTACCCAGGAATACCCTAATTAAAAAAAGAAAAGAAAAAGTAAAATGTGATATTAGGAGGCATAGTTGGAGGAAGTATTTGATGCTTTGCATTTGTGACATTACAAAACATGTCAGTACAATCTTGGAAAATAAGACCATATATACATAGGCTATTTCACTTTGCACTTAGGGACTGTACATTTACTAGGGAGAAGAAAAGAACCTATTTTTCCTTTTATTACATTCTATTCTCAGTACCAGGCATTTTTTCAAACCCAATTTCTTGCCCTTTGGCCTGAAGCTGAAGGAGACAGTATACACTGAACCTCACTGTAGAAGTGAAGACCTGTAATTGTCCTTTCAAAATTGTTGTATTGACTTTTAAACTATGAACTATTGTGGCTGAGAATGTTTCACAGGGACTGGTAGTGAAAATGGCTTTGGGGTAATGTCCTTTAAAATGTCCATCAATGTTTATATTCTTTATGATTCTCCTTTCAAATTCAGTGTAGAATGTAAACATCAAGGAAATGAGCGGTTCCTTTTTCAGTCCTAATGAGCCCGTGACCTTTAAGTTACTATTTTATCTCCTGCTAAATGAGGGGCCAGAGTGTCTGCTCATTTTCGGGGTCACTCCTGGGAACCCTGCACAGCCCTCTCCATTGTGTTGCTACACATAAGCCCTTTAAGTGACACAAATCCTTTTCAAACAGGATTTCATGTCTTCTTCATACAACTGCGGTTTTCAAGCATGACAATAGAATTGTAAGATATATTTTTAGTGGGCTGGAGAAACTAGTGGAATAGACAAGCCATACTCGCAGTTACATGTAAGTCTGCCCACAAAATTTTGTTCTCTGTGTTACTTTTTTTAAATGATAAAAAAGAAAACCTCAGGGAGAAAATAACACTTCTCACCAAATGAACATAGGGGTGCTTATGTTCTTTCAAAGTAGTGATTTGGGTTCCTTTGGATATGTTCCCAGAAGCCCAAGTGCTGGGTCAAAAGGCAGATCCATTTTTAATTTTTTGAGGTAACTCCATACTGTTTTCCACAGTGGCTGCCCAAGTCTGCATTCCCACCAATAGTGCAAAAGTGTTCCCCTTTCTCAACATCCTCGCCAGCACTGGTTGTTTGTTGATTTATTGATGATAGCCATTCTGACGGGTGTGAAATGGTATCTCATTGTGGTTTTAATTTGCATTTCTCTGATGATTAGTGATGTTGAGCATCTTTTCATCTCTTGGCCATCTGTATGTCCTCTTTGGAGAAGTGTCTGTTCAAGTCCTTTGCCCATTTTTTAACTTGGCCAGTTGTTTTTTGGTGTTGAGTTTTGTAAGTACTTTATAAATTTTGGATATTAACCCATTATCAGATGTATCAGTGAAAATTTTCTCCAATTCTGTGGGTTGTCTTTTTATTTTGTTGATGGTTTCCTTTGCTGTGAAAAACTTTTTAATTTGACATGCTCCCATTTGTTTATTTTTTTTTCTTTTGTTTCCCTTGCCTGGGGAGATATATCCGATAAAAAACTGCTACAACGTATGTCCAAGATTTTGCTGCCTATGTTTTCTTCTAGGATTTTTATGGTGTCAGGCCTAAGTCTTCAATCCATTTTGAATTTTTATTCTTATGTGTGGTATAAGAAGGTCTAGTTTCATTTTCCTGCACATATCTGTCCAATTTTCCCAACACCATTTATTGAATAAACTATCCTTAGCCCATTCCTTTGTCAAATATTAATTGACTATAAAATTGTCAGTTTATTTCTGGGCTGTCTCTTCTGTTCTGTTGATCTATGTGTCTGTTTTATGCCAGTACCATGCTGTTTTGATTACTATGGCCTTATGGTATAGTTTGATATCAGGGAGCATTATCCTCCAACTTTGTTCTTCTTTCTCAGGATCACTATTGCTATGTGGTACCTTTTGTAGTTCCATATAAATTTTTGGAGTATCTGCTCTTGTTCTGTGAAATACATCAGTAGAATCTTGTTAGGTATTGCATTGAATCTATGGCTTGCTTTGGATAGTATGGACATTTTAATGATGTTCATTCTTCCTATCCATGAACATGGTATGTGCTTCCACTTATTTGTATCTTTTTCAGTCTCCTTCTTCAGTGTCTTATAATTTTCTGAGAACAGGTCTCTTACATTCTTAGTTAGGTTTATTTCTAGGTATTTCATTCCTTTTGAAGCAATTGTGAATGGGATTGTTTTCTTAATTTCCATTTCTGTTAGTTTATTATTGGCATATAAAAATGCCACTGATTTCTGGGTATTAATTTCTATATTCTACTACTAATTTGCTGAATTCATTTATCAGTTCTAGTAGTTTCTTGGTGGAATCTTTGGGGTTCTCTATGTACAGTATCATGTAATTTGTGAATAGAGACAGTTTTACTATCTTCCTTTCTGTTACCGTTACTTCCTTTCCAACTTGGATGCCTTTATTTCTTCTTGTCTGATTGGCTAGGATTTTCAATACTATGTTGAATAAGAGAGGTGAAAGCAGACATTCCTGTCTTCTTCCCTGTCTTAAGGGGAACACTTGTAGTTTTTGTTGAGTATGATGCTGGCAGTGGGTTTGTCATACATAGCCTTTATTATGTTTAGGTATGTTCCGGATATTCCCACTTTGCTGAGAGTTTTTATCATAAATAGGTGCTGGATTTTACCAAATGCTTTTTCTGTATCTATTGATATGATCATGTGGTTTTTATCCTTCATTTTGTTTATGTGGTGAGTCACATTTATTGATTTGTGAGTGTTGTACCAACCTTGCATTACCAGAATAAATCCCACTTGATGACAGCATGTGATCTTTTTGATGCATTGCTGTATTCGGTTTGCTAATACTTTGTTAAGAATTTCAGTGTCTTTGTCCATCAGGAATATTGACCTATAATTTTCTTTCTTTGTGGTGTCTTTATCTGGTTTTGGAATTATGATACTTCTGGCCTTGTAAAATGAGCTTGGGAACCTTTCCTCCTTTTGAATGTTTTGAAATAGATTGAGAAGGAGAGGTGTTAGTTCTTCTGGGAATGTTTGTTAAAATTCACCTGTGAGGCTATCCAGTCCAGGACTTTAGTTTTGGGGGAGGTTTTAACATTATGTTGGGTGCATAAATGTTTTACTAGGGTTATCTCCTCTTGTTGGACTCTTTTCTTTATCATTATGTAATGTAATGTCCTTGTTTGTCTGTTTCTGTAGCCTTGGTTTTAAAGTCTATTTTGTCAGATATAAGTGCCGCTACTCCAGATTTTTTTCCCTCTCCATTTGCATGAAATATTTTTTTCTGTCCCTTTACTTTTAGTCTGTGTGTATGTTTCCATCTAAGATCTATCTCTTGGAGGCAGAATATATGGGTCTTGTTTTCTTATCCTTTCACTTACCCGATGTCTTTTGGTTGGAGTATTTAAGCCATTTACATTTAATGTGATTATTGATAGATAAGTATATAGTGCCATTTTATTGTTAGACTGTTTTCCTCTGGGTCTTTTTTTTTCTTTCTCTTTTTCTTCTTATTTTTAAAGCAAGCCCTTTAACACTTTTTTTTTAATACTAGTTGGTGTTAACAAACTCCTTTAGGTTTTTCTTGTCTGGGAAGCTCCTTATTTCTCCTTCAGTTTTAAATGATGGCCTTACTGGGTAGAGTAGCTTGGTTGTAGGTCATTGCTTTTTATCACCTTCAATAGTTCACACCACTCCCTTCTGGCCTGAAATGTTTCTATTGAAAAATCAGGTGACAGCCTAATTGGTGCTCCCTTGTAGATTACTATCTGCTTTTCTCTGGTGGCTTTTAGGATTATCTCCTTATCTTTAAGCCTTGCCATTTAAATCATGATGTGCCTAGGTTTAGGCCTCTTTGTGTCCAACTTGTTTGGGACGCTCTGAGCTTCCTGGATCTGTGTGTCTTTATCCTTCACCAAATTAGGGAAATTTTTGGTCATTATTTCTTCAAATAGGTTCTTGACTCCTTGGTTGTTCTCTTCCGCTTCTGGTATTCCCACGATGCGAATATTTTTATGCCTCATGCTGTCCAAAATGTTTCTTCAGTTCTTCTCATTTTTTTAAAATTCTGTTTTCTTTTCGGTGCTCTGCCTGAGTGTTTTTTTTTCTACTTTGTCTTTCAAATCACTGAAGTGATCCTCTACTTCACCTAACCTACTGTGTATTCCTTCCAGTGTATTATTTATTTCAGATATTGCATTTTTTATTTCTGACTAGTCCTTTTTTTATGGTTTCTATGTCTTTTTTTCATGCTGTTGAATATCCCTATAATCATTATTCTAAATTCCCTATCTAATAAATTGCTTGCCTCCATTTCATCTAGTTCTTCTGGAGAATTCTCTTGTTCTTTAATTTGGAGTCTGTGTCTGGTCTTCCCATTGGGGCTGCTTCTTTGTATTTGATTCTATGTATTAGGTAGATCTGCAAAGACTGTGGTGTAGACCTTTGTCAAACACTGCTTGTTACTGGTCCTGGTCAACCTGTTTGGAGCTACCAGTGGTCCACAGCATGTGGCTGCCTGTGCTGGGCCTGTTTGTGTGCAGAAAGAACCAGGCTGTGCACCAAGGACCACGTTTATCAGCACAAGGCTCAAGAGAGGGTCAGCTGAAGTCTCAGAGCTCCCAGAGATCTGTCTTAGTTTTTTAAACTAATCAATGATATAGCCTCAAGCTGTACTCAGCAGCCCAACTTAAGCTCCACAGGATGGGGCAGAGTAATTCCTGTGGGCAGGGCTATTGCCTCCCCTCAGGCTGATGCCACTTGGAGGGGAGTGCTCTGCCTGAGAAAGATAGACTCTGCAGTATGGGGAATGACTCAGCATAGGGATCCTGGCAGCTGTTCCTTCAGTTCTCTCCCCAGAGCCACCAGCCCCAGACTCTCCTCATGTGTCTCTAGTCCACTCTGCCCTCCCTCTGCCAGAGCCCAGGCAAAGTGGCTGCAAACAGAATTTTGTGTGTTGTCCCTTTAAGAGGTTCTCTGCATCTCCGCCATCTCTCCCTTGTAGACAGAAAACCCATTGCTTTACACAGCTGGAGGTTATCTGGGCTCCTTTACAAGCCCTGGTAATGTAGACTGGGGAGCCCAGTTTGGGGTTTAGACCCCACACTTCTCAGGAGGAACCCCCTGGCTACTGAAGTATCCCTCTGGCACTTCCTGTGGAAGCCCAGCTAGCCTTTTTGTGCCTCCTCCATACTCCCTACCAGTCCCGTTGTGGTGAAGTAGTTTCTTCTGTCTATCCTTGGTTATGAGCCTTCTTTCCAGCTAGTTTTCAGTTAGTTATTCAGGATAATTTATCTACAATTTAGTTGTAATTCCAGACTGGCCCTGAGAGGAAGTTAATATAGCTTCCACTTACTCTTCTGCCATCTTGGGTCTGTTCCCATCATTACTTTGTGTTAAAAGAGTTACATTGTATTTAGGAAGGAATAGTGTTTACAAAAATAAAGGCATATTACTTTTATAGTATTCCATTCTCTTCTTGTTCCCTGTTTTTCTCTCTGAAATCTCTGATTTATTTATTATGTGGTTGCTATCAGTTTCATTCCTTCCTTTCTTTCATGGCATCTTAATTGCTAGTTTTCAAATATTCAAATTTGAAATATCCACAACTGCACTCTTGGCTCTCTGCCAAAATTGTTTCTGACTTTCTTATTTCTATTAATGCTATCATATTTCAAATCACACAGTCTCAAAAACTTATAATTATCTTTTCTCCCTACTTGCCCCTTATACTCCTTTAATCCAACCAGTTAACATTCCCCAGCAGCTTCCACTGCACTTGTTTTAAATCCACTGCTACCCTCACCAATGAAGCTCTATTGATCTAGCCTCTGCCTAAGCTATAGCCTCATCTCCCACCACTCATCATCAGGTTCTGGCTTGCTTTACATTTCCTGTGCCTGCCAAGATTGTTCCCACCTCAGAGCCTTTGTCCCTACTGCTCCTTCTGCCTAGAACGCCCTCATGACCTTGTTTTATATTTCCATAACACCTCTCACTGACCAAAATTCTTATTCATTTGTTTGCCTATTTATTGCCCCCCTCCCCCCCTCTAGAACACTTTGTGAAACAGGAACTGTCTTGCTCACTCCTGTAACCCAGTATGTAATGAGGACCCAACACACAGAATGTGCTCAACATACACTTGTTGAATATATAAGTTAGGTTAATCACCACACTCTATCATTGCTTCCCTTTCATGATTCTCACAATGTCCTCTTCCCTTCTATGTTGTAACCACTGTAGCCCAGTTTTGCCCAATATAATGGGGGCCCCAATTGGGAGTCCCATATGTAACTCTAAATTTCCTAATAGCCACATTAAAAAAGCAATGAACAGGTCCTCCTGTTTTATTTTATATATATTTTATTTATTTTATTTATCCCAATAGGTCCAAAATGCTGTCAGTTCAACATGTAATTATATAAAGAAATATCAATGAGATAGTTTACTTCTATTTTGGGGATATTAAGTCATCAAAATTTTGTATGTATTTTATTTCTAAAGCACACCACAATTTCATATTTCAACTGCTCAGTAAGCACATGTGGCTAGTGGTTTTCACATTGGCCAGAGCGGCCTAGCCAATGTCCCTGTTATTTCTCATAAAAGCTATAGCAATACACCTTCTAAGTGCTTCTTCTGCTTTTCACATTCCAGTTTCTCTTTTAGAGCCATGCCAGACTAATCTTCCAAATACGTAGGTAGCTCCTGTGTCATATGCCTCATCTAAAATCTTGGGGGGGGGGGGGCCCAGCACCTGGCAAAGCCCAGACCTTACAACCAGCAGAGAGCACCCACTCTGATCCTATCTCACCATTGCCCAACACACTGCCTTCCTGCTGGCAGCTGCCCAAGGCCCTCTCCATCTGGAATATCTGTCCCCTTCCACCTTCCTATTCTGTCCTTTCCTGTCACAGTACTACACCCTTCAGGGGCCACCCCACAAAACTGCGCCGACAACTTCAGTCCCTGAATTCCTATAACACTTTGTACGTGCAATTTTCACAATATTTTGACACTCTGCTTCAAATAGTAGCTATCTTAAATATCTTATCTCTCCTATGAGAAAATAAATGTTTCAAAAATATAAATGCTTTGCCTTAATTTTATTTTTACTTAATAATATGTTTCATATGTAGAAGATAACAAAGAAATAACACAAATTCTGAATGGATTTCCATTGAAATTATCAAACTTTCTCTCAGACTTTTTCATGTAGTTGATTGAAAACACCAAGAGAACAGTGTTTAAAACTCTGGTTCTGAGTCTTGGGCTTTGACCCAAGGAGACAGGCTGAGAGGAGGAACGTAACATGGCACCCTTTTGTTCACTGTGTACTCCTCGGCTATTTTCCACACCAGTAATGAAAATTTTTCTGTAGTTATTTCTCATACAATTCTGATATCTTCTATCTTCTAATTATAGGGATAATCAATCAACTAGAATAATCTCTTTTTCTCTGTCTCTCTCTCTCTCTCTTTTGATCTGTAGAATTGGATTTACAACAGCGTAGTTTAGGTTGTGTAATTGTTATGGCCCCAGAATTTTAATTTCCTCTATATTGAAAAAAAGAAAACCAGAAGAAAAAAAGCAAAATGTTTTTCTTATTGAGCCTTTCACAAGTGTCAAATTCAGTATCAGAGAGTGGCATGTGGTTGACCACTTGTCCTATCATCACTCCCGTTGAACGGAGTATTGTCCTCTCATACTTCCACTTCTAAGATCACTTTTGTCTGACTCGTCTGTGACATCACTAGCCCACGTAGATAGAAATCATTTTCACACTCGCACTCCAGGGGTCAAAACGATCAATTCCAAAATCTAGCACCTGGGATTAGGTTCTTAGGAAGGCATTCCCGTTGCGTACATACCCCAGGGCCTCTTTCTCCAGGTTCTCCCTTTTGAGCATCACCCTGTGACAAATGAAAAACTCAGTCAGAATTCCACTGCCCTGCAGAGGGGCTGATTGCTTGATAAAACGTGTTATTCAGAATTCCCAGAGTAATAAATTAAGCCAATGCAGAAAGAAAATCTTTGGCCTTCCCCTTTGACATTTTCACTATGCAATCCAGGGAAGAAAACAGCAGCTCAGATAGCCTTTGCCCTTTGGAGTGAAGCCAGATGTAGAGGGCCCCAAATCCAGGTACCTGTTCACAGTGTAGGCGGGGTCTTTTATCCCAGTTTAACAACACAGCCATTGTTCTCAAACACAGCACTGTACCCACTGGGAGCCGGCCACTCTGGCCTTGCTCCAAGGGGCTGTGGGATGTTTTCCAAAATGTCCTAAAGACTGATTGCTTGATTTCAGCAAGACTTAGGAAAATATATTATGTGGCACAAAATTACGAGCCAAATAAATGAAATAAAAACATAGACTCATCACAGGTATTTAATAAAACAAAACGAGACATGAGGGCATTAATTTGAACCCATAAAGGTGAGTGAGTGTAGGGGGGTGTGTGTGTATTGTTAAGCAGCTCAAAGATGCTTTACATTCTCTTTCTTTGACAAACAGGCAATTGGGAAAGAATACTTCAATGCATCTAACTTATCATATTTTTCATTACATTCCTAAATATATTCTCAGAAATGAATTATTGGGTTAATTTTTTGAATATTTGAATGCCTCTTATGTAGTACCCAGTTGCTTTCCAAAATGTGCCACCTTACCTTTGCAATGAAGAGCAAACCAGTTTCACTACCGTATTTCTATCACTAGTTATTATTATTTTAATATTGCCATGTTAACTGTTATGAAAAATTATTTTTAATTTGAAAATTAAACCAAATTATGCATAAACCAAATTATGTGAATTAGAAAAATGTATCCCCTCCTAACTCCAAAATACAACCCAACAACCATGGGCTCTCAAGTTTCTACAATGTGAATAATTAGTACTAAAGGGTAGCTCAACGTCTCTGTTCTAAATTGTATTCATTATATAGTGAAATTACGTGCTTTTCTATGTCTTTATTTACTGGTTTTATTTCCTCTCTTGAAAATTATTTGTGTCCTTCGACCATTTAATTATTAGAAGGTTGATATTTTCTCATCCATTTTATTGTCTTTAGGTACTATGGAAATTAACCCAATGTCCATTTTATTTAATGAAAACATTTCCCTATATGTTTTCCTCTTTATTTTAAGTATTATTTTTCATTATATAGAATTTTGCCTTAATTTTTCACGTAGGTATATTTGCTAGTCTCTGTCTTGTGATACCTTCAGTTACTATAAAACTTGGAATGCCATTTTCCCAACAATGATCTGAACAGATAATTAATAATAATTAATCTAGAATTTTGTGATGGGTACACAAAGAAAAGAATTGAGGCAATGGCTGAAGAGTGGCTGACAATCTGGTGTTTTTTCTATTATTATTATAGATTACTTATATTCAAAGTGGATCCATGAAAAACATGTGTCTAGGTCAAATGATATGGAACATATCTTAATAATTCATGGAACATAGTGATGATTCATTTGGGACACCATTATTTCAATTACAAGTTTCTACTTACTGGGTCCCAAGGTTTCCTTAATGTACTGACTAACATGATCTTATGTAATATAAATGCAAGCTAAACAAACCAGATAGATAACACAGGAAGTGAACGTCCTGTACTTTTCACAGAAATCATCAGACTTTTTGGCATTGACGTGTACTGCAATGCTCTTTGTTTTCTTTGTTTTTGTTTTTTAAATAAATTTAGAAGATACATTCGTGTAAAGGAAAGATGTTTATTCATTTACCGGGTTTCCTTTTGGTCCTCGCTCACCTTTGATACCTGGGTTTCCGTGGGTACCCTGAAAGCAAAGGAAAAAAGATTATATCGAGCAGCCATTCCATTAGTTTCCTACATCTTATAATAATTTCTGATCAGCTCTATCCCATAAATGAGGGAAGCTTGTAAAATAACTACCTACCAAGAAGAGAGTCAACTCTACTATCTCCGTTCCTACACACCAGGAGGGCTGCACTGTCTTGCACAGACAGATTCTCTAGATTATCCAAAGGAGGATAATGTCTCCCTGTTATCTGCACACAAGCGCTTTTTTAAAAATTGTTGTTCAGGTACAGTGGTCTCCATTTTCCTGCCACCACTTTCCCCCACCCTATCCACACCCACCTTCGACCCTCCTTTCCCCCTTTGGCTTTGTCCATAGGTCCTTTATACATGTTCCTTGACTTGACCCTTCCTCTTCTTTCCCCCATTATACCTCTCCCCTCTCCCCACTGGTCTCTGTCAGTTTGTTCTATATTTCCATGTCTCAGTTTCTATTGTGCTCGCTTGTTTGTTTTGTCGATTAGGTTCCACTTACAGGTGAGATCATATGGTATTTGTGTTTCACTGCCTGGCTTACTTCACTTAGCATAATGCTCTCTAGTTCCATCTATGACAGCGTGAAATAGCCCTGGTATTTGCAGGTGTGAGTAGAGTGATCATCTCTGGGACTCCTGAATTGACCCTAAATTCAAGGGATAGATAATCTCAAAAGATGAAAGAAGAGAATTCTCCAAATCCTGTTCCAGAAAGGCTCTTCATTTTCCTATTCTCAAACAACTAAAAACATCACTTTTCTGAGAACTGGTTGTGGGGATACCCAATAAATGTTCCATAACACAGTTCTATGGCTACCCTTATTAAAACATGGGACTATCTTTTCTAACATATTGATTGACTAAAGTTGTCAGGTTAGCTCAGCAATTGCAAGTTTTGTTACTGTTCATGCTGAAACATAATTGAATATCACAAGTGAGCCTCCCACTGGTAATCCCCTGGTGTCATAAGTATAAACTAAGACTTTATGGTGAGGGAAACTCAAGCCTTGGCTTTGGTTCAAGTCGGCTTCTACTGGCTGCCACATTATCATGGAATGTCTCAAATCATGTATTTTGAAGGAAAAAAAACCCAAACATTCCTACTTTCTAATGCCTTGATTGGTAGGAAGGGTTGAAAAAGGATCGGCTTCAGCCTCAAGACTCAAGGTAAAATGCATCCATCACAGTCTTAAGAAGCTCACAACGCATCTCCTGTCCCATCTTCCAAATACAAGCATTAGTTCGAAAATCTTATCCATGCACTTTTGTGAAAAATCTCCAATGTGCTTCTGAACTTTAAGGTTTGCAATCATAAGTAAATGAAATACTGAAAAAGCAGCATGGATGCTTCCTGATGACCTGGTGTTAGAGAAATGTTCAGCATCTCCAGTCATCATTTAATCATTTGAAGTCACAGAATTCACTTGAACCCCCAAGGCTTCCCAGCCAGAGCTTCGTCTGCACACAGCCCCACAATATTGCATTTAGATGAGTGTAAAGACACAGTTACCTTCAGGAGAGGTCTCCCATCCTTGTTTCTGGGTGGAACAAATAAAACTTTGCCTAAAGCACAGAGATTTGGATTATCTCTTTCTATATTTTCACTTTAGTATTGAGAAATTCTGACCCCAATTGCCACATAAGAAGTGGTGCTGAAATAACCTTTGTGGGGACATTTTAAACCAAGTCTGCCCTTAGTCCAAGTCAGTAAAATCCCAGGCTTATTCCTAAGGATAGATGGTATCCTTTAAGAAAAAAAAGAAAGAACACATTTTTTTTTTTGCTGTTATTTGCACACAAGTGCTTTTTGACAGCATGAAATATAGTCCTGATATTTGCAAGTGTGAGTAGAGTGATCATCGCTGGGACTCCTGAATTGACCCCAAATTCTAAGGAGAAATACACTTACCGGGGGCCCTGGCTCTCCTGGATCCCCCTTCTCGCATTCACAGATATTGCGTTCACACTGAATCAATAATGAAATACATTATTAACACATACTGAAAAGCAGCATTTCAAATCTCATTCAGTACATTACTAAATGGAACACTCCCTTGAAGAAATTTTACTTTGCAAGTTTATGGAGATTTTGTTCTTCCTATTAAATTCTTCTAGGAAAACTCAGATCTAATAAGAACCAGGTAATAAAGTATTATTAAACATTGCTATGGTTAAATTAAAGAAACCTCCTATAGTATATATAGATCATCCAGTTGCTAGCTAAAAAAGGGGAAAGATAAACATTTTCAGTGGACTCTTGGAATTTCTGGTATTTCTCTTTTATATAACACATCAGAGCTCAGTAATATACAAATAGCAAATACTCATTTACTCAGTAAAGGAAAGCATTTGACTTAAAACATATTGAATCAATTCGAAGATACACATTTTTCCTTATTATAACACCTCTGAAATCAGAGTAAGCCCAATCATGATGAAGTTGCTCTTTTCTACATTTGCACTTCAAAACTTACAGAATGAAATGGAAGAAAACTCCAGAGACACTACTGGAGCCCTCTTAAGAAATGCTGTATCATCCATGCTTTTGATGTACTTCTTTTATAGAAAAACAACTACATCAATGACTCTAAGACTAAAATGATTCCAAAGACATAGACTCTGAATGTGAAGAAGTTTTAGAAATAACCAATTTAGTATGCTTATATATATTCTCATATTTGTATATACAAAAGTGATACAGGATTTAAAAATCTGTATCTAAATAAATCTAAAAGGACTCTTCACATCAGTATAAAATTAAAAATCAAAATTAATAAGGCACTATATCATAGTTTAATCACCAGAGTTTTTTCTTGTCTTAATGGCACATAAAATAATGGTATATCTGACCATGTATATATAATTCAATGCAATGTGCTCTACAACAGTAGTCCTCAACCCCCAGGCCACGGACTGGCAGTGGTCCGTGGCCTGGTAGGAATTGGGCCACACAGCAGGAGGTGAGTGGTGGGCAAGTGAGTGAACTGGTCCCTGGTGCTACGAAGGTTGGGGACTGCAGCTCTATGAGGTTTGGTTGGCTCCTATTACTTTATGCAATATTACATGTAAATTTTCTGGTGTTAAATAAGCAGCTTATCAAAGTTCAGATGTTCCAAACTCTTTGTGTTAAGAAACACATGTTCAGTTCAGGAGTCCTCAACAAGCTGATGGTCATTTATTGTGCTAAGTACTATCCAACCAATGTTGGCCAGCTTCCTTGGCCACTTGGTCTGGTTGCCACCATCAGAAAGAATGAGGTTAGTTAATCAGCAGGCAGCAGGGGGCAACTCTGAGCTCTGTTTCAGCCTGGAGCACTCTGCCTAACTAACCCTGGCCAACACCAGGCACACATCCCAAAGTAGAGGACCCCCCCACCCCGCCACTCCGCAAGTGACTAGTATTAGAGACATGCTTAGAATAAAGGAAATTATATCAAACTAAGTAAAAGCTATGTCCTTTGGTTATCATTAATTTCTAAAATCAGTCTGTAGAATCACATTAAATTTTTTCTAATTTTCCAACCTGCACTGGATGTGGTGGCCTCAAAGAAATCAGATGGTAGCCTAGAAATAGTGGGGCTCTTTCTAAAAATGGTTAAGCATTTTTATTTAGTCACACCTATCTTCCAGTGAGAATTCTAATGCTGATTTGATAATGCAAGCTTTTACAGTAATTCATAGTAATCAAAGCAAGTGGTACTTACCTTCTTTTCAAATAAGATATCCTATGAGGGGAAAAAAGAATGAAACATTAACTCAATTTATGGTTCTGCTTCCAACTCTCATTAGTCTTAATTATTCCCTAAGGGATATGCAATTTCCAAGAAGAATAGCAAGTCAGCCTTTTAACCTTGTGAAAGCAATAAAGCCTACCAGCCACCCACCCAAGGAGTACTCTGAGCCATATAATAATAGGAGACTTTGAAAGGCACTAACATTAAAAGTTATTCTGTTTTCTGGGGACTTTATCCTATTGCATCCTATGCTTACCTTTGATTTCCTTTATCAGCTCTATGATCTGGCTACCAGCTTAATTTGGCTACAAGTTTAATCAGTCACAATGAGAAATTTTTTACTTTCAGTTGCAAAGACTTAGGCATTAAAACATTCGTTTTAGGGTTATAACTTCAGGAAGTATTAATGAGCCTCAGAAGTTGAACCTCTCATCTTGCAAAAAGGAAACTTGATTGGCAGTATTGCAACTTGTCCCAAGTTACACACTTGGGCTGAGTCACCTGGCAAAGTTCGGTGCTGCTTCATACTTATCCACACAGAGGGGAATTAGCCAGAATAGTTTTCAAAATTACTTTAAATTCCCAATGTTAGAGAAACTCACAGTCTGTGTTTTCTCCAATATCGAGGCCTCACTACCTTACAACACAGTTCAGTGGTTTTATCGGACAAGTGCACCGACGGCCCTGTCTGAAGTCAAACCCTGGGCAAAACTTAGCCTATGTTGACGGGTGGGGTTATTGCTTTCTTAAGGTAGATATTATGTGTCGAATGAATGCCTAGTGACTGAATCAGAAGGCATAACATGCATATGATAAAATTGAAAGTGGAAGTAAGAAGCACTAGAATATTTGTTGCCAGATATTAAAAATGAAGGATGTGATGAGGAAGTCAAAGGCAGGTCAGAGTTGTACTTTTATGGAGGACTCCACATCCCTGTAGTTTTGTTTTTACTTCATTTTTATTTCCATACAAACCAATGACACAGAGGCAAGATACAGCAAAACGCTTTAAGTGTCTCAGTTTAATGGGAGGGAAAATGAGCCTGGGCGTTAAGTGTCATCCAAGGTTCTCATTCCGTTTCCACCATTACTCATGTAGCCTTGGGCAAGTCATATACTCTTTCCAGGTCATTTTCCTATGTAAAATGAGAAAGTTTGACCACACAGTCTTGAGGGCAGCTGTAAAACTCTGTCCACAGACCCTACACAAAATTTAGGGTTTCACCTGTGGTCCTCTTTGTCCCCTTCCTCCACGCCTTCCCCACCCAATGATTTTAAATTACTAGCCAGAATAAATCCAGGCTGAAAGCAGAGGATGTCTTATCTTTAAGACCTGGCAGGTCACGTGAAAAGATAGAAACTGAGATACAGTGACAGTCTGCGTGTAAAATGGCATTGCCCCCTCCAGGACATTTGGCTAGGCCTAGAAAGCTGTAGGTGAGTGTGCTTTATCTCTAGGCTGCTGAGGACAAGCCCCAGTTTCCACCCGATATCCTGACAGACTTTCCAGACATGCCCTGGAGAGAAATTCTTGTACTCGTACATTTCAGCATTCATTGTTTTTAACAGTGAAAAATTGGAAATAATTAAAGTATCCACCACTAGTGGAATGGATCAATAAATGAAATACTATTCAGCAACTAAAGTAAGCGTATTGGATCTACCTATTTCAACATAAAAAGGTTTCCAAGAACACTGAGTGCAAAAGCAATGTGATCCAAATTATGAAAATATTTAAAACATGTCACTAGCTTGCTTTCCTCTGGGAGGAAGAGAGGGAAAGGGAATTTGAAAGGAGTTCAAGAGATACTGCAATAAACAACTTATAATGCAAGTCAAATTGTAATATTTGATAATAACTAGTGAAATATAGAAAAATCCAAAGTGTTGTCATGTTGCAATCTTTTTATAACAAACATTGATGTCCTTATCAATGTTAAATTCATGAATTTAGCTGCCTCCATGCCTAATGTGCAAATTTATACTTTTCTATCCCTGCCTTTGAAAATTCAATTTCTAGCTTGCCATATTACTGTCTAAAAATATGTGCCATGAGGATTAAAGCCATAGCAACACAAGTAACAAATTATTTTTGGAACTCATTTGATTTGAGATTTTTGGAATTTATATTTCTATGGAAACAAAAGGGGACCCAAAACTGCACAATAAATAAGACTGTTTCAAACAATGAACAAAGCTCCATCCCTAGGGGCACTTATGGTCTTAAGCCCCAGTGACAGAAAACAGACAGCTCACAGCAAGCAGCGTGGGAAGGAGATGCTAGATGGGGGGTGAGGTGGGGGCATTAATAAGATCGTTTCTTGGAATAGGTGGATTTTCTGGAAATTCTGAAGGGAGGAATGCAAAGGACCAACTCTTTGATGGAATGCTATGCTGTATGTCAAAGTTTATGAGGAAAAAGTCACCAAGACTAGTGTGGGATTTAGACAAAAGAAGCAGTAAGGAAGGACATTTAGAAAGAGTGAACAGAGGAGCCCACGTGGACAGCGCTGGAGGCCTTGGGGCGCAGTGAGATCTTTCACTGAGGCTGAGCCGCAGGCTGCGTGGGGAACATGGTCAAAGCCAGAGAGAGGGGCATGTTCAATTAAGGCTGGGTGGATACTGTATTTTAAATGAAAAGGATAAACAGATAAAGGTCCTCACTAGAGCAAAAGAAAGTACATTTTATTAATGGAGCTGGAGCTTTGTGATGTGTAAGGAGAAGGCTGGAATGGAATCTCCAATTTTGTGAATGACTATGAGGTCAATGCTATGAGAAGGGAAGAGAGGAAATGTGAGGAAGGTGCCAAACATGTAGCAGGACAGCCAATGGGATGAAAATAAAAACTTAGGACGCAAGGATTGCAAACTCTAAGAAAAAAAATTGCAGCTTTAACAAACTACAAAATCTTAAACAGAGAACAAAAATAAGGCTCTAAAGAGGAAGACTTGAAAAAATGGGAAGTGGCCTATAATCAATAAATCGATAAAGCATAGGATTCTAAAGATGATACAATAATTATCAAGTTGATCTTTGGTAGGTAAAGAAGGGGACACACCAAACTGATGTTTTTGTTAATAATCTTTAGAGAAAGAGACCAATTTGTCATGATATTTATTCCCATAAAGGCTTTTAAAAAAATTTAGCATCAAAGGTGATAGAATAAAGTACTTTTTTAATTTCACATACTCTTTCTTGCTCTCCTAAAGGACCAAGTAATATATTCAGGAGATTGGGCTGAGTTTCTTAGGTTTTAAGACTGTTATGTAAACCATAATAAAACAGCAATAAAAATATTTTTTTCAATTTAGAACCAGAGGTCTCCCTTGGGTGATTCAGAACGGAAAAGTTTTCCTGGGGTTCTTAGATGACACTTCCTACTAGAGCCAAGAATGCACAATGATTTCCTTAATCTCTCTTGGTTCCTGCAAAATCTATTTGTGGTGGACAGTCATGTCCATAAATTCAACTATAAAGTCTACTCTGCGATAAAAAGGAATAAAGTCCTAATGCAACAAAAAACCCAGATGAATTTTGAAGTCATTATGCTGGGAATAAGAAGCCTGCTACAAAAAGACTACACACAGTATGAGTTTATTTCTGTCAAATTTTAGAATGTGTACACTAATCTAGAGTGAGAAGTCGACATCAGTAGTAGCTCAGGGGCAAGGGAAGAATGCGTTGCAAAGATTCCTGAGAAAACTTTGGGGGTGCCAGAAATGTTTTGTATCCTACTGCTGTTGGTGGTATCCTGAGTGTATACATCTCTCAAAACTCATGGAATTATGGACTTTAGGTAAATGCAGTTTTGTAAGGAAATTATTCCTAATTAACCTATTTTTAAAAGTCAACTAATTAATTATTTCAAAATAAAAAGTTAAAAATTCAACCAAGGATGTAATAGAAATCGATTTGATGAGGAATTTTTCCAATGGTCTGATGAAAAGTCAAGTTCTGCCTCCTAGAAGTGGTGCTTTGAAACACCGTATACTGAAACTCGTATATCTTTCTTTGAAGAGCCTGATAAACCCTTTGGGTTCTGGAAGTGTTTGGAAAGCAGCATGTCCTTCTAAGAAGTGGCTTGTTCACAGAGTTCCCATCTGAACAAACAGCTGAAATCACAGGATGCTAAGGAAGAGCAGAATCATTAGGACACTTGGTCATTTTTCAGTTTCCCCAGAAACGAGCAGTCTGGCTTCGAGTCTACTGCCAAGAGCCTGTGTTCTCAGTTGGGCAGGAGCTCTTGGTGAGGGTGGGGTGGAGGGAGTGTGAACCTTCCGAGCCTTCACATCTGGCCAAACAAGGAGATGCCTGTCCTGCACCTTCCGCAGTCAGCAACAGGCAACTCATTATCACACCCCCAGGGTTCTCTCCTGAATGCGCTGGAACCTTCTGTTCCAAGTTCACTGGTGAGGACTCCTTAAACAGCACAGGCAGGACTAGGCAGTTAGCCAGCCACCCTGCATGTCTCTCTCTCACAAAAGAGATGCTTGGACTAGGCATGTACCCCAAGCTATTGTACTATTTCCCCTCTCAATAAGACTTTACAAGGTTAAGCATGCAGACTCTAGGGTCTTTGCCTGGCCTTAAATTTTCAATTATAAAATGATGATATAGCAGCACCTATATCACAAGATTGTTGTTAACACTGAATAGAATAAAATAAAATCAGTCAAAGTGCTCAGAACGATGCCTAACAGAGGATTCAAGACATGATAGTTATTGTTTAGATAAGACAAACTCAGGGTCTCATGCTGAAAAGAACTGAATAAAAACTTGAGAGTAACAAAAAAAATAAAATTAAAATTAAAAAAGGGAAAAAAATTGAGAGTAAGGCTGGGGAAAAAGATTGGAGGAAGGGACAAAGAGCCAAACAGTCTCTGAAATGGAGCCTGAGGCTTTGCCCAGCCTATAGAAAACAGCCACAGGAAATGCTCAGTACCTGAAGGACACATTGGTCTTGCCCTCTTCTTAAGAAATCAAAGAAAATCAATATTTTTAAGAAAGTCAATTTTTAACACTTAACAAATCAGCCACTATTTCTCCAGAGTTTTTTCCTTGAGAAATACTGGGAAGAGGGATTTTGTTTGCATTGCTTTGCCTTGTGTTTTGCCAACCAGCAAGGAAAGGTCCTTACAAGCAGCTGAGCAACCAATGAAGGAAAGAAGCATCAACACAGCCAGTCAGACCAATCAAAAGGGACTCACTGATTTGATGGGAGAAACTGTTGGGTGACTGCAGGTTGTAGGTGATTTTACAGTGGGTGGCCTTATTAACACTTAAGAAGCAATGAGATAATTTTTTAAAAAAAACTGGAAGTCTATGAACTCTGCTTGAGCGTAATAGAGCAATACACAGTGAGACAAAGTCAAAAATTATTTTTGCACATATAGAGAAAAGATCAGTCTAATATAAATATAGCAGAGCATAAGTTGACCACAAATTGAATATAAGTCAGCAGGGTTCAATGAACCCAGGATGTATAAACAGGAGTCTGAGCCATGTGATCAGAAATTAACTCTTCCCAAATCTTCAGCATCGACTAGCAATAAAGTAAGGAATGTAATTCCAGAGAATGAGCCTGGTACTGCTCCAGTTTATCTGGTATAAGCTATCAAGGACATGGAGAAAGGCTTTAAAAAGATTCTCCTTTCCATTTCCAAGGTGGGTTATTTTCCTTTCACATTTTGACTCATTATCTATTTTTACAGACTTTACAATCAAAATATTACTATTATAATGAGTAATATGTATGTGAAACCAACCCATCAGATACCTACCAGGCGATCCTGAATTTTATCTACAAGGGCCGGATCACTCAGCAGTAGAATGGGTTCACTAGATGAATCCCCAGATATCAAACGCAGTTTGGCTTCATTGACTACAGTAGAAAGTCCAATGGTGATAAATAATATCCCTGCAGTTCTGGCGCCTTCCGAAATACTTTGAACATCTGGATTCTTTGGATGGTCGATGCCATCAGTCATCAGCAAAGCTACTTTTACACCATCTTTACGTCCTTCTCTCTTAAATAGCCTAGTAGCATTGGAGATGGCATAATATGAGAAAGTACCTTGTCCAATGAAATTCATAGACTTGACCCTCTGCTTAAAAGTCTGTAGATCCTTCCAAGAAGAAAAAGGTGGGTCAATTTGGACAGAGCTGCTGAACTGAAGAGCTGCCAGCTTTATGTCATATTTCAAGTAGTGAACGGGGGTCAATTGGAAAATCCTGTCACTCAAGCTAGCCACAAAATCTTTCTGTTTATCGAAGAGGATAATTTTGGAACTTTCAGAGCTGTCCACGATGAAGACAACATCTATGAAGCAAGCGGAGTCTGAAAACAGAACAAATTGATTAGGCAAAATAAGTGGGTTTCCTGGAGAAACAACTCTGCATAAGAAAAGTACGGAGGTGCCGTTGTGTGCTATTTGTTGTTGAGAGCAGAGGGAAGTGAAAGAGCACCTTGTAGGTGGGGCTTAAGGTGTAAAGAACCAAGTCTCTCTGCAAGTCTATACATTCTTTTTCTCATGTAAATCATGTAAATCAAAAACAATAATTTAAAAAATACTATATATTCTGAATATCTTCCCAAATTAAAGCCCACTTAGAATGGGGGGGGGGAAGTGCATCATGGTTTAAAAATTCAACAAACATTGGCCAAAGTTATCGGGAAGTAAACGATGCGCTACCTGTTTCTCAGGCTGCGTCACACAGGTGAGGCCCCATATTGTTTTGTGGTTTTATAACTTTTTGAAATTAAGGGAGAAAACAACTATACATCACACTGTAGCAACAGTAAGGGAGAAAGGAACTTAAAAGCAGAAAATTTAAGATTGCATCTTAGGTCTGTCTTACTAATTTGCCTACAACCTGGAGGGTACCACTTAACCTCCCTGGGCCTCAGTTCTTTCTCTGCAATATGAAAGTGGCAATCTCTGTCATGCCTATTTTATAAGATTACTGTGAAGCGTACGTGAAATAATAAATGTACAAGGGCTTTAAAAACTCTGATGTTTTTATAGGTATGCCATAGAAGTATGTAAAGTGTATCATTATCATAATATAATCATATCAAAGTTGAATGTCACATATATGCATATGTATGTGGTTTGCTATTTACATCAAATGCTATTGGTAAAAATGCATATTAGTGTCTTAACAAGCTAAAATGAATTATTAAAAACAAAAACAAAACTTTTTTTTACCCTGGGGATTATTTTTCCTTGCAAGTAAGTTGGACTTTGATCCTTTCTTTCTTTGTCCATATATTGTTTGACTCATAAAAACTGGCGAAAGCAGGAGATAAAAGACAATATGTCTGTTCCACATTTTGGTAGATGGTGAAAAATCATCTGCCTGTAGCACCTTTAATAGAAAAATCAGTTATAAATACTTTAATAAAATATAGTGTTTGCTATTTTCCAATCTAGCAAAATTGAAAAATGGCATTTGACGGGAGAAAAAGTTTTCATTCATATTTATAGAAAAATATGCACATTGAGATTTTTAAAGTTTCTAATGCAAATAAATCATGGCAGTATACTGAAACATCTGTTAGTGAATATTTCTATACATCCAAGAGTTACATGTAAGTACTTTGTATTCCCATTTTATTGTGGGGAGCAGGGAGTCAGGAGAGCCATTTCAAACATTTCGGTCCATTCGGTATGGTGGCTGTGGTTCAATCACAGGGTCTGCTTTGGCATTCCCACATTCAGACCGTCAATGGTTGTTCCACTCATTTTCATTATAACAAATTCCTGATGATCTCACCATTTTTACAGGGTTGTAGGGAACCACTGTCATTTCAGCCTTACTATTTACACGTATAACTTCAGTGAGTTTCAAAGCTCAAATTAAAAATTACCATAAGTTACTCTTCTGTTTCCATAGAACCCCATTTCTCTTTTCTACTCTTATTTTGGAAACCGTATCTCCATCACAATTCCAAGCTAGACCTAACTGTATATCCTATAAATCAAAAGAATATGAGAGCAAACAGATTTGCTAAGTAACACTGTTCTTCCAGCTAATGGACAGAAATAGGGGTTGAAATCAGGAAGTGGCCCTTCTGAACAGCCCTGTGAAACTAATTTTCTTGGTAGATTAACAATAAAAAATTCAATCCTGTATTAAAATCTTCAGCCATATCTCCATCACTCAGGAGGCCCAGCTATACACCAAATGACTTGTAAAGTCACACAACTCCCTGGTAAGAAAAGACTCTAGCTCAGTATACCTGAGAATGAGGATAAGAAAGCTGATTTTGAACCAATGTTCTGCATGGTTTGGAAATGTTTGCCTGCCTAAACTATATTGCCTTCAGAAGTTCTGGGAAAGGAATCACATTTTCCTTCTTTGGCACCTTGCCTGCAGGGAATAGAACCTGGGAAATCATGAGCACGATTTTTCCAGGCTCTGAGTAGGGAGTAGAAATATACGCAAAAGCAGTGAAGAATGAGATGGGTGACTGACTTCTTTCATACCTGCCATAGGGAGAAATTCCTAAGCGAATCAAACTGTTGAGTTGGGGATGAACCAATGGATAACTCTGTGCCATAGTCTGTTTCTCGGATAGCGCCATCTGACAGGAAGTTTATTAAGCTGACTTTGTATCTATCAACGTGGCCAAGCACCTCTGCTAGCAAGTACTGCAATTGATCAAATGTCAACCACTCTCCAGGCCAGGTATGCTCAGATGTGGAGACAGGTGGGTGTTAAAAGAAAGAACAAAAACTGTGCTAAGGAAATAAAATACAAAGAGGGCATTCAGGATCCTCTGGATATAATCCCCTTGCTAAACAAGGAGAAGAATACAAAAGGATGTCCAAATTTAGTTCTGAAGATTAGACTAAGGATAAGGCTTAGAAGCAAACTACAGCTGCTATTACATTTTTAGAGGGGGAAAAGGAGTAACACCACATCCCCGGTATTACATATGACTTTCCTCTTTTGTTGAGTCTATACCAGAAGAAACTTCTCAGAAGTCCTATATATTTTTTAAAGATTTTATTTATTTATTTTTAGAGAAAGGAGTAGGGAGGGAGAAAGAGAGGGAAACATCAATGTGCCCTGACTGAACATCTTTTCAGTTGACTGAACATTTGAAATGACTGAACATTTCACTTTGGGAATCAAACTAGTGACCCTTTGGTTCTCAGGCCACCACTCAATCCACTGAGCCATGCCAGTCAGGGCTCAGAAGCTCTTTAAATAAGAGACTGAGAATTTAATTTCATTGATAGCAAGAGAGATTTTACAAGCTACATGATCAAGATGACTCGTCAAAAACCTAAAGAAAGTGATAACCATTCAGGATCATGAGAAGAAAACCACTTTCTTCTCATTTGTAGACCTCATTCTGGGCTTTCAAAATGCTGACTTTAAATAAAGACTTATCTTTCTCCAAAACTAAGCACTTGCTCATACAGTTTTCTTGGCATATAGTCACTAATTCCTGCTTAAACCTCTGCATATAAAATGCTCACTAATGTAACTTAATCTTTAGTAATAATCACAACATCTCATATTTTATTACTATTTGCTCCAACATTTTTTATTTAGCTCTCCCAAACCAAAGTTTGGTATTCCTTTCTGTTTTCTGATATTAGAGGACACACTTATACCTTTCCACTTTTCTTTCTTTAGTTTTTCAGTTTCTCTGCCTTCCTGAAATCATTATTAGTTTGGCATCTTAAGAGCCCTCCCATTTCTAATCACTTTCACCAATTCTTATTTTTGCCTTTATTTTAAATAAATTCCCACCTTTCTCTCATTTAAATGTCACATACAAGTAAAATATGTTTCAGGGGAAATGTCATTAGTTAAGTGAAAGGAATATAAATCTCTATGTTTACTTATTGGTTAAATTTTATAAATTCAGAAACAATGATTATCTTTATCCAAATGCCATATTTTTTTGCCTTTTTTGCCTAAAATTTATTTTGGATAAATATCATGATCAATAACTCCAAGAGACTTTAAAGATAAATTCATAAATGGAATTATCTTTCAACAGAGTTTACCAATTTTACTCACAGTATTTGCATTTCATTTGTTTCTACCTGAAGATAAAATGATGGATAAATACTTTGTTCAAATTGTCAAACTAACCACGTTTTAAAGTATTCTGCAATTAATACTTAATTATAAAAACTTTCTCAAATTAGCAGAAAGATCCACCGAAAGATGTTAACATCATTGTAGTGCTATGCAGCAGGCTGTAAGTTAACAATTAATTTTAAAATAATTTAAAAATAAATTTAAAATTCTAAAATTCTTCATATTTTCTAATAATAAGGTAATAGCAGAGGATGACATTTTTTGGTAAGCTATTTTCACATAGTAATTATGTAAACCATTTAGACCTCCACAGTTCTCAATGGTCCTCTCCGATTACAAGTGATTAAAACAAAGCAGTTATGTCTTACCTTGTCAAGTTCGTCAAACAGGAATTAAAGACTGGTTAAGCAAATGCCAATAGCAGGGACCATCGTTGGGGTTTGAATTGACTATTGAATATTTCTCTGTTCTGTGGGAAATAAAAGTTGTCTTTGGACCTTTTGCAATCTTTCATTCATGTTTATTGGACTAAATTAAAGCAAGAGTGGTGAGGCATTTGGCCAGGGTGCAAGATTTGGGTGGGATCACTAAGTAATTTAAAGGAATAGTGTCCTTTCGGAACAAGCCTGTGTTTTCCAGACTGTTTTAAAAACAAATGGAGCAAATTTTTTTTTTTTTTTACATTTTAGGCATTTATTGACAGTCTGCCTTTGTTCTCATGCTGTGTTCTTCACTTTCTATTTTTACATTTCTTTGCCTGGAGTATGTGCTCTGTTAGAGATTGGTTCTAAAAAGCTCTGTGAAGGAGTATAAATGACTCCAGACTCAGATGCAAAACTGGTTTTTCAAGAGGGGCAATGGGTTGCTAATTATTGAAGCTGGATGTTGAGTATATACAAGCTAATTATTTTAGTCTTTCTACATCTGTGATTTTTGAAAGTTTTCATAATAAAAGGTTTACAAAAAATAAAATAAAATAAAAGGTTAACATAATCTCTCCATCTCTCTCTCTCTCTCTCTCTCTCTCTCTCAAGGGTGATCTAAATTTAGTCCTTGGTTTATCTCTAACATAGGGACTTCAGGTTCCCACTTAAACTGAATTACTTATCAACAGCCTTTCAAACTGTAACATAAGAGGCAGGTTTACAAGGGTTAATATTCTGAGGTCTCTGTCCAGGAAATGTGGTCACTGCAGTGGTTCCATTCTCTCTCTCTCTTCCTATTTTTCTACCTTCTGGTTACAGCCCTTGTTAAATCAACGTTGATGGGTACAAAACATTCGGCCTATAAGCCACTTGACCCCTAAACAACTGACAGGGTGGCTTCTCCATGGACTGCCTTGGAGACAGAGAATAGTGAGATGACCAGAGAAAGCCATATAATTGTCTTATGTCAGCTTTCCTAGGAATACAATTTAGCATTTATGCATCTGCTATTGTAACAATAATAGTTCCCACTTGGTGAACAGTTTGCCAAGCTGGGTACTATGCTCAGTGCTTCACACACATTATGGCATTTAGCCCTCCAAAAGCACAGCCACCTACCTATAATGAGTACTATAAGAGTCCACATTTTCAGGATGATGAGGCAGAGAGGACTTCAGTCATTTGCCCACTGTTACACTAATACTAGAGAATGCCAGAATGGGGTCTTAATTCAGAACTATCTGACCACTGAGACTCACTTAGAGCAACTATCACACCATCAAATGAAGTGTCCAGGTGAAGGTTCGTGCTTTCATTGTCTCCTCACCACAAAGCAGTTCCTGAGGAACTGAGGGAGTGCTGTAGGGCTTTGGTAACAAAAAAAAGAATCAGTGGGTGTATTGCAGAAGTAACCACAGGATTTCCCAGGAAGCAAGCATATGTATTTATAGATTTACACTACACAGCTTACATAGCCTGTGGATGTTAGCCACACTTTTCACTTCTGTGAGATGAGAATCATGGGATAAGGAAGTGGCATTTTTCAGAAGGTCAGCTCTCTTTCTCCTAGGTAGATTAACAACTTGAAGAATAATGATACCTCTAAGAAGCAAACAGGTGACTCCTAGGAGAAATGGGCTAAAGCCTTCCTGCCTGTTAACTGTTCTTAATAAATACTTGCTGAATAAATGAGTATTAGAAGTGATTTTTCAGTGCTCCTCAATCCCTTGAGAACCATGATACAACAGATTGCTCTCCTCCAGAGCACTGCTAGACAAATCTTTTTCAACTTTTTTCAAAATATTTTAATACTCCACCGAAGCAGAATCTGTGTTGGCTTTATTTGTTTTGATACTGGTGCCAAGATCTCCATTTCAGTAGTGGTGGTGTTTTGGGGTTCTAGGATCAATTAAGAGGAACCAAAGTCTGGGATGACTTGTAAATATCAGAAGGTTTTGTCTGCATGAGGTTATAGAAACACACAAAAAAAGGCTAATAACATATCAGCTCAAGCTTGTATCACAGTTATATATCTGGGCCAAGGTCAAGGTTTAGTGAAATGTTTCACAATCTTCTCCCAGTTTCGCCCACCTTCCATACTGACTATCCAGAATAGAAGAGACCATGATCAACTAAGAAGGGAGAAGTCAATGACCTTCTACCCAATTTGGAGAAATTAGAGGTTCCCTTATATATTTTTTTCAGTATAAAATCTTGGTGTAATAGAATTTATAACATTTGCCCCAAGGCTCTGAAGTTTCTGAGATATATTGTTCTTCTTGGCTCCAAAAGTATGACTTGGCCATTCTCTCATGTCATTCTTCAGGAAGTTAAAGAAATGCTAAAATGATGGGTTTATTTAACAAGTTAGGAACGGATTAAAAGTATTCAAAGACAAGGAAGTGGAATTATCACTGGTGATCAAATGCAGAAAATGTGGCATTGCTTAAGTCTGGAGCAGCCTGACTCCAGTGCCCCTGCCCTCACCAGATTTGGACCGAGTTGATGCTTCTGCATTCCCTCTACTCAGTTGTTTTTTGTATTGTTTCCACCTGATATATCTTGCTTCATTATTGTCATTTGGTCCCCAGATTGAACAATTGTGTCACATAGTACCCTAAATCACAGTGACAGCATGATTCCCATTGTACCAATCTTAGGAGTATTAAAATTTTTCTCTGAAATTTTCCTTCATAATTGATTTTGCCTATTCTGTGTTATTTATTCTTTAGTAAGAGCAAATTATTTTATGCTAAAAAAAGAGAAAAAGAAAAAAAACTGAGTGCTTTCTGGAAACATTTACAGTTTTCCTTTCTCAGAAATATCTGAAAGTGGATAGGTCTTGTCCTATCACAGGTTTGAATATTCAATTTTCTAAAAATTATTCTTTTCAGTCAGTGGATAGAGCAGTCATAAGTTTTTCATGCAGAGTTCATCCAAAGAGAAAGATTAGATCTAGTTAAGCTTTGGCCAACTTCTACTTTTAATGGGGAAAGTATTTTGTATTTTTCGTTTAGTTGATTTTTACTTTCAGGCATTAGAAACTATTGTACTGAATCCTAGTGAATTCTTTGATTGCCCACTAGATGGTGTTTGACCTTTTCTTATGCTGGGGACAAATGATAGCATTGATTCTCAAAACAGAAAGGAAACAGAAAACACTTTTATTTGTTTCACCCATTTCACAGATGACAAAATAGAGGACAGATGTCATGACCCACCCAGAGGTCATACCATGAGTCAGTGAGGAAATAAAATTTAGATGTTTGTGAATCAGTTGGCCATCTTTCAGTGCCCTAAATACCCCAGGAAGTTTCTAAGCCTTTGCACCATCCAGGCTTGTGCCAGAGCAGGAGAAAATGAGGCTAATCTATGGCCAACAATTTATGTTTGAAAAATACTTGTTTGGTTTTATTTTAGTGGCACATGGCTCAGGGCAAGTCACCTCGGACTAAATTCCATCATGCACTGAGTCTCATAAATCGCTGTGTAAATCTTAATGCCTGGGTCATAAAGGCAGTGAACACCACTTCCTAGAACCCGGAGCTGAAGAACTTTCTCCTCCAGGTTTGGGCAGGTTTGTTACATGGATTTGTGGCCCATGGTTCATGTCATTGATACTTGCTCAAACTCCAGCCAGTAATATAAGTAAATATCATTTTCATGAATAAGTTTCAGAAACTCAACAGCCATTTGAGTTTCTGGTTAGTCCATTTGAGATTTAATAGGAATAGTGAACACAAAATGTTTTTAAAATAATTCTATCAAATTCCCGGAACAAAAGTGTTTTAAGAACATTAAATAATTTACCTCACATTATGTCAACTCATTACCACTCCAGTTTACACAACATTGTTATTAATTAAGGTAATAGGATCATCTGTTTTTTGTTACATCTAAATTATAGTTCTTCCTGGACAATAGTTTGTTTCCTCTTCTATCCTTTTAAATTATGTACTAAGGGTATATTACCTAAGGATGGAGTTTGCAGTGAAAATGGCTTGAGAGGATTAATATTTTACTATTTGGGGATATAAAAAACTTAATAATATGAAACCCTGTGCAGACATAAAGTACCTATTATAATCATTATTCATTGTTTACATCCAGAACTATGGTTTCTGAAATCACACATGTATAATTTTATTTCATGTAAAATAACAATTAATTAATTATATATTTTCTATTATATTGATTGGTCAAATTCAGAAATGCCAAATATGCAAATCAGCGAGGACAGTGAGTATTGAGGGACTATTGCTTGAAAAAAGATATTTGGGCACCACCTTGTGGGGATTTGTAGAAAGACATGATGTGAGGGTCACTTGCCTACTATTTATCACTAACAAATTAAAATTCTTAATTTCCTGTGATGCTGAACAGGTAGAATGTAAATTGCTTTCTGCAAATTTTCAGGGTAGACGAATAACAACATGAATCACAGGAGTGATAAACTACTTTTATTTATAAATCAAGAAACTAAGTAACATCTGATGAAATCTAAAATTCATTCATTTAACAAACATTAATTTTTCTACTATATGGAGGCATTGGGCAGAAAACAAATAAGACCCAGTCTCTTCAGCCCAATGGAGGAGATAGGCAAACAAAGGACAATGGTAAATTTTACCAAAAAAAATTTTTAAGTAATCAAATATCAAACTCTAGTTAATGATACCATACTAAAGTATTAGGGAGTACATTGTACAGTTGTCTGCAACTTACACTGCAATGCATCATAAAAAAAAGAAAATGGATAGCAGGATGGGTAGATGAATAGGTAGAGAAATGTGTCAATTATATAGTAAATGTTAATTGCAGAATCTAGGTGGTGGATGGCGGGTTTGCTGTATTATCCCATCAGCTTCTCTGTACATTTGAAAATTTTCATAACAAAGCATTAGACAAAAAAGACAGTGGTAGTGAAGTGTGATACTATCTATAAAAGCAACCTGCAAAGAGGGCACTGAGACCAGACTGTGACGCAGTGGTTGGCAGTGCAGGCACCAGAGGATAAGTAAGGTGTTTCTCTTGTGCCACGTTAAAAGGTTTAGAATTCATCTTGAATGCAGTAAGGAAGCACTAAATGGCTTTAAGCAGTGGAGTGACATGATCACATTTTCATATTAGAAAAATCACTCTGGTGACTGAGTGAAGAATTAACTCCAGGAAAGCATGTTTCCTTCAAGGGACAGCTCACTTTGATGACACATCTATATCAGTGGGTAGTATAAAGGCTTGGTGTCCCTTGTCCCAAGGGAAGACATCCCTGAAAGGCTAGTCTAGTTCTAAAGTTTCCCACGAATTGGCTGAGGCCTTCTTTGGTATTGAAACACAGCTCCCCTTCTCACTCTGCCCAGTTCTGCATCTTTCTCCCCGCTTCTGCAGGTGTCGATCCCAAGAACATCCCTAATAAACATCCTCCATCCTAATCTCCATCTTGAAATATGGTTCTCAGGGCACGCAGCCTTAGGCAGAGTGTTAAGTGAGTCTGTCTTGTAAGGTCTCTAGCACATAGTGTATGCTCTGTACTTGTTTGTCGTCAAACAAACAATCCAGTGGGAGAAAGTAGAATGGAAATACAAGTTTAAGAAGAAAAAAAATAGAATAATATAGAATTTCCTACAACTAAAGAATAGCTTATTCACAAAAATTTTAAATTAAAGATAGTGAGAAACTCTCATTAAGGTATTTAAATTTTGTTGGAAATATTTAGTGTGATGCGACAGTTTATTTAGAATTTAAATGTTAAAAAATGTTAAAAATCATAACCTTGGCAGCTAAGTAAGTTTATTATGACAATGCTAGATGTAATCTCAAAAACATTTGAATAAGTGCATTGATTTATAAAATTTATTTGAGAATATGCTAGAACACTTTTGAAAAGCACCATTTTCCTCCTCAATGTTTGGAAACAGATTACAAAGCTATGTTACATGTTTACAGGGCCAAAATTTCCTCTCAGTGCCTAACAGTAGAACTTGCTCTCAGGTAAAGACTGATGTTGTACGTGTGGAAGTTAAAGGGCGTTGGGATCAGCCAGTCACACACCTAACAGAATGTTCCAGTAGTAACTGAATGGCTGGGGAGAGCAGCAGTGATAGGAAGGCCATTAGCAGTTCAACTGCAGTCCCTCATTGGTTTAAAACCATGACAACAAAAATCCTATCCTGGATCACCACGATATAAATGAAGGAGTTTTAAAAAAACAACATTCTGTTACAGACCCAAAAGTTTAAATGAAAAACAAAAGCAAACAACCAAAAATCCCCTGAAACTGACCTTTAGCAACTCTGGCATCCATAAGAAAATGCATTGTTTGGATCTTGGTTTAGGCTTCCAGCCAAGATGGAGGCATAGGTAGATATGTTTCACTTCCTCGCACAACCAAAAGAAGGATAATAACCAATTTAAAAACATAAAGCAACCAGAACTTCCCAAAACCAGAACCAAATCAAACTGTATGGAAGTCCGACAACCAAGGAGTTAAAGAACAAACATTCATCCAGACTGGTAGGAGGGGCAGAGATGGGCAGCTGGGCAGAGAGAACTCGTGGCAAGGCTGTGGCTGGAGGACTGGGAAATTGCACATTTGTGTGCAGATAAACTACGAGGAACAACTGGGGAGATAGACCGTGCAACCCAGGATTCCAGTGCCGGGAAGGAAAGCTTCTATACCTCTGGCTGTAAATACCTGTGGGGGTTGAGGCCATGGGAGAAACTGCCAGTCTCACAGGAGAGTCCGTTGGAGGGGCCCCCAGGGTCCTAGAACATACACTATCCCACCCACCCAGGAATCAGCACCAAAAGGGCACAATTTGCTTGTGAGTAGCAGGGGAAGTGACTGAAAGCAGGGCAAGAGCCGAGAAAGTGGCATTGTTCCCTCTCAGACCCTTTCTCCACATACAGCACCACAATGCAGTAACATGGGTTGGCCCGCCCTGGTGAATACCTAAGGCTCTGCCCCTTGCAACAGGTGCACCAAGACAAAGAAATATGGCCCAAATGAAAGAACGGATCGAAACACCAGAAAAAGATCTAAGCGATGAGGAGATAGATAACCTATCAGATGCAGAGTTCAAAACACAATAATCAGGATGCTCACATAAATGATTGAGTACAGCCACAAAATAAAGGAAGAAGTGAAGACTATACAAAGTGAATAAAGGAACATATACAGGGAACCAACAGTGAAGGGTAGGAAACTGGGACTCAAATCAACAATTTGGAACAAAAGTAAGAAATAAACATTCAACTGGAACAGAATGAAGAAACAAGAATTCAAAAAAATGAGAGGCTTAGGAACCTCTGGGACAACTTTAAACATTCAACATTTGAATCATAGTGGTGCCAGAAAGAAAAGACAAAGAGCAAGAATTTGAAAACTTATTTGAAAAAAACAAGGAAGGACAACTTCCCTAATCTGGCAAAGGAAATAGACATGCAAGTCCAGGAAGCTCAGAGACTCCCAAATAAGTTGGACTCAAAGAGGAACACACCAAGACACATTATAATTAAATTGCCAAAGATTAAAGATAAGGGAGAATCCTGAAAGCAGCAAGAGAAAAGGAGACAGTTACCAACAAAGGAGTTCCTATAAGGCTATTAGCTGACTTCTCAAAAGAAACCTGACAGGCAATAAGGGGCTGGAAAGAAGTATTCAAAGTCATGAAAGGCAAGGACCTATATCCAAGATTACTCTATCCAGCAAAGCTATCATTTAGAATGGAAGGACAGATAACGTGCTTCCCAGATAAGGTCAAGTTAAAGGAGTTCATCATTACCAAGCCCTTATTATATGAAATGTTAAAGGGACTTGTCTAATAAAAAGAAGATCAAAACTATGAACAGTAAAATGACAACAAACTCACAACTATCAAAAACTGAACCTAAAAATAAAGAACAAAAACAAACTAAGCAAACAACTAGAACAGAAACAGAATCACAGAAACGGAGATCACATGGAGGGTTATCAGTGGGGAGTGTGAGGACGGGAGACCAGAGGGAAAGGTACAGGGAATAAGCATAAATGGTACGTACAAAATAGACAAGGGAATGTTAAGAATACAGGAAATGGAGAATCCAAAGAACTTATATGTACAACCCATGGATGTGAACTAATTGAGGGGAGGGATGCTGGAAGGAAGAGGGGTAAAGGTAAGAAAAAATGGCACACCTGTAATAGCATAATCAATAAAATATACTTAAAAATGCATTGTTTTATAAAGACAACTAATGTAACCTCAGAGCAGTCTGTTAAATTCTCTGATACAGTGTAATCTTCCAACCAATACAGTGCATTCTGCCACTCAGTAAATATTTTAGAATGTTTGTTACGCAGGGGGCACTATAGGAAATCCAAAGTTCTACACTACAGGTTTACTACCCACAAGGAAAATGCTGTCTGCCACTTTCCAGCCAGCAGGGAGGGAGAAGAAGTGAATGGCAAGCTGCTTTTCTTTTAAAGGACATAATCCAGTTTTACTCACAAGAAACACAGGTTAGTGGAGAAGGGGAATCAGTTTCCAAGCGGAATGAAAAAGGTGCCACTTATTCCTTAGGGACTTTAAAGTGCAAGGAAGTGGTAGAAACATGAAAAGAATATACTTTCACAAGCTTAGACGCGATAGGAAAGATATTAGCTGGAGGAGAGCATAGAGTAGAGAAGAATTAGTTTAGGAGTTATTCAGCAAATTTTTACTGTGCATACACTCTGTACACTCCTTTAGGTCCTGGAGATTTATCAGAGATTAAAGCAGACAAAGTTCCTGCGCATTAGTTAGGGAACAGGCTAAGTAAGACAGAATGACAAATAGGTCCAAACAAACACTGATTTTTAAAAGAACATAGTTTATTATCTCCTTTGTAATTGTCCAGAAGGCTGTTATTGATCTAACGAAGATACCTCAGATCCCTGAATTAGGCTCATACTTAGACTAATGGGGCGGTTTTGCCTTCCTTAATACAATACATGGCTTCCATCTCTAGTCCATGTTACTTTTTGCCATTTTCCAGACAGCAGAAAAGGAGAAAAGGGAGTGGATGGCAAGCAGCTTCTCTTTTAAGGGACATAATCCAGTTCTACTCATATGTCACTGGCCACAACTTTGTGATACAGCCAAACAAGTTGAAAGGAAGGCCAAGGAACTGTCATCTCTAACTGGGTCACCAGGCACCTTGCTAACACTTGGGGGTGGAGGTATAACAGAATGAAAATTGATGACGTGGCACATACCTCCTAGAAAGGGAAGACAACAATAGGCAAGTAAAGAAGGTTTTGGTAGAGTGGTGGGCATAAAATCCTGAGTGGAGGGCATTCGAGGAAGACAGGAAAATGTGGGGTTAGAGAGAGCGAGCGCCTTCCTCTCCTTTGAGAAGAAAACTGGGAATGACTTGAACATATGTAGAAGAAGGTACAGGAGTAGAAATGGAAAGGTTGAAGACACATGGAAGAGTAGAAAATTGATAGTGCAGTGGTCCCCAACCTTTTTGGCACCAGGGACTGGTTTTGTGGAAGACGATTTTTCCAAGGACTGGGAGGTGGGGGAATGGCTTTGGGATGATTCAAGCGCAGTACATTCAAGCTCATTTCCTGCCGTGTGGCCCAGTGTCTAACAGGCCCAGACCAGGACCCCTTTCACTGTAAGGTACCAGAAGAGGAGAAACTTATAGGGCTCTCTTCATCTATGTAAGTTAGAAGAAGGTAAGAATGGGTGTGAGTGAAGATGTTGGGGAAGGGAAAAAGAAAATAGCAGGGGCTGTGGGAATTCCAATCTAATAGTTTCAATTTTCTTTCCGAAGTAGGAAGTAAAGTCACCTTCTGAGCACGAGGGGGATGTATGGTAGGAGTGGATAGGAAAGAAACTCGTATTGATCTGAGGTTGCATGTGGGGATTTGAGACTAGAGCCCCCCCAAAAAACCACTGAGAAGGTTGGCAAGATAGTCTTTGAAGTGGATGTGGTATGTCCCCTCAGTCGTATAGCACTTTCTTCAGCCTCTACTTCTCCAAATGGCAGGGTGAAAAGGAGCCTGAGACCTCCACAGGCAATACTCTCCCCAACCTCATCCTCTCACCAAAACA
Source organism: Desmodus rotundus (assembly GCF_022682495.2). Taxonomy (NCBI): domain Eukaryota; kingdom Metazoa; phylum Chordata; class Mammalia; order Chiroptera; family Phyllostomidae; genus Desmodus; species Desmodus rotundus. Next base: position 26,699,256 of record NC_071392.1, on the reverse strand, counting down.
ATCTGCGTTAAAGGTCATCAGGACTAAGATCATGTATGTCAGTCACCAAAAGCCCAGCACCGTCTGCTCTCAAGCATGAACAGGACAAGCAAAGACTGCCAGGCATCTGAGGAAAGCCTCTGTGTCAGATTTGTTAACACCTGTGCTGCCCTCAATTATGGCATTCACTCAGTTATGGGAGCCAGAAATCTAGACTCCCCAATTTCCCTCACTCAGTCACCCCACCTAATAAATATTCCCGAGGCCACACAATTCTCTCCATCCCCTCTCTCCACACTGCTGGTAGTTTTGGTTCCCATCAACTCTCATTCGGATACTTAACCTACGTCTTTCCCTTTCCCCCCCAAAACTGATTTTGCTTGATTAAAACACCACTTGCCTGATTAAAAACTCCCAATGACTCCACCGAGGCCTTCAGGAAAAAGTCCATCTAAATTCACTGACCTGATATCCAAATACCTTTCTGACACAGCATCTTCATTAATCTCTCCCCACTTCCTCTGCTCCCTCATCAGTACGCCACTGCTTCCCCCCTGCTCCGTCCTCCCTGCTGACCCTGCACTGGCTCTTCCTCCACCCAAGAAGGCTCTTCTCTTCCAACCCTCTCCGTCCTACTCCCTCTCCCGGCTAACCCCATACTCATCCTGCGTGTCTCAACCTACAGAGCCTCGAGGAAGCATTCCTGACTCCCCAAAACTAAGGGGGCGCCCTTTCCCCCGGTGGAGCACTGTATTAGGCCCAAAGAGGCATTACTCTAATTGCCTGCTTCCTGCCGGGACCTCGTCTTTTTGGTTCACTCCAGTGTCCCCACCTTTGGTGCCAGACACACCGTAGGCACGCCAGACTTGTTCGCGGAATGAGAAAAATGAGTGTATAAATCGTAAAGCAAATTCCCTGGCTTTTCTACTACATCGAGGGCCACCCATTTGTAATTAAAATTTAAACTGATCAAACGAACTAAAGCGTTTGGAGCTTGAAACCATAACGCAGCTCCAAAAAGCCGCCCAGGTCCACCTTCCGGGGATCTGGCAGGCAGGCTCCAGATAACGCCCGGTAGGAGCCGACCGTAGCGCTCCGGAGGGCGGAGCAGCCCAAGCACTGACCCTGCCCCGGGGCGGGGCGACTCCTGGGCTCACGATGGGGCGGGGCGACTCCTGGGCTCGCGAGGGGGCGGGGCTTGCGGGCAGGGAAACTCCTACTTCGGAGTCCCCGGCGCGGCGGCGCGTCTCCGAGCCGCGGCGGCGGGGTCTCGGGCAGTGGTGGGGTGGGCCCAAGTTATTGGCCGCGCCGCCATCTTGCTCGGGTCTGGACTCGTGGGGCGAAAGGGGCGGCCACCAGGCCGGAAGCTGCTGTGCGGTGACCGCGCCGCCTGCCCAGGTCAGTGAGTGCGGCCGGGGCCGAGTCTCCCCACTCCTGGAAGGAAGGTCAGAGTTTAGGGCTCGAGAGCGCAGTTGAAAGGCCAGGAGGGGGCGGACCTGGAGGCCTTTCCAAAGCGGGCGTGCGGGCAGTCACGCTCGCGCTGCGGTAACCGCGCCGGGCTTCAGGGGGATCCTCCCAGCGGCTGGCGGCCCGGGGAGCCCACGGAGACTTCCTGCCGGGCTGTAGCGTTGGTCGCCGCGGGTTTGCGCCGAACTGTGTCCTTGGGCCAGAGGCTCAGCCTGGTGTCTGGAGCGTGGGAGCGCCCTCAGATTCCTGGTTTACCCGGAATAGCAACAAGCGCGGGTTGTACTCTATCACATACTTCTTAAAGGGCCCCTCACCGCTCAGCTCTGCTCTCTGCAGGTGGGAGTAATGAAAATTCCGCAAGAGGATAAAACCTATCAAGTGTGTCGGGAGCTTTACTCAGTTGCCTAGCATGTGATGACCCTTGCAGGCCTTTTGTATAACTTTTAAGTATAGTTATCTCTTTGAAGATGGTGATAGTGGGAATTTTTTGAAACTGCAACTGTTGCTGGACCTGGTAAGAAAAGTAGAAGACAACGACAAAAAAAGAAAAAAAAAAGGTGTGAAAGGATGATTGGCCACCTTATACGCTTAGTATTATATATAGATCTCCAGTCCAGTAGCCACGTGGGGTTGAAATGTGCTGTCAGGGTAAAATACACGTTGGATTTGCAAGACCTGCTACCAAAACAAAGTTAAAAAGAGCTTAATAATTTTTACATTGATTACATATTGAAAAGGATAATATTTTTTGATGTGTCGGGTTAAATAAAACTGTTGCATTTAATTTCATCTGTTTTTATTTTTCATGGCGGCTACTAGAAAGTTCATGTGGCTCCCCTGTACTTCTGTTGGGCAGTGCCGTTACAGATCTGGTGAGGAACACAGAATCCACCTGGCTTTCCTGTCCGCCAACACTGTTGGTAGGAAGTGAGCACTTGTTGAACTTGAAGGTGAGGATCTAAATAGAAGCTATAATTATTGCAGATTCTGCCCCTTACACCCCCAATTTTTCAAAGTCTACAACATTTAAAACATTAAATGCCAAGGATGTTTAAGGGAATCATAGTGAAGATCTCAATTTGATTGCCACACTTGGCCAGATGGAGGTAGGCTAGGTTCTGTCTCCATTTTGTAGTCTGGAGTATTAAGGGACTTGGTAGGGTCCAGCCAGTAACTTGCTGGAGGTCTTCTGACTCCAGGTTCGGTTTTCTTTGCTCTCCGTATCTCCGTCACACTCCTAGTGAACTATGTTCATGAGCCAGATTCCATCTATATTGTGTGTTGGATTATAAAGAAATACATTTTTTAAGAGGGTGCTTGTAGATGTACTTCTCTGTTCAGGGCCAGCTTCATCTACACAACCTGTGCGGTCACATGAGGCTGGTGGTTTAGAAGGGCTGGTAGTTGGCCTGATGCGCTGCTGTCGCCGTATTTTTGAACAAGGGTACCTGTATGTTCCGTTTGGGCTGGACCCTGAAGTGCTGTAGCTGTTTTTTTCTGTGTGCAATGATCTAGAATGGGAGCGGGGAGGTGTTGGACAAGAACCAGAATATCTGGGCTGCACGGCTGTCTGCAGTGGGACAGGTTGACTCTCAAGTTCTTTGATTCTGAGTGATCAGATTTTGTGGATGATAATATAAGTATTTTACACGTAAACATAGAAGAAATGCTGATGAGTCTCCATTAAATGTCATGTAAATCAAATAGTTTTTTAAATTTTAGTATCACTTTCTATTTTTTAAGATGGATTTTTCCATGTGGCACTAAGTTTTCTTACCATGTATCATTCATGTAAAAAGTATTGTGGGATAGAAGCCTGGATAAAAAGTGTGTTGGTTAAGCGTTTGTCTTTCCGTGAGATGGGAAGATGGGCCAGGTCTCAGGATACCTCCAATTTAGAGGTTTCCTCTGTTTGTAAGGGCGAGAGTACGAACCATTACTTGAGAGTATCTGTTCCTTCTTTTTGTTGTCTTAGTTATTATTGCGTGAGGTGCCTCTCTTCCTTTTCATTCTTAACATTTTTAAATTCTCTCTAAGATTAGACTTAATCTCAGCACTAGAATGCAGGCTTGTTTGGGGTGCCATAACAAAATACCATTCACTGAGTGGCTTAAACAACAGAAATAACTTTCTTCATGGTTTTGGAGACTGGAAGTCTGAGATCAGAGTACCAGTATGGTTCAGTTCTGATAAGAGCTCTCTTCCTAGCTTGCAGATAGCTGTCATCTTTCTATGTCTTCACATGGTGGGGAGAGAGTTTGGGTATCTGTTCCTCTTCTAAGGGCCCCAGTTAGAGCAGGACTCCACCCTTATGACCTCATTTAACCTTAGTCACCTCTATCAAAGCTCTATCTCCAGTACAGTCACATGAGAGATTAGGTCTTCAGCATATGAGTATTAGGGGGACCCAATTCAGTCCATAGCAACCAGGGACCTTATCTGTCCCTGTTTACTATTGTGTTCACAGCATTTAGAACAGTGCCTAGACCATAGATGATGTCCAATGAACATTTACAGAATAAATGAAAGACTGCATTAGAGTGATCCTCTCTTGGGGTGGCTTACTTTGGGCTCCTGGGCCCTTGCCCTTCACTGGAACCAGTTATGACCGTGGTCACTTGCTCTTGGCTGGAGCCAGCCTCTGTTCAGAAGAATAATGGATGGAAGCATGAGGAAATTTGTAAAACTTAGAGATAGCAATGATAAGTATCACAGGGAGGATTTAACAAGTACATTCAGTTAATGAATAATTATTAAGGGCCCAGTACTCTGCTGGGTACTAGAGGTACAAATGGAGAGCAAAAGATTACCTTCTCTTATGAAGCTTATAATCTAGTGGAAGAGGCAGGCTGACTGGGAAGGGATAGAGGATGGTTGGTGTCCAGCTTGAGCAGGTGTTAATTTAGTCAAGAAGGAAAGGAAGAAGGCTCCAACCAAAGGGAATAGCATTTGCAAGGGTGATGGAGAGGCAGTTTACATTCTAGAAGCCCAGTGTAGCTAGAATGCAGCAAGGAGTAGAATTGGCCGGAGCAGGAGGTAGAAGCCAAAGTATATAGTGTTTTATTGGTTCTATTGAAGATTTAGAACTTTATGCTAAGAGCAGTTAGAAGACATTGCAGGGTTTTAAGCAGGGTTGGATAACCTACTTAAGTTGGTATTTTTCAAAGATCACTGTGATATTATATAGAGATGAATTTTGCAAAAGCCAGAGTAGAAAGATGAATCAGACAATGGTGGAACAAGCGCCACAGGCCAGACGTGTGTGTACCTTAATTTCTCACGCAGTCAGTTTGCAGAGCCACCGCACTAGTCAACCTGAATAGAGGAAAGAAGACGGTAAATAATTGGGTTGATACAGGATTGAGAAGGCAAACCCAGTGGCATGGAAGTGAAGAAATTGAGGGTGCTGATAAGAATAATTGAGATGATTGATGTTGAGCTTCCTATCTATTAAGGAAGGAAATAGCCAGCATTAGAATTCTCAAAGGTTTTTTCCCACTCATCTAAATTTTATGCACTACTGAGATTCTAGACTGACATTTTCTGACTGAAACGTTTACAAAGTCAAAAAGTAAAGCAAGAGTGTTTGAGTTGAATTTATTTAGTGTATCTTTATTAGGAATCTGTGCCAGGCTCTGTGTCTAGAGAAATGAATGAACCATAGCTTCACCCTTTAAGAAGTGACAACACGGTTGTACAGGTACCAATTGGAGTGAAGATTGTAAGTATCTTTGTTCATTTTTAATCCAGACAATAATTTGCTTTAGCCAGATTTGGTTAGAAACAGACATTTACATTTTTGTAAGTAACTTTTATTATTAAAGTACCATTTTTAACATAGCTGTTTTTAGTTTGTGTTTAAGCTCCTAGGATATCTTTTCAAAAATTTATTTTTGATACTTAAAGTTTACAGATCTGAAAACTGAAAGTGCGTCTAATGACTACTTAATTCAGCTTCCCAAAGTGCAGCCGATGCATCACTGATCATAAACAGGATGCTTTTAGGTCAAACACAGTCAAGCATTTTTTTAATAGTTATATATTTATTTTAATGTACATTAGAAAAAATATACTTAGCATATCATACCTGTAATTCATGAACCTTATTATAAAGTTAAAATCAATTTTTAGTTTTTAAAAATGAGTCAATTTAAATAAAAATATTAAATAACCACACAGGTGTTACCTAAATGACTAAGTTTTAGGAAACCCTAATCTAAACCAACTTTTATGCTGTATAGGTGAGTAAACAAAAGGACTCCCAAATACAAAGGCCTTTACAAGGCTTATGGCTAATATACATGTCAGAGCTAGAAATGGAACTCAACTCTGCTCAAGGCATTCCAGTATTTCTTCTGCCTTAGCGCTGCTTCTTGTTGAAGTCGAGGAGCAGGCCTCTGTCTTACATTGCACTTTAAGTCTGCATTACAGTGGCCACATACGGCTATTTATATTAAAATTAATTAAAATTTCAAATTTGTACTAGTCATATTTCCTGCACTCAGTGGCTCACGTGTAGCTACCAGCTACCATATTGGATAGTACATATGGAGAACATTGCTATCATTACAGAAAGTTCAAATGGCTAGTACTGATCTAAACTATTGCTTAGGAACATGACTCACAACTCTTTAAAATTTTACCCTCTTCAAATGGATGATGTCATTTGCTTACCACACTGAAGTTATTTTAACCCTAAGGTTAAGTTGAAGGTACTATAACCTGTAATTAAAATAATTGATCATGGGAAATAAAGCCAGAATGGAATTCTCAGGTTTTTACCAGCTCATCTTCTTGGAAGAAGTTCTTTTCTTCCTTTTTGCCAGTAAATATTGTCTTGAATTCATAGTAGATAGACAGAATATATATATATATAAACAGAGTACCTGTATAGACAGTTTCTTGACTTTCTGAATTGTTGATTCAACCTAGAATTATACCTTGTTAACATTTTAAACTTTTCGTTTTTAAACAGATACTCAGTGAATGGACCTGATTGGACACTTTGAGCACATCAGTAAACATGAGTGGTACCAAACCTGACATATTGTGGGCACCACACCAGGTTGATAGATTTGTTGTGTGTGACTCAGAACTGAGCCTTTACCATGTGGAATCTACTGTGAATTCAGAACTCAAAGCTGGATCTTTACGTTTATCTGAAGACTCTGCGGCTACATTACTATCAATAAATTCAGATACACCCTATATGAAATGTGTAGCCTGGTATCTCAATTATGATCCCGAATGTCTCCTGGCAGTTGGACAAGCAAATGGCCGAGTTGTACTTACAAGTCTTGGTCAAGATCACAACTCAAAGTTCAAAGATTTGATAGGAAAAGAATTTGTTCCAAAACATGCAAGACAATGCAATACTCTCGCATGGAATCCCTTGGATAGTAACTGGCTTGCTGCTGGTCTAGATAAACACAGAGCTGATTTTTCAGTGCTGATTTGGGATATCTGCAGCAAATATACTCCTGATATAGTCCCCATGGAGAAAGTGAGACTTTCAGCAGGCGAAACTGAAACAACATTATTAGTAACAAAACCACTTTATGAATTAGGACAGAATGACGCTTGTCTCTCTCTTTGTTGGCTTCCACGGGACCAGAAACTTCTGCTTGCTGGTATGCATCGTAACCTAGCCATATTTGATCTTCGGAATACAAGCCAAAAAATGTTTGTAAATACAAAAGCTGTTCAGGGGGTGACAGTAGACCCATATTTCCATGATCGTGTTGCTTCCTTCTATGAAGGTCAGGTTGCAATATGGGATCTTAGGAAGTTTGAGAAGCCAGTTTTGACTTTGACTGAGCAACCAAAACCCTTAACAAAAGTAGCATGGTGTCCAACTAGGACTGGGCTGCTTGCCACTTTAACAAGGGATAGTAATATTATTAGATTATATGATATGCAGCACACACCCACTCCCATTGGTGATGAAACTGAGCCCACAATAATTGAAAGAAGTGTCCAACCTTGTGACAATTACATTGCTTCCTTTGCTTGGCATCCTACAAGTCAAAATCGAATGATAGTTGTAACTCCCAACCGAACAATGTCTGATTTCACTGTTTTTGAAAGGATATCTCTTGCCTGGAGCCCAATTACATCTTTAATGTGGGCTTGTGGTCGTCATTTGTATGAATGTGCAGAAGAAGAAAATGATAATTCATTAGAAAAAGATATAGCAACAAAGATGCGCCTTCGAGCTTTATCAAGGTACGGACTGGATACAGAACAAGTGTGGAGAAACCATATTTTAGCTGGAAACGAAGATCCACAGCTCAAGTCACTGTGGTATACTCTGCACTATATCCTTTGTGTTGTGAGTTTATAGATGAATCAGGCAGAAATGTTCTTGAAGTTTGCTGAAAGGTCAGTCTATAAATATGTTGAATGTTTTATATGCAAATACAAGTTACATAAGACATAACAAAGTAAAAGTGTTTAAAACTGTTGAACTTGAAATACTGCTTTGCAGATTGTGTAGGAGGAAGAAAGTATAACTCTACAATAGAATAGAACCACCTTGCTTGCACTGACGCCTGATTATGAATTAGCTCCAAATCAAAATTAATTTAGCTTTGAGATATTTTATTGTGTGTCATTGCTAGTATTTCCTATGCATTTAAATACTCATGAAGCAGTATACAGAAGATATGGACCAGAAATCTCCAGGCAACAAAGGATCATTGGTTTATGCAGGAATTAAATCAATTGTAAAATCATCTTTGGGTAAGAAAATTCCAATTTCTGCAATATGTTCATAATTTTTGTACTTTTATATTTCCCTATTTATGTATTTCAAGATAGTATATATAAATATTCTTTTGGGGGGGTAAGTAATATGTTAGTGAATGTTTAGTTAAATGCATAACTGTTTTTATATCCAAAATACTTTTTGGAGGTCATCTTTCTGTAGAGTGGTACTGACTTTTTAAATCTATTCACTAATTTGTTTAATGGTTTGGGTTTCTTTTTTGAAGACCCACTTTGAGAGGTATCACATTAGATGATTTTTAGGATCCTAGTTGTTAGTTCAAATTTTATTACAGTATTTTGCTTTTACAAAAACTGAGTAAAAAGATTTTTAGTTGAAGAAGACCCCTTTTTATTTTGCTGCCTACTTTATTTAGCTATCGAATGGCAAGGTCCGTATATAATTATGACGCCATGTATGGCCTTATGTAAAGGACCCTAAGCTGAAAGAGTCCTTGATGACTGGATGGATGTGTGAATTATTGTAGGATTGAACTTGATAAACCATTTAAGACTAAAGAAAGATGACAAAAAAACCAAATTTATTATTTTTTTCACTGACTTCTTTAAAGTTGTTTTTATTGTACTTAAATAGTGGCTTATATTATAATCATTTCCCCAACCTAGGATTCGGTATCTAGCCTTTGATAGGAATCAAATTTGGGCCTAATGCAAGCTGCTAGAAAAGTTGTTCATGTTATTCAGTCAAAGAGTGGTAGTAGAAGTAATAGCTCCAGCGTGTTTTTTAATTCGATTTTCATAAATACTATACAAATAATACAAAGTAAAATGCTATTTTTTAATAATAGGTTAAGCATTTTAATTAAACATGATTTTTTAAAGGACTTTCAATTTAGTTCACATTGATGAAGATGCGATGGACTACTTTTCGGACCTATTTTGTTTTGGGGTTCTCATTAACTCTCCTTCAAAAAAGTATCTTTTGTTATAAATAATAAAACGAACGAGTTCAATTAGAAACTTCCGTTTTTTATTACTGTAAGTAGAAGGGCAGATACACTTTATAACCCCTATCAGTGAACCTGAATACCGTGGTTCATGACTTTATAGAGCCATTGCTGCAAAGAGTTAAACACCAGGTTTATAGAATTTTTAGTATTTTAGCTAAATAGTAGGTCAGGCCACATTGCATTCTCGGTTTTTCTGAGGTTTATTGTTGGTTTTGTTGTATTTAGATATGTTTTAGGGAAGAGCCAACAAACTACCTCTGAGGAAAAGCAAGGGGAAAGGTAGAATATCTGTGTTTTTGTTGAAGTGGAGACAAACTAGGTTTCTTGACTTAAGTCAAGAGCAGTCTTCACCCTGACTAGAAAACTACTTTTGGAAAGATTTCCTCATTGCTAGACTTTCAGCTTTTTGTTCAGTTTGATTTATATGTTTTTGTCCCTACAATGTGAAAGTTATAGGTAGAGGAATGACTGCCAAAGATGGCATTCCTAGGTTTCAGTCTTTTATGTGGTCATACTCCTTTCTCTAATGGTGTCTCCAATAATTTAACACATAGTAAGTCAACACATCGAGCCATCATGCCCATTGTAATCTAATCAGGTTTATTAGAACACACAGCTACATTTTAACTTTGGGGACAATGTGTATTTAGTGCTTACTATGACTTATACATCGTGCTAATTTCCTTCCCCGTGTTATTTTATTATTACAACTATAATATGAGGTAAATTTATTCACTCATTGAGCCAATTATTTATTACCTGCTCACTATGTGCTAAGAATTGTCCAAGGAACTGGATACATAACTATCAACAAAATATTTGTCATGGGTACACTGACCAAGATAGCTATCATTTCTGCTCTTGGGAGTTTACATTCTAGTTCAGAATTGGACAGATAAACAGGTGGTTAGAACAAGAGAAAGAACAGACGGTTTTACATAGAAGAATTCCTGATCTGATTGTAGGGATTGAGAAGGTTTCCTGGAGGAGGAAAAGGCAAAGACAGGGTCCAGACAGGGAACAGCATGTGCATGAGCCCGGAGGAGAAGGAGCATAGCATATTCAGTATTGCTGGAACAGAGCATGAGAGAGAGTGAAGAAGGGATGGAGACTAGAAAGGTAAGCAATGGGTAACTCAGGACTTAGAGGTCATGGTAAGAATTTAGGGAGATTTATCCTGTAACAAGGGGAAACCAAAGAAAAATTTTAAAGATTAGGGACAATTAGATTTGTGTTTTAGAGCTGTCACTATGAGGAATGAATTGAAGAGTATCATGTAGGGACCTCAGATAGAAGCCACAGTAATTAGGCAAGGTTCTTACCAAGGTTAGTGGCCGAGGAACTAGAGAAATGTGAGTAAATTAGATTGGGACACAATTTAATGATTAGTTGGATAAAAGGGGTGGAGAAGGAAAAGTGAAAAGATAACACACATTTAGCTTAGGAAACTGGGTTAATACTGGTATCAGTTAATTAGACAGGAGTAACATAGGAAGAGTGTGTTTGAGAAGAGTACGAATTTTTTTTTGGAATAAGTTGAATTTGAGATAGCTAGTTGGAGATGTCCACTGGGCAAGCAATTTAGAGTAGGTTGAGGAAGTGAAGTCATCCATTTTATATAATTCAACAGACTTGAATTATGAAGGAGGATAAAAATACAATAGTAGTAGCAGGTGAATTTAGGGTGGGAGAGGACTTGTGTATGGTTTTGTTTTTTATTTGAACATGGGATTAATTTAAGCATGTTTAAATGCTGATATGTAAAAGCCCATAGAAAGAGGTTGAAAATGCAGGGAAAAGGAGGTGAAGAGCAAAAGTCCTAGGAAAGGGAGGGAGAGTGATGCAGAGCTTTAGATGGGAGGACGCACACCGCCTCCATAGTAGCCAGAGGGAAGGGGGGAAGGTATGCAGTTTGTTTAAAGTTCAGTGACCAGAGCTGAGGGGTTTTCCACCTGATGACTCATATTTTTTCTATGTAGTAGGTGTACTTGTTGAGAAAGAGCAGAGAGGTTGTCTAGAGAAGATGCAGAGAAGAGGAGAGAGAGTCGTCTTAAGAAACATGGGAAGATTGTGGGGAAATGTTGTTTTACCAGAGGAACGAATAAAGGACAGTGGGGCAGGAGAACTAAGGGTACTGGCAAGAGAATGACTCATTTGTTGATCCTTGGGATCTAGCCTGGGTAGGGAGGAAATGAGAGAAGACTGGCGAGTGAAAATATGAGTGGTCAGGAGAGAGGCTGAAGGATGTGGAAATGAGATTTCTGGAAGGCTTTGAGGTCGTGGGTAGGAGGTGGCTCTTTTGGAGGAGGAGCAGTTTGGAGTGTGTACATGAAAGAAGTGGGTAAAGGAGGTGTTGACCATTGGAGAGAGATAAGGAGTAAAGGAGCAAAGAGACTACTTGATTGGTCAGACTAAGTGTTGAAATCAGCCAGTGTGAGAGAATGCGTGCTCTGAGGAGTATCTTACACAGTCTTAAATAGCGGCTTTCACAGTGTTGTCAATAGGTGTAATTTCTTCCTTTTAAGATGGCAGAAAATTGTGTAATAAATTTTCATCAGCTTTCCATCCAGCATAAGAAAAATATTTTTCATGCTTACAGGGTACAGTCTGGTCTAGGGAACTTATCTATTTAGAATTACTTGAAGGGGCAAACAGGCTGGGATTTAGTGTTTTTACCAACAAAATATTCTTTATAAACACTGGATAATTTCACTACTTTCTTTTTATATAGATATAAAAATGCAACAAACTAATATGTACAAATAGCAAAGTGTCTTATTGCGTGGTGTAGTATTTGAAACAAATTTTTTTAAATGTTTTTTAATGTTCAGGTGAATTTGTTTCTCTTGCAACCATCAATAAAATGTTGATTCTATTATTCATATCAAATTTAGGGGATGCAATTTTGTCATTTAGTATTGCATAAACATACATAAATATATTAATTTTTTTCAGAGCTATGTTAAAAGCATATATTTACAATTCATTTTTTAGAAGTTCACATCCAAATTAATTTCCTTAAGTAACAAAATAGTTTATATTTGTTTACTGGATATAAGAAAATCCATACATGTTGAAAATCGTAATATGACTATGTACTTATAAACCCACAGTAATATCACATTGCTTATTTGATGACCCTAGTTACCCAGAGTAAGAAGGTCTTTGAGCAGCCTAAGTATGTGACACAGTTTTTCACCACCTAGTGAGGAACTCCTTGGATTGATGTATATTGATCTCTATTCTATTTCATGACAAAATTTCTATAAAATAAAAACTTTTAAGAAACTGGAATATTATTAAATTGTGAGGAGCCTTTTATAAAAGTAATGGCTGCTTTTTGTCCATCTGTTTAAAATTGTTATTTTTATTATTAATTAAATAATATCAGCATTGAATCCAAAACTTATAGGGGAGATATGAAAATAAACACCTTAGTATATCTGCAGCTTGTTGTACCTAAAATTTAATTACCACATTCTATCTGAATTTAAATTTGGAAAAGTAATTTATTCAGAAAACTAATGTTTTGTTTAATTTCAACAGGCTTTTTTTTTAACTTTTGACATCTGCTTACTCAAAGTTTTCTCATAGTTCTTCAAATTTCACTTTCAGAAGCTAAAGGTGATTTTTTTGTGTGTCAAGTGACGTCCATCACAGTTACTAATAGAGCAGAATGCTTCCTCATTTTGACGGGCAGAAGACTCTCTTAAAGGAAAATAACTTCTTTTCAGAAGTCTTCTCCTAGCTCCTTGACCTGAATTGGCAACAGCTTCCAATAGTAAGGTTAAAAATGAGTTATTTCAAGTGTATTAATTAACATTTTTAAATTTCAAATTTTACAAATAATCCATCTTGAAACTTTTTCATAAAGTTTTAGGGTAAAACTTTCTGGAACATTGAAGAATTTGAGTTGCAGTCAATAGAGTCCTTAAATTTTCTATTTATTTGTTTAACGTTTACTTGGCACCAAGTATAATTCTAAGTGAAATTATCCTGCCATTAGGATCAACTTTCTTGATTGCAATCTAAATAATGCTACCAAAAATTTATTTAGATTTCTTCCAGAAAGAGAATGCCAATATTAAGTCTTCTGATTTAAGGGGGGACTTCAAATCATTCCTGTAGTATTTTAGCTTTAGTACTTACCTTATACTTTCAAAGTATTTCGATGTTTATGATCTCATTTTTCCATATCTATGTGTATATATATACACACATAGACAGAAAGTGGAGCAGGAGGGAGAGAGAGTGAGCATGTGTTGAATCTCAAGTACCAACAATACCTTTCAAACAAAACAGACAAGATGCCTGCCCCTTTGGAGCTCATGTTGTAGTATGAGAAGAGATAAGACTAAAACATGAATGTTCTTTAAGAGGCGGAGCCTATGTCAGTGCTAAAGGAAAGAGAGGAAACACTTGTAAGTTAGATAATAGCAGGGGGCACCCTTTGGATTAGTTGGCCAGGGAGGCTTCTTTGAAGCAGTGACTCAGCTAAGACTGTCAGGCAGTGACTGTTATTCCAGTAGGTCTTTTTGATATTTCAAGACACTTTTATTTAACAGTATGTAAAATGTTTTGTTTGTGGCATACTTTATATTCTGTCATCAAGTTGTGACTGAGAAGTCGAACATTCAAAATCTGATGTTGAAATATTTATCTGTAAAACTGACTTATTTTCCAGATGTACTTCAGAAAATAATACATGATAAAGCAACTAATATAAAAATGTTTCTTGTTTTAGGAATGGTGGAAAGCAGCAGACATAATTGGAGTGGACTGGATAAGCAGAGTGATATACAGAACTTAAATGAAGAGAGAATCTTAGCTTTACAGCTTTGCGGGTGGATAAAGAAAGGAACAGATGTAGATGTGGGGCCGTTTTTGAACTCCCTGGTACAAGAAGGGGAATGGGAGAGGGCTGCTGCCGTGGCATTGTTCAACTCGGACATTCGACGAGCAATCCAAATCCTGAATGAAGGGGCATCTGCAGAAAAAGGTATGGGGTTTATATGCTAAGAGACTTGCAGTTCATAGATTCCTTTACAGAAAAGATGCTGATAATTTTCAAAAATCTAATCAGTTAATATTTTTATGTACATTTTTTGAAAGAGAAATTAGCACAGTACTATATCTGTAAATATTAGCCCATCCCTTTGTTAATGCCTTGGTTTAAGTCTGTAGAAAAGAAGAAAATGTGGCCCTGGCCAGTGTGGCACAGTTGGCTGGAATGTTGTCCCATGCTGAAAGGTTGCAGTTCAGTTTCCAGTTGGGTCACATGCCTGGGCAGCAGGTTCGGTCCCTGGTCCAGACCCATACGATCCCCAGTCTGGGCGCATGTGGGAGGCAACCAGTCGATGCTTGTCTCTCACAGTGCTTCTGTTTCTCCCTTCCTCCCTCTCTTTCTGAAAAGCAGTGAAAAAATGTCCTTGGGTGAGAACAAAAAACATTTTTTTAAAGAAAGAGAATGTGTCTTAACTGTCATTTAAGGAATGCTCAACATTGTCCATTTTCAAAGCTTTTTTCTTTTAAAGATAGTTGACGTACATTTTGAAAATATTTTCTTGGAGATTAAGACTACTTTAGTTTGCAAGCATTTTTATGGTGAACATTTGAATGTATTTCATTTTATAGTTTATTTTTTGAATAGTTATCGGTTGACTTTTAGAAAGCTTTGCACAATAGTTCTAGTTAGAGTAATGTAAATTCTTATAAAAATGGCATTTTAATTTGCTAATGTTCTATTGAGTCTGCTGATTTGAACATAGTTTCCATTTAGTACTTTTTAGAAAGGAAGAAAAAGTGAAATATGGTAAAGTCTTTGCTCTAACATTTTGTAAGAGAATACTCAGAAACATAAATCTTAATCCAGAAATTCAGCTTTTTCTTATCAGGAATATATTATTTAAAAATACCTAAATGTATATAGCTACTGAATTTTAATATACTTAGCACATTATTTCTGAGTTCTCAGAATACTTAACTCCTATTTTCTGGTCTGTTTTGAAACCATTACAGCTTTGTTGTACAATAGAAGAAAACATAAAATTAACTGTAATATATTTACTTGCAGTCTAAAGGTTGAAAAAGCTAATGTTCTGTCCAGATTGGCTTCTTTTTCCCTTCACTTTTGTTACAGTGTAAGTCTTCCCCATGTAAGAGTGCAGTAGAAGACGTGGTGATGGGGAAAAGAATTGATATATAAAGCCATCTCTCATTATAATTTTGCTGCAGCCTGAGAGCATGATACTTTCCTGTCGTGTGTACCTGGAATATTTGGTGTTAGATTTGAGCACTCGACTAACCATAGGGGAAAGTACCCTTCTAATTATTTTAATAATTTGCTTAAGAATTGAAGGAAAGATTTCTCTAAATCCAGTATTCCTTTCCATTTGGAAATAAATTGTTCTAAGCAGGATTCAAAGAAGATACTCCTTTTTTTGGTATTAATTAAAGACTTTAATAGTAGGCAGAGAATCAAGCACAAAGTAACTGGGGAATGTGTTTATATAAATGAAGAACAAGGCTATTAAGGACATAAGGTGGGAAAGGGAAAAATACCGTTTTATTTGGAAAAGAAAGAAAATGTTTAGAATCAGGAAACAATAAGAAAGCTGCCATAATAAATGTAGAAAATACTTAAGAGTAGAAGTTAAAGGTTAATACAGGTTTCTGTCTGGAAGCTAAACTTGTTAGAAGGCAAGGTAGCCATAGGCCTGACTTCTTGGTTAGCGGCTTATCCACAGCCATATAAACTTCTAAGCATAAATGTTTAAAAGACTATTAATAACAAGTGCTTTTTTGCAAGTGTGTCTAAATATAATTCACTGGTAGTACTGGTAGTTAATTTTGTCCTAGAAAAATTAAAAGTGTAATACTCTAATAACAATGCTAAAATAGTGGGTTTTAATACCTTGTGATTAAAGCATATGTATAAATATGTGCATTATATATTTAGAAATAGGAAAATAAAATGATTTTGAAAATTGCAGTCCCAAGATACAGTATATTTACTATCAGTGCTTTAAAACATTTCAGCTAATGTAAGTGAACTTGATGGTAAAGTTGGCAATGATTCTGGTAGGCTGGCTTCTTTTCTTCAGTTAGTTCCTGAGTAGTAACATACTGTATGAGAACCTGCCTGGAATGAGGACTTGAAAACTAAGAGGTACTTGTCCTGCACAGGGTTTGCAATATGGGCAAAAGATTTATAAGAAGGAAATTTTTGCCTGTGGTCCTTCTCAGATTTTCCAATCTATATCAAAACCCTTATTCTAGTAGGCTTGTTTTTCCGGGATAAAATCCACCCTCTGGTCTTTATTTGTTCATAGTGTAAGAACTGGGAAGAAGGAGGTGCTAAGCTTTGGGCCGCTTTGATCTGGCTGGCTGTCTTTAACATGCAGGCGATCTGAATCTCAACGTGGTAGCAATGGCCCTGTCGGGTTACACCGATGAGAAGAACTCCCTGTGGAGAGAAATGTGCAGCACTCTACGGCTGCAGTTAAACAACCCCTACCTGTGCGTCATGTTTGCATTTCTGACGAGTGAGGGAGGATCTTATGACGGAGTCTTGGTAAGCTTGTTTCTGTCTCCTAAGGCTCTCTTTTTAAGGTCAGAGTGTTTATCTGACTTTGTTAAAATTCAAATGTCTGTTGCATAAAGTACTGTTTATAGTTCAGTGCATTTTCTGTTTAAAACTAAGTACCTTAAACATTTTTTGAGCAGCTCTCCTTGAATATGACTGCCAACCTAGAGTGAGTTAGTTGATAACAAACCGAACTTGACTTTTAAAATAGTTTTAGTAATATAATTTACAGACATGGGATAGGATTTTACCTGGTAGCTTAAGAACTGAGCTCCAGAACTCAACAACTATATAAACATAAATATTTTGTTAAAATACAGTTTTTAACAGTGTGTGTATGTTTCTTGTTTTTGCTAAGTAAACCAGCAGGTGATCAGGATGACCCTGTCTTGTCTGAATTAGTGTTTGTCATTCTTAGACATGTTCTAGTTTGGAAGATAAATGATAGGATCACACTGCTTATAGTGGCTATTTCATATTTTTATTATCTGGTCTTTTTTTGCTATTTCTTTTTCTTCTGCCTTAACCACCTATGACCACAATTACCACATAGGTTCTTTATTACAAAGTTGGGAGAGAAAGAATAAAGTGAGATTTGCTTACAGTTTTAGTTACTGAGTTTTAAACTTCACGTTGGTACCACAACTTTCTTTGCTCTGTTGGGCTTCTTTCTAGCACTGAGAAGAGCTTTCTAACATGAAAGTTATTTCTGTTTGACATTATAGCACTTCTTACAAAATATACATTGCTTGAATAATTGGTTTAATGTTAGTCCCTAAGAGTTTATAAAAACATATATTTATTGAGGTGTCTTAATGAAAATGTTAATAACTGTTATGTCCATTTTGGCAACTCCTTAGTTTGTATAATTTGTTCATTACTTTAATAAATTGCTGTTGAACTTCTCTGACAACTTCAGATTGATATCCAGAGTATGCTGGGGCTCTTTTGTTTTTGCTGTCAGCACTCTTTTTTTTTTTTTTAAACGGAAGACTTTAATTGTTGCATATTGAAGAAATAAAATGATGCTTTCAGGAAGTGCTAGAGAATGATAAAGACTAGATAAAAAAAGTGGATGATTCAAATTTTAAATTGATAGAGAAGTATATTGTCTGAACACTTAATTCTGTATTTGAAATTAAGTGACCTATTATAAAGACCCTTCTTTTCTTATACCTAAATTTGGATTTATTAGATAGGGGTATCTTATCTTGAGTAGGAAGTTCCTATTTCCAAATTATTTCAAGAGTATACCTAATTATACTTTGTGTATAAATAATTATAATTAATGTTGTTCTTTTTTTCTTAATTGTCACTCAAAGACATGCCCATTGATTTTAGAGATGGGGAAGAAAGGGAGAGACAAAAGGAGAGAAACACTAATGTGAGAGAGAAACATTAATTGATTGCTGTGCGTACATGCCCCAATTGGGAACCAAACCCACAACCTAGGCATGTGCCCTGACTGGGCATTGAACCTGGGACCTTTTGGTTTATAGGACGACGCTCCAACCAACTGAGCCACACTGGCCCAGACTTAATGTTGTTCTTTTAAAATACTGTTAAGTTGCAGTAACCTAGAGAAAAGTACTGACTTGGGAAATCAAAAGATGATGGTCCGAGTTTTTTGCTCTGCCACGTTTACCTTAGCTGGTCAGTTAACTTCCGGGGATTTTAGTTTTCTCAGCTGTAAAATGGAACAGATAATATTTATAACTCTTTCTAGATTGGAATTTTAACACATGAAACAGAATCTAAAAGTTAAATCCAGCTTGTATCAAACATGTTCCCTCTTTAGGGCAGAGCCCTAAAAAATATTTTATATTTGCAAAAACATACTAAGATGGGTATCAAGTAAAGTAGTCTTATGTTTAAAGGGGGAAACTATAGTTCATAGAATGACTTTAATGAAAATAAGACTTTTTGCCTACCTTTAAACTACTTTTTTACTTATCACAAAATTAATTGTACCTTTCTGCATTCATAGTAAACATTTTTTCAGAATATTGTTTTATAGTGTTGAAAATTATACACAAATTTAGGTATTTGCCTAATGCCTCCAAAGATTGTAACACAGACCACCTAACTGTTCTTCTATAGGCACAAAATTGTGTGTATTATTTGTAATGGTATGCTTTAAAACTGTTCACTTTGTATTTAGAAACATGTTGCTTTTCTTTCTAAGTTCTGTACTGGTGTATTTGTACTAGTACATGCACTGGTAATTCACAGATTTCCTAGACTTGTTGGTTAACTTAGCAGCCAAAGAAAGATTTCCTCTTAACCCCCAAATTAGTTCCTGTGATGAAAAGATTACATAGCATCTTAAGTTGGTAACTATGCATCCTTGCTTATATTTTCTGTTGGAGTTAGGTAAGACAGAACTGGAAAATTTTTAACTGAATTGGTCACTTCAGTATGTATTTAAGAGGTAAATTTTTACTTTGTAAGAACAATAACTTTTTTGAGTTACATTAAGAAAAGCATCTCAGGTGAAATTAGTAGACTGAGAAAGACAAATATCATATGATTTCTCATACATGTAGAATCTAAAAAAAAGTAAACAAACTCCCAAGGAGACATGGCAAGTGAATATAACATGCTCTCCTGAAACAGAAAAGTATGTTAAGCAAAAACTAAACAAACCAGAACAAACTATGGGCTTTAGTTATATATATAAAAAAAAAAAGTAAATGCACAAAAAAAACAGAAGCAGACTCACACGTAGAACAAAATGATGGTTGTCAGATGGGAGTGGGGTTGGGGAGCTGGGTGAAAAAAGTGAAGTAATGAAGGAGGCACAAACGAGCAGTTAGACAATAGTCATGGGGATGTTAAGGTACAACATAGAGGAGATAGTCTATAATTTTGTAATAACCAAGTATGGTGTTGGGTGGGTGATAGACTTACGGGGGATCACTTATAAAGTATATAAATGTCTGGCCACTGTGCCGTACACCTGAAACTAATATAATATTGAATGTCAACTATAATTTAAAATTTTTTTTTAATTTTTAAAAAGGCATCTTAGGGGATGACACACACACACTTTCACACACATACACACACAATAACTTAATACCTTTGAAAATAAAATTATACTTTATGTATATAAAATACTTAGTCTTCAGCCCTGGCTGGTGTGGCTCAGTGGATTGAATGCCAGCCTGTAATCCAAAGGGTCATTGGTTTGATTCCCAGTCAGGGCACATGCCTGGGTTGTGGGCCAGGTCCCGGTTTGGGGCATGTAAGAGGCACCAGGTCGATATTTTTCTCACATATTGATGTTTCTTTCCCTCTCTTTCTCCCTCCCTTCCCCTTTCGCTATAAATAAATAAAACCTTTAAAAAAATACTTAGTCTTCAAAAATTCAAAGCTCATAGCATCTACAAGTAACTCCTTGCTTTTTCTCCTTTCAGTATGAAAACAAAGTTGCTGTACGTGACAGAGTGGCATTTGCTTGTAAATTCCTTAGTGATAGTCAGGTAAGAACTGATATAATTCCATGCTTGAAGTAATTATTATTTATTGTCACTGGACTAAAAAACTGATTTTTATGTATAAATATGTGTGAGTATATATAAATTCTAAAAAGTAAATAATCTCTATTAGGTTAAATATTGTAAATGTATATGATAACTAAATCTTACTTTTTAAATAATGCTGACTTAATATTTTAGTTTATTTTTGCTTTTGGGCATGAGATCGGTCAGTCGATACAGATGTTCAGCTCGCCTCTTAGGGATGTTTTAAATGGATTCCTTTGTTTTCTAAGATAATAAATAGGAACTAAATACATATGCTGTACACAGGATCTGGCACAAATAATGCCCCTTTTTTAATAAAAAATCTTATATTACAAAATCATAAGCTTGTAATTCTGTAAAATAACAATATGACACTCAAGCACACCATGTGACATTTTAGGTGAAATGTTCAAATTAAAACTATAAATTATTACACCCGTATTATTACCCTTCCAACCACACTCAAGCAGGAGTTAACTTCTGCTGGACCCTATATTTAGTGAGAGAGAAATGCACATAAATAACTAGCATTACAATGGGGTAAGTGCTATAATAATGAAAAAGTGCTGGAGGGAGTACAAAGATATCTTGGCGAGAGTTTGGGGTGGAAGGAAGTCTGGGAAGACCTTACAAGAGATGGTTATTTTTCATAATCTTCAAGTTCTCTTTCAACTCATTCTATGATTCTGTTACAATACATCCTGCTGTAATAGACAGCAAGAACTTTGCAGAATAATAAGGACAGTTCTCTTTATATTGGTAATAGTATAGAAACCATCTACTGCATTTGTCAGACTATAAGACACACTTCTTTTCCCCCAGATTTGGAAGGAAAATGGGGTGCGTCTTAGAGTCCTAATGCAGCTTACCTGGCTCTCTGGGGGGGCAGGGAGGCGGTGGTGGAGTGGTTTTTTTTTTCCTATTTTCCTCCTCTAAAACCTAGATGTGTTTTATGGTCCGGTGTGTCTTACAGTCTGAAAAACACAGTAGTTCTTTTATAGAATAATTATCAAACATACAAATGCCTTGACTTTTTAAAAAACATTTTAAGTGATCATGAATGCTTCATTACAATTTACATTAGATGCAAAGGCTCCGTAGAGATCATGCAACTAGATTTTTCCACAGGCTTTTTTAAAAAATGTTTTCTATTAAGAATAAAATTGTTCCACATGTAGAAGTTTTGAAGGACAAGAGGTAGAGTGAAATGGATTGCTTCAGAAGAATCACTTTGAATTTTCCAGTTAAATAGATACATTGAAAAGTTGACCAATGAAATGAAAGAGGCTGGAAATTTGGAAGGAATTCTGCTTACAGGCCTTACTAAGGATGGAGTGGACTTAATGGAGAGTTATGTTGACAGGACTGGAGATGTCCAGACAGCAAGTTACTGCATGCTACAGGTTAGTACAGTGTGGCAGCAACTTCGAGAAAAATAAATGTTTAACCAACCACCTTCTGTATTTTCTTCCCTCGTTAAGTGGATATGCTCTTTGCTGGCTTAGGATCTTTAGAAGGCATTTAGCTTTAACCCAATCAGTTGATCTGCAGAGGACTTCTGCCTCATCTTTCTCTCCCTAAGCCTCCTGCTTTGGGTTATCCAGTTTTTCTTTTACTATAGGAAGTATCAGTCTTGATTTTATCAAACGGAGCAGAGAAACCTCTCATTACTTTCCCCAAATGTTCACATAGCTACACCTTATACAAAAGAGGCTGAAATTCCCCAATCTGAAATAGTCTCATTTGAAGTGCAGAAGGCAAATTATACCACAACTCTCTTAACTTTCATTTTCTCTTTTTATTATCAATGGACATGATTTAGGGTAACCATTTATCTATTTTCTCTGTTCTTACTGTCCAGTGGTTACAAACAGATTCCTGGCAGAGGTTTCCTTCTACTTTACTTACTTTGCTGAGATTTCCCATAGCCCTCCAGCTAATCTCATCCTTTCATGGTGTCTCCTTTCCTGTTTTCATCCTTTGTTATGACAGCATGCCATGTACTGGGAAAATACAATAAAATGCTCTCTCCTTCACCCTTCATTGTGAACAAATACAGATACTAATGCACAAACTGCAGTGTAAATTTACCCTAAGATTTCAGGCCACTGCCCGAGGAAGAAAAGGTGTCCTTATATAACAGTGCATTATTTTTTTTCTTATCAAAGTGGGATTATATCTATTAAATCAAACTGAAGATATATGTCTACAGAGTACAAATGGGTTGGTAACCTCTTAACAAAATTTATAAAATGTGTTTTAAATGCAGACAAGTGAATAATTGAATCTTCCTTTTAAAAAAATTCAGTCTGATATTCAGCTGTGTTTCTTTTTTTTTTTTGGATGATGGAGTATAATGCCAGTTTTTATTTTTATTTATTATTTAAATATATTTTAATTTTTTTGCTATTACATTTATCCTACTTTTTCCCCCTTTGCCCCTCTGTGCCCTGCATTTCCATTCCTTTCAGCAGTCCCCATCCCCTTAGTTCATGTACATTCAGCCGCGTTTCAGTTGGGATGGTTCCTCCACTTACATTTATATGGTCAAGATTAAGTCTACTGTCTTGCTATTTATTTTCCATTTGGTTTTCTTTTTCTTCCTTTTGTTAGCCTTCCTTTGGGCTAATTGAACATTTCAGTGTTTCACTCATCTAGTGGCTTTTTAGCTGTACCCCTTTTCATTATCTTTCTTTTTTTAACATTTAACTTCCTGATACTTCACGTTTCATACCGGATCCACCAGGCTTTCTCCTCCACCCTTTGTCTTTTGTACCTCGCACCTCACACCTCACACCCAATTACTTCATGCTTTTTGCTTCATGTTTCATGTTTCACAAATATTAGGCAGTATGTTGCCATTTATGCCCCTCCTTCATCCTGGCCAGTTCTGATGATATATACATTACATTACATTACATATATATACATTATATATTTCTGTCATTAGTGGAAACCAGCTTAAAGTAAATTAATGGAGCTTCCATCAGTTATTTTATCTATATCCTCATTAGGAGTCAGCTTTTGGCAAAAAGGAGGCCTATTTCTTTTGTGTGATTCACACTCACATGCTACCTAGAATCTTCTGGGTTAGCCAGGAAATTTTTAAACAGCTGAAACAATTCATGTTTTCTTTTTAGGGTTCTCCTTTAGATGTTCTTAAAGATGAAAGAGTTCAGTACTGGATTGAGAATTATAGAAATTTGTTGGATGCCTGGAGGTTTTGGCACAAACGAGCTGAATTTGATATTCACAGGAGTAAGTTGGATCCCAGTTCCAAGCCTTTAGCACAGGTAAGTACCTTGTTTTGGAGAGAATCACATAACATCTACCTAATAGTCTAGCCAAAAGTAGAAGTATTTATAGCATATTATATAGGGTACATTGAGAGTTGAATTCAATAAGTCAGTTTTAGTCACTCTTTGCCTGTGTTGAGTTCCCATGATGCCTTTATCCTGGACTGCACTTTGTTTTGATCTTCCTGTTGCTTTGGGTCCTGCCACTTTCTAACAGTCACCTCAGTGGCTTGAGCTGTAGTCCGAGATAAAGCAAACCACAGCAAGCCTGGAGGGTCTAGGCAAAACTGAGTCAATCCTAGGACTATCTGAGGTTGTCCAGTGTATTCTAAGCTCTTTCAGAATCTAAACTACTTTATGGTCTTACAAATTCTATTTATGTATTTTTTAAAAGATTTTATTTATTCATTTTCAGAGAAAGGGAAGGAGAAAGAGAGGGAGAGAAACATCAGTGTGTAGTTGCCTCTCACATGCCCCCAACTGGGGATGTGGCCCACAACCCAAGATGTGCCCTGACTGGGAATTGAACCGGTGACCCTTTGGTTTGCAGGCTGGCACTCGATCCACTGAGCCACACCAGCCAGGGCCATTTATGTATTGTTTTTCTGCACTATTTATTTGTAATAAGGCAGGATTTTTTTTAACACTGTATACTCATATATTTTTCTATATGTCTGATTACTCCTGGAAATTTTAAATTTTTTTATTTTAGCATTAATTTAAAAAACATGAGGTCAATTATTTCATAAATCGTATGACATAAGATCGTTGTATATCTGAGTTCAGACATTAAATAATCAGGTATATCCTCAATGTGAGCACTGGATGGTGCTGTTTTCTTATTTTAGAAAGTTGAGAAAATAGCTCTCCTCTTGTATTAAAACCTGAGTATTAGTAAAATAGAATTACATGGTAATATTTGTTACTGATCTATATGATAAGTATGTAAGAGTCTAGGAGTTTAATTTTAAAGCAGAATTAACAGTTACTATTGTCATTATTCTAAAGTTTTAACTGTTTACTGTTACAGGATCCTTAATTACTTCTTATCTTAGGAAATGAGTGTTTTCTTTACAAGAAAATTGGTTCAGGAGATTGTATCATGGAACTTTGGATTAGAAGCCATATTGGGATGTTTTGTAATGTCTCTAAAGTTTCTATTATTTCTAAAGTGTTGGGATTTAATGTTACCAAGTCCTTATTACTTATAGAATGTTGGGATCTAATGTGAACTCTAAAGTCCTCTTTATTTCTACAGTGTTGGGATCTAACATTACCAGGTTTTTCTGTGCATATCAGTAGCATTAGGAAGAATATAACTAAACGGAGGTAACAGTACTCAGTGTAACTGCTAAGTGGAAATCTTAAAAGAGAGCTAGTCAAACTTAGCAGATACATTATTTTATAATATAAAATTAAACATAAAATAATATTTAAACATATTATAAAATAATGTTTAAAAATTAATTTGTTAGGATAAAGCTTTGAATTTATTTACTTATAAAGTTTGCATTATATTTTACCTTCTTTTACCTGTTTTATAGGTGTTTGTGAGTTGCAATTTCTGTGGCAAGTCCATCTCTTACAGTTGCTCAACTGTGCCTCATCAGGGCAGGGGCTTCAGTCAGTATGGTGTCAGCGGCTCGCCCACGAAATCCAAAGTCACCAGTTGCCCTGGCTGTCGGAAACCCCTTCCTCGATGTGCACTCTGTCTCATTAATATGGGAACGCCTGTTTCTAGCTGTCCCGGTACGACAATTCTGCAGTCCACTCTTCTGAGCTAAAGTCGTTCCTCCATAATTGATTTAATGTTGTAAATCAAAGGCATACTAGCTTGATTTTATATTATTTCTAAGAGCAAGCCACTTGCTGGCTTTTGTTCCCTATAGTTTATAAAATCTGTACATTAAAAGTAAAATCTTTATCCATGATATCTCAGGTAATCTCACAAATTTGAGCCAGTTCGAAGTAAGAAGAGCTTAGATATTATGTAATCTTATAATATCATTTTCTTACCACTCTTCATAAGGGGAATTCCCTCAAATATTATATTTAAATGTCACGTGCCATCACCTGTTACAACTACCTGGTATACAGAAGGAGTTTTTGTCTCAGAGCGCTTCTACATTTCCTCGTATTTCATCTTCAAAATCTCCCTCTGAGACATGTAGAGAAAGTATTAACTTAGAAGTCAGGTTCCTTTACTTACAAGTTTTGATGCTGTTTCTGCTATATTTATCAGTTACCTAGCACATATTTTATATGTATATATGTGTATATATGTATGTATATACATAGTTAGAAATATTAGGATTATTTATTGTTTATAGTAAGTGTATATTAAAAAATTGAGAACAATAGATAATTGAATATAATGTATCCAGTGGCTGGAAATATTCCAGCTCTTTATATAACTTGATTATGATACTATGGCAAACATTTCAGTTAAAAACATTTGAATATTTGGCACAGTGGTATAATGGATGAAGAACTGGACATGGTGTCAGATTGACTCTTAGTAAGAGCTGTGAAATTCAGTCTGGCATTGAGAGTTACTCTGACCCTTTTTCGTATCAAGTGTTGGACTGGGAGATTCTTTCTAGTTACAGAATTTTGTAATTTTATTCTGCAGCTGATTCATGTAAGTAGACTGCTTTATTGTTACATTAACATCTGTGAAAGAGATTTGTTGGTTTCATTGGCTCAGTAATTATTTTTTTAATCTAGATGCCCTTTTAAAAACAAGTATGTAAGGTAATACGTAATGTTTTCGGATGCACTTGTTAGTTTCAATTTAAATTTTATTCAAGGATTTCTACTTTATACATTGCATGTTGATCAATTTTTTATAGCCCTGATACTAATGAATAGAAAATAAAAAAATTTTTGTGAGCTATAACAAGATAAGAGTGTATATATCATGTACTGTGATACACACATCGAGTCTCCTACCCCGCTTAAGCTAACATTGTCTGTATAGTGGCTTTGATCATTTCTCCCTGCCTCGTCTCTCCTCTTTCCTCCTCCCCAGAGGTAACCCCTATTCTGAGTTGTGTGTTATTCAGTCTCTAGCATGTCTGTATGCTTTTATCACTTGTTTAGTTTGGTCTGTGTTTTAAATTCTATACAGTGATTCATGTGGAATATGTCCTTTGGCTTGCCTTTTTTGCTCAGCATTAGGGGTGTTTTTGCGGGGGGGCGGTTAGTGTCAAATATGCTGATGAATGTAGCTGTAGTTTATTTTTATTATTTGGAATTTCATTCATGACTATAGCACAGTTTTTCCATTCTTCTATTTTTAGACAGTTGTGTTGTCTCCAGATTTTTGCTACTATGAACATTCCTGCATATATGTCTTTTAGTATGTACAAAGTTCCTATAATGTGCTTACCTATAAGTAGAATTGCTAAATCATACTGTTTGCTAATGTTTTACTTAGGGATTTTATGTTCTGTTCAGGAGAGAGATTGGCCTATAACCTTCCTTCCTTATATTATTTTTGCCTGGTTTTGTTAGTAAAGTTATACCCATTTCATAAAGTGTTTTGGGAAATCTCCCCACTTCCCCTATTCTCAGAAGAGTATATAGATAAAAATTACCTGTTATGTCAATGTTTAGTAGAACTCACCTGCAAACTGGACTTGGTGGTTTCTTTGTGGGAAGATCTTAAACTACTGGTTCTTTCTCTAAAATTGTTAATTCAGATTGCTTCTTAGTGGGATTGATACTTTATATTTTTCAGTTTTATTAGCTATTAAAAATGTAAGGGAACTCCTATTACTTGGTATCTTTTCAATCTAACTAGATCCGAGCATTAAAGTTACTACTTCAGTATGATACATGATTTGTATTTTGCTATAGTTTTAGAAATACCTTTTAAGAAACTTGGAATAAAATATTGTGATATAGTTATTGAAGATCATTTTCTTTAACCCATAGGAGGATCCAAATCAGATGAAAAAGTAGACTTGAGCAAGGACAAAAAGTTAGCTCAATTTAACAACTGGTTCACATGGTGTCACAATTGCAGGCATGGTGGGCATGCTGGACATATGCTTAGCTGGTTCAGGTAATCGGCACCTTCTTCTGTAACAGGCTTGGAGTTGGAGGAGGTAAAGCAGGCGACCTTTTAAATGCTTCAGGCTTATGTAGCGAAAGGATGAATTTCTTCTTTCCTGTCACCTGAGTTAACAAAGGTGGTGACATTTCTGTTGTTAGATTAGATATCCTGTGTAATTTAAAAATATAAAATTAAACTTATATAAGAAATAGTTTAAATATGATGTGTGGGCTAAGTGTTTGAATAGCATTGTTTAACTTTATTTGGGGAGAGGATATGATTGTAATTTTTCACAGCCAACTGAGTCCTGTCATATGTAATATCTAATGTCTTCTAAATCAGCTGCTCATGTAGGAAGCAAGTGCCTCATGCAGTGGAGACTCAAGACCACATGTAACGTGTAGGCTGAGCGGCGCCGGTGGCGCCGTACTGCTTGCTGTGGCTTTTACACCCAGCCTGTCACACTGACTTTAATTTAAACCGAGCACATCCCTTCACCCTCATAACTGTAAATGAGGTCGATTGTTATATATTTATAAAGTAAAGCTATTAATTTTTCAGTAACTTTCTCCCCATGTTCAGCTTGGCAGTCATTTCTAATTTAATGCTTTTAATGTTCTTTGTCTTTGGGTTTTAATTGCTATATTTTTCCAAATGCCATTTTGAAAAATTGCATTATAGATAGAGAAACATACGTATGTAATTCAGATTTTTAACTGTCACTTGACCTGTTGTTTTAGGGACCACGCAGAGTGTCCCGTGTCTGCGTGCACGTGTAAGTGTATGCAGTTGGACACGACAGGGAATTTGGTACCTGCAGAGACTGTCCAGCCGTAAACGTTGGCACCTAAAGAGAAGCCTTCAAGTGTGGAGCTTTCTAATGGATGTCCTGCATCGCTCAGAAACATACCTCACAACTTGTCACTCGTGACTGTCCTGTAATAGGAAAATAAATCATTCTATCACATCAGCAGTTCGATGTTTGGGTGGTTTTGATGTGCTTCAGAGACAAGTGCTGCCGCAATGAGTGTCAGAGTGCGGCTGGATGCTGTTGACTAGGCTGAAATTCATTTTGGAAGAACTTTCTAGGGTTTTGTTGAAATTATAAACACCGTGCAAGCAGAGTTTCTGGAATAGCCAAGAATAGACCTCGATCCTTTATCTTGCAAACGCAAAGTGGATATCTATCAGTAAAATCAGTACACTTTGAAAATAGAATAAAATGACCAATTCAGTGACTCAGATGACAGTTGAACCTCATCCTTGCTTAGATTCCTTTGAGATAAAATTAAAACTGGATTTGTACTTCTAGAATCGGAGACCTGCCCCACACTGGAGAATAAATTTTGTCAAGGTATGGTTGACAGACACGTATATTTTAAGAAGTCTTTTTCCTTGTACACTTTCATTTTAAGATAAAAAATCTTTTGGCCCAGACCATTGTCTTCCGAGAAAAGCCCAAATTAAGAATGTATCTTACAGACTTTCTCTTCTGAAGAGAAAAGTAAGCATCATTTCAGGGTAACATGCTATAAAAAATTTTCAGTTTCAGCCTTTTGCTTTTCAATGTCTTGATTTGTCTTGAAAGGTTTCTCTCCCTATTAATTCATCATCTTATGCTCATCATCCGGGAGCATTTTAGTAAACACAGAGTCTGTGCAAGATTTTATGTGACCAACCATTCAATAATCTATGTCAGTATGTCTCACTGTCAAATTGCCTCCTGTTTTGGAATTCCCTGTTTATTTGCTCTAAGATAAAGTGGGAGACGTTGAGGGAAAACAGGTCACTTTGGAGACAATTTTACTTTATCTGTAAGTTTCTAACGGTAAGCATACTTGGGCCAATTCAGGGCTTTTATTTTAAAAATTTATTTTTTCCTTTTACAGCTCTAGATAGTCGGAAGAGAAGTATCAAGAATCTGTAGCGTGCTTCTCTGTCATCTGAATATTCAGAGGATGGAACTGATTTTCATAGTTGAAGTTGTGTTCATAGATTTTTTAAAAAGTACCGTAAAACGTAATTATTTTTTGGATTTTGGAGAAATATCTTGAATTTAGGAGTTTCCACATTAACATTTTTACCTGATGAAACTAAGCTCTAAGGAACTGATAGCTTGAGGTGTGACCTAAATACTGAACAAAAGTGGATTACAATATTATTTTTTACTTTGAGATATGGTACAAAAAACACTTTTCTAGGAAAATATTGCATATTTGCTCTAAACGTCTCACCTAGATGATGACAAGAATTAGGAATAGTTGGGGGGGGGGGTTAATTTTTTTTTTTTTTTTTTTACTAAGATTGCCATGAAGGGGACATTTTCTAGTTGTCTTTTAAGTAAATCTTCCAGATTTCGTTTTACTAACACAGAACATTCACCTTTAAAACTGCTTCACTTGCAACGTTCCTTCCAAATTTACTGTGCCCTAAATGTGAAAAGTCAGCTTTCAGTAGTAATGTCCAACTGTCTGACACATTTGCAACTGTTCCTAACTCAAGTAAGGTAAAACTACTGGGTGTATATTTAGAGTAAGGTTATATCTAAGATGTTTATGATTTGGGGAAATACAATATAATAAGACAAAGTCTAGTAAATAAATAATCTGCGTGTTTGTAATCATAAGGGTGACATTTTTAAGATGAATTGTTTATACCTATGTGTCAGGTTCCCAATGTTTTCTGTGAAGCCCAAATACTCATATAAGAGCTCTCCTGTTACGCTTGTTTTGCATTTCAGTGTATGTGGACCATGAAAATAGATTAAAATTATTTTTCTGTTTTTATTACTAGGTCACTGATATTTGGGTTTATAAACTCAACAAGATATTTTACCTAAACGTGTTCAAAAGAAGTGTTCAATAAAAATGTTTTTATTATTTTTTAAAAGTTCAATAAATGTGGGTTGAAGTCAGTATGTCTAATCTAGAAATTATGACTCCTCCAAAATAATTCAATAAAGTGATAGTATTACTTAATTTGATGACACATTTGGTACTGAATCTTAGAAGTGATTTTTTCCAGGGTCTGTTTTTTCAGTTTAATATGCTTTCCAGAGTGGTTATTCATTAAGAATCATCTCTTCAAAAAGTAGCTCTGCATTGTCAGCGCTACACTTGGCAAGTGCTGTAGTTAGAAAGAACGTAGTTCTACATTTAATTGCGTGGCTCAACTTAATTTCAGTCACTCATTTGACTACAGATATTAAAAGTGTGGGCTTTGAAATTTCAATGATAATCCTACCCTTACAGTTGTGGCCAAGTGACTTGACTGTTTCTATATTCAACTTCCACATATGTTAAAAGCAAGGTACAGAAATGCCTCCTTTGTGGGGTGATGGGGCTGATAGGTGATGGGATAAACAGGAAGTCTACAAAAGGCGACTAGCAGTCGTGGGGAGCTTAGTCTTTATTGGCTTCCTGGGTGTCACTGTGCTGTGCCGAATGGTACAACTTAAATGGAGGTTCTGCGCTCGTCTCAGAAGTGGAAATTTCCCAAGAGCTTGTTTCCCCAAGTCTGGATAAATTACGGCATTTTCTTTGGAAATAGGACTTAGCTACTTTTGTTTATCCTATATTTAGAATATTTCTTTGTATTGTATGAAATCTTCTGAACGAGTACCTAGAAGTTTAATATAAGTGTGAACCCAGGAAAGAAAATTAAAATTTGGTAAATCTGGACAGTTGACCAGTAGCTCTTGAAAACTTGAGGTTTTCGTATCTCTATTCAATTCTTAAATCCTGTTCTTCATGGGAGAAAGCATCCGCTATTATCTCTGTAGTCTTTCCTCCTCCACCATTCCGTTGCACTTGGTGTTCATCTAAGTTAACGTGGGGTGGTAGTGGTAGTAAAAGAGGAAGTTTACTTTAGTATGGGATTTGTTTCTCTTGGGATAGCCGTAGCCAAAGCACGTGGGCACTAACTAGTTCTGCATGTCCAGTATCTGCTCAGGTAAAAGCTCAGAGAGCTGGGAGAGACATGTCACGTTGCAGTTCAGCATCCTCATACGCACTCAGCGTACTTGTGACCCACATGGCCATGGCAGAGGTGGGGCCAGCTGGACGGGGGCCCTTCCATCTAGTACTCTAAGTCCTTCCACTGCATCATCTGTTTATTTTCGCTCCTACCCCTCAATTATATGTTACTTAGCTAATTATGAAAAGCAGCACTTTACAAAAATGCTATTTTTATAAAACAAATTATTTCCGAGTTCCCAATGTTTATTAAAGGTAACATAACCCACATGTCAAATTACCATAGATAACCAAAACAACTGGTTTCGCATAGGGATATACATGATAAATTCATGAGTGAAATGAATATCAAATCAAAGTATATTAATGAGAATCATAGTTACTGTCGGTGCTCATTATGTGCCAGGTACCAGGCACATTCTCTTATTTCAACCTCACAGTAGCCCTGCGAGCAGGTGTGCTGTCTACACCTGTGTCCATTCTGTACATGAGGCACTTAAGGTGTGGGGACGTCAAATCAGCAGTCCTAGATTACACAGCTAGTAAATAGAGCCAAGATTTAGACTCCAGTGGTCTCATGGGCTCCCAACCTGTATTTTTAGTTACTATTTTGTACTTGTATATAGTATTCTATGGGCTGTGTATGGAATAATCCACAATGACAAAGAGCTTATTTAGTAGTAATATGTCAAAAGGGGAAAACCATGTCAATAGCTCTTTGGATGTGAAAGACATGATAAAATTTTAAAAATTGAATCATTTGTTTTTGAGATTTAGTTTCTATCATGCAAGGCAAATGTTTCTCCTTCATTTTTTCCCCTTCCTATTTTACTGTCTAAAACAGCTGGCCTCATACGTAATGGACACATTCTAGAACCCATCCCACTACAGACAGGAATGAAACAAGGGTCTTGTTACCTCTAATTCTCCATATAGGAATGCAAAAGAGCAAAGTGGAATGAGGCACACCGTTGCTGTGTTTTCAGGCCTTAAAGCTCTTAGTTGATATGGCAAAAGTACCATAAACATTTAAAAGGCAAGCAAACTGATAAATAACATGTATAACATTTAATAACCCTGAATTCACAAAGAGCATTCTTAAATCCACAAAGAAAAGGCACAGCCAATAGTTACTGCTGATCAAGGACTTGTACAGGCAAATTAAATGGCCAATATAAATAAATATTAAATCAGTAATAAAGTAATGATTAAGACAATAGGACACTGTTCACATGCTTGTTTGGAGCAAAAAAGAAAAAGTTGAGAAAGAACTCATGGACACGGACAACTGTGGTGATTGCCAAAAGGGGTGGGGTGGGGAGTGGAGGAGGGTACAGAGGGGACAAATGGTGGAGGACAGATGACTTAGGGTGATGAATACACAGTGTACAGATGATGTTTTGTGGAACTGTGTGCCTGAAATTTGTATAATTCTGTTAACCAGTGTCACCCCAATAAATTCAATAAAAAGAAAAATATATGTATTCCTGGCAATAAGATGCTGTTTTCAGATAGCTAGTAACAGCACCTTCTTTTCCTTTCCCATTTTTGGGGATCATTCTCACCTTATGCCCTTACCCTAAAAACACTTTCTTCATTTCAAGAAAGGAGTCAAAATGCAGGAAAGCAGCAGCCACAGGAGTTTGTGACGCTGTGATGATAGAATAAACCGCCAGGCCCAGTAGCCTTCTCAGCGCTGCTTCAGGTAAGTTAAGACACTTCACCAGAATGGGCTGCTGTCTAAGCCAATTAAATTAAATGAGCTTGTAGTTCACCCCCCAAAAAACTTACCATCATCTTAATGCATCTCACCAAACAACTGAGAAGAGAAGGAATAGTGCTCATTTTCATGGATGTAGGAAAGGAACATTGTCAGATAACGGCTTGTCAGAGTTTATCATCAGTGCAGGTGTTCTGTATCATCAGTACGGGAGGACCGGTGAGCAGTATATAAAAAGCTGAAGGCTCTTACCCTTCCAGCTAGTATACTAGGAATATTTTTGGCGGGATTGATTGGATAAGTCCACATACAAAGATGTATGTTTCTATGAAGTGGTTGGTCACAGTATTTATTTAAAAATCCTGGAAACTTCAATGTCCAGTAATAAGAATAAAGACATTGGTGAATACATACAATGGAATACTATTTAAATAGTATATCTTTATTGACAAAGCAGGATTTGTGATAGCTTGATGAGGGGAAGGCAAGTTATAGGGTGATGTGTATAGCAGATAAATGTAGTTGCATGGAACACTGTTGAAGAATGTTCACAAAAATGTTAATGGTGGTCATCAACAGTGGGGTTTTAAGTGACATTTGTCTTTTTATCTGTACCTTCCAGTATTTCCACCATCATGATGAATGTTCATGTCTGACACACAGTAAGTTACCCAGGAACTTGTGTCTTGTTCTTGCCATAATGAACAGTCAGATATTGGGAAGTATGGGAGGTAAAGAAACAATACAAGTTACTATGAAAATTAGTATTGAGATCTAATCGTTTGAAAAGCACTTTTCTGATTTCATATTCTATAGTAATATTGGGTTGGCCAAAGAGCCTGTTTATTTTTTCTGTAAAATAAAAGACATTTTCATTTTCACCAACAACTTTATTGATTTGGGTATTTTGAGAATGTTGGCTATCTCCCATTATCGGATTTTAGTGGGTAGGGGCAAGGGATGCTGCTAAACATCTTCCAATGCATAAGACAGCCCCACAGCAGGGAATTATTTGGCCAAAGTGTCAATAGTACCAAGAAACTTCGCAAACCACTTTTGACACATTCGATCAGTCACAGCACCTTCTCCATCACTGCACAAAAATTTATTGCGTTTCAATTGCGTTTTTACCTTTCTTGAAATAATAAAGCATAATATGCTGAAAATGTTGCATATTTTCTTCTATCTTCAATATTAAAATAGCTGCACAAATATTCACCGATCTCAGTAAGTGTTTTTTAAAATGCACACTGATGCGACAGCTGTCACAATAAATCTAACAAAATTGTTTCAAATGAAGGTGAAACTAAGTACTGCTAGAGACATTGTATGGAAAAAACTGAACTTTTTGGTCAACACAATATATACAAATAACAAAAAGATATGGTCCTCTCTTAATATCTCTCTTCATATTAGGAAATAGTGCATTTTGTTCTCCATTAAGCATGTTAGGTAATGGGTCCTTAAAAGAATGCTGATTTCCCTGAGGTTAGTGTTATATAATTAATGACTGTTTCAATTTTCTCTCTTCTAGATCTTCCTCATGAGATTTTCTGACTCCATTTTGGCTCTGGGCCTGTGGCAGGAAACCTGCTCTCTGTGTTCAGGATTTCGTTTGATTATTATCCAATCCAGTCTCGAGTGGATTTATTTCCAGCGATTTAACAAGTTACTTATGTTTAAGCTGTGAATCCTGAACATGCATGCAGGTCCATGCTTCTAGCAAACCCCCATTTGCATGCCTGGACTCTGTCAAAGGTTCTGATTTCAAAAGATTACGGCGTCCTAGCTGCCCTGGAGGAGACATGGGTCGAATAGAAGAGGTAGGCATAGCATAGTTTTTAGCAGACTCAAGGCCATGCAGATTGGTATCTGTAATTACTGAAAGAATATCATTTTAGCATCTTGTCTCTGCAAGCCAAAAAGAAGTTTTTCACTTAATTTTCTAATTTTGGACTTCCAAAAATTACTTTTTAACTAGAAATAATTTGAAGAAGTGGATGTCCATACACTTTTCAGAAATGCAATTTTCTTGCTGACCTATTAATAGTACAATGTTTGGAAATGCTATGTGAAAAAGGTAACTTCAGGATTAAAGGATATTTTATGTAATGTCAGAAGTAGCAGCAATAATAGTAATTCAGTGATATAGTCTTTCATCATTCAATTTATGAAAAGCATGTTTCTTTAACATAATTTCATAACTGGAAATCCAGATACAGGAATCTAATCAGTTGGCTTTTTAAACAATAAAATCATAAAGACACGGTAGTCTGGAAGGATATTTGAGGAGACTAATGTTTTATAAACTTGAAACAGGCATTTTTGTAAGAATTCATGCAAATCTTGGGGGCTTACATCTTTTTATTTAGATCATATTAGCTCCACTTATACATAGATACATATGTTGGGGGGGCAGGTATATGCCAGAAAGCCTGGAGTTTGAAATAGCAAATGTCTAAATTCATGCTTATCCAGAATTCTGTCACATTTCAGCCACATATTTTGCTGATGACAGTTTAAGAAGTTGCCACTCTCGAATGTGGTAAAACGAAGTATCCTTTTTAGAAGCAAGTAATTTGATAACTGATTATTTCATGATAAAAACGTGAATGGTACAAAGTCCTTGTGCTACATATATCGTGTCAAAACGTTTTTCCCTGTCAATTTGGAAATTTGTATTATTCATTAAGCAGATACACTTAACGTTTATGCAGCTATGGGTGTGTATCTCTATTGTACATAAATGTTCCCCAAATAGATGAAGTTGTATAATGCATGGAGCAAAATTTTCAGCAATTTGATAAATGTGGGATAAGTATCTTTTGCAAAAGTAATACATCTTCTCTTCTGACCTTTTCCTTCTATTCCTCAAAAAGGGAGTGTAGGATGTTATGACTGTTGGGATAAATGATAATTTTTTAAAGACAGGTTTCTGAAATGCATTTAATTCTTTGTTTTTCAATAGTTTTTATTGTTTGAATACAGTTGTCTCCATTTTCCCACCACCACTTCCCCCCACCCCTGCCACCTCCTACCCTCTGTCTTTCCCACCACCACTTTCCCACCCCCCTCCCCGCTCCATCCTTCCCCCCCTTTTGGCTCTGTCCATGGGTCCTTTATACATGTTCCTTGACAACCCTTTCCCTTCTTTCCCTTGTTATTTCCCTCCCCTCCCCTCTCTGGCTACTGTCAGTTTGCTCTTTATTATAATTCTCTCAGTGAATAAGATACTGTTGGCTTCCAAAGAGTATTCCTCTAGGCAGGAAACATTTTCCCTGGAAGGATCAGACACAAATCAGAGATAACTAATCTGGGACAGTTTTTTGTGATCATTTGGGACAACTACTTTTTTGGTATCTCTTATCTTCAGAAAATGTTACATGAAGTATAGACTATGCCTGCTCCTTCTGGGGACCTAAGAAATTAAAAACATGTATCATCCTCGCTAATAAAACATATCCTGTGGGGAAAATTAGGCTAAAAGTTGTTCAGTAACTTATCTGGTTTGTCTCTTTTACTTCTCTACTCTTTCAGAGTTCATTCCCAATATGTGGAATTCTACAGATTTCTAAATAACTTTTAAAATATGCTAGCCTTTGAGTGGTGTATATTTGCTCAAGCAGAGACATCTGAGCAGAGTGAAAATGAATTCTCATAGGACAAAATTGCCAAGCATATGTGGCAGAACTGTAGGGAAAGAGAGCATAACTTTAATCTTCAAAGATACGTAAAAATAGCTCCACCATTATTATGCACGAGGCCTGACAATTGACATTTCTCATTTTGGCAGCATTCACCTACGGCCCCCTATCAGCAACTGAACACATTCATCTCTGGGATAAATGATTAATGAGCTGCCTGTCATTTCCACTCCCCTCAGAGCAAATGGTGGAGGCTTCAGTTGATCATATTGCAGCCATCAGCATCATTACTGAAATTGATTCTGCCACTGGAGGGTTGTGCTAAGGCAATCGATTAGCATTTAAATAAAAGAATTGAGTTATGACATTAAAAATAACACAAAATAATCTCCTCCGAGTCACTCTGTGAGCATCATAAAGCCTTAAATTGAGGAAGGAAGATGGAAGGCATGGAAGTAAAGTTGTTCTTGTTTCGATTACAACCTACTATAATGTCAAACTCTCCCATTCTCTTTATTAATCACTGTCATATAGTATGAAATGTAGATTTATGAAATTGCGCAACTTGCAAGCAATGGTGAAAATGCAGATGCCAAATTACTGCCTTTAGAGAAAAAAGTAAAAGGGTAGCGTTAGACATTTTTGAAAGGTCAGAATTAGTCCAGAAAGGAGTGAAGTTCGACAATCTAGTCAATAGTTGACAAATGATACGCAGATACATTGAAATGAAACTTTTCTTATTATTCAGCAAGAGGTGAAAATGAGATAACATCACTTAGATATCTTCGGGATAGGGGCTGCATTTCTAAAACGGATGGCAGAGAATGAAGGTCTGCATAGGCCTACAAAAAACGGCAGATTGTAGTTTGGGTGAAGTGATACTCCCCAGGAGAATGACTAGAATTTAGAACTTCTATTTTAGCATCTCCCCCCGCCCCTGGGATTCCTGCCTACAAGTTCTCAGCAGTACTGCACTTAAACTCCCTCCTCAACCACTTTTGTCTTCCAGCATGAATTTTTTTGTACATTCCCCTTAAATTTTCTGTCCGTTTCCTGCCTCTGCTCTCTTCTGAATTTCATGGGACCAACTGTCTTAAGACAACTATGTGCACTACGTGAAATTGGTCACCCAATTGAAGTGTGTGCGCCTTTTCTTCAGAGCTGAGTTACACAGTGAAGTGGAGCCATTATAGGTTTTTCTCCATCGGCTGCTTCTGCCCTGTATTTGATCAAGATTCTTTTCCGACTCTAGTAGTTAGGTTGTTAGTGATGGCATAGTGAGTTTTCATCTCGTCCTGGCTTGTGTATATTTTAAGAAGCTAGAAAAACCTTTGAGGACTTCTAGACGAAAGGCATTTTGATCCAGTGATTGGTGTAGATGAATGAGACCTGTATTTTAGAAAACGGGCAGAATATGGTTGTAGTAAGAGGAAACACTGCAGGGGTAGGAAAAAACACATGGGGGCAAGAACTCTGCAAGTGAACCAATAACAAACCTCCTTTATGCATTAAAGTTCTCCACTGACAGGTAACTTTTTTTTCCTAGTCATGAGATGAACAGGTTAGGTCAAGGTGTGTTTGACCTAGTGGGAGCGAACAAACACCCCTCCTTACCCTGAAACAAGCCGCTTACCAATTACCCGCTTTTCCTTTTCAGCATAGTATTCCCGGCAGCAAATACCAACTGGTCAGCATTCACCTGTTTACTTACCGTTCTTAGCTAACCCGTGATTTGGAAAATATGGAACATCATGAATTGCTAGAACTGGAAGAAGGCTGCAGGATCAGTCAGGGAGGTACTCTGTGCAGTAAAGCTGGAATTAGATCTCAGGTCTCTTGACTGAAGTTGAGTGCTTTTCTGTTTCACAGACAGATAAGCTGGCCCAGATGAATGTTTCCTTGTTAGTGCAATGTGTATGATACACATTTTCACTGAGTTTTTAAAGCTAGTGTTTTATTATAAAAATAATGCAGAGTCATGCTAAAACCATCAAAAGTTAAAAGTGTAAAATGGAAAGGTCTCAGCTGTCTGCTTCATTAACCCCACGTTCTGTGCTCTACTTCCCAAAACTCCAACTCTCACTTTCCAAGGGGAAACTGCTTTGAAGTCTGTGTCCACATACAGAGAAGTTCTATACATAGACGGCATCTGTGTGTCTCTGTGTGTTAGTATTTGCCTTTTGACTTTTGCATGGATAGGGTCATAATATATAAATTATCCCTGGTTTTTTCCCTCACCTGAAAATATATGTTTTAGGGTTCTCCTCATTAGCCCATGTACACCTACTTAAAAAAAAACAAAAACGGAATGATATGTGATTATATGGATATATCCTCCCATTGATAGACATTTAGGGTATTTGTTGTTTTTACCAACAATACTGCAGTGAACATCCTCGCATGTACATCTTTGGGTACTTGTGAGTAAGTGTATCTGTCCGATAAATTATAAAGGTGGGATCGTGGAGTCAGAAATTGCAGTAGTCCCCTCCTTATCTGCAGTTTTATTTTCTGTGGTTTCAGTTACCCACGGTCAATCCATGTGGCTCGATGATCCAGGAGCACCCAAAGCAGATGATCCTCCTTCTGAGTCATCAGAAGGTCAGTAGTGGCTTAACATTACGTCACAGCGCCTGGGTCGTTCACCTCACCTCATCTCGTCACGTGGGCATTTTGTCACTTCACAGCCTGGCAAGAAGAAGGGTGAGTGTACTAGCTTAGGATACATTGAGATTGAGAGAGAACACATTCACATAACTTTTATTACAGTATATTATTATAGTTGTGTTATTTAATATTAGTTATTATTAATCTCTTATGGTGCCTAATTTATAAATTAAACTGTGTCATAGGTACGTATGTTTAGGAATCTCTGTTGCAATAATCACGCACGTGTGTGGCAACCTCAAGGGGTTACTAATATGAAAATGTACTCTGAAGTAGTTTGAATTTGGTATGCTCTGGCTACTTCGCACTAAAATGTGTGGGTCAAAATGAACAGTAATACTTTCATTTGTGCACTGAATCCAGCTAAATAGGAATTACCAATTTTCAGGTTGTAATGTGTTGCATATAATTGCAGTATATTGTTACAATTATATATGTAGTATGTGCATGTAATACATTATATGTAATGTTGGATAAATGTATACCATTTGTTATATTATTGTACAATGTTGTAATACATCCAAGGCCAATATGAATAAAACGCTTATTTGTGTGCCTGCATTTTTAAGTATTACGGAAATGAATAAATTCCTATCTTAGTTTTCATAGCCCATAAACACTTAAAATATTTGTATTTAAAGTTTCTCATCGGTGCTTTAGAAGTTTTTCCCTAAACAAAGTAGTCTATCTTTTTATTTTTCATGAACTAGTTTTTCTACTTCAGCATTCCTCCCTTTTTCATTTTAAAGTCTGTAATCTTCATTACCTAACCTGCAGGCTACATGAGTGAGGTAATCCACTCTCCCCCTCTTCTGGAAGGGGAAATGCTTTCCTGTGCCACCATGTAATTTGCTTTGCCACAATTACTGCTGTTTGTAATCAGATCTGGTGATCACAAGGCACACTGTAGCTGGACTTAGAATCTGTTGATAACACAGAAGGCAGTGTAACTGTTGCTAAAAGCCATTGACTTAATGATTTTAACTCGTAAAAGTTTTTGAAGTTCAAATGCATCAATCCAAGTCATTCATTTCCGAAATGTCCTTTAGATAACACCCCCAGTGTTCTGTTCTTGCACTGGCTGTCTGTGCGCGTCACATCACCCCAAATCCCTGCAGTCTGC
The DNA here is from genome assembly GCF_022682495.2 of Desmodus rotundus. NCBI lineage: Eukaryota > Metazoa > Chordata > Mammalia > Chiroptera > Phyllostomidae > Desmodus > Desmodus rotundus. The sequence continues at coordinate 26,658,478 of NC_071392.1, read as the reverse complement.
TAACCTCATTTCCAGTGAGATCATTTATTAGATGACTTATCTCTAGGCCTTATTTTTTAAATTACCAGAAGCCAAATGTCGTGTACTCCAGACTGTTTAGGAAATCATACCTGGAGGCATATGGTACCTTATAGCCCTTTTTAGCTTTGATTAAGAATCATAGTTGTATATGTAACTGGTGTCTTTTACTGATTATTGTAGATAAAATTTACAAATATTTCTTTGGCTTATTTTTTTCTTTAAACTAGAGTGCTGAAAGAATCAACCTGGAATCCCATACTAAACAGGGAAGCATTATTTTTGTGTACACTCTTTGGTACAGTGTGAGTTCCCGTGTATTTATAATGTATTTTCCCTGTATGGTTGAAAATATGTTCTTAAAATTATACCTCAAATAGGTTTAGGTTGTAAAATAGAAGATAAAGGGAAAGAAGCAACATAGATCCTATTTTATTCATCTTGCAATGTTATTTGAAAGCTTTTCTTAAGAAGGGATAAAGCAGGAGATTAGTGCCAGTTTCAGCAAACTAATGTTCCTCTGAGAAATGCCGGTAATCAACCGACTGCCCCATTCCACCTTCACTGGTAACTCAAGTTTACCTTTGGAGAAGTCACATGGTATGAATTCATGATGAGAAAACAGGGAAAGGATAGAAATCTTCACAGCTGTCTTAAATTTTTTTTTGAAACAAGCAGGGTAGAAATAAATATCATATCTCATCCTCAGTTGTTTTTATGACTTAATCACACTGCTGAGAATGAAGGAAATTGTTGAGTGGATCAATTCTAGGTCAATAGGTCCCCAAAGAAAAAGAAGTCTACAAATATCCCTTGTTTGAGGCATTGGTTTCTAATTCCTTGCTCTTCCCTTGGTCCACAGTATGTTCATCTGGAAAACATTTAGTCATTTTTGAGGAGATTCCAAAATGACGCAGCGCCTGGTCCACTGTCTGCTTCTCATAAAAGGTCAAATATATGACCAGCTAAAGGCATAACATTTCTGAAGCATATGGAAGAAATAATTGACTCAATGGGATCCTGATAGCTTAAAAGAATAGATGCAACCCTTAAAAAGAAATGTATCTCTCATTAAGCCCAATGTTTTCATACTACTCAAAACTTCTCAAGAGCTAAATAAAAATTCAGTATTTCAGTGAAATATGACACTGTTTCTGATTTTCTGTAGGGTTATGCTAAATTTATTTGATGCAATTTGGCTGTAAATGATGTGTATTAAGTGGAGTTGAATGAATGAAAATTGATATTACAATCTAAATAATATTTATTTTTAAATGAATATCTAAGGTAAAACAATATTAAATTATCTAGCTTTTTAATTAGTAGTAATCAGTAGAAGAATTTCTCCCTGCTCTTTATGTTTCAAGATGCAGGGGGACATGATACTAAGACTTTTCAATGAAACCATTCATTTAAACCTACTATTATGAAAGAAATGTTATTACTCTAACAGCATTTTAAGGCAAGAGAATCTTAATGGCCAAAATGATTGGCTTACTTTCCTGGCTTGTATTTTAAACTCCTGTGAAAAATAATCGTTTAAAAAGTGTGACTAATTAAGCCACAGTGTCATCTATGGCATTACCCAAAACTATTATGCAGCTCATTTATTTTTCTTTCTTCCAACATTTAACACTATTTTGAAAACTGTTTTTAAAGTTTTCTCAATTTTTTCTCATGTATACCACATTATATGGAATCCACAGAGAATGTCGTTCTTCTTTACCTGCCCACCTACAAAAATAATCAAGTTGAAAGCTTTTTTTAAATATATGTGAAAGTCACTATATTTCAGTCCAAATCTCTAAAAACCTTGAGAAAATACTACAGAATATAATGCCCTGCTTTTGACATTTTATAATATGTAAAGAAGAAACAATAGCATGCTAACAACAAATTTAATCTTTGCAGTCAAGATGAATATATTCCACTATAAATTGTTCATAGTCTACACCTCTGGTCTTAATTAGCCATCTGAAAACCCTATGCTGTAGGTCAAATGGGGTCATAAAGAACATAAGTGGCTTACCTCAAACCAACGTCACAATTAGAAAGTAACTTGAAACATATGCTGTTTTAATATTCTAGATTTAGCATCACCTTTTTAGGAAAAATAACCCATGGTACCAGGGTTATTATTATTTTTTTCAGCAACACATCAGAATAAAATTCCATGTCAATTAAATAAGGGAGGGAACCAAATTGGAGTTTCTCTAAATAGAACCTGCAGAATTTGTTTTTAATGATGGTGGATTTCTTCAGAACTTTAGACCAATTACATATTAACTAAATCTGAGTTGAGACATCTTTAGAGACTATGCTAAACTGCCATAGAGTGAGATTTTCAGTGGGCAGGAACTTTGTTTAATTTATCTCCAATAATTAGCAGGTCCTGACACAAAATGTTTTTTTGAGTGATTTAACGCATATTAAATTAACACCTTAAAAGACAACCTTGAAATTTGATGAATTGAGTGATAATGCTAGTTTATCACTCAAAGCATTTAGTTCACTCTTATGAAGAGATGCTTCCAGAATTACTTTAACATTGACTATGTCAAATGAAAGTAAAAATTACCATTTGAAGAACTGCTCTAAAATTACTACTGAACCCAACCATTTGTATGTAGTTCACCATCCCTCACATTAGATTCTGTGTGATATTGCTTTTGGAATTTAGTATTAGGGAACGTTTGCTTGTCCTACTGAATTTAAGGCTATTACAATTCAATGGCTTATTGTTCTTTCTTTCTCCTAGCTTCCCAGAAACACATGGAGCTAAATTTAATGCCTAAATATTTCCTATAGAGTGTTTTTATAGTTATCATCCCCCTTTTCAATACATTTCCGTTTTCCCTGTTGTAGTCTGATCCTTTTTCGAAATAAGGGTGATATATGCTAGGCAGGTCAGTGTTTTATCCTCAATCCTTATTTTCAATGGCTCTTTGAACTTGCAACGTTATTGACTGCTCTTTGAAACTCGCCCGCCTTCCTTTCCTATTCTTTCAGTCAGTAACACTTACGGAATGCTGACCAGGCGTCAGGCACTGCTGGGGTGCTCCTGACTCTCACTCGCCTGCTGCTGTTCCCTAGTGTGCAGGTCCCCCCAGGTTCTCCCGCTGGGTCTGCGGATTTCTCGCTCTCTGTGCTGTCCCTTGATTTAGAAACACAATCCTTTACTGGAAACTGTTGGGGCCAGATGCGCTTCAGAATTTTTGGAATTTAGAAAAGTCACAGGGTGTATCTACCATAGGTTATGTGCTACCCTGCCCCGGATGGGCAGATCCCTCTAATCAAATGTATTAATATTTATGTAGTAAAACATGAACATTTACGTTAAGTGGTATAAAGACTATAAGAAGCCTCATTATAATTAGAATTTTTTTTTTCCCAAATCAGTTTTGTCCCAAATTTGAGAAACAGCTTTTTGCTTTCAAACCATTTTAAATTTAAAAGTGCAGATAAAGAATTGGTAGATCTTAAACTACTTAAAATATTTCAGGCAGGGTGTCTCTCAAATCTCTACCTGGTCCTATATTTCCAATACTTTCTGAACATCTCACTAAAGGGCCTATCAATTACTTACATTTATACTGAAGCAAATTTATTGCCTCAACAATTGATCTCATCCTTGGGTCTTAGTCTGTTAAACCCCTACCATCATCACTGTGTCCTATGGAAGCCAGTGGCTGGATAATGGGGACAAGCTGGAAACAGGAGCACCAGTTATATAATTAGGGGTGTTACAATAATTCAAGTGAGAGATGACAATTGCCTGATCTTGTAGTGGCAACGGTAGTGAAAAGGATAGGAGGTATTTGGGCTTTTCTGAGTATCAGGAATGATTTATCGTAGTTATAAAAAGAAATAGGGCAACCAAAACTATAATGAACCGTGACTGGTTTAGTGTAGTGGGTTGGGTGTCATACCACAAACCAGGAGGTTGCTGGTTCCATTCCTGGTCACAGCATATGCCTGGGTTGCAGGCCAGGTTCCTGGTTGGGGGCCAGAGAGAAGCGACCAATCAATGTGCCACACATCAATGTTTCTCTTCCTCCCTCCCCCTCTCTAAAAACATAAAATGAACGAACGAACGAATTAAAATGCACAAAGTGCCCTGACTGATGTGGCTCAGTTGGTTGGGCACTGTCCCGCAAAGCAAAAAAATAAAGGAAAACAACCCATAACGATGCCACTTCAAGCCCACTATGACTATAATGAAAGTCAGACTGTAACAAGTGTTGGTAAGGATATGAAAGCGTAGAATCCTCAAACACTGTTGTAGGAATGTGAAATGGTAGAGATGGCAAACAGTTTAATAAGAGTTCCTCAAAAACTTAAACGTATTTACTACTCGATGCCGCAATTTTACTCCCAGGTGTACACCCAAGAAAAATAAAAACATATGTATACACAGACTTATACAAGAATGTTCAGAAAGATTAGTGAGTTTCTTAGGGCTGGGGGGTGGGTGGTGCTGGTGGATAGAATGGGCCTTAATAGGTAAACAGTACAGGGCTTCTTTTGGGGGTGATGAGAATGCTCTAAAATTATTGTCTTGGTTGTACAGCTCTGTGAATATACAAAAAGCCACTGAATTGTACACTTGAAATATGTGAATTATATTTTAATAAAATTATTGCCAGAAAATCAGGGAACACACAGCAGGGCAGCTATATTCCTCCAAAGTACACTCGTTTGAGCTACAGTGACCGCACTTACAGCTGTGACATTCCAAGTCTGTGCTTGACTGTCTGACCAACAAAATAAGAACACGACCAACAGTGTGTACCATCTGAACTTTTATTAACAAAACAGAAAACTAAACGCAGGCAACTACTTTGTTTTTGCATCTGATCGGACCACCCAGCAGAGCAGGGATTCTTTACAAGGATGTAGGTGAGAACAGTCAACACACCAGCTCCATTAAAAATGGCTTACTGGAAGAGCTAATAAAGTTAGGTAAATGAAATTAAAGAGAACATAATAAATATTAAAATAACAGAAACCTCTCCCTCAAATACAGGGGTCTTCTTTAATGGTCTTCGGTGCAGCTCATTTGCAATTGAGATCAATCAGGCTGCACAACCCCCAAAGGAAAAAATTGAGGGAATTCATGGATAATTTTCACGGCATCATTGTAAAGTCCAAGATCTGAAAGAAACATTTTCGCAAACGTTAAATCTACAGTGAAAAGTTATAAGATCAATTATTATCTACAAGATTTCTACCTCTTTCATCTCCCTTTTAGAGGTCAACTTATTTTCAATCCATCTTCTAAAACTGAGATATGGACTATCCCACTTATTTAACTAATTGTGGCTCAACAAAGTAACAGATATGGGTTACAGGAGATCATCCACTGTACAGGCACAATTCCTGCCTTGTCAAGTTTTAGGGGTTATGTGTTATTTGATGCCTTTAATCCATATATTAAAACAAAAGATTAATATTACTTTTGTCCTATTTCTAAAATTTCTCTTCCTTCAAATATTTATTAATCTTTAGAGAGTTTCCTACATATACACATACTACTCAGAAGCAGGGCACGATGTCCTCCAATTTTCCTTAGAGATCAGAAAATTCTACAGGAATTAAAAATGTGGCAGGACTGAGAGTCAAGACCATGACATGTCAAATTAAAGGTAAAACTGTTTTTCTCCTAAATACGTGAAACTAGAATGCTTTGTTTACCAAAAGGCTGGATATCTTCTTTAAACTGGACGTAAGACGCACACGTAATGGTCGCCTTGGCTGTTACTCTTCCAACCACTTCTATGATCCCAGAGATTTCTTCGTCAAGCTAACACAAAGAACAAAGTATTAACCACATCATCACATTTTCAGTTGATAATTAACTTGGAAAATTGTTGTACAATCTACTAATCTCCCATTTCATGTAATAAAATAGTTTAAAAATTTACCAGTGCAAAAACTGAATTGTAACCTGCTAAAAAAATGTGTGAGTACTATTGTCAGCATGTCACAAGTGCTGATTACCTTCAACAGTAGCTCCAGGTCCAAAGACACAGTTAAATGTTTAAGTTAAAAACAAAATTAAATATACTGAGAAATAATTTGTTCAAAAAGACCCACTGAAATGAACTTTCTGTCTACGGCCATACCACCCTGAACGTGCCCGATCTCATCGGAAATGAACTTTCTATTACTGTATGTTGCACTGTGTTCTATATACACTAACCAAACAGCACAGGCATTTGTCTTAATAAAAGACCAAGGAAAAAAAAAAAAGGGAAACAAAGTGTGAAAATATATGTAAACAAAAATAGAAAACAGATTTAAAAAAATGTAAAACTCTTGAAGAAAAGTGATTTTAATGAAAGACTTACCTTACAGGACTTTATGGTCTCTCATTTAAAAAAAAAAATTATTGGTTTTAAGGGTGGGGGGAAGAGAGAGAAACACTGATCTGACTTGTTGTTTCACTTATTTATGCACTAACTGGTTGGTTCTTGCATGTGCCCTGACCAGGGATGGAACCCACAACCTTGGCCTATCGGGATGACACTCCAAGACTAGGCCAGGGCTTATGGTCTTTCCTAAGACATGAGAATTATCACTATTTAAGAGAAGTAATAAAAAATAATGGAGCCCAAAGAATCATTGGTTAGACACGTAAAGGGAAATATAAAAAGAGGACAAAAATTTAATTTTACAGCCAGGGAAGTTTTATAAGCTGATCCTTTATACATCCACTCCAAGAAATCAGAAATGTCAGCAACAAACCAAAACAAGATGTAGAATTAACTATAATAAGCATAGAGTTAATACTTAAACATACAGGCTCCATCAACTCAATGGTTGCACTTTTTCCTTCTCCATCTGAAAGAATGAACATTTTTCCAGAGGGATGAATCTAAAAAAGAAACACATGATGGAAAAAATCCCAATAAACAAAACTTTCAAAATCTCATTAAAATAAAAATATTAAGTATGATAAACAATGGGCAGATTGGCCCAAACTTAATAAATGCACACATAACAATTGTTTTTGAAGTTTATTTGGTTCAAATTATAATCTTGTGTTATCATATCCAGTCAAATGACGCCCAGTTATATTTCCATTTCAGATAAACACTTTAGTACAAATATGTCCTGTGTTTTTATTTGCTTCATAACACCACCTTATGCTAAAAACTAATTAAAGGGGGATCTATACTATCTACAAGTGAGATCTATGGGGACCCATGACTTAAATAGTACATGCTCCACCGAGGGTATATTTTAAAAATCAGGCATGATGAAGCAAAAAGAATTGTCAAAAGATCTGCGTTCTAGTTGTGAGACAGCTGCAAAGCGTGAGTCAGACCTGGTTTGAGTGCCAGCTTTGCTACTTGGTCTTGAGCATTTTAACCACACACTATTCCTACCCAATTTCCGAAGTAAGAGTAACACCTATTTCCAAAGGAGGTTGTGTGACTGCAAATGCTAAATAATCCTTTATATAATACTAATTTTCTTTCTCTCGGCTTTCTTGGTTCACCGATTCTGAGACTTGGGGCCTGCTTTTCACCAGAAGGATGAAGGGGATGTACTCTTAACAGTGGGATAAGACAACAGACTGCTATGGGATCTGAAAGGGACCATCAAGGAATGTCTTAGGGAGAAGTGATTGCAAGGACAAAGGAGGTTTCGGAAAGAGAAATGCAATAGAGAACAAGAAAGTTGTGCTGTCAAGTCTGGCTAAACTATCAAGAAAGTTGATGTGGGAGTCATGTCTGTAATTTCTCTTACGTAAACACAAACACATATAAACACAAACAGGACCAGGGTGGGAGGCGTTCAAATTTTGAATGGAGCGCAGTCGCAAACATTGCTATTCCGCCGTCATAAGAGGCGCCAAAATGGGTCCGCGAGAGCTAAAAAGTGTGCCAAAGTAAAGCAATCGGGGGTGCAGTAATGCTAAGGCCTTCTGTCCTCCTTCACTCTCCGTTAGCCATTCTGTGGCCGCCCCTGGCGGTGAAGTGGTCCTTTCCACTACCGCCATCCTCCCCACCCCCACTCAAGACTACAGACCGGGGACTCAGGGCGGCGAGCATGCACACCTTTTCCAGCCTCCCTACGAAGCAAACAGGCCGGTCGATGAACTGAGCTAGCATGCCGGCGTTGATGCGCGACTTCGGCAACTCCATCACCTCCATCACGCTTGCAGAGCGAGGCGACCGGCGGGAAACGAACGGTGGAGTGAAGGAACCACTCGCGGGCGTCTATGGGGCAGATTTCCCTGGCACCAATCGGCGGAGAGCAGCACTCTCGCTCCACCAATCAAACGCGTGGAAATCTCGATCTGACTCGTGCCGTCTGGCACGGGGAAAGCGAAAGGCGGGATGCGTCCGGAAGTGGGGATCTGCTGCTTAGTGACGCGCCGCGTTCCGGAAGTTGCCCCTGTCCACCGAGAAAACAGCAGTGGAGGCGGTGCTTCGATGGGGCGGGGCCTGAGGCATGCCCCCTAGATCTCAATCCTCCCCGCCGCTGGTTGACCCCGGAAGCAGGGTATCGGGCTCTGGTGCAGATGCGGCAGGGGACTGCGGTGCCAGCCTCAGGTACCTCTTCTCGCGGGAGGCGCCACTGCCTTACTCTTTTATCCATTTCCTCGCCGACGGATGCGGAAGAGAGAGGCGGGAGTAGGCGTTGTGTGCTGGCTTTTTGCATTTCCCTACTCCCCCTCTTCCAGGTTCTGCGTGGGAAGTGCGTAATTCTTGCTGAATGAAATCTAGGGATAGAGTTTTGTTTGTTTGTTTATTTTACATCCGCCCCGGTAGAGATGGGAACTGGGGTCGCCAGTGATCTTACCCGCCTTTGTCGAGCCCCCTTAAGCTCGGTGTCAGAGGGTTAGCGATTTACTTTCGGGGCTGCGTCACTTTCCCTTGTCAGTTTCTCTCCCCTCCCCCGCGTAAGTGGAGGGTCGACTTGATTACCTCTATAACCCTTTTTAGTTACGCCAATCTGGCCCCACTGCGGTGATGGGGTTTTTCTCATCTCCATGTTAACATCTGGGAGTGGGTTGGGGGTGGGGGAAGAATTTAAGTACTTAGATCCAGAGCAGGTGCGCTTCTCCCTGGTACATAATTTCCCCATCCGCAAAATTAGAGGGGAAATTAAAATATGTATTTAATGTACATAATGTTTTGCAAAGTCCCAACTGACTTAGCTTTTTTCCATATGGTTCGCGGACCCTTTTTTAATTCCATAGCCGTCTTTCCCCCATTGCTCTTTGCTCCCCAGGACTCTGAAAGGAAGATCTGGAGGTGTGGAAGATTACCTGTTTCAAGGAGATTTGGACGGGGCAGAGGGGAGTGGGATCTCAAATCTTTCACTGACTCATATGGTTGATGATTTTAGGGGTTTTACTTGCCAATTGGTATCTGTCTTGCCAGGAATATTCCAGAATGAATGCTCATACAAATACCTGCCAGCGGTGCTGCAGAAATTGGAAAACGCTTTTTATTGGATATTATTAATTTTTCGAAACTGAGTCCGTGAGTAGGCCTAAGGCACCTTAGTTGTCTTCGTTCAAATTCAGGTACCTAGCTGGAGTCTCCAGTTTCGTCCCACAGTTGCCTTAAGCAAGTAAGATCCTTCTGAGACTTCACACGGCAATTTAAATTGGAAATCTAATGTACCATAATTAAATGATAGCCTCTCCCAGTGTTTACTTAGCACTGAATATAATTGTTTTTTAATGTTGCTATCACTAAAACAAATTTAATGAATTTTGTTAACACATGCAGGGTGCGTGTACTGTGGTGTATTAAAAAGTTGTAGTTGTACTGGTGCAAGTCAGTAAAGGCTTACATTTCTTCTTCCAAAGAGTGTCTTTTGCGTCTTAGTGTAGCTTTGGAAAACAAGTCGATGTACGTTATATAGGGTCGGGTACAGATGACTGGAATCTGTACTACCAATTTTTAAAGAGCAACCCTTAAATTACCAGATGCTCATATCATTGTTTTATCATAGTTAAAAGACCACTTTTACTTCCAACAGCATATTTAAAGAAACAAACAGCAAGATGAGCAAGATGATTTAAAACAGCTTTTTTATTTTTTGTGTGTGTCATTTAAAATTCATTGTGTAATATATAATGTTGAGGAAGAGTGTATGTGTCTGGTATGTATACAGTACTTTCCAGAGAGATTAAATGAACCCCTTCAGTTTAAGAAATGGAACTTTACGGATTAGCAGTTTGTACTTCCTCAATTAACTTGTTTCTACCAGCCAGAAACACTGTGTTGAAAACACTAAGCTTTTCTATATATTTTTATTTATACATGTAGGCATTCCCAAATGGAATATTGTTTAATTTTGCCAGTTTTGACGTTTATATAAATGAAATGCCATATATATCTTCAGACTTGTTTCTTTTGCTTGTTTTTGAGTTTAATCCATGTTGACACATGTAGGTGGGGTTCATTCTTTTCATTCTGCTATTTTGCTGGTATTGACTGACGTTTTGATTGTTCGCAGTTCTTTTCGATTGTGTACGGTGCTTCTATGAATGTTTTTTGTACATACTTTGAACATAAGGTGTGCATCTTCAGCTTTACTAGTGAAACCAAGTTTTTACCCAAGTAGTGGTACAAATTAATTTTCTTATCAGGAGTATAGGAGAATTTCAGTTGATCCACATTTTTGGCAACTCTTAAAAGTTTTTTCCCCCTAATCTGATAGCCGTGAGATGGTTTCCTGTTATGCTCTTAATTTGCTTTCTTTGTGTTTACTATTTTTTTTCTTGCTGACTTTTCTTACTGATTTTTGAGAGCTTTTTGTATTAGTGTAGATAGTAATATTAAATTTCTTAGTTTTTGGACTATCTCAATTTTTTCATACTTTATGTCTTTCTTTCCTTCTTTCTTTTCCTTTCTTTGAAAAGAGCTCCTGCTTCTAATACAGTTGAAATGTTTTTCCTGGAAGTTTAGTATAGTTGAAGTCACTTAAAAAAATCTCATTTAAGAATCATTTCTTAAAACAAGCTCTTAAAGTATTCCATATTTTTAAAATTTTGAAATAGTTTTGTCTTTCATACTCCAAAATATTCCATCACTTAGAATTGAGTATGCTGTCAGGAGGCCAGCTTCTTTGTTTTGTTTTCATTTCATTTGTCCCAGCATCACTTTTGACCATAATCACTTGCCACCAACCTTTGATGTCACTTTAAGTTTGCATATATGTGTGGGTGGTTCCTAGGCTCTCGGTTATGTTCCATTGGTCTGTTTTTCTGTCCCCGCACTAGTACCCACTCTCTTAGATACTGTGTCCTTATCACTTTCATGTCTTATGGAAAGTCCTTTTCCCTTGCTGTATTCTTCAGGAATGGCATAGGTATTCTTGGCTCTTTGCTACTTCATATAACATTTACCTTGTCAGGCTCCATGGAAAACTGTGTTGGGATTTGATCACAATTGCATTTGAATCATTGGAATGATTTCAGGAGAAGTAACATCTTAATGACAACTCTTACTATTCTTGAGTTATTTTGGTCCTCTTAAAATCTTTCCAAAAAGTTTCATAATTTTCTACATAAAAGTTTTGACTTGTAGATTAGATTTATTCCTAGGTACCATGTTTTTGTTCCTATTAAAGTGGTATTTTTAAAATTAAATATTTTTAACTGATTGTTGCTGGTATATAGAAATGTATTTGACTTTTTTTCTGGCTGTGCTGCTAACCTCTCATTTCTAGTAATTTTCTATAAGATTAATTTTCTATTCATATGTGAATAATTATAGTTTTGTTTCTTAACAGATTTTAGATATTTTATTTTTCTTGCTTTTGCCCAGGTTAGAGCTTCCAGTACCATTTTGAATAGAAATGGTGTTTCAGTTAAGGCAGGGTTTGACTGCATAAGGAACAGCGTCTTAAATACACAAAGGCTTAGTTTCACGGATCAAAGAAGTCCAGAGATATGCAACTCAGCGTGCAACTGTGTGGCAGTGCCTCTAAGACAGTAGGGACCCTGGTTCCTTCTGTCTTCCTCCTCTTCCGTGCAGAGTATGTGGTTCCTGGTTCCTCATAGGCCAGGATAGGTGCTGGAGCATCAGCCGTCTACTTCCCATTCCAGACAGCAGAGAAGTGGGCGGGCAAAAGGGTGTGCCTTCATGGGACTCAGCTTCCCTTAAGGAGCCTTTCTAGAAGTCCTTTACCACTTGAAGTTCTAACTTATTAGGTTAGGACTTTTCATTCTATCCTCAGTTTGATGAGAGTTTTCACTGAGTGGTTATGAAATGTGATCAAATGTTTTTTGCCTTAATTGAGATAATTGAAGCGAATATATTTTCCAGTACTGAACCATGCTCACATTCCTGGAAGAAAATCAACTTGGATGTGATATATTATCTTTTATGACATATTCCTGGATTGGATTTGCTATTGTTTTGTTTAGGATTTTTCATTCTAAAAATTCATGAGTGACATTGGTCTGTAATTTTTCTTTCTTATGTAGTCCTTGTCAGATTCTGGTATTATTAGGGTTATACTAAGTCTCTTGAAATGACTTGTAGAGTATTTCCTCTGTTCTCTTGGATTCTGTGTAAAATTGAAATGATCTCTTTGTTGACTGTTTGGTAGAATGCACCTGTAAAGCATTCTGGGTGTGGAATAGAGGCACACCATGTTTTATTGCACTTTGCTTTATTGAGTTTCACAGATGTTGTGTTTTTTACAAACTGAAGGCGAGACCCTCCACCAGCAAGAAGAGTATGACACACTTTATTGTGATACTTGCTTTATTGCTGTGGTCTGTTAATTGCAAGCTTGTTAATTGCACTGGTCAATATTTCTATTTTATTGCCTTTTGTGTGAACAGTGTCTCCATTGAGATAATTGTGTTAAGTGTCCTACAGATGGTAGCGCTGGCAGTTTCTCCTTGAATTTCTGATGACTTCTATATATTTTTGAAGATTTGTTCTTCAGTACACATAAGATTAGGATTGTGAAGTCAAATGATGAAATGAAGTAGTGACTCTCAGATCATGCTTTTTGCCTTAAAGTTAATTTTCTCAGCTACTACCGCAGACACACCAGCTTTCTTTTGGTTAGACTTTTCTTGTATTTTTTCCATCTGTACTTTACTGAAGGGAGACAAGATCTGTGGGTTTGGATGCTCACTCCCTCATCTTTTTGTGGTTTATCAGAGGGCTGACTTGCCGGTCCTAGCTAAAGGGAAGAACAGGCACCCCTTTAACCACGAGGCTTCTAGTATAACAATCGCCCTAATGTGTGGAGGCCGGATTCCTCTCTACGGGAACTGTGTACTTAAGTTTAGGTGTGTCTCTTGTAAATATTGCCTGTACCTAGAGGTTTACCTTCCCTTCTTTTTCATTTGCATTGATTGGGGTTACTGATATTTTTGGAATCATTTAACTATAGTCATTCATGCTTCCTGTGTTCTGCTTTCTACATTGTCCTTCCTTGCTTTCTTTGAATTGACTTTTGGTTGTTTTTTTTCTTAATTACATTTTATTCCTCTGTAGTAATTTGAATGCTATATATTCTTTAAAAAATTTTGTGGTCACCCTTTAACATGCATATTAAAATTAAAGACTAAGATTTCTTTATTCTGTGTCAAGACAAGAGCGTATAACTCCATTTTCTATAATTTGAACACTGTTATCTAGAGTTTTAGGTTTATCTTGATTTCTTGTGACCTCATAAAGTAGGCATTATTATTGCTCTATACAGTTAATATGTGCTTGGAATTATTCATATACTTATCATTTTCTTTACTTACTATTTATTTTTATAACTCACCTTTTTTTTCTTGTATTTTTTTTCTTTTTGTGGTACCTTTGGAAGCTCTTTTAGTGAGAATTTTTGGTAGTAAACTCTATCAGTTTGTGTTTTCTGAATATGCTTATTTCATCCTTGTTCTGAAAAGATAGCTTTATTATCTCTTTCTGTGATACAGAATTCTCACTGGATAGTTAATTTCTCTCAAAACTACTTTGATAGTGTTTTACTCTTGTAATGTTTTCTTTTAAATTGTGATTCTGTTGTAAGGTTTCATGTCTCCTTACATGCTTGATCTTCAGTCTTTGCTGTTCTGTAATTCTGCTAGATTTCTCTTACTCAGTTGGCTGGTAAATATGTTGTGCTTTGTGAGTCTGATAATTCTTATCATCAGTACTGAGACATTTTCAGTGACTCTTCAGTGGTAGAAATATTTGCCTCTGGTAAAAGAAATACTCTGAGATGTTCTAAATGAAACTGCAGCAGGCCTCAGGTTCGAAGGAGGAGACAAAGTTGATCAGTTAACAGTGAAGGGCCAAAACCAACCAAAGACCACTCATATTCCTGAAATGTGTGTTGAAATTTTGAATCAACTCTCAGGCCTCTCTTTCAGCTCTTACCTAAAAGGAACAGCCAAGTCACTGCACCCTACTTATACATGAACTTTTGGGGCTGTTGCCCACAACCAGTCCAGAAACATCAAATACTTCTTCCATATGGATTGTTCACCTGTTCCAGAGCTTTTCCTGCTTCACCTTTCCCCACCCCCTTTATCACCAATGTTAATTCTTTCAAAACATCTTTCTTCTCCAAACCCATTGTATAGAAGATCCCCTTCAATCCAGGGTGATGGGCATATTACTTGTTCCATCTAGTGCTGATGCTGGTGGTTTAGACTTCATTCCCAGGACCGGGTCCTTTCCTGGCTAGCATTTGGCGCAATAAACCCTTCCTTTCAGAAAAATTTTGGCCTCAAAGGCATTTTCTGTTTGTTTCATTTTGTTTTTTTCTAACACCTCTGTCCTACTCTCTTAACTTCTTCAGGAATTCCAATTAGAAGTAAGAAGGGCCTTCTCATGTGTTCTTGACCACTGTTTTATCAATACAATTCAATCATTTTCATTCTGTATGCTGAATTCACGATTATTTGTATCTTCCAGTTCACTAATTCTTTATTCAGTTGTGACTCACTGGCTCTAATTTTAATACTGTTTTTAATTTATTTGTGTCTAGAAGTTTTGTCTGGTACTTTTTACAAATGTTAGTAGTTACTGATTTTTTTTTTTTTTGTCATAGTTGATAGGGGAACTCAAGAATGAAAGATTTTAGCCTTAGTTGGTAGGCTTAAGTGATTAATGTGTGTGGAAATCTGTTATTCCAGGAACTGGAATGCAAGACCTACACTTGACTCCAGGAGGTCCTCAAGCAGTCCCCCCCTTGTGCCCCAGGGCACCTATCTGCAAGTGATGGAGATGGTATCTGAGTTGTTGACCAACAGATAAAGAAGTAGGAAAATCACCCCTAGACTGCAACTCTTAGATTAATTTTTTTCCCAATCCTCTTACCTACCTTTTCTTCTTACAAAAAGGCCAGCTTGAGATGAGGTGTTAAGATGGTTTTTGAGGATACATAACCCGGCATCTCCTGGGGGTGCTGGCATGTGAATAAGGTGCCCATGAAGATTCAGTCCTTATCTCTGCTTATTGGTTCTGGTAGTGACAGGCAGCACAAATGCCAACTTTTCTGTTCAAGGTCTCCCTGTATTTTGTCATATAAAGTAAGTCTGCTTATAGTCTAGTTTTGATATCCACAGTCTTTATGGGTCTGATTCTGTACTGTTTTTTTCTTTGTTGACTCTTCCTTGTAGCTTATTTCTTCATTTGTATGGTAATTCTTAGTTATGAATGAATGTTCCTCAGAACTTTTTTGTTGATTTCTCATAAGTTTAGTATGAGGGTATCTTTCTCCAGAGATTTGTGTTTCCTTCTATCCAAGATGTTAGGGCTCCAGTTTTGTCCTCATTCCCTGTGGGGCATGGGCCATTAAAATTGAGGCTTTTAGCCATTGGAAATCAGCTCTAGTATTTGCATATATCCTTGTGGATTTGTTGATTTTTGTCCTTTATGGCTTCTACAGAATTTCTTTATTCTCTTGGTGGCTTAGCCATACATTTAAAAAAGACAGATATTGAAGAGATTAGTGCAGATGCTGTTTTAGAGAGCCATTGTGGGGATTCTATTAGTTATTGAGGATAACAAGGTCTGGTGAGGGTATAATAGGGTACAAAGGTATGGCAAGAATTGAGGGTAAAGCTGCGTGGAGACAAGAACTTGGAATGCGTTCCTTATATAACATACCAAGGTCACTTTCATCGAAGCGACTTTTGGACAAATTACTCATTCTTTCACAGTTGCAATTTCTGTATTAACATAGGAGATGAAGCTTCATGTAGTTATTAGCATTAAATAAAATTGTGTATGTAAAGCACTGAGCACAGTGCCTTGTTATACTAAATACTTCAGTACAAATTACAGCTTATAACTGTTAATAGCATGGCCAGAAAGTCCTTGGGTATCTGTGGGACATCTTAGTGATGATGAAAAGTAAGATAGTGAAGGGGGAAGAGAACCCCAGAAGGACAGGAGTGTGTGGGCTTGTCTGAGAGTGGAGATCCTGAATCCATCTGGGTTTACCCAGCTCTGCTCAGCAGCCTGGGTGTAAGAGATTGTGTTTTCTTACAACCACTAGAATATTACCAAGATGTTTTCCTCTTGGAAAGTGATTTCTTCTATTTCAACAGTTTCTTCTGGAATATAATGATCAGAGAGAGTCTTCTTAGTGTTTGGGTCCATACTTTATGCTGACCCTATTCTGGTGATCTGCACTGAAGGAGAGACTGGGTGGGTGAGATTACCTCAGTCCCCCTCACTGAACCTTACTGCATGCAGCCTCTTGCCTGCACACATCCCTCAGCTTGTTCAGTTCCCACGGGCCTACTGACCCTCATCAGACGTGAGCCTGCTGGGCTGAGATTGGGCGGCTCAGACTGTCGAGGTCTCTGAATGAGTTGAGGAGCAGTTTCTAATTCTTTGAACATGAAGAAGACCTCCTTCGTGTGCTCTGTTTATGGAGCTTTTTCTGTCTGGGACCCTGTTTTACAAAGTCTTCCTTGGGCAGGTTTTACAAACCATTGACCTTCAAATGGACATGGAAGATCTCCTGGGGGAGGGGTAAGGATAGGGGAGAGAATCTAGTTCTGCCAGACTTTTGAAAGAGTTTTCAGGCAGTGGGATGTCTGGCGGCCTGTTTTTTTTCTGGTAGGTGCAGCTTCTGTATTTTAGAATTAAGTTTAGGCAATGAGAATGGACGGCATGCTTTCTCCATCTCTGTGGTTCACTCTCCTGATTTGTTATAGTTTGCTTGTTTACTCACCTATTCATTCATTCCTTGGATGGAAGATGTAGCACGTGGCAGAGAGTAGTTAGAACTCTTGTTCAGTTTTACCTCTTGGTCTGTCCCCGTTCACGGTGCTATCCTTGGAAATTTGACTCCGGCTTTGGCCTAGGGTTGACAGAGCTATTGCCAGTTGTTGTCTTGTGTTATCTTTATGTGCACTGTGAGGAAAAATTGGGAGGAGGTAAAACAGTCAGCTTTCTTATTTACTCAGGAGTCTAAAGTCAGTTTCCAGACAGATAGCAATACTCCTTGACTAGACTGTTAGCAACCTGTTAGGCTCTTGCATGGCTGGTGCTAGTGTTACACAGGACTCAGCACCATGCTTTGTGTCACTGGCATTGTGAGTGCTGGTAGAGAAGCAGACCAAAGAGGCAGCGAGTAGATGGGATTTCCTTGAATTTGGAGAAAGTACCTTGTCTGGTTTTGTCTCTGCCACTGTCCTTGCCAGTGTTTGCCCTTTAAAACATGAATGGGTTAAAAGGGAAAAAATGAATAAACAGTTGAATTTTAGTTTTTATCTGGGTAGGAAGTAAAGACTTTTGATGATGCGGTTAGATTATATTGAAAATCAAATGATGCAGATTTTTAGTGGTCACTTTGGGGAGTGTGTCCTTTTAGAAGGTGAATGCGATGGTTCCTGTTGTGTGTTAAATGCATGCAGGTGAGCAAATAGAATGATGTAAAGACCCACACTGAATAATGTTTTATTTTTTTCTTTATTCATTCTAGGTTTCCTTGTGCTGTAGAGTTGTAAAAAGGTGTGGCTGTACATCGGATGACTTCCTTCTCCCTTAGGACGTTATTTAAATGTGTTTACTCACCTAAGATACTTTTTATTTTAAAATATGAAACGGTGGTCTTTGTTAGAGTTGTCTGGGGTGTTTTTCCGGATATTTTTCATTTCAGAGTTGCAATGTTGAACGCAGTGGGTAGAAATTAGTGTTGTATTGGTAGGTTCAGTGTTATTTAAGCCAAAAGCAAAATTTTGTGTGTGGATGTATATGTGACAGTATGTAGAATTATGTTTGTAACTTCATTAAAACATAAAAATATATCATTGTATTATTAATTTAGAAGAGTCGGGATAACACTAAAATCTTTAAAATACCTTCTTGGTTAATGAATGAGCCCAAACGGTACACTTTGTAAGTAAAGTTTATAAGCTCCCAGAAGGCAGCAACTTTATTTTCTATATCTCCTTACACTATTTAGAAAAAAAATCCATGTTGTTCACGTGTACTACATTAAAAAGAGAAAAATTGTTGTTGTTTTCTTTTTAAAATAAAACCTCCTGAAATTGAGATGTCTTTCAACTAGAGCGCATCATGTCCCAGATGATCACACTCATCTGCAGAGAGGTGGGTCACAGCAAAAAATTATCTGGACTGATATGCTAACAGCACAGAGGTTGAGAAACCCAGGTCTAATGGGATGGGAGATCCCCTCCTCCCCCCACCTGTATTAGTAGAATCAGAGGAGACTTTATTACACTGTTCTGTTTTCTTTTTGTGGTAATAAAGGAAAAAAGTCTACTTTTATCACTGCCAGGCTACCATTCTTGATTCTGAAAATAATAGAGAATTTAAAGGAAAACAAACAAAAATCCCCCAGTCCAACAACAACAAGAAAACTACACAGAACTTTCCTGGTGATTCTAGTAGAGGCTTTGGAAGTCATAGTTGTGTACAAAGTAATGGAGGAGAGTAAACTCCTCTACCTATGAGGTCTGTTCTCCCCTAGTGAGATTGTATTCAGTGATGGGAATAGAGTCTGAGAAGAAGGAAGGTTTTATTCAAAAATGTTCTTGGGCCAACCTGTGATTTTTCAAGATGCCTTTATCATATGCTTGAAAAGCAATTCTGCTAGAGAAAATTTCAGAAAATTAATAACTCCAGATAATGTAATGCCTCCATGATCACGGGATTTTATTTAGTGATAGCTAATGATTGCAGTTTCCGCTGGTAGATGTCTCACACTAGTGCCGAGTAGCTGGCGGTTGTGATTATCACGTGAAGCCTCTGCTGCCTGCCACAGCAGACAGAGCCCACTGTTCAGAGTCATCATGTTGTGATACACAGACAATCCGCACCCCCCCACCCCGCCCACCAGTGGTCTTAACCTAGGATCCGATATTCTGTTTAAGGATTTCATGTTTCATTCCTGTGTCCTGTTTCTGAAAAGCTTTTTTCTGCCTTTAATTTAATAATGAAATAAAATAGGGTTTAAACTGTAAGGATCAGGGAAAAGGTATTAAAAAAAAAAATCCCAGCCTGGCACCTGTTGAAATCTACACTGTGAAGTTCTCTGGAGCTCTTCTGCATTCTTCCAGAATCCTCCCTTGCCTGATGCTTTGTGATCATACACTTGCAGCTCGAGACCTTTGGACTTTCTGAGTATTTTGGGTGTTTAATTTCTCAACTTGGTAAAAGCAACTATATGGTCATGTTAGGAAGATGTGTTTTACTAAGTTATGTAAGTTCCATTTTTAATGGTGGTTATATATGCAATTGATGTTACTTTTCCAGTTAGGTGACAAGGGAACTGTTCAGAGTGTTAAATTAGAGGACAGGCTCTCTTAAAAATGAGGTTGCCACCCCGACTTTGTATTCACCTGGGTATGTTGAAAAGCTGTACTAGTGTGTTCGGAGGGCATTTCGGAGCTACTCCAGACCAGTGGAAATGGATGGAAGTAAGCGTTAGTTCAAGGAGAGAAAGAACAATATAAAATTTTCTGCTGTTAGAAAAGAACTTGTACATCTGTTTTTTAAATGATTGATAGTATATATGAAAATGTTATGGTGTTTATAATCCCTTGGATAAACATAAAAGAATGATATCTTGGTTTTATTTCAATATATAAATATTTATAATATGCTAGAAACCAAATCTTTAATGATTGTCAATGGAAAGTTTAGATGTCAACTTAAAAGTACCAGGGGTGCATACTTTTCAATATTATTTTAGGGGATATGTGAGCACCAAAGTATGATTAGCAGCTTTGAAACATTTTTGCAGGCAACCCAAATTAAGAAATACATTTCAGCCATGGCTGGTGTGGCTCAGTGGATTGAACACCAGCCTGCGAACCAAAGGGTCACTGGTTTGATTTCCAGTCAGGGCACATGCCTGGGTTGCGGGAAGGTCCCCGGTTGGGGGCACGAGAGAGGTAACCACACATTGAGGTTTCTCTTAGGCTGTTTTTGGTAATGTAATCCTGTCTCCCAAGATTAAAACTACCAAAAGCATGGATCATCATCTTTTTGGTATCTCTCAGAATAAATTAGTAAACTTGTTAAATAAATTTACAGTATTCTTGTATAATCATTCAATTCATAATCCACCATACAGAAGAAGAAGAGGAACATTTCAACATTTTTTAAGATTTTAATTTTTTAGCAGTATGAAATATATTTATTGGATTTGGGTACAATGTGAAGAAAAATATGTAGGTATATATATTACTTTTTTGTCATTAAGTGGCTGCTGTTTATTGATCACACAGAAATTTCAGTTTATGTGATATAGTTACATTACCTAGTAGTCTGTTGAAATTGAAAGAAGATAAAGTTGAGAAAACGCCCTGGCTGGTATAGCTCAGTGGACTGAGTGCCAGCCTGCCAACCAAAGGGTCATTCATGGGTTCGATTCTCAGTCAGGGCATATGCCTGGGTTGTGGGCCAGGTCCCCAGTAGGGGGGTGTGCGAGAGGGTACCACACACATGTTTTTCCCTCTCTCCCTCCCTTCCCTTCTAAAAATAAATACAATCTTTAAAGTTGAGAAAACAAGGTTGCCTTAATCCTTTAATCCTTCTGTCATAGGGAATATTCCTTCAAAGGTAAGCCTTAGAATAGAAAAAGCAAATACAGTACTTGTCTCACCCTCCTCCTCTTCAGAGCTGTAGGGTCGCCCTGCCTAGCAGTCAGCCTAGCCTTCCTGTGTGCAGCCTGCGTGTACCGTCTGAGTAGTGACGGTCTTTTATTTTTCAGTTTTGTGTGCATCCTTAGAGAAAAGATGCATTTTTAAATACAAAGACTGTATCTGTAACATACACAAAGTGGTTTAAGAGATTTGAGAAAATTTTCTGAATAATTGTGAACTACAACATTTATGACATCTAGAATATTACGCTAAACTAATTATTCTAAAAATCAGCATGCAAGTTGCACATGTTGAAAGTGTTCAGTTTGATGAGTTTCAACATGTGTTTACACTTTGAAACCATCACTGCAACCAAGATAATGTATCCGTCACCCTCACCAGTTTCCTTTGTGATCCCTCCCAGCACCTCCCCATTTCCCCCAGCAACCACTGATCTGCTTTCTGTCATTATACATTAGTTTGCATTTTCTAGAAGTTCGTATAAATGGAACCATACAGTATAAACTCTTTTTAGTCTGGCTTCTTTCACTCAGTTTTGTTGACATTCATGCATGTTGTTGCATATCTCAGGACTTCGTTCCCTTTTCTTGTCGAATAGTATTATGGAAATGCCACGGTTTGTTTATCCATTTATCTGTTGTTGGACATTTGGCTTGTTTCCAGTTTTTGGTTATTACCGAAAAAGCTGTATAGCGTTTGTGAACAATTGTGGACATGTGCTTTCATTTTTCTTAGGTAAATACCTAGAATGAGAAGGTCTGGGTCATATGGTAGGTGTATGTTTATGTTTTTAAGAAACTACCAAATTGTTATCTAGGGTAATTGTTATCTAGAGTGTTATTACACACCTACCACAGTGTACAAGCGTTCCAGTGGCTCCACATTTTTGCCAACACTTGGCATGGCGAGCTTTTTAGTTTTAAATATTTTAATAGGTAGTGGTATCTCATCGAGATTTTCATTTGCATTTGCCTATTGACTAATGATATTGAGTATTTTTTCATGTGATTTTTTTGCCATTCACATGTCTTTGGTGGAATGTCTATTCATGTCTTCTGCCCAGTTTTTAGAGTTCTTTATATTTAAAAAATATTTTTGCTTATTGATTTGAGAGAGAGACACACATTGATTTGTTGTTCCACATATTTATGCGTTCATTGTTGATTCTTGTGTGTGCCCTGACTGGGGATCGAACCTGCAACCCTGGAGTATCAGGATGGCCCTCTAACCAACTGAGTTACTTGGCCACGACTAAGAGTTTTTATATTTTTTACTTACACACATCTTTATATATTTCATATACACACATCCTATATCAGATTTGTGATTTGCAAGTGTTTTCCCCCCAGCCTGTGTAGGTGAATTATTTATCTCCCATGTCATGGCAGCTCCAGGATTCTCAGTGTGAGAATTAGGAGGTTTTTCAAGGTGGGTCCCAGCTCAGAAATGATAATGTATTTTTCAGAATAAATTTTAGTGTTTTTTTCTGTTTCCAAATGTAAAATTTGCATGTTTAAAAAACATTGCTCATTGTAGACAATTGAAAAAATACTGGTAATTGTAAATAAGGAAACGAGACTGGAGCACCCTTGAGAACTCCAAGCAAAAGAAGCCCAACTGTCAAGGCCATGTGCATCAGAAGCATGAGGGCTTGGATGGACCACCAGTAGCCTTGGTGTAGCGGAACTAGTACAGGCCTCCTCTGTTTTGGGGATGGGGTTCTTAAGTGACTCTTCCTTCTGCTAAGGAATGCCTGGGAAGCATAGCCGGCTGGGTTTGCAGTTTGTTCCCCCTGAATATGAGGTGAGAGCTGCACTTGCAGCGCTCAGTCAGTATCTGGCCTGAGCACTTAATGTTTATAAAATGTAAACTAAGTGAAGGTCTTAACGTAGATGAAGTCATAGACGTCTTCAGAACATAAAGCTGTGCCAGGCTTGGGAAAGTAGCGATTAACCAAGAGCAAGATGAAATTAAACAAGTGTATTTGACTAATATTGGGAACTATATGAAATGTCCAACAGAAATGTAAGTGTGAAGGGCTCCTCTCCTCTGGTGCTTTATTGATGAGAAGCATCCAATTTTGGTGCCAAAAGGACTTGGTTTAAAATTCTAGCACTGCTGTTTACTAACCATGTGAACTTGGACCAACACTTAACCTACTTTACTTTAGTTCTTCCACATTGTGAGTAATTACGTGTGCCTGGTGGGTGCTTGTAATAAGATCATAGGAGTTAGAGTATGTAACGCATTTTGACATACTGTAGTGGAGTTTGCAGTTACTCCCCTTTTCCTTCCAAGTTTCTAGTCTTAAGCAGGGCATCTAACTCTGCGTGCCAGGGCGGGGAGCTAACCATGCGGCTTTCCCACTGTGAGAGCTGGCTCACAGAGGGAAGATCTTAGCATGGTAATTGCCAGGATAAACTTCTAGTGCTGTGTGTGTTTTTCAGTGACACGAAAAAAATATCATGGCGTAAAGACAACGTGATTTTAGATTTTAGTGTCTCACGCATACAGCCTTTTGGTGCACGAAGCAATTCCTGTAAAGAAACACCGTTGACTGACTTTAGGTCCCTAGTGGGATGAATCATTAATGTCAGCAGCAGGACTGATCACACGAGGCAATTCTGAGACTTGTATTGGAAAATTGGAACCATGGTCCCGTGGGAAAACATCGTGAGGTGGACCATTGTAGAGGAAGGAGTTCAGATGGTGCTCAGGTGGGCAGAATTCTAGGTGTGAGGGGGACTGGTACTTCTGTAACAAGTTGAGAGCTGCTTCCAGTGGGCATTTGCAGTGAACTGGTCCTTGCTGCCATTGGAGCTCTTTACAGTCTCTGCCACCTCTCTCTCGTTGCGGACCTGTTTCTTCCACGCCCAGCAGTGTCTTGACTCCTGGAGCCTCAATTCTCCCTCCTTCTCTAAATATGCCTGGGATTTTATGCTCTAAAGGGACGGGATATAACATTGTGCATTGCCAGTGTGACATACTATCACAAGGTGCTGCAGCCTGTAGATTGTTTCAGTTTTATGTTTTAGGTCTTGAAAAACCTAATGCTTCACTTAGTTATGTAAGGTATGAATTCTGTACACAATACTTGCATTAAAAAGAGATTCTCACACTACAGCTGAGTGTGGTCTGGCTTTCATAACCACCTGTCTAAACTTTGGGGGCCCGAGAATGACATACCAGAACGACTTTATGTTTCCCATGCTTATTCCATTTCTGATTTATAGCCAGACATGAAAAGGCATTGGGAATTTGAGTCCTTCTATTCAAAGGCTTTTATTTGTACATTAGAATAAGAACCACTTTTTAAAGGGCTCCTTTCTCTGTCCACCAAGCTCCTCGTTATAGCGCTGTAATGGCATGTGACACAGGGAACTAAACAAGCCACAGGGCCACACCTACCTCTAAGAGGGTAGACTGCAGTCCCAGTACTTGTCCTTAAGGAAAAGGGCCTTGAACGGCCCGCGTGATTCTGGGGTTCT
The DNA here is from genome assembly GCF_022682495.2 of Desmodus rotundus. Taxonomy (NCBI): domain Eukaryota; kingdom Metazoa; phylum Chordata; class Mammalia; order Chiroptera; family Phyllostomidae; genus Desmodus; species Desmodus rotundus. The sequence continues at coordinate 26,633,890 of NC_071392.1, read as the reverse complement.
CATTTGTGGTCACTGCATACTCAGCTCTCTCTCCCTGCCGTGGGCAAAATGACTCAGGCCCCCGCCCCGAGGACAGTAATCCAGATTGCCCCATTCAGTCAACAGCATCGTGCTCAAAGTTCAGAATTTCGTCACCTGGTCCGGATGTGGCACCACGTGGTCCGGAGACTTCATGAACTAAAAAGACCAGTAGTCTGTCCCTTGTGTCCCCTCCCACCCTCATGGAACTGAGAAAAATAACTGACAAAAACAGTCCCATAGAAAGGGGAGGGGTGGGAAATATAGAAGTCACAGAGTGGAAGCAATTCTGAAATCCCACAAAGCAGGCATTTCTGGGTACCCCCACCTTGAGTTGGAGACTGTTCATTAATTATGCCCAGATTCTGCTTCCTGAAAGAGCCCTTCACCCCCAGTCTATTATTCTCCATGTCCATTGGCTCCCCCCTTTTTAAAAGTTTCTCCCTTTTCTAGTAACTTCCTTGGCTACCACTGAAGTTGGCCCTGAGAATAGGCCACCTTTGCGGGCTGAGCAGTTTTCTCTGGCAGCTTCCTGTCTGTAGGGATGTGGTCCTCTCCTAATCCAGACTGTAACACTATTGTAACGCGACAACTCTCAAAAATTTTGCTGACTTTCTGATTCTAGTCAGCTTCACGTATCAATAGCCAGATCTAAAATTTTGGCTAGATATAACTTAGATTTTCTATGTTTCTCATCTTTTTTACCTCTATGTGTGTTCCCTGCTCCTTTATTTGGGTATCTTTTTCTCCCCAGCTTTCTGTTGGATACCTGTCCCCTTCATCTCCTTTTCCTGAGCCATTTATCCCGAGTGAAAGAGTTTACTGAGTGCCATATGAATTCACACAGGGGTTTTAATGTCACATGTGATGGCTATCCCCTGGATTTGATTCTGACTGGGGGTTGAGTTTTAATCAGCTTTTGTTCCTTCAAAGACCTTCATTCTGTTTTTAACCATTTGGGGTCGAGAAGTTAGTGCCTCTTCCAGTCTTTTAAGTCTGAACTTGAACATTCCTGATATAAACCAACCAAACATTTTTTGCCCTCAATTCTTTCTTGTATGGGTTTCTTTTATCTTACTCAGTTATTTTTTTTATTACATTCTTTGTCTTTTCATCTTTTCCTTTTGCTTTTTCTTCTAATCTTGTTTTTCACCAGTTTCCTAGAGGCCATGTCTCCTGTATTCTACTGAGGGCGCCAAACTATTTCCAGACTTTCCTTTTGCATCCACACCACTGTATCCTGTAAGCCCTTTCTTTGAGGATTCCAGAGGCTGTTCCTTTGCTCTTCCAGAACATTTTCTTTTACACATCACTTATGTTTTCCTTCTCCATTTTTTATTCCATTAAAAATGAAATAAAAGTGAAATCTGCCAGGTATGTTTTCTAATAACAAATAGGCTCCTTTACCTTCCACTTGGATCTACAGCCCAGGGCAGGTCGACCTACACAAATCCCAGTTCAATTCTCAGTTCTCAATTTCTCCAAGGCTTTTGCTCAGATAAAATCTTTATGAGCCCTCCCTGCTTGATTTTCTGGTTTGGGTGGGAAATATGAAAACAATGTAGAACATTTGCTGCCACCAGGATTATTCCTTTCTTGCTGTTTGTTACATTGCTGTGTTTATGGGGACTGGTATCCTTGCAGGGGCCCTTCCGCTTTCTTCCCAGTTGTTTTCTAGGAATGGCTGGCCTGCCTGAGTGTGCAAATATGCGAGGAGGAAGAGGGGAGGCGGGTGTCTGTGTATGTGTGGCTTGGGGGCAGAGCACAATCATCTCACCAGCACAAGTACCTGCACTGGTGGGGATTTGAAGCTGGCTGCAGTTTTACAGCGGGTAGAGTTCCTGAGTGTCTGAATCAGATAACCAACTGCCCGGGGTGTTTTCAGGTGGTCCTAGTTTCATGAGGCTTAAGCTGGTTATGGCACGACAGGTTTTTTTCCCCCCTTTCCTCAAATCAAATCAAATGTGTGATTTATGTTTGTGTTAAGCAAGATCCTTCCAGGTTCTGGTGTTATCTGTTGATTTGAGTTTTACATGTAGCGATTTCTTGGGTTATTTCCTGCGTGTTCAGAAATTGAGAGGTGCCGAGATTCCAGGCACGTGTGATCTTACACTGCAATTTCTGGCTCTGTCTTCTGACTCCTGGAGAGGAGCGCTCTTGTTTTTAAGTTTGGTAATGGAATTCCTAAACAGTAGATATTATGATGTCTTTGTATTTGGTTTTTTACTAGCAAGGGGAAGACTTCTACGGTTTCACTTGAACCTGGCGTTACCTAGTGTTTCTGTTTCAGACCGCAGCGGCAGCAATGTTCCACTTCTTCCGGAAGCCCCCAGAGTCAAAAACGCCCTCCGCACCAGAGAAAGAAGCAGATGGGTTTGTCCTTTTAGGTGAGTCTTTTTAAGAAATGAAATCATAATTTACGTGGATTATTTTTCTTTTCAAAAATTACTTGAAAGTTGTAGGGTTGATTTTTAAAGTTATTTCCCAGTGATTCCAGAATTAATTTATATGAAATCTATAAAAATAAAGTTCATTTATCATTTAGAATACTGTCATCAGGTCAGACTCTTCTTACGTATTGCTTTAGAATGTCCTTCAAATTAAGTTTGTAAAATTATCCCTTCTTTCCTCTGTGATAGGCTAGTCAACCTTTTTAATTGTTAAAAACCAGAAGTCTTGAAGAATGCTTATAATTTCAAGTTCTGTTTTATAAATAGCAAGCCTTTCTTCTTAAGTTAGCATCTTAAATTAAGTGGCATCTGAAATATAAATATTTGCTGAATGCAGTATACATTTCAATCCAGTATTAAATAGTGTCTCCTAAATGTTTAAGCCTAGTTTATTTTCTATTATAAAATTAATACTACAATACTACTAAAAATTATTAAGATTTTAATGGTTTAAAAAATATTTTTCAACGAACTATTGTATTTTTCCCAAGGGGAATTCTGAAAAATAACATTTTCTTCTTGTCATGTGTCTTTCCCTGAGGAAGGGATTTGTATTCTGATGAAGAGGAACCAAAACCAGGTTTCATTTCCCCTTGTGGCAGGCATTCTCCTCCACCCCGGACCTCCTCCCCGCAAATTTGGGCTCCTTCTCGGAGAGGATTTGCATGAACTCGTAGGGTGTTTACTCCCTGGGATGTTTCTCGGGTTCTGGTTTCCCACCTCCTCCTTTGTCCTGGCCCAGTCAGACGCCAGTCCCCTGGCATCTGTAGGACTGAAGAGTGATCCTGAATTTTCATTTTAGACTCTTCTAGAGCCATGGCTCCTGCTGTGCCTGTGACCCCACGCATTCTGAAGTATGGTGCGTGGGTCTCTGCCTCTCACCTTTGTCTTTAGGATCTGGCCTCTTGCAGAAAGGACACAGAGGTTTTATCTCTCTGGCCCTCCCCCAGTTCTTGGCTTTGATCTCTGGGCTATCAGGGTAGAGTTTTTCTCATAGTTAAATGCTCCCATACAATTATCCCATCTTTTCCACAGTCAAGTTCTGGCAGGCCTGTGTGTTCCGAATCTGCTTCATATGCCCTGGGACAGGGGCAGTAGCTGGGGTAGCTGGAGTTGTTTCTTTCCTGACCAGATCCCCTATACCTGAAGAAAAATACTGGGGCATAGTCTGACCAGGGCCTGTGATTTTTCCGGGGTGCCATCGACTGGAATAAAGTGGGGTACTGTGGACACGACTGCTTATCTGGCCTTTCTTAGCACGTCAGGAATTAGTGCCTTGGCTTCAAAGTCAGAACTGGCTCTGTCAACACCAACTTCTATTCCTCGAAAACTGCCAGTGTTGCTTCCCTTTCACTGAATGAATTAGCCTCACTAACAGAAGAACTTCAGGGCTGTCTCTGGTCTCCTGTGAAGTGTGAAGTTGCTGCTGCTTCAGGAGTTTCACGATAAATTCTTCTCTCCGAAATTTGCTTCAATAAAGCCCAATTTTCCAAACTCTTCTGTATTCTTTCTTCTAGAACACCTCTGTAGTCATAACATAGGCAGAGAATCTTGCTTTTTTCTATTCTATTTCATGAATAGAAATCTACATTATTCTTTTTGTTATCAATTGCCATTTAAAGGATGTGAGTTTAGTATACAGAGAATTAAGTAGAAGACAGATTAACAGGAAAAAAGCATACAGATTTTTACACGTCCATGGGAGCCCTCATAGAAAAATGAAGACCAAAAGAAATGGTAAAACCTAAGTGCTTATATACAAGGTTTAATAAAGAAGTAATTGTGGAAAAGTGACTAAAATATGTGGGGAGACTAACAGAAGATAAGAGGATTTTAACAAGTTCTCTCTGTATAGTTCTCTTGGCCTCGACTCCCCATCTCTGGTGATAAGAATGCTCCTTCATCCTGGCATCTTTCATATGGGGGTTTTATCTCTTACTTTCAGTTCAAAATCATCCTTATGCCAAAGTGGCATATTTTGGGGTGGTGTATCTGCCACCCTTTACCATGTTGAGCAAGTTATGTAACCTCCTGGGTATCATTTCCCTTATCTAGAAAATGAGCATGGTAACAGTACCAACCCCATCGGGTTATTGAGGGGATTAAGTGAGTTAGTGTATATAAAATGCTTAGAACAACCCTGTGAGTGAAGTGTTGGTATTATATTGTACAGGGGACACACACTCCTGGAAATGGGGAGGGGTGTGAGCTGCACGTGTGTCACTGGACACTCTGCCCCCTTGCTGAACAAGGCAGCCACAGGAGGGGCAAAGGCAAACATGGCCAAGGCTGGCCCTCATTGGTGGGAAGGCTGGACACTCCCACTGGCTTTCAGCACGCATGGGATTCTTGGAGAGGACTTTTAAATGGAATGCTGGGAAGCAAAAAGTCAGTTCTTTCCTCTCCCCTGGTGTGGGTGGGCGGGTCAACGGAGGCCACTGCAGGCCTGTGAGCTGCAGGAGGAAGAGGGCCTCACAAGTGGGAGGCCTGGGGGCCCAGACCCCTACATCCTGAAGCTGGATAGCGACTGGGGGCCAGCTAAGCCACCTGTGTCTATGATACTTGTGGGTGGGAAAAGAGGTTCCTGGCACAACCTTGAACTGAGCTGATAGAGGGTAACACAGTGATTTTTCTTTGGGTGTCTTAGAGGGAATGGGCTTTCAGGCAGAAACTTGCCATTATTTCCAAAGATCTTGCTGATAATAGTCAGCACTGTGAACAGATACTTGTTCTTGTGTTATTTTCGGTTCCTGAATCTATGTAGAAGTTGTAATGCAAATGTTTAAATAGCTATTTTTGATGTCATACTCTTACTTTTTCTTTCCTCTTAATTTTGTTACCCAGATATTTTAGGCAGAAACTTGCCATTAAATAAAAGAGTCCTTTCTTTTCCACTGAACTCTGTCTTTCCAGATTTGCCTGGTAGGCAGCAAGCAGTAGGAGCCCCCTACTGGTAGGGTTTGGTAACAATACCTCCATATACAGGTGAGAACTTAAACTTTTCCTGGTTCCTCCAGCTAACATACAGCAGATCTGAAATTAGCCCAGTCTGACTTCAGAGCTTACTGCCTACCCTCTTAAACACTAAGCTGTCTGTTTTTAAAATGTCATATTATAATTTTTAATTTTAAGACATTATGACATTTTTGAGATTAAAAAAAATTAAATTGTGTTCCTTACTGTTTCAAAGAGAAAGTGCTGATTTTCTTAGTTTTGCTTTTAATAAAGGAGGGTTTATTCTTAAAGTTTGACTTTAATTTTGACTACCCTCAAAATTTTCACTATTTAATATTTTAAATATATAAAATATTGTAGAAACCTGTAATCTCCTTAATGAAGTTGAGATTGGAAGATGGTATACATTGTTTAGTTAGCAAAAAAATCCCTCAACAGAGAAGGACTTAACTGAATTGACTGATAAAAGTCAGGACAGAATATTAGGAATATAGTTAATTGTCTTTAAAAATAGAATTGTAATGTCTTTAAAAAAAACTAATTTGTTCTGCTGAGTTGCTCTTTTTATCATGTGGTTCTGTACTGACACACATTCGACATTAGTCTCAGAGCATGCCGTGGGAGATATTTTGGAAAATGTCGAATAGGGCAAATGGTAGATATGAAATGCTATTATTAACATGGCCCCACACTTACACACATGTACTTTGGTTATCATATATCCATGTAGCTTTCTTTTCCTCACATGCAACAGATAACATTGCGGCAAATAAATGTATATGATTGGCATAACTTCTAAGTGATGCAACCAACTGAAGACTTAGAAACATGATTATATTTATGGCAATAACTTCTTATCGATATATAGTCTACAGAATTTTTAAAATTATCGTTGTATGTGGCCTTTATAACCTGTTTTTAACAAGGTCAGAGTAAATTATGTTGTTAAAAGTATAATTTTTTTTTCCCCACTTGAGTCTTTTCCCCTAGACAAGGCTTCCTGCTGAACACAAATAGGTTTTAGGTCACAATTATTAGATGGCGTTGCTGAGTTGCTAAAGTCCACACCTTGAGACCTGGAACTCAGGGTCGGGGCAGAGCCTAGGCACTTTTGTTGATAATAGGAATGTCCGGGCTGTTCATATACAATCAGCTCACTTTTGGATGTAAAGCTTCTCTGTTAAGGTTTCCAAAGCTTTTAGCCTTTGTAAAATGTTGAGTGTGCTGAATAAGAATAAGGGAAAAGGAACATCTAGTAGAAAAATATCCTTTCCCTTGCAGCCAGTTCCTATTCCCATAAGAAGGGAATAGCTATTCATTCATTCAGAAATGAAGTTGAAGTAATCTCCAGGGTACTCATTTTACACAAAAACAAATTGCAGTTTTCATTTGCATCACTGGGTGGCGATTTTTCTTAGTCTTATGCTGCCGTTTAAAACCCCAGCAAGCATGGTACTTATTTGTAATCACCAGGGTTTTATTCTGTTATGACATGTTTAATTGTACTTTTAAGACATTATCTTTAAGTTGATTACAAATTTGCTACTGTAGTGTACAACCTCATAGTTATTTTAAATTAAGACAAAGGGGTATCTATTGCCTAGATATTGTCATGTAATTCCTTTCAAAACTAAGACAAAAACATGAATTAGCTTAATATGCTATAACTAAGTGAAGGAAAAATAACAGCCATAATCCCCCTACCCCAGAATATGAAATGAAAAGGGATGATTTAGATTACTGTTGTTCAGTGATACTATTGACCAGATATCGAATATAACTGTGAAGCAGGCAAAATAAATTGGGCAAGAACCATTTCAGAGATTAAAGGAATTGGGTTACAGTTCAACTGAAATTCATCATCTTTTGCAGAATATGCAGGTGCTTCTTAAAGTAGGGCATAAGCACTTCTAGTTTCCATTAAGCTAATTATTTTGTAAAACTCATTGAATTTAGAATCAGAGTTTAGTAAATCACAGCAGCTTGGATTTTATCTTTTAAGTATTGATATTGAAATAAGTAATTTATTCTCACCTTCTGTTTTCCAGTTGAAATGATAAATCAGATTTTGAAATGTAGTGAGTTATTTTTAAGATTGTCCCCTACTGAATTCCTCATCCTGGAAATCATTCAAACCATGTATGCACACTAAAATTAAATTATTATGTTTTTATGTGGAGCTTTTTAGATAATCTCTTCATCTGTGTTCTTTTCTTTATTTAGAAGTGGAAATTTAATTGTGTACAGTAAAAATTTACATTCCAAGGAATGAGGGACTTTGATCATGTGTGGGACTGAAGGCTTTAATTAAAACAACGACAAAACTAAACAGATTTTCAGCACATGCTTCCTGTTTTTACTCCCTGTTCTTACAATAGAAGTATACCAAATCTTTAAAAAAAATAGTGTTTATGGATTAAAAAAGCGACTTACCCTCTCAATATCTCTTTACCCATGTATTTGATATCCACTAAAACTCAAATGACAATTTACTTTTTGGCCTTTTAATTCTAAAGCAAAGTGTGTTGGATTTTTCAACTAACTTCATTATTCGATTGCTTATTTCCCATTAAGAACTGTGGAGTTGTAGATCTAATGGATAGAACTAGCAGAACTTTCACATCAGTAGGTTCTTAATTCTGGTTTACCTGTTAACGTAGAGGCACTGCAGAGATGAAAATGTGCAGGCCAGGCTGTCCTGTGGCGTGGAGGGTGAGGTGGGTACCATCCTTCCTCATCCTCTTGAATGTACAGAGTGAGAGGGAACTTGATGGGGCAGGGAGAGGTGCCAACTGTACTGAGAGGCAGAACTGAGCCCTCTGTTTCATGCAATTTATTGTGAGAAAGTCATTCGTTCTTCCTGGGGCTCAATAGACTCAGCTGACTCCAATGTAAATTAGGACTGTTGTCTCCCTAACTCCGGTGTTCTAACCCTCCTGTGCAGTAGGGGGCACTTTGAATATACACTGGTACTGGGACCACATCCCTAATTCTGATTAGATGGGCCTGGGGTTTGGCCTGGACACGTTTTTTTCCCCAGAGTTCCCCAGGGTAGTTCTAGTGTGCATGCAGGGTTGAGAGGTACTGCAGTTCACTCTCTCTAATTTAGTAATTGTACACCATCCAATAATGTGTTTAAGACACTTCGAAAAAGACCTCATAAAAATACAAAGTTACAGTTTCTCTTCCACTGTAGTTAAGCCATAAACAAACAAAAAGCAAATAAAACCACAGAATTCCTAGGTTAAACACACTTCCTCTCAAACATTAAATAGGCCAAGAGCAGAAAGCTTCACAATTCTAAGAAATGAAGCGTTCTAAGAGTAATATATTTGGAACCTTAAATGTACCTATGTGTGTTTAAGTCAGTAGAGAAGTTGGGAAGTATTTTATTAAATTAATTACACCAATTGAATTCCAGGTGGACCATGACTCTCTTTGTCTTAGAGCTACAGTGTAGATTCACTTGAGGTAAAATTACTTGACAGATTAGCACCCATAAACTTTTCAGAGCACTTCTGAGGTATTACTTCTTTGAACTAAAAACGTCAGGCAGTCATATTTTTAGCATAGCTATTTGGGGTAATTGACTGGTTTACTACCGTCCTGTTTCCTTCGGCAGGGAAAAACCTTAAGTATGCACACCCCATTACATAAATGGAGTGTCCTCGAGTATTTCCGTAGTGGCTTCCATAGTGTTCTCTCTTCCACATCTGAGACTACGTAACTGGGAAATTGTTGCCTACCTTTGTATTTTAACTTAGAGTTTATTCTTATTTCTTTCTGTTGAGGAAGTAACTAATGAGGGTGAAATTTAAGTAAAATGCACACAGTGTGAGCATTGTACCTTGTACCAGAATTCATGTAGGGCTGGGGAACCCAGCTCTTGTCTTACTGGTAATCTTAGGAATACTGCAGTAGTCTTTTATATTTAAGTGGTCATGTCATTCAGCTTCTGGGTTTTTTTTCCCCCTTTGAGGGCAACCAAAGTATATTAATGAAAGGAAGAATTTCCTATTGGGGTTACACATTAATCTTTATACACGTGAATTGATGAAAATTTTAAACATCTTTTTTGTTTATTATGTCATGGTAGAATTATGGTGTTACCTCTGAATTGCATTATCTAATAAATTAAACCAGAAGAAAAACACCTTAGATTAGTGTGATATAATCTTTTCATATATATATATTTTAAATATTTTAATTAAATATTTTCTTATTTTTAAAAATATTTTATTTTTATAGAGGAAGGAAGGGAGGGAGGAAGAGGGAGAAAAACATCAATGTGTGGTTGCTCCTCATGTGGCCCCCACTGGGAGCCTGGCCTCCAACCCAGGCATGTGCCCTGACTGGGAATAGAACCGGCGACTCTTTGGTTCTCAGTCCATGCTCGACCCACTGAGCTACACCAGCCAGGCAATCTTTGCATATTGTAGAGTCATTGAGTGAACATTCCTTATGTTCACCTTGTCTGCTTCAGGCTCTCGGCTGCTTGTTAAAGGTGCTGCAGATTCCTGGGCCTGACCCATACCAAGTGAGACAGAATCTTTGGAGCTATAGCCTGAGAATCAGCATTTTTAAAACCTCAGCAGACGATTTTTGTGTGTGCTGACGTTTGAGAATTGTTGGAATACTTATTTTGTAATGTGTGGTAGGAAAAGAAAGCCTTCCAGCAGGTGAGACAGACTGTGTAAAGTATGATGAAGAAGAATGTGGGCCACTCGCAGGGCCAGTGAGAAGTTCTTGGCTAACTAGAGAAATGCGTCTAGAGGGGTGGTTTGTTGTTGAGGCTTGTGAGCCGTTCTGAGACATTAGCATTTTATCCCACTGACAGTGATGAGCTATGGGATATCTGCCATTGTAGAGCAGTGAACTAGTGTTTTGTTTTGCCTTTTTATCAGAAATGTATTAGCAGCTTTTAAAACAGATAATTGTTAGTTTCATCACAACTGAGAATTATTTTTAAATTTTCATTTTTAATATTTTTAAAGATGATTGCAACATCGTCTCCTGAACGCATCGGTGAAAAAGCGTGCAAGTATACTTGTACCAGGTTGGCAGGATAAGACAGCGAACCAGCAGCAAACCAATGACTTATATTGGGCCATCATGCTGCAAGTCATTCCATCAAACACCTTAAGGCTAACAATATCCTTTAGCTTCAACATGATACAGGGGCCGAAGCTACTAGTTGTCCTTCAGTGTCTGTTAACCTGTTTTTCTTAGTTAGCAGCGTATTACATTGCCATGTGGCCATTTTGCAGTTGAAGTTTCTGGCCAGTGGGATATAAGAAGAAACATTAGACTGCAGGTTCCAGGAGACCTTTTAAGAACACAGCGGGTAGAATATGGACATGATGAGGTGGTGGAGTACTGGCCGCCACCTTGGACCACAAGGGCTAGAGTACACTGTGAGGATAACCCCAGAGGAAGCTGGGAAAAGCTTGGGTCCTTGAAGACTGTAGAGCTGCCCTACCTGCCGTATATGTTTTCCTGTGAACCTTCTTCCTGTGAGACAGGAATACACTTCTGTTCTCTGTCAGCCACTATTTTGTCATTTGCAGATGAACCCAACCCTAACGAATATTGGTACTGAACAGGAAAGCATAATATTTGGATTCTAATTTCTATCATATCCTTGCTGTGTGATCAAGCAAGCTACTTACTATTTCAACCTGATTTTCTTTACATATAAAAAATAGCATTTGGTCCTTATCACACTGTTAGATGAGATAATAAGAGGTAACTATACACAGACTACTTTATTGACAGAAGTGAGTACAAAGAACTTTTATTCATTTGCTATTTCTGATAAATTCAATGAAATGCTTGGGAGAATGATTCTGAGACATCATCTAGGCTTAGCTGGAAAGAAGGGCCTGATCGTCAGTGATAATGTCACAGGCCCAGGAGTGGGGAGCATCCTACCACAGCCACACGTAGGCCTCCTGCCAGCTCCGACTCCTAGCCACTGCATGTGTATGCAGTGAGTTCACCGGAATGCCCATTCATAACCACTACAAGCTGAAGGGTTTAAATGATCCGTTAACTAGCGAGACACTTTTAAAGAATTAAGAATTGCTGCCACACTCTGGCTATCAGTTAAATTAGAAATGGATTCATTTCCTACAATTGGTATTTCCATCAAAAATGGCATATACTTTTACGGCTATGTATGTGTGTGTACGTATCATATTTTTAATGATAAATATTAGGTGTACTATACAAATGCCTTACAGTATTAATGACTTAAAGAACTCGTTCTGAAACTTTTCACTATCCTAAGTTAAGTAGCTCAGCTCTAAAGTTATGGAACAACTTATTTTTATTTCTTTTATTTATTATTTCCTGAAACACAAGCCAAAAATATGCTTGGCAGCACCAAAGGAAGCCCTTAAAATAGTCTGTTGATGGATTGCTTGAAGGGGTTGAAAGCTGTGATAACAAACCATTGCCTCTGTTGCTATCACTGTGTTTGGGGTTCTTGGCCACGGTGAATTTGGGGGGCTGAGTGGAGTAGTCAATAAGCCTCTCAAAATTGTAGGCAAAATTTTGTATCTGTATTTTTCTGGGGAGAAGGGTCTCTGCATATAATTAGATTCTCAAAGGTCTATGACTCTGAAAAGGTTAAAGAACCCCTTTTCTAGATGTTGCTATGTACACCACTGTTGACCAGCCACCCGGACTGTGGTATCGAAGGGTATTTTGTGGTAATGTCAGAGGTAGCGTAGTCGTTGTCAGAGGGAGGGTACCTATCCCTGGCCGGTTCTACTGGCTCGTCTTCAGATCACAGAATGACTTTAGAGCAGCTACATAAACATTAGGGAATAATTACTACAATGTAAGATATACAGCAAACGATATGTCTACATTGAGGATACACTCCACGTGGCAAACATAACAAAAATAAAAATTTAGATAACATTCTAAAGCAATGCTATCAAACACTTAAGGTGTCTGATAGAATGACTCACTGCATGATGGTCCCCTACAGTTCATTAGTGTGTTGTTTCTCTATTTTATTGTGTCAGTCTGGGGTGGGTGATGCAGCCAAGGCATGGGGCTACAATTTGTTTTTTTCATTAAAAAATAAGCAGATGATAATGGGGATGTACAGCTCCCAAATAGTGATTGAACTTTTTACTTGTCATAGTAAACATGTAACTAGGAACTGGTAATGACAGTTTGCTCTTGGTTTGCCTTTGCACGAACCTCTCACTGTTCTAATCAGTATGTTCGTCTGCTCCCAGACCCACAGCCCAGCATTTCCTTATACTGAGGGCCTGGCCTCTCTCACTTTGTTTCTATCCTGTTCAGTCTTCAAATCTCAGGTGAAATTCTGTCTCTAGGTCTCTATGGTCTCCAGACAGCTCTGTCTCTGATCTCATGTTGTACATTTTCTCCTATCATTTGTTTCTGAATCACATACTATCCTGTAATAATAGCTCCTATGTCAGTGTTTTGTAATGCTACTGAAACTTCTATTTTTGTATTTGTGTATGTCTTGCTACTGGGTTGTAACCTCCTTACAGACATCTGGTCTGGTGGGTATTTTACATAATATTCAGAACAATGACTTCCATAAAGTAGGTCTTCAACCTATATATTGTTAACAGGTTTGGGAGTGACTTCTAAATCATTTATCTTTGGTTAGAAAACTTAGTAATGTCTTCTGTTAAGGTGTTTTTTTTCCAGTGAAAATACTTCTCTGTTTAACTTATGTCACCTATCACCTGGACTTAAAGTATTGTAATATTAGCTATTATATTAATGCAAAATTAACTAAGCCTTCAGAGCAGGTTTGCCTGTCCAAATTCATGCACCAAGTATTCACCTTCCTCTGCATGACCACGTGTTTCAGGTGAGGCTGGCTTTATTCTCAGTCCTGCGGGGCCAGTTCTCGTTTGTCTAAGCCAGTAAGGGTGGCCTAGTCTGCCTTGTCAGAGATTAGTTCAGAAAGGGTACCTGTGACAGTTCAATGAACTAACTGGATGTGGAGGAAGGTCAGCTGAGGGGCTCATCAGCAGATGCCAAAGAGACACCCTCCTCTTCTCCTGGAGACTCTTGTACCTGGATGAAACGCCTGATGACGTTGTATCCCTTTCTGTCATCTTTACTGAGGACAGGAAGCCTCAGACAGCAGTAACATGTTAAAGATGGCAGAATAAAATGAGAAAGCAACCTGGTCTATGATGACACTGTTGAACTGATTGGCTGACTAGTCTGGGAATTGTCAACCTCTGGACTTCTTGTTAGGTGAGAGAATAAGTTTATTATTCCCTGGTTAAAGGTTAAGCCACTTCTAGATAGGCTTCTGTTTCCTGCACCTGAATATGTCTAGAGCAGTGATTTTCAATCTTCTTCATCTGACAGCACATATGAACTAATTACTAAAATTCTGTGGCACACCAAAAATACATATTTTTGCTGATCTGACAAAAATAGATGTAATTTTGATTGATTTACAAAAAATAATAATAATAGCAATTACCTACCCTTTTTATTCCAAAGTGACTTTTTAGAAAATTAGGTGCCTATATTTGTATGTAAGCATTTCTGATACCAAGAATTAACCAATCAGATGCACCCTTATTATGTGATGTGACCAATAAGATGCAACTCTATTACATGACCCACCTATTGGGTTGGCCAAACAGTTCATTTGGTTTTTCTGTAAGACGGCTGTAGTAGCACTGAGTTGTCTTTAACTTCATTCGAAACAATTCTGTTAGATTGTATTGTGACAGCTGTAATGTCAGTGTGCGTTAAAAAAAAATACATCAAAATTGGTGAATTTTTGTGTAGCCACTTTAATACTGCAGATGGAAGAAAATATGCAATATTGTTGACATATTATGCTTTATTATTTCAAGAAAGGTACAAATGCATCTGAAACATGGAAAAAGATTTTTTGCAGTGTATGGAGAAGGTACTGTGACTGATCGAATGTGTCAAAAGTGTTTTACAAAGTTTCGTGTTGGAGATTTCTCACTAGCTGATGCTCCACAGCTGGTTGGGTAGACCAGTTGAAGTTGTTAGTGATCAAATCTAGACATTAATTGAGAACAATCAATGTTATATCATGTGGGAGATAGCTGACATACTCAAAATATCCAAATCAATAAAGTTATTGGTGAAAATGAAGAAAGTGTCTTTTATTTTATGGAATAAAAGTAAACAGACTCTTTGGCCAACCTGATATTTGTGGTTCAAGACAGGGTATGTATACCAGTTGGCTATTGTTGTGTTGGCTATTGTCTTTTTTTTTTCTTTGTCAACCTAAGGGAAAAGAGGTCAGCATCCTGGATTAAATAGTCAGGTTTGCATGTTTTAAAAATTCTTGTGGCACACTGATTGGAAATCACTGGTCTAGACTGATGTTTGACAGGTGTGCCTGTAATGTTACCTCTTCTTTTCGGTGAAGCCCCTTTTAGTTTTTAATGTCCAGACTTCATGGAATTAACTATCTATCTATCTATCTATCTATCTATCTATCTATCTATCTATCTATCATCTATCTATCATCTATCTATCTATCAATCATCTCACTAATGTTCTTCAGTTGATATTTGTATAGGAAAAGTTTATATTTCTGTTCTCCAAAACTCAATTTTTAACCTAGCAATGTGTGGAGATAGCTTCAAGTTACATTTCAGATAAGATGAATGGATTGTCAGAGTCACATTTGAAAGGTGTGCCTAGTGGCATTGAGAAGGATGGGCATCTTGGATATTGCTGGTACCAAGGGAGGCCATGTCACTGCTACATGTCACTGGTGGTGAGCAAGCATATTAATTGCTGGGCAACCAGGAGACTGTAACATCCTAACATAATAGTCTGCAACTTCACTGTATTTTAGTTATGTTTTAAGATACCGGTTGATATATTTAGATTGATAGGCAACACACTGTAATTTTTCCCATCTACAGCAATGGGAAATAGGCATTTTCTTCCATGTCCAAGTTTCAGGAATGGATTGACATTAAGCAAGACAGACATTCCTGTCCTAACCTGAACTAGCTGTTTTGCTGAGTCAGCAGTACTGCTAGTGCTAGTGCCTAACAGACTCTTCAACTTAATACAGTCTTAAGTTAATACAGTCTTAAAGCAACCCACCAATGTGACTCACATATCTTTATGTGTTACATATTTAGAAATGTGCCATTTCCAAAAATGCTAAAGGCAATTAATGAAATCATAATCCTTTTTTTTTTAAACATGAAAATTTGGAAGAAAAGTGTGTTTACTTTTATATCCCAAATTTATAGTTCTGAAGTCACTTTCTAAAGTTTAAAACCAATTATATATTATTTTTTATTTGAATGGCATGTTAATCATGCTCAATATGTCAAACTTTAAAGAAGCATTTTTAAAGATGATAAAAATGTCATTAATCTTATTGTTAAATGTTTACATTTTTTATCAATTGAGCTATGATTGATATTGGCATTAAAGGGTAGGAGTGATACAGTATATCATTTTTAGGGCTGGAAGGACACCTTAGGGATAATTCTAAATAGCCTCATATATGAATATTTCTGATTGAGAGTTGTATATTTCAGAATAGTTTAAAGTATGTAAATTTCTTTTTGTTAAGGAGAGAAAGGAAGATAAATATAGTATAGAAGCTACCTTATATAAAATACCAAATTATGGCATGAACCAATTAGAGTAAAAGCATTGCCTTCAGAGTGAGATATAAATGCATTTCTAGCCGGTGGGCATCTTTTTATTGCTAGAGTTGGTTTAAATTTACCACCACAAAAGTTCAATTATGGTTTCTACCTGTTAGGAAAGTATGCTAATGCACTCAAATATATTTGGATACTCTGAGTTCAGATATACTTGAACATTTTCTATTCCCCAAAGGAGTGCAGTTTCTTTCAGCTGTTTTTAGGTCTCCAAGGTGATAGGCCCTTGCAGCATGTAGAGCTCAGCGTGGTCCAAAGCTGTATTTCTCAGGTTGCGTTCCGTGAGCACCTTCCTGGCACTGGACGGAGATGTTGTTCTGCCAGACTGTCCTTTCACAGTTTGTTGGAAAAAAATGAGCTGATGGAATTTCAGGTTTTTCATTTTGAAATTTTCCTTAAATTCTTGAGAGAGCCAACATTAATTTTACAAGCAGGTATTAGGCAGATAACATGTAGGAATAAGGAGTGATGGTTATTAAAGAAATAATTTGCAGAGGGACAATCCCGTTTATTTGTATGGCTGTTTTGTTCTTTGAACATTTATAGTCAGAATCATGGTTTTATATTTCTACCTTATAACCTGTAAAATAAAACAAATTGAACATTTACAGCAATTTAAACTTAAGTTGCTAAACATAAAGTTTTCCCTAAAATTATAGTTTGTATGATATAATTTAAAATATCAATATTTCATAATATTCTCCAAAGAGCATTTTGACTTCTAGGTACTTCAAGATATTCACTGTATGAAACGATTGCATTTTAAAGAAGATGGGAACTCCGTTGCTTTTTTTTTTCCTCATTTTACTCAGATCAGATTTTACTGGGGCACAGAGTTGTCATCTGGTGAATGAGAGACTAAATTAGATTTTTATTTCTAAAGTTTTTGTTTTCAGTAGCTTAACATTTTAGTGATAATTTTTTTGTTCTGTATATTTAAAGAGACTGACAGATCGTTCAGTTTATTCTAATGTCTGTTCATATAAGTGGATGGTACTGAAGCATTCTCTGTTATATTGAGTTCTTTTTCAGAAGTGTGTAATCAGTTTACCAGCTACAAAACGGTCAGTTTGAAGATTTTTTTTTACTTAACATTTTATCTGGCTAGTAGTTCTAATTTAGCCCTGACCGATCTTGTGTTAAAATACTCATGGAGACAGAGGGAAACATTTTGTAACTGTGCCAAAACTTAAGGGTGGCCGACAGCTTAATGCCAGAACCTGGATGCAGTTAGGCTGAGACAAAACCAGCTCACCTTCTACTCAAGGGACAGTATGTTGAGAGTTAGTTACATCTTAAAAACATAGAACGTGGCAGTTCCTCTTGAGTCCTGGGGTTTGTTCTGTGAAGGAAACAGTCCTTTTTCCCTAGTCCTGCACTTCCCTCACACCCATCACCATCTTTTTTTTCTGGAAAACAGCTGGTCAGCGAGTGGAGGAGGGAGGGTGGTGTTGGAGGGCAAGAGAGGAGGTAGAGTTCCCACCCATAAAACAACAGAGGCAGGAGTAGAGATGAAATTGGTGCCAGTACTCATGATGTTGGAAATTTTAATTTTTTTAATATACTTCCAAGGACCAGGTGGTAGCAACAAGAGTAAAAAGACACCCTCAGAGAGAAGAGTTCCACTGGGTAAATGCCGAGCACAGACACGCGAGGGGATTGAGTGCTGTGTGCACCAGCCTGCTGCCAGTTGGTGGGTTTTTTTAATTGAAGTGTAATTGGCATACAATGTCCTCTTAGTTTCAGGTGTGCATTGTAATGGTTCCATATTTATATACATTAAAAGTGGCCACCACAATAAGTCTAGTTACCATCTGTCACCCTAGAAAGTTACGGCAGTGTTATTGACGGTGTTCTCCATGCTGTACAGCACATCCTCTCAGGTGGTGGGAATTTATATTTGCACAGTCTTCCCAGAAGACAAATTGGCAATATGTGTCAGAAGCTTTCAAGAAGTAGATCCTTCCTGCCCTGACCTGTGTGGCTCAGTTGGTGGGTGTTGTCCCGCAAAACAAAAGGTTGCTGGTTGGATTCCTGGTTGCATGCACATGCACATGCCTGCACATGCCTGGGTTGCAGGTCCGGTCTCTGGTCAGGGCACAAACAAGAGGCAACCTATTGGTGTTTCTCTCTCACATCGATGTTTCTCTCCCTCTTTTCCCCTCCCTTCCCTCTCTCTAAAAATAAATAAAATCTTAAAAAAAAAGTAGATCCTCTTTGCCATAGAAATTCTACTCTTAGTAATTTATTATCAAAATGTAAACAAATGCAGTTTATAAGATGGTATATTCAGCATGAACCTTTTTGTTGTATATAGTTATGTGTCTAAAAGCCTCTGGAAGGAAAAACGTTTACTTACCTATGGACTTTCTGATTGCAGGTGATTTCCTTTCTTCTCCCTTTGATTATTTGTATTTACCTAATTGTATCAATTATATCAGTATTTAATGATACAAGATCTGTCCAGAAAGTATCCAGCCGTGTACTATGAAAAACAGAGACATTTATTAAAGAAGAATATAAGCAAGAAACATTGTACATAAGACAATGATACCTCAGTCCCCTTCCAAGTAGGCACCTTGGGACCTCACAGTTCTCCCAGTCGCCATCAGCTGCCCCATCACATTTTCCTGAATCTCATTGACAGTCTGAAATCTCTTCCCTTTCAAAGGTGATTTTAGTTTTGGGAAAAGCCAGAAGTTGCAGGGTGCCATATCTGGGCTGTAGGGGGGCTGAGTCACCTGGGTGATTTGATGTTGCTCAAAAAATCTCTGCACGAGATGTGATACATGAGCAGGGCATGGTTGCGATGAAGCTGCCAATCACCTGTTGCCCAAAGTTTCAGGCTTCTGAATGATCTGAATAGTTCCTGTGGAGGAATGTTCAAGCTTAAGGACAAAATTTGATGTAGATTCGTTGCTTTACTCGGTCATTTTGAATGTGACAGCCACACAGTACACATGCTCACTCAACAGCACCTACTGCCCCCACTGACTAGTACAGTGAAATCGTCATTGTTCACACATGCACATCCCAGGCCAGTCTTCTTGGCTGCCAGGCTACATCAGTGTGTGCAAACTATTCTCATTATAATAACAACGGCTGTACTTTCTCTGGACAGACCTCGTATATCCCTGAATCTTTGACTGTCTCGTGAGAACTCTAGTTCCTCCAAAAGCAGAAGTGCATTTTACTCTTACTACTGAATTTGCATTGTGCTTCCTGTTTTGAGTTCACCAAATATTTATTGAGTAAATATAAATACTGTTAGTTTCTCTTAAAATGTTTATATTAATAAGATACAAATACTATTTTGATAGATTTAAGGCCAGAGTATAGTATAGGAAAATCTCATTTTAAACTTTTCATTCATTTTGCAATAACTTAATAACTTATAGCATTTCTCAGAGGAAGCATTGTGTTGGGGAAAGAAGGTAACCAATTCTGTAAGCTTTTCTTTCCTGTTTTCCTGAATGTTGACAATCCTTTTATTCCCTAAGTACTTTCATGAAACTAGAAGTTACAGTGTTTTAGGAGGCATCCTTCAAACGTTAATGTCAATTTTAAGGTGAAGTTTCATTGTATTTAAAAAATTGTTTATGTAAATTGTCATTCGTAATGGACTGCACAGGCCTGTACCCTACTTTATTATAATCTAATCTCCTTCTCAGCAATTTTCGTAATATGAATGTGAAGTCACATTCCTTTTTGTAAATTATCTTGCATGATGTTTCTCTGGAACTTTAAAATTTTAAATGCTAATCACACTGTGATATATATAATAATTTTTCCTTTACAGTGGATTTTTGTATTATTTAGTTAATAAAGTTAAAATCATGTTATTTTTACACAGCAACTATTGAAAAAAGGTCTTTCTCTCTGCGGAATGAGATCCCTTTCTTGTTGCCATTATTGTCAGTTGACCTGGAATGCACGTTCATGATTTGTTGGCTGAAGGCAACTGGGTTTTTATTTCAATTCAGTCATTAATCACTTGTAGCAAATATACCAAAAAGTTTAATTAAAAAAAACAAACAAAAAGGCCTTTGGTTTTTCTCCATATAGAGAAGCACTACTGAAGCAGCTGGAAGTTTATCTCCGAGCCTTAGTTTAACATTTGGAAGAAGGAATTAAATCATTTCTCAGGAAGAGTTAAGCACCCTCGCTCCCCACCAGGTGGGCGTCCAGTAGTTTGTTCACCTGCTATCAACATTGTCCCCACCACAGTTTATCGCAGACAGAAGTTTCGATCTCAGCCCCTCTTTAGGGTTTGACTTATGATAATGGTTATGTTCTATTAGATAAGAAGGGGTGTGGAGAGAAAAATTCTACTCACCTTATCCCTCCATCTTTTTCTAGACCTAAGTTCATTTTTAGTCTGATTCTCTCATTTTTTGTTGCATGCTTCTCAACTATGCTCTTTCCTTGTTACTTTGAGGCATAGAACTTTCTAAATGTTTAGTCTCAGAGAAAGAACACCCAGGCTTTTCATGTTCTTTGGCATTACGGCTGTAGCACATTGAATTTCTGGCAGTGGAATTGCTGCTGCCAGAATCTGACCCCTTGCACTGTGGCCCTGAATAAAGAAACCTTGCTTCTGTATGTGCATCTCAGCAAAGACCTTCAACTCTCATTCTAGGAAGACCCAGCATCTTTTATGTCTATGTATGTTGGGAATGAATCATTCAAGTATCACCTTTAGATTATTTTTCCACATCTCTCTTCTCACATGATCAGAAATGTTGATTATAAATTAAGCAACATTATTCCATTATATATTTTTTGCACTCATAGTGGGATTTTGTAAGGCAAGAGTGTGAATGAGTGAGGTGGATTGTCGACCTTTATCTACAAGAGACTCTGAAACTCCACTGTATCTCTATGTATTTCTGATGAAACTGTTACCAGTATGATTGCTTTTCTGCTTGAGCTCATATGAGATTCACCTTTTGAGAACTGAAATTGATAAGAGTAATTAGTTTAAAAAAATATATGGTCTGATTGGTGAAGTATTATGATAACTATAATTTGGAAAAACTACATGGAATTCAGTAGATGGGACTTGCATAAAATTTTAATTTTCTTAAAAAAATACTTTTTAGAAGATCTGAGTCTAGCCACTGGAATTAGCCTGGAGGCCTGTTTGGAAATAGAATAACTTGTGGTATGCATTTGGTAAGTGGAATTGTGGAAATTCAGATCCCGTTTGACCATGGGGAAGTGTGTTTTTCCCTAGCTACTAACTGATGTCAGCTGCCTGAAATTTATTGATCTCAATGCTCTTCCTCATTTGTTGCCAGTAACTCTCCCTCATACAGAACAAATGACTCACAAGCTCCAGCTAAATAAAACACTCTTTAGACTTTCTGCCTCCCAAACTGCTCCGAGTGGGCACTGAGTAGTGGGCAGTGATCTCTGCCAACTGGTTTACTTAATAATGTAGACATTCCCATTTTTTCTTTTTAAAGACTTTCCTTTTCAGACATTTCATCTGAAATCTTTTAAGAACAACATAGAACTGGTCCCAGATTTATTGATTTTTCCTGGGCATCTGACTGTGTGAGGTGGAACCTGCTATGACTAAGCACAGCGAGCTCAGTAAATGCCCTCTCTGCACTCCCGTTCTGTAGAACTTCCGTCTGGGTCTGTGTTCCAGGTGGAGCCAGTGGGAATGGTCTTGTGGTAAATCGCATAATTGTTAGTGAGGATAAATCAAATTGTTTTGCTCTATTTAGTCTTAATTCTTATCTCTTATTTTTCTTTATCTCCTATAAAAATATTTCTTATTTTTTCACTCATTAAAATCCTGATGAGCACATATCTTTTCTCAGTGAAATGCGTACCTGACTCTTTGCTGGACTAAATGGAGAGATTAGTCTTTTACAACAATGCTTATCATGTCGGTTTTTTTGGACAGGTCTCACTGTCCAGTATTTCTGT
Source organism: Desmodus rotundus (assembly GCF_022682495.2). Taxonomy (NCBI): domain Eukaryota; kingdom Metazoa; phylum Chordata; class Mammalia; order Chiroptera; family Phyllostomidae; genus Desmodus; species Desmodus rotundus. The sequence continues at coordinate 26,611,833 of NC_071392.1, read as the reverse complement.
CTAATTTTTCTCTAAAAGAACTGCTTAATAGTTTTTGCTTTAACATCAGAATTATCAAGTCTGCCAGGGAGTTGCAATATTTAATTTGCTTATCTCTTAAAGACCCATGAAGCCGATAACTTATTCCTTTTATCTTTTTAAATTAAATTTATTGGGGTAACATTGGTTAATAACATTATATACGTTTCAGGTATACAGCTTTATAATAGAACATCTGCACACTCCACTTGACTCTCCACACCCAAAGTCTAGTCTCCTTCCGTCACCTTGTAATGACCCCCTGTCAGTGTTCCTTAAAGTATCTGCTTGAAACAAATATCTTATGGGTACCTTTTAGAGACTGTAAGAAAGGACTAACATAAAATACAATTTGAAAAGTTATTGTGAGAAAAATTATCTCTCGTGGCATGTTCTGCTCAAACATTTCTTCCAAAGTATCCTAATAATGAAGGAGCATGAATACACACCCCCGAAAAACCTTCGGGTTGGGCACTTAGCTTTAAGGAATTGTTTTTCCCCCAGCAGCTGATGTTATCTTAAACTCAAGCAATTTTTTCACTCAGTGCATAATATAGCTGTGATTAACATAAAATGCTTTAAATTATTTAGCATCAAACAGTAAATTAGATGCTGGGAGGTTTGCTGTGTTTTTCCTTTGTTGTCGTGTATCTTCTTACACGCCTCAGAGACTCCTGGGGGTCCTCATCTCTGGTTGGAGAGGTATACATCCGAGTCCCTTAGTTGCTTACATGGCTCTGTCTAATGAGACCAGCAGTGTTTTGGAGGGTAATTTTGGTGTTCCTTCAGCCTACTTCATAGGGCTGTTAAATGGCCTTTTGTTTGGGGAGCTGCTTGGAATGGATTTCTAATCAGGCTGACTCTCTGCCTATTTGTCTGTCAGAGCATACAATTCCACATTTAATTGGAAATAGAGAATTTTGCAATTCAAGTTCTTGGCAGAAAATATGTTATCAGGATTTTTTTGTTGTCAAGTTCTTCTCGAAATCTCAGTAACAAGCATTGCTGATGGTGGGCTCCCTGAAAGATAAATAATTCACTCCTTACTCAAAATATGTCTTATCCTTTTTTTTTTTTTTTTGATATGGACTGTATGAGAATCTGATGAAAAATGCCCATATATCTATGGGCCTTTTCACCTACAAGTTCAGGAGACTCATAGAATCCTTGTAAACCATTCATGGCTTTCCAGTAAGTTAATCATTTTTTTTTTCCGTAAATTTTTATTGAGTGCCTACACAGATACTTACTGAGTGCCCAGTGTTTAGGCACCATGCTGGTAAGCACTAAGAATAAGCATATCTCTGTTTCTGAAGGGATTTTATTGATAATGAATTGCTATAAGCATCCTCAAGTGTTTTTTTGGTGACATTAATGAAGATACACATAGGTCAATTTTCTGTGAGAGGGCTGCAAAATAATAACAGCTCTCATTTTTAAAATAACTATGAAGTATTTTCTGTAGTGTTTTTGTAAGTATTATGTTAGTGCATTCCCCCTTTACTTCTACCAGCAACGTCAAGCAAATTGGTAGAAGTTTGGACTGAGAAATGGCTGTAAGGCAACTTTCCGGTGTTTTACAACTTTGCTTAGAAATCACTTCTTCACCCAGCCCCACCTGACTTAACAAGGGGTGTTTGAGATTGAATCAGTGCACACTTGATTCTTTCTGAGTATTTTTCCCATTTTTGTGGTGTATCGTATAACTGGGGATCCTGTTCAGCCAGTTCAGTCCAAGCTCGTGACTCTCAGGTGACCAGGTTTTACTGTGGGTGGTGCAGCTTTAATTTCTCCAGTTCTGTTTGCGGTGCCCTCTTTCACCTTTCCTCCTCCAGCCCTGTTTATTGTTACCTGCCCCCCTTCCTTGGTGGTTATTTAATGGTAAGGTGAATGAGAAGCTTGTCTTAAAATGGACTCATCTCAGGGTGAGTTGGAGCCAAAAAGCAGACCTTGATTTTCCCTGCAGCATGCAAAGGCCGAGCTCCGCGGATATTGGTTCCCCCAGCTCTAAGGGGTACTGACTTCACTGATTATGGGAAAGTCGGATCTTTCTTACAAGGGTGGTGTGTTTTTTCTCCTTAGGTAATTTTTGAGATAATAGAATGCATTTTTTTCTTTAAGGTAACGGAATGAGTTTTTGGGTCTCTTAGACTCTTTTTCCAATTAATGATTTGAAAGTTAAATATGGTATTAGAATATTATTGACTGTATTCCCTGTACTGTACTTTACATCCCTGTGACTATTCTGTGTGGTATCAGATGGGTATGAGATTTATTGGGATGATCCCTTCCTGGGTTGTACACTTAAAACTGATAGAATATTTTATGTCAACTGTAACTGAAAAATAAAAAGTTATTTAAAGTAAAAAAAAAGGTGAAATATGTTTGTGTTTTCACCATTCATAAACTTAGGCCTCGAGTTAAATTTTTAATTTCCTTAATGCCTTAGAATTTTATACGAAATTATGAATTAGAAGTACGCATTTACTTTTACTTACAATAGAAGAGAAAATCATTAAGCTGTTTAAAAATAGTGTCACCAGACTGAACTAAACAGGAGCCCTGGAAAGTTTCGCCCTAGAAACTCTGCTGGAAAAGCAAATCCCTGATGTGATGTTACGGTCTGTAAGGTTATCCTGGAAATAGACTTAGTCCTAAGTTTAGGACCCGAAAGACGACTTCCTTCCTCCCGGCTTTTCCCATTTAGCACCAACGCTGTCCTGACTGAGGGAAAGTGTTTGTTTTAATTCCACAACTGCTGGGGAACCGCAGCTTCTGAGGCTCTGTAATCCTAGTGCTCGTGTAACGTCTTACAAATATTAGGTGGTCAGTACATGTTTGTTGAGTGAGAGAGCAGATGAATTTGCATGCTAGGACCTCTAAACTGAGCTCGGGGTTATAAATAATACTATTTACATAAGTGGAAATAAGTCTTTTGTTTATTTGCAGTCAGATTATACTCAGAAAAAAGATATTTAAAAACAGGATTAAGTTCTGAAGTAAAGTGAAAAAAGAAAGTAATGAAGTATTTTCTTCTCATGAAGTGTGGTAGTATTTTACCTACTTATAACCATTCAGATATTTAGAGATGCTCACTGAAGTAACTCGTTTTTCTGTTTTTGGTGGTAGAAACTCCAAACCCAAAAATTTATGCTAAGGAAAAATAATTTATGTATCATTCACATTTGGATCTCTACAGAGATTTGGTTAATATTTCAGTTATGTATCAGGCATTTAATAAGCATGTTCTGTATCCTCAGAGAAAAATCTGTGAGGTAGAATGGAACCTGTTTCAATATATACATTTTATTTTAAAGGATTCAACCATGTTTTTCTGCTAACTGTGGGGCTTAGGGCTTTGAAAACCCTTGTAAAGGTGAAATTGTGGCCGATAACTTAAAACCTTAAGGGCAAACTAAGGTTGGGGGCCTTAAGTTGGAGGTGTATCTGTGGAAGTGTTTGCATGTGCTGTAGGAAAACAGTAAAGCACACTAAAGATGATCTACATGGCATCTTACACATGTCAGATCAGTGATACTGGGAATTGTACTGCTCCATTCCATGTCCCATTCCTTGTTTGCTAGGGACTTTCCCAGATCTGCCTCCCGCTTGTAAATTTGTTCTGCTTCGTTGCAGAGATAAAATATTTATAAAGAAACATTTTTCTGAGCCACCCCTGTCATTTAAATGTACTGTGTCTTTCTGCTTTTATGATTCAGAGTTCACCATGGTCTTCTGCCTTACAGGTCCTGCTCGATTATGGTCTCAGAGAAATGCGATTAGGAGGCTGATTATTAGGATGATTAATGGAACACGCGTAGATGTTTCCTTGTGTTTGCCTCCCAATCTTTTTATCAGCTCCTCCTCCTATATCCCTGTTTTTGCATTTGTGGGCCTTTTCCCACCTTTATTTAACAGCAACCCTTTCCCCACGCCTCTGATCTCTTGCTTTCCTGGGGTTCCTACGTGTGTTACTTCCTGCCATCTCTCTCTGTCTTTTCTGCTATTTCACTGTGACCATTTCTGCTACTGTTTTGCCATCATCTATACTTCCCTTTTCTGTTTCTGACCTCTTTTAATTTATGAATTTTCCCAACAAGAGAGGGTCATGATTTGTAAAAAAATAGAACTGAAATTCATATTGAAATCCAGGAAGAAAAGGGATATGGGAACATAGTCACATACAGTTGGATTTTATAGAAGGGATTTCAAGCTAGAGAAGCGATTACTGGATAGATGTGTCATCATCTCCCTTTCCCATTATTTTTGTGATTGAAAGCTGTATTTTATAGGATAAATTATTCATAGCTTGGCTTTAAAAGTATGGCATTTGATAATATCAATCAGTACAGTAATAGCAGGCTGTTTCACATTTTAAAACTCTGAATCTCTATTAGCTAGCTGTTTCACAGGTTGGAAATATACAAAGAGGGACCCCCAAAACCAAGATTTTATTTATAAAAAATTGTGTATTTATTCTTACATGTTTAAACTTCAGTCACCTTCAAAGTACTCTCCTTGTATCAAATTGCATATGATACAATACACCTATTGCAGTGTTTTTCCCACTGCTCAAAATGTTATTTGAACTTGTTGATTTTGATGCCTTTTAGTGCTTCTGCTGTTTTTTTCTTTCCCCTGTTCCACATCGGCAAAACGTTTCCCTTTGAGGACTTTTTTTTATCAGGGGAAACAAAAAGAAGTTGACTGGTACAAGGTCGGGTGAATAGGGAGCATGAGGCATGGGAACCATTGCCGTTTTGGGTCCAAAACTGCTGAATACTCAGCGCAGTGTGGACAGGTACTTCCCTAAATCACCCACCAGAAAATGGGCAAATGTGTTGAAAGAGTCTTAAAAAAAACACACAAAAAAAACCTTTACTGAAGCTGTACACAGCCTCTCACAGCAACTCCAGCTAGCACACTGATACAGACGGCTTCCTAGAACACTCACCTAGCAGGGGAAGCCTGTGGTATAAGGAGCCTGCCCTGTAGAAGATAATTCCAGGCTTTTTTCGGTCCCCCCTTATAACTGATATTCTCCGTCAGGGCCCGGAGTTCCTGTGCTTCTCAAACTTGGAGGAAAGAGAAATAGTTCAGTACTGTTTTTATGTTATATGTTTTATTAGATCTTATTTCTAAAATATGATATTTTATTTATGAAGTAAGATAGAATTCTGGTCTGGGGGGCCGGATACCTGGGTTTCAGTCACACTCAAATGGCTTTCATATAGACTTGGGTGTTCATTTTCCTCTAATACTTGAAACAGGTATTCCCATTTAAATTCTTATTGCCTGTATTTTTCCTGATGCATTTTTACTTTTTTTTCATGTCCATGTGAATAGCCCTCCAGTATTGGGTTGACCAAAAAGTCTGTTTAGTTTTTTGTGTAATGTAAAAAATACATTTTTCATTTTCACAGTAACTTTATTGATTTGGGTATTTTGAGTATGCCAGTGTGGTGTAACATTGATTGTTCTCAGTTAATGCCTTGATTTGATTGCTACCAACTTCAAATGGTCTGCCAACCATGGAGCATCGTCCAGAGAAATCCGCAGTGCAAAGGTGTGTGAACCACTTCAACACGTTCAATCAGTCACAGCACCTTCTCCATACACTGCAAAGATCTTTTTTTGCATTCAGTTGTGTTTTCACGTTTCTTGAAATAATAGAGCATAATATGCCAAAAATGTTGCATGTTTTCCTCAGTCTTCAATATTTAAATGGCTACACAAAAATTTACCAATTTTGATACTTTTTTTAAAAAAGTGCATGCTGGCTGATAGGACATCTGTCACAATACAATCTCACAAAATTGTTTCAAATGAAGTTGAGGACAACTAAGTGCTACTAGAGCGATCTGACCAAAAAACCAAATGAACGTTTTGGCCAACCCAACGTGAAAATATAAGGCAAATATTTCTAATATATTAAAATACTTTCAAATAAATGAAGTGATTTTCTTTAAATTGAGTCTTATTTTTCCTCTGACCTCTATTAAAATCTCTGAAATGTGTTCCCATGAATCAAACTTGATCATAAGTCAAGATGCTACCCTGTCCACCTTATCTGACCATGAGTACCCTGGTTTTTGTTTTTGTTTCCCTTGAAAACCCTGAGAGCTAAGCCAATTAGTTTGTGTGTTAATGAACAGTTGCTATGCCCGCTTATACAACTCATTGCCCTAGCTGCAGGGGCAAAAACACTCAGTCTTTACTTATATCATTCTTTAGTTCGGTTATAATATAAATTTATTACGTGTTCTTTGAAGTTGTAAGACCAGCCACAACAGAATTTCACAGAGAATGCCATCAGCTGGTCTTCTAGTAGCACTACGCTCATTGAAGTTACTGCCTCCTTTTAAAATTCTTGCTTTCCAGCTTTCACTGAATGGCTCTTCATGTAATTGAGTACAGCTGTAGTTTTTTTATTTGCCAAAAATAATTACTGTTGCCCACTAAAATGGCGATTAACATCCCCTTGATGTTTGCAACTGTTTTTGCCAAGATTTTGAAAATGTGCTTAAAATGTGGCTTCTACAGTAAGAATCCTGTCAGTTCCTTGAATTATTGAATTTGTGCATTCTTGTTTAAGGTTGCTGTTTAAACTGATCTTTTATCAAAATTTTGAATAAAGAGTAAGTTACCATTCCAATTTATTTTACCTATGTAATTTTAAACTTTTTAATAACAACTACCATTTTGACCAGACTCTAATTTTTAATTTATTAAGTAAAAAGAAAAAGAAAATTTCTCCATTGTATGGACCTACAACACACATGTCAAAAATATCTTATTAATTTAAAAAACAGTTTTTTCTAGCCTGTTTTGAATTCTAGAGGCCTAGATTCAGGTTTTAAACTGCCCCTGAATACAAGTGCCTACAGAGCAGGCGGTGCCAACAATATGTCCTAATCAGCTCAGAGGCTGAGGTTGAGTCCTTGAGAAGTTTTTTTACTTCTTTCTTCTTTGGCCAGTAAGATATTTTAATTATGGAACACAGACATGCCTTGGGGCCTCAGAAAGTATCAAAGCAATAGTTTCAAGGGGTCCATGAAGTCTTCTGTTTTCCAACTATGTATCTCTGTAACCCTGTTTTTTTTTTTAATTCTCACCTGAGGATATATTTATTGATTTTTAGAGAGAGAGGGAGGGGGAAAGAGAGGGGACGTTGACATGAGACAGAAACATTGATCAGTTGGTTCTTGTACACACCCCAACCAGGGAGTGAACCCGCTACCTAGGTGTGTGCGCTGAGTAGCAATCAAACCCGCAGCCCTTTGGTGCACAGGACGATGGTCCAACCAACTGAGCCACCCGGCCAGGGCCCCTGGGTTTTGAGATTCTTCAACCACACAACATATTGCAACAGCCTGAATGTAGGAGCAGAAAGGAGAACCCAGCTATCTACTCATAAGCCAGAACTTAAAGGAGATTTGCAAAAATTATGCAAATAATACAAAAGAGATAATGCTTACGTGTTCACTACACTTTTGTATTTTTAACCTATCTATTTTTCATGAAACATGCTATTTATGTTAACATGTAAAACAATTTTAAAGGAATGAATACATGTTTAAAGTTTTTCAGTTTTGATTTCTAGTATGATAAAATATCAGTAGATGTATTTGATGTTAATAAAAGCTCTCTGAGGGCCTCAGTAATTTTTGAGAGTAGAAAGAAGCCTTGAGGTTACCAAGTTTAAGAACTACTACCTTAGAAAATTACTTCTGTACCAAAGAGTCAGTTTAATTTATAGTTTTTAATTGCAGAAGGTCAGCATCTGAAAAAAAATAATGATGTGTTTTATTTGGGTCTAAGTAAAATAGGCAGGGAGGGTGGGGCATATCCTAAATAGTACTTCCTGTCTGAATGGGAATGGAGTTACTCAGCACACAGGTTAATGCACCAAGGAAGTGTGACATCACGCGAACCACAGTGCTCCTTGGCATCCATGACACAAGACTGCTGGTGCCCTTTCTGACAGTGTCATTATTCTAAGTTGAAGGGAGCCCCAGTTCTCACATGTTTTGTAAACCAGTCTTTGTCTTTTAAAACATTTTATGCACTGGTATGAAAAGAACTCAACTTACATTAGCTTTTACTGCACTGTATACCATAAGAAATGAGCGTATGAACTTGAAGATGATTTAATGAAGTTTGTATAAGTGATGCACCACAATTTCGTTTTTCTCATTATTAAGATTGTGTTTTGGAACAATAACTGGCTTATAAAAAATAGAATCTTTGCAGTTTTTAATCATAATTAACACTTACATTACTATAGTGCTTTGAAGTACTCCAGTGAATGAAAAGTAACTTTAAATGTTCTAAAAAGGTACTCAGGTCATGATGTAAGCATAATAAAATAAATGCGTAGGAGGAAGTAAGTCCAGTGAGTTTGGGTCATTTGTTCTATGTAACCAACACACAGTGTCCATATTTAGTGTATCAGCACAAAATACATAACACGTATTTTATGTTATCTGATTCTAAGTACTATACTTATCTAATCCATTATTTTGATAATCATCTGAGTATTCCTATTTTGACAATTAATTATAATTCAGGCTGAAACTGTTGAACATATTTAAAACTAGAAAAGTATATGTGATCTCTAATTCATTATTAGAAATCTTTGTTGCTCTTTTTACATGGAGAAAAACATACATGGAATCATTATTTCTTAAAGCGAGCTATGACAGTCACCAATCAAAGTTAGCATGGAGTCTGGGCATTGAAAAGAAAGTAGATGGTGTTCAGGAGTGTTTGTGGGTGTTGAGTGGCTTTGGGAAGAGTAAGAGTAGAGGTTAGTGACCGTAAGTGAAATACATGTTGAATTAAAGCAGAATGGATAACTATCTTTTGAGAAGAAGAAAAATCATCAAAGAAGTCAAAAAAATAATGATTGGAGTAAGGTTGAGGAAAATCAAGAAGAGGTGGACACAGTGAGGCTAACCTTGGTATCATAGCAGTCTAGGTTTGCTCGTTAGAGTTCATGTAATTGGAGGAGCCCAGGACAGCTTCAGGAAATAGCAGTGGAACACAGGCACTCAGTTCAGGGATTCTAGTAAGGTAAGTTAAAACTAATAAGATAACAGTGCTAACAACACATAAAGTATTTTTGGTCTTCTTTAGCACTTTCAAAGCCTCACTTAAATTATGCCTAAAAACGTTAGGTAGCATTATTTTTTAGAGTTGGGGAAAATGAGGTACATAAGCTTAAATAACCCATACAAAGACACACACTAGTGGGTAATAAAAATAACAACGATGATATCTAATTTTAACTCAATCCTCACAGCAGCTCTAAGAACTTAGTACTATTATTCCCAAGCACGGATGGGGAAACTAATTGTGAGGGAGGCTGAATAACTTGCCCAGGATTGCCAGAGCTGGGATTTTGAACTACGCTGTCTGAGTCTGTGTTCCGCACCAGTATGTTCTACATCCTATTGTTGTTTCTGTTATTTTTAGATAGACAACCTTGACTTAGATTTTAAAAATAATTCAGTACAGCACAAACAGTGGTGATGGTGCCTAGGATCCTGAGTGGCCCAGGGAAATGATGGTGAGTCTATTTCTTTTTTTAAAATTATTTACTTATTTATTTATTTATTTTTAGAGAGAGGGCATGAGAGGGAGAAAGAGAGGGAGAGAAACAGTGATGTGAGAGAGAAACAATCCATTGGTTGCCTCTCGCCTGTGCAAGAGGGACTGAACCCACAATCTTGACATGTGCCCTGACTGGGAATCGAACCGGCAAACTTTGCTTTACAGGATGATGCTCAACCAGCTGAGCCACACCACTCAGGACAATGACTTAATGCCAGGTTTATATTCTCATCCCCTTTTTATCTTCGAAGTCAGAACACTTTCAATCAGTCCCTAGAAACAGGAATATGACCATGTCAGGGTAGTCATTAGTTAGTACTAAGAAGCTGTTTTCTCGTTACAAATGCATACCTAGTGTTCTTTGGATGGTAGGATCACTATTTCTGCACATATATGAATGGTTGGGATAAAGAGGCAAAAATTAGTTTCTACAGTCCTGTGAATACTGGTCTGTGTAACAAAAATTGTATCTGCTGTAGTAGTAAGCTCGCTGACCTGTCCATAGCGTTAATAAGGAATGGATTTTATTTTCAAATTACTATAACTTAGAAGACTTGAGAAAATATCCTTATGGGTATCAAATTAAATTTATAACTACAGCACTTTTTACTTGCCTTGAATGGCTTTCTTGGAAGCCAAAAGCCTTGTGTTCCATTTCTAGCACCATCATCAATGTTGCCTCCGGTAAATCATTTCAACATGTTAAACGTATGTTTCATTTGGCAGTGGGAATGCCATATGCCTTAGTGCAATTTTGCATAACTGAAATTGATCTTAAAATATGAATGTGTAAAATGAATCAGTCACTTACTAAGTAGTACACATTGTATGCTTCATAAATTTAGCAAATAATAAGAGAATAGCTGATATTTTAGAACTCAAAAAAAGGACCTTTTCAGTTTTGTATGACCCAGAAATCAGCTTAATTTTGCCTTAAAACTATTCTTAGTGTTAACATCTAGTGCTTTTTAAAAATGAGCCAGGATATCCTTGGATATTTAAATTCCCTTTTCTTCAGAAAGGTAATTAACTTGAAATATAAAGATGCTTTCTAAGGAAACTGGTTTGCCTCGCCAGATCTTTTAATGTAGTTATTTTGTGATGTGAGCTGTAAAACCCAAACATAGAGGCTGCTTTCCACAGGCCTGGTTGCCCAGACAGTGATGTCATGTTTTAAGCATGTTTAGTTTGCAAAGGTCCTGCTTTTGATCCTTTAGTTGTCACTTTTTTATGCAGCTCCTCCTAAATTACAAAGGTACTGGAGTAATTTGCTTCATTAAGGTCCGTTGCTGACACTGTTGTATTTCATTTGCCATTCTTCTTTAGCCTCCTTCATTAAGGCCTTATTCAAATTTGGATCATGGGTCTGCTGGGACATCCATGCCATTATCATCTAAATAGCAATTATATATTCAAAAACAGCAGCTTCTCCTTAACTGTCTGTAACTGAACATTTTGCATAGATTCGAGTGGGAATTAAGAAGAAAATGAATCTTGGTGATTTACAACCCTCCCTTTCACCTTTGATTTTACTCGTTAAAGTTGAATAAGCTACTTGTAGACGAAGGACGACAAAATTATTGATTGCTCAGCTGTAGTTTTGTAGAGTATATGTATAATAAGTTGTTTCTGTATTAAACAGTTACCCGAGTGACAGTGACCCTGATTTAATCACCCATTTATTTATTAGACAGCATTTACCATTGTGGATATAATGGGACCAGGTTTAATGCTCTATTAAGAAATTAATGGTATCTCTTACAAAAGCAATGGTGCTTTAGAACTTGAAACATTTAAAAGAAATCTTTTTAAATGATTCAATATATTTGTCCTTTGTAGGATGAACTTCAAAAACAGAAGCAAATTTTTCTTTTCAAATTATTTTTTTTGGCCATCTTAAAATTATATTTTATAATCAGTAAACACTATACTCATTTGACTGAAACAAGTGACTGCGGTTACTGGGGACAAAGGGTTTCGACAGATCGAGTGGGCACAAATGTTAGGACGTTAGTTTGCCAGTGATGTGTGGTACAAAGGAAAGGCAGTACAAGATACCAAATACACGTGTGCGTGTGCAAATATAGTGGTTGTATTGTATGGCTCATTTTTAAGAATTTCTTAACCAGCAAAAAAGCATGTGTGTGCACGTGTAGGAGGGAGGCAGAGGGAAGAGGACTGCAAGGGAGAGGGGGAAGGAGGGTCCCAGCCATTAGAAAGGCTAATTACCTATTCAATAGCCAGTCTTTTGGTGCCTTGCATAATAATTTATGTATTTTGCGAAGTTCTTGTCATGGTTAAATAATTTCATTTCCTCTTTCTTTGAAGGGAACTTCCACTTTTGTTTTTATATCCACATTCTCAAATTTATCAGAATAATATATGTGTGAACAATTATAAAACTCAGGAAGTTACTTTCAAAATAGATTGCAATGAGGGTCTAGGCTAGTGTTTGTAGATCTTCATATTAGAAACTTGTTCAGTGGTGGATTGTCACCACTGAGAGTGGGGAAGACTCATCCTTTGTCACCTCTCCATCTTTTGCGAAGATGAGTCCTGAGGATAAGATGAAGAGGTCAGATGTTGATGCTCGTTCCAAACAGTGCCAGCCGAGGAGATTAGGATGCTCTAAAACAATGCAGAGGCAACTGGAGAGAAGGAGAACCGTTGGGAAACTTAGAGTTGAAAGAGAAGTCAGGCACTGAGCCTGCAAGCACAGAGGGAGGCTTGTGGGATGAGTAGGGCTTTTCAGAAGTCATCTGTCCCAATCAGGGGGTCTGTTTGCCATGTCCCTATATTACGTTTTGTAATGTTTTGTGACCAGCTGGGGATAAGTTCATTAAAGTGACAGATCTTATCAGATACTATTTTTAGTTCTTGCTTATGCTGTCATAGTCTGTTTGGGCTGCTGTAACAAAAAAACACCATAAACTGGGTAGTGTGTAATGAAGAGAAGTTTACTTTTCACAGTTCCGGAGGCTGGGGATTCCATGATCAAGGTGCTGCGGAGTCAGTGTCTGGCGAGGGCCTGCTTCACTGGGTACGTTCATTTTCACTCTGTCCTCATATGGTGAAAAAGGCGAAGGAGATCTCTGGGACCTTTTTAATAAGGGCACTGATCTCATTCATGAGGGGTCCACTCTCATTACCTCATCACGTCTCAAAGGCCTCACTTCCAAATCTCTTCACTCTGGGGTTTAGGTTCCTCCATAGGAATCTGGGGGAGTGGGACACTAACATTCAGTCCACTGCATAGGCAAAGCTCAATTTTTAAAATAACACTTGAAGTTATTTTTTAATTTATAAGGTATCCAGAATGACAATGTAGTAAATACTCCTATGCCCAATTTAAGAAATAGAACTTATCATCAACCTTGAAGTTCCCAATCCCATTCTACCTTACTCCTACCTCGGGGATAAATTTCCCTCTCTAAATTCTGTTTCTCATTTTTTTTATTGTCTTTTTTAAAAAATATGTTACCATGTTTTTTAATTTTTGTGTGTCTTAGAAGCATATACAGATGGAATCACAATCACAATGTATATACAATATTCCTGAACAATTTATCTTTACCATTCAGTATCATATATCTGGGATTCACGTACATTGCTGCATGCACCGTTAGTTCTTTCTTCTCATTGGCATTCCATTATATGGACATACCACAGTTTATACATGTGTTCTGATGATGAATATTTGGAGTGTTTTTCTGTTTTGCTTTACTACTACAAGCAGTGCTATTTGGGACATTCACAGGCAAAAAAGAAAAAAAGCGAACCATCATCTAAGTCTCAGCCTTAAATGAAAATTACTAAAACTGACCATGGGCTCAAATATGAAACATAAAACTATACAACCATAAAAGTTGAAATGTTTGGGGGGATCTAGAGAAATTTAGAACTATAGGCAGAGTTCCTAGATGACACCAAAAACACCGAAAAGTAGACTTTATCAAAATTAGATCCTTTTTCTCTGTGAAAGGCCCTAAGAGGGTGAAAGACAGGTGGAAGAGTGGGGCACCATATTTGTAAACCACACATTTGTGAAAGGATTGGTACCTAAAATATATAAAGAACTCTTAAAACTCAACTGTAAGGAGACGATCCAGTTAGGAAATGGGCAAAATATAGGGAAGACTCTTCACTCAGGAGGATATCCAATAGGAAATAAGCCCATGGAAACCTGTTCACTGTCATTAGCCATTAGGCAAATGTCTGGTAAAACCACAGTGAGGTGTCTCTGCACACACCTCAGAACAGCTAAACTGAAAACAGTGACATCCCAAGTGCCAGCAGGGATGCAGAGAACTGGGATCACTCGTTTTTGGTGGGAATGTAAAATGGTATAACCACTCTGGAAAATAATTTGGTGGTTTCTTTAAAAACTAAACACAAAATTATGGTATGACCCAGTAAGTGCCCTTTTGGGCAGTTATCCCAGAGAAATTGTAGATGAGTAGTTATATAAAAACTTGTACAGAAGTGTGTATAGCACGTTTATACATAATAGCTCCAAACCAGCACCACTCAAGTGTCCAACAGGTGAATAGTTAAATCACTGTGGTACAACCATATGATGGAGGAATACTCAGCAATAAAAAGGGACAAATTATTGTTGCATGCGACAACCTGGATGAATCTCCAGAAAATTATGCTTAGTGAAATAGTCCCTAAAGGTAACATACTGTATGATTCCGTTTATGTAATACCCTTGACATAATATTGTGGAAATGGAGAAAAGATTAGAAGTTGCCAGTAGTTAAGGTGAGAGGGAAGTGAGTGTGGCTATAAAAAAGCAACGTGTGAGTGATCCTGGTATTGATGGACATGTTCTGTATGTCGACTATATTAATGTCAGTATCCTGGCGGTGATATTGTACTACAGTTTTGTACTAAAAATTCATTGAGATTTTTACTTGTTTATGTTAGCATTTTAGGTTCTCCTATGCTGCTTATAGTTTTGTGGATGGTCAACATTAGCTATTTTAGTTTGACTGGTACAGTTCTGATCGTCAGACTTCATCATTAAGGAAAATACAATATTATGTGTATCGAAATGGAGAAATATATTCATTGTATGATTCACTTGAAAAATGAGTTCTGTTTCACTAAGAAAAATTTATATTTAAAAATTATGATTGACATTTATTTTTTATTTACATATACACTAATCAAATATCTTGGGAAACCTTTGTTTAAAAATATGAAATAAGAATTGGAAGTATAGGGTTGGACCTTAACATAGATAGATTCAAAGAGGAAATACTCATTTTTCTTTAATATCCTTCAAGTACCTTTGCTTCCTTTTCAGTGCCTCTTTTAGCCTTTACTTTGGAAAAGAGGGGTCCCATTTTCTTCTCAAAGAAAGGTATGCAAGGGAAGTGTTAACTGACCTTCACTTGAGTGGCTTTGCAGATTGACTGATACTCCCCAAGTTTTCTGTGAAGCCCTGAACGCCGGCAGCCTGTCCCTGCCCCCTGGGGTGCAGGCGCTTCTGCTCCTCTGGAGTGAGTGGTGCTCTGTCTGCGTGCCACAGTCTTTGCTCCTAACGGGGTGTACTTGTTCCTGTAACTGCACAATTTAATTTTTAAAATACGTGAATATAAAAAAGGAGTAACGATTTCTACCAAAAAGAGAATCTAGGAATCTGGATCAGACTGATTTGTAAATGTCTTTTAAGTTCTCATTTGCTTAAAAACATTTGGAGATTGTGTACAATTAATGATACTTTGAGCTTATGTGAGAAAGGCTCAGAACTCTAATCAGGTGGCTCTATTGCACATACAAGCCTCGGCCCAAAATATTGTGTTTGTGACAAGCTGGGAATAAGGTAGTTAAAGTGACGGATCTTACCAGATATTATTTTTAGCTCTTGCTTATGCTATCTTTTTATTGATAATGACAATTTTATTGCAGCCAGTTATACCATGTAGTTGAAACAGTTCTTGAAAATAATGACACAGAAAAGCAGAGCATGAGGCAATATAATAAGAAAATACAGTAAAAAAGTAGATTTAAAGAAAAGGTGGAATTACAGTTGCCTTAGGCAGAAGTGCAGCTAGAACTAAACTATAGCTTTTTGTTATAGGCAAATATATTAACCCTAGAACTTTAGAAAAATATACATTATACATGTTTTTAGTTTGCTACCAGATGGACTCTAAATTATTTATAGAATTTCCCCCCATTAATATGTACCTTCAGGATAGGAACACTTGAAAATAAACTGACCTGGAATGACTGTGCTCTCTGTTCTGAGGACCTTAGAGAAAGGGACCTGAAAGCTCCAGTTTTCCCATTGAATGTCATGTCCTTGCTCTAACTTTTGAATCAGAAGATTTTGCAGTGTTTAGAGGAGATTAAAACAAAGGGTTTTGAGTTGTAATTTGGAAAAAATGTGCAAGAAAGAACTAGTAGTCATATAAAATAGATAACATCAAATACTGAAAAAATAGTATATCTTTTTTTAGACCGTATTTCATTTATTTCTGCTCTGGTCTGTATTATTCCCTTCCTTCTACTCACTTTGGGCTTTGTTGTTCTTTTTCAAGTTTCTTTAAGTGTAAAGTTAGATTGTTTGTTCGAGCATTTTCTGTTTTTTGGGGGATAAGCCTGGAATGCTATGAATTTCCCCCTTAGGATTGCTTTCCCAGTGTCCCACAGATTTTGGATTGTTGTGTCCTCGTTTTCATTTGTTTCAAGGTATCTTTTGATTTCTTCCTTGATCTCTTTGTTGACCTATTCATTGTTTAATAACATGTTATTTAGCTTCCATGTCTTTGTGTATTTTTCAGTATCTTCTTGTGATTGGTTTCTAGTAACATAGTATTGTGGCCAGAGAAGATGCTTGATATGATTTCAATTTTCTTAAATTTATTGAGACTTGTTTTGTGCCCTAACATGTGGTCTGTCCTAAAAAACGTTCCATGTGCACTTGAAAAGTATATATATTCTGCTGCTTTGGGGTGAAATGCTCTGAAGATATCAGTTAAATCCGGTTGATCTAGTGTGTCCCTTAAGGCCACTGTCTCCTTGTTGATTTTCTGTCCGGAAGATCACTCCATTGAAGTCAGTGGGGTGTTAACCCCAATTATGACTGCATTTCTGTCTCTCTCTCCCTTTATGTCCATGAAGATTTGCTCCGCATGTTTAGGTGCTCCTGTCTTGGGCATATACATGTTTACTAGGGTTACGTCTTCATGTTGGATTGTTCCCTTTATCATTATGTAGCGTCTTTCTTTGTCTCTTACCATAGTCTTGGTTTTAAAGTCTATTTTGTTGGATATAAGTTCTGCTACCTCAGCTTTTGTTTTTCCTTTCCATTTGCATGGCATACCTTTTTCCGTCCCTGTACTTTTAGGATGCGTGTATCTTTCCATCTGAAGTGGGTCTCTTGGAGGCAGCATATGTATGGGTCTTGTTTTCTTACCCCAAACAAACCCATACATATGGTAGGGGGTGTAAGGATTGAGCAAAAAGGGAGAAGGACTCATGGACATGGACAATGTGTGGTGATTGCAGTGAGGAGGGGCATGTATGGGGACTAAATGGTGATGGAAAAAAATACAATAATAATAAATAAATTTTTAAAATAAGAAAAGTGAGTGCAGTGATAGCAAAGAGCAAAATTTCTACTCAAGTATATAGTAAATTTAAGAATATCCTGAATTACAAGGAGATAGTGAAGAACATAGTTTCTTGTGTGTGTTTTTTATCGATCTCAAGGTGAGGACTTTTTTCATTAGTTAGTGTAATATACAGTAAGCTAAGAGCCACAGTTTTTCTTTTTTCTTTTTTAATCTGAGGATGTGGTTATTAATGTTGAAGAAAGGGGAAGGGAGGGAGAGAGAGGGGCAGAGAGACATCAGTGCGAGAGAGGAAATCAATGGGTTGCTTCTCTCATGCACCCTAACCTGGGACTGAACCCACAACCTTGGCATGTGCCCTGACCAGGAATCAAACCCATGACCTTCAGTTTACGAGAAGACGCTCCAACCAACTGAGCCACACTGGCCAGGGCTATAGGGTTTGTTTGTTTTTAATAAAATTATGGATGATACAGAAAGCACGCAGGTCGTGACAGTAAAGGGTGGATCTAAATATGAAGAGGGGATGGAAGTAAGAGCAATCCAGACCCCAAAATTACTCAGGTCATAGTTACAGATGCCCTGGAAATAGTTTTATGTTGTGTTGAATAATAGCCTGAATCTGCATTCAATAATGTTATAATACAGGAAGGAAGAATGTCAGGAAAGATTGTATTTCTTCTAAAGAAGTTTAATTTATTCACTTTATTAGGTGGATATTTTGTTTTGAATGAAAATGTAGTGTTTAGAGTAATCTTTAAAAGATTTCCTGTTAAACTGGAGTTTTTAAAAATGAAGACATGGTTCTAATCACATTGGATAAGATGAACTCTATTTAATTCATCCATTTTTTCCACTTTAGGGCACCAATAATATGGGGTGTTTATAAAACAACTTGTATTTTGAACAAATAAAATGATGCTAAATAAAAAAGAAATTAATTTGTGATTAATTTGTGTGGTTTGGGAACTGTGGTTTGGGTGAGAGAGTGAGATTGAAATTTTGACATAAAGATTTTGTTTAAATATAACCGCTGCTGTGTATGCTTAAATTTATAGCTGGCCATAAATAATTGTCGGATTAACATTTGTGTCGTGTGAAATTCTTTTTGGAGAGTTGCCTAATAATTAAGCTTGATGTTTAGTGGTTATTTTAGAATATTAAGCAGAGTAACTGAATGTACTATAGATTCGATTTATCATAGCAGTATAGCTTTTAGATGTTAGGAAAATTCAGTTTTTATAATTAACACAGTGATTCCTTATTTGAGCAGAGTGTGGAAGAACCTGTTGTAGCAGAATGTCTATTAATTTCATGTTTTTGTTAAATAAACAAATTATAAATTTTAGATCAGGTAATAAGGTAAAACTGACATCATTTATTTGGGAAGGAGAAATATTTCAGAACTGAGTGATTTTTCCAAGTAATGGGTTGACTATAATTTCAATGTGTTATCTTTATCCCCAAAGGCATTTTGAAATACATTGATGTGAAAATTCTTACAATATACTTAATTTTAATCATAGAACTATTTTAGTATTTTTAATTTTCATGTTATACGTGATGGTGTGTGTGGTAAGGGCATGGCCTTGGTTGTCTGTTCTGGTTTATGACTGTGTTCCCAGCACTTGAGTGAAATGAATGAATTATCAAGAAACAGGAGTAGAAATGTATAATCTAAATTTTAAAATGTATACCTTCAAAATCATACTTTAATGTTATTTTGGAGAAAAGTTATGTTGAATAAAAAAAACTATCCGCCTCCAAGAAGTTGAAATAGAAGCTTACAAAATTAAGACTATTTGGAAATATATATTTTACTCTTCTTCATTATTGTCTATATCCAAAAGTATCCTCCTCGAACTTCTTTTCTGATTAGCTTCTGTGGCTCTGATAATGCTAGGATTTTCTTTCTTTCGTGGTCAAAGTTCTTCTGATTTACCTCACCTCTTTGTATAGATATCATTATTTACACAAGACACTACTTAAGTATGGACGATAACAGGCAGTAAAAGACTGCTTGAGGTAGACAGAAACCTCTTTTCTTTCCTTCTGACTCTCAGAGGCAATGTCAACATAAACTTCATTTTAATTTATAGTTAATTTTATAAGAAACCTCTTTAAATTATGACTCATTGATTATAAGGTGAAGCTGGGGAAATCTCTTTTTTTAAAGCCTCCTGAATGATTTTGATCATCAGTCAAGTTTAGAAACCACTGATATGATTAAATTCCTTAGACTTTCCTAGTATGTTTAATTTGAAGCAGGGAGAAAATGGAAAGTTTTTTTTAGTAAAAAAAAAAATCTTTGGAGATGACATAACTTCTGTTTTATTTAAAGAATGTGTTTTTAAGAACAGTGTTTCTTGCCTTTCTGTTAAGATTCAGTGATGACTTAGCTAAAAACACCTTCAGGATGGAATCAGAAGATCCAAAAGATACCGTGGTGAAATGTGATTAGCAAGCTGTAGTGGAGGGTCACAAATGTGTGATTTTGAAGTCTCTTCCATTTGAAGCCCATTTTCGGGGTCTTGAATTCTACCCAGAGTACTGAACACTGCAAATGGAAAGCTCCAACTGGAGCAGTATAATTAGGGTGAGCCATCGCATCTGCACTTGTGCCGCAGCAACTGAATTTGAAACCAGCTGCAAAATGGTGACTAATCTTTCTGGCAAGCCCTCAGGAGAGTGCGGCACAATAAGCCAGCTTCAGCCTCGCGAGCACATGTTTCTGCAGCTCGCCTCAGAGCAGGTGATGGGGATGATGCAATCTGATTATACTTTCGAATGGATTCTAACCACAGTCAATACTTGAGTCTCGCAGGGGATTTCACAAAAGACCTCAAACCAACTCTGTGTTTTTTCAGTTCAACTGTAGAAGGCCATGGCCTCTAATAATACATTTTTTCACCTTAGTAACTATAGTACTTGTTGTACCTTGTGATCTCAAATTTGGAAAGTTTGAATTAATTTTTACGTGTGAAATGAAGAAGAGAAAAGTAATGTGGAAAGAAGAAAGTACTTGAACGTGGAGCTCTTATTCAGAATTGTTCATGACTACTTATACTGATCAATTAAAATGATCGAACTGCCCAGACTGTTGAATTCTGTAGGAGGTGGCGAATCAGTGGGCTAGGAAGTGTTTTGGTGGTACCTAACCTTTCCATTATTTAGAGATGCACCTCTTTAGCTGTATAACCTGTCCCGATGAGGAGATATTTAACAGTGTTTTGAACATAAAGGTGTTTAATAAATACTCAGTTTGACTTGGACTTGAGCCTTTATTTTTCATCCTTAAGGGGAATAATAGTTTCTTCTTCTAGTGTAGCACAGAGGGATATGGTGAGGATGAATAAAGCCGTCTGTTTGTCATCTTTGGAAAAAAGCATGACAGGACCTAACATATACTCACAAGTATTATTTCAAATGAGTAGTTCAGAAATAGAATGTTTAGAAATTGCTTGTTAATCTTAAATTTAAATATTAAAAAGATATAGTTTGAAATAAAGGACATGAACTCCAGGAGGCCTTTAGAATAGAATTTTCAAAATATATACCCCTAAGAATTAAAGGGGGAGAAAGGGGCGTAAAAAACTCATACTTCATGATACTTGAACTTAGCGTACATTAGAATTCTTCTGGATGCTTGTCAGAAGAGCATATGCCTGGCCTCCTCCCATCAATTCAGATTTTGTAGGCTTGGAGTGGGTCCCAGGCACCTGTGATTTTAATCATCTCTTTCCCTAGCCCTCTCACTTAATGATTTTGATATATACCAAAATTAGAGAAACTCCAACCCAGACAGCTACAGCGTTATAGACGACTAAGTATAAGTATGCTACTGCAGCATAGATTACGAAGCTTCCTTCCCAATTTACAAACAAAAGAAAAATTTTCATTGGCAGTAGGAGAAATAAACTTTTCACATGGTAATTATAAAAAGGCTTTAAAAAAACATAATTATCACGTTCCACTGTGATTTTGCAGAAGAAGCCAATACATTTTTTCATACATTTTTATTTAACCTTTTGATATACATAAAGGGCATTTTACTGAAGAACTAAAAAACCTTCGGTGAAGTCAGTTGAGTGCAGGTATGCCCTCTTCCAGTGATCTGAGTTTGTAGAAACGTAGTATTTAGCCTACCTGGAGAAATGTGTGGTTAGCACGTGTCATGGGTTGACTTGTGTCCCCCAACAAGCTGTGTTTAAAACCCAACCTTCAGTACATGTGAATGTGACCTTATTTGGAAACATAGTCTTTGCAGATGTAATGAAGTCAAGTTTCAATCACACTCATCACAGCGAGTCTTCATTCAGTGACTGGTGTCCCTGTAAGAGGAGGGAAACTTGGATACAGATGCACACACATAGAGGAGAAGGGCATTTGATGGCAGAGGCAGAGGTTGGAGTGATGCTGCTCCCAGCCAAAGAACACCAAGTAGTGCCAGCACCCACCAGAAGCTAGGAGGAGGCAAGGAAGCGTCCTTCCCTAGAGACTTCAGAGAGATCACGGCCCTGCTGACACCTGATTTAAGTCTTCTAGCTTCCAGATTTGTGAGAGTATCGATTTCTATTAATCTACTAAGTTGTTGGTACTTCTCAATGGCAGTCCTAGGAAACTAATACTCATGCGCATGTCTCCTCTCTTACTTGGATTTTTGACCAAAACTAGATAGAAGAAAAATGTTAAGGTTCCTTTTCTAACATGTGTGTGTATTAACATATGCATATGTGCTTTGTGCATAACATGCATGTGTGCTTTGGACCTGCCATTGTGGCAAGTTGGAATTCTGTTTGTAATGTCAAGGAGCTGGTCTAGTACGGTTATCAAATGAATCTGTTCTACATCTGTATGAGTACAAGCCATAGGGATTTCTGCTGTTGGAATCCAGTTTTTCCATAGAAAGGAAGCTTATGTATTTGAATGAGTACTAAATAGTCATATTCAAGATTTGACCTATAGGATATGGAAAAGATTTTGTCATCAGCAGGGACTGCCCACTACAGTGAAAATTTCCTTCGACCTCAGGGAAGATCTCTGCAGAACCAGCCTCCTCCTCTCTCTGCTCTTTTGTGATTGCCCATGAGGATTTGATTTTGGCTACTGTGTTCTCCATGGCTCTGGAGATTTTTGGCTCTGTGTTCCATCAAGCTCCCCATCCACACCTATTCCCCATTGGCCCAGTTTCCAACCCTAGGACCTCCATTCTATTGTAAAATGTGATGGTGAAGAGCACCAGCTCGAGTCCAGGCACACTGATAAATGTGGTCAGATATGTATGCACATGTAGAGTTGCTTTTTTGAGGAATAATTTGGCCTTAACTGTAGGATTCCTACAGCCACCTCTGCATAGAGTACCTCCACCTGGGAAAATCTGGGCTCTGGTACTTCTCTGGTAGAGGACAATGGGCCAGCCATTTAATCTCTTTGAGTGTCAATTTCCTCATTTATAAAATTGGGATATAATACCTATCTTAGAGGTGGATGCATGGATTAAATGAGTAGCCATATCTCACACACAGGAAGCACTCAAGAAGGTATCTCTGCCTTCTATAAGAATAGTACCAAGATTCCATCAGCCTTTTCACTATGTTCAAATATGTATTAATTAATTAACTCATTAACCAATCAATCAATCAATTAATTCAACAGCATTTAAGGTAGACTGGTCACTTTGCTAGGCATTGGGAATAAGTGGTGATTATGATAGATACAGTCAGCCTTCATGGTCACTTACAGTCCAGTTGGAGAGACAGACATTAATTATATGATCACCCAAGTAAGGGTAAAACTATAGCATTGGTATGTGCTGTGACAGCAAATGACCGAATGTGGAAGTTTGTTATTCCCTAAGTAAGTAACATCTGAACTGATAGTGGAAACATGTGTAAGAGTTAACTGGAGAGGGGAGGGAGGGTTCCAGACTGAGGGAACAGCAAATCGTGATGTCCCTTTGGTGCAGGGCACACAGTACTCCTGGTGAATTGGAAAATTAGTCTGATGGGCAGAGAGCCAGGAGGGAGTGTTGAACTTGATGAGGCTGTAGAGTTAGGCAGCCCCAGGTCAGGTTAGACTTTGTTGGCCCTGATAATGCCTTTATCTTAAGAGAAGTGCGAGCCATGGATGAATGTTAAGCTATGGGTGAGAGTGACAGGAACAAATACAGGTTTTAAAACATGCTCTTCCATTTTCTTCCTTTAATGGAGAGGATTATGCCTCTCACACAGTTGCTGCTCATTTTCCCACACACATAGGACTTCCATGGTCAGGGTTGTCATTCTCCTGCTGCCACCCTGCTACTTCGGTCCATTTCTTTTCCATCTCATTAATAAAGACACCATCTTCTGAGTCTCATACCATCTGCCATCCTCTACTCACTCCAGATGGCACCCCAAACTTCATAGGACCCTTTGACTTGGCTCCTTCTTTTTCCCAGCTCCTGTCAGACTGGGCAGCTCTAACATCCATGACGATGCCCTCACTAACACTCTAACCTCAGACCCTTATGCTCCAAAGACTTTCTTTACCAATGATTTTTTACGTTTTTTTGCTCTAGCAGTTCTCTGTTGTGGCCTTGCTCTAGATTATATAACTGCTCAGAATCATGTTTCCTCTGAAATCTTAAATCTTTAACCCAGAAACCCTATTCTCAGATGTCAGCTTGTCTTTCATGCCACTGCTCCTGCTTGTGCATCTAACTCATCATCACTGACAGCTTTTATGTGCTCAGTCTCTCACCGTTTCCTGCCTGCTTTTCTTATCCAGTCTGGAGCCTGTGGCCGATCATTGCGGTGCTGTGAGATAGGTCTGTCAATTATTTAGGTCCCTGCCAGTTTTCAGCTTTGGTTAGACCCTACCTTTCCCTTTTATCCCCCTGCTCCCACACTATGGATCATTCCCGGAGAAAATCACGATTATGTTTATGGGCACTATAATGCGTTTTTGCTTTCTGGTTATCTGAGCTGTCAACTCTCTTTGGTCCTTTTTCATGAATTTAATCTTAACAGAGTGGGCGCACATTGGAATCACCTAGTGGTGTTCTAAACAATACTAATGCCTTGGTTCCATCCCTAGGGATTCTGATGTAAGTGGCCTGGAGTGCACGGCCCACTGACTGTTAGACACTCCCCAGGTGAGTGTGATGTGCAGTGGAGGTTGAGAACCACTGCATTAACTTGCCTGCAGAGGCCCATGGTCACATCTCCTTCTCCTTTAGCTTTCTGCCAGCCCTTACGTTAGTTAGCAGATCATCTTATCTCATCACACCTTTCTTTCTTTTTCTACCTTTATTTGCTTTTAATTGTATCCCTACTTGCCTAGTTCTTTCCGTATTTTAGAGTAAAAACAAATTGCCTACAACCTAATGTTTGACCCCTTCGGAGGAACACTGGGTGTTAGTCTTTTTCTCCTTCTCTACCCCTGATCTGAGCTGGATGATCTGTTAGGTTAGGTTCAAAAAGTAGGCATGTAGCCCCTGCCTGTGAGGCTTAGTTGGTTAGAGCATTGTCCTGTATACCGAAAGGTCATGGATTGGATTCCCGGACAGGGTACATAACTAGGTTGCAGGTTTGATCCCCTGGTTGGGGCGCATGTGAGAGGCAACCAGTTAATATTTCTCTCTCACACTGATGTTTCTTTTCCTCTCTCTTCTTCCCTCCCCTTCTCTCTGAAATCAATAAGTGTGTCCTCAGGTGAGGATTAAAAAAAGTAAGTATATAAAAAGTAGGCATGTAGTGATAAGCACGCATTTTTCTCTTAAAAACAAAATGAAGCAGAATATTGAAAGCTGATGATTTTTGGCGGAGGAACCAAGATGGCGGCGTAGGTAGACACACTGCGCCTCCTCGCACAACCAGAACTGACAGAGAATCGAACAGCAAGGGGGACCAACACCAAGAAAATAGAAAATAAACACATCCAGACTGGTAGGAGGGGCGGAGATGGGCACCGGGGTGGAGAGGACTCCCGTGGCTGTGGCGGGACTGACACTGGCAGAGTGTGGGACAAATGGCGCAGGCAGTCTGAGCACTAGCAGACCCTGCGGCCCCACATTTGCACAGATAAACCCAGAGGACCGGACCCAGAGTGGCGGAGAGTGGGGCAGGCAGAGTGGCGGGTAGCACCCTGCGGCCCACATTCGCCCACAGATAAACTGGACAAACGGCAGGGAGCGAAGCAGACCGCGTAACCCGGGGCTCCAGCTCAGGGAAATAAAGCCTCAAAACTCTGATTGAAAACGCCCCTGGGGGTTGGGGCAGCAGCAGGAGAGACTCCCAGCCTCACCGGAGAGGTCGTTGGAGAGACCCACAGGGGCCTAGAGTGTGCACAGGCCCACTTACTCGGGAACCAGCACCAGAGTGGCCCAGTTTGATTGTGGGTATCGGAGTGGAAGATTGAAATCCCGAGGAGAGTGAGGCGGGCGCCATTGCTCCCATTCGGCCCCTCCCCCACGTACAGGTACAGCCTCACAGTGCTGCAACCAGCATTACCCCGCCCTGGTGAACACCTAAGGCTCCGCCCCTTAAAGTAACAGACGCGCCAAGACAAAAAAAATGGCCCAAATGACAGAACACTTCAAAGCTCCAGAAAAAATACAACTAAGCGAGGAAGAGATAGCCAACCTATCGGATGCACAGTTCAAAGCACTGGTTATCAATATGCTCACAGACTTGGTTGAATCTATTCGAAAAACAGATGAAAAAATGAAGCCTATGCTAAGAGAAACAAAGGAAAATGTACAGGGAACCAATAGTGATGAGAAGGAAACTGGGACTCAAATCAATGGTGTGGACCAGAAGGAAGAAACAAACATCCAACCAGAAAAGAATGAAGAAACAAGAACTTGGAAAAATGAGGAGAGGATTAGGAACCTCCCGGACACCTTGAAACGTTCCCACATCCGAATTATAGGGGTGCCAGAAGGAGAAGAGGAAGAACAAAAAATTGAAAACTTATTTGAACAAATAATGAAGGAGAACTTCCCTAATCTGGCAAAGGAAATAGACTTCCGGGAAGTCCAGGAAGCTCAGAGAGTCCCAAAGAAGCTGGACCCAAGGAGGAACACGCCAAGGCACATCATAATTACATTACCCAAGATTAAATGCAAGGACCTACATCCAAGATTACTGTATCCAGAAAAGCTATCACTTAGAATGGAAGGGAAGATAAAGTGCCTCTCAGATAAGGTCAAGTTAAAGAAGTTCATCATCACCAAGCCCTTATTATATGAAATGTTAAAGGGAGTTACCTAAGAAAAAGAAGATCAAAAATTGAAACAGTAAAAATGACAGCAAACTCCCAGTTATAAACAACCACACCTAAAACCAAAACAAAACTAAGCAAACAACTAGAACAGAAACAGAATGACAGAAATGGAGATCACATGGAGGGTTATCAACAGGGGGCTGGGAGGGGGAGAGAGGGGGGAAAGGTACAGAGAATAAATAGCATAAATGATAGGTGGAAAATAGACAGGGGGAGGGTAAGAATAGTGTAGGAAATGTAGAAGCAAAGAACTTATAAGTATGACCCATGGACAGGAACTATGGGGGGGGAATGTGGGAGGGAGGGGGGTGGGCAGGATGGAGTGGAGTGGGGGGGGAAATGGGACAACTGTAATAGCATAATCAATAAATATATTAAAAAATAAAAAAAATAAAAAATAAAAAAAAAAAAAAAGAAAGCTGATGATTTTTAAAGCAGATAACATTTGATGAAATATAGTGAGAAGTGATAGCTGAAAGATGGTTTGGACTGGGAGGGGAAGCTGTGGGAGTGGGGGGCTTTTTCTATGTTACACTAAAATTATTGAAGTTCGATTTTCAAATACTTTGAAAGTGTTTCTCTTCGCAGTGGAAGATAATGATCAAATATGTGTGTTAGTAGAACGTAGCAGTATGGGGCATGACCTGGAGAGGACACAGGTTTGAGACATGAAGATGGTGGGGAGCCATCTGCGGTGGTTGAGGCATGAAGTGATGCCATCTTGGGCTAGATGGATAGCAGTGAAGAGGAAAGGGGGAAACAGCTTCTAGAGATATTTTTAGGGATAGAATCAAGAGGAGAGGGTCATTTTACATTTCAGAGTATTAATTATGTTGAAGACTCATATATAGTATATGAGCACATGGTAATTAGCCCAAAAGGTTCTTTGCTAAATTGCCTATTTATTTATTAGCTAGTCTGTTTGGGTGCTGTAACAAAATTACCATGAACTAGGTGGCTTATAAACAACAGAAATATATTTCTCACAGTTCTGGAAGATAGGGCGCCCACGATCAAGGTGCTGTCAGATTCGGTGTCTGGCGAGATCCCACTTTCTGGTTTGCAAAGTCATCTTCTAGCTGTGTCCTCACCTGGTGGAAGGGGGGAGGGACATCCCTGGGGTCTCTTACAAAGGCACTAATTCCACATGTGAGGGCTCTACATTATGACCCAATCACCTCCCAAAGGCCCCACGTCCAAATACCATCACCTTGGGGGTAGGGTTTTAACATATAAATTTTGGGGAGACACAAACATTTCATCTGTAGCACTGCCCCAATAAAAGAGACTTTTCATTAAAAAAAAAAAAAACTTTCAGGAATATAAATCTCTTTTCTGGAATGTAATGTTTGACCAAATTTGAAATATGCTAATTTGATTACTGTTGAAGAAAGTTTTTGTGGTCTATTAAAATGTATGAAAGAAGCCTTTAGTATAAAAATATAATCCGGAGAGGTGTAGTAGAAAGGTCTGAACTGTGGACACAAACTGAGTTTGAAACTTGGCTTGTACCATAACTGGATTCGAAGCTTCTTGGCTCCTACTCTAACTAACCCGGTGACCTTGGGCAAGTTGCTCAATGTTGCTAAGCTTTGTTTTCCTTATTTGTAAAATGGAGAAAGTAAGAGGATCCATCTCATAGGATTGAGAGGAATATCTGGGATAAATATTAGCTATTATTATTTTGTGTTATATAGTCAATTTTAGAGATTCTTACAGCTTGGATTACTTGCTCTAGCCATTGAGATTCACTAAAATATTATTTAGTAAGCAAATGCTATGATAATTCATGTCCCTTTTAGGAAAATATTTATTGGCTGAGCATTTGTAAACTGACATGTTTGACTCTTGGTAAACGTAAAAAAATGTTGATTCTCCCATGAAGTTGGAGTTGAGCATTTTTTCCTGAGATTTTTGTATTGTCCTTAATGGCTTTAGTCAACAAATTCTGCAAGGAGCAAAAAGGTAGGCAGAACAGGAAAGTGAAAAGTACAGGTATTTTTTGGATATTCTGTGCTCCAGACTTTCTATTTCTGATAGTTCCATGAATTCATCCTGGCAATAGCTTCCTTTTTTTTGATTACCAGTGTCCTAGTTGTCTTTTGCTGTGTAATGAGCTCAAAAACTAGGTCTAAAACAATAGTACTGTTATTGTCTCTCACATTCCTGTGGGTTAACTGGGCTGCGCTGGGCAGTTCTTGGGGGTGACCTTTCAGGTGGTTGTAATCAGCTGTCGGCTGGGGTTGCTGTCATTACAAAGCTCGACTGGGCTCGGTGTCCAGAGTAGTGTACTCACATGGCAGCCAGCTGATGCTGGCTCAAGCTAAGGCTGTGAGAAAGAATAGCTCTATAGCCCTTTCATCTTTCTTGGTTTTCTCATGAAATGGTGGCTGGACGCTAAGAAGAGCCGCAGTTAGAAACTCAGGAAGTAGAAGCTGCCAGGCCCGTTAAGAGCTACACCTGGAACTGGGGCGAGCTTCGCTTCCCCCATGTTGCGTTGGTCAAAGGAGCACGTGGCGTTCCCAGATTCAGGGGTGTAGAGAATAAATGCCAGCTCTGAATGGGGAAATGTCGCTAAAGAACACACGTGAAGGCAGATATTGCGGCCAGCTTTAGCAAATAAAATTTGTCACAATCAGTGAGAAGACGAAAGGTAGAGAAGTTACAGAAACTGCCAATATTCTTATCACATTACAGATTAATAATTGTAAAAATAGTACTGTATGTGTGTGTGGGGGTTAGTGTCTTTCGTTCACATTTTATGTAAACTTAATCTGTATTTTACCAGTTTTTCCACTAATGTCTCTTTTTTCTTTTGTTACCAGGATTGAATCCAGGGTATTACATTGTCTCTAGCCACCTTCTGTTTTAACATGTTAGCCAATATCTCTTATACTGGTTTTTCTCCTTCCACAACCCATTAGGAAATGGCTTACTTATGAATATGCATCTTTATAAGTAGTAATATTTTTTAAAGTATGGACCAGGTCAATTGGAGATTTAGTGATTTCTAAAATATATGTAAGTCTTTTTAGGATGCTGTAAAGTGTTTTGAAATGAGTCACAAATAGTCCCCTAACATGGGAAAGATAATAAAAATTTCTAGCAGAAATATATAACAACACAGCCATTTTGAGTGCCTTTAAAATATCCATGTTAACTTTAAACCTTCATCTTTGTTGTATTTGTGACAGAAAAAAAATTAAAATGGGTTAAATCAGTGTGAATAAGACTTTAACATTGCCGTTTAAATTTATAGACTTCAACATAATCACCATTTTTTGGTGATCCAAATTTCAGTCTGATTTTCCACCTCATTGAAAACATTCTCCAGCTGCTGCCGAGTGATTTCATAAATTGCATGCATGATCCTGGCTCGAAGTTCCTTTAAAGAATGTGGTCTGGATGAATACACAGCAGTTTTAACAGAGTCCCATAAAATATAGTTCAGTGGGATAGGTCAAGTTTAAAGTTGCACAAGGATTTCATAAACACCCTGAGTAGATGGGCACTAAAACTTTGAATGTGTTAGATGGAAAAACCTTATAAAGGATGGCAGCGTTCCAAGCATAGATTAAGTTGGTCATCTATGAAACAATTCCTGCTACTGATGGTTCTTAATAGTACCACCTGCTAGTTCTTTCATATTAAATTGTGTGAAATAACACATTCTGTAAACTGATGAACTACTTATTTATTTAATAAATCCATCAATGAAAGAAACTTCTGTCATGAGAAATGGAGTTATTTATTAGACCCAAAAGGTCTTAAGCCAGAAATGTCAGGCATTTTTTTGAACAAAGACTGTTATAATCTGGCATTGTTTTCTAAAACAGCAGCAAGTAACACACCATACCCAGTTGGTGTGTTTGTCTTTTATCTGGCAGGAAGCTCAGAATCTCTGGGTAGTCAGCTGAACGCCATGCTAAACCTTGGGAAAACATCAGTGGTCTTGGTGTATAGTTTTGAAGATACCGTAGGCTGTAAGTTTGCACTGAAGACTGATTTTGGTGCTTCACTGATGCATTTCCTTTGTCAATTTTATTTATAGGTTTAGTGAAAATGTCTTTCACTCAGCCATGACCGTTGTCATCCTAGAAAACAAAGCAAACCAATACAAACTTCATATTCCTAAATTAGAATTGTGGTCCCCTTGTTAGAATAGACATTGGTCATGTTTTGAAATTAATATGGTCGCATGAAATGGGTGGTTGGCAGAAGACATCAGCAGTGTGTGGTAACTCTGCCTGCACAGGCTGGTCATTTTGCCAGACATTGTACAGGATTCATCCCGGGCAGTTTTTACTACTAGCCTGTCAAGTCCATTGAAGTTAGATATTCTGCTAAAATACCTCAATGATTCTCAACACTGTCACTAAACCTTTCTTTAAATGTATTGACAACATGTGAGTTGTCTATACTCATGTAGTTCATATGCTTAATATGCTCCATTTGTATTTGGAACTATCTTGATGCTCAATGCCACACATCCAGACGGATTTCCCATTTACTGACAAAATTATAGATTTCTTTCATACATGATATGAGTATTCTATTTAGAGAAGATATATGAGTATAATTTCCGGCTCTTTTAGGTAATCCTGGACTTTAATTTCCTTGCATTTTTCAAAAGATTCTAATTGTTTTCATTTTTTGGTTATAATTAAGAATTAGCAGTGTATGCTTTAAATCCCAAGTATAGGGTTATTCTTCCACACCTTTAAAATTTTTTTCCTGATCCATGTTATTATTATCACAGTTATTTTGAAGTTACTGTAGGACTGTAAGCTTAAATTAGAAAATATTCCTTTTGAGATATCGTCCCTAGTTCTACAATTGGCCTAGTTCTGTAAGCTGGTAGCTCCTGGAGACCCAGAGCTGAGTCGACTTTGGTGTGGTGTCAGGAATGCTAGCCCAAATTAAACTGTTAGGGTTACCCTAGTGTGGATGTGAAGCTTTTCTCAGTTCCCAGAAATTCTTTGGTTCCTGTGTCTTGAGGTTGTAGCTAACTTTTAGTTGTTATTGTTAAGATTTTTAATTTGAACTAAATAATCCTTAAGAAGTTCATGAATATAAAAATCTTATGGTTTTTAAATTATCTTCTCTGCTTCATTAAGCTATATTTTGGTGCTTTTGTTTGCTAGAGTTACATCTCTCTCCGTATTCAGCTTTCACTTAGGTAAATTATATTTATTACTCTTCATTTTACGAAAGAGCATAGAATTGTTACTGTGTACTTGAGGTTTCATCGTAAATACTCAAGATTGTGAAGAATATGGTTAAAACAAAGCCTTTCATGCTGCCGTGCTGAAACCAAATGTCCAGCCTGAGAGGATTTCATGATCTTGCTCATTTTCCATTCTCCCTCTTAAAATGAAAGAGTTATCTATTGTTTTCACTACATTTTGTTACTACCTTATGATATATATTTGTTCTTTGAAGCCAAATGAAATGCCAACTAACTTAACTTTTTTTCACTTAAAAAGCAATGTTTTGAATCCCAAATGCATTAACTAAAAATGCTTTGCAGTCTCTCACAGTGTTCGGGTTATATGTAAGGCCTGAGGTTGATATTGAAAAGCATTTTCATTCGATTTGAATTGTATTATATAGTAAATATAATACTGTGAAGTGTTTTTGCTTATACTCCTAAAATGTGCTTAATAAATGTGAGTATATGTGAACAGTGTGGTGTTATTTTACTATTTTCTATTGTGGAGCACTTGGGTCTCATAAAACCAACGGTGTAAAAAAATTTCCAGGAACACATCAAATAAATTACTATTTAATAGACAGTAATTTGTCCATGAAGAGTGATTATGCCTTAAGTGAAAATTGTTGCAAGGTCAGTCAAAGAGAAGAGTCGACATCAGGTGATTGACAGCATACCAACTCTTGAGGGCCCAGATACTGCAGTGAGAAACAGCCCATCAAGGTGTCAGAGTATAATCTAAAGGTAATATTTAAATATGCAAGTACATTGTACCTTAAAGCTATATATGTATACAGGTATATATATGTATATATGTGTGTGTTTGTATGTACAAGGTCTGTCCAAAAGGTATCCAGCCATGTAATATGAAAAATAGGGAAGTTTATTGAAGAAGATACAAAATACAAGAAACATTGTACATAGGACAATGATGCTTCAGTCCCCTGAAGTAGGCACTTTGGGACCTCACACAGCTCTCCCAACAGCTATCAGCTGCTGTGTCATTTTCCTGAATCTCACTGATGGACTGAAATCTCTTCCCTTTCAAAGGTGATTTTAGTTTTAGGAAAAGCCAGAAGTCTCAGGATGCTGAATCTGGGCCGTAGTGGGGCTGAGTCACCTGGATGATTTGATTTTTCGCAAAAAAACTCTGCACGAGACATGATGCATGAGCAGGGCGTTGTGATGAAGCTGCCAATCACCAGTTGCCCACAGCTGTGGCCCTCTGAATCATCTCAATAGTTTCTGTGGAGGAATGTTCAAGCTTAATGCAAAATTAGATGCAGATTCTTTGCTCTTCTTGCTTACTCATTTTGAATGTGATGGCCACACAGTACACATGCTCACTCAACAGCGTCTCCCACCCCCACTGACTAGTACCGTGAAGTGGTCATTGTTCCCGCATGTGCATTTCAGTCCACTCTCCTTGGCTGCCAGGTTACATCAGTGTTGCACAAACCGTTCTCATTATGTTAACAGTGGCTGGACTTTTCCCAGACAGACCTTTGTGTGTATGTGTTTGTATACATATATATATATACATATGTGTGTATGTGTGTATATATATGTACACACACACACTGAGATCTTCTGCAAACATTTAAAAGTCTGTAAAAGTCCCTCTTAGTTTGTTATACACATTTCTTGGAGAACCACTGGGGATCCCACATCCTCATCCCATCTCCAGAGATTAATTCCTACATAGGTAGTTTTGATTACTTTGATTCAGAAGTTTTACCCTTAGTTTCCCCAAAGGTTGCCTTATTCAATTAGGAGGACTTTGGAACACCCATGAATTATCTCCCATAGAATTTTTGCAGTAGTAGTGGTAGTTGTGGAAGCTTGTGCTAGCATTAGGAATTAATCTGTCATTACCAGTCCATGACTGGAGAATTACTTTCTCTCATAAAATCTTGTATCTCCTGGTGTTGGGAACCTTCCTGCCTGGTTTCAGAAGCTGTAACCCCCCACGGTTAAGGCTGAGTCAGAGTCCTTGGGACCATAAGCCACTAAGGGGACAAAGCTTATCTCCCTGGCTGGGGCACTGTCCCTGCCCACTTTCCTTTACCCTGCTTGGCCCTGAGCCTGACCAGTTAGCCAATGACGGGTAAGATTCCTCAAGGGAGGGACGACCTAAGACAATCTGGTCACAAAGAGGCCCACAGGGAAGGACTTTGGGGGCTACAGAAAAGGGGGGTGATGGACCCTTGCCCCTCTGCTTTGACATAGCCTGAGTCCTCATTCTGTCTGAAAGAAGTCTGCTAATCTCTTGGCTCCCTTACTTCCCATGCCCGATTTAAGCCTGAAACAATGACAGAGGGTGGTGCAGTCCTGTGCTGCAAAGGGCGTATTCCCTGGGGCAATCAGGCCTAAGAAAGAACGCATAAAATCTTGTGAAACCTGCTTTGCTAATACCGTCAATTTAAATGATGAGGGTCCAAACCTGATATGAGTTTGTTTTCCAAAATCTTATAGCCCACTACCTAACTGACCCTAACCCAGAATAAGCCCTCAGAGTTCTTTGTTATCCTTACTGCCTGATAATGATTGATGAGCTTTACCTGTATTCCTGTGCAAAATGAACCCAATAAAAGCCTATTGAGGAAAAGACTCTTGGCCCTTCTCCTTTGAGAGATCGGTCACCTTTCCTCCCCAAGCAGATCATGTCTTGGTAGACTTATTCTCATCCCTGGAGGTGAGGGGTTGGGGGGGGCTGTGGGCGGAGCCCCTCCTACATCCTGGTAAAAGGGAAGCTGCGGTGTTGTTTACAAAGAACTTTGTCATTTGGTGAGAGAGTGTGTTATCTTTTGAACATTGCAGTAAAAGTGCATCAAATGGATTTTTGTGGTGTCCTTCCGAATTACTTCAACACATCCTTTTGGGGCAAAGGCATCCCTGATTGTAGCTGTGGTTTTCAGTGTGCTCAGCCCTTAGTTCCGCTGCGTTTGAGTCCCGAGTATAATCAGTCATTTCTCTTCTCAGTTCCCAGTATGAATGTTACATACCGTGATTTGAAAGTTTGGTCTTTGGAGATGTCTGCTGGTCAGATCCTCTTCCTGAGACTGAACCCTTTGGATTTTTGCATCTCAGTTTGAGATTGCTACATTTCTTCCTCTGAAGTTTCACCTCTTGCGCTAAACCTTGTAGAGTATCTTTAGGTCCCAGCTCCATTTTTGTGATGGAGTTCTGTTTATATAAATTGCATCTGTTCATGCAGTCCTTTCATAGATTCAATTGCTTTTATTTTATGACATTGTGCTCTTTAAGTCATCTTATTGATGCAGGCTTTCTGATGTACATGATAGCCCTTACTGTTTTCATTTCACACAACATGTGTCTTACTTTGTTTTTTCAGCTAATAGCATTCCTATAAGTGTTTGTTCCAAATACCTTAATGTTCATTGCAGCATTATTTACTATCACCAAGATATGGAAGAAGCCCAAGTGTCCATCAGTAGGTGAGTGGATAAAACAGCTCTGGGACATTTATACAATGGAATACTACTCGGCCATAAAATGAAAAAATTTCCCCTTTGTGACAGCATGGATGGACCTGGAGAGCATTATGCTGGTGAAATAAGCCTGTCAGAGAAAGACAAATACCATATGATCTCACTCATATGTGGAATCTAATGAACAAACTGAACTAACAAGCAAAATAGAAACAGACTCAGAGAGAGGAGGGATTATGGGGTAAAAGGATTGAAGAAAAAAAAAGGAAAAGGACTTATGGACATGGACAACAGTGTGGTGATTGCAGGGGAGATGTGGATACAAAATGGATAAATAGTAATGGAAAAAATACAATAAAAAGATACTAAAATTTTAAAAAAGTTATTGAATTTATTTGAGTGACATTGGTTAATAAAATCATATAGGTTTCAAGTGTACAATTCTTGATACATCATCTGTGAGAGCTCTGTCTCTTTGAATCCTAAGATCTTTTGTTAATGTCTTCATATAGAGTAACAGGGCAAAATATGAAGCAATGAACACATTTCTCAATGCATCGAGATGGGAGTTGCTGTGTCTACAGAACTTTTCCACACTTTAGAAGGCAGATGTCATTCTCCACCAAAGTGTCCAGGATAGCTGGAGCCAGGCTGCCAGCAGCCGCCCTCAGAGCCGGCCACATTCCATTCCCCACGGTAGGAAACAAACTGAGGTGGCCTGAGTTGACCAAGCCCCTGAGTTTCCCACAGAGCCCGCTGCTTGTCCAGCCATAGCAGCTTCTACCCTCGGTGAGGACAGTCCTCTCCTTGGGTTGGGCCACGCCCCTGCCCACACAGTTCTTTAAAGTTACATTTTCAGAATCCTGTAGCCTTTGGAAAGAAGGGAGTTAAGCTTACAAAAATATATGTAATTATTACATGTTAATTTAGGGGGAAACCCCATTGTCTAAGTGATTTCGGACATCTGGATCTGAATCTTGGCTCTGCCACTTGTCAGCTGGGACTGTGGTGACTTAATTAACCTCAGTGGGCTTCAGTGTCCTCAGCTGTGAGAGGAGGGTGAGGACACGGTCTCAGTAGGGCTGTGGATCTGATAATTCACATAAAACACACAGCCCAGGGCCGGGCACATAATGGTGCTCACTCAGTAGCAGCTTCTTCTCATCAGCAGAAAGCTGCAGCGCCCCACCCCCGCCCACCCCCCCACCCCCAGCCAAGCCCACCACCACATCTTAAATTGGGGTTTGGTTTGGTTTTGCTCATTTAATCTCTAGAGCAAATAACATTTAGTCATATGTGGGATCAAAAGCCTGTAGAAAACCAACTGCCACCACAATATAGGCTAAACACAAAATCAATAGGAAATACTCAGTATTATTCAGTTCATTTCCCCTGTGACAGTGTTCTTTGTTTTGGTGACACACCAGTGGCTGTACTTTTAATGCATAGGCTGAGATTTATGAAATTTCAATTGCACTTACGTTTTCATCCATCAGAAAATGATGGACTTGGCTTTGTTTTTGCTACATCTGTCTCCTGGAAGCTTGGTGTATTGTCTTGGTGTATACAGTAACTTAAGAGAGTGTGGAATGTGAGCAGGTAGCATGCTTTTTTATTAGCCAAATGTTAAGATAAAATGTTGAAACAACATAATATAAGGTTGGTATACTTGCTTCTTTTTAACTGATCTTGAATATTTTCTCTTTCTTGAAATGAAATCAGTTTCTTGGCTTTGCCTCTCATCTCTTTTGCATGTCCCAGATAAACATCTATTGATTTGACTTACAGAACTCATTTTAGGGTTTAATCAAGGTTTTCCTCCCTGGATGGTGCTGCCCTGAATGGTCATTGTGATGTATAGAGTATTATAACTACTTTGAATTGATAAAAGGGTCTATAGAAGATTAAACAGTAGTTAGCTATTGAAGGAATTAATCCAGCTTATTAAAGATGTTTATTTAACATATCACCAAGACCTACTATAAGCATTGGAAAAGTTTACTATGCTTTATGAAATTTTTCCAGTTATGGAATCTG
The DNA here is from genome assembly GCF_022682495.2 of Desmodus rotundus. NCBI lineage: Eukaryota > Metazoa > Chordata > Mammalia > Chiroptera > Phyllostomidae > Desmodus > Desmodus rotundus. The sequence goes on along the minus strand of NC_071392.1, from coordinate 26,574,646 downwards.
ACTTGCTGAACTTGGAAATGAAACAAACAACACAGAAACTTGTTCTCCCTATGCCCATAGTGCCAAAAAGTAAATCACTGCTTATTCACTGAGTCAAAAATGAAATCATCTCTATTTGAGTTGGATGCCCCCAGCTGGTATTTGACTGCTAACCACTAGTTCAGTCAGGACCTGGTGATATTAATGGACTATTGTTCAAGGTCAGTTGACACTAGGTTGTTGCATCAATATTAAAGTATTGCACAATAATATGGAGGTGTAAAAACTTATAGTATGCAATTAATATAAATGAACTTTATTTGTCATTGTAACCAAATATGCTATGGTTTATAGTTAAATAATCAAATGGCATGCATCAGAAAATTTTCTTGCATTAGCTTTACTAATAATTTGCCCTTTTTCTGAATGAAGGGTTGTAGTTACCTCGCGACAACACACATAAGCTTGTCTTTATGTGTTTTTCCTGCTTTCCTATTTCCTGCTGATCAGAACCCTCAGCCTTTCTCCTGTCTGGGATGGTGCTGATGCTCAAAACCATCACTGTCTTTACCATGGACAGTGAGGTGCCAAAGTTTCTTTTACATCTGGCACATATAGTTACCTTGACATGATTGCATTTGGAATTACTGTATTTTGCCATGTATAATGCGCACTTTTTTGCCTAAATTTTTGAGGGAAAAATAAGGATGGACATTATGCACAGGTAGTACTAATTCTGTATCTATATAAATGCTTTTAATTCTTTTATTTATGCTTATGTGTTAAAAGTGTAACTCTAGAAAGCAATCACAATACCCATATGCAAAATAATACCCTGGGATACAATAATCAGTTATGTTTCCAAAAATAAATAATAAATAATTGAATTAAAAAATTAAAATTGAAGATTTTTTTCCCTGAAAGTTTGGGCCAAAAACGTGGATGCGCAGTATACACAGGAGAGCATTATACACAGCAATACACAGTCGGTTGCAGCTGGAGGAGGTGCAGCCATTGGTTTCGGGGGTCAGTGTCCCCAGGTGGGGCAGGTAAAGGGAGAAGGAAATAAAAAAGAGAGGGTGTAGGGGATGAAATCCTGTGGTTTGGATTCCTGAAGGAACTGGCAGAAATTTTAGGGAAAAGGGTAAGAAATTATTTTTACTTCTCCGCACCTTTACTTAGGCACAATATCTGAACAAATTATAAACTTCTAAAATAAAATATTGCAGGTTGCTTAATTGTGACACAGGTATACCTTAAGTAGCCTAGGTTAATGTATTTTTGAAGGGGGCAGTTAGCAGTTTGTTAAAATATCGAATTTTAACTTGACAGATCACAGATGGGACCATATAAATACTTAGTAAGGACCTGTGGCCATAAGCAGGCATTTGAGGTTTGATCACATAGTCAGTCTCTATCTCAATATCTTTACCTCGCCTGGTACTTGTGAAATTCCCCATATTATCAGCAGCTTCCTGTAACCACAGGTGAGATTAGGTTTTTTTTTTTCCCATTCCTAACAACCACCCTTTTCATGTAGATGCAACAAAATATAGTCAGCTCTTGAACAGAACGAGTTTGAACTGTGTGGGTCTACTTATATGTGGATTTTTCCCCATAAATTTATAGTCAGCCCTCCATACTGGTTCTGGGTTTCGTATCTGTAGATTCAACCAACCTCTGATTGTGAACAGTATTTTAGATTTGAGGTGGGGAAGCCATGGATGCAGAGGGTTGACTGTATGCACTGTCCTATGCCACTTTCTACAAGGACTAAAGCACCCACAGATTGTGGTTTCCATGGGGGTAGGGGGGCCTGGAAGCCCTCATCCAGGGATATTGGAATGACTGTGGTTAAGTTTTTGGGGAGTCAAAGGTTATACATGGATTTTCGACTACATGGGCATTGTCGCTCCTAACCTAACTCTGGCGTTATTCAAGGGTCATATGTAAAACAATTCTTTGTAACAAGCATCAGTAGCTCAACAAGCATTTCTTTGGAGTAATTGATTATTTACTCTTCTGCAGTATGATTTTAACCTCCACAACTTTGCTGTCTAAAAATGATCAGAAATATTTTAAAAACTTAAGTTCTCCAAGATCTACTTTTTCTGAAGAAAGCTGATGGGCATTCCTAATCACATGGCAAATCAAGCAATAACTTTAGAAAATCTGGAAATTTATGATCTGGAAATAAATATTGTGTATAAAAAATGGAAACCAAATTTATACTAATCAAGGTATTTCATGATCTTCAGAGAAATTATAGGACTTATAAATACTTGGAAGGATGATGGACTCATGAAGAGTAGAAGAAGTGACCCAGCTGGCCCTGGCCGGGTGGCTCAGTGGGTTAGGGTGTCATCCTGATTCGCCAAGGTTGCAGGTCTCATCCCTGGTCAGAGCACATAAAAGAATCAACCAGTGAATGCACGGATAAGTGGAACAACAAATTGATGTTTCTCTCTCTCCTTTCCTCTCTCTAATAAATTTTTAAAAAGGGGTAGGGAGGGAGGGAGGGAGGGAGGGAGGGAGAGAGAGAGAGAGAGAGAGAGAGAGAGAGAGAGAGAGAGAGAGAGAGAGAAAGAAATGAGCCAGCTTGCCACTGATTAGTTAGAGAAACTTATAAAGACGTTCAGATTCCATATATTTGTCTCTACATAGGGGAGCACAGGAAGATTAAGAGGACTTTACTGAAGAGAAATGAGTAAGCTTCGTAGGTCCTACGTTACTGGGGAAAATAGGAACATGGTTAAATAAGTCAGGACTGTTAAAATCATCTAATTACTGTATTGTGACCCTCCTTTTCTCCCCTTAAATAGGAGCATAATTATTAAAAGTTTTTGAAATCCTAGAATTGCAGCTACTTTTAAAGCATGAAGCAGATTTGAAATTCTGAGCAACAGGCTAAAACTTTCATTTGAAAATTTCTCAGTAGCAAATTTTAATATGAAACGAACAAAAAAATTCCATTTGGTCCAAACCTGTATTATTTATTTTTATTTTTTGCATCTACCTCAATGGATTCATGACTATCCTTTGGAATAACAACCTTAAAAAGTTAATAGTTCACCACCGAAAGCAACCACTAGATTCCTTAACCATTTTATTTTCTTTGGACCTTACCCAGCATCCATTTATTTTTGACATGTAACTACCAAAATTAAAGACAATTTGAGAGCAGAAATATGCTTCAAGTCTTCCTTACCTGATACTGAAATCAGGAATTCATTGTTTCTGTAAATCCTCATTAAACTCTAACTTAAGACTAATTTTTTTTTTTTTTGCACTCCATTCATTTGGTGGAAACATTAATTAAGCTAATGGCAGGGCAGCGTCTCCCAGAGCCACTGTGAGTCCCTGAGCAATAGTACACATTATTAACCTCTTCAGGTTGTAAAGCCCCTATTTTGCTCGATGAAGCAGTAATTTCAGGGAATAATAGCACTTAATGAAGTTTCCCCAGGTGTTGAACTTACTAGGAGAACTTTGAATTCCTTTTAAGTGCAAGGAAAAAATAAAGTAGTTTTTTTGTTGTTGTTTAAAAAAACATTTTTAATGCTATGAATTAAAACAGAATGTTGGTTGAGGTCCCCTATGCTTATTGAGGCAATATTAACTTGAATAGTCATGAAACCATTGGCTTACTGAAAAACACTTGTGGACTTTTCAGTTAACTGCAATTAATATGATAAGTACTGAGCAAAACCTACATTTCTCTTCCCTCTGAAAATGGGACTATTATGTCTAAGGCTTTAAATTAACATTAAAAATTTTAACACCTTTGTGAAATGATGAAATAAAGTTACTTTTCTACTCCTACATCAAATGTTTTAATTTTTGATGTAATAAAATTAACCATTTTATAATTGCGGCTTTATTGAAGAAAACTTTACCAACTGTCTCTGGAAACTTAATCATAGTGATAAAATGTTGTTGTCAGACCATTGCTGACGTGAGGCAGCTCCTTGTGTAGCACAGGAGCTGGTACGTGATGGATGCTCAACGAACAGTTACTGATGTGTTGAGGGTGTACATGGTAATGGCCCCTTTCTGTGTAATGTTTCCTTTGCAGTCCAATTCTCAACAGTTTCTTCTACATTTTAATTATTAGATACACTGTTTTTCTGTTTAATTGTCTTTCTTTTAAAACTTTTTATTAGATTTAATTCCAATGTAAAAACTTGTACTAGGAAGACATACTAAAATATGTTCATATGTGATGTCTTTCCTTTTTAAACATATGCTTTCATATCTGGAAATATTAAAGAAACAATTATACTATTTTTTTCAGGGCCTGGAAACAGGGTGCTGGAGAAGGGGACTTTTCTCTAAATAAGTAATTCAGCAAATATTCATAAAGTACACATTCTGAGCCAGATGCCACACAAAGCGCTGACTATGCAGGGACATCATCCCTGTCTTTAAATTTTATAATGTAGTGGAAGAGCCAGGCATTTAACATGTGTGTGTGTGTGTATGTGTGTATTTACTTACAAATTGTAATGAGTGATTTGAAAGAAAAGGATGCTATGAGAGAGAATTTGTAAGAGGGAACTACTTTAATTGGCAGGGGCAGTTTAGGGAGGCCTCTTCAAGGAGGTTGTGTTTGAACTGAAACTTGAGGGGATGAATCAGGTAGCTCGGCATCAGTGGAGGAAAATGTTCCAGGTAGAGGAACCGGCTGTGCAAACGTCCAGAGGCAGTCAGGATTTTGGCTCACTGGGGGAAGGGAGAAAAAACCAGTACTGCTGCTCAGGTACAGAGAAGGGGGAACAAAGAATGTGGGTTGAAGCTGGAGAACGCACAGGTCAGAACATACGAGACTTGCTCTTTGGAGTTTTGTTCCAAAGTACAAGGAGAAATTATTGAAGGATTTTTAAGCAGAGGAGTTATAGTATATGTTTCTCGTTTTCATGTAGATATCTCACTGGTTGGTGAAGAGGAGAATGGGTAGGAAGTGGCCTAAAGCAACAATAAATAGTCCAGCTCAGAGGTAGCACTGATGTGGACTAGGCTAGTGACAGTAGAAATGGAGAGAAGTGGATGCATTTTGTATATGTGAGTATTTGGGGATTGGACGGTGGATTAAATATGGAGACAAGGGTGTAATCTGGAATTAATCTCAGTGTCTGGTGGCATGAGCCACAGGGTGGAGGATACAGAAGTCTAGAAGGATCAAGTTTGGTGGGAAGATCAAGAGTTTAGTTTTTGGATGAAGAGACTTTTATGTTGTAGTGGAGGTTTTTAGCAGACATATGAGTTTATCGTATAAATTTGGGGATTATTAGAATACAGATGGTATTTACATCTTTGTGAATGGATGTGATCACCTAGGGAGGGAAGGTGAACAAAGAGAACCCAGGATGTAGCCCTGGGGAACTCTAAAATTTGGAGCTTGACTAGATTGTGTATTGGAGAAGCTCACAAAAGAGACTGACGAAGAACAGCTAGTCAAGAGGAAAATATTGACGAGAATGAATGCTATGAAAGTTCAAAGAAGTTTTTCAGTAAGAATTAGACCCACTCTTGTGTCATATAAGTTTGCATTACTTTTAAAACTGTGTGTGTATATCCACCTTTTTTTCCGTAGACAATGCCTTTTTAAGTATTGGTATCCAAAAAACAAAATACACTCTAACTTTAGTTAACCAGTGATATAACCTTGGGTGAACTCTCTTTTAATATTTTCCTTAACATACAACTACTAAAAAGGTGTTCAAACACACGTACAAAATGCATACACAGTGGATAATAAATATCCAACATGCAGAGTGCAAGTAGACATGATTTTTATAAGACCTGATTTTTCTAAGTTGCCTCTGCTGTTTGGATTAGTAGAATTTTAAGAAATATTAAGGTTGCATTTAATTTAGTTTTGATTGTGTATTTGTTCTGGTGTCTCACAACTTGGAAAGGTAGGAATTGCTGTGTATAAGTGTTTTATTTCTCCTCCCTGGCTGGGTAATGTAGCTGAACCAATCAGATCTCAGGAATATGTCTGTATTCCCCCTGAACCAATCAAATCTTAGGAATATGTCTGTATTCCTCAGCCCTTTCACATGTGTAATAATAGGTCATGTGGCCGAGTTATCTTGCTAAATGATGGACTGTTTCCTATTGGAAGAATAATAAAATGGAGAGAGCATGGATTTGGATTCAGTCTCAGGTCTGATACTTCAGAAAATTTGCACAGGCTGCAGAATCACTTCATCCTCAGATTTTTGCATGTATGAAATGCCTATGCGTAATGAATACCTGCCTTACAAATGTTTTGTGTGAAGATTAAATGAAATTAAGTAGGTAAAAGGCTTAAGGAAAAATACCTTTTATAAAGTGTTCACTTAATAAATATATATATTTTTTAAAATTTTATTTAAAATACAGTTTCTGGTGTCTCCTAGTCCTTGCACCTTATGTTCATCAGTAATTATTTTTCTTATTTAAAAAGATCACATTTCTTTTTCATCACAGAAACTGATGTCATCATACATAATATCATTTATATTTTATTAAGGAATGATTTATGTTAGTATTTCTCATTCAGCTTCCCAAGGTGCCTTTTCCAAGTTACAAATTTTAGAAGGATTAATTCTATTAATTAATGAGCCTAACACTTGAACCAAAATTTTCAGATGAGGTGATTTCCATGATTGTCAGTTGAAAATAAATATGAATAATCACAGATTTGAAATTCTGTATTCATTTATCTAAAAGATGCTTGATTGATGAGAAAGCTACTATTGTTTGACATTTAAATTTTTCTGGCTTCTATTAATAATGCTTTATTTTACATGAAATAGCTGTGGTGGAATATTTACTCCACTTTCTGCCATAATAGACTTGCTTTAAACCCGTTAAAGTGCTATGCATTCTAATGAATTCACATTAAAGTAATAATTCTCAGTGTATTAGAGAAGACTTCTGGAAGAGTATTTATTATAAAGCACACAGGGTTTACATTCCATGCACTAGGGTGTTTTTCCTTGGTCTGTGTGTGTGTGTGTGTTCATGTTGAAACCTGAAAGAGATGCAATATATTTAAATATTATCTTATTTTTAGTTTATTCACATCAATCTGCATTTCAGTTTAAGTATTTGTCCAGAATTGGTTTAAAAGCAACACAATCAGATTTGGTTCAGTGACTCAAAATGAAATGTACACAAATTCACATTCTTACAAATAAGTTGCTCTCAAATCAAAGTAGGAGAATAAATGTAGTGTGAAATGTTACGGAAAATCCAGGCCTAGTATAATTAGCAAAGGAGAGTAGAAATGCTATTTGTTAAAACCTAATTGCAACAGTCAATTAATTTCCTCACAACAGGAAATAGCAAAGCAGTTAACAAACATCACCTGTCAAAAACAGTGTTAAGGCAAGTTAAAGAACCACGGAAGTGAAATTTATAATTTATAAAATTGAAAACAATGGTCAATAGCATTTGTTTTTTATATTCTTCACAGGTTTTTTTATGTTATTCTGGTTGATTTATTTCAATAAACTTTCCAAAATCATATTAATACTCTTCCCCCTATATATGTATGTATGGGCTTTTAAAATCTTTGAGAGCTGAGATTTTTTCTATTTTGGACAAAGTGAGTCTCTTGGGGAAAGAATTTACTAATAATTAAAATTGGGGAAAGTAAGTTAATATTTATTTCCATTCTGCACTGATTTTTAAATTTTTTATTGTAAAAAATATATATAATTTTACAAAAAGAATTTCCATTTTAGGCACTTTAAGTGTACAATTTAGTGGACTAATTACATTGACAATGATGTGAAATCATCACCACTCTCTATTTACAAAACTTTTTCATCACCTCAAAGAGAAACTATATTTTTAAAATAGAAATTTTATTGAGATGTAATTCACATACAATACCATTAGATTAAAGTGTACAATTCACTGGCTGTTAAACATAATCAGAGTTGTATGACCATTACCTCAATCAATTCTAGAACATTTTCATCATCTCAAAAGGAACTTTGGCCCTGGCCAGTGTGGCTCAGTTGGTTGGAGCATCGTACTGTAAACTAAAGGGTTGCAGGTTCAATTCCCAATCAGGGCACATGCCTGGGTTGCAGGTTCAGTCTCAGCTGGGGCATGTGAGAGAGGCAACCCACCGGTGTTTTTCTCCCTCTCTCTCTTGGGTGAGGATTAAAAAGAAAAGGAGGGGGGGGGAAAGAAACTCTGTACCTTTAGCAATCACTTTCCATTTTCCCCCAACTTCCTGTCTCTATGAATTTGCCTCTTCTGGACATTTCATATAAATGAAACCATGCAATATGTGATATTTTGTGACTGGCTTGTTTTACTTTTTTGTTTTCAAGATCCATCCATGTTGGAACATGTGTCATTTCTCCATACCTTTTATTGTTAAGTCATATTCTGTTGTGAAGCTATACCATGTTTTATTTATCTATTCTTCAGTTGATGGACAGACATTCGGGTTGTTTCCATAATTTGGCTCTTACAAATAATGCCGCTATGAACGTTTGCATACAGGTTTTTGTGTAGACATGTTTTCATTTCTCTTTGGCGTATACCTTGGAATGGAATGGCTGGGTCATATGGTAATTTTATGTTTAAGCATTTGAGGAATTGCCAGACTGTTTTGCAAAGGAGCTGGCCCATTTTACAGTCCTACTGGTGATGTACGGAAGTTCTAATTCTCCACATTCTGGCCAATACCAGTCGTTACTGTCTTTTACATTGTAGGCATCCTAGGGGATGTGAAGTGGTGTCTATGGTGGTTTTAATTTGCATCGACCTGGTGCCTAATGCTGTTGAACATCTTTTCATGTGTTTATTAGGCACTTATCAATTTTCAGTGGATAAATGTCTATTCAGAATCTTTGCTCATTCTTAAATTGGATATTTGTATTTTTATTACTGAGCTTTAAGAGTTCTTTACATATTCTGGATACAATATCCAGAATCTTACCAAATATGATTTGTAAAGATATTTCCCATTCTGTAGGTTGTCTTTCATAAAACTTTCTTTTTGAAATTCTGTTGTTTCTTCTCTCTGATTTCTAACTACATTGTGACTTCATTTGGATAAACTCTGAACTCCTTACCGGATGTGCATATCAGTGACAAAGAGGAAGGCGTAACTTCCATTCCTCTGTGCCCGCAAAGCCCATTTCCTAAACCCGCAGCGTGTGCCGCAGCATGCTGGAAGCCTTTATTTCCGTGCCTGCTAATGCACTGGGTGCTCTGACCATGTTCTGGGGGTACAAGATGGAACCCATTCTCAGTAAGCTTACAATCCCGGTGGACAGGTCAGAAAGAGCTCTACTGTTGGGAAAAGCGCTATGTCTTTACAAACCAAGGAGATTTATTTTTGTTAGATTTATGATATAAACTTGCAAGTAGTTGAAGGAGACTGGAATATCACTGAGGTTATTTTACCTAATGGTGTGTAAAATCCAGTTTAGTGTAGTGATTTCCAACAAATGATCTTCTTCTCTATGTTTTCCACTGTCCCTGATCAGAGCTCTTTGCTCAGCCTCTCTGGGCTCTGGAAGCTACTCATGTTGGGTCATTATTTTTTTCATTTCCCACGCTGTTGCTCTCCATTTACCCAAATCTTACCTGGCATTTAAGGCCCCCCTTAAGGCACCTCATGACTGGTGCCTTTCTGATAATTGATGTTCTTTTCTTTCTCCAATTAGTTCAGACACCTTAATTTTTTCTTAACTCATAGGCTCATATTTCAATACTTAGTTGCCTCACAGATTGCCTGTACCATAGGGTTGCGACCATTAACTCTGGGACACTCCTCATGGAACTGAATGGAGGAGAAATGGAAATGCAAGGGTTCCTGTCCCAATTTCACCAAACCTTTTGGAAAAGTGATGGAAGGAAACATACTCTGGGCAAAATCAGACAGCAGTGGGTTAGCAGAGGCAGGGGTTGACATAGGTAATGAAACAAGCTGTTATGTTGAGTTGAAAGCAAAGAAAATACACAAGTTCGGTTGTGTTTTAGGCTCTTTAGCATGTTCGTTTCTTCTAGCTCCAGAGTTTCCATGGGGTACGCAGTTTTAGTAGACTAACTTGGAACTCTCACATGTTTAAAGTTTTCCATTTCACACATGTTGTCTAAATATGTGCACGTAGTTTTTGCTGTAGCTACTGACCTAATGAAAGCCTCTTGTGAATGCTTATCACCTTGTAAAGCAGTTACCAGAGCTGCAGTAAAATTCGCCTGCAAGTGAAAAGGCTTTGACTTCCCTAGAGGGAGAATAAAAAACATATGAAACAAACAGCAGCAACCAAAATTATCTGGTGTGGAAGGTGGCAGTATGCCAACCAAGTGCTCTGTCCCTAAAATGTTTTAAACCTTTATCTCAACTCACTAAAAAGGCCCCTTGTTTAAAGAACTTCAAACACAAATGTGGAAGTGTCTCATTATTTTGGTGCAATTTACACAAAGAATCCCTCCTTTTTATTGCTATCTTCAAGTATTAAGGTCCTATAGATTTAAAAGAATTTAAAAAAATATTTACATTCCTTTTAAAAGTAGAGTGTGCATGTGTTAATTGTTCCTGAAAGTTATTGCCATGTTAATTTTAGATATTTAATATAGCTAATTAGATCTGACATTGATTGTTAAGTAGGCAAAGTAGGCTTCAAGTTCAAGGTGAGAAATAGTCATGAGATACCTTCATTAGCTATGAAATCTTTTTTCCTAAATAACAGACTTGGAAGGACTTGATAAATTTACTATTACTGTTTTGGAATTGTCCTGATGAGAAAAGACCATATAGTGTAGTGATTTGTTGGTGTCTGTCCTAGGGCAGGGGACAGCTCTGTCCTGGTTTTGCTCAAAAGATGTGTGTCCAGAAATTATCCATCCATGTAATATGAAAAATAGAGATATTTATTGAAGATACAAAATACAAGAAACATTGTACATAGGACAATGATGCTTCAGTCCCCCTTTAAGTAGGCACTTTGGGACCTCACACAGCTCTCCCAATTGCTATCAGCTGCTGTTTCATATTTTTCTGCATCTCATCAACAGTTTCCCTTTCATAGGTGATTTTAGTTGTGGGAAAAACCAGAAATCACAGGATGCCAAATCTGGGCTGTAGGGGGCGCTAAGTCACCTGGGTGATTTGACGTTGCTCCAAAAAACTGCATGAGATGTGATGCATGAGCAGGCATGTTGTCATGATGAAGCTGCCAATCACCATTTGCCCATAGCTGTGGCCTTCTGAATCATCCAAATATAGTTTCTGTGGAGGAATGTTCAGCTTAACACAAATTTTGATGCAGATTTTTTGCTGTACTTGCTCATTTTGAATGCGACAGTCACACAGTACACATGCTCACTCAATGGCATCTCCCACCCCCACTGACTAGTACAGTGAAGTCATCATTGTTCACACATGCGCATTCCAGTCCACTCTCCTTGGCTGCCAGGTTACATAGATGTCTTGCAAACTGTTCTCATATTAATAATGGCTGGACTTTTTCAGGACAGACCTCATATTTTTAGAGTTAAGTTGCTTCCTGGAAAATCACTCACTCTTTTCCCTTTATAATTCTTAAAAGTCTTAAAACTAGGGAGTCCTGGAAGGCCCAATACTATTTAAATGCACTTTATGTCATTAATAATCACTATTATTTTTTGCTACTAACATTAATACTGCTCTGTCAAACACTTTCTGTCTTAGAGAGCATTTTGTGCATGCTACTTTATTCGATCTTTTTAGAAGTCCCTAGATTTAGAAGTCCCTAGAAAAAGGCAGAGCAACTGCTTTTACCCTGGTTTGTGGATAAGGAAAATGAGTCTCAGAGATACCCAATGAGTTGATAAAGGTCACCAGGTAGTAAAGTAGAGAAAGGTTTTCTTTCTACTGCTCCACAGTGAGACTTAGGGAGCTTCAGATCTTAGGTTATTGTGATTCTTAGCAGTTATGAAATATGTTTTTGCCAAGAAATAATAAGCCCTTTAACCAATTGAAACTGCCAGAAAGGCTGCCAGGGTAGTGACTCAAAACAGCAGAGACGGAGGTTTTGGGTCCTTTCATCTCTAGCGCTGAGCCCACTAGGTCAAGGTTTCGGGAGATGGGAAACCATTCTTGCTGCTTGCTGAGTTGCTCTGCTTCTCTACATAATGGAAAACTACGTCTTCATTACTTTCAGTTTAACATATATTTTTCTTTAAAGAAAAAGGAAGGTTTGCCTGTGTTTTTAGAGGACAGTACAGGAATTAAATCTCAACCATTAAATTATTAGTGAATATGCTGTTTCTGGGCCCCCACCCCCCAAAATAGAAAAACAAGGTATAATCATCTAGTAAAGCATTACATGTTTCATTGTATACATTATGTTTTATTTTATACATTATATTAAAATTTTAATTTATATTTTACTATGTATTTATTTAGGTCATAAATCTAAATGATGCAAAAATTCCTTAATCCAAATTCTATCCATGGCTGAAAATAGATTATAAATCCTGTACATAATTATAGAATAGAGATTCATAGAAATTTATGAAACTAACAACGATATTTTGAATAGTTGCTGCTACAGAACCAGATAACCAGTCCCAGAATTGGAATGTTAATTCAGTTATTCTGGTTATTAGAGCTGCTGTGTTTTTTGAGGGAAGCAGAATGAGATAGGACTTTTTTTTGCCTTGGATTTACATGTAGAGCAAACTAATCAACATTGTGCCATGGTGATATATTAATATATACTCATATTGCAGTTTACCCATTTGCCAAGTTTTGTGAAATATCTATTATCTTTTCACACCTGTGTAAATACTATCTATCATGCTGTTCTTTTGAGACTAGTAGTCCATTTTAATTTGTAAATCGAAATTTCTTTTGTTACTGTTAGAAGGAAAAACTTAGGGAAAACAGCATATTGGTCATAAGAATACTTTGGGATTCAGCTCCACAGCCTGGAACCGGGTGTGGTCCTCAGAAAGCCGAGGGACCACCAAACTTCCCACACTGCTGAGGTCCCATTTTAGGTCCCCTTTCCCCGCCGCGCTAGAGACACCCCATCACACAGGATTCTCCTTACCCTGGGCTCCTCCGCTCCCAGACCAATGTGATTGCACTGATTTCTCTACTGGCCATTTGTCGTTTTTTCTTCTTTCAGAAACGTCCGTTGTTAGTGCATTTAAAAGTTCTAGCCTGTAGCTTTTCCATACTGGGTATTGGTATTTTACAGTACATTTGAAGAAAAATTATGTGGGGTTCCAAGGCAAATTCAAATTATCAGTTACTCGTTCTTTGAAGTTAAAATGAATGCCTAACAATTACACAATAAATTTGGTGAAATTTAATGTGCTAATTAATTTAAAGAGTTTTGACATTGTTTTCTTGAAGGACTCTTTTCTGGGCTTTATAATCTCACTTAAGGGAGGATATGGTATGGTTAATTACTTTCCAGCAACACACAGCGCACCCCAACAGCCAACATTCCAAGTTAAAGCTATGTGTCTTCTTGGGGTTTGAATTGTTTCCATTTAATCCAAGGGAAAATATTTGAGGGACACTAGTTAATGCATTTTCCAGGAATGGGAATAGGTAAGCATATTTTTCCTTGCTTATAGAATATTTAGCAATTTGAGCCTCTAATATTTGATTTTATAGCATTCACAGTACTGGTGGCAAGGGCTTCCTCCAGAAATAGTGAGAAATGTGAATTCCCTTCTTGGTATGTTTAGGAGGGCAAGTCATAAATCTTTAGTCTTATATTTTTCTAAAATAAAACTGGGCATTGATACTTGCTGAGATCTATTATGCAGATAGGATGAAGAGATTGATAAAGTAGTATAAATTAAGATTTTTGGAAGTTCTCACAAAAGTTGGTATAAACTGAAACTGCTACACAGAAAACATCTGAGATATAATTATTCTTTTCTATGATAGTTTATCTAAATTATGTGAAACTTTCCGAGCATTACGTACTAATGAAAGGACCTTGTGTGCCACATTTGCGCTTGTATGTATCCATGAAGGATGTCTTTCACCAATGCTACCCACTCTTAGCCCAGGACAAGGTCAGACCTTGATTGTGTTTGACAGTCTTAACAAAAGTGAATGGGGAAGATGGATTTTCTTAATTACACTGCTAGAATGGTGAGGGGCAATGATACTTAATATATAGTGTAATATCTCTGAGAGCAATAGTAACAGAATAGAAGGGTAATGTCAATTGCAGCTATAGTAATGACTATTTATTGAGCATCTGCTAGATGCCAGGCCACATAATACCTCTTTATGTGTGTTTCATATGATGTGATTTTCAGCAGATATCTTAAGGAGTTCAGGTAGCATTATATCCGTTTGCCCAAGGATGGAAACTGAGGTTCTAAGAACTTGAATATGTGCCTAAAGCTGCCCAGGTAGAGTCCATTTTACATTCCTCAGACTCCACCAGATCAAGCAGCTTGTTGGTGTCTGACGACCTCATGACCAGAGAAAGACCGGTATTAATAATGCACAAATTGTTTATTTGGCTCAGAAAGCATTTGTGCTTTTAAATTTGAGTTAACTGTTTTAGCAGTTTGGAATTTACAACAAAATACAACAGTAAAGCAACTGATTAGTATGAGTATTTTGACTTTAGTTTCTCTGATAACTCCCCAGAGAAATATATTACATATGGATACATATTTTTCTTATGTTTAACAAATGTGCATATGGCCCTAGTGTGTGTCAGGTGCTGCTCTCAGGATGAATATGAATTCTTTTAATTTTCACAGCTTTCCCTGAGAGATAGGTATTATTTTATCCCTATTTTACAGGTAAGGTAGCTGAGGCACAGAGAGGCTATTTGACAGCCAAAATCACAGTGACAGCACTGGGACTTGAGCCCAGTCAGTTTAGCTCCAGAATTTGTGCTATGAACTGCCTGTATTTTTCAGATTTAACAGAATTTGGTGAAGACAGTAATTGTTTGAAACCTTTTGCTGGACTTACAAGTGTTAGAGGGCAAATGGCGATAGTAAATGAGATACAGCGGTGGGAACAGTAAGTTTACAGTTGTTTGTAATAAGTGATACAATAATAGATAAATAATAATACACAAATAGACTCTGTATTTCATGTAGTCACAATTGTAAATCTACTCTGCCCACCCCTGAATTTAGTAGGAAGTGATGACCCTGATAAGACTTTTGAATCCTTGATGTTAAAAATAAAGATGAATTGTGAAGAAGAACTGAAAACTGAAGCTTTAATTGGGTTAAAAGCCAGTTGGGACTCCTACTTTAAATATTTTATTTATTTATTTTTAGAGAGGGGAAGGGAGGGAAAAAGAGGGAGAGAAACATCAATGTGTGGTTGCCTTTCGAGTACCCACTACTGGGGACCTGGCCCACAACCCAGGTGTGTGCTCTGACTGGGAATCGAACTGGAGACCCTTTGGTTCTCTATCCAGCGCTCAATCCACTGAGCCGCACCAGCCAGGGCGGGGCCCTACTTTGGAGATGCGGTACAGGCTTCCCTTTGTGCGTACAGCTGCGCGGTGCAGACACAATGTCATCATCATCGTTTCCTGCACTGTACCACCGGTTGTAGTGCTTAGACTAGTGAAGTACTAAGCTCTCGGATGGCGGTCTCCCCCCAGTTACATGTCTCATGGCTGCAGTCCGCATGTTATCAATGAGAGATACTTTCTATGGACTTGTGGGACAAATGAGACTTTTAGAGTTATGTTAAAATAGGGCTGATGTTTCCAGAGTTTTAGGAGAGTGAGGCTGGACTCATCACTCCAAACAAGAGATTGGTAAAACTGCAGCTGAAGATGTTTCTGAAAAAGAGTTAGAAATTTTTGGTTAATTAAGATTTCAATTTGTATAAATCTCAGTGTTGGCAATTCTAGTTATCCAGCGTGGAAAATTAAGTTAGGGTTTGCAGCAAGACTTCTTAGAAGTATATTGCAGCCTGAAATGGGATATTCTGTGCGGGGGTGCAGGGACAGGTGGGGGGAACTGCCCAGCTCCCTAGGGGGTAGGGCTAAGGCCCTTTGGCTTAAGCTGGATCTTCTAACTACTCTGTTTACCTGTAATCAGAGGCAAGTTTACCAGGAGCTAATTTACTGGGATTTAGTTTCAGGACCCCTGCCTTCATAGGCTCCCTCCAAGGCCCTGGAAAGGTCTCTAGTTATGTATTCATACGGCCATGGGGTTTTGCCAAATTTGAAGAATTTTAAGATGCTTCTACCACAAGCGGATGAGACTGCCATGTCCTTTCTACCCTGACCCTCCTTCCATCACATATCCTCCCAGGTTGCATTGCTTGGGAGTGATTGCAGGAGTTTTTCAGGTCTGGCTGGAGGGAAGTTGCGCTGGGAATATGCAACTTGAACTGCAGTTTGAAAGATGTTTTGGGAATATTTCAATAAACCAACTGAGAAATTACAGATTCCTCATTTAGATGTATATGAAGGGTTGCCTCTTTTTTTCTTTACCTTTACCTTTGTTTATTAAAGAACTAAGAAATTTCAGATAATAGAACATAAAACTAAAGAAATAAAGATGAATGATGAAATAAATAGAAATATATTGATGACAAAAACTATATTGTGGAAAGCAGTAATTCATTTGAAGAGATACATTTCTAATAGAAGTAATAAATAGACTCAATGGTTTGAAGGTCTAGTTAATGAAGAGGAATGAGTCATATGAATATATTAGGAAAAGAGATATGTTTCTTAAAATACTGATGTGGAGGAAGATAACATAAAGCCCCATAAACATGTGACTGCAATGAGCTTTATTGTAAGTGAGTGACTTTAATTCAAAGAGTACTTGGGATTAGTCACCACGTAAGAAACTGAAATGCCCTGAGATTTTGCAGCTCATATATGAAAAAAACTTTATGGAAGTTTCCCCAAACTTGCCATTGATCCTAAAAATTGACCTCACGTGAGTGGTGATATTAAGAGAAACTTTCCTAAACATAGATTTCTATATGTTTTTATATCATATGTTTCTATATCATGATTATAAGAAATAGCAAAGTATTCTTCAATTTTATATAAGGGAGATTATGTCATAAAGTTGTCACTGTTAAAATGTATAGTCAAAAATTCTATGAAAAAACTATGATAGAGGTTTGCCAGATGATTAAATAATAAAAATAGGGTGGTGATTTTCTGGATTTTAAAAAGCTTGTGGTATTTTGAAGTGGTAAAAATTTGTATATTTTGATATCTTTTATCCTAAATACATTTTCACTTTATTATATAATTTTGCATTCATAATTTTGTATTCTTCTTGAAAGGGCTGTAAAAGTTGTAAAGACTTCAGACCACACAGCCTGTCTGTAGTTAAGAGTTTTTAATGTGAAAAAGTGTGTTTATTATATGGCAAACACCCCAGAGGGCATGATGTGAGAAGTAGAAGATCCCTCCCTCGCCCTATTTCTAAGCCCCAGAAAAAAACAGGTTCCACCTTCCCTTTGTATTTTTTGTAGTTGTTTAGATCTGTTTTGTCCAGTAAAGTAGACAGTCGTCACACATGGCTTTGGAGCATTCGAAATGTGACTAAGGTCCTGAATTTTTAACTTCATTTAAATTTCATTAAAATTTAATGAAGTTACATTTAAAATGAATACTGGATTCATTAATTGGAAGACTTTTCAAAATATGTTTACAACAACTTGGCCATGTGAATTTACTTCTTCAATTGTAAATTTCATGAAATCTAAATCATGGCATTGGCATGTGTGTACATGTGTGTGTGTGTGTACACACACTTTTTCCCACAAAGAGGATTATATTCTGCATATACTATTTTGCATCTTAGCTCTTTATATGTTTTATATATCTTTCCACTGAAACTTACAGATTTATCTCATTTATTTATTCATTGCAAAATATTCTGTTCCAATTATTCAGTCTTTTTTTTCCCCCACAGATGCTGGAGTGACTTTTTAAGTATAAGTGAGATCATATCACTCACTCCTGGGTTCAAAACCCTCTTGTGGCTTCAAGTCTATCTTCATTTAAAATCCCAAGTCTTTACTTGGCCTATAAGGCCTGGTCCGTTCCCTCACTGCTCTCAGTTCAGGGTGGGGTGTTCACCTCTTACTCTGTACTATACGGATTAAACACAGGCCCTTCATTCTTTTTAAGAAGTCCGTCAGAAATAGTACCAGTGAAGCAAAGTCTCTTCATTTACAAAGTGTAGTCTTATTTAGTTTTTCACTTATTTGACCACCACCAGCTCCTTTTAAAAGCATAGAGATCCTAATTTTCCAAATCAGTAGTGCTCGCTGAAGTAAAATAAACCTTGTTCACCAAAGGGTGAAAAAAATGTTTCGGGGCCTTTCTAATCAAGAGCGCATTTGAAGGAGGAAATGGTGTTACGGCAGCTAGTGGAAGTGCACTGTGTCTTAAGAGTTTGGGGCTTCTTTATTGCTAGATTGAATTTCAGAATTTAGAGTCTAAATTTTCCCTTTCACATCTGCTGGTATTTTTTTAATCAGTTGTGCAAAAAAAGGAGAAAAATCTGTCTTCTTCCTCTCCATGCCTCTCACTACAGTCCAGCCTATGCCAGGCTTAAGGAAAAGCCTTTTGTGTTGGCAGGGAAACTCTAAAATGGTTTCCAAGCGTATTAAAAGCAAAGGAAGAGTTTTGAAGAAAAATATTAAGAATTCTTTTTTCATTGGAGTGGCACAAAGTAAGAAACAGTTTCTAAAGCTGAACAATGAGACGTGAACGTGGCTTAGGGGGGCTGTACTGTCAGTGTGCCAGCGCCGCCAGTGAGAGAGGCAGACCCCTGCAATCTACCGACACTTAAAATTTAGGTAGGTAGAATTTTGGAGGGCTTCTGATTATTGACAGCTACACGGATTGTGCTGCAAAATGTGGTGATAGTTGTAAACACGTGTGGTCTGGCACATACTCATCACTGAGTGAATGTGCTGGGTGAACAAATGAATAAACGGGGAGCCATGCTGCTATCTGCAAGTTCCTTGGAGCGTCGTGGAGCTGGGGGCTGAAGAAATCAGGGAGGACCTGAGCAGAAAGAAGGGGATGTGAGGTGATGACAGAGAAGCAGTAAACCCTAAAAAGTGGAGACAGTGTGAAGGAGGACTCAGCAGGGTGGATGACTATTGAGAAATGACAGGATGTGAGCCCCTGGGCAAGTGGACGCACCAGGCCTTTAAGACCAAAGTCTTCGTGAAATCGGAACGAGGACACGTGGTGGGTGGGCTCACGCCTGGTGAACTGACCAACAGTGAGCTTGTCGGTGCGGTCGAAGAGGTGGAGAATTAAAGTGTAAGTGGGTCCAAACTGAGTGGCATTTGAGACTATTTATGAAAAAAGTGACAGAAAAGCCAATTTATCTTATCTTGGTTTAAATGAAAAGGGGAGTTTATTGGCTTATATAATCAAACAATCAATGCTTTGGGCTGACTTAACTGTGTCCTAATTGAAGGTTCTAAAGATGGTCTGGGATCTTTGTCTGCACTTTTCCCTTCCCGTGGAAGCCTGGTCTTCAGACCCTGTTCTCTCTGCACCCCGCATCCCCAGCCCCCCGTGGCAGGATGGCTCCAGCAGCCCAAGCCTGTTACACCGTTCTTTGATGAATAGTGGTCACTATGACTGCCCACACTGCGGGTTGCCTTCCCGCTCTACTAGGGTGTATTTTGATAAACGAGTTTTTTTTTTAAACAAGTTTTTCAGTGCATTAGGGTTCCCTTTTCTCCACAACCTCACCAGCACTTGTTGTTTGTTGATTTGTGACATGAACAATGGGGTGAGGATTGACTGGGAGTGAGGAAGGGGGGTGGGAAGGGCAGGGCAGAGCAAGGGGGAAAAGGTGGGACAACTGTAATTGAACAACAATAAAAATAAGTAATTAAACAAATAAAAAAATTGCATTAAAAATTTGCCGGAAGCATAAATACAAGAATATTAATCGTGGTTATCTTTGGGTAGGATTGTAGGCAATGTTTACTTAGTGGTTTTCTACATTTTACAAGCATCCTTCTAGGGCACATACTGGTTTTATAATTAAAAAAATAAATGCTGTTTTTAAAATAAAAAATAAAGTTTTAATGTTGAATTGATCAGTATTTTCCTATTTTGGTTAGCACTTTCTGGGTCTGGTGCAAGAGATCTTTGCCTACCCCAACACCAAGAAAACAGTTCTTTATGTTATCTTCTAGACACTACTGTTTTACCAATTACATTTAGGATTATAGTCTGCTTAGCATTCCTCTAAAGTTTGTGGGTGATTTGACTGAGGATTGAGGACCACTTGCCTCGATGGTGCTGAGTCTTGGGTACTGCCACAGCACGGGGCGTCTGCTCATCCTAGGAGTAACAACCAGTTGGATATAAGACCTGCATGTTGATTTATTTGTGGCAAACTAATATGCACTAATGTTTTTTGTTTTAAATGAATAGGATTTTGCCTTTCTTTGATGAGTTACCAGTTTGTTTCTTTTAAATTTTTATTGAATTTTCTGAGGTAACATTAATTCATAAAATTATATAAGTTTCATGTATACAGTTCTATAAGACATCATATGTACATCGTACTGTGTTCACCACCACAAGTCAAGTCTCCTTCCATCACCATTTATTCCTCCTTTACCCTCTTCTACCTGCCCCAGTCCACTTTCCCTCTGGGAACCACCATGCTGTTGTCTGTGCCTATGAGTAGTAGTTGTTGTTGTTTTGCTTAATTTCTTCACCTTTTCCACCCAGCCCTCCAACACCCTTCCCCTCTGACAGCTGGCAGTCTGTTCCCTGTGTCTATGCGTCTGTTTCTATGCTGTTTGTTAGCTTATTTTGTTCTTTAGATTCCACATATAAGTGAAATCATATGGTACTTGTCTTTCTACGACTGGCTTTTTTTCACTTAGCATAATACTCTCTGGGTCCATCCATGCTGTTGCAAAGGATAAGATTTCCTTCTTTTTTTTTACGGACAAGTAGCATTCCCTTGTGTAACGTAGCAAAGCTTTTTGGTAGGTACTTGAGCTGCTTCCAAATCTTGGCTATTGTAAATAATGCTGCAGTGAACAAAGGGATGCATATATTCTTTCTAATTAATGTTTCAGGTTTCTTCAGAGATACTCCCAGAAGTGGAATTGCTGGGACATAAAGCGGTTCCATTTCTGATTGTTTGAGGAAGCTTCTGCTTTCCACAGTGACTGCACCAGTCTGCTTTACCACCAACAGCGCACCAGGGTTCCCTTTTCTCCACATCCTCACCAATACTTGTTGTTTGTTGATTTATTGATAATAATTCTTACAGGTGGAGGTGATAGCTGATTGTGCTATTAATTTGTATTTCTCTGATGATTAAGAAGGTGGTGGTCTAACTTCATTTTTTTTTTGCATCTATCTGTCCAATTTTCCCAACACCGTTTACTGAATAGACTGTCTTTACCCCATTGTATGTTGTTGCCTCCTTTGTCAAATATTAACTGATCATAAAGGCATGGGTTTATTTCTCGGCTGCTATTCTATTCTGTTCCTGATCTATACCTCTGTTTTTATGCCAGAATCATGCTCTTTTGATTACTGTGACTTTGTAGTATAGTTTGATAACAAGTAGTGTGATTCCTACAACTTTATTCTTCTTTCTCAAAATTGCTGTGGCTATTTGGGGTCTTTTCTGGTTCCACATACATTTTTGGAATATTTGTTCTGGTTCTGTGAAATAAGGCATTTGTATTTTTTCAGTGTCATATAATTTTCCAAGTATGGGTTATTTCACATCCTTGGTTAAATTTATTCCTTGGTGTTTTATTTTATTTTTTGATGAAATTATAGGGAGTTTTCTTAGTTTCTCTTTATGATAGTTTACTTTTGATGTATAAAAAATGCAACTGACTTCTGGATATTTCTTTTGTATCCTGCTACTTTACTCATTTATTTATCAGTTCTAGTAGGTTTTTTTGGTGGAATCTTTAGGATTCTCTATGTACAGTATCACGTCATCTGAAAATAATGACAGTTTTACTTCCTCTTTTCCAATTTGGATGCCTTTTATTTCTTCTTGTCTGATTATGATGGCTAGACGGCTAGTACTATGTGAATAGAGAGCTGAAAGCAGATCCTCTGTCTTGTTCTCAATCTTAAGAGAAACACTTTTAGTTTTTGCCCACTGTGTATGATGCTGGCTGTGGGTTTGTCATACATGGCCTTTATTACATTGAGGTACGTTCCCTCTATTCCCGCTTTGCTGAGAGTGTTTATCATGAATGGGTGCTGGACTTTATCACATGCTTTTTCTGTATCTATTGATATGATTACGGGGTTTTTACTCTTTATTCTGTTTGTGTGATGTGTCATGTTTATGGGCTTGTGGATAGTGTACCAACCTTGCATCTCTGGAATCAATCTCACTTGTTCATGGTTTCTGATCTCTTTGTGTGTTGCTGGATCCAGTTTGCTAATCCTTTGTTGAGGATTTTAGCATCTGTGTTCATCAGGGACATCGGCATATAACTTTCTTTTCTTGTAGTGTCTTTTTCTGGTTTTGGGTTAGGATAATGCTGGCCTCATAAAATGTACTTGGGCGACTTCCCTCTCTTGAACTTTTTGGGATAGTTTGAGAAGGATAGGAGCTTTAATGTTGGGTGCATAAATGTTTACAAGGGTTACATTTGTTGGACTGTAACTCTTGTTGGACTGTTCTTTTTATCCTTATGTAGTGTCCTTCTTTGTCTCTTACTACAGCCTTTGTTTTAAAGTCTATTTTGTCAGATATAAGTATTGCTACCCCAGATTTTTTCTTCATTTCCATTTGCATGAAGTATCTTTTTCCATCCCTTATCTTTCATTCTGAGGTGGGACTCTGGAGACAGCATATATATGGGACTTGTTTTCTTATTCATTCAGCTATGCTATGTCTTTTTATTGGAGCATTTAAGCCATTTATATTTAAAGTAATTACTTATTGGTATATATTTATTGCCTTTTTATTCTTTTAACTATGTTCCTATGTTTGCTTTGAAGTAATTTAACATGTTTTGGAGCCCGATGTAAATGAGGTAACTCTTTTTGAAGATGAGTTGATTTACAGATATTTGGCAATTACAATTTTGGATAGACAGCAAGGCAGAACAACATTGATTACGGGCCAGCCTTTGTCTAGAATTCTGATTCCACCACTTGCTAGCTGTGTGGCCTTGGTAAATCCTTTGGCCTCTCTGAAATGAACATGATAGTAATTCCCATTTTGTTGTGGCTTTATGTGGATTAAATAGAAAATTCGGAGAATGCAGATAAAGCTTGAGTCTCTCAATGCCTGATACCTAGTATGTGCTCACTAAATCTCAGTTATGCTGCTGCCGCTGCTCTGCCACACTGCACTGTGGTTCATCCTTCTCCGCAGGGTCCACCCGGAGTGGGGGCTGTGGGGTGGGGGTGGGAGTGCCCTTAAAAATCAACCTGTGAAAGTTGAGAAAGATCTGGAGTGTGATTTATGTAAAAATTTTAAAAATGTGTCTGTTTAGTTGGGGTTTTTGGCTTGTCTTATTTCGAGAAGCAGAGACTTCTGCATTTCCTTTCTGTCGCACAGTCATTCCCAGTGTTCTGCCCTTCAGCATGTGGACTGCCTAACCTCCATTTCTCTCTGTGGAATTTTTGTAGCAAATATCTCAACTAAAGCGTAAGAAGTGTTTTGACAGATTATTTTTTTCTTGAAATTTTTATATAATAATTAAGTTTTACAAACATTATGAAGTATAATATAACCAGCACCCATGTGCCTAGCACTACTGGCTTAAAAATAAAACACTGGATGGATGGATACCACAGAAGCTACCTGTGTACCGCTTCTTCCCCCACAGAAGTAGCCTCTCATTCCCGTGCCATTTTTTAATACTTTTACCACATATGGTATGTCATTCCAAACTACATGCAGTATTGTTCTTCTTGTTTTAAAATTTATGTAAGTCTGTCATTTTCTTCGTTTCCTGCTGCAGGCTTCTTTATTCAATGTTGTATTTGTTAGATTCATCCACGGTGGTGTTTGTATGTCTAGTTCATTCATTCGAGCTTCTGCGTAGTGTTTCTTTGCATGAGGACTCCATAATTTATTTATCCCCTGTCCTGGAAGTGGGCATGTACAGGCTCTCTCTCATAGTTGCTGCTGCCACCAATATTTCTATACACAGTTTGCTGCACAGATTCTTATAGCATTGGTTTTGGTTTTGTTTTTAAACAGGAAATGAATTCATTTTAGTCCATTCACATTTATTGGGCCTGTTTTTTCAGCATTATAACAAGATTGAACTACATCCTTTATAAATGTTGTAGCTCAGTTGCATTTTTTTATATAGGTCATTTAAACTGGATAGTTTGAATTGGATTTTGTTATTAGTATAATTTCACATTCTCATTAGTGTATCTCTTTAGTACATTCTGTAGGATATGGATTTTAATTTTTCAAAAAAAGTTCTACTTTGGACATTTTTGAGGACAAAAATATATGCGATATTAGAAATGACCATTAAGCTTAATGACACTAGGGCATGAAAAGTTCCCCCTGCACAATTGTAATACAAATGCCAATAATTTGGAATAGAGATAAGTACATACGTATGTAAAGTATGTTTTGTACATGTGGTTGATCAGCCTCATCTGGCATTAGCCCAGACCTAGAACTCAGACCCTCTCCTTGATTCCACGAGTTCCAGTCACACTGAGCATTCTGTGTCCTTCAAACCTGAATGAGAATTTACAGGGTCACAGCATTCCACTGCTCCCTTTGCCTTTCTCTCTCTTTTACTCCTTACATAAATGACAACCAATGTATGATTATGAGTAGGAAAGTATTGTAATGAAGAAGAAGGTTCTAGAGAATCTGAAGCGATGAGATTAAACCTTACTGAAGGACCTGGAAAGGATTCTTGGAAGAAGGAGAATTTAACTGGGCCTCAAAGAATGGAGACCTCAAAGGCTGTGACAGAGGGAGGAATGGGGACCCTCCAGACTACCCCACTCAACACTGGACCCAGCTCCAACAGTGCTATGCAGAACGGAAGTACTCAGCACTGTCTAAATTTCTGGCCCATAAATTTGTGAGATATAATAAAACAGTCATTTTTTTGGTTATGTGCCAAGAGAAAACAGGAATGCCACCCCAAGCCACAGAGGAAAATACTTTTTTTATTTTGGATGCTTGCTGAATGAAGACAGTATTTAGTCATCGAAAACCTCTCCCCCAAATATATTAGTGAGTGTAATTTAGAACTCCTAGCAGGAAGACAGTTTGGAGAGAATTCCAGGCAGAGAAACTGACATGAACAAAGATAGCAGGGTAGGGAAGGACAGGACATCTGTGAGGTGGACAGTAGTCCAATGTGACTGGGAGAAGGGCACTTCTTGGGGAGCCGTGAAAGGCTGGACCATACAGGCAGTTAAGGCCGTGGTAAAACGGGCCCCGAATGTGAAGTTGAAGAAATGGTATGACACAGCCACTGAAGGCTTATTGGAAAGGGAAGTTATACTAGTGGAACTCTTCTTTAGGACATTTTTTCCCCCTAGATATTTGTAGGATGGACTCGAATGTGGACAAGTTAGGGCATCAATTTGGAAGCTATTGCAAGATGTGATGCGAGCCTGATAGGTGGTGCCTGCTGCCAGAATGAAGACTAGAAAATAGATGAGACGCTGTTGGGCAGGACCACCACTAATCCACTCAGTGCATTCTGGGATTAAACATGTGTCCCTTCTTCAAGACATTTTACTTGGGTTAAATTGTTGTACCATGTTTATTTAATTAGAACGAGACACTTGACTGCCATCTACTGGAAAATTGTTAAAGTAAACATACTCCTCCCCGTAGGCGTGGCACTCTGGTGCAGCACACACCCCGAACTACCCTGCTTGTGACTGCTGTCTTACGGTGTGAGCGAAGGCCGAAGGCCGCGGTAACTGACTGCATTAGTTACCAGAGGGGAGGGGAAGGAATTTCAAGTCTGGGTGGTAGGAAAGTCGGTAAAAACATGAAGTGAACTGGAATCTATTCTTAGGGAATAGGTTCACAAAGCAGAATTATTGTAAATATGGAAAATTCAAGTTCATCATTATGCTCATTGATCCCAGTACTGTGTATTTACTCAGTAAGAATTTTGTTATCTTCTAGTCCTAGCTGTCTATCCTTTGTGACATCTGAGAATGTTGGCCAATCCCTCTTCTCTCTTGGGTGCCATATACCCGCCTTTCCTTTATGTTTCCCTTCTCCCCTGATCCTTGCTTCTTCTCAAGCTCCATTGCAGACCCTGTGTTCTCCGCTTCTCTTGTGCCTTTGCAGACAGTGGGTGCCCAATAAGTAGTTGTTGACTTGCACTCCTTTGCTTTTGAAAGATCAGTTGCAGGTTTACCAGGAGACTGACTCGTAGACATTAGGGACTAAGGGTGTGCCTTAGAATTCAGAAAGTAGAAACCTATCTTAAATGTACTTCCTTGCTTTAGCGTCTATTTTCTCCACAGTGGGTCACTCTTTATTGATCTGTTCATCATTGTTCAGTAGTGGCAACACCCGGAGAACAAATTATTTACATTGGCTGTGTCATGCGGGTGTGTCTAATACAGAAAATACTTTCAAACAAAATAATCAAGCTTCCCCAGCTGCTAACTTGGGAAGAATGAAAAGTTTCTTTCCTTCCTTCTTTTTTCCTTCCTCCCTCCCTCCCTTCCTTCCCTCCCTTAGGCCTTTCCTTCCCTCCCTCCTGCCTTTCCTTCCCTCCCTCCTGCCTTTCCTTCTCTCCTTCTCTCCTGTCTTTCTCCATCCCTCCCTCCCTCCCTCCCTTCCTTTTCCCTTCCTTCCTTCCTCTCTCTCTCTCCCCCCCACCCCCCTCCACCTCAACTCTTGTTCAAGTACATTAGTGAGGGGTTAAGATGACATTTACATATTTTCATTGGAGGTTACTTGCTAATATTCTTACCACCACCACTTCCTCCACCCCCCATTCACCTAGGTACTTTTGCTTTCACTTTTCATGGGGCTTGTATATCAGGGCAAACCCAAGAGTTTTGCTCTTCTGATACAACTTCTCAAACATTTATTGTGTGGCTGTTTTGTGCAATGTGCTGTGGGAGGCCTCATGGAAGATACAAAGGTTTCGGATTGCTTCTGCCCTTCACGAGAGATTGGCTTAATAGGAGAAGTAGACACACATGTAACTGCTCCAGGGCAGGCGATGACAAGGGTCATAATACAGTGCAGGCAGAGCCAGGAGTCCCTGTGTAAACATCGCTAAGACTGAGCCGCATACATGGACTCGCCATATTTCGTTTCTAAATTGCACATGTTTAACTCTTAACTTACCTGAGTTGGATTAGAATGTGTTTTCTTCAAAAACATATTATGATAATTAAGATTATAATTTAACTCAAAATACATTGAATAACATCAATTTTAGCAGACTTGATTTTTAAAAATGCTTTTAAGTTGGCACTCTCAAAAGAAACTAGAGACATATTAAATAAACAAGAATATAAAATAAGAGTTTTGTTTATACAGTCCCAGTATTCAGGAAATAACAATCCTGAAATTCCCTAGCCAAGTTATATTTTAAAATATGTTTCGAGCACAGGAAAAAATGTTAGAAACAGCATAGTGGGAAAAACTAAATATCACCCTCATAAATACAATATGGTATTATTTAACATATTGAATGAATGATTGCTGTTTAATTATGGTGAATTTTATTTAATTAAGACCAATGACAATTTTGCAATTATTGGAGAACCAAAGATATTTGGATTTTTTAAATTTAAATACAGGATGGGGCAAAAGTATGTCTATAGCTATTCATGTGGAAAATGATACAATTAATGAATAATAAAAGAATAAACTGTTTCATGTACTTACAACTGTAAACCTACTTATGCCCCACCTTGTATATTTAGCATATGAGATTTAAAGAAAAATGTTAATTTTGCTTCTTTTTAAATCATTAACTTGACAGGATCTCAACTCAAAAAAAAAGAATGAGTGAAGCTGAACTAAGCATACATATTATACAAAAATAAATGCTACTGAAAAATTATTTTAACTTTTGTTTAAAGCAAGTAAAACAATTTAGGGTATATGATTTGTGTAATAAGTAAACTATTCAGATTTACTGACCTAATAACTTGATAATTTGCAGCTCTTACTAAAGAAATGCATTCTCCTTACTAAGATGAAGTGCTGTTCATGAAGGTACATTGTCTAATTTTCCTTAAAATCCTAAAAGCGAAAAGGAACAGATGAAGTAGATTGGGAAGCATCTCAAACAGTGAAATAAGAAAAATATCACCAGGATACCTAAAAAGGTTTAGAAGTATCACAGTAAGTGAGATTCAGCCTTAGAAAATGCAAGCTAATGCTTTTAAGAGCAAATAATCTGAAATAGATACTGAGTGGGAGAAAACGCTTAGTAATGCTGAAAAGGAGCCAAGGTGATATCAGACGGCAAAGTGAGGATGGGTTGCAATGGGATATGGCAGGCGCGAAGCGCCCAGGAGCCCTTGCCTTCTGGGAGTCGTCTTGCAAACTCATTACAATAAAGAAAGGACAGAGACACTTCTTGCAAATGGACAGTGTTAAGAACACGTTTGTCTCACACCAAACCAAGAACTTCCAAACCAGTAGCCATTAATATTTTGAGTAGTTCATAAAATAGAAATTACAGTGCTTAGAATAGAGAAGAATTGACCTAAATAAAAAAGATTTTAAAAATAAAATGTCTTCTCTGTGGGTAAGTAATAAAACAATATGAAGTTATATGATAGATATAAGCAACTTGTTGGAAGACAAATCTATTAAGCTTAAACTGAGACAGTGGAAGCTTGGAGTGATGCGAACACTTTCATAGGTATTTCTCAACATCTAGGCCAGTTGTGCAGATTGCAAAAGAGCATCTGCAAAAAAAAAAAAAAAAAAAAAAAAGTGATGGGAGCTGGATCCCTTGAGGTAGGTTTGCAGTTCATGAAACCCTGTGAGGTGACAGTGCCAGAATTGATTGGAAACAGCTTGTTTTAACAATGAGGTCACATTTCTAATGTTGTCTATACTGATCAGATTACTCTGCCTCATTGTTTACAATCTGTGGCTCTGAGTTTATACTCTACGATCATTTGGATGTCTTTGCCAGGGTACCCTGCCCTTTCTCTTTGCGCCCTTTTTGATCTTGGCTTCTAGAATTTCTTCGACTGGTTTACATCTTATCTCTGCAACTGGCCTTGTGTTTCCTCTGAAAACACTTCCTTCCCTGTGTGTACCTGCTCTCCTGTCTCAGCACTGATCATATCCGTGCCGGAGCTGTCACTGCCTGCTACTGATGACACCTCTTCGCTCTAATTCTTACTATCAGTTTGTTTTAAAGGACACATCAGATCAGATGTTGTTTTGGCTTCTCACGCTTAAATTATTGAAGCGCTGCACCTAGTCTTCCCTTCCCCAAATCCAGCATGTACCCAGCTTCCCCCTAATGCCAGTGAGGACAGCATCTCACTGATCAAAGAGCCTGAACCCCTTCCACCTCTCACTCCTGTCTCACCTCTAACCACTTTTCTCTTTATCTATGTCCCTTTTCTTCCAGTAGCCAAATTCTTACTCTAGTCTTGAGATCTTTCAAAATATTCCTTTTGTTCCTTGCATAATACCCCACTGCTGAATAACAATAATACTATCTCTTAAATCTTACCATTGTCTCAGAAACTATCGGTGACTCACAAACACAATTTAGATTAAATTTCTATTTTTGATACTTTCTTATTTGAAATCATATGATAAAGAAATTAGTTATCTCAAGTACAATTTAATAGTTGTAGCTTAAAGCCCTAAAAGTTGCCTTTTAAAATTGAAAATCAGTTAAGTTATTGAATTGTCTTTTACTGAACTATCAATCATTTCTTGAGTTCCATCTTGCTGTCCAGGATTGAGCTAGGCCTGCACTGAGGATTATAACTGAGGCATGGTCTTTGGCCTTAAAAAGTTCACGTTTTTGTTATAGGTGATAGTTTTGGTTGACTGGGAAATCATTCCTATATTCAATTACTTATTTATTGAGCTCTGACCCCGTGCTAGTGCTGTGCTAAGGTCTGGGGGTACCGCACTAACCAAGACATATAAGATCGCTGCCCCCATGGCTTTCAGTCAGCGGGGGAGACAGATCATTAAACAGTTCATAAAGTCAGAAGTCGAGAGGTGCTGTGTACTGAGGGGTACTCAACCTAACAGGTGAGTGAGCAGGACCTGTTGGAGCATGGACGTTGGGGTTGACAGTGAGGAAGAGTGCTGGAGAGCATGGGGTGCGTGTAGAACTGAAAGAAGGTTGGAGTGAATTTGCTGCAGATTCAGCTGGGGAAGCGTGAGTGTGACGGGTGAAGAGAGCAAAGTGTTGGTAGGCAGAGGGAGACCTGGGATTCTTACAGGCCCATTTAGTAAATGCACATATCTATCTGAAGATGTAGAAATAAAATGTCTTACCCCAAATTTTAGAAATATCTTCCCCTTTTTAGTAACTTCGGGATATTTTTCAGAATACTTACTAAATTCTTAACTAAGAAAGTCATGTGTGTGTATATAATACATGTGTATATATAATATTTTATATATTTTACATATATGTAATATATATAATACCACATATATTTTTTATATATATGTAAAATATATAAAATAAGTAGAACAGTTCTCCTCAGTTACAAGTTATTTTAATGGTTATAATAATTTTAATCAGAGTTAGCCTTCTGGTCACTTTTTGGGATACATTCATACTAACATTCAAATATGGCAGTTAGAACCCCAAAGCAGGACTTTTCTCATTTTAATACAATTGTGGTTGTGCCCGGGCAGCAGATTATAATAGGACAACCGTGCAAGACTTAAAACTTGTCCATTTTTTTTCTTCCACGGTACATATGTGGTTAATTCAATTAATTTTTAAAAACATTTTTGACGGCAAGTTATTGCTTCTTGCAGGCAAGCCCGATGACATCCAGTTTGTTACTTATATCTGCAGGCCAAGAATTCATGTGAGGAAGTAAAACTTTACTGTTTAACATTAAAGTTCATCTGATTAATAAATTGATACTGGCTCAGCTTTCAAACTTTGTCATGAAGAAAACAGGTCCTCATGCTGTTTAGAAATAGTGCACCAGCCGCAAGTCCTGCAAACACTTGCTGTTACTCACGTAATAAAAGAGCCCCCAAAGCATTATAATTTATAGATTTATAACCACTTCTTGTTGAATTTATTCTTCTAAAGGGTGCAGGTGCTGCTTTGGGTTGAAACATACAACCCTCTTTAGGCAATCTGTAAGAACTCGGAGGTGCTTAAGTTTTTCCCCTTCTTATATTGTGAGCTGGTTGGTGTTGAGGATAAACTCAGCACTTCATTTGAAGCTCAAAGGTGTGATTGTTTTAGAACTTACCTAATACTCCTTTTTTTCATCATTTAAATATAGATGTAATTTCCTACAGATGTGTAATCGATGGTTGATGTAAGATTTGGACAGTTCGTATATTGTTCTGTCACATTATTCATTTATTCAAAAATATTATGCTCCTGCCATGCGCCCGCACAGGTCTGGTAGGGGGACGCATTGGTGGTGCCACAGAAGGCCCTGCTCTCATGGGAGCGCACAGTCTGGTGGAATTCATGTTCTGGTGGGTTCTGTTAGCCTCTTTGCCTGTTCTGCTTTCACAGAACCTCTGGTCTGGGGACATCTAGGCAACTGTTTCAAGTTCTGTCTTTTAAAATTCTTTTGCCTAAAAGATGGCATGAGTGTGTTGCTTCAGAGACGGCTGTTGCTATTTATTGTGAGCAGAGAACGTTCCAACAAATTAAGCTCTTATCCAAATGTAGGGTTAAACTCTTTGCATTGCTATAAGCACGCTTATTCTAGGTTTTGACTCTGGAGTGTTAGTGGCTGAAATTATTTCATTAATAAAGCAGCATCTTCATACAGTTTAATAAGAGGGTAAACAATTTTCCAGGAATCAGCAGCAGGTAATATGGGCTCTACAGAAAAGTACTCAGCCCCAGATCATAAAAACGATGGCTACCCTGCCCACCCACACACAGCAATAGTAGTTTATCCTCAGGTGCCAAGTCTCATTTCAAGAGCTCTACGTGTATTTACTAGTCCATCCTTAAAACAACTCTTTGAGGTAGATACTGCTATTACACCTCTGTATTACATAGGAAGAAGCTCAAACTAAGTTAAGTGGCCCAAGATTACTAAAAGAAAAAAAAAAAAAAGCTAGCAAGAGGCCAGGCGGAGATGAGGTCCCAGGCAGTCTGGCTCTCAGCCTCTGTGCTCTGCTTCCTCTCCACATAAATAAACGCTTTATTTCCCTCCTTGCTTTTTCGAGTTGTAGTAATTTGCCTTCTCTCAGATATGAAAATATTAATTTGTTTAACACACATACTGTACTCTGAATTTGCAAGTGAACATACTGCCTTTTGTATTATGGTTTGCTTCCTTATTCATAGCTATCCTATCTTAGTAAAACTTTCTTTTTCCATTGTAAGTCTAGCAGGTAGTAACATGGAAGCTGATTTGTTTTGGTTCTTCATTCTGTTTTGCTTATTTGTTGATTAATCAAATATAAAAAGGAAAATTCCGTCAAGTTCAGGGCAGGCAACATTTTATTTCTCTGGCCCTCTGGAAAACATTGGACACAGAAGAGCAGCTTTCCCGTGAAGAGAAAGGGCGCCATTTCGCTGACCGCAGGCTTTCCCCCTTTCTCACTGCAGCGCTTCCGTTGCTTTTCCCGCTTTGGGTTTCTTGCCAGAGCAAGTCCCTCTGCCATTCTGTCTGCCTCCACACCCGGTTGTCTCACAGGTCCGTGCTCTTTGCTTCCTGGTCCACCGTCCTCCCCGTCCTCCCCGTCCTCCCCTTTCTGCCCACCCTCCAAGGTCAGCGCATGGCAGCGTCTCTGGCAAGACCTGTGCTCTCTGCTCCTCTGGAGGAGGTGCTGCCGCCCTCAGGGTGCCAGCCTCATTTTCTTTGCTCATTTGGTTGTTAAACTTCTTAAGCACAGCTTTTGTTTGTTTGTCTGTTTTTTCTGGTTTCTTCCACTGCAGAGTCCTCAGCATCACAAACAGTGCTAGGTATATATTAGGTGTTTGCACTTGTCAAATGAGTGCATACCTGCATTCTGACACTTAAGTATGTTGTATTTAATAAATTTATACATGTTTTCACCTTCTCCAGACTGTAAGCCTCTCATTTTATTCATCTTCATATTTTCCCGTGTGTATATTGTGTTAGGTAGTCAGCAAATATTTATCGAACTAATGAATCAGTGACTAATTAGTACCTCTCCATCTCTGTGGTACTGGCTGGAGATGATTAAAAGGAGGCAAGAATGGGAGTGACTAAAAGCACCAGTGCGTTGTGAATTTCTGAACTCTGAATCAAAAAAGAGCAGAAACACCAAGACCAGATGTCCCCTTTCATTCGTCTGTCCAGAAGTTTAGTTTTTATATGTCTGTAATTTGCATATTTGGGCATAACAGTCAAAATGAGCCCTGACTTGGTGACTCAGTTGGTTGGGTTATCACCCCACAAAGCTAAAAGAAAGGTCGCCTATTTGATTCCCAGTCAGGGCAACCCAGGTCGCCTGGGTTGCGGGTTCGGTCCCTGGTTGGGGTGTGTGCCAGAGGCAATGATCAGTGTTTCTCTCTCACATCGATGTTCTGTCCCCTACTTCCTTCCTGCCTTCCTCTCTTTCTAAAAATAAATAAAATGAAATCTTTAAGGAAATATGAGTCCCAGATATTCATTTGTCTTTCTGGGTTACAGTGTACGGGAAATAACTTTAGAGATAGAACCCCTCAATGAAAACGGTATAAATATGTTTCTGTCAATTAGGGAGACTTAAGTGGGATTAACTTTCACAAAAACCTCAAACAAGTTCCTCCAATGTCTAATTTTTGTAGAGAACTTTATTGAATTTAAGTTTTAGAGTGAATCAGTTATGGAACCAAGGACCCCAGAAATGATATATAAGTTCATTATACATGGTGAGGAGGGAGATAATTTGAAGAGACACCTTATTCTTTTCTCTTAACATGCCTTGGAGAGCCTGCCTCACTCATGGGATGGGTTTTTCCTATATATCATATGATCCCCTCACCAATCAAATACTTGTTGAGTGCTCACTGTATATATACTCAGCTAATTGGCTGGGTGGCCCGCTGAACTTGACCAATCAAATTTGTTTTGGAGTGTTCCTTTTTGTTTCCGTAACTAGTAGAGGGAAGTAGGGAGGGGTCAAGGGAAGCACATTAATGGAGAGGAAGCAGGATGCCCTCAGACAGAGTTCTGACTGCGTGGCGTGTTTTAGAAATGGTATGGCATGTTCATGATGGCTGGGACATGGGTCCCAGGAGAGGGAGAGGAATGAAATGGCACTGGCCCGGGGGAAACTGAGCTCAGTGGATGGAGGTGGGCATTGAGTCCCCACTGGCACTGTGATCACACTCTTCCCCCTCCCCCTGCCGGCCACCCGTGCACCTAGCTTTCCTCTTACTGTGCGGACGGACTCAGCTGCAGCTTTATGATTTCCAGCCGGAGCTCAGCACCAGAATGACTTGCCTCTCTTTTTTTCCCCCCAAAAGTGTTCCTAGTCAGCTGCTCTTTTTATTATCCATAGTGATTATCCCAAACTGGATCGACTCTTTCAGAAACTCAGCTCACATGACCCTTCTTTTAAAAGTAATGAGCCATCTTCCTTGTCATTTTCCCAAAGAAATAGGTAATATCCAGCATCTGCTTTCCTGGCTGGCCTCCCTACACATCCAATCTTCCCTCCAGCCACCCTTAGAGTCTTCCTTTCTTTCCCTGAGAGAAGTGTCTCTGCATCTTTTTTAGAGCTGACCCTCCTCCAGTGCTCTTGAGCTTGCCTTGTGCTCTGGGACCTTGCTCTATTTGTCGTCATCTTTCTTATTTCTGGGCTCTTTCCTTTTGGCTTATAAAATTCCCAAATCTCTGTAGCCTTAAAACTTTGAACTTTGACTTGAATTTTTCCTGAAGATGCCCTCCATTTCTCCTTATGTAAGCATGGGAAATGGCCTGAGTCTTTAGAGCAATGACTCTGGCTGTGATGTGGAAGAGGAAGCCCAGGAGGGCAGAAGCGTGAGGGAAAAGCTAAATTAGGAGGGTGTGGAATTAAAGTGACGGCCAGGGGCAGGAGCAGACAAGTTTGAGAGGCAGCGACGAGTAGGACTTTGAAATGACTGGGTGTGCAATTTGGGGGAGAGGGAGAAAACCATGACGACTCGTTTTTGTGGAGAAGTTAACGAGTTCCCTTTTGCATTCGTTGAGGTGGGCTGCTCCTGGGGCATGAGTTGGAGAGACCAAGTAAGCAGTCGGAAGTATGGGAAGTATAGTCTCTAGCTCAATAAAATGTTCTTTAGAAATAATTTTGGTATTCAACGACATGTTGGTCTACTTGAGTTACGGTTTTGGATCAGATCTGCCAGAGGTGGAGTGAGATCAGAATCCGGGCACACTCAGAGATAGTACGGGACTGGTTCCAGACCACCACAATTGAGTATTGCAATAAAGCAGGTCATCTTTATGGTGGTGGGGGGGGTTGCCTTCAGTTTATTTAAAAAAAAAAAAGGCAACACCTGTGAAACCCAATAAAGCAAAGTGCAATAAAACGAGGTATGCCTTGTAAGTCAGGTGAGTAAGAGAGGAGATAGAATAAGAGGAACCTGTGAAGGAGACTGAGCCATCACCAGAGAGAAAGAAGGCAAGTAAGGGGTACGTGTGTGTGTAATTTTTGTTATTATTTTTTTTAGCTCCTGGAAGACAAGAATAATTGTATGGCCAGCTTCTAGCAGAACCTGGTAAAATTGTGTAGACTCAATACATAACCTAACACATGCCGTTAATGATGGGGCTCAGTGAAAACAAAGTGTCCGCCCTGGGTGGGAGCTTTCTCCACTCGAAACCACGCGTTGTTAAGGTTTCTGGACGGAACAGGTTTGTAAACCAGGTAGTTTGGAAAGGTGAAGTATCAACGGGAGACGTGCGGAGAGGCCGGGGAGCAGCATGGCTGGGGGTACAGTCATTGGGGCAGCCAGAGGAGGTTGTTGTCGATAGAAACCTTGTTGTGATGTCGGAGGTACTGACCGCTGTCTTAGGTCAGAGAGAGATCATTGGTAGCTTTGTGCCACCGAAGTGGCTGTTCACAAATCTGAACACTTTCTTGTTTTTATCTCCATAATGTTTGCTTGCGCTGAAGTTCCATTGTAACTGCCTAGTCATGAGTCAGAATGAAAAGCTGTTCTAAACTCGATTATATCCTTATGTTTCCACAACAAATCTTGGGGGCAGGGCTAGAAATTTACGTGCATGTAGCCATGAACCATGCAGGGCCTCCATGAGGGTGGGGTGGGGCGGCCTGTGCCCTAGGGGCTGTGCAAGAGGGCCCCTGGAGGAGTGCGAAGAAAGTGTAACACTCCTATTTATAAACTATTTTTATCCCATCTCTTAACAAGCAACTGTCTATTTTTGCATGTTTCGAATGTGCATTAGAAATTAGTGCAGTGCTCTGTGTTCGTAGATAAGTAAATCACACATGTATATAAATATAAATACAGGGGTGGTGTGAGAAAACGTTGTTTAATTGATAAGTGTTTGTTTCATTGACAATATACTTCGGAGACTTCAAGTATAAGCCATAGTGTTTGAACGAGTGAGTAAATTGGGAATATTTAGAAGTTTCTTAACAAAATCCTGCCAGTAATTTTAGTTATGATCAGATTCCAAGTGTTTGAGTTGCAAGTGCGGATTGTGACTAGACCTTAATTCCACAGTGTGGATTTTAACTGAGAGCGTTACCACTCCACTTCCAACCATTTGTTGCCGTTTTTGTGAACGCTGCGGCTTTCTCATGAACTACCTAACGCTGGCCTCTCCCAGACGGTGTGTCCTTTACAGTCCTGCTTTAGTCACAGGCAGTTTAAGCTGTTAAAGAGTGTCTTGCTCTCAAAGGTAGGCTGATGGCGTTTCTATCTTCTGGTACATCTGGTAAGTTAATATATACAGTCTGTGTGAGTACCCTGCAGGGACCTGTTTTTACATGCATACAGGGACGTTTATGTAGGAATCAAAGGCCATGAATCAGAAGAACACAACTCCTGTTTCTCGTGTACTGGAGGCTTAAAAAAATCGGCTTTGAAAAATCGAAAGTAGTGTGGTTTGTTTTTATTGTGGAACTGATCAGGAGGAGCAATTTACAGTCATTGCCATTCTTCCCAGCTGAATGGGGTGGAGGTGTCTGCCTCGTGAGATGGAGCAGCTGCGCCGCTTTCTCTGGGCTCACAAAACGCTTGCTTTTTCATCAAGAACTTTGGATGGTGGGGTACAGTTTGTTTTCGTGATGGAAGTGGTCAGTTGTGCCTCACCAGACAGCTGTAGTGTAATTAAGAAAAACTGTGTGAAAGTGGATTAAATATAACAGAGGAAACTTAAAAGAAGGGGGTGAGGGTTTCCCCTTAAATTCAGTGTCTTTTCTTTAATGCTTAAAAGCAGACATATCACTATAATTCTGATTTACAAGATCGTGCTACTTCACAATATCATCCAGCTCCAGGAAATAGAAGACGCTCTGCTACAGAGCAGTTGTTTGCTTTCATAACAAATGCAAGCTGAAACGTACAGGCTTTAGAGTGATTTCGCCTGGGAGGGGTCTGCTTCCAAAGTAAGGAATTGCACAATTATATTTATGCTAACTCCAATGCATTTAAAAATTGGTGGTCTATTTATGTAGAAAAGAAAATTTTCAGGCTGCTTTTTAGACTCACTTTGTACATAATTTGCAACAGTAGGCAAATTATGTGTTTTTTAAGACCTGAAACTGTGAGAGGTGAAAATCGCACTTTTTCTTGATAAAGTTTAAATGAATTAGTGGAATAATAATGAAACAATCTGGTGAAGTGTTGATTTGTTATAGTTAAATGTGGAACATTAGGCTGTCA
Source organism: Desmodus rotundus (assembly GCF_022682495.2). NCBI lineage: Eukaryota > Metazoa > Chordata > Mammalia > Chiroptera > Phyllostomidae > Desmodus > Desmodus rotundus. The sequence continues at coordinate 26,536,707 of NC_071392.1, read as the reverse complement.
AATGGCTTTGAAAAGCATACACTTATTTTATGCAGCAGACTTTGAAATAAGAATAGAAATGCCTTAATTTGCATTACAGTCTACAGTAGCAAAATAACTGTTACAAGGTCAGAGGGAGCTGAGTTTTTTTAAAAAACTATTGTGTTCCCAAGTAACCAAGGTTCATACTAAACACTCACCCATTATAAGTTTTTACACTGATTGCCCAAAACACTAAAAGCCAACATTTCCACCCTTGGCAAAATAAAGATGCCAGGTTCAGCTTTATCATATATTGATGAGTCTCTAGGGTAACCAGATAGGGGAATTTGGAAATCTGGATGCAGGAGGGGGTGGGCAGGGAGTTACAGCCCAAAGGCTCCAGCTGTCTCCAGTCCCGCAGCCCTTACCCAGGGAATTACAGGGGGAGAACTCTACATTGGGTGTTTTCCAGAACCCCAACTGTCATCTCCCTCACTCTCTGGTGCCTGCTGTCTCCTAATTCCTCGTGTCTGTCTTCACCAGAGGCCCTGAGTAGACACTGAGCATCAGGCCTGAGTTTGTCTAGATGGCAAATCGTGAGTGCAGCTTGATAGTTGGTTTTTCTCTTTGCAAACCGAGCTCTCAGGGGTACCAAACTCTTCTGCAGACCCCTGCTTCTACAGAGCAGGGGCAAAGCTGAGTTTCGGGAGGGGGATAGAAGAGAGGGTGTTACGGATTGGAGAGGTGGAGTAGCAACTAAGAAACTGCCGGATGCAAGGTTTTAAACTGCTAAGAATGGAGATGAAGGGCACAGAGCAGAGGACGGCATGATGCGGTGAGGAAATTACTGGGAGTAGAATCAGAAGATCTGGATTCAAGTTGCAGCTAGCTGAGCATTTCAGGAAAGCTGTGTTCTTAGCTTCTGTTTCTTCATGTATAGAGTGGAACTGCAATACCTGTTCTACATACCAAACAGGTTGTGGGGGGGGGGCGGGGAGAAAGTGTTGTGAAGCAGTGAATTCCTACCGTGTAGGTATGGAACCACTCAACCCATTTGTGTTTTTCTCTTTGGAACTCTAGGCACCAAAGAATGGAATGAAGCAAACACCAAATATTACAGAGGTTCTTTCTCTCTGAGTGCTCCTAGAGCTCCTTGGTAACCCCATTATTTATCTCTGTTTGATCCCCAACCCACCACTTCCCCACCACACCAATTTCAAACTCTTTTACCTTCTCAAGCCCCACCCATGCCACAGCCCATCCTTCCTTCGTCTCACTAGATCAACTCCTCCCCTACTTTTCTAGGAATGTTGAGCAAGGTCCTTGAGCTTCCCTGGCCACCATCTGTGTCTCCGTTTTTGCCCCATTTCCTTCTTATTTTCTATCTCCTCCTTGCAAAATGTCAACTGTGGTCTGGGCACATTCTCATCCTGTCTCATCTCAAACCTTGCTACATCAATTATGTCTTTCTCTTGTTCTTTTAACCTCTCTCTACCTGGTCTTTCTCCATAGTCAAGAAAGCTCTCTTTGAGTTCAGTGTCTTATGTGTTTCTTTCATTTTCATTGCTGAAATTTTCAAGAGTGATTTGAGCTCCTTCCTTGTTCACCATCCGTGCTTCCTTTTGATTCATTGCAGGCTTCTGTCTGTCCTGACCTCATGGTCAAATCCAGTGACCAGTACTCTGTGTTCGCTTCCACTGGCTTCCATGCAGCACTCGGTGCAGACGCTGTCAGCTTTAACCCTCCCTTCATTTGTACCCGTCTCCCTTTCCGGTTTCAGCGTGGTACATTCCTGTTCCCTCCCAACCCTGACACTGGCTGCTTTCCTCTTTGTTTTCAGCCCCTAAGAGCAGATGTTCCCTAGGGTTCTGTACAAGGCTCATACAATATACAAAAAAAAAATTAAATTGGGTAATAAGACATAAATATAAAGACTAAATCTATAGAACTGGTAAATGAACACTTGGGGAAATCTTTGTAACCATAGACAGAGATTTCTTAGATGTTACATAAAAAGCATGATCCATAAAAATAAAAATGTTGGTAGATTGGACTTACTTAAAATTACATTTTCTGTTTTTAGAAAGGCACTGTTAAGAAAATGGAAAGGCCTCAGATTGGGAGAAAATATTTATAAAACACATATCCAATAAAGGACTTTTATCCAGAATGTAAAAATCTCAAAACTCAATAAAAAGAAACAGCCTAAATGTTAAAAATGGGCAAAAGATTTGAAAAGAACTTCCTCAAAGAAGATATCTGGATGGTAAACAAGGACGCCAAAAGAAAAAAAAGCCCCCCCAAAACAACAACTCAGCCCCACAGTTATTAGGGCTATAGAAATTAAAACCACAGTGAGCTACCACTGTACCCACTAGAATGACTAAAGTCACAACTGCTCATACCAAGTGTCGGTGAGGATTGGAAGACTTGGAACCTGCATACGTTGCTGGTGGGAATGTAAAATACTGTAGCCATTTTGGAAGTTTGGCAGTTTTTAAAAAAAAATAGTCGAACATATACGTACCATATAACCCAGCCATCCCAGTCCATTCCAAGAGGATGAAAGAATGTGCTGTATGATTCCCTTTATATAAAAACCTAGAAAATGCAAGCCTGTGGGAACGGGGAGCAGAGTGGTTGCTTGGGGGTGGGAGTGTGATGTAGGAAGAAGGGATCACGAAGGAGCATGAGGAAATGTTTCGGGGTGATGGATGCGCTCATATTGATTGTGATGATGCTTTCACTACATGTCATAACTGGTCAAATCTGATGCTTGAAAATGTGTGGTTTGCTATACACTAATTATACTACAATAAAACTAGGAAAAACCCACAACTGTACGCTGAAAAGAATAAATACTACAACATGTAAATTATCCCTCAATGACCGTGACTTGAAAAGAGCATATAGGAAAATAAAATATGGGGTTCAGGTTGCAAAAGATTATTGAAAGCCAGTCTCAAAAGATGACATACACTATGATTCCATTTATATAATACTCTCAAATGACGAAGTTATAGAGATGGAGAACAGGTTAGTGGTTGCCCAGGGCTGGGGGTGGCAACTGGGGGGAAACTAGTTGAAGGATATGTGGAAATTTTCAATACTGCTTTTGCAACTATATAACACATACGAATCTATCCCCCAAATCAAAAGTTTCTTTAAAAATACTTTTGGATATTACTGGGTTCTCTAGTGTGAAACAAAATTAGCGTGCCCCCAAATCATTTTGTATATCTTAAATAATAACCGTGGTTACCATGCAAACGTCAGAAAGTATGCTGTCATGGAGATGAGTACAGCTTAACATCGCATTGTTGCAGACAGAAGACACAGCAAGAATCATTTTCCGATTTCTGGTTCCACAGCCGACCATTTAACACCTTAGTTTTTCTTCCCAGAGATTTTTATTTAAAATTTTCTGAATCGATATGATATACAGTTGGTTCACACGTACATAAAAGGATACACTGAAAAGTCTTCCTCCAACATCTGTCTTCCAGCCACAGGGTTCATAATCCCACCAAATGAAACAACTAATATTAATTTCTTACGTATTCTTCAGAATTTTTATATATAAGCAAATGCAAGTGCAGTGGTACCTCGGCACTTATCATTAATTCATTCAGGAACTCGTGACAAGTGCAGGAACCAATGGGTACCGAACAGTGAAGCATTTTTTTCTTGTGGGGCGGCATCGTGGCTCATACAAATTCTAGCAAGTGTGATGAACCCTGAGCAAGCTCCAAGTGCTGAAACATGTTCTTTCATCAAAATGCGATGAGTACCAGGTTTGATGAGTTCCAAAGCCAATGAGTATCAACTTATGACTGAATATTTTTGCCAGTCTCCCTGCACAAAAACTGGTTTACTATACTATATTTTGCACCATACATTTTGCACTTAACAGTGTATCTTAAGGAATTTCCCAGGTGGTATATAGACAGCTTCTTAATTCTTTTTCTTTTAACAGTTGCATAATATTCCATTATACGGTTGTGCTGTACTTTATTTACTGGCCCCCTGTCTGGTGACATTTAGGTTCTTCACAGATGCCCACTCTTGTAAACAACACTGCAGTGAATACCCTTATACATATGCCATTTCCCGCTTGAACTGATATATATGAACATACAAAATTGCTTATATTGACTTTTTAACCTAGAAAAGTTTTATGTTGTTCATCCTAAATTCTGTAGAATACATTTTCAGATGTGTAGTTATTTGAGACAAAGTGTTTTGTGTCCTTTTGATTTTCTGATCGGTTACCAGATATGCATAATAAGTGGGATGCTTAAAAAGGGGAGTAAAGAACCTTCATTTAAATGCTGTGTTCCGTATGGCTAATGGGAAAATACCTGTGCACACACAGGAATAGAGCTCAAAGTCCTTTGCTAGTAGCTTCATTCAGTAACATGTCTGAGTCCACCCTTCACCCAGCTCCGTCAGGCTCAGGCTTCCTTGCCTGTTAATGAAAACCTTGGCTTTCTGCTTGTTAATACCAACCTAGAAATAGAGCTCTGGGCCCTTTATCTTTTCTAAGGGGACATTGTAAAAAAAAATTATCTTTCTTTTCTGTTATCAGTGTTGTCTCCATTGGTCCTTACAATTATTGCCGCTTTAATATTACTACATAACATGTCTTATGCAGTATATTACCTTCTCTGCAAAAGGCTGACTTTTTGTACACATGGCAAATAGATGGAATATGCTCTTCTACAGGAAGAGCCAACGGGAGTCACAGCTTCTCCAGCTGTGATCGTGAATGTGCGTATGTTTATGTATGAGAGAAAGAGAAAGTAAATACGGCAGCATTTAATAATGGGTGAAAACAGGTGAAGGTGGATAATCTAGGATGTTCCATGTGCCATTCTTTCACGTTTTCTATAGGTTTAACATTTTTGAAAATTAAAAGTTAAGAGAAAGCATATTCTTTGCCATGGTTATTTACTGTGGATTAGGGAGTGCTGTTTCATTACCTGTTATGTTCTTGGGTTTTGGTTTGCCCTTTCTAGGTCTGAAGATATCTTAGGAACTGTACCCCCAGATTTTTAAAAAAGTGATGATTGCCATTTATAATTATTGAGGCTTTCCTCTTTGCCACATGTCGGGCTAAACATTTTTTGTGGACAATTTCATTTAAGCCTCTTATCAACCTTCTGTTATCTTCATTTTGTCGATGAGGCCACTCAGGCACAAACAGCGAGGTTAAGTTACGTGCACAAGTCACACCGCCCGCGTGCGGCAGGGTGCTACTTGCCACCAGCCTTGCTGTCATTACAGGTGACCTGGGCTTCCTTTGACCCGAGCTTTACTTTGGCCCTGAGTCTTTCAAAATGACAGGTTATCCTCTGGCTAAAGTTCTTACAACAGTGATCTGATCCAGATAATATAATATTCTGAAGGCCTCATGAAAGAGTACAAATGGATATAAAGGAGAGGAAAATGGACAAGTTCCTTGACACGTTAATTTGCAGAGAGCTCTATGAAAAACAACTGCTTAGTGCACATATTGTATTTGGAATCTTCCTTCTCATTTTCTGGTTTGCTTATTTTTGAACACACTTACCAGCCTGCTAAGGGGCCTTATTGTTCTTTTTTTCTGTGTATTTCCTGTACCTTTCCCTCTCTGTTGTCTCTTTTCCATCAGAACTTAAACAGGTTCTAGCTTTTCCTATAGTAAAACTCACCCATTCCTCCTCGCAGCCTCCAGCCACCCCCATGTCTTCTTCAAACTAGCTTTCCTGAAGAATTACTCTCCTGCAATACTGGGAGTTCATTTCCTGTCTCCCTCTAGCTCACCTTACTTCTCCCAGCCCTCACCCTTGCAACTTACACCCCCAACTGCCTGTTTGCCTTCTAGCAATATTTATAAGCTATTCTTTTATTCACAGAACTGAGACTATTTTATTTAGAGTTTGTAGCCTGAATTTTTTCTACTTTAATATTATGGACATTTTTTTCATATCATTAATTTTGCAAAGCTTTTTACTGATGAATAGCATACATACAGAAGTAAGTTCAGTGACTTTTCCTAAAATGTCTTTAGCATCCAGATCAAGAAATAAAAACTACAGAATCCTAGAATCCCCTCCCAACCCACCCCGTTCAGTCACTTCACCTAACTCCCCAAAGCTGTCCTGACTTCTAACAGCATAGATGGTTTTATGTGTGTGACATGTGTGGAAGTGGAATATAGTCTGTGACAGTCATCCATATTGTGTACGGTTATAGTTCATTATTCTCCTTGTTATACAATATTCTATTGTGTGACTGCACACTAAGAAGTTTTTGGCTTATATTATTCCATTGTATGCATATACCATGATTAATTTATTCTGTTATATTTGCCAAGTTTACACTATTGGTAATAACCTTATAATGAACATCTTTGTATAAATACTTACAATGATTTATGACTACTCCTTAGAATAAATTCTAGAAGTTCATTTGCTGGCCAAGAATATATAAACTCTTTAGAATTTCTTGATACATATTTCCAAATTGCTTTTTAGAAAGATTATACCAGTTTACTTTTCTATTAACACAGTACCTGACACATAAGTATTTAATAAATTTTTTTTGACTTGTACTGAATGTACTAAGTCATATCCTGGGATGCTCTGTTTTCTCTCCAGCTCATAAAAATCTTTCACTTCTTACTAAATTATCTCCTCAGATCTATTTCTGAATTTTTTGTGTCATTGATCTTTTTTTCTAGTAGATTATTTTAAATTAACTTCGATTTTTGAAAATTTACTAGCGTATAGGACACAAATTTCCCCCCTTATTCTTTCCAAAAATTATCTGGTCGTTCTTGTTTTTTTAAATTTTTACTAGTAGAACTTTGAAATATGTTGCCAAATTCAGGGGGAAACAAGTGGGGGGAAAGTGAGGATTTTATTGGAATTACCTTACTGGTATTTCTATACATTTATGTGGGGAGAATTGACTTATTTATATGTATATAATCCTACCCAGGAATAATTCTCCATTTATTCAAGTATTTTTATTAAATGTCCCTCAGTAAAATTTTATAGGTTTATTCATATATCTGGTCATACCTATTCATACTGCCTACGTATAGGTACCATATGAATAGGTATACCTATGAATAGGTATAGGTGCCATTTACCTATTCATACTGCCTGGTTTTTAAATATATATATTTCCAAGTATTTTACATTTTGTGGCTATTAGGAGTTAGCTAATTTTCTTGCATTATATTTTATAATTAGTTATTTGAAAGTTAGTGAACTTTATTATTAATTTTGTATTCATCCTCCTTGCTGTTATTAATGCTAACAGTTTTTTATTTGGGCTTGGAGCCATGAATTCTTTTGAGCTTGGAATCATTTAATTTCTAGTTCACAGAGGGAGAAATTGATATCTGAAATAAAGAAATAGAAAAACAGTAAACTGGAAAGCTATTTTAAAAATGTAGAATTCTGTTAATTTGCAAAACTCAATTTTTTCATGCATTGAGGTATTATCTTCGTCAAATCCAAACCATTTTGTCTAAGCTTGTATCTTGAATGAAGAAAGAAGTCACAGAATTAAATATAAAGTTAATGAAGAAATTTTAAAATGTGAAAATAACCTATCATTGCATTAGGCAAATTATTCATGTAGTGCAAAACCACATTATGTACCATTGTGTTACTCTAAATTTATTTTTTCCATTCCCTTGTTTTTTAAACGTCCCTTTTCTTATCCAGTCTCTATTTTGCTACTCTGTTTCTTCTTAGGAATGTGGCAGTTTGCAAAGGAAGTTTTTAATACTAGTAGAAAATAAACTTCAGATTAAATAAGGGAAAAATGAAAAGTTTTGTTTTCAGATATTTTCCCCCTATATTCTCATGTACCTTTCTGTTTTTCTGGATATTTCTCGTGATGGTCTGTCTCCTTATTCCATGTATTTATCTCAAACCTTTATATGTGTGCATGTGAGAAACACATGTTTGTGTCATGTATTGTCTTATAAAACACCAGGGGTAAGAAAATATGTCTAGGACGTGTATGTACATGCTATTGCATGTATAATAAAATAACCTTAGTTACATTGTTTACTTTTACTTTTAAAGTTTTATTTTTTTAACCTCTTAAATTTATTTTAATTCATTTTAAACTGTAAGTTTTTAGTTTTAAGTACCTGGAAACTTGAGCCACAAATGTAATCAGAATAACACTTTAATCCTAGTTAATGCACAGTATTGACTTTCTTTGCCTGTATCAGCAACAATAGCATAATCTCTGGTGCATAATCTCTTGTGTGGCTGCACAAACTCACCGGCCAAGTCAGATGTGGAAATGAACTGTCCTGTTTTGAGGTGGGAGTTTGGTGGAAGATACTAACTAGGGTCTTGTTTAATCCTTATAAGACAGGCTGGTTACACTGTCTTATCTAATTTCTAAAATGAAACTAGGTCAGATCAATCACAGATAGTTGTAACTGGCTCTCAAGGTTAGTGTTATTAAAATACATCTTTCTCTGTCAAAATAAAAAAAATTGTTCATTATCTCTATAATGATGGTAGAATTGGAGTCTGAGAAGTTAAGAAACCTCTCTTTCGTAGACCAGAAATTATACTTTAAACAAGTGGATGCTGGCGGGTGTGTGCCCTTGGGTGTTGGTTAAGCTCTGGGGCTGGGAGGGGTGTGGGAGAATGAACAGCAGACCGGGAGGGCATCGCGTTCTCTGCAGATCTCACTGGACGGGTCAGCGAGCAGGGACAGAGGTCCACAGGCCAGAGGAGCCCAGAATTGGCTTCTGTGTTTTAAGTACCAAGAGTATCAGTTTTAAAAAGTAAACTGTTGAAAATTGCAGAGGTGAAGTGATGTGCTTTCATCAGAAAGATGTAAAACTGGTTCCAGTTCTTTAAGAGAAATAGAAATGAAACCTCCGAGCCGGCTATAATTGCCCCAATGGCAGACATAAAACCAGTGACCGAACTGCTGCTGCAGCGGCCCCCTGGTTCGCGTGGAGTTCGGTTTGTCTGCCCAGTGCTTTAAAATGGCTAGTGTGGCACTGTCTTCTCGCTGCTCTAATTCAGGACTTCCACAAAAAGGAGGCAAATTCAGAAGAAATTTAAGACAATTAATGGATCCATTTTTGCCTATGACAGTATGCCATTCTGAAGTTGGATATTGTTCATGGAGAGAATTTAAAGTAAACTGCTTCATTTTATAATTATACTAGAAAGAACATGGGTCTTGAACCCAAAGAGTTTGGCTTGAACACTGGCTCTGCTGATCAGACATTTTGTGACGCTGGGAACTTTAAAATCTCCTTTTCATTATTTTCTTCATCTGTTAAATAAGCAAAATTATTCATTCTTCATAAAGTCGCTGTAAAGAGATTGTCTCCTTTCATTGAAGTTGTCACAATTTCCTTGAAAAGTAGAAAAAAATTGTTAAAAATCTTTTGAGAATAAGTGCTATGTAAGGAAATAAGCAGGACGAGCCTGGTTATACATCATTGTATTCCTCTGAATGTATTTTTAAATTAGTTTCTGCCCCTCCTTGTTGAAAGGTTCCCTAATTATCTGGGTAACTGTGTGCTACTTTCCTGTGTAGTCATTTACAAGGGAAATGGCGAAAAGGTGAAAGGTAAAGGCTTAGTTCTATTGGTGGGTGGGGGAAAGGAGATCTCTAGCTCCTCCTCTACCTCTGCCTCTGTCTGTGTATCATATATATGTATTCCAATCATCCCAGCTATTTCTTTCTTTTGAAATAGTTTTAAACATATAGAAAAGTTGCAAAAATAATACCAACAGCTTTTTGTTTAACCATTTGAGAATAAATGTGCAATATGATATGTCATTGCTTCCAAACATTTAGTGTATATTTCCTAAACAGGGATATCTCCTATGTCAATCATCAAAATCAGGAAATTTAGCCATCAAAGCCATAGACCCCCCCCATTTATGTTTTGTCCAAATGATGATGTACTTTATAGCAAAAACAATCTGGTTCAGAATCACATGATGCATTTAGTTTTCATGTCTCTTTATTCTCCTTCAATCTGGAATAGTTCCTCATTCTTTCCTTAACCTTCAGTATCTAGGTAGTTTCGAAGATTACAGGGCAATTATTTTGTAAAATATCCCTCAGTTTGGGTTTGTTTGACACGCCCTCAAAATCATATTAGGTTATGCATTTTGTCAGGAATGTCACGGGAGTGCCGAGTTCTTCTCATTGCATCGCATTATGGGATAGTGCACAATTCCTGTGTATATTATTGGAGATATTAACCATGACCGATTCTTAAGGTCCTGTCTATCAGATTCCACTACTGTAAAATTACTCGTTCTCTCTCTATAATCAGTATTTGGGGGGAGGTTCTTTGAAACTATACAGGGTCCAGCAGAAGTAATGTATAAATTGAGTGTGGCTGGTAGGCTAATAATATGGGTGTAATAATTTGTATTTTAATTTGAACATTTCGCCTAAAATGTCATATGGTGTGCTTGAGTGTGATATTGTTATGTTAGAGAATTACATGCTTATGATTTTTTAATAAAAGGTTTTGTAATTAAAAAGGGGCATTATTTGTACCTGACCCTGTATAATATCCTGTTCCTTATCAACGTCCCACTCACTGGTTTTAGCATCTATGTTTCTTGGCTGAATTAACTATGCTAGGTTCCAAATGGTGATTTTCTAATTCCTTCATCCCTTCTCCCATCGTCAGTTGTCAATCCACTGCAAGGAAAAGCTTCCTTCTCTTATTTGTTTATCATTTTATTCATATCAGTATGGGTACATGGATTTTAAAAATATTTTATTTATAGATATTTTATTATTTTGCTGTAATTATTTTGATACTTACATTGTCCCAGTTTGGCCAGTGGGAGCCCCTTCTAGTTGTCCTCCCATTCTTTGAGCGCTTCCCTCTCCCGCCTGTTTGTCAGTGGCCTGAACCAGACCGTTGCTGCCACCACCTCCCGCATCCTCCCGTCCCCACTTGGGTTCCAAAATGCTTACTTGCTGGGACTCAGTTATTCAGGAAGAGAAACAAGGAGGAAGAAAGACATACATAGATAGATGGATGGATGGATGGATAGACTGACTAAAAAATGTTCTGCCCTTAGAAATTGGGAAATAAAAAGACTAGCTGACCAATCTTATAGGGAAACATATTTGGATAATCAGAAATGATGGATAAGCCCCAAATTATTTTAATTTTTGAATGTGTCTTAGTCCAGTCTGGTCTGCTATCACAAAATACCAGAGAATGGGCAGCTTATACACAACAGAAATTTATTTATCACAGTTCTGGAGGCTGGGAACCCTAAAATCGAGTCCCTAACATGGTCGCTTCCGGGTGTGTGTCCTCTTTCCGGTTCCTGCCTTCTTGGCCATGTCCTCATGTCTTGGAAGAGTCTAGGAGTCTCTACCAGGTCTCTTTGTAAGGGCACGAATCCCATTCATGGGGGCTCCACCCTCAAGACCTAATTACCTCCCAAAGGTCCCACCTCCTAATACCCTCCTTTTAAGGGGTTAGGATTTCAACATAGGACACATTTAGATTGTAGTTGAATGTTTTTGTTTTCTGCTGTATTTTATATTTAATATGGGTCCATTTCCTGTTTTCAGGGCCTAAACCAACCTAAGTTCTCCTGTTTTTTATCTTACTATGTCTACATACTATTTCATGTGGGAGAAACTTCTTATTAAGCACACCGTTTGCTATAATCTTAGAATCAGGCTTAACAAGGAACCATGCATATTCATTACACTTTTCTTCCTGACTTGTTTTGCTGTGAGACGGGTAGGTAGGTAGATGCGTGGCCTACAGATCAGCTGGCACTGTACAGAGAAGCAGTCAGGATTTCAGGGAGCCACGTTGGGAGAACTGCTTTTTGTTCTTTCCTTAGATTGAGAGGCTCTCCCAGTTGCCACTGGGCTCTGGATGCCAGGGGCCTTTCTCTCACTAGTGTGCTTTCTCCAAGGGTGAAGAGAGTACATTTGACAGTCACGGGAGGGAGAGGTTTGCTTTATTAAGTCTGGAGGTGGTTAAAGTGGGCGACTGGGGAAAGAGGAGGAATTTGATTGAGACAGGTTGATTTGAATGAAGCAACTATGCTTAGACAACTTTGCATAACAGCTGGTCAGTCAATATGTTTGTCTTTTCCATCTTAGTCCTTTAAGCTTTAAAAAAACATTATTGGAGATTGGAACGTTTTTTAATGTGTTGCAATTAGGCACATGTCCAGATGAATTCTAATTTTGCTGAACCTGCCCCTAGAAGACTACTGGATTTATTTGAAATCACTGAGTCATGAAGATAGAAATATGTCGTGGGAATTTATAATTGAATCCTAATTTCAAGAATATCAAATTTATGAAACAGAATAGTTTTATGGAATTTGGTGGTAATAAATTAGGAATATAAGTTAAATTGCATATGGTTTGTGAACTTCACAATTTTTACTTTAAAATGACAAATGGTTTTACTGTTTAACCAGTCTTGAAATTAGTGATTCCTTTACAAACTGAAAGAACTGCAGATTTTTTTGAACACTGCAACTAACTATTTTCAGAGGAATTTTAAAAATATTGCAAATACGTTAGTATATATTTCTAGTGTAGTGTTTTTTAAAGAAGGTATTTTTAAATTAGGCAAATCCATGTCAGTAGTAAACTTAAAAATATAGCATCAAATATAACAAGATAAATGAAAATTCTTTATCAGAATTGCTTTGGAACCTCAGCACCTCTTATATTTCACTCAATTATCTCAAACTCACTGTAACTACATAGAACCTGGTGAGTTCTCCTCTCAGATTTCAAAGTCACTATTGACTCTTTGTCCTTTTTCTCCTCCCCTTACCAAGTGCTGGGAAGGGTTTCCAAGTCTCTTACAGCTGGTCTACCTCGTCCTTCCGTATTGCAGAAACCTGTCCAAACATCACATTAGAACTGTGATTATCGATCTCTCCTTAAGCCTTTTGTTCAGCTTCTGCCTTTCACCCAGCTCTAAGTGCTATTAATAAACTTACTTCATTTTACCAATCATAGGTCATCCTGTTCACCTTCCGTTATTTATTCCATAGTTTCATCAGAACATTTTAGTTCTCTGAGAATACCTGCCACATCCTCTCGACAATGCCATGTTCGCTGTAGTGCATCAGTCGGAAGATAGCCATTTCACGAGGGCCTACTGCGTTCTCCTCGGTGGCAGCCACTGTCCTCGATGCTGGGAATATTGTGGCAAATAAAATAAATGTGGTTGTCCTGGGGGAACTGAGAGTCTGGTACTGGGAAGAACAGCTATTAAACAGGCGAGTGCATATAACTGAGTGATTGCAAATGTGTGGAAAGTGCTTTGTTGAAGCATGAGAGCATATTGGACCATGTAGGGGCCTGGGTTCCATGGGGAGAGTCTTGAGGTTGTGAGGTTGGCGCTGAGACCAGAGATCAAGCACGTATTATCTGATTGAGGTCTGTGTTGTGGAAAATTTCGGGCACAGAGTGGTCCTCGCTTTTCCCTGCGTCACTTCTACCGTGTCATCAAGCAAATTCTCACACTGTTTGGTCACGCCACCTACTTACCCTCACTGGGGCATTTGGTCCTTCGGGGGGCTGTTTGTCTTTGCACCTTTCTGACTTTGTGCTGTCAGCTTAGTTCGGAGCTCCTGAGGTCGATGTCCCCAGCTTGGCAGAGTAGGAGCTGCCAGCAGCAGGCTCTCAAAGTCAGTTTCGTCCACTGCCTCCGACCCTGTCACTCTCCTCTTCTCTTCCTTCCCTCAACTTCTCTGATTTGGGGGGATTTCTCTGGGAGAGAAGCACAGCCAGCGGTGGGGACCTCAGAATTTATTCGTTGATCTTAAACCTCTCCTTCCAAACACCTGGATTTCATTTTCAGCATCCTAGTGACTTCGGGGCCTAAGGGGATTGAAAAATGTTTCTTCCTTAGAGGAAGTTTAGGTATTTTGCCCTAGATCATTGAAGGACATGCATGTTAGCTCTGAAGTTTCACATAATCTATCACTGTGCTGTTTACCCAGTACTTTCTATTTCAGACTTTTGTGCAGCATAGCATATGGATATTCAGCATCACTGACATCGTGTTGTTCCCTGATATAATGTCAATACAGTAAGCTTGCAGACACACAGCAGCAGAAAGACATTGCTGTGCTAGTACCGAGTGGCCAAGCTGGCTCTCCCGAGCACGCCGTTTTCCTGCAGGGCATTGTAACTGGCGGCTGGTCACACCGTTTCTTGTGGCCAGGCCCTCCGGTGAGCCACAACCAGGTCTCTAGCAGAGAGAAAGGAAACAAACAATTTCCTGCCCTTGATTTTCCCTTTTTATTAATACATGTTAATATAACATGGGAATATGGGGTGAAAACTGATTATAACATCTGTATGTAAACACTGTTAGAATAAAGCTAAAATAGATTGTAAAATACAGTATTGAACAGTGTGGACTTATCTTTAACTTCCACCATTTTATTGTTCTAAGTAGAGGGTAACAATCTTATATTTAATTTTTTTTCTTTAATTATAGTAAAACACACAAGTTTTATCATCTTAAAGTTCAGCAGCGTTAACTACATTCACAGTGTTGTAAACCAGCCTCTGGAACTCTCTTCATACTGAAAACTCAAACTGGCCCTGCTGAATAACCCTGTCTGCCCCTCCCTCCGGCCCCTGGCAGCCACTGTCTACTTCCTGTCTCTGTGAATCTGACTGTTCTGCCTTAGTGGTGTGGCTCAGCTGGTTGTTGCATTGTCCCGTAAATTGGAAGTTTGTGGCATAAAGGTGATAAATGGAAAAAAATACAATAGAAAGAAATAAAGATTTATTTAAAAGATAAAGTGAAAAAAATATTTTAAAAAAGGAAGAAAGAGAGGTGGTAGGTTGGTTCCTGGTCAGGGCACATACCTAGGTCGCGGGTTCTGTCCCTCGTGGGGGTATGTATGAGAGGCAACCAATCAATGTGTGTCTCCCTCTTTATCTCCCTCCCTTCCCCCTCCCTAAAAGCAGTAAGCATGTCCTCAGGTGAGAATAATAAATATATGTGTGTGTGTATATATATATGTGTGTATATGTGTGTGTGTGTGTATATATATATGTTGTGGGGTTTTTTTTTACTGTTCTAGGAACCTCATGTAAATCGACTTATACAGTATTTGTCTTCTTGTGACTGACTGACTTTGCTTGGTGTAATGTCTTCAGGACATCCACATTGTAGCGTATGGCAGTTTCCTTCTACAGCTGAATAATATTCCGACGTATGTAGGTAGCACATTCTGTTTACCCTTTCGTCTGTTGATGGACACTTGGGTTGCTGCCATCCTTTGGCTCTTGTACATAATGCAGCCATTGCATGGAGGTACAAGTCTTTCCTGAAGACCTGCCTTCAGTTCTTTTGGGAACATACCTTATTGAGCCTCAACCTTAGCACAGAGATATGTACTCCCTAATTATTTAAACGAGTGGGAGGGAAGGCGAGACCAAGGGAGGGGACGGTCATTTCAAAACTTAGGCGGATGATAGTCTGTCATCCATGTGAGGTTATCTCAGTCGGCTTCAGTGTTTTTCTAAGTATCGTCCAGGTACCCCCTCCATTAGGGCTTCCTGAATGCTGCTAATAGTCCAGAGTTCTAGGCCCTTCACCAAACTTCACAAGTTTGAATCTCTTGTGAGACTCCAGAATTGGCATCCCCGGTGATCCTTACACACACTGAAAGGTGTGATGCACTGCCCGCTGGCAAGGAGATCTCAGGCGTCCACTGCGGACGCACAGGAAGGCCCTGCCCTCCGCTTTCAGCCCCTGCTGTCCTTTGGGGCTCATCCATCCAGGCTAGCCCATGACTCAACTTTTTTTTTTTTTTTTTTTCACTATGTCTGCAGCCCAACTCAAAGTTCGTAAATTTAGCAAAGGATGGCCAGGGCTGGGTTCACAACCCTAAGCTTTGATCCAGGCCTTTTTGGGGTCCTTCCTCAGGATGGTGATTGGTGATTCACTGTTGCTGTCTTCTTGCTTCTCCAGTCAGTGGGCTGGTGAAGAGGCTGGGGCTTCCTCCCTCAGGCCTTGGGATGTTTAGGCCTACCTGAGTTCTTAAAGGGACCAAATCTCTTTTCTTATATGAACATTTTCAATAGGACGTATGCATATTACACTGTGACCTTCAGGAAAGTCATTTCACACATTAATATTGTATAACTGAATGACAAATGTGACATCTTCAATAAAGCCAGCCAGATTCTTTTGCATTTTAAAATCAAACTGCCTTCACCTACTTACCACCACATATCTACCACGTGTGGCTTTGCTTCTAATTGTGATTGCGAGTGATTCACTTTTTAAATATCAACTTTTCTTCAAGTAACGTTGATGCATTTTCAGAAATATACTCTTCAAACTTTTGTGTGATACAAGAGCATGTTTAATATTTGACTTTCATTAAAAGTGATGATACTGGCTAATGACATATTTTTTTGTTGTCGTTTTTTTTTTTTTTTAAATGACCGGAGCTGGGGGCAAAGGGGAAAAAGCCCTAATGAGGAAATCTGCTTGTGTTACACCCGGGCACCGTTTTCAGTGTGCTCCATACAACTTTCTGTGCCCTCACTGATTTGGTACTCCCATAATTTTGCGTTTGGGCTCATTTTCACATCCAGTTCTTGAGATTTCCATTTGCTTGTTTGAAATCCCTTCTAGAATGTAAATGCTCTGAGGGCAGCGATGCTGGTACTGTACGTCACAGGGACCCATGTGATACATGGGACCAGGGAAGTATTTGACAAATTTGTACTGAATTAATGAAATTTAGCTTGAAACCGATGGTAATATATTTCATATACTGCTTTTATCATTTCTGCTAGAAATTTCCTCTGCAGTTTTCAGTTATACTGCAATTCTTGTATCAATCTACGAACTAAATTTCAAGAGATCGAGAAGCTTACCTACCCAATATCTCTGGTTGATTGATGCTACAGGTTGAAACACGTTTGATTTCCTGGGGTCGCTTATTTTTCTATGTTGAAAACTGACTGAACAGAATTCCTGACACCAAACAGTAATTTCACAGGTTTATTCTCTTTGATGGAGGGGAGGCTAACACTCTTGCGTGAGACCCACTTAATCCCACGTATCTCCGACCCAGGTTTGTGCTATTGTTGAGGGACCCCTGCCGTCTTCACCCCCTGCAGGCAGTGAGGGTGGGTCTTTGTTCCCAGAGACCAGATGCCCCGGTAGAGCGAGCCCATTTTGTTTTTTCTCTTTATAGCATTAGGCTCCAAGCCGCGTGCACCGAAACCCCTTTTGAGGCGGCCCTGTGTGTTTTCGGCAGAGCCCACAGGACCCGTGGGCAGTGCACTGCTCCGAGCCGCCCTTTGCAGAGACTCCTTTCAGCAGCATTTTGGGATCCAGGGTCAGGACCGGTCAGCCCAACTTACTCTCGTGGTATATAAATTTACTGTGATTTAGGAAAGATCAACAAAAACCCTTTGAAGGCAGATTTGTACAGCACGATACAATATTGCACAAAGGTACGTGTACAAAAGGAATTTGGCCTTTTGTGTTTCTAGTCTTCCAACCTCAAAGTAAGGATGTCTGGGCTTAACTGTTTAATGTAGTGTTAAATGCCTAAATGATGTTTTTGGATTGCTTTAAGATCTTCCAGGAAAATTATTACCCATAACTACAAAGTAACGAGACTCAGACCTAAAGACATCTGTGGAATACCAGGACAAGTTAATTAAGAGCAGGCCAGTAGGGCTAAAAGTGGTCTGACCTCAGTTGGATTTGCTGGTATTCTTACTTCCCTGAGTAAAATGCCTTTAAGAATTCGTGTGACCTTAAGAGTCGCAGTTAGCAAAAAAGGTTTTTAGCTGTGATTTCAGTAGCATTTATAAGGTTAAAATCTGACATGATGCCTAGAAGTTGTATATAAATATGTACAATATTAAAGTTAAGGGTCACACTAATACATCATAAAGTAGATCACCTGTTCTATTGAACCCTTAGTGAGTGTGTGTGTGTAGAATTGTCTTTCTTATTGCCCACTCCCCTCTGTCCCTGACACACAGTCAAATCAACAGATGTTTATTGAGTTTTCACTTCCTCATCAGAACGATACCAGTGTGTTAATCATATTCTATCCTTAGTGAATTTTGGGTGTAATAATTTTAATTTACTTTTTGTTAATTCCCAGCCCGCCTTTTCCTTTATTTGTTTGCTAACTGTATTTCTCCCTTTATGTCTTAGCTGTTCCTATCCTTGGCTCACTTTCTTGAGGGGTTATAACAGTTGTTATCAGAATCCTGACCTCACAGGAGGAGGCTCTTGGGAAGGGCATGTCTTCAGCAATTAGTGCTTTTGTTTTTTCTTCATTCCTCCTTTCTTTATTGTGGTGGAAAACGGGGAGTGAGTGGACTGTTCTAGGAGAAGTGGGAGGAAAAACTACTGAACTGGGGTGACTTAAACGTAAAGTGTGTTAAACTGAGTTGGATAACAACTCAAGCTTTGGTAAGTAATGGGAAGCCACGTATCACATAATGACTTGGCACTGTCAGCAGACTTGGATTTTAATACCAAGTTTGCCATTCTTAAACAGACATAATAAAGCCAGCTCCCAGCACTGCCCTGAGGACTAAATGACCCTGCGGTGAGGGCCTCTCCCAGCACCTCTCCAAGCTGAAGATAATGGCCTCAGCTACAAGACAAAGGCAACAGCAGTAGACGCCAAGACAGAACCTTATCTTGCCCCAACTCCTCTCCCTTCTCTGCAATTAGGGTTTAGCACGTTTTCTCATTTAATCTTTGTAGCAACCTCATTATGTATCATTATTCCCATTTTCAGATGAGGAAATTGAGGTTCTGAGAAGTTAAGTTACCTTTACAAGGTCACGGATTTGGTAAAGGGTTTGCTTCGAGATCAGATTCTAAGCCATTCTCTTGCCACAGTGCCAGGCAGCCTTGTATAATGAGTTGTGACTGAGGAGTGAAAAGGAAGGAGTTCGTCTGAGTGGCCCTTGCACTGTTCTCCCCACTTCTTCACTGGGTGAATGACTAATAAGCAAGCGCTCCCAGAGGGTATTTGCATTTCAAAGAGGAGCTCATTAACCCTAATGAATCTCTAATTGGTGGAGTTTGTGGAAGAGGTTTTTCAGAGCACTGGGGTGTCCCCCTGTGCCTTCAAGGTGCTCGGCTCTCCTGCTCTCTGTAGATTACCAGCGTTCTGGCATCAGAAGCATGCGGTAGCATGCAGCCACGTGGTGCCAGGCTGCCCCAAATGCAACTGAATGGATGAGCAGGGAGTCGCGGAAACAGTCATTTGAGGAAGTATGCGTTAGTATTGTATAAAATGAATATTCAAATGCTAAGTGACATATCTGGCAATGTCGAGGGTCTTCTGAAGGGTCAGGTAAAAATATATTTCATAATCAATTTTAACTTTGGAAACGTTACATCAGCATTCTCCGTTGTGTGTTCATAGACCCCTGCAAGATGTTTAATAGGTATTAGGTGAATAAAATGGCTTCATAGCCACATATATTGTGAAACAAATTTTAAAGTGTCTTTACTAAAGAATTTCTGAGAGCCTATAATATGTTAAAGTAAATTGGCAATCAGCTAAAAGGGAACCCTTCTGAAGGTTTTCCTCGTACTTCTGACCATAGAAATATTCTTTCCAAGTGAACTCCTTGAAACTAGTGTTTTGTAGACTGCATTCTCAAGTATTGAGTTCTAGATAATTCCTCTCTAACCAAAGAACAGAAAGAAAATGGTTTTCTGTATTCACAACTTTTCATGTGGGCAGGCCCCAACCCTGTCCACACCAGCCCAGCCCTAGTCCTCTTGGCTCTAGGACGCTCCCGTACTAACACCCCTCTTTCCCAGTTAAGATATGGCCAGTTTGGGGAAAAAGTAAAACAGATGAAGACCAAATTCTCATCTTTATTGCCCATAAAGCTGGTATTGAAGGATGGTGACTTCTATCAAGAAGCAAAGAGGTTTCCTAATCTGAGCCCCAGAAATAGATTGAGCTCTATCCTAGGGCAGGCTTCCCCAAGTGGGGGGTGGCCCCCGTGCAAGGTCAGCGCAGAGGGAGCCACCTGTTCTCTGTGGTCCTCCAATTCTCAGGGGAAAGGAATGGGGAAGGGGAAGGACCAGGGCAGCAAAGTCCTCCCAAATCACCAACTCCTGGACCGAAGTAGAGGGAGGCCTGGGGTGAATGTTGCCAGAGCTTCCTCCTGATGAGTGTGGATGCTCTCCCCCACCCACTGCCAACCCCCCCCCCCAAACAAGTCTCCTCTGGGTGACACAAATAGGCATTTGGGTTCCCTTCCATACTGGGGATTTCTCTCCTTTCCATCTTCCTTCATCCCTAGTGCTCACTCTTCACCGTTTCCCCCTCCCTCAACCCAGTTCACCCAGAAAAAGGGGATTGCGGTGATAGTCTAGTGACTGTCTCTTTCTTGTCTCCTTATACATTTTCAACACAATTCAGTCTTTTATCTGAAAAAAGTGGAATGCATATATTTCCTAAAACAGGGATCAGGAAATTACAGCGTGGCAGTGGTCTTTGTAAATAAAGTTTTATTGGGACCCAGCCTCACTCATTGGTTTCTGTGTTATCTGTGGTTACTTTCAGCTACTACAATGGTAGAGTCTAGAAGTTGCAACCAAGACGAGGTGGCCCACAACACCTAAAATGTTTACTACCCAGCCCGGTACAGAAAAAAAGTTGCCAACCCCTAATCTAAAATATAGATGAATTTCATTTCAGTTCTTTAAGTCCTGAAAGAGCTTCATTAATATGTACATGTAGCCTTTATCACTTACTCACTCTAAATAAAAACAACATCTTAAACCAAGAAAATTGCATGTTGTAGTATAAGAGGGATTTTGCCTCTTATGAAATTGTTTGTCTCTTTACAAACTTCTGGAAAAGTATCCAGGGGACTGGCTGTGTGCTTGCTTTGAAGGACCTGGAGGAAGGCCAGTGGCTTGCCCTGGTCAGAAGTATTTGTCATCATCAGCGGAAAGGGATGAGATTAGATGATCTAGGGGCCTCCGGAGGAGAAAAGGAATAGAGGGAAGTGTCTAGGGGCCCAGGGGGCGGCCCAGCACAAGATCCTTTCTTCAGAGAGTGGGAGCCCTGGGCTCCTCTTCACACCCTGTTCCCTATAATTCAGAGACTTGATTCTGCCCACTTCAGCCCCCATTCCTTAGACCCTCCCACAGAATCCCCAGAGATGCCAGGAGACCAAGTTGGGCTCCTCCTGAGACTGTCTTCTACCTGGGAGGCCTTGGGCATGTCACTGAGTGCTCTGGCCCCTAGGGTTCACTCACCTGTAAACTGGGGTTTGGGAGGGGGAGGATGTTTTACTGCACCATAGAGAGAATTCAATGTAATGGTGTCAAAAAGAGGCTTTATGAAATGTCAAGTACTGTGAAAATGTTGGTTGTTTTTGTTCTTTTTAAACAGCTGATTTGCAAATGAAATTTTGAATCTATCCAGCATGTAAATTATAGTGAACCGATGTTTGCGAACTGAAGTACCTTGTTTCACGTTAGTCACATGCATCTTCATTTATTGTTAAAAGTATGAACAGCACGGTGATTGCTGGGGGAGGGGGTATGAAGGGACTAAATGGTAATGGAAAAAAAATACAATGAAGATTCTTTTAAAAAGTACTTAACGTTCATGTGGGTTATAAAAAAATGGATAAAATAACTGAATTTCTACCATAACAGAATAATTTGTCAGTGGGAAGAAGAAAACTTCAAAAATTACATTTCTTTGTGACTCATTGTTTTGTCTGTTGGTTGTATAGTTTTTATTTTGTGCCTTTGTTTATAGAGAATAATTCTGCAGATGGCATTTTTCCTTGTAATCAGTTATTGTCCTATCTGAGTCATCACCAGACATGGCATTTCAGTAAATAGTGATTCTATAATCGCTTCCAGGCAGATGTGTTGTGTGGCGTCGGGGGCACCGGTTGATCATCTTTCTGGCTATTCAGGCAGTAGGGAGAAATAGGGAAAGTTTCATATAGATACACACCCTGAAATCAGAAAATGGCAAAGGAAACACAGTGCTTTTAGCCAAATGATTTTAAATACAGTATTTGCATGGCTATGGGATGGAGCAATAATCATTTTAAAAGGTAAAAAAATCTTTCTTGAGTTTTTTTTTTTTTAAACCTAAAAGGCAACAAGTCTTTCATTTGGGTGAAACATATTTTCTGTAAGCATCGCGCATGGGAGTTTTGAACACTCTGACCTCATTGTACAGAGATGATGCTGCCCTGGTCGCCGCCTATCATCAAAGAAACTAAACTCATTGTTCATTGGATTTTACTAAACTTACTGTTCATTGGATTTTTCCACTTGTGATCATCTTTTCCCTAACTTTCAGAGAGAGGCAAATTTCTGAAAATAAGACTCTTGATATGCAAATTAATGGTTGGTTTAAACAATCATTTAAAAGTCAAAATGGTTTAGTGATGTCCTAGGTCACAAAAGTAGGTTGATTTAATTTTTCACTTAAAATTATTAACTCTATTATCTTATAGATATCACCCCAAAGTTCCTAGTGCTTTTGTTTCAATATTTCTTTTTTAAAAATTAACTGTTTTTAAAATCTAATAAGTTATGCCACAGTTATAGATCAATACATTATAGTGGTAATTCATAAATTTGCCTTTTACGTTTCACAAATATGTTTTAGAAGAAAGAAACTAACTGTATGCTCAAATACAGTTTTTATTACATACCATTTAATATTACTTGTCAATTTTATAGACTGGGCAATATAAAGAGAAGTGCACTAATCCAGCCATTGTTTACTAAACACTTTTTATGGGACGGATCCCACCCAGCTATTGTAATGTTATGCATAGCTGAGAACAAATCTTATAGGCTGGAATATGTATTGATGTGCTTGGATTTTAAACATTTTTGGGGCATTCCTTTATCGTAAGTAAAATAACTGTCTTAAGTAAATAAATTACCAATTTAATTCTTACTTCAGAATTTAACATAATTTTAGAATTTAAGGTAAACTTATTTAATCCTTTAAAATTTTCACGAGGTTCTTCTTTGATTATAGCCCTTGGTAAACTCAACTTCTGTATTTCATATGGAGAAGTTAACCTCAGCCTTCCTTACTTTCATGCTTTATCTCCAGTCCAAGACCTGTGGCCTGCCCCCTGCGAACAGATCCCTGTTCACTGGGTCTCAGCCGGGTCACTGTCTGTGCGTTTTGCACAGCATCTTGTCACGGGCATTCCTGAGCCAGCTCATTTTACGGGGACAGCAGTTTACAAATTACTAAGTTGACCTCTCATTATGCTTTAAAGAAATAGGCTAATTGTTTCTTTACTTACCATTAGTGTTTCTTTACTTACCAGCTCATTAGTGATAATTAATAAATAAAAATAGGCCATTTATAATTAGACTATGCTTATACTTACCTATGTTTGTGTGTGTCCCGCCCTTGGAGCCAGCCTGGTCACCAGCTTCGTTTAGTGACATAACTGACCCGGGCACCAGCCTTAGGGGTCAGAGTATAACTGAAGGCCAGTTTATGAATTTGTTCATTACTCTTCCCAGCTGTGAAGACCGTACCACAGTTGGTTAACTGTTACGCTCAAATGTATGTATCTATTTTTGAGGCAAATCCACTGATACACAAAACCTTATAAAGAGTAACTCTTATTAAAAGAACTAATTTCGAGGACAGTTATTCATATTATAAAGACTTCTAATTTGAAAACAATTTGCCTTATATTCTTTAAGCTGTAAGCGTTATTAGTTTGTTTGAAATGAGACTTGGCTTAGAAAAGGTGAATTCATGTCATTCTTCCAGTATAAACCTTTATAAAACAGGATACATTTCTGGTTCCAGGTGTGTGTGTATGTATGTGTGTATGTGTGTGTATATATTTATGGATGATTTCTGAGCCCTCAGTAAAACTCCTGTTCTTAAAAATTCACTTATTTTGTAACAAAGGAAACAGTAGTTGATTCCATAATGTGAGACATATAATATCAAAAGATATTTTAAAGAAATAGAAGACAATTTGGCCTCAGTGATGTGGTAAAGTTTTCTATTTATTTTGTTCTGTTGCTTTTTAGGAGATACAGCAAATGAGCAAAGCACAGCAGCAAGTAAAACTTCAGAAGTCGAAGGCAATCAGCCGGTAAGTGGAACTCCATGGAGTCCTTTCGGGGTGAACTGAACAAGTCCTGAGGATTACATGTTTCTCTGAGGATGAAAAGTAACTCCCACTCTTGCTGTGCAGCCTGGGGTCTAGATGGCAGGAAACAGGTGATCTGCTCAAGGTCAGGGGCACAGTACACCGTGTGGCTTCCCAAGTGCTGCGCTTTTCCTTGTGCTGGAGTGGAAACTTTCTGTTGGAAAAAGAGAACTAGAACACTCAAGTTAAAACATTTGAAATATTTTTAGTTGTGTGGTTATTTTCTAATACACTTAAAGAAATGGAAATATATGAACCTGTAAGGGAAGGTTTGAAAATAATCTGTTCAGCCTATATTACATTACCATTTCCAGCATCAAAATTCAGTTCTTAACATTGTTGAGTAGAGAGACTAGGGTATTTGTTCTTTCCCACATGAAGAACCTATTTGCGCTTTGAAGGTACTTGAAAATGTCATTAGGACATTTTCGTATACTGTGTAGAAATTAACATTGCTTAATTGCTGAAATAATCTTAAGACTTAGGGGAATGTTAATTCTTGGGGTGGAAGGGGTACCCATAAATTTTGAAACTTTCTACACTGTGACACACCTTTCCTCACATTCTACTGTAGCACATGAAGGTATTGCTATGCACACCTGGAGTGGGGTTAGGGACCCAGCTGATTTGATTCATCTCCATACCCCTAAAGCCTAGCACAGAGTAGGGAGTCAAAAATGTGTTGAATGAATGATATTTGTAATGTGTATTTGAATATTTTAATTTTTATATTCATATTTTCCATAATGAATGATTATTTTATAATTAAGAAAAAAACTTAAGTGATGTAGGAGCATACTGATGTAGAAGAAGAAAAGCATCATCCAAAGCATCATCTTTCCTATAAAACCTCATTTGTTTTTCATTCATGCGTGCCACACACTTTATTAAGCTCTGACTGTATTCAGTGTGCTGTCGAAGGAACTGAGTCTATAGTGGTGAAAAAAGATACAAGGACAGAGAAATATGTTCAGTCTATACACTGAAGCAACTTGATCTCTTTCATGTATTCACACGTTTAGTGAGTGATGACCATAAGTAGCATCTTTCATGGGAAGTAAAGGTTGATGTATTTGAAGTTTGGCAAAGAGCCACCAGAATGGGTTAGAAATCATCCATGATTATTGAGTTTAATTGCTTAGTTATGGGATTCACTGGAAATGTCTGTGATACTTGGCTATTTTTCAAAGTTGATTCATTGATGGAAAGAATTATAAAATTAATAACTCTTAAGAAGCTTTTGAGATTATGATCCTCCCGTATTTCAAACTAGCTCATTATTGTGTCGTTTTATAGTCTCTATTACACACAACCAGTTCTTAAAGATTTGATTTATATATTCATGCTGTAACAGACATTTCAGAAGTGCCTTCTATTTGAATAGCCACTGGACATTCAGAGGGTGACGTTTGTTATCAGGAGAGCTTCCTTATGTAACAAAAAAGAAACAGGGAGACTGCAAATGAGTCCAGAGGGTTAATCCCAGTACAAGAGCGTAGTAAAATGCTTTTAGAGGCTATGTATGATTTGACACCGAAAAGCCAAATAATCATTTACCTTGACCTTAAGTGTCTAAAATGGAATTCATTATTGCTGTCCTTTAAAGATCCCAAAGCAAAAACATTGCTGCATGTTCCCCACCTACCCCCCACCCCATAGTCTCCCTTGATCGGTCAAGGTGAGATGTATCCAGCCTCATGGTTTAAAATTCTATGTAGAGGCTGATGGCTTCCGAAGTGCGTCTCCACCTAGATCCACGCCCCGAACTCTGCACCACATCCCACTGCCTACATGCTATTTCCCTTACAGGTGTCCAGACAGTTCAGCCTTTACATGACTAAGAAGAACTATTGATTCTTGGCTTTGCCCCCCTGCAGCTTCTCTCTGCTTCTTGTTCCTCTCTGTTGAGTATCACCATCCTCTCCGTAGTGATTTACATCAGAACCCCCGAGGCTCCTCCCTCTCCGTCTCCCTCACACTCCACACTCAGCCCAGCAGTAAGTCCCATCGCCTGTCCCTCTGTGCCCAGAGTCTGACCCCTTCTTAACACTGGCACTGCTCCAACCCAAGGCTAAGCTACCACTTTCTCCAGGACTCTGCCTTCATTCTTCCTCCTCAAGCCCATTTTCTACAGTGCAGTTGGGAATGTAAATGAGATCACATCATTCCTTGACTTGAAAACTGCTGGCTAAGCTGCTCACAGGGAGCTTCAAGGAGCTCCATGTGCTGTGCAGTCTCATCTTTCTCTCCACACTTCAAACCCCATCCCCATCCCCAGCCGCCCTTCTGTCCCTTGATCACGCTAAGCCCGTTCCCATCTCGGCGCCTCTGCTTCTGCTCCCCCTTCTGTACCACGGCTTCATCTGGCCACCTTCTTATTACCCAGGTCCTAGTCCAGGTCCCACATTCCATGACTGACTTTTCTCCTTCATGTTTATCCTGTCTGCCTCCCCAATGAGAACGACAACAGACCTTGTGGGCCTCAAATAGTGTCCACTGCATAGAAGGTGCTCGATAAATCCATGTTAACTGATAATCTAGGTTTCATTTCATGTCATCATCTGTCTGCCAGGTTCAAGGCCTGAAATTACCATTTGGGCTCATTCTTCTCACCCTCCTCATCAAATCTATCATCAAGTCCTACTGATGCTGCCTCTCAAATATCTTCCAAGTCTGGTTCCTCATCCTCCAACTAGGTCCTCATCTGTTCACCAGACTGTTATTAGACAAGCAGCTTCTTCCCCAAACTTCTTTCTAAAAATGAATAGCACTTTTTGTTACTTCGGGCTCCTCCAATGTCTCAAAATCTGCAGAATAAAGCTTAAGCCCAAAACCCTGTTCAAACGTCCCCTCCTTTGTGAACTCTTCTCCTGCTTCCTGGGCCAGAGATAACCATGACGTGCTGTTCCCACTTGCATTGTCTGGAAGGTGGAGAGGACACCTCATTAGCTTCAGAGCCTCGGTCGCAGACAAACTGTCACACACGTGCTGTGACACAAACACCATCAGTGATTTCTGGATGATGAGTGAATAAACAAGCGGTCCTCTGCAGACACTATTTTATGAGTAGATCTCTTCATTCAATTCTGTTTTTTACTTTATATTATAAACACACAATTATTTTTCCCTCTATAAAAAATAATTCTTTCTTAGGAGTTACCCATTAAAAATCTGTTACTTTACATTTTAGCATTCTGACAACATTAGCAAGGACAAGCATAATGATTTCAGGTAGTTTTTAAAAAGATATACATCTGATTAAGAAGTGATTCTTGTACCTAGTAGGAAAGATTCTCATTGTTTTGTTTTTAATGGCTATACAAAAAATGTTCAAATATTATTTATAATGAGAAATATTTGGTAAATTAGTATGGATTTCATAAGGATTAAAAATAACATTCTTAGTTGTCAAAATATAACTCATTTTTCTAAGGACCCTTTGGAGAGGTGGATTTTAGTATAAGAGAATGAGTTTTTTTCTTGGGCGATTCATACAAACATGTAGATTGCCTACTATTTTCAGGAAGTTGTTGGACATGGGAGGGAGAGGGCATGGAGGTGTGCGAGGCGCTGTGACTCCCACTTAGAGAAGAAGAAATTTTCAATCGATTCCTGCATAATTAGAAAACTCCACAAGTTACTGTAATATAAAGTGGAGTAAATACATTCATTAAACTCCATAACCACAAAAATAACTGAGATTTCAAAGAGGAAGAAATGACATTAGAGACTCAAAAAAGACTTCATGCATTATGTGTTTTGAACCATGAAAATTTTTTCTTACTCTTTTTACAGTCAATTTTTACATTACCAAGATAAATTTTTGTGTAATTAAATTCTTCATTATGAACATTTTAGAAATACAGAAGCATGTATATCCTGGCATGAAAATTCCTTCCACACGTGAATCTCAGTGACAGATAATAAAAGGTTAAACGTTTTTTTTTAATGGCAGTTAAAATATTTTGTTAAGTAGCTCTGACATTTTTCCTGACACTTTATAGCCCAAGTGTACTTCGAAACTGGGCTCCCTCCCCAGGTGCAGTTGTCTCGCTGACGTCATGGAAAGTCTAACATCTAGGTGGAAAAGAATTTGGAAAAAGGAGAACTAGTTTGGGCATCAAATAATTTAATGTTTACAGAGTTGGATTTTGAGACATTTTAATACATTCACACAAAATACCGTGAACAACAGCATATTTATTTACATTCAGTAATTAGTGGGACTTTTTACTTTGTGTAAAGAAAAATAATACAGCATTCATCCCAGAAAAGCATAATTTCTCAGTATGTTTTTCTCTCCTTCATCCCCCTCTCCAGAGCTTCTCTCAATGATGACTTAAGTTGGGCGACGCCACTGTTTTTCCCCGTTGTGTGTCCCGTATGGGATCCTAAAGCATCAGCGCCTTAAATAGGGTCACTTGAGGAACTAATACAGTTTCTCTCGTTGTGCTTTCATCTACATTTTGAGAGCCCTCGGTAACTTTTAACAGAATTCACCATGGTTTTGGTGTGTAGAGAGAGTAAGCTCCCGTAAACCCATGTTTGGCCTTATTAAAATTAAAGTCACTAGACTGTAGTACTTGGAGAAAAAAGTTACAATTTGGAACTAATTATCCAGTTGCAGGACTAGCCGCTTCATGCCGTTTTTTCTTTTTTCCTGGTTGCCTGTCTGGGCGAGTGTTGGTAGTGAGCTGTGAGGCCTGGCTTCTGCTTGGTGCCCTCTGCCAGCCTAGGGGCCTGCGGCACGCGGCTCAAGGGGCACAGACCCGCAGTTCACGGAGGCCTGCTTTCAGTTTGTGCCGTTAGGACTCCTCTCTCCAGGGAATACACGTTATAAGTAAGCAAGTAGTCAGTCATTCTTTCCTAATCTTCTGCCGTGGAAGGTGCTTTATATTGTGAGTACTGGCCCATATAAGCTACTCATTTACTGGTGGACCTACTCATGTTTGGTTTTGTAGGTATATTTTGAGAGCTACAAATATGTACATTTCCATTTTAATATAATTATATTGTATTTTGGTGACTATTAATTTTAACACATACTCTTATATTGTTTGTTGAGCTTAAATTTCTTTTATTTGTACTACTAAAATTATTCTTTTATTTGCATTTATTTTTAGTCTCCAAGACTGAGGAATATGTTTGTTTATTTAGTTCACTGGCCTAAGATAGCAAAGTACAAAAACAAGCCAATGAAAAACTCCCCACAAAACCACAGTTCCATTTGAATATTTGTCTTGAGTGACAACTAACTCACATATGCATATGGAGCCACGTAGAAAATAATAACTAACAGATGGTATAGCTGCAAAGCAGGATTTATAAAGATTATTATCAGCTAGTGGTATTGAGATACTCTTGTGGTTATACTGACAGAAGACACAAAAGTTATTATAATAATAAACTGTGACACTAATATCCCCCAACTTCTGTTAACCAAAGTAGCTTATTGCATATTTAATATAATTTCTTAATGAAGACCTAAAACAATCATGCAGCCAATTTGTACTAGGAAACTTAATAGACAGAAATTGCAAAAACAGTAATTAAGGTAGTAGCAACAAGAACAAAATGTTTGTTAAAATTAAGTGCATAATATTAGAATCCCTGGAAAATAAAGTAAGGACTTTGGGGACGTGTTTATTCAAATCATTTCAAGCAGACTCCTCAGTCTAGCACACAGCATTTGTAATGTTTCATTTGTATACTTGTGAATAGTTTAGTCACATGTGGAATTCATAGTTCAGTAATTCAGGGAAAAGTTGATTTTTCTGAAAAAGGTGTGGAATGCACATATCAATAACACATTCATTTCTCTTCTATGTGTTTTCATACTTCCCTGTCTTTTAACAGAGCCTTCGGACTCTACAGGGGCTAATTGCCTTGTTGCTTTTATTTCAGATCATCATTAGAGGGCACGAACATATCTCTGAGCTTTGTGAATGCCATATGATGCAGACTTTGGTTACCACCCCTTCCAAAGGGGACTAAGATTGTCTCACTTAAAACTGAGTTCTGTGTAGAAAAGAATCAGGGCTTGGTGGTGTAGGAAAAAGACTGGAGAGAGTGATTTTCAAGAATAGTGTTAAGAGTAGCAAACATTCATTTACTGAATGCGAGGATTTTGGTTTTAAGAATTTTTTAGTATAAGATGCTATATAAGTTTATAAATTTGAGGTTATACAGATGATTATGAAACTGTTTATTCTCACAGCATACATAGTCCAAATACAGATATAATGGGTATTGATATTGAAGGCAGTTTAAACTGGTACAACCACTTTTGGAAAGCATTTTGGCAATAAGCATCAAGAACCATAAAGATGTTAATATACTCTGACAGTAATTCCACTTTTGGGATTCTATTCTAAGAAAATAATCTTTTAAATTCACAAGAAGTTCTATGGGCAGAATGATGTCAGTCCACTCAATGGAATATTTTTCACTTTTCATAAATGGAATTTATGATAGTTTTCAATAATTTAAAGACTTGGTTTCATAATTTCAGTTAAAATATGAAGTACAAGATTATATATACAGTGTAATTGCTGCTGTGTAAAAACTGTGCAGAAAAAAGGTGATGTAATACGTGAAAACATTAAGTGTAGTTGCCTTTGGGATGATCACTCTTTCCAGAGTGCCGACTTTCCAGTTTGTCTATAATGAGTGTATCTTATATTTTAAATGACAGTGAAGTTGGTGGTGAAGAAGCAATGTGTTCAGTTACTGGAGGGCAGAGTTTGATAAATAAGAACTATTTTGTACGGCAACAGCACCAACGGAGCAATTGACTGAAGATGTTCTTTGGGAGAGATGTTGGCACTTCTCTGCCTTGGTTCATTTAGATCTAAGATCCCTTAGTTAGTTGATCACAGAGCACCATATTTTGATCACAATTTATCAAACCATCTGCCCTATCAGGGGACTTTTCAGTAAGAAGAAGGGTGAGATGACTTGGAGGTTATTTTTCACATCTCATCGGAAGTCACATGGCCCACACTTCTCTCACTGATCAACCCTCACTGTCATTGTCGTTGTATCAGTTATGAAGTCATGCCCCCCATTCCAAAAAAAAGGTTGTGGGCTACTGGTTTGAACATGTATTTGTCTAAAAGTCTGGCTTTTTCTTTTATGTTTATGATGCTGAGACTCTTGAAGATAATCATTGTAATAATTAGTTTATGAGAATACAGCTTTGTCAGATGAGTGTGAGGTTCTTTGTTTTTCTTAAGGGTTTCTTCAAACCCTTTCAAACTTCTGATTTATTGGAAAGTGAAGCACAGTTAGATTATTGCATGCATTCTTTATGTCATTTAAACAGTAAATTTAATTTTATGATGTGTTTGTCTTCCTACGCGAGATACCTTTTGGGAAGAAGATTTTGTAAAGTACACTAATCCACACTTTATTTTCATATGAATTACTGGGCCATATAATGCAGTAGAAAGTATATTTTTTCTGGATTCCTCTCCTTACCAAGTCTGTAATTTAGAATAAGTTGCTAAGCTTCTCTTCAACTTCAATTCTTAGTCAGTGAAGTAAGTCGATTAGATGTGGTGTCTGAGATCTTTTCCTCCCTAGAAGTCCTGGCTCTTTACCTCTTGGAACAGTGAATTGGGATTTTGCTGCCAAATGCCAACCTTCACACCACTACTTTAATGGGAGGTCCGGGGCGGGGACCTGCTGCATAATGAAGATTTTCAGCATTGATTAATCAAGCTTTCATGCTTGTGAAGAAGGAATAGTCCAACAGTCCTTATAGGTAAAGTGTCAGACTGCAAAAACCACTTCCAAGATCTTCGCTCTTGCTTACAAAGTCTGTCTTGGGAAGTGATATATTTGGCTACTTTAAATCTATAAATTCTTGACTTTTCTATTTAATGGCCACTCAAAACACTGGCAAGATGGGTTAACTGGAGGCAAGCCTACTGGAGTTTGTGAAGCTCTTTTCTGTAACTTCAAATCTGTATATTTTTGTTATCACTACATCTTTGTCCTAATTTCGGTTTTGTTGGGGAAAAGTTATCATTGAAAGGTCACAATTCTGGTATTTTTCTGGCTACCATTGGGGTAACTAGCACAGTGAAACATAATGTTCATTCATCCCAGCCTGCAAGGCCAAACTATGTGAGGTGTGTGAGAGCTGCCCCCGTTTCCGTCCAAAACGCACATATGGTGTGGGTGAGCCAGTAATGTGAGTTTTACGCAATGTTTCTTGCTCATGTACACAGTCTGTTGCTCAGCACCAATTGTTCCTTGCCAGAAACCTGCTAACCTGCTGCTTTGTAGCTCTGCTTGATGAAGCTAGGTAGCTTAAAGTGACCACAATGATATTTACTTAACTTTAGCAATCTTAATTTGTTTAAGTTATATCACTTTAACCGCCTACCTCATCTGTTGATTCATTGCAATTGATTGCAATTAAAATCAGAACTGGAGCCTTGTTACTAAATTCACTAGATCGAATACGTGTTTATTCTATATGTTTAGGAGGAATCCTAATGTGGAAATGTAGCTTTTTGCTTACCAAATGTAGTTTTCTATCTCCAATTTAGAAATTATTATTTTAAGAACATATGGAATATTCTGTTTATGTTTTGGGAGTCATTTTGTTGTCATATTTCCAGCTTTCACTTTTGTAGTTTTAAAAACCACCACACCAGCAGGGTGAGAGGTCCATGTTGGGAGAACAAATGTTCCCTATTTCCCACAGCCATCTTTTTCTAATCCCCTGTTTTTTAATTAGTAGCAAATGGTCCTTACTTTTTCTTCCTTTGGATCGTGTTACAGTCATAACTTCTTGAGGCTATGGAGAAAGTTTTAAATTAAAGCACAACCATGTTTATGCTGTCTTCACACAGCTAGAGATTCTTTTCTGAAGGATAAATTTCATCCGACTCTATGCTGTGGAGAAGTAGCATGTTGGCGGCTACTTGGGCTGAGAGGCATTTTCTGAGTACTCCACTCTGTACCTTATTGGGGATTCTTTTGGTGAATATGCTCGAGAGAGCACACCAGTGTGAACACACAGGAAAATGTACACTGTAGTTAAGCTCAGCTGAATTCACAGAGATGCTACAGTTCTTTCCAGAGCTAGCAGGCCCCATTCCTATCTGTGTCAGTTAAATAAACTTCTGTGTTCTTACTACGCTGTTCAATAATTGACAGTAGTCTCTACCCATTCAAGGACTGTTTAATGTCCACTTTGGGGATGTCATATTCTTAGACATGTCTTGCACACAATGCCTTTTAAATTGTTAAGAAATCATTATGGTGTGAATTCAAAAATTTTCTCTAACACCAGTTACGTAATAGAAAAAAAATGTATGTACTAGAAAACCTCCTAATGTAAAAGCTAAAAGCAGTAATTTTTAAAAAGTAATAGCAACCCACATTTCCTCTGCCTTTATATGCCTCTTGGAGAAAGAGAAAAGACTACCGAAGAGCACAGTGGTAGTGGACTGAATGACCATTTACAGAATGATCAAAAGCCCATGGAAACTTCCTCAGAAATTCTGAACTGAAGAGAGTCAGTAAACTGTTGCATAATCCTACTCTTTAAATTGGTTTCAATTGGAGAATAATTTGAAGAACATTCTCTTTGTTCATCTCTGTATTTTGGGATGTATTACTGGATTGAGCCAGCCCCAGGGAGCTGCGTATTTCTCTCATTGTCTTTGTCCACACAGGTTGCCTTCCCTGAGCTGTTTCTCGGCTCGATTGAGTAGCTCGGTGAGAAACTGTTGTGTGGAATACACCCTGACAGTCACTATGGAGGCATGTTTACCAAGACATCACGTACGCCGTTGCATAGTTTCTCTGTGTGAAGTCCCACTTAGGTCTTCTGACTTCTTTTTGCTTTTATTTTGTTTCTACGGAGGAGGTAATATTCTTTGTCTCATGGCCATTGTGAATTTTGTATCATATCATTTTTCCATTTTTTTGGCAGGAGGACGCGCAGACCTAAATTTATGGCTCAATTCTGGTAATTATTTAGGACTAGGCCATGTATCCGCATACTTTATTTTCCTGTAATCTCATCATGCTCCTATTCCATACTTTTCCTGGGCATTTTAAAATTTATTGTGAATTGTCTTGTTAGCTGCTTCAGATTCACTGTGTAGAAGAAAGACTTAGCACATGTACACATATAAGCATATTTATATAAGACTTATATAAAATGAGTCTGTATTTAAAGTGTGCTTTTTAATTGGTTATGAGATATATAAAACTCCCAATTTTAATTTTCTTTCACTCTTCCTTGTAAAAATCCAGTTTGGTAGAATTATGCAGGAGGTTTATTGTGAGCGTGTGTGACATCGGGCACCTTACCCGACCACTTGCCCCGAGGCCGCAGGCTCACACACTGACCTCCAATCTAACGGGGCCCGTGCTGACTAGAGGACGCCCTGAAGGAGCCTCCGTCCAGCTGCTTTCAGGCAGAGTGGGCCTCAGGCATCTGAGACTCTGACTATTTGCCGTATCAGCCACTTTGCGGTCTCCTTCTATACACCATTTTTTTTTTCATGCTCTACCGATACGTTTTAGATGGTCTACCAGTTGGACGTTAGATACCGGTGTAGAGGGCCCAGGAAAAGTGACTACCTGGTTCGGAGAGACGTTGCCCTGGGAGTCATGATTCCTCACATTACTGAATTCGCAAAGCCCCTGTGGGAGCACGGATAGCAGGCGGAACGTGAACTTTATCATCAGGCAGACATGGAGCTCAGATCTTGGCTTTGCCATGTACCAGTTTGGTGCCTTTGAGAAAGTGCTCAGCCTCTTCATTTCTTTTTGCAATAAAATGGGAATGGTACTGCTCCTTGCAGGGTTACTGTAAGAATTGAATGAGTCAGTATGTAATATTTATATGTCTATATACGCATTGTCTGACATATACTGGATACTCAATAAGTGTTAGTTTCTTCTTAAATTGAAAGGAAACCATGGTTGGTACCTAGAAAGTCATGCCCAAGTACAGGTGAAGGGATTAAATTAGGAATTACTCTCAGATGAGAGTTACAGAGACCTGAAAGACAAAGGCTTAAATTTAGGGCTTTATTTTACCCAGGTTATGGTAAGTCTGGAGGAAGTTGGTAGAAGCAGTCTCAGGAGTTCAAATATGTCAAGGCCAATGTCATATGAGTCTCGATCTTTTCTTCATAGTTGCAATAAAGCTATTGCAGCTCCAACCATCGTGTCTACTTTCTAGGAAGTTGGGAGGAGGAAGACAGTGAAGGGAGAATAGTCCTTGTGTTCAGAAATTTCCCAAAAAATCTCTAACAGAGTTTTACTGGCCCTGTGTGTCACATGGCCACCCGTCATAGCAAGGGAGACCAGGAAATGTCTTTAGCTTTGTACTTTGCTATGCCCAGAAAAATCAGGGTCCAATAGTAAGGAGGAAAGAGGAGATAAATACTGGATGGACTGCAAGCAGTCCCTGATATAGGAATCATCCCATTTTGCTTCTAGAGGCTTTATTTTTCTGACAGTAGGCATTGGGGGAAATTAGAGAGAAACACCCATTGGTGATAACTGGATTCTGTCTGGAGTAAGGAAGCCTTTGAGTAATCAAGGGGGGATGAGAAATACAGGATATTTACTTTATTATCATATTTTGAATCTATGATAAGTTAGGCATGGTACTGGTAGGAAGTGTACATATATTATCTCATTAATTTTTACAGATGAGGTGGGCTGTATTATCTTTATATTTTGTAGAGAAGGTGACTAAGGCTCAAAATGTGTTTCCCAAGGCCACATGACCAGTAATCGTAATGGAGCCGGAATTCAGAAATGCGCCCAACTGACCACAAGACCTTTGTTTTGCATTGTATTGCTTTCCTGCATAACTTGGCAGAAACCTGCTATCGCACTTTGTCTGTCTTTTCCATAGTCCCTTGTACTACTAGGGCCCACTCTGACTACATGTTGCCTGTGTTTGCATACCGTGTTAAACAGCGTCCTGTACAGGATGGCCACTGTTGCTTGTTGAAAGGCGTACAGAGGAGGTTGGGAGAGAAAGAGCTGGGGGCTCTATCCCTCCCATCACCACCACTCAGAGGTTGTGGTGGCCGCCCCTGTATTTCTGCCCCCAGGGTCATTAGCACCTAGGAACATTCTTTAGAACAAAGGGACTATGGCGGAGCAGCAGTGACCAATCTCAGGGCATCAGAACCCAAAACTGAAAGCTGATAGAATGATTTGGCATGGAGACAGGTCCCTTCTGAGGTTGGAAGCCAGGGAATTACCCTGGACTTCTCCCTCCACTCTAACCCAGCCGATCACCAAGTCACTCTGTTTCTGCCTCAGCCTGTCCTTTCCTCTCCTGGCCCACTGCAGTTGTAGTCATTCAGGCCTCACTGTCTCTCCAGTCGACTGCAGAGTTTCTGAGATGGCCTACTGATCCCCAGTCTTACTTTCATTAGGTTCATTCGCCACAGATCTGACTCTGTAGCTGCCTCACTTGATGACATCAGGGGCTCCTTGGCTGCTTCCAGGGTGACTCTCGTGTGGGACGTGCATGTCCCTTCATGATCCGCCCTGCCTCCTGTGCAGTCATCCAGGTCTGTTCTGTCACCACACAGTTTCTTTCCAGGCTGCGAGCATGTCCTTGCTCCTGGATTTTACCCTTGCAGTTCTCTCCTTTTCCTGCAGAGCTTCCTTTATCCTCGAACCTCGTGTTCACTTGGAAAATTCCATTCATCCTTCAGACCTCTGCTCAAACACCTTTCATCTCCAAACACCTTTGTCTCCCTTAGGCAGAGTCAAGTCCTCTCTTCTGCTCCCTCAGCACCTTTACGGCCCGTGTTCTAGCCACTTGCACCATGACCAAGGGCATCGTGGGGTGGGGATCACGGTCGATTCAGCTCTGTGTTCCTGTGCCGAGCACTGTGCCTGGCATGTGTTAGCAGCACTCAATCGATGTGTAATGTTCGCTGTGTACAAACATTGATACGAACATGTAGAACGGCCCAGAGGCAACATAACTTGTCCAGTTTTTTACTTTAGTCTTTGTAAAGTTACTCCATCCCTCTGAATTGAATTATTCCTCCAGGTTCTTCCACCATTTCTGTTAGTTTTTCAGGTTATCTTTACTCATTTCCTTTTGGCCAGCTCAAAGATGATTCTGATTCCCAAATCCTAAAGAGGCTTTAGCTCTATTATATACTTCGCCATTCCTTAAAGCTCAGTTGTGTTTTAGATATTTTTTCTCTTTATTGACTGTTTGGCATCCATTCCTGACTAAAGGTACATTTTAAATGATTCAAAAAGTTTTCTCTGTTATTTTTAAGTAGTGATTCCTAAGTATCTTTTGTGGGTTTTGCCCCCTTTAGCTATTTAATAAAAGATTTTCTTGCACAAAATGAAGAAGCTAACAAATAAGTAAATAATAAGCATCTGAAGATTTTCTTGAAACCACGAATATTATTGTTACTTCTTAAATTCCCAATTTTTAATATACCAAATAATGTTTACATTCAATAGTTGCTTATATTGTATTATATGACAAGTTACAGGCAATAACTAGAAGGATGTAAGATTCTTGAAAGCTGGAATCTTCTCTGTCTTATTCAGTGCCAAAAAACAATACTTAATATTAAGTGTCAAATAAACAGTTGTTGAAAGAAGAAAGGAAGCAAGCAATGGCATTAGCACTTCCTTTCACTGGTGCCTGGCTGGCCAGTACCACAGTGAACTTGCAAGTCCAAAGTCAATGAAAAGAAAGTGTCAGCCCTTGTATACCATATATACAAACACCCTGCAGAAATCATACTTGTGCAAAAGGGCCACTGCATCAGATCAGAAGAGGCGCACCATTTTTAGTTGGATAAATCTTCATGGATGTGAGCTGTTTGTTTTTCTAAATCTCTACTCCATGCTTATTGATATGCTTTCAGCT
The DNA here is from genome assembly GCF_022682495.2 of Desmodus rotundus. Classification (NCBI taxonomy): domain Eukaryota; kingdom Metazoa; phylum Chordata; class Mammalia; order Chiroptera; family Phyllostomidae; genus Desmodus; species Desmodus rotundus. The sequence goes on along the minus strand of NC_071392.1, from coordinate 26,498,612 downwards.
TCAGTAGTTATAGTTTTGCTCTGAAAAAAAGCATGGATTCAAATTCTGGTATAAAGTGATTTAATCAGCAAAGCTCTGATGAGTAACTTTGAGTTTGCATTTTTATCATTGTGTAACTAAAACCCGATTAGTCTGGTTAATTCTCTACCTTCTTATCCAAGCATATTTTTGAACTATCAGACCGTTTCATTTATTTCAATAAATATTTCTCAAACACCTAATTTGAGCGAGGCTCTGTTAAACATTGTACTCCATGTTTGAAATTTCCTGGGTTATTACTGTGTTGAAAATCTGTGGTTAAAAATTTTTTTGTTGTACTTCTAACAACTCATCATTGCAAGATCGGGCAACGCAGTTGACCGTAGCTGAACTCCAAGGTTGGAGGCTGCAACTGTGCCTTGTACAGGTAACCATCACTCAGACACATTTTAGGGCATCAAAAAGCTAGCCATCAATTAGCCCAATGAACCAGTTAGCCATGCAATTGCTTTCCTCACTCAGGTGTTAAGGAGTTTTACTAATGCAGAAAGGCAGCGGCGTTGAAGGAGAGTTTGAGATCCAAGAACGGTGTGCTATGAGTTATAAATGATAGATAAACTGTGGCTAAAAGCATAATATGAGTATATTAAGGCTTTTCTGATATGTTAACATAATACTTAATCTCATTATAAGTGATTACCATGAATATTCTCTTTGTATCTGAAGATCTTTTTAGGTGTTTATAATTCCTCTAACTTTTTGGTTTCTAATGTATTGCCTGAAACTGGCAGTCAAATCAAAACCCAGACTTGAAATTAAAATTTTCCAACAATAAATGAGAGAGAAGAAACAAATGAACTAGCATTCATTTTCTTAAAATTATGTCTTTCAAATTTTGTATATTCAGATTTGAGGATTAAATACTGGTACCTCTCTGTCACTTCTTTTCCGACTAACGATCGTTCCTGCTTCAGCTCTTTAAAGTGCTTTGTTGAGTTGCACGTTAGCATGCAAGTCCCCGAGCTGTCTTTTGTAGTTTCCTAAGGGCCAGAGAGCTTGTTAGCCTGCAATTTAGCGTATTTTGGTACTAACTTGTTTTTAGTTATTCTTTTCTTGACTTTTTGGAACTCTTTTCATGAGGAACTCTATGATTCTTACCAATTAGTCATAAACCAATTTGGATTTAGGAGTTACATAATTTACTACTTTGGAACACTATGATTCAAATAGCACTTGGTAAAGATGGGAATTAAATCCTCAGAGAAAAACTAAAGATAAGATCAGAAATATGGCCAAGGAAGTACTTTAATATGTACATACCTGTTATTAATAAATATTAAGCATGACCTTCTTAGGATTCAATCCATGTTTTTAGTGTTATAGCTTTTTTGTGTGTTCTTAGTGTGTTCATTAACACAAAGAACAAGTAACCTCAATAGTGGCTTGAGATATGTCTCGCAGGAAAACATTAGATAATAATTAAGAATGAGGTGGGTTTTTTTTGTTTTGTTTTGTTTTTTTAGATTGTGAAATTTTAACTATTCTGTCTAACATGGTCGCTACTTGCCACATGCACTTACTAAGCACTTGAACTGTAACTAGTCTGAATTCAGATGTGCTGTAAGTGTATACATTGGGTTTCAAAGGCTTGGTATTTTAAAAGATTGTAAAATATCTCATACATTTTGTTGATTACATATTGCCATGATAATATTTTGTATGTACTGGGTTAATAAAAAGAGTATTAAAATTAATTTCACCTATTTCCTTTAACTTTCTCCAATACCTCCTAGAAAACTTAATATTACAAGTGTAGAAAATGTAATATTACATGTGTAGTTCATCTTACACTTTTATTGAGTAACACCAGTCTAATAGGTTAACAAAATCCTCAATATGTATGATAAATATTAGTTATTAACAGTATATGAAGTCTATCCATGAGGTATCTGGCCATGTAATATGAAAAATAGAGACATTTATTGAAGAAGATACAAGAAACTTTGTACATAGGACAATGACGCCTCAGTCCCCTTCCAAGTAGGCCCTTGGGACCTCACACAGTTCTCTCAATCACCATCAGCTGCCCTGTTTTATTTTCCTGCATCTCATCAACAGTCTGAAATCTCTTCCCTTTCAAAGGTGACTTTAGTTTTGGGAAAAGCCAGAAGTCACAGGGAGCCAAATCTGGGCTGTAGGGGGGCTGAGTCACCCGGGTGATTTGATGTTCCGCCAAAAAACTCTGCATGAGATGTGACACATAGGCAGACGCGTTGTTGTGATGAAGCTGCCAATCACCAGTTGCCCATGGCTGCAGCCTTCTGAATCATCCAAATAGTTTCTGCAGAGGAATGTTCAAGCTTAAGGCAAAATTAGATGCAGATTCTTTGCTGTACATGCTCAGTCATTTTGAATGTGACGGCCACACAGTACTCATGCTCACTCAACAGCATCTACCTCCCCCACTGACTAGTACAGTGAAGTCATCATTGTTTACTCCAGTCCATTGCAGTCCATGCTCATTCCAGTCCACTCTCCTTAGCTGCCGGGTTGCATCGATGTCATGCAAACCATTCATGTTATATTAACTGTGGCTGGACTTTTTCTGGACAGATTTCATATTTGATTCTCTTGAAAAACCAATCCTTTTGGAGGTCTGGGAAGTGCAGTTATTCTGCTCAATTCAAGGTTGAAGCAGCTCTTCTTTGGAACAGCCAACCCTGATTCAGTTGACTGACAGCTGTTTATAGACAGCTTATGGAAGGAAAAAAATGCTGCTTTGTTGCGCAGCCCAAGTGAATGAACCACACTCACTGTTTCTCTAATTTCCACCTCTTCCCCAATGGCTTTTACATGGTTCGTATTCGGTTACAGTAACATAAATCTGAATAACGCAGGTTTTCGAAGACCCAGTTTACATATTATCCTGTGTCATAAATGATCGTGGCTTATCTTATTTACCACCCTTGAATAATGTTTTATCACTTACCACATCACAGATAACTTTAGTAACCAAAAATGAGTTTTTGGTTTTGTTCTTTTATAAGAAACCAGCTGAGGCAGAACCCTCACGTTGGAGCTAGGAAGCAAGCATTTGTTAATAATCAGCCTGTATTTTCCAGGGAGGTTTAACTACTTCCTGGTGAAAAAAATCATACAAAATATATGCATACTTTATTTTAAATTCTTTAATTTATGAACTGTTTGACACCAACCTAAAGGGCCTTGAAGCACTGATGTAAGTAGAATGAAGTCACATTATGTTGGGCGGAGAGAAGCCGTTGAATAGACTTGGATGATAATAAAACCTGTAAAGGTCATTCTATGATGATAAATGTAATACTTGAATTAGTCAGTCATATACTTTCTCTAAAAAAGTAATAAGTTAATCTTGTTCCAAAGAAACCTCTGAGGCTGGTAGTTTTCCTTTAGCGTCTTTCATCTTAGGCCATCTTTTGTATCACATGCAAAGGGCCGTACAATTAGCATGAAATGAGGGAGCGCTTTTTAAATTTGATGAATAAGGGCCCTCTTTTCTCCAGCTGACGTGCATGCAAGGTGCAGGTCTGTATCTCACCAGCAGACAGGGATTTGCTATCTACCCTGGAAGTAGCTCCCAGTTTATATCTGCGCCTTGGCGAGGAAGGAGGTCTGGAAGTAACACAAGTGAGCCTAACGTGAGAAACAGCCGCAATGCAGTAGTGTGTGCAGATACTGCAGATTTGGACAGTTGGTCTTTTCACCTTGCCCAGGATTCCAGAGGTGGGCCTCTTCTCTCTGGCTGTTAACTGAGGACGTTTTAGTAAAATCTGCACAGACATGAAACACTTCATGTTCTCGTGGCGGTGGTAGGGGGGCGAGTGTTGTCTTTTCTGTCATTTATCATGGAAGTATGCTTTAACATTTTTTTTCATAGATGTTATCTCTAGAAAAGAGTTTTCGCCCCTATATTTTTGTAGGCTACTTGCTTTTTAGAAATACTTGTCTCTGAGGTTGTAGTACTTATCAAACGTCAGTGAACATTTTTATTCTTTGAGAGAAGTGTTAATATCTTTTTTTATTCATTAGGAGGGGCTCCCTCTGTTTTAAACAAGGCACAGGTTTTAAAAGATGAGATCTCAATGTTGTTGGGATGGTTTTTATAACTTTCTAGTCATTTATGCTCACATTTTTATATTGTTGTGCTTCACAATTCCTTTACACATTGCTAAAACATTTCCTACTACATAAAAGAAACCAACATTCCATATATAAATGGGCCATGAATTGAGCCACTTTTTCCCCTTACAACTGCCAGATTTAGCAAATGTAAATACTGGATACCCAGTTAAAATTCAATTTCAAATAAACAGGTAATTTTTTAAATATAAGTTTGTTCCAGATGATATTTGGGTCATACTTAGACTTAAAAAGTCATCTGTATTGGATCTTGCAAGCATAGCCATGACTCAGCTCTCTTAGGAGCCCGGAGAATCTGAGTCAGTGCTAGGCTCGGCCCTTGTCCGGTGCTGTTTGCTCAGCACGCCATCCCAACCCGGCACTGGAAACACACGTAATATAGGCGCAATTCTTTGAAGTTCAGGTGCTTCAAGTATCTTTCCCCTTTCATCCATGTGTTTTGGGGGAGATAGGAAGAGGCACACTCTGTTCTCATCTTGCCTCTCATTTTAGGAAAGAAGAAAATGCTCTTATAAAGTGGCAGTCGCAACTCTGAAAGCTCAGACGACACCTGTAGCAGAATTGGGACTTTCTGTCTCCCCCACCTCTGGTTTTGGTTCATTTAGTATGAAATCTCTAGCAGTATAATTACATATTAGAAATCACTAAAAGAGAAAATTCTGAGAGAAAATGCATTTCCTGTGTTCTTTGTAAATAGGGAGGGCAGAGAGCTGAAAAGTGACTTCTGAAATGAACACTGCCATCCAGGTGAACGACTTTAATTTCCCTTTTGCTCCCCAGGTCCCCCCACCTTGCCCGCCACACAGTCAGTCCTGAGAACTCAGCATGCACGTCCTCATCCCTTGTCACCTGCATTATTACTAAGGTTTCCTAGGTGATATGCCCTCCTCCAGCCTCATTCCCTTCCAAATTGATAGTCAGCAGTGAACCTACCATACCACTGGCCCACCTTCAGTGACTAACCTGGCAGTTGAAGTCCACGCTGATTAGCATGGCATTCATTGCCCTTCCTGATCTGGGCTCTACTTAATTCCCCTTCTTTTACTCCTTCCTCAGCCTGTGATGCTACTGTAGTAACAAATGTTTGTAGTGCCTCCAACATGCTTCTTTGAATCTCCAGCATTTTGTGCATTGGTCCCTCTGACCGGAGTGCCTATCGCCTTTCGTCTTCTTAGCGAAATCCTATCCCTCCTGGCAAGCTCTCTGTAGGCACCATTTCCTCTGTGAGGCTTTCCCTGACCTCCACCCTTCTCTGTGCCTAGAGTGAACTCTGCTCTCCTTCGCCAGCTTTTGTATAATACTTGCAGCATCACAGTGTATTGTAATGGCCTGTCTCCTGTAGAAGGGTACAAGTTTTTTGAGGTCAAGACATTATCATCATCATTTCCAAAATCTCCAGTTTCTAGCATAGAGCCTACAAAACAAAAGCCCTTGAGACGCGTGTGAGTGCCTGAGTGCATCCACTGTCCACTAGGGAAAGCTTTAGGTAAACCCAGCCCCGATGGACTGGTCCTGTGCTCTAGCTGCTCACTGCCACGGTTCTGTCCTTTCTTTCACGTCAGTTAATGGAAGTGACCCTTCGCATTCAGCTGGATAGCTGGTGCACCAGTACTGCACGTGTAATACTTTTGTAAATGAAGTACTTCCATGTAGAGGGGTGGACATGGGCAGACTTATGAATAATAAAGAAATGTAAGTTTACCTTTGGCACCTTTTCCCTTCAGGTTCCCTATCTCTCCTTTCACTTCTGTATGTTCTACCCCTAAGGCTGCCTGTCAGTGTTTCGGGATAGGAGTGGAGTCAGGGTGTCAGGGTTGGGGTGGGGGACAGGAGAGGGAGGAGGAGGTTCTTCCTGCAGTAGCCTGGCATCGCTCCTTTCTTGACTAGTCTTCCCACAAGAAAACCTGTCTTGTGTTCTATCCCCTCAAGGTGTACCAACTTATGGAAGTTAGTTAATAAATTAATTCACAATGAGATACTCAACGATATTGATAGATTAAAGTGTAACTCTTCTCAGACAGCATTTACATTTTAATAGATGCTTTTAATCCCAATCTCCAAAGAATGAATAATCCTGGCATGATATATAGCAAGTATATACGTTACAGTAGCAAGGAAAAAGCGTTTCTTTAAAATCTGGGGAATTTTTAATCACCACTGAAACAGTATGATGTAGGTGCTGCCTGTAATGTGTATGTACGTAGGTGAGTCAGGAATAGCATGTGATTGCATAAATCACGGTTTGTTTTTCTTCATCTGAAAATGTCCCCCGTTAGGTAACTGGTGGTCAGTGTAATGACTCCACGATACCATCCATGCCATAGTCTTCTGTCTTTCTGCTCCACACCTTCCATGTGCGGCTTCCATGTACCGGGTTGTAATCAAGAGGACTGCTGTGTCTCCTGCCACAGGAGAAGACCGAGGCAAAAGCAAGACCCCTTTAAGTAACTTTTTCAAAAGCCCTATCCCATAGCTTTCACTGATATCTCATGGGCCACCTCACTGATATCTCATCAGCCACCTCTACCAACAACGATGGCTGGGAACTGCTATTGTGAGTCACATGGCCACATACATAGCTGAAACTCAGGAACAAGGGGGAAGGCCCACTGACATGCAACTTGTAATCTTAAAACAGTCCAAATCAGGGCAAAGAGTCTGTTATCTTTTGCCTTTACAAGATCATGCAAATACAAAATATTTACCCTGGCTGGTGTGGCTCAGTGGATTGAGCACCAGCCTGCGAACCAAAGGCTTGCTGGTTCAATTCCCAGTCAGGGCATGTGCCTGGGTTGCGGGCCAGGTCCTCAGTCAGGGGCACACGAGAGACAACCACACATCGATGTTTCTCTCTCTCTCTCCCCCTCCTTTCCCCTCAGTCTAAAAGTAAAAGTCTTTTAAAAAGTATTTAGAATAGTTTATTTTAGTTAATATTATAATGGAATTTCCTTTAAGATGCAATTATTTTAATGGAACATAAGGTGTTATAAGACTATTCAGAAAATATTTTAGTGTTCCCACTGAGTCTGTAGCACTGTACTCAGTGCCAAGGAGATGAATGAGTTCTTTTTGCCCTTAAGTGTTTCATCAGTGTAATAGTCCAGAAAAAAGACACAGGAAAATGTAAATGATGGTGTATTATAGCATATTATTGTGTTAGTGATATAGTAAAAACTAAATCTTATAGCATAGGCTGAATTCTGTACGAGAAATTCAGTATTTATAGCCATCATTATAGCTGCAATGGCCAAAGAAGAGCTTCTACAAAAGGTAGGAGACAGTTGATTTGAACAGGTCAACAGGAGTGGCTGAGGCAGGCTCCCACCTCTGACTTGTACCACTTGTTGTTTGAGGATATTTATGTGAATATATTTAATATTCTTATATTATTTAAATATTTTAGTATTTTAAAATATTGTTTGGTTACCTTTAAAAATGAATCCATTTTAACTTAATACATATATTTAAAGAGAAAATTTCAGTCCACTAGCATAAATATAAAACCACTTGTCAACTAAAAGGTAACTTAAGAAAATGTTGATATTAAAATTTTAAAATCCATGGTGAAGTAGAAATAATAGTAAACCTAAATTGGATTATGCATTTTTGGAGGGGAAAGGGAGCATTCCGTGGCCAGTCAGTGGTGAAGGGGCATCTGTCCCGATGGCATGTTGTTTAAGACAAAGCTGAAGTCCGACACCCAGGGAGACCGTTCTGGTTCCTGGCGTTGACGTTAGCCAGCAGCCGAGGTTCCCCTTCACGTGCATGTAAAGTTAGAGATACATAACTATATTTATGGCCATCTTTCTTGGGTTGTTTGTACAATCAGTTTTGAACCAAAATAGACAAGATGACTTTTTAGGGAGCAAATGTTTGTTTCGGGAAGCCAGTCTCAGGCCATTTTGAATGTGTCAGGTTATTGAATAATGTTTAAAAAGTGGTAGAACAAAAGAGTTCCTTTGCCATTTACTAATGTCACCTTGTTTGGGGAAAAAAACCTATAAAAGTGTTTTACCAAGTTCACAATACTGTCACTGAATTCTTCATTTGAGTTTCCAGCCCAGTGTTTCAGGAACCAAAGGGGTTTTTGACAGTTGCTGGTCAGTGAAGTGCATGAACGAGGTTAGGAGCCTGATTGCCAGAGCTCTGGCGCTCTGGAGCTGGCCTTCAGTAACAATAACAACTATTATTTATTCCTCTTCTACTATGTTTACGTACTGTGCTGAGTGCAGTGTATGCACAGTTACTTTTCCCCATTTTTTTATAATTAAAAAAGCTGACACTCAGAAACATGCAATGACTTGCCCAGGTCACTTAGCTAACGTGGGGCTCAAACTTGAATTTAGATGTATTTGGACTCAACCCCAACACTTAACTGCCAAGTCTCGGAGTCAGAATTGGGGCTACCGCTCTGCCTCAGGCTTCCCAGAGCCCTGGTGGTGAGCTCACTGCCGCTAGGTCAACCCCCAGGGACCCATCCCGGCTGACCTCCGTGTGTATGCACACACTGGCACGTGCAGGGGCTGCGGGGCTGCCACCAAAGGCTTTGATCTAGGAAGGAAAGGATATAGCCCCTGACCTGCCTCGCCCTCCACCCTGCCTTCCTTCCTGCTCCTCGCCTCCCAGGGCTCCCTCCCGCTCCTTCTCAGCACTTGCACAGTCTGTGGTACAAGCCCGCCCTCTGCAAGAATCACTGGCCAGACTAGAGGGAATTATGACTAGAAGTTGATTGGCCCAGATCACCTAGGCCATTGAATGTCAAATCTAAAAGTTTGACCTCTATTTTTATGTGTTAGGAGGTCACTGACAAATAATAATGATATTTTTAAGTTAGGGTGGATAAAAATCAGTGGTTTGCCTTCAAAACACAAAAGTGAAACACTCTTACAGGGGGTAAAATTTCTAATTGTATTATATTGGCCATATAGTCACGCCGCTGTCTACGGAAACGCTGTAAGTGCATCGCAGTAGCTCCCAAACATTCTCGTGTTCTATCCCTGGCAGTTCTTAGCACCGGCACTGATGAGGACTTGGCTTTGGTATAGCAGCTGGCAAGTTTTCATAACGAATTTGGTGATAAGGGTAAGTTATTTAGGAAATACATTTTTCCTGGTGAAATTTTAAAATTGTCATTTCATGAACAGCGGCAAATCCCTTACACATCTGCATTTAACAGGTAGTCTGATACTGGTGGCAATAACTGTCTAATGGTTTGGGAACAGGTGATTTCTGTTTGACTTTAATCTTTAAATTTATTCATTCAGCAATTGATTTTTAAGCATCTACTTTGATCATAGTTTTGTATTACCCCTGGCCATGTGGGAGGGGAATACAAAGACACTTAGTGAGTGCAAATCATGTACATCTCTGGAAACAAAATTAAGGCTCATTTTCTTTGTCTTATAAATTTAAGTGAAGAGAGAAAGGATAATGCTGAAACCTGAGCTAGAAATACAACCAGTTTCATACCATGGATCCCCCTGACAGCACATCCCATTTTTATTTTAAAGAAAGACACATTTCCCATTCTGATAAAATTTTAAAAAACAATTTTGTGTACTTTTCATTGATGAAAAATAGTGTGACACAAAGGTATATGTTGATTTAATGGACACCAGCCCTAATAAAACAGTAGACGAAACACACAGTATCAGCCTTCTGGATATCCTTGGTCAGGTAGGATTTAGGGGCTCGAGTCATGTGCGACTCATCTTTTTCCTGACATTTAATTATTCACTGAGTCCCGTCAGAGAGCCTCTTGTCTGTCCTTTCCTTTACCTCTCCTGTGCCAGGCCCAGCGAGGAGGCCCTTCTCATCCCTCATCTGATTTATTACAGATTTATGACAGCTCGTTCTTCCTCCTGACATTTGCCTTTCTGGCCCATCCTTCACATAGTGTCAGAGGCTTTTACTGTATTTTTTGGACTATAAGACACACTTTTCCCCCCCAAATTTGGGAGGAAAATGGGGGTGTGTCTTATAGTCCAAATGTAGCTTACGTGGCTCGCTGGAGGCGGCAGCGGTGGAGCCAGGTTTTTTTTTTTTTTTCCTATTTCCCTCCTCTAAAACCTAGGTACCTCTTTTATGGTCCAGTACATCTTATAGTCCGAAAAATATGGTACTTTAAAAAAAGAAAAGAAAAAGTATTCCCATCCTCCTGCCCAGAAATCTAGTGTTACCTGTAGCAAACAGAAACACACATAGCTTAGTGTGGCATTGCCGCTGGGGCTGGGGTTCTTGCCGGACCATCCAGGACGGCGTTCCACCTTGTACTCACTGCTAGAATCTACTTCCATTCCCCAAACATGCCTCCTGCTTGCACAGCGCTCCTCTTTGCTGGCTGCGTATTGAGTGTGGAATGTCCTTTCTACCACAGTCACTGTGGAGCTCAGCCCTGGCCCTCAAGGCCAGCCCAGAATGAGACCGGTTTCCAGGTCTCCCCCATCAGAAGTCAGTTCTCCAATTTAGGCACTCCCACACTATATTGATTTTTACCTCAGGCATTCTCAAAAATTTAGTTGTATGTTCCAATGTCTCTTTCTCTCTTCTCACTTTTCTTTCTCTTTGGTAACATGTGTGTCTTTTTCCTCTGGGTCCCCAGTTAACTTGGAGCCAACTCTGCAGTGTAGGAACACAGTCATACTTATTCTTATTTCCAGCATGTTTTATTTCTATTTTCCTTGTTCCTGACTTTCTACTTCAATGTTTTCTTTATTATTCTATTGGATATTGCCTCCAGTCTTTGTAGGCAGAGATATAGTAGGCCTTGAGTGAAAATAAGTAAACGCATAGACTGCGTGCATCCTCTCTGAGAAAGTAGGAACTGTCTTGCTCACCTTTGTATTCCAGCACGTGTCTTCACCAGGTAAGTAAATGGAATTGAATGGGAGCATATCTTTCTCTCCATGTCTTTATAAGTATTTGCATAAAGAATTGATCATTTCTGATGAATAGGAAAATCACCCAAACATTTTCTGGTGTGGATATGAGAACATTTGTTTTAATCATAAAAAAATAAGTCCTTAAGATGTATATTTTCTTGTTAAAAATGAACCCTCATATTTCTCTCATTCTTTTTTTTTTTTATCCTCACCTGAGGACATTTTTTCATTACTTCTAGAGAGAGAGAGTAAGGGGGACAGAGAGAGAAGCATCAATGCAAGAGAGAAGCATCCATTGGTTGACTCACATAGGTACCTGGACCAGGCATTGTAGGTGCCCAGACTGGGACGGGACCTGCAACCTGGGTAGGTGTCCTGGCTGGGAATCAAACACACAACCTTTTGGTTATAGGATGATGCTCCAACCAACTGAGCCACACCAGCCAGGGCTCTTTCTTCATTCTTAATGAGTGTATTAAGATTACACAAATACTAATGATGTAGTACATATGGATTTATAAGGAAATTCATTTGTATTAAGTTAGATATTCCGGACTAGTATAAATTGGATGCTCCTGACCAGCGATTCGGATTAAGGTTACATTATTTTACTGTGATTTGGTCCTTTGCCTCATGTCTCTATATCCAGCATGTCCTCATCTCCCAGCTGCGACAGCCAGAATGTTCCAAGTAGCCATCTCTTCCAGAAACGTACTCCTCTTACATATTGCTGAATGTACCAGTTGGGGATGCGCTGTATGCGTCTCTGTACTTTTTTTAAATGATCTGAAACATCTGATCATAAAATCAAAACCAGGAACAAAAAAGTTCTACTTGTGAGCTCCATTCTTGATGCGATCTATGTTCCTTTGAATAAAGGAAGTCAAAGTAGTCTCTGAATCACAGGCCAGTTTTGACTATTCTGAAATTTGGTTACTGAGTTTTGCATTGGTTTTAGGCTCATTTTCTGCTGCTTATGTGAACCAGACCCCCCAGTGAACCTCCCTGGTGACCTAGGCCAATGTACAGAGCTGGGGGCTGGGAGGTTCAGTTCCCTCTGTGGCTTTCGACAATTACCTAACTTTCCTGTATTTCCTCATTGACACCAATGGGATAATCACCTTTCATACCTCGTAGGAGTATTGTGAGATTAATTAATGTTTGTGAAGTGTTTTTAGGATCATGATGAAAGGTATTAATTTGTAAGCATGTGGTATTATTATAATTATTAGTAGTAATAGGGATGGTTGTTTAATGCAAATTTTCATCTAAGTGTAATGTCATATTTTCAAAGGACAATCTTTTTCTTTGTGGCCAGATGTGGATACAATTAACCCTTTACCCTTTATTTTGAAGATACAATTAGCCAATTGTGTATGCAATTAGACGTGTATGCAGTTTTTGCCAGAACAAGTAATTACAGCCTTGGTAAAAGGTCCTTTTGAAAACGCTGGCCCTTTGAATCTGGACTGTCCCTATCTCTGTAATAAGCAATTTGTGCTGAGCATATTTGGGGGCCGTGGAGTCTCCTGAATATTGAAGAATTGCTTTTGCGGTTACTGGAGGGTTTTACTTTCTCGAAGCCCTAGCTTTGTGTTTTGCCATCAAGCCTAAAAAGCCTTTCACATAGTTTTGGTTTCAAAGGTTTTATTGATTTTGTTTAATCTTGACATTCAGCTGAAAGATTTTCCACAGACTGCATTTTGTGAAACAGGTTTTTCTTTTGTAATTTTTTTTTGTCCCTTGAAAACTCCATTTCCTTTCTGTCTCTGGTCCAAACATAGCATCTCCTGTTCCCCTTACTAAATAGTGAGTAAGGAGCGGATTAGTACTGATCCTCTCTTCCCAGATATGGCCTCCTGACACCATTTTACAGGGGCCTTTTAATCACTAGAATGTAAATTCTGTTCATACGGAAGAGTAGAAAGAACACTGAAGGGACAGGAAGATATGGTTATATCCACTCGTCTCCACGGATATCCCGTTATTAAGTGACAGAGAAATGTTCGTGGCTTTTAATAGTAAAGTTTAAAAATAGCCTCTTTTAAGATGTCTCTGCTCTTTAACGCTTCCCGGCACTGATAATCCTTGAACTTGACTTTGTGTAAGGCACCATTCTACCACCATGAGAGACTGAGGGATGGGCCAAGCACGCTTGTTACCTTCTAGGAGCTTGGAATAAATTGGAGATAAGAAAGGCGCTCAGGTCCTTGGACTGCAGTGAGTACCGTACAAACTGGGTGGGGGTGAGGGTGGTATTCACAGTGATGAGGGGCAACAGCAGAAGCTTCTTATTAACCACATTTGAGATAGAACCAGAAGGACAGGTCAACTTTTGATAGACAAGAGGGAATGTTTTTGTGTGAGTAAAGTCCTGAGCTGCTAAAACTGAGACAGGTTCAGGAAGAGGGATTGGTTTGGCTGTAGTGGTAGTGACCTTGAAAAGGAAGCGCCAGGAGATGAGACTGGAAAGGTAGCTTGGAGCCACACTGTGGAGGGCCCAGCAATGTAGGTAGACAAGTGTATACTTCACTCAGCTGCCAATGTGAAGCCAGTCTATGGTTTTGATAGTGACATGAGCAGAGTCTGGCTTTGAAATTCAGCAGGCCGCAGCATGCCACAGGAAGTGCAGTGGGGATGGACTCGGAGAGAGGCATTCAGAGAGGCTGCCAAAACTGAGACCAGGGTCATCTCTCCACTGTGAGCACTGGGAGTAAAAAGCAGAGTTATCGCATGCAGGAGGTATACTGCGGAGTTAGAATTGCTTGATATTGGCAACTGTGCTGCCATAGAGGTGAAGGACCGCAAGGAGCTGGGTCAAGGTGACTGGGAAGAAAGAGGGGTGTACCGTTCATTGAAATGGGGGTGTCTGGGGGAGGGGACAGATGTAAGAGAACTAACTTGGGAATTACCCCACCATGGCGTGTTCATACACATTGACAGAGACAGCCAGATAGAAGATTAATTCTAGCTATGCAGTGTGATGTTTCCAGTAAGAACTGTGGAAAAGAGTTACATTTTCTCTCAATGGTAACAAAATCAACTTATGTTGCCGGGGCATCTTATTGATATGGCAAATGAGAGAATATGACAGAAGCTTAAAGGAATTAAATACATTTCTAGGAGTCTATTAACCGTCACAGTATGGAAAACTAATTGGAAAGCTACACATATATGCTGAATGTCCAAAACACAGCTCTGCTGAAAGATATCTTCGGTGGTTACTTTTCCAAGTTTCTATTGGAAACACTTGAAATGAAGAAGCCAGAGCAAAATACTATTCGCCTATCTAATCTTAGGAAGTCTGTTCTCCATCTCCTTCTGTCAAACACTGGTTTCCAGGGAGATTCTATGGATAATTTATCATGCCATCAGCCTCAAGAATGTGGAGCTCTACCCAAGAGCCCTAACGGCCCTGGATAATCTAATACGATTCTGTCATCCATAAATTTCCTATCTGCTTTCCAGCCTCTTTACATTTTCAGGCTGTGCCATTTCGCTGAACAATAACTCTCATAATTAAGGGAGATATTACCAATTATTAAATGAACTTCTCAACCTTTGTAAAATGAAAAGTCTATAATCCATACTGTTAGTTACTCTATGTACATAATTTCAGTTGCCTTCTTCCTCAAGTAATGAGACATTGTGGGAAGACTATAAGCTTTGGAATAATATCTAGTTATCTTTTCTGTAAAATGCAAATAATGAAAATGTATCCAGTTGTTCAGGCTGAATTTTTGGACTTGTGCTGGCCCCTCTTATCTCTCAGACCTACCTCCAAGCCATCAGCAAGTCCTGTGGGCTCTACCTTCAGACACCATTACTTCTTGCCCTCTTCATGGCCACCTGGGTCTAAGCGACCATTTCTCCTTCCTGGATTGCTGTAGTAGCTTCTTCACTCCTCTCTTCCATCGTTGCTGCTCAGCAGTGTCAGCGTAACAGTGTCCAAACCTGTGGAGAATTTTTACAAAAATACATTTGATCCAAACAGAGGATACACCTGGAAGCAAGATCTCAACACACTGAGAAACACGCTTCCTAGAATAGCAGCCTACAGCTTCTGTTATGCTTTTGGAATTCAGGACGGAGCCCTAAGGAGGATTACCTGAAGGTGGAAGAAACCGAGGCAGGGACTGTATTTATTACAGGGTAGTTAATAAGATCATGTGCTCTCTGGAGGCCGGTTTTGCTTGAGGGGCCTGAAAAGAGGTTTTCCAAAGGTATGTTAAACTAGGTGCCCAGAAACAATGGACAGGGCTTGCTTAAGGCAAAGATAACTCTTATTTAAATATATATATATATATACACGCCTGTGGAGTGGCTACCCACCTTGACCCTCTCAGTTAGGAATTTATGATCAGATTACTCTGTGAGGTTACTTTCCATAGAAGTCCTTTCTGGTCCACAGCAGTCTATTATTCCCTTGTTTCCCGCCGTCCCCCCCCCCCCCCCGTGTGTGTGTGTGTGTGTGTGTGTTTTCTATTATCAACTATTATCAAAGGACACAGTGATTTCAAACATAAGACAGAATCACTTTCAAATTCAAGTCAAACCTCAAAGTCTCCCACTAGCCCCTTGTGGTACTCCCATTTCTGTTCACTGCTCCGCCCTCACTGACTTCTGCCTGTTCCTCCTCCTGCCTCTGAGCCTTTTCATTGGCTGTCCTGGCCTGGAGCACCCTTCCCTCAACTCCTACAAGTGTTTCTTCAGTCATCTCAAGAATGCGTCTCCTGACTATTTAAAATTGTAGCTGTCTACTCCATCAACTCTCCATTCCTCCGTTCTGCTTAATTGTTTTTTATCCCCACTCAAGGATATGTTTGCTGATTTTAGGGAAAGAGAGAGAAAGAGGGTGAGAGAGAAAGAGAGAGATGCGATGTGTGAGAGAGAAACATGTATCAGTTGCCTCTTGTACACGCCCCGACCGAGGATCAAACCTGCAACCTAGGTTATGTGCCCTGACCCAGGATCAAACCTGTCAACTCTTGGTGTTTGGGACAATGCCCCAACCAACTGAACCACCTAGCTAGGGCTCTGCTTTATTTTCTTCACAGTACCTCTCACCACCTACTGCTATACAACATATTTCACCTAGTTTTATTACACGTCCTTCCCAGGGCTCATAACAATGCCTGGCAACAGTGGGAGTGCTCAGCAAATATTTGTTGAATGAATGAAGACAGCCATACTTTTGGGCACTGGTTATTAAATGCAATTACATATCAGAACAACAGATATTTGCTCAATAAATGTTCATTCTTTCCCTTTCATTTCTCCAGGAATAGCATATAGACTTGCCCACAGCATCTGACATCACATTTCACACAGTCTTGTGCACAAAGGTTACCATCTTACCATGGGGCTGTACAACTGTAGTACACTGGTGCCCTCAGAAGGCGTTCTTCCATTTCTCTGGCCGCTCATTCAGGCGCAGGGGATCTTCCTGCAATTTGTCTGTTTGAGATTGTATTACTTAGAAGGAATTAAATAAATCTGGCATTTACAAGAATGTTACACCAGTCCTAGTAATGGTTTCCAGACACTTAAAATATTTTCCATCTAGATAAATTTATATCTACTCCAAGTTTTTATTTCAGTTCCACAAATTATTTTTCTAACAGCGTTTATGGAAGAAAGCTTATCAAAAGCTTTTTTTCCAATGGAATCTAGTAAGTACTTTTTAGTAATGATTGTTTTCTTACTAAGCAATACATGTCTACTTAGAGAATACTTTGTTGGGTGCAAAGTTGTTTTTATGCATGTAAAATACACATACACATTCAAGTGGGTAAATTATTCAAATAATCAAAAATTATTAGAAGTGATTAGTCACTCATCTCCATTGTAATTCTGTAATTTCTGTCTGTATTTCTGTGTCTTTGTTTTGTTTATGTTGATTCTGGTATTTGATGTAACAAGTTTTGTGACTTCTAAATTTCATTATGGATTTTGTCTTTTATTAACAAAAATATCTTTATATTTTAAAAGGAATTTTGCAGTTACTTTTAAATGGCGTCTTGTAATCTCTGCTTTCTTTTTGTTTGCCTTTTTATATTTAATCTGCCTCTGAGATTTGTAGTGTTCATTGCACCGATTGACAGCACATTTACTGAGCTCCTACAAATAGACATGACTACGACAGCCTGGTTCGCCCTCACGGGGCTTGTGTTCTGTACAGAGAACTGGGCAATAACTAAGTCAAATAATTCTGCCAGCGATAAGTGCTGTGAAGAAAGCAAATCAGACTTGTGTGCTGGCAGCATGATAAGATAAAATTCTTATCCTGTAGGTAATGAAGGAGATTATTTGTCCTTCAGTAAAGGGGTTTAAAACATTTGTTGAAATGGCTGATCTGTGTGATCTTTTATCAGTTATTTTATGTTTTGGGGGGTTGCAACATTTTAGTAATTTGTATTCCTTCATTCCTATGGATAATATCTTGCTTTTTTGTTTGTTTTTTATTCAATGATAGGGAAGATGTTCTTATTTATGTAAATTGTTATTTTAACATTCTCTAATCTAAATTTTGCTTAACTGTCAAATCCAAAAGTTGTATCTTTTGTTTTTTTCTTTGGAACATGTAATCCTCCACATTCCTTCTTACTTACAGTTTTTACTAATGTAATCTTAAGGGTTAGATTTTGTTAATTGTATTAAATAACTCTTCTTAATCTAGTTTCATAATCTAGTTTCAACAATTACACTATATTAGACTTACCTCTATATTTAACTGCCTTTGATGCTTACCATCCATTTTGATGCAATAATTTTATCTTCCTGAATTTCTTAATTTTCATGTAAAACATCTTTTGGGTAAATATTTTTAAATGGCTTAAATATAAGTTCTTACATATTTAAAACTGGCTTTCTGTTGTCTTTATACATGAAATTATATATATATATGTATATATATTTATACACATACATATGAATAGTACTCAGCCACAAGAAAGGAAGAAATCCTGCTATTTCGGCAACATAGATGAACCTTGAGTAAGTGAAATAAGTCAGACAAAAACAAACGCTATATGACCTCACTTATATGTGAAATCTAAAACAAACAAACAAAAACAAAACCTAAACTCATGGAAATAAAGAACAGGTTGGAGGTTGCTAGGGGGTGGGCAAAATGGGGAGATGCTAGTCAAAGGTACGAACTTCCATTGAGAAGATGAGCAGGTTCTGGAGCCCGTACACACAGTACTGTGACTAACGCTAACAGTACTCTTGTATACGTGCGGGTTGCTAGGAGAGTCGATGTTACATTTTCTCAACACACACGCACACAGGTAGCTATGTGAGGTGACTGAGGTTTAAGTAACCTTGCTGTAATCATGTCACAATACATACGTAGCCAAATCATGTACACCTTAACCTTACACAACGTTATATGTCAAGTATAGTCAACAAAGGGGAATAAAAGAGTAGCATTTACTTCCTAGTGAGTAAGGGAAAGGAATGGAGGGTTAAAGAATAAACTTCGTAATTACTAGTCATGTTCTGTTCCTTAAACTGAGCGGCAAAATACAGGTGCTTGCTGTATTTTGTTCTTTGTGCCTTATATATATTTTAATGTTATCTCCTCAGTGTTTTCAGTGTTTAAGCAATGAAATGAAATACACAGTGGGGAGGTGGAAAGAAGCTATCAAGGATGGACAATTTTTTGAGGCATTTTACTATACAGAAGAACAGGGCAATACAGCAATAGGAGGAGGTGGATATGGATAAAATGATTTAAAACCATAATAGATGTTACACCATGTTGGACGCTAATAGGAGTGATTTAGTACAGGAGTGAAAAGTCATAATGAGGAGAAAGAAGGGGGTAGTTTCAAAAACAAAGTTCTTGAGAAGTGATACAGTGTACACGTGAGTGGCTTGGCCTTTGGGACAGCCCATCCAATTTCATGACGGTGGGGGAAAAAAGTATATGGTACACTTGCAAGTGGGTTGGTAGACTTGTTAGTAGGAAGTTGAAGATGATCTCTAGAGATTTTTGTACGTATTTTTTACACTCATAACCCCCTTTGCCCAAAGAAAGAGTTATCAGGGGAAAGAGTACTGTTTAAAGCTAATGCGTTTTTGTTGGTACTTTAGTGAGTCCTCAAGTTTAGTGTCCCTGCAGAATCAAGGGACTCCACTTGGTATACGCTGTCCGCATGAGGTAAATCATCTTATTTTTGAGTTACTGCATACAGAACCGTGTTTTCACATCACTCACGGGGTCCACGGCAAAGCTGGCAGGCAAACATCTTGGAAAAGAGAACGTCAAAGAAAGAATTGGGCAATAGTCCCATCTGGAACATCCCGAATTAGTTCTATTCTATTTTGAAGAAGAAAGAGATACATCTCTCTTTATGTCCAACCAGATTTTCGTTTGCTATAAAGACATAACCCCTTATGTTTTGTTCCCAGTCTTCTCTGTCCTCCATGATAGTTTTATCAGCTTGTATTATATCCGTAAATGCACACAAAGAGCTAATTCAAAAACCTAGCATCCGATACAGGAAGGCACATACTCCTCTCCATGGCCCTGCATAAAACAGAAATGACGATGGCAGGGCTTGATAATGATGACAGTAAAGAATGTAATTTTTGTATGGTGTCTCTGTTGAGTGTGTTAGGGAGGCAAAACCAGTAAAGTTTAGGTTTTATAAACCGGGCATCTTCGAAATACCTTCATGTGTGTTTTTGCCCTCATTGCACATTGAAATACCTGACTATTCGTGTACTAAGGGCATGATGCTCAGTAACTTAGCTGTATGAGCTCCAGTTCTGCCTCTGTAAAACGAGGGTCTCTTTCTCTCTCTCTCTCTCTCTCTCTGTATATATATATATATGTAGATAGATAGATAGATATAGGTATAGACATATATCTTCCCCCCTTCTTCACAGGGGTATTATCAAGAGCAAATGAGGTTATAGATGTGGAAATACTTTGTAATTAGAAACTGCTATATATAATGGTTTTGTAGTCATCGTCCAGTTTTTGTTGTTGGGACAGCTGCATTTCTAATCTAAAAGGTGGATCTGAACTCATTTTGAGAAGCATAACCCAGACCTAGACAGGTGTAAAACCTGATCTGCCACCACAAAATGCGAGCGTAAGAACTTAGGACTTACGCTTAGTTGTAACTTTTAGTGTGATGTGTCAAAAACTTGGACTGATTTATTAAGGTCTAAAAATTATAGTATTGTCTTATCTGACAGCCGTGGGCATGTCCCTGGTGGTGTCGAGTGAAATACAGCAAGGCAAATATTCCATAGAGAAGAAAGGTCATTATCTAAAGAAAGCTTTGTCACCCCGAGGAAAAAGCAGAGCACCTCCCTCACTCAGTGCACATTCTTCAGAAACCTTGGTCGCTGGAGGTCCACTGTTGTTTCTTTTAGCCTTTCCTGAGATAATACCTTTTCCCCGTTTCCTCAGTGCCTGTTCTGTGCCAGGCATCGTTCTCAGGGATGGCGACAATTATGAACAGGACAGACGTGGCCCACGCCCTCCCAGAGCTCTCTGTCTGGGGGGGGGGCGGGAAACGGCAGCCACAAGACCCTTGCACAGTCTGTCCGTGATGGTGCAGGGGTATGTCAGGGCCATTGTCTGCCAAGTGGAGGAACTTACCATTTCTGAAATATATTTCCATCCCATACAGCTGGCCCTTCAGACAGCAGTCTGGATGCACACATTTAAAAGTCTCTACAGTGAATCTACTTTGCAGAAACTAAATAAAGCCTTGCCACTTTAAGAAGAAAAAACACAAGATGCCATTTAAGGCCCCTGCCTTTAAAGTTGAGCAGTTGACAGCAAAGTTTGTAAAAGGTCAACTGCTTGGGCATGCGGGTGTCCCCGTCAGGGCCCACACTTGCCTGTTCTTGAGATTCAATGCCAAGATGAGCCTTCTTCCTGGCTCAATTTGTCATTGGGTGCTCCCAGAACCAAAATGACTGCTAAAGATCAGCAGATTCTGCTGTGAGGAATGGTAAACCTATTTTAAAATGAAAGGTCCCCAGAACTTCTGATTGTGTCTAGAGCTTTCTGTACATCCCTATTTCTTTTAACGAGCCTCGGCATGGATTGACAGTGAGGAATACTACTCTTGTTTTTACACATAGAAAATAAAGAAGATCAAGTGAACTGCCTGTAGCTGTGGGGTGTAATATTAGCTGACATTTTACTGTGCTGCGTATTTGAGCTGAGTGCAAACCCATTTATGACCGTGGCACTAGTAGTAGGCTGGAGAGCCTTACGAGCTATGGAAAAAGACTTCACAAGAGAGTTGCTCTGTTTTCTGAAGTGGGGATTCCTTACCACCTCATGATTCTCAGACAAAATCCTCTCCATGGAAAAAGTTCTAGTTTCGGCCCGAGATGGACCTAGGTTACAACCCCACATCCACCATCTCCTGAACGGACAGTGCGTGCACAGCTAACGTGCCCCAGGCTCAGCAATGGCTATTCAATAATTGCCCAAACTCTTCCTGCTCCCAGCCTCCCAAACTAGCAGGGGGTCTCTCCCTGAACACACACATAAAATTTTACAAGTTGAAAATTGAGGTTTGCTTATAAGAGTATGCCGAGTGAGATCCTAATTCTTGTTTTAGGACAAATCGGGTCCTTTCCTGCTTGCCAAGAGGAAGGAGTGAATGTTTTCATGTAATTTATGAAACACGTATCCTACATTCATAGCCTCCATCCATCCACCTGACTGAATGAAATGCATGGCTGAAGTTGCTCTGGTGAGCCTGCTGGTTCCCTCCCTCTCCTGCTTCCTTGGTCTAGGAGGCTGGTCCGGCCTTACAGGTAGTCATGTTGTGGCCGCCTGCAGGTGGGACTGCTGCACAACCTTCATCCGAATCGCAGAGTGGGAACTGGTGAGCAGGGGCACAAATTATGCACAGACGTTTGCCTTCAGCAAGTTCCGTGCCACAGTCTCACCATTTCCCCTCTCGAGGTGCAGCTTGAGATTTGAGTTTCTTCTGTAATTTAGGGCCTGGTTGTTTTAAAGTGGCTTGCTTAACTATGCTTCTGTCCAGGACTTTTAATGTGCTTTGTTAACACCTCTCTAGGTGTTAGGAGCCCCAGCGCATTGTCCCACAGAGACTGCTGGTGTTACTTCCTCCTCGACATCACTCTGTCACTGAGCTGTCATTAATTGATGCCCAGGTCAAAATGACAGCCTTTCTGTTGGTGTGACTTCGCCTCACATGTGACTATGTGGGCCTTTAAAAATCCTGTTTTCCATTTTAGTTCAGACTATAAGTTCCCTTTATAGTTAGACTATAAAAATGCAAGGCTAAATCCTAAGTAGGTCAATATTTTCTTAGGTATCTACCCTGTCCAGTTTTCTGATCCCCACCCCCAAAGTTATATAAGATGCTAGCGGTCCAATGAATAGGATGAACTCAAACTCATTCACATCAAGTGTTAAGGACACTTTAATTTACTATTTATAGCCCATATTCTTCTTTTTTAAACTTTTAAAAATGTATTTACCTTAGAAAGAGGGAGGAGGGGAGAGGGAGGGAGGTAGAGAGAGAGAAATATCGATTTGTTGTTCCACTTATTTATGTATTTATTGGTTGTTTCTTGTATGTGCTCTGACCAGGGATTGAACCTACAACCTTCGTCTATCGGGACAATGCTCTAACCAACTGAGCTACTTG
Source organism: Desmodus rotundus (assembly GCF_022682495.2). NCBI lineage: Eukaryota > Metazoa > Chordata > Mammalia > Chiroptera > Phyllostomidae > Desmodus > Desmodus rotundus. The sequence continues at coordinate 26,475,910 of NC_071392.1, read as the reverse complement.
GCCAGGGCTAGCCCATATGCTTCTAAAAAGATTTTTCAGTTTGCATTAAGCTTAATTTATCAATTCGTTATCTTTCAATGACTTATAATTTCAATCATTGAAAAACATGGGTGATTTTCTGTTTTCTACAAAGAAGTGCCATCAAAGCTGGATTTTCAGCCTCTGTAGCTGGACACCCTCGCAGTGCTTGCTTGAAGCCACACTGTGTGGACTGCTCCTTTTATCACACCTAGTTTCTGCTGTTCTGCCTTACTCGTAACAATGAGTATTCCTGAAACATTTCATATAATTATTGGAGGCTAGAATTCTAGCAATTCGCTGTCCAATATGGTAGCCAGGCTAGTGAGCACTTGAAATACAGGTATCTGAATTGAAATGCGTGGTAAGTATAAAATATGCAATGATTTCAAAGACTTTGTATGCAAAAAGGGACCTAAATACTTCATGAATAATAATTATATTATTGGAATGACATTTTATATATATTGGGTTAAATAAAATATATTGTTAAAAAGTAATTCAAGCTGTTTCCTTTTCTTTTTTTACTGTGGTTAGTGAAAAAATTTAAATTACGTACGTGGCCCTCTTTTATTTCTGTTTAACAGGACTGATCCTTTAATCCAGCCCCTTCATTTTAGAGATAAGAAAACCAAATAGAAATCCGAGATATTAAGTGACTTGCCTTAAGTCGCATAGCATCTTAGTAGTAATGCTTCAGTGATGTTCAGTGGTGTACCAAGGGTGACCTTGGACCAGTTATGTAATGTCTCTTGTGCCTCACATTCCTTGTCTGTGACTTAGGGCTAATACTGCTCCCCATCTGTAGGGTGGCTGTGCAGATGTGAGTGACACATACGTAAAGCATATATGTATGGCATAATGCTTCAAAATATCTCATAATACAACTTTATCTGAGTAAAAGAAGAGATAAAAGAGCAAGTATTTGTTCTTAATCTTCAAAATTATTTTAGCCTCTTCTCCCTCTTTCCCAGGAATCCTTCACCATTAAAGTAAGAGTTCTTGGTCAAGCCTGGTTATTAGGACATCTTATTTTTCCATAGAGGTATAAAAATTTTAATTATTCTCTGAGAGCTATCACAATCCTTACAACACTTATAACTGGAGATACTCTTATTATAAATATAATTCCATAAAGTAACATTTATGAAATAAAATGTGAACAGATGAAACTATGTTAAAAAGCTCATCCAGACAGATTTTTTTCCAATTGGATCAAAAAGAATAAAATACCTAAGAGTGAATTAAGCCAAGAAGATAAAAGGCCGGTATACTGCAAACTATGAGACATTGATGAAAGAAACTGATGAAGATGTGCCATGCTCATGGATTGGAAGAATTAAGTGTTAAATGCCCCAAAGAGCCAGAGCAATCTATAGATTCAGAGCAATCCCTATCAAAACTCCGGTGGCACTTTTCACAGATATAGAACAGACAGTCTGAACATTTGTATGGGACTACAAAAGACCTCGAATAGCCAAAGCAATCTGGACAAGGAACAATAAAGCTGGAGGCATCATGCCCCTGATTTCAAACTATATTTTACAAAGCTGTAGTAGTCAAAACATAGTGGATTGGCTCAAAAACAAGACAGTTAGATCACTGGAGCAGAACAGAGAGCCCAGGAATAAGCCCACATGTATGATTAATAAATTTATGACAGAGGAGCCAAGGATGTACAATGGAGAAAGAACAGTCCCTTTAATAAATGGTGCTGGGAAAATTGGACCACTGTCTTACACCATACACAAAAATTAACTCCAAATGGATTAAAGACTTGATCATAAAGCTCCTGAAAGAAAACATAGGCCTTGGCAGTGGTTTTGGATTTGACACCAAATGCAAAAATAAACAAATGGGACTACATTAAGCTGAAAAGCTTCTAGAAGCACAGCAAAGGAGACCATCAACAAAATGAAAAGGCAACCTATGGAGTGATAACAATATTTGCAAACCATGTATCTGATAGGGATTAATATCTGAAAATACATGGACAACTCACAACTCACCAGCAAAATAACAATTCAGTTTAAAAATGGGCAGAAGATCTAAACCGACATTTTTCCCACAGAAGACATACAGATGGGCAACAGGTATATGGAATGGTACTCAGCATCACAAATGATCGGTGAAATGCAAATCAAAACTTCAATCATGTATCACCTCACACCTGTTAGAATGGCTATTATCAAAAAGACAAAAGATAACAAGTGTTGGTGAGGATGTGGAAAAAACAGTGCACTATTGGTGGGAGTGTAAATTGCTATAGCCACTATGGAAAACAGTAGTATGGAGGTTCCTAAAAAAGTTAAAAACAGAACTACCATATGGTCCAGCAATTCCACTTCTGGATATTTATTCAAAGGAAATGAAAACACTAACTCAAAAAGATATCTGCACGGCCATGTTCATCACAGCATTATTTACAGTAGCCAAGACAGGGAAGCACCCTAAGGGCCCATCGGTGAATGAGCGGGTAAGTAAAATGAGTGTGGTGTGTGTGTATCTCAGCGATGAAAGAGAATGACGTTTTGCCATTTGCAGCAACATGGATGCACCTAGAGGACATTATGCCAAGTGAAATAGGTCAGACAGAGGAAGACAAATACTGTGTGATCTCACTTATATACATGGGTAAAAGAAAACAGAAACAAAACAACCCCAAAGCCAAACTCATAGATACAGAAAAGAGATTGGAGGTTGCCAGAGGTGGGGGTGGGAAAGCGGGACAAATGGGTGAAGGTGGTCAAAAGGCACAGAATTCCCATTCTAAAATACGTAGTCCTGAGGATGGAACGCACAGATCAGTGACCCCGGTGACTGTGGTTACGCATACCACATTGTATATTAGAAAGTTGCAAAGAGAGTGATCTTAAAAGTTCTCATCACATACTGTGGTGATGATTTTGCAGTATATACCAATATTGACTTTGTTGTGTACCTGAAACTAATATATTGTTAGACAACAATTATATCAATTTTAAAAAGACCCTAGACATGCCAATTCCTCCCCATCTCACTGATCAGTACTTACTTATCTATTCTTTAAAAAAAACTCATCTAAAGAGTAGTTTCCTTTTTTAATTGGCTTTTCCAACTCATGGTGAAATTTTGATAATTTTTGGTTATGCTTTGGTAACTATACCAGATACTGTTATAACAGTGAATGGAATTTTAAAACTTAGGTTTTCAGAGTTAGATTATTGAAACAATTTTCAATAATAATTGCTTCCAGATTTCAAATATTTTACCATTTAAATATGGCAATTAAGTGGCATTTTGCTTTAAAGGTTTGTCACTTAAAAAATATATTTGATCATATGCTCAGTCAAAACTCATCATCTCATCCCCTTCGCGCCTACCACACATCCCATCTCTTCTCTCCGCCCGCTGTCCCTTCCTTACAGCGCCCCCCCCCCCCCCGCAGCTCTTCTCCAGCTTTGCCCCATCTCCCCTCTGGACTGTGGTCCTCACCAAAGCAGCACCAGCACTGTTTGTTCCCCAGGCTGCCTGGTGCCAAGCATTGTGCCAGACTCGCCACAGGGACTCAGATACTTTACGAATACATGAATGCAGTTGACCTTCTGGTTCTTAATTCATTTCTTTCCTCTGTATTGTACTCCCTTAGCCATTTTTGTAATTAGGATGCAAAACTGAAGGTCATTATTTATACCCATTTGGCCAAATTTCTTAAATCCATTTGGTTTCTTTACATGCAGTTACAAAATTCTTAAAATGTTTTCAGTTGAGAATCATTTTCTTGTATTTGTTTGAGCCAATATGAATCAAGCCAATGAGGAATTTTTAAACTTACTACTAAATGAGAAAAGAAGGGATTCTTGAAAGTTTCAGATACCACTGGAAACTCTTATGAACCAATGGTATATTATTGGGCTTATTTTTAAAATGATAATTTTTAACATTTATTAATATTATTATTAATTGGCTAAATTATTGAAGCCTCTTTCACCTCGACTAGTCTCCATGCTGTTTGTTTTTCCACAGTAACTCCAGCTGACTTTAACAGAATCTGTTATGCTACTAAAATGCATCAAAATATACCTCATGGTCAATGTTTCAGTTTGCCATCTCGAAATAAAATGACATACCACTAAGGTTTTCAAAAGCAGTCACATTTTAGCAATTTTTAATGCGTTCCAGTGAATTTGGTAATTGAGCCGAAGTTACACAAATGTGTGGTTTCACTGCAGGAAGTCTCTAGTTCCTACATCAACAGTTGGTTTGGTGTCTACAGTGTTCACAGTTTGGTTAAGTTACACTCAGTAACAAATGTGGTCCTTCCACCTAGGAAGGTGGAATCAAATGACACTTCTGGTGGTCTCAGAAATGACAGTGGAGGGTGTGCTGAATAAGGCTCACTGTCACTGAAATGCTGGTTAGAAAAAGTTACTGCCCTGAGCGTTGTTAAAGGGAAAGGGAGAAATCTGTGAAATCTTGCCTTCATCCATACCACTTGGTTTGGAAGCCAGGAAACCATTACAAACGTTGTAATTGGCTCTTTTGTTATTTAGTTATCAAACTTAGTGGAAAAGGCAACTAGAGAGTCAAGTCTACTTTCACAATTATTAGGTAAATTATCAGTATTCCTGAAGGAAAGTTTTTAAAAAATCTCTATATATTCTGGCAATTTTGTCATATTTTACTTCCACCTTTATATTTAAACTACTTTCTCAATTTGCAAGGAAATAAAATAATTCCTCTTGCTCTTTGAAAAACTCTGTATGCCAAATTCTTCCAGGCTTGTTAGTCTGCCTGTTATCTGTTATGATTAAATTTTATACTAGTTGGATTTCTTAGAATAAGGTATGTTCCTTGTGCAGAAATTTAGGACAGTACTGAATGTGGTAGACTTAACTGACGTTTTCAAATTTCGTTATAGTCATCAAGGAAATAATGGCCATTTACTGCGCTCCGGAAACTGTAGTAAGGAGCTTTACCAGTGTTATTCATTCAACACAGCATCTTACTGAGTAGGTCCAGTTATTCCCATATTATAGATAAGGAAACTGAGGCATGTGAGGATTAAGTAACCAAGGTGTAGAAACAAACATGACTTTTCCAAGATGACATAGTTGGGGATTCTGATAAGTACCGCATTGATTTCATAGATAAGAGTATTACCATCTTAATGCCATTGTCTTCTGACTCATGAACATAGGATGTTATTTCTTTTTTTTAGATTTTCTTTAAATTCCACTATGTTTTGCAATTTCCAGAGTATAAGTTTTATGCTTCTTGTGTTAAATTTATTCCTAAATATTTTATTATTTTTCATGCTATTGTAAATGGAATTGTTTCTTAATTTCATTTTTGGGTTGCTTATTGCAAAGATATATAGAAATACAACTGGCTTTTGTATGTGGATCTTGTATCCTGCGGCCTTGCTGAACTTACTGGTTGAAATTGTATTTCAGTGAATTTCTTAGATTTTCATGTCTTCTGTGCACAGAGATGGTTTTACTTCTTCCTTTCCAATCTGGATGCACTCGCTCTCTCTCTCTCTCTCTCTCTCTCTCTCTCTCACACTTTTTCATCGTTACTGATAGATCACCCAATTGCCTGGGTAGAGCTTCTAGTAACATGTTGAGCAGAGTGGCAAGAGTGGGCACCCTTATCCGGTCCCTAATCTTAAGGGACACACCTAGTCTTTTGCTTTTGTTATTAAGTATCCCATTAGCTTGGGTTTTCTGTAGATGTTTTTTATCAGGTTGAAGAAATTCCCTCCAGTTCCTAATTTGTTGAGTATTTTTTATCATGAAAGGGTATTGGTTTTTAATTTTTTTTCTGAGCCTATTGTGAGATGATCATGTGGTTTATTTTTTATTTTATAGATCTGATAGTTTTTATGTAATTACAAAAATTGATTTGTCCTAAACTCATGTAAACCATACTGAAGGACAGTGCAAAACTCATGCTTTACACGTAGTCTTTTCAAAAACAAATTAACTTTTTGGGTTGTGAAAAAGAAAAATGAAGGCACAGCATCAGTTGGGTACATTTTTGAGCAAGTGAAAATATTTTTGTGTTTTCCTCTCAGTGATTACCTACTCAGAAATTTTAAACTTGTAATTTTCTCTTTCTAGTTGATGATCCAGATATTTTTATCATTTCAAGCATTTGTGAAATTTCTATTTTGAACTACATCACTTTAACCAGTCTTTATTTAGGTTTTAGTTCAAAGCAATGAAATAATTAGGAAGTAAAATACACTCATGAGCCTTGTTCAAACAACTGTACACGTTGAGCATGAAAGCACACCTTGTATTTGTGCCACTTTGGGCATAAATAGTGATGATGTACTTCCCCTTTCTCACATTTAAGGGTCCACCCAGGAGTCTGCAACTATATTTGAGTCCCGGAAATGTTCTCATTCTCTTTTCTTGCCTGCGATACAATCTCTTAGAATAAATAGCTGGCTCAAGAATCATGTTAAATGGGCCCCAGATCATGTGTTTGAGCCTGTTAAAGGTACACTTTCTGTTTTCTAAAAGCAGATTGCAGCCCAGGTCCCAGCCACTTGGCACCTTCGCGCCACTGTTCCCCAGTGCCATGGACTAGACCTGTGGGCAGTCCAATGCAGTCAGGCTCTGTCACTGGACAATTGGTCACAGAGGGCTTGTCTCTGTCAGTTTAATTAATAAAGGATGGTATGTGGTTACTTTTTTAAGTTCTTTAAATTTAACTAGAATATATTTGGGGTTTTTTTTCCTCTGTAACCTTGGGTGAATAATTTTTTTCCCTTTTTTTATTGTTGTTCCGTTACAGTTGTCCCCATCCCCCCCTTACTCTCCCCTGCCCTGCCCAACCCCCACCTTCCACATGCAGTCCTCCCCCCTGCCCTGTTGTCCTTCTCTATTGGTCCTTTATACATGTTCCTTGACTTGACCCTCCCCCTCCCTCTGGTCACTGTCAGATTGTTCTTTATTTCCATGTCTCTGGTTCTATTTTGCTCACTTGTTTGTTTTGTTGATTAGGTTCCACTTATAGGTGAGATCATATGGTATTTGTCTTCCACCACCTGGCTTATTTCACTTAGCATAACTAGGATATATTTGGTTAAGGTAAAATGGTTATTTTAAAAATATTCAGGATCACAACAGTACTTTTAGGGATTAAAATAGTCTCAACAGTCTGTAATTTCAGGCTTCTAAGATCCACATAGAATTAGCATATCCATGGGTATAAAAATGACAACACAACACCCAATGTTTATTTCCACTTTCTTTCCCCCCCAAAAATTTGGTTTCTTCCACTTTCCATGTGCTTTTGTTTATTTCTTTTGTTTTGAGAGAAAAAGTCTGATCATTAAGAAAGTATTCTACAACTCTTTCTGAAGAATAAGATACCTTTTGGTCTTTAAAAACAATTGCATTGCATTTTAAAAGGCATGAAGTGAAATTTCCTTAGACTGTGCTGGATTTGGGAGGCAGCACAGAACAGTGACTAAGCGTACGGTTCCAGAGTTAGACAAAATTCTCTGTGTTTCAGTACGACCCATCTGTTACATGGAGAGGAAAATAGTGCCTACATCCTAAAGGAACAACTAAATGAGATGACATAGGTCACAGGTGGCAAACACGTGGCCCGTGGGCCGAATCCGGCCCTCCACCTTGTTTTATCTGGCCTGGCGCCTTGTTTCTACCTGGCGGCAGTGCCAAGCTCTCACTTAACTGTTAAGGAGTAGTTACATTTATCCAGTCCTAAAATTACATTCAGCCCTTTGAAGGCAACCATGAGGCTGATGTGGCCCCAGGTGAAAATGTGTTTGACACCCCGACATAGGTAAAGAGCTTAGAACAGTGACGAGCAAATCAGTGATCACTAAATGTGAACGGACATCTGTGGCAGTAGAAAGAGGTAACTATTACAACTTTAAGACTGACTCAAAAGGAAGTTAATGAAATTAGAATCAGTAATAACAATATAGTCTACTTGTTAGTATATATCACGCTCATAATCTAAGTTTTACTTCCACCCTCATGAGTGGACCATAATTTAGTTTCTTCAGAGCATTCCTAATGTCAACTCACCTGCAAAGAAGGCATGGAAGGGAAAACAAGCTCTGTTGGACTCTGAGTGCAGATTCTATACATTTAAGAACAATTTTAGAAATTACAGCTGCTCATTTTTAGGCCACTTTGGCAGTTGACGCTATAGCAATTATTTCCAGCAGGCTAAAGGAGAATCTGTATGTAGCAGATTCTGAAAACCCACTACCTAGAAACTCTGTTGAATACCAGACCTTTGAAAACCAGCATTCCGCCACCGCTACTTCTTCCTCCCACCTTTTGTGAGGCCTCTCTGTTCCCTGCTGTGCCCTCGTGAAAACCAAAGTGACCCATGGTGAAGTCACCTGAGGGGCAAGAAGGAGCTGTGTGAGGCTCTCCCCGCATGTCCCGCTCTGCTCGTGTCAGTTGGGAGGTGGGTTACGAGCTCACACTTTCTCTGATAGCCACGCATGCCGTCTCCAGTGACTCTCACACACAGACCTCTCTTCACCGGATTTCGCCACTAGCCTCAGGAAAGTTCTTCTTTGTCACCTTGCTGTTTATGGTAATAAACAAAAATATCTTGAAGAACACAACTAAGTTTCCTAGGTATTTCTAATGAAACTAACACCATTACAGACCTCAGCCAGTAACCTTAAAAGTGCTCCGAAGTACCTTTGATATTCTGTACCAAAATTCAGCGCCTACAACTAAATTTGCTTTTTTCAAGCACTGACATGCAAGATAATTTTAATCTGTTTAATCTAATTTATTGTTATTCTGATTATACTAGTTATAATAATTTTCTTATACCTGTATATGCAAATATATAGGATTTCATCTCTGTTGTGGACTCTTTAGTCTGAGAAAATGCATTGAGACCTTAATAATTATAATGGTGATTTTTAGGCCATAACTTGTTAGAAGGTTGGCACCTGCCTATATTTTCATTACTTGGCTTCTAAGTATTTGTTTCTCACCCTAATCAAGAGCAGTGTAAACTTAGGTATTCTTCCATGATAGCAATCCTTTTCCAAACCTGGGACTATCCTTCCGAGTTACGAGTTTCTCCTCAAGATGTGTATTCATCAGTTGTTACTTTCTTTCTATAGTTATCGTTTATGTTGATTTCAGTGCTATTTCCTTAAGAATTTTTACTAGTGCAGAAGATTTCGGGTCAAAGTCTACTTGGAATCGTAGCACGTTAGAGCTGAATATTCTGGTTCGGTGAGCTCGTATTTCAGAGGAGTTCATCGAGACACAGAAAGGTTCAGTGATTTGTGTCAGGTCGCATGGTCGAGGTAGAGGCAGGAGTCACTGGGACCGGGATCTAGTGCCCCTTCTATTAAGTCTTACAGATTAACTTCCAGTTTGATGCGCAACAGCATATATTCTGGTAATTACTTCCTTCCTAAGAATTTAGGAATCCTGAAAAATGATGATCCTAAGAATTAATTATACCTTAATCAACTCTTCTATTGTTCATCTGAAAGCATTTTTCAACCGCACTGCATTTTTTCTGAGAAATTTCGAAGTCACATAGTTTATTACTCTGCCGAGACATTTAATTTTTTTAATTAATTTTTAAAAATTTATTAAGCTATGTGAATTTTAAATTTTCCTCATGATTTTTTTGGACATGATTGTTGCTTTTCATCTTTAATCATTTCTTAGCATTATTCACACTCTATTTTGGGGGTAGACTTTCCACAAGAGCAGGCAGTGACAGCTTGTACCCTGATAATAGCGAAAGAGTCACAGCACAGAGCCCAGTGTGGGTGGGAGCTCTTAGAGATTATGGAGCTGTTTTAAACAGGGTTGGGATATCATCAATTATACTCAGATTTTAATTAATAAAATACTAAGTTGGCAATTCCTATTTTAATTATGATTTTTAAAGACAAAGTATGTATTATAAAAGTGTACAAATTTATTGTACCTAAATACATTTATAATTGAAAATAAGCAGGAACTATAGTTTATTATATAGTTTTATATAGTTTATTATTTCTCTCACTTTAGGCTATTGCTCACTTTCTTCCACATACTTAAATACTCTAAATTCCTATGTTCATTGAATCCTCACAATCCTTTTAGAATTATTTCCTAGATTTTCTACTTAGTTGATTTTATTCTAGCTTAAAAATACTATCCTACAATAGCCAAAAGGTGGAAACAATCCAAACATCTATCAACAAATGAATGGATTAACCAAATATGGTCTATACATATAATAGAATATTACTCGGCCTTTAAAAAGTAATGAAATCCTGACACATGATACAACATATACATGGTCCCTGAAAATATACTAAGTGAAATAAGCCAGACACTAAAGGAAAAACACTTACGATCCCATCTATATGAGGTACCTCAAACAGGCAGATTGGTAGAAAGTGTAACAGACAGAGGTTAGCAGATAGTGTGACAGACGGAGAGTTGTTCAGTGGGTACAGAATTTCCGTTTGGGACAGAGAGAAATCTCTAGACATGGATAGTGGTGATAGTTGCACAACTGTGAATGTATTCAGTGCCAGTGGATCATGCACTTAAACATGAATAAGACGATAAGTGTTGTATTGTACATATCTTCCCACAATAAAAAGTTACCCTGAGTTAGCCATAAATGAAATAATAGGGCTCTCCACGGGCTCGGAGTGTGCCCCAAGAAGGGACTCAGCCTCCTGCATTCCGAATGGGCCCCTTCGTTCTCACTGGGGGGTGGAGAAAACACAGCTGTATTTACTTTTCCAACCCCATCTTCTATTTTGAAATACAACCTTTTTGCAAATGAGAGCCAAGGTCAAGTGACACAGCTTTCTGCTCACCTCTTCAGTTCGCCAAACACTGTTTTTCTGGTGGAGCTCTGGGTTAGGTGCTCCGAGTGTGGGTAATACTGTTACTCTAATGTCCTGTGAGTGGAATGTAATTAGCCCCCCTTCATAATTAGGTATGATGCATTTCCCTCCACTATCACGTGTATATGAAACGCACTGTGGTGCATCCCCGACTGTAGTATTTTCAAGTGTGCGGACTGCTCCACACATTAAGTTCGAATTACAAAGAAAATAAGGCTTTTCTGAAAGAACTCTTTGTTTCCTCAGATTAGAAAGATATTTATATGCAGGGTGAATGTGAATCCTACTGATGATTGTCTTTTATTTTTGGCTATGGACACAAAAATTCAGGTATATACTAAAAATTACATATGTATGTTTTTCAATAATGGTAGAAACAGGATAAAATACAGCCTTTTAGTATAAATTAAGAGCAGCAAAAACAGATTAGCTTTCTGTCTCCAAACAACACCTTACATAATTATTTTTATTTTTTATAATATCAAAATGTTTGTTCTTAAATATCTATTATATTTGGGTAATGAATTTGTCAAATGTGCGTTCCGCCATAGTACCTGCCAAAACCCCCAGCAGGTGGCTGTCACCTAATATGTTTTAATTTACTTCCTTTTAGTATTTCCTACAATATGCTATGCTATTTATTTCTGTTCATTCAATATCATAAAAGTGATACTTATCAAATGATATAAAAACAAATGAGTATAATATATTTATATTTCCTTATGAGCTTTAAAAATAGAAAGCATTTCATTTCCTTTCTTATCGTGCGTGCAGTTGGTTGAAGAACTGTATTGTTTTATAAAATGAAAATTAATCATTTGAGTGAAATTAATATTCAGTGTGCTGAGGAGACATGCAAGATCATTTTTCATTGTTTCCCTTTGAAATTACCTGGAAAATGTATGATCTTGTTGCATTGCATTCTGAAAAAGTTGAATAGATATTTAAAATAAATAAACTACGTAAATGGGAAGTTAAGTAGAATCCAGTGTGACTAATAAGGGATATCAGATTCATCAGACCTCTGGTGTACATAATAAGCTTGAAGAATTCATGCGCAGAAGCTTAAGCCGTTGTGTAACTTCGGCTGTGATCAGATGCTACAGTTTTCTAAGCTATTGTATATTGTATCCAGCTTGGTAGATTTAGCCCAGTAATAAGATGCTTAGTTGAACCGTTTCTTTAAACTCAGTTTCTATAGCAGCACAGTTTGTATTTTTTGGACCTTCATCGTCTACCCCAGATAACAATTGTCCGTAGAGAAATTGCTAAATTTAAGCCCTTAAAAAACCACCACCACCAGGCATGTAAGCTTTAAAACTATTTACCTTGATGGCGGCCTTTACATCAGAGGGACAGCACTGGATTGTAAATGAGGAGACACGGAGTGCGGGTCTCTGCCAATTGCCAATTAGTAGCGGTGTGACCTTACATAGTCACCAAACTTTGAGCCTCAGAAGATGAGAACAGAACCAATAGCTTCCCTATCAGATTGAGTGGGTTGTGGGGCTCAAGGAAGTAACACATGTAAAACTACTTCGCAAACTGTGTAAAGCACCAAACAAATGTCGGTCGTCGTTTTTCTAAGAGTCTGATTAGAACTTTGCTGATCCCAGATTTAACTGAATTATGAAATAGATAAAATCACGCCAATTAGTTGTTTTAGAGAGTATTATATGGCATGTAAACCACTAGTTTGTTGTATTTTTTAAATTTCCAGATCATTTAACACCTACATGACATTGTCTTTTTTGTTGGTTGGTTGGTGTGGTTAATATCTCGCTGTTTTGATACAAATGGAGTTGCTTTGGGAAGTAGACACTGGTGGGGCCTTAATGTCCTAATAAAGGGCATCCCTTTTCCTCACCTGCATGCTGGGCCCATGGAGAAATAAGACCAAAGAGCCAGCAGACAGAGAAACAAGATGGCTTCCTTTTGGCTGATATGCCCAGGTTGGAGGCGGCAGGTTAGTATAGTAGCTAAAATGGACTTCCACAGTTCCAGTAACCCATGTCTAGCTTGTGAGGAAAGTTTAAGTCCACACAGCAGCCACTGTGTTTACTTGTCTCCCCTGGCCCAAGTAGAGAGAAGGAGAAAGAAACTCTCCCCAGACCTCAGGTCCTTGGATGTTTAGCTTCCCCCATCTAGAATGGCGGACCCGTGGCTGTCACCCACCAGCCAGGTAACTCAGTCTGCCTCCTTTGGGAGGGATAGGGGCCGGGGCAGAAGGCCAACGTGCTCAGAGAAAAATCCCTCTATGGACACCAGAGAAGTAAGAAAGAGGCCTTTCTCTTTAACAGAGGTGATCAGAAGTTGAACCATCCCCTCTCCTACCCTCCTTCTCAGCTCTCATCTGAGGCTTTTCTCCCCTCACAGTGCTTACCCAGTCCTGCCACCCCGTTGCTGTCCTGTCCCCATACACCTGTCCCCAAACGTAGGCTACACTGCAGGTCCTTCAGACTATACTGGTTCCTGGGGCAGAGGCGCATGGTGGGGTGCAGCTGTGGAAGGCAGGTGGATGCTATCGGCTGGATGTGCCCCCACACCCAGGTTTTTATGTTGAAACGTCCCCAGCGTGAGGGTATTTGGAGGTGGGGCTTTTGGGAAGTGGTTCGGTCACGAGGGTAGAGTCCTCATAGGCGGGATTAGTGCTGTTGTACAAAAGGCCCCAGAGAGATCCCTGGCCCCTTCTGCCATGTGGTGTTAAGAGCAAAAAGAGAGCAGTATACGAAACAGGAAGCAGGCCCTCACCAGACACTGAACCTGCTGGAACCTTGATGTTGAACTTCCCAGGCTCCAGAACCGAGAAATACATTTTCGTTGTTTATAAGCCACCCAGTCTACGGTTTGGTTTGTTTTTTTATAGTGGCCTGAATGGACTAAGACAGACGATTAAGGAAAATTGAGAGAACATAAGGTTACCCTTCCTCTCCCACAGTGAAAGGCGGACCTGCAGTAAAACTGTTTCCTGAGCAGTGTCCTCAGTGTTGCAGCAGGACCTCATTGCACTTTCTCTGGGAGGCATACTTGTGAAGCTGTTCATCTGGCAAGTCAAGCACAGCCCATCTCACTCGTTAGGTAATCGATGTACAGTAATTGGGGTTAAGTTCTCTCTGTATTTAATACCATCCACGGTTGATCGTGTTGGTGAAAAACAGTTGGGAAAATCTTGTCAGGAAAAAACCAAACAGATGCAGAAATCCAGGATAAACAATGATTCCTGGCTTACTTTGAATAAGCTAGTTTGAATATAAAGTTTATAAAGAAATGCATTTAGTCATTCAGTAACCATGTGCTGATCACCTGTGACGAAGCAGGCACGGCTCTGATGGCGAGGGAAATGGAGAGGAAAGCTCTTGTCCCGGCTTTGTGCTGCCCACAGTTTCCTGAGGTGCAGAGAACTCTACTCCAGTGTGATGTATGCAGGGAGGGGGGTGTGCACGGTCTGTTACGGGAACACATGGACAGGCACTTGGCCCAGCTTTCAGGAGCTACTTGGGGAATTCTTTATAAAAGAGTTTTGATGTACATCCTAAAGGGCAAGTTGAAATGGGCAAGATGGAAGGAGTAGAAGAGAGAAAGATGCCCTAATTTAGGCAAATGTAACTGAATGAGCCAAGGCTCTGGGCTGAAGAGAGAGCCTGGCATATTTGGATAGCAAACAGCTTGGTATGGATGGAGTAAAGAGTTTAGGGAATGGTAATAAAAGAAATTGGAGGGGTAAGCAGGGCCAGATCACACCTCTTGTACTACGATAAGGAGTCTCTGTTCTTTTCTCCGAAGGCATTGAAGAGTTTTAAGCAAGGAAGAGCATGTGTTTTAGATACCACCAGTGACAGGGAGCATGTCGCGTACGGGGAGCAAGGCCATATGCAGGAAACTCTTGTGACATTCAAGGCAGAAGACTCCAGTGGCCAACAATGACAGTGGACTGACAAGAACAAGGGAAACTTGCGGCGATATTAAAAACATCACAATTTGTAGGACTCAGTCATTTGCTGGGTGGAGTGGACGGAGGAAGTGACACACCAGGGACAGAGACGTCAAAAACAACTCAGGTCCGTGTGTTGGACAACCACGTTGGTGCCCTTCACCGAGACAGAAAATATTAGAAGACCACTCATTACGTTGGGGGTGGTATTGGGAAGGAGGCGAGAACATGTTGAGTTTAAGACTCCTGTATAATATCCAAAAGAAAACGTATGGTGGTTGAACACATGGGTTACGAGCTCTAGATAGAAATCTGGGCTCGAGATTGGGGTGTGCGTGCGTGTATGTGTGCACACACACACACTTATCTACAGACTTACTTTTGGGGAGGGAGGGGTAGGGCACTGGGCACCATGGATATGGGTGAGCTCATCCAGGTAAGGGGGTTGAGAGCAGGAAGAATAAGGGAACAGAAATGAGGTCCTGGAGAATAGCATCACCTCTGCAACAGGCAAAAGAATAGACAGAAGGCAAAACTAAGAAGTGGCAAGGAAGCCCAGAAAGAAAACTCAGATTAGCACTGCAAAACCACTGAGTTTGGCAAAAAGTGATTATTAGCAAGCTTGGGGAAAGCAGGATCAGGAGAGGGGCAGGGATGGAAGGGAGATGGAGTGGGTGGGGAGCACAGTGGGCAGTGTCCACAGTGGTCTCCCCCCGGCTGTGAAGATGAGGCAGAGACTGGGGAGGTCCATGGGTGCGATGGCAGGGGCAGTACAGACTCCAGGAGGGTCATCTGTAACTGGTGATGGGGCCATACGAAAGATTAGCAGTTAGGAGATGCCTTCTAATTGATGCAGCCGTGTCCTTGAAGAGTGGGGACGGGATGGATGTGGAGCACCAGGCAAGGGATTAGAAGGAGGGCAGGAGGGAAGCAAAGATGGGTGCAAATGCAGATACAGTTTTTGGGTTGGGCAGGTTGAAGGGATCCTCACGTGATGGTTCCTATTTTCTGTTTAGTAGGAGGCTAGCACACCTGACAGCGGCCAGAAGGTGGTCATGTGGGGCCAAGAACAGAAAGTGTGAAATGAGCTCTCTGAAGAATTGGGGAGGGGGTCCTGGCTGGGGCCCTGGCTGGCATAGCTCAGTGGATTCAGTTTGGCCTGTGACCCAAAAGGTCACCAGTTCAATTCCCAGTCAGGGCACATGCCTGGGTTGTAGGCTGGGTCCCCAGTTGGGGGCATGTGAGAGGAAAGTGATCGATGTGTCTCTCACACATTGATGTTTCTCTCCCTCTCTCTCTGGAGATAAATAAATATAATCTTTTAAAAAAGAATGGGGGAAGGCATACTGGGAAAATATATTTCTGGTCAGCTTAAGGTTAGAGATCATCAGTTTCTATAAACCAATTAAAAACAATTTTTAAGTCACTGAGATAGCCTTTTGTATTTTCAAAAGCAGTATAAACAGGATCACATTGAAGACCCTGTTTCTTGCTGGTTCCTTTCCTAAAACGCTGCTTTTCTCTTTCCTCTGCTCCCCCACGCTAGCTGGCGGGTACAGATTTTCCGGCTTCAGTCAGGCCGCTTTTCCAAGAAAGCACGGAACAGATTACAGAAGTAAGCGACAGCCGGCTTACTTCCCCTTCTTCTTGCACACATTCAGCTGGAGTTCTGAAAAAAGGAAGTCAGGAGAACTTTTTTTTTTTCTTTTTTAAGAAAGACAGGAGAAGCAGGCGGCACAGGGAGGTGGAAATACTGAGGGAAAAAGAAGAGGAAAGGGAACAAATATTGAAAAAAAAATCATGAGCCAAAATTTAAAGTGAATTGATGTCAGAGATCAGAAAGTTAAGGAAGCATAGAAAATCTCTACTTGCGGACCTAGCCTCTTGTCTGTTACTCAAATGTGCAGCTTCCTGGTGCTAGGAGCCCAGGTCTTGTGGAACAGTATCTTCTCTGTGAAGTCAGCTTTCTGCTGCCTAATTTATCTGTATCAGTGGTGAAGTGTCCTGGGCTTTTTGTGTGTTTCCTTGGCCTAACCCCTCAATTTACAAAGCAAATCTGGGGCACCTAGAATACCTGAGAAACAAAGGGAACAGACTCAGTGCCCTTCAAAAATATTGAGTGAGCACTTGTTATGTGTAGATACTACTGTTCTGGGTAGTGGGGATTTGCAGGAAAATCAGTCTCTACCTTGCAACGTAACTTCTCACCAGTGAAAGCAGTCTATTGCTCGGGACTTAGGCAGGCGCAAGAGGCCGGTCCTCTGGCTTTCCTCAGCCAGCCAGACATTTATTGGCGACCAGCTTCTTAGAGAAAAGAAGCCTGAGCACTGCTTGAATTGTGCCATTGCTTCTATCGCATCTTCCTCTTGTCCCCTGATGCTTCTGACTCAGATTTGCCCCCAGCCCTCCCCACTGAGAAGCTGATGTAATGCAAGCAGATACCAGCAGAAGCCAGAATAGAATGGATAGTTATCTGGGGAGATAAAGTGACAGTGTTGCCCGTTCAGGCTGTTGTTCAAAGGAACATGTCTTTTATTTATAGACATTAGAATTAAAGGCATAGACAGCCAGAGCTTGATATTACCCCTTCTTACTGTAACTTGTTTCCTAGAAATATGCTTGGTTTAGCTACCTTCTTTGCATGTAAATTGAATGTGTTAGGTGGGTGTTTTATACCTGGTTTCTTGTTCTTTTAATAGATTCTATTACTGTTTTGGTTAGGGCTGGTTTCTTACTTTTAATGCTGCAATATTTTGCTTTTATAGGACATTATTTTATCTCTACTTATCTGAGGCATGGGTTGCAGGGGGAGAAAAGCAGGAGGTGGTAAAAGATGCCAAATATAGGTGATGCTCATATTAATAAAATGAACCAAATATAGGTGATTTCATATGTTAGTCGGGTACGGCCAAGTAGATGAGGTCTCCAAATTGTTAGCGGGTTAGCAGTGTTGGCTCCCTTCTTAGATCTCATGGTGGTTATTGGGGCTTCTGTGCCAGGAAAAATGAAGTTGTCTGTTCTTAAAACTGCATTTCCTTGCTTTCAAACACCCAAGAGTGAGGTTCACAAGGGTGTCACTAACCTGCTGCTGATCCAGGGAAGTGACTGCATTTTTCTAAGCCTTTACTAAAAAGTGTTATGTGCCCTGTATGCTTGGAGGGTTTTTTCTTAAGCTCTGAGATGATTTTCCAGATTGAACCTCATGAATTTCTACAGCCCCTCTGCCAAAATGGACAACTAGTATCTAGAAACCTCTTTGAGTTACCTGAAACAGATAACAGAATGTGAAGAACACAAGATAAACTTGGCCGGTCCATTTTTTAACAGATTAACGGATAAAGAAGAAATAACTTTTAAACAGACATGAAAACGCTAATTAATTATAAACTTTGTTGTAATGATATTGATAAGGAAATTCGTTTTCTTCCTGCAATTAAAGGAGCCATTCTGACACGGAATACTCATATTTAAGCTATGTAAGGGCAAATGCTCATTTGAAAAAGAAGTATTGAAGCTAGATTATATGAAGGAACGAACACTCAGGAACAATATCATAGCAGCATTTCTGTGAACAGGATGAATCACAAAAATAATGAACATGTTTTATGAACATGATATTTGAAGTACATTTAAAAATCTGGCTATTAACCATAAGGTTAATTGATTCTTTTCTTCCTGTTCTTTTGTGGTTAACATACTTATTCTTCCTTTTAAAGACCCATTTTATTATGCAAATGAGGAAAATGGAAAGACTTTGTGTCTAAGAGAGAGGGCTGCGTTTTGCAGGGGAGCCCGGGCACAATCTAGTCCTCACCTCTGCGTCGCTGGCTGCCAAGCGAGAGGCGTAGTGCTCAGCGTGATTGGGTGTGGGGTCCCTGCATTTTGACTCACATTTTCTTTGTGACTTACTCTTGTTCTGCCTTATAACTTCCCCTCTCCAGCTCTCAGCATGCCAGTAGCAGCTGCATCATGGGCTCACCCTGCTGCCAAGGGGGCCAGCAGCCTCCTTGGAGACGGTAACACTGCACTCCAGCCAACTGCTAGGAGGTAGACGCTGGAGTAGTGTGCACAGCGCCGCTGAGTTCAGATCCTTCTAGGAGGCATTTGGCTCAACACCCTGAACATGGTATTTTTAAAGTTAATTTAATTTTGGGAAACTTTTTATTGTGGGAAATTTTCAAATATATACAGAGGTAGAAAGGATACTGTAATGTCCCCTACCCCATGTAACTTCCTTTTCTCCATTTCAACAATGATCAAAGACAATGATCAACTCACTGTCCATGGTGTTTTCCTACCTGACTCCTGGTAGGTCCATTTCTAGGGAAACGTATCTGCTAAATTTCAGCGGCTTTTCTGTCCTCCTTCAGTCGGAGATCTGTCACCTTAATGACTCTGTCCTTTCTTCCTAAAGGTAAAAGATAATTAGAGTCTTTTTCTATTCTAATTTAAGCCGAGATAATACCATGTTAGGAACTCATATTTTTTAATACTGTTCCCTAAATTTTCAAGGCTTTGTTCATTGAGTCAGCCACTCTGTCCAAAGCATGGCTGATGCGTGAAGGCACTTACAATGTATTAGAGCATTAGAGATCACAGCTTTACCACAGACTAGCTGTGGAACCTGGAACACCTGCCCGACCCATTCTGTGCCTAGTGTCCTCCTGATTTCAGCACGGGATTAATAGTAACACATCTCACAGAGCTGTAGACTTAAATGAGCGAATACATTTAAACAGCCTGGATGGACCCTAGCACACAGTAAGTAATTGATATATGCTAGTTGCTGTCATCATCATCATCATCATTTTTGTCCCTCATCACTCATGTTACAGAAGAGAGACCTGAGGCCCAGGTGGATGAAGTAAACTCCTTCAGGCCATACGGCTGTTTTATCCGGAGAACTTGAATAGGAAACCACATCTCAGTTCCTTTATTATTCTAGATACAGTTTGACGCAGTTTTGTCCTCAAGGAATTGTGTTCTGGAAGAATTATTTGCAAAGGAAAGGGCGGAGGCTTAGGGAAAGCGTGAACAAAGAAATAAATATTGCTGCAGGAAAGTTAAACCTTACAAGTTTCGTGTTTAGACAGCAAAGTGCCTCAGTGGAGAAGGTGGGATTTCAAGAATGCTTTTGTTTAAGACGGAAGGTGATTTGGCTAATGAAATGGGACAGCATTCTGTACACAGGAAGGAGAAGAAAGTTCAAGCATGGGATGAGACTAAGAGATCTAGGGAACATTTGAACCTGAGATGAAGACAGAAGGTGGGATTTAAGAGGAGAGGGTTAAGATTATTCGAACCACTGGTGAATGCCAAAAACAAAGAGATGAACGGATTGAGTCTTTATCTAAAGCCAAGTGGGGGCTGACATTCTGAAAGTTTTTACTCACTTTAACACATGCTAAGTAAGCACTGTTCTACTCATGAACATTATTTAATCCTCATAACAATCCTATGAAATAGCTACTACCATTGTCTTCATCATACCGCTAAGGAAACAGAAGGTACAGAACTTGTCCAAGGCCGTTTTCTTATTATTAATAAGCAGGAGGCCTTGGATTTGCAAGAGCTCTAGACTCTGTGCTTTCAACCACTGGGCCCTGCTGCTCCATGGTAACCGATCCCCGGTGCACGCACTTAATCCTGGAGACACTGGCACGTGGTGAAGCCCTTCACAGAGGCTGGAACTGTGGCACATTACTCCCTGATGCCTGTGCTCTAATTAGAGTCCCATAAGGTTTCAGCAGGCAACTTCTGTCCACTGCATAATGGACCTTTCTACTCAGCTTTGTCATAACAGGGCGTGGTTCCTTTTGTTCTCTTCGAAATCCTAAGAAAGCACTGTGGTGTTTTGCTTTCACACCAGGTTTAAGGCCGCCCTTGCCAGGGTGTGCTCACTTCCAGCCTTCCGTGAGGGCCTCTGCTCCCCGTGTTGGCAGAGCCTGTGAGGAGAGCAGTTCCTCCTCTGCAGATCTCCACTGATTTTTCCTTTCTTTGACTGTCCTCTCATTAGCGTGTGAACTGCCATCCTTTCTCCCAACTTAGGGAACAGAAAATAACATCAAGAGAAACCTCACTGGACCCCACATTCCTTTCAAGTTACTGGCCCGTATCTCTCTTCCTGTGTTAAGGCATAATAATGTCTTCAAACAATTGTCTGTTCTCGGATTTGTCTTCACTTTCGTCCTTCCATCCCCCTTTACACACCAAGAAGACTTTCCCTGCCAGACCTCTCTCACCCAGCTCTAACTCGAATTAGATCCCCCTGCCTATTGACAGCTCCACTTGGACATCAGGCGCCTGGAATGACCAAAAGTGAACTACGGATCTTCCTGCTTAGGTCAGGAACTTTGACTTCATCCTTGGCAACACTCTTGCTCTCGTACCCCACACCCATCCCACCGGTAAATCCTGGTGGCCTCACCCTGCAAGGCTGCCCCAAATCCAGCCGTTCATCTCACCTTTATCATCACCGCCCTGACCCACATCACGGCCCTCTGTCCTACCCAGCTGCTCTTCCTGCGTCCTTAACCGGCCACCGAACCCTCTGCTGCGTGCTGTCAACAAAGCAACCACAGTGACCCTTTTAAGACATCAGTTTGAATATCTCTCCTTTGCAACAATATGCTCTTTTTATTCCCACATGCAACAATATGGATGAATCTCCTGCATGTAATGTTGAGTGAAAGAAACCAGAAACTAGAGTCTATACCCTATAATTACCTTCATTTAAAATACAAAAATAGGTAAAACCAATCCATGCTCAGCCAGGACGGTGGTGAGGCAGAGGCACGCGCTGATCGTGACTGGAAGAGAGCACTGTAAGGGCCTTTTGATCTGCGCGCTGGTTGCTCACAGGTGTTTAAGTTGGTTAAAATTTAGCAAGCTGTTAAACTTTTGATGTTCCCTTCCTGTATATATTTTACACTTCCATAAAAAGTTTTTTAAAAATCACTTACACAGAAAATCATTCTTTAGACTTAGGTAAAGAATTTATCAGCATGTATAATCATTATAATGTAAATCCCACACAGGCAAAAATGTTGTCTGCTTTCATCCAGTCAGTGAATATTTATGAAGCACTAGGCACTGACCTGGGCATCTTGGGATACAGCAGTGAACATGAGAGACAAAAACTCTTTGAGCTTTAAGGGATTATATCAGAATAAATTATATAACATAGGGCAAGGTGCTAAGGGCTACGAGGGGAAAAGAGCAGGGGCGGGGGACAGGGAGTGCTGGAGTGCAAGAGGTGGCCGAGCAGGAGACAGTTTAAATAAGGCAGCCAGGAAAAGGCCTCACTGAGAAGCTGACATCGGGGCGCCGACTTGGAAGGAGGCGAGGGAAGGAGCCCGGTGTATATCAGGGAGCAGAACTGCCTGGGCAGCGGGACTGGAAACGAAGGCCTGAGGCAGAAGCAGGCTGGCTGTGCATCGGCCACAGCCGGGAGGCAGTGAGCCTGGAGAGGAGGGAGCCTGGCAGCTAGCTGGGGATACGGTCACTGAGGGCCTGGTAGGCCTCTGTAGAGACTCTGGCGTTTTATTCTGCATGAGACCAGGTGGGGTGGGAGAGTGAAATTTCATTTAGTTTTCAACCACTTTTAGTGGCAGGTGGTTCATTCCCATTGCTGTAAATATACTTCAATTTTTGTATTGTACAGTGATGGATACTTAGGGAGATTCCACTTTGGAGCTTACATAGGGTGCTGCTATGTACAACCTACCTCACATCTTCTGGTAAACTACTGTATGCAAGATATACCAACTTTAAAGAAATTGAACAAGATATATCAGTTCTGTGTGTCGAATAACTTAAGTGAATTTAGTTCCTGTGAATGTCAGGCAAATCCACCAATACTCACAGCACACCTTAGAGGTAAACTCTCCAGGGTATGTTAGAGTGAGGCCGTCAAGTATGCAAAGCAGGGAATACAAAGAAACGTCAACTACGTGGCTTGCGCTCAAGGACCTGGTGTCTAGTTGGGGATAAGAGGTTTGCCTATGAACCAGCAACTAGCAAGGACACATACAGGAAATGCCAAGTAATATCCTAGGCAATTTGCTTCATAAGCACTTTGAAGTGGGCAAGGTCACTTTGGACTGTGTTGTATAAGATTTCACAGGGAATCTGGTAATTCTCTGGAGCCTGAAAGTGTACATCGGGTCTGGAAAAGCAGAGACAGACTTTGGAGACATCATCTGGGCTGGGGAAACAGGAAGAAGGCCAGTCTGTGTTTGAGGGGCTCCTGGATGGTCACTCTGAGTAAGATGAGGGGTTAGGATTCATTTCAAAGTCTAGTGGAGCTTTATATGGATGTATTTTTCAGGTGAAGCAAATGGCTACATTCTAATCTGGGAATATTTCTATATTCTCCCATTTCTCAGTGATTTGGGTATATTCGTGCCACATTTACCATCACTAAGCTGCCACGTCCATGAGGTCTAAATGATTTGAATATATATGTATTTTTAGACTGGCAAAGAAAACCCATCCAGTGTGACTGTAGCAGGCCCCGAGGCGGAAAATAAGGCAGGCCAGACTCTGGAAAACAGCTCGTTAATGGCCGAGCTTCTGAGCGACGTGCCCTTCACCCTGGCCCCGCACGTGCTGGCCGTGCAGGGCACCGTCAGTGACCTTCCAGACCACTTACTCACCTATGACGTCAGCGAAAACTTGTCACGGTTCTGGTATGATTTTACTCTTGAAAATTCGGTGCTCTGTGATTCATAATTTTTGTGTTTGTTTGTACCTTAAGCTTTAAAACAAAAGTTTGCCCATTGTGTTTAGCCTGTTTGATGTTCTTTGCCACTTCACCGTCCGAAGGCCCTCAGGAAAACAAGGATCGTAAAGGAAAGAAAGTAACATTACGTTCATTGCTCTGTTTTTCAAAATAAAGTACATTTGTATAAAGTTGAACTTAACTTTTACTTACTTTCCCCTGAATAACAAATATGAAAATCAGGCAATCATAGTTTTATGAAGGAAATAGGTTCCTTCAACCAGGCCCTCAAAATATAACACCTCAAACTGATCTTAGAAGAACTGGAAAAAGGAACTGTGGAGTTGTCCTTGGTTTCCACAAGTCTGAAGTCCGTCCTGAGGGTGAGTGTGAACTCCCTTCTCTGGTTTGGAGGAAGCTTGAATTAGTAGTATTCTCTTTCTTTTTCCAAAGTGTTTACCAATGAGTTCAGAAAAAAAATGATTGCCAGTTAAGCTTAATTTCTTCAGTCTCCATAGGGACACTGATGTGGAAATGAAAACTTGCCCTAAAAAGCAGGGGGACTTTCCCTGGCGGGGCAGCTCAGTTGGCTAGACAGAGCGTTGTCCCAATACACCAAGGTTGTGGGTTTGATCCCCAGTCAGGGCACTAACAAGAAACAATCATGGAATGCATCAGTAAGTGGAGCAACAAATGGATGTTACTCTCTCTTCCTCTCTAAAATCAATAAATGAAAAAAAAATTAAAGCAGGGGGAGTTTGCTGATATAAGAATGCTATGACAGGAATGCTCTGGATGCTGTTTCTCTAAGTGATAAATTTCAGTTTCCTTAAACCCATGGAAACCAGGGCATTCCTTTGCACCTTGAATGATTCTTGTGCTCCTGCCTTTGTTTTCTGCCTGATGCTCCATCAGAATGTTCTCCCTCACCAGCTTTCCGAAGGACTTTCCTGCTTCCGCCTCGGTTAGCATTTATTCCCCCACCCACATATGTCCCCATGTATGAAGAGATCCACATTTCCTTTCAAACTCTCTGCCTCCCAAACATCTCATGATGCTACGTGTTATTGCTGACAACACCCTCATTTAGAAATGTGTTGGCCACAATACAGATGGAAATGTTTTACTGCTAGAAAAACTGAAAGCAACTCATTTCCAACTGGAGTACAGGCAGAACACCTAGATGTGACTTTTAGTTCTTGAATATCCATTATTTATTCCAAGTAAAACAGCCAAGAACTGCCATTGGTCAATAAACTGCAGGGGGAATAAACTGTGATAGTGTTTTCCGTGCCATGTAAAATTTGACTCCTTTTGTTCTGAATAGTAGCAATGTGATTTATTAATTCTGTGCCAAATCTAAGTATATTTTTCACAAAGATAGAGTACGATAGCAAAACTGAACACTGTGCATAAAGGTACATGAATTATTCAAGTTTTAATGTGTTATGCATGTTTGTTTAGTAAATGTGGAACGTTCTTGATAAAAATTCTGTTATTTAAAAGATAAACATTTCTATTGACAAAAATATGTGTCATTTACAAATAATTTTACCAAATGAGGTAAATGGTTAAATTAGATCTTTACATAGTTTCATAAAACATCAGTCTAGGAAGTATGACTTGTTACTAACACAAATGTGAACATTTTACAGCAGTTTTTGTGAAAGCCCATCCTTTTAATATCCATGTTAATGTACCTTAAAGCCAAATGTAAGCCTGTCATCACTTTACCTATCTGTTTAATTTTGTCTCAAGTGCTTACACATTTCATTTATATTTTTGTCTACTATGTTATATATACTGTTACATATTTTAATTTGCCTAAAATTATTATATTTAAATAAATATGAATAAAATAAACGGATATTTTGATTAATTTCAGATTCAGAAAAATGATTTCCTTTGCATTATTCATGTCTGAATGCAAGTTATTGATTCTTTGGGAAGTAAATATTTAAGTAGTTTGTACAGAGTAGAAAGATTGAAATTTGCTCTTATATATAAGTTTTAAGGAATAACATTGAAATGGTAATGTTACTCACTAGTTCTGGTTTAAAGGACTGAAGAGAATCGAGAGAAATCACATGAACATCCATAGAGAGAGCCCATCATCACCATTTTAGTAAGCGCCAGTGTTAATAACCTATTATTAACAGAAACATTGTGGAAATGGCCATTTTAATTTTCTTCTCCTGTATTTAAATCAGTGTTGCTATTTTAAAGCTGGAAGAAAACATTAGAAATCAACTAGCCAACTCCATTTTAACCAAGAGAAACTTGAAGCCTAGAAAGGTTACGTGACTTACGTCACCTAATTAGTGATAAACAAACATTCACTTGGCTAGTATTAATAATGACAGTATGAATTATAACAAAGCTGTATGCTATGGGGGGAAAGAGTTGGGGCATTTGAAGCAGGCAGACAGTCTGTAATGGGCCCCTGGCTTCCGAGCTGTGGGACTCAGGGTCAGTCCCCAGCTTCACTGTCCTTAGTTCCCGTGCTTGTTAGATAGTAACTGGGCGCACCTCGCAGGCTTGCGTCAGGCTCTAGATGGTGCATGTCAAATGCCTAGCAGTACAGAGCTTGACGTCATCGGTGCTCGGGGGGCGGGAACTTACAATTCTCATTAGTAACCACATAGAAACCGTAGTCTAATGAAACGTAAAATAGGTATTCACGGAACTTCTTAAAGGGTAATATAAAAAATAGCTGCTACATTTATTGTACAACACTCCCACCCATTACTTTTTCCATATTAAGTACTAACTCACTATGAAAAATATTCCGAAAACATGTCAGTTGACTCTTCTGTAGTTTCTCAGTTAAGAATTCCACAGGGAACACTTTTTCCCCTTATTATCGAGCATCATGTTTTTTTCCTCTTAACAAGTTCTCATTATAAAGGACTGTAGGTATGGACTGTACAGGCGATTTTACTGAATCTGATTTTTATCCCTAAAATATATGCAGGAAGTTGTATTTTTTCCAGCTTTTTAAAAATAACATTTGCATCCTTTCTTAAAAACAGAATTGGAGAGGGAATTCTGACCAATTTCTTATTCTGGTTAATTAAATTGTGATTAACTGAACTTTTAAAATTGTATCATTAAATGTTAACAAAAGCACAGCTCTTGTTAACAATTCTAGAAACTCCCTGCTAGTTTTTTTCTTAAGGTAAACTTTCATTGACACCACCAGTTTCTCCCTTCCTCAAAACAAAATGGTCAATTGAAAACAGTATGAAAGCAATACCTTCTAAGATTCAGAGAGACCTGATTTCTCATAATTCTAAAGGAAAGATAGGGAGTAGCAAAGAAAGAATCTCATTCTTTTTCTAAAACAGTGGTACATCAGACCTTACCCCCTTACCCCTATCAATGATAACAATTGACCAGTAAATGAACACTGCGCTTGGTAATCTAGCAACGAATACGTTACCTTCGGAGATTAATACATTGTCTTATTAATCATATCACTAATACCATTCACACAAAATTTAAGCATATTGTATAGGTAGCTGAAGGATGTTACATCTTTCAAAGCCATTGAGAAATCTGGGTTCGGGGACACTATCCTTTGAGCACTGTGTCTTATTACTAAGGCCATGACCTGAATATTATTGGGAAATCTAAAACTCTCAGAATAGGTCTGACTTCATTCTTACTACATTTACTGAAAGATAAAGTGTTCATATGTGAGAGGGAAATGACTCGTTATGCCATATGGTTTGGTGGATGAGCGTGGGTGAAAAAGAGAGAAAGAGATGTATTCATTGACGTGTAGGAACTCTGTTCAAGTCAATATTGGAATATGTTAATCATCATTTTTTTAACTTAAACTTTTAATTTTAGAATAGTTGTAGGTTTACAGAAAAGTTACAAAAATAGTGCAAAATTCTCATATACCTCTCACCTAGTTTCCCCTATTTGCTACCACTAAGGAACCAGATACTACTATTAACTAAAATCCACACTCCATTCGAATTTCACTTTCTCCCAATGTCCCTTTTCTCCCCCAGCATCCTATTCTGTATAATACACTATATTTAGTCATCCTTGGGCTCCTTTTGGCTGTGACGGTCCTCAGACTTCATTTATTTTAGTGACTATGACAGATTTATGGAGTACTTGTCAGATATTTTGTAGAATGTCCTTCGCCTGGGGTTTATCTAATGTTTATACATGGTTAGACTATGGTTATGGGATTTTGGAGAAATGTTACAAAGGTGAAATGGCCTTCAATGAGATCATATCATATCATGGGCATATGCTATCAATATGACATTATTGCTGATGTTAACCTTTATCAAGTGGCCACGGTAGTGTTCGCCAAGGTTCTCCACCATGAGGTAACTCCTCCCCTCCCTGCTTTCTATACTCTTCAGAATTAAATCAGAAAGCACAGCCCACCCTCAGGGGGTAAGGATTACACTCCACATTCTCGATGGGTTAGTAACCATGTAAATTATTTGGAATTCTTCTTTATGAGAGAGATGTCTCTTTTCTCCAATTTATTTACTTATCAATCATTTACTTATTTATATTGGGACTCAAGAGATTGGTGGCCAAGAGATATATTTACATTTTTGTAAAAAGTTAATAAAGAAAATTTGGAATATTTTACATGGCGTAGATGAATACCATTTGATGTTGGATATGGTAATATATTCTACAATTTCCTCAGAATTCATTTTCCTATAAATATCAGATGCATTTCTCCTTAATGTGCCATGACTATAACTGTATTCACAATAGACCTTCCCTCTGGGGCTACAAGGGTTGCACTGTAAGTGGAATCCTCTTAGATACTTGGCCTTTTCCTACCGCATTCCCATAGTGATCACCTCTTACCCATAATGTTATTCTTCACCAAGTGGTGAAGAGGCAGGGCTATAGTATATAATCATTTTCCTCTTTAAAGAACCAAGATAAGGCATGACACAAAGAGCTCTTCTTCTCTATAGTAGATGTCTTTTTTTAGTAATAGCAAAACCAAAGTTGTACCTCCTAATGATTCTAAGGAAAGAAATGTTTCGGTTTCTCCTTTAAGAAATATTTTTAACATGCCACTTCTGATCTCGACGGTGGCTCCGGAGCTTCCTGGCAGTACGAAGACTGCGACACTTGCCCATCCTGACGGGGCCACAGGCCTGAGCGAAAGAGAGAGGTAGGCCACTTGGGCACAGCCCTGAAGGCCAACCCTTTTGGAGGTGCTTCCCATGCAAAGGGAATTGTGCTGGAAAAAGTAGGCATTGAGGCCACACAGCCGAATTCCACCATCAGGAAGTGTGCCAGGGTCCAGCTGATCAAGAATGGCAAGAAAATCACAGCCTTCATCCCCAATGATGGTTGTTTGAATTTTATTGAGGAAAGTGATGAAGTTCTGGTTGCTGGATTTGGTTGCAAAGGTCATGCTGTTGGTGACATTCCTGGAGTTCGCTTTAAGGTTGTCAAAGTAGCCAGTGTTTCACTTTTGGCCTTATACAAAGGCAAGAAGGAAAGGCCAAGATCATAAGTTCTGATGGTGAACACACCGTAGTAATAAATTTTCATATGCCTAGAAAAAAAGAAAAGAAAAGAAATAGTTTTAAGAAGCAGCATAAGGAAACTAAGTCCTCTTTCAGGCGGGGAAAGTACCCCAAGAAACTCTTTGTATTTCTGATTAACCAAAAAACTGTGTGCTAAAACATAAAGTTGATCTCATCCAATTTCAGTTGGGGGGAAAAAGTAAAAAGCGTCTTATTTTGTCCTTGGAAGAAACCTGAATATAGTTCTTTGTCAAGCCTTTTCCCAGTCCCAATTTTCGCCCCCTACAAAGGAAATAAATTCCTTACAATCAAAGGTAAGGCAAAGGATAATTGCATCCAGAACAGCCCCATCAGTACGCTAACTCCAAACCAGCTTACAGACAGCTTGTTAGTTACAGCCCAGGCCAGAGAGGGAAGCAGACAATAGACCATTTCAGAGGTCAGTTAAGGAGACGACCTCCCACTTAGGACTGCTGCCAGAGACGTACAATCCAGTGTCTGACATCTGGGTTTTGCAGCTGCAAAGTCTGCCCCTTGTGTGGCCACAGGTGTTGGCTATAACTCTGAGACACAGAAGAAGGAACAGGAAAATGTCAGTTTCATTGTGCGTCCGTGTGTTTATGGTTTTTTCTTTTAATTCTGTGTTTCAAAACTGTACATAATTTATTTTGTTTCAAAATTAATGTATTTCTGCATAATGGCAAGGAACATTTGGGAGGCTAACAAACAAGAAGCTTTTGTTCATGAGCAAGGGCAAAACAAAGCCAAGTTTTTACACCTACAGGGTACACTGTGCACTAACATGCTGTGTGGGGCACTGTTAGCTCAGTCGTTTGAATAGGCCATCTCAGGACCAAAAAAATAAATGGATGCTGAAAAGCGGATAGGCATTTGGTCTAAGATAAAGCCTAGACACTCACTCTCCCCCGCCTCATCCTGGTTGGGGTAAATTTGTGTTTATCAATATGCATTTCTGGGCATGGGACAGACTATCTAATTTTCTGTCTCACACCATACCAGCTGTAACCATCAGTTAACACAACTTAAAACAGTAACACTAAGCTTTGCTCATCCCCTTGCCAAGAGACTTAGCTCCTGATTGTGAGGCAAACCTAGAAGTTTCTACCTCACATAGGTGTTTGAGGTTCCTGACCCTACAGACACGGGCGGCAGTAGCAGTGAGGCTGATTAAGAGGAGAGAATGACAGTGGTAAGATATATTAAGAGCCAAGAGTCAGTAGCATTTTAAAAAATATGTCTATACTTCCATAATTACATATACACTTCCTCTTTGTTGTGCCTACTTCATAGCCTGAAATTAGAAATTAATTTAATGTTGGAGGAAGAAATGTTTAGATTTCTTCTTATCAGATTTCTAAGGAGAAATGCTTGAATTGTCAGGCCTGTGTTTCTCCACCTTTTAATTAATGCCCATATGCTCTGTGATGTTTTTTCTCCCCACTGTATGCTCTCTATATCCCTCCAGCCATGAAGATTTTGACAGGTTTTACATTGTGTATTCTCTTACAAAGACAAAGGATAAATCAAACATGCTTTTTAAAACTACAGCCGCCACCTCATTTCCCTTAAGAATCTTTACTCTCCTACTGACCTTCTGCCGGACTTACGCTTGGTCCATGACAAATCCTCAGTCAGGAATTGTTGAATGAATGAGTGAACCAATGAACCATATCATTAAATGATCTATAAATGAGACTTTACAAAAGCGAAGGAGTAGAATTTCAACTTTGGTAGTTCTTCAGGCCCCAGTCAGTTCCCCCAATTATCGTGCTGTGTTTATGCAGCTGAAAATAATGCTTAGTTTACCAAGCCTCTACAAATTGTGCCTTTGGTCTGTTTTGGGTTTTCTCCATGTTTTTCAGGTTGTGTTTTCCCCTGCCTGCAATGACTACGTATGCCCTCGTGATGAGTAAGAACTGCTTCTAGACAATACAGTGTATTTTGGTCCTGTGGATTCACTCATTTGAGGTTTTATCTAGCTGCCAAGTTTCCCTGGTGTGTTCTCGGGTATGTTTGCATATATTCCTGTCCCAGAATTTATTAATCCTATTTGACCTGTCCTTGAAAATGGTTTTGCAGATGCTTTCCTTCCAGTGCATTTGGGCATTTTAAATGACCTTGTTTTAGGAAAAAAAAAGACACTTTTTTTTTCTAGGAACAGTAGTGCATGTTTCTCTTAGTACCCTTCTATATCTGTCTTACATTCCCTACCCAGCCAATTCTCTTCCCTTGTCATACACACATGTTTAGACCTCTCCCCTCCAACTCCAGCTTCCTGAGAGAGAAGTCAGTACTTGTGTCTCCAGTTCCTTACCTTCGGTTCACCCCTCCCCTACTGTAACCTGACTTCTGTCCCTGGTTAGTACCTCCACTGACCTGCTTCATACAGGAGCCACCTCCAGCTAATTCCACGGTCCACTGAGGGTGGGATTGATTTCACCCTCGGTCGCTGTGATACCGCTTTTCTCATTTTCATTCCATCTCCAACTGTTGGGGACTTCTTTTCCTTACCCCATTTCTAAAATGTCGGTGTGCCCCAGAACCCCACCTTTGGCTCTCTTCCCCTGCTGTCTTTTCCCCGCACAGTCGTGCACATCTGTCCGCCACTGCTGACATCCAGGTCACTCTCTAGCCCAGAACGCCCTCACGTCCCATACCCGTAATCATCTCCGAGACATCTCACATGATCTTACTCTTAGTTTCTGTAACAAACCATGGCAGCTGTTGTTTTTATCCGCTCCATACTTTTTCTCATCCCCCCAGTCCACTGCTCTGCTTTTCTTCGTGGCATTCCTTTCCACTCCACACTATTGTTACCACTTCTGCACCCCAAGGGACAGACACATAACCTGACCTGGCTCAATCAGCGTCCCCCCATCAACTGGTACTAGATGGAAGGAGAAAGCTTTTTTGCTGGCAAAATGCTGGCAGCCATCCTCCCTCCACGTTTCAAGTCCTGACCATATATGTCATCTCTAGCCCTGGATTGCCCAAGCAAGAAACGTAGAACTCTATTCTGACCTCCACGCTCCACTGATGATAAACTTTGATTAATTATGTATTTTAAAGGCTTGTCTCTTAAGTGTATACTCTCTTCTCCAGACCTACTGCTCCTACTTCAGCCTGGGCCTTTATCATTTCTCCTGACTGATGTCCCTGCATCCAGTTTAGCTCCCAGCGTACCCATTCTCTAGGCTCCAGCCAGAAGGGACTTGATAAAAAGCCGATTAAAGTCTTCAGTAACTCTCTAGTATCTTCTGGAGAATCAGCACATCTTCAGGCGCACAGGGGCTTCCATGTGCCCTCTAGCCTCACCTCATGACATTGCTCCTCCTGTCCTCTGTTCTCGCCCTACGACCCATGCCCTGCCCTAGGGAACACGCCATACCTCGCTCACCATTCTTACAGTCTGTTCTTGTTGCCCGGAATATCCTGACCTTCCCTTATTACTTTTCTTTCTTTTTGTTGTTGTTGTTTGTTGGACTTCTCTGGTCACAAAATATTTATTAAGATATACTGTAGGGACTATAGTACAATAAACATAAAATTTAGGATCCAACATGAAATCATTTCAATCCTCTCCAGAGCCAGCCCAGCCCTCAATGCTCGGCAGGTGTAAAACCACTGCTGAGAGCGTCTGAATACCTTTTAAGTGCAAAAACCACCCATTACACGTATGCAGCAAGAATGCGTTCAGATTGTTATTAGTCATTAGTAGTCAACTTGCGTAAAGCATCAGAAATAAAGGAGAATGGAGCTCACAAAATCGGCTAAAAAATGAACCTGTCCTTGCAAAACGCATACTGTAATGGAAGAAAAGACATTTATTTTTTAAAAAAACATTTTATGCACGCTGCGGAAGCTGTGTTTATTCCAGCCACCTCAAGTGACCCAATCTGTGGCTAAATTCTCTCACAAGGTTTCGTTCAGGTATCACCTCCTCTGGGAAGCCTTTCCTATTCCTCCTAAGCTGGACTGGATGTCCTTCCATGTTGCTACAGGGCCTTGCGTGCTCCTCTTTCAAGGCCCTTGACGCACAGTACTGTAATTATTTACTTGTCTGCTTCAGGGCTCAGTGAGTAGACCTTAACATCACTTCCGTGCTCAACCTCGTGTCCCACGGCGTGGGCTCAGTAAGAGTGTGGTGAGGGGCCGATGACTGAGTCACCATTTACTCAAGGAACTGTCCTCGTGCCGTCTGCATTAGAACTTGACCTTGACTCTGTGGTGGAAGCCTATAGGCACACTTTCAGATGTTCATACTGGAATACACTACAATTCCTAAATGCTTCTAAACTTACCTTGTATCCTAAATAACTTAGCTTCTTAAAATTTTTTGAGAGTAGAAATGTACCTTTTGCTTGGTTAAGCCGTGTCAGTACTAATACAATAAAATATTTTATATTTATTATAACCTTTTAGGCACTGTTGATATGTCTTTAAATTACATTTTGGGGGATATAAGTGATTATGAATCTATTTATTGTGACTTGGGTTTTATTTTTTGCTTTTTCTTAATGTACACAGAGGGAAATTTATTCTGCCTTCTATTAAATCAACATTGATTAATACTAATTACATGTCAGTTTTTAAATTGTGGGTTTGTATAAATTTAAATGTATACCATACAAATTGAATGTCTGATGTTTTAATGGGGTGTGGCATGTTATTTTTATGTAACCTAACCTTACTGAAGGGTTTAGAAACACTAACCCTTTCGGTGGTGGTCCACATTTTTAAAGGATCATTTTACTTTTGGGGGAAAACAAAAATTTATCTGACAAAAGAAGACTGTCACGCTGATTTTTTCATGCAAAGCAGGTTCTAAAATATTCTTCAACTGGTCCATTCATTCGGTAACCAGTTTACTGCATGAATTCAGCTTTTTACTTTCTCTAATGGATTATGATTTTATACAAAATTAGTCAACCAAATTTCTAACCAGTGTTGTCACCACATTAGTTATTTCAACCTCTAAAGTTCCCAATTTCATGGGTGCTCTCTTCCCCCTACCTGCAAAGCTACAGATACACATTTTTAACAAATGGGGAAACAATAGTAGGCAATCTCTTAAAACATTCATTTAGTCTATAAAAAAAATCTGTTATATTGGTTAACACAATTCTGCATTTCTGTTCTCTGAATAACAACTTGGACATACTTTATAACATCAAGAAGTAATAAAATCTTTCATTAGACAAAATTTTCAGAAAAAATAGTGTCCAGAGCTAAACTTGAAAGGAAGTTCTTCAGCTTTATTACCTTCCTATTCTAGATTAAAACATCATGTTAAATGCGTGCCAAGGGCCAATAATTCCTTTCTCTCCCCTGCCCCCAGTTGAAAGACTATCTGCTGAAACTATCTCTACTCATCCCAGGTTCACCACACTAGTGTTTTTAGGTAACTGTGAGTTTCTGAACTTGGCAGCGCACACCTATCAAAGAGCGATTGTGGAAATAAAACCCGTGTTAAGCAAAGCAGTTGTCTCCTGGGTGTAGGTTATTTCCATCCAGGTTCTCTAGCGTTCCTGGAGACCACTCGAGGCACTGTTCCTCGTTTCCGGCAGATTGTGGGAAGAGCCTCACTTCCCAGCGCACTCCATCACCACCCTGGGGTGGGGGACCACCAGGCCTGCTGCTGTGCTGTGCTGTGCGGTAGGACAGCACATGCTCTGTCCTTCACCCTGGGCCTGCTCTGTTCTGCTTGGAATGCACAAAGCGCCAGAAATGTGCCCTGCACTTGACAAAATATAAAACACGAAGGACAAGGGCTCTATCCTTAGCACTTTTCATTCCAGAATATAAAATAGCACAGGTGGTGGTAATGATTATCAGGTTGACTGCCAAAGACAGGTTTGATCCCTGCGAAATGCCAGGTAATTGAGCCAATTTAAAGGAAAGTCCTGTAAGGAGGTGACTGGGAGGGCATGTCGTGGTCATGTGGAGGAACCTCCCCAAATCTTCTGGGAGTGAATTTTTTTTGAAAATATATGTTCTAACATATACGCTAGAGTGTACGATATGAAACAAAAGATATGGCAAGGATGGGCGGGGTGGGGGGGGGCAGTGGAACAGAATGAGAATCCACAGCCCCTGGAAATGGAGCCAGACTCTCCTGTGACCAGCCTGGGAGTGCTGAGCTACTGTGCACCTCTGTGGTGCCGTTCTCGCTGTCGGACCTTGTTTCCCATGGGCACCCCATCAGGCCAGCCTCTGAACAGCCTTCTCGGCCCCCCACCTCCTTCCTGGGGCCATGCCGCTCCTCTGTTAACGCTGTTCCTCTTTCCTTGAGTCTCCTGCTCTGCTGTACACCCACTGCCCAGACGGTTCGGTTCCTAGCTCCCTCGTTAACACCCTCCCAGCGTGCAGTCCACGTATCATCTCGGAAGCCTAACGGCATTTTGATTTTCTGTTTCCTCCACTTGTTTTCTGAAGAAATTGTGTGGTGTCTCTTAACCCTCTCAATAAATTGTAAGATACGTCAGGGCAGGCTGGTAATTATTTTATAATATAATACATTTGCACACAGCGGGTGCTCCATGAATACCTGACTTCCAAACACCATTCCGGTTGCTGATCTTAAATGACGGACCAGCCACCCTCGTCTAAAAGATCTTCGATGCCAAAGGGAGGTTTGCTGTCACCACTGTCATCAGAGGTTTAGTTCCCTTCCCTCCTCCTCCGTTCCTGCTCCCTGTTGTAATGCGTTCTTCAGGACATACACCCTCCTGACACCGGGCCCTCTCCCAGAAATGCATCTCCCACCAGCTGAAACGTCGGCCTGCCCTGCGCCTCTGCTGGGGGTGGACGTCTTACCTCTCCTGACCAGCCCTGCTCCTTGGAGGTGGAGGCTTGTTTTCCTCATCGAGAGAACGGCACTCTCCCTGGTACAAGCCACAGCAGTCACTATGTGGAGCTTCAGTTTTGTACCTTTGTGAGTGAACATTGGGTGCAAAGGATGAAAGTCAGCAATACTTATAAGTCAGTTTTAAAAGTGCTTAGCAGGAGGAGGACTTCATAAGGCAGGTGCCTGGTTCACTGACAACTTTGGAGAAATAACAGCCTGCTCCTACAGAAAATGTTGAAGCTCACGATGGACTGTAGAACTATTTCATCATCGCCAGAAATGTTTATTAAGCTCCTTCTTTTCTTCTTTATTACTTTCAACAGTTTAATCATGTTTCACTTTGGTTTACATTTGAAGCATAACATTTCTCCCCTAGGAGGTGCTTAATAAATTCTGGAAGGGAAGGGAGGGAAGGAGGGAGGGAGGGAGGGAAGAGAGAGGGAATGCGGTGTTGTCCATCACACCCGCAGATTGTCAATGACCCATGAGAGCACAGGCCCTGATCATAGTTTCATGCCCGTGCACCGACACATGCTACACGCTTCCTTGGAACAAAAGGCAGTTGGCAGGGTGAGTGTGCTGGGGTGGTATTCAGTGATAGTAGTAAATGTAGCTTACATGTGCTGAGTTCTTCTTAGGTACCAAGCACTGTTCCAGGTGATTTGATTATATTATATTATTTTTCCTTTTAAAACACTATTACTGCAAAAAGGTGGAAACAACTTAAAGGTCCATGAAGAGATGAACAAATAAAATGAGTAATACAGAATGGAATATTATTCAGCCATAAAAAGGAATGAAGTTCTGATACATGTTGAAACATCAATGAACCCTGAAAACATTGTACGAAGTGAAATAAGCCGGGCACAAAAGGACAACCGTGTTATTACTCCACTGGTGTGAAATCTCTGTGCGAGGCCTGTACTAGAGGCAGCGAGTAGATTAGAGCTCACCAGGGACTTGAGGGGGGTGAGAAGAGAGGGAATGGCAGTTCCTGCCTCATCGGTTCAGAGTTTTTGTTTAGAGTGATCAAATATTTTGGAAATAGACAGTAGTAATGGTTGCACAACATTGTGGATGTAAATGATGCCACTGAATTTACACTTAAAATAGTTAAAGTGGCAAAATTTTTGACATCTATATGTATAACCACAATTTTAAAAATAGTGGGAATACCCTATTACTTACATACTTTGAAAGTTGACTGTATCCGCAGTGGTTAAACAAACAGGAGCTATATATTCTAACCAAACGGGAAGGAAGGCTAGGAGGGTGGCGTGGCCTTGGTTCACGGTCTCAGCAATGAGTAGGCCATCCTTGCTTTGACTCTCGTGGCTACCCCAGCTACAGCAAGATGAGTGCTGCAGCTCTACACGGTCCATGTTCAAGGCAGGAAGAAGAGAAGGGGAGAACATCACTCTAATCTTTTCCTCCTAACGTAAAACACAAAAGCTTTCCCAATACCCCTAATTATGTCCACCTAGATGTTACTGGGCGGAACTGTGCCTCGGGGTATCCCTGGCTGTAAGGCAAGGGAGGCTGATAAAAAGAATGTTTTGCTTTTCCAGCCTCTAGGGTGGAGCAGCAAGGAGATGGGCTGGACAT
The DNA here is from genome assembly GCF_022682495.2 of Desmodus rotundus. Classification (NCBI taxonomy): domain Eukaryota; kingdom Metazoa; phylum Chordata; class Mammalia; order Chiroptera; family Phyllostomidae; genus Desmodus; species Desmodus rotundus. The sequence goes on along the minus strand of NC_071392.1, from coordinate 26,438,368 downwards.
GCCTGTGAAGGAATGAATAGTGTCTGGCACAATGACAAAAATGAGGAACAGAAAGGTTAAATCAGAGTTGCCCAACCTGTCAAGTGTAGCTGACATTTTGGACTGGGCAATTCTTTCCTACGAGGGGCGGTCCTGCATTGCAGAACATTTAATAGCATCCCTAGATTCTACCCACCTCCAGCAGTCTCCCACCTCCGGTGTGGCCATCAAAAATGTCTCCAGACATTGCCAAATATTTGGGGGGAAGGCACAAAGTCATCCCCAATAGAGAACTACCAGGTTAGATGATTGGCCAAGTCCATTGCTGAGAAGGGATGGAGCTGAGGTTTGAACTCAGGACATCTGACTTTAGAGAATTTCCTCTCTGCCATTCCGACCAGCCTATGCAGTTGAACAGATAGTAGTTAACAGGAGCTATGGATCAACTGAACTAACTTGCTATAGAATGAGTTAATGAAACATGCATGCAATGCTATGCTGACTATCCACATTCTTTACTGAGCCCTTGCTACTTATCCATTACCCTTGTCACTTTAGCAGTAATAGCAGGTATATGATAGAGGAACAAGAATCTAGTAGTTATACCCAGACATTCTCAACGGGGCAAATTGGTTCTTGGGAAAGCAAAAGTGTCTTAGATATTCAATAATTTGTGGCCCTCCAAACCTCAGCCCTGCCCAGTGGATCTTATCTTAGTATGTAATTTCTCTACAAGGTAGAATTTAAATAAATGTTTTTCTCTTTGAGGGAACAATAACAATAAAAAGATTGAAAAACTCTGCTGTAGCCTAAGGAACCAGGTGGAGCAAGTAATGTGTTTCAGGAAATGTGAGAAATTCTATTACCTGACATGAGGTGATGTGGGCTCTCCCATCTGTGCGCTCTTAGAATGTGGATGGTGAGTGAATTTCAGGAGGCCTATTGGGTGTTTTCACTAGCTGCATCCCTTTAGCTATTGTTCCAGTCACTGGTCATCCCAGTTAATCCACTTTCATGTCTCTCCATTCATGAACGTAATAAATTTTTATATTCATCTGTTTTTATCATCCTATTCATTTCACTGGACTATGACTTTCCAACAAGTAAATCCCCCCCCCTCTTGTTCATGTCTTCATTATTCAGAGGCATCTCCCTAAGGTTTTCTTTAAGAAATAGAAGTGTCTAGAAATACACAGCATTAAAATGTCTTTGGACCATCAGATGATTGTTAACATCATAAAACAGTAAGTAAACACAGGGTGGCAAACCAGTTTAAGAGCCGTAAAGTTCAACAGATCTAGGTTTGATTCCTTGACTTTGCACAAATTATATAACCTCACTGAACCTCCATTCTCTTGTCTTTGAAAGGGGCCTAATGTTTACTTCATTTGTAGTGTTGAGATAAGAATTAAAGGAGGTATAATATATCGACTATTTAGCAAAAAGCCTAGTGCATAGTAAGTGGCTAATTATGTAGCAACTACTGGCAATAGTGACTGTAAATAATATTTAGTAGGGCAATTATCTTCTGATAGAAAAAATAGTAGTATGAAAATGGAATGGCTCAAAGTGTCCCAAAAGGTTCCTCTTCAATCAGTGGTTACCCAGCAGAGTACGTGAGGATGGACTACGCATGTTCTGAACCGGCCCGTGGTTCTTGCCAAGCACAAAGGCAGGATGCCCCAAGTCCATCTAGGACCCAGGCAGCTCTGGCCCCCATGTCCCTGAGATTCCTCCCTAGAACTGATGCTGTCCACTACTTTTGGCAAATCACTCAACATCCATTTATCAATATCATCCTTTAACAAATTAGAAAGACAGTTCCTGCCTTTCTCTCCTCATGACATTGTTTGTGGAGAGGAAATCCATTCATTCACTTACATATATTCTATCCAAAGCAGAATACGGTATGGTCTCTACCCACACAGAGTTCATATTTTTTCCACTGGCCACAGGGTCTATTATTTATTTAAAACCTTTTGCTTACTGCTTAACACATAGTAAACACAAAAAAATAGCAAGTGTTTATCTGTCATTATGTTACTCTCCAAAATACGAAAATGTAAAACGCCTCTTAACAATGTAGTGCTGACTCTGACCTTAGGAGAGTGGGTGCCCATTGTAGCCTGGGTCCCTGAGGTCGGCGGTCTATGTGAAGAGCTACTCCTGGGTACACCACTCAGTTGTCTATTGATTTCAGATAATACAGCATTCAGAGAATACTTGTTTTTTTACAATGGATCGGGTAGAGATGGAAATGGGAAGACTTTTGAAAGTAACTGTTGTGTCTATTTTTAAAATCTCTTATCTGAGAATAACAGTCTTTACGTGGGGTCTCTGCTTTGAGTTACTAAACTGCAGATGGGGGTCGGGAGAGAGAGCATACGTGGTTCTTTCTGTACCCTACATTTGTAACACTTCTTCCAAGTGGCTAAAATATACATGAGATAGTAACATCGAGGCACTACAAGAAAATAATCCACAGGTGTATTTTATATTTATGACTTCATCTGGCTGTAAGGTAAATGGCCACGGAATAAAGCTGTCACTTTATAGTCACCATACTAGTTTAAAATCATTTTAACTACTAACAATGAGTTTATTTGGTAGGAAGGCCCATATTCTAGACTAAATTTTGGCCTAGAGAATTGCTGTCAATTCCAGTATGTAAAGAGTCATGGGATAATCCTACAAAGTGTTCATAGCTAAGCACTGGGTGTTGTCTTCTCCGACACTGTACCAGATTCCTTAAAGAATCCCTCCTGGCTTAGGGCCGGCTGGTCCGACTCCTCCGGCCTTTCTCTTGAAATTGTTGCTGGTTCCAACTGTGTGACTGAGAATGCTTACTACGGACTAGCTGTCATCTCAAAAACACCACCAAATAATGCACATTCATCTCTTCTGAGACATCATTTTCGTTCAAATAAATCTAATTGGTTTCTTCCCCCATCCCCTGTAGTATTAATTTTATTATATATCAGCTTTTTTTTTTTTTAACTTCAGGAATGGAACTGACTGTAAAGTTGAAAGCACACGCTCTAGAACGCTAGGCTCCGGCCCTTGCTGCATGACCAGGGCCAGCACTCACTAGAAAGCCCACACGGTCACCCTCTGTTCTTTACGGGAAAACGGTCACGTTTGGTTTCCTGGGTTTTGTATAATTGTATTCAAGTACTTCTTTTACTTTGGAATTTCTGGCTCATTTTTCCCCCTTTCCACCTTATCCCCATTATTCTAAAGCAGGGTGGAGTTGAAGATAATTTACATTAAATAAGAAAAATATAATTCCATGGTAGGTTTCTTTAGACTCTGGGATGACACTCTTTACCTATATTTACCCTCCCTTTTGGTTTCTTGGACATGGTAAAGAATTCTCACATCTCTGCTACGGGTCACTGGGATCCAGTAGAACAAATAGAGATGCTCAGGCAGTGTCTCTTACACGAGCGTAAATAATGCCCTAAAGTGTGTATGTTATTCCCAGGTCTCAATCATTTGACACACCATGATTCCATGCGAGTTCTGCCCGGCGGGCGCCAGTGGCTGGGCAGTGTCGTTCTGGTGAGGACTTCCCACAGGTGTGGTGTCAACTGAGCCAACGAGCAATTATTATTTTCTCCTCTCAAACAGAACTTTACCATAGCACATAGGAAGTACAAACATTCTGTTTAATTAAAAGTCACTTAATAAAATAAACCTATACTCCACATCTTAAAGAAAGTCACATATAAAGCCAGGGCTAAAGAAATACATATATCTAGGGACAGTTAAAAGCCTCACTAATATTTAGCTATTCTGTTACTGTAACCCAAACTCAGTATTTTCCTGGGCTTAAGTAGATCCCAGCTTAAAGACAGAGCCATTCAGGGCCTGTCCATCTGAAGTTTTTTGAGGATGTTTCTAGGAAGCCTTACCTTTCTTTCTAATAACAATGACCTTTGCCAGCTGGTTCTCAGTTTAAAAGGGGAGAAGACACTTATTTGCCAAGAATAAAGCCCCATTTGCTTTCTTAATTTGCTACTTTCTCATCGGCCCTAAAACATACACAGAGAAGTCTTCAAAAAACGTGACACCACTATGCCTGATCTACAAGGAGCTTCACCAGCACTTCCCAGGCCCACAGCTTCCCTGTAGCTGCTCTGACTTCAGTCTGCTTCCTTTAGAGATGTGTCTCTTTCCTTGGAACCCTTTTTAAAGAAAAACCCATTCATATACAACATTCATAGTACTAAAGGTGAAATATGAGAAAATTCTCAGCCTTTACTCTTGTGTTTATAGTGCATTTTAGCTACCAACGTTATTTAATAACTTATTGAACTTAGTTTAAATACAGCTCTTTGTGAGGACTTGAAAAACCTACCCAGTAAGCCCTTCCTAAGGAAGTGACAGAAAAATTCCCCCAAAGGTGTCCTGCCTGGAAAGTCAGCTGAAAGTCTAGCACTGAGGAAGTGACATTGAACGTTTGGCAGCGTGGGCCGTGCAGAGCTGGCAGAGGGGCCTGGGCAGCCATTGGGGCTCCTCCAGCCACTCTGCACTGGAGGGCCAGGAGGGGTGGGGGAGTGAGGAGAAGCAGCAGAAACCGGGGTTGATTCCACGTTCCTCTGGCTTGCCTCTTGTCCTCTGGGCAGAGCCCAGAGATGCTCTGGCAGGAGCGTGAGCAGCTGGGTCGATTAAGAAAGGCCTTTTGTCCCTGGCATTCACTGACAGACCAGATTTGGGGGACAGATGTGAAGTAGACAAGCAGAACTTCAGGCAAGTCCACAATGATCTTAATATTCTGAAGTTTAGTGTTGATTAGCAAGTGTTGGGTTTTGTTTGACATTTTTTTAGACAGAGAATTTTCATACAGAATTTTTCAATCTATGGATCTTTTGAGGAGATCTTCACCCCTCCCAACAAGACACAATTTTCATTTTAATACATAACAATCAACACCTTTATTTATGTATTTTTCCTTTAAAGAAAGATCATTATTAAGACCGTCTACAAGGAAAACACAGAAAATAACAAACTCAGAATCTGTATGTGCTGTTAGAAACAGTCAACGTAATTTTTTTTTTCTCAGTCATTCTGAGGGGAAAATTGTGGCCAAGGATGATGTGGAAAACTTCAGCCTTAAAAATAATGTCATAAGTAATCCAAAAGGGAAATTAATTTTCACTTTCAAGGTGTTCACTATCACAAACACTAAAATAATGAGTAAACCGGCTCTTCTGAGACAGCGCCACTGTCCCCCGCGGCTTCCCACTGGGCTCCAGCGTAACAAGCCTCTCCTGCCGCTCTAACTTGTGACTCTGTGTCAGGAGACTTAAGAAGGACATCTCTTCAAGCAATTAGAAGCAATCTATTGTGTTATTAGACACCACTGCTCCTTGTTAAGTCACTCAGAATTGGCTGATTTTCTTATCGAGTGAAACTCTCATTGCTATTGAAAAATAAAAATGATAACACAAGGCCACTTAGAGTGACAGTATGTCATTTGACAGCCCTGTGGGGCAGCTGTTGGGATGGAGTGCCTGCTCCCACCCAGGCACGGAGACCAGTCTTAGCGCAGGGGCTCTGTGGGGAATTTTAGGGCAACAAAGACATCAGTAATTTCACTCTTCCACTTGATCGCAGATTTGAAAGTATGTGTAATATAAATAATTCAAATTCATCTCCTCTAACAGTCCGTGTTATTAGAGCAAAGACAGAAGTTGAAAAGAAGAGACAAAGGTCCTGAGCGGTCCAATGAATGAATAATCACATACTGAAAAGGTAGAAGTTGACCCTGGGCATGCCAGTCACAGACTGGGCTTGTTGAAACCACCGTCTTCCATGTCCCCTTCCCTCCAGATGGACTTAGCCCAGTGTCTCCTACTGTTTTAGGGATGATGCAGACTCTGCCCCTCCAAGCTCCACACCTAAACTCTCACCTATAAAATTCATAAATATCTTCAGCTGTTAGTGTTTTTCAAGAGTAGTCACAGATGTGGACCATGCTGTGAACAATCTTAGCAATACACATTTTTTAGGTTTGCAATACCCCCAAAATAAACTATCTGGCAAGTGGAGCAATATGTTACAGACTTCGGGGCATTGGAGGTTGTGGGGAGGAAGGTAGGGTATGAACACCTGAATGGGAGAGAAAGTCAAAGTAGAAAAAAAGATCTTGTAAGTGCATTATTTCCCTTGTAGCGCTAACATGAAAATAAAAAGTAAAGACACTAAAATGACTCTGGGGGGAAAATTTATGAAAACTTTTTAAAAGGGACATATAATGAGTCATGTGGCCATGACATCTAAAAAGAACTTTGAGAAACCTCTCTCTCCACCCTGGCACTCCAAATATATAAAACAAAGTTTAGGATATTAACCCAATTATTTTAACTTTAAAAATACTTCCCTTAAACAAAACTAACAAAACAGAAACTATCAGACAGGGTGTAAGAAACCCCTAGGTTGCTTCCACCAGCTCTTCATCACTTCCCTGGAATGCTGGTGTATCAGAGGGTGTGCGTCTAGCCCTCCTCTTGGGGTCCCTGGCAGCGGGCTTCCCTAGAGGGAAACAACTGCTTTCCTGACTGTGTACCATTCCCCTCCTGCTCTCCCTGAACTAGATCATTAATTCTCTGCTATGCGAGTGACTGTTTATGTTGACAGATTTCCTGAGGATTGTTAAAGAGCACTGCCCACAAGGAATCCCACTTTTTCTCTTCCCTGGCATATTCATGTAATTTATGATTTTAACCTATGAGTTTACTCAACAGAGAGATCATTTAAAAGACTACTTGAGATATAGTATAATGTGGGTTAACATAGCTAATCCAGGTCATTATAATTTTTACCAGAAATTAATTGATGTTGTGCATAAGTAAAAACAAATGTCCTAGGTATACAATTATTTTTTTTATTTTGAAGGCCATACTGAATTAGAGAAAGACAAGATTAAGATTCTGTAGTTCCCTTTAGTGCTCCCAAGGTATCTTCCTTATAGTCATGCAAGTCTATATATTAAATTGTATTTATAATAGTTTCTATACAGCTTGGATTTATTTCTGTATATATGTGATTATACATGGATTATATATCTAGATGGGTATAAATAGACATAAAGCGAAAGTATTGGACCTTGTTATAGTACAAATGATTACAGGTAGAATTTAATATAACATGTCTTTCAAAATCAGGCCTAAAGGGTAGTAGGATTTACTGGGAAGACTACTGAATTAGATATAAAACATGGCTTCTAGTCCTTCCTTTATCATGAATTGGGTGAGACACTCAGCCTTTTGGGGCCCCAGTAAATTTAAAATACAAAAATAAATACAAATACTTGACCCTTAAAGTCATAATGGGGTACCTTATGCTAGGAAAACTGAGATAGAATATTCAGTGTATGTGTTCATTTATGGAGCTTCCCAGATTAAGAATAGGACTTTCATTTCCAGTAGCAATGCCAGACAAGACATTCTACTGGAAACCACTTAGATCCTATCTAAACATTTGGGTTTGCTGTTAGATTCCCTGGATGCGGGCAAAATAATCTCTGAGCCCCCTCCTTCTCTCTCTCACCTCCAAGATAACAAGGAACAAGCTGAGTCAACATGGGAGCTTGGGATAGTGAGCAGATAAATGTGCTGAGCAAGAAGCAAAAGAGAGAAACTGTGTTATACTAAGGGAAAATGCCAGTAGGCTACTATAAATTCAATTTTCAAATGGAACCTACGATCAACAGCAAGAAAGAATTGAGCCTGAGATGCTGCATTAAGCCAGCACTCTAAAAGAGAGCTAATGTGGCCCCAGGTTGGTAGTCTTGCTAGCTCCTCGTGGAAGCAAACCAAATCTCCACAAGAAAGTATCCTACCATATATCCCATCAGATTCCCACAGTTCATCATTAGGCAAATATTAGTTCACAATTAAAGGTCATCAAGCACATGAGGAGGTAAGCCATCTATGTCAGAAATAGAACAGCTACTTATGAAGTACTTAAAGAAATGGAGTCAAAAGAATAATCAATCAACAGAAAACTATACCAGGGATGATCAGACAGTTCTGGAGTATCTAAATATAAAGATAAAATGCTTAAATGTTGAAAGGAAAGAATAAAACATGTTAAGAAGCACATTAGCTAAATATGAAAGAGACATTTAATGAAGATAGAAATGAATAAATTAACCAAAATATAATCCAGAAAGAAAAACAACTGGAAAATATAAGAATAATTTAAAATACTGAAGATAAAATGAGAAGGTCTAATAATGTCAAATGAGAGCCCCAGAAGGAAAGAATCAAGCTAACTACAGAATGATAACAGCTGGGAAATTTTCAGGAGTGCTGAAAGCTATTAAACCGCAATTTCAGAAAGGACAATACTACTAAGCAGAATAATTTTTTAAAAAATGTCTAGATATCATATAGTAGTAACATTGCTGAGCACCAAAGAGAAAAGTCTCTAAGGCAGCCAGAGGAGAAACATCACAAAGTGACAATCACTTTATGGACAGCAGACTGCTCAACAGTAATAATAGAAAACAGAAGGCAATGGAATGTTCAGGGTTGAGAGGAAGCAGCTATTAAGCTTAGACTGAAATGGAAATGTTTGTAGTTAAACGGAAATGGAGAGTATATCATCAATGGATGCTTACTAAAGGAACTGTGAATCTGAAGTTCACTCTTTAGAAAGTAGTGTTCCCTGATGACAACTCAATTAATACAGAAGTCAATAGCAAAAAGATATTTTTTAAGTTCTCACATCTTTGGAAACAGCAATCATTTAAGAAATCATAATAAAGTTTAAGTATTTGTACCTAAATTATAATGAAAAACTAATATTTCTTAGGAAAATCTATCAGCCACAATGCTGTTAGAAGAGAAAGCTCTGAAAATTAACTAAGCACCCATCCCAAGTATCTAGAAAACAACAAGAGAATAAATGGAAAGAAGCAATGAAAATATGAGCAGAATTCCATAAAATTGAAAACAAAAGTACAACATAAAAGTCAGTAAAGATAAAAGTTAGCTTTTTTTGAAAAGACTAATAATGAGATAGATAATTCTTTGGCAAGACCAATTTAAAAAAAATACAAAAATATAATGAGTAAAAAGGGGAATGTAAATAGAGATATAGTACCATTAAAAAGAAAATACATGAGCAATTTTATGGCAATAAGTTTAATAACCTAGAGGAAATGAAATAATTCTTAGGAAAATATAACTTACCCAGACTGACTTAAGAACTACAAAACCTGAATAGTTCTGAAACTATTAAAGCAATCAAATCAATAGTTTAAAATCTTCTTACAAGGAAAGACTAGGTCTAGGTAGTGTTATAGGTGAAATTCCTAAACACTCAACAGTTAATTGCTATCTTTTACAGACTGTGCAGCAAGTGGAAAAATAATACCACTCCCTGAGTCACTCTGCATAATCTGGGCTCCAAATACAGACAAGTACAACTTGAGGACAGAAATTATAGGTCGATCCCACTCAACAGCCTCAACAAAATATTCCAACTAGTCAAGAACCTACACAACATATTACCAAATCCGGTGGGGTTTAAAAAAATAGGTTATCGTGACCTGGTTTATCCCAGGAACACGAGAGTAGTTTAATATTAGAAAATCTAGAACTGTGATCCACCAGAACAGAATAAAAGAGAAAATGCACATGTAATCTCAACAGAAGCAGAAAAAGCACTGAATGAAGTTAATCATTGATTCAACACAAAAAGTCTTAACAAATGTTGAGTACAATAGAGTTTTCTTTACATGGATGGAGGTATCTACCAAAGCCTCAGTAAACATCATCCTTAATGATGAAAAGTTACAAGCATCCCACTTGAAATCAGAAACAGGATACATGTGCTCACGATCATGTTTTGATTGTCATTAAAGCTGAAGGCTCTAGCCAGACAATAAGAAAAGCAAATAAAGGCATAAAGACTAGAAAGGAACAAACCCATCATTAGTTGAAGATAATATAATTATATACATAGAAAACCACAATCTAAAAACTTATTAGTAATGACAATAGAGCTTAGCAAAGTGGCTGGCCATAAGACCAATGTACAAAAAATCAATTCCCCTTCTAAACAATGGTCATAAACATTTTAGAAATGTAATATAATTTGGCTGGCGTGGCTCAGTGGATTGAGCGCCAGCCTGTAAACCAAGGGGTCGTTGGTTCGATTCCCAGTCAGGGCATATGCCTGGGTTGCGGGCTGAGTCCCTAGTCGGGGGCACGTGGGAGGCAGCCACACACTGATGTTTCTGTCCTTCTCCCTCTGCCTTCACCCTCTCTCTAAAAATAAATAAATAAAATCTTTTTTAAAAAGGTGTAATTTATAGTTGCAACAAAAACATGAAATATCTGGGAATAAATCCTACAAAAGGTATACAAGATTTGTATAGAGAAAATAATAAAATAATTGAAAGTCATTATAGACTTGAATGAAAAGATGTACCATGTTTATTGATAGCAATACCCAATATTTTAAAGATATATAATCTTTCAAATTGACCTATAGATTTAAAATCCCAGCAGGATTTGTCATGGAATTGGCAGGCTAATCCAAAAATCTGTACGGAATAGCAAAGGGCTGAGAAAAACTGAGACTCCTAAAGACCTGAGTGTGATAACTTGGACAAGGCATGAAGACTTTTTGATCAAGCTGTAACACCTAAGACAATGTAATTGTGGCAGAGTCAGGAATATAGCAAATGGAGGGTGACAGGACGGGACAGAGAATAGACCCAGACATATGTGGAGACTTGATACAGAGAAGAGATGCAATTGCTGACCCGAGGCGGTGAGACGAGGGGCACCGAAGGGTGAGAGAGGAGGGGGTCGGGAATGACTGCTGATGGTGACGAGGTTCCTTTTTGGAGGTGATGAGAATACTCTAACATTAGAAGATGGTGATGATAGCACAATTCTGTAAGCATGCTAAAAGGTGTTGAACTATATGTACTTTAAAAAGGTGAACTTTATTGTATGTAAATTAAATATCAATCATGCTATTGAAAAACGAGTGCTCTGTAGTAACACAAAACATCAAGGATGAATATTTAAAAATTTAAAGTTGAATGAAAAACGTCCAACCCCTTTATTCTTGGGGGATACATTCTGAGACCCCCAGTGGAGCCTGAAAGGATCCGCATTTCTAAGGAGCTCCCAGGTGATGCCGAGGCCATGCTGAGGCCGCTGGGCCAGAGGCCACACTTGGAGAATCACTGACCTGTACACCACGGAAGTACTGAGCCTGTTAGTTGTCTAATCCCCTCTGCTAAGGACAAAAAGAATAGAGGTGTTCATTGTCTGGAACCTAACCAGGAAATAAAAATAGCAGGAAGAATATGCATGTTTTGTTTTAAACCCAAAGCATAAAGGACTTTTTCTTATAATCATCATTCTTTAATTCAAATCACTCCATACACCATAAGTAAAGTTAAAACTGCTAACAGAGAAAAGGCTATTGATATTTCTATCAAAGTATATAAAAAGGTTAATTACGGTGTGCACATCTGAAAGATCTCATTGCCGTGTGAGCTATCTCCAGAAATACTCGCCACAGAACTGAAATAGAAATGATTATATGAGTAAATTATCACCCACACTCCTTGCATGCATCATTTCATACCGTAAGCCTTTTCCCTTTTCAAGGAATAATGGTTTTACATTTTACTTTGTGATGGCACTCTAATTGCTAAATATAATAGGGACATTATGCTACAAAGTTAAAAGATTCCAAGTGAAAAGAGAAGTCAAATATAGTAAGCTCATCCAGCCAATGAGTCTTTCAAGTGTGTGCCTCTTTTTTTCCAGCTATCCCCCAATTCTGAACTTTGATGGAATGATCAAAACTGAGTATGATGGCAGGAAAAAAAGGAAAAGAGATCCTAGTATTCACCTAGTCCAGGCATCTGCAACTATGACCCACTGACCAAATCTGCTCCCCCCTCCCCGCCTGTTTTTTGTCAATAAAATGTTATTGGAAAACAAGCGTGTCTGATGAACGTGTTTGTATGGCTGCCTTCACACCACAATGGCAGAGTTAAGTAGTTGCAACGCAGACTGTGTGGTCCAAAGCCAAAAATATCTACCATCTCATCCTTTCCTGAAAGGGTTTGCCGACCCCTGCTCGAGTTCCACCTGATCACTTGGCAGGTGAGAAAATGTACACACTCAGACAGACACAGGACTGCAGCCTGCCAGGCATTGTCCTCAGCAGCTCCCAGAAGAGCTCTGGTTCCTGAGAGTCACAGCCATCCTTCATGTATGAGTAGAGAAGGGGACGCTGCAGTGAGTTTGCATCTCATTACGGTTTTCAAAGAGCCCTCCATATGACAAACCCAAAAAGAACAGTGTGACAGAAGTATGCTTTGATGTGAGTCCAAAATGAATAAATGGCATCTTTTTTCACACTTGCACAAAACATGAGCAGCCGAACATTTAGGGCCTGTTTCTAATAATGAAAAGGTCCTTTTTCATTGATGAGAGAATCATAAGTATCATCTTGTCTTTCAAAACATATACTAATATTCTGTCATGCAATATTCTCCCCATTGTCCAGAGCTTTCTGGAGGTAGTGCCCGATGGTGTGAATTCTTATTTTCTCAAGTTATTAGATTCACCGAATTGACAAAAGCATATGGGTGAGAGAGAGAGAGAGTATGTGTGTGTTCAGTGCTTTATGTACTTTATGCATCTGTGTCTAAAATGAAATATGATGGTAGATGTCATTGGTCTCCCAGCGTCTTTTAATTGTGTTAAGGAAAATATGTATTTCTATAAATGAACGAATATGTCTATTCTGTAAATAAACTCAAATTCTGTGCTTCCCAGTAAGTGCACAGAGTTGCACAATGAATTGAAAGGATTTGGAGGTTAAATCAAAACTAGAACCCAGGCAGTCTGCATCCCAGGCCCATGTATACCCATGATTACTATTGCTTCAGGAAATCAGTAAGGTCCACAGGGCGGGGCCAGAGCTTGCACATCCAGAGCCTAACACGGGATTGGCACATAGTAGGGGCCAATGAGGAATCACTGTTCATGTGTTCATTTATCAGTACTTTATGGGCTATCTCCTCTGTGCCAAGAACCCACTGTGCTGAGACTGATACACAGTAAGAGGATCGCACTGTCTGATTGGAAGGTCATCGTCTAAGGACATGTAATACAACATCTGCCAGGTCTACTATGAGGAGAGCACTGGAGAGCAGAGCCCTGAGGGATAAATAGGGGCTTGCCATAGACACAGGAAATGAAAACTCCATTTCAGTGTTTCTTCTCTTGGGAGACTTTTTTGACTCCTCAGTCTTGTTTATATATCCCTTTTTGTTCCTCTGGCCCACATCTGTCACAGGACTTTTCTCTTTGTCTTCTGGCCTTCAGTAGGTATTCAGTAAATGAATGATGAGTGAGTGAATGAATGGATGGATGAGTGAATGGATGGATGAGTGAATGAATGCACACAGAGAAGGCAGAGGTGTGAACCACTACGGCCTGTTCAGGAAACTGTTTCTATGGCTAGCAAACCGGGAGAAGGGACAGGCCTGCTGGGAGAAAAGACCAGGGAGGTATGTCAGGGGGAGATTAGGGAAGACCCTGTATAACACCCCAGGAATTTAGACTGTTATTATTTCAGCAATTCCTCACTGGCCCCTACTATGTGCCAATCCTGTGTAAGGGTCTGGATGGGGGAGCTCTGGCGCCTGCCCTATGGACCTTACTGATTCACTGAATTGACATTAATCATGGGTATGCACGGGCTGTGGATGCAGCTGCCTGGGTTCCAGTTTTAATCTACCCTCCCCTAGCTATGTGTCCTTTAATTTCTCCATGCTTCAGTGTCCTTATCTGTAAAACCAGAGCGATACTACCTCAGAGTTGTGATGATTCAAATGAGATCATGTGTATGAAACTGCCTTGCACAGAGGAAGTAGCCAATAAATATTAGGCACTCTTACTGGGGCAAAAAGACATTGAACAAAGAATGTTAAGTGTGTTGGAGAGCCCAGAGTGCAATGAGAGCAATGAGAGCTTTGGTGGGCACGGGGGCTGCCGACACCATCTATAGATTCAAGGGAGGCCTGTCCAGGGGAACAGTGGGTGGAAGGATGTTCCCGGATGAGACACACGTTGTGGAGGGGGGAGAGATTGTTGTGAGGGTGAAGGAAAAATCACACCAGTCTGGCTACAGCTTCTGTATTGAGAGAAGGGGGCAGAGAAGAGGGGCTAGAATGGCAGCTGGAGAGGCAGGCAGATGGCAGCTCATGGAGGCTCTTAAGAGCCAGGGTAATACCTTTGTCTTTGGCCCCAGTTAGTGGGAACCACTGAAGAGATTAAGCACAGGAGTGACAAAACCAGAATTGTGTTTTTCAAAGAAGGGGAGAAGTGGGCTCAAGAGAATAGGAACTGAATTAATTCATGACTGATTGGATACAAGAGGAAGATAAGATGTCTCCCAGACATCTTATAGTGTATCATTTAATCACAAAGGAACGTGAGAGGAAGAGCAGACTTGCAAGGTCAAAAGATGACAGCAAGTAGAAATGAAGGTGCCAGCATGGATGGTGATGAATCAGAATATAAGTGAGTACAGGAACCCAGGCATGGATGAGACTACAAAAGAAAGCATATAAAGTCAGAAGACAACCCAGATGGACTCTGGGAGAAGAGAAATCCAGGGGAAACAGAAGTAATAAAAGAGTTTGGTTAAAAACTAGATGCTGGTATCACAGAAACCAAGGAAGGAGAAGACTAAGGAGGATGTGGTCAACGTTATCAAATACTGTTTCATTTTTAATAAGAGCTGAAAGTGGTCCACTCAGTTTGGCAATTATGATGTCTCTAAAACTCTCCTAGACCCTGAACACTCTGATTTTTGGAGATCCCATTCCACATGGAATGTAATGGTACATTCCATTAAAATGTACCAAATTCCATATTAAATTTATCTCAAAAAATTTCCCTTTGAAATCAGCACAAATTAAATTGTCATCGACTTTTCTTTGTGCATTTAACCCAACTTCTTTTTCTGTAGATCTCAAACATTTTATAGGTTCTTGTAAACCCAGAGGACTTAGGGTCTGATCAACGGTGATCACATCCAGAGAGGGCTACAGTGGGTCACAGAATAAGTGATGAAGCAAAGACAGTAAGTATGAACTTTTCCTTCATAAGTGTAACTAGGAATGAAAAGAGAGAGAGAGAGGCAAAACAGGACATAAAGTCCAGGGAGGGTATGATTTATTTAAAATCAGAGCTTTGCACACAGTTTGGAAGGAAAAAAGGGTTAATGAGGCCACAGAGGCTAGGAATGTTTGATGAAAAATGCTACTCAGGGAGATGGCAGATAACAAGGAATTCAGAACATATGAAGGACTCACCTTCTTGAAAGACATTCGTCTCTGAGTCCAGATGGAAGGAGAGAAGGACAAGAAGGTGGATAGGTGTTCATACCCTATAGCTGTTATTCACAATAAAATGTTAAAAATCAAGACTATCAAGCAACTCCAGTACCACAACTCAGCACTGTTCCTAAGGTCAGAGAATAACAAGAGGGGCACTGGGAGGTTACAGCAGTTAACTGTGTTTCATACATAATCCCAGAGTCCTCTGTGGTGTAGAGTGCTGTGTAGGTGCCTGTTGGGGTTTGACTCTGGTTCTTTTACCATCCACGAAGAGGCAAGTACTGTCTAGGAGTAAAATGCCCACCTGTGTCAAACAAATTGACTTGTGAAAGACCCCGGCTGATAGATTAGCTGATTTACACAGAGAAAGCAGGAGGTATATGGAAAGTGCATTAACTCTTTGGGGCCACTGGGGCAACATTAGTAAATCATTGCTACAGTTCTAAATGGCTCCCCTATGGCCCCAAAGCGTAAATGCATCCCCCAAAGTCTCAGATGGTCCCAGGTGGTCATTTGCCCTCTGAGACTTGGAGTGATTACAAGTGCTTTTCAAGAGCTGGGTCAGTTGCCCAATTTCCACTTTACAAATAAGGAAACTGAAGTTTATTCTAGGCCACTTGGCCAGTTAATGACAGAGCTTAGATTAGACATTAGCCAGCTAAAGCAGTTAGCCAATAATTAGGACTGCTTTCCAGTGATCAGTACAGTAAATGTTTGCCATTCAAAATGTAATTGTTCAGTGTGATACACTCCATATGTTTTCCCATGGAGTAGACAAATGGTTCCAACAAGATGGAATTGAATGGTCTTTTGCAAAAATGTTATTTTAGTTGTGCCTTTTTGTTGTTAGGTGGTTGTCACTTATAGAAACTGAAATGAAAACTCAAGTTAATAAAGGAGGTAGGTAGTTGTTTCATCATACATTTGGGGAGCAGGTCCCAAATTTGGTGAATGTGTTTATCAGACTCATGAGTTGAGTAAATTTCATTATCTTTGAAGGTGTTGGCTGGGGAGCCAGGAGACTTTCAAAACTGAAAGAAGATTCCTGATACTTGACTCAAGGGCACTTATTTTACAAATGAAAAACCTGGTCCCCGAGTGGCCCAGCCAGGCCTTTTCCCTTAACCACACCCAGTGAGAAAGCCCTGTCACCTGAGACAACAAGGAAAAGGGGCCAGGGGCTCCCAGGACTTCAAGTCTGGAGGCCACCACCGGGGAGGTAGAGAAAGACAGCATTGCACATGGTTTTATTATAGCTTAGGTTCATTGTTAAAAAAAAAAAAGAGAGAGAGAGAGAGATTACCAATTCTTTGCATATGTATAGTCAGCTAGTAGGCCCTCTCTCCATTCAGATAAAATGACAAAGTATGTAGCAGGGAAAAGCCAAGGAAAAGTAGTTATTAAATGATAAGCATGTAACATTTAAGTCAAGGAAGTTCCGTGCCAGGATTACCCACCGCTCCATCTCAAAGATTACTTGCATGGTCAAGGGCTTCTAGGAATTTCTTGACCAGATCCCCAATTATGAATTTTCTAGAAAGAAAAAATAAAAGCTGCAACAGTAAATTGTACTCTGGACACAATTAAATCTTTATAATTTTTATGATGCTTTCTAGTATATCATGAATGTGTTATCACAACACTCGGAGAGAAGAGCAGCAGCCTGTGTGATATTTACCTAAAAGGGTAGCTTTTTGGTCAGTGAGCCAGGAATGAGGGTAACTCAGGGGTTGCGTGGAATGGGACGTTGGCTTGGTTTGTTTTGTCTGTCTTGTCTTTTGTGATTAGATTTAGATCGTAAGTGCCAAAATAACAAGGACTTCCCTGTTGATGTGTTGGCTGAGTTCAATGAGTTTTGCAAACATAGGAAAAGCAGACTTGAGCATAGGCAGAAGAGTGACTCAAACAGGAAATGTAGCTTTCTTCCCCAAATAAGAGATGCACGTGATTATTAAAATAAATATAAGGGTCAGGGAATTACAAAATGCATTAATCTCTTTGGGGATTTGAAACTTCTCTAATACTTGTAAGTTAAGAATTGTTATTAGCAAATTCATTAATCAATGATAATCCCTTGCACTCTGTATGTCATCTCACATGTTACGTAGTGCTTTCACCTGCTGTGACTTTGATGTTGACGTGGACAGGACAAGAGTTATTATCCCCATTGAACAGAGGAGCAAATGGAAGCTGCCAATGGTCCAGGGCTCTTTCCACAGACCACACCACCTCTGCGCTCCTGTTAGCAGCTCCACTGTGGTGAATAACAACTTCTTTGTCCAAGTGGGGGCTGAGCCTTCAGGCATGACTGCCATTTAGTACAAATGCTGACTGAACACGTGCCCACCCTGCCCTAAACACATGAAGGACGTGTACCACTGACATGGCTTTTTGAGATCCAGGGAGGCCACCTCTTTCTAGTAATAAAGATTGAAGTAAATTAAGGAGAGTACAAATTAAACACATGATGTCAGTTGATGGTAGGAACGTAAAGAGAATCCTAATTAATGAATTTGTTAGTGGCTTTTCCCACTTTGCCGGATGCCCAGTAGTCAGTGCCAGTGAGTTTCAGACCTTGGCCATCACCTTTTTCTCTTTCTCCCAAAGCCATTTTCACTTGCACCTGAGTTAAGGTGCCCCAGTTGCACAGAGCACTTTGCCGGCCTGGTGGAGGCTCCGCCAGCCTCCAGACCAGCAGTCCCTGCGAATCTGTAAGAAGTGTTCTGTGCTCCAGCTGTCGTGCTCCTTTGATGCCCCATTTGCATATGGTGCATTACTCAACGAGAGAGGTTTTTCTTTCTGTTTCACCAAATGCAGGTGCACTATCGTTCCGTGAGAGCTCTCATAAATTACCCCCCAAGGTCCAAGGTCTGAAAAAGTTAATTTTTCATAGAGACAATGAAAAACCACAATATTTGTACCTTTTTTTTTAGGCTTCTGAAAAAGTCTTCTTCCTGCTTGTAGCAGCCTCACAAATGGTACCAGTCTTTGTGGGAAGGGTTTTTTTTTTTTTCTTTTAGCTCATGTAGGTTTGTAGAAAATATTTTTCCAAAATCATAAGTAGGTAATGAAATTAAATATATTGGCTCACTTAGCTTTCTGAAAAATCCCACCAAATTCTTTTTTTAAAATATTTACTTGAAAAATCTTCCTAGATACTTAAGAATTCTTCTCAAGTGTTACTCTTTTCTTCTGCAGCCATTTTCTCTACAATGCACTTGTGTTACACCAAGAACAGCAAACCAAAATGTCAGGTGGAGAAAAGTTTTCTTTCTTTCTCAGTTATATTTGTGTGCTGAGATGCTAACTGGAGTGGTATAAAGGGACTGTGACTCTTTAGACATTATAGAAAATTGTGGCTAAAGAAAATATGGAGTGCCTTTAGCCGTAATTCACTATTACTGTAACCAGAAGCCCTAAGGATATATAAAAGACCACATATCTATCCTGTGTGCAAATCAGACCCCAGTAACAATAGCTTATCCTATAGCTCTTTTAAGCTGTGAAGAATTATATCACATCTCATATAAAGAAAAATGTGTGATTTTCATGCAAACTAAGGATTTCATTCACCATCAAATATAATATGATTTTGAACTTACTATTTCTCCCTATAAAATAAATTAAACTTATTGCTTTACTGCAAATTTTTGAAGTCATTAAATAAAAATATAAACAAGGAACAGACATTTTCTCCAAGTGACTCCTTTCATTCTTCAGCTTCGTTCAAAGCTTCTTTTTCTTTTAACTTAGTTTCACTGAACTTTTAATGTACACATTTTATAGAAAGAAAAAAAAGAGTATTATAATTGCTATCCTTTACCAAACTCCAAGTAAGGTGAAGTAGAGCCTTAAGTTACTTGCAGTGATAGTTAGA
The DNA here is from genome assembly GCF_022682495.2 of Desmodus rotundus. Classification (NCBI taxonomy): domain Eukaryota; kingdom Metazoa; phylum Chordata; class Mammalia; order Chiroptera; family Phyllostomidae; genus Desmodus; species Desmodus rotundus. Next base: position 26,419,112 of record NC_071392.1, on the reverse strand, counting down.
TCAGAAGGAAATACATCCTTTTATATGAGACAGTAGTCTGCTGGCTAAACTCAGACTGCCAACCTCCTGTCACCCCACCTCAGCTACCTGGGTGGATCAGGTCTCTTGATGTTACCTAAGAAGCCTATGCTGGGAGAGGGGGACCCTGAGACAAGGGAGCTCAAACACAACTTCAGGGTCACACAGACTCTAGTTCCAATGGGTTCTGCAGAAAAAAATTGTGTGTGTGTGCCCAAAATACAAGCAGTTTGTCCAATTCTCTGATCTTAAATATACCTTCTCGTCAACTCTCTTTACTTTCTATTAATCAGGACCTTTACCAGGAAAAAAGGATTTTGTTCACTTTCTTGTCCTTCAATAGCACCGCATTCTGGACATGAGAATACGTGCGCCCTTTCCTCAGAGCCGCTGGCCATCTTCCCTCACCTGTCCCTGCCTGGAGCTCAAGTCCCATGCTCCTTTTATTCATGGGACCCGTTTCCTATCCAGCTTAGATTGTGCCAACTCGCTTTCGACAGCAGATTGTCGGCACCAAATAAATGGTGTGGTTTGTAGTAATAATAGTGAGGATAATGAAGCTTTAAACACCTACCTAGTCCCAGCGAACTCTGTGATGTGCAGGCTGTGGAACACAGGGCTGACCTGCAGAGAGAATGACTGAAACAAGGTGATAAATTGCTATGCAGACTGCTGATGGCCTATAATTGTCTCCAATGGGGGACACTTCATAACAGACCGACCCCTTTGAAACAAATATGTGTAGCGTTAGAGACATACAGAACTGCGTCTGTGCAAAATTTGACAATAACCTGCTCTATAAAATACAGAGACACCAAACAACCTGGGCAAATACTCCTAAGGTCAAGGGTCATGGGAGGTGAGAATTAATGTTGTTTTTGCTCCTTCTTGAATGTTGCATTGTTCTTGGATCTGTAAGCATAACTTTAGAGACTCCACCAATATAAACACCAAACTACCTCGTTAAGAGCCTGTGTTTACACAGCCCGGATCAAAAGCACAGACACTCAACTCAGGCTCATTTGCATTTGCTGCCAAAAATGTCCTGATTCTTCTTTTGAAAAGTAGCAGTAATTCATATTTTGATGCCAACCACTCTCAAGGTTAATGTATATTTACAAATTCTACAAAAGGCCTCATATTCTTTACCATGTTGCCAGTACTTTCTTTTCTTTTGAGTAGCATTGTTCTTTTCTAAGGCACTGATTGTGTGGCGGATCATTGCAGGGAGCACAGATGAAAAGCCTGTTATTACAAAGGATTAAATTACAATTCTTAGTGAACCATGGCCAAGCTATTTTTTTTTTTTCAAACCCGGGGAGAATTGGAAATAGGAAATGCTATGCCTTGAAAAGGGGTGGGAACAGTTAAGTGGATGAGGAAGAATAATCATCGTAGCAAGTATTATTAAATTTTCTTCAAATAAAATCATGAAGCAAATAGAAGATGATAAAGTCTGTAAAATATCCAAATGATCAGGAATAATAGGCAAGTGAGTTTATTAGAAGTAATGATATCATGGGATGAATTTTTATTGAATTAGAAAAGCGAGTAAGGAAAAGAAACTAATAGATGCAAGCATATACATATGAGTACACAAAACTATTAGATGCCAGCTTCACTTCGGCATCTACAGGGTCTGGAATATGGGGCAGAGGACCTAAGATTTGCACGTTACTGATCGACTGCATGAGCTCTCTTGGGAACAATGATAAAATGCAGTGGGAAAGTAAAATGAAAGGAGTGTCTACCAAAGGTACTTGGAACAGGATTAGCAAGCACTTTCCCAAAAGTCTGACCTTCTAAAACCAGAAGGAGAAATCACTTCCATTTGAGATTCCAAACACCAAGGAGTATCATATAACCTGGCTGCGGGTGGGATAAATAAATTTGGGGAAGAAAACACTATAGATAAGAGATGTTTTGAAATTCAGTTCTAAAACATGTTAATGCATGAGGAGGAGGATGAAGGAGTTCTGGGCCCAACAGCGTGGAGAGTCTGAAGGAGAAAAGAAACTGACAATTTGGCCGTGTGCCGTCATTACAACAGGGAGTCTACAGGATGTCACTGTGGTTTCTGCTAGCGTGTCACTGCAAGAATCAGGAAAACAGCTCCACATGAAATGCTGTAATAACAAGTTCAAAAATATGCATTGGTGGTTTCCCATGTTTCAGGCACATATCAAGTATGATCGTAGATGCTTGGGATAAAATGGTGGATGAGATACAATCCATGCTCATTAAGTATTTTGGAGAAAAGAGAGCCACTCAAGCAGATCAACCCAGTTCTTTTTTTAAATGAAGCAAATGCAAACAAGGATATGTAGTGCAAAGGAAGCTGAAGAGCTACAACTTGCCCTGCCTGGAGAAATCAAGAAATGCTTTGAAAGATGTTTCAATTGGATCTTGAAAGATGAGTAAGAGTTCTCCAGGTACAAAGAAAATAGATGCAAAGCATAAAATGCATGTGGCATGATGAGTTCTGGGTAGGTGAATGGAGGGAGCCAGCAGACGAGGTTAGAGGAACCTGGTGGGGTCAGACTGGGAAGGGCCTTCTGCATTGGGCTGAGGGATTGAGCCTTAGCCAGTTAAGTGAAAGAGAGTGTTAGCAGCTTTAACACAGGGGAATGACCTGATCTAATGTGTGTCTCAGAACCGAAGCTCTGGCTTTAACGGGTAGGGTAAGGCGCCAGTCATCAGGTAGCAGCCAGGAGGCCATCTCAAACAGGGACAGAGGCAAGATGAGAGGAGGGATTCCATGGATATTTTGGAGATGGTATAAATAGACCTTCATGATCTACTAAATGCTAGGGGTGAGGAAGAGGGAAGAGTTGAAGAGGACCCCAGCCCCTAAGATGGTGATGACATTAACTGAGATAAGAATACTGCAAAAGGAATGTACCACTTATGCCTGTAGCAGAGTGGCATGGGGAGCAGGGGAGGTTGGCCCATCTGCTGTTGAAAGCCCTGTGTCGCGGAGGGGACTACAACTCAGAGAGAATCAGCCTGAAAAGCGCCGTCACTCTGCCCCACCCTGCTGCATCCCTAAAGAGACTCAAGGGGTCAGAACACATTCCATTGGTATTTTACTTCATTTTTAACTATTAGAAAACTATAGTTACAGGCACATTCAAGTGTGTCACACACCAGTGTTACTGCGACAGAGGCCAACGAAACGCTCGCTTGTCTTACCAGATTCCCCGTCTTGGTTCAGCCCTCAGAATCGATGAAGTTCCCTCTTCTTACCTATAAATGGAATCCTATCGCAAGACTACAGGCAACTTTTTAAAAACTAGGTAATTTATTTTTTACCATTTCCAAAAACTTATCTTTGCAAACAAGACAATCTAGATACTATGCAACCAATAAGAAATCACAAGAATAAATTGACTGCTAAGCCACATACAAAATGATAACGGTTATCTAAGCCCCTAATTTTAATTTTCGGTATTCATCAACACAGTCTTGCTTCTTCATTGAATTTTACTAAATATGATAAATTTGAACTATGAAATATTTACTAAAAATATTCTTCCTCTCTATTTTATATATTGTGCTCTGTATATTGTGATTCTTTATAAGATTCCTCCTGAAAGGGGATTCTACTTCTAAAAAAGTTTTTTAAAATACTGAACATAGGTGTATTATACTACATCTATTTCTATTGACTTACTTTGAGCTTGTCAAGCAAGTCTTCAATTTATTGGATACATTTAAAATTATAAAACCATCCTTTCCTCTCTTCATACATGTCTGTGTTTTTCACCCTGCTCCCCACTTCTCCCTCTGAGACTGGTATTTGCGTCAGACAATAACAGGAACAATCTGATTTGGCAGGATAATAATCAACCAAAATCTGTCTCTTCTGTTTTCCATTTTGCTTGATTACAACATTAAAATACAAGAATGGCTAAACTATTCTGAAGTCTGGGCTTTAAAAACACCTGTTCACTGATGTGGATATGTGTGAATTTTCCTATTAACAATAATTGCAACTCACTCTGTCATTTTCACACTTTCCTTGCAAAAACTGTGGCCTAGACACAGCCTGGTAAAACACATTCAAAGGCTGTAGTAGCTGCTAAAATTTTCATGGAAAAATAAAAGTGTATATTAATATAATTTACACTTATTTTATTAGTTTATACAGTCATATTAGCAATGATCAATTCCTCTGCCATATGTAACTTATTAATGTGTTACTTGAACTTCATCAACAGCATCTTGATTGGGTCTCAAGCACTAATCAGGCCCCTGACAAGGACGATCAGAGGCTTAAGCATCTTGCATCCATCAAGAAGAGTAAGGAAGATCATAATGACTAATCACATTAGCATAATTTAAAAATGCAGAGCATGAATAGCTTCTTCTCCAAGATTTGTAGTAAAAACATACGCACGATAAGACTGCAATGATTCATTACACCACTGGCTGTTTATATTATAACATATTTATATGCCCAGCAGAATGAAACTATAAAAGTGCCATTAACAAGTAGGGGAGATTGTTTTTAAGTGAATGACATGAATTCAGGATGAAAAATATATATAACATTGTTTCGAGGAAGGGAAACTGCTATCTTCTTACGTAGTCTTCATACGCTATAAAACACAGACTCACTATAGGCCTTTTCAGTAATCTGTATTTTATACGTCTCACTATGAACCAGTTTGGGTCCAGACAGTAGGTTGCAGATAAAGTCACTGCATATCACAGAAGCACGACATTAACGGAGAAAACAAAACAAACAAAACACTGTTTGTATCTTGCCACTCGAATAGGTGCAGATCACTGGCTCCCTCCCAGGACTTTGGGGTGTGTCTGCTTTAGGACTAACTGTTAGCTGCCAAGTGCCAGGCACTGAGCAGAGAGCTTCAGAGGCAGCTATGAAAACGACACACACAGCCTGCCCTCGCAGGCCTTACCATCCAGTGAGGAAAGCAGAACAGGAAACGGACACTTGAATTCCAGTATCAAGAATTCTGTCTTGGAGGAATTACCAAGCAAGGTGTCCCAGAGGCCACAATGACAGTGTTGACACCTGGAAGGTAAGCAGAAGTTTTCCAGGTGAAATAACAGCAGGGTGCAGACAAAGCATGCCAGGCAAAGGACAGTAATGTTTCTGTGGAATGTTTAAGGAACTGAGAATACTTCATTATCAAATAATTATCAAATAAATGTTGACCTCATGCAATTGCAGATTACAAGGGAGAAAGCGGTAAAGGGGGAAGATAAAAGGGATTTAGGGAGCCAGATGTTCTCATTTATCAAATATTCAGGGGCAAGGGATCTCTCAGTGTAGTAGGTAGACAAGGTGTTTGCCCTCAGGGAGCGCACAGTTTAGGAGGAGAAGCAAAAACAACCGCTCAACAATATCATGCTGACTTGTGATCGGTACAGTGAAGAAAACAAGGTGCTGGGAGAGAATAGCAGGAAGAACTACTTTAGATGGAATCAGGGCTGACATCTCTGAGGAGGTGAGGTCTGAAGAATGAGGTGTCAGATCACGAAGGGCCTGATAAGCTTACTAGGGAGTTGGGGTTTTATCTTGACTGTTACCCGTGTTTCAAGGTTGTAAGCAGGGAAGAGATATGATCAACTTGCATTTTAGACAAATCTTTCTGACTGCCCTGTGGAGTTGAGATGGACGAGGCAAGAGGTAGAGATCAACTGGGTTGCTTTTCCAGTAATCCGGGCAAGAGAAAATTACCCAGTGCTGGAATGTCTGAGTGACGGTAGCATTAGGCAGGGATGGAATTAAAATGTTGAAAAGTCTGGCATGAGCGTGGAGCCATCAGGTGGACACTGGCCTCAGCACTGAGCAGGGCCTGCAGGCCTCTGCGGGGCCGGGCCAGATGGGACAGGTGGATCCCAGAGGTGGGGCCAGCACGACAGGGGTGTAGGCTAGCAGCCTCTTTACCATCTGCATAGAAGTATTTCAATATACTAGCAACAGATGTAGCTGTACCAGCCTGGGAAGCAGGTACACAGAGCCAGGGAAAGATTCAGGAGATGATTAGGAAAGAGAAAGCTTATATGTGGGTAACACATGAGGGGAGCAAAAGGGAGGAGGAGTTAGTGATTAGGCTCTGGTCTCTGCTTGGGCAACCAGGTAAACTCACCTCTTTATTCAAGCATACATATTCAGCACTTTACATTTAAGACACCTGAGAGACTGGAAATGTCAGGTGGGCAGCTAGGTATAGGAGGAAGGAGCTGGGAGAAAGATTTGAGCTGAAGAAATAAATTGGGGAGTGTTGAGCCTAAGGATGTCATTTAAAGCTACAGAGTGGCTGAGGGAGAGAGCAGGGTGAGAAGCAGTAGGACCGGGGATGGAGCCCTAAGCAACTCCAGCTTTCACAGTCAAGAGGGGATGCACCTTTGATGACAGGGGAGTGGCCACTGCTGTAGGGGGAAAACCAACTGCGTCAGCCTTCAGAAGCCAGGAGTGTTTCCAGAATGAGGGAGTGGTTTGCTGTGTTGAAAACTGGAGAGATTGAGTAAGGAAAAGAGACTCGAAGGGATTTAGCAACTTGGAGATCACTGGAGGCCTTGATTAGGGCAATTTCAGTGGGCAGCAGACACAGAGGTGGCATTGCTTAGCACTGATGGTAAATGAGAGGGGAGAGGTAGAGATGGTGAGTACAAGACACCCTTTTGCAGTGATGTGGGACTTCCTTGATTTTTTTAGGGAAGAGACTTGAGCAAGTTTAGTAACTAGTGAAGGAGCCAGTGAAGTATTTTGATAGGTTCCAGGGTTCAGCAAAGCTGGGCTCCTGCCTGTTTTTGTAAATAAAATTGTATTAGAACGCAGTCGCTCCCATTCATTCGTGTATTAAGCTATGACCGTTCTTATGCTGCAACAGTTTGCTTAGCTGAGAAGTCAAAACAGAGACCCTATGGCCCCCCTAACCAAAAACATCTCTTTTCCCACCCTTATTTTAAAAGTTTGCCAGTCCCTGGATTAAACTAAAGTATTACATACCTAGCTCATTTAATGTCCACAGGAATGCAAACAAATACATACATGTATAAATGCAAACATGAATACATAACAATTTCCCAAGTCAAAGACTGTATGTATTCTCCCTGTCAGTTTACCAATATATCAACAACAACAACAACAGCAAAAAGGTTTAGGTCTTGCTCATCTGCTGATAATACAGTAAGTCCTCACTTAACATCATAGATAGGTTCAGCCGCTTTAAGCTAAACAACACATAATGAAACCAACTTTACCACAGGCAACTGATATAAACAAGAGTTAAATTCCTACGGCATCTCATCAACATTATCATGTAGTGACAATGAATGAAGTGATGTTATTCTAGGACCTGCTGTATATATCTGTTGCTTGCAATATCAATACGTTTTACTCATGACTACATACTTGGTTCCTGGTGCTAAGCCTGACACATGGTAGGTGCCCAATAAATATTGGCCGAAGCAAGGAAGGAAAGGAACCAGGCGCCGTACCAGAGAATCACAGGGCCAAGGAGCAGAGGACCTTTTCAGATTAGGAGAGGACTCCCTGGGTCAATGGCTTTACATGCAACCATCCCAGTGAAGGCTGGGGTCCAGGATGGAACAAAGCACACAGTGCTAGAATTAATCTTGGGAAGGGGGGTAAGAGTGGGGAAGCTCTGGCTAAAGCTGAAGAATATCCTGGATGTGAGAGCAAAGTCGCCAAGTGGCAGTTTGTAGTTTGGCAGCAGGAAAGGGCAGCCTGGACAGTTCTTTATTTGCTGTGATGAGACAGAGAGTAGACATGAACTGAATTTATGTACAGTCCACGCCGACCGACTCATCTCTCAGGAGCGGGACCAGGAGTTGGTCTGCTAAAAAGTAGGTTAAAGCAACAAAATCAAAAAATGATATTTTCCACAAACATTTTGCTTAACTGGAAACAAGTAAGTATGTATCAATTGGCCAATCTTTGAACAGAGGGCCAAGGCCTGTCCTCTGAGCCCAGGGCATCTGAATATAGCACGCTGATAACATATTACCTGAGATTTAAAGTGCGGCTGTCTTTAAAGGCAAGTGAAAACATAGATAAATGGGAAGCGATCTGAGTAAAGAACCTTCTAGATTCCCCCCCACAGTCTTTTAAAGCTATATCACTCACAGTTTATGACGTTTTCAACTTGTTTTCAGAGAAACAGCTCGTTTGTCTCATTATTTCATCTATTGATGTAATATTTAATACAATCACATCATTATAAAAACAAAATACAACTGTCATCAACAGGTTAGAAAACAAGAACCGATTCTCAGGGAGCACACATTTCCCATGAGAGAGAAACCTAATAACTTGGTTCTGTGTGGGGGAGCATTAGGATGCAAGGGGAACAGTGAGCCCCTAATCCCGTGATTGTGGTGAGCTCAGGAAAAGGGGAGGAAGTTGAGTTGCTCCGTGGAGGTGGTACAAGCAAGTTGTGGGGCCCCAGCTGGTGCTCCTTGAGTTACTGCCACGCTGCCAGCGCGGATAGGTCCCCTGAATACTGACTTGAAGCAGCTGTCTCACCTCACCACACTCTAGGGCCCATGGCGTATTGTGTGTTGGAAAAAGCACATCACACAATTGCTTCAGCTTCTTCTGGAATTTAGTACGTGGAATAATGGATGACTTATCTCAACAATTCAACTTCCAGAGGAACCAGACATTTCTCCCATAGCAGACTTAGCTTTGCAAGGCATGTTTAACATTTTCAAGCTGCTGAATCTAGACAGAGCCAGTAAAATCTCAGCAAACATATTCTGGCATCACGTCCCCCGGTAGTTAACAAAGAATGCCCCGATAGCAGATAGAGATCACAGGGCAATATAAAAGTGGGGAATCAAAGCAGTCGTTAATGTACGACTGTGACCTGAGACTGGGCAGCCCTCTATCCTACAGCAAATGCCTTGCCAGCTTTCTTGTTTATTTCATGCAAAAATTGGGCTGATAAAAAAGTGATCCTATTCTCCACTGTCAGTACTTTGGAAAATTATTTCCAACAGTTTGGAAATGAGGGAAATGAGATTGCCCTTTGAGAGTTAACTGTAAAATCAAGATTATCATTGATCAAATACAGATATTTAAGATCTCAGGAAAAGACAGAATATTTCCAATATGAAATCTTTCATGACACTAAATTTTCTATATCAGGACAATAATTAATGCAGAATCTGAAAGGTCCAAAAAGGCCCAAATATTAAGACTCAGAAAGGTTTCACGACCTGTTCAAGGACCAAGGCCAATTATGAGCTAATTCCTCCTACGACCCAGGTCTGCCAGATCTTAGTTTAATGTTTTCCTCATTGTAACACCATCCTTCTATGTGAAATTATCTGGTTAGCTGGGGCCACTCCGTCCTTAGTGATCTGGTTACTATATCTGCATTACCACTATCCTATAAATCAATGATCTAAAACCACCATGTGGGAGGCTCGCTGAGTCTGTGGGCCACAGACCCAGATGGGCACTCTGGGGGTGGCTTGGAGCTGGGATCATCTGAAGACTCGCCCACTCACTCACTTGTCTGCTGATTGGCGGTGATTGGCACTGGGACCTCAACTGAGGCTGTGGCCACGCCAACTAGCAGCCTCTCCAGAGAGCCTGAATTTCCACACAACATGGTAACTGGTTCCAAGGGTAGGCATGGCGAGAGGGACAGCCTGACAGAGGCTGTATTGCCATTTCTGACCCAGTGTGGAAGTCACGCGACATGACTTCCACCCCGTTCTGAGTTTGTTGAGGCAGACATAAAGTTCTACTCTAGTTCAAGGGGACGAGAACAGATTTCACCTATTGTTGGGAAGTGGCAAGGTCCTAGAACAGCATGGGGGGCGAGAAATATTGCTGTGGTCACTCTTGGAAATTACAATCTGCTATAATTAGAATTAAAGACATTCTTTACGAGAAGAAATTAGAGGGAGAAAAGAGGCAGCAGAACAACAACTAACAAATCACACCTGAAGGCTGAATGTACCCACTCCCATTTCTCTCCCTCTGGGGGACTTTGCAATTGTGCTCACTGCAAATTGAATGGGAATATAGCATTTTAACTCAACATGATTGAAGCTTTTATTTCATTTAACTGTCTAGTTTGGTGTGTTGGAAAGTGTGTTTATAGGATGTGTTCCTAGCGTAAAAGTCTTCACAATGAGAAAAAGGGGAAAGTTATTTTAATTGAAGAAATCATTTTTAAAAATAGATCATGTACTAGACTATGAAGAAAACATCAATAAATCTGCTAAAGCACAAAGTACACAGACATAGTCTCTGGCCACAGAACAATAAAACTACAAATTAGGAACAAACAGTTAAACAAAAATTTCCCACCCACTTGGAATTTAAAAATACTCTTCTACATATCTCTAGGGCATACACGGGGAAATAAGACTGTCGTTACAGAATATTTAGAAAATAGGAGGAATGAAAACACTGCAAATCAAAACTCATGAGGTACGGCTGCAGCTCTATTTGAGAGGCATATGCATCAGAAAGGGGTGCATGGCAGCTCCAGTGGCAGCAGCCATGGGTGACACCTCATGTGCTAGGGGCTATCCTAGCAGCTTTACATGTGTCAACTCATGTAAACCTCGCGCCAGCCTGGAGGTAGATTCCATTATTTTCATCCTCATTTTACAGAGGAGCAAATTGAGACAAGAAGGGATGAGTGGTTTGAGGAAGATCACGCCATTAGCCCCCGCGCTATGCCAAGCCATGTTTCCTGCGGGCGTGGGGGTTACCACAGTGACCTAGACAGGCAAAGTGCACGCTCGCTACAGCTCCTCATTGCTGCTGGGCTGGAGTGGGTTCCGGCTCCCTACGGAGCCTCCACTGAGACCTTCCTGTTTGGGAGGGGCAGACAGTCTCTTTGCTGCTCCAAAGGGCCTCATTACTGTTGGGTGCTGGGGAAAGCCCTGAAGCTCCACTTGACCTTCTCTGACAGCACCCTATCTGGGAGGGGAAGGGGGCCCTGTGACTTCAGGTGGGGGCAGAAGTTCAGGCTCCCCATGTGGTCCCCACTAGTACTGGGGAGGGGGATGGAAGGGAGTGTGAGTCCTTACTGCCTGGTGGGGATGAAAATCCCAGCTAATCTACTTGTTCTCTCTGAGGCCATCTCAGCAGGGGGCTGGGCACCTGGTACAGCCTAGCAGAGGGGTAAAGTCTGGGCTTCCCGCTATGACTTTGCTGGCATGGGTGGGAGTACGGCCACAGTTTTTTTCCTGTGGTTTTGGCTGGAGTGGAGCAGTTGAGATAATTGTAAAAGTTGTGTATTTTGCTAGGCTGACCCTTTCCTGGCTTTTTGGCTCAACAGAGCAGGTTTTTGTTGGGCTTTTTAGTCTGCACCTGTCGGTGTTTGCCGACTGCCAGTTCTTCAGCTCAAGTCTAGAAAATAGGAGGCAAACAAAGAAACAAATAACACAGGAAACTAGCCACTGTGTTTTCCTCAAGTCCCCAAGTCCTCGGCTGGTCTGCCTTCCTCTCTTCACCTTTCAGGCTTATGTTTTCTTTTCTATGTAATGCCCAAAGGTTTTAGTTTTACTGAGCTGGAGGAATATGAAAAAGTATTTCAGCTCCATCTTCCCAGAAGCAGTCTCCTATTTTTGTGCTGAGGAAAAACAAACCCTGACAGCCTGTGCCCATTCTTGGAGCAGGAGAAGGAACAAAATGACAGAGAATCTCTGACAGTGATGGGAAGAAGGAAAAGGGGCAGGACCGTGTGCACAAGCGGACAGGGTAGCCTTAAATATGAAGCAGGATAGTTCACACAAAGTCACAAGGGGGAAAGCTGAGAATATATTACAAGTGCAAGAAGTTTGGTGGGTTTGGTGGTGGGTGGATGAGGAAGCTCTCTAGTGTTAGACTCCATTCCCCTAATGAAATACAAAGGGAAGCCATCCATTGAGAAAGGCGCAGAGTCAGAAGACGCTGAAGGTGTGCCGAGAGGGTGGCACCGTGACCTGACTGGAGAAATACACACGAGTGGGATTGCTGACCATACTGAAGTCAGTGGCCTAGTTGCTTATTTTCCTCCAGAACCAGGGACACTGTGGGCAGATAGATATGAGTTTAATTATAACGGTTGTGAGCTCAGATCAGATGTTAAACAGGGAAAGACACAAGGACAAGAAGGGTGTGAGAGAGTGATTGTGGCGATGGAACACGGTATCAGCACCGCAGCATGGCCCCACTCTGGAAGGCACTTTTCATGTTGCGTTTGGTAACGGAGGGCATTGCAGAGACTCTCATCTGGTTGAGGTTGGACCTGAGCGAGAGGACAGTGAGCATTTGGGGGTGACTGGATTGAGAACCCTAACAGGGCTGAAGAATTGTGAAAGTGGGACTGATAAACATCAGAGGCACTCATGGACAGCAGGTGATGGCCAAAGAAAAGGTATCTGAAACTGAGATTTAGGAGGTGAAACAGTGGAAGCGAAAGGTTCTCAGGTATGAGAAGGGTGGCTGGAAGACCCTGGGCAAAGCAGATGCCCTTCCCACTGAAGAAATAAAATTGATGAATATAGAGATACATTTTTAAGTGCATCAATTAAGTAGTAATAAAGTCCAGTCAAAACGATTTCAAAGCAAGGTCCTACTGAGAAGTTCTAGACACTGATTTTGGCTTTGGTGCTGCGGACTTTTGACAAGTCGGGGGATTTTGAGTTCCAGGGTTCACAGCCTGGAGAGAGATGGATGACGGGTGACAAAACCCGGGTCCAGCCCAAAGACAGTATCTTACGTAAACCTCCAAAGGGCATACTAGAAATCAAACTGCCCCCACAGCAGACAATAAGGACATTTGCTCATCTAAAAACATGGCACTGGTTGAGGGGAAGGAAAATCTTTTCCAAGAGTTTCTACAGATCAGCTAACTGTGATGTCAGCTCTGCTGCCTGACTTGCACTACCTGTGTGCTCTGGAAAAACTTGAAGCTGAGAATTTTGTTAAAAATAGCCCTTGTTCAGTAGGACCCATGGGCACCTGGCAGAAACAAATATGAATCCTTTTTAAATGAACTCCCTTCCATCTAGGCTACAAAGAATTCCCATAGAAATATGAATCTACAGTTTAAAAAAAAGGTATCATGACTGATACTCAACAGAAGTAACAAGCAACTATCATCAGCAAAAATGTTAATCAGGTATTGGAAATATCAGATGGTACAAAATTTATATGCAATTTATAATGATGAGGCAGACACTAAAGAATCATCACTTGCAGGAGATAAGTATTACATAGAAAATACAAAAGAATCTATATATAAATTAGAATGAAGAATTTTTGGTAAATTTGCCACATACAAGGTCAATACTTTAAAAATGCATTTCTACACACCAACAACAATTAGAACATACAATAAAACATTATTTATGGGACTATCAAAAATATTAAATACCTAATAATAAATTTTAACAAATATGAGTAAGACCTTATACATAAAATAAATTAATAAGAAAAATGAAAAGATACTTAAGCAAATGGAAAGAGATACTACCATCATGGATAGAAAGATTCAATATTATAAAGTTGTCACTCCTTTTCAAATTGATCCATAGATTTATTTAATTACATTTAAAATCCCAACAAGATATTTATTTTGGTATGTGGGCATTGAGGAATCCATGGCGGAACTTGGAAAGTTGATTCTCACATGTATCAGAGCTGACACTGAAAATCAGTTGAGAAAGTATAGGCTTTAAATAAATGATGCTGAAGGTAACTAGCTATTCACATAGAAAAAAATTATTCTGAACCCTTAACTCACACCACATGCACAAAAATCAATTCTGGGTGGATGAGAGACTGTTAGGTAGAGCTTTAAAACTGTGAAGATGGTATAGGAGAGTGTGCTTTTCACTTACCATATTTTCCGGACCATAACACTCACCTAGGTTTTAGAGGACGAAAATTGGAAAAAAATTTTGAAGCGAAAAATGTGGTAAAATATTTAATAACATAAATACCACCACTCCCCCACCCCAGTGAGCCAGGTAAGCTATATTTGGACTATAAGACACACCTCCATTTTCCTCCCAAAGTTGGGGGGGGGGCGTCTTATAGTCCGAAACATACAGTATATGAAGGGAAGGATTTCTGAGGTTAGAAAAGCACAGACAGTAGAGAAAATATTATATCAAGTTTCTGGCTAAATTACTAGATATAAAAAAGGGTTAAATTCTTCCCCATTTAATTCACAGGATTAAAACCATCCCAAACAAAATCCTAATAAAGATTTTTGAAATTGAGAAACAATTCTAAAGTTCATGTGGAAGAATAAATGGAGCTATTGATAGAATTCTGAAAATTAAGAATGAAGAGGTTAGCCCTGGCCAGGTTGCTCAGTGGGTCAAAGCATCATCCCCTGGCATATATCTAGGTTGCAGGTTCGACCCCTGGTTGGGGCACACATGGGAGGCAACCAATCAATTTTTCTCTCTCACATAGATATCTGTCTGTCTGTCTGTCTCTCTCCCCTTCCCTCCCTCCCTTCCTCTCTCTTCCTTTCTCTCTAAAATCAATGAACATATTCTCAGGTGAGGATTTAAAAAATAATTGTACAAAAGAATTAAGAGGGTAGATTTGCTGTAATGCATACTGAAATACATGATGAAGAAACAATCATTGAACCACTATAGTACAGTCAAACAGGAAGCTCTTAAACATCCAACAGAAAATGCTCAAACATTTCTCAGTACTTTTAAAAACAGTGTATGATGAAGGAAATAATGGTAATAGAAAAAGTGATGAACTGTTTAATAAACTATATTTAAATAATGGCTAAGGAATGGTAGTTAATTTATCACCTTAAACTGTATTTAAAATAAATTGAACTGTATTTATTGAAAATAAATTAATGTAGAAAATTAAAAACATTAAAAAGAAGGGAACATAAAATAGGTAACAAATACAGGATAGTGTATGTCACTAAATCCAGTGACTCTGCTGACCAATCGATAGTCTTCACTATGAATCTTTTCTTCCTTTTGCTTTTTTTGCCTTCCTATGACACATATGACCCTGAATTTTCTGTCACTTTGGCCACTACTTCTCCAATTTCCTTGCAGAATTATCTTCCTCTGGAGGCTACTACATGTTTGAGTTCCTCAGGGCCCATTCCTTCTCCACACTGTCTCCCAAGGTACTTACATCCATACCCATGGCTCCAATTAGCACCTCAACGCAGGCGACTAAATTTAACTCTAGCCCAGTTATTTCTTACTCATCAGAATGTTAGTTAGGGTCCCTGAAAGAAACAGGTGGCACACTCAAAATGGGTGATTGAGGAGATTTTTTGTGTGTTTTTCGTAAAGTAATTTTTTTTATTGTTGTTGTATAACAGTTGTTTCAATTCTCCCTGTTCCTCTCTCCTGCCCCACCCACCCCCTGCTCCCACAGTTAAGAGGGTTTGGAGAAAGCAACAGTGCATATTGATACAGTATTTCAGGGAGCTATTATTGCCTTGGTCTAAAGAAGTAAGGAAGTGGAAATGATTACTGGATGAAAGAGAAAAGAGGAAGAGGTGGGAGGAAGAAGGGCAGAGGAAGGAGGAGGCAAAGGAGGAGGATTTGAAGGTGTAGTGGAAAGAGGAGGAGGTAGGGAAGGGAGGCAGGAGGGGAAGGGGAAGAGAGAATGTGGGGTATAGATAATGTGCAATGAATAGTCAGCCTTCACTCTCTTCCTTTAGTCTTCTGCCTATACCTCCCATTGGCTGAACCCAAGCAGAAGCCAGAGGACATGGGGGGCAGGCACTGGGATACATGGAATCTTGGTGCATTTCATACAGGCCAGTCTCTCTGGACATGAAGCAGAGCAGAGAAGGGTGGAAAATGATTCTAAATGGGTAAACAGAAGGTATATACCTGATACTCACCTCCTACTTGGCTTCTTCTCTAGAACATCCCAAGGTATTTCAAACTCAGTAGGTCCAAAATTAAACATATTGACTGCCCACTCCATAGCCTCTCCTCTCAAAAAACTAACAAAAAACCAAACTGGTCCTCTGCCAATGTTTTCAATGTCATCAAATGGTATCAATGTCAGATCTGTATTGTCATAACCGTGGAGGAATGGATTGGAGTGGGGCAAGGGTTGGTGCTAACAGATCCCTAAGGAGTCTATAACATTGGTCCAGGCAGAGGAATACTAGAATGGGCCAAGGAAGTGTTGGTAAAGATGGACAGAAATGCATGAACTGACATGGATAGATTGAAGAGATACCTAGAAAGCAAAATCTATAGGACTTAGTATTGGATTAGATATTGGAGGTAAAGGTACTATGGTTGTCAAAGATGACACCTTCAATGATTTCCCATAGATCTTAGGGAAGAGGCGCAACTCCTTAACATGGGCTTATTGGTCGTATTAAGCATGTTCAGCATCCCCCCCTTTCTACCTGCATCTTACACCAGGGCCCCTTAGGATGTGGGCTACATTTACATTCTGTTAGTCCTTCATCTAGCCTGTGCTTCCTCCCGAGGACCTTACTCTTATTCTAGCTGCCCAACTTCTCTTTATCATTCATAGCTCAATCACCATTCCTCAGGAAAGCTTCCTCTGGCTTCCCTAACTAGACCTAATCCTCCTATTAAAGCTCTAATATGTTGTGACCTTCCCTTTGTGGGATCATTCCATTAGCAACGCACATCATTTGTGTGGCTTTTCAGTTAATACCTAACCCATTCTCAGTCCCCCCTAGGGTATAATCTCCATGAGGACAGGAGCTGTATCTTTATTGACTCATTGTAAAGTCTTACTGCCTCTCATAGTGCCTGGCACTGTGCAGTTCACACACACACACACACATGCACACTTTTTTCTGTCTCTAGTGAATGAATGAATAAAAGTAAAAGCAATGGAATATAGCTATATCACAAAGAAAAACCCTGATAGATTTAATAGATCTAACTTATAATCTTCTTCACATTAGACAAGAGTAAAGAGCAAATGACAAGTGATAAACTTGGAGACATTCATAATATAAAGACAAGATTATATCCTCAGTAGAGTTCCCGCCACATCAACAACTAAATACGAAAAATACCCAACAAGAATTAACAAAAACTAAACAAAACTTCCCACAGAACAGAAAGCATTACGACGACATTTCACTGTAAAAATTGAAACTCAAACCCAAACTGACCGAAACAATCAGGAAAGGTATTATTTCATGTAAGCAGAAGGAAAGGATGATTTCTCTCAGGAATAAGACTGTACCTAGCAACTGCTGGAGGCCACAAGCTTTCCTGATCACATCCCTCAAAGGAGAGCTGCATTTTCTCTCCTACCAGTGAAATACAAGTCCTCTTGCCTTACTGAGTCAACTTAGGAGCACACTGGATCACATCTGCTGTCAGAGGAACGCTACTTTCTGATTTGGAACCACTCACTACTCGCAAGAGAGATTGGATTACCACTCTTGGTTTATGTTAATCAAGACCCATTCCTAATGCTGGGGTCAGTTCCAGAAAAAACATTTTTGTTGAGAAGTAAATACAATGCCCACTAATACCGACCACAACTGGAGAGGAGAGGTGGTCAACCTTAGCAGTGCGGAAGACACCAGAAAAAATAAAGCAGTGAGGCATCACTGTTCAACTCTCAACTTTCAAATGTGCTTGCTTTTTAAAACATTACATTACTCATTGAAAGTGGATTATAATTGATATAATTTTCTGAAAGGCAATTTGGATAGATATGAAAACCCTTTGAAACATTTATGAGAACTTTGGGAAAGTATATGTATGTTTGTAGAAACAAGAAGGAAACACACAAAAAAATGTTTATGTGGTTGTCACTGGCTGGTAACTTTATAGGTGATTTTTATTCTCCTTTAAATATTATTTATCAAGCCTAATTTCATCTCTTTAAAACACAAAGAACATGCAGTAACCTGTTTTATCAGAACATGGACAACTTTCAGCCCGGAGTATCCTCTGGAAGCTTAAGTAGTGGGGAAAAAGTAGTTTCAGGAATTCATTTGTTCTCTTGAAGTGATGAAAGAGAAAATAGCAATCTATCTGAATCAAAGAGTCTGAGTTATGGGATTCTCTGCTTCTGGAGTTCTCGTTTAGCCCAATTGTTCTGGAGTACAGGGAGGGAAAGAGACGAGGCACAAATCCTGAAGAAAGATATGTACTTACAATAGACCATATAGCGTGAAGCTTGTTCTTCTAATTCAGTCCCAGGGAATCTAGTGAGTAAACAGTTGAGCCACATGACCAGAATTAGCTTGATTAAATGTCATTCTCATTGAGAACGGGTTGGACGTTTTAAAAAATCTGCACCTAGGAAGACATCTGAACTCACTTTTCAGTTAAGTCTGAACGCCGAGGATAAGGAATGTGTGTTCCTGAACTGGGATTTCCAACAGATTTAGCCCAATGTGAGGGCTTTAATTAAATCAGTTATAGCCAGTGATGATGTTCTTTCTGCAGATTTGAAAACTTTTCCCATTTACTCTCAGACCCCTCCCTTAATTCTCTTCCTGCCTCTACCACCATCTCTCTAAATAACCTTGGGCAAAGTCATTTAATCTCTGCTATATCCTTTCCAAAACAGGCCTCTGTCATGGATTTCCCTCTTTTTGGATATCTCTGAAGTTTCACTGAAGTGAAAGTCAGTAAAATCTGTCTATGAATTTAGGGATAACCCTTTGGCTAATGAGAAAGTATTGTATTTTTACACAGTCCTCCTTTTAAAGACTTAACAACAGGTCTTTCACCTAGATAAGAAGGGAACCTGCCAGCAACAGATTCTCCCCCTTCAGTCTCCCAGTGGTGGCAGCAGCCAGCAGCTCAGCCTGGGCCTAAATTGGCCATGAACAGACAAGTGAGGATAGCAGAGAGGCAGGAAATGGGGTTAGGTTGATTTCCATCTATTAGCAGCAGCTTAAACTGGTGTGCTGGGCAGCTCGGTCTCCCATTGGTTACAGCTGCTGAGAGCAGCAGGATGAGGGTTGACCTATATCTGTCGGGCGTAAGTCAAACCCTGAATGTGTAGCAAACGTCAGTGTTCCAGAACGTCAAGTTTAACTAACACCCAACCACATACAATGTTTTTTATCAGGAACTGTGATATCTTCCACCTGCAAAGAACTTAACATCTGTGAGTCTGCCCTCCTCCTAGACTAGATTCTTTTGCTTACTTTCTCACTGCCTCGCCCTCCTGTCACCCTCTGACCATTTTTGTCCCTCTACTTCTGTGTCATCCTCTGGCTGAGAGGGGTAGTTATGGTCACAGCTGTGTTCCTGCTAGCAGTCACAGTAACACTGGCCCTCCTCTGCTTGCCTCCGTTTCCATCTGACCAGGTTGTGCCCATTCCTTGCAGTTGCTTCCCCAGGTGGGCACTGCCTCAGGCCCACACGGTGCCCTTCTGGGCCACCGGGAGTTTCAGGGTGTGTCAGTTGCTAAAACAACTACAGCTGTGGACAGAGATACAGTACAAACACATTTGAGACGTGGGTCTTCAAGTTCCTGCACAATACATGTTCCTTAATAGGTTTTGAAGGCCAAGACATTTTTCTTAAATTTTTAAAAAGATCAAGTTTAAGTGTTTGTTGATTTTCCTAGATTAGAAAATAAACTACTTGAACTTTTATTTATGCAGCCACCATCCAATTGTGGCAGAGCTCCTTGCCCTTTGCCTTGGGTCTCAATCGATACATGTGTGCTGTTTTGGGTCTCAGTCGGTATGTGTGTGTACTTACGTGTATGTATTTACTCACACTGACCTCTCAATGCAGAACAGAATCTAGTCAGTTGTACTCTCACACCAAAGCATCAGTACATTGTAGACTTCCATTTATAATGCAAAAACTGCTCTCCATTACCTATTATCATTTCTCTGCCAAGGCCCGGTAGTAGCAGAAAAGAAGCCCAGATGATGGAAAATTATTCTAGCAACTCAGGTCCCCATGCGCGCAAGCCACATCACAGTAATTTGAGATGGAAAAGACCTATTAAGTCATCCCACTGACTCTCTAAGGGCATGTGGTGGTTTTGCCCTCTCCAATATGCTGATCTACTTTTTAGTGCCTCTTCCAATTGTAAATGGCACGAGTGATGGGGCTTCCGCCCGTCCCAGGGGATAGGGCCGCACAGTCCATAATAGATCTCTCCATTAGGGCGTGAGACTTGCTCGGCCGCCCAAATCATCTTTGTTCTGACTTTCATTTCCATCCCTCCTCCTGCAATCCCCTTAGACCACACTAAATAATTTCTCTGCCCCTGCCACTTACACCCTTCAAGTACTTGTGGCCGATGAGCCAATCCCTGTTAGTAAGAGCCAGTGGTCATGCTGGGAGGCTTGTCTCTTTCATCTTCCCTCTGAAGGCAGGCCCTCCAGGATTACAGATCATATTTGTTGCTCTTCAACGAACACCCATCAGTTTCTCAATAACTTGCCTCATTTCTTTGTCACTCATGCTGCTCAGGAAAATCCCCTGTTTGTCTCTGTCACCACAAAATAAGATGATGATGGTAGCGGATAGAATTTCTGCTTACAGAAAACAGAGCAGATCTCTTCAGCCAACTGGGCGTCTTTCTACGCCCAGGACACTGGAGCCATCTGGTCTGTTCCCTTTAACTCTGACTTGCAGTGAGAGACTACTGTGCTCAAAGGACTAAGGTATATATGTAGAGACAGAAAGAGTTGACCTGTATCTCACTGGGGCAGCTTTCCTCGTGGTATATTTAGTTAACTCCCATTAGCTGTTTGAATCCTAGTTCCTGCCCATCTTTCCCCAGTTGGAAAAGCTTCCCTGAAGTCCCTCAGGAGAATGCTAATCCCTTCCCTTCCTTTCCATTGATACTGCCACATTTACTGATATAAAAGTAGGTGACACTGGCCACATCAAACACCTTTGCTGGAGGAGGAGTTCCTTTGCTCTGAGAGGTGGAATGGACCCTCGGCCCTGACTGAGCATGAATGGCACTGCAAACCAGGAAATTCTGGGAGTGGATTCTGTAATGCCAGGGTCAGCAGTGTGCAGTCTGTCCCCTCCCTGCCTCTCCAGTTAATGACTACCTTCAGTGCTAAAGCACCAAATTTTATAAGGTCTTTCCTAATGTGCTCAATGCTCACATTTATGCAATAATAATAACCAACACAATGCTTTACAACTTACTGCATCA
This sequence comes from Desmodus rotundus, assembly GCF_022682495.2. Lineage (NCBI taxonomy): Eukaryota > Metazoa > Chordata > Mammalia > Chiroptera > Phyllostomidae > Desmodus > Desmodus rotundus. The sequence continues at coordinate 26,397,970 of NC_071392.1, read as the reverse complement.
TCCTTCTTACTGCATCATCCTTCTTACTAGTCACAACCACCCTGTGAAGATGAAATTATTTTTTTTGTTTTACCAGGGAGGAAACTTAGAGAGGTTCCATTGCCCAATGTCACAAATATGCAGTCAATTCTCCTTTCCATTCCCTTCTGTTCTCCCTCTGAAATCATTGGAAAGGATGTTCTCTCAGCAATATGTGAGAAGGTGCTAAATACCGAAATTCTGAAAGTCACCGAAGGGCTGCCCATCACAATGTTCTTCTCTGCTTAGTTGGCAAAAATAGAGTAATTAGACATCATTCAGAGTTCGATATGGGTCCTGATGCTTATCAATAGGACGATTCACTTTTTATTCAGTGACTGAAGGGATATATTAAAACTAAGTCATAGCCTGCTACCTTTTTCTAAACAAAAATGTTAATGTTATTAGGTGTGAGCTAAAGCTGAGCTTATTTCCTCAAACACCAGTCAGACCCGAAGGGTATCTGTTTTTCCTGGAAAGCCAGTAAAATTATATACACTTAAGATAAAAGATGAGAGCGCCCTATGTTGATAAATGTTAATAACATGAGGAAACGAAGAACCTAAATAATACTGACTTTTTTGAGTAATATAAAAACCAGAAATATAATTTTCTACCCAGTACATGGTAAAGGAGGCACAGCATCTGCAGTATTGCATCACTTCTGTTCAAATAGTGCTTATCAATATTTTTAATTTGGCACAAATGTAGTTACGGTAGGAGAAAGACCTGTACAGAAGGGGTTTTATGCTTTAAGGGACTGAAGTGACATCCAAATAAAAAACTCTAGGTCCAGCATTTTGAACAAAATCCAGATCAGGATCTATGCTTTTAACTGAGTCGCTCCCTTCTGTGGCCTGGCCGGAGAAAGCAGGTTGCAAGTGTTCACGGTGCCGTCAGTGCCCAGAAGCGCACAGAAGTCTCCGTCTCTGCCCAGATGGAGGGCAGAGTCACTCCCTCCACACCACTGTCTCACGTATGACGAACTTGAAATTCGACTTTGCAGTGGGACTGGATGGTAACTTTGGGGGAAGAAATTAGTAAGCAACTGCATCCCTGAAGATGCACCCTTGAAGATTCTAGCTGTACTTTATAATGCCCATTGTTTAACTGTAAAAAAGTAAAATGCTTATTGCTTTTTTTATTACTGCAGATGCAATACAGGTTTGCTGTGGCAAAGTTTAAAAATACAGATAAGGAATAAGAACAGTTTTCGCTTAGAAGTAACCACTTTTGACACACCCTCCCACAGCCTTATCTACATATCCATATTGATATGTGTATATATTCATCTTTTTTAAAAAATAAGTTGTTTGCTTCAATCTTCAATAATACTGACTACTTTGCTACTTTCTTCAAGTTAAGATCTCTGAAGCCATATGGAAGAACTGATTCTGTTTTGAGCTGATCTAAGTAGGGTAACAAAAATGCTTTAATTAGGTTTTTAACCATGCATTTACTTAATATGAATCTTATGAAAATCGAAATCTTTTAAGAGTGTAAAACACCTGCTATAGCCAAACCTTGGATAAAAATAACACGTAGACAATGCATTATACCGACTCTTCTACAAGTATTAGGATATGTGAATCTTTCCTGTGGATTCCAGCTTCATTGGAGATCCTATGTGATCTCCAGTGCAAATGACAGGACTGAAACTGATTAGTCCTAGCATTAGAAGCTTAGGGAACAAGGCAAGAGAGACCTAGCTGAGTTTGAGGCCTGACCTAAATCACCGATGTCGTCATTAGGTTCATTTTCTTTGCCCACCAACCTCCTCCTAACCACATGTCATTTCTGCTTCCAAGAACAGACCTTTTCAGCCCTGGCTGGGTAGCTTAGTTGGTTAAAGTGTCATCCCAATATGCCAAGGTTGTGGGTTTGATCCCCAGGCAGGGCACATATGTTTCTCTCTCTCTCTCCCTTCCTCTAAAATCAATCAATAAATAAGGAGAAGGAGGAGAAGGAGAAGGAGAAGGAGAAGGAGAAGAAACCTTCTCAGAGGTATTTCTTTAGCATTTTCCAGGTTAATTTTTTTTAAAGATTTTATTTATTTCTGGAGAGAGGCAAAGGGAGGGAGAGAGGGAGAGAAACACTGATATGAGAAACACTGATCTTGCACGCACCTGGCCTGGGGACAAGACCTGCAACCCAGGCATGTGCCCTGACCAGGAATCAAACTGGCAACCTTTCGCTTGGTGGGATGATGCCCAACCAACTGAGCCACACTGGCCAGGGCCCAGCTACTGTTAAGATAACTCACAAATGTTAGAACATCTATGAGGTCCTTAGGACTCTAGAAAGAGTGCTGGTTTTTAAACTGTATTGAATGAATACTGTACTTTATCAAATCTAAGACACCATCTACGTAAGTTGTGACATTACTTGAAGTGGTGCTACGAAAAAGATGCTGCCAATTAAACTATAATATGCCATTAATTTCAGATTTTATCCACGTTTCAGAGATATTAAAATGCGAAAAAATATCTTATAATAAATGAAGTATGGCATTTATTTAGCACCTACACAGTGTATAAAGTATATTCAGTCACATGCCATGGGCAGACTTTTAGCACCCAGTATATACTAGGTTTTGTTCAGAGAAGTTCAAGTTAGAATTGACATCTTTGACGTTTAATTCACTTATTTATTTTTGGATTGAAATCAAAGCAAAATGTTCATATTTTAGCATTTATGTTGCTATAGAGAACATTCCTTTTCCAGTCTGTCCTCTACAGTCTCAGAGTGGGGCAGTGGCCATGCAGCTGAGTTTGCGTCTTTCTCTCTTTGTGATTTTTCCTCAGAGACAACAGGACTTTCAGTTAGACCGCTCTTCAGGGGGCATGACTGGGTTTTTTTCTTCCGTCTTCAAGATTCCAGTTAGTCACTTAACTTGGTTTTTAAAATTCATCAGGCTTGGAAAATGCAGATTTATTCCAATCTATTTTTATTAGATCTTCTACTTGGCCAGTTTAATCACCAGATTTTACAGTTGAAGATAGTGAAACTCAGGCCACTTCACTGATTTGCCCCTCAGCATCGGGCGGGTTCTTTCCCGTCCAGGGAAGTCTGTCCAACACAAAGTACAGTCTTTTTCAAGCTCTTCAAATTTTGCAGATCCAATTATGTTCTTTCTGTTGCCTGAGATATCTATTTAAACCTCCTGGTATTAAAATAAATATTTTCAGCTCTTTAGTATTATGCCCCAGGACTTCCTGTAAAGATGGCAGTGTAGGTAAACACGGCTCATCTCCTTGCACAACCACATCAAAATTACAACTAAACTATAGAACAATCATCATTCAGAACCATCAGAAATTGAGCTAAATGGAAGTCCTACAACTATGGAATTAAAGAAGGAACTACATCATGACTGGTAGGAAGGGCAGAGATGTGGAATTGGCTGATCCCATACCCACATGTGGCAGATAAAAATCAGGAGGGGTATCTCAGGAGCGAGGCTCCCCAGCCCAGAGTTCCAGTGCCAGGAAGAGAAGTCATCATAACTTCTGACTGCAAAAACCAGTAGGGATTGAGGCTATGGAAGACAGAAACAGCTGGGGTCTCTGACAGTTCTGTTCAAAGGGCTCACACACACAGAATTACTCAGACTCGCTCCCTCTGAGCTCCAGTGCTGAGGCAGCAGATTGAAAGCCATCAGAGACATGTGGGGAGGAAGTGAATTGTTTGGCATCAGGGCAAGAGTAGCAGTCAGCTTTCTCCTGGACAGAAGTGAGGGCAGAGGACACTATTTCTTTTCTGAGCCCTCCCCCAACAGAGCCAGCAGGTGGGCACCATATCTGAGACTCCATCAACCTGGCTCACACTCTCTGTTCTACCCTGATGATTCCTTGAGGCCATGCCCCACCCAGCTTTCAGACCCACCCAAGCTGTTCCCAGTGGCTTTTCTATACAAATGGCTTGTCTTGACCCCTGCTTCAGATTTTTCTAAATTCTCTCAAACAAGTAGCATCTGGCTTCTGCAAGCCCCGTACTTCTTGCTAACTTGCCTCAGGCCCAGCACTAGCAGCACTTGGCCTTGGTTCACAGGTTGGTCTGGCCTGGGTACCTCCAACCCTAGTACAAGTAGTGGCCATCTGCATACCACTTTGTAGCTTACACTATGTGACCCCAGATAGAACACAAGCACTGGCTGACCTTGGATGTGCCCATAGCAATCAAGGCTCAACTACAACAGGAGGGTGTACACAGTCCACACAGTGGGTGCACCTCGGGTACCCAGTTTGGGTAATAGGTGAGGCTGTGCTGCTGGATCCTACAGGGCACCAGTACATTAGGCCACTCTACCAAGCCTGGAAGACAGAGCAGCTCCACTTAATTCATAGAAAAAAACACAGGGAGGCTGCCAAAATGAGAAGACAAAGAAACATGGCCTAAATGAAAGAACAGAACAAAACTCTAGAAAAAAGAACTAAACAAGATGAAGACAAGCAAGCTACTAGATGCTGAGTTCAAAACACTGGTTATAAGGGTGCTCAGTGAACTTAGCATAAAAAGGGCATGGAAATCATAAAAAAGAATCAGTCAGATATAAAGGATACACTAAAATAAAGAACAATTTACAGGGAATCAATAGTAGAGTGGATGAAGGTGACAATAAAATCAGCTATTTGGAACATAAGAAACAAAAAAAACACCCAATCAAAAAAGCAAGAAGAAAAAAGAATAAAAAGAAAAAATGAGGATAGTGTGAGGAATCTCTGGGACAACTTCAAGCATACCAACATTCCCATCACATCATGGTCATGCCAGAAGGATAAGAGAGAGCAAAAAAATGGAAACCTATTTGAAAAAATAATGAAAGAAAGCTTCACTAATTTGGTAAAGTAAATAGACATACAAGCCCAGGAAGCACAGACAGTCCCAAACGATGAACCCAAAGAGGCTCACCCCAAGAAACATCATAAGCTACAATAAAAATTCCAAAGGTTAAAGACAAAGAGAATCTTAAAAGCTGCAAGAGAAAAGCAGTTACCTACAAGGGAGCCCCCATAAGACTGTCAGCTGATTTCTCAAAGAAACTTTGCAGGCTAGAAGGGATTGGCAAGAAATATTCAAAGTCATGAAAAGCAAGGACCTACAACCAAGATTGCTAAGCAAAGCTATCATTTAGAATTGAAGGACAGATAAAGATCTTCCCAGACAAGAAAAGCTAAAGGAGTACATCATCCCCAAACCAGAATTATATGAAATTTTAAAGGGTCTTCTTTAAGAAGAAGATCAAAAATATGAACAATAAAATGGCAACAAATACAAGTCTATCAAAAATTGAATCTAAAAAAGCAAAATAAACAAACAAGCAGAACAGAAACAGAGTCATAGATACAGAGAATATTTTATGGTTGCCAAATGGGATAGGGTAGGGGGATGGGCAAAACAGGTGAAGAGATTAAGAAACACAAATTGGTAGTTACAGAATAGTCATGGGATATAAAATACAGCACGGGAAGCAGAGTAGCCAAAGAACACACATGCATGACCCATGGACTTGGACAACAGTGTGGGGATTGCCTGAGGGAGTAGAGGGGGATTGGGAGGGGCAAAAGGGGGAAGAATGGGGACAACTGTAATAGCATAATCAATTTAATATGATTGAAAAACTATTCTGCCCCATATTGGCAGCTGCTGTCTAATATCAAAATCTAGAGTCGTGTAGTTTCTCCTTGGGGAGAGAAAAAGACATCCCTTATTTATCCACAAGAGTAATTTGCTACCTGGAATATAAATGTAGAACCACTATTCAGTCAAATATGAATTTGCTCTAAGTGGCAGAGGGTAGAGAACTTTTCATAGGCTCCGTCCCTTCCCCTTTGAATTTTACCTGTATTTTAATTTTTTTGCTTTAAAATTGATCATCTTTATAACACATGATTGAAACAGAAATATAAAAAGGTTTAAAATGTGAACCTCTGATAAAGTTTTAAAGAATCGCACTGAGCATACACAAGGAAATACAGAAACCTGTGGCCTTTTGGCAGAATTAGTTCACCCAGCTATGTCCTGAATGGTGATGGTATTCTGTGCCCCTTTTCTCCCATTATCTTGCCTCCTGGGCCCAGACATAAACCTGTTATCTGGAAAATAATTTTTGAGGCTGGGCAAGGGTTGACAAATATCACCTAAGACAAACTTTCCCCTGAAAATGCAACAAAATTAAAAAAAAAAAAGCCTGAGTAGCTGTGAGGAAGGTGGACCCCAGAAGGCATTAATTAGCAAGGGTGCTGGAGAGGATCGCACAACCTAAGAAGATGGTTAGAGGATGAAGGCTGACATAGAAAGGGGCAGGGTTGGTATGTGAGGTAGAGCCCTAACTGCATTTTAAAAATGGCTGCATTTGGCAAAAGATATCCTTATTCTCTAAATAACAAATGCATTTTGTTCCCTTAGTCTCATTTGGAGTGAGAGACAAGTCTAAGTTTAATTGTTTAAAAAGCCCACTCTTACTTCCAAACCACTTCTTACCGATATAATTGTTGCATCTTTCACTTAGTAGGTAACTAAGGTTTTTATACTTGATCTTGAAATGTGATGAAACACCCAAGCCATATTCTTTGAAATCATTGGATTAATGTGTCTTCATCTAGAAATAAGACCTGCACTTAAAAAATGTAGAACATTTAACCATTCCAATTTTCCCTAACGTAGATTGTTAAAATAATTTAAACAAGTGCAGGTATGTCTCTGCTACAGAGTGAATGTTGGTGTCCCCTGCCAAACTCATACGGTGAAACCCTACGCCCTCCCAATGTGATGGTATAAGGAGGTAAGGCCTTTAGGAGGTGATTAGATTATGCGGGTGGAACCCTCATGAATGGGCTTAGTCCTTTATACAAGGGACTGTAGTGAGTTCTCTCTCCCTGTTCACCATGTGAAGACACAGTGCAAAGACAGCCATCCATCAACCAGGGAGCAGGTTTTCACCGGACACCAAAACTGTCTGCACCTTGATCTTGGACTTCCTAACCTCAGGAACTGTGAGAGATAAATATGTGTTGTTTATACCACCCGGTCTATGGTATTTTTGTTATAGCAGCTTGAATTGACCAACACAGTCTCTAAACATTGATGGTATTTTCAAAGAAGAATTTTAGATGTGCTTTTTGTTTGCTTACATATAAAGGACATATCTAAATTAAAAGCTATTTTAATCACAAATAAAAATTTTTAGATGCAAGCAAGTAACAATATAGTTGTAGCAAGCTAATTCTTTTTACATTTCAATCATTTTGGTAATATAAACATAAGCAAAATGATTTCTAAAAACTGAATTATATCATGGCTTCATTTCCCGATTTCTTTACTCATTAAAATTGGCAAGTGTAGTTAATGAAATGTACTACATAATTATAATGTGCCAGAGATTCCTTTTGGACACCACCTACATTAATTGTAAGGCTATGTAAAAGAAAATGTGTGCCAGGTGGCTGATAGGAGCTTCTTAGATCAATAACCATCTTCTTCTGTGGAATTACTCTCTTCTTTAGCTGATCAGTAAGAACATAATTACCAATCCAGTGAGCACTCAGTAAATGTTAGCTACATGCCAGGCACTGTGCTAGGAGTTTTAGAAGCACGACTTTATTTAAATCTTTTAAGAACCCTATGAGCTAGCTATGATTATTACCTCTATTTCACACACACAGTGCCATCTGCTCAGATGTGTATTTTCTATGTGCCTTCTGAGTGGAGGATTTTAGGCCAGGGGCTAAAAGAACTCTGCTAGTAATATGACATAATGTTAGCGTGAAAAATTACAAGAAGGGCCAATTTCACTTCCATTGATGGGTACACTGACAGTTTGCTGCCACCAATGGGCTTGACGCTATTTAGTAAATTTCCCTTATCCTATACATAATCACTATCATAATACATTGTTATTCTATTTCTAAATTTTAAAACTTTTGCAGAAAATTGGGCAATGTGTGTGTGCAAGGCATTTTTTCTAGTAATATATATATAAGACCTGTTTGTTTTAGAGAAGCTCAGAGATGAAAATAAAAGTCACCCATTATCCCAGTTCCCACAGGAAACCACTGTTAATTCTTTGGTATGTATTCTCCTGGTTGTTTTTGTTCATGCATATGTAAATATATATTTAAATTCAATTGGAAACTTATACCATACAATGGAATTCTAATTTTGGACCAGTTCCTTATTGTTGGACATTTAAGTAGGTAGAGAAAACTTTAAATATAAACACCTAGAGTCTTATTCATGCCATACGTCTTGGATCTTTAATTATTAAATAATAATGATGATGATGAGCCCAGTAAAAGCCTTGGACTAAATCTCTATTGATTTGAATTTTAAGCTAAAATAACTGCTGAAGGTGGCCTCACAGAATTTTAGTTCATTTTCCTATTTCTAGGTAGGAATACTATATCATTATCCCAGATATGTCTCTAGAAACTCTTCATGGATTTAAAGAGATAAGAGAATTCCATAACTCCACCCAATGTAGCATTACAGAGACATGGTGTTAGGAGCACAGGGCTTGGAGGTAAACAGACCTTAGGACCAAATACCAGATAAAGGACTCTGATCTTTGTCTTTATTACTCGCTCTCATTCTCAGTTTCTATGAGGATCCCTGGCAGGGTGTCTGTGAAGATTCCAGGACATGGCGTGCACAGAGTGCCAGAACAGCGTAGGTGCTGATCATCAGCTAGTTCTCTCTATGAACCCATTCTCAAATCTGTCACATTCCATTACATTCTTTCTACAAGGAAAAATGCCCTCACCTGAAGACCTTTACTAAGCCCTCTGAACTGCTTCTCCAAGTCAAATAAAATGGCATAATTCATTTGACTTTTTCTTGAGTCTATTTTCATAGTTCTCTAAATGTTCAGACCCTTCTAAACTGTGGTCCCCAAATTAGACAGGACATATCACCAATAGTCTGGCCAGTGATACATATGGTAGGAAATTCCACCATACATTATCTATTGTTATGTTGCTGTCACTATAGCAAGAACTTGCTGAAGTCTTAAGAAATTATGATGTTATCAACTCAGGATCCATTTATAAGCCATATGACAAGAACATCCACTTTTCTGTGTTGTACTTATTTCTTGATATATTCTTCATCTTGCTAAGAAGCAGTTCCTTCACTGTTTCAGGTTGATTTCATTAACTTGGATCCATTTTCCAATGTCAGACTGCTGCATTTGGTTTTATTCATATGGTCGTATCATCTACACATGTACTTGTGGTCTATTTTTAAGCCCCTAATTAGTTTTAGAGGTAAATGAGTTCATATGCACCCCCACAGATCAACAAGACACAATTGCACACCTATGTAGTAGAGTATGGCAGTGATGGAAACAAAGGCTACCTCTTTTCTAAGCACGTTTCTTTTACTGTATGGTAAGTCCAGCAGCACTGAGATTTCCTCCAGCCTTACATCTGAGTGGATTTTAGTATGTCATCTGTGTGGCTTATGGGTTTGTAGGCTTTGGCTCTCAAAGGTGTAATCACCAATGTTTGAAAGACATCTGTGAGGGTGAGGATATGGAGAAGATAAGCCAAAAGCAAGATATATAATTACCACACCCTGCCTTCCTATCAGGAACTCTGGATGTTTAAAGCAAATTGGGACCTTTAGACAGGTCCTTCTCCTATTAGGGTGCATCATCAGGTTGCCCTGAATGTAGGTAATCAATCTCTTGGGCAGTTAAGTGTCCTCTCTCGTATACACTATTAACTCATAAGCCCTTCAAAGACTGAGGATGAAAAAGACTCATGCTCGCTATTGGCAAGGGATCATATCCCTGACTCTCTTGCAATCAAGGTGATTTTTATAGTGAGGGAAAACACGGGCTGGAGTCAAGAGACCTGATTTCCAGTTCTGAATCTCTCACGTGGTAACCGTGCTGCCAGCCAATGCTGCAGGCCTCGGTTTCTCCATCTGTGAAGTGGAAGTGGTGTGTGTGTTCTAACTACTGCACAGAATTGCTGCACACAGAAAGGTCATGGCTGTGAAAGTGCTTTGAACACAATGTGGCATTTCTGTAAAACTCAGGATACAGAAGAGAAAAACCACGTAGAGCCACACCATTTTGTTGGCATTTTGAACATTTGTTTCTGTTTTCATCTATGGCTAAATACTTAACATATGTTTTCAATATTGATGACTGTATTAAACATATAGCTACACCTCAAGTAGCAATAATTCAGAAGTGTTGAGAGAAAGGATGAGATTCCTTGTCGTTGATAATTAACAAAGGAACCAATCCTTTCAAAAATAAGGTACTGGTGCTCTGCCTGATTTCCTTTAAAGAAAACTCCTTAAGAGTTTTCTAAGGACAAGTGAAGTGAGATTGGCCCATGAGTATGGGAAATGGGCAGCTGAAGCTTCTCTCAATAACAAGTTTAAATGCCTTGTTTATTTTCATGTTATTAAGTGACGCTAGTATATATACCTTGTTGAGTAATGGTGCTGAGGCAAAACTGAAGTTTATTTAGGACACTGCTCCACCCAAAGTGAGCGATGAAAGCACATATGTACACTAAGTCCCCTTTGGCACATCCACTCAAGCCCACAAGTAAGTAGTACCAGAAACGAAAGAGGATGTGGGCATACGGCACGGCCGCAGGTGAGAACAGGAATGGCAGGAGAAGTCTCGCTGAAGGAATAAAGGAAGTGTGAAGGGTGGTAGGGAGACTGTAATAACTGCAAATGGAGTCTGACTCTTGATATCAGTATATCAAGTTAATGCAAATTAAGGTGGCATGAGATTTGCTTAAAAACCTTACCCCATACCATATAATAACAGCCACCTTATTTTAAATGTAGCCAGGAAGGGCTGTGTTTGCTCATGTGGTCAGGTTTCCACACTTCCCACACCTGGGGAAGTATCAGCTAATATTGATTCAGCACTAATTTATACCTGATGGCCAGGACTAACTGGAATAAAGGAAAACTGGTACAAATTAGTGAGGCCCTGTGGTCTAGAAAGTGGTCTGGGGCCCGACTGTGTATCAGTACAAATCACCCTTTCTGGGAGGGAATGGAAAAAATATTTTAAACTCAATCTACTCTTGGTAGTTCTCCTGCCAGTGTGCTAAAGATCTCCTTTAAGAATGTTAGGAATGGATAAGATCAAGTTACATTCCTAGATTTTATGTTGAGTTTACTAATCTGGGAGCTAAGCAACTAGAGGCACACAGAACACACTTTAAAATATCTGACTCATTATCTTATAAATAATAACTGTTAGCTGGTTGGTTCCATTTACCTTTTCCTCAATGACATTCTCTGCAATAAAGAAGTATCTATAAACTAGTCTTATACTTTAAGTATCTCTATAGATTACTTGGAACCATAGAATTAGATACCAATTCTTTGAAAACTGTTTTCCCGGTGTAATTTCTATGAATTGATGTCAGTTATCAACATTTCTTTGTATTTGGCTAAGAATTGAAAAAATATTTGAGCCTGTAATTAAATTTGGTAAACTTTTATTCCTTTGGAATCTATTGTTTCCCAAATTTGCCCAGTCATAAAGATCACCTGGGGAACTTGTTAAAACTTATGCACTCCTGCACCCCAACTCTCAGACCTGCTGAATAGACTCTCCCTGGAAGAGGGCTGAAGTCTGTACTTTTTAGCAAGGGCCCCAAGAACGGCTGGTCATCTGCTTGTTTGAAAAACATGCTTCTGCGTCCTTGTCAGATTCCTCATGATGTCAGAGCTCTTCAAACTCCCATATTCCCTTCTGCCTACACTTCTCAGTGATTGCAGCCTTTTTTCTGTTCCATCCCACCTAAGAAATGAGGGACATTCACGCCGGCCGCTGTGCCCTTCAGCAGCAGTGAGTCTCCGTGGTAGTGACAGAGGACGGCACCAAAGTCTTGGGCAGGGAGGTGATAGAGACAAGGGATGGAGGGGTGGTTTGGAAAAGTCTCTCAGGAGACTCTGACCTTCCCCTTGACAACCAGTTGTAGGTGGCATTGCTACTTCCCGAAGTGGCCACGCTCAGCCTCCCATTGCTCAGTACAAAATTTTTCTTTACCTTCACCCTCTTATCTTCCTTTCTTCCTGTAACAGAGAGGGAAACACTGTCCCTTGTTGTCAAACTTGTGCTCTTGATCAAATCCCGTACTGCCTCACAGAAGCCAAAGCTATGAATCCTTCTCCCCATTCAAACCTTGCTTTTTCATGTTTTTCTCCTTTGCCTCATAGACATTATCAATAGGTATTTCTCCTATATTCTTTTAAAACTAAACGAACATATACTTTCTTGGACTGTTCAATCCTAAGGTCCCATTTTTATTTTATGACTTATTTTTGTCTGTCAGATTTCTCAGAAAGAACACTCTACAATGGTTGCATCTGCCTTCACTCCCTTCTCATGAAACCAACTATCATCTAGCTTCCACTAGCCACATTTGACAGACACTGTTGGCTTGAAGATTACCCGTGATGAGATCTAGTGACTTCTGCTTAGCCATCGACCTTCGCACCCATTTAACAACATTCAACATTGCTGATCGCCTCATCCGTTTAAAAGCTTTAGCAATCAACCTTTTCATTGTAAGAACATAAATCTGTACGTTAAACTGAAACAAGGAGGATTTTAAGATAGACTATAGCAAACTCCCCACAGAAAGTGTAATAAGGGTGCGCAAGGATTGGAATCCGCACCCAGGAAGCTATCAGTAGCTGATAAAGTTTTAACAGACAGGTATAGAGCACGCACTCTATTCTAAGCACTGGCAAGGTGTTACATGGTCAAGCAGTGAACAGAAGAAACAAGGTCCCTGGTTTTGGAGACTGTGTGATCTAGTGGGAAAGGCTTGCCTAAGCATAGAAACAAATGCATATTTACAACTTGTAATAAGCACTACACATGAAACAAACAGGCTTAATGATAGATTATTGTAGGCGGCTAGTGATGAGTGAGGACTCAAAGGATACTCTGAAGACGTGACATTTAAACAGAGACCTGAAGAATGTGAGGAAGCCACTCACAGAAATGGAGGCGTTTATGCTGAGGACACACCTATCTAAAGGTCCTGCAGGGGTGTCTTAGGGGAAATGAAAGGAGGCCACTGTGGCTGGAACTTAAAGGGTAACACAGAGCAAGACTGGGTAGAGGAGGAGATAGTAGCCACAGCAGGCCAGACCTTTCAAGCTATTTGAAGGAATCTGGATTCTATTGCAAAGTAATTGGAACACACTGAACTGATTTAAGCAGGAAACAACAGGGTCCAACACAGTTCCAGGTTTATCCTGACTGATAAGCAGAAAGGAGATTAAGAGTAGAAGCTGAAGACCAGCTGGCAGCTCTAGCAATAGCTCAGGTAAGACATGATGGTGGTTTGGATTAATGTAGTAGCAGAAGAGATGGAGAGAAGTGGATGAACTAGACAGGTATCTATGAGGCACAAATGATAGGACTAGATGATGGGTTGGAATTAGGAGGGAAGGAGAATAAAAAATGAAGAATAGTGCTCGGGTTGTCTTGTTTAGAATAACTGGGTGGATGGTGATACCATTTACTGAAGTGGGAAAAAATATAGAATCTCTTTTTGACGGAGGAACACAGGAGTATAGAAATTAAAAATGTAGCTCTTTCAGAAATATTAATTTCAGATATTCTTGGAGACTTGACATGTCAAACAGGCTACTGGATATCTAAATACAGAATTTGGAGAAAATGTCTGGACTGAAAAGATTTGGGAGTTGCCAGCGTTTGGTATATTGAAAGCCATGAGGACGGCTGAGATTACCAAGAAGGTGAATTAATCATGAAGAAAGCAGAGAATAGAGCCCAGTTTTTAGAGGGGACTAAAGGAGAAAATCTACCGAAGGACACTGAACAGCGGTGGCTAAAGGAGGAGACAGACCAGGTAATTGCGGTGTCCTAGACAGCAAAAGAAAATATTTGTTTGAGAAACTGAGCCTGACCAATTATCTTGAAAACTACCAAAAGCTGGGGTAGGCTGAGGTCCAAGGAATATCCATGGGGCCTGGCAAGTGGAGGCTATTAACAACACTGACTGGCGGTTTTCAGTGGCACGAAGGTGTGGAAGCCAGCTTGGAGTAGATTGAACAGGAAGTCAGAGGTAACTCACAGACAACTCTATCACAGACAACAGAGAACAAACTGAGGCTTGCCAGGTGGGAGGAGCGTGGCGGGGATGGGTGAAAGGGGTGGAGGGATTAAGAAGCACAAATTGGCAGTAAGGAAATAGTCACAGTGGGAAATAGAGTCAATAATACTGTAATAACTGTGTGTGGTGTCAAGTGGGTACAAGACTTATTGGGGAGATTGCTTTGTAAACTATATGAATGTCTAACCACTATGCTGTACATCTAAAACTAATATAATATTGAGTCGAATGTAATTGAAGAACTAAAAAAGTTTTTAAAAAGCAGTGCTGCTGTGAAGGCATCAGAGATGTAGAACTGCAGATGGAAAGGGACAACGTGAGAATCTTTGTTTTGCTATTTTTTAATGTTGGGGTGGAATATATTCATACATATTAGGAATAATAAAACATTTGATGATGGACAAGAGGGAAGGGAATAACTGAAGAAATGAAGTCCCTGAGGAGAGAAGAGAGGAGGATTTGTAAACCTGTTAGTAGGAATAAATATGCTGAGGTTACGTCTGGGGCAGGCAGGTGTGGAGATGGCTTTAGAGGACTGAAAAAGAAAGACAAGACAGAAAACAGTCATCATGGGAAAATAAACATATTCTCAGGCCCTCTCCCTCCCCTGCCCCCACATCACCTGGTCTCATTTCTATTTCCTGCAAGTCTCTTCGTTCTTTTCTCTCGGAAGGCAGGTTTCCTGTGCTTCTCTGTGCCTGTGACAAAGGATGGCCACCCCATGCACAAGTTTCTGTGTTCACCCAGGTCAGGCCCCTAATAGAAATATATTGTGTTTCCTAATTCCAAATTCCAGGGGAGAAATTTGATTGATCCAGTGTTGGTCAGTTGTCAAACTCAGGTCAAACCAACCATGGCCAGAGGAACTAGGTTATTTTGTACAAACATAGCCGTCAGGCCCAAGCCCTCTGTGTGCTGGGAGAGAATTTGTTCTCAGAGAAGAGGGACATGAGCTGCCAGGTACCCACAAGGCATCTACCACACTTACCTGCTGAGATGCCAAACTCTGTCTTATTAAGAAGTGCTTCTTTGGCCTTCTTTACTAGTGTTTGTTGTTGTTATTTTTGTTCAACTCTTCCCTCTCCCACTAATGTACAGTTTCTCAATTTTTTCCCCTTGTTTCTCTTTTTCTTTATTTCTATGCTTTTCTCCCTTGCCAGCATCATTTGTGTCCATGGCTTTAACTACCATACATACAAGGATAACCCCCAAATCCATCTCTCAATGTCACTATCATTTTAAAACTGCCTCCCAAACATTTTTTCTCTAGATCTTATATCTATATGAATTATAGATATTAACTAAATTTACTGTGGGAATCATCATTTGACAATAAATGTTAGTCACATCTTTAGGCTGTCTGCCTTAAACATGTACTGTGCTGAATGTCAATTATATCTCTGTAAAATAAAGGGAAAAGAAAACACCTGCCTCCACTTAAATATCCGCTGGTTGTTTATTTTATAGCTGAATTCATTACCTTTTCCCCAAACCTACTCCTCCTCTTGGCTGCGCCATTCCTGGTAAAGACAACGCCATCCTTGCAAGCATCCAAACCTTCAGAGTTGCCCGACCTCCTGCCTTCAAGGTCCAGGAGCTGAGACGGAGCATCACTCCCATCTTTTCCTCCTCTCCATGTCCTCTGTCTCCCCACAACTCTCACCACCTAAATTCATGTGGACTATTCTCAAAGCCTGAAAAATTGTCTTCCTGTCGGCAGGCTCCAAACCAGGTTGTAAACCATTCTTGCATTGATCTTCATAAAGCACAGAGCCCTCATGTTCTCTCCCCCCACTAAAGAATCTTCAGCAGCTTCCCACTGCACGCTCAATAGAATGCAGTCTCCATGACCTGTCATCAACAGACAGAAACGTATCTTCCACTAACCCTCAGTCAAGGCAGACTCTTCAATCACCTCCTGACGTAGCCTACGTATTCCTAATGACAAACTCCTTCACTCTCTTCTTTCTGAAGCCTTTCCTCAAAACTTATCTTTCCCTCCCATCACTTCCATATTGTTTGCATCTCTCCTATGAACGACGTATGTTTAGACATGGTTCTTTAACCGTTATTTGTAGGCCTCTCTTGTTGCCTCTGACGGACTACGGTTCACAAAAGTGTGAGAACAGGGATGCCCTACAAAGCATAGAACAGTGCCTGACACTCTGAAGACATTCAATAAGTAACTTGATGAGGAGTTAACTAAGGCCTGATGCTAGTAGTATTGTTGCTATTAAACTCTCATATAGGCCTATTAGAAGTATTAGTATGGACCTTTTCAATAAGATGCTGAGTATAAGACTGAAAATTGTGTGTTACAAAAAGTTTAAAATGCAAAGAAACTTCTCTAGTCAAGCACTGGTGATGCATTGATTGCACTTTGACAGCGGTCTCTCAACACATTCCCGTGGCGAGAGGAAAATTCAGCCACATAGGAAATCAATCCATGACACATTTAGTCACTGTAAACTCTCTTTCAAAAGTGACACCATGATAATCAAGCATACTCTCTTTATAGGACTACTGCTGCTCTCCGGTGCTGTGGACAGGTTTGGAACTCACACCAGTGGACTATCACCACATGGAAAGACAATGTTTGCAGCACTTTGGTCCTCACATCTTTAGCCTCTGAATGTGTTGGCTTTGCACAATACGGCCTTTTAGTTAATTGATAAAAGTCTACTTATGTATCAGCGTAGGGGATGTGCCCCTGGCATCACAGCTGGGAACAAGAATTGCTGTGGAGATGAAAGCTGAAAAACTGGTTGTTCTCATCACTGTTCTCAAACCTGGTACAAATCCTGCATATTTACTCTTTATATTTACCAGTTAAACATAAAATGTCCCCTATTTCTACTGCTTCTTCTGAATTTCTTTTAGAAACAAATCATGAGAAAGGCTCCTTGGCATTGGTCTTAGCAAAAATTCTGTGGCTATGACACCCAAAGCATAGACAACACAATGCAAAAATAAACCAGTGGAACTACATCAAATGAAGAAGCCGTCTGCACGGGGAAAGAAATGATCAACAAAAGAAAAGGGCAATACACAGACTAAGGGAAATACTTGCAAAGCACATATCTGATAAAGGGTTAATACCCCCAAAATATAAGGAACTCGTACAACTCTATAGCAAAAAACCAAACAATCCAGTTTAAAAATTACTAGAGGATCCAAATAGATATTTCTTCAATGAAAATATTCAGATAGTCAACAGGTACATGAAAAGGTGCTCAGCATCGCCAATCATGAGGGAAATGCATATGAAAATGACGAGATATCACCTCGTACTTGTAAGAATGACTGCTACCGAAAGACGAGACATAACCTGTGCTGGCGAGAACATGGAGATGAGGCAACCCTGTTGGTGGGGATATCAATTGGAGCAGCCACTATGGAAAACAATATGGAGGGTCTGAAAAATTAAAACTAGAACTACCATGTGATCGAGCAATTCCACTTCAGGCATATATTTGAAGGAAATGAAATCAGTATCTTGAAGAGAGATTGGCACCCCCATGTTCACTGTGGCATTATTACAATAGCCAAGCATGTTAACAAGTTAAATGTCCATCAGTGGAAAAATAGCCAAGGGAAATGTGGTAAATATGTGCAATGGAATATCAGTCACCCATAAAAAGAAAATCCTGCCATCTGTGATTACATGGCTGAATCTTGAGGACATTACGCTAAGTGACATACGTCAGATGGAGAAAGACAAATACTGTATGTTCTCACTTATGTGTGGATAATGAGTGAAGGTGGTCAAAAGGTACAAACTTCTTCCTGGCTGGTGTGGCTCAGTGGATTGAGCACGGGCCTGTGAACCAAAGGATTGCAGGTTTGATTCCCAGTCAGGGCACACGCCTGGGTTGCATGCCAGGTCCCCAGTGGGGCGTGCATGAGAGGAAACCACACACTGATGTTTCTTTCCCTCTCTTTCTCCCTCCCTTCCCCTCTCTGTAAGAATAATAAATAAACTTTTTAATTAAAAGGTACAAACTTCCAATTATAAGATGAATAAATTCTGGGGATATAATGTACGTTATGGTGAGTGTAGTTAAGAATACTATGTTGTATATTTAAAGTTGCTAAGAGAATAGGTTTCAAAAGTTCTCACCACAAAAAAATTTTTTAACTCTGAGAAGTGACAGATTTGTTAACTAACTTTACTGTGTTAATCATTTTGCACGATAACCTATATCACACCATTACACTATATACATTAAACTTACACAATCTTATCTCAATTATATCTCAAAGCTGGGGGAAAAGAAAGCAAAATTTTTATTATTTACATGAAATGTTCTTTTCTACCTGATTAAATATAATTGTTTTCAGTTCCTTTATGTAGGCCTCTTGAGAATAGCTGTTTCTACCAGTGAGATGGAGCTAACTACAAATCAGCAGATGTCTCTCTCTCCCTAACTGATCCTTCTCAACTGTCCTTCTTGGTCAATTTCAGTTGGTTATTTTTTTCCTGCAAATTTCAACTGCCTTTTCTTCATTACCAATTCCACTTTCGAGCTCAGATGAACCTCCAAAGACTAGTATTTTTCACTTTGTGGGTATAAGGACCATAATACAAGATATGCTTTCTCTTTGAATGTCAGCCACAATGCAGATATCTCTATGGGTTACAGTAGCCACATGGAACATTTGTCTGCCATGTGGCTATGCCTTGGCAGCACACAGGTGGCAAACACAAGGCCTGCGGGCCGAATCCGGCCCTCCACCTTGTTTTATCCAGCCCAACACCTTGTTTCTACCCAGTGATAGGGCCGAGCTCTCACTTAACTATTAAGGAGTAGTTACATTTATACAGCCCTAAAATTACATTCGGCCCTTTGAAGGCAACCGCGAGGCTGATGTGGCCCCCAGTGAAAATGAGTTCAACACCCCTGTTCTAGATAGACAGAACAAAAAGTAATTATGATATACAGTATGTTACAATGGTGACAGATGCTCTGGAAAAAAAAAAGTAGGGTAGAGAGTAGAGAATGCCTAGGGGGTGCTCGCAATTTTAAAAAAGAGTTTCAAAAAAGCTGTCACCATGCAGGTGGTGAAACCTGAGGAAAGACCTGATGGAGATGAGAGAGAAAGCCATGTGGGTATCTGGGGCGAGAACGTTTCAGGCAGAGGGAACACCCAGTGCAAACGTGCACGTAGGCTGTCACAAGCAGTAAGGACTTTTACTGTAAGCATCTGCCAGGGACAAGAATTCAGGCAAGGCTTTTTTGTTGTTGTTGCTATAAAGAATCCACCTACAGGAGAGCTTAATCAGCTTAAGACGAACATCAGTGCAGATCTGTTCAGTGTTCTCTTTCAGCCATGACCTCATTGCTAATACTGACAGCCTGCACTGCTTCTTAGGTTTGGACGGGCCTTGGATGAGTGGCCTGGCAGACCTGGATGAAATGAGAAGAGAGAGGGTTTTGTAGCTCTGTAGGCCTGCAGGTTCTTTATCTCATTCTCTCTCCGTATGGGGCTGCATAGTAATCATACGTGGCCAATGATTCCAAGTTTTCATTTAAACCTAAAATATAGTCCATAACCATTCATGAACTAAAAAGTATGTATAATATGATTCTACCTCAAATTAGCGAATGTTCAATTCTTGTCCCACAGACAGACAAAACGTGGGCTACTGAGAAAAAGGTATTTCCTATGTCGCCCAATTGTGCTTTCAATGTTGTCTTCTTCTAGCCAGGACAACACAGTAAAGATGGCATTACTAACATTAAGTCTTATGGAGACTTTCCAGAGACTGTCACCGCAGAGGTAGTCTGCCCTGGGGCCTGTCTCACAGCTAGCACTGGAGTGGAGCAATGGCTCCTAGCCCAGCAGTCCACCCTTCCTTCTAAGGGGTTTCCAGTTTACTGAGGAGAACATTTTTCCTAACGCCTCTATTATCCCCCAGGAAATCCTTAAAAGAATAAATATTATGAACTCAACAAATGGACATTTGAAAGTAGTCATTGGGTTTAGTTTATTTCAACTTACATTTGATTTGTTTAAAGAATGAATTCCTTACCCATGAAAATCAGTACTTATTTCATGAGAACATAGGTTAAGAGATAACCAAGGTTTCTTTAGCAAAGAGAAGGTGACTGAACCCCCAAGTAGGTCATGATGACTTATCATTAACAAAAACTAATATTTTATCATCATACTACAGGGGTGGGCAAAAGGAGGTTTACAGTTATGCATACACAAAACAGTGTTTATTCTTGTATTATTTATTAATTATTGCATTGTTTTCCATGCAACTGTAAAACTACTTCATTGCCCACCCCTGTAGCTCTTTCTGTGGGTCATTTAGATTCACGTTAGATGTCTGATTGAAGTTGGCTATGGTAGATATGAACAAATACAAAGTCTTTGAAATATGGACAGGTAGGTTGTTTTAAATCCAGATCAAGTATTGATCATTATGACTGTGGCTTGGCATACATTTAGAATTATTGTAATCTAATGTGTTGAGGCTGTTCCATGCTTATGTTTAGGAATGGCCTGAGATAACATTTCTATAATGAAACCATGCTGTAATCAAATCAACAACTTAGCAATTTACCAGCATTTTTCTTACCTTCGTGTATTTTAATGTTACATTTTTTTTTGTTCATAATATGCTGACAATGTCACTGGAAAGAAGCAAGCCATTTTATCATTATTTTTCCTCGAGAAAGAATGCAATTTCCTAATTAATGAGGAATGTTTAATTTAGGTGGAAATGGTGACACAATAGGTCAGGTATACCAAATCTGAAAGTGTAACCCTTCCCTGTATTTATAATTAAAATACACTATTCTAGAAAGCAAAAATACATATGCAGTGGTCTGTCTTCACTTGTAAAATTTCCTTGGAACTAATGGGAACTTATCTCGCAGATGAGATTTGTGGACTATTGAAAATACTCTACAAACATGTACTCCACATTTTAAGCTGTGCTGTGCCAAAGCAGAGAGCTTACTCACAAACTCAAGTTAGTGCACCTGGGTTAGATTCTTAACTCCCCAATTACTAGCTGAGTAACCTCAGGCAAGACATTTAGCTTTTTTTGTGCCCCAGCTGAGAACACAGTGGAGCTAATAATAGTGTCTACTTGTGGATTATAGGACTGAATGAGTTAACACATAAAACATTCTTAGATCAGTGACTGGCATGTGGTGAATGTTCAATAGATGTTAATTATTCTAACGTGTGATAAAGTGAGGAACTATCACTCATCTTAACAGGATGAAGTATGAGATGCAATTCCAGTATTTATACTAGGTTTGTTCCATCTACTTTTTATAGAACCTATTGTGCCTTCTGGTCTGAGGGCACAAGGAAGCAGAGAAGGATGGCTCCTCTAAGTGAAACTGACCCCTGTGTAAATTGCCTTAAGTCAGAGGAAGCTTGCTAGTGTGGGCAGACGCAAGAGTAGACCAATGTGACTTCCCACTTCTCTTTTTTTATCTCAAGGAAATTAATAGAGGGTACTAACCGTAGACCCTTAAATGAATTGTTCCTGCTTAATTAAGGTTTAAAACCTTGGTTTATTGTAGGGTAAACTTAGGTTTTTGATAGTTATCCAAAATCTTTGTACCTCTTCAGTTTCGTTGCAGAATAAAAACTGAATTTACCATAGTGGACTGTTACATTAAATCTGGTATTTATTTCTCCCAAGAGGCCATCTGCTTCTGGGGAAAGGCAACAGGGTGCCCTCCATTAATATATCTAACCGACGGTGTAATGATGTACAAGTCCTTTCTGACCCCTGCAATTCAGAGTAATTGTCTCGGAACCTAAGATTTGATTATCTCATTTCACCGCATAACTATAAATGTTAGGACAGGCTGTGAAAAGTATCAGCCCATTGTTCAACCCAGCATCCAGACACCAATTTTTTTTTTTAATCAAGTAGTGTACTCGCACGAAAACTCAGATTACTAAAATTGGGGGGAAAGGAATGGAATCTGGTTCCAACTCCAAAACATCCTACTAGAACAGGTGCACTTGCAAAGTAAAGTTTCCTTTAAGTGTCCTCTGTCTCAAGTTGTACAATCGGTCCCAGCAGGGTGGAGCCCTCGAAACCTGCTTACCGGGGCGTGCGCGTGTCTGTGGGTGTCCGGAGCACGCGCAGACACACGGACCCACTTTCCTAAGGCAGCCCAATCAAAGTCTCGCTCTCGCCTCAAAGGCTGTCAACTCTCACGCCTCTCACTGCTCATTCAGCCCCCTCCTCACACTTCCACCCTTCACGCCCCACCTCCGAAGTAGAACTCCACACTTTCATTGGTAGATGCTCCTCTCACTCGTATTCTAAAACCAATCTCTCGAATGCTGGTGGAGAGCGGCGGAGCCAATGGGAATGTTCGTTGAGGCAGCTGCCGGGTCCCGAGCACCCGGAGGCGGTGCCGGGGACGGGGTGCGGGTGGGGGAATTAGTTGCCTTTTGGAGTGAGGAGCGGGCGGAGGCGGCGGCGGTGGCTTTTGCGGTGGCGCGGGCTCCTCGGAGAACCAGATACCTCCAGGCCCTTACCCCCTACCCGGTTCCCAGAAGCAGGAGTCCCGGCCCTCCCCGTAGCTGCCCGGCTTTCTCGAGCGTGCAGCCCCGCCTGGCTGCGAGCGGCCCCCGGGGCTCCTCGATCCGGACGGTTGCCCCTCCGCCCTGTCACCGCTATGCCCGGGTCGGCGGCGGCCCCGGGCTTCTCGCGGCCCCGGCCGTGACCGCCACAGCAAGCCCGACCGGGCGGTTGGGGCCGTTGGACGTTTGTTTTCGCAGCCTTCCCCTCCCCCTCGCTTAAGGCGGCGGGGGTGCGCCTTGGGAGGGGGGAGCCGAGAGACTCCTCCCCCTCCCCGATACCCCCGCCCATCCCCCTTACACACTCGCACGCACTATCGCGCCGGCTCCCACACGCTCGCGCGCCTCCCGCTCCGCTCCTCGGGCTCGGCTGGCGTCGTCCAGGGCCGGCGGAGCCACCATGTCCACTGCCTCCTCCTCCTCCTCCAGTTCCTCCCAGACCCCTCATCCTCCGCCGCAGAGGATGCGGCGCGGCGCCGCGGGCTCCCCTCCCGCCGCCCCCGTCGCCGGGAGTGGGAACGGTGCGGGAGGCGGCGGAGTGGGCTGCGCCCCGGCTGCAGGAGCCGGTCGGCTGCTGCAGCCCATCCGCGCCACGGTTCCCTATCAGCTCTTGCGGGGCAGCCAGCACAGTCCCACGCGCCCGCCCGCCGCCTCGCTGGGCAGCCTCCCGGGGCCCGGCGCGGCCCGCGGCCCCAGCCCGCCCAGCCCGACGCCGCAGCCGGCCGGGGCCCCGACCGACCTGGCGCCGCGGAGCAAGGGCCGCCCGAGACGGTCCCCCGAGAGCCACCGGAGGAGCAACTCACCTGAGAGAAGGAGCCCCGGCTCGCCAGTGTGCAGAGGTAGCGAGCCCAACCCTTCCGTCCTCCCGGGCTGCGTCTCCCCGACGGTGCCCTCCGCGGAAACTTCAGCCTCTCCGGGCTTCTCTTTGCTAGTGCATTACCGAAGGTGTGAAAGTGGCTTTGGGAATCTCACCCCTTGCGGTCGCTGCGGGGCTTGGAGGAGCGAGCTGCAAAGCAACTTTTATTTGACCCTCCTGCTGCCCCTCAGATTTTATCTTCCATCACTCACCTGCGTGGAAAGGTTTTTCAATTTAAGAGCTGACTGGCTCACTCATAGGTTTGCTGTTCGTAGCGGGGGAAGGAGGGCAAAACACACACACACAACACACACACAAACTCTAGCAGCCTCTTTGTGCTTTCGTGCAAAGTTCCTAATGTCTGTGACTACCAGATTTTTTTTTTTTGAAAGGTGATGGCATTAGTTGTGATGTAAAGATATTTGTTGTAAGGATGCGTAGAGGGAACAGTTTGGGATGTGCAATTAGACTGTATAGTGTTTTGGTTCGCTCCCCCCCCCCCACCTTGTCTCTATATAGTCATATGCATCAGAGCAATACTGCACTGGAAAGTTTATGCCCAATTCGACATTTTCATGGTAAATTTTAAAGACCTGTTTGTGAAGTGTGCTCACTTTTTCCTTCCATTTTTAAGTACACTTTACAGTTCAGTTGAGCTGTTAAAGGATCTCAAGTTTCTTTTTTGTTAGGTGTCAAAGGTAATGGTGAGCTAGTGGATGCTGTTGGCTTCCCTTAAGGTTTTCTGTTTTGGTTTGGTTTGGTTTTATGTCTAGGGACATAGTGCATGATCTAGTTGAGTCCTTGGGGAGAAAAGAAAGACTAGCCAAAACAGGGACTTAAATCTCATAAGGGAGAGTGGAGTAACTAATATTATTAGATATCAGGCTAGAGCTACAGATGCTGCCGCTGCTGCTGCTGCTGCCGCCGCTACTGCTGCTGGTGCATTGTGGAGAGAACAGATCATGCTAAGTGGAAAATCTCTGCTTGGAAGGGAAACACAGTGGAGCTCTCTGTACAATGTTTATGTGGTATGTGGAATTTTTTTAATGGAGTTTTCTTAATGAAGGTCTTAGACTTGGAGAAAGTGCTTCTATTATGATAGATTGCAGTTTTGGTGTTTTTGCATTAATATTTCTGACCTGTAATTAACATGGCTAAGGCACTTGTTTTCAGACCACTTGATGGTGAGGCAAGGTATGAGTACATGAGCACCAAGAAATACATCCTGTAATCTGTATGCACCAGGAGGAATTTGCTCCCCCACTCCTCCCCCAGGTCAAGCCAGCTGCTGCAGAAACTGACATCCTCCAGCAAATCCTGAATGAATGAATGAAAACAACGTGATCGCCCTAATAATGACCACCACTGAACACACGTCTTTGGCTGTATTTTATAGAAAAGGCCACCATTTTCTAACAGATTAATGCCATATGCAACTCTCTTGCACATTTTCTAGAGCTACATGAAATGAGAGGTAACAGAATGAAAAGAAGGCAGCAGTTACATAAATTTTGAGTGATTTGGCTTCAACAGTGCATAGATTGAGTTTTGGGATTTTCTTTTAGGGACTAATACAAGAGCCATAAAATAAGCATTACAGACAGATTGTGTACAGAGGGTTTTGTGGGCAGAGTAAGAGTAGTTTCAGCAATTGCCACAACAGTATAATGGCCATCTAGTACCTTCTCTTTTGTTGATAAACACTGGCATCCTACAACAGATCATAGTACAACTTGTTTTTCTGCATCCTTCAAAAGCCTTAATTGCTTAGGAATTACATGGTCCATAATCAAGCATTTTTAATGAAATTTGCGATCTGGCTTAAACTATCCTCTTTGTTGTAGTATGGCACATCCGAATTTAATGCAATTTTAATGCAATCATGATGAAAACACTTCTGAGTCTGGTTGTGCAGTAGGCAGATTTGCATCATCAGAGGTACTGGGAATGGAAGAGGCTTTTCTGTTGTTTTTAACACCAGGTGATATTGTCAGTTTCGTACATTGAAATGATTTTGAATGCAGACTTTTCTGCCCCCAGCCCCCTGATGATACTACCTTTATGTTACTTCCCCACATCCCGCCTGGCTAGAGAGCTAGCTACCCAAATTAAAAGTGTACAACTCTTCTATTCTGTTTACTTAGCCATTTAAAATCTATACTATGACCAGTTGAGCAATTTTTCAAACGATTACCCACTCAGTTTCTTTTGAATTCTGCAAGGTTCTGACTTCAGTGGATTTTAGTCTCCACAGGTCAAGGCTCCTGCCGCTGCCTCTGCTGCTGCAGACACTGACATCACTATACTGCATGAATGAAAAACAACAACGTGCTCCATTTCTTGCTCTCCACCTCCTTCCTTTTCTGCACACTGCTCTGGTGTGTGTGTGTGTGTGTGTTTTAGATGGTGTTATGCTGGGTATGAAACTACATGTAAAAATGTTAAATTAAGTAGATGGTGACCCAAGGGATATGTATTCAGCATAGAGGCAGATTGTTTACAAAAAGCCTTACGTGCTATGAGGTGACATAACGGAGCCTTCAGTATTTTTTATCTGGACTGGTGGTTATGGAAGAAAATACGGAAGCTTTAAATAATTTTCTTTGGAATTGTTTTACCAGGAAGAAATTATGCAACAATGTAGTAATTTCTAAACATGTTAGATTATTGTTATTTCCCTCTTAAACATTCTTAACGTGCATATTTATAGGGTTAAGCTTAGAGTAATAAAGATATGGTACTTAGGTTATTTCACAAGGCTGAAGAATAGCTGAATTCTTTAAATACATACATTCAATTTTAATATGATATTATTTTATAACCCAGCAAGAAGATGGTCATTTCCTTTAGTTTTATAGCTTAGTTTTAGACAATTTAAATGGGTATTACAACAAATACATAAATCTCCAAACACACCTTGCTCCTGCAGAGAGGACATAAGAGTTTTATAAACTGAAACTACCTTGTTTATGCATGTGGAGCGTGTTTTTGTATTTTTAAAATTTCTTTTGTATTTTTAAAACTTCAAGGTTTCTTATTCATTTCTTTACTTGTGCCATTAGCAAAATGTCACCCTCCCCCTTGTTTGGTTCTGAAGGGTCTTGAGTGGTGAATGACAAGCTACTGAATGCATCCTCAGGCTCCCTGTGATGTGTTTGTAATAGATGTAAAATCATAAAGTATTATGCAAATAGTTATTTTTGTAATGATAATATGTAAAGTCTACCTTTGAGATTAATACAACAACTCAAATGAAAATATAACAGGATTTTAGTGTTAAAATTAATGATCTTTAAGCTTAAATCATCAGTGACAACCAAAAGAAAATATAGTAACATTGCTTCTTTCTAAAACCTCATACAGCAAAACGTATGGATTTAAAAACAGAACAAATACAATATTTACTGTGCGAGATAGTAGGCAGTAATTGTAAATCCTCTAGTGGTTTTTTGTGAAGATTGAGCATTACAATGAATGATAAACTCTAAAAGATATCAGAACATTTGTATCGGAGTACTCTAGATGGAGAGTACTGCTTATTTTTAAGTGTACCAAATCTGGTTAACAAAAACATGGAAGAGCTTGTAATTTATATAGCTCCTGCTATGGAAAATAGCGTGTGTTGGGTTCTGATTTAACATAACAAATTTATTTAGGCCTAATACTCTAACAGATTACTAACTCTGGAGTGAAACTTGATTAGAATTTTTCATGAGTATCTTGAGAGCTTTATTTCTTATACATTAGGAAGTTATGATTATATTTTAAGAGAAAATACAGAGCCAGGCAGCACATAATGGTGAATGACTACATGCAGTGTGTGTGTGCCTGTGTGTTTTAATCAATTAATTTCCTTTCAGATGTTTATCTCTTCATTACATTTCCCTTTTGTGTCATTTTATGCTGTGCTTAGTTTGTGGAATGCCAACATTTTTAATTACTTTGTTCTCTTTTAAAAGATATCAGACGTTCTCTTCCTATAAAGTTACTTTTTCAGGTGGATATTCTTGGAAATTAAGGTCCTCCTGTCCTCCTCTTTTAAAATTAATTTTCTTAGAGGAACTTGTTTCAAAGCTTTCCTATACTAGAGTGAAAAATAGTAAAAGTTTTGGCTTTTTTTTTTTTAATTGAAGTGACAGATTTTAAATACAGATTTGGGGGGGAAATTTTTCTGCCTTTGAGAACTCCACTAAGTATCAACAGCATTCATTATTTATTTATCTACTTTTCCTCAGCAATTATGGTGCATAAAATTTCTAGATCAGTGGGTGAATAGCAAAATAGTGTGTATATATTGAGCTAAAAATGATTCCATCGTTTAAAGTACTTTTTATGAAAGGACATTTCATTTACTGCAGTGTACATTTCTTCAAGGATTTAATACAAATTAGGATTTACATGCTGGGGAAATGCTGACATTACTGGCAATAGCATCCTTGTGATTTTTATTTTATTTGTGATAATGCGGACTAAATGTGAATTAGAAAACTAAGAAATAATTGGTCTCCATGGCAGTGAATAACAACGGTAATAAATGACAATGTTCACCAATGGCTAATAGGAGATGGTTTTTCTTACTCTTAAATTTAAAAAAAAATTAAAAGAGCCTATTTTATCCAAACTTTCACATGTAGCTAAAACTTTAACATCTGCTAAAGAATATATGCTAATGACTATGTTATTCCTAATTTTAGTTCATTCCTTTCTCCAGAGCTTAAAATTCCCAGACACCACCAAGATAGGCTTTCCCACAGCACTCGTCCTGGGTCGGTCTGTGCCTGGTGCTGTTGTCTCTGTCTTCAATATATAATTTCATTCTCCTATTAAATGTCAAAGAAACCAAATCACTCGTGCCATTTCTGTCTGATACACTGTTTATTTTAACAAGAGGTTGAGCTTATCTATCTGATGGTGGTCTCAAACTGGGTTTGCCAGAGGTAAGTTGAGGAAAGAGAGAAGAACACTACTCATCTGTTGACGTAGAAAGCCTAAGAAAGTGATGGAAGAGCCAGAAGCCACCTCTCTTTCCCTCTACCCCTCATCTGGACCTCCAGAACTGCCTAGGACTCCACCCATCATCCAGCTGATTTTAGAAGAGTAAGATTTGTGTTTATTCTGCAAAACAAATTATAATGGATTGGTGGTGATTAACAAGAAAGTAAGGGTTTTACTTATTCTGTGAATAAATTGTGGAAAAATACTTTTCTAGTATTTCATTTCAGTAGGAACAAACATGGCAGATACATTTGAGCAGTGTTGTTCAAGTGAATGTTACTGAGGCAAATACTGGGCAAGTTCATGGATACCTCAGTAACTTCTCCTGTATCATGTTGTGTCTCTAGTTGTAGGTGGAAAGAAAACATTGAGTACTCATTGTGTGCAAGGCAGTGTATGCTTTCACTTGTTACGAAAGTGGATTTGAAATGCAGGTCTTCTGATTTCTGATCCACTGTTTATTCCACAAGACTATCCTGTTGCTCCTAATTCAAAAAACACTCTAATTTTGGTGAACAGTCATGATTTCTGAGCTAAAAAATTACTAAGGAACAGATTTCTATTGTTTTAGACATTTTTAGAATGTCTAAATATGTAAGATCTCGAATGTTGACTGTAACCGAAATACAAAATGGATGGATTAGTCATATTTCTCCATTTGTTCCTTACATAAAAGGCCGAGCGTGTGTTTGTGACAGAGAGTGAGCGAACAAGAGGGAGAACAAAAGAGTAATCCTTGTTCCTGAGAGCTCAAGAATGTGAACTTGACTGTGCTTGGCCTTCCTTACATGTACAATCTGTGTTGTCCTGGGATCATTAGAGTGAGCAGAAGTACTTTTCCCCACGAATATTAAAAGATAGTTATACGTGGGGGTAAGCTGATGAATGATTCAGGAACCACTCACTAAGTAGAAACTTTGGTCTCAAGTGATTGTCCCAGCAACTGACGCTAGGTTAATTCGGCCCTCACAAGACCTAACAATTGTCACTGAATTTGTGTGGGTTTGAACACTGTACGTTCGTAACTTAATGAAGCGCCATCATGGTGCACCTTGATGATGGCTCACCAAAAAGAAGGATGAATTAAACTAGTGAAACCCATTATTGCATAGCATGGTTAGTGTCCAAAATTGTCTTCCAGTTGTTAGAGTTAAATCCAGTGAACATCTGAATGCATTTCATAACAAGAAGGCAAAAACTGCTACAAATTGCTGCCTAATGGTTCAAATGCCTGCTGACAGTAACAGCCCCTTATTTAGCCAAGTATGACCACAGGGAGAACTTTTCTGAATAGTCCGCATTTAACTCTAACATTACCAAAAACTTAAGTACTTAACGAAACATTTTCTGAAATTGTTACATAATCATTTTGTATTATTTTACAATCAGTAATTCTTGTTTCTCCCCCAGCTTAACTGTGATATAATTGACAAATAAAAGTTGTGTATTTAAGGTGTACTATATGATGATATGATATATCTATAAATTGTGAAATGATTACTACAACCAAGCTAATTAGCACATTAGTCACGTAATACAGGTACCATTTTTTTATGGATGGTATGTGATGAGAACCCTTAAGATCTACTCTTAGAAAATTTCAAGTAAACAATACAATATTATTAATTATAGTCACCATTCTGTACATGATTAGAACGTACTCATCTTACAACTGAAAGTCTGTGCTCTTTAACCAACATTTCCCCATCCCCCTTACCTGCAACTACCATTCTACTCTCTTCTCTTGTGAATTTGACCTTTTTAGATTCAGTATATAAGCGAGATTACATAGTGTTTGTTTTTCTGTGTCTGGCTTTATTTGACCTAGCACAGTGTTTTCCAAGTTCATCTCTGTTGTTGCCAGTGGCAGGATTCCCTTGTTAAAGGCTGTATAATATCCTGTTGTATATGTATGCCACATTTTCTTTATTCATTCCACCATCAGTGGACACTTAGGTTATTTCTGTATCTTAGCTATTGTGGATAATGCTACAGTGAACTTGGGGTGCATATATCTCTTCAAGATACAGATTTAATTTCTTTTGGATGTGCACCCAGAAGTGGGATTGCTGGGTGTGGTATGGTAGTGCTATTTTGAAGTTTTTGAGGAACCTCCTCCATACCATTTTCCATTCCCACCGATTCACATTTCCAACAACACTGAATAGGGTTGCTTTTTGTCTACATCCTTGCCAACACTTCCTTGTTTTTTTGTGATAGCCATTTTAACAGCCACGAGGTAGTATCCCCTTATCATTTTAACTTGCATTTCCCTGATGATTAGTGATTCTGAGCACCTTTCCATGTACTGTTGACCATTTATATGTCTTTTTTCAGAAAATGTCTATTCAAATCTTTTGATTTGTTTTATTGCTATTGAGTCATATGAGTTTCTTGTGTTTTTTAATATTAACCCTTTATTGGTGTATGGTTTATAGATATTTTCTCCCAGTCCATAGCTTGCCTTTGCATTTTGTTGATTGTTCCTTTGCTGCACAGCACTTTTTTGTTTGCTGTAATCTACTTGTTTTATTTTTGCTTTTGTTGCTTGTACTTGTGGTGTCATATCCAAAATGTCACCACCAAAACCATTACCAAGGAGCTTTTTCCCTATGTTTTCTTCTAGTAGTTTTATTTTTTCAGGTTGTACATTTAATTCTTTAATTCATTTCAATAATTTTGTGTATATTTATAAGGGTCCAGTTTCATTCTTTTGCATCTACGTATCCAGTTTTCTTGACACCTCTGTCAAACCTTAGTTGAATGTACACGTGTTATGGGTTCATTTTTGCACTCTGTTCTGTTCCATTAGACTGTGTGTCTGTTTCCCTGCTGATACCACATTGTTTTGATTACTATAGCATTTTATAAACTAGATTATTTTTAATAAAGTTATCATTTATTGAGCTTTTATGTCATTCTCTTGTCTTCACTGGAACCCAGTAGAGAGTACTTTTATAACCTCTCTTCACCAATGAGGAAATGACATCTTGAGAAGTTAATTTGCCCAAGGTCAGGCAGACTCCACAGAGGGCCCAGAGGGCCCATGTAACTCTCTGAGTCCTGACTCTGAATGAGCTGAATGTTACTTTTGGAACCCAGTTAATCATGGAGCAGAAAAGCACACACAATGGGTTATCCTAATGCTTATACAGGCAAGTCCTGGAAAGGCCAAAAAATAGCTTTTGGGGGGAGGTGGAGTGGGTAAAGAGGGAGCTAAATGGGACTAGACTCCAGGGTCCACAGAACTTAAAATAGCTGCAAGTATTCCCAGTGATTCAAACCTCAGGTATGCATATAAGAATGTCATAGCACTTCAAAACCTTGTTACGTCATCAGTAGGCCTTTCCCTTGGTTCTTAAAGGACCTACCACTTTGTTAAGACAGGATATAGATTTCATTTTTAAAAACTACCTTTCCCATGAAATTTTAAAATCTGGGTAGAGTAAGGTCTTTCGTATTTTCACATTTGACAAGCTTTACACTTATAACAAAGCATCATAAGGCTTCATTCAACCCTAACATCAATTCTTTACTTTTAGCATCCTTTGATATTTTAGTAACATTCAAAATAGTATCTTTTTATATATGACAGAGCAGCAAGGTTCACTGTCTTCTCGATTTGTATCTGCTTGGGCTCTTTCACATTTTCTAGGTTTGGTGATACGATGTGGAAAAGATACTTTGATCTCTATTTTAATAATTTCTCCCAGGGTGTTTGGCCCTTTTTCAATGTCGCTTTTGCTTACCGTAAACTCTCTTTAATAGTCAATGTGGAGCACGAGTCCTTCCATCAGTAACATTAGAAATGGTATTTTTATTGAGATATTGAAAGTCTTCTATAGAGTCTATGTGATAGGTGAAGTTTCTCATGACATTTCTGTAATTAGAGTTAGTTTTCTAATTGAACACATTAGTTTAAAAGTTGAATTAATGAAGTAATTGTTGTATCTTAGAAGATAATAAAAACTAGTAGGGCTTTCATTGCTCAGGATTAAATCATGTCTTACCCATAAAACACTTTACTAGTCTCTCATAAACTTAGGAAGTGATCTTTCCATGAAGGTACAGAGATCATTAATAAAATAGAGATTTGTTTATATATTAACTAGTAGTCTTTAAACAAAATACAATCATAATACCTTTGAGAGCTCTTTGACAATGTCATTTTCTTCTGAAGTCTGTTTGAGGTAATCCGATGTATCACCCTGAGAAGAATCAACTGTCCTTTTCCTGCATAAAGTTAGGTTATTTAATTTAAGCGCCTACTACTTATTAAATAGGTGTTAGCAAACATTGGGAAATGCAGTTTCGTTAGTATTGTAAAATTTTTGGGAGTTGGACTGTGCTCAGAAGTAAGGTTTTTGGGGAAAAAAACTACAATAGTCTGTAGTATTTTGACCAGATATCTTTATAAAACTCATGTTAAAATCCTATTTATTCTTTACGTAACAAAGTGACCTATTATTTAAAAACACTTGGTTCAGTCCATTGCAATTGTTCACTCTTTATTTTCTTTTGGTTTTTATATGGCCAAAGATTAGTGTAGCTTTCATGTAATTTCAGTGGTAACTGTTTATTCATTAAAGAAATGTTAGTTTCAGGTATTATGCCCTGTTCTACTTTGTATTAAGCCATGTGGTCAAAAAGTAATGTCTTTATACAGATATCCCTATTTAATGGAATAAGTGTTACACTTAATCTCATGGTAAAACAGATATTAGATGAATCATATTTTCTGGGTTAATTTTTTTTACCTTGTTTATGGAACACTGAAAAAATTCAGGGGCTATATGAACACTTATCACCCCTGAATGTAACCATATAATAAGCCATCTAGAATTGCATATGGGAATTTTAGGAAATAGGAAAGCATAGAAAAAGTAATGAAATAAATTATCATTAATACTTGTTTTGATCATTTAAAATATTATCTCATTCTTAAACTAAGTGCCTCAAAATGTAAAAGAAAGTAAATATGTAGTGCTGTAGCTGAATCTTTGATTAGACTTACTGTGCTATTCCCATAGTTAAGACAGCAATTCTAGAGACTTAAAACAATTTAGTTACGATTTTTCATCTAACTTGTCTTAATGTTTCTGTAACTCTGTATTCAAGGTAATATTGGTGAGTGTGTGTACTTTGCCAAGTAGCACCTTGTCATTTTTAGCATTCCGACATGCAGCATGGTATTTGGTACTTTAGAAGGCTCTGTAGTAAATATTTGTTAAATCCTTTCATAGAATTTACATAGAGCTTTCTGTTTTAGCTTTAAATGTAGCTGGGTTCAAATCACTGAACAGTGGTTATTATGGCATCAGTCCAATAGATACCAGACAGAGATGGAAATTAAGAGATTATGTTTGTGTGGCCCATTTTCTAAAATGCCTAATTGTTGAGGTAGCTGATGACTTTTATCTTCATTTAGGATCTGTCATTCACCAGTGAAGTGTAAGCTCGAAAAGCACTGATTCAGACCTTCACATGAAAAAGGAGCTGGGTACTTTTTGTAGTAGAAATAGGTGGGACAAAGATGGGTATGTCAGGACAGTTACATTTGGAAGATAGGGTTCTACATTGGGAGTTTCTAAGTTACATTTAGAGTTCTGCTAAGTGAATTTGGTCTAGTGAGGTTCCGTGGAATCAGCCTCTGAAGCTGTTACGTTTAGAGAAACTTTACATGCTCAAGGCTTGGTGGTGGGTTTTTCAATTAGAAATCTAAATGTTTTCAGGCTGTGTCATAAAGATCACAATTATACAAAGCTCCAGGAAGGGAGAATGTAAATTACATATTAATTTGTGCTTTATTATAATGCAAAAATTTTAAATTGTAGAGCAGATTTTGGAGTGGTTATTTGCTTTAGAGAATGTCTAACTTATGTGCAAGTAAAATTATTCAATTTACCAAAGTGTTATTTACACAAACTTTTTAGGAAGTCAGTTACACAAGGTTGAGGTTTATCTGAGGTTGTAAAAACACATTACTGAATAGTGTAATTTCTTATTGCTGCATAAAATGTTGTACTGACATTTAGTAGAATTAACTAATACCATAAGTTGTTCAAATGAACATGACTAGATCTTTTCCATTCCCTTTCTAGTCTGAGTTTCATGATTCTAATAAATTTGGTATTGAAAGAACCCCTAGAAGGGAAATAACTCTGATGTACTAATGATTTTATGTTTCACATTTCTCTGTGGAAATGGATGCTTTTAAATTAGATAAATATTCCCAGGCTTTTTCTGGAATATTTTGTCCTTACAAAAAGAAGTTATTACTTCAGTTATAATTTCCTAGCAAACTATTTCCGTCTTAACCAGCTTCATGAGGAAGTATTTCTTCCGTCATGAAAAACTTTCACAAAACCTTCTACTGTGATTGGTATCTTTACTGAAGGACCAAGAAATTAATTGGCCAAGTAATCTGTTTATCCCCAAGGACTACACACTATGGGTGTACGTGTGTGTAGGAGAGAGAAAGCCCTGGTGCTTTCTCCACACAGAGCAGAGATTCATCCTCATCCTTTCATAGCCCTTTAAGTAATTTTAACATGCTGAGTGGTCGTGACTTAGGGATTTTGCTTATCTCATTAAGATAAAATCAGTAGATAGCTAACTAGATACAATTCTGAACAACTTCCTTGTGACTATGGGGAAATTTACTATTTATAATATTACAATTATATTTCTTTACTGGAGGCATATCTTTAAGGCTAAATTCTTTGATCAGCTTACCTCAGGGTTATTTGGTAAAAAATAAGTTTGTTGGGTAGGTTTGGACAAACAAATTAATCAGTTTAAATATAAATCTCCTTTTCTGAATCAACTAGCATAGTTTAGAATGACAGTCCAATTATCTGCAGTTAGTTTTCTCAACAAATCTGTGATAATTTTCTCTGCTGGAGTTAGCTTGGTACATTTTGAGCAGGAGATTATGTTGGTATGTGAATTTAGAGTTGAAATAAGCATTGAAAAGTGGTGTTATTGCATTTCTACAGACTGGAGTGGTTATTTTTATAGGTGGTACCTGTGTATGCAAATTAAAATAGACATTCTTTGCATAATTATGCAAGTTTAAATATCCAAATATTTTAAAATATTATTATAATCGGGGGGAGGGTTGGATGTTTTGCTTATGCTCTTTACCTTCTTCCCAGTTTTGTTACTATTTGTATAAAAATTTTTTAATTTAAAGTGAATTCAGCCTGTTTCACAGAGTAGAATATATCATACTCCCTAAGCTAACATACTTTGAAAAAATGGCCTAGTTTATTTTTCTGTGCTATTAATAAAACAGTAATTTATTGATAAATTTTACCCAATATAATTCAAAATTTGGGTCATGTGTTTTAATTATATGCAAGAATAATTAAATTAGATATACAATAATATGATTAGAAGTACAGTTAGCAAGATGAATTTTGAATGATTTAAGTTTAAACTCAGAAACTTGGTAAAGAAGTGGAGTTGAATGTTGCTTTTATTGGCGCTATGAGGCAAAGCCTTGGTTAAGACTTGCAGACCCAGAGCATCATTGAGCTAGGTTCTTATTTCCTGCCAGCACAGTAGTTGACTTTTCCTCCTCCCTTGTTTCTCCCATCCTAGCGATCGCTGTATCTTGTCCCATCTCTTCAGAATGATCTTCTGAATTTGGTCGCCTCTTTCCATTCCCTTCACATCTTCATTATTACTTGTTCCTTGGGTTGTTGGAACTACCACCTCTTAAGTCGTTTCCCTTTCTATTAGGCCCCATCTTTAATTTAGCTATTGCACTGCTATAAGCACAGTCTTTCTTTACAAAAAGAAAAAAAAAGTATTTCTGAAATTCAAAATTCATAGTTGGACATGAAAGACTCATCTCAGTATCCTCCTTTGTGTACCTTTAGGTCTTCCCAAACTAAACTCACTTGTTTATTGAAAATACTATTATCCTTTTATAACTCCATACTTGGAATACACGTCCCTTGTCAGGGAAAAGTAAGATAGATTACCTTAAATTAGATTAAGGTAGATTATCCTATTTGTGGTGACAGTTCATGATAATTCAGTGAGACTCACTCTAAAATTTGGCCCAGAGTATCTCCAAGGTGATTTAGACAAAGACAAATGAAGTTAAGCCCTTCTGTAGCAGAGATTTCTGTGTACTCACGAAACCCTATTTTCTATCCCTCTTGATGCCACATCTAGTCTATATTCTCTAGCCTCGCAATTAGTTAAGGCTAAATGACATACAACACTGTTCATCCTTAATCAGTAAAAAAGCCCTAGTTCGATCCTCCTGATTTTCTCTTTCCTCATCGGCCAGCTGTGTGCAGAGATTCTGGCAGAGGACTCCAATGCAGACCGCAGGGGATGGTGGAGCTGTAGGATGAAGGAAATGTAACTTTTGTGAATGATCCTGTGGAAGGCCATCTGTCAGCCATGAAGATATACACAGGGCTTTTATTGTGATAAAGCACTAATTTTTATAAATTGTAGCTAATAGCATTAGCAACTTGACCTCGCCTCAGAGTTTTTGAAAAACGTGGTCTACCAGATGCCTACTACTGGAGCCACTGGAAAGTTTATCTTGGGAACCCCACCCACTCTTGCTTCACGTGATCCATCGCAGTGGCACGTGGGGTTCATTGTTGTCAGCACTTCTGTTGACACACAAGAAGCATTTCATCGAGGTGATTGTGTGAACTTGCTGGAATGTATTTATTTTTATATAATTTGCAATTTAGTTCAACTAAAGATACCATATACCTACTCTTTGATTAAAAACTTAAAAGACCATTTTTCAGAAAAGTTCAGAGATGTTTTAAGCAAGAGTAAGTAGGCTTGTGGAAATAAGTCCATGGCCTTTCAGAATGCCTGGCAGGTCAAGAAGTTTAGTGTGGTTGTTAAACGGGTCTTATTATTTCATATAAACATGCTAAGTTTCTTGAATATGCACTATATAAAAAGTACAATGTTATATGAGCCTATCATAATTACCTGTTTATGAAATTCCTGAGCATGGCAATCATAGTTTTTTATATAACTGTGGAAAATAGGATTGCAGTAGGACCTGAATTCATGTTATTTTTGTTACTGTTTTGCCCTTTACTCTCAATGATTTAGATGGACCTCACATGCAGAATACTGTCTTTTGGTAAAGAGGTCCAGAATACATGCCAGGTGTTCTCTAGTTTTTGAATATTTGTTTCATAACGACCAAGGAAAGGATAGCTAAATGATGTCCAGAAGTTTAACAAATGTTTCTTGAGTAGCTGTGTTGAGTGTTACAGAAACAAATAAATAAAAAGACAAAAGCCTTAATTTTAGGAATGAGCCCACCACCCTCTGGTAGATAACTCTTAGATTAATCATTTGTGTGCAAATGAAAGATTAGTGAATGGTGGTAGGTTTTTCTTTACTATTTCATTCTCAAGTAAAAGTAGGATAGTTAAAATATACAGTAGTTCCCCCTTATCCATGGTTTCGTTTTCTGCAGTCTCAGTTTCCAATGGTCAGCTGTGGTCCGAAAATATTAAATGGAAATTTTCGGAAATAAACAATTCGTAAGTGTGAAATTGAATGTTATTCTAAGTAGCATGATGAAATCTCACCCCATCCCGTTCTATCCTGCCCGCCCAGCACCTGAATCACCCATTTGTCCAGTGCATCCACTCAGTACACGTGCCCTACCTGCTAGTCACTTAGTAGCTGCCTTGGTTATCTGCTCAGCTGTCTAGGTATCACAGTGCTTGTATTGAAGACACCCTTGTTTTCCTTAACAATGACCCTTAACGCACAAGAGTAGTAATGCCAGCAATTCTGATATGCCAAAGAGAAGCTGTAAAGTGCTTTCCTTAATAGAAATGGTGAGAGTTCTGACTTAAAAAATTGCTGAGGTTGCTAAGATCTACAGTAACAATGAATCTTCTATGAAATTGTGAAGAAGGAAAAAGAATTCTGTACCAGTTTTGCTGTCGCATCTTAAACTGCAAAAGTTATGGCTTAGTTGATAAGTGCTTGGTTAAGATGGAAAAGGCTGTACATTTGTGGGTGGAAGACATGAACAAAAAAGTTCTGATTGACAGCACTGTGTTGTGTCAGAAAATGCTGAGCCTATGCAAAGACTTCAGCCAGGGATACCCCGGAACGGGTGACAGCAAGCAAGTAAGGGTAGTACACAGGTTTAAGAATAGGGTGGGCATGTTATCACTCATGTCATCACAAGAAGAGGAACGGTGAGTATAGTATATAAGATATTTGCATAACTTTTCTTACGGTATATTTTGATAATTCTATTTTACTAGCTATTAATCTCTTACTGTGCCTAATTTATAAATTAAAGTTTTTCATGGGTATGTATGTATAGGAAAAAACATTGTGTATGTAGCATTCGGTACTCTCTGTGGTTTCAGTCATCCACTAGGAGGCTTGAAAATGGTCCCCCATGGATAAGGGGGTACTGCTGTAGGTAGAAAGAGAGAAGTGAGTGATTTAACATCTTTGGGAAAAAGTTAACTGCCTTATTTGCAATCTTTGAACATATATTGTTCAGTGTTTGTTTTATCTCAACCCCGTGTAAAAAGCGTTCAAAAAGTCCTAATTCGAGGTGAAACGGAAAATCCAGTTTACCTGTCTTTTTGTATACTTAGTATGGTTTTGTTTTCCTCCTACATTAAGTCTTCCCAGTACATCTGGAGGTGTTCAGTTTTGTATTACAAATGCCCCAGCTATTCTAAACTATATCCAAAATACAGCTGAGTCAAGCTGTATCCAGAACTACAGTCTGATATTCGTTCACTTTTATCATACAAGGAAAAAGGTGAAAAACAGTAAACTCTGGAACTTTATGACTTCAGTCCATTTGTAGCTTCTGGGCAGCACCATCTTGACTGCAGTACAGTTCAGTCAATAATATCAGTACACTGTTTTGACTAAGATTATAGTGGCCAGTTCTGTGGCTGTTCCAGAAGAGGAAAGTGTGATGCTCTTCTAAAATATTTCATGACACTTTTCCCCTACATTTGTTCATGACACTAGTAATTTTATTTCTTGTTAAGTTGCTTTCAGCCCTTGGGAATGTGTCCTGGCAGCCTCTCCTGCACAATATTTGTGGAATTGTTGAGGTGTGGAAGGTGTTCTGTGTATGCATACACAGAGCTGGCTTTTACCATGCTCCGTTTCACTCCACGGCCTCCACAAAGGTGTCATTTGTGTAGGACATTTTCCTTCAGGATGTTTCCTGCAGCTTTTGGCCGTTTCCGACTTTAATGAAGCATTCAGTTTTGGATAAACTTCTGCTTCACAGCTACATATTTGGTTCTTTGGTGTCAATATTTATGAAGGTAAATGCTAGAATAAACATCTGTGCTCAGTTATTTCTGAAACCTTCATTCTTTTGAGCCTTTTGATTCTGGGTTTATTCTAAAGAAGTGTAATTAGTTGTGTATTTCCCAGTCAACAAAATGTTCACCACCGCTGGACTTAGGGACACACTGTGTGGGGAAATACAGTCTGTAGGCTGGATTTCATTTACTAGATTCTGTGCATTAAGCAAATCAGTGGTACTAGATATGTTTCAATACAGATGTCTGTTTATCATTTGCCTGGCGGTCATATCTTATTGAGGTTAAACAGTTACACTTTTCCTGGGCCTTTCCTCCTAATCTCCTCTACATTTAACCATGGAATTAACTACTTAACCCCCTAGTATTATACTATCATGAGCTAATCTATAGTCATTATTACCTAAGCAAAGTGTTTATATCTTTGACTTAAGTTTGAGTCTTACTTTTGTTTATAAGTTGTATGTTGTTAAAATACATTTTGATTTTGAATTCTACAAATTTTTAGTGTAGATATGAGAAATGCTTACTTGTCAGGGAGACTGTTGTCATTATTCTTTATTCAGATAGAGATAGGAAAGCTGACAATTTTTTTCAGATTCCTCTTCAGAATCAGGAACTGTAGTCATCACACAGATTTCTAAAGCTCTCCTTTTACAAAGTGTAAAATTGATTGTCCTTTTCCAGTTGTGATAAGACCTTTACACCAGAATGTTAATAGTCATAATCAATTCTTTCTTGGCCTTGAAAATTATTTTAGGACTCTTTGTTCTTTATTGATGTGCCCACTAGATGATGGGATTATGTGGAAAGAGGCTGGTTATTTTTGTACCTTCAAAGGAGAGGCCCTTTTAGATTTGGCCCCTTGCAAGG
The DNA here is from genome assembly GCF_022682495.2 of Desmodus rotundus. Taxonomy (NCBI): domain Eukaryota; kingdom Metazoa; phylum Chordata; class Mammalia; order Chiroptera; family Phyllostomidae; genus Desmodus; species Desmodus rotundus. Next base: position 26,357,198 of record NC_071392.1, on the reverse strand, counting down.
CAGAGGTCCTCTCAAGGCTCCTTTCCATCTTGTCTTGTTGACATAACTCTCTCTGCAAGCTCCTCAGTCCATTGCCCTACCATTTCCCACGGTAAACTCCACCTTTCCTCACTAAAGGCGTTCTTCTTCCTCAGTCATTTCCTGGTTCTTACTGCAGGCTTCCGTAGGAGGTACTTTGAAACTTCACTCCGTCATTGCCAACTCTAGTGGGAGCGGGTGGCAAGCATCCTCCTGATGCAGTGATTATGCATGCCCCATTTCACTTAGTTTCTTCTCTGGATTAGACGGGAGCTGATTTCTTTACTTGGTTATCTGGGAAGAAAGTGTACCTCTCTAAGACTAGCATCAGTTTTTCTGAGTCAGCACAATCACATGTTGGATATTAAAATTTTAAAAATAAATATACATATCTGGTTCCAGGAGGAATTTAACAACCCAGATTTAGTTATCAGATACTCTGTGAATTCATAGTCTTAAATTCGCATGTGCTGAAAAGAAAACTATGAATTTCTGATTCTTTTCTGGTCATTTATTTTTAAGGCAAGATGAAGACTTGCCTTAGAGATATTGAGCTGCTGTCTTCTTTCAAAGTCACTGCCCTGTATGGCTCATACCTCCCAGCAGTCCTTACATTAATACCTTTCCAGACTGTTGGTTGTAGATGCTTACACTCTGATAGATTCTTTTTTTTTAATCCTCACCTGAGGATATGTTTTTATTGATTGTAAAGAGAGAGGGAGGAAGAGCGGGGAGAGAGAGAGAAATGTCAATGGTTGCCTCCCATCTGCCGCTCCACCCTCCTGGCTGGGGATTGAACTCACAACTTAGGTATGTTTCTGCCATTTTTCAATGTATGGGATGACGCTCCAACTATTTGAGCTACTCAGTCAGGGTGCTCTGATAGATTCTTCAGGAATGACTCATAGGAACTGTATTCTTGGAGTTCTGCATACTTTATATAGCAAGAACTAAGATACTACAGTTTTTCTTTAAGATTTTTTATTTATTTTATTTTTAGAAAGAGGTGAAGGGAGGGAGAAAGAGAGAGAGAGAAATATCAATGTGTGATTGCCTTTCACATGGCCCCCTGACTGGGAATGGAACCAGTGACCCTTTGGTCTACAGCCCGCACTCCATCCACCGGGCTACACCAGCCAGGGAAGATAACTAGAATTTTTATCGATGGCTCTTACACTTGAAGTTTACTTTAGCTTTATTCAAATGTGTTTGATGTAGGCTGTTCTGGATCATTTTCCCTAGATACATGTATATTCTTGGAACATGCCATTTCCAGTTATATTTTTACTATAGTTCTTAGTATTTTTGTTTTTTTATTACTTTGGTCTTCAGGGACTCCTATTAGACATATGTTGGATTGTTTTGCTTATGTTACATATTAATCATTTTATTTTGAAATCTTTTTGCTTCATTTTTTTTAATTCTAAAATTTGTCTTATGTTCTGTCTTCTATTTCTGTTAGGGCAGTACCCATTGTATTTCTTGTCATTTAGTCTTCAATACTGACATAGGTTTTTCTTTTCTTTCCTATGTTTCCTGAACTTTGTCATATCTGATTTCATATCTTCCTTGCCCTCAAACACATCATTTCTGAGTTCTAATTCTGAGGCTTTTCATTGCTTCTATCATTAAAAAATTTTATTTAGCTTATTTCGAACTGTGAGGTTACAGTTTTCACATTATATAGATGTGCATATCTGGTATGTATGTGTTAGCCATAGGGACATCATTTATTCTTTGTGCCCTTTTATGATATAATTATGTGGGATTAATCTGCTATTCTTGTCTGTTGCTGATTTTTTAAGTGAAATGAATTTTCCTGTACATTTAGGAGGGAGGGAGCATTCAGGATACCTTTTCTAGCTTCAGGGATCCAATCCTTCCACTTCTGTTGTTTTTGTAAAATGACTTTAAAAAAAAACTTTCTTGTATGATCCCAGCCTCCTTGACTTTCTTCTCTAACTCTATTTCAACTATCTCTTTTCTTTGCTTTTTTTTTTTTTTTTTTGGTCTTGTTCTGTTCAATTTGGATTCAACTCCCAGTAATTTCTCTTTAGCGTTGGACTCTAGTGGAAGCAATTTTTGTTTGTGAAATTTGAGACTAGCCATATTGCTACAATATGTCAGACTTTATTCACTTGGTGTCCTCTTGCACTCATTTGAAATTTGGATCCTGTTGAACCCCTTCCCAATTTTGTCTACTCTTCTCAGAATCACCCTTTACATTTACCCATTAATGATCGGTGGTCTTTTATTTGTAGGGCCATGAGAAGCCCAAGGGCTTTCCTTCTGCTGCCTCTCACTGATTTTTTTAAAAATTATTTTATTGTTTAAGTACAGTTGTCTGCATTTACTAAGTGAAATAAGCCAGGCGGTGAGGGACAAATACCATATGATCTCACCTTTCAGTGGAACCTAATCAACAAAACAAACAAGCATGCAGAATACAACCAGAGACATTCAAATTAAGAATAATCTCACTAATTACTGATGCTTTTTCACTGCTTGCTTACATTGGAAGTTTTTATGGGGCCACTTTGTGACATTGCTGTGTGACGCAGTGAATCTTTAGTTTGGCTCTCCTCATTTCTCTGTTGTTATGGGGAGATGTAAAATCTTTTCTGCTATCATCTTTCCCACTTTTAGAATATTTTGACAAAACTTTTATATAAGGAACTCTCTTGAATATTGACTTACTGCTCTACTTAATGGATGAACAATGCTACATATATTAGAAACTCATCATGATGCTAAAATGAAAACTAAGAAACAGGTTAGTATTATGAAGTGAAACTGTTCCCGGGGGTAAATATAGAGTGAGGTGCGTGTGTGTGTGTGTGTGTGTGTGTGTGTGAGAGAGAGAGAGAGAGAGAGAGAGAGAGAATATTTCTGTATGTGTGGACATACTGTATATCCCAAAAAAAAGCAGCTGAAATTTTTAGTAGTTACCTCCACTAGAAGAATGAATTTTTTTTCTATGTTTAACTTCCTTTTTTCTCATTAAAAGCTAAACTTTGGGAAAAATGCCTTTTATAATCACAAGTTCAGGAAAATTATTCCCTACTCTGAAAATCAAGGACTTTTATTAGTAATATTAATATTAGGCTAATATTAATATTAATGGTTGTCATACTGTGGTCAAGATACTGCTTATTCTGTAGGCTTTATTGTAGTCTTTGTTGTTTGTGTTTCTTTTTAATTCGGGATATAATAGTGAATCAGTCTCATTTGGGTAAAAAAAAATTTCCAAGCTCTACCAATACTTTTTAACTAGACGTTAAGTACTGTGAAACAAAATTTGGGGATATACTCAGTGTTCTGATTAAAGGGATATTTACTTTCCTTTCACTTACAATGTTGCTTTTCCTCTTTGATCCTCTTGTTTTGGTTCCTTTATAGTTGCTAATACTTTGTGATTATATCTTGAACATTGAGCCCTTTAGTCCTAATGGATTTTAGATGTTTGGAATCTCTGTTACTTGAATTAATTGTAAATTCATAAAGCTTATGGAACCATCTACTAATTATAGCTTTGCCAGGGTTCCTTAAAGGACTACCATTTTGCAATGAGAAAAAAAATGAACTTAATAATCTTTAGCATCTTACCTGCCATATATGTAATTTTTTGTAGATGTATTTCAAATGTCAGAGCTCCATAATTTGTTGTATATTCTTACAGTGCTATCTTAGTGAAGTTTACTTTACAACCTTGATCCAAAAATATACTCTTTTGGGTGTTCTTTGAAAAGAGGCTCACGGCCTTCCTCCAAGTGGCTTATTTCAACTTATGTGCCGTTTGACACAGATTTGAGTGAGCTCTAATCTAAAGAATCATTCCTAAATGCCTGCTTGACTACATTTTTTAACTGTTTTTCCTAAAAGACCTCAAGTTACAGGCTGCGTCAGAACTCATTTGGTCAAAAGCATGTTTGTTTCTCTTGTCAGCTTCTTGATTGGTTCCTTTCCAGATTTCTGTGGGGCCGCCATATGGTCATTTCTGCATGTTTTCTAGATTGCTCCTGTGGCAGGATTCCAGGTCTGGTTGATTAGTGTTTCAGAATCTACTCACATTGAGATGGCTTTAATTTTTGCCCTTTAGTTCTATTTTAGATAGCATATTCATATGTAGTGTCCTTCCTGTTTCTTATCTGAAGTTCATTTGATTTTGATGCTTCCATTTTATGTGGCCCATGTATTTTGGCAAATCTCCATCTTTTTATATGTCAAGGAAGAAAGACCTATAAAGGCCATTGGTGACGTGCCTAAACTATGAAAATTTCGGAAAGCTGAATCTAGTAATAATTCTACTAGGTCATCAGTAGGAATGTACATTAGACTGGCTGAGAAGTATACCAGTCTCCTTTCTATATTTTTAAGTTCTTATTTGTACAGTTCTTAAAAATTTTAAAATTTATTTTGGAAACGATGTTAAAACAAAAATTATTCATGACGCTTGTTAAAGAATGGTAAGGCAGACTTTCTTTAGGGGGACTATCATAACCCCCTCTGAATATAACATGGAAAGGTGGGAAATTATAGCCAAGGAGCAGTGTGTGTGTATGTGTGGGGCGGGGGGAGGAGCGGGGGTCAGTGGATGGAAAATTACTAAGAGGAAAGACACATTGGGGTAAGGGAGGGTTCTGGCTAAACAGACCTAACAGGATTGTTGCTGAAGGCAGGCCAGGTGATGATCAGACATCACCTGGGGGTGATGGAGGATGAAGAGCCTGATCAGATGTCAAGGGTGATCAGATACCGAGGGTGGGGAGTTCTGGTTAAACTGACTTAGTAAGATTCTTGCTAAAATTGGACAATGCAGAGGTGAACACAGACACTGAAAAGTTAGTGCCTAGTTAGGAAGAATTCAGAGGAACCTGACTAAAGTTTGGTGGAGGAGAGACTCTTCCTCAGTGATACTACAGCTTGAAAAAGGAACTTTAGCAAATTTATCCTTAACCTCAGTGAACCAATAGCAGGAAAGTTCCCTGTTACTTATTTATGGCTCTTCTTGATGTCTACTAGATTAGGAACTGCTGTATCATTTCAGGATACTGTAAGTTGAAGAAAAGCAACTTTCTGCCTTATTTTCAGTCTCTGCTCAATGAATTTATTTTTTTCAGATGATGGTTGGAAGTATAATGTGAATGAGTTAAGTTAGACGCCATGAATAACCATCGATTTTTCTATTAAAGATAAGATTGTTTAATAAACTAGCTATAACATTTTCAGACTTGGACTTCAATTTTTAACCAAATTAATTACTAAAATCTAAGTTTTACTTTGCTCATATATTTCATTTAATTTTGCTCTGACACTTTCATTTTATAAAGGAACCTATTAATATATTTTTTTCAGGCTTATATTTTTCAGGAAGTAAATTTTATTGTAGTTTTATTTGCATGCGAAGTGCCCTATTTGGGTGGCAGGGTCCCTTTCCGAAAGCAGCTACTTTCAGCTTTGTCTTTGTCTCATTTTTCTAGTCTCATTTTTCTAGTGTTCCTAAGCACTCTGCTTAGAGTGCTCTGTATCTAGGATTGAAGTTTCTTATTGTCCTGGTTGGCATTGAGTTTAGAACGTGAACTTTTAAAGGAGATGACTAGATGTTTAAATTGATTGTATCCTAGAAGGTTAGCCGCTCATTGTAGATTTCAAAGAACTGGTTGACTATTTTGCAGTAGGATTATGGTCAAAATTTTCAGTGCCTCTACATAAAGTAGGTTATTGTCCAAAAGGATTTTATTTTTGAGCACCTACAATTCTAAAGGATCTAGTTCTAATCCTTCAGACATTGGTTCCTAAGCTTTTAGTAGTAGCATTAGAGTCACCTGAGATGCTTATTAAAAATTTTGTTTTCTTGGTCCCCACTACCAGAGAGTCACGTCATTGATGAGAAATTGGAGCCCAGAAGTGAGCATTTTAAAAAACATCTCAACTTTGAGACCCATTGCTTTTAGATGGCAGTGGTTCCCAACCCTGGTGATGCATCTGAATCAGTCTAGTATGGCTGAAAAAATAGGTTGCTACCTGGCTCCACTCTATAGCTGTTTAATTAGGATCTCTGGGAATGTGGCTCATTAACTTGCATTTTTAACAAGGTACGTGGTAATCCTTATACAGAAAGCCACATCTCCGGATCCCATCCTTGATCTGTGGCTTAGTCCAACTCGGAGTTGCCTGAGGGCCTTGTGCCTTTTTGTTCCAGGATCTCTCAAAATCTAATTTCTTGGTGATATCTTAGAAAACTGTTTCTATTACTTCTCAGACATGCCCAGATGTTGATGTTGTAATGGCTAAAAAGCATTGACAATTTTTAACATTCTTTTTGAAAAATATTTTTAACCTCCACCCAAGAGTATGTTTATTAATTAGAGAGAGAATAAGAGAGAAACATCAATGTGAAAGAGAAACATCGGTCAGCTGCCTCCTGTTCATGCCCTGAGCAGGGATCAAACCTGCAACCTTTTGGTGTAGGGGCCAATGCCCCAACCAACTGAGCCACTTGGCCAGGGCTTTAACATTTTTTTGTTGACATTCTTCTAAATCAATAGTAAGTAATAAGACATACTCACCCATATGTGTGTATGTTTGATTATGGATCTTAATAGCTGTTTTCACTTTAGATGTTAACAAAATTAGGTAATAAGTATGATTTTGCTGTGTTAACTGTTAAAAGATAAAAAGGTTTTACACACTTTAGGATCTTAATTTCAAGACAAAATATTATATATGTGTGTTCTGATACTATTGGCTAGTATTGTTAATGTGATGTTTTTATATGCAAACTAGTTATTTAATATGAATTCTGTGAAGTAAACTACTGGGAAATTTGATATTAGTACTTCGTTATCTTAAACATTTTATTGAATTTTATATCTTGTGGATTCTTTCTGATCATAGTCACTGATGGATTTTGAATAAAGTAAGAAGCAGTTTGTTCTTGGTGTTGGCGCTATAATAGGCAAGTTTCATGGAATTCCAGTGCTTATACACTCGCTGAAGTAGTAGTAGTCTTTTTTCTAAAGGTTTAAATAAATTGTAATTTAAATGCATATTTTTAAAGTTTAGATGTGCCTTGCTTATGTAATCAACATTAAGGGAAAGCTTTGGTTATCTTAGTAATCATTAACTGAGAGCTAAATACAGACAGCTGACTGTTTTTATTTCTTTTGCAGACTAAATTAGCTATTTCATCCTTATGAATGTAGGATGAAAAGATTGGAGTACGTTAAAGTCCATGAAAAGAATGAGAGCATTTATTTTATTATCTGTGTTGGTTTACATTCTGTATGGATACATTATGGCAGTCAAAACTACTGCATCTTTACCAGGTGGTATGATTGGTTTGGAAGGTGTGGTGGCTTATTTCATATTAGTCTGTAGCTAAAATTCTTAAAATTTCCAACATGCAATAACTATTAAATTGCAGAAATTTTATTTAGCTTTGTTAATTCTCCACTACAGATTAGCTTCTTAAAAACAGATTTCCAAGCTCACTAACTAGACATCTTCAATTATTGCCACTAAAGAAAAATGGCTGTTGGGAACAAATTAATTTAACATTGTATAACATTGCTGGTGGTTAGATATTAAGCATTCATTGCCTGTTTAGAACAGGATCTGGTTTGATATTCAGATTCAGAGTTAACTAATACAGTTTCTTATTTTCAAACAAGTTGAATTTCAGTTGGCTGTTAGAGAGCAAGAATCATTTTGTGTAGTCCTGAGTAGGAGCCCCAGAGGAGCCGCAGGCCCACCAACTGCTACTGCCATGTGGCTTTCTCTTCAGGGAGGGGAGGGGATGGAAAGCACAACCTGTAGATGAGTGTAATGAGGAACCCTTTTTGCACACTGCTGCTATGAACAGTCATTTTCTGGTCCTAACGATGATGATAGTGCTGGAAATAGATGTGACTTTATTTAACTGTCATTTTTCACTGCTGAATTGAGTTAGGCTGTATTTTACTCTCAAATACTTAAGTAAGAGCTATTCAGGACTGCTAAGTGGCCTGGCGAGTCTCTTACTCCTTCTTAAAAGCCTCCCTTGGTGTAGAGAGCTCCGTTCTTGCTGTCTGCTGCTGAATTTATTTTTGTTTTGTCTGTCTTCCTATCCTTCATTGGTGTGTATGTGTCATACATATGTTTTATATTCTAGTCTAATTATACATATATTTCCCCCAACCAGAATGTAATCTCCTGAGGGGAGTCTAAACCTTATTTTGTAATTCCCCTGTGTTCATGGAACAGTGCTTTGCATATAGTAGACATGCAGCAAGTTTTATTTAGTAATAATGTTTGCGGGTTTCTCCACTTATGAAGGTACTATTTTCCTGATGCCTGCTTAGCTTAAGTAATGAAAATAAGTATTTTATTGATTTTCTTTCATACTTTACATATATAACTAAGTATTTACTTTATCTCTTGTAAATTAATTCAGAGATTGACCATACATAGTAATGTATGTTTCTAGTTGATAAGGTGTGCTCTTGTTTGGTCTACTTGAATTGAGGTCACTGTATACTAATTAGTAGAGAAGTACTCTCATCACTTAATTAAAAACTAAATACATATTCTGATCACAATTGTAATTATGAAAGAAAAAATGTATTGTGTTCAAGATACAAATAATGCAAAACCAGTTAATTTTTTTATTGCACTAAATTGTAAAACCTGATTTGGTAGGTGATAATACAACAAATTAAATAAGTAAAAATTTGAGAGATTTTCAAAGCTTAGTTGTTGACGAAGCAGTTAAAAACTACCTCGTCATGATAGTTTGCATAATAGGAACAAGTCATCTTATTGACATAGAATTGCACTGTTTATGATAAATCTTTTGATAAATCTAAGGTCCTAGTGATATTTGGTAAGTGTGGTTATTATAGCTAATCATATCTTGAAAGAGAACCTTCCTTGCCAGTTTTTAAACTTACTCTGATTTTTTACCCTTCAAATAATTTACATGGAAATTACTAACAACTACATATTTTTTTGAAATTTTCCTGGTATGTGAGAATCTTTCTTTTCAAGTATACGTTTGAAATATAACCTTTCAGGTATTTTGACTCTTACACTTCCATTTTTTAATCATGTCTGCTTGAATGAATTTTACATGAAGACACAGACACTATGTTGTCCTAACTTAATTTTTCTTTTTAAGAAAAACTATCCTTCTTTCCTCCCTGCCTTCCCTCCCTCCCTCCTTGTTTCTTTCTTTCAGTATTGGTAATGTGTGGTGCTTGTCTACACATCCTTAACATAGATAAGCATAGGGTTATATCATAGAATTAGACCAAGCTAACCAAACAATTTATAGATTAAATTTATCCCATTTAGCCCAATTTCATGTCCCTTACCCAAGGGGTCTTCACGTTGAAGTGAGTGAGGCCACCCATTGAGATATAGGAAGAATATATCATGACTTCTAATTTTTTCAGACATGTGTATCTTATGTTTTTGTTTCATGCATATACATTTCTCTTTTGTCTGTTTTATAATATATATCATGTTAGTAATATAGTACATACCCCATTTGTAAATAAATAACTACACCTGTTCCTGCGTGCTTACGTATTCACTGTGGGATTACTTAAGCAAAGTAACTTGAAGACCATAGTCCTAATAAAGTAGCCAACCATACAGAGTGAACACGAAGTGGAGAACATGTGATCTTTTGAAAGTGATAAGTAGAGGTTTAGTGATTTAAAATATAATCATAAAATTTGGTAAACATAGAATATTGTTTTGTACAGATCAAAACAATTTATAAGGTCTTTTCTAAATTATATTTGATTGTTTATGCTATTACAGTTGTCCCAAATTTTTTTCCTTTGTCCCCCTCCATCCAGCCCCCTTTATGCCTCTACACATGCTGTTATTTCTGCTGATACTCAGATTCAGAGTTAACTAACATAGTTTTCCTCAGGCAACCCCCACACTGTTGTCCATGTCCATGGGTCCTGCATATATGTTCTTTGGCTACTCTATTCTCTATGCTGTACTTTACAACTCCCTGGCTTTTCTGTAACTACCAATTTATTTTTATTAATCCCTTCACCTTTATCACCCATTCCCCTGACCCCCCTCCATCTGGCAACCATCAAAACATTCTCTGTGCCTATGATTCTGTTCTGCTTATTTGTTTTTATTTTCTTTTAGATTAAATTGTTGATAGATATGTATTGTCATTTTATTGTTCATATTTTTGGTCTTCTTCTTAAAGAAGACCCTTTAAAATTTCATATAATAATGGTTTGGTGGTGATGTACTCCTTTAGCTTATACTTGTCTGGGAAGCTCTTTACCTGTCCTTCAGTTCTAAACGATAGCTTTGCTGAGTAGAATAATCTTGGTTGTAGGCCCTTGCTTTTCCTGATTTTGAATATTTCTTGTCAATCCCTTCTAGCCTTCACAGTTTCTTTTGAGAAATCAGCTGACTGTCTTATGGGGACTCCCTTGTAGATAACTGCTTTTCTCTTGCTGCTTTTAAGATTCTCTCTTTGTATTTAACCTTTGGCATTTTAATTATGATGAGTCTGGGAGTGGGCCTCTTTGGATCCATCTTGTTTGAGATTGTCTGTGCTTCCTGGACTTATATGTCTGTTTCCTTCACCAAGTTAGGGAAGTTTTCTTTCATTATTTTTTTTTCAAATAAGTTTCCAATTTCTTGCTATTCTCCTTCTGGGACCCCTACAGTGTGAATGTTGGTACTCTTAAAGTTGTCCTAGAGGCTTTTTACACTATCCTCATTTTTTGGATTCTTTTTCCTTATTGCTGTTCTCATTGCTTGTTTTTTGATTCTGTATGTTCCAAATCACTGATTTGATTCTCAGCCTCATGTACTCTACTGTTCATTCCCTGTAAATTGTTCTTTATTTCAATTAGTGTATCCTTTGTTTCTGACTGTATCTTTTTTATAATTATTTCATTGTAAAACATCAAAAATGCTCCCTGTTTATTTACCAAGCTAGAAGGAGTTTTAAGTACACTAGATATAAGTACACTACATACAGCTTTTTAAATAGTTGGGAGCAATTTTTTAGAATAAAGTTTTCCACATATAATAGCTTTTTATTTTCCAGTTATTGCTGACCTTTATGTAGGCCTTTTTCAATTTAGTGGTGAACTGCTATAAATGATAGCAGTCTCTTTGAGGTGGGTGGACAATCTGTTTTGTCTTTTGTCCTAGTGGAGAGCATGTACAGTAGCTTTTAAGTTTTTTTAAACACATTGTTATAAATCATGTTTTGAGCAACACATTAATTTTTTTGTTTCCCAAAGTTGCTAATATTTGTAGGTATTGCTTTTATATCCAAAAAAGATTTTTAGAAGAATTAATAGAAATAACTTCTAGTAGTAGAACTGAAAACAGTCTACGTGTTTTCCAAATTAGTTATGGGGGAGGGAGGTAAGAAGAGAAGAAACAAACAGTAAAACATAGAAAACAAGTGGCACAGAAGCATTACAACATAGGGAAAAAAAATTACATGACACGTCCAGTCAGAATTGTTATATCTATAAATGTAAGTGAGATAAACTTGTCTTTTACAAGAAGAAGTCCTACTACAAATGTTTTTTTCAAAAAGCCTAATTATATATGGTATACAAGAGACACACATAAACAAAATGATTCAAAGAAATCAAAAATGAAAGAATAGACATACCAGGCAAATTATAATAGAAAGAAAGCCAAAGCGCATCATAATGTTTAATTTGACAGAGTTTAAAAGTAAAAAGTAATAAATGAAACAGATTAAAATGGTGAAACATAAACCATAATGACAATGTCTATTAATATGAACCAAATTATATTACATTATAAAATATAAATGATAAAAATTGTAAGAAATAAAGGAAATTGTTAGATCTCAATAGTAGTTCAGAAACTGTAGACTACCTCTCTAAATCTGTGACAGATCAAGCTGATATTACATTAGTCCTATATTCTGTATTTTTATTTTAGTTGATGTACATGACAAAGAACTGTATATTCTAAAAACAAATTATGCCTTTTCCATGACTCATGAAATGTTTACAAAATTTTACCATGTTTTTGGTCACTTAGAAAATTGCAGGTAATTCCAAAGCGTAGGAATGGGCTAACCTATAGTGAAATAAAATTACAGCTAAGCAATAAAGACAGGGAGGAAGTTCAGTAACTTCCAGATCTTTTCTTATGTCAAAGAAGAAGTCAAAACTGCAGTTGTAAAATATATAAAAATATAATAACATTAGCATATACTGCATTTTCTTTTGTTTTCTGATTTAAAAAAATATATTCTGGTTTTAGGAAGATAGTTAAAAGACGGCAATCTGTAACAATATTTCCTGAACCTCTGTAATGTGCAAGGCATTTGTCTGATGTGAGCTATAACTCTGAATAAGACTGTGAGCCTGGGATTTTGTAATCCACTGGATTTTATTATAGAATGCACATTAAATTATTTCAGACATATAGATGAAAAATCCTCTGTAGTTCAGTATGATCATTTTAATTCTCAACGGAGGTGCTTATGGTACCCATATGGAGAGAAGTAGATTGTCATAGTGTTTTGATTGAACTGTGTCTGGAGATCTTGAATCCTTTTTACCTCTCTCACCTGTTAGCAGTTCTGTTTCATTGGGTCATTCAGTTTTCTCCCTCTGGGCTTCAAATTCTTCTATAAAGGAGGAAGTTGAATTAAACTATAGTGTCATTATATATGTTATTTTTATGTAGCTGTAAATAAATTCAGTAAGTATTGTGCATCAACTCCTTTTCAGTTTGTAAGGACTAATCTTATGCTCTGGTGGGGAGAATGTACCTTAAATAAGAGTTTGTCAAGGTAACAGAGAAGGAGGGAGTTCTAGCTCGGGAAATAACAGCATGTGTAGAGGCAGAGAAGGGAGTGCTTTGCAAAACTGCAGTTAGTTTGTGCGGCCCTTAGGAGTTAGCATGGGTGTGTGGAAGAGTAGCAAGACATCAAACATTGAGTCTACGAGAGCCAAATTGTGAAGAACGTGGGCTTTAAGTGAAAGAATGAATAAGGATGGAAATGTTTTTTAACAGTGGAAGGAGGTGGCACTCTAAGATTTCCTTGAGATGGATGCAGAGGTAGCAGTTAGGAAAGTGGCAGTCCAGGTGAGACAAGATAGTCTTATCAAGTAATGGCAGTGGAGGTGATACGCAGATTGGAGAGCAGGTCTCTCAAATGGACGGGCTTCAGAGGGTCTGTGGCAGTCCTGGAAGTGCATGTCAGGTTGAATATGTGAATTTACTTTTCTTTGGAGGGGGTCTGTAAGTTCCATCAGATCATATAAGGGGGCTCTTAGGATAAACATATATGTTGTAGGGAAAATTGATAGGGTGATATTCTACAAACTATGAGGTTTAAACAATTTTAACTTTTACTTATTTGTTAGTGTCTAATCTAATTTCTTTTTCGCTTTTTATAGTGGACAGGCCAAAATCTCAGCAAGTTCGAACCTCTAGTACAATAAGGCGAACCTCTTCTCTGGATACGATTACAGGACCTTATCTCACAGGACAGTGGCCACGGGATCCTCATGTTCATTACCCTTCATGCATGAAAGACAAAGCTACTCAGGTAAAATAAGCAAATCAACCCTTCGACTACCCTGCAGTTACTCTGTTTTGATCACAGTAAAGAAAATGTAGTTTAATCAAATATTCCTGAATTTGAAATATAATACACCCAGCCAAAGAAGGAAGCCGTTTCTTTTCATATAATTTGTTTTTTGTCATCTGTTTTTTTTAAGTTTTTAAATTATTTACTATTTAATAAAACTGTATCAGTCTGTATTAGACAGTTTTTAGACTTAGTTTAAAGAATTGATTTTCAAGAGAAATTAATGTAATGATAAGTAACTATGTTAAAATTCTAAGTAATTTTTTAAAGAAAAGTTTGCAGTCTTGGAAATAATTTACCAAGTATTAGCATGTGACTAAGGAAGTTTGTGTCGAGAGGTGTTTTGGGTGGTTTTTTTCCGGTTAAAAAGGATGCATTTAAATGTGAGAGAATTCAAAGGAATGAGAACATTATGCTTTGTAGGTTAGGAAAATAGAAGGATTAGAGTTTCATGTCTGAAGAATGAAGGAAGAGAAAAAGGGGGAAAATTTTGGACGTGATGTATGAGAATCTTCTCAATTTTTCTAATTTTCTAAGACAAGCTTGAAACCATGAAATTAGCTTCTTTATCATCCATCCTATCAATTCTGCCTTTGTGATATTTTATGCCACCCCCAGTCTTTTGCTTTGCATTCTTAGTTTTGTGAGCAAAAAGATCAGTTTGAAATGGTAGGCACTGGGATTCTGAAGTAGAAATAACCAGCAAAATTTAGAGATGTGGGCCTGGGCACTTAGAAATGGACTCACATAATTCAAAACCATCTCTGTAGAGGAGCTGGGTTCACAGGTGCCATAATGTGTAGGTGCAGAGTGTAAAGAAAGAAGGTCAAAGGGCCGGAGACTCAGTTTTTAGAAGTGCACGCAAAGGAAAGAGAGAAAACTAATGTATTCACCTGGAAGCAATAGGAAGAGGAGGGAGTTAACATATACTGACTGTGTACCATGTGCTGTGTGTTTTATATCCTGTGTTTCATTTCAGTCTCACAAGGACATTGTAAGACTACACAGACAGGGAAGCAGAAACTCAGGGAAGTTAAGTGACTACACAGGATCATAAAAGTGGAAAGTGTTGGAACCAAGTTTCTAAAACAGGTTAATTTGTCAACCAATCTGGGCTCCAGTTTTTTGCTGCTGTTAGGATAAATGCAATAATGTGCATGTGTGTGTGTGTTGCTTAGTAGAGTAACTGGCACTGCACTTAAAAATGGTAGTTATGCTTTTTAGATGAAAAAAATCCTACCTTTTATTGCATATGCTTCATGCTGACACTATCCAGAAACATTATCTCATTTGTCCTTCACAAAAGCTCTGAGAAAGAAGAGGAGCCAGAGAAAGAGCAAAAGCTAAGAGAGCAGAAATACTCTAGGCTTCAAAGCTTCTGAAGAGAGGTCATAGAGAATAAGGGCTGGATTTAAGGATTAGGGGCACATTGTCTTGAAGAGTATAGTACTGATGATGCCGTAGAGGAGCAAACGCATATATTTGGGAATTAAGAAGAGCCCTGGCTTGTGTAGCTCAGTGAATTGAGCGCGGGCTACGAATAAAAGGGTCGATGGTTTGATTCCTGGTCAGGGCACGTGGTGGGTTGTGGACCAGGTTCCCAGTGGGGGCCCCGTGAGAGGCGACCACACATTGATGTTTCTCTCCCTCTCTTTCTCGCTCCCTTCCCCTCTCTCTAAAAATAAGTTAATTAATTTAAAAAAAAAGAGCGATATGGAGATAGAATAGAAGGACTCTGAGTAGGTTTAAACATGTTGGTTTCTTTGTGTGATAGGAGTAACATAACTGAACTTATAATGTTATATGACTAAACATGCTTTTTGAAAGTGTATATGGCAATATACATGTGAGGTTATTAGTAGTAAATATAGACAGGCCCACTTGTAACATTTGGAGGGTCTGGAGCAAATATAAATGAAGACCCATGTACTATATAAGTTAAACTAACAAACCATTACATGAAACATATTTATCCTTCTAATTTGACAAATAAATTTTCATATGGGTCTTGAAATTCTGGTTTGAGCTAAGAATTTCTAGATTCCTTAGAGTTATGTGCCAGAATGTGTCGACATGGGCTGAACTCACCCCACCTTCTGAGCCTAAACCCATATCTTTTTACACCCCCACACCATTCTGTACCTTGAGGGGTAGCTTTTCACAGATGTTGAATGCCCAGTCCTCGCATTGATTTTCATCCTCATTCCTTCAGGAAGTGAGACCCAGGGAGTAGGTCCTTGCAGACCTTGGAAAGCCGGCTGGCTGCTGTTTGGCCAAGGAGTTCCTGGGTCTGGATTACCGAGGGCACAGTCTGTGGCAGAGGCATGGGTTCATGGTGTGCCTGTCTCTTTGGTCCCAAAGCCTCTTCACCTTCTGGAGAGGGGCATGGCTAGGAGAGGGCCAGGGCTGTCCGCCTGGGGCTTGAGGTTCAGGGTAGGGACTCCCCTTGCCTGGTTCTGCATGTAGGTCTTTTTTGAAACCTAACATTGAGGGGAAAGTAAAATATAGGTCTCATCTTACAGGTGAGATACTGAGCTTAGGAAAGTGAAATAATTGGTAATGTTTATGTAGCTGATAAGTATGAAGAGATTATACAAAGAGATTTGAACCCAGAGTTGGTTGATTACACAGCTTTGTTTTTTCTCCAGTTCCCCACTGCCTGTCCTAGTAACCATTGGAACGTACAGCCCTTATCCTCATGCTTGCCTCACAAGCAAAAGAAATGGTTTTGGCCCCAGGTATTTTTTAGTTTAATTGAAGATAAAAGAGATCAACATATGTGATGGTTTTTATTGTCACATTCTTCCCTCCTGGATTAACTTTTGAACTCTGGGGGAGGGAAGTAGAAGTTTTTGTTTATTTAGTGGGAGTTAGTGGAGGGCAAGTGGTACAGTCGCCTTGCCTCAGATATTAAATACTTGGGCTCTCTGAATTTTGGTGGAGGGCATCTCTGGTATTTTCTTCCTGTCATATTTCCATATTTCAACTACCTTAATTATTGAGGGTTGGAAATAAAACTCTTAATGTTAGTATATTTATACTTTGGGCCTTTTTTAAAAAAAGTAGTATAATATGAAAAAGAATGGACTTTGGAGACAGATCTTATTTTCAAGTCAAGGCTTAGAATGAGGGAACTTTCTGGGATGATGGAAATATGTATCTTGAGAGGTTTTGGTTACATGGGTGAATGTATTTGTCAGAACTTACATCTAAGTTTATACTTGTACATTTTATTATATAACTCTCAAAATATAGTACATGATTGAACTCTGATAGTTTAGGGGTGAAGTATATTGCTGTCTGCAACTCTTGGATTGGCCAAAAAGTTCATTTGCTTTTTTCCATAAGATGGCTCTAGTAATACTTAGTTGTCAGCTTCATTCGAAACAATTATGTTAGATTGTACTGTGACAGCTGTCATATCAGCATGCATTTGAAAAACAGCTTACCAAAATTGGTGAATTTCTATGTAGCCATTTTAATACTGAAGATGGAAGAAAATATGTGACATTTTTGGCATATTATGTTTTATTATTTCAAGAAAGGTAAAAATGAAACTGAAATACAAAAAAAGATACATGCAATATTTGGAAAAGGTACTGTGACCAATCGAACATACCAGAAGTTTCATTCTGGAGATTTCTCACTGGACTATGCTCCTCAGTCGGGTATTCCCATCAAAGTTGATAGCGATCAAATCAAGACATTACTTGAGAATAATCAGTGTTATACCATGTGGAAGATAATCAATATATTCAAAATATCCAAATCAGTAGTTAGTGGTGAAAATGAAAAGTGAGTCTTTTACTTTATGGAAAACAACTAAATGGACTTTTTGGCTAACCCAGTAACTTTGAAATGAATAAAAGTCAGCTCAATAATTGATAGACGGATAGATATGTGATAAAGCAAATACAGCAAAAAGTTGACTATAAAATATAAGCTGTTGGTTTTAAGAGTACTCACTAAGCAGTTTTTTCAGCTATTCTGTGTTTGAATTTTTTTAAATAAAATGGTGGGGGGGGGGAAGTGATGCCCAAGACTTCTGGTCAGAATGGTGGCGTAGGTAAACACGGCTTGCCTCATCGTACAACCACATCAAAATTACAACTCAAATTTAAAACAGCCATCACTCAGAACCATCAGAAACTGGGTTGAATGGATTCTGACAACTACAGAATTAAAGAAACCACATCCATCCAGACTGGTAGGAGGGGCAAAGATGCGGAACAGTCTGGTTCCACATCCAGTGTGGTGAAAAAAAAAAATTCAAGAAGGATATCTCAGGAGCGAAGAGTACCAGCCCCACACCAGGCACCCCAGCCCAGGGTTCCAGTGCCAGGAAGATAAGTCCCCCTAACTTCTGGCTGCAAAAACCAGTGGGGATTGGGTCGGTGGAAGAAACTTCCGGAGTTCCAAGCAGTTCCCCTTAAAGAACCTATTTGTGGACTTACTCAGATTTACTCTCTCTGAGCTCCAGCACCCGGGTAGCAGTTGGAAAGGCACCAATGGCAGATGGGGAGGAACTGAAGTGTCTGGCATCAAGGCAAGAGCTGGGGGAAGTTTTCTCTCACACAGAAAGGTGGACAGAGGCCATTGTCCCTTTCTGAGTCCACCTCTCACAGAGCCACAGAGCAGACAGACCAATGCCATCTCTGAGACTCCATCAACCTGGGTAATGCTGTTTGCCCAGCCCTGGAGATTCCCTGAGGCTTTATCCCACCCAATTTACAGGCCCACCCAAACTGTTAACTGTGACTTTTCCATATAAATGGCTGGTATTGGATTATGCTTTACAACTTCCTAAATCCTGTCAAACAATCAACAGGGGCCTCAGTGAGCTCACAGCCCCCTACCTCTTGCTAAGTGGCCCCAAGCCCAGGACTAGCAGCAGCCAGTCTAGATTCACAGTGGCTTCACCTGGGAATCTTCAAGCCCAGCACAAGTAGCAGACATCTTAGACTGCTTTATAGCTCATGCAGGGTGGCCCTAGGCAGAACATAGGTGGGGATTGACCTTGGCCTACACCAGCCAGGAAACCCCAGAGCCTGCATACCCTGTGGACAACTACAGACCACAGTCTCACTTGTATGTGTAATATAAAACAACACACACACACACACACACACACACACACACACACACACACACCAAGCTCACACACACAGAGATTGGTGGTTGCCAGAGATGGGGACTAAGGGATGGGTGGAAGGTGTCAAAAGGCACAAGCTTTCAGTTATGACATATGTAAGTCTAGGGATATGTAACGTACAGTATGGCAACTATGTAATAATACTGTGTCACATATTTGAAAGTTGCTAAAGGTAAATCTTAAGTTTTCATCTCACAAAGTTCTATAATTATGTATGGTGATGGATATTAACTAGGCTTATCATGGTGATCATTTCATAGTCTATATAATATCAAATCATTATCTTGTATACCTGTAATGGATATAATGTATTTCAATTTACCTCAATTAAAAAGGAAAGCCAGTGTATTCATTCTGACAAACACACATCTTATTTTAGTAGTCATTTTTGTTTGATTTTTAACATCAGGTGTGGTTCTTTATAGGCCAAATGTCATTTCATCATTGAAATGAATATTTTTTTTGACTCGTAACTTGTAACATGGTGAATTTAATAGGTTACTTAATAGGTGGTTATGAGTACATTTATGGAGTAAATGCTACTGGTTTGTGGAGTTCTTTTTATAATGTGAAGTTTAAAATTAGTAAAATGAAGACTAACATTTATTTATTTGTTTCAGTATTCAGAAATGAGGTCTGAAGTTTTTTCTTTTTTCTAGTGTAATCCTTAGATTGGTGTTAGTCTTGTTTCATAAAGTGATTTTTGCAAAATTTCCTTCCTCTCTACATTGGCATGTTGTAAAAATTATCTCAGTTGTCTGTTACTTGGGTCTAAAAGAATTTTGCCTATGAAGTTGAGTAGACTTGTATGTTTTGGGATTGTAGCTATTTAGTAAATCTCAACTTCTTCCATGGCTCCTGATCTCTTTTAGTTTCTATTTATTTAGTTGAAATTTTTCACTTTATTTTGCTAGAATATAATTCATTTCATCCAGATTTTGAAGTGTATTTGCATAGAATTTCACAAAGTACTCTAGCATATTTCTTTTAATTCCTTGTATATCTATAGTTTTTTCTCATCTTTAATATTGCATTTTTGTGTGCTAAGTAATTTCATTTATTTTTTTGATTCTTTATTTATTTTTTTTCATTGTTGTTCAAGTACAGTTGTCTCCATTTTATCTCCACCATCCCCCCTTCCCACCCTCGATCCTCCTACCCCTCTTTGGTTTTGTCCAAGTGTCCTTTATATATGTTCCTGAAAACCCTTCAGGAACTATTACGTTATACAGTATTTTAATCTTTTTAAGGTGCTAGATTGATTTTTCTATTTTTGGTTTCTATTTCGTTGCCCTCTGACTTGGTTCTGTCATTGCCTTCCTTCTGCCTTCCTGGAGTCTATATTGTTCTTCTTCTAGATTCTGGAGATGACTGCTCAATTTTTGTATTTGTGTTATTTCTTGTTTAGTAATATATGCTAAGACTTTTCCTCTAAGCTCAGCTTTGGCTAGTGTCTTTTCCTAGGAAAAATTTAATTTCTATTTTTATGGTATTATAATTGGAATATAGAATTATAGGTCTTTGGAAACTTCATTGAAATATTTTGTAGACTAATATATGACTTTTTTAATGTTCTGTACTTGAAAATGACGTGCAATCTTTTATTTTAGATATAGAATTAATTATATATTAATTTGATCTAATTATTCAGTTTCTTTTATTTATTTTGATTTTTTCCTTCATATATCTGTATCTTACTTTTGCTAGAAATAAGCCTGGCTAGGTAATATTCTGGCAAATTTACAGCTCTGTAGGTTCAGACATCTATCAATGATACTTTCTGGATACACTCTTTGACTTTTTTATTTCCTCGTTACTATTTAGTCCCCTTATACACCCTTCTCCCCACACAAAATCACCACCCTGTTGTCCATGTCCATGAGTCCTTTTTCTTTTTTGCCCAATTCCTCTACCCCCTAACCTCCCCTGCTTAGCTGCTATTCTGCTCTCTATCTATGAGTCTGTCTCTCTTTGCTTGTTAGTTCAGTTTGTTCATTAGATTCCACATATGAGTGAAATCATATTGTATTTGTCTTTCTCTGACTGGCTTATTTAGTTAGCATAATGTTCTCAAGGTCCATCCATACTGTAACATAGGGTAAGATGTTCTTTTTTTTATGGCTAAGTAGTACTGCATTGTGTAAATGTTCCATAGTTTTTTATTCACTTATCTACTGATGGACACTTGGGCTGCTTCCATATCTTGGCGATTGTAAATAATGCTGCAATGAACATATGTTCTTTCAAATTAGTGTTTTAGGTTCCTTCAGATATATTCCTAGAAGTGGGATCACTGGGTCAAAAGGCGTATCTATTTTTAATTTTTCTGAGGTATCTCTATACTGCTTTCCACAGTGGCTAAACCAGTCTGCACTCCCACCAACGGTGCAAAAGGGTTTCCGTTTCTCACATCCTCACCAGCACTTGTTGTTTGTTGATTTACTGATGACAGCCATTCTGATGGGTGTGAAACGGCGTCCCATTTGGTTTTAATTTGCATTTTTCTGGTGATTAGTGACATTGAGCACTTTTTCATATGTCTCCTGGCTGTCTTTCTGTCTTCTTTGTCTATTCAGGCCCTTTGCACATTTTTTAATTGGGTTGTTTGTTTTTTTGCATGTTGACTTTTGTAAATATTTATAAATTTTGGATATTAACCCCTTCTCAGATGTATTGGCAAATATGTTTTCCTGTTCTGTGGGTTGTCTATTTTGTTGATATTTTCCTTTGCTGTGTAAAAACTTTTTAGTTTTATATAATTTATGTTTTCTTTTGTTTCCCTTGCCTGGGGAGATGTATCTAATAAAAATCTCAGCTATATCTGAGATTTTGCTGCCTTTTGTTTTCTTCTAGGATTTTTATGGTTTCAGGTCTAACATTTAAGTCTCCAATCCATTTTGAACTTATTCTTGTATGTGATGTAAAGAGATGGTTTAGTTTCATTTTTCTGCACATATATGTCCAATTTTCCCAATACCATTTATTGAATAAACTACTTTAGCCCCTTGTATGTGTATGTGCTTGCTTCCTCTGTTGAATATGAATTGTTTATAAAGGTGTGGGTTTATATCTGGGCTCTCTATTCTGTTCCATTCGTCTATGTGTCTCTTTTTATGCCAGTACCATGCTGTTTTGATTACTATGGCCTCACAGTATAGTTTGATATTACATAGTGTGATCCTTCCAACTGTGTTGTTCTTCCTCAGGATCACTGTTGCTATGCGGGGCCTTTTGTAGTTCCATATACATTTTTGAGATATTTGTTCTAGTTCTGTGAAATATGTCATTTGAATCGTGATAGGAGTTGCGTTGAATGTATAAATTGCTTTGGGTAGTATAGACATTTTAATGATGTTAATTCTTCTATTCGTGAACACAGTATGTGCTTGTTTGTATCTTCTTCAATTTTTTTCTATATAGCCCCCTTTTTAAAGGTCCACTTATTCTGTCATGAGCTGGCAGTTGTGGGTTAAAATATTTTGTTGTCTCTTTTCAATGGTCATTGCCTTATATATCTTGATAATATTATAGATGTTTAAAGATGTTACATGCATTATATCTTCCTTATGGTTGATATTTATTTTTATAGAATACTCCTTGTCTTGATTAATATTTTCCCTGAGTATAACTTTTTCATGATATAAAAATTTAGTTGCTTATATTTCTAAGAACCAGATAGCCATTTTATCACTTTGATGTATATCTTTTTATATTTTGATTATTTATATTTTTAAAAAGTAAAAACCATTAAAAAAAATTTAGGCGATACTACAGGTAGTGTTTTGTAACCTTCCTAACTTAAGCCATAGTATTTTTTTCGTGCAAGTAAATATTCCTAAACATGATAATTAAGTCTTTTTTCATGATTGTTTTTCTCATTCAATTGAAAAATTATAGATTTACTATAGAATTATTTAGAATTCCCACCACTATTTATATTTTCTCTTTGTATGTATTTGCTTAATAAAGTAGGATGTTAGTCCACATGCTGTGGGGGTTTTTTGTATTGTTACAAGAATGTGCCACAATTGTAATTTTTCTATTGGCAGACACTTAATTTATTTCAGTGCTTCTTTCGGTGCACATCTCAGGTTAATTCTTGAACACAGAGTTACTGCGAATATGTTTAAGGTTGTTGGCACATTTATGATTGCTATTTCTCAAATTAGCACTTCTTACAGAGTAAGGCAAATTATTTCATTTTATCATGTCTAGCACAGATGTAATAGTTGATTTCTGTGCTATTTCCTGTTCCAAAAAATTGCAATTCAGAGATTTACCACTAACACCCTTTCTCCCCCTCCTCTTGAGATCTAGAAACAGAAATACAGCTTCTCTACAAGTTCCCTGGTTAATAATCTAGAATATCAAAAATCGTCCCTTCACAGATCTCCATTCAGTTGTGTGGAACACGTGGAAGGCTCAGTAGACATGGGTTTTATACATTTTAGTTAAATACTCAGGCATGTTAGTCCTTCCCAAGAACTACTGTTCAGTATTCCTCAGAAAAGAAAAATCTCTCCCTGTCAATATAACTTTCTGCCTGTCTCCAAGCAATATTTATGTTAGCTTATGTTAATGTCTGAACATGTAATTATGTGCAAATTGATATTATAGTGGTTTATAATATTAGCTTACAAGAAAAATGAGTGATGTTATATATGGCCAGCATGTCACCTTGAGTGCAGAATCTATTTCTTGTTCATTTTTAGTTCCTTAATCTAACAGTGCTCTTCAAACCTTAGCTTGCATGGGAATCATCTGGAGAGCTTGTTAAAACACAGGTTGCTGGACTCCATCTAAGAAGTTCCAGTTATAATTCTTGGATTGAACCTGAGAATTTGCATTTCTAACATGTTCCCAGATGAGGCCAGTAATGCTCACCCAGGGATCACTGGGTGAAACTGGTGTGTAATATAATGAGCACATAACTTGTTACATCGTTGGAGTGTGAAAAAATTTGAGTAACGGCTGCCCTCACTGAATCCCTCCTGCTTTTTTCAGCTGAACTCTTTCAGTACTCTTTGTTCTTAAGTGAAGATGCTATTTATATCTGGTTAAAGACTATATTTACATATAGTTACTAGAAAAACAAAGGAAAGTAATATTAGAATCATAATGTTTTTGTGATTTCTAAAGCTTCATCAGGATAGACTTTTCAAAATTACCTTTTAAATTAAAAGTTTTTTTTAAAGTTTAAAAATTTTTATTAGTCAAACGATACATTTATAAATAATGAAGGGTTTGTTATTATCTATTGTTAAACCTTTGTATAAGTGAAAATTAGTCTGTAATCGTTATTACTTATTAATTGAAATATCATTGATTTTCAAGTAATTCCACTTCATTTCTTGCCAGGTTTACCAGTACTTTGCCACTAAGGATCATCTGTATAAATACAATAAAATAATTAGCAGTCAATATTCATATTTCCACAATTGTTTAAAGTTTTAAATAAGATTAAGAGAATTTTGTGAAGTTTTTATTAGTATTTTTATTTTTTGTAAGGGTTTTTTTTTTTTGGAAGTGGGTTTAGGCTCTTACGTATTAAAAGTCAGTATTTAAAAACAGTATTTTCTTGCTATGAGTTACTTTGATCTGTTTTGAAATTGATAATACAGGAAAATGTAGTTGCCCTTGCTAGTTTATGAATAAAGATGTAAATAACAAAAGTAACCAGGATTCATAGCTGGTGAAGGACTGTTATTCAAAATATACAAAGAATTCTTAGAACTCAACATAAGAAAACAACCTGATTTTTTGAAATGGGCCACAGACCTTAATAGATACCTCACCAAGGAAGATGGCAAATAAGCATCTGAGAAGATGCTCCTTATCACATGTCATCAGGGAAATGCAACTTAAAACAATAGTGAGATACCACTACATGCCTACTCGAATGGCCACAATCCAGACACTGACAACACCAAATGTTGGCCATGATACAGAGCATCAGAAACTCACTCATTGCTGGTGGGAATGCAAAGTGGTACAGACACTTTGGAAGATAGCTTGGCAGTTTCTTACAAAACTAAACATGCTCTCACCATCATTCATGCTCCTTGGTATTTACCCAAAGGATTGAAAGTGTACATCTATAGAAAAACTTGCACGTGGATGTTTATAGCAGCTTTATTCAGTTTTATTTTTTTTCAACTGAGGAATTCTTTCACTACATATTAGAGAGGGAGGAAGGGGGGAGGAGAGAGAGAGAGAGAGAGAGAAACATTGATTGGCTGCCTCCCATACACATCCCGACCAGTCATCGAACCTACAACCTAGGCACATGCCCTGACCCAGAATCAAACCCACAAGCTTTCAGTTACAGGACGACACCCCAACCGACTGAGGCACGCTGGCCAGGGCGTTATAGTAGCTTTATTCTTAATTGCCAAATCTTGGAAGTGATCATGATGTCCTTGAAGAAGTGATTGGATGAGGAAACTGTGGTACATCCAGACAGTGTACTATTCAGCACTATAAAGAAATAAGCTATTAGTCCATGAAAAGACATGGAGGAAGTTTAAATGTATATTATTAAGTGAAAGAAGACACTCTGAAAAGGCAGCCAACTATATGATTCCAACTATATGACATTCTGGAAAAGGCAAAACTACACAGATAGTAAAAACAATCAGTGGTTGCCAGGGATTGGGGGATGAGGAGAAACGTATAGGCAGAACAGAGGATTTTTAGGGCAGTGGAAATACTCTGTGTGATACTGCAGTGATGGATACATGACATTTTACACTTACCCAAACCAAACCTATAGAATGTATCCAATACAACACCAAGAGTGAGCCCCAATGTAAACGGTCCACTTGGGAGTGATAATGACGCGTCAGTCTAAGTTCATCAGTTGTAACGCATGTACCACTCTGGTGGAGGGTGACTGGGTATGTGTGGGGACAGGGGTTCATGGGAACTCTCTATAACACCCTCTCAGTTTTGCTTTGAACTTAAAACTGCCCTTAAAAATAATCTGAAAAACAAGTGTGCAGTCCTGTGCAAGCAATAGTGCTGTTTTCTGTGTATTTCACTCAGAGAAGGAACGGTCCTCACACAGGAAACCAGAGGTAGGAGGATGAACCTGAGGGCTGGGAAGAAAACTTCATAGACTGGACTGGGGGTGATTCTGAGAGGTGAAAGTGAAAAATGGTCTCTTCCACATATAGATGTCGTTTTTACGTAGAGGGGATTTTTAGAAATTAACCACCATTTTGTCAGCAGTCTTAGAGCTAGGCTGTGGTGTTCCTGCATTGCCCAAGTGTACACACGGTTTATTTTCCCTTCCCTGGTTGTCTGAGTGGACGCAGCTAGAAAAGAAGAATCCCCTGAAGTCTGGGGGTTGAAGAGCAAGCAGTATACAGTACAATTTAATTCAGGACGATACTGCTTCCCAAGCTGTCTGTGGAGGATGTTAATAAGTGTACTTCCAAAATAAGTGTTCTGGGGTCATATAAGTAAGAGAAAGAAAATAAAGGAGGTTTTTAAAAAAGTACATGTCTTTGTGTGTGTGTGTGTTTGAGTTGAACTGCTAATTGCATTGTATGTCGATTAGAGGAAGGTGTAGTATACCTTATTTCCCAAATTTATCTGGCCATGGAACCCCTTTGTCAGATATTCTCACCTAATCCATGAGCACTGTTATGAGTAGTATGGTTCATAAAATTCTACTCTAGGTTGATGGGCCGAATAACAGGCTATTTGGAAAATATCACTTGCTGACTTAAAGGGAAAGAACTTTTGCTACCGTGGTGGTGTTTTTTCCTAATTTAAATGATAAGACATTTTTCAAATACTCAGATTTAACAAATTGGATACAAATGATTTCATCTTCTGTGATTTGACAAGCATGAACTTTAAGTAGATTTCATAAACTAAGTAACCAACCACCTTTTGGTTTTGCTTTGACTAAAATAACTTGTTAAAAGTCAGTGATTAAATGTGAAGAACACTGCTCTCAATGGAACTTTCTGCAGTGGTGGTAATGTCCCATATATGTGCCATCCTAGGTGGCAGCCAGTAGCCACTAGCCATGTGTGGTTATTGAGAATTTTAAATGTGCTAGTGCAACTAAGGAACCAAATTTTTTGTTTTATTTCATTTTCATTAATTTGTATTTAAATAATTGCATGCGGCTACTAGCTGTCATATTGGACAGTGCAGTCTATATACTATACATATAGACCAGAGCACTTTTATACTATTTTAAATTGATGTGATTATAATTAAATTACTCTTTGGGGAGTATTTTTTTAAAAGTTGAGACTATGATAAATACACTTACACGGTTTATGTGCATGTAACTCTATAGCCACATAGCTGAGAGCACTCTCTCAGTGGTTTGCACTTCTAAAAAACTATTTTATTAGCTAGCTTTCCAGGTCATTAATATTTTTGGTAGTTTTTATTTCTTTTGTATAACTCATACTATATTCTGAAATGATCAAATAGGTTTTCATATTCAGTTTTAGAAAAAATGATAATATGAAGAAAGATATCCTGTGAGATAACAGACCTCAGATTTAGCCCCCTTTGCCATTGGCATGCTTAGCGGTATGAAGCATTTGCAAAGCTTGCGGTATTGATTTATCTCTAAGTTGGAGGTACAGTGTATATAAATGTCCTTCGAAAATGTTGGAGGTGTACAAAATGAAAATAATTAGCATTATTATTAAATAATTTTGGACATACCAGAAAATTGACTCATTTTCTGTGATGCACTTTGAGTTTTAAACATTGTGATCCTTAATCATTTGATTTTTGTCAAGAGTAATGTTTACATTTGTTAGAAATTTAGAAGTATTATGGCATATAAATTGTCAAAATTAAAGTATGACTAAAAGAAACTTATAATTGAATTATTTTAGAATAAGTTATTAAAGATAGGACTAGCTGGGGACTTTGTTATTTTCAGAGTAGTTTGTCTTATCTAGAACTGCACTTAGGAAATTTTATCAACTAAATAATTATTTGCATGCAGCTTATCTAATATATTGATACCTTTTATCCTTAGACTTGCCATTGAATAAAATATTTTACTCTTTCAGTTATGACTAAAGAGCTTCACTTTAGTATTTGAACTGTTTAGGAGTTTATTTGTATTTTTATTCCATTAGCATTCAGTTGTTACTGGTTTCATTTTGAGGTTTCATTACTTTTAAGAGGTGGTCATTACTTAAAAAGTTGTCCACAAGCATTTTGAATTGTATAAAGTAGAACTGATGGCTTTTCCACAAGAAGCTATGTATTATGTAGAACCATAGGTACAGCCTCAACATAAACAATGATGTTTTTCAGTGTGTAATAAAAATAACTTTTTAAAGATTTTATTTATTTATTTTTAGAGAAGAAGGAAAGGGGAAAGAGAGGAAGAGAAACATCAATGTGTGGTTGCCTCTCTCATGTCACCAACTGGGGACCTGGCCGGCAACGCAGGCATATGGCCTGACTGGGAGTCGAACCGGTGACCCTTTGGTTTGCAGGCTGGTGCTCAACCCACTGAACCACACCAGCCAGGGCATAAAAATAACTTGTAAAGCCATATATGTTTACTATGATAATCATTACTATTTGTCTGTCTTTAAGTTGTTTTTACTTTCCCTAATTTAGCTAATTTTAAATATAGCTACTAAATGGTCCTAACCATTTGGGATTTAGTGTTCTGTATTACATTTGATTGTTTCATTAATTTGTTGATGTGAAAAACAGAATGTTTTGAGTAACTTTACTCAGAGACATCTTCAGCTGATCATGTATAATTCAGAATATGATGTTTTAAACATTACACAAGGTCATGAAAATCTTAGCATTTAAGGGATCTTAGTAGTTAGTGTAGCTCCTTAACTGGTTTGCCCCAAAATTTTGAACTCTATTTGAGTTGCTTTGAGAATAAGGAGTAAAGACAAAATTCCTTATTTTTCTTTTGTCTTTGTTTTTATAAAGACACCTAGCTGTTGGGTGGAAGAGGGAGCAGAAAAGAGGTCGCATCAGCGTTCTGCATCATGGGGGAGTGCTGACCAACTAAAAGAGGTAAGCTATTTCTGTTTTTAGTCTGTGACCTATTTTTTAAAGATTTTATTTATTTTTTGGAGAGAGGGGAAGAAAGGGAGAAACAGAGGAAGAGAGACATCAATGTGCAAGAGAAACATCGATCAGTTGCCTCTTACACACACCCATCCGGGGACCTAGCCCCACAACCTAGGCATATGCCCTGCGTGGAAATCAAACTGGCAACCTTTGGTTTGTGAGACAATGCCCAACCCACTGAGCTATGCTGGTTAGGGCTCTATAACCTCTTTTGGTCTTAGCACATTATCTTACTATTTCCTGAACATAATGGTACTTCCTTTATTTGTGTTAGCCTTACCTCTTACAGAGTTTAAGGCTTGCCTTCCGTGTTTTGATAACAAGTCTGAGTTTACCTTATTTGTGCTCTTACCTTAGGTTCTTTATAAGTATCTGTTACGCACCCTCTCAGTTTTTGCCTTTCCAGAATGAATTCTGATTTCATTAATAATTGCTGTATCTTCTTTGTTTTGGTTATCTTTTGTTCCACTTCAGCTTTCTTGTTTTTGAGTTACAGCAACCAGAACTATAGATCGTAGCTTTGTGCAATGGTAAGAAAGTCTTTCCTGCTTCTACTAGCTTTGTTATATAGCCAGCATGTGTTGCCCTTTAAGACCCAGTATAGTACAGTGGAAGTCACATCTTCTGTAATAGTTTTTATGACCCCATTCCCTTATCCATTATTAATAACCTGAATTACAATCAACTTTATGTATATTTTGGATTATTTTTCCTGATAGTGTTATCTTATATCTATCTAAATTCCTATCTATTTCTTATAGAAACTTAGAGTTGAAAGGTCACCTAGTCTTATTTCCTATGTAAACACTCCTTTAAAAAATGGTCATCTAGTGTATTTTGATCATTCTTGGTGAGAGAAGCTCATCAAGAGAACCAAACTAGTTCATTCGTTTCAGCTTAAGTTGTTAAACAGTTCATTTTGTACACTGAACTCAGAATTATACCCCTTAGCTTTGACTCTTCCCTCTGTATCAGTGTGTAAGTCTATACTTAAATATTTGAAAGGCTAGCAATGTCATTTTTATCCAAGGTAAAGATTGACATTTCTCATATATTTTTATATATGCCATATTTTCCATACCTTTTAGTATCATTTTCATATACTATAGGCTATCAGTATCTTGCATATACTGTGTTATCTGGACTGAATAGATATAATCTATTAGCATGATTATGCCTATGACTATATTAAAATTTTACTAGGTTCTTTATAATATTTAATTATAAGTAGGTTCTCTATAATCTTTTAGAGAAATCCTCAACTTCCATCTACCTACACACAAATGCGTGTGCACAAAAACAGTTACAGCAGCAAAAAGTCCCAGCAGCAAAAAAAAAAAAAAAGAAGGAAGGGAGGAAGCAGGTTTAATATAACTAAAGTAGCTACAAATCTATGCATAAAGTATGAATAACAAAAAAGCAAACTTGTAATTTTATCTCAGAGGTAAATACAATCTCAAAATAATAGTCAAGATTTGGCATGGATGAACTTTGGACCACAACAACACAAGATATAAATGATTGAAAAAGGAATGGCTAACATTATACTGAGTGTGAGATTTGATTGCTCTCCCACAAAGCAACCCAAAGGAGGATGAATCAACGAATTCAATGCTCTAGAAATCAACCAAATGAATTGAGAAGCTTTATTCATGAAAATTACTGAACTCAGGATAAGAATAACACAAGTTTGTGGTATTCTTATCTGTCCCTTTCCTCCTCTTCCTCATCCCTGGCTTTGTTGGTGTGACATTTCAACCAGGATGGGGCAAGCCTTGAAAACCAGAAGCTCTGGAGCCCCTACAGGGAGAGAGCACTTGGTAGAGAGCGCAGAAGATTAAATTAGTGATCTTAGTTGCAAAGGAACAGGGAGGGCCAGTGGCACCCCGCTAGTCTGAGGTTGTAGTCCTATTTGTGGCAAGCAATAGACTCACGGAGTAGAGAGATTTTATAGAGTTCTAGGAGGCAAGACAGTCACAGGAGCTTGACAAATTCATCACATATCCCATTTCACTGGATATGCACAGCAGAAAATGAAGGGGGCCCAAGCCACCTATGCATCGCTGGTCAGTGGAGCCTAAGAAGAGATTCAAGCAAGCCTAGTGATAATAAAATCTGGGGCCAGCTTGTAAAAGGCTCAGGCTTCAAAGACACTGCTCATTCTATAGACAAATCCCATCCTGGGAGTGGAAGCCTTAGTGGACTGAGATGTTTGGGTAAAATCTCAGTCAGTCTTTGGCTGAACCCTAAAATGAACATTGGAGATAAGCTTGAAAAGGTCTTAAGAAGCCAGATTTACACGGAGAAATGAGGGGGAAATAATGGAGGAGAGACATCAGTGACCACACATTAGTGGAAAAACAGTATTTTAGTCCATGAGGTTACTGAAGCACAAACAGAAAATACAACAACTCTCAGAGAAAATCAGAATCTAGAGTTGCTACAATATATTATCTAAAACATCTGAAATTCAACCAAAGAAAATAGAGATATACAAAGAAACATGAAAGCATAACCCATACTTT
Source organism: Desmodus rotundus (assembly GCF_022682495.2). Classification (NCBI taxonomy): domain Eukaryota; kingdom Metazoa; phylum Chordata; class Mammalia; order Chiroptera; family Phyllostomidae; genus Desmodus; species Desmodus rotundus. Next base: position 26,325,787 of record NC_071392.1, on the reverse strand, counting down.
AAAAAAAAGCAGTAATGGGAACTTTGTCTCCATGTTGGATTTAGCAGACAAAACATCAAAATAACTATTATAACTCTGTTCAGAGGAAGAAACCATTTTTAAATCATTAAAGGGAAGTAGGATGATAGTAACTTAGTGAATGAAGAGTTTTCACAAAGAGATAGTTATTATTAAAAAGATGCAAACAAAAACTCCAGAGGTAAAAAATGTAACTATACAATTACAAATTCACTAAATAGTCCTAATAGCAGATTTGAGATAGCAGAAGAATCCGTGAATTTGAATATATGTCAATAGAATTTAAACCCTGGTGCCAGAAAGAGAAAGATTGAAGAAAAATTAAAAGACCCTAATAGACCTGTGAGAAAACATTAAGTACATACACATAGACATTATAGGAGACCCAGGAGAGAAGGAAAAGAAGATAAAACATATTTGAAGAAATAATGGCAGGAAGCTTTTCGATTTGGTGGAAAATAATCTATAGATGTAAGAGAGTCAGCAGATTCCACGTAGGAAAACAAAATGGGCCACACGTAGGCATAGCACAGTTACACTGTTGAAAGCCAAAGGAAAAGAGAAAACTCTTGAAAGCTGGCAGAAGAAAATGTCTCATTACACTTAGGGGATCAGTAATAACTTTAACAGCTGGCTTTTTATCAGAAATGGTGGAGACCATAAAGCATGATATATTAAAAGTGTTAAAAGGAAAAAAAAAAACCCCGTCAACTGAGGGTTCTATATCCAAAAAACCTAGTCCTTTAAAATAAAGGTGAAATAAAGTATTCCAGATAAGCAAAGATTGAGGGGATTTCTTTCTACTAATTGTCTTAACAAGAAATACTAAAGGAAATTTCCAGATGTTAATTCAAATCCACTGGAAGAATTGAAGAATGTTTGGTATGGTGAATATGGAAGAGTCTATAAATTTATTTTATTAATTTTTCAGATATTTAAAACACATATAATCATATAAATCAATAATTATAATACTACAATGTTGGGTTTATAATATATATGACAATAACACAAAAGAGGAGCAAGGAAAATGACATATTATTTCAGTATTGTTCTTATCTTACTGGGACTATATTGAAGTGTATTGTGATAAATTAAGGTGTTTATTATAATCCCTAGAGTAGTTGCTAAGAAAATAACTCTAAAAAACAGAAAGGAAAAATATCAGAGGTATCAGGTGGGTGCACTAAAAATATCACAAAAGAAAGCAGTAAGCAGTAAAGAAGGAACAGAATTTTAAAAAGATATGACACAAAGAGAAACTGAACAGCAAAATGGTAGAAGTAAATCTAACTATGTAAATACATTAAATGTGAATGGACTGAATGTTCTACTCAAAAGGCAGAGACTGTCAAACTGGATTTAAAAAGTGGCACTAAGCTCCATGCTGTCTCTAAGAAGCACACCTTCAAATCAAAAACAAATAGGTTGCAAGTAAAAACATGGGAAAAGATACACAACGAAAACAGTTATAAGAAAGCTTACCAGATAAAATAGACTTTAACAAGAAGTATTACCAAAGACAAATAGAGACTTTTTTTTAACCTCACTCGAGCCCATGCTTAGTGATTTTAGAGGAGGAGGAAGGGAGGGAGAGAGAAAGAGAGACATAGCTGCAAGAGAGAAACATCGATTAGTTGCCTTTCTTAAGCACCCTAACTAGAACTGAACCCACGACCTAGGCATGTGCCCTGACCAGAAATCAAACCCATTACCTTCAGTTTACGAGAAGACGCTCCAACCAACTGAGCCACACTGGCCAGGTTGAGGCATTTTATAGTGATGAAAAGGTCAATACATCAGGAGGGTATAGCAATTGTAAATTTTGTGTACATCTAACAGTCCCAAAATGCATGAAGCAAAGCCTGTCAAAGGAGAAATACAGTTTCTACAATAATAATTGGGTATTTCAACACCTCATTCTAATTACTTGATAGAATAACTAACTAGATAGAAAATCAGCAAGAAAATAGACGACTTCAATATTATCCATTAACTCACCTAACATGTATAGAAAACTCTACCCAGTGACTACAGAATACATACTCTTTTTCAAACATCTGTGCAACAGTCTCTAGGTTAGACCATTCACTGTGCCATAAACCAAGTCTCCATAGATTACAAAAGGTTAAAATTCTGTAACAGAAAGAATTTGTAGAAAACCCCAAATATTTGTCAATTAAACAGTACTTTTCCAGTAACACAAGGGAAATTTTAAAATAATTAAATGAATGAAAACAAAAAGATAACTTAGAATTTGTTGGTTTAGCTAAATCAGTGCTTCAAGGAAAATTTATACCTTTAAATAGCAAATCAGTACCTAAACTTCCATCTTGAGAGACTAGGGGGGAAAAAGCAAACCAGACCAAAAGCAAACAGAAAGGAGATAAGAAAGAATATAGCAGAAACCAGTGAAACAAAAATATAAGAATAAAATCGGTGAAACGAAAAGTTCTTTGAGAAGGTCAACAAAGTTGACAAACCTTTCGCTACAGACTGACCAAGAAAAAAAAAGATACAGATTACCAAAATCAGCAGTGAAAGGGGTGACATTACTAGCATCCTTACAGAACTTAAAAGTGTTCTAGAGGAATATTATGATCAACTTAATGTCATCAATTTAGAAACTAAGATGAAATGGGTGATGAATTTCTACACAGACACAAATTATTAGAAAGAGACAAATTACCTAAACTGATTTAAGAACAACTGGAAAATATGAATAGACTTGTAGCAAGTAAAAATATTGAAAGAGGAATTAAAAATCTATCCACAAAGAAAATGCTAGTATCAGATTTGGGAGTGCTAACTAAATATTTAAAGAGGAAATAATGTTAATCCTTCACAAACTACTTCAGAAAACAGAAGAGAAGGGAACACTCCTAATTTATTTTATTGGGCCATAGTTAACCTGATTTCAAAGGCAGGCAAAGACATCTCAAGAAAATAAAATGGCAGAGCAATCTTTCTTGAATATAGATGCAAAAACCCTTAACAAAATATTCTCAAACCAAATCTAGCAACATATAAAAAGTATTATACACCACCATGAGCAACTGGGATTTGTCCAAGGTTTGCAAAGTTGGTTTAAGATGAAATTCAATTAATGTAATACACTGTATTAATAATAATTTAAAAAAACACACTTTTCCAACTCAGTAGAGTCAGAAGGCATTTTCTAACACCCATTTATGAAAAAAAAATCTGTCAGCAAACCAGGAATAAAAGTTTTTATGCTGAAAAGAAGAACCTACAGTCTATGGCCATACCCCCCTGAATGCACCCGATCTCATCTGAAGAACCTACAGATAACGTATTTAACGTCGAAACCAGAATGCTTTTCTCCTGAGATCAGATACAAGGCAACGACGTTCAGTGTTGCTCATCACTACTACTATTCAGTATTGCACAGGAGGGTCTAGTCAGTGGAATCAGGCAAGAAAAATACAGCAAATACCCAGATTGTAAAGGATGTGGTAAAACTGCCTTTATTCACAGGTAACGTGATGCTATTTGTAGAAACTCCTAAGGAGTATACAAATACGTTAAAAGAACAAATACACAAGTTCAAGCAAGATTACAGGATACAAGATCAACACACAAATCAATTGTATGCCTAGATTCTAGATATAAACAACCCAAAAGATAAGGGAATACTTTATTATAGTTACATCAAAAATGATTAAAATATTTAGTAATAAATTTAATGAAACAGTACAAGACTTGTACACTGAAAACAAAACATTCCTCGACAAATTAGATTTAAATAAATGGAAAGATTCACTTTGTTCATGGATTGTAACACTCAATATTAACATTAATGTGGTATTTTTCCCAAAATTGATTCACTGTAATTGCTATTAAAATCCCAGACATTTTGGTTTTGGCAGAAATTAACAAGGTAATCCTAAACCTTATGTGGAAATGCAAAGGGCCTGGAATGGCCAAAATAATTTTGAAAGCAAGGAAAAAATTGGAGGACTTACATTACACAATTTCAATACTTCTTATAAATATACATTAATGAAGTTGGTAAAGTAATAGCCTAAAGGAACACATATAGATAAATGGATCAAAATTGTAAATTCAGGATTAAACTCATGTGTAGTCAGTTGATTTTCAGCAAAGTTGCCAACACAATTTTCTTGAAAAAGTGTTTCCATCCCAGTGGTACTGAGATGATTGCATATCCCTATGTAAGGGAAAAACTTAAGTCCTTGACTCCTACTATAGAGTAAAATTAACTCAAAATGGAGCATAGTCCTAAATATAAACTCTAAAATTATAAAACTTCTAGAAGACCTTGGATTAGGTGGGGCATTCTTAGATATAACACCAAGAGCAAGGCCATAAAAGAAAAAATTATTAATTGAACTTTATTAAAATGAACAATTATACATCAAAAATATGACTAAGAGAATGCAAAGACAAGCTCCAGACTGGAAAAAATATCAGCAAACCATGTATCTAATAAAGAGCTTATTTACAGAATATATATGGAACTCATACAAATAAATACTAAGACAACCCACTTAAAAATGGGTAAGACACTTGAACAGGGAAGTATTTCACCAAAAATTTATGGGTACCCAAAGATGTTCAGCATCATTAGTCATTAGACAAATACAAAATCAAACCATGAAACACAACTACACACCTAGTACAATGATTTTAATTTAAAAGACAGTGTCGAGTGTTGGCATGAATGGAGAGAATCTGGAACCCTCAAACACTGTTTGGAGTATAAAGTGGTATTCCACTTTATAAATTTCCAGCCACTTTGGAAAAACAGCCAGTTTCTTTAAAAGTGAAATCATTAACTTAGCATGTAACCCAGCAGTTCCATTCTTAGGAATTTGTATAGTAAAAGTGAAAACACATGTCTGCATTGAGACATGGACACTATTGTTTATAGCAGAGTGGTTCAGAACAACTGGAGAATATCAGTCAGTTGGTAAATGGGTAGATAAACAAAGTGGGGTGCAGTCATGCAATAGCGTACTATTCAGCAATAAAAAGAAGCTATTCTGAGTACTAATGCATGCTACAGTGTGAATGAAGCTCAGAAACATTCTACTAAGTTAAGGGTCAGCACTTTGTTTTCTGTAAAAGGCCAGATAGTAAATATTTTGGAGTTTGTGGACCGTATTATCTTTGTTGCAACTACGCAGCCTGCTGTCGTAGTGTGAAAGCAGCCATGGACAATATGGAGTGGGTGTGGTTATGTTCCAATAAATTCTATTTACAAAACAAGCTGGATTAGGCCTGAAGATTGTAGTTTGCCAATCCCTGCTAAGCAAACGAAGTCAGACAATTAAGACTACATATGATATGGTTCCATTTATATTGAAGTGCCAGAAAAGGCAAATTGCTAGAGAAAAAAAGCAGCACATTAGTGGTTGCATATGGCTGGGGGTGGGGTCGGGGGAGTGGAGATTGGCTACAAAGCCAATTTGGAGGTGATGAAGTAGTTCTAAAACTGCATTGTGGTTATTGTCGTCCAACTCTGAAAAGTGGTTAAAGCTTACTTAATTTTCACCCTTACAGTGGATGAAGTTAAGGGAATGTAAATTATACCTCAGTAAAGATAAAAGAAGAAATAGATATAAAAGACTGGTGAGTTTTCCATGATCTGTCATGAAGGTATCAAATGCTCCATGATGTATATACCAGTGGCTAGAAAAAGGATTGGAGTACATGGGAGAAGACTGAAAGTAAAAACGAGAATTGGCATTTGAGAAAATTATGAGAAGTGAAAGCCATTATTGAGTATCAATATTTTATAAAGTTATATACTACTTGAGTGTTTTTAAAAAACAGCTTGACCTGCTTCCTTTTCATAGCATCAAATTCAACTGTGTTCTTCCTGAGTCACACACATGCTCTCCCCCTCACATAATTTGCATCCGGATTTCTGATTAGGATGTCAGTAAAATCACCTGTATAATCTGCTTCCACTTTGCTTCAAGCTTGTAAGAATGAAATGTGAACTTTTTTCAAAGAAATAAATAAGTAAATATACAGGGTTTGGCACAAATAACACTCCCCCCCTTTTTTTTTTACTAAATCTTTTATTACAAAATCATAAGCATGTAATTCTGTAACATAACAATATCACCCTCAAGCACACCATATGACATTTTAGTTGAAATATTCAAATTAAAACTATGAATTATTACACCCATATTATTACCCTCCAACCACACTCAAGCAGGCCTTACTTCTGCCAGACCCTGTAATCTAGCTACATTTAAGCCAAGGAAGACCCCTGCAGGCCCTGAATAGAAAGAGAATCTTTGGTGGTGAGTGGATGTTGATGCTGTCTGCCTTACAGAAACCTGGGTCATGTTGGCTGGGGCTTAAGGAAGGATTTTTAAGCCAAATTTAAGAGCGTGTAGATTCCTAAACATTTTAACAGTACCAAATGCATCTTGCAAATGGCAGGAGATTGGAACTGGGCTCTCTGCATAAATTGGGTACTGTGTTTCTAGGCAGTAAATCTAGACCTGAAATAGCTTTATGTGACACTGTCGGTGTTTTCTTGTGGGCCAGAGAGGCAGCTATGCAAAAATGGAAATAGTAGTAATCATATGTTCTATGCGGGGAGGGGGCGGCATCTGCAGTAGAGCTCTACCAGTGTGAGACCAAAGCCCCTGTCATCCTAATTTAATACCTGTGCTGGAGCTGTGCCTCCCAAGAGAGCTTGTTTGAGCAACCATGAAACAACATGGCATGAAAGAGCTCTCAAAGGGTAAAACCCCCACATGAGGTAAGCTTGCAAACAAGTATTTTAGGGAATGTAAGGAACTCTGTTGCCATAAAAGGCAGCAGATACTTTAAATAAAATCACTTACATCTGGGGAAATAAAGATAAGAACACAATCCCCAAAAAGAACTTAAAAATAAGAATGTTTAGAATTTCAAATTAAATAGTAAGTTGCAGTGACTATAGGAATAAAAAAGAGTAGGCAGAATGAAAAAAGGTCAATTTGCAAAACCTGGTAACTAGCAAAAGTCTATAAAATAAAAAACTTTTTGTTACCCCTGGCTGGTGTGGCTCAGTGGAGAGTATGCTGGCCTGCAAACCAAAGGGTTGCTGGTTCAATTCCCAGTCAGGGTACAATCTGGGTTGTAGGCCAGGTCCCCAGTAGCGGGCATGTGAGAGGCAACCACACATTGATGTTTCCTTCTCTTTCTCCCTCCTTTCCCCTCTCTCTAAAAATAAATCTTTAAAAAAAAAAAAAACTCTTTGGTAGATTAAAATGACATAGCAGAAGAGAGAATTAGTGAATCAGAAGACTCAACTGAGAATTGAAAGTCAGGATGGGCAGATCATCTAGAATGTAGACAAAATGGAACAGTGGTTTAAACATGAAAGAGAAGTTAAGAAACATGGAAAATAGACCAAGTTAGGAGTTCCAGAAAGTAAGCCTAGTAAGCATCTGGGAAGAGAGAGTTTTTAAGGATGAATATTTGCTAGATTTGAAGAGCCATGTGTATCTTTATATTGAAAAAGCCCACCAGTTCCAAGGAGGAAAAACAGGACAATGAAAAATTCCAACCCTTAGATATAGTGTAACGGAATTGTAGATCAAGGGCAAACACACACACACATAACCTTGCATATCAGGAAAAAGGCAGATTACCTACAAAGAAATGGCAGATTTTCAGTACATTTATCACAAACTGTAATTGATGCCAGTATACAGTGAGGTGGTTGTGGTTTGGTCTGTGTTGAGGAAATGAGTTCAAGTGAGGCATCATTTTCCTTTATGAAAAGATGACTTTTCTTCCTTTAGATTATGTTTACTGAAGGGTTGTTGACAAAACCTTTGATTAGGTTTTACAAACTAAAAAAAATGTACACGTGTACTTTTCCATTGGTTAGATCAGTGGTTCCCTGTTTATATAGCACAATTTAAAATTAAATTAACTTATACAGTATACCTACGCTTAAGAAGTCTGCTAAGTTAATGATAAATATTTAATTAATACTTACCACTTTTTATGGTACTTGATTTCTACACAGTTAGCAGAGGTAAAAGAAAAAAGCTAAATTAAATTTTAAGATTGTTTAGAATACATGATCAGCCTTTAATGGCACTGCATTCATTCATCGAATAATACCGATAAATAAGGCTGTATGCTCAGTGTTAAATAAAGCACCTAGTATTTTAAAACAAACTGTAGATAACAATCTACTTCTTAAAGAGCTTACTTACATATTAGGAAAAGCAACTCAGACTTTAAGGACTAATCACAAAAGGATTTTATATTAACTCCCACTGTCCTTATTCAGTGAGAGAAGTTTGTTTCCTGTCCGTGGTACAAAACGAGAAGCTGATCATTCTTACACTCTTGTGGTCCTTTTAAGTGTGCATGCTTTCCAGTCCCTGATGTGGTCAAAGCTTCTGACTTCTCCCATGGTCACAGCTACTCTTCTTCTCCCGACCAGGGCCTGCTACAGCTGGGTGACTTCATGGGTGAAGGGATCCTGGAAGCTCCTTTTCTGTTTCTTGCTCACCTCCTTCCTAACTCCATAGCTACTGTGTCCGACCCCTCTGGAGTTGGCGCGAGGGGGAGAGAGGGAAAGGTAAGGGAACAGAAATGTTCCTACTTGACTGGTACTGTTGTAAGATGCCTTTACATTCCCTGGGCTTGGCAGATTCTTAAAACTTTCTTTTGTGATTTCACAAGTTCTTTGGAGATCCCTTCTTACCACACATCTCTTACCTTTAGTTCTATCTTTATGGGTTAGTGAGGTTCTTACTCTCCTTCACCTCTAGAATTGTAGAAATAGAACTTACTTTCCCAGCTGCTGGGCTGTATTCAGCCTTCTAGGTGGCCCTCTTGCACAGGACCGAAGACAGCCCTCCACGATGACTCTAACACTCAAATATCCCAAATAGTTCTTGGGAAGCTCTCACATATTTTTTGTCTGGTTAATGTCTGGGAGTTCAGGATGAATCTAAAATGCAATGTTAAATCTCTGTTATCCTACCTCAACATTTTCAGTATATGGCATGGGTGTCAGATACCAATTCGTCATGACCCCTTGTCTATGAGGAACATACATCAGTCATTCAAGTTGTGCCATTAAAACTCCTCTCTCACCCTGGCCAATGTGGCTCAGTTAGTTGGAGAGTCATCCTGTGAACCAAAAGGTCACAGGTTCAATTCCTGGTCAGGGCACATACCCAGGCTATGGGTTCATTCCCTGGTCGGTGTGTACAAGAAGGCAACCAATCAATGTCTGTCTGTCTGTCTCTCTCCCTCACTCTCCCTCTCTCCCTCCCCCACCCCCTACCCTTCCCCTATAAAAGCAATGAAAAAAATGTCCTCTGGTGAGGTTAAAAAAACAGATGAACTCCTATCTCTTCATTTGAGGCAAAGGAGGAAGTACACCCTCTCAGGTCTTGGATTCAATTTTTTCTTTCCTGCTTACAGCCTAAAAAGTTTGTCTTTTACTATTTCATGGATGCTGGCAGAGGCATGAGACTCCTGGTTTGGAGACAGTGGACTTCACCACAGCAAGTCTCAAGACTATCAAGTTTACCTTTGTTCCCCTGAACTCCAAGTCACATGGGGTAATGGGGAGGGCTCAAACAGATGCCTACGCACGCAGTAGATCACATTACAGGAGAGAAACACAGAGCTTGGGGAACCCACTGTTTTTATAGTAAGCAGTAAGCAAACCTTTTTATCCCAGTGGGTGACGTTCTCAGAGAGAACAAAAATAATGCGTATGGTATTGTTGTTTAAATTCTTTTTACTATTCTTGATTTTTATAAATTGTAAAAGCTGGGTTTACTATTCTTAAGTTCTTCAGAGGAAATAAAGAAAAAACAGAGTTGCTTCCTTATCTGAGCCCTCCTCATTAGTAAGAGTTTTTCGTGGTACTATTTGTTGGAGTAAGTGAAATGATTAGGGATGTTTCTCATGCCTGATCAAATAATAATTATTTGATATTATTGATGTGGACTTCCCTTTTTAAGTAAGAAAAATTAAAGTTTCCTCATAGTTTTACTAAGAGTATACCTTCCACCCTAACATTCTTTTAGTGGTTGGTTTAAAAAAATTTTTTTTTCTCATACTATAGTCGGGGAAAATAATTGCGATATTTTCTGTGGACCCAAAAGACAACAGTCTAGAGAATTTTGATTACTCCTTTGAGATCAAAGGAATTATGTGATAAATCTTTTAAAAATACATGTATCTAATAATGTATCTGTCTCAATTCATATCCAATTGAGTTCTAAAGATGTTTTATAATTTTTCACTACTTAAAGTTGTATCCAATAGGCACAGTTTTTAAGGTGGTACAAACTGCTTATCAAAAAAATAGAAACTTATCAGTAGGTTAGTATGTAGTCAGTTAATTGCTTCATCAAATTTTTGTTCATGTTTATTCCAGTTTCACATCTTGCAATATCTCCAACATTAAGAAAGGAAGTTAGTTTGCGAAGTGGTTGAGATTATTAGTCAATACATAGTGACTGGTTGGTTATTACACTTGAACATTAACCTAGTATTACTTTCAGCAGTGTTGGTAGGTAATAGAAACAGGTTATGAATTAAAGACTAAAGGATTGGGCCTGCCATTTACTAGCTATGTTACATTGCAAAAGGTACTTTATTTTTTGGAGTTGTTTCCCAGTCTGTAAAAGAGATACAGTAAATCTGTGGGTAAAGTGGGTTTGTGAACGAAGTATATTTTAAATCTTAGGCCATACTGTTAACATGCCTCTGTTGAAAATGTACCTGCTCTATCTGTGGGGATGCGTCTCTGTGCGGGAGTCCCTCCGAGTCCCTCCGCTGTGGGATGGCGGCTCTCTGTGAGTCTGCATGTGGGCAGGCATATCTGTGGGGATGTAAGGTTGATGGTCTCGCAGGTGACCTCTCCATCTGCATGCATGTGTGCTCGCACATGTGTGTGCTCCTTATACAGGCACGTTTGTTCACGCCTATGCCTGTCTACCTCTGTTTCCTCACCTAGAAGATGGGGATAATAATAGTACCTGCGTAATGTGCTTTTATTGAAAATTGACTGCGATGGCTCTCACAAAAGCAAATGGCAAAGTGCTACTTTACTTTTCATTTTTTTCCCTTTTCTTCCAAAAGCCCCAGGATCCTGTCACCCTTCCTGCTGCTACCTTTGAAGTTAAGATTTCTCATTTCCCTGGCCTACCATGGAAGAGAATTCATTCTGGGAAACATGTCCCTCCCTTTCAATACCTGAGACAAAAGTACTCAACCAGTCTTTTGAGACTGAGTTTAGGTTTTTGTTTTGTTTTGTTTTTAAATGTTAAGGATAGTGGGGAAAACCAACAAGACAAAAACAGCAAACAAGGGCCATGCTTTCAGGTTTTCAGAAGTTTACAGTGAAATGTGAATTTTAGATTCTCAGATTTTAAATGGAGCCAGTCTCTGATTTTTCTTTGAGTCCACAAATAATGTAGTCATTTCTTTGTGAGGATTTATGCTAATTCTTCTGTGCACAATTATTATTCCTTCCTTGTGACCCAGGGTCATTTGTCCCCTAACCTTTTAAAACTTTGCAGCTCATGTGCTTGGGACCCTTTCATATTTAGAGAGAGCTCATCTCTCCTCTTTTTAAAATTTTTTTCTTTAAGGCTTTATTAAGATATAATTGACATATAGGATTGTATAAGCTTAAGGTATACACTGTAATCATTTGAGGTAGGTGTATATTGCAAAATCATCACCACAATAAGGTTAGTTAACACATCCATCCCCTTACATAGTTACGGGGGGGGGGGGGGGGAGGGGGCGGGAGTCGGTTTACATATAGTGAGAACCTTTAAGATCTGTTCTTTTAACAGCTTTGAAATACACCATATAGAATTGTTATTCACTTTACAACTGGAAGGTTGTACCCTTTTACCACCTTTACCCATTTCCTGCCCCCGCCCCCCACCCCGCTCTACTTCTGGCAACCACCAATCTGCTGGCAGTTTCTGTACGTTGCTTTCTAGATTCCACATAGAAGTGAGATCATGCAGTATTTGTCTTTGACTGCCATATTTGACACGAGTATTTAGAAACACAAAGTGAGATTCATCTGTAGTTTAGTTTTAATCCAGTCAGTGTAACTTAGTGTTCCCTTTGTGAAGGAAGGTTGTGCAATCATTTCATCATAGCAGCCAGGGTGGGTAGGCCCACCACAGTGAGGACCGAGAGCTTCCTTGTGATGCCATGGAGTAGGCTTTAGAGACACTGTCTTAGGCAGAGCAGCAGAGCTGTGCATGAGGGGGAGGGGTGGGGGGTGGGGGACAGTTTCCTTCCGCACCTTTTTCCCAGAGGACACCTCTGTGTCTACTCTCCCCTGGTGGTAAGGTTAGGGAGAAAAGGTGACTTTGGCAGGCAATGGGGTCTTGAGCGTCAGAGGGAAAAGAGAAGAGGCATTCTGTAAGTAAACGTTGTAGAAGGCAAGAGCATCTGCAGTTCTGTTACGTAGGTCTGCCCCTCTTCTGAACACGGAGTAAATAACACAGGAACCCCCTGTACCCTGAAGCAAAGGAATATTTCTTGCTTTCATTTCACATAGTTCTTGACAAAACATTTGTGTTCTGAGTGTGTGCGTGTATGTGTATGTATGATATGTACATATCTTTTTATATATGAAGATGAGCTTTTACCCTCCTGCATTGTAAAGATTACAAGAGTATAACTATGTTGTATTTCAAAGATGAACAGTATTGTGTGAAGGCTGTAAGTTGCATACTTTAATTTGGCATTCCTGCAAAACAAAGGTGTGTGTCATGATGTATGTATACATTTTGTTTTCAGGAGTTTACTAAAGTTGTTTAGAACAAAAAGGTTTTTTTTGCTTAGTTTGATGTTTTAAGCTTCTTTTTAAAGATATTTTTTAAATGAAAAAAATACAAAGTGCCTAATTAATCTCTAAGCAGGTGCTTTTATATGAACTCTGCTATACACGTACAAGCTCGTGCCGGTTTCACAATACCATTACACATCACTAATGCTCAGAAAACACTTAATTTTATATTTCCGGCCTAATTAAGTGACTTGTACAATTTGAAATTTTATTTTTTATTATGAGAATAGTTTGTCTTGATTTTTAGTTACCTGTTATTTTGATACCTTTTCTCCTGAAAATCAGTGAAGAAAGTTCTGTCCTGACAACAGCACAAGGAACACATATAACAACAGCACAGGTGATCTTGCTGGCGTGCCTTTGCAAGGGTGCTGTACGAGGGGCCCGTAAGCTACAAAGAGCTTTAAAAAATCTGCAAAAAGAAACAGATCTCAGTATTAACAAAAGGATATAAATTATTCCTTGGTTTAGGTGCTTTATATCCTTCCTTGCTATTTCTCTTCTATTTGCCACAGGTAAAAATGAGTTTTCCTGGCCACCTGTACACTTTTTCCCTTGAGCTTTAATAACCACTGTCTATTTTGCTTTTTTTTTTTTTTTTGCCATGGTTATTCAAGGTAAGTAGTTAATAGTAAAAACACATTATATTTTTGCCTTATGTCTTTGAGAAAATCAGTATATTTCACAGACTTGACTTTGTATTTATACTTTGCCTAGTAGGTAACATAAAAATGGTTTATCAAAGAATAACTGTTAATTAATGTAATCTTTTCTACAAGTAATATCAATATTAAATAACTTGCCTCAAATTGCTAATGATACCCTTTAAAATGCTCAGAAATATTTTATTTCTGGTCTAGCCCATTTAAAGCAGATTATACTTTACCTAAAACACATTAGTAATTTAATGAATTCTAAGTGATATTGTAGTAAATGACTTTTCTTTTAAGCCTGGGAGTGTTACCATTCCATTTAGGAAAATCAGTCCTAAGTTATATTTGTTTTTAAAGTTGTATGATTAGAGCCAAGTGTCTGTTAGTGAATGAACGGATAAAGCAGATGTGGTATATACACAGTGGAATATTACTCAGCCATGAGAAAGAAGGAAATCCTACCTTTGCAGCCACCTGGGTGAACCTTGAGGGCATTATGCTAAGTGAAATAAGTCTGATGGAGAAAGACAAATACTGTGTGATGTCAATTGTGTAGGGGACCTAGAAAAGCCAAATTCATAGATGCAGAGAGTGGAGTGGTGATTACCGGAAGCTGGGGGTTGGACACAAGATGAGTAAGTTCTGGGGATCTAACGTGCAGCATTTTCATTATAGTTAATGATACTATATACTTGAAAGTTGCTAAAACTAAATCTCAAATGTTCTTACTACAAAAAAAAAAAAAAGTAATTGTGTGAGGGATGGAGGTGTTAGCTAATGCTGTGATGGTATCATTTCGCAACATGTAAATGTAGTGACTGAACATGTTGTGCACCTTAATCTTACAGAATGTTCGTGTCAGTTCATCTCAGTAAAGCTGGAAAAGAAAATAATAGTTGTCTGACTAAAGAGTAATGTATAGTAAAATATTAAGTACTAATAAATTGCTAATACTCTATGCTTTGACTTTTCTTACCACTATAGAATTTACAATTTTAACGTATTTAGTAATTGATAGAGCAGATCATATTTGTCTATATAAGACCAGAACTTAGAAACTAATGTTGTCCATATATTAAGAGATTGGGTTTGACTTTAATCAATAGGCAAAAGAAATACTAGTTTTTCACCTTAAAAAAAAGTGTTTAAAGAGGAAGATATTTCTGGTGTTACAAAGGTAAAATCTGAAATAATTTGGGGAAATTTAGTCTATGTATTTACCAGAAACATTATGTAAATTGTACAAGTGAAGCATTTGTATCACACATTTGTTTCTTATTTTCAACAGTCTTAGTCATAAAAATTTGGGATAATAAATCATTATAGTGAAATATTAATCTCTTTGAAACCTTTGAGAAAAAAATTTATTAATACCCCAAAATTAAATAAGTACTTAAAATTGGTAATCACTTTTGTTTTCTTTTTCCTTCTCCCTCCCTCTCTCCAAAGCAGATTGCCAAACTGAGGCAGCAACTACAGCGCAGTAAACAGAGTAGTCGGCACAGTAAGGAGAAAGATCGGCAGTCACCTCTCCATGGCAACCATATAGCCATCAATCACTCTCAGGTAGGCTAACTTCTTGTCTTGATTTGAGTAATTTCTTTTGAAGGGTTCATTATAAAGGGAGAATCTTATAATTTCTAATGGAATTGTTTAAAGATATTATTTATTTATTTATTTTTAGAGAGAGGGGAAGAGAGTGAGAGAGGGGGAGAAACATGAATGTGTAGTTGCCCCTCAGGCGCCCCCTGACTGGGCACCTGGCCTATAACCCCGGCATGTGCCCTGACTGGGAGTCAGATTGGCAACCCTTTGCTTTGCAGTCTGGAGTTCAGTCCACTGAGCCACACCAGCCAGAGCAGAATCGTGTAAGAAGTGTTTTGGTTTTTGGTTTTTTTAGCCGTATGTCTAATCTTCTTTTAATAACAGATATAGTGGGGTATAGTGGTCTCAAGGATGATTAATAGTGGCCCGGGCTGAAATCCTAGCTCCTTCACTTAGGAAGCAGCTATGGGAATTATCGCATTAATCTACCTAATAGTACCTTAACCCATCTATCTCTATATCTCTTTATATATTTTACCCCTATTTTACATATGAAAAAAATTGAGGATTACAGCTCTGTTGTGTTTTCCCCCTAGGAACATACACTAACTAACATACCCCATGGAACAAAATTTGGGAAAGGCTGATCTAGACCAAATTTACTTACAAATATTTATGTCAATTTTAGTAAATAAAATACAGTAGTATGGCAGAAGAAACCTAAGTAATGGCAGAAGAATCCCAAGTAATACATGAAAACAAGTCCAATTGGGGGTTGTTTCACAAATGTAAGGATGAGTCAATGTTAGGAAAGGTATTAGGTTAATTCATTGCATCAGAAGGTCAAAATAGATGCCAAAAAACTCTTGATAAAAAACTCAGTAGTACCCTGGCCCCACTGTACCATGTACCAAAAAAAAAAAAAAATGTTGCGGGTTCGATCTCTGTTAGGACATGGACGGGAGGCAGCAGATTGATGCTTCTCTCTCACATCAGTGTTTCTCCCTCCCTCCCTCCCTCTCTCTCTCTCTAAAAGCAGTGAAAAAACGTCCTCAGGTGAGGATAAAAAATTAAAAAATAGGATGCATCCTAATGTGACCAATGGCACATGTAGTGAGATCCTACCAATAAAATATTGGAAGCATTTCTCTTACAGTAAAAATCAAGTCAGAGATGTCTATTATTTGCTAGTAAAATAGACAGCAGTAAGAAAAAGAAATAATTGTTATCACTGTTTGCATGTGAGATTGTTGTATACTTAGATAATCAAAGTGAGTGTGCTGAACTATTAAAACTAAGAATAGCTAAAATGAAAGATACCGACAATACCAAGTGTTGATGAGGATGTGGAACAACTGGAATAGCCACACTTGGCTGGTGGGAAACACAAAATGGTACTGCCGCTTTGGAAAACAGATTGGCATTTTCTTCCAAAGTTAACATACACTGACCCTACAGCCCGTCAGTTCCGCTCTCTGTATCTGTCTATGAGAGGTAAACACATATGTCTACACAAAGACTTGTGCATCAATGTTCATGGAGGCATTATTCATGAGTCAAAAAGCAGAAACAAATATCCATCAGTGTTGTTTAGTGAATGGATAAACAACATTTCCCCCATCTATACAATGTAATACTATTTAGCAGTAAGGAAGGATCTACTGATGCTTTACATGGTTGACTCTCAAAAGCACACTGAGTGAAAGAAGTGAGGAGCAAAAGACTGAAAACTATATGATTTGTTATATTAAATTCTCAAAAAGGCAAAATTGTAGAGACAGAAAGTATTAGGGATAGGAACGGACTATAGTGATACCACAGGGAATTTTTCAGAATGATGGAAGGTTTTAAAGTGTGATTATACTCATAATTGGACGACTGTGTATATTTGCAAAGCTTGATGAACTGCATACTTAAAATGGGAGGATTTTACTGTATGCCATTTATACTTCATCAGAGCGTGAAACAAACATGCCGTTGGCAAGCAAGCCTCAGACATTTCAAGTGAAATTTCACATATGCCTTCCTTTTTCTTTTTAACCTGATAGAGCTAATATATTTTTCTTACTTCAAACATCTTGTCTTTAAGATCCCAACACATTTATAGTAGATGTGTTGTTGACTTAACATGGAAGACTTACATGCTTGTTCCCAATTTACATAGAACTTTTTGGCATTGTAGTTATGTATTAAAGTGATTATCTTTTGCTCTACATACTGAACTGTTTGTAGGTGAAATGTGAAGTCTAGAATGTTCTTTAAAATACTCCAAGAATGGGGAAAAATGGGTGTTTAGATAAAACAAGATTGGCGAATGTTGATAATTTTTGAGGCTGGATGATGTGCACCTGAGGATTCATTATGCTCTTCTGTTTAATTTTGTTTACGGTTATAGTTTTTCATAATAAAAAGGAAAAAAGGAGAACTTACTACAGTGATTAGGTAAAATATAAACATATAAAATTCAGTAATTTTCTCGTATACTAGTAAATGTACACTCCTGTGCCCTCTGACCCCAAATGTAGTGGGGGCGGGATTTCTTCACAACAGCCCGTTCTCCAACTCTCCAGAACAAACTGAATGTTCCACAGTTGAATTGTGACACTAACTACCTGGAGTAAGCACAGATCTCGCAGGTCGAGACCTCAGCCCCACAAGACTTCCCCCAACTGCAGGTCCCAGTTACAAGTCCCAGGTTGTCGTCTGTACTTCTGACCAGCTGCCTATAAAATAGGGATTCCCACAACCCCTTCTTCAGTTCAATAATTTGCTGTAATAGCTCACAGAACTCAAGGAAACACATTTATTGCTTTTTTTTCATGGTATAATAAAGGATACAGACGAACAAGTAGATGAAGAGGAACACAGGACAAGGTCTGGAAGGGTCCCGAGTGCAGGGACGTAGGTCCCCATGGGGTTGGGCCGTGCCGCCCTTTTGGCACATGGATGTGGGTATGTGTTCACCAACCCGGAAGGTCTCTGAGCCCGTGGTTGAGGAATTTTTATGGAGGTCTCGTCACGCGCACATGATCCGCTATTAACTCAAAGCTGCAGACCCTCAGGGGTGAGGCCGAGAGAGCCAAGCTTCTTTCTAATCATGGCTTGGTGTTTCTGGTGTTAGCCCCAGTCTGAAGGTATGCAGCAGCCCACCAAGAGTTGCCTCATTAGAACAAAGGACTCTTACTCCTATCACCCAGGAAATGCCAAGGGATTTAGGAGCTCTGTGTCAGAGTCGGGGGCCAAAACACAAGGACAGCAACAAAAGATGCTACTAGCACCCCTGTCACTCAGGAAATTACAAGAATTTTAGGAACTTGGTGTCAGGAACCAGGGCCAGAAACCAAATATGTATTTCTTCTTATGTCACAACTGGCAATAACATGTTAGTATAAATAATGAAATACATAAAATGCCTAGAATTAAACCTAAAAGAAATATGTAAACTGTAAGACTATTGAGGTTATGAAATGTAAAATAGAGAGATAAATGGGAAGTCTTAACATATTCATACATGAGAAAACTTAATATTTTTAAATAGTAATTTCCCCAAAATTAATTCCAATGAAAATTTAAAAGGAATTGTTTTATTACTTGAAAAATTGTTTTTAGGTAATGGCAATGAATAGAAAAGGCTTTCCCTACAAGATGCCAAAATGTGTACTATAAAATTTACAACAATTAAAGTGGAGCTCTTTATCAGCTAACTGCTCAAGGAAATAAAAATAGACTCCATAAAGAAGTGTTGGAGCGATTTGGTCACTATGTGGGAAAAATAATACTACTTCACATCATACACAAAAAGAAACCATAGTAGGGCATGTAAATGGGAAAAAACAGCAGAGTTCTAGAAGAAATACATGTGACACTGAAGTAAGCAGCAGATGTATGACGCAGCTACAACTTTAAGATGAGAGACACAGGGCAGTGGTGTACAGATAGCAGGAGCACAGCCCTGAGTGTGGGAGGTTCAAGTGTCAATCAGGGAGGAGCAGTCCACTCCATTCTGGAGCATTTATATCAGCGTTAATCGCCAGATAAGGCAGAGTTCCTATGTTGTTTTATTTTTACCCGTGCATCTCTATTTTTCTTACTTCCTTTCTGTTGTATAAGTTTCTTGGTTATCAAACGGCTTGTTTTACACTTTTTTGGCATTCTCACAACTATAAGAGGTGATTGATTTTTGAGAATTCCTCCAAAGAATTTTTGAAAACAGGCTAAGACTTAAGTGAGTGTTGTTGAACTTAATATGGTGGTGTTGCCACGTGACTTAGTGATCCAAAGGTCTTCTTAAATGATGGCAAAATGGAAATGGACAATATTTGCAGGTCATTGTCTCAGTGCAGGAAACACACACAGAGCTGTTGAGTGGAGCCACATGACACATTAACTTAATGATTTCAACTGTGTTTTTTCAGTAAAAACAACATGAAAGAAATTAAACAGTGTAGAAGATTGTTTGCCCTTCTCCTTCACAGCGCACACATCATACAATTATCCCCATACACTTGCATAAGGGATTAGTTTGACTCTGTGATTTTTACCTTTCTTTATTTTCTAAATTTCTGTATGTTTATCTGAATTTATACTGTATTTGAAAGGTCAAAATAACTCTGCCCATTGAGTTCCTATTTTCAGATTTACTACACTCTAGTTTTGATTGAGCACGAATAATGTGGTACCACCTTATCTTCTGCTTGTAGGCTACTGGATCAAGATCAGTCCCTATGCCACTGTCAAATGTATCCGTGCCAAAATCATCGGTTTCCCGTGTGCCCTGCAACGTAGAAGGAATAAGTCCTGAGTTAGAAAAGGTATTCATTAAGGAAAACAATGGGAAGGAGGAAGTGTCCAAGGTAAGGTTACATGGAATGTTTGAATCCCTTTTTTTTCTTTCATAGTGTTAAATTGTCTCAAAAGTCCTTTCTTGGTAACAGCTGTATTAGATGTAATTCACATACCGTAGAATTCACTCATTTAATGTGCACAACTCAGTGGTTTTTACCATATTCACAGAGTTGTGCAACCATCAGCAAAACTGCCTTGCAGTGTTTTCATCACCCCAGAAAGAAACTCCGTACCCATTAGCAGTCATCCTTCATTTCCCTCTGGTGGCCCATCCTAGACAACCACAAATCTGCCTTCTCTGCCTATGGATTTGCCTATTCTAAACATCTCGTATAAATGAAATCATGTAATATGTGGCCTTTTCGTAACTGGCTTTTTTCACTTAGCATAATGTTTTCAAGTTTCACTTGGGTTTTAACATGTATTAAGTGCTTTATCCCTTTTTATTGCCAAATAATACTCAGTTGTGTTTGAATGTTATTCCATCGTCAACTGATGCATATTTCTATTATTTCTATTTTTTGGCTTTTATGAATAATGCTGCTATGAAACTTATACACAGGTTTCCATGTGAACATAATCTTTTTATCTCTTGATATATACCTAGAAATGGTATTATTGGTGTGGTAATTTTATGTTTCAGCTTTTGAGAAACTGCCAGGCTGTTTTTCAAAGTGGTTGCACCGCACTGTTGTATATTCCCACCAGCAGTGTATGAAGGGTCTCATTTCTGCATCTTCCCCACACTTGAAATTACCTCTTTTGTCATAGCCATCCTAGTGGGCACGAAGGGCGAGCTCTTCACTGGTACTGATCTGCATTTCCTGGTAGCTGCGCATCTTTCGTGTGTTGCTGTCCATTTGCGTATTTTCTTTGGAAAATTGTCTGTTCAGATCCTTCACCCCATTTAAAAATCACTGTCTTTTTATTATTGAATTTTAAAAGTTCTTTATAAAATTCTTTATTTTCTAGATAAAAGGCCCTTATTAGATGTATTATTTGAAAATATCTCACATTCTTTGGGTTGTCTTTTTCACTTTCTTGATGTTTTTTGAGATACAACATTTATTTGTAAAATAATTTGTACAACATTTATTTGATTTATTTGTACGTTTGGTGTCATAGCTAATAAACCATTGGCTAACCTAAGGTCACAATGATGTATTCTTTTATTTTTTCTAAGAGCTTTATAGTTTTAGCTTTCTTTTATATCTAGGTCTTTGATCCATTTTTTGATTAATCAAAAATACTTCATAACTTGTGTCCCAGAAAAGAAAACAGATCACTGTTACATGTGAACCTGTGTTTGACCGCATTTAAAGGTATATTCAAGAAAAGAAACCATCAAGTAGCCTTGGGCTTTTATTATCTCTGGTATTATGGGGAACTAAAATATAACTTAATTTATACCAAGTGTGTAGCTGGTTCCTCCAAGTAATGTGTAGGTTTTAAAACTGATTTAGAGTTAATCTCAAAGTCCAAGCAGTTTTATTTTATCCTTACAAAAAAAACCTTCCTACTCTCAGTATTGCTTAGCAGATCTGAGCATTATTTATGTTTCTTGTCTACCCTACCTAATTCAGATATGTTTGTGTATGTGTACGCTGATACACAGGGCATCACTGTCAGAATGAAACACAACTTCAAAGTCTCCTACTGATGGGCATCTAGATTTTTCTCAGTTTTTGCCTTTACAAGAAGTGCTTTTGACAGCACTGTGTACTCTTGCAAACAATTTCCAGGCAGTGAAATTGCTGGGTCAAAGCATTTGTACGTTTTAAATTTTGATAAATATTGTTAAAATTACCCTCCCAAAGGTTGTACCATTATACATACTCTCCTTAGACATTCATGTTACAATTTTATTTTATATTTATTATATCATATGAGAATCCTTTGGAAATAGGCCTTCTCTTAGCTGTTAAGTGTTAAAATGTTTTTTATTTACATTAAGTAATATTTCAGAACAGTAATGTAAGACAGTGAAATTGGTCGAACTTTTTGAGGATGAGAAAATCAGTCACGTATTTGCTGACTCCTTAAGAACTTCAGAGCAAAACTATGGTAGAATATAAAACTTACTAGTAGTTCTGCCTTTAATAAGTCCTACTCTAATTTCATGGTAGCCGTATTAAAATTATTCTGGGGTTCACTACACACTTAAATTAAAAGATTAATTTGAAAATTTTTAGATTTATGATTGTGTGCCTCAAAGTTTTAATAAATTAAAATGTCACCATTAAGGAATAGGCCAGCAGCTATAAAAAGAAAATCATACTGTTAAATCTATCAATGTTCTGAGCCTTCACATTTCCCATTGTTACTTATATAAATATGCAGATTTCTAAAATCTGTTTTGTTCTAATTCTTCTAATCCTCCTCCCCAACAGAACAAAAGTTGGTTAAGGAAGTTGATGTATAGTATCAGTTACAGCCTGAGAAATATGAATATGGAAAAATTGTGCTTATTAAATAGGACATGAACAAAAGATAACTCTAATTCTGAAAAATTTTTAGCTACAAATCGATAAATTGTTCTTTTCCTGATTACAAATATTGACATTTTTATTATAGTAACATTTTTATGAACTTAAATATCTAAGTTTTGAGAAATAACTGTCATGAGGCCCTCAAATGGACATATCTTATACCAAGCATCATACAATCTTGTCCCCTCCCCCCAAAAAAACTGTCAATGATTTATTCTTCATTCATTCTAACATTTAGGACAGAGTCATAATTAAAATATAAATTTAGTTAAATAAAAGAAAAATTATAAATAATAAAAATAAAGTAACGTTTTCTTAGCATTTTACTAGATAAATTAATGTTTAGGAATATTTTTTTCCTAAATTGGAAAGTTTCACTTTTTAAATTTACTTACAAATGAATTCATATTTACATAATCTCTTTTTTTAATTTATTTTTTGATTCTCATCCAAGGACATTTCTTCATTTCCCTTAAAGAGAGTGGGATGGGGGAGAGAGAAAGAGAGAAACACTGATGTGAGAGAGAAACACCGATTGGTTGCCTTCCTGCACGCACCCCAAACCACACCCTGAAGGCCCGCCCAGTGTACCCAGCCAGGGATAAAACTCAACTTGGATATGTGCCCTGACCAGGAATTGAGCCTGCTGTTTACGTGATCTCTTTACAGTAGAGTAGTCCTCGTGAAGATGGTGTGGCTTTAGTTTAGCATTTTGTTAAGAAAAACAGATACGTTTTGTTTCTTGCCTAATTTTATATTACACATTTTCTCTCTGACAGTATTTCTACAAACTCTAAAATGACAAAGAGCAGTAAATAGTGAAAATAATTTACAAATAAATCAAGTATATTGGTGCTTTTTCCTAGCATTACAATCTTGTCTATATAATAACAAAAAACATCTTAAATGATAATTATCTAGAATTGTATTTATTAACTTTTTTCAGCACACAGGTGAGGAAAATGGAGTGAGGTCTGTCTTAACAACAGAAGCAAAGTAGAAAGTTCACTGGGGCAGAGGCTCTGACGCCAGTTAATTAGCCATGTCCCCAGGAGCTTGATACTCCAAGTTCTTCATTTGCAAAGACATTAGACTAATGAGCTTTAAGGTCTTGCCAGGTCCAAAATATATGATTCTGCGATTATAGTTTCATTTCCACGTCTAATTTTTGCCAGTCAGAACAATGCATTGGAATTAAGGAAAATTATGAGTAGTCCTTCTCAGTTGGATATCAAATTAGTAGAATTGTTCTGAGTTACATTAATATTCTTCATTGAGTACTAAAAGAAAAAAACTTCTATTAGAAATTTTGGGTAATGTGCAAAAGAAATAGAAAGCAAGATTTTGTTCTTGGCCTCCACAATGAAAATAAGAACAAATGAACAAACCAAAAGATATACTTGCAAATAGTAGGTTTTCCTTTCTTACTGGCAAGTGAAGGTGATTTCTTGAGCAGCTCGGTGAATTCTTCCAGCGTGTGTTGATTGGCTGTCAGCTGTGTGCCAGACCCGGTACTTGGCATTAGGCATACAGTATTAAAAGAAGCCTCTGCCCTTGAGGAATATTATGGGAAGTGCTAACCTACAATACGAACAGAGAGCTGTGGACTTTTAGAGACAATTTTTCCTTAGTATTTTGAAACCTAACTGCTTTGGGATTTGAAAGAAATTTTTCATTCAATAAAGGTAACATGCAGAAGTTCAGACCCAAGATTGGTATCTTTATTCTCAGGAGAATCAATTATGCTGATGGTAGCAGTGGACTGTGACATCAGAGGAAACGCTGTGGGTTTTCTGTGTGAATCGAGAGCATGCACTGCCATTCACAAGCGTGATGGTTGTCCCTCTTACAGCCTTTGGATATTCCAGACGGCCGCAGGGCTCCACTCCCCGCGCACTACCGGAGCAGCAGCACACGCAGCATCGACACGCAGACCCCCTCGGTCCAGGAGCGCAGCAGCAGCTGCAGCAGCCATTCACCCTGCGTCTCCCCTTTTTGTCCCCCGGAATCCCAGGACGGTAGCCCTTGCTCCACGGAAGATTTACTCTATGATCGTGATAAAGGTAAGAGGGGAATCATCCACCTAGATAGAGGGTTTGCTACAGGGCCTTGCTCATTACACTATCTTTGTCTTAGACCATTACATCGTATTTTTTCTTTTGTTGAATGGCGGGATTGTAAAGGATTGGTTGACCTAGGTTTGTTTGTTCATTGGTTTCACATACCCCCTTCTTTGTGACTCTTACAAACATCTTCCATAAATGTGTCAGAGAAGCACAGCACGTGATTCTGAGAGCTAATGAAAGCTATAAAATGGAGCGTGTACAGCTTCGTATCATACAACGCACGGGATTTTCCCTGGCGTTGTCCTGAGTCAGTGATGGTTATGGTAGAGTTTGTATTTCCCGCACCTCTAGTCAGATTTCGTAGTCAGAATGCTTTGGGAGGAAATAATTGCTGAGTAAACTGTTGGGAAAATGGGTATATTTTTAACCAAGTAGATAAATGTTAGTAAGTACCTATAAGACACGGGTGGCAAACACAAGGCCCATGGGCTGAATCCGGCCCTTGTTTCTACCTGGCAGCAGTGTTGAGCTCCTTGCCCCCCGTTAAGAAGTAGTTACATTTATACAGTCCTAAAATTGTATTCGGCCCTTTGAATATAATATCAGCAACCACGAGGCTGATGTGGCCCCCGGTGAAAATGAGTTTGACACCCTTGCTATAAGACATCAGGGATTATATTATGATGTTACATGAATTATCGGTAACACCAATAAGAGGGCAGAACCTCTGGGATTTTGTTGCTTGTCAGGCCCAAACGGTTTCCCATGTTCTTCTGTCCTGGTGACAGGCACACGGCTACCGCTGCTCAATCTCCTCTGTTTCTGGCCCCCTGAGGCCTACACGCAAAAGGTACCAAAGACTGCCCAGCTTCCGCCTTCCTTGCTACTTTCAAAGAAACACTGAACCTATGGCTTCTCGCCATAGAGAACTGGATTGTAGGCAACAAAAATTTTAAAACATAGGAAAGTTAAGGTTTACAGAATCTTAGGGGATTTTTATGGCCCTGGTCCTGACTTGATCCCCCCTCCCCTTAATTTCTTTCATTTTGAAGTATTCTGACATGTAAAGTACACACAGGTCTTACATGCTCAGCCCAGTGAATTTTTACCTATGTGTACACTCATGAAACCACTGCTTAGATCAACATACAGAACATTTTTAGCACCCGAGAAGGCTCCCGCGGCCCCCTTCCCAGACGGTGTCTTTCCCCTGTCTACCTGGAAGTACCCACTATTCCGACTTCCGTCACCATAATGGAGCTTTTCTCTGTTGCTGGATTTCATAGAAATGGAACGTGAGAATGTGGATTCTTTTGTGTCTGGCTTCTTTCATTCACCATTATGCTTGGCTCCCAGCTGAGGTGTTAAATGGAACCTGCTTTGGACTTTGTCCTCTGCTCTTATTTCTGTGGGTGGGTCTCAGTGGTTCTCCCCTGAGCTCCCTTACTCTGTGACGGTTGTTTTGAAGGCATCTCTTTGCTCTGGGGAGAGGTCTCCATTGTGTAGAATGTCAGACCAGGAAACTTTCATTTCACAGAGGCATCTTACCAGAGCAAATACACCCCCTCATATTTTCACTAGGGAAGTTTTGCAGTAAACCAAATGAGAAAAACACCTCGCTTCTAGTAGGAGTATTTGTTTTGAAGGTAAATGGTAATGTTAAATCATTTTAACTTGTTTTAGGCTACACAGGTGGTAAATGGCAAGACAGGTCTGTATGATTGATTCCTGAACCCATATTCTGTTACACCAGTAGAAAAGATAAGTACGATTCAGGATGACCGCTTCTGCTGCTGCTTAGGGCCTGTCCGTGGGTTAAAATGAGAAGTAAAATAACGGGGATAGTAGGGCTACGCAAGCAATTCTAGAGTTTGTTTTCTTTTTAAGTTTAATACTGCCTGTGGTTAATTGAGAGATGCTAAACCACAAAGGAAATGTATTAAGAAGATGATCGAGGAGTTCCATTTTGGCTAACTGGTTGTGAATTGCCTTCAGGGCCTCGAAGTGAGTCTGTTCCGTTAGGTACAGGTAAATCTGTGGCTTCTGCAGTTCGGAGAGGTACCTACTGAGATCTGAGTTTTAAACAGTAGGTGTTAAGAGCCTCACTGGCTTTGACGCACAAGAGTGGTTTTGAGTCCTGAAAAGTTCTGGGCACAAAACTTGCATTGATTCTCAAGGAGTCAATAAGTAAGTGGTAACTGCTGCTGTAAGAATCATCATCACTGTTATTACTTGTTATCCCCCCAGAGCCCTCAGGAAAAATACAGACTTTTTCTTCACAACAGCGATTTTCAACCTGTGGCGTAACGCAAGAGTTTTAATTTTTTTAAGTGTATTTTATTGATTGTGCTATTTTTATGTGTATATATACACACGTATATATGCATTTTAGGATCAGGAGTGGTAGTTTATGTATTTCAGCTGAATTAATACTTCTAGTTTATTTAAAGAAACATTTGTTGAGCACCTACTATATGTCAGGTCTATCAGAGAGCTGGAGAAATAGAAATGGATAATATGCGATATCTGTTTGTAAGAAGTTTCTGGTCTGATAGGGAGTAATAGTCATGTGAATAAAGAACACGTTGCTGCAGCACCAGCGAGGGACGTGTCGGGTTTACAGTTTCTGAAACTTACACACGTCGTGTCATTCAAACTACAGAATATCGTCTCTGACTCACTACTTCCCTATGTGCAGTCTAAGTTCTGGGGACTTTTTAAAGCTTCTAAATCTGTCTTATAATTGGCATTTTCTCACAATAAAGCATACATTGGTCTTTTGTTTTCATATCTTTCCAGTAAAAAAAAAAAGTGGAAGTTACAGATTTCTAACAGGTCTGCATCATTACCTATGAAAACAGGATTGATACTATAACTTTGTAGTCAGTGAGGATTGATTTGGAGTACCCACATATTCTTCAGTCGCTGTCGAGATATGTGTTCTGTGGTAGAGCGGCTGGTGGAGACATTCTGGGGCGCCTGGGTAGGCATGCTGCGGGGGCGAGGGGTGGCTGCCTGGAGGGTGTGCTCTCCTGAGAGATGCCGGGGGCTGAGTGTTCCTCTGGTGCTCGTCCGCTGAACACTTCCCTTGGTTCTGACTTTCCTCACGGCAGTTCTGCCTTTTCCTAACATCATTCTCCGTGAATGGTGTATAATTCGAGACCTCGAAAATAATTGTAGTTGATTAGCCTATTGATTTTTTCCCCTCTGGCTATTGCAGTGGCAGTGCCAGGACAGAAACACTCTGTTGAGAAACGTCCAGCCATTAAGAGACTGCTTTCAGGTTTTGGTTTCTGTGTGGGGGGTTTTTGCCAGGTTTTTCCAGTGACCAAAAGACTGAAGGCATCCGTCCCAGTCCCATGTATGAAGTTGCCTGGCTGACTAACCACGTAACAGCCACAGATCCTACGTTATGGTCTAGAGGAGAATTCAGGGGTCCAGAATAGGAGCTCTCATCTTGACATCCTCAGAATGTACCCTAAGACATTATCATGCCCAGAATGCAAGGGAGAAAAGCAGTTATTTATGTAATACAGATGGAGAGTCAAAATATTAGTTCTTTATTAGCTCTGCCAGTGCTCCTTGATGGTAACCAAACTAGTGCTGGGCAAGCCACAAAACCTAGACTTCAGCCTGCCACTTAGAGTTGATCTTTGGCACAACTCACTTAGGCAGTTGTTACAAAATTCTGCAATTTTGCGAGATATAGTGGAAACATTGATTATTCTAATCATGGAGTCAACTCAACCATTCTACTTAGTCCAGCTACAGACAGTTGTATTCCAAGGATCCACAAACTGGTTACTTGGAACTTAAACTATATTTTCCCACAGGAACAACGTATGTTATGTGGATGGAGTTTCCCAAGACTAATGCATAAAAGCCTATTTAACTCATGCTGTGATTTAACTCATAAATATTAATATTTCTAAACTTTGGGTGTTAAGACTGAGCAGCCCTTAGCAGAAGAGAGAAAGAAAAAGTACTATCTTGTCTTTCCAGGGTCTTTGGCTGACCCTAGGCAGACTTTGAATTTTTGACATCTTCTAATTCCTTTCTACGTAACTTTTAACTCTGTTTGATTTATCTCTAGGGCTCTATTTCTTAACCTTTTTTGACCTTTGTCCTTACCGTACTTGAACCCTCTACTTTCTAGATAGCCTAATCAGCCAAGATTTTGTAGCACTTTTCTTACTGTGGTTTACATTATGAAAATGATATATGTGGTGTGTACTTCTTTTAGCTACTAGATCTTGCAAATGACTGATTTTTGAGCCTGAATCTGTTTCTCTATGAAATGATGCTTCCCATGTGTTTCCAGGATGTTTATTATCGTAGACGAACTTCTTGGTGGTAATTACAAAGAGTGTAGAGATATAGTCCCCACAAAGAAGTTATTCGACAAGTTAACACAGATCTGTTCTAAAGCAACAAACAAACAAACAAACAAACAAACAAACAAACTCATAGACACAGAAACAATGTGATGGTGACCAGAGGGGACAGGAGGGGGAAGAGGGTAAAAGGGATCAAATATATGGTGACGGAAGAAGACTAGATTTTGAGTGGTGAGATACAATGCAATATGCAGATGATGTATTTTAGGGTTGTATACTTGAAACATATGTAATGTTATTAACCAATGTCACCCAATAACTTTAATTAAAATAAATCATAAATAAATATTAGCTGTTCTTTTACAAAACTGATCTGCTTTAGAATTATGGCTCTAAAGTCATCTTTCCTATTTCTCTCTTTCAAGATAACATCTAAAATTACATATATTCCTATTCTGACAGCACATCAGAAACATCCAGTAAATAAATGCCTTTTCCCCCACTTTCAGAAAATGTTCACAAGTGTACCCATGGCAGATGCTGTGCTAGCTAGACTCTGGATGAGTTACTATTCATAATTTAAGACTAATTGATAAGTATACAACTGATTTCTAGCAGTTACAAACCAGAGGCTACAACAGAAGCAACCCAAAATTTCTTACCATGCCTGCATATATCTTCCACTTAATGTCCTGGTATGTAGTTAGCAGAATGCAAGCTCCAGCAAGAGCAGGCAACTTCACCGTGCCTGTTGCTGTATCCTCAGCAAGTAGAGTAGTACCTAAAATGGGCTGGTGCTTAGTGGAGATTTTTTGAGTAATTCTTTAAGACCCTTCTTCATGGGATGTCCATTTTTAAGGGTATATTTTTATAGCTGTGTTGAAAATATTAATATATTTAAGTTAAATTTTATGTGTTTGGCCTTTGAATGTTCAGGAACTGCGATAATCTCTCTCCCCAACTCCTCACCCAAAAAACCCCAAACAAACCAACCAAGGTTATGCTAATTTAAATAGGCCTTCCATGAGAAAGCAGACAGCTTCGTGTTTCCTGTTGAAATTAGGGGAAAGGAAGTAATTTTACTAAAGCCGGTCGCATCTTCTACTCTGTTCATGACTGGGGAGAAAATATAGGGTATCAGTCAGGCAGGAGAGAAAGGGGGACCATTGAATTTTTTTGTCCCAGTTATCTTTTGTTTTCCTCTAGGAATAAATGCCAACACATAGAGGCCACTCCCCCCACTCTATCTCTGTGTGAGCCTAATGGAGGGCAGGCCCAGGAAAGCCATTGCCTGAGCTATAAGACTTTAGTTAGAAGCATAGAATGTTAGATTGGAAGGACCTTGATCTTCTAGTCACCTCATCTTTCCAAGGAGGACACTCGAGGTGAGAAAGATCAACACGGGCGAGGCCAGGTTGAATCCTCGCTCTGCCAGGCACGGTAATCCTGTGTCCTTGGGCAGGTTGCTCATGTCACCTGTGAGTTAGGGGTGATGATGTTACCTGCCTAATAGCATTGTTATGGTGATTAAATCTGCTCAGGTGAGTTAACCTTTGATGTCTCCTGTAATATTGCCACAATCCTATGAGCATGGATGTCGTCTTTTTTTTTTATCTTTGTTGTATTTTGTCCCATTACCATTTAGTTGTCCTTAATTTAAGAATGGGGATTCTGAGAGTTATAGAAATGAACCTACTTCCTTAAATTCAGTGCAGTCCAGATGCCGACAAAGGTCTACTACTTTACACTACTTCTTGGTGCCTTTGCAGGAGGAATAGCGTTTATACAGGCATCCAGCTGTGAAAGGGCCTGGTGTGAGGAGAACAGTAAGAAATTGTGTGGCTGGAGCATAGGGTGAATGGTGTGGAGAAGAAAGCAGTGCCAGCGGAGAGGTGGAGAGGCCGCAGCTTTATAAAAGGCCTGGAGGCCTTGCTAAGAGAAAGGAAGAGCCAAGCAAAGACCCTTTGTCAGCTAAGGGACACGACCAGCTTTATTTTTTGGGACCATACCATGGGTGGAACTATAGAATTGAAGAGACAGCAGGAGGACAAGCTAAGGTGCTATGTTAGTAGTCCAGTGGTCTCCAAAATTGATTTATTACACACCTTTTCCAACAATTTTTAATCTGTACCCCTAATATAAATTCATATACATGTGTCATTCAATCCCCAGACTATGTGCTCATAAAGCTTCCTTTCTTATTTTTAAAGGTAGAAAGTAAATATATATGTGTTCTAATATTTTCTTCCGGCCTGTCAGCACATCGTTTTGTGCTCCTCAGTTGGGAAATCACAGGTGTAGGGCAAAGACGAGACGAGGAGGGGCAGCGAGGGCAGAGGGAGTGGAAGATAGAGATGGAAGAAGAATCAGCAGCACCTGGTGGCTGGTTCAATGTGTCTGTCAGGTGAGGGAGATGGACGAGAAGGGAGATGAGGATAAAGGCAAGTTCTAAGCTAGTCTGGCTTCAGAGTTGTGGGAAATGATTGCCACCATTAATATGGTGGTAAATACCAGAGAAGGAACAGGCCTTTAGAAGACTACCATGATGAGTAAGCTGAAGGTCCCATGTGGCTTTCTGCCTGAAGATGCTAGAGTACCGTTTTTGTGTAGCAAGAACTGAAAATTAAAAAAAAAAAAAAAAAGGAAATACTGAGTTTTCCCTAATATAAGGCATTTATAGATTTTGTTTTGCCTTCTGTTTGTGTATAGTTAAGCGCTCAGTAAATATTTAAGTGGGCATTTAAAATTATACTGAAACTGTTATTAGAAGTATTTGGTTTTTTCCTCTGTACGACACTTTAGGAGCAATTTAATATGAACAGGGTGTTTCAGTTTTTTGAAAATTGATGTCCTTGAACATTTTTTTGTTTAAAAAGTTCAAGAATATAAAAAATAAGATTGTATCAGAATGATTTTCCTGCGATGCTTACTTACATTGCTTTCAAGACATAAAATATTCTGTGTAATCTGAAATTTATTTTCAGTTTAGTTTTACCATTGTGACTTATATTTGTAAGAGTCATTTTAGGCCATAAATTGGGTTGAGGACTGTCTTCACTAAACTGAGTTGCTTTCATTTTCAAATGCCGTGTCAGATAGAGTCAGCGTGCACTGTTCATATACATGTAAGATTCTGAGTGAGTAGTTAGCACATCAGCAACTCCAGGTCACATCTGGAGACAGTAATAGGCAGTGTTGTTCTGCATATCAGGATTGTGTTTGTGGAGGAAGCAAAACAAAAGTAGCAAAGCTTATTGATGCGGACTCCATCCAGCCATGTCCGCCGTGTTGTGGATGAGACAAACAAATTCACATGGACTGCAGAAGTCCTGTGGGGAAAAAAGGGATGGGATGGCCACTCTCTAAGTGAGAGAGCGCCACAACCCTTGCCTGGACAGGCTGTTACTGCTTTTCTGGGAGCATTACCTCCAGCAAGGTCTTCATTTGTCATGGTCAGGCAGTAAGGATCAAACAATAGATACCATTCAAAGAACTAGGAGGGCTTCTTCTGAGTCAGGGTCAGTTAGCTAAAGGGCCATAAAACTTTGGGAAACAAACTCATTTTATGCTTGGACCCTTATCAGAAAATTGAGGACATTCTTAGCAAAGCAGGTTTCACAGGGTTTTATGCATTCTTTCTTAGGCATGATCGCCACAGGGAACTGTCCATACCTGCCCAGGGCTGCTCCGCCCTCCGGCATTGTTTCAGGCTTAAGTGAGGTGGGGGAAGTGAGGCAGCCAAGAGATTAGGAAACTTCTCACAGACAGAATGAGGATTCAGGCTATGTCAAAGCCGAGGGGCGAGGGTCCATCACCCCCGTTTTCTATAGCCCCCCCAAGTCCTTCCTTGAGGGCCCCTTCTCCACCATGCCTATCTTAGGTCATCCCTCCCTTGAGGAATCTTACCCGTCATTGGCTAACTAGTCATCTGCCTGGGGCCAAGCAGGGTGAAGTAAAGGGGACAGAGGCAGCCCCTACCAGCAAGATAAGCTTTGTCTCCTTAGTGGCTTATGGCCCCAGGGTCCTTTACTCAGCCTTAGCCATGGGGGTTATAGGTTCTGAAACCAGGTAGGGTGGTTCCCAACAGGTTATGATGTTAATTTTTCCTTCTTACCCTTTGTTGAATGCTGGTTTAATGAAGATCTTAACTATAGCTAATGTCTTATTTTATTAAAATTCTGTAACCTTCTTATAAAGGGTCGACTTTGAAATTTTATAGAAACCTTAGAGACTACTTGTGAAAGCCAAATGTTCTCCTTACCTGTTCACAGTTTAGTCTAGGAGTTACTTTTGGCCCTGACCAGTGTGGCTCAGTGGTTGGAGCATCATCCCATGCACCAAAAGGTTCGGGGTTCAGCCCTGGCCAGTGTGGCTCCGTGGTGGGAGTGTCGTCCTGTAACGGAAGCATCGTGGGTTCCATTCCCAGCCAGGACACATGCCTGGATTGCAGGTTTGCCCCTCCGTCTGGGTGATGACAGTCCCTGGTCCGCATACGGGGGGGCCGCCATTCAGTGCTTCTCTCTCTTGCTCCTTCCCTCCCTCCTTGCTCTCTCAAATCAATAAACATTTACAAAAATTTTTAAATGTAGGCTTTTCAAAAGACTGGTAATGTCAACTGGTTCTAAAAGTTTGTTGTCAGGGAATGCTATGTACAATTGTGTCCCATGATTTCATTAGGCCATCAAACCACACTACAGCTGATCATTTTATTTCCTGAAGCAAAAGAAGTAATTTTAATAGTAGAATAGTAGTTCTGTTTAGATTCTATTTAGTCAACCATGTTTGTAAACTAATTCTATTGGCTAACTTTTAATTATGCTTTTCATGTGTCATTGAGTGTAGTGCTGGTTAACTCTGGGCTCACTTTCCCTGTTGTTCTAGCTGGTAAAGGTAGAAGAAGAATTGCATTCTACGATTATTGGTGCAGTTATTATAAACCTATTTTCTTTGTAGGGGCATCTGTAGAATCTGCATGCTTAGGGCATTGATTTTCATTTCCGCATGATAGGTCTCTGTATGCCGGAGGGCGCCACTGTGAACTGAATAGTTCGTGGTGGGCGGACACGCTGGAGAATCTGGTACCCCAGATATTACTGTGCTTTCCCACCAGACACAAAATCTGTGACCGCATGCCTGAACAAAGTTAGAGTGTGCAGACTCTAACTAAACTAGAGTTAGAGTGTATTAAAAATGACTCTTCTGTTAGTTTCTGCCAACAGGGAGTGGAAAAGACAATTTCTGAATGGTTCACCTTTTTAAATTTGCAAATTAGGAATTATGCATCTACTGTTCTAGCAATATTTATTGAGAGACCTTACTGTGTTTCAGGCACTCTCCTAATCCTTTTACACACATTTTCCATAGCTGATATCAGTAGTTATTTCCATTTAGGCCTAGGTAAAAGTAGAAGTCAGGTGACCTAACTCCAAATCAGTGTTTTAACTTTTTCATGATTAGTTTTCAAAGCTGACAGCATTTCAAAAGCATTTGTGACCTTTACCCCAAAAAAGGAGCACGTGATTGGGAGTAGCCTCAGACTAAAATCATAATCTCTTAGGGATGAGGCCTGGACATTGGTCAAAGTATTGGACAAGTTACTTGTATTTTATTTGGTAAATGTGGTACACATTCATAAGTATGATCTATTATAGTAATATAACCAATAAATTGCTTTTTCACTCTTGATTTTTCAGAGTTGGGTTATATAGGTGAGCATGTTATGAATATAGACAGCTATGTAAATAATCATATTCATTGCACTTAGTTTTATTAATTGACATTGGCTATGATATAAGAACATAAAATAGCATTTAACTTAGTCTCATCTACCTATCTAGTGATTTCTCACTGTGTAATAACAGAATAATGAGAAAATGTATCATGCTTGGGAACACAACGGATTAAATTAAGATTACATGAGACTTTTCATCTTGAATCTCCTGAGCAGGCAAGCTCACCTCATATATATAAGTCTTTCTGAAGTGTGGTTATTAAATTCAGCCAAGAGTTCTAAATGAGTAGGTTAGCACTCACAGTCTGTAATGGGCAGGATAGGTGGTTCACGTGGGTTATTTTGAAGCATGCCATTCTGTAAGGCAAAAAGTTGGTACAGTGTTCCTTCTTTGTATGTTAGAGCCATTTTAAAAGTCACCGAATTTTAGAGTTAGGAGTGGCAACTCTTAGAGTTATGTAGAAGCTCAAAGAGGCCGCTGTATATAAGGTCACACAGCTACTCAACTAGTGACAGAGCTAAACCCTCAACGAGGCGTCTCCATTCCACTTCCCTTTGCACTCTCTCAGGTTACACGCTTACCTGAGAAACACACTTCAGATTTAACACATCTGCTTATGGTTCCAAATTTTGCTCTTTCAAGCTTTGCTTTTCCAGACCACCAAACATTACATGTAAACAAATGTATGTGTGCATGTGTGGATTTTAGAAAATTTTTAGAAGTTGGAAGTTGGAAAAGTTTTAAGAAGAAAAACCATTTAATTCATTGTAGATTGTTAATGGGAAGATAATCAGTTTTGTATATTATTCAAATCACATCTAACTTTCAATTCTGAGACAGTCCCTTGACATTATCGATAAAGCTCTGAGAGAAATAATGTGGGTAAGCCTGATGATGCAGTAAGAAATATAACACAGGTGATTGTAACTGTGGCCAAGATGATAATTCTTACATCATAATACGGTGAGTCTTTGCTGATGGCAGTAATGCTCGGTGGGGGCTTGGAGCCCGTGGTTTCAGGCCGCTTCTGCACGCCAGGAGGGCCGTGTTGTTCCCAGCAGCAACCTCCGTTCAGGCCCCACAGGCCCTGTCTACTGAAGTATTTCCTCTGCATGGCTTGTTGCTGTTTGGAGAGCAAGGCAAGGTCTAGCTGTATTTTTGGTATTACACTAAGTTCAAGGCCTCCTTCTCACCAGTTTTTGACTGTGGACCGGTCTTTTCGGTCTAGCCTAGCTGTAATAGACAGCAACAAACTCAGACGCTAGTCAGGTTAATGACCCTTTCCATCTGCCGAAGAGAGAAAGTCATATTTCCCCTTGTCCCTTCCTGGGAGATTTGTTTAAGCAACGTAGTGTAAGTGTTGACTCTAAAATCCTCAAACCTGCATGGTGTATGAAGAAACCCAACTTATCTCTAAACTTATTTCCAAGAGACTACACAGAAGCTATAGGGACGTGCACAACAGTAGTGATGGGAAAGTATGTGGTTTTCTAGGTTTCTCAACAGTGTGGCCTTGTTACTTTTCAGGCCATGACTTCCCAGCCAGAGATGCAGCCGTATTCACATATACGGGACCAACACAGAAGCTCTGTGAATCATGCGCCAAACACCCTATGAGTGTGCCTGAAGGGCCTGTCTCTAGGCATGGGCCGTACTTCATTAGTAATGATTGAAACATCTATCACCCAGATTCTGAATGTTAGATTGTGTCCTGTATCCTAAACTAAAGCAGTTTATCAAAATTGTGACGAATGCAATGATGGTGCAAATGCTGTCTTTCAAAATATGTCTGAAAATAATACATCCCCGTAGATCATGTGCTCAGTGTGTTAGTAGTCGGGGATTGGTTTGCATTAGGCCAGACTTTGTTTAAATAGGACGATTGTATTTATACAAGCATGTTACTGACTTTACAGCTTGGCATCTCACAGAGATAATGACACATTTTGGTGAATTTGAATTTCCAAAATCCTTTGCCAGGTAGGAAAGGGAGAAATTACATATAGGTTTTACGGCTTTTCATGAATAGGCCATTTTCTTTTTGGTCAGAAATATGAAGAAAACATGTCAGCTAGAGATGCTTTTAGATTTCTCATGCTTCCAGTAGCAAAAATACAAATTATGCTAAAAAGCACTTTTATACAGACATTTTCAAAAGCAAAATCCTGAGCCAATTACATTTTCATGGTGGGCCGAGGAAAAAAGACATTGTGTTATGAACCTATTTTTCCCCTGCATACATAATATCCTTGATGTTGAGTGAAAGCAATGTTCCTGCTAAGAGCTAGGGAAGATAACTCCACACACTAAAATTTTCAGTTGCACTGGTTGGACACCGAGAAAACAGCGAACGCTGTATTATAATCTCTCGTAGTTCTTCTGTATGACTTACGCATATTATGCCACTCATTTACATTTTGAAATACATAATAATGTATTTGTTTTCAGGACTACAGCTCTACTATATTCTCTGAATAAGTGCAGTTTTCTGGACCAAAATGTCATCCTTTTATGTTCCGTGGTGTGGCGGATTACTGTTGCATCGAAGCTTTTATTTGTAAGAACTGCACTCACAAGGGTGTTAGAAGCAGCTTTGCAATAAAGGAAGCTCTGTGGTGGAAGCACAGGGCCAGTAGTGGATAAATTGTGCAAAAGGCTGCTTGTTTGGAAATCAAACTTAATTTAAAAGAGCTTTCAATCACTAGTTAATGTAACTGCTTTAAATTTACAGACAGTGGGAGTAGCTCACCGTTACCCAAGTATGCTTCATCTCCCAAACCAAACAACAGCTACATGTTCAAACGGGAGCCCCCAGAGGGATGTGAGCGAGTGAAGGTCTTTGAGGAAATGGCGTAAGTAATGTCTTTTCTATCAGCTGGGATCTGCAAAGCTGTGAAGCTTTTTACTGAGACCAGTTGATTACAGATGAATCAACTACTCCATCCAGCTGATAATGTGTTTCAAAATAATGAAAAGGGAACTGAATAGGCAGAAGAGATCTTATTAAAGCAGAATTGGAGCCTGTATGTTGCAAATCTGTAAGCTAACACAAAAGAAGCCTGGAAGTCCGTCCTTGCCAGCTAAAAGGTCGGTTCTCAGTCGGTGCGGGTTTTCCCTTCAAAGGCTCTGTTGACCGAGGTGGCTGACACAGAGACGTGTGGTGGCAAAGTCGGTGTCCACGTGTCACCAGCCTGCTGACGGGAGACCCTCTCCTTCCCTGTGAGCACCTCCAGCTCGTGTAGTCTCTGAATTTAGACTTTCCATTTACGGATTTTTTTTCTTTTTGAAATTTTAATATGTATAAATTAGAAATTAAAGGCATAGAGGTTCATACTGTAAATACTTGGCAGAAACCCTGTGGCTCTTGGGCTCACTCCTCCCTTTGCCCCAGCGCAGGTGCCTGGTGGAGGCAGCTGTGCTCTTGCACGTACAAGGGGATGGAGACCCGGCTGTGGGAGAGGATGGCTTAGCTCCTGGGCCTGGGCAGAGAGGAAGGGCTCATGGACCCTGCTCTGCTGGGCTGACCGGCTCTTTGAGAAACTACTGAAACTTTTTTTTTCTGTTCTGTGTTCTAGAAGTATGTGTAGAGATGCAGAAAAAGGAGGAAAATGGCCCTAGCTGGTGTGACTCAGGGGACTGAGTGCCGGCCTGTGGACCAAAGGGTGTTTGGTTCAAGTCCAGTCAGGGTACATGCCTGGGTTTTGGGCCAGGTCCCCAGCAGGGGACGCGTGAGAGGCAACCACACACTGATGTTTCTCTCCCTCCCTTCCCCACTCTCTAAAAAAAATAAATACAATATAAAAAGAAATATTTAAATTAAAAAAAAATGAGCAAGTGCTTAGAATCAAATATATCATGGGGTAATCCCCCCCCCCCCCGCCCCAGTATACTCTTTCTTAACAGAAAAGCTTTGCATAGTCTTCAGCTATAATGTAAGATGTGTTTCCATGTTCCTAAACGCTTGAAAGCAAACCAACGATCTCTGAAACAGTTTGTCTGCCCAGTCCTTTTGGAAATGCTTTGGTCTCAAATATCACTTCGGTGCTGTGTACATCAGTAGTCTGCCAGCTGACGTGTGCTA
This sequence comes from Desmodus rotundus, assembly GCF_022682495.2. NCBI lineage: Eukaryota > Metazoa > Chordata > Mammalia > Chiroptera > Phyllostomidae > Desmodus > Desmodus rotundus. The sequence goes on along the minus strand of NC_071392.1, from coordinate 26,287,162 downwards.
TGGAAGATGTTTACCCCTCTGTGTACACTTAACTCATTCCCTGCCATTCACACTTGAGCTGTGATAGAGAACTCCAGTGAATTCAGAAAGTGCTTAACTTTTTCGTGATTGTAAACCTCATTTTGTTTTATGGTTTTAGGTCTCGTCAGCCTGTCTCAGCCCCTCTCTTTTCATGTCCTGACAAAAACAAGGTTAATTTCATCCCCACTGGATCAGCTTTCTGTCCTGTAAAACTCCTAGGCCCTCTCTTACCTGCCTCCGACCTAATGCTCAAGAACTCCCCCAACTCTGGCCAGACTACAGCCCTGGCAACCCTGTCCGTGGAGCAGCTCTCCTCCCGGGTCTCCTTCACGTCTCTCTCTGACGACACCAGCATGGCAGGCTCCCTGGAGGCCTCTGTCCAGCAGCCATCCCAGCAGCCCCCGCAGCTCCTGCAGGAACTGCAGGGCGAGGAGCACATCTCCGCACAGAACTACGTGATCCTCTAAAGCAAAAGGGAGCTGGCCTCGACCCGACCCTCCGTGGATTAGGAGCTAGATCTCAGACATCTATCTGCATGGAGTGACAGAACTTTCAGAACATCACCACAGACAAAATACTTCTCAGCAGCATAAAGTATCTCTTAACACTGATCTTGGCAGGGACGGAACTCCTAGTCAGCAGTTTTTGTGGAAAGCAGTAATGCTTGCAAAACGTGTGTGTCACTGAGCATTTTAAGTGGAGACTATGCATTTCATAGTATGTTTGACAGATTAGTACTGTGTCCTGTGTTCTGTTCCAAATTCTTCAGTATAAATAAGCTCTATATCAAAAAGTTGCCTGTCTCAGTAGAAAATGTCTTGCTGTGTTTTGTCCTATGGAAAATACTGTACTTCAGGATTATGTTTACAATTGATCCAGGTGTTTGTTTCTAACTTCTGTAATACATACAATGCAAAAAATAAAAGAAATGGCCACAACAGTTGCACAGTGCCCACCCTATGGCCTAGCTTCAGGTACTTCGGTTGAAGTCTAAACTCAGGTAACTTGGAATGTATATCATATTGGGATATTAACTATTTCACAGCTAAAAAGCTAAAGAGGGAACATCACTCTCTGCCTTTCCTACCTTTATGCATTTCCCTTTCCTCATTACATTCCACATTCTTAGAATAAGAAGTGCATTCAACCCTAGGAGAACGATAATCCTGGACATGGGTGAACATGAGAAGAACCAGCAAATCTTACGGTGTCTGACATTACTTTTGTCGTGTGGTTACAAGTAAAACAGCTGTTGCATTCACTGTCTCAACATGTGTAAACGTGGCTTTATTTCTTTTTTACAAGTTCGGGTGTTGCTCAGTTAAGGACTGTTCAATGTCACATATGAAGTGTCCAGGCTAGGCTGCATACAGACATTCCACATTGTGTGTGATGGAATTTAAAGACGAGAGTGTCTGGGTCTAAATTCAGAGCAAATGAAGTTTCACAGGGGGTGATTGAGATCTTTTTATTTATGTTGGCCATCAAGGTCATGAAACGCTACTGTTGTATCCAAAGGCATATTAATGCTGATTTCCCTTTTGGAAATTCTTTAACTTGCAGGTTTAAAAATGATACACTTTTGGTTATTGTTTTACTCAAGCAGTTGAGGTGCACGAGGTACATTCATGTAGAGAGGGAATATGTAGGTCTCAGAGTTAATGCAGCATAAGCAGGTTATTTGGTGACTTCCAAAAGCAGTAGTTTGAAGCTGTCTCCTGTAAGCCTCTTACAATATCATGCATAGCTCTCTTAACATTTTGGTTGTGCAAAGTATAGCAAAACCCAAGTAAATTAGCCTTGACTTTTCAGACCTGACCTAACTTCTCAACGAAATGTGAGGAGAGCCCTAGGTCCCCCTGATTGGTCAGTGGACGAGCCCAACTCCCAGACGTCGTTTTTTGCCACATGAAGAGCATGCAAAAGCAAACAGGCGTTTTTGTATTTTTATCCCATTGCTTTCAGTTCAATAAAACATAGCGTCATTTCCACCTGCACCTAAAGTGTATGGCACGGTTTTCTTAAAAATTAGGGGAATAAGGTGCCTACAGCTACAGGAACGTTTCAGTTCCCTTCAGTCATTCCTGGGTTTTTATTTTATAAAGAGGTTGAAGAAGGAAGAGATGATAAAGATAAAAGCAACACCATTGATTTTTTTTTAAGAAATGGCATATATATGTACATGTTCATGTGTGTATGTATTCTGTGTGTTATTTTGTCACGATCCCAATTATCTTCTTTCCACCAAAGTTCGCAGTGATATCTTCTCCCGAAGGTGCATGCCGGCTCCTTTGAGTCAGTCAGTGTTACGTGGTAGGAGACTGTCGTGGGGAAGGACTCAGTTTACTTTTGCCGTTTTCACAGGGGAACCTTTCGAAACAATCTCTTCAGCAGCAGACACCTTTAACCCTTATAATCTCAGGCCTTGATGAAAATACTATATTTTGTAGATTATGGTTAAAGGGAGAAAATTATTAGCTCTGTAAGATAAATATGAGCTCCATTAACTTCTGCTATCTGGTTTAGCATTACATACTGTGTTGATCTTATGCTCTGCTTTTGTCCAAATAAGATGCAATAGTATCAATATCAATTTCTGAAAGATGGACTGATGATGCTTTTTTGGTGATGAAATCTGATGTACGATATTTATAGTGCTATGTGCTTTTATTTTCTCACGAGAAGCTGAATATTGTGTTGTACATTTGTTCTTAGCATATATTAAAGTTTTGAACCAAATGTGTTAAAGCTTATGCTTTGCCATGTAAATTTCCCAGAAGTTGTTGAGCTCAAATGTATCCTACACCCAGCTGTAGAAATTTGTCAGAAATTGTTTCAATTTTGTATATAGCTGTACTGTTTAATTTAGCCACTGCGCTGAACAGTGTTCGAGTTACCATCAATACGGCTTTACACAAGGAAGTGTGTGGCTTTTGTTTTGTATTTTTTCAGTATAGAAGTTCTTGTGTCTTATTTAAATAAAGTTATTAGTAAAAGTGGAACAGTTCACAGCTGTTTTTGGAAAGGCTGGGTGGTGAGCACCTTCCCTCACAGAGGAATTCAGTTCAGGGTAAGGGCGGTGAGGGGCCCTCAGCGAGGGCCAGCCCCGCGTCCTGGGCTGTGCGGAGTCTGCCTGGATCAGATTTCCTCAGCCTGGTTTCCTCCTGACACACTTTCCATCACAAGGGGAGAAGCTAGATGTCTAAAGTTCCAAGTGTTCGTAATGCCCCCAGCTATGAGCACCTTAAATAGAGAAAATATTGTTTCCGTGTCGTTACTTTATACTGAAGAATTATTTGTGGAAACAGGTTTTTTCACGTTTGCTGAAATCAGCTCTAAGAAAGTTGCATATTTCTTGCAATGAAAGCTGTAGCAAAAAATATATATTATTTTACTCTTTTACTTATGTTTAGATTCAGGATAAGAGGGGAGAAAAGCTTTAGAGAGCAATGGGGTGTTGATGCTACGCCCAGCTATCCAAATGGGGTCATGGTAGGCCATGCGGTGTCCCAAAAGCAAAAATAAACCACTTTGAGAAATAATTTACCAGCAGAGTGTTCATTTCCGAAGCACACTCATCAAAGAGAGAAGATTTCACCTTTAAATTGAAATTAAAAACGACTAGTATTTGTGGTTTTGGCTGACAAAAAGTAAAATACGAAATTTTAATGGTGAAATTTGTCAACTATCTTCTTGAGAATGACACATAATTTAGGCAGGAAATTATGTACCTTACACAGCTTAAAAATTCCATTGCAAGTGAATTTGAAGGAAAAGTAGAATTCTCAGCGCTATCTCTGTTTGACTTAATGGCAAAATAAGCTTAATGTGAACAGCCCGAAGAAGTCAGTATATTAGCATTTGCCAAGTCAAGTCTTAAGAAACAAGGACGGGGAAGTTAGGCCTAAGAACTTACATATGCTCGAACATGCTACCTAGAAGTCGCCCCTTAAAGACTATTTATGAATATTGAAAGAAGTGCTGTCCCATGCCCCAACCTGCAGTGTGAGGCCACATCTAGGTCTGAAGTTCCGTTCGTCCCACGGGTCCCCTGCTGCTCTCTCCGAGCACCTGCCACCTTGTCCCCCAACGGTGATAAGCCTTTTCTCTTCCGGACACTCCCTCCCTGGTGAACTCAGGGCTCTTTGGAGCTGCAGGATCTTTGTGAAGATGGATCTCCTTGTTCACATCGTGAGTCAAAATCGAAATGCTATAATCTAGCCTTAGTGTTCCAATTGTCTAAAGAGCATCTCGGACTTGTTGCCTCATCTCAACTTCAGCGATGGAATGGAATGAAGATACTACTATCTTGTCCCCTGTTCCAAATCAGCTGTCCCTTTTTGCACTCCTATTCCTATTTCCTGTAAGGTAGACTGGAATCCCAAGTCCTGACATTTCCTCCACCTAAATCTCTCAGAGGATCCTTCCTTTCTTCCTATTCTCTCACCACTCCATTCAAGCTGCAGAGGCACAGAGGTGTCGGATCAGCCAGCTGTGCCAGGTGGCAGAATGGGCCAAACCCACCCCATGTCTACTTTTGTAAATAAAAATTTTACTGGAACAAAGCCACGCTCATTTGCTTACGTAGTTAAGTAGTAAAGTTTGGGAGGAGCTGAAAGTTACATGTGGCTGTTTGACTGTACAAGGAATCTGCACCCCTAATGCCCTCATTGTTCAGGGACCACCTGAATTGCCCGTGGCTACTTTGCTGCACGATGGCGGAGTTAAGTGGCAACACAGACAGTCTGGCCCACGATACCTAAAATATTTACCGTCTGGCCCTTTCCAGAAAGAAGTTTGCTGACTTCTGTAGACCAAGGAGCAAACTAGATGTAGGTAACTAGTATCATACAAGTGGTTGCAAAATATGATACGCCTCCCTTTAAGAGGTAGAGATTAATTGTTCTCCCCTTAAGTGTGGGCTGGACTTGCTTATCAATAGAATACCACAAACGTGATAGGCTGGCGCTCCTGAGATTACGTTATAAAAAGACAGGCTTCTGCCTCGGGGCTTTCGCTTTCTCGGATCACTTGCTACGGGGGAAGCTATGTAATGAGGATACTCGGGAAGTCTATGGAGAGACCCATATGGAAAGCAGTGGGGTCCTCTGGCCACCAGCTAGCAAGGGACTGAGGCCCCTGCCAGGAACCATGTGAGTGAGCTTGGAAGCAGGCCCTCCAGCCCAGCTGAGCCTTGAGAAAACTGCAGCCTCATAAGAGCCCTGGAGTAAGACCCAGCTAAACCACTCCTGGGTCCCTGACCCTCGGAAACTGAGATAATCAATGTTTGTTGTATTAAGGTGCTAAGTTGGGGGGGTGGTATTTGTTACAAAGCGTTAGAGGACTAATACAATCCAGCAGGGGCTCTCCGTGCCCCACCCCCACCATGAACATCACCTGGAGGTCTTGCTATAGCATTCTGGCCCCATAAAATAAGGTTTGTCTTTTTTAGAATGGACAGTTCTTGAAAGAAGCTCTTTTGGACTCAGTCCACGACAGAGCTTTCTCATGCAAAATTTTATTTGAACAATTCACATGATATTTGGTCTACTGTATGTGTCTAAAAGTTGCCAGACTTTAAGCTGCCTTACCTAAGACACAGGAGCAGAGCTGAGGGGTGGGTGGGAACTAAGCCCTTGCAGAAAAGGATCCCCTGTGGAAAATGACGCAAGGAGGGGTGGGATGGGTGATCCGTTTTTAAAGCTGGGAAAGAAGAAAAAGCAGAATCTCAAAAAATATATATTTCCACCTTGGATATGTTTTTTTACTTTAGTAAAGAGGAGGCTGGTGACCCAATGGTCCTAATTTGGCCTATTCCATTCCATAGACATTTGCATCTCTCAAAGAAGAGATACAATTTTTTCAAAGGTTCCAGATCAGTTTGGTGATGGCCCCTCTCATTCAAAACAGCCATTTTCGTAACACTAAGAATTTGAACAATTAGATCATTTTTCCTCCAGAAGGTTTCCTGATAATGAGGAATGGGTTCCCTTTCACACGAGAGATCCTACTCAAGTCTTGGCATCCATTGTAAGCGTGACTTTGATGACATTCCCGTAGCCAGAACTGGGTACGGCCTTGCAGGCCGTGGATGTTATTTCAGACCGCTGTCTGGGAGCGAGCTGGATGGAGGCGGCTGCAGGGCTCCACATGGACCTGCCAGATTGGGGGGAGGGTTCGAGCTGGAACGGCAGCCTTTTCTCAGGTTTTCTATTCCACTCTGTAAAGGAAAAGGGTTACACACGAGGGACAGAAGGTAACAAAGGACACTGCTCAGGTGCTGCGGTAAGCAGCCTGCCATTTTTCCTATGGACTGAAATCAAGGCAAACAGAGTAATCTTAACTCTGTCTCCATTCATCTATCTGCCCGTTTGATTGCAGACAAACAGCAGTTGTGGTCTCTCCTGCCTCCCTTCTCACTGACCACCCTGGGAGCTTTCTGGGAAGAACCTATTCCTTCTTGAATCCCCACCCCCTTCCCCTGATTGCTCCCCTGAACCCGTGACCATTACAGCAGGGCCTGCAGGAAGATGAGAAGTAGCGGGAAGAGGCTCAAAATGGTTACACCTGCGGAGTAAGGTCGGTGGGTGCGGGCAGGAAAATGGCTCGCACCGTATTTGTACGCCCTTATGAAATATTTGATTTCTTCCTACAATGAGCATGTATTATCTTTGTAATGTGTTGAAAAAGAAGATAAGGAAGGAACATGGCCTGTTAACAGCCCCTCCCCCTGCCTGCACCCCCTTCCCACCACCCATCCATCCATCATCCAGTTTGCAGCAGAAAGTGGATATGATGGAGCGGCCTGCTTTACATGTTTCTAATACGAAAACAAGATGAAATTCATAGGAATGATCAACAGGAAAATAAATGTTCGACCTCACTAGTCCTCCAAACAATGCAAATTGAAATAATGTTGCCTTTAAAATGGCAAAGGTTAAAAAGAAGGATAATATTCAGTGCCGGGAGGGCGGCCAGGACATGGCCACTTCCATCTCTGCTCTGAGAAGAATAAATCCGTGCAGCCTGAACAAGACTGTGCCAGCGCTTTCACCAAGTGGCAAAAAGCAGGTCACAAGCCAGGGTGACTGACTCCTTGGTTTTATGAAAACACGTATATATGTGAGGAAAGAATAAGACATCCTCTCCCTGCTGCCCACTGTCTGTCCCCTGCACCTCTCCTTGCCTTCTGTAGGTAGGGTCATCAAGGGCCGCCATCCTGGCTACCCATGTCTGCCCAGCTCCCCAGCTCTTCTCACCCCACCCACACCCAGCCAGCATGGCCAGAAGACCAGGACACCTCAGACTGCCTCCTGGGCCCAATTCTCTTTCTTTTCCAGGTACTTTGTCTTGAACTGTGAACTTGGTTTATAGCCCAGGAAAACTGGCCTGCTCGGCCCTGGGCTTCTCCCACCCGAGGCCCACCACTGAAGTCCATGACACAGAAGAAAGGGCCTCCTCAGATGGTCCGAGGGCAGGTAACAGATGGGTGGCAGACTGCAGGTAGCAAGAGCTTAGGCTCCTGTGTCGTCAGGATTTATTCCCTCCCTGCTAGTTTCTTCCTCTCCAGTTGGAGCCAAAGTCACAGCTCACCCAGGATGGCAGCTCCTGTTGGCAGGATAAAAATACCCCTCAGTTTGACTGCTGAGGCGACATGCACGGCCAACTCAGCCACTAAGGGCCAGGAGAGAGGAAACAGTGCAGAATGGCTGTGACCTGCCTGCAGGGAAAGGTGGCCAGAGGAAGCTCCCGCTTGCTTACACGTGGACAGTTCAGCCTTCTGGTGCTCAGAGGAAGCTCCAGGGGCCCCGGTGCCTCTGTATCAGTGTGAAACCCACAATTAGCATGAACATTTCTGACTCTTATTGTTCATCACCCCCTTTGAGAATTTATGGAAACTCTAGATCGTTTCCTCAAGGGGAAGAAAATTCAGAAGCGCATTTTCACACGAAAAAATTACATATGCTCTCAGAATATGCACAGAACTCTTGAAGGTAAGAGGTCCATAAATCCCTGGACCAAAATAGCGTTTCTAACCCAGCCACCAGAAATAGCAATGAACTTCTAGAAGAGCACAGAAGGAAAGGTGTTGATGTGCCGAGTGCTATGTCAGCCCTGAGGATGCTTTCTGTTTGTGCTGGGGCCAGGCGGATAGTGGAGGATGCTCCAAATGTGGAAGAAACCCGTGGGGCACTCTCAGGGGCCAGAAACACCAGCAAGGAGACACCTCAGACCAAAATCAATAAAGGAGCTCCCCAGGAAGTGGTCGGAGAAGGAAGCTCAGAGCTGATGTGTAACCCAGGCTCCACTGATGAGGCATTTATTTCTGAAGTCAACGGCCTCTTCCCTGGCTTGCAGAGAAGGCCTGGGTGCAGGCCTCTGTCCAGTGTCAGAGGTTTCCTGAACACCTCCAACCAGCTGTCTGCTGGATGGAGGCATGAAGAAGATGCCCATCCTTATGCCAAAGCCAGAGTTTACCTAACACGAGATGGGACTCAGGGGCCATATCTCACCAAATGGAGGGAGTGTCAGGCAATAGGAGCTGGCAGCTGAGGCGGGGGGAGAATTGGGGGAGTACAGGGGGAAATTTGATGAAGAGCCTACAGGGCCCCAGAATTCATCTGAGGTTCACCATGTTCTCTAGGAGAACACTGTTTCAATGACTGTGGCCAAATGCTTGAAAACTCCAGAGCCAGCATTTGGCATGTTGAGAACAGTCGGGCTATCAGGTCAGTTTCCTACCAATGAATCGTCAGAAGGCAGGACCTAGGTGTATATTTTGTATTAAGACTAAAGATCCTGCCCTGACTGGTGTGGCTCCATAGATTGAGTGCCGGCCTGAGAACCAAGGGTCACTGGTTTGATTCTCAGTCAGGGCTGTTGCCTGGGTTGTGGGCCAGACCCCCAGTCGGGGTGCGTGAGAGGCAACCACACATTGATGTTTCTCTCCCTCTCTTTATCCTTCCCTTCCCCTCTGTAAAAATAAATAAAATCTTTTTTTAAAAAAGGCTACTAAAGATCCTGTTTTCAGAGGACAGCACAACGAGGTGCAAAGGATGAATTCAGATGAGCAGCGGGACAGCAATGGTACTCAGGCTGGCCTGGCAACTCGGCCGTCCCCACCGCCCAGCCCAGCCAGCCACCTCACCTGGTCCACCACGTGTCTTCTCTACCCCTCTCCGCTTCTGCGTGCTCAGACTTGGTCATCACTCCCGGCCCCCATGGCTTTACAGTAGCTGTGCACCGCTTTCCTTCCTTTTGGTGATGGGAAACGCATTGTTTCGTATCATCACCCGTTCAGAATGAAAGGAGGGAGAAGCTGATGAACTCTTGACTCTTCTTTGGGGGGAAAGTTAACTCCGCCAGGACGACCGCCCTGGCTCCCTGGGCCGGTCAGCTGAGACCAGGAGGTCCTGTGGCCCAGAAGGTGACTTACTAGCCTAAGACCGTGTCTCTCCCCAAAGAATGGGAGGCAGGACTGCTTAGAAGGGGACAGTGGTGTGAGGGGCAGTTTGAATGTCGACCTGTGTCAGCACCTTTACATGGGACTTTTCCAATCTGCCATAGGAACGCCGAACTGCCAATATTACAAGATTCTTTTCTGCTAAGAATAAAACTCCCTTCTTTAACGTATATATTTTCTTCTTTCCTTCGAACAGACTAGATTTTGCTTTATTCCTTTATTTACTTATTCACTCATTCTATTAAAGTTTATGTTCAGTTGGTTTCAGGAGTATGGTATAGTGGTTACACAGTCACATACATTACAAGTTATTTCCCCCGATATTTTCTCAGTTCTCACCTGGCACCATACCTAATCATTACAACGTTATCGACTGTATTTGCTATGCTGTACTTTACCTCCCTGTGACTATTTTGTAACTGCCAACCTGTATTTCTCAGTCCCTTCACCTTTTTCTCCCAGACCTCAGTGCCCCTGTCCTCTGGCAGCCACCAGTCTGTTCTGTGTATGCATGTATCTTTGTGTCTATGAGTCTGTTTCTGCTAATTTTACAAGGTTTTCAAAGTCAACTTTAAAGTCCTAGAGCCTTATTAAAGCAGACATAGCAGTACTCAGGAAATACTCTGTCTACCCTGTCCCACCTCCCAGTCCCTTGCAGTTAGGCATGTGACCATTTCTGGCCAATGGGCTATACGCCATTCCTTGAATGAGGCACCGCTCAGCCAATGGGTGCCGCTCCTCTGCTACCCTTTCTTGCTGCAGGGACAGAGAAGCCCATGTTTCATATGCCTTCCCCTTCTTTTTTTTGTTGTTGGTGTTGAAATGAGTTTGAGTTGAATTAGATTTCTGTAATGACATGTTCTGTGAACTTTCTGCTTTTCTCATCTGTACTTGCCCCTTGTTCAGAGTTCCAGGAACCTAATTACTTTTGATGAAGAAGGAGGAGGAGGAGGAAGAGAAGGAGAAGGAGGAGGAGAAGAAGAAGAAGAAGAAGAAAAAGAAGAAGGAGAAGACCCATGAAGGACAAGGTCTAGTGCAGCATTAGGAAATATATAACATTATTGCTACCACTCCCTGTCCCACACCTATTACAAAATTCATTAATTTACTCAGAATCCGTCTCAGTGCAGAATTCTTGGCAGCCATGGCCAGTCATTTCAGCTTGGCACCCAGCTGAAGAGACCTACATGACTGCTCCGTGAGTGGTGCCAGTCACTGGACAGGGGAGGTGGTTTAAATCAAAGCGGACGATGAATTGCCATCGCCTGTCTGGAAGGCACTAGTTGACCACAAAGACAGATGCAACTTTGATATCCTGGCAAAATCAGTGGTGCTAATAGTTAGCCCTGAGCCATTGCCAGGGTCGGCCCCTGGGGAGAGTTCTCCCCACTGGTCTCTGAGAAAGAAAAGCAAAGAGTTCAATTAGTTGGCTCTTAGAACTGAAGCATGAGCAGAAGGCCAGAGAGCTCTGCTACCACTGACCCAGATGGCCAGGCAGCCTCTCATGGCACCTCGGGGGGCTCAGGCCTGGCCCCACACCCAGTGGAAAGACTGGCTCCAGCAAGATGGGTGACCCCCACCTACATGCCCCCTGGCAGGCAACTCAGGGTTCCCAGGGCTGCCAACTCTGAGCAGATCACATTTTCTTGGGCATAAACCTCTGTCAAAAAGTGCTGGTTCTTTCTACGTTGGTGCATTTCTAATTCTGAAGCTGACGGATGTTTTTCTCACTCTCCCAGAACTCAAAATCAACTTGACATTTCTAAAATTACATTTTGAAGGCAATGAATCTATAATGTGCACCAAAGCCCATGCCAGCTGGGGAAAAACAGTAAGAAAGGAGGAGATAGAAATATTTCTGGCTCCATCCCTTAAATTGAAATATTCTTTATCTATTGGCGTGGCAGGGGGAGGAGGAGCAGGGAGCCTGCAGACCACCTAAAACAGCAGGGAAGGTTTCAGGGAGCAGGTGCCCTCAGAATTTGCCTGAGGGTTCCACTGCCAGTGGGGGTCAGATGGGCCTCAGGATGTGGAACGAAAATGAAGGAGCTGTGAGACTGGGTGTGGTGAGGGTGGGGCACCTTTTGCTTCTTCGTGCCAGAGATGGGTGCTCTCCTCTGCTGGGGAGGCGCCCTGAGGTGGGCCCCCTGAAGAAGCCCCCTGGCCCGGCTGGCACACAGCCTGCTTTAAAGAGAATCAGGCAGCAGCTGCTTCTCCTTAAACAGGAGAGGTGGCTGAGGGGGCTTTGTGTGAGCCCGGATCAAAACACGCCTATCAAGAGGGATCAAGAGCCTGGCCAAGTGGACTGCAGATGCGAAAGGGAATTGAACTTTTTAATTTATTTAACAAAAATGTGAAGAAAATTCAAGGAGAAAATGCCTCCATGAGCAATCTTTTCCTTCTACTTGTTGCAAAGCCTGTCCAGCTACCACCATTCTCCTCTCCTCTTACAGATCCATTTTAACAAGCAGCCTGTTAGTATTTAAAGTGATCCATTCAACAAGGGAGAACTCCACACCCGCTTGCCCTCCCCCCTCCCCCCTCCCCCACCGAGCTCCCTGGGCCTGCAGCCGGGAGTCAGCCCCTCCTGATCCATCTCCTCACTGCGGCTGCAAACAATTGTGACCCAGGGTGGAACTAGGAGTCCTTAATCCGCATTCCACACAGGCAGCTCCCTTCAGCAATCATTAATCCGGCATGTACAAGGTGACTCCAGAGCGCGGAGGACTGAGAGACCTGGGAGACTGGGGCCAGCCGGGCCCCGTCCTTTGGGGTTGCAACACCCTGGAGTGGAGGAAGACGCATACCGCCTGGGCCTTAGGCGGCCAGACCAAGCGCCAAGCTTGAGCTCATCAGGAGCAAGGAGAAGGGCAGGAGGGCAGTTGTCAGGGAGAGCTGAGGGGCGGTTCCTACAAGGAAGACCACGGGCTACACTTGGAGAAGTCCCGTGGAGGAGGTGGGGTCTGAGGTGGTGGGATCCTGGGGCGGGGGGGAAAGGACCACGGGCTACACTTGGAGAAGTCCGGTGGAGGAGGTGGCGTCTGAGGAGGTAGGAGCCTGGGGGTGAGAAGGGCCATGAGGGTGGCTGAGGGTAGGAGAGGGGCGTCCTGGGTGGAGTGGGCAGCAAATGTAGGGACCCAAAGATGAGAGAGAGGTTCAGGGTACAGCGAGCTCTCCTGTGCCTGTGAGGGAAGGTTGCCAGGCCAGGCCCCGGGGCTCTCTCTGTCTCAATGTCCTCCAAGACTGAGAATGCCCGGCGGAGGAACTGCTGAACAAATGAGACTCCTGGGACAGCCTCTGCTGGCCAGGAAGGGGCAGAGCCACACCTGGCACATAACACTGAGTCCCAGCCCAGTTTCACCCGCAGGCTTCTTCCCACGTGGAAAAGGAGACCGCCTTCCACCATCCCTGTCTCCTGTCCCCAGGCTGTCTTGTCCAGGACAGTAGCCACTGCTGGGGATGGGCCCTTCCATAGGGACACACCACAGGCAGTCAGGGGAGCCCACCATTCCTGTGGGCTTGGGGGAGTCCCTTTCAGAGCTGGGAACTGGGGCCACAGGAGAGGAGGAGAGGCCTCCCTGGCCTAGCTGAGCACATGGGACCATTTCCTGGCTAAGCATCAGTTCTACCCTCACTCAGGGCCACTGACTCATCGAAAGGGCTGTATACAGCCTTCTGCGGATGTGTGTGGCCTCTCATCTAGTATGCCACCAGTGACAAGGGTGGGGAGGAGAGGCACCGGCTCTGGGGTTTCTACTACTGTGGAGTGTCTAAACCACTTATGTTCCCACATGCAAAACTGTTACTCCCATCCCTGCCTGAGCCAACAAAAGTCCAGGTCCTCCTCCCTGGCTGCTGTACCTGGGGGATGCCTGGGGTCCCGTCAGCAGTGTCATGCTGGTGTGACCTGTCCTCCTCCTCTGTCCCTCTCCAGTCCCTACTGCCCCCACAGCACCTCCCCACTGTGTCCCCAGAACACATTCATTTATTAACTTGACTTTGCACGTGAAATATCTTTTCCATTTAATTAAAAAAAAAAAAAAAAACAGTTACTGTCACAAGGGACTCCAGAAATACATGCTTTTGACACTGGGATCCACTTTCCATAGGCAGGTTCATGCAGTGGAGGCCAGCTCAGCTCCTGTGCCCATGGCCAGCGGGGAAGGGCTGAGCACAGTGTCTTTGGTTGGCTGGAGCTTCGTCCAGAGCTCACTGGAAGGTGGTTGGCAGGCAGAGGGGTCCTCCCTGCAGCCTTCCTCCACAGGGGACAGAGGCAGAGGGTACAAGAGGAGGCATTTCAGCTTCACCAGCCTCCCGCTGCCTGTGAGGCTGTAGACACATTATTTAAACCTAACACAAAGTAGGTTTATGATTTGAACTTGGATCTCACAGTAGCCCAGTGACACATCAGCAGCCATGAGGTGGATTTTGGCAGGAGAATGGCCCCAGTCTGGAAACCGCCCCTAGACAATCCTGTATTGTTAGATCCACAGAGAGAATACACTAAATCCCTTTATACCAAATAAGAGTAAATAATTATACCAATATAAACAGGGCCTCTGACCCTTTCATTTTATTAAAATGGCACGTAAATATTAAAACAGCATACTGATCGCGTCATCCTTCCGCCAGCCCCCAGGTATGTTGCGGAGGAACAGCGCATGGGCTCCCTCCTGGAGCCTGCAGACTCATGCATTGAGCAACTCGTGTTCTTTATCGGTTTTCCCCACAGCATCAGGATTTGATAGTGGGTCGAGGTCGGCAAAGAGGCTGAACCAGGCAGTCAGGTCCGAGGCAGCCTTGGCAGGCTCTAGGGAGAGAAGAGGAAACATCAGCTCAGCCACCTCCAGACGCCTACCTCCACTGTGCTGCCCGTGGAGGGTCCAGGCTCATCTTGAAAAGGGTGGATGCTCAATTAGACAAAGACCACTGCGCTTCAACTATAAAACTAGTTAGGGCCCTGGCCAGGTAGCTCAGTTGGTTAGAGTGTTGTCCTGATGCACCAAGGTTGCAGGTTTGATCCCCGGTCAGGGCACATACAAGAAGCAACAAATGAGTGCATAAATCAATGGAACAACAAATCGATGTTTCTCTTTCTCTTTCTTCGCCACCTGCCTCCCTACAAGATCAGTAAAACTAGTTAGGGAATTCCAGGTCCCTCTGCTTGCTGGCTGAATAACATTTCTCAACCACGGCCTAAAGCTCGGGAAAGATGGAGCTCTTGTGTTAAGCCTCACCTGCACCCCTCCCTGCCCCTGTGGTGTCCATAGTCCACGGGGTTGCCTAAAACCTCACACCCTGCCACTCCACCACAAACAGGAGTTCTCATAGTTATTTCAGAGATCTGACTGCATGGATGAGGAAGTGAGGGGCCTTCCAGTGTCCACTGAAGGGATCTTTCCCAATCTGCTGCATCATGAGAAGCACCGCGGTCACTCTTTAGGGCTTCAAAGCTACAGGCCCAGAAGGGGGTTGGAGCCTAGGCCTGGGTGCTCAGGGTCACAGCTTTCCTCAGCCCTCTCCCATCGGCAGGGGAAGGAGCCCTTGACATGCCTCCCCTTCTCCCATTGGCTCTGAATCGTCCCCACTCTCCTTCAGCCTCAGCGGACTGCTCTCCTCAGCTGCTTGCACTGAACCACCTGCCCGAACTTCCTGAATACCACGATTACCCAGCCAAACTGTTTCCCAGATGAGAACATTTTCAAAAGAGTGCCTGACGCAAGTGATTTCTAAATAAGTTGGGGGCTCTTCTTTATCTAAATCATTCCACATGAGAATCTAAGTTCATTGGCTCGGGTGACCCATGCTTTTTTTTCCTTCTCCAACAGGCAAGAGTATCAAAAGCACCAAGAAAAAGTCTCTTTGACAGGCTATCCTTCTAGCTAAGAGCAGCTAGGAATGTGCTTGCCATCTGGTTAGAAGGAGTCTCTGAAAACATGGGTGGGACAAGTTGCTAGAAGTGGTACTATTAGAGTGATGGCAGAGAATTGATGGGACTGTACCACCAAAACAGGACCTCCATCTTTTCATTGAAATGGCACCTAACTGTTGGCAGGGTACCGATCATGTTATACTTCTGAGTCCCTCTCTCTCTCTCTCTTTTTTTTTTTTTCAAATCTCGGGTAGGTACATTACTTTTATTTTTTAATCCTCACTTGAGGATATGCTTATTGATTTTAGAGAAAAGAGGGGAGAGACAGAAAGAGAAACATCAGTTTCCCTCTCTGGCTCATACACACTCTGACAGGGGATCAAACCTGCAACCTAGGTATGTGCCCTGACTGGGATTTGAACCTGCAAACTTTTAGTGCATGGGACGATGCTCCAACCAACTGAACCACCTAGCCAGGGCAAAATATAACTCTTTAAACTTAAATATTGTATTGTTTATGCTATTAGAGTTGTCCCAATTTTTCCCCTTTGCCCCCCACTCCCACAGTCAATTCCCCCACCATTGTCCATGTCCATGGGTCATTCATACATGTTCTTTCACTAATCCCTTCATGGTATATTACTCTTTAATGAGATAACCAATGCCTTTATTATAGAGCTAAAACTACTATAAGCAAGGCTAGTTAGTAATATGCAAGTAATTACTGTATAACATTAATTGAATTCCATGTGCAGTTAGCCCTCAAGGCACTTGGTATGATAAACCAAGTTATTTTGATTATGATAAACTGAGACTTGAGACATCTCAGTATACTTTGGTTGGGGGTGGGAAATAACTAAAAAAAAAAAAAAAATGGAGTAACTTTCTTTAGCCACATAGGAGGTCACGCAAAGAAATTGTACGCAGCAGGACTGATTTAGGAGGATTAGCCTATGCTGAATAGAGAATATCAAGACATCTTAAAGATAGCTCCAGTGAAAACACACTACACTCACTTCCCCTTCCTCCTCACATCTGAAAAGGTCTTAGAAGGCCCTCAGAGAGTGGGCATGGCCCCGCCCGAGGAGCCAGGGGCTGTACTTTGGGGCTACGCTCACGTTCCTCGGGCCTCCACTGTTGGAGGGAAAACCAGGCACAACTCTTTGCACAACACCTAAAAGCACATGGTGGGGAAGGTTTCTATGATACTGGCCACTTCCTGTAACTCCGTGTGGTCAGCCCAGAGAAAGTGGGTGCTGACCCAAGGAAGAGAGGCCGCTGCAGATGCAGACAAGACATCTTCAGTTGAGCGGTTGTTCTCGGGGGCTTCTTTCCAAAGAGACCAGATCTCAAGAGCGTGAAAGGCCCTCTCTGGACAACTAAGAAGCCTGGCTCTTTCTGAGAAGCACTAATTAAATGCCTTTTTGGTGGTGGTGCTGGTACCTCCCGCTAAAGGTAGCATACCTCCCTGGCTTTTCCTATCTTGCTGTTTCCATGCAACCTTGGGGGAGCAACCAATCACAGGGAGGCAGACATTTGATTCCTCCTCAGTAGATTCGATAAAGGGAATTATGCATTAGGACAGTAAAAGCCAGGAAACAAAAGTCAGAATGTAATATCTAGGATCATGTAAAATGCTCCACCCTGGTAGCAGATGCTCAGATGGAAATCGGTAAAGACAGACAGAAAATTGTGTTAGGCAGTGGAAAGGAAGGTGACAGCCATTTTGGGGGGATAAAACACTGCATTACCTTTCACTACAGGGCTGTGGTCATTTGGACGGCGCGCCTTTGGTGCTGGCCATGGCGTAGGAGGACAAACATTTCTCTTTGACCAGCCTAATGTTCAAAACCAAAGGTCGTTAGATGCAGGAAAGAGCAGCTCCACCGCGCTGCCCGTCGCTGGGCACAGCCATGGCTCTCCACCACAGTGGCCTCCACGGACGGGGAAGAGGGTGGTGTGACGAGACCGTCCTTCTCCAGGGGAGACCAGACAGTGATAATCATGCCCAGCTCAAAAGAATGGAAAACTAGGGGAAAGGCTGGATTTTGAAAAGCAAGTGATAAATTGCTGAGGTTAAAACATTTTTGCTTGTAGCTTTAAGCCCATTTTTCTTCTCAAGTAACATCATTTCACAGTCACACCAAAGACTATCAGCAGCATTCTAGGGAAATCAAGTGCTTGTCTGTCTGTCACGAACAGAAAAGGTGTAAAAAGGTGAACACCATTAAATGTAGTCCTGAAACTAGCAAACTGTAGTCTTCCCTACTCCCGACGCGATCCAGTTCATTTATTTTCTATACAGCTGATTTAAAGTGGGAAATTTAGTTAGCGCAGACAAACGCATGGCAGTCCAGTCCAAACATTCGAGGGGAAAGAAAGCTCCGTTACCTTGGTGGCAGTCCCTCACCATGGCATTTAGCCTGTACAGCCCAACATCCCATAATGCCCCTTGTGCTCTGCCTGCCGGTCATGACTGAGAGGCATTCAGCAGTCCTGGAACTTCACCATGTGCTTTTCTTTGTACATCTGCTTTAACTCTTCATGTGAAAGTCCCATCTTCTCAGAGACAAGAAACCATTTCCCCAGTGCCCTCCGCAACCCCCACCACAGCATTGGTCCATCGCTGATTCTGACTGTGGCACCACAGACGGTGGACGATGCGCCACCGCTGGGTCCATTGTGGCTCACACCAGACCCTTCTGCTGGGATGCTCCGGTCACAGTGTCGTCGACAGAAAAGCTTTTGTGTCTGAGTAGGCCCTCGTGGGTCATCCGGTGTCCATGGTGGTAAAAACAGTTCTGGAGCAAGAAAGCCGCTCAGTGCCTGCTACAAAAATGACACGGGGTAATGCTGTGTGCCTCTGCCGCCCTTCGAACAAGGGACTTGAGTGTGGAGTCATACCATGTTTATTCATGTGCACGTCTGTCCCGGCTCCCAGAGCTGTGAGCCCCTCGAAGGCAGAGACTACTCATCTTCACATCCTTCAGTGCAATGCCTGGCGCGCGGTGGGTGTTGGAGTGAGACACACTATCGAAGAACTCCTTTAAACCACGAGAAGTACCCGTACGGTGCGTTAAGAGATGGCAGAGCAGTGCTCGGCACAGTGGACGCAACAATACTCACCGGATGAACTGGTTCACTTTGGGCGAGTGGCACGCAGGTTTCTCTACGCAGACTAACGAGGGACCAATGAAACGGGCCTGTGACCTACTTACTGGCACTAAAACAATGAAAACGTATATGTGGTTTTAAAAAGTATTGCCGTTCATTAAAGGTACTTGAACATGTAGTTAACATACTTCGTAAACAACCAACAGCACCGGATTTTGAGGGACCGTTCCGGGATGCTGGAAGCGGTCTAACACTGGGCTCTGGTGGCAGCTGCATAATGTAAATGTACCAGAAATCCATCTCACTGCCTGTCCTCGTACAATGGGCGGATTTATGGCGTGTAAATTACAGTTCAGTGAGGCAGGTTTTTAAAACAAGCACTGTTTGGCGTGACCCAGGAGTAACACACGCTCCCGGGTTCCTGGGAAGTTGGCCCATGGGCGCTTTGCTTCCCAGGTCACGTGGAGCACTGGTACATGGGAGAAGTTAAAACTGCGGCTCCCTTGTGTGCCACCTAAAGCTGAAAGAGGGAGAATCTAACGGGTGAATTGTACCTTTTTCCCTACAACCCTCTTCTGGACGCTGAGTGTAGTCAAGGCCCATGTGTGCTCAGCAGAGCCCTGCAGGCGACCGGCCGGGCCTCAGCCGCTCAGAGCAGTGGTCTCTCCAGCAGTGCGAGCCACCCGCTGCTGGGGAGGTGGCGGTGCCAGTTCACAGGGCCAGCGCTGACCTCCTTGAATCGGAATCCCTGGGAGCAGAGCCCAGGAAACGGTTTTAACAACCCTTTAACGATATTTAAGCAAGTGTAAGTTTGGGAGGCAACATAGGTGGGCTCCATCCTCGTCAGTATCAGGGCCATCTTGCTAAAGTCAGAGCCAGCACGAGGAGACAGACCGGCCAAGGAAAGAGAGGGGTCCACTTCAGAGCCCCACCTCCTCCCCAGGTCTTGCAGCTTGAAGCTCTTTGATCGTGTCAAGCTCTCTAAGTTCAGGGAGGCCCATGCTTCCAGAGAGCACCTGGACTGCCTCAGAGAAAAGCCAGGTGAGAGGCGTGGCAGTCACCCTCCCTGCCTCCTGGGTGCTACCTGATATGGTGGGAACACAACCAGAAAATTCCTCCCATTTCGAAAATACGCACCACATTCACGTTTTTAAAAATGGCCACAAAAAACACCAGAAGGAAGAGGCAGGCTCAAAGCATTGCAAGTTTCAGAGTATAAAACAGAAGATGTTTCTAAAGGAGGCGGTCAAGACGGAGCTCCCCTTGCTTTGTGTGACGGGCACATTCCCGAAGTTACACATAAATGAAATGTCTGTATATCAAGTCCTATTGTAAAAGTGCCAGAAAGACAGATCCGATTTTCAAGCCTATCATTTAAAGGATTGTAACAGCATATTCCTTCCAAAGGACGATGCCTGTCTTCTAACTGGGTTCCTTTGTAAAGCTGAGGATTTGGGAATTTTGCTCACCTCAGGAACCACACAGGCGACAGCACAGGACACCAAGTGCAGAGAGCCCAAAGGCACCCCTCTTTGGGGACTAAGAAGATGGGGACAGTGTACCGCAGAGTCTTCACAAAGACACAGGGCATCGCTGGTCACTTGTCCCATGGTGTGAAGCAGACACAACAGCCTGCTGGCCCGGTCCCATTCTCTGCTCAGGACAGCTATTACGCATCTCTCTAACAGTCTGACCACACGTGCATGAAGGGGAGGAAGGCCGCTCCCGTGACACTGGCTATATATTTTTTAAAAATTTCAAAGCACATACTAAGCTCAGCTGCAATTTCACCTTCAATCATATCACTGTGGGAATTATTTAGGGGCAATGCGGGTAATTATGGACAGAATGCTAAGCCAGATTTCAAATGTCCCACTTTCTGTCAGGAAAAAAATTCCATTTAAAGAGAACTTAGTGTTGCTAATATTCCTATAATTGCTGTCAATTCTCTACTTGGTGTTAGTTGGCTGAGGTGGCTGGAGAGACGTCTTCCTATCTCAGAGCAACTGAGTCAAGAGAGGGGCGTGAAGGGTGGGGGCAGCGGCATCGAGTGTTCTGTGAACAAAATGACTATCCGAGCTCTCCGTGCCTTTGGTACATCAACTGTGCTACCCACTTGCAGGAAACACACATAAAATTTTATTGGCGCAATCCTGCCTCCTTTACTTACATAAGGGAAAATATAAATCAGCCAGAAATAACACCGGCTAGCAAGAGCTGCAAGTGAAGCCAAAATAACACCATGCAGAGGAGCACCTTACCATGAATGTAATTTCACCAGCTGGGACAGCAAAAGCCCAGGCTGGGCTGGGGAGCTCTGGGGCAGGGTGGGCAGTGGAGGGGGATGGTGGCGACACCCCAGCTGTGATGGACAGGCACCAGGCGGCCGGCCAGAGTTCCCGACTCTGAGCCCCAGTGCCCACACCTGCAAAGGTGGATGAAATCCCTGCCTCATTGGGTTGCTGCATGGGTAAAATGAGATCTTGTAGGTGAAACCAGGGGGTACAGAGGCTAGAGAGCCAGCCCTTAGTAAATCTAAGCTGAATCTGGAGTTCTGGACAGCTCAGCAGTTATCGGGACCAGCCCTTGACAGTATCATCCTCAGGTTCACCCCTCAGGATTGTTTTTCTTTTAATCTAGTGGTTCAATGTCAGTTGCTCTCTCCCTCCCTTCTTGCCATCCATCCATCCATCCATCCATCCACCCACTGCTTTTTAGGCATCTATTGGACTCCAGGCTCTGAGCTATGTTCTAGAATATGATGGCGAGCAATGCAAACGGGAGCCCTGCCCACGACAACCTAAAGCGAGAGACAGCAACTGAAACCAACCTTACAATGCGGTGAGGTGAGGGGAATGATTAAGGCCGGGGTGTGCCAGGAACGGGGAGGGCAGGAGCACCTAACACTGCCTGCTGTGGCCAAGCTGGGGGGCAGGGGGAGCAGTCAAAGGATGCTCCCTGCGTGAAACCACACGGAAGTGGAGAAACCCATGCACAAGAAGTCGGGCCTCCTTTAAGCAAGCACCATGCATGCATAGGTGAGCAGCGTGCTCTGGGGGGAGGGGGAGCGTGTGTCCAGGCCCAGTGGTTGGGGGAGCCGGGTGCCCTGAGACCTGACAGGGAAGGAGCCCGGCCTGCTGACATAACACAGGGCTCTCGGGCAGAACAGTGTCACTGTGCCAGGGAATGGGGTGGGAGGTGTGGGCAGCAGTGAGACCAGGGTCAGTTCTGGAGGGCCTCGTGAGCCAGGCAGAGGAATTCAGGCCTTACGTGATAAGCTGCAACAGCTTGGGATGCCTGGACTGCTTCATCTATAAAATAAGGGCCCACTGGATGGCTACTGGGGGTCCTTACATGGGCTGGTGAGGTCACCCAAATCCTGCAGATGTCCCAGACCTGTGGCTGCTCCTCAGCAAGCCTGGGAAGTGCTGTTCCTTTGATGGAACAATCAATCCCATTTGGTCAGGATGAGAATGACTGCTCTACCTTCAAACTATCTTTAAACACACCTGTCTTCTCTGTCACATTACTCCATGTGAGTCCCAGAATTACTAGTCACCTGGAGCCAGGCTAGGCCAGGAACAGCAAGAGGGGAGCAAGCTTTGGTCAAGGAAAGGTAAATTTGAGATACACCAAAGCCTGGCATCGCATGGGTCTTTAATGGAAACCCACCCTGATGGCAACGGCACCTCGGAATTGGGTGGTGAAACAAAAGAATATCTGGAAGGAACACAGGGCTGTGTATCTGTGAGAATCTGGGACCAGATTCGTGACTTCTGTTTGCAAAATTCTAAACTAAAAGATGTCCTGGCGCATTTATTGTGAGCATCAGTGTCTGTTTCTAAATTACATTTTAGGTGGTGGTGGAGAACAGAGAGGAAGGTAGGATGAGGCCTATCAGCCTGGCCTTCTCCACCTCAGGCAGCCTCTTTGCTGGCTCTCTTCCTACTCACTTCAAGAGGCCTCAGGAAGATACAATTTCCTCATCACTATATGACACAGGAAACCCCAGCCCCTATCATGCAGAAACTTAGAAATCCTAGCTAAAATTCACTCCTCATTTAAATTTTCAGCACAATTTGATCCTAAATATAAGTTGCTTTGTTTTCCTCTTCTAGGGCTTGAAATGGGGGTGAGATGGGGTGGGGTATATGGGCTCTCTTACTAAATTCCTTTTCCTTTTTATTCCCCCAGAGGTCAAAGCGAAGAGGGGAGACAGTGAGGGACGAGGGGATGAGGAGGGGACATATTGAAGAGGAGGTAGAGGGGGAGAGGCAGGGGAGGGCGGGGCGTAGCATGAGGGAGAGCCCTGAGGTTGCTGTGGAGAGAAACAGTGACACATCATTCCACTTATTTATACATTCATTGGTTGATTCTTGTATGTGCCCTGATCAGGGATTGAACCCACCACCTTGATGCATCAGGATGCACTCTAATCAACTGAGCTACCCAGCCAGGGCCTCCACCTCAGCCTTCTCGACACTCTGACCCTGAGGACACAGCTCCACCTGGCCCTCACGGAGAGCGAGGACAACTGGACGGTAGGCCCGAGCGCGTGCAAGTGAGTGTGCGGGCGGCTGTGAGCACAGGTGATGCTATTGTAGACAACCTCAACTTCAGATAGTCTCCTCTGGAACACCCCCCAACTCCTGTGGTTGACAGGGGCCCTGTGTCCCCACACCCACATCCTTCCTCTATAACAATCAGGTGATCATTATCAGTCCTGCTCCTCTGGAAGCATCCAGGGAGAGGCCTCCTGGGGAGTCACGTTGACGTGGGAGGCGTGGTACTGAGAGGTCCTCAGTCAGAAGGCTCAGGTTAAAAACCCAGCCTGTCTCCTACCAGCTGTCTGATCTCAGCCATTCTATACCTGAGCCTTAAAATGGAGATGGTGACAGCACCTGCCTGGGAAGGATGTTGTGAGGACTGAGTTAGCACATAAACGCACAGGACAGTGTGTGGCTCAGCGTGGGCCGCGTGGAGCGCTGGCAGTGGCTGGTTTACCAGCTGCCAATGGCAGATTCATAGAATCTCAGTTTCAGACCTGAGCATCTCTGAAGCGGGGGTGGGGGGTGGGGGGGGTGGTTAACCAGGGAGGAGAAGGTAAAAGAGGCTGTGGAAAGGCGGAGGGAGCATCTTTGGATGACTTGGGCCTCTCCACATACATCATTTGGTGAGCCATATTAACACCTCATTTTATAGACGAGAAGGCACAGGCCCAGCACACTGGAAGGGCCTGACCAGTTGTCACAGAATGAGTGACAGGAGGGGTGGGGCTGCAGGATAAAAGGCGGCTCTGCATTTCCCCACGGTTTGTTTGCGCCGATAAGCCAGGGAACATTTCTACTCTATGTTTGGTTTGAGAACTTAGTTATTTCAGTGCTCACTTAATTTGGTTTTTGAGATGATGCGGATATTTAGGGAAACAGTTCCAATACAAGGTATCAAAAGTTGAACAGTTATTGAGATGCTTTTGCAATTCATGTACTACTAGGCGGATTTTGGTAAACTATGGATGCAGTAAAAAATTCACAGCCGATGTTTATTTTTTTCTCCTTTTTTGGGGGGTGGGGGGTGAGGGGAGTCCTGACAAAAGTGTAGAATGTGGCTGTAAGTGCATCACAGGATCAATCGTCGAAGCAGGGAGCCTGCTCTTTATGGGGACCACATGTTCCGAAAGGCGGCAGCGTTAGGGTGGAATTGAGGGAGCCCCTGCTGGGAGTCGGCTGGTGTGGTGGAAGCTGAATGGACTTCCTCTTCCAGACACTTCTGCTTTTTTTTATCTGTCATTTTGAGTTCCATAGACATTCAATTTGTAGCTGTTGGCATGCAAAGGAAACTCAGAGGTTACAAAATAACTCCTTTCACATTGATCTTGATAGAACCACAGCAGAGGAAAGCAGCCAGTGGGTCCTTTTAAATGGTAAATCAGATCATGTTCCTGCTCGGCCCAAGATGCTGTGATGGGTTGCAAGTTCTTCCAAAGGCTATGAGGCCCTGAGTGGCACAGCCTCTGTCTCTTCCCTGAGCGCCTCTCCCCCTTGCTCTGTGGGCCCCCATCACAACGCCCTTCCTGCAGACCCTGGGCCACCCCGGACTTGTCCTTCTCTTTGGCATTGGCACAGGGCTAATCCTCTCACCTCCTGCCAGTCCTGGCTCAGATCTCGTCTTCTCTGGTCCTGCAGCCCGCCCCGCCCTGCAGCCCGCGACACTCCCCATCCCCGGGCTCTACGTTCTCTTTGCTCTTTTTTTTTAAGGACTGCCCAAACTATACCTTTTCTTTTCTCCATACCATTGATCAGTTTCTAACTGGCAGTGTTGGAAGTTTGTCATGTCCGTCATCTTCTCTCCATTGGATGTGAGTTCCAGGGACGCAGAAGCCTTGCTTTGTTCTCAGGTGAATCCGAGTGCTTGGCACTCAGAAGGACCCAAGTATTTGCTGAACAAGTGAGAAACCTGCTGAAGTGCTAGTAGGACGGCAGCCCAAGGGGGACTGTCCGTCCAAGAAATAAATGGCCTCCCTCGGAGGGCCTCTTTCTCTTTCTACAGTAGAGCTCACATCTTTCTTGTGCTGCCAGAACAGCTCCCTCCTTAGACCCAAGTGGGCTTTTGGGCCTTTCTCCTGCACTTGGGACAGGGCTGAAGTGCGAAGCCCTGGGTCACTGCTGTGGTCACAGCTCTTGGGCATGGCTGTGGGGCCCAGCAAGCTGAGATCTCACCCTGCCTGCTCCGGAAAAGGGCCTGGAGCTCTGACTTCTCGGCTGTCAGAGTGGGGCACTCACAAGTGTGTGGCGCAGCCACCCCGGCTAAGCAGGAGCACTGCCACCAGCAGGCTCTGTGGTGTCTCCAAAACGTGAGGCTTGAGTGGGGTGCATCCCGCAGCACAGCTGGATAGAGAGAGCTGAGGTGTAGATGCTGCTCTGGCCCTCCAGCTCTTCCCCAGCTCGTTAGCGCCTCCACCACAGGTGGGTGGGGTGAGACTCAAGTCCTCGCTGCCTTTGCTAATCTGGGGCTTGGTGAAAGACACAGTGAAACTCAGAGGTGAAACCCAGGGCAGAAAAGTATTTTTGGATTTATCCCTCCTATCTCTTTAACTCCGTATCTGAAAAGATATCAGATGGCTATAAAATAGGACTCACGGAGGAAGATAAAAGGGATGATGTGTTTTATAAAAAGGAGGGAAGAGTTTCTTGTCTTGCCCACCAGCTCTTGGTGTGTCCATGATGTCATCTCCAACAAGCTAAGGTTTTTTAATAGCACATAATTACTTAATCATTCCAGCTCTGCCGTTTGTTCTCAGCTTTAAGTGCCAGATAAACAAGGTGTTTATTAAGGAGATAGTCTAAATTCATGAAAAAACCAAAACAATTTGGGAACTTAATACTATCTCACAATTAAAACAACATGAAAGGAGGGAAAAAGTGTTGAAATGCTAGAAAATGGTTTCCTTCCCAAGGTCTGGTTGATCAGAGGCTCGAAGTTAAAAATTTAAATTTCACCCTGAGGCTTGGTTTCTGCATCTTCCATCCATGTGGTTCCCAGGCAAGCAGTTCTCCACCAGCATGCAGGCTCCTGGCGCACCCTGGTGTACCCTGAACCCTCAGTGGTGCTTCTGACCCCATGATCGGGGTGGCAACTCTTCCTGCTGTGGCCACGGATGTGCAGACTGTGGGGCCACGTGCTTCTGGCTGGAGTGAGACAGCTGAGCTCAGGGCGCACACAGGGTAGGGGTCGGCCCAGATGGGGATCGAGCAAGAGCAAGATGAAACTTAGTGTGGGAAGGGTCAAGAAGCCCAGGGTCATTGTCAGCTGGCACTCAGAAAGAAGGCGGGTCTAAGCGGATGTGGAGAACTTTGTCCCATGGGAGTGTACAAGGGGGCTCAGCGAGGGTGACGGCTGGGCAGTGATGGCCAAGCCACCAGGGCCAGGACGGTGAAGATACTCCTGTCCTCTCCAGTAGGCCACGAACCCGTGTAAAACCCAAAGACAATGAGACTGAGCACCACCCTTCTCGTGCTTTCTGGGTAGGAACTCTTAGCACAGGAAGAACACCGTGAGGAGGAATAGAGTTAAAACCCTACAATGGGTCTTAAAGCTCAGATGTGATTCTAAGATTGCAGCTAAAAGGTCACTGAATGTAAAAGAAAATTACAAAGATGAAACAACAAGCCAAAAAGACACTAGATATGAAACAAAAATCGGAAAACAAACAAACAAACGACAAAGAAGAAATACGCCTTTGGATTAAAGATAAAACAAAAGAAAACAAAGAATGAACAAACCAACCAAAAAACCTCTGTTTAGTCCCTGTGGTACATACCTTGTAGCGAGGCCTGTAAGTCTTTCATATTTTGGTCTAAAAGCTGCGAAGGAAGGAATCCTGAGCCTGCCTGGGACTTGGGCTCTGGCTCTCCGGGGGCCACCACAGGTGCGGGCTCTTTCAGCCGACCGTCTCCAAACACAGCGGCCCACTCCTTGCTGAACTCGCCCTCTTCCAGTGAGGAGGCATTGAAGATCTCGTTCAGCAGCTGCAGGTCATCTTTGTCGGCGCCTTCCAGTTCCATGGGCTCGGCCATCGGGCCCAGGCAAGCTGATGGAAGTGAGAGAGCACAAAACCCGTCACCACCAGGGGCCTGAGCCCTCGGGACTCCATGCAGCGGGCCCTGGGGTGGGACAGCCTGGGCGGTGGCTAGATGCTAATCAAAATATAAATCAATCCCATTGTAGTTTCTCTTCAGAAATTTCAGAATTAAATTTCTAGTCCCATTGTCCCTCACCCCCTTTCATTCAAAGCAAGTCCAGTTTCTGAGCGTCATCAGAATTGCATGGAAATAGTTTCCACAAAAATTCTAGGGTTTTGGCTTTATCTTAATATAAAAAGCAAACTTACCCCCCAAAACACTTCTCAGATATGAAACAAGACCAGGAAGGAAGGCATGTTAGAAGACACCTTAGTTCCCTGTCTGTACAGCTTCCTGAATCTCCCCCCTACAACAAGCCCTAATTCCTCAGCCAGCATACCACACGGCAGCCTGCCCTGCGATCCAGGATGGCAGAGGACAGGCCCCATGCCCTGAGTAGCTCAGGGAAGGACAGGGGAGTGGAAGATGTCAGGAAGTCCAACGATGACCAACAAAGGCATCCTAGCTTCCTTTCTCCTTTGCTGCAACCCACGCACAAAGCAACGGTGGGTCTGGTTTGCCTGAGGGCGTGAGTGAAAGGCTGACAACAAAACAGGGCAAATCATGGAACCACCTAGAAGGTGAGCTCCACAGCCCTGGAAGGTTGGAATAAGCGTGAGACCAGAGGGGGAGCCCCTGGACCACCTTTTACCTGCTGTGTGACTGCAGCAAGACCTTCATAGCCCCTCTGAACCTCTGTTTTTCATCTATAAAATAATATTCATAATGCTTGCCTCAGAGTATTGTCAGGAAGCTCAAAAAGAAATACCTTCACTGCCGGTGCAGGAGGAGGACTTTACGGAGTGGGGCCCTTCTTACAATGTGAACACGGACAAAGCACTGAAGAGTGAACACAAGAGTGAATGGGGGCATCACTACCAGAAAATCCTGGAACAAGACCTTACGTTGGGTTTTCTACATATTTTGAAAACCAAAGGCTGATGGTTTTATCAACTGTAGCTCTGTTGTGGTGGCTAACTGCCACCAGGCAACTGCAAAGGTTGTTGCTGTACGTCATGAAGAGAAGGAACAATGACAATTCCTTTTTTCTCAGAGCTACACAGCAATTCTGATGCTGTCCTATTAAGTGAGTTTAACAGGTTTTCCTCAAATATATGAGCTAATTACTAAGTGAAGGCTATTTTGAAAAAAAAAATGTTTATCTCCGTCAGCTTAACTGGATCTACTTTTAACCACAGTTTCTATAAAGATCTACAGATTGTGGGGATTTCTGATGTGCCGAGCAGACTGGCTGTAAATCAGCGAGGGGAGGAGGCCAGTCCCTCTCGTGTTACTGTGGTTTAGAAATAGTGGCACAGTATGACTTAGTCAGACAACTGTCTAATTTAAGCATTCTTATTGTTAGTGTTGTTGAAGAACTTTGCCCTGAGATGGAGCCTGCAAGTGTGATGCTGAGGAGATGCAGGAACGTGCCCACCCTCCCTCTCTTCCACTCCTGGGCATCGCCCTTTTTACCTGCAACTTCACTGAGGTCTGTACTTCCTACTTCCAGCTGGGACTGAAATGTCCAAACCTTTCTGCGTGGTTTACTTTTTTGGCCTGACAGAAACCAGATGATTGCTGAACCAGACCCAGTTTAATGGAGCCCATTCAAATCGATGTGTAGACCCCAGAGGAACAGATAGCTTTCAACGAACTTTGGAAGTCATGGGTGTTCCTCCTGAAGTCACTTCACAGCTATCTGCTAAGTCAGACCCTGGGTGGGGGTGGGGGCGTCCATGCCTTCCTCCAGATGTCAATCCAGGGAAGATCACAACCAACATCAGCAACAACAAAAGAGACAATACACTTTGAGCCTTCTGAAAACAACCACAGACTGGAGAAGCTCTAGCTGTTTTTCCCATTCAAGCTTTGCGCGATGGCCGGTATTCAGAGTGGACTTCTGGGAGTCTGGCTAACTTAGCATCCCGCTCCTCCTGTTCTTGTTTTCCCTTTGGGGAAACACCTCTCCACGTGATCCTAGTGAGATACCACTCAGAGCCGCATCTCGCCTCATCCCGGGGTGATGTGTGACCTAGGCTGAGCCATGGTGACCGACTCAGGAGTGGGCACAGGCCACAGGCTTCCCTGAGTCAGGTGTATGGGAGCTGGAGGAGAGAGGTTCTCTCTTTCTGTGGGATTCCACGTTGTAAAGATGCAGCTTTTGAGGGCCCCGGTGATGCGGGAGCCAAGCATAGAGTGAAACAGCATCAAAAGTTGGAGAGAGACTCCTGAGAACACTAAGCCCCTGGATCCAGCCTTGCTTGAAGCCAATATACCACTGTCACATGGACTAGTACCCAATATATTCATTGCTTTTCTCTGTAATTTTAAAGCTAAACTATTTAGAGAAGGGTCCTATTACTTTCACCCGAAAGCTCTCTGACTGACACACACTTAGTGACACAAATGAGAAAAGGACACGTGGTGAGGGTGATGCTGTCTAGAGCGGCTCAAAATGAAGTCTGCGGTCTACCCTTGAATTTGGCCTATTGCTTAGTGTCCTGGTTTTTAACAGCGAGAGCAGGCTGCACAGTGGACATTTTCTATTTTAAGAGAACTTATTATTTAGCTAAGAGCAATGAAACTGGCTTGAACCAGAAAACAGGGAAACCTCCCAATTATTGCCCTGATAATTAAGATGCTTGAGATTACTACACATAACTTGTAAGAAAAGCTTAATTACACGCAGAAAAGGACAGGGTTAGGTCTGTCACCAGACACGTCGAGACTTGTAAAATAACACTAGTCAGTTGGCTCTTAAGAATCACACTATCCTTTTCGTTGGAAGTAATTCAGCTCAGCTGGGAGGAAACGGGGACACACAGAGAGATATGATAAGCTCTCTGAGAGAAGCCCTGGTGGGAGCTATACAACTGAAGTCACAGCTGCTGCCCAGGAGACAAGAAACCATTGCTCTGGGTTATGACATCCTGTCCTGCTCTTGCCTTAAAGGATGAACCAAGGTCGTAGAGCCTGCGGGTGTCAAACCCACAGATCCTGTTCCAAGCCCCCTTCAGGCTCTTGAAAGCTCTCAAGTCTCCATGTTTACTTTTACGTCAGGTGACCAACCACAGACGTTGCTATAAAAGTAAAGGCCAATGGATGGCACACTCCAATTCTCAGCCTCCAACCCTATGACTCTCCATGCATCCCTTCTTCCTGTCCAAGATGAACTCTCTCTCTACCGCCCCTCCTTTCGGGAGCCTGCTCTGCCCACACAGTTACTCAGCTCCGGAGTCTATAGTCTTTCTTTCTCTCAGGCTGCTTCTGCTGACCCCAGGAGACGTGTGCACAGCCTGACACCAGTGGATCTGCACTGGATGCTGCGTCTCCCCCACCTCGCTTCCCACTACTGCTCTGGTTTCTTTTTCCTTCCATGAAGTCATGCTCCATTTGCTGCCACTCTTTCCCCCCCCTGCCTGCCATCAAGTTCCTATCACCACCATACACTGAAGTGGCCTCTCGAAGGTCACCCGTGAGGCCCTCCTGGCCAATCCCGCCCTCCTGTTCTCAGGCCTCTGCCTCTGCAGCACTTTGCCCTGTTGCCCACTCTGGAAACGCTGTCATCTCCTGAGAGTCCCCGTGAAGTGGTGCTCTCAGCTGTCCTCCTAACTTCTCGCCAATACTTTCCCTGCTGTGTCTTCCTACTCAGGTTGCCACGGCCGTTTCCTCCTAAGCCATCCTATCTTCCTTCCTTAGTTCTCTATGACAGATCTTATTTATTGTCATGGTTCCAATTGCAACCAGGAAGATTCTCAAATCTCTGTCTACAGTTCCAAGTTTTTAAAAACTTTGATGACAGATTCCTGACCTGGTGACCCTTTAGGGTTTGCCCATGGGCAAGTCTGCTGGCACTCCATAAAAGGCACTCCCCACCCCTACCCCCACTGTACACCTTTGCTCAGTTCAGCTGTGAGATTATCACTCAAAACCTTCAATGGCTCCCTCTGACGACTGAGTATTAACACTCCTTCCAGTGGTATCAGGACCTCTACCAAGTTCTAACACAGCCTTTCATCAACACTGCCTTCAGGGAAGCCTATGACTTGGCAAAACTCCACTGCTTGCCATTTCTCAACTATGCTTTCCTGCCTTCCCATCTGGGAACCAATGAGATGCCCTAAGAAAACAATCACACCCAACCAAAAGGGATCTCAGAGATCGTCTCCTCTCATTCGTTTTACAGATGAGGAAAAGACATGTGCCCAAGGCCATAGAATTTATTACGTACAGATTGTCTGGCTGGAGGTCCCTGGATTACAGACGAAGATGTTTTCTCAGCAGTGTTTTCAGTTCAGAGCCTACGAAGGATCTCATATATAAACTGGTATGTAAGCTTTGGTAGTTTTGAGGGTTTCCAAGGTCAGAGGGCCCCACTGGCAGCCTGGCAGAGCTCTTGGTTGCAGGCGCCATGGCAGAATGGCTGAGCAGCCAGAACCACTCAGCGTGTCTGCCCGGCGCTGCCCAAGCATCCACAAATAAAAGCCCTGTGCCCCCTGGGAAAACATTCCTTGGGAAAACTGATCCTGAACCAATGAGCTCTGACTGATTCTGACCCAAGGAGTTTTCAGTGAGTGAAAACTGACATACAGAGGAAGCCCTCAAGTTCAGCGTGTGATGACAGAGAGCTCAAGTGGGAAAGTGGCGGCAGCCCCCTCAGGTGACATTTTTGAAATCATACTGAGTTTCATGACCTCAGCATAAATTAGAAACACACAAGGTGGAAACATAACTACGCAGACCAAAAACGAGAGCACAGGGAAACTGATAAATGTCACCCGAGGTACCTTCATGTGTGTGAAACAGGAAGACTGTTTCTCTGGTTTTCTCCCTGGTCCCCACTCTCAACATTATGACTAATTGCAAAGGCCGCATGCTTGCAGCTCACATGAAAAACCCCAAACACCAACACTATCCTCACATCACCCAAAAGAGAGTGCAGGGGGAAGGATGGGTAGGAAATTACCTCACAAAAATGTCTAACAAAAACATATTCTTCATCATAAAAAGCTCTGGTAACAAACTGTACTTGTTTGAAATTCAAGAATAATGCTTCTAAAAACTCCCTTCTGCTGGAAAAGCCATAGATAATAACAAGAACATCTGAAGATAAACCCACTGCCTTGGAAACACAGACACACAACAAACAAATAAAAAGCAGCCCCCCCACCCGAAAAAAAAACAAAACCCCAACAGGACTAGACCCTGAGTAGGTACTCCAAAAAGACACTTTTGGGTGATTCCCAGCCTGCTCTTCCATTGTAGCATTAGATCTTAACAAGCAAGCAGTCTTCCTGAAAACCTTGGCACTAGGGGGGGGAGGGGGGTACATCTGCACAGAACACAGCCGACTACGTGGTGGTCAAGTGGGGACAGTGTTAGTTTAAACGTGCACATGCCCTGGCCAGGTGGCTCAGTTGGTTGGGGCATCATTCTATACACCAAAAGGTTCCGGATTTAATTCCCAGTCAGGGCACATACCTAGGTTGTGGGTTCAATCCCCAGTTGGGGTGTGTACTGGAGGCAACCAATTGATGTTTCTCTCTCTCACTCTCTCTCTCCCTCTTCCTCTCTCTCTAAAGTCAATAATTATATATCCTTGGGTGAGGATTAAAAATAAAAAGTGTGCCATTATTTTACAACAGTTCATCCATGGACACTGAGGGAGACAGGGAGAAGGGATTTATAAAAAAAAAAAAAAAAAAAAAGAGTGAGCTTAGCACTTGCCACATCACGTGAGAGGAAGCAATCGGATTCCTAATCAGCTGTTAACGGAGACCTGCCAGAGAAGGTTCTGAATGACTAAGGAGGACCTAGGCCCAGAGACAGAAACACATGCTGTTGCCATGGACGACAGGTTCTCACCCAGACCTTATGGGAGCTGCTGACTGAGCTTCTCCGTCTTTCTGATGTTTGGCCAGCATTTAGAATTGTTGCATCTGGATGTAGTAAACAAGAAGTCGCAGAAGACAAATATTTCTATTGTAATATGGACAATTAAAATGTTAAAAAATTGCTTTAGCGAGTCTTGTCCTAGAGAGGGATCTT
This sequence comes from Desmodus rotundus, assembly GCF_022682495.2. NCBI lineage: Eukaryota > Metazoa > Chordata > Mammalia > Chiroptera > Phyllostomidae > Desmodus > Desmodus rotundus. The sequence continues at coordinate 26,253,960 of NC_071392.1, read as the reverse complement.
TTGGGTAAGGCCAAGTGATGAGAGTTAGGTGAATTCACCTGACTATCTTTTGCTTAAACCACCACTTTCTGTTCAGTATTTGATGGTAATTTTTTGGCTCAACTTGGAGGAACCCAAAGACGGCTGCGGGTCTTAAGATGTGAACTGAGGTTGGGATTGTTACCTGTGGTCACGAGATGATGTCAGAGCTACTTTCAAGTATCTCAAAACGCCACTCAGTTTCCGTTTTCAACTTAAACCATTTTTGTAAACTGGCCAAGGATTAGTTTTCCATTACATGATCTATTTAGTCGAAGACAACACATCTCATTATGACACTGAATCAGCGTGATTTCCTGGGCAACGGCTCCTGAAGAACTGTCTCCTTGCTCTTGTCACAGGCAGTCTGCTTTTTGATGCCATTATTCCATGGCTTAGCCATGACTTGTCTGCCTAACAGAATTACCCCTGGGAGGGGACGGCCCCGGAGCAGCAGGGTGCTAGAGCTTACAGCCCCCGAGTCCTGTAACGTCGTCATCAGCCGTCCCTGGATTAAGCTCTTTTAATTTCTTGATTGTTTAATGTTCTGCATATTATAATTAGTGTTTAATTCAGGATTTGGGCCTTCTGGCAGTTTTCCGAAGGGCACGCATTTTGAAGTCAACTAATTAAATGAGTGTTCTTTTCTTCAGTCGTCCCAAGTTCTCTGCGCACTGAGAGAATATTTTTATGCCCATGGCCATGTTAACGTTTATGCTGATGCTACCTTAGGGGTTGCCAATGAGAAGAGCTAGATGGCGGGCAGGCATGGCTCGTGCCAAAAGAAGGGCTTTGTGGGTTGGCAGCGGTAAAGGGAAAGGAGAAATTAGGTGACATTGCATTTAACCACGGAAATTTGTAAATCAATTTTTCTGCCTAAGAAAAAAAATATGCATTTGGGGGATAGAGCACATTTCATCTCTCTATCTTTAGAGGTAAATTGAGTCCTCAAGAAAAAAAAAAAAAGAATATGAGCTGCTAATCTGTGAAACAAAGATCATTACTACAAACCAATGAGATACATGCTGTTTTGAAAAAGTGCAAAGATATCATCCTTATTTCAGTGTATCTTCGCATGTGCTTTGCAGGAAGCTTATGAGAGTGAGCACTGGCTCAGGCAGTGGCATTTCTGATTTAATTCCGGGAAGAAAGGTATGGTTCCTGGGTCAGTGCTGCCATTACCAGGTTAAACAAGTCAAAATGCAAAGCCAAAACCCTTTTTGCTTACGAGGGGAGAAACACGAGAATACAGACTCGTATTTGTAAAATACGTCTATGCAGACTCATCTATGTAAAAAGTGCCGGAAGGCTGCGAGAGGTGGGAGTATTGGAGCAGAGAGGGGAGTGGGGAGCAGCAATGGGAGAGAGGGTTTTCTTACCGAATACATTTTATCATCACTTTGTTTTTTGTACCAATGTGAATATGCCACCTATTCAAAAATCATTTTATTTTAATAATGAAATTAAATGGAAGACAAAATCAAATATCAAATTATATATACATGAGGTTGTGAGGAGAAATAATATTCCTATCAAAATAAGTTGAAGCATATGTATGATTGTGATTTATTAAATGTTAATATTTGCTAAAACTACATGATGGATACCTAGTACTTATTATATCATAGCCCTTTTTAAAAAAAGATTTTACTTATTTATTTCTAGAGAGAGGGGAAGGAAGGGAGAAAGAGAGGGAGAAACATCAATGTGTGGTTGCCTCTCATGTGCCCCTAACTGGGGACCTGGCTGGCAGCCCAGGCATGTGCCCTGACTGGGAATTGAACCGGCGACCCTCTGGTTCACAGGTTGGCACTCTATCCACTGAGACACACCACCAGGGTATTATATTATAGCTTTTATCTCGCCTTTGTAAGACTGAAATATTCCCCCCTCCAAAAATAATCTATAAAAAACCCATTATTCCATCAAATTATTCTATGCTTAAGCTAAGGAGGAAAAGTTTTCATGAAAATGGAAGCCATATAATGGCAATCTGCAGTAATTATTGTTTTCACAATCTGGTGTGATTTCAATATTTATAAATAAGTCATTCTGATAAAATACACATGGACATTCATAAACTAGTACATAGTATGTTGCCTGGAAAAGGAGGAAAGCAGATTTCTGTCCTCAAGTTTACATTTCTTAAGCCCTAAAAACTTAATGTTAGAATTCTGCTACCTTTTCATTTTTAACAAAAATTTAACCAATACCTTCCATGTTCTAGATTTTCCTCCTCTCACACTCTGTGAATCAAATACAAATTAAGCTCAGAATGAGTCAAGAGAGCCATTGGCTGTTGTAACAGGAGTCTGTAGGATGACCTTGCCCATTTCAGTCCTGTAGGAAAACCGGAAGGCCAGGGCAGACCACGTGTCAATTCTAAGAGCCAGGCGTCCTCCGGAGTACAGTTCAGAATCTCAGGGGTATTTGGGCTCCCCTCAGGGGGATGGAGAGCAAATGTTGTGACCAGGTTGCACACACCCAGTTTCTTGGGATTCCTTAAGACTATGCATGTCTCATACAAACCCATGGCTCTGGATTCTCTTCTGGCTGGTTATTCAGTAAATGATTTTAGGCCTGGTAAACTTGGGCGTGGGACCTAGCTGGCAAACTCTCTGAATTTAACTAAAGTTCAATGGAGATGCAATATCATATACCATCAGAACATTTCCAGTCCTCCTGTCTCACCTGTTTAGCGCCCCCGTGTCAGAGGCCAGGAAAGACCCTTTACATACGTGGTCTCCTGTCCTGACAATAAACCCAGCAAGACTGTTCCTACTGCTTCCATTTAACAAATGAGAACAGCTGAGGCTGAGAGAGCTTAAGTATGAACCAAATCACTTAAGGCCTTAGGGGTAGTTTATGGTAGAACCAGTATTCAAATCCAGGCCTGTCCGATTGTGAAAGCCATGTTTTCTCTGCTACAACACACAAGCTTTGACATCACAACTTTGTGCTTTAGTGGTTTGATGTTGTGAAATCAATTATACTAGGATGACAGAGCCACACATACTAATATGTGCTTGAGCATATTTAAATTCATTTATAAAGACAAACAACAGGCACCTATTGAAAAGATAAACACAACATTTCCTGCATATAAAGCCAGTATTAAAAAATTAAATTATAACCCCAAAGAAATGTATAAATCTTACCACCTTCCTCAGGTTTCATGTTGAATAGTTCATCTATCAGTCCGTTAGAGGAGGGGAGAGAAAACAAAATCATGAGTTAGTTTTATTTTGGAAGAAGTTTGAGTCAAATTATTAAGATTGTGCCATTTTCTTTAATCTGAATTACCTGAGCATACATTACGCGTAGAGCTTCTGTCTAAGGCAGATAAAGCACTTCTTTCCTCTTCAGCTGTAAATACAACATGCAGTTGGTTATCACCAGTTCACCTGGTGTGCATGCTCACACACTATCGCAGTGTGAGGTGCACACACAGATTCAGGAAGAAATGGCGCCCAGCAGGGGTCCTCACGTCCCCTTCACTCACGCCATTGGCTCTCAGTGAACGCGGAGTTAACAGCCCTAAGTCCTTGCTTTGTTTAGTAAAAACCACACTGCACTGATCTAACAATTGTCCTTCCATGGGCAAACGTGCGACTGAAGTCACTGACTGTCACTTGATGGTGCTAATGAACTTCAGCCATATGGGCCTGGCTAAAATAAAGGGCAGACACAGACAGAGTAAAAGACGGCACTCTGTAAAGGCTACATATTGCACGATTCCAACTAGACAACATTCTGGAAAACACAAAACTATGAACACAGTAAAAAGACCAGTGGTTGCCGGGAGTTTGAGGGGATGGAGAGATGAATAGGTGAAGCCACGGGGGACTTTTAGGACAGGGAAACCATTCTGTATGGCACCATAATGGTGGATACATTACACATTTGTCCAAACCCATAGGCTATGTAACACCAAGAATGAACCCTAAAGTAAACTAAGGAGTTTGGGGGATAAGACTTGTCCACATCAGTTCATTGGTTGTAACAGAGGCACCACTCCGGTGGGGGGTGTTGACAATGGGGGAGGCTGTGCACATGTGGACCCAGTGGGTATATGGGAAATCTTTGTACCTTCCGCCCAGTTTTGCTGGGGACAAAAAAATTCTCTAAATAATAAAATGCATGTGTGTACATGTGTATAACTATACATACACAAACACACAGTAGAACAGCCTTAACACTTGGCTTGCTCATATGAACATTAGACTTTCTGCAAGTCACAGAGTAAAAAATGATACTTCCTTTTAATGGATTCCATTTTGTGTATATATAAAACAAGGTGATCCATACTTATAGTCTCAAAATATTATGCACATGCCACAAGCAAGTAAACATATTGCACAAAGAAAATGTGATACTCCTGTATTGTCACCAATTGCATGAATGTATGATTAATATATTAATAGATATGCAACTTGAATACAAATATCATGAACTGGAGTTAACATTTTCCCACAGAATTAAAATTTTTTGATTTGATTACCTAGATTACCCTCAAGGCGATTCAAGCTGTCAGTGCCCGAGGGATGCTGAGGCTGGAGGGGGTGGAGCTATAGTCAGAGAGCACTTACATGGCCACCGAGGCCTGGAGGGCCAGCCTCTCTGCCTTCCTCCGCCACTCGCTCTTTCCCTCAGCCCTTCCGCTGGTCCTCCCTTGTTCATAATCTCCGCCCAGGCTGTTCCTTTGGCTTTGACAGGTCTTACAACAGCACTTGACTTAGCTAGTGCCATGATCCCTCAGACAGGTGATATCTCCCCATCACACACATCACCTAAGCCGGAGTTGCCCTGTCCCGAGTGTAATTGTTAGACGGGCACCTGCTGCCCCTATGCCTGTGAGCCCCACCCTGGAAGGATCTGACTAGGTCAGGTGAACCACGATGTGCCCAGAGCCCAGGGCTGTGCCCACCACAGAGACGGCCCTCAATAAACTTCTGTTGAACAAATGAACAGGTATGTGAGTCAGTATAAGTGTCCATGTGTGAATGGATGATGGAAACCAACGTAGAGAGGCAAAAAAGTGAGAGCTGTTTTTTTTTTTTTTTCTGTTGAATGTCACATGAGAGAGAAGCAAATGAAACAGTAAAGTGGGAGAAGAATAAAGTAGGTGGAACGAGTGGTTGGAAAAGTAGAAAGGAAGACAGAAGGACGATAGGGGGTGGAGAAAAGGATAGAACAGAGGGAACTTTGAGAGTCTGCTGTGACTCCTCCCATCTCCCAGATAGGCCAGGCGCTGCAGCGAATAGTGAAGCAGGGCAGACACAGACGGATGGCTGGGAGCGCCAGGCTGAACAGAGGGTTGGGGTGATTGAGGTCTCCCCCCATCAGCTGTAAACCATTCCTCTGTGTCTCTGAGGATTTTGAGTCCCAGCAAAAGGCTCAGCATTACATCACCTTAGCTCTACTCCAATTTACCATTCCCTCTAGTCCTTAAGGAGAAGATGACCCAATGAAAGAACTGGCAGTAATGGCAGGAGACAGGGAGAGCTGACAGGCCGCTCCAGCACGAGCTATCATCCACCAACGCTCTGATCCCTCTTCTGACCAGAGGAGGGATGGTACATGGAGGGATCTGGGGCCACTCCTTGCAGAACAGGCCCAAGCATCACCTGAAAGGCATTGTCCAACCCACTCCCTCTGTTCCCCACAATAACCTCCGTCAACCCCACAGCACAGTGAAAACCATACCCACCCGATGTAATCATGTGAGCCTATTAAAACTATCTCTGCAGCCCAAATGGCTGTCAGAACTAGTCATGGGAATAGCAGAAATGATATCATCTGTTGTACAAGAAATAGCTCTCTGCCAACTCTCAACTGTGGACACTCCCCTGATGGGCTGCTGCTGAGGTGACTAATGATGCTATTTTCTGGTTCCAAATGCACAACCTCTCTCAATGACACTCTAGGGTCGACGTCACTGGGCTATGACAATTTAAGTCTGAAAGCATATTAATACATAATTCTCTCAATTGGAAGAGAAGAAAGGCCTAGGAGGAGTTTCCCAGAAAAGACAATGAGCTGGCTGTTGAGCAGTAGTATTTCAGAATCAATTCTAAATACAAATCAAAACTTACTCTTAAAAATAGAGGATTCCTTGCGTTGGTTTTCTTCCTCTAATGAAATTAACCTTAAAATAAAAAAAAAAACACCTTTAGTAAGGTAGTTCTGAAATGTTGTATTTACGATATGACCAGATTGTCAGCACCATATCTATTACCGCACTTACAACACACACATACAAGGTGAATGGATGTCATTGACAGGCTGTGCTTTTGAAGAAGAAATGCATTTGCTTGCTTTCTCCTGTCCCAAGGCTGATTAGTAGCATCTTAACATCTGAATCTTATTTCATAAGGCACAAATTCTGTAAATATCTAGGTGGTTAGTTAGGTATTAGAAAGATAGATACTTAAGTTATCACTTTTAAAAACATAGTTAAACAACCAACGGGCAAGCAGGTGTTTATCCTAATTTCTGGAGGATGTCTCAGCAGGTTAATTAAGTTACACAAGGCTGAGGGCAGGATCACTCTCAGATGCAGACGACTGTTGCCTGCCTCGGCTCTTCCTGCACACGGGTAGGACCGTGGCAGAGACACTCCCACCCTGAGACCCAGCTGGTGCCTCCGCACCTCCTTCCTCCCATAGCGGTTCACCTTTACCTGTTCTTTCTGGAAAAATGCTTGTTAAATTTTCATTGTCTTTTAAAATAGTTCAAGGATTACAAATTTGAGCTTTTAAAAATGAAGTACTAAATAAAAGCAGAAATCTGAAATGAATTGAAACTAATCAAGATGATCTTGGGTGGTTCCCTTCTGAGTAAGGGCTAGGGCTTTCTTTCCCCGGTAGTAACGTATATATACGGTGAAAGGAAGATGCCAGGACTCACTCCACGCTCTGCCTCCTACTACAGCGGGGGTGGCGGCCAGTCCCTTAACCTCTCTGAGCCTCACTTCCATCACTCACGTGCTGGGGTAGTGCCCACCCTGATTACATGGAGGGCCACCGTGAGATGACATAGATAACACACCTGGCGCTGTGCTGGGTACAGAGAAGGTGCTCACTACTGGTGCTATTCTTATTTTTATTAGTAGGACTAGGTGAAACGGCTTCCCCAATATAGTCAACTGCTCTACACTGAGATCACATTTTACAGCCTTCCTACAGTGAAAACTTGTTTCTGTTCTGCACTAGAGAAATTTGCTAGCATTTGCTTTAAAAAGGAAGGAGCGGCTACAATTGGTAGCAGATATTTGAGTGGGATAAAAAAACATATATGTGCATGTGTTCATATATGTATATATATATTTGAAACTTATTTAGAAACACAGTAAAAATATCAGGCTGCTTTGCCATAAGACTCTCATCTAATTGTGTGTGGGGGTGGAAAAGGAGGAGCAAACGGTAGGGTAATCTATTTCGGTTTCCTAGGTCAGGCCCATTCAAGGTTAATGCTGATCCTGCAGGCTATGACATCTCAATAGAAAAAAGACAGGTTCCCATTTAAACCTTCTCCTGGCTGTATGCGAAGGTTTGCACCATATATGTCGAACAATTCTCTCATTATGTAAAATGACTGGAGGCGCTTTCTTTGCACAGAGGCGAGAAATGAAGATGGAGCAGTCACTTCCTGTACTCAGAGCTGCTCTCTGCCTCACAGAGGAGAAAACAGGCGGTCTGAAGGGTAGAACACAAAATGTCAAAGCCCAACACTTTCGGATGATCGCACCTAAGTAGGAGATGAGTTACGAGGCAATGTCATAGGTTATTTCCTTCTGTGAGACAAAAGCCAGGGGATTTCCTATCTAGGGCAGGATCTTGTAAGTGATGGTGACAAAGGGCCAGATAAGGTCCAGAAAGCTGGGGCCGGGCAGCAGTGGGGACGCTACCTTTTCCTGCCCCACTGAAAGCCTCACAAGTGTGTCCCTCTTAAGTACCCCAGGAGTAGGTCTCTTATTGGGGTGAGTGAATCCTGGTCTAGTAGAAAAATGTGCTAGGGGGTTTGGTCTCCATTTGAATACACCCACCCTCAGAAGTTAGGGAGCAAATGATGACCCGGGTCCGAGGCCCCAGAGGACTTGGTCAGTGCCCTCACTCGTGGGAACAAAGATGTCAAGATGAGTGGCCGACGACTTACTGACTTGGCTCTTCCTCTGCGGCCATGGCACTTCCCTGCTGGGTGAGCTTCTTCCTTTCTTCCTTCTCAACCAGTTTTTTCATGGGGTCTTGTAAGCTCTTGATCACAAGCATAGATAATAGAGGAAAAGAAAACAAAAGAAAACAAAAGATCATCCACAAAAAATTCAACTGCCCCTTGTCCCGGCAACCAAACCTTGAATTAGAGATTTGGGGAGGTTACTGTGCACGTGGACAGAAATGAAAGTGTGTATGTTCTCTGACCCATCCAAGAAGCCCTAGCCTATGAAGGAAAGTTGTTTTGCCACTAGTTTATGTTTTCCCTTTTGTGATAAGTTATTCAGAAGAAGGCCTTTTGGCTATTGCTAACTTTATTTTCCATCTTTAACATGTAGTTAAGATAAACATTCTGTTCTGCTTGCAGCCCACACACTGTCAGAGGAGAAGTTTTTCTCCCCCAAAGATGAGACAATTTCACTTTATTTTTAATTTTGTTTGCTATTCCACATCTAAAAACAGCTTTAAAAAAACAAGAGAAAACAAAACCTTAAAAAAACCCAGAACTGGTGGCTGAACATATTCTGACAAGTTAACTCCCACGAGTGGACACAGCAGGTGTTTCTAAACCTTGGAGATTAAAGGCAGGGGAGAGTCTTCTCATGACACAAAATTTGTTGGAGTGACTATTCTCCAGGTTTATTAAATAGTTAAGGAAAGATTTTTTACACAGCAACTGCATAAAAACTGTACCCCAGAGACAAAGCCTTAAAAAGCAGAACATTTCTCTAACCCCTGAATGATGAGCTACACAAAAAGATCTCTATTTCTGGCCCTAAATAAACCACAAACCTACAAACACAAGAGAAACATCTCAAGATGCTTATCCTGCTTCTATTTCCAGAACCATTGAAGTCCATCCATTGGACCTTCATGTCTCTTTTCCTGCCTTCCATCTCCCTAGCTCTCACCTCGCTAGTGTGACAACATGCACAGAAACAGGCAACCAAGCCTCTTCTGACAGCCTGGCTGACTGGTGATGCCTGGCTGGAGGGCCAGGTGAGGGTGGGTTGAAGCCAGTCTCGACAGAGCAGAGCTGTGACCGATGTTGGTGTCTGCCATGAATACCAGACCGACACTGGCCTCGCCCTCCTGTCTGCCAGCTCTGGTTCACTCCCTGCACAGGATAATTTTCCTAAAACACCCAGGCCACTGTGTTACCCTTCTTCTCAAGAACCTACAGTAGTTCCTTATTTCTTTCCACTTCTAGTCTAAACCTCTGCATAGTTTCAAAGATCTTCTAACATGTGATCCTATCTTCCTCCCCGAAGTCCCTCTCTCCATCCCCCAAATGTAAGCTTTCCATGCATTTAGACTTGTCTCCCATGTACCAGTTGGTCCCTTCCTATCTTTGTTCATTCTGTTTCTTAACCAAAAAAGCTCTCTCTACTTACTTTTCTGTCCACCCTCAACAGTATATGTCTTCACAAAGCCCAGGTGAATTACCACTGTTTTCCATAAAGCTTCGTGCAGTAGCGTGCCGGATTCAAGAAAGTCCTTCTATCTCCAAACTGCATTCACAGTTTTAGTAATGTTTGATTACTATTCTGTATTATTTTTGTCTCTTAAAAATATTCTTATATTAGAAAAATAACAGAACTACAGGTAAAATGCTAGGAAAATTTAAATAGGAAAAACCACTCATAATTTCATTTCTCCCAAATAATGAGTTGTTATTTTCATGTATTTCCTTTCTTTTTTCATGCTCATGCTGCTTATCCACTTGGAATTTCTCTCTCTGTGTTTATATGTTATATATTTCTCTCTGTGTGTGTTTTATATATTTAAATATATATATATATATTTTTAAATATATTTTATTGATTTTGCTATTACAGTTGCCCCATTTCCCCCCTTTCACTCCACTCCATCCTGCACACCCCCTCCCTCCCACATTCCCCCCTATAGTTCATGTCCATGGGTCATACATATAAGTTCTTTGGCTTCTACATTTCCTATACTATTCTTACGCTCCCCCTGTCTATTTTCTACCTACCATTTATGCTACTTATTCTCTGTACCTTTCCCCCCCTTCTTGCCCTCCCACTCCCCTGTTGATAACCCTCCATGTGATCTCCATTTCTGTGGTTCTGTTCCTGTTCTAGTTGTTTGCTTAGTTTGCTTTTGTTTTTGTTTTAGATGTGGTTGTTGATAACTGTGAGTTTGCTGTCATTTTTATTGTTCATATTTTTTATCTTCTTTTTCTTAGATAAATCTCTTTAACATTTCATATAATAAGGGCTTGGTGATGATGAACTCCTTTAACGTGACCTTCTCTGAGAAGTACTTCATCTTCCCTTCCATTCTAAATGAGAGTTTTGCTGGATAGAATAATCTTGGATGTAGGTCCTTGCCTTTCATGACTTGGAATACTTCTTGCTAGCCCCTTCTTGCCTATAAGGCCTCTTTTGAGAAATCAGCTGACAGTCTTATGGGAACTCCTGTGTAGGTAACTTTTCTCTTGCTGCTTCTAAGATTCTCTCCTTCTCTTTAATCTTGGGTAATGTAATTATGATGTGCCTTGGTGTGTTCCTCCTTGGGTCCAGCTTCTTTGGGACTCTCTGAGCTTCCTGGACTTCCTGGAAGTCTATTTCCTTTGCCAGATTAGGGAAGTTCTCCTTCATTATTTGTTCAAATAAGTTTTCCATTTTTCGTTCTTCCTCTTCTCCTTCTGGCACCCCTGTAATTCAGATGTTGGAACGTTTCAAGATGTCCTGGAGGTTCCTAAGCCTCTCCTCATTTTTTTGAATTCTTGTTTCTTCATTCTTTTCTGGGTGGATGTTTCTTTCTTCCCTCTGGTCCACACCGTTGATTTGAGTCCCAGTTTCCTTCCCACCACTATTGGTTCCCTGTACATTTTCCTTTGTTTCTCTTAGCATAGGCTTCATTTTTTCATCTAGTTTTCAGACAAATTCAACCAATTCTGTGAGCGTCTTAATAACCAGTGTTTTGAACTGTGCATCCGATAGGTTGGCTATCTCTTCCTCGCTTCGTTGTATTTTTTCTGGAGCTTTGAAGTGTTCTGTCATTTGGGCCATTTTTTTTTTTTTTTGTCTTGGTGCATCTGTTACTTAAAGGGGCGGAGCCTTAGGTGTTCACTGGGGCGGGGTAATGCTGGTCGCTGCGCTGTGACGCTGTACGTGGGGGAGGGGTCCGAGAGGGAGCAATGGTGCTTCCTTCACTCTCTGCCAGATTTCAATCACTCCCTTCGCTACCCACAATCAAACTGGGCCTCTCCAGTGCTGATTCCCGAGTACGTGGGCTTGTGCACACTCTAGGCCCCTGTGGGTCTCTCCAATGAACTCTCCTGTGAGGCTGGGAGTTTCTCCTGCTGCCACCTCAACCCCCACGGGTGTTTTCAATCAGTGGTTTGAGGCTTTATTTCCCCGTGTTGGAACTCTGTGTTGCGCAGTCTGTCACCCGGTCCACCACCTGCTGCCTCACTGCCAGCTGCAGCCTGGCCTGCTCCACTCCACAATCCACCACCTTGCTGGGTCCACCAGCTGCAGCCTTCCTTGTTGCGAGTCATCTCCGCCCTGGCTGCCTGTCTCCGCCCCTCCTACCGGTCTGGGTGAGTGTTTCTTCTTTATTTCCTTGATTTTCAGACTTCCATACAGTTCGATTTTCTGTCAGTTCTGGTTGTTTTTTGTTTTTAAATTGTTGTTGACCTTTTTTTGGTTGTGCGGGGAAGCACAGTGTGTCTACCTACACCTCCATCTTGGCCGGAAGTCAGTGAAAATATATATATATTTTATAGACAGTAGATGCCCTCTTAACCCATATCATTAGTGTTGGTATTTCATAGTTAAAAACACTCTAGTTTTTCCCTGGCCAGTGTGGCTCAGTTGGTTGGAGTGTCGTCCCGTAACTGAAAGGTTGTGGTTGGATTCCCAGTCACGGCATATGCCTAGGTTGTGGGTTTGATCTCCAGTCTGGGTGTGGGCGTGTGCAACCCCTGGTCCAGACACCTATGGGAGGCAATCAATCGATGCTTCTCTCGCATCAGGTGTTTTTTTCCCTTCCTCTCTCTCTAAAAGCCATGAAAAAAAAACCCCACTCTTTATTATAGTAGAGAATATAAAAAATATTTTATGTACCTTAAACATTTAATATTGAATTAAAATATATATAAATGTACATTTATTCATCATTATTCTAATATAGAGCCAAGGTTTTCTCATTGAATATATATCCCTGACTAAAGAGCTGAAGCATTTTCTTGCACAAACCACATCTAGAAGGCACTGGCATCACTTGTAATGACTTGCTATTTCTGGGCATTTAGATCAGTACACTCAGGCCACAAACAGTTTTTGAGCACCTAGGTGCTGTTTTGGACACTAGGGGTACACCGTTAAATGAGACAGACAAAATTATCACCTAGTGGTAGGCGTAGGCAGAGAATCAAAATAGGGCAATAGAAAGCGATTAGATCACTTCAGTTAACAGAAAGTCCTCTCTAGGAAGCGACATTTCAACTGAGAGCTAAACGATACATAGAAGCCAGCCAAGTGCCACTCAGGGAAAAGAGGGGGCCCTGAGTGCAGAGGCCTAAAGGTGGGGACAGCTCGGCTTGTCTGAGGGACAAAAAGGATGCCACGGGGGCTGCGATATAGTGTGCAACTGGACAAGACTTATGGGGCTGGGATAAAGAGGTCAGCAGGGGTCACACAGGGAGAACATTCCTTTACTGGCATTCATCAATATTTAACATTTTGCCTCATTAGTTCCTTCGTATTCTGGGGCTTTTTCTGTCTGTCTAATGCATGTGAGCCAAATGGAATCCACAATCCTTGGCTGGAGGGGAAGTGCTCTAAAGAACAGCACTGGAACAAATGAGGCAATTGGAATATGGATTGTAGTCTAGATGTTTTGTTTTTCTTTAATTATACACCCCACAGCATCTGGTAAAATCGGCGGGGGTGTGCATGTGCGTGTGTGGGCGCGCATTTTGGAAATGTGCAACCTTAAGGAGGAGTTCAACAGATGTCAAGGACTTACTCTTTTTCAATGCATTCGCCAATCACGGCATTTTATTCATACACACACTCCTAGATGCAGTTTTACTCCCCCAAAGAGTGGTCCAACCCTGGTCAAAGTGAAGCCGGGAATTTTTTCAGCTCAAGTTCCAAGGGCTTTTGGACTCACTCTTGGATTCTCTGACACTTGCTCAGGCCTCCTGGTTTGCTCAGTTATCTTCTCACACCATTTCCTGGTTACCATTCGGAACCAGGCGGGGCCAGGACCTGCCTGCTGTCGGTGGCCAGGCTGTGTCTCACTGCCAGGGTGCTCGCCTACGCCCCTGAGATGCCCTGGACAGCTCCACAGTTCTCATTCCCTCTGTCTCCAGCCTGACCTCCCCTCAGAACCACACTTGAACAGCTCTCAGACAATCCCTTTGTAATGTAAACCACTCCTTCCTCCTTTTCAACCTTTCCCCTGTCGTTAGCAGGGACTCGATGGTCTTTGCCCTGCCGCCACAGTCACAGTGAAATCACTATTGTGCTTCACCAGCGGTAGCACAGTGAAGCACAAGGGCCCCGGTTCCAATTGCTATTTTAATTTACTATTAATAATTCCTGTGACAAAAGCGCCTCTCACCCTATTATGACCACTGTCCCTTTTATGATCTGGCTGTTGCCACTTAAAAGAGATGCTATAATGTACTTGTTGATTGATAAATTAATGTACAGAAGGTTAAACACCAAAAATCAGAGTTCTTTAGCTAGAAAATGCAAAGGGTCAGGAGAGTAATATGAAAAGGCTTATGAAATCACAAGCGGAAGTTTATACTGAGCACATGGGCTTGTTTAGCAAATAGTGGAATTTTGAACCAAGGGGAATGGTGTGCGCCTGTACACACATCAGCTTTACTTGGACATCATGTACCATAGGATCCACCCATCTGAAGAAGACAATTCAGGGATCCATCACCACAATCGATTTTAGAGCATTTTCAAGGCGCATCTCTTCATGAAGGAAGAGCTTTAGATCAAGCTAAGCCAAATACTCCTCTATATAGCAGGACGGCCCCCAACCACAACACATGCAGAACTTGTTTCTTACAAAGATGGAACCTGTTTCTTACCCTGAAGAGAGAGAGGCTTGGAGGAACTCTGACACGTCAGAGAGGACAAACCAGGTGTACAGCGTATCCCACATGGTGGACCACTGCTCTCCCCAAGGCTTGATTAAAAGGCCCAACTGGGGGCCGAGGTGGAGGTGATTCTTTAAAGTCCACAACTCAGCTGAAAACACTTAACCCTGTAGCATCCATGCAAGTCAGAGGTGACAGCTTTCTGTGTGACATGAACACCTGCCCAGGCAAAATGAACCGAGGAGGCCTGGCCGACCATACAGATGAGGCAGCCCTCAGATGGAACAGTTTCCTGTCACCGGCTGATGGAAGCCACATTCAAATCCACGTGCAGAAACGACACGTGAGTGCATTCGGTTTCTAACCCCCAACTCCACTAAGTCCTTCATTAAAATTGCTCGTGAAAATCACTATTAGCAGCTGTATAGCATCACATAAAACTGAGAAGTTCTCTGCAGAGGAAAGAACGATTTTAGACTAAGCAACCTTTCTCTGTTAAGCCTGCACTGACATGCTAATAGTTTCCATCAAGGCGTAAATGGTTTCAGGAAGCACACACATGATATATAAGATCAGCCTGACAGAGGAAATGCACAGACTGATCTTGCTAAGTGTCTTAGAAAGGAAACAGCTTAATATAATAACGGGAGGTACCACTTCCTATATTAGGAAAATACGAAGCAAGAGCAACAGTCATCTGAATGAAAGCAGAACGACCCAGCAAACACACTTCACAGACAGGAGGCCAGCAGCCGGCCCTAATATCTGACCTAAATTTAATGTTTGACTCTGACACCTGGATAGCATTTTCTCTAATTTTTAATTACGACATTTACTTCTCTTATGCTACTTCCCATTATTTATACTGCATGCCTACGAAGGTGCCAAATATTGTCCATAAAAGGAAATAAAAGTGCTCAAAATAGTGAGGCATGGTAAAAAGATGCTGGACTCAGCTGGGTGTGTGTGTTTGTGTTTATATAATTGCTAGCACATGAAGGATAAAAAGCAGAGGACATGATGATGTCTATGAGCCACGCAATTCATGGGCACGAAGCATGCGTCCTCCCCACCCGTGCTGCTATGAAGTTATAAGTTCATGAAGACACTAAGTAAGGAGCACTATCAATCTGGAACCAGAAGGTGCTCTCACATTGTACTACAGAACCAAATGTTAAAGAGTAAAATTAGGGAAAAATAAACACAATCATAAATTATATAACCTTTTTTGTTTAAATCGTCACCCAAGGATATGGGTTATGTTTATTGATTTGAGAGAGAGAGAGAGGGAGAGGGAGAGAGAGACACATCTTTTTGAGAGAGAAACATCAATAGGTTGCCTCCCGTACACACATCAACTGGGTATTAAATATGCAACTTTTGGTTCATGGGACAACACTCAACACTCTAAATGAATGAGCCACCCAGCCAGGGCTAGAACCTTATTCTTTAAAATAAGAAGGGCACTGGCTGGGTAGCTCAGCTGGTTAGAGCGTCGTTGTCACGATGCCCAGGGTGGCAGGTCCAGTCCCCAGTCAGGGCACACACAAGAAGCAACCAGTGAAGGCATGCAGTAACACATCAATGCCTCTCTCTCTCTTCCTTCTTCTCTCTCTAAAATCAATAAACAAAAAAATTTTTAAAGATATCCTGCCTACTCAGAGAAAAAGTTACATTCTTAAAAAATAAAAATAAAATAAAATAAGGAAAATGGGTACTGGGAGGCATGATAGAGCCCTGGGAAGGCATGGACGTCGGAGACAGATTATGTAGTGCTATGACATGGAAAATGGTCTCCCCCTTGGGGCCTCTGTTTACCCACAAGGGCAATGGAGCCATCAACAAGAATGCCTTTCTTGGGACATTGTGAGGATTAACTGAAATAATGCCTCTGCACAGCACCAAGTTCATGGTAAGTACTCACAATGTGCTTTCTTATCAACGACTTCTAAAAGTCTAAAAGGAATTAGATGTCGTAAGGGTTCATCTGTTTAGGTACTGCATCGCGTGTTTTCCGCATCTCTCAAAGCCCAGTGCATGCCTGATTTCCTGACGTGAAAATGAAGACTCAGAGAGGTGAAGTGACTTGCTTAAGGCTATTCAACCACTAACAGGTAGAAGCAATATTTGAATCCAGCTCCTTAAAATTCTACAACTGGCTAAGAAAGAGTATTAAATAGCCAAGCCAAGAACATGTACTGAGCTCCCCTTTCATAGGAAGTGCCAAGGAGATTGAGAGGACTTCCAAATTCTGCGGAAAAGATCATAGGTTCCCAGGTACCTGGAGGATGACATAAAAGATGCTTTAGCCTACAAGCAAACACATTAAAGTGTTTTTTTTAATGGTAACTTTACTGCCATAGATTTTAAAGGTGGCACCTTTGCTTTCTCCTGCTCTCCTGCCTCATGGTCAGAAGTGCCACCTGGAAGAAAGGCCACACAGCAGAGTGAAAAAGCCTGAGCATGCCTGATCCCAGACCTACCACAAACTGGGAGTGTGGCCTTGGGCAAATACTAGGCCTTTCTGAGCTTCAGTTTCCTCTTGGAAACATGGAAACAAGAATGGGTATGCCCATCTTCCCAAGGTTGTTTTGAGGGTTAACTAAAATATACATACTTTGCCCTGGCTGGGTGGCTCAGCTGGTTGGAGTGTCATCCCATGAACCAAAAGGTTGCGGGTTCGATCCCCAGTCAGGGTGAGGCTACTGATAGATGTTTCTCTCTCACATCCATGTTTCTCTCTCTCCCCGCCCCACTCCGTCAGCCTCTCTAAAATCAATAAGCAAAAAAAAAAAAAAAAAAAAAAAAAAAAAATATATATATATATATATATATATATATGCACTTCCCTTTCTATATGTCAATGCTGAAGCCAACAGTATCATTAATTATAATACCCAACCTTGGTATATTAGTCACACATACCATGATAAACTCTCCTAGACATGACTACACCTTGCCCTTAGCAGAGTGCTTGGCATAAAGTAACCACCCACTTAATGGTTAAGCTTTTCCTTTCCCCTTGATAAAGAGTTAGGGAGTGAGAATGGGTGGGGTTGGAGAAGAACTCACTGTTATGAGTAGGGCCTGAGCTACCAGCTGCCCAGAACAACAAGTATCAGTCGTCAGAAGGGATGGATGAACTCATGCCCAGCCACACTCTCGCTTGCCCACCTAGATTTCAGTGGTGGTCATGGTCAATCCCTCTAACCACTTCTTTCCCAGTGACCTGGATGTGTCCCAATTTGCTGCTTGCAATGAGCTGGCTTGGAGCAGCTTCGGTTAAAAAAAAAAATCCTTCTGCTAAATGCTGTATAAAGTAATGACACTGAGCGAGAAGTTGAAAGTCTAAAGGGATATTCTGGATGCTCGCCACGAGTAATTGCCATGTTGGGACTGGCAACGAAAATAGCATTGCACAGATATTTACCCAATTTTCATAAAAACTATTATGGCTTTATTTTCAAAGCAAGTAACTACAGAGCCATGTGGCTTGTCGGTAAATGTTCAAGTGATTAACTGAGAAATGTGGAGGTGGGTGGAAGAAGGCTGTTAGGCATACGAATCTGAGAAAAACAAAATTCAGAAAAAGATGTTTTCTGAATTGTGAAAGCTAAAAGTGTTCTGGTCTCCAGAAGGATGTTCCACACAACAGTGCTGTCTCAGACCCCAGGAGACGGAGAGGGAACAGTGGCACAGCTGTTTCGGTGGTTATTTTTTAGCATGCTCAGAGATAGGTTTTCAAATTCAGCTTTCGCAGATTTAGAAACCTGGCACAAAGGGCCAGCTGCGAAGGCAAACTGCAGTTTTAGAGTGAGCCCCGTTGCGGGTGGGAGGCTCTCCATGCTTTCTTGCTGGCATGCCTGCCCCACCCTCTCAGGTCCCCGTGGGTGTCACAAGAGCCCAGACTGGCCTGCAGGGCTTAAGGAAAGGGCTGGGAAGGAGCTGCCAGAGCATCTGTGGGGGTCGGCCAGGCCATGGGCTGGGTTACCTGGGCGGGGTCTGAGAGACCTCCTATGCCACTGCCACCCACAGCCTTACCTGTGAAACTCACTGCAAACCCATCAGCCAGGGTGCAAGTGGTGAGTAAGGAAGTAGTGGAAGCTGGGTCATGTGACCCGGCAACCTCAGCAAACACTTCGATGTCGATACTGTCAATGGCTGTCTTCTGGGTTCATCACACAGTAGTCCTGATAAGTCCATTCCTTCGCCCCCACATGAGGCTACCAGTGCCACCACCATGGCCGTGGCCGATGCTGTTACTGTGCCACCGCCACCACCACACAACTGAGAAGTGATGGCATGGGATTTCAAGCCAGGCCTGCTGGCTCCCAAGCCTGTGCTCTTACACACTGTGCTTTATCCTGTACCCAGAGTCAAAACCTTGGCTTTCCTTCAAAACACTGGAATGGGCACGTTGCAGGAGGGCACTTTGCTACCAGGCATTTCCAGTAAACATTGCCACTCGGGTCTCTTTAAAAATACAGATGCAGAGGGACGGGCCTTCTAGTCCAACAGCTCTAAATGAGTGTGCCCACGTCTCCGAAGCACCCAGTGCTCGCTTCTCTTCATATGCCTCATGCCAGCAACCCAGAGAGGACAAAAAGGACACTGATACAAAGAGAATTTTAGATTTTCCAGGGAAAAGCCACTTGACTCCTGAGGGCTTTTCCTTCCCCCTCGGAAGGATGAGGCAGGCAGGACCACAGCTGAGTGGCGCTTCCCGACAGACAGCACTTTATGTAGTTTTTAAAGTGATGCTTTAAACTCTAAGTCTAAACTATTTTCTCTAAAAACGTGGCAGTGCTTCCAAGACAGGTCAGTGACGTTCCATTCCTACCCCCGCCTCCATGACTTGACCATTTCTACCCCACGGAAGATGTCTCCAGATGACTTAGAATCCGTGTAAAATTAACACATTCATGATAACTCATGCAAGACACATATGCTTAGTAGCATTTCAATGAATCAATACATATTTATTGTTTGAAAATACGAGATTATGGCATCTCTTCTTTTATTGGAAACAGGAAACTACTTAAAAACAGTCCACTTTAAATGTGACTGTGAAAATTCCTAGGCTAGAATATTTTGTAATATTAAATTTCAATGCTAAATTTTCCATAAAGTTAAAATTCTACAAAAATCTGTCACAAATTAAAACGATGAAAGACGAAGTCACTAAAAGCAGAGTCAACAGAATCAGATCAGGCCTAAATAAAAGCTGTTGTTACACACACACACACACACACACAAAGCCAAAAAACAAAAAACAAAAACCTTGACCACAAAATATTTACAAAATGTCAAAACAGTGACCTGGATATTTTTCAACTCACTTTTATAATAAAGTAACTTTGAAAAAGAACTGTACACATTTTCTAGAGAAAGGTTCATTAGAAATAAAACTTGAACGTCTGGGGCGTGAGTTAAATCCTTGTAATTCTGCAGCAAAACACTCTTCCCTGCAAACAGGATGCACCAAGCGTTTAACACATTAATTATCATCCTTCATCAAGCATAAAACTAACAGTCAGGAAATACAGCTGCAACGGCACAATTACCAACACACTCAGAATACACCCTGCAGCAAAGAAAACAAATGGGTTGCTTTTCATTAACAGAGCCTGGCAAACCTCTCCAAAGACAATGTTTTCTTTCCAGCCAGAGCCCCAGAAGGCGTTTAAGGGGCGATTTACTTAGGTAAATCTGGAGAACAAGTAAATCGTAAAAGTATCTATTTAAATTTCAAACTACTCATTATCAATATAATGAATAATTCTGAAGAAAATTATAGGCATTCGATGACTTGATCAAATCAAAATCTAAATATAAGGGATGTATTTAAAAAACATATTAGTGCAAGAGGGTTGGTAAGTCAGGTAATATCCTCAGGCTTGACAGTGATACAGAAGGTACTGATGGTGTCATTTTCACGTTTCATGGCGGATGACGGAATATGCAAGGCGCCTCCGTCTATGCAATGATGGCTGAGTAATAACAGAATTCTATTATACAGGTGTGAATCCATATAAAAAATAATTAGCTATTAGCTTGAGGTTCTAGGTGAATAGCATTCAAGAGACATAATAAAGGCATAATTTATTTGGTTGACTCCTGGACACTTAACATTCTTGATATTGCTATAATCATATTACACCTTAACAGATGTATTACTCCTACTGAGTTTGTATTAAAATCAAACCATAAACTGGTACTTAAACCATAATTTAAGGAAGGCTCTGGGAATGAAAAAGGCAATAAAGAGTCATCTGCCCAAAATATTTGCAATTATATCCTGAACCATTGCCATCAAACTTCCCCTAAATCCTCTGCCCAGAAATCCTCTGACGTAATCATCAGCTCGATCCTCTCTGCAGGATTAAATACCATGGCAGAAATTAAGGGGCCGCGTTTCCCTCAGCACAGGAGGCCAAGGGTACACAGAAGGACCCTTCCATTCTTGTGGCACAAATTCGACTTCATGTCATACTTTACATGCAGTTAGTTCAAACCTGAGCGTCTTTTAAACCATACTTGGGGTAGGCATCACTTCATCTTCCGCCTGGCTGTACAGTTGTCTTTCAAAACACAACCTCTGAAGTTGCATGTATTATAAAATAAAATCTGATGCATATTCATGCCCTAAAATGGACTCTCTGCTTTATCAAAGAATGATCCATGGGATTCTGCTCAGGCCTGTGTAAAAAAATATAAATAGTGTGAGTTCTACTAATTTTAATCAATCTGAAGATGCCCATTAAATCGATCTGATCTAGTGTGTCATTTAAGGCGACAGTTTCCTCGTTGATTTTCCGTCTAGAACATCTATCCATCGATGTCAATGGGGGGTTAGCATCCCCTAACATGGCTCTATGACTGTCCCTCTTTCCCTTTGTGTCCACGAAGACCTGCGTTATATATTTAGGTGCTTCTATGTTGGTGCATGCATGTTTACAAGGGTTATATCTTCTTGTTGGACTGTTCCCTTTATCATTATGTAGTGTCCTTCTTTGTCTCTTACTATAGTTTTTGTTTTAAAGTCATTTTGTTGGATACAGGAATTGCTCACCAGTTTGTTTTTTTCATTTCTATTTGCATAAAATATCTTTTTCCATCTCTTTGTTCTGTGTGTCTTTTGTAGACAGCATATGTAAGGGTCTTTTTTTTTTTAATTCTCACCTGAGGATATGTTGATTGATTTTAGAGAGAGAGGGAAGGAAAAGGGAGGGGGAGGGAGAGAGAGAGAGAGAGAAAGAGAGAATGGGAGAGAAAGAAACATGGATTGGATTGGTTGTCGCCTGTATGTACCCCAACTGGGGCCCAAACCTGCAACCTAGGCATGTGCCCTGACTGGAGATCAAACTGCAACCTTTTTTTGTTACAGGGGCTGATGCTCCAACCAACCGGGCCACCTGGCCAGGGCAGGGTCTTGTTTTCTCATTCAGCCATCCTATGCCTTTTGATTGAAGCATATAAGCCATTTATATGTAAAGTGTCATTGATAGGTAAGAATGTATGGCCATTTTGTTCTTTATAACTATGTTTCTCCTTTTGCTTTCCTCCACTTTTAATCAGTGGCCTTGGTTGGGATAGTTCCTTCCCCATGATTTACTGAAAGCAGCAGTAAGTCAGGGGGAAGGAGCGCAGTCCTTACCAACAGCGGCCACCCTGCCCGTGTGATGAGGAAGGCTGAGGGTTCCCTGTGTGCGGGACAGTTGGCTGGACAAAGGAGGGTACGTGAGAAATGAATCTGTCCCCTCAAGTGCTCATAGTCCAGCTGACAGAACAGGAAAAGACCCATTCTGATTCCATTCACGCAGCCTGTCAGGAAGTGAGTGACCAGCTGACAGGGATTGTGAAGAACACACCCCATGGCCAGGTGTCCTATCTAGTGTCAGGTCAGGTACATCACAAGGTGATTAGACTGTCTTGGGTTCCTCTTGGGACCTTCCTTTAAAGGGCCAGGGTCTTCAAAGGGTTTCTGTCTTAGTATTTTTGTAGATGCGGTGACATTACAAACATCTCAAAATCAAGGAGGTGCTTAGTGACAACAAATAGCTTTTTAATGTTTGTTAAGCAAGATGATAAGACACAAATTGCCTGAAAAATTAGAAAGAAGGTAATTTCAAGGTGAACTTGAATGGTCCTTTCCTAGTGGTTTTGTTTTAAGGATATGACCTGGCAACCCAGTGTTTGCTCCCCATTCCTAAAATCCTTTTGGAACCTGAATCACTCCACTGTATCTCGACAAGCACTCACCCTCAGCAACCATCAGAGAGCAAAACACTTCCACCTTCAGCTGCAATACTGAGAATCAGACATTGTGCATGTATCTCTTTTGAGCTGAGAAATAATTGAGTTTAATGTTGCTATTGCAATTAGAGAATATTACTCTAGTGTCTTATGGAAAAATCCAATTTTATATTGGATGGTGCTCACAGAATAAAATGTTTTTTGCCAGAAGTAATGGAGAAAAAAAATACCTTCTCAAGTGAGCATATTTGAATTCAATAATTAAAAAGTAATGGAGTTTCCTAGACTTGTACAGTCTTCTCTTCAGCAATGTTAAGCTAGCTTTCTGAAGGAGCAGGACAGGCTGGAGTTCACCACAGTTCATCTCCTGGGGACGTGCACCCCAAGGTCCAGCCTGTGTGTTTGGGTTGTTGTGGCTTTGAATATTGGTGCGGTAAAGAAGACACCATTGAGGGGCGCAGTTCCCACTTTGGTGTTTGGGGTCTGTCAGAATAATGCTGCTTGCCGCAACGGACAGAGTGACAGAAGCGAAACTTTTCATAAGACTTTCTAATGGCCTCTCACGCTTTCATACCTTTAATGTAGTGAATTCATAGGGCTGGTAGCCCTTGAAGCTCTCGTGGATGGCTGCCATTGTGTGAGAAGTTTTCTCCCAAAAATGAAGCAGAGTGGTCTGTAAAGAAAGACAGCAAAGCTATTAATGTTCCGAATGCCCAGTTCCGGTCGTGGGCCCCAGCGAAGTGTGCCCATCTGGGGCCATCGAGGTCCTCCAAAGGGACTCCAGCCCGTCTCTGCAGTCTTGTTTCCCACTATGCCCCTCCTCACACCCTGCATTTCAGCCAAACTAAAAGCCCCCTGTGCCCCCCAAACACACGGTCTCCCATGGCTCATGTCCTCGACCACCTGGGGCCTTTTCCTCTCCATTCTCTGTACTTATCCTGGACCCAGCCTCCCAAACCCAGGGCTAATCGTTAACAGCATACTTTTGTGATCCGTCAACTGATTCGATGTCTCCCTCTTCAAACCCTCGTCAGGTTCTGTAGAACCCATTATACTTAGCACACCCTGCTCTGTCCTTGAGGTACAGAAAACATGCTCGGACTTCACTGTCTCTGACCTCCTTCCAAACCTTCAGTTCTCTGGGGACAGGGAATCTGGTCTTGTTAACTTTTATAGATTTGGCCTCCCACTCAGTCAGTGCTCGTGGTACTTTGATGGATACAGAGTGCTAACCAGAGGTTAGTAGGGGACAAAACCAAGTCCAGTGAATGCAGATGGCCTGATGGGTAAGTGACTGTGCTATGGGAGGCACAGGCATCAATGCCGAATCCCGAGGAGGCTTTCTGAAGGGCATGGCACAGTCTGAAACGTCACACAGAGTGGGGTTCAGAAAGGCACACGTGGAGGGGACAAGGCACTCAGGCCAAAAGCACCCCCCAAGCCAACGTGGGGTGGGGAGGGGGCAGATTACAGAGCATGAACAGGGAATAGCTAATAATATTTGGAATTGATTAAATTGCAGTCCGCTGGAAGGGAGAGATGTAGGAAGTGAATTATGAGAAAGGCCCAAACCATACTTTGAGCCCAAACATCATTTTTCGGTTATTTAAACCTCTTAACATTCTTGGTTCATTGCAATAAACATCGCTTTGTTACCTGGTATGTTGCGAGCATATGAGACAAGAGATTGCATCTGCTTGCTCCAAGAAGATCCACTTTTTGACACACGTCCATCTTCAATTTGTCAAAGCTCTTCTTGGCCAGGCGTACTTGTGCTTGTACCTGTGAAAGTAAAAGGAACCGTTTTGAACCAATCAAACTCTTCAGTAGTTAAAATCTGCCTGTGGGGAAGGAGCAATAGTGGGCTTCACGTAAGTTCTTCACGTAAGAAAACACCTTTGAAAATCCCAGGCACAAAAGAAGACCCTACAACATCCATTCTTTACTTCCAGAGAACCTCAAGGACAGTACCGCCTATCATATTTATACAGCGAACTTACCATCCTAACTATACTTTTCTCAGACGAATATTACAATTCCTCTCCTCTCCAGCCATTCACAAACAGACCGCGGCAGGGAGAACTCTGGAAACACACAGGGTGGCAAGGGAAGAATTTTCCCTCCTGTATTCCTGCAGGTCTTTGAAGCTGGTTTCCCCGAACGCTAACATCTTACATAACATGCTACATTTGTTAAACATAAGAAATGAGTACCGATACAATCCTGTTAACAGCAGATGTCATTTGGATTTTAGCAACTTTTGTCCTTTTCTGTTCCAAGACCCAGCCTATGATTCCACAACAGGGAATTGTGACACAGCCTGAAAAATGACCTCCACTGATAAACGTCCAAGTTTTTGAAGTTGAGTATGTACATAGCAATCCTCCATCTATCCCTGAGCCACACAGTAATTCTGGGACAGAGGGAAGGTCAGGAAAAGATTCGGAAATTCTGTAGATTATTTCATAATGAAATAGAAGGTTTTAAAATTTAATACAGCTACATTAAAAATGGTTACATCAAAATTTCCCTTTCCTCCAGTCTGAGGCATCACCACATCATATTTTACCCAGGGAAAGCCGGCCAGATATTCATTTTTCTCAGATAATTCATGCAGCGGTCGTTACCAGGCAGGGAACTGTGAGTTGGAAGTAATAACAGCTCTTTCATCACAGGACAGATACCGGGGGCAAGGACGATGTCTACCTTGATCACCATTATATGCTCAGCATCTAGCGACTGGGTTCAAAGCAGGTGCTGAATACATATTTGGTGACTGAGTGAAGAGATTTTCCAGGCCATTTCAAAAGGTAAATTACCTGCATACCGTTTTAAAGCATCACCTTCAAAGTACTTTTAGAAGGGATGATTTTATTTTCTAATAAAGATAAGCATGAAGATTATTTCATATAAAATACATTAATTTTACCACTAATAATACTAATCTATATTCACAGCTTATAAAATTATGATATAATCATAGTAGCAATTTAACAATTGAAACAATTTAACAATCGATATAATTCACAATGGATACAATTGAACAGTTAATACAATTCACTCCCCACCTGCCAGCATTTATTCTCTCCTGGCCTCTGCTATTGCCTCTTTGACTGCTGAGGGAGAGAGGCTTCATTTGGGAAAGTAAGGAACAGGCAGGGCTGGCAGGCTAGAGTAGCCTGCCTGGTTCCTAAGCCATGCGTTCTACCTCCTAAGCAACTTAACACTAGTAGCTGAAAAATCAAGAGGCTCAAAATGATGGTTCTAGCCAGAAACACAAGTGTTCCCCGTATATCCCATGAAATTGAAAAATAACGAGGTGGCACATTTACCACCATGTTGACAGAATTATATCCTAAGTGAACAGGTCTCGTGTCTCTATCTGTGTAAAACATTTCCTAAGAACTCTTCCGTATTCTTGGTCTATGGAACTGGGAAAACCAGAGAACGGAAGCCTCTCCAACTGTCCACACCTTGGGCTGAAATCAGTCCCCAAGCAAATCCTTCCCCACTGAAGAGTGGAGACTCCAGATAAAGAATGTGGGAGCGCTGATTATAAAAAGAATTTAGAGTCAGTTAAATAATCAGTGATTTTTCTGCCTTCCTGTGTGAGAAATAGGGAGACAGAGAAAAGAAAACCCGTGTTCCAGAGGGGAGAGGGGGGAGAGGGGAGGGAAAGGTGTGTCAGCACCTGACACACCTTTGGTGCCCCACTGGCTCCCCAGCTGCACGGGCTAGGAATGCCTCCTCCTCAACTGGGACCCCAGAGGCCTCTGTCCTCACCCTTTTCTGCAGGGAGCCGGGGGGATTAATATGGGTGTGAGCATTCATACATGCGTTCATTCAACACACACTGAGTGAGCACTTGCTATGTGCCAGGATCAGTGCTGGGCACTGGGGTGTCTGTAAAGGAGGAAGATACAGAGCAGCTGGTCAAGAATTACTTATGAATGAAAGCACAGAGGCATAAGGACCCCCTAATCGTTTAGAGAAGACAGACAAGTTAGCAACTAAATTCTAATACAATGGGAAAAGGATAACAGGACTCAGATGGAAGAACACAGGTAGCATAGACAAGGCAATGATGAATGCTGGGGTGAGGGGTGGTGCAGGGAGGTGGGCTGATGGCTTTAGAGCCCCGAAGACTGGCTTCCCAGTATCCTACCTTCTGCCCTGTAACATTGTAGTCTTTTCTCACTCTGCCTCTGCGCTTGGCGTGTGACTTGCTTTGGCCAATGGGATGCTAACAAATATGATGAAACTGGAAGCTTGAAAAAAATAAATGCCAGCATGCTTCCATTTTCTCTCTTGCTTTGAGATGGCCATGGTGGTGTGCCCAGGCCAACCTGAGACCATGCCTGGGCTGGCCAACTGTGGCCACAGCTGGACACAGACTCAGGAGTGAGCCAGCAGAGATCAGAATGGTCCTGATTACCCGTAGACTTGTGAGCAAGAAGAAATTTGTGTTGTTCTAAGCCCCTGAGAGGTATGGTTGCTTATTTCACAGCATTATTGTAGCCGTCAATAACAGCTGTAAATGGTGGGTAGGTGGGCAAGAAAGGCTTCTGGGACTGGGGAGTGTCTGAGATGGGTCTTAAAGCCTGGCATAGTGAATGCAAGATATCTGCAAGACTGGCCTGGTTCGGGGGAGGTTCCAAGTGTTCTAATTAAATGCAAATTAACATTTTTGCAGGGATGTGACCTAAGCTTTTTCCTTAAACATAATTGGTTATGCATAGATATTCTTTTATCCTAGGAGAAAACTTGCTTCACTTGCTTATAACACAAAGCTCGTGAATGAATATGCTTTAAAATGTTCCCTAATTTAATTTTGTTTGAATTTTTGTAAAGTAATTTTAGAAACCTAGAAGAAGACTTCAACACTTGACCCAGTGAGTTCCAAAAGGCCATATGCTTAGTATGTCAACAATGATTATTAAAATACTTAATGCACTGCTGAGTTTCCAAATGCTGAGCCCGTTCCCTGCCAAACAAGGAGGATGTTACACTGCTGGGCATTTTGAATATGGTCAAGTTCATTTACTATTTTGTGCTGCATGTCTGCTCTCTCAAACGCATTTCCAGTCTGCAGCCTGAGGACAAAACACCAAGGACACAGGCGGGCAGAGTTTAATTTCATATGCCTCCAGATGCACTTAAGTGAAAAATGTTTTGATTATTATTCCTTTCAATCCCAGATAAATTACATTCAATTACATAAACATCTTGAGGAGCTCCTCTGTTTTTCAAGGTCCTCTAAAAAGTCTTCAGTCAAATAAATGTCCCCTTTGTTTATTTCTTAATTTTGTTTCTGTGGCCCCACCTTTCTGCTCTTATTCTCCCAGCTCCAGGCAATGACCCAGCATATCAGACCCTCTTTGTGACCCTGCCTCCCCCAGGCCACAGAAATGCAGTTTACCAGAGAAAGGAGCAATGTCTCAACTGCCAAAACTACAGGGCACTTCTCTGTACTTATTCCTCCCAACCTGAAATTCTACCTCTTAGCCCCGACTTGAACCACATTATGGTGAAGCCAAAGCTATTCATCCTCTTAGTTCAGTCTGGCTTCCCCATCCAGTGGGAAAGGTCTTCATGTTACCCCACAACCAGATAATTTGAGAGTAGTTTCATATATTTTTTATAAGTGTTTTCTTTCTTTTAAAAACAAAATTAAGAAAAACTGCAACCCTACTTTTACATTGCCTTCCAGGGAAAGGCTCTGCCTCCCTACGCCCAACCATTCATTCAGCAAATACTCACTGAGTACTTTCCACATGCTGGCAGCAGTGAGTAAAATGGAGGTGGTCTCCATCCTCACAGAACTGAAAGTCCACTGGGTGTTTTCACATCAGCGAGGGAGTAACGGCAAACTGAGTGAGATGCTCGGAAAGAAAGCCACACAGACCCACAGTGATTTACCAAGGCATCTGAAAGGACATTCTCTAAAGAAGCAACACATAAGCTCTCTTCTGAAGGACTGAACATGATGAACCATGCAAGAAGGGAGAGGAACACGTGCAAAGGCCATGGGGCAGAGGGCAAGAAGGCAGGCCCTGGAAGGGCAGTGTAGCTGGGTTGTTGAGAGAAAGCGTCAGGGTTGTCTGAGATGAGGCGATGGAGGTGGGTTGGGGCACATTCTGGAGCAGGGGCCTTGTAGCCATGCTCAAGATTTTAGCTTTTTATCCCAGAAGCAGAGGCCTTTAAGCCTGGAAGACACAGGATCTTCTTTTTCAGTTTGAAATGATCACTCACTGTGGTGGGGGGGTGGTTTGGAGCTGAGAGCTGAGAGTAGGTGAGGACAGAGCTAGAGTTAAGGGGCAAGCTGATGGGAGCTTCAGATGTGGGTAGTGGTGCTGGGTATGAAAACGTGCTCTGGTTCCTATGTATCTAAGCACCTCGAGCTCACTGCCATTGTCCACATTGCCTTTTCCACCAGATGATTCTCACGGAGACCTGAGACCACATCAGAACCCTTAATTTCTTTCCCAAACAGCTCTCAATACCCCTCCCTCATTAACTTAATTTGTTCACCCCTATTTTCCTCTGAGGCAACATCCTGTATCCAGAGAATGCATTGAAGACCACAGCATACACCAATTACTTGTTTTGGCTTAGTAAGGTGTTGCAAGACAAAGGCTACCCTGTCTGAAATCACTTGGAAAACAGAAGGTTATATATTTGGCTTCATTAAAAGATCTTTTTTTGGAGGCCAATGAACCAAGCAAGACCTGTCGAGGTTCAGCTAACCAAACACCTTGCTGAGTCACAGTACTGTACTCCATCTATGGTATTTACCCCTTGATGGAAGGAGCAATTTTAACACTGTATTATGCACAGAAGTATGTGTAAATGACTGCATGTGCACCATGCCTGCGGGGGGGCAATAAAGTGTAGAGACAGGGACTCTTTTTTTTTTTTTGATGTTCCTTCTCTTTATTCTAATAACGTGGTGTAAGTGAGGGCTGGTGTTTCTCTTTCATGGGCCACGTTTCCACTCCCATAGTAGGTATGGACCACATCTTCTTTATCCAATCATGTTTTGAAGGTCACTTTGGTTGACTCAACATCTTGGCCACCATGAATAATGCTGCAGTCAACATAGGGGTTCATTTATCTTTACAAATAAATGTTTTCCAGTTTTGGGGGGTAGAAACCTAGAAGAGGGATTGCTGGGCCATATGGTCACACTATTCTTAATTTTTTGAGGAACTACCATACTGTTTTCCATATTGAAGCTGTTCTCTTCTACTCCTCCTAGTTTGCTGAGAACTTTTATCAGGAGTAGATATTGGATTTTATCAAATCCTTTTTTCTGGATCTGCTGAGATGATCATATGATTTGTTTTTGGTCTACTCACATAGAGAATTACACTGACTGATTTTTAAAGTGATCTCCATTCCTCTGGTAACCATGTTTCGTCAAAATTATATTTATGTCTGGCAATAGTGCTTGTTCTGAAGTCTATTTTGTCTAATGTTAATATAGCCTCTTCAGATTTCTTTTGATTGGGTTTTCAAGCTATATATTGATCTATCCTTTTACTCTTACTTGTCTTTATATTTAAAATGAGTCCTAAGCCTAGACTCAGCTTGGTCTTGCTTTTTTTTTTTTTTAAATCCCACCTCTAACTCACTTTTCTCCATATTTTTTTTCTATAGAGAACAATATAGAATTTACAAAATATTATCAATGAGGAAATGAGGGTTAAGCCTAGTATTAAAATAAATCCTTTCTGCTTCAGGATAATCTCAATTATTTTCTAAGTTCTTTACAAACCATCCATGCAGGAATCAGTTCTAGACTTGATTAAGAATTAAAGTGTAATTTACTATATTAAATTTTTAAGTTTTTAAAATTGTCTTTTAAAACAGGACAGTATTTCTTTGTTTTTTCTATCATCTCTGATTTCTCAGTGTACTGGAAGTATTTCTGTGCTTGGATACAAGAGATCTTCCTGGGACATAATCCGTCTCAGTCCAGTGACTAAGCATATTTAAATACAACTAATACACGTCAGCCCCTTTCATACATTGAGCTTCGAGTGTTCCTTAAGAGTTTCTTTCTGTCCTTTCCGGTTCTAGTAACACTTCCCTTAAAGAAGATGAAAGTACAATACAAGCTTAGGTCTGTTTTCTTTGCTTTCATTATTAAGGTTAAATAATCCAAAAATATATTGTCTGGCTCTGTTCACAGTAAAGGTCTAAAAATAATGGCTAACTCAGAAGCAATATGTACCCCAGCACCCCGATCATGGCCTCCACTGCCATTTCTCTCTTAAAGGAGCCAGGTTTCCTTGTCGAAATGGCTGATTCCAGGGTTGGGGCAGGAAATATACCAGATGGTTCTGAAACATTTTGTTGTGCAAGAAAGCAAGGAGGACCACTCCCAGTCATGTCTAAGGGACTCAGGAGTAACCCTGAAAAGGCCCCACTAGTCAAAGGTCCCCTCATATTCAAATCTATGAGTTTATACTGATACTTAAAAACAAGAAAATGAACCAGTGAATAAAACCAAACAACTTCATTGGGCACCTGTAGAGAATGCCAGTGAACCAAATCAATATTTTGACAAAGAACCAAACATTGATCCTGTCTTTTCTATCAAACTACATTCTACTTCAGGATAACCTGGTAGTTGATGAGGGAAGAAAGTTATTCATTATTGAACCATTCAAATTTATTAATTAATAAAAAATGCATAATATATTAAACCATCTATTCCCACCTGTCTTCACACTCATAACAGCTTTGCTGTTAGCATGTTACATAAACCTCAGTCATTTCAAGTTTTGCTATCCTGGAACCATTCTTACTTCTTAAATTCCTTCTTTCTTCCCAAGAAATACTATTGAGCAGCTACAGTTTTAGATAATGAGGACAGGAAATAAACTCAAGTCTCCATTTTCATGATGGTTACACACTAGTGGGTGAAACCGGACAATAAACAACAGAAGTAAATACATGGTTTGTTGGATGATGAGAATAAAGCAGTGGAGGAAAGACATTAAGTGCAGGATTGGGGAGCAATGGCAGAGGATTCTGTTTTAAATGGAACGGTCTGGTAAAAACTTCCTGAGAAGACAGATCTTGGAGCAGAAAGCTGGAAGAAGTGAGAAAGCAAATGATGTACATATCAGGGGGAAGATCACTTTCGTAGCAGAAAGAATGATGAGTGCAAAGGCCCTGAGGCCACAGTGTTCTTGGCCTGTCAGGGAACTGTGGTCATTCTCTTGGTTCTCTGCTTCTTTTCCCATCTGTTTTGAATGTCTTATTAAAATGTAAGTTTATGAACAAGTTAATAAAATGGTGCTCTTAACCCAATTCAATGGGTGATTTAAAAAAGCTCTGTATTTTGAAATCAATATATGACAATATCAATAGTTTTAGCTTTCTATAGAAAACTCATTTATATCTAAGTTGTCCTTCATGCTTTTGTTGTAATGAAGGTAGTCTATTGGTATTGAATAATATTTAAATGTGCTTATAAGGTTTTGCACATCCCTACCCTGCCCCCACATTGTCATTTGGGATTTTCCCCTAAAATGCCAAGAAAAGAAAAAAGAGGCAATTTTAACTCTACAGTGAAGGAAAAAACACTTCCACCCTCCGTAGCATCATTTTAGCAATGTTCTTCAGAGATTCACATCTAAATACTGGGCGAGAGGGACTGAAGAGACATTAGAACCGGACCAGAGAGAGATGTTCCACTGGTCCCAACAAGTGGAGGGACCAGGTGGTTAAAGTGCATCGGAGAACGTGCTCCTACATCCTGAGAGACAAAAGGGAGAAGGGGTCGGGAAGAAATCTATGCATGTTTAATACTACAGCTATGATAGTTAATAATTAATATTTTCCCCCAAACAAGGATGTCATTGTCTTTTTACTTCATTTCCTCCTAAACAAGCATTTTGAACTTTAACAATTCAGTGATAATAAATAAGCAGTGATTCTAAGGCTTTTCAGCTATATCACTGCTGAATGTATAGATAAAATCAAATAGTTCAGCTAGCATTCCCTTTACATGAATGAAAACTGCTTATTCAAGACAAGGGTGTTGGACCCAACTGTGTACTCAGAACAAGGCATCCATGTCACTGACATGATCTCAACCCATTCATACGAACATCATGCAACCTTCATTCAGATACTAATGAAAAAAATCCCAATTTCTCCCCTACTCTGCTCTTTAGAACCTCACATCTATAACATGTTTTCTGGTCACAAGTGTAAAAAAGCCACTTAGAATAGGGAGCTCACCAGTGCTTCCAGGTAATGTTCTAGGAATGTATAAAATACTGTGCTGGATGAAAACCTTAATCAAATAAGTATCTCAATGCTGATTCAGGAGAAGTAGGGACCCACATATGCCGCAGACCACTCTCATTTGAGTTTCCAGAAACGAGAATTTTCACTCTCCTTTGTTTATTTCACTGAACCACGTGTTCCAGGTCGGGTGAGGAGAGGAAAAGGAGGGAACGTTTCAGGAGGGCAATGTTTGACCACTGTTCCACTCCACAGAAGAGAAAACTCGGGTACAAAATGATCTGCTTAAAGCCAAACGGCAGTTGAGTAGGAAGCCCAGGATCTGGCCCAGGGTTCGATGTTGTCTCCTCTTGTCTGAAATACAAACTCCACACCCACACCCTGCCTACCTGTGGTCCCTCCACCTCCTCTCCCACGTCACCTGCTGGTACCACGTGGTCTGGGCACACCGAGTTGCCATTCTCCAGCTACACCATATCAAACCCACCTCCACATCTCGGCACATTTCCTCTGCCTGGAAAGCCCTCCCCTCGTTGTCCAGATGGTAACTCTTACTCACCTTTTAAGTTTCCACTCAAAGGTTTTCTCTTCTGAGAACCTTTTTCTGTGATGCTCCTCAGCTGAGTTAGCAACTCTTCCTCTCTGCAGTCAATGCGCTTTGCAAACACCCTTCTGACGCAAAACTATGGTAAGTGCTACCTGCTCCCACATGTGCCCAGCTACCCTCACCACTAAGGTGCATGAAGGTGGAAGTTAACTATTCGATTTTATGAGGCTAAGGCTACAGGCCTGTAGCTAGCAGGTATGCAAAACATTGAATGAATAAAGACAGGACAGCAGAAGAATGAAACCTTAGGCCTTACTTTCGCACTATGTAACACTGCCCTTTTTTCTTTTTTTAAGTCCTCACCCGAGGACATTTTCTCATTGCTTTTGAGAAAGAATGGGAGTGAGGAAGAGAGAGAAACATTGACGCCAGAGAGAAGCATCAATTGGTTGCCTCCTGAACACGTCCATACTAGAAGCCTGTACTGGGGATCGAGCCCACAACCCAGGTATGTGCCCTGACTGGGAATCAAACCCACAACCCTTCAGGTGCAGGGTTATACTCCAACCAACTGGGCCACACCGGCTAGGGCAACACCGCCCTTTGACAGTGCACAACATACACAGTTTGCTGAACTTCTGGTAGACTTTCCCAGACGCTGTCCCTCTTCCTAACCATCACCACCACCACCTTCTGATCAGGCGTTACGAGAACATGCACCTACTCTCATTCGATTCTCACAACACTCCTACACCATACTTTTGTTTCTGCTTCACAGAGAAGGAAACTGGGTTTCAGAACCATTAGGTAACTTGCCCTAGCTAATTTGACTGGCTGGGAGGGGCAGGATGTGAAAGTCCATGCTAATTTCACTGAATCACTTTGCTTTCCCAATTGTAGTAAATCTCAAATTAGTAAGATTAACTGTATGTCACCCAAAATTGGGGAGAGGGGGTGTCAGTTTTGTCTACTACTCGTTTTTCTTGTCTCCTTGTTAACTCATTACATAAAAATATTCTAATATGTTAAATTCATGATTATAGCTTGTTTTAAAATACAAATCATTGCCCTGGCTGGTGTTACTCAATGGATTGAATGTAGGCCTGTGAACCAAAGGGTCACCGGTTTGATTCCCAGTCAGGGCACATGCCTGGGTTATGGGCCAGGTCCCCAGTAGGGGGTGCTTGAGAAGCAACTACACATGGATGTTTCTCTCCCTCTCTTTCTCCTTCTGTTCCCCTCTCTCTAAAAATAAATAAGTAAATACAAACCATTACTTGCTATGCAGTAATATATCCATTCATGTAGGATCAGAATTAAAGGTCTTCTATTTTCAAGCCCTTGGCAAGTTGAAATAAATACAGTTAAAATTATTCACAACCATGTAAAGCAAAATATGCAGATACATTTCAGATTAATTTACCTAGCTATCACACTTCCCCAACATTCTTGATGTTTGCTCAGTTGGTAAATTATTTTTCTGTGTCCTGTTTTTAACATAGAGCGTTTCTGTCATCAGGAAAATTTAACTGACTGGGTTCACTTCCTCTTTTAGGTCATTTGTGGACATATTAACTAGGGTCACAAGACTGAGCCCAGGGCACCAGCTTTATCAATCTCTCTCCAATCTGCGAAGCACACATTTCAGGGGACTAAAGAGCTACAACACTGTTGTTTTATCCCATTGGTATTTCTTATACTTTATTGTGGTCTTAAAACTGTATCATTTTTTTTTTTATTCTTCTTTTTGATCATTTGTTCCTGTCTGCAGGCCATGTAAAAAACTGGAGAATTTGCTTGTGTCTCTTGGCTGCCCAAGCTAAACCTGATTGTTCTTTATATTATAGTACATTTTTTTATTATGCTCATCAATGGTCATTCAGTGTAAGTAATCTAACTCACAAACACAAATCAACTTACAAATTAACAGGTGGACTGAGCTGCTGAAAATTATCTTGTGTGAGGAGTTGTGCTTATTCACTTGCAGTGGGGCCTGAATAGAGTGAGTGGGGGAAAGATCAGGCCGTTCCCTTTATGGATCCGTGTTGCTGCCCTTGAGTTCTAGAGGGTGGTCGGCCTGGGAGTCAGGAAGTATCTGAGATGACTGATGCAACAACCCCTACTTCTCTGGGCCCCCAGAATAGGGAGGGTAAACCCAGAGTCTGTAACCTCTACACACACCTTCCTTATCTGGCCCTAGCCCACTTCTTGACTTTCATCTTCGGCTTCTTTCTCTCTTTCTTTTCTCCAGCAAATCTTCCAACTCACTCTTTTCTCCCAACTCATAAAGGAGTTTTGTCCTCTTCCTTTTCATATGTTGTTCCCATCGATTTCCTATTTTTCCTCCTTTATTGGCCCTTTAAAATTCAGCTTGTGCCTCGTCATCTAGGAAGCACATTTCAATCCTCGAGTCCAGCTGTAGATGCTCCTTCTGTGGGCCCCTACAGCACTGGATCATATACCTCTACTATCTCACATGACACTTATCACATGGCGTGATCTCTATCATTTTAATTGACTTCTGCATTCTCCAGGGAGCTTGGGGCAGGAACCATATCATGATTTTGTTACCCAAGGACTGATAGTAGGAGCTAAAAATACTAGTCAAATAGTTCTAACCTGGTACATCCTAATATGTACCATCAGGAGCTTTGGGCCTGTAGCCTCTACTTTTATAGTCTAATGATTAACATCTTGTCACTTGGTGTGGTTTTGTTTTTGGGGGGTTTTTTTTTGAAGACACTCCACAGTAATTGTATACCAGGAAGAAAGCTGGCCCAGCTCCTTCAATTTCCCATTAGTCTAATTCTTTAAAACATGGTCTGTGTTGAGATTCCACACATTTCTATAGTGCCTCTTTGCTCCTTCCTGCTAGAAAACACTTCATTCCAATTTGCTCTAATCAGCTGGTCTGGAAGACGTGGGTTTGTGTTCTTTGTACACACCCAATTCATTAAAGTTCTGTGCCAGTGCTGACTCCCTCTGTCATTACAGGCCTGGGAACATTTCAGATTTTCAGTATGATGAGCAAGTATTCTTGTGGCTGAGGCTGCCAGCTGTCCATAAAAATCCACCGGCCTTTCTGTATTTTCCAGACTCCCCTAAAAACAGGTGTGGCCGTGGGACAGAGTTCCCTCCGGAACTCTGGGCTGTGAGCACAAGGAGGGAGATTTGGCTCATAGAGCCTTTCTACACATGCTTCTGCATGCGCTGCTTCCGTTGGGGATGACTAGGATGTCAACGTCTAGGGAACATTGGGAGGCAGACTTAAAGACTGTAAAGCGGCCCTGACTAGTGTGGTTCAGTGGGTTGGGTGTTGTCCTGCAAACTGAAAGGTCACTGATTTGATTCCCCATCAAGGCACATGCCTGGGTGGTGGGCCAGGACCTTGGGTGGGGGCATGTAAAAGGCAACTGATCTATGTTTCTCTCCCTCTCTGTCTCCCTCCCTTCCCCTCTCTAAAAACAAACAAATAAAGTCTTAAAAAAAATTAAAGATTGCAAAGCTGTTGTCAGCCTGGGTCTCTGAATGACTTCTTGGAGGAGAGCCAGTCCACCGACCAGAACACCTGTCCAGGACTATTTGGTGAGCAAAAACAAAGAAACAAATGAAACAAAACTTCTATTAGTTTAAGCCATGGAATTGTGGAATTTTGAGTATCTCTTTGTACCATGGCCTAGCCTAGACTATTCTACCTAGTACTGGGATGGCTTTAAGAAGAGGCTAAATGACAAGATACGTTATTGGAATCAGGTTAAAGTCTCACAATGCCATAGACAATCGGCTACGATCCAAAGATTTACTTCCATTACTACTTTTATCATCAACAGGAATGCCATCAATCATATCAGATGACTACTAAAGGAGTTAAACACTCATTTTACTGCTGCTGAATTTTTACAGAAATGTTGCACAGACACGAGGGGTTGGGCTAAGCGTGGTGGGGTGAGTCTGGAAACGGTGAAACTGCCCAACGCGTCGTGGGTGTGTTTTCATTGGGACTTAGAAGTCCTGGCTGCCTCTGGCGAACTTATAATGCTCTCAGCCCGAGTTTCCCAAACTAGCTTCCAGGGGCTAAGAGTACTTTCCTTGAAAAAGGAGAAAGCCATTTTTTCTACTTTTACATACAAGAGGTTTCTTGATATTTAGGGCTGGCAGAGATAACGTGCTTGAAAAGGCGAAGAAACTGGAAAGTTGGATATGTAAACAACAACAAAACCCCTCTCGTCCCAACAGTCCTTTTCTTTCTAAGGGGCTTCAAAATAACGGTGCCACTGAAAGTCGTTTCAGTCCGTGCTTTCCTTCATATGTGCTCCACGTCTCTGGTCCTCTCTCCGCAAACCACTTATTTTATACGGTTATATTTTAACTGTTTAATTAAGGTACAGCTTACATTAAAGTACAGGGTCCAGCACAAATAATGTCCTTTTTTTTAATATATAAAATCATAAGCATGTCATTCTGTAACATAACACTATCACACTCAAGCACACCATGTGACATTTTAGGTAAAATGTTCAAATTAAAAGTATAACTTACTACACCCATGTTATTACCCTTATCAACCACACTCAAGCAGGCCTTCCTTCTGCTGGACGCTGCACATTAAAATTAGCTCCACAAACATTGAAATATGTATATACTCACCTCCATAACCACCCCCCAGATCAATATATAGACATTCTCAGGACTCCAAGCGACTCCTTCATGCGTCACTGCAGTCACTATCTCCTCAAAAACAGAACCAAGATACTCTGGGTAGTGTGACCTCTGTCACCATAGATGACACTTGCCTGATTTTGAACTTCACATAAAGGAAATCACACACTACATACTTGGTGATGTCTCATTCCCTTCAACAGCACACTCATGAGATTCAGCCATATTATTGCAAAGAAGTAACAGCTAATTCTTTTTCACTGCTGTATAGTCGCCTACTGAATAAACAGCACCATGATTTATTTATCCATACTACTGTTGATGGACATTTGGTTTGCGTTCACTTTGGGGCTATTATGAATACCACTGCTATAAAAATTCTTGTACACAAGTTTTACATGAACATTCATTTTCCTGGGTTCTAGGCCCAGAAGCCAGCAGTACATTATTTTTGGGAGATAATCCCAAACAGTTTTCCACCGTCGTCCCATCAATTTATGCTGCCAGAAGCAACGTAATTTCAGTTGCTTCAGGTCCTCACTAACAGTTGCGAGTATCCGTTTGTTTCATTTTAGCCACTTAGTGGGTGTTCATTCTCACTTCCCTGATGAGTAATAATGCCAGTACCTTTGCAGATTTGTGTTGTCAACTCTGGTATCTTCCTTTGTCAAGTGTCTGTTCAGAAGTTTTGCTTTTTATAACTAGGTGGTCAATAGTTTTCTTTTTGATTTGTGAAACTTCTCCCGACGCTCCTGACACAAGTTACTTGTTGTACTGCATGTATCTTCTTCCAGCCTGTAGTTTGTCTTTGCTCAATGGTAGCTTTGAATGAACAGACTTTTTCATTTTGATAAGATACAATTTATTATCCCCTTTAAGGTTAGTGCTTTTTCTGTTTTATTAAAGAATTCTTTTCCTGTCCCAAGGTCATTCAGATATTTGCCTATGTTTCGTTCTGAAAGATTTGCTGTTTTAATTTTGGATTTTATGTCTACGGTCCAACTGACCCAGCCTCGTTTATTGAAAAGATCATTATTTCCTCCAATGAGCCGCAGCAATGCTTTGCACATGAACTGGGTGACCATGTGTGTGTGTGTGTGTTTTGTGAACTATCTAGTCTGTTCCATTGGTTGATTATTTTCTGGTCAACGCTAACTGTTTTAATTACTATAGCTTTATATGAAGTCTTAACATCTAGAAATGTAAGTACTTTGCTTTATTCTTGTTTTTAACGATCACTTTGGCTCTTCTAAGTCCTTTGTATTTCTGCAAGTTGATTATCGTCCTGTGAATTTCCTCTTGGGGTGGGATCGGTGTTGCATTGAATCTATAGATCAATTTGGAGAGTACTGATATCTTGATAAGATGGAATGGAGTCTCCTAATCCATAAACATGGTATGCCCCTCCCTTTACTTAACTAAGTCTGCTTTCATTTTTCTAAGCAATGGTTTGCAGTGTTAGAATTTGTAGTATGAAAGTCTTGCATGTATTCTTAGGTACTTGCCATTTCCAGTTTTAAATGTGGCTAAGAAAATAACCCAGTGCTTAACTGGGAAATGTAACCCCAATAAATTCAATTTAAAAATTTAAAAAGAAAAGAAATGTAAAGCATGACTAGCGTTCCCATTACCTTGTTGCAGAGGGAAAAAGAACACAACCCAAGTGCAAACTAAATATACAACATCCATACAGTGAAAATTATCTAGAAGATTATCTGAATGTTAAACTCTTCTGCTTTCTAGGAGTTGAACATATCCAGGCATACGTGATTCCTGGAGCAATGTCCTAGTTACACAGCTACTGGCAGAAAAACGCAGTGCTCTGGTCAGATTCCTTTCATTTCTCT
This sequence comes from Desmodus rotundus, assembly GCF_022682495.2. Classification (NCBI taxonomy): domain Eukaryota; kingdom Metazoa; phylum Chordata; class Mammalia; order Chiroptera; family Phyllostomidae; genus Desmodus; species Desmodus rotundus. The sequence continues at coordinate 26,214,060 of NC_071392.1, read as the reverse complement.
GCGCCCTCCCCCATCCCCTTCTGGGCTTTCACACAGCCGGCCACACTGCTAGGAAAACTTGTCCTCTCCTTCCCGCTCTCACCTGGCTACTGATTATGCATGCACGACCTTCAGCTTAAATAGTGATATTTCTGAGAAGCCTATCCTGCCCCAGTGGGCAGAATTAGGCATTTCTGCTATGGGCCCCAATAAGATCCTTTAGATCTCCTCTCCTAGCTCTAGACTCTGCACTGCGCCTGATTAATGTCTGTCTCCCCTACTACACTCTGAATTCTACAAAGGCAGGATCAGTGACAGCCTAATTCACAATTTTATTTCTAGAGCCTTGCACTGCCTGACATATATTAATTGCTCAATATTAATACTTGAAGGATTTATTATGAAATCTGGGCAGAGCAGAAGAATGGGACTCTTTTCTTTTCTTCCTTGAATACCGGAGTCAGTAAAAAGCAACCACTGGGTTGTCCCATGGTGGGATCAGTTAAAGGAAGGCCCGTAATCCTGGTGGTTGTCTTACAGGTGCTATGTTTCTTCCTAATTTTTATTGTTGATAAAACATAAAGCAATAAAAATGAATTAAAGAACTACCTTGAAAGAAGACAGTTTTTCCAGAATGGCCAGTAGGTCTAATAATCAGGATTTATGCTAGTTTGGAAAATGCTTTGTCTTTTTAAAATTCTGTTTTTGTATGGTATGTGATAGCATTCTGTTTGTTCACTTTTGTGTCACGTGATTCTTTTTGAAAGGAAGCCCACTGTCACGCCAAAGTTGGCAGTATAAAGGAGGATTCTCACACAGCGCGCCTATATCCCTGAATTCGTAAGGGTGGTTGTGAGGGTAAAATGACATAGAAACAATCAAAAATGATGAATAAGGCATGATCCCCACTCTCAAAAAAAAATGCAGGGAAGATGAGACACAGGCACAAATAATAGAAAATAAAGTAGTATTTGGAAAGTACCCTAACAATGAAACAAAATAGGATAGGATTTCCATAAATTTATTTTTCTGTATATTATCACTAACATAGAAAGCTACTTCGTAGTTTCCATCAAGATGTTTATCTCACTGATAAAACAAAAAGAGCTAGTTAATTTGCTAGTGTCTTCTACATGCACAATCAATGGCCCTCTAACTTCCACAGCAAGGTCACGGTCACTACCCAATCGGAGTTGGTAAACGTGTCCAGGCACCCAGGACAGTGCCCAGGAACATCCTGCAGTGCCTGCTTTCCTATGGACGATACTTGTCTCATCCCGTTTCTGCGGAGTGAGGTGGAGCTTTAGGTTAAGGACACACAGCAAGGCCCGGTGCCATTTCCAGGCTCCAAGAGGACAGCAGGAAGGGCCAGCACACTGCCTTCTGCGGCGCCTGTGCTTTTTATCTATTGCATGAGGCATGCTCGACAGGGAAAGGGTTCTGCTCTTCACTCTGAAATAACAGCCAAATTCATATCATGGCTTGTTTTGTTAGATGTGAAATAGAGCAGAAAAAAGGAAATTTGCTTTAATTATGCTCCTTAAGTAATAGATCACAATATAAAAATCACAAGAGAGCTTTCTCTCTTCCTAGGTTGCTTATAAATAATCCTTTTAGAATGCATTTAAGTTTGGAGAAATAATTCATACTTGAAATAAAACCTGGCGACCAACTATGGATTAAATAGCAATTGTGTGTAAAATATGTACCCGGGAGTGTGAAACAAAGGTACTTTGGACAGGGGAGAGATATGTAAGCTATCTTTAACATTATTTTGAACTAAACATTTTTTAAGATATGAAAGAAAATAAAAAGGAAAAGAGATAAATTTAAAAAGTATATCTTTCTTTGTTTAAAACAAAAGAAAAAGTCAGTTCAGATTCAAACTTAAGCAATACTATGAGACAGCTAAAATAAAATCCAATTTTAATCCTGATCTTATAAAAATGATAACTGAGTATATGAATGTGCTTGATGTATAAAATGAGGAACAGAATTATGAATTTTAAATAAAGTGATGTATCATCTATCATTTATTCATTGATCAAGGACTATGCTTATGCAGTGGTTCTCAAAATGGAATTCCTGGACCAGCAACATCAGCATCCCCTGGGAGCCTGTTAGGAGTGTAATTCTCAGGCCCCACCTCAGAACTGCTGAATCAGAAAGCTGGATGGGTCTCAGCGATATATTTTCACAAGCCCTGCAGGTGATTACGTTGCGTGCTGAAGTCTGAGAACCAGCCTGCTGGAGCAAAAAGGCTAAAGTCATGGTCTTTGAATCGGAGAAATTTGGGTTCAAGTATTTGCACTTAGACTTATTGTTTCTGTGACCTGGAGCAAGTCATTTCATCCAAGTCTCAATTTCTAAATTAGGAACCTCTCAGGACTGTTGTTAGGATTAAAGGAGGCGATATATAGAGATAAGGTGTGTAGTGTATACGTTGTACATCAAACACGCAATGCGTGGTGCACAGCAAGCACTGACTGACATCGGGATCTCGGGCACGGGGGGCCGGCCCCATGTTAGGTGATGCTGTAGGAAACACGGTGTTGTGCAGACATGGCTTCTTACCTCTAGGACCTAGGTCTGGAAGACAAGCTACACTAGCGTGCAAACAACCAGGATGCAAGGCAGAAAGTGTTAGGTGGCAAAGAGTGGCGAACAAAGTGCCCTGGGAGGTTGAAAGAGTGGAGGAAGCAACATAGGGACTGGTTTTTAAAAAAGAGGAAGCTTTTGGATAAGCGCGGATCAAGGGAAGCGCATTCCAGATGGAAGAAGCATGGGGAGGAGGGTGGGAATCATGGAATACATAGTCTGGCTAATGGGATAACAGAAGGGTGAGCCTATGATTTATTGCCTAAACAGGGGCACTTTGCAAGCGAAAGGGGGCATCATTAACAGTTAAGTCAGGACAACAGATTCAGAGGAGACCGTGCATGGGGTCACCCTGGAGCACAGGCTGCTGGGCATTTGAGTACCGGAAATAGGGGTGGAGAGTGGGCTGGGTCTGCGTATTGAAGGGTCACTGATGACAGGTGGGGGGCTCTGTGTTGCTAAGTCACGGGGAGCTGCGAAAGGTCCTAAACAGAGACGTGACTGCAGGGTAGGTACTCGAGAAGACTGCTATGGCAGACTGTGTAGGCTGCTACAGGAATGGAGAGGAGTGTATGCAGGAGAGAGAGATTGCCAGAAATGAGATTTCGAAACCAATTATATGCATCAGACAAGGAGAGGGATAAGTCAAACCTGACGCTAACATTTGAAGCCTACATCAACAAACAAAAGGAGGTCAAGAGAAGGGGCCATTCAGGGCAGAGGCATCATGAATTCACTTTCAGACATGAGGTATTCAGTTTGATGGGCCCTGTTACATACAGCCTGTGACTGGGTCCCCATGTGCCCCTGATAAGGGAAAATATGTCAACTGGCTAGAACTGAGTTCTTACTTCAGTAAGGCTCTCTCCATGTGGAAAAGACAAGCCATTCAACATCTTGAGATAACAGATAGGCTCTTTATTTTAGTTGGATTTATTTTAGTTAAAGAACACTTAAAACTGGGCAAGAATGAATGCTGGTGTTGTGTTACGTGGACCAGACTCTGTTTTAAGTACTTTACAAATATTACAGATTTTACCCTCCTAAGAATCTTATGAAGTCAATGCAATTAATATTATGATGCCCATTTTTCTGAGGAAGACTTCGAGGCACAGACAAGTTGAAAGGCCTACCCAAGATTATACAGCTAGCATGGAGCCCCCAGACTGAACCTAGGAGAGTCCAGTAGTAGGAACTGAATTCCCCTGTTGTCAGGCGATTTCTTTTACTAAAGACATCTCATAGAACTTACGGGTTAGGGTTGGAAAACAAAAGTTTTATTAACCCAAAACTGCCCTGGGGTGTTTTGCTATTTATACAGAAAATAAAAAACAGATTTTGAGGGATTATTTCCTGTTATAATTGTCAAAACTACTTTCAGAGATGCAAAATAAATAGAATACTTAATTCTTATAATACTTTGGAGGAACAGCTGTTCAAGAGTATAAAAAACACTGTATAAAGACATTTTCCTAACATATAATGACACATTTATTTGGTCTCCAAGACTCTTCACCGTGCTCTGGAAACCTCTCCCATTCCCTCTGTTCCACACTCTAGCAGCCTGCATGGAGCTACCAAAGTGATCTCCCCCAAAACATAGTCACTGCCTTGCTTAGGAACCTTCATAATGACGTAACTAGGAATGTCAGACACCAAGTCACAGAGTCCAGGCTCAAACCTGAGTCACTGTATCACCTTTCAAATGGCAGAGGACCTTTTCAAATCACCTTTATTGCTAATTTCGTTAGCGAGTGTGGGGTAAGGGTGGGAGCCTAGCCGTGATTTTTCGTAGAAGAAGTTTAGAGATTATAAATACAGAACAGCAGGAGGTGCCTGGGACTTTAGAAACATTTGGTGGGTGAATTTTTTTGGAATCTGAGAATACCACAGTCGCTAGCAATCCAGGAGGTGCCAGGGCAGAGAAGGCCTGGGAGAAAGCGGGAGCGAGCTTTAGGCAGCAGCTCACCAGGGCAGGGAAGAAGGCGGTGCTCTGGGCAGCACTCAAGGGAACCTGCCGAGAGTTTTGGCAGGAGCATCGTCTGTACTCCACCTCTCAGTGATGCAAGGTAGCGGGCAGGACTCCCCCCGAAAGGCCCGGGGAAGAGCTGGAACTACCCATGCTTCCCAGGGAACCAGCCTTGATAACCAGGGAGAGGAGAGAATTAAAACAGAAACCAAGACAGGAAGTCCTCATCTGCTTTGGATGCCACCCTTCTGAGCTTCACGACACCCAGAGTTCCTCTCAACCACAGTCCTGATGTTACGAAAGCATTGGCCGAGTGACTTGTCCCCCCACAAACACTGAGCCCCTGCGGAGCTGGGATCTGCAGTATTTGACTATAGCCCCAACCCTTAGCCTAGAGCCTGGCACAAAGCAGGTGCCCTGAGTGAGATGTTTGTGAGTGAGTGACTGAATGAAAGAATGAGGGTAGGGCTTTGATCAACGGGAGTCATTACACTAGAAGGAGGCTTATACCTCACTTAGTTCAATTCTGTTGTTTCACAGATAATGTGAGACCCAGGGAGGGTAAAGGGCTTGCTGTGGACCCGTGGAGGGGAGGGGGGTGTTAGTGCTAGAGCAGAACTGGGAACCCAGAACCCGGAGGCCATCCTTCCTCTTCTTCACTCTGCTAGAAGCATGGAGACAGCTCCCAAGTCATTCTAATGTTTGTTGGCTGGTTGTTGGGAATGCAGAATACATTTTCCCATGGAGACAGGTTTTTTCTTCTTCTTTTTTTTTAAATGGTGGTTTGGTTCCCAGGCCAGGCCACAAAAGCCTATTTACCCCATAGCCGAGCTCAACTATAAAACCAGCGGTAGCTCTGAGGCCTCACTGAACCCCGAGCTCTGGGCCCACAGTCTGGGGGGCAGGTGGGCAGCTGGCTCTGCAGGAGGGAGGGCAGAGCTCCCTTGAGCAGACCAGGAGTGTGGGGTGGGGGCTGGGCAGGGGGGCTGGGCAGGAGGCCCGGGCAGCAGCTGCAGGAGGCTAGGCAGCCTCTGAATGCCTTGGTGGTTCTTAAGTGGATTGTTTGTAAGTTGGGAACTGTCTGTACTTAGAAAGGCGGATTTCAAGAGGTAGGGGATCCTATTTCACTTGAAGGCCCCCAGTAATGAGGGTGCTTTATTCATAATGAAGTAGCCACTAATTGGAGGGACAGACTCAGGAGGCCTGTTGGAATTTTGTACTCCTGGACCAGAACTGAGTAATATTATGCAGTAGCCTGGCAACACCTTACTTCTGCATAAAATTCATGTAAAAATCCACCACGAAGTTCACTGTGTTTATTATTAATAATGATAATAACAGGGTAGCTTATACACAGCATTAAGCTAAGAAAGTGAATGAATTCTCAGTTTCCTCAAGTTCCCCCCCACCCCCTTGGCCAGATTAGGAACATTTGGAAAATCCTACTCTTAGAGTGGCTGAAAGCTTTCGTATTTACCCTGAGGAGACCTGGCTCGGGTTTCTAAGGGCTCATCCAAGAGATGATCTCCTCACTTCCTCTACCTCCTCGGAGGCAGAAACATTCCATAAACTCACAAATGCCATAAAAGCAAACATTCGGAAAAAGGCCCATGAACAACAACAAAAAAAATGTTAATGGAACTAAACACGTTTCAGTGGGCGAATCAATTATAAAAAGGCGATATAGTTCGCCTTTCTGGACTTAATGAAATGTGGCCAACTACACTGGAATGTTCTGGTGCCCCCTGGAGGATTCTAAAACCTAACAGAACTGGTATTTAGTACTTTCCTTCAAATGGCTTAGAAAACCCTTCCTAGGCAGTGTGTTTCTTCTCCCAGGCTCAAAGCAACTCAACCTGACTCAATCACATGCAGAAGGACAGAGCAGGAACAAAATCTAACATTTAAAAGGTTTCACCCACCATCGGTTTATCATCAGAATGGAGGTTTGGGGATCAACAACAGAATCTATTTTCGGTTTGCCAAGTTTATGAATCCAACACTGCAAGTTCACAATCGCAAGTGTGATCTCTCAGTTCTGGGCTCCGTGTTTAGGGAACGAGGAAGTTGGCTTCTGTGAACCTTGCTACGTCTTGCACAGACACTCTGGAAAGTTAAACATTTAGCTTCTAAAATTTTACTGCCCTGGCGTTCCTCAGGGACGCGACTCCAGGATGATGATGACTAAACGGACCTCAGAGTTGTTTATTCCAGGGACACAGAGCAGTCAGCAGATGCGAGGAACCATTGTCTGACTCCAGTACGCTCCAGTAATAAGCTCCAATAATCTAATAGGATCACAGCTGCCCATCTGCCCTACCCCACCCCCTAATTTATACCGGAGTGACAGAAATTACTGTCTTGGTGCATAATGTAACTCCGATCACTGCATCTGAAAGACACCGGCCAGGTTTCACTAACCTTGCCAGGACTCATGCTGACGCATTATTGTAACTATTACCACAATAGTTACAATAAAATACAATAGGATATGTAATATAAACTGCTGTTACCTTGTTCCAGTGCTTTTCTATCATATAGTGAATGCTTAATTTTCTTAATTTGAATATTATAAAGCAATGTACTAAAATTCAAACCATGAAGTCACTAAACATTATTCCAGACACCCTTCAAGAAAATCTGCAAGAATCCTTCACATTCCTGACACCCTTCACCCAGATTCTACAAATTTCAACATTTACTACATTTGTCTTTTTCTAAATACGCATGAACACCCATTATTTTTTATAAACTATTTAAAAGAATAACTTGTGGGTATTAAGTTCTTTTATTCCCAAATATTTCATGGTGTATTTTCTAAAAATAAGGAACCCTCTTACATAAATATTATAATTATAGAAATCAGAAATTAACATGGAAATATCTATAAAATCTTATTGAGGTGTTATCAATTTCCCAGAAATATGTTTTATAGCAAAAGAAAATCTAAAAGCATGCATTGCATTGAATTGTCCTAACTTTGCCCTCTCCTCTAATCCGGGACTGATCCTGGGTCTGCCGCAGTACGGGCCAGGCGTCCTGCAGAACCTCCCACAGCTTTGGTTTGCCCTACGTGCCCTCATTATTAGACTGAGGTTCCACACCTCTAGCAGCATACCGCAAAAGCGGCTCTGGCTTTTTCTCCATGTAACAAAGGAAAAAACACATTCTGTTGATTAATCTCAATAGCAATGTTAACTAATTTTTTGGTTAAGATGCTGCTTGCCATGTTTCTCCACTTAGAGTTATTATTCTACCCTTTGTAAATAAAAAGTAGCTTGCAGTAATGTACTTGGAGACAATGTAAATATCCTGTTCTCAAACCTTATTAGTTTTAGCATTTGTGGTTGATTATTGCCTGTATCAATTATTTGTATAGTGGCTTGCAAATCTGGTTTTCTAATTCCATTGTTCCTTCTATATTAGTGAGCTTTCTCCTAAAGCTTTCCCTTTTCCTTATTTGTTTACTTTTTGTTTATTTGTTTGCTTGTTTATATCAATGTAGCTCAAAGATTCTTTACTCAGTAGTGTTAAATTGATTATCATTATTTATTTAAATTAGTAATTTAATTATTACATTACCCCAGATTCGGCCGATGGCAGCCCCCTCAGGCTGTTTCCTGTGGCATTAGGCAAGTCCCTATCATTCTTTAAGCACTGCCTTACTGGTTAGCATAACAAGATGTTGCAACTCTTTCTCTGCCTGGAGTTTGAATTCAGCCATTTCTCCATGGAGCCCTGGTCCCTTTTAGTGGAGCATGGGGTATATAGAAATGAAGATCTTAGCTCATTGCTACCGGGGTGAAATTGCTACAAGGCCGTCTCAGAAGACAGAGCTAGGGAAGGCTGATGTACGCACATCGTGCACACACACACTCAACACACACAGTGCACACATACATATAAACCCACGCACAGCTATATGAATTTACATTTATATGCACGTGTATGTACTACAGCCCCTGAGTTCATACCTATCTCTGCAATTGTAATCCCATGTGGCAGGGTTCATTCTAGTTTTCCCCTTTTCCCATGATTGTAGCTTCCTTCTCCCCAAGAGCAAAACCTGACTCCCAGTATTCACAATTTACTTGCTCAGTCCTACAAGGTACAAAAAATGGTTTCAGAATTGCTAATTTATGCTTCTGCAAAAAGAGAGGTCTATTAGCAAGTTCAATTTTTTTTACAGTTGTTTTTGGTTTTAGTCTGAGAGCCTGTAGTCATAATACTGGATTCAAAAGCTACTTGGGTTCACTTTTCCCCTTCCTTCTTCAGTGTGGTTATTAATTTGAAATATGATTTATTCTTTTTTAGACTTTATTGTATTTTATTTTTTTTTTGATTTAATCTTTATTGTATTTTTTTCCATTACCATTTTGTCCCTTTTTACCCCCCTCCCCCCAGCAATCACCACACTGTTGTCCATGTCCATGAGTCCTTTTTCTTTTTTGCTCAGTCCCTCCACTCCTATCCTCCCCCCAACTAGCTGTTTCCCTGCTCTCTGTCAGTCTGTCCCCATTTTCCTTGTTAGTTCAATTTGTTCATTAGATTCCACATATGAGTGAAATCATATGATATTTTTCTTTCTCTGACTGGCTTATGAAATACAATTTGTTTCATTTGTTTGTATTCAATTTAAGAGTCCCTAAACATCCTGTGGGGCTTAATTACTTTTGTATCTACTTCACTCATTTTTTGATATGTAAAATATTAATATATTTCTACAAGGCAGGTCTGTAGCAACTGGTATACTGAAAAAGTGCTACCCTTCCCTCATTTCACCCCCTTTTCACCCCACTGCCACCCACATATCCTGTAGGTAACTAAACTTAAAATGCCCAAGTCTTAAAGTCAATGTTTCCACTAAGACTAGAGCAAAGCAAGATTTCCTACTGTTGTACTACCATTCAGCTCCAAACAGGAGAACAGAATTGTACCAGAGGCTTTTAGTCAATGCAAGTAGACAAGAGAAACCAATTAGAGACATATGAATTGAAAACGAAGTAAAACTATCTCTATGTATACATGATATAATCATGGACCTAGAAAGCCCTAAAGAGTCAATGCAAAACCAAATCAAAAGAATAGATTTCAGTAAAGAAGCAGGCTATAAAAGAATGTACAAAGACCAAGAAGGCTCCATTTATAATAGCAATAAAAAAGACAAAATAGTTAAGAATAAATTTAGCATGAAATGCATAAAAACCATATAAGGAGAACTACAAAAGGTCCCTGAAAAATAAAAGTAGACTTGATCAAACTGAGGCTGCCCTTTGCTTTTGGAAAAGAATGCTCACCTAATAAAGATGTTAGTCATCCCCAAGTTAACTTACAATGTAAAACAACCCCATAGAAATGACAAGGCAATAGTAAATTTCATATCTGAAAAGTAAAAATGTAGGAATAGCCAGGGAAACACTACAAAAGAAGTGTAGAGGGGGAAAGGGGGAAACGAGCCTAGCAGACATGTTTACTGAAGTTTCTTTTACAAACAGCATGTTACTGGCCCATGAATGAGCACTGGAGGTATAGAGCAGAAAATAGGAAAACAGAAAAATAAACACAAGTACCTATGGGACCTTAGCGATATGATAAATATAGTATCTGAAATCCCTGGTGCAAAAATGAACTTAGCAAATGATGCTGGGAGAACCGACTAGGCCTTTGGTAAAGATAAATGAGATCCATATCACACACCACACACAAGAATAAACTCCAAGTTAATTGGGGATCTATATATAAAAATTAAGACTATACCAGTACTAAAGAAATTATGGGCAAATGAATTCCTCTTTAACTTGAGTATACATAAAGAATTTCTAATTATGTCTCAAAACCCAGATGCAATGAAAGAAATGTTTGATAAATTTGATTAAGTAAAAATAAAATGTTCTATGTTGTAAAATAGCATAAACAAAATCCAATGATGACTGATAAACTGAGAGAAAATATTTACAATGTATATTGCAGATAAAGGGATATTTGTAATATACAAAAAACATTTTTATTTTTAAAATTATTGTATTGTTGTTCAATTACAGTTGTCTGCATTTACCCCCCACCACTCCCTCTGAACCCAGCCAAACCTCCCTCCCTTCCTTGCTTCCACCCACCCCTTTGGTTTCGTCCATGTGTCCTTTATAGCAGTTCCTAAAAGCCCTTCCCCCCATTATCCCCTCCTCTCTCCCCTCTGGTTACTGTCAGATTATTCTTAATTTCAATGTCTCTGGTTATATACAAAAAACATTTTTAAATTGAGAGAGCAAAATAAAAAGTTCTCTCAGAAAAATGGAAAAAGACATGCATAGATAATTTATTGTAAAAAATGTATAGAAGTGGCCTTTAACATACGAAAAATTATTCAAGCTCACTGATGATAAAAGAAATGCAAATTTTACATTGTATGAATCTCTTTCGTGTGTGAACAGGCAGATGTAGTGCAATCCAATGGTAACAATAAAAGCAAATTAAACAAATATGAGCAGCAACATTAAGCCTGAAGATACATTGGCGGAGACACATTGCCACCATCTTTGCAGCATAGAAACACCTTGAAGTGCGTATAGTTAGGAAGTGAAGGGATTTCTGTAAAACTCATGCTAATTAATTCAAATATCATAACCATGTATTTCCAATTTGTGCAGTGTTTGTGGACCACGGTTTTTACCTTCTCAAACTCCCAAATTGCCTACAGTCCACCTCAGGGACTGCTGGGGAACACGCCGTTCTTTGGGAATGAAGCGAAAGATGGGCCTGGGTGTGATTCATCAGAAAAGTTTCACTCTGTGAACAGGAGGCAGAACAATGGCCAAAAGAAACCACAGAATTTAAGGACAGAAGCAGAGGATTTGCATGAAAATCAGGAAGCTTGAGTTTCAGGGTCCTTTTAAGACATTGCACCTCATTTTGTAGTTTTTTTCCTATAGAGTTCCAAATATTGCATAAACCCCCGCCTTATAGGACCTGGACCTGCCTTGAACAGAAGCTCCTAAACGTCACTCAGATGAACTATTTGATTTTATAGATGAAGAAACTGAGGCCAAGAAAGAACAACCTGATGAGGTCAGAACGTGAATGTCAATCATTAATTAAAGTCAGCCTTCCCTTGTGTTGCCTGTAGAAAGGACTGCATTGTCCTACTGGTCACACGGCAATAATTGCCCGGGCCAGGCCCACAGGCTCCTGGCAAGGGAAACTGCCCCACCCACAGCCTCTGCTGAAGGAGCAACCTTAGCCTATTCCCTGGGGAGGAGTGGCTTTGTGGTTTACCCTGTGACCCTGTCCCTCACCCCCACCTCCATCCAGTCAATACAGCTGCGAGACCTGGGGTTGTCACCTGACCCAAGGGAGTCATTCCATCAGGGTCAATGACCTGTGAGGTCATCTGGTATAAAAAGCTCTGCTCAAACACAAAAGACATTGATGAACTAGCCCAATCAAATTCTCTCTCCTGGAAATTTAAACTTTAAACTGGGGAATATGGAAAGAAAGAGACAATTAGCCGTGGGGAACTAAAGATGACACAGACCCAGTGAGTGGCTGTGCGCCCAACTAGGAACCCATGAGTTCTGTCTGCCGACTTACGCCCTTGGGCGAACCCTGAGGGACACTCTGGTTCTAGTTTTTTGGGGTCTAGTTGTGTGGTTCTTCCTGAAAGGTCTGGCAGGGTGGCTCCCACAGCTGCTTTATCTCCAAGGTCCTCCTTCTAATCCTTATCTGCCTGACTTCCACTCCTCAGAGAGTGCCTGATCCTTGTGTAACTGCTCCATCAGCAAGCAGTCACCTCCACGTTTGTGAAAACCTTGACAATAAAAAGCAGAAAACAATCTTCAAAGTGAGGCCTGAATTCACCTTTGAGGAGGAATTGCTTCTTTGTTTCGGGGAAGAGCACTTCGATACGTCTTTAATTAGAAGAGGCAAAACCAGGGACATATTCTGGAAAGGGGACAGAAGGGAGAGGGGAGGAGGAGCTAAGGAGCTGTGTCAATGCTAATCTTCCTAGTGGGTGGGTTCCTTCTCTCACGCTGTGTCCCTTTAAACAAGTAAGACTTCAATCTTCTCTGAAAACCTCAGTGGGAGGCAAGACAGGCCCAATGGAACTCCCAGGTGGGAAAGTGAAGCTGTCTCCTGTGACATGGGGACATGCTGGGGACAGAGGAGAGAGGCGTCCTCCAGAAGTGGACTCTGAAAGTACTTGTCTGATGAATTCTATGAGGAGTCACACATCTGCATTATAATTCTCCTTGGTTACAGGATGACAAGGGATGATGTGCAGAAAGTGACCCAGTGGGATGGAGGCTGACAGCTGACTGAGGAGATATGCAACAGCCATGGTAGCACGGAGGGACGCAGCATTCCTATGGGATTCACAAGAATGTTTGGGCGGGGGCTCCTGGGAAAGTCCTGAACCTCCAGGAAAAATAGGAAAAATGGCTTGGAGCATCATTATTCGATTGTTCAAGTGAAGCATGACCACTGCATTCTAGATGTGAATGGGACAAGTAGGTTTTGCTTGGTTTCCAAGAACCTCACTTGTCATGGTAAGTAATTGTAATCACCATCTAGCATCCCCTAGAAAAACAAAGGAAGAATTTTTCGATGTGAAGAAATGTATGTATTTATAAAGAATAAACATATGCATCAATTATATTTTTAAAACAAGCATCAGAGAACTGACTCAAAAAGAACTAAATATTAAGGAAACTAACTCATGCTCCAGAGGTGGGACACCACCAGTTGGCTAATTCAATGGCTCTGTGAAGTCCTAAAGCACCAAAGTTCTTTCCAGTTTCCTGTTTTACCCTTCACAACATGCTGCCTTTGCCATTAGCTGTCACTCTATGATCCCAAGAAGGCTGTGGCGACTCCAGGGGTCACATCCAAACATGATAACATCCTGGTAAATACAGGAGTATTTCCTGATCTTTTCCTGAATATCCTTCTTAGAAGTAAGAACACTTTTCCCAGAGGCTCCCCACTGACCTAACTGACTTCCTCTTACCTCCCACGAGCCAGAGTTGTGTTACCTATATGTTCTAAAACCAGTGAACGGCAAAGGAAATGAAATGATCAAGCCTGTCTTACACCAGTGGTTCTCGAACTTGCACATAAATCAGAATCCTGGAGCATCTTACTCAGATGCAGCTTCCTGGGTCCCCACACTCAGAATCTCTGAGTCAGTGGGTCTGGGCTCAAGAATGTGCATTTCCAACGAGATCCCAGTTAATGTCAGTACAGCTGCCTGGGGACTACCCTTGGAAAACTACTGTCTTCGACTAACCATCTGGGGTGGAATGGATGTTGGGAATTGACCAACATTTCCTCTAAGAGATAACTTTATAAGAAGAGTAGTATGTAAATTCTGGAATGACACAATCTATGAATTTTCTTTTGAAAATTAAAGTTTCTGTAAGTTGTACATGCGACAAGCAATACTAATTGTGGTTGAAGCCAAAATATGCAAAGAGAATACAAACTAATGGCCTATGGCAGAAAATGTGGTTTGAGTAAATGTCACCCATTGCCAAACATCCACCCATCCTGCTGGTGCACACTGTGCTAACCAACCCACAGCCCTTCCCTTGCAGACTTATGTTCTTCTTTTCAAGGCTGAGGCAGTACCAGCTGCCTACCTGGTATTGACTTCAACCTGTCTCTTGGCAGAGGACACAAAATGAGCAAACAAATGAGTTAAGAAACAGCTCATTGTCTGGAGGAAACTAAGCAGCTTAAAGTTTTTGCAGCATAAAACACGAGGCTGGAAGTGGTGTGAGGTAAGGCCCTCGGTATGGAAAAGAGCAAAACCACAGAAGGGCTTTGTGGGATGTTGAGGAGCAGAGACGCAATGTGGTTGGATTTTGCTTTCATTTTGATCACACCGGGTTGTGTGCAGGCAGACTTGAAGCAGGGAGGCATGGTAGGTAGGGCTGGAAGTCCAGGCAGGAAGGAGAGCTGAGATGGTAGGCACAGATCTGGTAAATATGTAGAACACAAAATCTATGAATCTGAGGATCTGGTAAATGTAGAAGGTACAAGAAAGTAGGGTCTCCTCACAGTTCTTAGGTTTTTAGCCTCAGTGAGAATAAAGTGAGCTGGCGCTCGATACAAAGAGACAGGGAGATAAAATCAGTTTCAGATGCCCCCTATTTGCAGCACTGGCCCATCTCTATATGGAAGTAGAGATGCTTAAGGGGCACTTGGGCATATTAGGGTGGGTTAGAGGGAGAGCACTGGACTAGAGATTAAGATTTTGGAGTCAACTGTAGTTTAATCAGCAGCATGAATAGATCATTCAGGAAAAACACGAAAGTTAGGATGAATATTTAGCCAAGGAGGGGATTCTGGGAAATCCCAACAGTAATATGGTAGACAAAAGATTTCAGAGGGTCAAGGTCATAGAGTTTGAGGTAGGAGGCAGTGGTCACATTGTAAAATGCTGCGGAGAGGAGGTTCCTTAAGATATGGCCTGAAAAAAATGTGACAGAATTTGGACTGTGGGAAGGCATAGACATTTGGTGATTAACAAGGAGATGAGTAAATGGAGACTGTTTTCTGAGAGTTTTGATGGGAAGGGCATGGAAAAAGAGCAGGGGATACCTAGAAAGGTGCTATCTGATGACCACAATTTTTTAAAAAGATTTATTTATTTACTTACTTTTAGAACAGAGGGGAAGGGAGGGAGAAAGAGGGAGAAAACATCAATGCACAATTACATCTCACATGCCCCCTACTGGGGACATGGCCTGCAACCCAGGCATGTGCCCTGATTGAGAATCAAACCAGCGACCCTTTGGCTCGCAGGCCAGTGCTCAATTCACTGAGCCACACCAGCTAGGGCTGATGACTGCAAATTTCTAACTGGAGTAAGGAGGCCAAGCCATGAGCTGAAAGTGAGGGTGGAGGTTTAAATAGAGGAGGATTATGAAGGTTTGAGGTAGCCGGGAGAGGTAAGTGCTATTTAGGTATTCTGAAAGGGTTAACATCATTTGTTTCTTGGGCTCCTTCATTTTCCAGGGCATTTGCAATCACAAATCCATGATATGTATTTTAAATGGGTGTACCCCTGGATTTCAGAAGATATCTTTGAATAACGAATGCTTATTGAAACCGAGAGGTATGTGTGGCAGAGTGCATTTTGCAAAAACGACTACAGCAATATTTCCAGTTCCACGTGGGACAGACTTCCTCGCCAACTGCATTGATGAACAGCATGCAGATATGGGCTGTGTGACTTCCAAGGCAAAAAGGCAGTGCAGCTTGCAACCTGCTCTTCATCTGGGGATGCTACCATGCTGTGCAGAAGCCAACCTGCCCACATGTCTAATGGTTGATGCCGGTTGCTGGTTGGGATCTAAGGGCAAGTATCCTCCCCAAACGAGGCAGTCCAAAGCTGTATTGTCCTTTGCCTTGAAAGTCACAAGGGTCATTTCTGTGCCCTGTCTAAATTCCTGACCCACAGAATCTGTGAGCATGATAAATGGCTGTTTCATTCTACTAAGCTTTGGAGTAATTTACTCAGCCATAGTAACTGAAACAGCATCCAAATACCCACTCATGGGAACGTGCATATCAGGGGAATATTCCTGTATCCCAGACATGGTCATAAGATCCACTGACCGTTACTGTAATGATCCCTCTTGATTACAAGGTAATATTTTTATTCACTTCTCAGACTTTGGCTTTAAAGTACCCTGAATATCTATATCTAAATGATAATTTTATTCCTAAAGTGGCCTTTATTCAAATACTTTATTAACTCTGAGAATTCTTTTTACTCTTTCTGTATTTATAATAATTAATATTTCATCACATCTAGTTTCCCAGTGTACCAGCCTATTTTCAAAAATAACTGAGTCTCGATACTAACTCTTCCTATCCTTGCACATTAACCCACCCTCTCTTCCTCTCGCCGTCACACACACACAGAGCTGATTTTTAAGTAAGTCTTGCCAATATATCAAAATAACAAAAGTTAAAATATCTTTCAGATCATTAAGGAATAAAATAACTAAAATCATCCTAACAATTTCTAATGAATAGCTAAGTAACATCTAAGAAAGCACATGTCCATAAAACTGTGTTTGAAAACACTGATCCTGGTTTCTATTTAATTTCTGCTTTTATGTTTTATAGCTCAAATGCAGAAAATTGAAATAATCATATTCTTTAGTTTTGGGGACATTTATTTTTCTCCTAGTTCCGACTCTGTGCACACTGGCAGCTAAAGGGAAAAATATATATAAGGTATATTAAGTCTGTGAGCACACTCTCCTTTCCCCTACAGCAACCTTGACCTCACCAGAAACTCCCTACCTCCCAAATGACTAGGGAAGTACCATACTCTTGGATCACAGCTCTCTATCATTGGGACTCTCTTTTTCAGGAATCCCCGGTGCAACAGCAAAAGCTTCATTCTCACTGATGCTTCAGATCCACTGACCTGGTCCCCACTACCCTCCTTATCTAGCTTGTATTGTACAGGATTCACCTCAATCACTATTTGCTCCTGTCACCAACATTTCTTATTTCTACTCATGTCACAACTACCTGGGAAACTTCAACTGTGGGTGGACCCATTACCCACCTTCTCTTGTCTGTGCCTGCAGCAACTTGTGTGAAGAAAGGTCAGTGCCTGGGGCAGAGTTGTATTATCTCACACCTGCACGAGGCCAAGCATCCGCAAGGCGCTTACATGGGAATCAGGACAAGATGGTACTTCCTCAACACACTTTACTCCTCTGCCAGAGAAGTAAATAATGTCCTGATAATCTTGATTTTGCGAGAACAAGATAGCTTTACTACCATCGGCCAGAATCTTGTCATAACGAGTAAACAATGCTTATGACGTGAGCAATGCCCCTGTTGGGTACGGCAACCTGGTGCAATGCACAGCCCGCACAGTGGTACCTGGTGGCCCTGGTGATGGCCCTCCACCAAGCCCTCATGCCACTGTTTCTTTAGTTAAATATGTCATGCCTTCTCCTGTCACCTTACACCCAGCTCCTCTGCTTCCCCCTTTATTCTCAGGAGATGTCTATTCCTGATACTTCAAGGTGAAGGCTGACACTATCATATGGGAACTCTTGTCCTGGTATCAGATGTACAGACTTTCCACCATTTGTTCCCTGCCTCCCTCTCTTTCCCTCCCTCCCTCTGTTTTCCTCCCTTTCTTCCTTTCTTTCCTCTTCTTTCCAAAGATCACTCTGTATTCCATTCCTTCTAGTCTCCGAGGTGAGGACCCACAAGCACTGTGGTATTCCTTCCTCTTCAGCTTTGTACTCTACATCCTCCCCATTTCCCATCTGTAGTCAAACACATATTAGTGTCTCGTATTGGGAAAGTCCTCTTTCTGCCTTCTGCCTTTCCTCTATACTCTACTTCCTGTCCAAGCTTCTCAAAAACAGTTGTCCATATATCTGTACCTCCTTTTCCTCGTCTCCCTTGTTCTTCCTTCCATTCAAGTACCGTGCTCAATAATTCTATAAAACACACTTGTCTGATGCTAAACCAGGAGCACTTTGTATTCTTCATCACATTTGATTTAACACGGGTAACATTCAGGGTTGACAGATTCTTCCTTTGAAATATGTTCATTTTTTGGTTGCATCAACCCCAATAATCTTGATTTTTATTTTTATATCTTTGGCTTCTCCTCTACTTGACCCTTTAAATGATGAAATTCCAGTCACCTTTTCCCTTTGTATTCCAAATCCTCTCCTAAGGGACCTCATCTTTTCTCATGCACCTCAGTCACAGACACCAACAATTCCCAAACGTGACTGACTATCTCACCTGGTCTTTTTCTTAGAGCTCCAAGCCGAAACATGTAATTCCACTTGGATCTATTTCACACTCCTCTCTTACACAAGACAAAGAATGAATTACTGTTCCTGTGCCCCAAACTTAATTGTGTAAAGACAGGCAGGAAAAATGCTAGAAGCAGAGACACTGCTGTTTCTGAACACACCTGTGTTGTACACTCACTCTCTTTCCTTCTTATACACATACAAACACACACACACCATCTCTCCAAAACCTGGCAGTACCTCCAGGCTTCCCATATGAGGGTGGTCACTATAATGCTTGTTATTTTCCTTCTTACCTTCCCTAAAAATAAGCAGAGCCTTAGTATGTAGCAGTACTGTCAGGCTATTTCCTGCTGTCACCCAACCAGAAAGCTCGGTTGGTATAACCAGTCTGGCAACCAGCTCTCTAGCACGTCATCATGCTCAGGCTGAAAGAGGCACTGAATCTGGAATCAGCCAGGAAGACGGATCTATGCCCCGGTCTGTCAGGCTCTCCAAGGTGACCATGTGTTAGTCAAATTCTGGGAGTCTCTGCCTTCTTCCTCATAATGTCTCTCTCATGGCCCATGAGCTATGACTTAAAAAATGGAAGATGAAAGAAATGGAATACACTGAGTGTGACTAGTTATTATTAGGGAACTTTTTGTCATCTGGCTTACGTTAACAGAAATACATTTAGTTTAAAATACATTGGCAAGTTCTCCTAATGTAGATGGAGATTCATGCCTTCAATGAGGTTCTGGGGGGCCAGGTTCTAGGCAAATGCCATACATGGACCGTACCACTCATCGGAACACAAAGCAGTCAAGCATATTCTGTCTTTTAGGAGTATAAGTCTTATCTCCCCAGTTCAACTGTAGAACTGAGGAGGGGCCATTTTTTATCTGCATTCCATTTTCCATAGCATCCAACTCAACAGGCACATTCAATAACTGGCCACTGAAGGAAGATCAAAGAGTGGAAAGTGAGCCTTGAGTTTCTGCTGACATATGGTCAGTTAATTTATCTTTGAAGTAAGTGCTCTCTTTGCAAATATAACTTTTTTGCTCCAGAATCAAAGCAAAATGGCAAAAAAAAAAACCCCCACAAATATTGCCACGGAGAAGGGAAACATCTAGGCACTCCTGCTGGGATGAATCTCAAAACATCTCCTTTTAAAAACCTGATTCCTTCCTTAATCAACATTCCCATTAATTTCCTAGCTTCTGCTCTTCATAAAAGGGTCAGTCTGTCCCTCTGGGAGTCTCTTTCTAGGAGACTTGGGAGTGGGGGGAAGGACCCAGAATTCAGATCAGTGTTTCAAGGAAAAACTCTGCTTTTAGAGAGGGAACCACGTAAGATGTGCCAAGCCCTTGCTGGCCCAACTCACAGGATGACAAGGTTGTAAAGTGTTTTTGAAAACAGGAATTACACTTTGGGTCACAAGGGATTCTCAATGACAGCACAAACAGAATACGCTTGCCAGAACACACAAAAAGAGGCACAAGATTTCTGACTGGAGCAGAGGGAGGGGAAAAACCAACAAAGGGTCCCAATCAGAGTCACAAAGCATAGTCTCTAATTCAAGTTCTGCATAGGGTGTCCTGGGCCCCGATCTGGAGGAAGCAAGCACTAGGTGGATACAACGCAGCCAGGTAAGGGTGAGATGCTAAAATGCTAAAGGCTTTGCAGACCTCTGCACTACCAAATGCAGCTATCGCGTGGACAGATACACGCTTAGACATAAAGGGGACACAACAGGGTTATCCATGGGCACCTGCATCTAGAACATCCAAGCAAGTCTACCTCTTACTGCTTGAAAACCTTGGAGAAGGCATGGTTTAGGCTTGGTATGGGTGTTTGTGTGTGAGTGAGAGGTGGGGCAGGGAGAGGAAGAAGGGAAGGGAAGGGAGAGGGAGAGAGAGAGAAGGTAAAGGGGAGAGAAGGCATGGAGTATGAAAGAGGCAAGTGAAAGAAGGAGAGAGGGGGAGTCACATCTGTTAATCTGCCAGGTGGTCTTTTATTAAAGCCCAGGTGCTGAAAATCCAAGTCTCGGCAGCTGCAGTGAGAAGCAAGGGAAGGTCCCACACAAGGGGTATTTTGAAGACGTCTCAGCAGGCTACAAATGATGGCTGCCTGGGTAAAGGAGATAAAGGTAGGGAATGAGCCAGGTTTTGAGTCTGGGGCCTAGGAGACTAGTAGGGCCGTCCTGAAAATCAGGTATGTTGTAAAGAAAAGAGGCTTGTCTGGGGAGGCGACTGGAAAAGGAGAGAGGGCCAAGTCACGTAGAGTTGTTTGGACACTGGAGTGTGGACTGTGAGGAGACCTTAGGGTTGCCTGGTGGTTCTCATGTATCTTTTCTATGAATTTTTTAAAATTTATTTTTCAATTACAGTTGACAATATTATATTAGTTTCAGGTGTACAACATAGGAAATAAATATTTCTCTAGCTTATGCAGTGATCACCCTGGTAGCCTAGTACCCATCTTGCATATATTAAGCAAGAAAACAGGCTTAAGGAGAGAGCTGTAGCGGGCAAGCTGAAGAATATGGACTTGAAGTTGTGAGAGATAGTAGGTAACTTGAAGAATGTGAAAATGATGATGAAGGATCTGATGAACGTTTCAAGAGATGCCCTGTGAGTCAGCTTGAGACAGAAAAGACACCAGTTGGTGAAACAGACAAGGAGAGAGGAAATTTACCAGAAGCAGCAGAATAGTGAAGAGCTGAGAAATTAATCATTTCTTCTCTAGATACAGGGCTTTGGGTATAGCTCACTGCACCAGACTTATCACGTATGTGTCCACCTCTCTCTCAGACTGTCTTGAAGCCTATTCATGGCTGGTTCCCCACATTCCTGCTCTGTGCCTTCGGTGTCTACCCAATACACCTCCCTGATCGAGAATTAGTTGCCTAGAAAGCCAACTGTCAGGGGCACAGGTGGGAAGGTGGGCTGCCTGCTCATTGTGTATGTACTCAGCTCCCTGGCAACAAGAAAGCAAACAAACAGTGGTGCAGCTGCCACTTCAGATCTGTATTACTCTTCCCTGACCGACTCTCGCCAACCTCCTTCCCTTACAAACTCTTCTGTCCTGTGCTCTGCTGTTCTAGTCAAGGGACAAAGAGCCCCCACTGGTGATTCATGGAGGGAAGGTGGCTAGAGCTTCTAGAACACTGCTAGAGCTGAGCAAAGACACCAGGTGCTACCCCAGTCACAGGCGTCAGGGACATCCTGGGCAAGCCCAGGCTGGCCACGCTGCAGCAACGACCAGCACGGAGCCAGGGACGGAGGGTGGCTTCAAGATGCCCTGGCCACCTCCAGGACACAGTCAGCACAGTGCCCCCCCTGGGGAGGAAAAGTGGGGTGGGATTCTGAAAGAGAATCCCCAAAGAGACTATTTGAACCAGGGCTAAAAGGAAGCCGAATTTTGAATAGGTTCAACATTTACACTGAACGAGGGAGGCTATTTAACCTCATTTAACTGACAAGTCTACAAGTCCCTACCACACACGCTCGTAAGGAAACCACTTCGGGTCTAGCGAATGTGTGTGTAGAGGTGACCTGAGTAAATTTATGACCCCTCCCACCTGGCCCTGCTACATTCTGTGAGACATTTCAGAAGTTACTTAACCTCTCTAAGCTTCAAAACCCCCACCTGGGAAGAGGGGATCACGGTGTCTACCCTTTGGAGAACTTTAATGAGCCTATTCAAAATGCTTAGAATAGTAGCTGGCACATGATAAACTTTTAATAACATATTTGTTAATGTTGTGATTTCTACTAATACCTTCAACTTCAAAGTTTCTTCTGTCCTATCTAAGAATGGCTGGACATCTGTTGAGAAATGACAAAATACTATATTCCTGACATTCTTTACTTATAATTTCATAGCCCCTCCTGGATCCCACAAGCACAGAAATGTCATCCTGGGACAAATGACATTTGAGAATTACTATTTTCATACCATCTCTGACTTTTTCTCAACATCTTGGTACTTACTCAGAAAGGAAGTCAAAGCCCAGACAGTATTTCTTATGAATAACATTTGCTGTAACAAACCACAGAGTACCATGATGGCCCCATTGAAGGACCTGGTGGTGAAGGCTTTTCTGTCTCTAGTCTCCAGAGGACGAACCAGCTTCAGGCAGCAGACAAGCCGCATGACTGGGGAAGGGCTCAGTGGGAAGGATTTATCTGTGATGCTGCAGGCATTTTTGTTTAGCATGCATATCGGGACACTAACAGTGCCAGATTGCACTTGGAAGATTCCCTGTGTTTGACACGTACAGATTAATTCCCAGGATTGTTTGCTGCGTGCCCACAGAGCAGCACGATCTTGAGTAATCAATTCGAGATATTAACTAACCTGAGGCTCCATTCCAGCTCTTTGTTTTCTAAGTCGGCCGGGAGAACACGAAGGAGTTAGTTGAAATTGGAGAAAAGATTTAATTAGCAAGGTTAATATTGATTGTAAGGGAACAAAGGAAGTATATCTGAGTGTTTGTGGTACACAAATCTCTAGGTTCTAGCATTTAAGCAAACATGTAGTAAGCACCAGGAAGCACAGTAATGATTCATTTACTAGGATTCCTGGGAATGAAGTGATTTTATTTAAGTAACTTCTCCATACAATTCAAGTTTCCTCTATTTAAAAAAACACTTTAAAAATAAGAAATCTTCATTCAACAGACACCTGCCTTCTTGCATGTTTGTCTTATCACATATAGCAAAATCACCTTTTTTGATGGATCAGTCATTAGTGTGAGCATCAGCTATTCTGTGGTGATGTGTTGGGAAAATGTGTCTCAAGGTGTAATCCATGGACCCCAGCAGGGGAGTCAGCTGGGAGTTTGTTAAAAATCAGACGTCATAAATCTTTAGGTGGAACCCAGGATTCTCCATGTCCAACTGGCTTCTCAGAGGATTCTTATACTCAACTCAGGACAGAAAGACTCTAACTCAGGGTTAGTTGGATGTATAAGAAGATGTCCTTTATTATCGGAAATGCTAACTTTCTGTGTCTATTTGCTGTAGGGCCTCTGTTGCTTTCCTGTTATAAGTAAATACCTTTCAATAGTGTACTGGCTTTCAACCTATCAGTCCACGTGCACACGATCCTTGAGTGGCATCCACGATGTCTCCTTTCCATGTACAGGCCTTTGACCTTCCATTCAGACTCCAGCCCCTGAAGTTGACATATACTCAGGATGCAGGCACCTGCCCCCAAGGCACCCATGCTGGAGACCTGCCACTTCACCTCAAAAGGACACTCAGACCCAGCTGGAACCCAAGACGTGCTCAATGCTGAGTCCAGAGACGTGACTGGGTGTTCAGAGGACAGACACACTGAAGGGCTGGCTTGGTGAGAAGGGAAAAAAAACAACTGCTTCTTAAGGGAGGATGGTAAGAGGAGCTTTGGAGCCAGAGAAAGTGAGTACAGAGGATACAGAGCGTGCTAGAAGATGCGGCGGCTACTTAACGGAGTAGTTGGGTCTCCGCCACAGAAACACGTTCTCCCACTACGGCTCAGCATGACACACAGGCCCACTTATTGGATTAGGAGGAACTCGCGGCTGATGTGGTGGGAAGAGCATTGACCTTGGCACCAGAGGACTTCGGTTCATATAGGTGGCTCTGGGTGAGCCAGTCAGACGCATGGCACCTGTGAAAGGGGACCAGCATTCAGGGACCCGCTGTGTGGCCTCTGTGAAGGAATGACTCTGAGACAGCACTGTAAACTGAAGAGCATCTTACAAATATCCAATCAGAAACTGTCTGATTACGTACATATTTAAGCAGCTGTTACATCTATCTCTATGGCCCAATGCTAAGAAAAACCTGCGGCTGGGTAAAATTTCAAGTATGTTAAATACCTTGCATAAATTAACCTATCATATAGTTCACTGTGGGGCCTAAATATCTGCCTTTTTTTTTACTATAAAAAACTATACTCCAAAAAAGAGCAGTATTTTGACATTTGTACAACTCATGTTTAACATTCTCTTAAAATATGTTGTTCTTATTTTCTTGATTGAAGAATAATAAATGAAAAAGTCGATCGAATCTTCATTTTCTTTTATTTTAAAAATCCTTATTGTATTTTTTCCATATGATTTAGTCCCCTTCTTCCCCACTCCCTGCAGGAATCACCACACCTTTGTCCATGTCCATGAGTACTTTTACCTCAAAATCCTGTTTCCTAAAATCAACTGAAGAATGGTGGGTAAAGTGGGGGCATGCCAGGGAGAGAAGAGGAACAAGTTGGTCAGCACAGAATGCAAGAGGTGTTGCCCCAAACCTAGAATACATTTAGGATAGGGAAAAGGGATTCTAACTTAGGAAGCCTAACCATTGTCTTCCACCACATCACTACTTCTGGCTGTTACTCTTTATTTTAAAGTGGAAGACATGCAAAAAAAAATTTTTTTTTAGAGACAAAGCTAGTTCTTTCAGCAGAAAATTAAAATTAAAAGCAGACGGAGGCCCGGATAATAAGTACCAATAAAATCTCTAGCTGACATAGCTTCCATTTACAAATCGCTGGCTTTTCCTGGCAGGGCCTGGGGAGGGAGGAGGAGGGAGCATCGCCTACGCAGCCTGGATGAGGGAGATATGGAAAGCTTTAAAATTAAAGATGCTTTTGACCTTTCCCTCTGAAACACTTGATTTGTGGTGACCATAATAAAATTCCAGTGAAACCTGAGTACGCTGTGCCGTCTCTGGAAACCCTCTGTCCTTATGCCTCCCAGTCGTGTCTGATTTTGACATGCACACTGTGTTAGTAGGAGCCCAATCCATAATGTGTGCACGAAATGATGTGTGGTTTAGAATCTGCATGCATGTCAACTTCTTTTTAAACTTGAGCATTTAGGAGGCCCTTGTGAGTGTATTAAAAATAAACCCGTAATAAATAAATACTAGGAAGCCAAAGGGCTGTAGTTTGATTTATGGCAATTGATATTACTTTTCAAGAGATTTTAATGACAAAATTAGGGCCCACAGGAGCATAAATATTCCTGATTTTGTTGGTAAAAAAAAAAAACCCTGGAAGGCTACCCATAAAAAGGAACTGATGACATTGCTAGATTTCAGAAATGTAGCAGAAAACAAATTTAAAGAAAAAGAGACGAGAGAAACATTGTAGGGAAAGGTTTTGACTGGGCATGTTAAATAGCAGGAATGAGAATTAGAAGCGAACAGTGAACACAGAAGAAGTTATTAAAACCAGCAGAAAACCTCCAAGTTAAGCGATCAAATGTCAGCCTATAGGATGCTGCAGCCCAGCTCAAAGGCCCTAGTGTGGGGCAGAAAATGCGGAGGCTGTTCCGCTGTGCAAGAGCTGCCCTCTCCCTCTTTGAATCTGTTTTTGGGGAAGAGTCTTCTCTCCTTTCTCACTGGTGTAAAACCCAGAACACGTCCCCTCTAGGATGCAACTGAGGGTAATGGGAAAAGTTATCTACTCACTTTCTCACCTTTTTTCCTTTCTGGTTAAGCATAACTCTGCTTATCCCAGTTTTCTCAGAACAGTGAAGGCTTTTAGAAAGCAGCATTCTCATTGTCTTTGCTGATTTTGGTGGGTTTCCCTCAGGCATTATTTTTGATCCTTTTATCCCTCAGCAACTTAACCACCTCACGTGGCTCTCTCTGCTGAGGGCTCTGAAGATGATTCCATCCTCCAACCTCCTCCAACCAGCTGCCCTATGACATCACCTTTGGAACTTGGCTTCCTGCTGCTGCCTCTAAAACCTGTCTTCTCTCTTCCCTTTTTATCAAAAACTACACAAAAACAAAATTCCTCCCCATTTTTGACCACATAACACTTTTCTGTCATTAGCCCATTCCTTCTACCAACTCGTATCTGTTCTCATTCTAATCTTATTAATCTTCATTATTTTATACACAAATTACTTTAAGGATAATATAGGTGTGTGGCACAAAAGTTAAAAGGCACAAGAAAGCATACAGTAAAACTGCAACCTCATTGTCATCTCTTGTCATCCTACCTCCTTTCATGGGACCCCCCCCTCAGTAACAATCACCACGGCCAGGTTCACTGTCATCTTCCCCCCCTAATTTAAGGGGGAAAAAACTGAAAGAGAACAAGATCTTAAATGTAATCTATTTTACTCCACTAGCTTCTTTGCAGCTTCCCTGTCTATTTGAGAAATTTCCTCATTTATTTCCCATGCGTTAATCTATGGGCTTTTCATGTGGTGCTTCCTCCCTGTATGTGGTATTTTCCACGTCTCTTTGCCTGGGCCTCTCTCAGAACATGATCTAATACTCATGAATGGTTTTTGCGGATAAGAACACAGAGTCCCACCTCTAAATGCCCAGGGGGAAAAAAAAAACTATTTAAAGGAACAAAGCAGGAAAAAAAAACCAACAACTCCATTCCTCAATTTGTTTATATAATTAATCTATCTTGAGAAGTACCCCTTATTCCAGTGTCAGCAGTCACCAGAAACACCACAGGAAGGACGCAGCATCTAAATGACAATGGTTGTCTCGGAATCACAGCTGGGGAGAGAATTTAAATAGATAGATGGACAGATAGATGGGTAGCTGGATAGAAAGAGCCAATCAACTGTGAAGTGTTACCGAGCCCTAAAATCATATTTCATTTGATGGGAACAGAAGCCTGATTAATGCATGTGGGAATTTCATTTCAAAGTTATACCAATGGCCTTTCAAGGACCTGCTTTTTCTTAGGGGCTCCCTGAGTTCAAGTCAAGTGGTTGGGTTTAATATTTTAGGGTGCCTCTATATGGGTTTCATTTATCTTGTGTGGGATAATGACTTAGTTTGGGATAACTGCTGTATGACACAACAATTTTTGTTCTGAAAGTTTTACGCTGGAAGGGTAGCTCACATACTTAAAGCTGCTTTCTGTTTAAGGTTTTACCACAAACTCATTAAAGGAGGCAAAGGGAAGCCCCTCTCTGAGAGGAGCAAGTTGAAGGTGGTGGGGAGCTGTGCGCACTTTAGAGAACAGTGCGCCACCATGGTCAGCCCCAGGCTGGGCAATGTGCGGACTCCCCTGGCCTGCCTCCCTGTTGGATTCGGGTTGTATCAGTTTTCTGGAGGCCAAGGAATCAACAGATTGTCTTTGTTTTCTTAATCTTCACTGATGATATGCTTTTATTGATTTTAGAGAGAAAGAGGGAAGGGGAGCAGGGGAGAAAGAGAGAGAAACATTGATTGGTTGCCTCCTGCTCTCGCCCCTACTGAGGACTGAACCCACAAGCCAGGTATGCTTCCTGACCAGGAATTGAACCTGCAGCCTTTTGGTATGCAGAAGGATGCCCCAACCGACTCAGCCACCCACGCCAGGGCTCTTTTTTTTAGATTTCAGAACTGTGAATGGAAAATACCAGTATTCTATTGTCTATTCTTTCGATAATTCAAACATGGATAGTAAAGCATGGATAAATTTAGGACTTGGGACACAGTGGGTTCGGATTTTCACTGAGAGGCAGGAAAGCTGTGAAAACGATGACAGCCCACGGCTGCATTATGGGACTAATACTGCTTACATCCTGTTAGACTCCTTTTTGGGGCTCACAAAAATAATTTAATGATTTTTTAACGTGCTATTTAAAACTTTTCAATATTCCTCAATGACAAACAAACACGGAATGTAGGTTTTTCCTAAAGCAATCATGACTTAGTGTTTCCTTTCTGAAATATTAACACTCCAGAGCCAATTTATAAATCCAGTCTGAGGTGAAAGTGATGATTTAGACAACCATCAAATCATTTTTTTTTCTGTCACTGAAAAGTCTGGTTGCAAAGAAGAATGTAGTTGAAGAAAATTCTCTCTGACTGGAATAAAAGTAACTTAGAGTACTATAAAGCTACTGGCATTCAGGAAATGGTAGATATATTACTCCCGTTTGAAATTAAATAAAATCCACATTCTATTTTGTGTATCCAAGTAAACCATTTTTAAAAATGGTTTTGCCATTTAAAATGGTAAAAACCATTTTTTAAAAATAAGAATAAAGGCATAGTGAGATGCATTCCCTAAATCATCAACATTTCAAAATGAGAGGAAAGAGGACTAGCTAGGAAAGATGACATTTGAGCTGCTAACCAAAAGGAAGAGGATAATATAGATATGACAGCCTTGGAGACAGACTAGAAAGATAGGAACTGGTAAATCAAACTACTAGAACACAGTGATTTTCCATATAACCATAATCTAAGATGACACCTTCTTCAACAGCGGCCCAAAGCAGACGGAGGCAGATGGAACAGTCTGTGGTTGTTGGGGAGGAGGCGGGGGGAGGGGTGCGGTATGCTGCCCTGGGCACCAGCCATCCCTCTGACCCTGCAGCCAAAAGCACAACGTGATGAAACATGGAAATAAGGAATCGGTCCAACAGAGCCTGGCTGCTGAGGCACCGAAGCCCTTATTATGCGATGGGCTCGCTGTACGGCAGCATTTTGACCTGGAACCTGATGGTTCTACTCAGGCAGATGTAGGTTTGGTACATGATCATCGGTGAAATTGTAGAAACCAGGCTTGCATGGCACACCTAGTACACATAGGGCTGGGGGAGAAAAGCCAGACAATCTGGCAAAAGGAAAGCTATCTCAGGCAGGATCAGTTCACACTTCGATAACTCACTTTTGTCCAGAGTCCACTCTGAAACTTGAGAGCTCAGCAAGCTTCCCCTCAAACAATCAGAGAAATGCCACATGCAAACCCTCGGTATTTGTCTCAAGAGAGAAGCAGTCCTCTCTAACTCCCGCATGAAAAAAATCTGTTTTAAGCCAACACATTAGCTTTTACAGCATTACATATGTTTATTTTAAAAACCGTACCAGTGTTTGCTATTCTTATAGAAATGAGATAATATAAACTAGGAATCACTATATGTAGATGATATCTTCTCCAGGGATAGAATCAAATGACTCCTTGCTTGCAAAGCCTGAGTCTCATTTTTATTCAATAGCAGGATTAAATTTCATGCAGTAATAAAAACATTTATAAGATGCATATTATGTTTGTTTATTATATATTTGGGGTTCAAAGGAGGGTCTGGAAGAGTTATTTGCATACCACGTTCATAGAAACACTATTTATACTAGCCAAGAGGTAGAAGCAACCCAAATGTGTCCCCTGCTAAATAAATGGATAAATAAAATGTGGGGTATACATACAATGGGATACTGCTTAGCTTTAAAAAGGAAGGAAATCCTGCAACATGGATGAACCCTGAAGATATGATGCAAAATGAAATAATCAAGTCATCAAAAGGCAAATACTGCATGATTCCACTTATATGAGATCCCTAAAGTAGTCAAATTCATGCAAACAGAAAGCACAATGGTGGTTACCGGGGGCTGAGGGAGGGGAAAACAGGGATTGGTTGTTGAATGGGTGTTAGAGTTTCCGTTTTGCAAGATGCAAAAGTTCTGGAGATCTGCTGTTCACAACAGTATGTTCACAACAATGTGAACATAGTTATTACTGAACTGGACACTGAAAAGTGGTTAAGGTGGTGCCCTGGCCAGATGGTTCAGTTGATTAGAGCATTGTCCCGTGAAGGCAAGGTTGCGGGTTTGATTCCCAGGCAAGGCACATACATGAATCACCCAATGAATGCATAAATAAGGGGAGTGGCAAATCGATGTTTCTTTCTCTCTTTCCCTCCCTTCTCTCTTTCTCTAAAATCAATAAGTTAAAAAAAATTTAAATGTTTAAGGTGATAAATTTTGTGTATTCTATGATTATTAACTTTTTTGAATTCCCCAAACTTTTTAACTTCAACATGTATTAGAGGTGCCTGTAGACCAGGGCGAGCAAACTCCTTTCTGTGAAGGGACAGAAAGCCAGCATTCTGGCTTTGTGGGCCTCAGTGGTGGCTGACATAACCACGCCGCTCTGCCAGGGTGTTAGGAAAGCAGCCACAGGCCCAAGTAAATGAATGGGTATGGCTGAGTTCCAATAAAAACCTGATTTCCAAAAACAGGCGGCTGGCCTGTGGGTCATAGGTTTCTGACCCTTGCAAAAGTCTTAATATCAAAGTAAGAAATAAACATGGTCAGTCTGTAAACACTGAAGCCTCCTCTACCCAAGAATTATGAGGGAAACATTCTTCTTTTCCAGAGTCTAATATTAGCACAAGGGCAACCAGACCAGGCTGACCCAGCGAGACCAGAACTGCACGGAGTGGGAGGAAAATGCCACACTGACAAAGGGCACGTTAGCCTGCTCCAGGCTCCACTTCTCTACCGATGAGCTTAACAATTTTAGGGCTTAATGATTTGGAGAAAGAATAATAGAAATGTTTTGGCTGGGAGAGAGCTCCAAGAGCATCTAGTACCTGTCTCTCCTTCAGTGGATGAGAACACTGCAATAGACTCAGAGACCTCGCCAAGCTGTCCCAGCTGTTGCAGACAGGGCTAGACACAGAGTAGGGAGCCTTCCCAGCGCTGAGCTCATGCGTCTTCCTCTGCTGTTTCCAGCCAGCCGGCCAGCCAGCCATCAGCTCCGCGAGAGTTATCTGTTTCATGCATGCTATTCCAAATGGTCTTGGCTTAACCCTGAAACTAATTTTTGCTATTCACCAAGTTCAGCAGGGGAAATCAATAATGACACACAAAGCCCCAAAGGCCTCGTCTTGTGAAATTCTGAAATGAAAGCAAGGGTGTAATTATTTGTTCCCTTCCCCATTGTGCCATGTGACAGCGGCATGCTTTTGCTCTGGCCTGTGGGTAGTATAAAGGAACAGCAACCCAAGGGTGGGGTTTAGCAGGTCCATTCAATCTTCTTGGGCACCACAAAACACAGGCACCCTAGTTAAACAACCAAAACAAAACAAACAACACACACACACACACGAAAACCCAACAAATGAAAATGGAGGGCTATGAAACAGATATAATGAAGAGTGTTTGCTTTGCACAAGGAACTTTCTCCTCACCAAAGAACTCAACCCTGGGCATACAATTTTAGAACTAGAGGAGACCGAAGAGACAGCAGGTCAAGCCCCCCACCCTTTTCTGTATGAATTAAACAGAGCCCTGAGATCAAGGTGCTGCTTAAACAGACAGTGTTGATCCATTGCATGGACCCAGAGATGACATTCTCCCCAGTCTTTCAACACTGTGTGCTGGGGTGGGGAGGAGTCTCAGCCCTGCCCTTGGCACCGAACCAAAGCAGAACACTGCTTTCAGCAGGAAAGCTGGAGGGCCCAAGCCAGAGGAAAGGCCTTTATCACAGAACGGGGAGACAGCCGAGTGGTGATTCGCCTGCACTATTACTTGGCGTCTCCAGCTCTCAGGGGACCTGCCCTCCATTGCTAAAAGAGCCCGACCTCTGACAAAGAACAATGATTTCTGCAGTAATTAATGATACTGTCAAATTAATTAACCTGTCTTCGTCCACAGGAAATCCCCCTCTGATGTCAACACTGCTGTTTACTAGTCCTTGACTGCACTCTATAGCCCTGAATCTTCCGTCAGGATGCGGGGACACCCCTGACTGATGACCCTAATAAGGCCCCACACCTATTTAGCCACCACCATTTCTTAATAAAACCTTCTCCCAGTAACAGATCCTTCGATAACATGACTTTGGTGAATTAACAGCTCTTGAAAGTCGAACACTATTTTAAATAGCTACCAGCCTGGGAATACCAGGGCACCACTCCCATCCCTTACCTTTTAGACGCCCTTCTGAAGCGCAGTGATGGAACACTAGACACAGGCTGTGGGGTTCATTATAAATAGGCCCCATTAAAATGCCAGCTCTCTGTCCTTGGCTATAAGGACTCCAACTCATGGAGATGCCCACGTGTACATTTCCATATTATCTCTTTAGAGGGTTCAGAACTATTTCCTTACACCTAACGCAGCTTTTATTCCATTTAGAATAATTACCCTCCATCCCATTTCTGACTTTCAAGAAAAACAAGACACTTAATTGACCACAGGAGGACTCTCTCAGGGACATCGGCTGCGAAAGCTCTGCTGTGAGCTCACAGCTTAAGCTGATGTAATCGGCTACAAGAAGCTGGCTTCTATTTTTAAATTATACCCTTTCACTCTGCCTTCAAAGGGCACATATATCACACATTGTAACTGCTCATAAAATACTTCATGGTGTAGCCTCCTGTCCATTTCCCTGCTGGCGTGAGTCACACCGTCAGGAGGGGCTTCCAAGGACACACGGCCTCCCCGCCCACTCACGTTCATCTACCCTTTCCTATTATTTGGTCTTTAGGAGAACAGCTACATATGGCCACTCTCCAGGTGTCTTGTTTATCACGGTAATTTTGACAAGGAACAGATGACTAGCAGGGTCCTTCTTGGGGGCTGGGATCGAGCTTTTCCACCTCTTCGCATTTCCATCCCCAAACACAGGCATTTGCTACATGCTTATTAATGTTGCTGCCGAGTGCTCTGTCATCAGCCCCGGTGCTTCAAAGCACGCCAGAATGGAAACAGATTATTTACTTCGTTTAATTTTAAGTTGTTCATTCGTCATTTCAGTCGGGCTTACTGTGTGCTATTCAAAAAGTTTTTTTTAGCATTTGGAAAACACTATGAAAACAGCCTTAATAGGATGCAAAAGTACCCTTGACCGTGCTATTTATTTATTTATACTTTTTGTGCTCATCTCTAAAAAGAATGAAGAACTCAGTAGTAGAAGTGGTGCTAGGATGGAGTCTGGGAAAGGTCAGGACAGTCTATTTCTTGGGCTACTGCTCACTCCACTGGCACCCCAAGCCTCCTGCAACCCTCCCGGACTCAAGGCCTGAGTCCTCCACATGAGAATCTGACTGAGCTACCACTAATAGAGATTTAGTCATGCCCCTCCCCTTCTCAAACCCTTCCATCCCCCCCCACCATTCCGCCAGCCCTCTGGGACATGTCCCTTGGCTCTGCTGACCTTTGCAGCCCCCAGTCCGGGCACTGCCATTCCCACACCCACTGTACCTTCTGTGACTTTCAGGTCCTCAAAGTGCTTTCCCCTAAAGGCTTTTATCCCAGTTGCTTCCTCAGCCTAGAGCTCTGCTCTGCTGTCCCTACTCCCTGCACCCAACTCCTTCCCACTCCCCCTTCACATCTTGTTTAGATGCCACTTCCTCCAGTAGCCCTTGTGGGTGGCAGCACATGCTACCTCAGATGACGGTCCATTGTACTGCGCCGTGCTTACCTGCTCCATCCCCAAGTGACTACACATGACAGGAAGCCAGGAATCACGTCTGTATCACACTCATGGCCCAGCACACAGTGGGGCTTCGCTATCGTTGGTTGGGTGAATGAATAAATGAGTGAGTGCATCCTAAAGGTGGCAATCAAGGGATCCCATCTGTGAGGTATGAATTAGAATTCTGTCTCCTCAGAAAGTGCAAACCCAACAGAAATTATAGCAAAGTACTACTTTAGTCCAAGATTCACCAGCTGAACCATGACAGTGGCAGGCAGAGACTCTGGGGAGACAGAAATTCCCCACCCCACAGTGCCACCTAAGGAGCCACCCGCAGCTCAACCTCCCATCCAGTCGACTGAGAATTAACACTTTCCTGAGAGATTACCAAAGGTCTGTTTAACATCAAATCCTAACTGGGACAAAATGAAAAAGCTTGCTCAAAATTAAATTCCGCGTTATGAACTCCACATGAACAGCAAACTCCACAATTTGAATTCATTCCAAAGAGAGCAGCAAGCCTCAGATTAACAACGTTACTTCTCACCTGCCAAACCACACATGTCAGTTTCAAAAATATCTTAAGGTCAGTTGCACGTGATGAGCATGCTCTAGAGGTTTGAGAAACATGCTTCTGGCACTTCAAGCTCAATGGCTAAAATCTGGCCATCGGTATCAGTACTAACTAGAAGACAGGTGCTGGACTGGCCATGGGGAGAAGGCAATAAAGAGAACCAGTCCAGTCTCTGTCCCCACGGAGAGTCCAGCCTCATCAAATAAATACTTGCATTTGACTTCGTAAAAAAATTCCTTCCCACCCTGGCCAGGTGGCTCAGTTGGTTGGAGCATCATTCCATACAGCCAAAGGTTACAGGTTCGATTCCTGGTCAGGGTACATACCTATGTTAAGGGTTTGATCCCCAGTCAGGGCACCTATGGGAGGCAACCGATCAATGTTTCTCTTTCACAGTGATATTTCTCTCTCTCTTTCTCTCTCTTCCTCTCTCTCTAAAATCAATAAACATATTCTCTGGTAAGGATTAAAAAAAGATTCTTTCCCTAAATCCTAAGTACACGACGTTCTGCTATTAAATTAAATCCAGGGCACATGGGACAGGGGTAAGGCATCGATTCGCTACTTCGGTATGGCAAATGAATTTTTTCAACCATACTTTCCAAAATCAACAGACTGATGACAGTAGAGAGCGGGTGATGTTTCAACATGCAAACCAAAATGACGAAGGGCTTGGTTTCTATTTCATCCTCTCACAGCTAGTAACTACCTTCCAAAACAAAACAAAACAAAACACAAACAAAAGAAACCCAATTCCACGTGAAATTCTCCAGCCTTCCAGAATAAGTTTACTTTTATTATCTGGCACATAGAATGTGTTTAATAAATGTTTGTTGAATGAATAAATCACAGGAGAGGCATTACTATGAAAATATCCTTTTTAATTTTAGGTATGTTCTTCAACTTCCTCTTAGGAAAACAATTATGCATGGTTTTCTGGGATTCTGGCTTTCATTTCCCTGTCTAGCCCTGGGCTAGTCACTTCAGATAGGCACTACTTTCTTCAACCGTAAAGTGAAATCTGTGTCCTGGTTATTCTGAGGCTCCAAGGATGTCCGTGGTTGTAAAGCTGTAAAGTTGTATCTGTGGGGTGTAGTGCCCACCGATAATGTTGAGAGCTTTCCCCCCTCTTTCTCTTTTTAACTCCTCCAGTCCATCCTCTGTCCTCCCCCAACTCCCAAATAAAGTGGCAAAGGCAAACCCAATTGTGTGCCTGCTAAGAAAGTCAGGAAACCCTGGGCTCACCAACATGTAGCGACCAACTCTTGAACAAAGTTTTATTTACTGTGCAGGGGCTCTGGTGTTCTCTTTTATAGAACGAGTGAGTCTCACTAGCTCATTTATTAAAGGAATTTTCGGTTCTGATTTCCCATGAGCTCAGAAGCCTGCCTCACCAAGAAGTTAGACGCTGCTAACACATTAAGGTCATCCATGATCAGAAATAAAATGGGCTCTGATTTCCTTCACAGAGAGGGATTCTAAATCACAAACAAGAATGCGACTTGACTTTTAGAAGAATGTGTATGAATCCAATACCTAGGTCAGGAATTGGTGACCTGATTCTTAAGTAACAGAAGGCCTCTCCTCCCCCTCCCACTGCACACCTCCCATCCAGCACATCCCACACACCCCATACATCTACCTCCTGTGGACCAGCAGGGGTTCCCATTCACAACTCTCCAATGATGTACTTACAAAGAAATCTGGAAATTTTAAGCAATATCATTGAATCATTTGAAAGGAGTAACGACAGTTGAGAAATATTACGTGAAATCTAACATTTGCTTCATATTTTTGTCTTTCACATCCCGAAATATATCTTAAGGCGACCAAACAAAGAACCCAAGACTATCCACACAACAAAAATCTCGCTGCACTTTCATAAATTCTAAGTGCATGACTCCCACCTAGTGGTGGGATGTATCTTGACCGAATCTCCAAACAGTTAAACAGATGCAAACTAATAAAAATCCAAGGGAACAGTGTTCTCTGCTGCTCATTGGTTATTTCAGGGAAATTTAGGAGCCTACATACACATCTCCTCAGCTATGTATTTTCCTCAAATTTCTGAAGAGATCTTTTTCAGATGGAGTCAATGACCAAGGTTTGATCCTCCAATTAAACCCTACTGCTTCTGAACCAATTCACAAAACAAAGGAGCATTATTATTCTATTAATTTTAATATTCATTAGTAATCAAAAAAGATTTCCACAATAGCCTGTTCTCCCTTCCATTTTCATTTGATCTAATCCTGATTAGTTATGCATGAAAAAGCATTTAAAAGTGACAATCTTACAAGAAGTGCACATTACGTGAAAGTCTGACTTCAATTAGAACCAGTAGTAACTAAGTCCCAGCGATTTCCAGCTGTCTCTTTGCTCTTATCCTCAGAGAATTATAGATCACATTAATTGGTATTCTGTCATATAAAAAGACACCAGCGATGATTAATTGCATCCTTGGTGCTTTTGAGTTATGTCCTCTTCCGTAGAGGCATTGAGATCACACCTCCTTACCTTCCAGCAGGTGCCCCTTGTGGTGACCCTCGTCAAGTCCCCTACCTTCCTGAACTTCTCCATCTGCTTGTAGAGGTCTGGATCGAGCTCCTGGGACACGTCCTTCATCCACAATAATGCCCCTCTGTACTCTGTCCGGCACTGCTCCATGCGGTTCACCGTCAGCCAAGTGTCTGAGATGGCCCGATGCCGAAAAGTCTCCACTTCTTGGTGAAATCGACACAAAGGGTTTCGCAAGGCCAACCTAGACGGTGGATAAAGCCCCAGTCTTGAAATTCAGTGGGCTAGTGATTGGAATCATTGACGGTTTACCAATCTTAAACTCATGGGCCTAACACAATGCCCAGGACACAGACAATGCTATAGAAATGTTTGGTGAATTATAACTGAAATGTGAACGGATGAGTCAACCAGGGATGATTAGCCATGTGCTCATCTCTTAGGCTACTGTTACTTCACTGTATTGTTGGGACATCTTCCCATCAGTATTGTTGGGCGTGGTGTCGTGCCTGGGCAACGAGTACTCATTTGAAGCTGGAACCAATCCTGTGTGAATGGAGAAAGGCCAAGGACTGACCATTTCCCATGTCTACTCTGGGCCACTCCCTGCCCGCTGCTCCTCTGAAGCCTGGCTCTTTAAGGAGGGACGACTGTGCATGGGGTCGCCCTGGCCACTGTGGAAGGCTTTCCAAAGGCCTGGGCACCTGCTCCTTGTTCCAACAGTCAGAGGATGAAGCACACGCAGAAGCGTTTGTAAATGGTCTGGGAAGAGGGAGAAGTGCATGCACGCAGGGTTTCCTGTGTTAGGCACTTGCAGATAGGATTGCGATTTGATCCTCATGAAAAGACAAAACTCAAGGATACCACACCAGACATGAAAGGATATCATACAATGACATGGGTATAAAATAATCATAATATTGGTTATATCATACTATCATTTATTCAGCAAAAAAAAATAATAATGCTTGATGCATCTCAAACTTTGGATAAAACATGTATTCTGGGGGGAAAATACTCTCTTTGTCTCTTCCTACCCCAAACAGTAATGTCAGATGAATTGCACTCTTAAAAAAAGAGTCATCTGCATGAAGTTGCAGGGCAAACGTTCAAAAAATAAAAATAAGATGCATATTTACATTTCAATTTAAATGTAAACCTGTCTAGCTGGGACAATGGTGTCTGTGAGCTGGAGTCAGCCCCGGGCGGCTGCATCCAGGCCAGCCAGGCCTCCCACGTGTACCGCACGATAAGGTATGGATACAGCCATACACTGTTTAAGGGAAAACAACCCTTTTAGTATTTAGGTGTTTTGTCTATAAAGCACTGTATTTAAGTATTCAGCACTTCCTTAAAAACAGTTTGCTCACATCGTCCTAGCCAGGTGTTGCAAGTTGTTTTCAAAGACATACTGTGCCATAAAGTAAGCCTGTGCTTCATCACCACCGGGTTAAATTTAATACTCACCATTCATCAAACTTGAATGAGCAGTCGTAGCAACGACTGCCAAGTGCAACAGTAACACAAATGCCGGTGCGGAGGTTTATAAAATTGAAGACTTCTACTGAAAGGGAGAGAGAGTCCTCAGCTATCCCCCAAGGATCCTGTTTATTTCTGGACTCTTTTTTGCTTCCCTTGGATTTTGCCACTTTTTCTAAACTGGCGGAAAAGAGGCTTGTGAGTAAAATAATCTCCATTTCTTTGGCTGTTGTCAAGCTGGACGAAAACGTGTGAAGATGTAATGGCATGGTGATAGTGATTAAGATCTTGAAGGAAAGAAAAAGGCACATAAAAGCACCTCGGGTTTTTTTTTTCCTGTCACTTGCTGCATGTAAGATGAGAAAGGTGAACACTTCTTCGCTTGTGGTGCTAGGGACTGAGTCCGACCAAGGAAAAACTCAGGAACTGGAACCACCTGGTCGCAGTTTAAAGACTGACCCATGTTTTCATTCATGAAGATCTACCCAATGGGAATCATTGATACGGTGCCTAAAGGTCTACTCCAAAGACATTTACCCTTCAGTAGGTAGTGCACGGGAGGTCTCGGGTGCACTGTATTATGGCGCGCCTGGATGATGAAATACTGTGTTACAAATATTTATTTTTTAAAAACGTATATATAGGCATAAAAGGTGGTTAGTGTTATTTGATCAGCAAAATAAATTTGCTAAATAATGCAATACTATCCAAAAATTGTATGGTATGATGCTGATTATGTTAAAAACAAATTCTGGCATACCCCAAAATACATCTATTCAAGGTCTGAGAAGTGACTTCATGAGAGCGGAGGTAACCCTCCTCCTCCCTCACGTTCAGCAGGACTGGTTGGGGTCCACGTGCCCGGTGAGCAGCCGAGTACCACGAAAGCAGAGGCGCCCTGCAGGAGGCCACCTTCCAAACTGCAAAGTTGTCCACACTGCATTGAATTATGGACATGGGACAGGCTGCTAGTGTATAGCAGTGATGCTTTCTTGTATCATTTGCATTGTTTTTGTTGATTTCTTTTACTGTTTTTATCTGTATCCAAAGGTTAGCTTATATAAATTTAAGGTACCAAACGTGTGCTGTGCGAGGTAATTTGGTACACAAGTGTGAAAGTACGAAAGGGTGCCACTAGTGAGCCATATTATAAAATAATCATGGCATCAGTAATGGTAGCTTTTGTGGTGATGTGTACAGGAATTTAGCATTGTTTTGCATGAATGGTTGCTAATTTTGGCATGGGGGTCTATATAAGAATTTTCCCACTGAAATTAGTAATAACTATATGCTTAACATATGAGAATATATGAATGTTTTTTCAAGAATCAATTACCCTTTTAAGGCCGTGGAAAGCATATATGATAGAAAGTATCAAGTGATCATCTCTATTAAAATTTTAGTTGTTTTTGAATTCTGCCCTTTGGGGTTTTCTTTGTTTTTAAATTTTTCTAGAATGAGTAAGTATTATTTTTATAAGAAAAACAGATATAATAAGATTAAAAGGTGTAATTCAAGATTATATAGAAACCTTTCTTGGAAAACTGGGGTAAAGAACTATTAGCAATGGCTTCATTCAACTAGGAAAGCTGGCATTACCCACAAGGCCAGAGTCCAAATGTCATTAGGAAGAACCAAAATGCCCCGGAGTGGGATCACTGGAAAACCGACACAATTGGTCTCTTTTCTACTCCACCTTCCTCGGTTTTCACAGAGACACTTGTGCAACAGGCCTGCTCTTGGCCCACAGCGAGAGAAAGCAGGAAGAAGAAATTAACAGGGAAGAAATTGTTGGACAATAAGTGAAATTTTTGTGGCCTAAATATTTTTGGAAAATATCTCTAAGCCTTCTTTAGGTGTCATCCTGCCTAATATTAGTGTGCGACATTTTTGGAGGCCCGTTATTTACTGGGGGAGGAGGAGGAGAGGAGTGGCAATTTCTCGGATGCCAAATGCAACTAGATGCAGCGGCTCCTGCTTGTCCTACACCGATGGTAAAAACACGTCATGGTAGTGACAAATAAAAGAAGTCACTGATCTAGTGCAGTCTTCTCTGCACCAGAGCTTCTTGAACTTGAACGTGCATCCAAATCAACTGGGGATCTCGTTGAAATGCAGACTGGGACTCCACAGTTCTGCAATGGGGCCTAAATTCTGCATTTCTGATACACTCCCAGGTGGGACTGTGGGTATTGTTGTCCAGGGTCTGAGCAGAATGGCTCAGGCATTTTGAACAATACTGCTCTCAAGTTAATTGGTCCACCGAGAGCAGAGGAGGAACCCTTCCACCTGGTCTCCTGCTTCGATCAGCTGCAGCAAGAGGACCAGACTGATTGCTATGAGCAATGCTCAAGGTCCAATATGAGCCTAGGACAGCCCTCAGTGATTGGCGTATAAAATGCACCCTACAGACCAGAAGAAATACGAAAAATATTTTAATTTTAATATGGAGGGAAAAAGATCATGCCTATTAATCAGAAAATAAATAAAGACTAACAACGAGAACAGAATAGTGTGTGTTGAGCAAGAGCCTTCTAAAGAACAATGGGCAATTCTCCTTCATGAGTAACTGGGTCCCACAGTCTCAGCAGATCCCCTAAATAGAGCCCCAAGGAAGGCCACACACCTTTGCTGGGAAGAAAAGCAGAGGGCCTTTCCCGTCGCTTGCATCATTTTTCCTGCTCTGGTTTTATCTTGGAAGCCTTGGGATCGGAGAAATTTTCCCAGTTCGTTTTCTTCTTGGGACAAGACTGATGAAGAAAAGACCAAAAAGAGCCATGAACAATGAGCATTTTTATACAGAGAGAGAAGGAGAGGGACAAATCACAAGGTCCTCTCTCTTCTAGAGTCAAAGACAAGGTGAAATTAAATCCAAGTGACAGGCTACGAGGTACGCTCCCTGCCCCCTCCATTTAACTTTCACGCTGTTCTTCCCTTTACAAAAACGAGAGATCAAATTCACTTGAGTACATCTGTCCATGCGCTTGGTGCCCTGTAATTAGAACCAGAAAATGACCTCTGCACTGAAAAGCGAGCCGATAATGTGCTGCTTCAAGCCGAAATGAAAAAGTTGAGTTTGTCAAGTATGACTGTGGGAATGTTCTGAGGCTGCCTCTAATGGAGGGCCAGTTTCCTTCTGGTTTTCTCTCTTGCTGACTTTTTGATCTCTGCTTTCTGAGTTACATTCTACTTGATTATAAAGCAATTCGAACACCTTATCCATGACCTAGGTTTTTGGTTGGTGGAGGGGGATAAGGAGTGAGGGTGGGTAGATTGATGGCTTGGTGGATTTTTTAAATGCACAGCTGGAACCACATCTAAATTGGTTATGTCTAATCTGGGTCTTATTTTTTTTAATTGATGTATAATTGACATACAACATTATATTAACTTCAGGTATACATCATAATGATTTGATTTTTTTTTTTAGATTTTATGTATTTATTTTTAGAGAGAGGGGAAGGGAGGGAGAAAGAGAGGGAGAGAAACATCAATGTGTGACTGCCTCTCACATGCCCCCTACTGGGGACCTGGCCTACAACAGACTGGAAATCGAACTGGCGACCCTTTGGTTTGCAGGCCGGCACTCAATCCACTGAGCTACACCAGCCAGGGCTATTGGTTCTTCTTTTTAAAGACACCCTCAGATGGCACTATTGGTGAGATAGTGACTGGTACAAGCTATCTACAGATTGATTTGGCAGTAAGTATAAATGTCTCTTTTGACATTGCACTTCTGTTAGGAACACATCCTAAGGAAGTAGCAAATGAGCACAGAGAGGTGTATGCAGAGATAATCATACCATCATTATTTACAACGGCAAAACACTCTTTCTCCCCATAGAAGAGACAGCGTCATCAAACGCAACCGCTCATCCCGAAGGCACACTCACTGATGGCTGATGAGGGCGACACTGAACTTCCTGGAATGTGGTATTTTTCTCTAAACACAGGATTTGCTATGGACCTATTCAGAACACCACTACTCTTATCTCACAATTCTGTATTGTTTTTATACATCGTGTGTCTCTAAAATTGTTTTTTAAAATTTATTTTTTTTTTTTTAGAGAGGGGGAAGGGATGGAGGAGAGAAATATTGATGTGAGAGAGACACATCCATTGGTTGGCTCTCATACACACCCCCACAGGGGACCAAACTTGCAACCTAGATATGTGCCCTGACTGGGAATCGAACCTGCGACTTTTCAGTTCATAGGCTGATGCTCTACACAACTGAGCCACACCAGCCAGGCCTAAAACTGCTTTTTAAATATTTGTTCTTGTTCGTTTTCATGAACCATTCAGACTTTTTTGAGAATGCACCCTGTTCTTCACACAACATCTCCAACAACGGCTGTAGAATGTTAGCCAGGGACCACAAATCCAAAGGTGAAGGTTAAACTCTCTAGTGCTTCCTTATTAATCTGTGACCGTGGTTCACTCTACACATACCAGAGGAAAAGAGGCTTTAAGAATCTATTCTTCCCAAGAGATGAATGAATGACTATGGATCTTCCTCTTTGGTCTCTCAAAATCAAGTTCATTGTTCAAAGTCCAGCTCAACAACTAGTTCTCTGTGAAGCAGTTGATCCCTATTTCTGTATGACAGCAGTGTTCTCTGGGCATCTGGTATTAGAGTATTTCCACCGAGACTGGAAGCTTTCTCAGGACAGGGACCTCATGCAAACTATGGATTCCCCAGGCAAACACTTGTGACATTGAATTAATTGTAACTTTTCCACTGTTATCCCTGTGCACTTTGTTTCACTTTAAATGCTTATTTGATATTTATGCCATAGTTCTATGTCGCTTTAAAAAGTTCCTATAATTATAAGAAGTTTTTTTTATAAAATATACTTGTTTATATACCTTTCACTCCTCCTTCTCTTCACTTACTAATGTGAGACTCACTCAACCCCACAGTGACTCTACTCTGTCCTACATACAGCAAGTTCATATTTTTGTTCATAACAGCACAAGGCTACAGTCACCTTTTTTACCTTGAAGCCTCAAGTCACACACAAATGAACGCATTCAGCCTAAGGCTAGGAAGAAACTAATTCATGGAACCTGAATGATTACATGAAATGCACTCTTTCCTAAATAAGCCTAAGTAGGCTGAAGCATTTGAAAAATCATGTTTGATCACTTTGTGCACTTGAGGGTTGAACTTGGAGGGGCTGGGGAAGTAAACAGGCTTCAGTTTAAGAGCTAGTCTCTGGTTATTGGTAGTGCTGCTCAGAGGGCGAGGGGAAGCGTCTGAGC
Organism: Desmodus rotundus; assembly: GCF_022682495.2. Lineage (NCBI taxonomy): Eukaryota > Metazoa > Chordata > Mammalia > Chiroptera > Phyllostomidae > Desmodus > Desmodus rotundus. Next base: position 26,170,727 of record NC_071392.1, on the reverse strand, counting down.
CGAAGACCCAGTGACGGCCCTCATTTTCTGAGCTGTGCATTTCCTGATGTTAATTGTAGAAATGCAAATACTGAAATTAACTGATAGACATTTGAAATTCTTCTAAGGCACACATAACTCACACTCAAATGTGTGAAAACTCACACATTTATACTTAAAAGTTTTCACTTTATTGGCGTTTAACAATTCAGAGACAAATAAAAACCTATTCACATTTAATTGCTGATTAGATTTTCAGATGTGCCCCCAAAAGGCAACTAAAGAACTATAAAAGCAATTAGCTTGGCAATATTAACTCACTCAGCATAGAGTGAATTAATTTATAGACGCATGAGGTACCTGCTCTAATGAAGCTTACATTCAAGAAGCAGGAGATAGAAAATTAAAAAAAAAAACATAATCACAAGTTCAGTGTCAGAGAGTAAGAGAAATTAGTAGATGCTTTTGACTGGTGGTCAAGGAAGATATATCTGAGCCAGTGACCAGGATGGTGAGCTCTGACTGACAGGAAGGGGCCACTGATGAGACCATCAGGGCAGGGACTCTCCGCAGAGAGAAAACAAGGAGGGCAAAAGGCCTCAGGTGCCACAGTGGGTAAGGACAAAAGTGGCCAGAGGGGAGAGCTGGGCTGCTTACATAGGAATTTGTGAGCCATGGTATGGAAGTTTGGATCTTATTGTAAGTGCTACTGGGGGCTTTTCAGCAGAGAGACCGTATGTTCCAATGCGCATTTTAAAAAACTTTTAATTTTGAAATAATTTGGGGATTATAGAAAAGCTCTAAATGGACTGCAGAGTTCCTGCACACACCCCCGTCAACTTCCCCTATGTTAGCACCTGACAGCACACGGAGTGAGGATCACATCGAGGAAACGAACACTGGGGCAAGGCTGCCGGCTAAACCACAGCCTGATCTGAATCTTACTAGCATTCTCATTAATGTTGTTTTTCTGATCCAGGGTCCAGTCAGTCCTGGATCCCACGTTGCACTGAGATGTCAAGTCTCCTTAGTCTCCTTCAATCTGTGACAATTCTCTTTCCCGTCTTTCAAGACCTGGATGCCCTTTAGAAGTACCTCCAGGTATTGTGTAGAATCGCCCTCAATAAGCGTTTGTCCAATTTCTCATATTAGACTGGGTTACAGATGTGTAGGCAATGAACCACACAGGTGGAGGGCATGGGGTTTGGGCTGCAAGACGTCAACACACATGTTCACCGGTGAGGTTCAGCTCGATCACTTCTTCAGGTGCTTTACTGGGTCTCTCTAGTGTAAATTTATGGTTTTCCCCTTTTGTAATTATTAAAAGTCTTGGTGTGTGGGGGGATACACAAGACTATGTGAACATCCAGTTTCTCCTCAGATTTTCATTCACGAATTACACCATCTTTCAGTGCATCCTAACTGTCGCAATTCTTACTGTGGAGTTTTCCGCATGATGATTTTGTGGCTCCCTCCTTCTTTCTATATTTATTAATTGGAGTTATTTTGTCAGGAAGAGCTGTCTCTCCTCCTCTTTTGTTTATTTACACTTAGACCTTATGGATATTCATTTTACTTTATGGGTTATAATAATCCAATACAATCATTATTTATTTTGTTGCTCACACTGTCCAGCTCTGACTCCTGGAAGCTCCAGGAGAGCGGCCCCATCGCTCTCTGACTGCAGTGGAGACAACAGGCTGGAGGGGTCAGGGGTGGATGCGGGGATGCCAGGGAGGAAGCTGGTGCAGCACATGGAGAGAGTGATGGTGGTGGCCTGGGCTAGGATGGAGGCAGGGAAGATGCAGACAGGAAGGAGAACCTGAAGGCTGTTGAGGTGACAAAATGGACCTGTAACTGAGACTGACTGGATGTGGACAGAGAAGTGGTGGGGGGCATGTGCCTCACGTATCTTGACTTCCTCGCTGCTCAAGGATGCGGAGTTACAGCCCTGGAAAAGCTGAGCTCCAACACTTAGTAAATGGCAATCTACAGAATTCTGCCTGTCGGTCTTAGGGTTTTGTGCTTATCCCCAAGTAGTCTTAATGAAAGATTACTAATGAAGGGAAGTGACCGACTGTTAATTTGTGATTGTTGGAGAGGGGTCTGGCAGCAGTCAGAAGCAGAAAATCTTCCCATTTAGTCTCAGAAATATAGAAACTGTGCTATTAAATCACCTATAAAAACAAAACAAAACAAAAACCCAACCCCAGACACCTTGATATTTAGCATTTCAGAGGTAATTTTGTTGGTAATGATTTTAAGACAGGATCACCATAGAAAAGTCTTCTTCCCTAATAACCCGACATCCAACAGAAAAATGTGGAGGAAGCATTGTCACTAAAACATTGTCAATGAATTAACCTTATGAGCCTTCTCTCTCCATTTGGCCACTTTAGAAAGAACAACATTAGATAGAAGGGAGCCAGGGCAATTAAAAATTATTTTTAATCCCAATATATAAAAACTGAGAAAACTTTTTTATAGTTAGAAAACTAAATGTCATGTACTTAATCATAGGTGACCCAATACAAAATTCTTCCATTACAATACTTGCATTGAAAGACAAATGGCCCACGTAAAGGATTTCTGATGAAATTATTCAAGATCCTCCTCCCCACCACTTAAAGAGCAAAGACAGACACTCCTAACTAGTAGTTTCTTTGTCTTACTTCCTAAACATATGCAATGTCACAGTGAGGCAAAATATCCTATTTTTTACTGTCTAACTGATCGATATTCATACTTATGGTATACTTACAACATATCCTCTTTTGATAGAGTACAATTGCTTTAGACAAGTCCAAACAGGTTCTCTGAATTGAGTGAAACAGCTGTAATAAAAATACAAACAAACTGCTAAATGAAATAGGCAGAAGTGAAATAAAAAAATAAGTACACTGAACATAGCTGTAGTGTTTGATTTGCCCACTAAAAACAAGATTGCATGCTAAGCATGCTTGGTGTTACATGGTGTACTACACAGAAACTGCGACCAAAGCCTTCTAATATGCTCCCATATTGTTCTGTATTTATTGGGATTCATCATCTCTGCAATCTAAATTAAGATCTGCAGAGCAACGATTTCCTCCAGACAATTGAAATAATAGCTGAAAAACAGAAATCCTAAGTGAAGGGCCCAATTAGAGGACTCGGTAAACCAGAGACACAATATTCATTCATAATCTAATTTATTTCTTTTACCACTTGCCGTCTTCTTTTTTTAATGGAGAATCTGTCAATTAAGCATCATATTTAAAACATGAAATTAGCTTAGTTTGTGATCCTAATGTCTTTTAGGGCATGCTAAAACAACTCCATAAAAAGCAAACAAAAATCAATCAGCTGAATGTTTGTCTGTTAGAAGGCATCTGGTAAAATGCAGTTCACCTAGCAGCCCCATTACTCCTTATTTTCCCCATGATTTCATAAAGTACACAGAGAAGAAACCAAATGTCATGCTATAGCCATAACCGAGGGAGTTAAGGGAAAAGCAGGCGGGCTGTACTTTCAACTCATGGTGGACGGGGTCTTCGCGTCAGAAACTGAAACAGCTCAAGAAAAGACACAACAGACACTTCACACTTTCTCCACCAGCTCACAGGCCAGTGCTGGCATCAACTGGAAAACATGGAAGACAACATTATGCCTCTGAAGAGCCACCCAACGTGCCAGGGCAAAAGGCTTCCTTTGTCTCTCTCCGCGAGCTTACTGGTCCTGGTGATGTAGCTAGCAGTCACATCCTGGTGTTAGAAAGCACTTCACTATTTGGGTCAAAACAGATGATCTGCTTCATAGTATATACGAGCAAATTAATGAAAAGGAAGGCTTATGTCTATACTTAAAAGACTAAAACTATTCCCAGGAGTGCTTACTATGATAAAACTTGGACACAAAGCATATAAACTTTAGTAAATGTCATTTCATTATAATGCCTCCTCTAACTGTTTGGAAAAGGAAAATAAAAACTCTCATTTACCATAAAACAAAATAGGAAATCAGCAGTCTGAATCTGTTCCATCACAAATGCTTGATATCAGTATTCTGGGTCATAAACCACCAACACAAGGAAATTCAAAAACCATGTTGAGGATCGGATCTGCTGTCACTGCTCACTGTTTAAGAACTGAGGTACAGATTAAATGCAATAGAAGGCACACCTCTGCAGTGTTAGTTCTGTGAGTTTGACACCAGTACACACTCTGGTAACCACACCCAAAATAAGATAAGAAACCTTTCCACCACCAGCTGGGGTCTCCTCTGCTGTGGCACCTAAAAGACATAATTTAACTAAGTCTTGCTAGTCAGGTTAGTTTTGCTTGTGCTTGTACTTAAGAGCTATTTTTGAGAAAATTATTTTATTAACAAGAAATTTGGACAAATATTTAAGGTCCATGGAACATTTCTACATTGACTTCCCAACAGATTGTAATGAAATCTGATCATTATTTTAGCTTGGCACACAGCTTTCTGTGCCCACAGAATACAAGTTCTTATTTTATAGGCTTATCTTGTATGGATAACCGTGTAAAACCACATCAAAATGGTCTGCACACCGTTTTCATGTGTTTGATTGATGGAATCCAGTCTCTATAAACATCAACATTAGTATTAGCATTTCTGCAACAGAAACTTCTATCATGTGTAAAATTATTAGTCACAGCTAAGTACTTTGGACATTTTGCGCCTATGATAGCAGCTGTTTTGATTAAACTGTAGCTGATTCAGTAAAAATGCTGCTGCAAGAGTCTAACTATAAATATAAAATTGTTGCATTGTGTTTAATATACTAATCATTAACATGTTAAATTCCTTTTTGAATGAGGCTTGTATTTACTAGGGTGTTAAGAAGAAAAACATGAAATTGTCAGATGTGAAAAGCAAAAGCAACTTATAATCATTTCAACTGTATTTAGAATATGAAAATCAAAATAGATACCTTTGGGTGGTACTTTTCCCTATTGGAGCAATCTCCATTAGGACGTCCCTGCCAAACGCCCAGCTTCTGTTTGAACAATTCTAGAGATGGGGGACAGCTGGGAACTAATGCGAATTGCATTAACATGTACACTTGTTTGGTTAGTAGTTGGGGAATGTGCACTGTGTGACTGGCTGAAGACATAATGGTGAATAGGCTGAGGTGGAATTTGACCTCCTAGGAGAGGAAGGATAGGCAAACAAACCAACTCGAGGTAGTTTCATGAGAGATGAGTACCATGAATGGTGGCCCTGGGTTTGCTTCTACCCTCAGATGCACAGAATGAATTACCTCTCTTCCACATGACAGACCTTACTGTACAATTGACAACTAACCGATCTCCCCCTAAACCTTACTCTCTGTTACAATACAACCACAGTTTCCACCATCCTGGCCACCCTTCTCAGAAAGCTTTTGGAAATCTTGAGCTTTTTGTTTTAGTCTCATTAAATGTTCAGCTCATTAATTTTAGTTCATATATTAAATCTGGAGATCACTTTGAATTCTTTTCAGGTCCTGTAGCATCTTTTTCCTCTCAGTGCCCTGTTATTCCCAGAGGTATGCTTTTTAAATTTTAATCTAGACTATTGGCAGAATATCTGGGAAGACACAGAGTTTGTGGACCTTCTACCACTTATATTGGTATTCCAGGATCAACCAGATACGAATTCAGTTTACTGGATTATTAACTAGCCTAACTAAGTATCTGCTTAGTTCATTCATTCTAGAATTTTCCAGGGTGGAGCACCAAGCCTACCAGACTCCACTTTCCAGGATCTCTCGCTGTCATCTTTTTTTGTTTTTCTAAATGTAAACATTTGCCAGACCCTAGTGTTGGTATCACTAGCGGTGGTTCTTTAATTGCATTCATGTTTTTCAACATGTACTGAGAACTGACCACATGCCATGCATTTCAACTAAGTGCAAAAAACAAACAAAAAGATGGACACATATGGGTAGTTACATGAGAATTTGTAAGTTTAAAAAAAATATATATATATAGGCTGGGATTGAAATGATCTGATCCTAGACTTTCCTCATGAACTGGTTGTTCACAATCGATTTTCAAATGGAAAGCCCTCCTATGCCTGCCCAGGTGAGTCTGCTCCAGGCCCATGACCCCAGCAAGGCGGCCGTGTGGGGACAGAGAGAAACTGGGGGCTCACCTCCAGCTTAGCATCCAGGTCCGCGTCAGAGGCCACAACGTGCTCGTCTTCCTTCTTCCCGGTGGCTTTGATGAAGGCCTGCTTCGTTTCCCAGTACTTCTGCTGCATCTTATTCACAACTGACTTATCCTGAGCATAGCGATCCTGTAAGTCCCAGGGATAGCTGCTGAAAACATTTAAAGAGCTCTTTTATTCATGGCTTTCGTAACGACTGAGACCTTTCAGTGCGAACAAACTTACGCAAACGTTATATTATACATTTACAACATTAATCAGCATATACTTTCTTTTGTGGTTATTACACCAAAAAAGCTAATCAACTCTGACTCCAAAACCTTAAAAGTCAGTGAAGAAATAAAACAACTTCTGTGGGAAATCAAGAAACTCGACCTTGAAGAGAGTTTAGATATCAACAGGTGGGACACACCCCTTTCAGAAGTGGAGAAAGTGAGGGGGCCAGGCAGGGTGACTGGCTCAAGTCACCAGTGAGCCAGAGATAAAGCTGGACACCCGTGGTCTCTCCACCCCTGAAGTGATGGCAGAAAGGCCGAGATAAAGGGCTGAAAAACAGCACACTTCAGATCTGTCACAGATGTACCTAAAAATAGTCAAGCTCATAGAATCCCAGAGTAGAATGGTGGCTGCCAGGGGCTGGGTGGCGTGAGGGGGAAATGGGAAATTGCTCATCAATGGTCATAAAGTTTCGATTATGCCTGATGAATAAATTCCCGAGATATAGTGTTATATCCCTAGAGTTAAGAACACTGCATTGTACACGTAAAAAATTGTTAAGAGGGTAGATTTCTTACCCAGCCAAATAAAATTTAAAAACATTTAAAAAATCTGTTATAGATTTCTGACATTAAAACTTTAATTTCTTACATACACATGTTTCAAATACTTGACGTTCTTCAGGAAGAGCATAGTGAAGATCAAATCAAAAAGTACGTAAGAAGAAATTAGGAAAAATATTGAGAATGAAATGGAGTTTTGTAAAGTGACCAGAGTACCTCAAATACTGATGGGAAGTCTGCCGTTGGCGCTCCATCCCTCCCCTTATTCTCTACAACCCTCCTCCCACCTAGATTCCTGTTCCAGAGGCCCGCACGCCTGTCCTGTACAGAACGCATCATATTCCACCCGAGCTACTGCCGCTCAAAGTGTGCCAGGCCTGGCCTGTGTCCTAAACCATGAGTTGCTTTACACTACCCTATCGGAATACCTGGACCTCAAAACCTGATGATTGGTAACCTCCTTGCAGGTAACATTTACAGTTTTCTACTCACATTTTTATTCTTAAAAAGTCCTGAGGGATTTCGGGTGACTTTCTTAGCAACGGTTATCTTTGGAAGAGAGAAGTAGAATTGGAGGGACTTTCATGGTTTCTGAATTATTTAGAAGTTCTAGTAAGAACTTACACAATGAAAAATGAAAAATAAGGTGAAAATACCCATTATTTTTATGTAAAAGGTAATCTCTCTGTAGAGATTGTACATTAATAGACTGGAAGGATATACCCCAATTCCCAAACTGGGGTTATTTCAGGGGAATTTCAGTGGAATTGAGTGGACTTCTTTGTATTGTTATCTTTTTATTTTTTTTCCCAAAGGTCATGGATTAGCAGAAAAAAATTTCCTTTTTAAAAAAAACAACAGGGACTTTAGAGATCTAGCAAAAACGAATGCCTCAATCCCACCCCCGGTCATTTAACACATGAGGAATCTTAGGTTTGCAAAGGTTAAGAATCTTGTCTAAAGTCACACAGGATTAAAATCCAGGCCCCTGAATCCCAGTCCAGGGCTCAGTACAATGGTTCTGTAGCCCTTGTATTTCAGCAGCACGCAGTGAAGTGGCAGAGTGAGTGGGAAAAAGACTTTGGAGAACAGCCTACTTCTTGGGGCTCTCCGATCTGTCACACACAATTGACTACCTACTTCCCAGAGCCGCTGCTGATATGACAGCCATTAGGAGGGTCACAGGATGGGACCACCCCCTTGTCTTAATGAGGCAAGATGGAATAACTAAAAAAAAAAACAGTATGACAACCCTTAGTTAGAAAGCTGTCAAATGGCAATGCTCAGGGAAACTAAATCCCTTAGTTATTTATTAATTACCTTTTAAAACTCTCTACTGAGAGAGGAGGGATTGAAAAGTGTGTTCTTTGTCATAATTAATTGTGCATTTGATAATAAAAACATGCACCACGTTTTTCATGATACAAATTAAAAGTGGTAAAACGTGACAAAGATCTGCTTGCCTGATGGGATAAAAGTTCAAAAGGGTTCAGAACCACTGCTTGAAACAGATCTGGAATTTATAAGATGTTAACCATGCTGCTTAGATGTGTTATAGGCACATAACTGTCGGTGCTAACATTGCCATATGATTACCACGTGTGTTTTATTCATCATTATTAATAATAAAAGTCAACAGTGATTGACTTTTTTTTTTTTTAAGAGTTTATTTATTTTGGAGAGGGGAAGGGAGGGAGAAAGAGGAAGAGAAACATCAATGTGTGGTTGCCTCTTGTGCACCCCCTACTGGGGACCTGGCCCACAACTCAGGCATGTGCCCTAGATTGGGGATCGAACCAGTAACCCTTTGGTTCCCAGGCAGGCACTCAATCCATTGAGCCACACCAGCTAGGGCTCAACAAGTTATGACTATATTAATGAGTCTGAGTTTGTGTTCATTCATTATTTTATCACTTCCCTACATAAGATTATCTTAATATAATTCTAATATTATAAACTGTAAATAAGATAGTGATAAAAACTGTATCAACTCATTACATTTAAAGAAATAGTGGTAAGAAAAGCCAACATTTGCTTTCGAAGAGAAAAGTTAGATAAAAAAATTTCTTAGAGAATACTCATTAGGTAAGAACTTATATTTTGGGGTACTTGATTTCCATATTACATTTAATAGGGATATTGAACTTGACTATACCCAGCATTGGATAGGACTTATGGGTTATTCATCACTAATGTGACTCTTGATTTTTCTCAACAGACATTTTTTGAACATATACCATGTGCTTTCCACTTTGACTAGCCTCTCCCAATTCAGAAAAGACAACAAATTTCTTACCATTTGTGTCCTGACATGTTTTTTTCTTCCTTTTCTATTGATGACTTGGGGAGAAGGGGCAGGGAAAAAGCATGAGAGGATAAATTATATTATAGCCTGAAATAAAAACAAATATGTTTAACAGTTACACATTGTGTTACAATGATGGGTTAATTTGACACACAAAATTTCCAATCTAAGGCATGTCTAATTGTATTTTTAGGGGCCCAACGCTACTACACAATAACACTATACACTGGTGTCAAGAATAGTTTAGCTAAGTAACACTGGAAGAAATATCCCAAATGAAGTGTAAGAAATGAACAAGCAAGTTGAATGGAAAAGGAAGATTGTAGAAGACTATATAAAACGATACTATGACATACAGAGCAATGCTGTACATATGAAAGTATAGAAATATTATCCAGTGAAGGTGTAAAGAATTGCTTAGGAATGATCAACACTAAATTCCAGGCAACAGTTACCACTGCAGTGGGGGGTGGGGTATTATGTGAGAGGTGTTTGCAGGGACTTCGGCTGTACCTGTAGTGTTCTCTGTGTTAAATTAAGCAGTGAGTATATTGCATTGGTATGCCTTAGAGATTTGAAATATTTCATAATCAGTAATTCTAAAAAATGAACCAGTACACTGCAAAAACAAAAAAAGAGTTGATTGGCTAGAATGAGATAGCAAGAACGGGTAAAAAGGAGGAAAATGTGTTTATTTCAGTTTTTATCAGCCTAACATTTTATTTTCATATGGGAGTCACTTGATGTCTCTGCCCCTCACTCCATTTGCCCCATTCATGGAAACTACTAGCCAACCAATAGGGAGGGGCAGAACCACTGAACCCAGCCACACTTCCATGCCATTCTTTACTGCAAAGAGTGGTGAGCTCACTACTTGAAGAGGTGGCCTCTGGCCAGACACAGACTGCTGGCTGCCAGAGTGTATGCTCCGTGTGTGAGAGCTTCTGGCTACTACAACAAAATCAATGCAATCGTCTCCTTTTGCCTTAGAAAGGGTCCTGACAACTAGTATCCTTAAAATGATTAGTTTCCCAGGCTTTCAAAAATGTGTTAAGGGAACTAAATTAAGGTGTTGAAATTCCAGGCTTCTTTCTTAGAGTGTCCAGATGCCCCTGGAATGACAGCATCCTGTAATCATCATCTCTCCTCCTCCTGGAGAGCATCCAGGTTTTTGGACCATTTGCTTTGGAAATGACATTCATGATGAGTAAGCCTTGCCCTCTGCCCAGTAAATCGTGGGAGGCCACTAACTACCCACACAACTTCACAGCAAGTACACATTTGCTTTACTTAGCTCAAAATTTCCAACAAAATTTTTCATAAAAAGATATTGTTCAAGGAAATGAAATTATTATTGTCTTGAGTTTGACTTCACCAGGAACTATTAGGTTAGTATTTTTTAAACATATATTTTATTGATTATGCTATTACAGTTGTCCCATTTTTATTTGCCTTTGTTCCCCTCCACACTGTACCACCCCTCCCACGAGCATTACCCCCCCCTCCCACCCCCTTAGTTCATGTCCACGGGTCGTATATATAAGTTCTTTGGCTTCTCCATTTCCCACACTATTCTTAACATCCCCCTGCCTATTTTGTACCTACTATTTATGCTTCTTATTCCCTGTACCTTTGCCCTCACCCCTCCCCCTCTCCACTGAAAACCCTCCATGTGATCTCCATTTCTGTGATTTTGTTCCTGTTCTAGTAGTTTGCTTAGTTTGTTTTTGTTTTTGTTTTTGTTTTGTTTTTTAGGTTCAGTTGTTGATAGTTGTGAGTTTGTCGTCATTTTACTGTTCATAGTTTTGATCATCTTCTTTTTCTTAGATAAGTCCCTTTAACGTTTCATATAATAAGGGCTTGGTGATGATGAACTCCTTTAACTTGACCTTATCTAGGAAGCACTTTATCTGCCCTTCTATTCGAAATGATAGATTTGCTGGATAGAGTAATCTTGGATGTAGGTCTTTGCCTTTCATCACTTGGAATACTTTCCAGCCCCTTCTTGCTTGCAAGGTTTCTTTTGAGAAATCAGTTGTTAGTCTTATGGGCACTCCTTTGTAGGTAATTAATGCTCCTTTTCTCATGTTGCTTTTAAGATTCTTCCCTTATCTTTAATCTTGTGTAATGTAATGTTATAATTATGATGTGCCTTGGTGTGTGCTTCCTTAGGTCCACTTCTTTGGGACTCTCTGAGCTTCCTGGACTTCCTGGAAGTCTATTTCTTTTGCCAGATTGGGGAAGTTCTCCTTCATTACTTGTTCAAATAAGTTTTCAATTTCTTGCTCTTCCTCTTCTCCTAGTACTTCTATGATTCAGATGTTGGAGTGTTTAAAGTTGTCCTGGAGGTTCCTAATCCTCTCCTCATTTTTTTGAATTCTTGTTTCTTCATTCTGTTCTGGTTGAATGTTTATTTCTTCTTTCTGTTACAAATCATTGATTTGAATCCCGGTTTCCTTCCCTTCACTGTTGGGTCCCTGTATATTTTTCTTTATTTTACTTCGCATAGCCTTTATTTTTTCCTCTCTTTTGAGACCATACTCCACCATTTCTGTGAGCATCCTGATTACCAGTGTTTTGAACTGTGCATCTGATAGGTTGGCTATCTCTTCATTTCTTAGTTCTATTTTTTGGAGCTTTGACCTGTTCTTTCATTTGGGCCATATTTTTTTGTCTTGACACAGCTGTTACATTGTAAGGGGCGGAGCCTTAGGTATTCACCAGCGTGCAGCTATTCACGTAGCTGCGTTGTGGTGCTGTGGGGGGGGAGGGGCTCGAGAGGGAACAATGCCACTTGCTCAGCTCTCGGCTGGCTTTCAGTCACTTCCCCCACTTCCCACAAGCAAACTGGTCCCTTCTGGTTCTGATTCCCAGGGAGGTGAGTTTGTGTACATTCTAGGACCCTGTGGGTCTCTCCAATGGCCTCTCCTGTGAGGCTGGGAGTTTCTCCTTCCGCTGCAACCCTGCGTTGCACAATCTGTCTCGCTCCCCAGTTGTTCCTCCCAGATTATCTGCATACAAATGTGGGACTGCCTGGTCCCCCAGCCACCACCTTGCCTGCTCCTCCAGCTGCCACCTCACATGCTTGGTCCTTTAGCCGCTGTCTTGCTGCACATCCCCTCCATCCCGGCTGCCCATCTCCATGCCTCCTACCGGTCTGGATGAATGTTTCTTTAACTCCTTGGTTGTCAGACTTCTATACAGTTTGATTTTCTGAAAGTTCTGGTTATTTTTTGTTTTTAAATTTGTTGTTGTCCTTCTTTTGGTTGTGCGAGGAGGTGAAGTGAATCTACCTATGCCTCCATTTTGGCCAGAAGTCCAGGATTATTAGTACTTTCTGATTAATATTTTTACTGTGATTGAAAAAAACATATTTATTCTCTTAACAATTTTTAAGTGTATAGTACAGTATTGTTATCTTTAACATGGTTGTACAACAGACCCCCAGTACATCTTCATCTTGCATGACTGAAACTTCATACCCATGGAACAATTTCCTGTTTCCTCTTCCCCCAGCCTCTAGCAACCACCATTTTACTTTCTCTTGCTGAGTTTGACTATCTTAGATACTTCATGTGAGTGGAATCATGCAGCATTTGTCTTGTGATTAGTTTATTTCACTTAGAACAATGACCTCAAGGCTCGTACATGCTGTAACATAGGACAGGTTTTCTGTCTTTTTTAAGGCTGAATAATATTCCATTGTACATATGTAGCACATTTTTTCAATCCATTCTTCCGTTGATGGACATTTAGATTGCTTACACATCTTAGCTATTATGAATAATGCTGCAATAAACATAATTGTAAAAATATCTCTTCAAGATTCTGTTTTTATTTTTTAAAGATATTATACCCAGAAGTGGAATTGCTAGATCATATGGTAGCTCTATTTTTTATTTTGTGAGAAACCTTCATATTTTTTTCACAGCAACTGCACCATTTTACATTCCCACCAACAGTGCTTCAGGGGTTCCAATTTCTTCACATCTTCACCAACACTTGTTATTTCCTGGAATTTTTTTATAGCAGTCATCCTAATGGGCATGAGGTGATATGTCATTGTGGCTTTGATTTGCATTACCCTGAGCATTAATGCAGGTGAGCATCTTTTCTTATGCTCATTTGCCATTTGCATGTCTTCTTTGGAAAAATGTCTAATCAAGTAAGTCCTTGGCCTATTTTCTAATTGAGTAATTTCCTTGTTATTGCATTGTAGGAGTTCTGAATATTCCGGGTATTAACCCTTCATTTGATACATGGTTTGTAAATACTTTCTCACATTCAGTAAGTTGCTTCTTAAGTGTTGACTACTTCATTTGCTGCAACTTTTTGATAAAATTTTGATCATTAAAGTATTTAACAATTTATCTGTGGTAAAATAGATAATAAAATCACTGAGCAAACTACCTGGACCCCCAAGCTACTTCCAGATTATGATGCCACATTATGCTGCATGTTCCTCGAGGCACTGTTTCCAGGCTACTTGCACTGGAATCTTCTGGGATGTCAACATGCATATTCCAGGGCCACACCCCTTAGCTACTGAACTGGAATCTCTGGGAATGTGTCTGTAATAGCCGTTGCAAGGGACTCTTAAGCACATTATAGTCTGAGTGCCACAGCTAAACGGCACCCAGAAAATTTTCTCTCTGGAAATGAATGTTGTCTTGAATAAAGTGCTGGATTCTATGCAACTTGAGCAAATGGACCGTTTGGTTCACAGGCCAGTGCTCAATCCACTGAGCCACACCAGCCAGGGCCCTTTTGCATATCCTAGTCCCTTCTTATTTTTACCCAGCTGGCCAACCCCCTCCCACCTTGCAACTATATGTCTGCTCTCTGTATCTATGTTTGTTTCTGTTTTGTTTATTTTGTGTTTTAGATTCCACATATAAGTGAAACCATATGGTATTTGTCTTTCTCTGACTTATTTCACTTAACATAATACCCCCTAGGTCAATCCATGCTGTCCAAATGGTAAGATCCCATTCTATTTTATGGCCGAGTAATACTCTGTTGTGCACATATACCACTTCTTCTTTATCTCACTCTCTATAGATGGATGCCTAGTGTGCTTCATATTTGGGCTGTTGTAAGGAATGCTCCAATGAACATAGAATGCATGTATCTTTTCAAATTAGTGGTTTTTAAAAAAAAAATAAATACCCATAAGTGGGATTGCTGGGTCATATGGTAGTTCTATTTTTAATTTGTTTAGGAACCTCCGTACTTTTTTCCATAGTGGCTGCACCAATGTACAATCCTACCAACAGTGCACAAGCCTTCTCTTTTCTCCACGTGCTCAGCAACACTTGTTTGTTGACTTGTGGAAGATCATTTTATCCACCTGTGTGGACAGGCTACAACTGTTCCACTTGTTTCAATTTCTGATAGCCAGTAAAAAAACCATTTTGAATACACCAGAAAGCCAATACATAAGCAAGGTTTTTCCTAAATACCCCTAAAATAACCTTTTCCAATTCTGCTAGGTTCAAAAATGCTAAACCAAGTCTTCTTAAAAAAAGAAAAGTTTGATGCATTGCAATGGAGAAAGAAGAGAAGTCAGTCTGTCCTTGGCTGCCTTAAACCCTGATGCTGACTTTTCCTCCTTGGAGATAGAACATGAGAAAGTATTTTCAGTCCATATAGGCTGTCTTCAGCAGCGCTCAACTTGTGTTCAAGTTATGTTCCTTTTCTATGAGCTTATGGTGCTAGCTTCTGACACTTCTGATTGCATTTGGATTATGCAAAGGATATAATATTGTTGAGCCAACCCTTCAGAGCAAAGGTAAGATCAGTAGCCATATTTGACCATATCACTACTCTCAACCCACAGCAGTATTTCAGTAAGCTTCCTCCTGAACCACACTTCCTGTGTCCTGATTCTTGGGTAGTTTCATGTTTAAATTAATTATATTTCCAACCTTACCAGTAGATTTTTCTCTCCCAACCAGTGAGCAGTTTTTCTGTTAGCTGGAGCACTAGCTGAAACCGAGTCCAGGATCCTTTTTCTTGTCTCTGCACTGAACATAAGGTGCGTTCTCTTGAACTGCCGATCTGAGGCACTGCCAAATTTGTTATTCTCCTCTCTAATTTATTCAAAATCTCTATTTTCTAACTAAAACTTGTCACTATCTTGGAGCTCTGCAGTTGTCCACACCACATCTAGCTTTCTTTGGCAAGTGGGCTATTTTTTTCCCATAAGAAACACACGTTTGCCCTGGCCGGTGTGGCTCAGTTGGTTGGGCACTGTCCTGAAAAGCAAACGGTTGCCAGTTCGATTCCTGGTGAGGGCACATGCCTGGGTTATGGGTTTGGTCCCTGGTCAGGGTGCCTATGAGAGGCAACAGATCAATGTTTCTCCCTTCCATCTATGTTTCTCTTCCTCTCTGTCTCTCTCCCTTCCCCACTCCCTAAAAACAAATAAATAAAATCTTTAAAAAAAAAACCATTTTTAAGAGAAGACAGGCTTACAGTATTACGGGTGTGAAGTGGCGCATTTCAATCACCTCATAGTAAAATCCTCACTCCCAAACACCACCTTCAGGGCACCACAGGTCAGTGAACGAGGTGCAAATCTGTTCACTTTTGACACTGCTGAACCTGGGACCTGACCTTCAGTTGACACCTTGTCAACTGTTTTGCAGTCATTTTTTTTTTTTCATGGAACATAAAATGGTAAAAGATCTCATGAGCAATGGATGTCTTATATTTGATGAAATATAGAGTAACCTTAAAATTAATCCTCAGTAAAATTATACATCAGTCCTTGCCACAGACTTTTGGGGCTGTTTGTGTGTAAACGAAAAGGAGAATCTGAAGTCAGGGAATGCCGAGTGTTACCTGTGACATATTACCTGTAACGTGCAAGGGGCGCCATGACCGAGGAAGGTGCCCAGGGCCAGGGGAACAGAGAGGAGAGGGCACAGAGCTGGCGTGCTCCACGGCCTTTGGGCTGAGAGGCTAAGCATCAGTAGCGTCTGGCCCTGTGACGGTGAAGAGTGCATGTGTGTGCATGTGTGTGTGGCGGGTGGGGCAGTGGTGGGGGTATTATTCCAGGCAGGGGGGAAGCAATGAACAAATTCTCCCACAGTGGAACTGCACGGTGCGCACGTACAACCAACCACAAGCAGACGTGCATTCCCGTAACTTCACAAAAGACGTATGACTGGGGAGACATAGGGGCCGATCACTGAGTCACCTTTTGTCCCTTTCAGCATTTAGATACACTCTGTATCTAAATGGAGGGTAGACACTCAGTGCTGTTTATTTCACAAATAGTGAGCGTCTAGAGAGTGCATCTTTGACCATCTGTAAGCCTGTGCCATGTCTTTTAGATTCAGCTTCCAATTGCATAATACTTATTTATATAATTTTATGCTGGTTCCATGTTTCTGTTATTACAGAGATTCACTTCAGTTAGAAACATCACCAGTTTTTAATATTTTGCTTCGTCACTGGGTTTATTTCTCTGGAGCAGTTTTAGACCTATGTAAGTCATATAATTTAGAGCCCACAGGAAACTGAGACAACCAGATAACGCCCCTTCCTTTTACAGTGGGGACTCGTGATAGAGAGATGCCCCTAACGGGCCTGAAGAACAAAAAAACGGGTCAGCTCCAGGGCCAGACCCGCAGTGTGGCTGCCTCACATGCGGAGGGAAGACACATCTGTCAGTGGTTCTAGGCACCGAGTGTTAACAAAATGTTTGTACATTTCTTTTGCTCAAAGTAGTTTTCATCTTTTTTCAGAAGTTTATCTAGTCACTTTCTCTTCTGTCAACGATGGTTTCTACAATTTCCCCTATGTTTGAAGTATAAATGTTAAAACAATTTCAGTAGAAACAGAGAAAAAGATGAAACAATCCCACAGACATAACTATACTTATTATTTTTAAAATATTGATTCCTCAGATCGCTCGCATGACTGAGAGAGAGAGAGATGCCTATGGAGGGTGGGAAGTTAAACTATCTTCCATCCTGTCAAAAGCTAAGCATTAAAGTAATGTAATTTTAATTCGCTTGTATGTTTTTCCCTTCTCTCAGATATCACATAGCTTTTCCTTTCAGAGTTTAAGGCTCTGATTACTTCAGTATTCCATGTAACTTTAAATGGATTCTGTTTCTAGTAGAGTTTTGTGTCTTATACAAATGATTTTTGACATTTCATAAATTCACAAGTAAAAGTAAAACAGGATCATGCTTTAATTCTGTGAGTCAGCAAGTCTTACAAGAAAACCGAATTCTAACCTTATTCAAGGCAGCTAAAAGATAACGGGGTTTGTATTTAAACCCTACACATGTAAGTTATTTTTAAAATTTGAATTTTAAATGATCATTTCATTCACGTTCTGAAATAGCTGAGGTATTATATAGATATTAATTAAGCTTAATGATGCCCTAAACCTATTACAATCACATTCCTAAAGTAAGTATTTTTTTAAAAGATTTTGTTTATTTACTTTTAGAGAGATGGGAAGGGAGGGAGAAAAAGAGGGAGAGAAATACCAGTGCATAGTTGCCTGGACCTGGCCTGCAATCCAGACATGTGCCCTGATTGGGAATCGAACTGGTGACCCTTTGGTTCTTAGCCCACGCTCAATCTATTGAGCTATACCAGCCAGGGCCTAAAGTAAGTATTATTATTTTTTTAGGGAATATTTTTTCCCTCTAATTTTATTGTTTTACAAGTACAGTTCTCTGCCTTTTCCCCCCACCCCAGCCTAACCCCAGCCCTCCCCACCTCCCCTCCCGTTTTCACCCCCCCATTATTGTCCATGTGTCCTTTATAATTGTTCCTACAAACCCTTCCAACATACCTTGTCTCTCAATATGCTGCTCAATATAAAATAAAAGCCGGTGAACCCATGACCATGCCACAAGCTTCTGCCTCCTCCAAGTCACTCCACCTATCTGGCCTTCCTTTGCTGCTCTGTAAAATAGTAGAGTAGGCTAGCTGACATCTAAAATATCAGTCACAAAAACTACCAAGCTGATTGTAGTTACTTTTAAAGATATTTACATATAAGAGAAAGTTTAGAGATGATAAACACATCGTTTTAAAGGTGAGGAAATTGGGGTTACAAAAATGGAGAAAATGTGTCCGAGATCAGGTTAAAGATTGAGTTCATAAGGAGGAACGCTGAAATAGAAACACTAATCACCCCTGGTACTCTCCTCAGTCTCTTCCTCCATTCTAAGAGATGTTTCTCAAAGGAAAATGTCAAACATAGCATCTCATATTCTAAGAAACTAAAAAGGAATAGCCAACATATTCTCCAAAAGGTCTTACTCCTTAACATTAATATTAGTTAAAAATATGTCCCCGCAAAATGAACTGAAAGACAAAATAAACCACACAAAACTAGGATGGCTTACAAGGGGCATAGTCTGTATCTTGCTTGTCCTTCTTTCTTTTAACTAAAGCTCTGCTTGCAAGGAATATTCAAGAGTGAATTTTCTGCTACGAAAAAAAACAACTACTAAAACCCATGTGAAAAGAACAAACCTCAAAGACATCTACAAGAGCAAATAATATAAAATGGATTAGAAGACTGGAAATAAAAAAAGAATAGGTTGTTTTTGCAGAAGAAAAGGTTAATTTAAAAAACTTGCTGTATAAAGTATATCCACCTTTCATTTTATTTAGGTTGGTTTATGTAACTTTCAAATGTCCATTAGAATTTAGCATATGGATTTGAATCTCTAGTAGTTATGGTGGCTTTTTCTCTAAAAGCTTAACCTCAAACAGTGACAAGAAGGACCACCCTATTCAGACAAAGTTCTCAATCAATTTCTGTAAAGAAATATTATACCTTTCAACTGCCAGCACAGAATATTATCAAATGACAGGGATAAATCAAATTATATTGCAAAACTGCATTTTATAATTGGAATCCAATTATAAAACCTGGAAGGCTATATAAACATTATTTTAAAGAATGACACCAACTTTAAAATTGTTTTAGGAGACCAATAATCTCAGATGGTGTTGTGCAATACAGCAGCCAACAACGCATGTGGCTACTGAGCAGCGGACACGTGGCCAGTCTACATCCAGACACGGTTTATGTGTATAACACACACTGCATTTGGAAGACTCAGTACTGCCCACCAAATACAGCTCATTAATCCATATTTTATATTTAGAAAAATTGTATGTATTTTCTGTCGATATATTTATATATTTAAACCTTATATAACTGCATTACTATTTACTTATATATAAATATATACGCAGTCTATTTTATATTTGTTTACATATGTACTTTATATTTTATGTTGAAATATTTTTAATATATTGGGTTAAATAAAATATATTACCTACTTTCACCTGTTTCTTTTTAGTTTTTAAATGTGTATACCAGAACACTTTAAGTTACATCTGTGACTGCCATTATGTTTTCACTGGACAGCTTTGGTCTATGGCATTAAGCAAATCAACAAAGCTAGAAATTAATTCCATAACTAAGGCCACTAATATTCTGTGCAGCTATAAATACCTTTAAACAGTACTTTCTTCCCAGAAACTCTGATAATTATTGTCAGAAATATTGTTACAAAAATAAAATCTCAAATATATACATATACATGTATATACACAAAGATTATATGTGTGTGTGTGTGTATAGCCATTACAAATGACCTACAAAATGCTTGCACTCTACATTTTCATAGTAAGTTGCTTTAAAATGGTCCAACTTTATGTGTATAATGTGCTATTTATTTCAAATCAGATTCATGTGAAGGAGAAATAGATGAATCCTCTACTATAAGACCATCAAATGGGGAAAGACGAGGATAATCTCTCTCCCTCCCTCCACTTCTCCCTGTCTTTTTCTATATAAAAATATATCTACATTTCTCTCTATAAAATATATACCTACATATTCTTTACATAAAAATATGTCTCTACATTCCATTTTGTGTGAACAGAAAGGAAAAAAAAGCTGGGGTGGCAATATTTATATCTGACAAAATAAACTTTATTTTTTAAAAGATTTTATTTATTTATTTTTAGAGAGAGGAGAAGAGAGGAAGAAAGAGAGGGAGAGAAACAACAAGTGTGGTTGCCTTTCATGTGCCCCCCACCAAGGACCCGGCCCACAATCCAAGCATGTACCCTAGACTGGGAATTAAATGTGACCCTTTGGTTCGCAGTCTGGAACTCAATCCACTGAGCCACACCAGTTAGGGCCAACAAAATAAACTTTAAAACAAAGGCTATACAAAAAGACAAACAAAGACACTACATAATGATAAAGGGAACAATCCAACAAGAGGATATAGTCCTTGTAAACAGGTATGCCCTCAACATAGGAGCATCTAAATATATTAAGCAAATCTTGATGGACATAATGGAAGATACTGACAGTAATACGGTCATAGTAGGGGATTTCAACACCCCACTGACGTCAGTGGATGGATGTTCCAGACAGAAGGTCAACAGGGAAACAGTGGCCTTAAATGACACACTAGATCAGATGGACTTACATGATATCTTCACAGCATTGCAGCCCAAAGCAGCAGAATATATATTCTTTTCAAGTGTATGTGGAATGTTTTGTAGGAGAGACCACATGTTAGGAGACAAGTCTCAATAAATTTAAGAAGACTAAAATCATATCAGGCTCTTTCTCCAAGCATAATGGTATGAAAGTAGAAATTAATCACAAGAAAAAAACTGAAAAATACACAAAGACATGGAAGCTAAATAACATGTTAGTAAACAGTGAATGGGTTAACAATGAGATCAAGGAAGAAATTAAAAGATACCTTAAAACAAATGAAAATGAGAACTCAAAAACCCAAAATTCATGGGACACAGCAAAAGTAGTCCTAAGAGGGAAATTCATAGCATTACAAGCCCATCTCAAGAAACAAGAAAAATCTCAAATGAACAATCTAATTTTATAGCTAAAGGAAATAGAAAAAGAACAACACAGCTCAAAGTGAGAAGAATGATGTAATAAAGACCAAAGCAGAAATAAACAAGAGTCTAAAAAAATAATACAAAAGATCAATAAAACCAAGAACTGATTCTTTGAAAAGATAAACAAGATTGACAGACCCTTAACTAGACTCATCAAGGAAACAAGAGAGAAGACCCAAATAAATAAAATCTGAAATGAAAGAAGAGAAGTAGCAACTGACACCAAAGAAATACAAAGCATTGTAAGAAAATGTTATGAATGACTATATGTCAATAAATTGGACACTCCAGACGAAATAGATAAATTCCTAGAAACATAAAATCTTCCAAAAGTGAGTCAGGAAAAATCAGATAATCTGAATAGAGAGAATACCACTAGTGAAATTGAGCACTAATCAAAAAACTCCCAACAAACAAAAGTACTGGACTGGATGGAGTCTCAGGTGAGTTTTACCAAAAAGTGAAAGAACTAACATCTATCCTTCTCAAATGATTATTAAAATTCCAAGAGGAGGGAAAACTCCCAAGCTTGTTTTATGAGGCCAGTATTACCTTAATTCTAAAACCCAATAAAGGCACTACAAAAAAAGAAAATTATAGGCCAATATCCCTGAGGAACACAGATGCTAAAATCTTCACAAAATATTAGCAAACCGAATACAGCAATACATCAAAAAGATCATACACCATGATCAGGTGGGATTTATTCCAGGGATGGAAGGTTGGTACAATATCCACAACTCAATAAACGTGATACACCACATAGACAAATGAAGGCTAAAAACCATATGATCATGTCAATGATGCAGAAAAAACATTTGCTAAAATCCAGCACCCATTTATGATAAAAACTCTCACCAAAGTAGAAATAGAGGGAACATACCTAAATGCAATAAAGGCCATACATGACAAATGCACAGTCAACATTATATTCAATGGGCAAAACTACAAGAGTTTCCCTTACGATTGGGAACAAGACAGGGATGTCTGCTTTCACCACTCTTATCAACATGGTACTGGAAGTCCAAGACACAGCAATCAAACAAGAAGAAGAAATAAAAGGCACCCAAATTGGAAAGAAGGAAGTAAAACTGTCATTACTTGCAGATGACATGATACTATATATAGACAACTCTAAAGATACAAAAAAAAAAACCCATTAGAAGAGATAAATGAATGCAGTGAAGTAGGAGGATATAAAATAAATATCCAGAAACAAGTTGTATTTTGATACTCCAATAATGAACTATCTCAAAGAGAAACTAAGAAAATAATCCCAACCCACACTTCTGATCAAGATGGAGGCATAGGTAGACATGCTTCACCTCCTTGCTCAAACACAGAGAGAATTACAACTAAACCTCTAAACAAGTAACACCCAGAACTGTGAGAAAATTGAACTGTATGGAAGTTTGACAACCAAGCCACATTCATCCAGACAGGTAGGAGGGGTGAAGACATGAAGAAGGGCAGAGAGGTGAGGAGATGCATTGTGGCACAGAGAGGCAGTTGGGTGGGGGGAAGGGTGGTCCCACATTCACATGTTGTGGATAAAAATCTGGAGGGATAGCTTGGGAGCAAGCAATCTCAGCCCTAGGCCAGATCACACAGCCCAAGATTCCAGCACCATGAAGATAACCCCCCATAACTTCTGGCTATAAAAACCAGTGGGGTTTGAGGCAGCAGAAGAAACAGCCACATTTTCAGGAACTCTGCTTAAAGGGCCAAACAGTCTTAGAACATATGCAAACCCAGCCACTCTAGGATTTACCCACTAGGGCAATAGGTGGAAGGGCACCAGCATATGGGGAATGGGTAAAGTCATTGGGCAAACCTCCAGAAGCCAGGCAGCAGCACTGTCCCCTTTTTAAGCCTTCTCCCCACACAGAGCACCAAAGCAGTAAAGCAGGTTGCTCTGCCCAGGCGATTACCTAGGTTCTGCCCCATACAATTTACAAGTGCCTTTTCTGCAACAGGCCACACTACTAAGACAGGGAGTAAAAGCAGCTCTACCTAATACACAGAAACAAACACAGGGAGGCTGCCAAATCGAGGAGACAAAGAAATATGGACCAAATGAAAGAACAGAATAAAACCCCAGAAAAAGAACTAAACAAAATAGAGATAACCAACCTATCAGATACAGAGTTCAAAACACTGGTGATCAGGATGCTCAAAGAACTCATTGGATACAGAAACAACATAAAGGAAGAAGTGAAGGTTACACTGAGTAAAATTTAAAAAAATCCACAGGGAACCAACAGTGAAGGGGACGAGGCCAGGATTCAAATCAATGATTTGGAACATAAGAAAGAAATAAGTATTCAACCAGAACAGCAAGAAGAAACAAGAATTCAAAAAAAAAAAATGAGGAGAGAATAAGAAACCTCTGGGACATCTCCAAATGTCCCAACATCTGAATCATCAGGATGCTAGAAGGAGAAGAGGAAGAGCAAGCAATTGAAAACTTACTTGAAAAAATAGTGAAAGAAAACTTCCCTAATTTGGTGAAGGAAATAGATATACATAGAGTCCCATACAAGTTGGGCCCGAAGAGGACCACACCAAGGTACATCATAATCAAAATGAGAAGGGTTAAAGATAAAGAGAGAATCTGAAATGCAGCAAGAGAAAGGAAAAGAGTTACCTGCAAAAGAGTTCCCAAAAGACTATCAGCTGATTTCTCAAAAGAAACTTTGCAGGCAAGAAGGGAATAGCAAGAAGTATTAAAAGTGATGAAAAGCAAGGACCTACAACCTAGATTACTCTATCCAGCAAAGCTATCATTTAGAATGGAAGGGCAGATAAAGTACTTCCCAAACTATGAACATATCTCCTGAGGCAGAGAAACGAGAAAAAAACTAAATCAGACTATATCAAACTAAAAAGTCCCCAGACAAGGTAAAGCTAAAGGAGTTCATCATTAAAGGGACTTATTTAAGAAAAAAGAAGATCAAAACTATGAACATTAATGGCAACAAATTCACAACTATCAACAACTGAACCTAAAAACACAAACTAAACAAACAACCAGAACAGGAACAGACTCATAGATATAGAGATCCCTTGGAAGGTTATCAGCTGGGAGGGGAATGGGGGAAAAGGTACAGGGACTAAGAAGCATAACTGGAAGGTACAAAATAGACAAGGGATGTTAAGAATAGTATAGGAAATGGAGAAGCCAAAGAACTTACATGCACAACCCATGGGTATGAACTAAGGGCAGGATTGCTGGAGAGAACAGGGGTACTGGATGGAGGGAGGCAAAGGGGGAATAAGTGGGACAACTGTAATAGCATAATCAATAAAATACATTTAAAAAATAAAGAAAACAATCCCATTCACAATTGCATAAAAAAATAAAATAAAATAAAATACCTAGAAATAAATTTAACCAAGGATGTAAAAGACCTGTACTCCTAAAATTATAAGACACTGAAAAAAGAAATTTAGGAAGGTACAAATAAATGGGAGCATATAACGTGTTCATGATTAGGAAGAATTAACATCACTAAAATGTCCATTCTACCCAAAGCAATCTATAGATTCAACACAATTCCTATAAATACACCAATGGCATATTTCACAGAACTAGAACAAATACTCCAAAAATTTATATGGAACCACAAAAGATCCCAAATAGCCAAAGCAATCTTGAGAAAGAAGAACAAAGTTGAAGGAATCACACTACCTGAAATCAAACTATTACAAGGTCATAGTAATCAAAACAGCATAGTCCTGGCATAAAAAGAGACATATAAATCAATGGAATAGAATATAAAGCCCAGAAATAAATCCATGCCTTTAAGATTAATTAATATTTGACACAGTAGGCAAGGATGTACAATGGGGTAAAGATAGTCTATTCAATAAACAGTGTTGAGAAAATTGAACAGATACATGCAAAAAATAAAACTAGACCACTTTCTTACATCATACACAAGAATAAAGTCAAAATGATCAAAGACTTAAATGTTAGACTTAAACCATTAAAATCCTAGAAGAAAACATAGGCAGTAAAATCTCATATTGCTCATAGAAATATTTTTTTCTGATATATCTCCTGAGGCAGAGAAATAAGGAAAAACTAAATCAGACTACATCAAACTAAAACATTTTACATAGTGAAGGAAACCACAAAATGAAAAGACAATGCACTTGATGGGAAAACATTTGTCAATGATACATCTGATAAGGAGTTAATATTCAAAATTTAAAGAACTTATAAAACTCAACACCAAAAAATAATCCAATTAAGAAATGGACAAAAGACTTGAACAGATACTTCTCCAAGGAGGACATACAAAGGTCCCAGAGACATATGAAAAGATGCTCAGCATCAGTAGCCATCAGAGAGACGCAAATTAAAACCACAATGAGATACCACCTCACACCAGTGAGAATGGCCATCATAAACAAATCAACAAACAACAAGTGTTGGAGGGGATGTGGAGAAAAGGGAACCCTCATGCACTGTTGGTGGGAATATGGACTGGTACAGCCACTGTGAAAAGCAGTATGGAAATACCTCAAAAGTCAAAAATGGAGATGCCTTATGACCCAGCCATTCCACTTCTGGGAATATATGTGAAGAAACCCAAAACACTGATTCAAAAGAATATATGCATCCCTATGTTTATTGCACCATTATTTATAATAGCCAAGATTTGGAAGCAGCCTGAGTGTCCATCAGTAGATAAGTAGGTAAAAAAAGCTGTGGTACATTTACATACTAGAATACTACCCAGTCATAAAAAAGAAGGAAATTTTACTTTTTGCAACAGCATGGATGGACCTGGAGAGTATTATGCTAAGTGAAATAAGCCAGTTAGAAAAAGACAATTACCACATGATTTCACTTATATGTGGAATCTAATGACACAAAATCAACTAACAAAACAGACTCACAGATACAGAGAATAGACTGAAAGCTGTCACAGGGGAGGGGGGTGAAAAAGGTGATAGATTAAGCAAAAAACAAAAAAATTAAAGAAAAATTTAAAATTAAACAAAAAACTCATAGACGCAGACAACAGTATGATGATTACCAGAGGGAAGGGAAGAGTAAGGGGGAGGTGGAAGAGGGTAAAGGGGGATAAATGGTGCTGGAAGGAGACTTGACTTGGGGTGGTGAACACAGTACAATATGCGGATGATGTATTTCAGAACTGTACATCTGAAACCAACATAACTTTATTAACCAATGTCACCCCAATAATTTCAATAGAAACATATATACCACAAATATAAAATACATAAATTCTATTATATAATTTATATGCAAATATACAGAAGTAAATGAATGGTTAATAATATTACAGGTGTACATGAATATACTCCATGAAATTACACATTTATCATAATGTCAACAATCAGACCAATTAGGGAGACACTAATGTTTACAAGGTTCTTCTTCTTTAACATTAAATTCATAATAAAGCATCTTAACGAGATGATCAAGTAATTTCTTTATGTCTCCACAGGATCACTCAGAGCTTGGAGAGAATTTATAGATCATTTAGTCTAATCTCTTTTCAAAGAGCAGGGAACTGAGGCCTGGGACTGAAAATTTCCCAAGGTGCATAGTGAGTCTTTTTCATTGGTATTACATTCCTGAAGCACACAGACACCAACATGAGGTTCATCAAATGTCTCTGTTGTACACAGCTCCTTGCTCTGGAAATGGCGTGGACTCAAGGACTCCCCTTGGTAAACTTGTGGTCACTAAATCATGTTTGAGTTTGGGCTGGCTTAAGAGCAAGGGATGAGGGCGGCCAAGGCAGGAGAGGGAGAAGCAAAAAGAGGACATTAAAATAAAAGTCAGCAGCAAAGGGAAGCAGACAACAAGAGAAAGCACTGTATTTTCATGTACCCCCACTGACAGAGCCACCTTGTCTATCTCTACTGGGTCATGAGTTGGTGTTATGTGAGAACTCATAAAAGATCCCTTTTCCAGGTTCCCTTTACTTTCTCAGGAAAGAACCTTACAGGATTAAATAGCAGCCTGCTGCAGTGAATAGGGCAGAGGACTGGTTTTTTTGATGGGGATCAGGAAAGACAGGGCCATTGGGCGTATACCTGGCAGGGTACACGGAGTAAGTAGGAAGTAGCCCAAAGGCCCAGAGCTCCAGGTCAGCAGTGCAGAGAGAAGCAGGAAGCAGAAAGGGGGAGTGGTTTGGCACCACTGCAAAGTTTACCCACTTCACAAAGATGCCCTTGGCAACACCGAGGAACGAGCAGCAGGTGGAAGAAAACTCCCCAGGGTGAGGATGATCAGTCTCCCTCCCCGTGCCCTTCAGGGAATAATGACCATTGGCATTGCACTGGGCACCTGCTCTCACAGCTTCCACTCCTTTGCACCACTGCTCACTTCTTCGGAACTTTCCAGCACCATGACTATAACCACTGCTATTCACTTCT
Organism: Desmodus rotundus; assembly: GCF_022682495.2. NCBI lineage: Eukaryota > Metazoa > Chordata > Mammalia > Chiroptera > Phyllostomidae > Desmodus > Desmodus rotundus. Next base: position 26,143,151 of record NC_071392.1, on the reverse strand, counting down.
TTCTCTCCACAAGGGATAGACCTCACCACCCTGCCCCTTTCCACCTTTAGTCCAACCATCATCCCTTCTCTTTCAAGTTAACCAACCTCCCTTCCTGCCCTGAACCCACATTCTTCCACCTCTTTCTTCCTCTAGTTACCATCTTCCTCCTTCACTCTGCAGTTTTGAGCCCACACAGCCTGGATCCTTTCCCCGCCATACCAAACAAAGTTTCTCAGTCTATGCCCAACTCAAGCGCTGAGCTCACCTGACCTTTAACTGAGCTTCCCTCCCTTGATTTCTCGGGAAACACTATCTACACTTTTGCTAGCTTTTCTATTTCCTTTGTTAGCTCCTCTTCCTCTGTACCTACAGCTCAAATATCAGTGATCTATAAGGTTCCAAACTTGATTGTCTTCTATTACACTTCACTTGCTCTCTAGGTGATTTAATCCACTTCTGTGGCTTCAACCAACAGCTGCATGCCACTGCCTTCCAGAATCGAACACCCCCCCAGAGATGACAGTAAGGAGGTGGAAAGGCCGATCTGATGCTCTGGAGATTTCCTTCCTGTAATCTTCAACTGGATATCCCATTGGTATTTCAAATTCAGCACATCTAAAACTAAACTTATCTCCCTCTGTCTCTACCCCCGCATTGATCTGCTTCCTGCGGCCCCTACGTTAATTACCAGCATGACACCCACTGAGTGGCCCAGGTTGAAAACTTGACTTCTCTCTCATATTTTGCAGCCAGTCTCCAAGTTCTCTGCATTCTACCTCCTAAAAAGCTACTAGCTACATCCTCTCCTTTCTATACTCACATCCAGGACTTGGTCTAGGCCTTCAGAGGTAACATCCCTGTATCTGCCTACTCCAATCTTTTACACCACAGTCTTAGCTATTACTATAATATGCAAATCTAATTATACCACCCTCCCACCAGAGAAAATTCCAAACTTCTTGGCAAAAAACCCAAGCCTCTTCACATTCTGGCTCCCTTTCCAAAAATACGTTGCTATCCCTCACACAGAACTATTCCTCTGGTCATTTCAGAGTGCTGAAGCCTTCGTTTATACACTGTGCCACTTGCAAAGTTTCCTTCCACTTGAAATGCCCTCCCCTCTTTTATCCAGTTGGCCAACTTACACCTTACTGCAAGACTCTCCTCAAATGTCACCTCCTCCACGAAGCCTTCCCCTACACAACATCCACCCTGCCACCCCTCAGGGGCCTTGCACTCCTGCCCTCACCACTGAAGAATTAACTGCCCCATGCTGGTGGTACCCTGCACACCCATTACTCTCCTGCAATGAGCTAATTACATCTTCATCTCCTGCACCAGACTGCAAGTCCCCTGAAGACAGGCGCCCTAACTGGGTCATCTTTGCCTTTGTAAAGTATATGGTTGTCTAACCACTATGCTATACACTGAAATTAGTACAAAATAATACACAGAACTATTCTGTATATTTCCACAGAATGGAAACTGTAATTGAAAAATAAAGTTATTACCAAAAAGGAAAAGAAAAGCTTAGAAAAGTGAAGTAGTTTGGCCATAGCCAACAACTAGTAAATTCAGATGTGTTTTTGACTCCTGAGCTCCTGTTTTTAACCACTCTTTTCTACCACTGGATGAAAGAGATGGATAATGGACTCTATTTCTAAAAAAAAACCCAACCTCTCCTAATCATAGGCTCGGGCCCTGTGTTAGTCCCAAATCCATTACTGCAGTGGTGCTTGCGCACAGCAAAACCTTGTTGGACTTCTGGTGGCTGTCAGGGTTCCTCCCTACAAGGAACCCATTTATCACAATTAGCTCCTTGGACTCTGGCTTCGGATGCACTCCCCCAGAAACATGCAGAGAAGGCTAGATTTCCCCTAAGTACCTTTAGGTTTCATGTACTGGTGTCCATGCCCTATTCTGGGAACAGAGAATAGGATGTGAGAGATGATGGAAAGTAATGGAAGAGATTTTTAATGTGTGCTCTGGGAAAGTAGCCGCAATACTTTACAGTCACTCCTCGCACAAGTACTCTCACCACCTAGACTGAGAGTGCCTTCCCACACTAGACCTAGAGTCTCGGGGCTAACGATGTACCATTGTCAATATAATCAATGGTCCATCACTGAACACATGTACCTCGTGTTTCCCACCGCACAGTATTGTATTGCATTCCGTTGTCTTTTTCGGTCTCTTTCTTTTAATTTTATGTATTTTCTGTTAAATGTATTCTAAAATTGACCTCTTTAATTTCTCTAATTCTAATGACAATTCTGGTCCCGTATTTTCCACTAAGACCTCCACCACCACCACCATAACTATTCAGCAAATAATTGAAATCAATCCAGTACTTACCCTGATTATTACACTTAAAGTCTCAAATCACAGATGATAAACTTACCCAAGATCACTCAGCTAGTAAGAGACACACACGCACACGAGGACTCCTTTCCAGTATTCTCTCCCTTTGCACTTCTGGATACCCTGTTGAGAACTCTTCCTCTCCATTCCCAACCTTTTTCACCTGCCAAATTCCTATTGGTCCTTTAAGGCTCAGCTCAACGATCCCCTCTTCCATGAACCTTCTCAGGTTTTCTCTCTTCTCTCTCCCACCTGGCTGGCAGGCCTGGGCATCATCCCTCTATGTTCTTGCTAAAACATGATTGTCAGCTGACTTCTCTATTTCTCCCTTACCAGGCTCTAGGCTCCTGCTGAGCAGGGTAGGGTCAGGATCTTATCTTGGGACCCACGCATGGCATAGACCCAACAAATGCTTGCTGAAAACTCAGTAGTGACCTCACTTGTCTGATTTGGTCAAAGGCCCAGTGAATGATGTCCTCTGACTTAGCAGGAGAGACTTCTCATCATGAGCAATGCCATTTCCTCAGATTCCCATGAACGTTCTCTCTCACTAGGTTTCCACTGGGCTGAGGAGTTACCATTAGTTGAGAAACAAACACTTTCAGACACTGAGCTGTATGCTTTGTGCGCGTTACGCTTATCCTGGTAACACTGCCAAGGAAACATCATCTTCATTTTATGGATGAAGCTGAAAATCAGTTATCCTAAGGAACTGGTCTACAGCCACACAGAAGGAAGCTTAAAAGCACGTGTTAAATGCCCTATTATGTACAGTCGTCCCTGTCCTGGTGGGATTCATTAATATTTAAAACGACACACACACACACAGAGTGCATGTATTTGGATGTTGAAGTAGTGAATGCAGAGTCAACCAGGATTGACAGAGGCTCAAGGTACTTCTACCACACACATTATCCAGGACATCATGGAGGTGGTCTTAATTTTTTTTCCATCAGATAGTGATTATAATACCTACCTACCTTAAAGGGGGCATAATATGTCCCTTTGTCAAGGAAAGAGGGCACTGGCCCACTTTAGAGTGCTGTGTTGGATAAAGAATTTGGTGCAGTGTTTCCTGAAGAACATGGAAGGACCCTGGATGCCAGAGCCACTTGAGGTATTAACAGGAGATGGGAGAAGCCAGGCTGGGAATCCGCATTTAACAAGCCCTCAAATGATTCCACTGGACAGAAAAGTTTGATAAATGCCAGGTCAGAACAATGCCCCTCAAACTTTAATGTACACGTGGCTCACTCCGGGATCTTGTTAAAATGCAGATTCAAATTCAGTGAGCCCTGGGGGCTGGGTTGAGATTCTGCAGGTCTAGCCACCTCCAAGGGGAAGCCACTGTTGCTGGTCTATAGGTCACACCTGAGTGGCAGGGATGTGGAAGATCTTTCCCCATGGGAACAAATTAGCTTTGCTTTGTTTCTGGACCACCGATTGCATCCCCCAACTTCTGAAGTATTCTAGAAAGCCCAAACTCTCAGTAATGGTACATCACCTGAACTACTGAAAACCAAACTGGAACACCTGCCCTCTCACTAGGGGAAAGGAGTAGCATCTTTTCAGATACAAATAGCACCTATGTTTAGCATGTGGAAGAATAATTTACTGCTACTACTTGAGTCCTAGTTACTATGTAAAGCATTTTCTATATGTGTAAAAATGAACAGAAACCTCATTTAGAAAACTCTCACACATGTCATTCAAGAACCCCACTGACCCCAACAGAAGGAGACATGCCTTGCATCTCTGACAGGAGGTGATACTAGTTTATTACCTCAGCAGCAGAAGAAAAACAGTCTTCCTCGCCCAATAACAGTTCAGCCAATGGGAGACTGCCACAGCTCAGCCAATGAAAAGTCACTATACTTCCAGCTTTCAATTTCCTCCAAGTCTATAAAAGAGCATTCCTCTCCTTTGTTTCCCTGGATTAACAAGTGGTTCACCATTAGACCACATGTCCTGAATTGCAATTCTTTGCTGTTCAGGAATAAACCGATTTTTCTGGAGAAAAAGCTGGCTATTTGTTAAAGGTCAACATGTACTATGTCTACTCCCCACCAGAACTCTACAAGGTGTATATTCTTGCTCTGTAGGTATGGAAATGATGGTGTAGAGAGCTTAAGGGCACATGGCTGGTTAGCTGTAGCAGCTGGGCTTCCAACCCTGCTCCATTGGGATCCATGGCCTGTGTGCCCTCTGTACACCCTCCATGCCGATAAATGTGATGGTGTGTGTGTGTGTGTGTGTGTGTGAGGGGGAAGTTCGTCGGGGGAAAAGTTTATCCTATATCAGTCTTTGAGTGTCAAGCTCAGTTGAGGCAGATTCTAGAGAGAGGTGAGGCTGGGAATGAAGTTAATTAATTAGTGACCTATGTTATCTAATGAACAAAAACATGCAGATAGTGAACGGGTCCATGGTCCCCATAAATCTGACCATGCAGATGGAGTAAAAATTACCCTAGCGACCAGTGCACTGATCCTATATATTGCCACCCAGGCTTCTAGCTATGAAGCTCAACTGGTGAAGAAGAAAAACTCTTCCTGATCCAAGTGGCCTATTAACTTCCCTGCCTTCTCCTGCATGAGGAGGGGTCTGTAACCTGAGAGTTCATGACCTGTCATTCACTTCACAGTGGCCACACCTCCCTGTCTCCGATAACACTGCCTGCACCTGAAAAAGCATACTGTTTAGTCAAACATGTTGAAGACACAGCAATATATAAGCTTTTCCCTTGGGTACCAAAATGTGTATCTTTCACACAGCTGACGTGGAGAGAGAAATGCTCAGAGCAAGATAAAGATGCTCAGAGAAAGCAATCAGGTAGATACTCATGTGTACCCAACAGGGGGAAGACAGCTATAAAATGCACTGTCCAGGCATTTCCCATCCAGTGTCTTTAGCATTTAATGACCTGTGGGCGAAGTATCCACAGGCAGTGTTTCTAGCCTCAGGTTTCGTCACTATTATAATTTGTACTCAATAGCTTCACCATCATTTTCTAAAGATCTTTTCATTTTTAATATACACAGCACAAGTATTTACCTATATAATACACAAAAAAGATACATTTAGAAAGCCACATCTTCTGCAATTAAATATATAAGCACATGATGGTCTAAAACCAGTGACAATGGAACTACTAAGAATACAAGTGGGTTTTGCCCCTATGGTTTGCTCTACACATGATGTTTCAAAACTAAAACCTAACAAGAAACTCGTTTGAAAACCCACTTAAAAGTATGTTTAGAATGTGGGTATTTTAAACAGAAGGTAAGAAGGTAAGAAACTAAGCCTGGAGCATTAATTTCAAACCAATAAGTATTCCCCCATTTCACTTCCCGACCCCCCAGGAACAGTATCGATCTCAGGAAATCTAAACTAAATGTCGACAGGAGCCAATTTGAGATTTCTCTGGATACACTTCACTGAAATGTTTGGAAACGAACATGTTTGTAGTGAGTCATAATTTATAGAGCCTTAATGGCTAATGACCTCTGTACCTTGCTTCCTACATTCAATATCATTCTCAAACCAGCTGGTGCTGTGTTTTCCCAGGCCCTGATCATTTTTATAAAGTTACCAGATCTCGGTTACTAAGGCTGCTACCCAGCACCCTTTCTAATGCTGATTTTTCATGCTATGTAAACACAGGGAAACCTGATTCTCTTTCTAAACTAGGACTCTCCCCAACCAGGCAGTTAACGCTAGTGAAAGACGCAGTACTTTTAAGACCCTCTCTTCCCCGCCCTCCACGCCCCCCCCCCCCCCGCCCGCGAAAAGCTGAGGGGCCTAGGGAGCACTCCAGGTAAAAAGACGGTGTGGAAGATTAATGGGGAGTCGTTCTGTATAACAGCAGGCATAATAACAGGATATGTTCGTTTCTAGAGGAAGCAGGAGCTGCAATAGCCCCGGGTCAGGAAAGGAGGCGTCAGCAACACCCAAAGGAAACGGGCGCGTCAGGGTTTGCAGAGATCTGGCCTGCTTAGGGTCTCTTGCTCCAATCAGGTCCGAGGCTAGTGACCACCTCCTTCGCTGGGAACCAAGCTCGGGCCTTTCGGCACTAGTGGTTATAAAGAGGTACCCATCTGCTCCCTGCCACCTCCGCCAAGGATGGGCAATGGGGTGGAGAGAAAAAGCAAACACCACGCGCCGCGGCAGGTGAACTTGTCAACAAGTCAGCCCCGGTCGCAAGGACCTTGAGGTCCTGGGGCCGGAGTCGCTGGGGGATTAGGCAAGAGTGGGTGATGTGGGCTGGCGTGGGTCGGGGTGCTTGGGCGCTGGAGAGAGAGATGGGGCCGGAGCCCCGAACGCTTTCCTCCGGCTCCCCCGGGGCTGACGCACGCTCTCTTGGCGCGCGCATCTGCCAGACCTTCCCAGGCCCGAGGGAGCAGGCGGGGGAGGGTAAGGGGCTTCGGAGGTTCCCACTCGGGGATCAGTGGTAGGAGGAGGCGACCCGCCTGTCACACGCCGCCCGCGGAGAGCAGAATTGGCAATCCCAGGCTGGCGCCCCCGATCGCCCTGGCTGCAGGGCGATTCCCGCTAGAGCCTGCAGCCCGCCCGGTGCACCCCCACCCGGGCCCCGGAGGGCAGGTACCTCGGGCCCCGGCCCCCAGGAGCCTCCCGGCAGCGGTCCGAGCGTCCCTCCAGCTCCCTCAACCGACGTCAGCGTCAGCAGAAGGCAAGGGAAAGGGGCGGGGGAGCGCAGGAACCTGTCCTTCCTGCGGTGGCGGCCGCCAGCCGGAATAGCAACCCGCAGATCCCGCGCGCGCCCCAGCGCAGCGCAGCGGCGGGGGCGAGCGGGCGCCGGCAGTCCGGGCACCGCCACCGCCCTCTTTCCCTACCTCTCCCTTTTCGAGAACCCTCCAGGCAGAACCTCGGGATCTGGATGAGGGAGGGGGCTATGGCCTCACTTTGTTTGGGGCGGGTCCGGGACGGGGCGAGTGAGTCTCCCACTCTCAACTCCCTGGGGTCTTTCCTCCACTCCCACCACCTGGGGAATCCCCTGCTCCGCTGGCCGCCCGGGAGACCCCGCCCCTGCTCTCCCGCGGGTGTTCCACGTATCCATAGCTTCTGCGTCACAATAACCTGGCCGACAGGTGGGAGCGTAGTAAAGGCTTCCCACTGTGCCCTGTGTAGGGCATGCTACCTGCTTCCACTATAGATTTTTGTGGCTTTAGGGAACAGGAGATTTCATGACTTCAGTGCCAAGAAAAGTTACAGAGGCCTGCACCTGTCAATCAAGTTTGGGCTTGAAAGAAAAAGGCTGGGGGGTGGGGAGGAGCTGTATGTATATTTTTTTTTCATTCCCATATAGTCACATATCTTTTATACTTGAGTTATTGATGCTTATAGTAATTTCATCTTCTCTTATCCTTTGTCATCAGGAAAAAATCAAACCATGTTTTCAGGGTACCCTGTAGTGATCACGTGAAGAAAAGGGCTGGAATAGGTAATTCCCAAAATTATCTACGCTGAAAAGCAATCCCAATGTGCTATGACTCAATCCCTGGTTATGGTCTATACTTGTTAAAAAGTTTATTGAGTAGTCACTTATTGAAACAATTTAACAGGATGGAAGGAAAGATGGTTGTTGAATAAGGATGCAAACATTTGAAATCCACAGCTAACATGAACGGGCTGCTCATTATGTGCCAGGCACATATGCTATATACTTTACATGTAATCCTTACAGCAACCCAACAGTGCAGATAAAATTGTTATTCCCGTTTTACAAATGCAAACGCTACCCAGCGTGCCAGAAAGGCATTCAGCAATAGGATATCGAGGAGAAATTTGCATCCAGGATTGTCTGAACCAAGAGATTTAGCTAATCTCAAGATAGAAATATGGCCGACCCAAATGGATAGCGAAACTATATAGGAGAAGATGTTGTCATTTTAATAGAAAGGTAATAAGATAGTACAGCTCTAGAAATATATATAACCTATAAAGTCAACATTATTCTTTGGATATATTCTTTGGGGGTTCTGTTAATCATTGATAGGTTTGAGCCTGTCTCAGAATGGCACAAAATATGGAGCTCAGCGAGGTCCTTAATAAATGTTTGTAAATAAATAATGAAATGGTATAAAAATAGCAAATTACTGAAAATCTGAGATTCAGGAGAAATTTTTGGAGAGAAACACATTGTTTCTATATCTGGCTTTTATAAGGTGCATTCAAACTGACCTATTAACAACACAAGCTAAATGATTTTCCTGTTTTAAGAAGGAAAAGGTGTGTGGGGGCGGGGGAGGAGCCAAATCTTAACATGAGGGGAAAAAAGGCCTTCCTTGCAAAAGAAACATGATTAAGATATTTGTTTTTAAATATTTGATTCCAAGAACCATTAACTTATGCATAAAACATATTATGAGTTTGAAAAAATGAGGTTTCTACAAAACAGAATGAGGTGCTCGTTCTCACACAGTAGGTCGTCAACAAATGTCGGTCGAATGTATCAGTCAGTTAATTAAAACATTGAGCGAGAAATCAATCACAAAATTTCCTGACTATCATGTTCTCCTCTCCACCATTGGCGGTGTACTAGTTTCAGGAAAAGTATTAGAAACCTATTTATGAAAGACAGGCTTTGTGGTAGATATTTACACTTGTTACGAAAGCCAGTAGAATGGCAGGTTGTGTGTTCACAAAATACGGATAAGTGGAACGCAAGCATTAGGGGAAGTGGGCAAAAAGGCTAATTTATATAACGAATGACTCAGGTTTCCTTTCACTTTCCCAAAGATCAAGGTGAAAACCTGGGCTGCAGAGTCTAACAACCTGCCATGGAAGCTGAAAGTGGCTTCAAAACCACGTCTAAAGGTGAACAGGTGCGAGACACAAAGGTGCTGAAATTCCTAAGGCTCCCAGAGAGCTTAAGATAAGGCTTTAAATAACTTTTCATCATTATTAATGCTGTCCTAAAATCTAGGATAATATTTGAGGGAGAAAATACTAAGTTTGTGCTTATTCTATGTAAACCACAATGAGTGCGTTTCTTCCCATTTCAAAAATTGCGCCACTGATAGCACTTCTGTTCGCGCCTGGGTATCAGGTGGTGGTTTCATTCCTGCAGGGCACCCACAAGGTGCTAGGGAGAACTGAAACCATTTCTAAGAAGTGAATGGCTATTGAATGATGGGATCTGAAATTAAGAAGGAAATAATGTATGTTTTCCAAAGTGGAACAGAATGATTAAAAAACAAAAGACTGGAAGGAAAAAAATCCTTACATATTCAAGTCAATGATACTTTTTTTGATGGCTTCCCAGGTTCAAGATGTGCAAATACGACCACAAAATTTGGAATTCTATTAGGCTGCCATTGCCAGATGCCCAGAATAGCAATGAATTACATGAAATAAAGGTTTGTTTTATTACACATTAAAGAAATTGGAAAGTAGGCAGTCCAGAGCTTGTACGGCTTCCACTAAGTCACCAGGGTATTGCCTTCTTCTTCCATTCCACCATTCTGAGCAAAGTAATATTGCTTAAAGCTAAATTCAGGTGAGGATGTGGAGAAAGAGAATCCTTCATACATTGCTGATGGGAATGTAAAAGATGCAGCCACTTTAGAAAATGGTCTGGAAATTCCTCGATGATGAAACATAGAGTTACCTTATGACCCAGCAATTTCACTCCTAGGCATGTACCCAAGAGGAGTGAAGGCCTATGTCTGCTCAAAAACTTACACGTGAATGTCTGTAGCAGCATTATTCAGAATAGTCAAACGGTGGAAGTAATCCAACTGTCCCTCAGTGGATGAATACAGGAAAATATAGTATGTCTATACAATAGAATATTATTGAGCCTTGACAAAGAATGAAATCCTGGTGCATGTTGTTACTTAGATGAACCATGAAAACATTATGTTAAGTGAAAGAAGCCAGCCATAAAAATTTATATGTTATACGATTCCATTCACATGAAAGTCTAGGATGGGGAATTCTATAGAGACAGAAAGATTAGTAATTGTTTAGGGTGGGAGAGGAAAAGAGAATGTATATATACATGTAAATAAATACATAAATGTATAAATGAACATATATAGACTCTTCATCTGCATTAACACGAGACATTTAGTGGACTGTTGATAGATATTTTTATGGTCTGAATACTCCTTATGCGCTCCCCCAACGTGAGCAAGTAAGGCAGAATACCCCTCTTCCTGGGCACCATGGTGCAAATGAGAGCTCCACCGCCCAGACATATGTATAGCATCCTACTGCTCCGAAATCCTTCCCTTTTCTGTCTCATCTTTGACAGTACTCATGATTTTCTGGAGTATGATGCTAAGGTAGAGCTTTAGCTATTGTTATCATTGTATTTAAACCAATCCACATCACTATTAAAAATTAAAAGCTAAAAAGAAAAAGAGCTATACATATAAATCTATATCTCTTTAAAGCTCAGCTAATTAATAAGAAAAAAATCACTTTTCCTTCAGAGTTGCTGGGAGATTAAAATTAGATACTCTATAAGAATAAAATTAAAATAAATTATTTTTAAAATTGTTAAATTCTGTGATTTTTATTGACGATAAAAATGTAAAGAAAAGTTAAGCTAAATGTTATTGGCAAAATGAAATCACTTATTTCCTGTATTGTATGATACTTAAAGAGGAATTAGATGTACCCAAGAACATGGGCTAAGTATCTTGACCAAGTTTGGTTTAATTCTTGTAATCAGTTGTGCTCTCTGCATAGCAGAACAAAGCTTCTATTTTACCCTCAGCAGAATTAGTTATACCTTTAGGCAAATTTGTGTATGCATGTGGAAATAGAACAAATGTTTAATTAGTAGCATTACATTTTGTTAATTAAAATTAACTTCCTTTCCCTTCAAAAATAAGGCTACAATGAAGAGAGAAGGCTTATTTTATGCTAAAGAGAAAGGTAATTATTTTCACTGTCAAAGCGTCTTAGATTTCTGTATAAATAACGCAGTTCCACATCACTGTCATCCATTGGAACTTTTGCCATCTAGTGTGATCTTGCTCCTGACTAGCAACTGTGCTGGGGTTTGGGCAAACCTTAACCTAGAGTTTGTAGCTGTGTCCTGGTCTTGGCAGTCACAGGGCTCGTGACTCTTCAAAGGGTCACTGTCCAGTAAAGAACAGGACTTAACTGAAAGATTTGGATGGAACTCTATAGGTGTTGCTCTCTCTCTGTCTCTCTGTCTCTCTCTGTCTCTGTCTCCCACCCTCTCCCACTCTGCCTCCCTAAGAACTCAGGTGCAGATAATCAAAATAATTCAGGGGAGGTGTGAGTCAAATGTTTGGTTTAGGAGGCTGAATTGGGACTATAGCCCATATATTCTAATTCCTGGTCAGAGGCACTTTTCTTTTTCTCCTTTTAACTTTTTAACTAATTTGCCTTGGCAGAGACCATTACTGTATTTCACCATGTATGATGCGCAGCCACATTTTTGGCCCAAACATTCAGGGAAAAAATATTTAATTTTAATTTTTTAATTCAATTTTTATTTCTTTACATTTGGATACTTGTTTTTTATTGCACTATAAAGGAATTTTAGCATTTATTTTTAACATATTATGGTATAAAAAGTTTTATGTAACAAATAATTACAAAACACAAGAACAGATACAAGGTACAAGACATTTTATGTACAAGTAACAAATTTACAATATTTATGCATCATAGAAGGTAGATATAGAATTAGTGCTACCCATGTATAATGCACATCCTTACTTTTCCCTCAGAAATTGGGGCAAAAATGTGTGCATTTTACACAGCAAAATATGGTAATTATTTCCCAATACTTTTCCTCCATTTTTCCTACAGTAATATAAACTTCAGCTGAGTACATTGTTACACAGCAATTGGCTATATTTTCTAACTTCCTTTGCTGCAAGGTGTGCCCATGTGACCAGGTTCTGGCCAGTAGGATGGGACTGGAAGACACACATATAATTTTGGGGTCATGCCCTTGAAAGAAGCACACCTTCACCTTTGCTCTCCCCCTTTGCCGCTGGTTGGACCACTTTTGAGCATGCAGGTAAGGGCAATACTTAGGGGGTAGCAAGGAGCCTGGATCCCTGACCACCTGATCCGCTGTACTGCCCTCGTTCTCCTGAGTGTACTGTTTTATGAAAAGGAAATACGGTTCAATGTTGTTTAACCCGCTACGTCTTCCGGTATTATTATAGCCCAGCTTTTATTGTGATTAAGCCACCTGCTCCATGATGTTGGATTAGCTCTTCATTTCTCATGTTTATATTTTAAAACAATCCCTGGGTCACAGCACCATGATGGGTTTGGTATTAATGCAAACAATTGCGGGATTTGAATCTCTAGCAATTAATGCTGCAGATAAAACACCTGCTTGACACATACTACAATTTTAAAAATACATATGATGTGATCATAAAACAAAATTCTTGAAATGTAGGTATGTTGGTGATAAATCTTTCAGTTTTGTACATCTGAAAAGGTTACTTCACCTTGGTTTTGTAATATTTTTTCATTGGTAAGGAACTCTAGGTTGACGTCTTTCCAATACTTTAAAAATATAATTCCAACCTTGCTTCTATCTTGCATTGTTCCAGGCTCAAAATATGTCATTCTTATCTTTGGTCCTCTGTGTCATTCCCTCCGCTTGGCTGCTTTTTAAAGACTTCTGTCCCCCTTATCATTAATTTAAAGAAGTTCGATTATCATGTTGCTGGAGTTTGGGGAGGGGAGAGGGTTATTGAACTTGGAGCTGTGAATTTATAGTTTTAATCATCCTGTGAAAAATTTCAGCCACAAGAATAGCTACACAGTATTATAGGAGAGAAACAAAGTCAAATAACTGACATGACCTGACTTCAAGAATTACTCTCAAGCTGTGGTAATCAAGACAGTGTTGTATTGGCAAAAGAATAGACAAATAGATCAATGGAACAGAGGCAGAAATTCGATAATCATCTGCTCTTTCACAAAAAGTTAAGGCAATTCAGCAGAGAAAGGATCGGTTTTTCAACAAATGGTGAAGGAGCACCTGGACCTTCACATGCCCGAAAATGCTTCTAGACACTGACCTTATATTATACCTTCCACAAAAATTAACTCAAAATGGATTATAGGCCTAAATGTAAAATGCAAAACTACAAAACTTAGAGGGTAACATAGGAGAAAATTTAGACAATCTTGGGTTTGGTGAAGACTCTTTTGATACTACACCGAGGCACAATCTATGAAAGTAAAAATGGGTAATTGAACTTAAAAATTAAAACTTCTGTTCGGGAAAAGACACTGTCAAAGGATAAGCCACAGCCCTGGCTAGTGTGGCTCAGTGGACTGAGTGCCAGCCTGTAAACCAAAGGGTCGCTGGGTTGATTCCCAGTCAGGGCACATGCCTGGGTTGTGGGCTAGGTCCCCAGTAGGGGGCGTGTGAGAGACAACCACACATTGATGTCTCTCTCCCTCTCTTTCTCCCTCCCTTCCCCTCTCTCTAAAAATAAAAAAATAAAATCTTAAAAAAAAGATAAACCACAGACTGGGAGAAAATACTTTCAGGAAATTTATCTGATAAAGAACTTTATCTAAAATATAATCTTTAAGAAATTATTGTTTTCTAAAATATACATCTTTCAGAAATCTTAAAACTCAATAATCAGAAAATGAACAACCCAATTAATAAATGGGCAAAATTCTGGGCAAACACCTTACTAGAGATGACATACAGATGGGAAATAATATAAAAATGTGCTTCATATCATATCATTAAGGAATTGCAAATTGAAACAATGAGATACCGCTGTGTACCTATTTGAATGGCTCAAATCAAAAACATTGAAAACACCAAATACTGATGAGGATGGAGAGCAAAAGGAATGTTCATTTACTGCTGGTGGGAATGCAAAAGGTCCAGCTCTTACTGTACGATCCTGCAATTGCAATTCCTGGCATTTACCCAAGTGAGTTAAAAGCATGTCAACCCAAAAACATGCACACAAATATTTATAGCTGCACATAAATATTTATGGCAGCTTTTTTAACAATTGCCCAGAATTGGGAGCAACCACGATGTCCTTCAACAAGTAAATAGATAAACTGGTGCATCCACACAGTGGAATATTAATCAATGTTAAAAAGAAATTTGCTATTAAGCCATGAAAAGACATAGAGGAAGCTTAAAAGTATATTGGTAAGTGAAAGCCAGTCTAAAAGTAACGTAAAGTGTGATTCCAGGTATGTGACATCCCGGAAAAGGCAAAATGAGAGAGACAATAAAAGAAATCAGGTGTCAGCGGCTTGAGTGGAGGGAAAGAAGGATAAATATTATTTCCTAGTGTCCAATATTTTGAGTTGTATTTTGTTTTATTTATTTTAAGTGGGAGCATACATTTGGCGCCTGTTATTTCATCTTAATAAGAAGTAGAAGTCCCTCCATTAATGAATTAATAGTAACCTTGCATTTTTTATTTTCTTGATTAATATATATTATGTGTATTACTACTATTTAGTAGGGCGGGGAGTCTGGATATTTCTATATTAAGGGTTCTCATGAACACTCCCACTGCAATGTGGGCAAAAGTCAAGGACAGACAATTTATAAGACACTGAAATAATAAAAATTTAAAAATACAATTTTTCAATAAAAAATTTTCAACTTAAGCACTGGTTGATGTGGCTTAGTTTGTTGGAGTGTCATAACCAAAAGGTTGTGAGTTCAATTCCAAGTCCTGGCCTGTGTGGGAAGCTGCCAATCAGTGCTTCTCTCTCACATTGATGTTTTCCTCTCCCCTTCCTTTCTCTCTAAAAGCAATGAAGAGAATGTCCTCAGGTGAGGATTAAAGTTTTTCAACTTAAAAACATTTTCACCTATCGTATTGGTAAAGATGAAAAACAAAAATGCTAAAATGCTCAGAGTTAATGAGAATTTGGGAAACGGACCCTCATAAAGTGAGGATAGGACAAAAACTTTCTTTTCCAGTTTTATTGAGAAATAAGTGACACACACCACTGTATAATTTTAAGTTGTACAAAGGCGATTTGATTTACTTATATTGGGAAATGATTACCATGATAGGTTTAGTAAACATCCATCATCTCATACAGATGTAATTAAAAAAGGAAAAAATTTCTCCTTGTGATGGCTGTTCTCAGGACCTGCTCTTCCAACAACTTTCCTATAGGTCACACGGCAGCGTTAACTATCATCATCATGTCGCACATTGCATCCCGAGTAGTTAGTTCTCTTACAAAATGTGTACCTTTGATTACCTTTCTCCAACTGCCCCTCCCTCACCCCACCTCTGATAATCACTAATCCGATCTCTTTTTCTATGAGTTTGGTGTTTTTTTGTTTTTTGCTTTTTGTTATTTTAGATTACACATATAAGTGACATCACACTGTATTTGTCTTTCTCTGACTTATTTCACTTAGCATAATGCCTTCCAAGTCCATCCATGTTGTCACAAATGATAGGATTTCCTCATTAATCATGGCTAAATTACACATATGTTTATGTGTGTATGCGTGCGTATATGTATGTGCACACATGTATATCTATTATTATATATACACCACAACTTTTTTATCCATTCATCTATTGATAATGGCTTAGGTTAGAAACAAAAAATTTATGCAACTTTACATAGGGCAATTTGGCAATACATGCATAATGTTAACTGTATATACTTGTGATTCTGCATTTCCACTTTTAGGATATTTTCATGCAGAAATACTTAGGTGAGTGTACAAAAGTGAACATGCGAAAATGAGCATCATGACACTTTATAACATTAAAACTGACAGGGACCAGAGAGGAGGGAGGGGAACATGTACAAAGGACCCCTGGACAAGGACAATGGGTAGGGCGTTGTCTTTGGGAGCAAGGGTTGGACAGGGCAGGGGAGAGTAATAGGTGGAGGAGGGGAATGGGGACAACTGTAACTGAACAATAAAAAAAAATAAAACAACTTTGAAAACAATCAATTGTCCATCTCCAAGAAAGATTGTTTAACTAAATTACGGTACACTTACATATTAAACACTGATAGCTGCTAAAAAGAAATGAGGTCAAGATTTTATACAAGTGAAAAGAGCAGCTTGCACAACACAGCATGAAATATAATTCTATTTAAGTATTTTTAAAATATTTTACATTAAATTATAGGTTTCTAAAGACATTTACTAAAATGCTAACAGAGGCTGTCTCAGGGGAGTGATCTTTTTCTTTGGCTGAGTGAGGTTGGAGGTGAAGGAAGGTTGAATTTTCACTTACACTCTTTGGTAATACTTGGCTTTTTTACAGAGTACATACTGTATTTTATAATTTGCAGCTTCCCCTGCTGGTCTGGAATCTGTCTCTCTGGGGCTGTGGTTCTTCAACCTCGGTGTGCTTCAGTGTACACTCCATCTCAGGCCTAGTAGATTAACCTTCGGGTGGAGGCCAAGGATTCTGCATTTTAAGCTATCTCTTTGAGTTATTCTGATGTACGCTAAATTTTGAAAGCCAACGGATCTATGGATCCAAGAGGCTGGTGTAGCTTTGGGAAGGTAGAGAATACTAAGGAAGGGATCATGAGATCCAGATGCAAAACTCTGTAAGAAACTCTGTGTGCCCTTGAAGTAGCTTCCACTGTGGGAAAGGTGGGCACAGCACACATTCCAAGGGCAGGGAGAGGGTAAGGAGCCTCTGACTACCTGAGCCCAGCTCAAGGGTCTGCCATCAGTCACATTCTCACACTGGCCCCTCCGACAGTCCAGTCAACAGGTGTGTTTGCAGCAGCACAGCCTGTCAACCCTTGTTGCCAGTCTCGGCATGGGGCCCGCGCCAGGGAAGATGCAGTAAATACTTACTGACTTACATTGAGGAAATACTCCTTTTTCTTCTCATTTTCTGTCTTTCCTCCCCTCCTCATTCTGACCTCTTCCCATCTGTTATCTTTTTTCCTTAGTTTGTGGGTTTGTGGTCTACTCTTGAAGAAACATCCATCTAAAACAGACCTAGATGCCAAAAAAGAAAAAAAATCCTATATCTGAAATCGTATCAGTATCACTTCAATCCCCCAATTCATCAGGTTGTTCCGATACCACAGTTGATCATTTACTTGGGTTAACTATTTTCCCTGTTATGTGTGATTGTATTTGGCCCATCTTTAGTTTCATGACTGTGCTTTTATTTGCAAACGTTTACTTCCACTTCCTAGCATTGTGATACATTGAGGCATCGTCTGCCTTTGATTTCAGATAAACTGTTCTTTCTGCACAGCACACAGTAAAATATGTTGGGTTGGTAAGAACGCAGAAGTATGGATCATTGGCTTTTCATTTTTGGTATTTTCTGTCTTAAAGAAACTCGTGAATTGCTCATTGATTTTTATGTTAAGTCAGTATTGAATAAAGCATTAGCTTCAGCAGTACTTGAAGTCAGTAGAATCTTAAAACAGAACTTAAAAAGGTTAATTATGATAAAAGAGGGCAAATTGATTAATCTTTTTACAAAACCTTTGCTTAAAACTGCAGTCACATGTACAGCTCTTTGTTCCTTTCCTCCCACCCCCTTCTCCCAGAGACAAGTTGTGTTCTCTACTGGGATTCGAAAGGGACTAACTGCAATGGCTAGATAAGAGCTTTAAAATTACCTGTACCATCTCTACCTCTGTTTAAACACTCTTACTTCTCCCATGAATTTTGGTGATTGCCCCTCCCCCCTGAGCTACCCTCCCAATCCATTCTCTAGCCTGAGGCTTTGGCAATCTTTCTACAGGACAAATTTAATTATTTCTCTCGATTTGCTTATCACCTGTTGGTCCCCTGTGCAGTGGTTATCTGTTGTTCTGGCCACCCGGAACAACTGCTTTATTTATGGAAATGAGATTCTTAAATTTAATATTGGAGGGAGCATTTCCTTCCTGGGAGTGGAAGCTAAAGGAGGAGAAGTTCAAGAGCTGTCAATGGCCATGTTTTCACCGTGTGCTGGAACCCAGTCGACAGTGAGAAAGCACATAGCCAACCCATGGGGAGAAGCATGGATGAGAGACAGGGAGCAACCGGCTGGTGGTACTAGAAGCCCTGGTTCGAGTTGTCCCTAAACCTTGGCTGTAGTCTGTCTTTACACAAGTTGTTTGTTCCACATTTCCTTGCACCACATGGGATACTCCAGTACATTCTTATAATGTCTCCCCTTTCACCTAAGCCAGCTGGAAATAGGTGTTTGTCACAAGCAAACAAAAGGGCCTTGATTTAGAATAGCTTGTAAGGCCCTTCATGCTATGACCCCCGCTTATCAATTCAGTCTTCGTATAACCCTTCGGGAGATGCCCAGCTGCAAGTGCAGAACACTGGCAAACAGACTTATGTAATAAAGACATTTCATTCTCTCACACACCAAGAAGTGTAGACCGAGATAGTTCCAGGGATAGTTTATTAGCTCAACTAAAGGCTAGTGCCTTGGTCAGCTCTTCGCAATTCTTTGAGTCTTTTCCTTGATCACAAGGTGGCTGTAGCAGCTTCTTCTAGGCCATTTATTTCTAAGGCTTATGTGAGCATTCCAGACAGAGAAAGGGGCGACAGCTTTCTCTTTGGGAGAGTCTGATCTTAGCCCAAAAACGTTCGGCTGACTTCAGGGAAACTTCAACTGACTTCTTAGAGCTAATTGGCCAAAAACTCTGATGCTAATTAAAGTGAACTTACCTTCATTCATTCCCTAGAATTCCTTAAATCAATGGATCTGTGCCAACTTTCTGAGATTCTGTTATTTGAGAAAGGGAATTGGGCAAGAAACCGTGTCCACCACATATATGTTTCCATTATTCTCTCACTACTGCCGTCACCACTGCCCCAACTCTAAGAGCCACACTTACTGAGCTGCCTTTGGTACCCAGGCACACTACGCTCTCTGGTTTCTGGGTCTTCACGCATAACGCTTGCCCTGCCCAGAACACACGCTCTTTCCTTCATGTTCTAGCTTCTTGATCAGTGTGGCTCCTACTTCCTTTTCCCTTTAGGCCTCAGCTTAGATATCACTTTCTTCGGAAAGTTTTCCTGATCCACAAGACCACAGCACCTTCTTGTAAGTCCTGTCTTAGAACATATCAAACTACACTGTAATTTTCTGACTGCTTATTTGTAGCCCCTACTAGACCGTATATTGTGATGGCTTATTGCCTATGGTTTCACACAGAACCTACATGTGGTAGATAATCAATAAACACTTGCAGAAATGAAGCCCTTTTTTGGGTGCACTCAGAATCAACTTATGATAAAATCACTGAAAAAAGTTTCATAGGAACATAGGTGTTTATTTATTTCTGATTTTTGCTAAAGGGAATAGACAAAAGAGTGATTTGTTTAGAAAAAATTCTTTTTTTTCTTTTTTTGTTTTAACTTAATTTTATTTTTTAAATATATTTTATTGATTATGCTATTACAGTTGTCCCATTTCCCCCCTTTTATTCCTCTCTGCCCTGCACACCCACATTCCCTCCCTTTAGTTCATGTCCATGGGTCGTACATATAAGTTCTTTGGCTTCTTCTACATTTCCTATACTATTTCTAACTCTCCCCCTGTCTATTCCCTGTCTATTATGCTACTTATTCCCTGTCATTTATGCTACTTATTCTCTGTACCTTTTCCCCCTCCCCCCCACTCCCCTGCTAATAACCCTTCATGTGATCTCCATTTCTGTGATTCTGTTCCTGGTCTAGTTGTTTGCTTAGTTTGTTTTTGTTTTTGTTTTTAGGTTCGGTTAACAGCTGTGAGTTTGTTGTCATTTTACTGTTCATATTTTTGATCTTCTTTTTCCTAGATAAGTCCCTTTAACATTTCATATAACAAGGGTTTGGTGATGATGAACTCCTTTAACTTGACCTTATCTGGGAAGCACTTTATCTGCCCTTCCATTCTAAATGATAGCTTTGCTGGATAGAGTAATCTGGGATGTAGGTCCTTGCTTTTCATCACTTGGAATACTTTCCAGCTCCTTCTTGCCTGTAAGGTTTCTTTAGAGAAATCAGCTGATAGTCTTATGGGCATGCCTTTGTAGGTAACTGTTTCCTTTTCTCTTGCTGCTTTTAAGATTCTCTCCTTATTTTTAATCTTGTGTGATGTAATTATGATGTGCCTTGGTGTGTTCCTCTTTGGGTCCAACTTCTTTGGGACTCTCTGAGCTTCCTGGACTTCCTGGAAGTCTATTTCTTTTGCCAGATTGGGGAAGTTCTGCTTCATTATTTGTTCAAATAAGTTTTCAATTTCTTGCTCTTCCTCTTCTCCTTTTGGCACCCTTATGATTCGGATGTTGGAACATTTAAAGATGTCCTGGAGGTTCCTAAGCATCTCATTTTTTTTGAATTCTTGTTTCTTCATTCTGTTCTGGTTGAATGTTTCTTTCTTCCTTCTGCTCCAAACTGTTGATTTGAGTCCTGGTTTCTTTCCCATCACTGTTGGTTCCCTGTTCATTTTCCTTTATTTCACTTTTCATAGCCTTCATTTTTTCCTCTAGTTTGTGACCATATTCAACCAATTCTGTGAGCATCCTGATTGCCAGTGTTTTGAATTGTGCATCTGATAGGTTGGCTATCTCTTCGTTGCTTAGTTGTATTTTTTCTGGAGCTTTGATCTGTTCTTTCATTTGGGCCATGGTTTTTTTTGTTTTTGTTTTTGTTTTTTTTTTATCTTGGTGTGCCTGTTTCATAGTAAGGGGTGGAGCCTTAGGTTTTCACCAGGGCAGGGCAACCCACGTTGCTGCGTTGTGATGCTGTATGTGCAGGAGCAGTCTGAAAGGGAACAGTGCTGCTTGCTCCACTCTCTGCTGGCTTTCAGTCACTTCCTCCGCTACCCACAATCAAATTGGGCCCTTCTGGTGCTGATTCCCAGGTAGGTGGGCTTTAGTACATTCTGGGACCCTGTGGGTCTCTCCAATGAACTCTCCTGTGAGGCTGGGAGTTTCTCCCACTGCTGCCTCAACCCCCAAGGTGTTGTTAAATTTTTTTTCTGATAGACATTTTACATTTGAAAGTCTTGGCTAAGATGGCCTCCAAAGAACTTAGCAAAGGATGATTTCCTGCTTAGGCGAGGCAATCTTTATTCTGCTTGTCTCACACAAGAGCTACACATTCTAAGAGCTTTTGAATTGTCCTTAAATAGTTTTACAAATATGGCAGATTTCTGCATATAGATTCATAACATAGTAAATGTAGCTAAGTGATGAACTCACCTGAGTATTATAAAATTCTGTCTTATTCTGCAACTTCTTGCTACCATTTTTTATTAAGGAAAAGCAATAATGAGACATAATAGAACACTTTCAATCCCTTCTCTAAGTAGATGGGGTTTAAATAAGGAATGAATGAATGAATGAATGAAATTAATTGGGTGAAATATAATCACCAAATTTGATTACTATAATAGAGTGGCACTTTGACATTTTAGCACTTTGATGTTAAAAATACTGAGTTTATAATTTATATGAGGCAATGAAACATTCATCCACAAAGTTTTAAATGAGAATTTCCAGGCATAGTGAGTTGAGGCCTCTTTGGATCTTAGATGTGGTAAGATATTGCCACTTTTGGGTGTCATATACTGACTTTTTCTGGGCAGCCACCCAATAGCTGCCAGTTTGGAGTGGGGCCCAAAGTGGGCAGGGGCTCTGCAGCTGGCCCTTGTGCAGGGCAGGCAGCTCCACCCGGGCCGTTCGCTCACGGGTCCAGTGCTGCTGGAATTGTCTGGGGCCCATCTGACATGGAGCCCGTGACAAGCCCCAACGAGAAAATGCAAAGGCCCCTTTAGCAGATGACCCTTGATTTTGAGAAATGACTCCTGGCTTGCGGCTAGTCTCACACAGGGACAGAATCATCAACCATATGGCATAAGGTGTCCACGTTACCTTGATAACTCCCATAAAGCAGTGTTGTCTCCGACACTTAGCCATAAAGCCAGGCATTCCCAGCTGTCATCCACATCCAGTGGAGGGAGAAGGAGGAGGGATGTTTGAAGGCCGAGCCTATGAGAAGCCTGAAGACTCAGGTAAACTGAATGAGCACACAGCTGCACTCCTATATTACTTTCCTTCTTGTGCCTTGAACCATGACGAGTGGATCAGGGATAGAGTAACTTCAACCTGGTGTACAGATGGCTGTGCATGATGTGCTGGCACCAGGCAGACGAGAGGAAGTATTCCTGTGTTTCAGGGTGGCCCTGAACTACAATTGAGAAGGAAAATGCTTACAATGTTAAATTTTGAGAAGTAATTGCATTGTCCACTTTGGAAGGAAGGAAACATTTTATTGTCTATTTCACTAGGATCAGGATCTACACCAATTCTGGAGCTCATTATTTGGCACAGAGGTGCTATCCAAATCTGTAACAAGTAAGGCAATTGGAATCTAGCGCTGAACACCCCTTGTTGTGCCAGACATTAACTCTTTCATTGCTGGATTAGGGGGAGGTTAGAGATGTCTCTGAGGGAGGGACCAGGGTGACCTGGGCGATGGTGTGTATTCTGGGGCAAGGAGCTTGGTAGGGACAGGGGCAATGTCGTAGAGATGGAGAAGCCTGAATCAGCACATATGAGGTAATTTCAGTCCTGGCCTGACTAGATCGTCAGGGGCTTAGAAGGATCAAGACTGGAGAATTGATGATTAGGAGGTTTTAGAGAAGGGTGGATGGACTATTGAGAATAGTCCCAGACCATGAGAATATCTGTGTTTATGTGAGTGCACGTTAAGAGACCATCACTGTAGAAGAGGCTCTTAGTAACTAGGAAAAAAATGATTCCTTCTATAGGAGTCAGTCACTCTCCTTCTCCAGCTAGTCTGTTGGTTCATGGACCTAACAACTATGATGGACAGAATGGAGGTGGTGCTTGGACTCAACAATACAATCGAGACTGATTCCTATACTGTTAGCAACAGCGACCAGCAATGTACTTCTAGGGCACCTGGTCTACTACTCTGTGGCAGATCAGTTATTTTGAGTTGGGAATGCCCCTTTATCATGAAGGAGCAGCAACTTATCATCATGAATAGTTTTTATGGGTTTGGATTTGCTTTCTCTGCTTATGTGCCTCTAAAGCAGGGATGTCCAACCCGTAGCCCGCAGGCCACATGCAGCCCAATATGGCTATGAATGTGGCCCAACACAAAATAGTAAATTTACTTAAAGCACTACTTAATTTTACTACTAAGTTTTATACTACGTTAGATATGTACATTTACTATATTAGTGATCACAAATTTGGGACCTGCTTGACGATTTTAAAAGATTATCAAGAGGGCCGCTGCATAATTAGGGTTATTATGTGAGGACTTTTTTGCTTCTCTGTGGTGGCGGATATCATGAAAGTTATGCATGGACCTTTTTTTTGCTCATCAGTTTTTGCTAGTGTTTGTGTATTTAATGGGTGGCCCAAGACAACTCTTCTTCTTCCAGTGTGGCCCAGAGATGCCAAAAGCTTGGACACCCCTGCAAGCATTGCAGGATTCCATGCATGGCTTCTGAATGATGAACTTACTGCATCGCGACACAGGCAAGGCAGTCGGCTACTGACTGCCTGGCCTTACTGTTTATAATATCCAATCATCCTCATGACGTCAGGCTTCACTGGAATGAAGCCACACTGGAAATTAGCCACAACACCATCTAAGATGTATTGTGATATTGGTGTGCTTTGCTGTAGAACACAAAACATGAGCGAAACCAGTGACCGACACATTTAATATTGTTTTCACAGAATGGAATGCAACCTAGGACCTAGAGGTGAAGACACCTCTTGCAATTACACTTATTCCTTCACTCTCAGAAGTTTTGCTTTAACTCTTTAAAAATACTTAACTCTTGTAGCCTAAAGAATTCCATCCTCAGTGGAGAAATGCTTCTTCCAATGGTTAAAAAAATGCAGGGTTTATTGAATTGGTAGCTAAGACTGCCACCTGGACTTGCTGGATTCTTTGTGCAGTCAGGGCAAAGATCCCTGGCAAGCTGGGGTACTGGCTGGAAGCCAGAAGAGCTCGGAAGAAACAACGAAGGAATCTCTCACATGTCAGCAGCAGTCTCGTGAATGCCTGCAGAACAGAGGGCAGTAGCTTGCACCAACACTTCTTGACTAAGTACACTACTGATTCTCATGTTTCCTTTTTAGATGAGAATTATAATAATAACTTTTTTCCTTCTCTTTTTTCAGGAGTATATAATGTTATCCAAGTAATGGTTGAATTGGTCATGTAGTCCCTAGGCTGGGGAATATTGAGATGGGGTTATGACAGAACTGAAGAGGAATGACTATGAACCAGAGGTCCTGCACTTGAAGGCCAATATCTCACCTCCGAGTGCGATGGCTGGAAATGACTTTGGTTGTTTCCCACTGCTGTTGTGTGAGGGTGGGTGGATCATGTGTTATGGCCATTTATTTTGGATACAGAAAGGGGAAGGTATGTGGTGTGTGTGTGTGTGTGTGTGTGTGTGTGAGTGTGTGAGCATGCTGGGCAGCCAGAGGGTGCATTGTAACTGGTGGCATTTTGGTAGCTATATGGTAAATGGTGATTTCAATTTTCTCAGAGAGATTATTCCTTTGAACACAGAAGATCATGTAGGCTCTGAAGATCACATCTGTGCTATGTGATATCATGTGACTCTATGTGGCCATAGATACCTGTCTGGGAGTTCCTACCTGACCATGTACTGCATCCTTATGAATAACATTTGGAATAGTGAGACAGAGAGATGAGAAGCCACTTCATCCAAGTCGCATTCACAGCAAATTCTAGAGAGAGATCTGTAAGCTCCTCAAGGCCCTGGAGCCTTCCCACTTCTTGGCATTATGAGCCTTTGTCCTTCACTCTTTCCTTAGAATCCATGAAATGTTCTGGAATCCTTCTCATAATCTTCCATTTTTGTCTAAGTTAGCCAGAGTTGTTTTATGTTCCTTGCAACCAAAGAATATTAGTTAACAACTATAGCAATTGAAGATTCCCTACGTTCAGGTTTCCCTTGCTGTCCGAAAGTAGAGCATCCCATGAAAACTTCCATAAACTGAAATGGCATAAAGCAAAGAAGCAATTACCATTAATTAATATGGAATAATTTTTGAGCATTTCTAGGCCCAAAATTCAAAACACACACAATGCCTTTATTTTGTTAACCTTGATGAAAATGCTGAATTGCATCCAGTTTTATGCCAAGGGTAACACTCTTAGGAACTCTCTCAGGCTTTTCTGGCACCTGGGGACACATTTTGCTATTGGATGCACAAAATAAAGCACAGATGTTCACAGACTCAGTTCAAAGCTATGGGGGCTTGATGCTGAGGTGCTGAGTGTAGTTCTTGGGAAGTAGCTTGGCGGGGCCACTCTAGCTGCCTCTACACCAGTTCACTGCAAAACACGAAAGGCTATTTTCACTTTTCACCTTTTTTTTGTAAGAGTGAAAATCCTCTTAGGATTTCTTTCAGTTAGTGAAAGCAAGTATTTCATAAAGGCAAGGTGGCATAATGCGAACTTTCAAAAGCAGGGCATACCTGTATATGGCGATCCTGGATGGGGCTGCTCAATTTTAACTAAAAAATCACCAAGTAGTTGTGAAGAAGAAAGTTACAAGAAGAAAAGAAGACTTCCAGGTGAACCTCTTCCTCCATGGGGTACACTGCTCTTCCCCTTTCCTTAATTCTTTGGTGGAAAAACTCAGCATGAATTACTGCAATAATGATATTAATTTTTCTAAAGTTACAATTTGGATCTATAGAGGGTGGCATGGGGA